>NC_080588.1:40345000-42845000 GCF_029962835.1 Magnolia sinica | reverse complement strand
TCACTTTGGACCCTAGGTGTAACCGATGGCCCACCATGATTCATATGTTCATCCCATGATGGGGCTATTCTCCATGGACCCCATCATGATGTTTATTTTCCTATTGTGTAAAGGTCATCTAGACCTTGTATTTTTGGTGGAAAAGGTATGTCCACCGTTGATTTTGATCGGTGGGCCCACATGTATTGGGACCCACTTGATGTATGTATTGTAATTACATAGCCCACCTTGGGAGGGCTCATAGTGGTGGAGGCCCTCCCCTCCACCACACGATTCTCTCTCTCTCTCTCTCTCTCTCTCTCTCTCTCTCTCTCACTCCCTCTCTTTTTCCTTGAATGATGGCCCACCTTGTGGTGTGTACTTTACCCACGTTGTCCATGCAGTGGACCCTCCACGCTGTCCATCCAGTGCACCATTTATGTCGTCCATCAAGTGGGCCCACATGGGTGGTGAAATCCCACTACAACATGAGTGTGGTGGTGTGTAACGGACGCTACGGCCAGCGTCCAAAGAACACTTTAGCAAGGAGCGTCCTTTCACTGTTATAGGGAGGAGTGTGGGACCCATAACAGGCCCCACCAAGATGTATGTATCTAATCCTTACCGTCCATCTAATTTCCTAGCTCATTTTAGGCGTTGAGCCGAGAAATAAAGCCGAATCAAATCTCTGGTGGGCTTTATTGTAGAAAGCAGTGGTTTTGGGTGATATAAACTGATAAGGTCCACTATGATGTTTTTGTGTGTCAAAATATATTGGATATTAGGCTTGTTAGGCCTGTCTCAGGCCTAAGAACCCAACCGGCAGAGTGGATCCTCCTGATTTTAGCCCCACCTAAGAAAATCCACCAGAAAACAAAAGATAAAATAAAATAAAAATATATATATAGAGAGGCTAGATGCCACTTGGTGTCAGCGTCCAGATGATGCTGCAACAAGCAACATCTTGCTGCTTAGACGTTGGCAGGGATAGTGGGTCCCACCATAGGTCTCACCGTGATATATGTTGATCATCTACATTGTACATTTGATGGGTCTCCCTTTTGGAATGGAATGTCCCCAAAAATCAGTCGTACACGGAACTAAGGTGGTGCACACTATAAAGAAGAAAAATAGTAAAAGATTGAACGTTTACCATTGAAACCCTTTTTGGTCACAGAAGTTTTGAATCTATATAAAATTTGCTTTTCCTCTTAATTCAGGTCTTTATGACCTTATGATCAGATTGGATGAAAAATAAACGTTATGGTGGGCCCCACGTGGGACCCACCTCTATGGAAACAGACTAGCTAGTGTACCTCTCATAGCTATATAGTTGTTGTATTGTCATCAGCAAGTTCTGAGGATCTGATGTGAGGTATGTGTTATATCCCATACCGTCTGTCTGTATGGGACCCACCCCACACGTGTTGTACGTGTGGGGGTGGGACCCACTAGATGTATGCATTGTATATTCTCACCATCCATTACTGGACGGTGATAGGTGGGGCCCACCTTAATGTATGTGTGTTAGCCACACCATCCATCCGTTTCTCCTGGCCGGTACGTACCTCTCAATGCATGCATGTGTTGTACATCTAGCTGATTTACCTGATGGGGCCCATTTGATAGGCGTAGGGCCCACCTGCTGGGTGGCTCATTGAGTTGTATATGTGGCCCTGGATTGAAGCCCAATGTGATGTATATGTAGCCCATATGATGAGGCCCAATATGATATATGTGCGGCCCATTGAGTTGTATATGTGGCCCTGGAGTGAGGCCCAATGTGATGTATATGTGGCCCATATGATGAGGCCCAATATGATTTATACTAGGCCCATATGTGTGGCCCATTGAGTTGTATATGTGGCCCTAGAGTGAGGCCCAATGTGATGTATATGCGACCCGTCTAGGAGGCCCACCTTGATGTGTGTATTGTATACGCACTACCCACTCATCCTTCAAGAGATTTTAAGGGTCGAGAACCCCGTTGTGATTCCAATTCCAATCCCAAAGGGACTGCACCTTGGGAGCAATGGTGGTTCAATGTCCACATTGTAAATGATGGTTAAATGTCCCCATTGCGCATCTCCCTAAGGCCTATTATTAGGCCCATTCTCATCTCCTCTTATTAAGTTTACTCTAAACTGTTAGGCCCACATTGATGCTAGTAATACCCATCTTTCTCTTGTTGGGTTATCCCAAACCGTTGGGCCCCATTTAATAATGATACTCTCCACTATACCCTGTAGGACTACCCAAATCTTGGATCCAATCTTGTGTTCATGCCGGATCTTCTATAGGAAATGTGGCCCACCTAGATGTGTGTGTCTTGCCCAAGTTTAGTGAATATATCCAAGGCCCACTTACATGACAAGCGGGCTACCCAATCCATGTGTAAGGACACATCGTCCTAAATGTATGAATTCCACCAAGTCTACTTTGTGTATGTATCGAACCCCATAAGAAAGCCCAGTTTATTCATGATAAGAGGTTGAGGAAGCCCAATTGTTCACCCTTTTAGCTCACCCTATGAACTCACCTCATTGTACACCCACTTGACTCACCTCGTGAGATGTATCCTACCTTATAATCAATTACTAGGACCTCGTGTTATGTATATGTCATCCACACCGTCCATTTACTTCTTTGGGACAAGTGTGAGGCCTATCCTCGATGTTAGTATACCATCACCTCTTATCGTAGATGAAAGAATATGTAGTACCAGATTTAGTATATCCACTGTATAGAGCCTATCTCGATGTATGGGTTAAATCCGTCATCCTTCCAGTGGACCCCATCTTGGGATATATATAAAATATTAGTACCTTGGGAGGCTAATGTTAGTCTAAAATAGGACATACTACATGGACTCCTATAGCTGTAGAAGGGGCATGTCATTTAGCTCCCACTATTTTTGTGAGATATACCGGTTAAGGCCGATTGTCCATTATTGTCTGTTATATATCTAATAACATACTACTATACATAGTCTAGTAGGACACACTGAGATCATGCTTAGTATTACATCACGATACATGCTCATGCGTATCATTTGTATGCATGTTGTGACGAATGGTTGATCATAGCATTACCGTTGGGCTGCGATATTTAGGGAACTCCTTATAAGACGGAGTTGCCCCCACATGAGCGCACGGTATGCGCAGATTTAATGCATGATTGGATGGTATGACTCATGTATCTTACATTTTGTGATATGAGCACTATCCACCCTAGTGACATCAGGGTTGTGGCCTCCACAAGAATGTCGTGGATGGCCAAATAGGACACTAGAAATGCTTGGTTCAAGCATCTGGGCACGTTAGTTGTCTGTGGGTGAAAGTCTCTAAACCTCCGTGGCCAGGAGACGCTCCAACATCTAAACTGAGTGGATACATGAGCGCATGAGGGTCGTATATCATTAGGCTGCGTCTCCCACTATGTCGTAGTCGGTTGGAAGGAGGTGTGGCCTTATCCGCCCTAGTAAGGGGGTTGTAAGCTAGGTTGAGTTTGATGAACTCGCAAATGAGTCCGCTATCGATGAGCTAGATAGGTATTGGCAGACTACTAGTCAGGCGAGTAGTGAGGTCTCTTCACTCACTTGGTTGCGTAGCTAGGGAGGTAGCGGCCAATGTGGAGTGTATTAAACCTCGGTGATGATCCCAGAGGTGCACCGTATTGATATGCAAACTTACTGAGTAGGATTTGTGTACTAAGCATCTCATTCATTCATTCAATCACTATCCACTTGGGCTGGTGGTGCACAACTAGATCATTATGAATACCCTCGCAATGGCCATGATTTCGATTAGGTACGCAACTAACCTGAGATTGGAAGTTTACCACATTGTGTCAAGCTATCCAAATCAGGTATGGGCCAGTTTGGATAGAAGTCCCTTGTGATGAACCCTACAGTTTGCGATACTACGTACTATCATCTCAACTTCACATTTTCGCTTGTTCATTTCATTCACACCGCATATTGCATTGCATCCTTAGCATATAGCATTTGGTTTACTATGCTTCTATATTACATATCCTCAATAAGGTTGATGGCATTATAGACTTACGAGGATCTGCATATTGCATTACATCCGCGGTATATGGCATTTGAGTTGTTATGTTGCTGCATTTATATGGCCTAGATGAGGCTGATGGTAATCGTGGTTTGTCAGAAATTGTATATTGCATTGCATCCTCGACATCTGATATTTGGCTCTCTATGACTCTGCATTTAAATAGTCGATCTGCATTGCATACTCCAATATTATATGACTTATGGATTTGCCAGTATTTTCGCTTACTTTGATATTTGTGTACTTGGCACTTGCGCACACACTTACACCACCCTTTAAGCTTTTTATAAGCTTATATACGATAGATACGTGCAGGTGGCGTTAGGTCACAGCAGCATTGAGCTTGGAACGTGCAGCTTTCTTCTAAAGTTTTGATTATCGATATATGTATTTCCCCTTTAGCAATGTAATCAATTATTTATGTTAGTGGATATGTGATGATGATATTGCCTTTGTGATTTGGGTACAATTGTGGTTATACTCCTTTATTTACAAAAAAAATTACACTGAAAATCCTCCTTGTAGGATCCCAGGATCAGAACCTGGCATATGGGTGCTGGGAGCTAAGAATGGGATACTATAGAGGCTGTTGGCACTGGATTCGGCAATCAGGAATTCTGTGAGCCCGTTTTCCGAGTTTGGGATGTAACATGACTAGCGATAAGCATATCATCAACGTGCAACACGAAGATGATGAATTTTTGTTCACTCAGTGTCTTGTAATAGACACAATGATCATATTCATTCCGAATAAACTTCTGACTCACCATGTGCTAACAACCCCAAGTGCAGGGTTGTGTTGTAGTAATAACTTAGTGAGACTAAGGTCAAATCTACTAAGACTTAACTTGTACATATTCTAAAAATAATTAGAACTAGAACTAGAATAAGATCTAAACTAGAATCTGAAATAAGAGATTAATTGTGAAAGAGTTATCAATAATAAAAAGGAAACTAAAGTGTTAAGGATCCACTTGTAGTTATTAAGATGTTACCTTACTTGATCCAACAAACATAATTGAAATTGAAGTCCCATCTTATCTAGTTGGATGGTTGGATGATAGAGCAGTTAAACCAAATCTGAACTTTTCATTAAATTAGTTCACACATGAAGCACCATTGTGGTGATCATAAGGAATTCAACCATCCACCATGCCCAGGAGATAATGGTAGATCACGAATTTTACAGATCTCACAATTACAAAACAAGATAAAAATATATCAAAAACTTTTCAAGCATCTACTATAATTGAAGTCACAATAAACCACAGAAAACTCAAATATTCCTTCATTCAAATTATAAATCAATAGAAGTTCAATATAAATGTGAATCAAAGTAAGATAATCATTTAAACAAACTACAAGCTTCACCTCTTAGCTCTAGTTAAGATCTTTAGCCAACCAAAGGCATGATTGAAACTAAAATTCTTAAAGAAAATATAAAAACTAACTAGAAGAAGAAGATTGGGGAACAAGGAAGGACTCCTTGAATTTCTTTAACACCTTGCTCCACTCTTCCAACCCTAATTTGTGCTTAGAAACTCTTAAAAGACCTGTATTTATAAGCTTTGCTTAGACTGATTTTGAAACCGCCTTAATCTTAGGCAAAAAAGTTACGATTCGATCGGACCGAATTAAAGCTGAAAATTCCACTTTCTCGTTGGACTCTATTGTGCGATTTTGGTCAGACTGAAGTTAGCTTCGGTCGAACCGAATAAAGGCTGAAAATCTCACTTCTCGCTGGACTGTTTTGTGTGATTTCAGTTAGACCGAAGTCCGTTTTTGGAATTATTTCATGATTTTTTTTTTATACTTGAAATTTCAGAATATGATTTTTCTGACCAATTTTTAGGATTCTTTTTCTTCACTTCAAATCTTCGATTTTCTTCATTCCTCACTTGGTTTCCTTGGATCTTTGGCATGTGAATTCTTCATTAATGGCTTCCAAATCTCTAAATCTTATTTAATAATCTTTTAAGTATAAATCTTCCTTTTAGCATCAATTTCACCTTAAGCTCTCGAAATTACCTGGCACGTGAAAGCATGCATAATTAAATCGATTAATCACTATCATGTTTATAAAAGCAAGGCATAAATAGGGATAGATAAGTAATATTTCACACTCGACACCATAAAAGAATCAAATTTTTTTTACCACTACTTATGCGACTATTTTAAGCCATACAATGACTTTTTCAACTTACAAACCTTATTCTCTATTCCTCTTATTTCGAAGCCTTTTGGTTACTTCTTGTAGATATGCTCTTCCAATTTTCCATGCAAGAAGGAACTCTTCATATCCATTTGCTCTAGCTTGAGATCATACTGGATGACCAATGTTAATATAAATTTAACAGATACTTACTTCACAACTGGCGTGAATATCTTAATGAAGTCGATGCCTTCTCTCTAAGTATATCCATTCACTATCAACCTTACCTTGTACCTATCATATTTCTTCTTGAAGATCCACTTACACCCGTTCGCTTTTCGGCCAACGGAAAGTTTCATAGCTCTCACTTCTCGTTCTTATATAAGGAGTCCATCTCATCGTCTATCGCAGCTTTGCACTTTTTTGCATCAAGCTCATGAAGAGCCTTCTAAAGAGTAGAAAGATCTCTCTCATCAATAATGAGGGCATATGCAATATTTGAGTCATCCATGTATCTCACTAGTAACCTACGATCCAGCGGTGAATTCCTTCTCATAATATTTGAGCCTCCTGTACCTCTGTCTACGTATCAGTATTAGCCTAAGTGTCATCTGTGTCTACCTGAACATCCATAACTAACTTTCTAGTTCCTCGTGCTCGTCCTTACAAAATAAGGATTCTTCATTGAATTTGACGTTATGGCTAATGATGATTTTCTGTGTGACCTGGTCATACAACTTGTACCCCTTCACACCACCACCATAGCCAACAAAGATGTACTTTTTAGCTCTTTAGTCTAACTTATTTCTTTCAACTAATGGTACATGAGAGTAACCTTCACAACCAAACATTAGCAGTCTTGAATAGTTTACTTGCTGACCACTCCATACTTACTCCAGAATTTTGTAATTAATGGCCGTAGGAGGGGACCAATTCACTAGGTAACAAATTATATTCATGGCTTCAGTCCACAATTCCTTGCCTAACTCAGCATTACTAATCATGTATCGGGCCCTCTACAAGAAAATTTGATTCATCCGCTCCACCATTATCTATCCTTAGAACATTCACCTTTCACCCTGATTATTTTTCAACCATCGTCTTCCATTACTTGAAGTTGATGAAAACATCGAATTTATTTTTCATAAAATAAACACACACTCTCCCTGACTAGTCGTTAATGAATGTGACAAATCATGACAACCCTCCAGCGAAAACCACGGGTATTGGCCCCCATATATCAAAATGCACATATTCAAGAACTCCCTTATATACATGTTTTTCATATTTAAAAGATAACTTAAATGTTTACCATATATACAATACTCGCATATACTTAAATTAAAACTTTAAAAACTAGAATTAAACAACGGTCAGAGAGTACCTTCATTCATCGCTCACTCATATGACCTACACGTGCATGTCACATATGTGCAGACGTGAATCTACTACAGATATTGCAACTCCACCTGATGAATTACTCCTTATTAACCTGTAAAGGTTCCCATTCCTCTGTGCCTTCATGAATACGAGTGTCCCTTTTAAAACTTTAAGGACACGATTAAAGCCAGTGAATTTACACCCAAGTGTCTCGAGTACTCTAAGTGGTATCAGAGCTTAACCTTAGGGCATAGATTGAATATGAAAGTATAGTATCAATAGCTTCTAATCTTAAATTCGATGTTAAGAAATATTCTGGAAAAAATAATTTTAACCTTTGGATAGTCAAGATGACTGGTCTTCTTGTTTAGCAAGGATTGGATGATGCACTCCTTGAAAAGCGACCGAAATCTATGACAAATGATAAATAGAACAAGATAGATAAGCAAACGAAAACATATATCCAACTTGGCTCTGATACCACTTATTAGGGGACCGTGAAAGCACACAAAGATAAATCAAGCAAAATATTTCAATAGCATAATCAAGTCTAATCACAAAGACTCTAAATTTAATGTAGAAAAACCCTTGCAGGAAAAAAATCATGGCATAAACTGACATACATGCACTATGAAAGCAAAAAATTACAAGAGACTGAGTTTTACCCGATTCGAACAAGCCTTGAATCACCCAAGTTACAGCTTGAAAACCCTACGAGCGAATTAGAAAGTTCGTAGCTACCCCTTATTCCCAATTATACCCATATATCTCTAGGTGAATCACAATCGAAATAGGAAACAAATCCTGCACTTATGCAACTCAATGTAACTATGCGCAATCGTTTGATGACAACTTCGATGTCACTTCGATGGCATCGAACAACCTTCAATGACATCGAACCTCTTCGATGTCATCAAAATAAACACCAAAACATTCCAGTGACTAAACATGTATTTTTTGGATTTTATTGATGACACTTCGATTGGACTTTAATGACATCCAATCTCTTTCAATGGCATCGAGCAAGACACCTGAAGTGTCTAGCAACCAGTCATGAGATTTTTAGATTTTTCCAATGGCATCGAGCAGCCTTTGATGGCATCGAAGTCTGCTCGATGGCATCGAGTTGTCATCGACAGACCTATTGATTTACAAATTTAAACATCAATCAACAGTCCTTATACTAGTCATTAGGTTATTTCTATAATTGATGGTGCATTACTGCCCATTAAGTCGATTGGTACTGTAAAGTTGTCCTCTACTTCTAATCAGCTCTTTATTTTGAAAAATATGTTTCATGTTCATAAGTTGTCTTCTAAATTTATTTATGTAGGTCAGCTTACTGAAAATAATCATTTGGTTCTTTTCCTTTGTAATTTTAGTGTTGTACGGGATCTAGCAACAGGAAAAGTAGTTGGGAGGGTTAGGAAGAATTGACGCCTCTTTATGTTGGAGTTTCCTTCTAGTGTTACTTCAACCTCTTGTTTTTTCACCTATCTGTTTTGAATATTTCTTATGTTCATAGATTTGGAGACTTTGACATTATTGTCTTGGTCATCTACATTTTGATAGGTTTTACCATTTATTTTCCTATGATTTATTAGATAAATTGAACATTAATAAATATACTTTGAATTTTTCTTGTTCTTCATGATACCTATTAAAGAATAAAGCTACTTTTTGTACTTAGCGTACTTTTATTATATTTGATTTGGTGCATACTAATGTCTGGGGTCCTTTTCTAATTTTATCTAAATGTGGATTACTATGTTATATTAAATTCATAGATGATTAACTCCATTTACATAGATTTATTTCATGCATTCCAAGTCACAAGGTGTTTACATTTACGAACAGTTTTCCTCCATGGTGGATATTCAGTTTGGCAAGAAAATTAAAGTATTATGTTTTAATTTAGGGGGGAATACATTTATTTGGAATTTGCTACATATTTACATAATTGTGGGGTTATTCATCAAAAGACCTCTTCTAACACCCTTAAGAAAAATGGGGTGGTTGAACGGAAGAACCAGCACGTTGTGGAGACTGTAAATACATTAATGTTTGATATGTTGGTTCCTCGTGCATTCTAGGATGACATTATGTTACATTCGATATATCTTATTAATCATATGACAATGCCCTTTCTTAGTAATGTCTCCTCATATTTTGTTCTCTTTGACTCTTTACCTAATTATTCATCATTTCATGTGTTTTGATATGTTAGTTATATTCAACTTCCAACTCAGGAACATAACAAACAATCCTCTAAGTCCACTCGGAGTATCTATTTGTGCTTTAGTGATACCATAAAAGGGTTTCTTTGTTATAATGTTACTTGTAGACGGGTACGTATTTCTCATAATGTAGTTTTTCTGGAGCATGTATCTTTTTATTCTTAATCATCTACTACTATTGCTCCATTAGATTTTTCTTTCTTTGAGCTAACTGATTTTCCAAATATACCGGCAACTTCTACTCCTCATCCCTTGTAAATTTATCATCGTCAACTTAGAGCACCACCTCTGACTACTTCACATGTTGTGGATCCTCATTCCCCCTACTATTGATTTGGTCTCCAACTGGTACGTCACTCAATTCAGCCCCATAAATCTCTAGGTCGTCTAATTTGTTCTCTGTCTTCCATGTCTTTCACGTTATATTCTATTTGTCCCTACCTCCTATTCATAAGCCACTTCTCAGAGTGATTAACGAGATGTTATGGCAGAGGAGTTTAAAGTATTGGTTGAGAACCATACATGAGACATTATTTCACCTCCTCCAAAGCAATAGGTTATTGGCAGCAAATGGGTGTATTCCTTACAGTTGAAATCTGATGAATCTCTTGATCGGTATAAAGCACGGCTGGTTGCTCAAGAGTACAACTAGAAATATGGGATCGATTATGATAAGACATTTACCCCAGTGGTGAAATTGTAGACCATTCATACTCTTTTCACAGTTAACTCAGTTTGTACTCAGCTAATTTTTCAAATGGATGTGACGAATGCATTCCTTCATAGTGGACCTATATGAGACGGTTTATATGAAACATCCACCTGGCTCTAGTGATGGTTTTGGAGATATAGTATGTCATCTGAGGAAAGCATTATATGGCCTCAAGCAGACTCCACGTGCTTGGTTCCAACGTTTTTATAATATCGTTGTTGGTGCTAGCTTCTCTCATAGTAGACACGATGCATCTTTGTTTACTAACACTACTTTTCATGGCATTATCATCTTTCTGGTTTATGTGGATAACATGTTATTGACTAGTAACAACTGTTCTGGAGTTACCGAGTTACAGATAATTTTATGCTCTTCATTTCATATGAAGGATTTTAGCCCCCTCACTTACTTTCTAGGTCTTGAGATTTCTCAATGTGAGTATGGAATTCTTGTTAGCCAGCATAATTATACCGCAAATCTCATTGTTTTTGCACAATTGATTGATCAAAAGTTTGTTCAGACTCTTATGGTTGTGATAATGGTAACCTTTTAAAGTAGCCCACATGTTTATTGTCGCTTGGTGGGCGGCTTGATGTACTTGATGATGACTCGTTCTGATATTGCATATGTTGTCCAAGTTGTTAGTCAGTCCATTTCTATCTTGAGAACTCTTCATATGATTGTCGTGCTTTAGATTATTTGGTATTTGTGTGAGATAGTGGACCGATCTATATTTTTCTCTTCCAGTGCTCCTTTGGAGCTTTAGGCATATTCCGATACAGACTGGGTTGGTTGTGTTATCACCTGCCATTTTACTATTGGATATTGCATATTTCTTAACACTTCTCTCATGTTTTTCAAGTACAAGAAACAACCCATAATCTCCAAATTTAGCACAGATGTTGAATAGCATGCAATATCTACTACATGTAGTAAGATTGTGTGAATTCGGGGTCTTCTGTCAGATATTTGTATTCATCTTACAACTACGACTCCAGTTTATGTGGATAACATTAGTGCAGCTTAAATTGCTTCTAATCTTGTCTGTCATGAGAAGACAAAGCACATATAGATTGATTGCCACTTTATTCAAGAAATATCAATTAGGCATCATTTAGCTTACTCATATGACATCTCGGGATCATATTGTCGATATTCTTACCAAGATGTTGTCTTGTGCACAATATTCCCTTCCTTGTTGGCAAACTGATGCTTGTTGACAACTTGCAATAGTTTAAAAGGGAATGTTATACATATAATTGCCCATGTCACAAGTGCTACATATGGCTGGGCGGTAGGGTTGGATGATCGTGGTGGAGGGATATGTCTCCTCACCTATTTATATTATATTTGTATTATTGCTTGTAATATATTTTTCCTCTTTTATCTCTCATCCTATGTTAGGTGACTATTTTTATATATGGATATTCTTGTACATTGTTGTGTATGTGTGTGAATTTGGAGCTATGTTATATGTGGTGAATTTTCCTAGTTTTCTCTAAAACTTATTAACACTAATTTTCTAGAGAGAGAGAGAGAGATTCAATGTGATAAAACAATTTCACAAAATAATTTTTTAAGGCCAAATAGAAGTTAAAAATATCACTAAATTGATGAATTTTAGAATTAGATATAAAAATATTTTGATGTAACAAACTAAGTAATTACAAAGTAGAATAATACTATTTCAATTTTTAAAAAAAAGAAAAAAAATTTAAAATCCCTGAAATTTCATAAAAATTGTCCAACCAAATGGCACTCTTAATAAATAAGTTTAACATTTAAATATGGGTTTGGCTGAGGTACCCACATTACCAGGAAAGTAGCAACGTCCCAAACATTTTAAGTGGTACACATGGTAATCCCATCATTGATCTGAGCCATTTATTTCACTCATACTAAAGCAAACCATGTTACAAGAATCAGGCCGATTCGATTATGCTAACCCTTTGAATAGGGCCAATTTGTTATGATTGTACGTTGTTTACAAGCCCTAAATCGCATGGTTAGAATCATCAAATCAAAGGGTTATTTTAGAATCATAGGAAATACAAAGTGGGATCTATGTAAATGGTTCAAGATGAAGGTTAGACCTATTTTGTTTCTCCAGTCAATCTCGACTGTCCGTCCACTTTCATGCTATTGCTCTTAGTTATATGATTTTTATTATTTTTCCTATATTTTTAAAAATCCACCACTATTTTGAAATTTCCAATGTCTTGTGTATTACCGCGGAGTTTTCAAAATCTCGGTAATAGGTCATCCCAATAGTGGTCCCAGTTGAGGCCCAGGGTCTAGCAAGGTTAAACAGGCACTATGTTATCCCCGGTCTGGTAAGGAAGCTTTCCTGGATAGTGAAGGGGCAAATTACGAGATTGGATTGGCAGGGCAACACCCATGTCTTGCTGAAGGCGAGTGGAAAGGAGAAAGCGGGATATCACGTTTGCAGTGATTGCGATGTGATATGCTCGGATATATCCATTTGCCCACTGGTGGACTCCATCTAGGGCTGTCAACCAGCGGCCCAGGGTCTGTCCAAGCCTAAGCCTGAAAATACAACCCAGGCCAGTGTACCAGAGGATTACATATGGCCCGGTCCAAATCCAGCCTGAGCCCAAGCCAAAGCCCTGCAGATATCTGTCTGCCCAATCATGCATGATGTTGATGAAAATGCCAAATTAGGCCAGGATCATGAGCTCTTAGGGACAGCTGAAGCGCAGCCTAATTAATAAAGGGGCTTAAATTTTAGGCCTAGGTCCAGCCATCAGACCTAGTAATTTAACCCAAGCCTGGACTGAAGCATGCCAAGCCCGCAAGCCTGATGGGCCATCCAACCCAACGAGAGCCCCAACTCCATTCATTCCTCTCAGTTTGGCTTCTCCAGGACCTCAATTTCCTGGATATCCCCTCCAATGTTTCCCATTGCGTTCAGGTCTAGGGCAGGTAAGGAACTGCACAAGGAAATGCTCCTGGAAGAGAATTTTGGGGAGCCCTTCAACTCCTGCCACGAACAGGGAACCTAGACCATGCCTTCCATGCCTAGTGCGACTTAATCTCTGAGGTTAGCTTGAGGTTTGGAAATGGTCATTGTGTTATATAACGGATGGTTCATTTATCATGTTTGCTAGAGTTGAAAGAGTCCATCCGTCCACATGTACGTTCACTGGGCACTAGTCACCAGCTGTGTTAGCATTCACATAGTACCATGTGATCATGCAGAAACCATGAAAATCCACTTGGGCCTCCCGTCTATAAAAACACCAATCAGTCCCAAGCATTCAATAGATAAATAGACGCTGATATGGTTCAGAGAACAGAGAAGCAAAGCTCCCCTCACTAAGAACATCACACTAAAGAACTTGAAAATGTTAGCATCATCTAAAAACACTATTATATAATTGCATAAATCTTGGTGGCATAGATGTAAAATCATCTTTACAACATGGATCCGTGACTGATTGGATGTAGATTTTGTTTCTTCACGGTTCAAAACTAATCTGCTTATATGCCAATGATCCAACCCTTAGTCACCCAACTGAATATGAATAGAAATCAAACAACCTTGATTTAATAAATCACCTTGAAAATATTCTCTAGAGAAAAGTAGGGTGCACCAATATAGCATCAAAGATTTCATCATTTCATCTACATTCAGCAATATTGTGCCAGCAATGAGTTTTTCTGCCTCTAAACAATAGTTTCGGTAAATTAAAAAATTCCGCTTTATGTAGGCAAAGCACAAGATTGAAATCATACATTAGCAAAATCATAACAGCTTTCATGTATATATATAGCTAGGATGTAGTAGACCCAAGACCTCTTCTCCGCCAGCTGCCTTGTAGTTGGCCTAACGAAATACTTGGACAACAAGCTGCATTGAGGAAAAGTATCTTGGAAGATGATGTGAAGAATCGAACTTGACAGAAGAAACTGCTCAGTCTTTATGTTCCGTTCATCTTTTCGGTTTCACGTTTTATATGAAGGGCAGCTCTAACCACGTTTCCCCTTGTGATAATCCCAACCTTTACAATCAAATCCCAATCAGTAAGAACCACGCAATAGTAAAAAGAGAGTTAAAAAATGGAAGCAATGGAAAATGGTCAGGTCTTACCAGCTTTCCAGCACTGTCTACAACTGGAAGTCGTCGGTACTTTGTTTCGAGCAATAATCTGCGATTAAGAAAACATGATTAAGATTCAACTTTTAGCTCAAGGGTGAGCTTGGATGCACCATGGATTGAATTGCAGTAACTAGTCACTTTTGTGGAGATGACCAACTTGTAATCGTCTTCCTCAGTGTTCATAGCGAGGAGCTAGCCCTCAGAACTGCAGTTATATACCACTCGATTCCAATTTGAGTTTAAGGCGATTGAAATTGGAGCCAACTCCCTCCAATATGTATACCACAATAGCAGATTACACTTTGGTCATTTCCGCAACTGTACTAATCATCGCAATTCAATTCCAGAGTGCATCCAATGGGGCCCAAGAGTGAAAGACTTTACAACCAGCATATACATGGTTGGTGGTAGAAGCATTGAAAGATTAGAACCTTGCAGCATCTTCGAGGTTTGTGGTCTCGCGGACAACAAGAGGTGCAGGTGTCATCACCTCGCCTATGACTTTCCCGTTGGTTTTACTGAGCAACTTTTGTATCTCATTAAACGTCTGCAATGAGTAAAACCAACAATTGGTATTATTGGCTACTGAAACTAGAAGCCACTAAATTAATAAATTCTTAGCTGATAAACTCCATGTAGCAAGTTAATTTCCAAAAGCATTAAGCCAAAAAAAGTTCTATGCTATGTAACTTGGACACATGAACATGTCAGTGTAGCACATGGCCATGAATCAAAGCAAGTACACTGGAAATCCCAACATGCCGAACATGTCTGCACGATGCATAATGATATTGAATAGACAATTATATAGAGGTTTGCCAGCCCAGCATACTTCACACCCATTAGATGTGCCAACCTGGAACATGTAGAACATCTGCCAGTGCATTAGTTTGGTGGACCTAACACAAAAATCAGACTGGCAATCACATACATGCTGCATGTGGATTGACCATTGGGAACTTTTTCTAAGACTGTTCTGTAGAATGGACCAGCCCAACATCTATGTCAGCTCATGTTGATGATGGAGCCCACCTTGCACACTGTTTAGAAGTCCTACCTGCCAGCTGTGTTTCATGTAAACCAATGTTTTAAATATCGACGATATCGGCCGATATATCCCACGATATATCTTGTATCCCACTTGTGCGATACGAAATGCATAGGTAGTGCCGATATATCCCACATGTTCGATCCAGTGAGCATTTTTAATTTCCAATCCCCTTTTTTGTTGAAATTATGTTAAATCAGTGTCAAATGGTTACAAATCCATTGGTTCTTCATGTTTTGCATGAAAAATCATGGAGTTGGAGCTTTGATTTCGATATCCATTGGTTCTTTATGCTTTCCATGTGTTTTTTTTTCAAAAATTTCCTTCAACCAGCTGTCAATTTTTCGAAGTATTTTATAGTATTTGATGAAATGATTATTAAATACACTCTAATTTCGAAATTTGAGTGTAGGTGGTCCAATTTGGAAAAAATTGGGGAAAATTCGAAATTTTCCCAATTTCTCCCAAATTGCTTGCAATGCTGCATTCCAAACATGAAATCAAGCATGTATGAGAGCTGATCTATTGATTTGTTAAGTCCTTGTCAATTTTCAGACAATAAAAATTATTTTTTACTTTAAAATTAATAAAAAATATTAGAATATATTTTATTTTTTTTCGAAATTTCCCTTCAACTAGTTGTCAATTGAGACTAATTTCGAAGTATTTAAGAGTGTTTGATGAAATGATCATCACATACAAAATGTTATGCATTCAATTTGAATATGGTTGCATTAGTTCGGTCATACAACGCATAGCTTAGGACCCTATCCAAAGGATACCTATTATGTGCACTTCTTTTTTGAGATGTTACGATTTAAAAATGTTTATTAAGTTCTTTTTTAACAATCCTTGTAGTTTCATTGAAAAATTCAACCATTTTCCCAATGTTTCCCCATATTTCCCAAAAAGTGCGATAAATTACCTAATACAAACGATATATCCCGTGCGATAACCGATACATATCTGTATCCCAAGGATGCGATATGTAACGTGATACCGATATTTCGAACACTAATGTAAACTGTATATGAGACTAACAAAAATCTCCATTATACAAATTTTAGTGTGTAAATGCACAAGATAAACACTTTTGTGTTTCATGTAAATGCTTTGCTTTACATTCTTGGCATTGATTTCATTCATCTCTTTGGTATAGCCAGTGTATTCTTTGTCAATATCAACCGATGAAATATTAAATCACAACGAAAGAGAGGAATGAAATTAATGCCAAGAATGTAAAGCAAAGCATCAATGGTGACCTTCACCAACACAAATGATGATGCATCTGATGTTTTTTCTTCATGTTTGCTAAGATATTGCCAACCACTAGATAGTCGAGTCGGTAAGGCACCCCTTTCTTGAGGGGAGATCCCAGGCTTCTGTCCTTATACTCATTTCAGTTTGCCAGAACCATCCACTAAAAGAATGTTTCGATAACTTTTATGTTGAAGATGGAATAATTTTCCAAGTTCATGAAAGAACTAGATCGTCTCTTCCTGAATTCTCCAACTTGTCAAAAAGCACATCTTCTCACTAACATCACAAACATGGCACATTGCACATAACAATATGCAGTAACAGGAAATTATTTCATGAAAAAAGGATGGCAAGTAAAAGTAGATTTGCAAACGTACTTTCCAAGTGCTATCAACTTCTGGAAATAAGCTTGTATCATTCCGTCCGCTACCTAAATCACCAAACAAGGAAGACTTACAGTTTGAAAGATAAAAAGAACTGTCAATATCGGAAAATATTTTTGGAGCAAAAAACTTCAATTCTTATTTTGCATCAGAGTCAAACAATGACATTACATAAATGACTAAACATAGTAATAAGCTTAAGTACAAACAGAAGTTGTTGGGCATCGTGTACACAAGTTACTCTGACAAAGAGGGGCAAAATCCAAACCATGAACAATAAGGGGCAATAAATTTGGTTGCTGATGGTTCTACTGCAGAAAAAGTATGTATTACTATTTGCTAAGTACAATAACTAGTGACCTTCTTATGATAGATATTAAAAAGGTCTCCAGTACATAACTATAAAGAGCATCCAACTCTTTCAGATAACCAAAGGTGAAGGATTATGACAACATCAATCTTCCTGAGTCTCTTTTGGGATGGAATAAATTGGAGTGCTAATAGGATGGAGTGAACACAATGGTCCACAGGTGATCATGACTCACCATGGGCTGCACCACTGATGCATGCCAGATGTAGAAAGAGATGTAAACAAAGATGAAGATTATTTGTAGGTTTAAGGATGAAGCATAAGAAAAAATAAATAAATGATTTAAATTTTGACCGAAACATGGTAGCGTTGCTGAACAATCTAGAAGAGTCGCACTTCAAGCAAATGAACATTTCATCACTAAAAATCCACACGAGTTTAAATAAAGAATAAATGGTTATGTCATTCATCATTCATTCATAAGAGAAAGTTAACCTGTGTACGCCTTTCCAAAGCAAAGGGTAACAGAATCCATTCCTAACAACTGTAATCCCACCATACAACCGTTCCCTGAATCGACCATACCTCACAAATTCATGTTAACATCACACAATCTGGGGCTGCTTTGTTAGCTTACTGAATACACTTTCAAATGAGACCATTACATGTCATTCTGACATCATTTGCTACACAAAATGTAGCACACAAAATTATTTATTTGCTACACAATGTAGCACACAAAATTAGTAACCAGAATGCTCTGACCTTTTTTCCTTTTGAGAAAGTGACAACCTTTATTTAAATTAAGAGAGGAGAAATGAGTTCCCAGAACTAAGAAAAGGGAATGAAGCCCCATCCTCATCTAAGAGACCAACAGGAGAGGTTGGAGCTCTAGCTTCAAGGGAAAACAAAATGTTTAGCCTGGCAGCCAAAGAGTTAACCTTACAAAAAAGAAAAAAGAAAATTCCATGGGACAAGAATCTCACTTGGAAATAAATAAAAATTGATGACAAGTGCAGATGACCCTTCCATGCTAATCTTCTCGACTTGGGAGAGGTCATGGGTCAGTCCAACCACATCCCTAAGAGCAAATGCAACAGCCTGATGGTTAGATGCCACTTGAATTGGCACAAGAAAGAGAGGAGAATCTTCCAGGTTATATTCAACGGCGGAGGGGGAAGACATTGGAGGGGAGGACTTTGGTCTGCTCCATAGTACCTTGTTCCTGCAACTAGAAAAATCAGATATTGACATGCCTTAGGAAGCCTTATGAATTAAAAGCCTAGATGATAATATTCGACTTGATTCTTTCTGCAGTCTTCTGTAAAGGAGAATTGACACTTTTAAAAATCCATGTGTTCCTTTCGATCCAGATCTTCCGCCAAATAGCAAGAGGAATGAGTTTACTTAAGATTTTTCCTCTAGTTTTGAAGGAGATCAACCCAGCTGTAGAGGACTTCTCTCACTTTTGTCTGATGGGCCATTTGATTCCAAACAAGCTCAAGAAAGCATTCTAGAGAGCATATGCTAGAAGGTAATAAACAAGAAGGTGGTGGAGAGATTCCTTGGTGCATTTACACATAACACACCTACCGGGCACACTGAAACCTCTCCCTTTCAGATGAATCAGTAGTGAGGATTTTGCCTTTTGCCAATGTCCACACGAAAGCTGACACATGATTTGGAATTGCAGAATAGAGGAAGGATGGGAAGGAGGCGGATGTGTCCCTCAACAGATTTTGAAAATAGGAGTTCGCTGAGAAAACACTCAAATCATTACACCTTCTCAGATTTATCTTCATTACTTAGGACATGTACCAACCCCAGGACAGGCATGAGCTCTGCAAACTTGCTGATTTCTTCCTCCAATAGATCTCTTCTGAACAAAATATTCCAGACCAGCTCGTCTCTGAGGAAGTATATCATGCAGAGAGTTTTCTTTGTTATCAATCACTCTGTAGACATCATGAAACCTAAATACTAGAGTTCTGTCCCCAATCCATATAAGCAAACATGATCGCTCTCATTATCTTTGAATCTAACCCCTGATGTTAGGAAGTTACCCCACCATTTTGTTCTTATCCCTAATCTTATAGATAGCTTTCCACACTTCAGCTTTTGCCTCATCATTTGTACAATTTAGGCCCAGACTCCTAGTCTCTTCTGTTTATAAGCTCATATTTTTCTTCTAAGATACTTTTTGGATAGGTGTTTTTCTCAATCTAGAATCTCCACCACCAATTAGGAGATTCCAATTTCTTTCCTTGATCTGGCCAAAACCTAGGCCTCCCTCTCGTTTGGATATCTGCACTTTGTTCCAGCTAACCAGGTGAATTTTCTCTACCCACGTCTACCTTCTCAAAGAGAACCGCAACCGGAATTTTAAAGAAGAAAGGTAAAAGCCTAGGAAGTTAAGAGCAGACTTGATTGCTTCCATAAGGCTAAACTCTTTTCAAATTTTTTGATAATAGGGACCCAGCTTGACTGCATTTCTACTTTGGCAACAAGAGGGAGACCCAGGTAGCTAATGGGAAAGGACCCACATTTGCAATCCAGGATCAAGGCTACAGACTCAATCCATTCCTTGCCCATAACCACTCCATCCATAAGACTTCTCCAAGTTCACTTTGAAGCATGACACCACCTCAAAACATCTAAGAATACATTTTATGTTATTGACTTGAATAGTGTTCATGTCGCGCATAACCAGTGTGTCATCTGCAAATTGCAAGATGGTATCAAGAAAGAGGAAATAACTTGCAAGCCTCTGATGTTGCTAATCTCTTCTGCCCTTGAAAACAGATGACTCAGACAACATTCAGAAACAAACGAAAAATAAGAAAGGAGACAAAGGGTCTGATGCAGGACATGAAAATTAAATATGATATGCGAGATTTCAGGCTTAAGATCACGTTAGTTCAGAAACAATTACACAAATTCCATATCCCACATGAAAGTCCAAACATTCAATTAAGGGGAATCTATGCGGGTCCAGGCCTACACATGATAGGGCTGGATCAATAAAAATTATGAACCAAACGATACTCAAAGATAAGAAATAATCATCCACACATGCATAGTAATCAGTCCATAATCTAAGGGATTCACCAATTTCAAATCAAGGAACCCTAGGATAAGAAAAAGGGGCATAAAATTGAAGATTTGAGTAATTTAGGGTTAGATTTAGGAATTTTGGGTGAAAGCGAAGTGAAAGAGAGGAGAGAGACGAACCAGAGAAGCACCGCACGCGTAGACAACAATAATGGCCAAGACGCACATACATGTGATCTCGGCCGCACGTGTGTGGGGCCCACTATTCAGAAAAAGGTCACCTTGGCCCTGGTCGGCCAGGGATGGACTCCAAAACCCCCAAATCTCAGCTCGATCCGATGTACGGTTTGTGCGTGGTGCTCTGCCGAAGTTTCAGCCCTCCTGTAGGGCCAGATTCTGAAATTCTGCTGTGGGGAAGAGAATTGCTGCAATAGATTATTGATTCGACATGTAGATGATGGGGTGAGATGAGAAGAAGGGATGGTAGAAGATGGGTAGTAGAGATGGCGATGAATGGGGGCGAATCGGGATATATGTGGCTTCGCACCACGGTAATTAACCCTTCGATGAAGGAAGGGCTTCGCACCCAATTAGGCTTCACAACTCAGAGAGTAGGAAAACGCGGAATTTTTATTAATCTTCAATCAATTAAAAAAAAGCTACAAGGGGTGCCTATTTATAAGAAAACCTTATAGCCCAAAACTCGTGCCATGTGCACAACCTATTACTTAGCAATGAAGTAAACCAAAATAAAAACTAATCAAAGAAATCTAAAGCATCCATGATGTTCTAAATAACATTAATAACCAAAACCTAAAATATGAAATCAATCTGACTAGTGGGCCACAATCATGAGATCCCATGATGGGTTTTTCTTGACTAATGGGCCCACTCTTTTGAATCAAAACTTCATCTTCTAGGTAGGAGGCCCTCCTTGGACATCGTCATCGATCCAGATCGACGGTGGGGCCCTCCTTCTGACGTACGTGCGTAAGGGGGGCGGCGTGAGTGCGCGTGTGCGCGTGATGTCCCCATCAGGGTCTCCTTGTCCTAAACTCTACTGTTTTTTAACATCCCTGTTGACAACCCATTGATGGGAAACTAGAACAATGCTTATGAGAAACATTCCTTTATTCACAAGTATCATCTTTCTCGGAAGCCCAAATATGCAACATATAGAGGAATTCCCAGTCAGCATTATCGAAGGGATTCCCCTTGCAGATTCTACGGACTATCCATTCACACTTCACCTCCTTCAATGTATACTTTCATTGGTCACCAGAACGTCATCTAGGACACCAGACTTTCTTAGGGGCAAGGCAGACTGAAGCCATCATACTTTCGTTCAGTGTTCCTCTGGCATGAAATTTTTTGAAGACTTCCATGAATCTCCCTTCACAATACCCCAGCAATGATGGAAGAATCCTATAGAGAATCCATCTGGCCCTGGCAATTTATCAGTGTTCATATGCATGACAACATTCATGACTTCCTCTTCGTTGAATTCAACTTCAATGAATGCAGCTTCATTCATAGAGATCGACTGAAAGTCCAGCCCATCAAGGCAGGTTCTAGTCCTCCAATCACAAGATTACAGCCTCTTGCAAAAGTTGACCACCTCCCTGATACCAACCTTATCTTCTGTAAACAACCCCTGATCTACAGACTTCTAATGCCATTCACCCTTCTGCAATTTGTTATACCATGAAAAAAGCGATGCTGGGTCACTCTTTCAACCACAGGGTTTTTGAGCACTGATGCCAAGAAATGTCCTCCCAAATTATGATATTGTTAAGCTCTTTTTTGTTGCTCTAGTCTTCTTATCTACCCTTCCACTGATATCCCTTCTTCACTTTAGTTTTTATCAAGCAGCTGCATTGATTCTTCTAGATGTAGTTAAATGCAACTCTCCACATCTTCATAGCTGTGCTCCAGACTTTTGAGTTTTGACTCTAAGAAATGAAGTTTCTTTCCCATTCTGAAACGAGCCCAACCTTGAAATTCGGCATTAATCCACCATTCCTCAATCATTTGAGAGAAATTAGGGTAGAGAAACCATTTGTTTTCAAATTACAGAGGCCCTGGACCCCAAGATATGATGTCAGTTTGAAGCAGAATAGGCTAGTGCTTCAAGGATGGTTTTGGCATGATTTGCCAGGAAGAACATAGATGGAAGTTCCACTCCTTATCAATGACAAATCTGTCCAGCCTACATAGGATCAAGGGATCCTGATTGTTGGACCAGGTGAAAGCGCTATCGTTGCTCAGAAGATCCAACAATTTGTTGTCGTTGATGAATTCCACAAACTCCCACTTTCAAGAGATCCTTCACAACCCGTCTAAATCAGATTGTGTTAAAGTCCCCTAACACGCACCGAGGGCTTCCCCACTTCTGCCTAGCTTCACTAAGTTCTTTCTAGAACTCAAGTTTGAGGCTCTTCTCGGTTTACCAGTAGTTGTGGTCGTTGATGTAGAGTTATCCTTCAGGCCTTAAAGATTCACAAAAAAAAAAAATATTTGAACGTCAAGAGTATTAAAACAATCAATGGCCCAAACCAAAATCATGCCACACCAATTGTTGGAATAATGGCCCATCTGAAACTTAATTTGCCCCATACAATGTTCAAATTATCTCCGATAACAACTTAATCTCCAGCTCAGCGATACCGACTGGTAGCGATACTGATAATGCTAGTAGTATCACAAATTCCAGGTATTAGCAGTGTATCGCTAAGTATCACCAATGTATCAATATCACTAATGTAATTGTCAATATTTTCAACTACGTAAATTCTAGGTGTTGCTTGTATTGCCAATGCATCAATATCGCCAATATTTTCGACCATGTAAATTCTAGCTAATGCTTGTATCAAAGTGTATCGACGATATTTCAATAATATTGGTAACGTATTGATATCATCAAAAGTTTGCTTATTAGAAAAATAAAAAATAAATTTATTTTATATCTTTTTTCATGGGCACATGGTTGTATGTAGTGTTCAATTTCTCATTGATAATATTGATAATGTCTCGATATTATCGATATCCCAACATGCACGATATTGAGACCACAATCTTTCATTTTCTTTCCAATTGTTGATGATTTCTTAATGAAATATCATGTGTTGTTGATATTTTGCAATATTGATGGATGTTTAGATGGAAAGTTGGATGGTTAAATAGGCCGAATGGGATGGTTGGACTGATTTCTTCCAACAGCACATGCTTTTAAGGCCCCATTAAATGGATACTTGTTCTGTATGCATTCTTTTTGTAATTTTTTTTATTTCTAAACATGCAAATATGTACATTTTAACATCTCCTGAGGTTTTGCTGAAAATTCCACTGCTTTTCCCATGTTTGCCTGCATTTCCGGTTATCAGCGATATTGCCGACGATATCGATATTGTTTCCATATCCCTAGCCAGCGAAACTTGTAGCGATACCGATACTTTGAACACTGATTACAACACACCATGCATGGACCCAAGGTTTGACTGATGTGCATGGGGTTCAATAACCAGATGGAATACCCCATTGGTCCATTGATCTATGAGAGAACTAACAAAAGGCCCACAACACTATCAAGAAAACAAGATCACTAATCATTCAGAGACTAGGGCACGAGCCTCCAGTCAAATAAATCGTGCATCCACTCCACTTCTATAGGACCCAGTCTTGGGCTGCACCATTTCCTCCCAGTTGGGAAGAAATCGCCCTTCAGTTTAGAACTCCACGCACATATATTGGCATGACCTTATGTTCATATTATGTGACATAAAGGGAAGTTGATGGTGGAGACCCAACCATCGAATTAACAAATATCTTGTTAGTTCCCAATGCATTGTGCACACTGCACCGTCTTATAGTTGCACAAAGCATGTAAGGGACACGGCAACAAATTTAGGTGCAAGAGCGGGGAAGCATCTCTTTCATAATGTAAACAAGTATAAATAGGCAAGAAACCGAAGCAAGAGCATGAGTTCGGAGCTGGGATTGAAGCAAGAGTGCCACCAAGTTAAAAGGATCCTAGTTAGAAAGGTCCTACAAATAAGCACCGTCTCCATTATGTCTCCTTAAAACAACATACCATCGTTGCGTCTTTGATCTTGCCATTGATTTCACATGTCTATGCCAATATAACCATTGTCTTCAAATTTGCCTTTGGTCATCCAATTGCCTGTCCCAAACAAAATTAGCATAATCTCGGACAACCATTCTACTCCCATAAAACTGGTGGCCAAGAATATCAAATTTCTTCTTGCGAGTTGGTCTATTGGGACAAAAGAATTCAAAGGGGCAAGGATTACTGATCTTCAAAACGATCAGAACTCGATGATTCAAAGTGAGCTTTTGAATCATACATGTTTTGTTTCATAGTCTCCTCCGTTTGAATGGTGGACGTTGAACAATGACAGAAGTTCTTAGGGAATCCCAGTCCTTCCACGGTTAGTAAGGTAATCCAAAATCATTAAGGCAAGATTAAGTTGGTCTTCTCAGGGCCAGTTGGAGTATATGGCACAACCCTAAGTCCCTTACAAGGGCTATGGCAATCGAGAGTAGGTAGCTCTCTTCAAGGATTGCTTCTTAGGCCTTACTACCTTCAAAGGTGATTCCAGAAATGTTATGAGTTGGGTTTCCAACAAATGCCACGTCTGTGCAACAAGTTTCCCTATAAATGGCTTTATAAATAAATTGCTTTCTATATGAATTGCTTTCTATGACAGTTGAATTTGTTCATGTTCCACGGGATGCAAATTCTATTCCAGATTAGCTTGCCAAGGAAGGTGCATCCTATTCGTGTCTCCCCTTTTTATCTCTGTGTCGTAAGTGCAAAAGGATATATTGACATTGTTAAGAATATGTATGAGGGGGCAGTAATAAATGTGACGACCACTAGTAGAGAGACAAGAAAGCTCTTAATTACTTTAGGCTTACAGCGCTGTCGATGTTGAACCCGTGAGTTGTCACATGGGTTATGGGTGAGTTAACGAGGCATTTACAGGAAGAGATTACGTGATGTATGTCATTTGCAAATGAGATGACAGTTTTTTATTGACAAGAAGAGGTAGGGCCCAAATACAAAGCTAGATTTATGGAGGAATGCTTTAGAATCTAAAGGATTTAAAATTAGTAAGACTAAAACAAAGTATATGGAGTGCAATTTTAGTAATTATAGGAGTGAAAATGACAAATTGTTAAGATTGTTGACCAAGAATTTTCCCAAAACGACCACTTCCAATACCCCGGGTCGATAATTCATGAGTAGAGATTGAAAAGGACACTGGCCATAGAATTCAAGCTGGGTGGGAGAAATGGAGGCATGCCTCAAGAGTTTTATGTGATCGTTGTGTACCAGTCAAACTGAAAGGAAAATTTTATAGAATAGCTATAAGACAAAACATGCTTTTTGGGATAAAATGTTGCACAGTTAAAGAACAATATGTTCACAAGATGAGTGTTGCTGAAATGAAGATGTTAAGACAAATGAGTGGCAAGATGAGGAAGGATAGAATTAGAAATGAATGCATTCGAGGAATTTAGTAGTACGAATAGGCAATGTTATCAAAATCGTGCGATTCACGATATGAATCATACAATTCATATCGTACTGTATGGGTGTACGATTTGAATCGTACACCCAAATCACAAATCCTAAATAATCGTAAGATAATCGTATCGAATCATAAGATAATTGTAGATTGTGTAAATGGGCCTAAAAATTACTTTAAAAATTAATTTATTAAATATTTTATTCAAATTTTCCTTTTCTTTGTATCCTTTTGCTCATAAAATATGAAAAAGGCTCTCCCCTATTAAAAATGTCATATTTTTTCTTTTGAGGATTTTGATATTCAAAAACCCAAAATAAAGAAATCAAGATATATTTTGATTCACAATGGAATTGAATGTCATTTTCTCTAATATGATTCTACGCTCAAGAAAAGTACAAAAAAATTTTAGGACTCTCGTATATTTGTTAAGGTAAATTTTTCGAAAGACAATGAAGGAAAAAGACAAGAATCCTTTACTCTCATGATATGTATACCATATACATTTTCTCAATTGGTAATATCATGATATGTGTTACTTTTTTGGTAAATGTTGATGGTAAATGGATGATTGATGAGTTTTTAATCTTTTATGATTTATATATATATATATATATATATGTTGTAAATTAGAAAAAGTCTTACGATTTGCGATTTGATACGATTTAACCCCTATTATGATTTGTGATAGGGTAATGATTTTGACAACATTGCCTATAGGTAATAAGATGAGGGAAAGGAGACTAAGATGGTTTGGTCATGTGCAATGAAGACTAAGAACTGCGCCTGTTATGAGTGCGTTGGTAGAAGTTGGAGGCTCTAAAAGTGTAAGAGAAGGCCCAAAAGGACATATATGGAGGTACTAAGAAAAGACTTGACGGCCTATGGTCTAATTGAAGGTTTGGCCCTTAATAGAGTGGAATGGCAAAGCAGGATTCATGTAGCTGACCCCAGTTAATTGGGACAAGGCTTAACTGATGATGATGCCATATGTCTAGATCCATGATGAAAGTTATCGCAACAGTCAAACATTGACTGCTGACCTGACACAACCCTCCTTTATTCGGGCTTGAGACTAGCAATGAGAGCACAAAACTCCCACAGGCGCTATGTGAAAAACTATTATATAGGTTGATTACAATTAAGCGATATCTAAAAGCCTATTGCATAAGTTGATTACAATCAACGAGTTTTATGTGGATATTATTATCCAAAATCTTAGTCGATAGCTGCTTCATTCTTTTCTTGTAATAAAAATTTCATTGGCAGGCAAAGAAGAAAATAAGTTAAAAAAGATCCACTGATCTAATCGTCAATCCGACAGTTGAACCATTAGTAAATCCGTCTATCAATTCTCTACCTGTCAATTAGTGGATCCACCAATAGATCTAGTGATGGATTCATCAATCAATCCATTGGATCTATTAATTGACCCACATTAGATTCATCTTCTTCATCATCTTTGATAATGACAGCTTCAGACACTTCCAATGGATCTTCAGAATGGTCTTCCTTTTCAAGAGGCTCAAAATTTTGTCATTGTAGCATATTGATTCTAACTACAATAGCATGAGATCCATTGAGATTTTTGTTTAACTTGGAGCACAGTTACATCAGGAATTAAATTATCTCCACCATTGCCTCACCTTGTGATGGGGACATCTCACGCACATGCGCCCCCCCCGGGCGCGAGGAGGGCCCCACCGTCGATCTAGATAAATGACAACGTCTAAGGAGAGCCGCCTAGTTAGAAGATTAAGTTTTGGTTCGTTAGAGTGGGCCCGATAGTCAAATAACGCCCATCATGGTTCCTCATGATCGTGGCCCACTAGTCTGATTAGTCTCGTATTTTAGGTTTTGTTTATTAATGTTATTTAGAATATCTTGGACGGTTTAGATTACTTTGATTAGTTATTATTTGTGTTTACTTCATTGTCAAGTAATAGATTGCGAATATGGCGCGAGTTTTAGGGATATAGGGTTTTCTTATAAGTAAGCACCCCTTGTAGGCTTTTTTTCTTAATGAAAATTAACAAAAATTGCTGCGTTTTCCTGTTCCTTTTCGAGTTATGAAAACCTAATTGGGTGCAAAGCTCTCCCTTCTTTGAAGGGCTAACTACTGTGGTGCGAAGCCACATTTATCCCGATTCGCTCCTATTCTCTACCATCTCTATTTCTCATCTCCTACCACCATGCGCGCTTCAAATCTGTCCTTTATTGTAGCAATTTTCCTCTTTACAGCAGAATTCTAGATACTGACCCTACAGGAGGGCTAAAACTTCGGCAGAGCACCACGCACAAATCGCGCATCCGATCAACACGAAACTTGGGAGTTTTGAAGCCCTCCCCTGGCAAGCCAGAGCCAAGGAGGCGCTTTCCACATTCGGCACCCCCTCGCACATGCGGCCAGACCCCTACGCACTTGCGACGGGCCTGGCCCACTGTCCACGCGCGGGGACTATCTTTAGGTTTAGATTTCCACCTATTTTACTCTTCTCGTACCTATTCTCCCTAATCCTAACCCTAGATTACATTACTTTCAATTTATTTGTCCCTTTTCTTATCCTAGGGTTCTCTGAATTGGAATTGGTGAATCCCTTGGATTAGGGACTGATTATTGTGCATGTGTGGATAATTTTTACTTCCCTTTGAGTATCGTACCGTTTGGTCCATAATTTTACTGATCCAGCCCTAGCCTGTATAGGCTGGACCCGCACAAATTCCCCTTGCTTGAATGTTTGAACTTTTGTGTGGGATGTGGAATTTTATGTGATTGTTTCTAAATTAGTATAATCTAAAGCCTGAGATCTTGCATATCATATTTAATTTTCATGTCCTGCATCACCTTGTCGCCTTTCTGTCAATCTTGGTGTTTAAGATCGGCTGCTACAAGAAAAATCTTCCTAACAAAATGATTTCAGCAGAAAACTGAAATTGACAGATTTGGGCTGATTTTCAGCACTAGATGGGAAAACTTAAGCAAGCAAATATCATAAGACAAAAGATTCACCTTTTGTTAGGTAGGGTTCAAATACCCTCTCATACCCAAAATGTCTACACACTTTTGTCTACAAGACGAAAAAAAAATACATCAACCGGTCCAATCGATGAAAAGTAATCATATACGAGCACAAAGCTAATCTTTTTTCTTTTTACGGACAGCAGGCTAAGCTAATCTAAAGCCTGGGATTACTTCAATCATAACTCTTAAAATACTAGATTCTTAATGGATAAGCAATTGCTTCATGACAGGCGTCCATGCGTGGACAAGTGAGTAGGCTTCATGGGCTCGAACATTCAGTCGTATGCAGACAACATGGCAGAAGGGAGTGAAGTCATGCTGACATCAGCTGTATGGATGATGTCAACATGACATCAGCACTTCTTGGCTTCCAAACCAACAGTACACCCCATGTTTGCTGCCACTAGTAAGGCTGCTCTTGGGCAAACTCCTAGACCCAGTTTGGAACCGATACAGCCCATTTGATGCCCCGGTACTTTCCCAGATTTGTGTGTTCGTGCTGTTCCACTAGTCTCATTTTTTCTCTTTCCATTTCCATACATCACCCCCTTTTAGAGAGATTTTTTGCCTCGGATTTGCAACTTTGAAATGAACTTCCCTACGTTCCTAAATAGACTTTTTTTTTTTCCTTTTTCTTTTCTTTTTTTTTTTTCTTTTTTTTTTTTTTTTTGGAAAGGAGAATCCCTGCAACATTGTTAGTACTTGAATAAATAATTTTTTTTTTTTTAAAAAGCAGTCGAGTGTAATCCTCATCTTCAGATATGTGGAGAATAACTTTTTTTTATTATTATTATAAAGGACATATTCATTGTATGGGAGAAAACTTTACAAAAAGATCTTCGGGCGGACCTAGCATAAAAAAGGGGAATAGGTCCGCCTATCGTGAGAAAACCAAAGAAGAAAAACCCAGAGACAATTCAACCCTCCCTCAGATTTCCCGGCACCACCCTATCTAGAAATAACAGCCCTCTGGTGATCTGGGGGAGATTCACTGTGGAGTGGAAAAATAAACGAGATTGATTGTTGTTGCCCCTTCAAGCTAGGTCGTTAGCCACACCGTTCGCTTCCCTAGGGGAATGAGTCATGGAAACCTCCAAATGAATCATGAGTCTCTTGATCCTGGCCCACCAGTAGAACATGGTCCACGAGGGAGAGGAGTTCCTCTTGAGGATTCCTACGACTGCCTTGGAATCACTCTCCGCCTCCACCTTAGAGAAGCCCAATTCCACGCAATGGGACAGGCCCTCTCAGATTGCCCTGATCTCTACCCGAGAGTTAGAGCCAAATCCATAACCGGAAGCGAATGCGAAAAGGAAATCACCTGCACAATTTCTAGTGACGCCACCACCCCCTGAAGGGCCCAAGTTCCCCAACACCGATCCATCTACGTTGATTTTGACCCAGCCCACTTGGGTTTAGTCCATCTGATCACCTGGACCAACCTCATAGAAGTCGCGGCACCATCAATACCCAGCTCGGCTAAGGCTATAGCAGATGCAAGCTTGACAATTCTAGGGAGTGGGAGAGTTGGGCCAAGCCGATAGATCCAATGATGTACTCGGGCGATCACTTTGGCAGCATAGGTCGAGGAATCTTCGAAGTGAGCTGCATTTCTAGACATCCATATTTCCCAGAAAATTAGCATGGAAGCGAGGCCCCTTAAGGTATGTAGACAGTCAGATGGCGCGGCAAACGCCCACCATTTGGATGCTCTGCTGAACGCTAAGTCATGGGCCATCGTGTGGACCTTGAACAGTGGCTGGAAGTGATTCCACACTAACGACACCAGCTCACCCAAGGAGAAAACATGGTCAATGTGATGTGGACATTAGTAGTGCACCCTTTAGAGTGTACCGAAGGAGGTGTCGTCGACAGAGTACTGGAGCGGAGGAGTTGATGTGGATGGACGTTGAGTCCATCGGACCCATTTTCTGACGTGCTACGAGTGCGGGAGGGGTATGACCACACCCTGACCATAGATGCATGGGTTGAATTTCACACCCTACCACACAGGTGTTTTAGTTTTAGGCGTTTTTGTTCTTCTTTCTTATTTCAGGGGCTTTATTGCACTTTCTTTATTTTTCATCTTTTTTGTTATTTTTCTTGTTTTCAGGGGCTTTAGTGCACTTTTACTTTTTCTATAGCTTACATATACGTTGTGAGAAACCCTATTTTCATTATTATTGAATGAATAAAAATTCGTATTTTTCTTCTTCTTTATTCAAGAGATTAGGGTTTCAGGATTGGCCCTTGGGTGTTGAGGATTCCACCCCAATTTTAGGTTTCCTTCTTTTAGATCTTCGAGGTGCGGGGAAAAGGTAAGAATCATGCTTCTTTTCTTTTGACAACAAAAGGACCTGTACTTTCTTCATCTCGAACCCTTCATTCTTCACCTCTTTTATTCCTCTCTAGATATCCCCTTTCTAGTTTAAACGGAAAAGATGGATGGTTAGTCGGTAGAATCAAATCCAAACTTGACCGTGGACTAACTTATGCTAGATCTAGGATATCCCCATATCCCTAGGTCCTCCCTTTTTACTGTTTACGTGATTTGATGCTAAGGGGCATGATCCTAACGGAATGACCTTATCTTTGTGTTAAAATTTACCTAATCCCTTTGATTGGAAAGAATTAGTTGATTAGTGTATTTATTTGAACATTCTTTAACCTGATTATACATGCATCTAGGATTAGGTCATCACATGTCCCTGCATCACAATGGTTTCCATGTGATTCGGCTAAGGGGCACGACAGCATACACATTTGGAAGCCATGTGGACACAATTGGCTTGGGTTCTAATGTCGATTGGAATGGCTTTGTGAATGATTTTCCAGGTGAGCAGCGATATTTTAGGAGGTAGTTTCGAGTGCCAATCCCACACGGACCATGCTTTCTTGACCCTAGGGGGTCTAGAAGATAGCTGAGCCGAGTTGACCTGAACTCGCTCGAGGAAAAGATTACCCAAACCTGCTTATCTTCCGCCGATGATGTGCAGATCCCCTCGTCCGAAACGTGGTCTAGCACAACTTGAGGAAGGAGAACCCTAGCCACTGCCGAATCCCACCAGTCGTTGCGTCCAATGAAGTCTCTGACGAGTTGTTGCTGCTCGGGGGTTGATAGAAATTTCCAGTCCGAGAGGGGTCCTAAATCGGACCAATCATCTTCCCAAAAACTGCAAATGCCACTACCTCTGATCCAGCAAGAACGAGCTGCAACTGCCGCAAAGGATTTACGAATATGCTTCCACAAGAGCGAGGCCCAGGTTACTAGGGACTCGTGGCCATCGGACCGGATGTCTGCCGAATATTTCCCCTTCATAAACGTTGCCCAGCAACTATCCTTCCCCCTGCTCTTAATTACCCACGCCATTTTCATCCTGAATGACTGCATAACACTGATCAAACTTCTCACTACAAAGCCACCTTCCAATTTTAGACAAGAAACATTCTTCCAATTGACCCAATGGCAACTTTTACGGTCCTTCTCCCAGCCTCAAAAGAAATCAGCAAAGGCCCTCTCCAGCTCTCCAAGTAATGTACTAGGGATATCCGTCGCCGCCATTTTGTGGACCGGAATGCTTCTAAGAACGTGATTGACCAGCATGATTCTGCCAGCTTGGGATAGGATTTTACCTACGATCCTCTTGTTTATCTTATCCAACATTGGTTGGAAGTAAGCTTTCCTCACTCACCCTTTAAAAATTGGGACTCCTAGATAGGTAAAGGGGACTCACTCCGGTTAAAGCCCAGAATTCTCTGGACAACCCTGACCCAAGCTTCGGAATGGAAGGAGGAAAGAATGAAGAAACTCTTCAAGGCGTTGAATTTTTGGCCCGAGGCCCTTTGATACCGATCAAGGACTTGATCCGATTCAAGGACATGTGACCACTATTAGCGAGCAAGACTGTGTCATCTACAAATAGAATGTGGGAGATAATCAGACAGTTCCTTCTTGTTTTGAACGGTTGACAAAGCCCACTGGTTATCATATGTTTGAAGCCTCTACTTAGGACCTCAGCCGCCAGAATGAAGAGCCCTAGCGAGATAGGATCCCCATGGCGAAGTCCCCTAGAGGAGCAGAAGAAACTGCATGGTTCGCAATTAACCAAAATTGAGAACCAAGAGTTTGTCCAACATTTCTCCACCATGTCAATCCAGCTCTCCCCAAAACCAAACCAACGGAGGACTGCCTTCAGAAACCCCCAATCCAGCCTGTCATATACCTTTTCCATATCAAGTTTGATGAATATGTTCCCTCCTTTAACTTGTCTGTCAATGTCTTTGAAAGTTTCTTAGGCAAGAGCATAATTTTCTGCAATACTTCTACCTTGGACGTATGCTCCCTGTTCCACCGATATGATTCGGGGGAGGATCTTGCTAAGCCTATCCGCGATTATTTTACAACATATCTTATAGATGCAGTTGCACAAGCTGATTAAGCGGAAGTCAGCAAATTTATCTGGAGCTTGGGATTTTGGGATTAGACAGACAAGTGTCGTTGTGAAAGCCCTTGGGAGAGATCCACCGGAGAATAGAGAATGGACTGCTAGGCGGATATCCTGGCCTACTATACTCCAATAGTCTTGGAAAAATGCCCCAGTAAAACTATTCGGTCCTAGAGCTCCATCCGGGGGGAGTCCCTTAACCGCCGCAAGGACCTCTTCGATCGATGGCTCCTCCATTAGCGTTGTGTTATCCTCATCTGATATAGAGGGCGGGATGACATCTAGAAGATCCGCAGGGGGAGGAGGTGGGAGTTTCTTTCATGAGAGAAGAAAAGAATTCGATAGCTGCCTGTTTAATGGAGTCGTGATCGGTAACCACCAAACTGTCTTCCAATGTAATCTCCTTGATGAGCGTTCTCTTGGCTCAATCAGTCACCATATTGTGGAAATACTTGGTATTTTTGTCATCCTCTTCCAACCAGTGTTCGAAATATCGGTATCGCACGATGTATCGCACCCTTGGGATACAAATACGTATTAGTTATTGCACGGGATATATCGTTTGTATCACATAATTTACCGCACTCTTTGGGAAACATGGGGAAACATTGGGAAAATGGTTGAATTTTTTAATGAAACTTTGGGGATTGTTAAAAAAGCCCTTAATACACACTTTTAAATCATAACATCTCAAAAAAAAGATGCACATAATAAATTTCCTTTGTATAGGGTCCTAAGCTATGCGATGTTTAACTGAACTAATGCAACTATATTTAAATTGAATGCATGATATTTATAAATATATCATAGTCATGTATAAAAACACAACCAATTCATTAAAAAGCAAAAGAAGAACTGAAGAAGTAAAATTTGAGAAATATACATATCAATGATGGGGTAGTTCTGTGGGTAGGCCCACCGTGCTGCATCTGTACATCCAAGCCGTCAATCCCTTTTCTCACATCATTTTAAGGCTTGAACACAAAAATGAGGTAGATCCAATGATCAAGTGGACCACACCAAATAATAAGCTTGGTTGCATTAAATGCACAAAGCATCGAATGCCAGTTGCATTAAATGCAAGAGTGTGTGGTCCATTTTAGCGTTGAATCTGCCTCATTTTTGTTTTCATGCTTAAAATGATCGGAGCAAAAGGGATGGACGACTTAGATTTATAGGTACATCACGGTGGGCCCACCCACAAAACTGCCCGTTCAGGGCCAGAGATAGGCGAGGGTAGGACGCAATCCGCGTTCGACATACCTACAGCAACTGTAGGAAACGGATTGGCTACTCCCCCAACACCAGCCCCGTGGCTAGTGGTCGGTGCTCTGTGGACCCCACCATGATGTATTTGTTTCATCCATTCCGTTCATCCATTTTTACAGATCATTTTATGGCTTGATCTCAAAAATGAGACGGATATAAATGTCAAGTGGACCACACCACATGAAAACAATAGTGATTGGATATCCACCATTAAAATCCTCCTAAGGCCCACTGTACTGTTTATTTGACATCCAATCTATTGATTAGGTCATACAAGCCCAGACGAAGGGAACAAACAAAAATCAGCTTGATCCAAAACTTTAATGGCCCCCAAAATGTTTTTAATGGTCGATGCTCATTCAACACTGTTTCCTGTAATGTGGTACACTTGAGATTGGGATATACCTCATTTCTGGTTTCACACTATAAAATGATCTATAAAAATAGATGGAAGGCATGGATGAAACACATACATCATGGTGGGGCCCACAAAGCACTGACCACCAGCAAAAGGCTGGTGTCAGGGGGAGTAGCCAATCCGTTTCCGCTATATATCTGGTGTGGGGTGCACCAGCCTTTCACAGGAAGTTCCTGCGCAAGGATGTTGGGTGGGGCCCACTGGAATGTATTTTATAAATCCATTCCGTCCATCCGTATTTCGAGCTCATTTTAGTACATTCTACCAAAAATGAGGTGGATACAACACTCAAGTAGGTCACATGAGAGGGAAAATTGGGGCAAGAAATTTCTACCGTTGAAACCTTACTAGGCTCCACCTTGATGTTTATATGATATCCAAACCTTTTACAAGGTCATTCCCAATGGGATGAAATGATAACACCAAAATTATAGCCTGATACAAAACTTTTATGGCCATAAAAACGCTTCAACGGTGTTCACTGAATGCCCACTTTTTCCTCTCGTATGGCCCACTTGAGTGTTGGATACACCTCATTGTTGGTCGCACATCCTAAAATGATCTCATAAAACGAATGAATGGGGTGGATATCTCAAAAACATTTGGGTGGGCCCCACCCAGCATCCTTGCGCAGGAACTTTCTGCAAAAGGCTTTCGCAGGAAATCCGCGTCCCCTGATCTGTGCCCCTCACAGTCACAGTGACGTCACCAAGTTACGCGGGTCCCACCATGATGTATTTTTTCTATCCACACCAGCCATCCATTTGAATAGATCATTTTAGGGCATGAACCAAAAAATGAGTCAAATCCAGAGCTCGAGTAGACCCCACCACAGAAAACAGTGGAGAGAGTGACATTCACCATTAAAAACTTCTTGAGGGCCACAAGAGATGGATGATCAAGATGATATTTGTGTTTTCCATTAGTCCATATCTTCCTGGACTTATGAACAAAAACATTATGATGGGCCCTAGGAAGGTTTCGAGTTTCAATGGTGGGCGTCACTCTCTCCACTTTTTTGTGGTGGGGTCCACTAAAGGTTTAGATCTACATCATTGTTTGTGGCATGCCCTAAAAAAACATTTCCAAATTAATGGACGGTGTGGATACGACACATACATTACCGTGGGACCCACAGAACTTGGTGACACCACTTATGTGATTGCCTAGTGAGTTACTACGCTTAGCCTACTGAGTAAACTCATGTGAGGTGCACCATGATTTATGTATTTTATCCGCTCCGTCCATCCATTTTAGCAGATAATTTCAGGGCTTTAGCCCAAAAATAAAGTATATACAATGTTCAAATGGGCCACACCGTAGAAAACGATTGAATTGAACATTTGCCGTTGAAAATTTCTTGAGTGCCACAGAAGTCTTGGATGATTGGATCAATCTTATATTTGTATTTTCCCTTCATCCACGTCTGTATGATCTTATTAACGGTTTGGATGACCAATAAACATCACTGCAGGGCTAAGAAATGTTTCAACGGTGGAAATCAGTATCACCACTGTTTCCTGTGGTATGATCCACTTAAATTCCTAAATTTTGGGATCAACCCCTTAATTTAGATGGGAAAACAGATGAACGGAGTGGATAGATCACATACATTAAAGGTGGGCCCAACTGAGTTTACTGAGTACGATAAGAGCATGCTCAGTAACCCACCACGCAATCCGATACCCTTTTCACCCCTCCTGCGCCCCTCTCCTTCACTTTTCATCTCCTTAACGCATGCAAGGGTTCCGGAGCAAGAGATGGCGATGATTTCTCGTTCCGTTCCTCAAACGGGCCTGATTTCTCACCGGAATCTCCGAGAAATTTGCACAATGGCCCACCTCCGACCACCAATCTTTACTACAGCCTACAGGTACTCTCCGATTTCTCTTCTTTTTTTCTTTTTTTCTTCGAGTGCTTCTATCGAAATCCGAAAGTAATGGAGGAAATCGTGCGATATCGATGATATATCGTGCGATATCTGGATTTTGGGGGTTTTGGTATCTACCGGAGGTTATCGTGCGGGTTTCGTCTCGCTGGGGGGCGATAACGATAATATCAGCCGATATATCGGCCGATAGTATCGATATTGCGAACACTACTTCCAGCCAGTGGTTTCTGGCCTTTTGCTTCCAGAAAATTTCCTCACACAATTCATATTTGGCCAACTTGATTTTAGTTAGTTTGAGGTCGTGGTGGGAGTCCGGGTTGTCCACGCACTGCGCTGCACTCTCTACTCTGACGAGATCTTCTGCCCTCCTGACATTGAGGAATATATTTCCAAACACCTCTTTGTTCCATCTACTCAGCGTCGTCTTAACATTCTGAGTTTGCTTTGGAGGATCTGCATCGGCCCTCCCATGATATCCGAGACCCAGGCCTTCTTTACCCGCTCCTGGAACGAATCATGTAACAGCCACATTCGCTGGAACTTGAACGGCTTTGGGAATGATCTCGGTTGAAGGGGAAAAGACAATAGCAAAGGGGCGTGGTCCAAGTTTAGCCTAGCCAAATGTTGGACCTAAAAAGACAGGTATGTAGTTAGCCACGATCTGTTGCAGCAAATTTTGTCTAACCCAGCCCATACTCTAGCTTGCCCACTCTAATTGTTACACCATGTAAATTTGTTCCCCGAGTAGCCTGCATCCATTAGCCCAGACCAGTTGAACCCTCCAGCAAATTTTGATGAACTGTGTCTGTCGAAATTACCAGCTCCTCTTCTTTCCATTGAAGATAGAATGGAGTTAAAATCACCTGCCACCACCTATGGGATTGAACAGCCCGTCGACAAAGCAACGAGTTGGTCCTACAAGGCCCTACGCAAAATTCAAGAGCACTTTGCATTGACAAAAGAGGCAATGGCTACAGTTGGATTGCCCAGGTCCCCAACTGCGATCGAGAGCATTTGGTTGGTAGCTGCAATCAGATCGATGGTCAGAAATGATGCGTAAAAAATCCACACTTTACCGCCTTGAGCCGCATTGGAGACTGAAGCGTGGAAGCCTAACTTGAGCCCAATTTTCACTCGTTTCTCATCCTTAAGCATATTGCAATGAGCACTAGCTTGAACTGATTGATAAGGCATTTCAAGGTCCTGATGGTAGGTGTATTACCCACGCCACGAGCATTCTAGATGAGGAGATTATCCATAAATACCTTGCTCGGCTAAAATTCCCCGGTGCTTGAGTTTTCTCAGCCTCCCATTCTAGCTTGTTTCTAATCTTCTATTGCTAGAATTCAGTTTTCTCAGCCTCCCATTCTAGCTTGTTTCTAATCTTCTATTGCTAGAATTCACTGGCAGACCGTCACGGACATTTCGCACCGCCAGATACTTGATCCTTCTACGTTATATGCAGTGCTTGGGACCAACTTCCCTGCAAACAGCCTCCTCCATTCTGGCCTGGAATTCTGCAAGAGGTGAGAGTGCAACTATCTCCACCTAATCGAGGCTCTGGCATGTGGCTGGTATCATATCATTGGGGCCATATTCTGAAGGTCCCTCACACTGAGCTGAGGCAGGGGAATGAACCAGCTTGGAAGCAGGGCAGTAGGCATTGGGCTAGATAACAAAATTTGTTGTGTCAACTAGCTCTGTAGATCGAGCCAGGGGTGACTGATTGGGGGAATTTAGCACTCGAGAGGGGGAGGTCAGGCTGGTACTCAGTACTCTGGAATTGAGGCCATTGAGAGGGATCTATTGGAAATTTATGGAAAAAGGGGGAGAGGTCAACCGAAAGTTGGAAATCTTCATTTGCCTCTCCTAATTGTTGTTCTTTGTGGGAAAGAATTCCAGGTAGTAATATCAGCGTTCGCCTCCAATTCTTCAAATGTTGCTCCTAGCTTAAGGGGGTTGTGTCCCTCCAAGAAAGCCCTACACACTTTCCTTGATCGTTTCTAAGGTTTGAATGAAGTGGTAATGTTGAAATCCACCAACTGTGTTGCATCCTTTGCTACATTTGATCTCTCCCTGTGTTCCTTATGGAGTAGTATCGTGCGGGCGGAGCACCCTCCAGGCATAGCATTCAGCGAGTCCTCAATCTGGCCTTCAGGTTGAGAGGAGATCTTGGAGGTCTCTGAGGCAATAGCACAAACAGCTTGAGCTATCGGAGGCAATGACATGGTTTGGACATTCCCACAAACAGCTGGAGGGCACAGAAGTAAGGGAGTCTCTGTGGCCTTTTCACAAACACCTTGGCTGGGCCGACTGGAGTTAAACTTCGTGACAGCACCTTGGGATGGGCTTTCTCCATAAGACTTACTGATATGAGAAGGTTTTAGTGGTTGCCTGGGGTGGTGGAAAGCTCTCTCCACCCACTCCTAGTGGTCAACTCAACCGCTACCATTGGGTTTAGAGGGCGCACGTTCCCTTTTTCTAATGACTGAATCAGCTCTAGGATGCCCCAAATTGGGTATTCTCTATCTGCCACATCTAGTTTCCTAATCTTCTGGGTGTCTCTACCCAACTGAAAAATGACCTTGACTCTTGCCCTGATTTGAACGAGTCCAGGGACCAAGCGTCTGTCGACTTCGATCACTCTTCTGAAGGTGGATCCCAAACCCACGAAAACATACTCCAGCCAAGCATGCACGGGGATGCCATACAGGGAAATCTAGATGCCTTTCTCTTTACCTTTCTCTTTAGAGGGCAATTTCATGCTCCAAGCCTCCACTCTGGAGAGCCCATCTTGGAATGAAGAGAGGAGTCTAAGATGAATGAGACCAGTTCTTCTCTAGACTTGAAAGCGATCAGAAAATTGTCTGGAGCTATTTAGGCAATGTCGATTGCTGATGTCGCGTACCGAGACCCAGACAGGGTCTGAGTAAGCCGAATTAGGGGAACTTGGTTGTTCACTGCATGTGCCACCAGGGCTAGTGTGAGGCTTCTCTATTTGATCTGGACTCCGCTAGAATTGGCTGTGAATGAGAGGATGTTCAGTGGCAGGGAGGCAAGAGCTCGAGTTGGACCTGCTCTGCTAGATCTGTTAGGCCGCTTACGGAAGATACGATTATCTGCCTCGGCAACTTTGAGGAAGGATGGGCCTGCAGTCCGTGGAGCCGAGAGGTTTGGCCTGGGGAGATCCTGTGAGAACGTTGGAGAGGGTTTGATGGTTTGTCGGGTCTTCTTAGGGTTTGCCATAACCACATTTAGAGTCCTACCATCCAACAATTTCCCATTTGACACACCCATTACTGCATATGCATCTGTCACATACAGAAATCTCACGAAGGCAAAACCCCTGGGGCGGTTGGATTTCTCATTCCAGGGCGTGAACACGTCGCTAAGCTTTCCATACTTACTGAAAATGCGGCCAAGATCTTCCTGGTTGGTGTCGTAGGTGATATTTCCGACGAAGAGGCTGAATCCTCTCGCCATTCTATCGCAAAACTCCCATGGTGTAACACGTCTTTGTCATGTAGCCTTCGCCTCCCCAAGAAAATGTTGCATGCAGCAATCAGAATGACATCAGATCACACCGTTCTAGGCACTGTCGGGTCACTATTACTTCCCTGTTATACACATGAGACTTTGTGGGCTTTGCCAGTTCACACACACCAGTTTCAACTTGTCCACTACTTGTGTCAACATGAAGTTGCCCCACTATGTACACCACATTGCAAATATATCCCTGCACTAACACTGAGACAAGGAGTGTTGTTGCTGACTGCTCTTCTCAAGTCTATTGGATGAACATTTCTAAATCATGAGAAATCTCGACCTTGAGGCCCTCAAATCCTTCTCTTCCACCTCTCTGTCACCTTTCTTGGTACACTCTTCTCCAGATGTCAAGGTTTACATTGATCTTTCATTGAGGACACAAGAAAGGTATTCAATAACAATAATGGTGGCCATAATGGCCAGCCTTATAGCTGTTGCATTATAGGCTTTAATGGTCTTTTTTAAAGCAAAAAAAAAAAAAGGCCCTGTATTGGCCTGTTACAGCCCCGTATCAGCCCGTTATGGACCCGTAACCGCCATTATGGCTGATACATACCTGTAAGGGCCTTTTGTTTTTTTTTTCAAATTGGGGGTTATGACCCTATACTGCATGACGGTCAACACTATTACCATTACAGCCATAATGTAACCATTTTTTAATACCATGCACATGTGCGAATGGTGCTGAAACAAGGATACACCCTAACCACCAAGGGTCCACTACCTTCCATGATTTTAAGTCCTAATCATAACCCCCTTACCACAATCTCAACCTTGGCTAGAGTTTTTAGAGTTGGTTTGTATGGTGCTTCTCAAGGCTAGGAATACCCCTCAAATCTTGAGGATCCATTCTTTCTCTTAGGGCCCATTTGGGTACCAAGAAAGTAATAGTTGAGAAAGAAACTTTTTCCTTAGGGCCAGTTTGTATTCATGAAGAGCATGAGAAAGGAAATAGTGTTTCTTGGGAAACCTTATTTTCAGAAAACTGTGGGAAAGGAAATATTATTTTCCTTGTTTGTTTTTCAACAAGATTTTCATATATATTTAAAATCTATCTTCAAGCTTGTTATTTGGCAAAAAAAAAAAAAAATTCTTAAAAAAAATTTTAAGTAGTCACTAGCATGTGCTAGATTAGAACATGTGACACATGTGCACATGTTGGATGCTTAGAGATGATAGTGGCACATGTGGCACACACAGCATACGTGGGTACTTTAAGCTAAATTGCGACACGTGTGGTACATGTGAGGTGCTTGAAGTTGTAGAGTGACACATGGCACAAAACACACATTGGCACATTTGACATGTGGGCACCAAAAGCTAGATGATGGCACTTGTACACATTGGCACCATTGGCACATGCCATATTTGGAGAATTGAAGATGGACGATGGCATGTGCCATTTTTGGAGGATTGAAGATGGACAGTGGCACGTGTGGCACATTGGCGCATGTGGGGCACAAGGAAGATAAATAGTGGTACATGTATAGCACATGTGGGGCGCAAGAGAAAATGGTGTGGCACATTAGCACATTGGCGGCTCTTTACATGTGGGGCACAAGATAAGATGGATGGTGGCACATGTAGCATAGTGGCATGTGTGGGGCATGACTGAAGATGGATAATGTCTCATTTGGCACATGTGGCACATGTGAGTCGATTGAACATGGATAGAGGCGCATTTGGGCTTTTAACCCTTGAGAAACCCATTTTCCTTCCACCGTGAGAAAATGCATTTAGAGATGAAGGTGAGAAAATAAATTTATTTACTTCTCAACAAAGATGGTGTTTCGCACAATTTCTCACAAAGAAAGACTTAACAAACAACGGAAATTGAGTTTCATGGGAAACACTATCTCCTTTCCCATGCTTTCCATGAATCCAAACAAACCCTTAGAAAGTCACTTTCTAAGAGAAAAGATGGAAAATGAAAAACTTACACCCATTTGGAGTTATTCAAAATTTGTCTAGGAAACTTTTATCTTCTTCCATTTTCTACTTTGTGGTATATACTTTTTAGGAATCTACATTATAAAGTAGATGGTGAACTGCATACACCTTTTTTATGTATTGGAAGGCTAGAAGTGATGGTCCACTGCTAAACCCAACATGGGCCTAGGACAAAAGCCTGACCCTGAAAACTGTTTGGGCCTGAGCCCAATCCAACCCAACCCAAAACAATTGATCAAATCCCTATTTCCCGTGATCGATGCTCCTAATACATCTATTGATCAATGGCCAACAATGATGTAGCCACATGCCCATCATCATGAGCACCACCTTATGTTTTATGTTGATCCCCAAAACAAGATCAATCCAAGCCTAGGTGGACTAAACCTTGTAAAATCATGACTTAAACATCTAAAATCATGTGATGTCGGCTGTGTGGCCCGCGCGGTTTTGGAATGGCCTGATTTTTGTGATGTCTTTTCATCCTGGTGGTGTCCATATTCTCAATGGATTGGATGGCATATAAAATACATTGTGAGGCACACAATTCAAAATGGTAGGCGTTCCATCCCAACTATTCCCTGCAGTTTGACCTACCCATGTTGTGGACAACGCTGGTTTTTGGGATCCATGCCGAAATAAGTGGGTACACATGATGGACGAATTGTATAAGGGCTGTAAATCACACTGGGTTCTGCACACAAAATATTGTAGAATAAGCTTATTCTTCAATGTTGTACAGGAATCAGCCTAGAGAGATTGCTTTTGAAAGCAATTACTCATTCCAAATATGCATGTCTTCTCAAAATTAGCAACTAGTCATTCAAAGCAATTAGTGATTCCAAATATATGCCCTCGCAAAATTAACAACTGGTCATTCCAATTGCTTTTAGTGAGGAACAATTGCTTTTAATAGCCTTATTTTCCTAACATTAGCAACCAGTCATTCCAAATATATTTTGGAAAGTTAATTAATAAGGTGAAATTTAAAACATTTTCTTAACTTATATTACTATATTAAATAAATACTAACAAATACAGCTTCACGCCGGATTAGACTGGTTAAGCTAAAATTATCTTAGCATGAAAATTGATTGGGCCTTACATGCTAGGCCCACCGCCCACCTTTGATTGCCCATCTCTCTAAAAACTAATTTGATCAAATGATCCCAAACATATGAACAATGGCTGGATAGTCCATATTTATTATACTAGAAAGATTTTATCATTGATATGGACCGACCATCAGGCGTGACCCCTTTAATTTCCATCCCTCTCAAAACCACTTTGATTGGATGAGCCTACCAATATTATGATCAATGGCCAGGAGATTGGATGGTTCATATCAGTTATACTGGAAATGGTTTGATCATCACCATCAATTTTGCCATATGACCAATGACTAGGAAAATGGACGATCCATATTGATTATTAAAGAAAGGTCTGATCATTGATCTAGAATAAAAGAGTTCCTCTCACTTCAAATCGTCAAATCAGGCTCAAATCTTATGTTTTGATTAGCAACATAGGCCTAGATCTAGAAGAAAATGAGTTCCTAGCCTTTCAATACCCTTTAAATGAAGAAGTCATAAAAAATGGCCTTTCATGGGCATGTATCAGCCATGAAGGGATCGCCCGGCATACCATTGAGCATGTGTACAATAGTCTATGAAAACTGCTACTACATCAACAGTCACACCATAAACAAGTGCTTAAAGGAACCAATTATCTCATTCCAACAAAATACTTCTAGAGGAAAGTTGAACTACCACACATTTTTTGAATTCCCACTCTTAAACAATTTTTTTAGGAAGGCAGAAAAGCTTGGAAAAGAAATCAATCTCCCTGGAAAAATAAAATAAAAAATAAAAAAATTCCCTATGAGGAAATAAAAAAAGTAGGCATGGTATTTCCATTTTCCAAGGTTATCCTAATTCGTCAAAAACATGTATATCGATTTTCTTCCTAAAAAGAAAAAAGAAAAAGCTTGCTTGTGTATGGTGAATCCCAAACATGGATATGGAAAACCCACCTAGAAAATGGACAACATTGAAAATAAAGGAAGTTTTGAAAGGTCAATATTGTTTTTTAGGTTGATTTCTATGCAAATGTTGAAAGGTTAATGGTCAATAGCAAGAGATGTCTCACATTATTGTGGAAATGCCCATGGATAGCTTTTTGAGAGGAAATGAATTTAGTCGTTTTCCAAGGAAAAGTGTAATCATGAAGGTCAATTCCACTATTACAATAGAAACAGAAAGCACAATATTGGTGGAAATGAAATCAATTTCCAACAATTTCCCCATTCCCAAATACATCCTAACTGCCGATTGCCATGGTTACAAGAGACATCTCTCGTTATCAACCATTCACCAACACTCAAAACCGAACAACAAAATTACATTGGATTCCATAGTTTTTTGAGGATTCCTATGGGTTTTCCATGTCCACATTTTGGGTTATATCTATCCAAACAGGCAAGTACGAGTCAAAATAAATGAATAAGAAAAACCAACTACTCCATGTCTTTGTCCAAACAATTGAATAAAAAAGTGACATTTGACATGAAAGTTCAAATATGCACCTGATATGGAGTCCAATGCTAACAAATCATAATCTGAAACTAATCCAACCTGCAGCAAAATGATAAAAATAAGAAACAAAGTAATCTGCATTGCGTACCAAAGTGACTGAATATAATATATTACATTGTCCAAGTAGAGGCAAAGGCGCGAAGGTAACTTTTTAGAAACTTTTCCACACACATACAGGTAAAGAACAATGAAGGAATAAACTACCAGCAAAAAATTGATTGTTAAGATGGAGTTGAAGTTTTTTATTATTTGATAAGAGAACAATACAGAAGCACAAGCATGAAGGGGAAATTATGCAGATTTAACAACTAAACTGACGAATAATAGAGAGGCACACAGAGTAGCAAACAAAGAATTTACCCCATTATTACGGATCTAGTGAAGATTTCAAATAAATCCCAAAAATTGAAACTACCTGTTATCCAATAAAAACCTAAGATTCCGCATAACAATCCAAAATCCCCTACACGATTACTTACAAAAGCTTTTTGACAAGCATTGGCTACAGTTGGTTGTGTGAACCAAAAACCACAGCTAATCCTCTTGAGAGGACAGTAGTATCACCTAAATGTGCAAATGTTGTAGCAGGATCGGGGTTAGTCAAATTGTCTGCTTTTGAGCCGTCCCCAAAAGAAATTCAGATTGTGAGACATTAAAATTCAATATAGGTCCTGAAACTTTTTATTTTTTAGTAAAAAAATGAGACAGTGATCAAGTTTTTTAATCCAAAACATATAAGCTAGGCAACTAAAAATCAGGATTGATCCATGGTACAGATGATGCCATAGCATACAAGTATAACATGATACCCAACACATTATTATGATTCAAGTTGCCAGAGAATTCCCAACAGTAGTTTAGAAACATCATTATTGATTAACAAGAGCAAATTAACATTCCATATATATGGTATGTACTATATTTTACTTTGATAAGTTTGCTTTGGTTTGTCTGTTTGGTTCACTGCAGTTTTCTAGGAATCTAGTCCAATTTGCCTAGTTCATTATTTATCCATCAGAATGTATTGCCTACAAGATCCATTCTCTTTCGTACTATAAGATCAGTTGACACTCACTCCAGAATCATCATGATGGCATATTTAGATGAGACCCAAACCATTGATAAGGTGAGCCCTACCTTGGAGGTTCCATAGTTCAAAATTCCCACACATAGGACAACACAAACCAGCCGATGTGGGCAAGAATGGATAGAAAAAGAGAAGCAATTGTCCAAGCTCAACAAGAAGAAGTCCACTACTTGGATTCCCACCAAGGATCTGATCAATGTCATTTTTGAATTATGGACCATTCACGGAATGGCCTGACTTATGCACACATGCCATGTGCACGCATGTGTTTCTAAATAAACTGCATGGTTGTTTGATGTGTATGCCACAGTCAGGTGAGTCTAGCCCATGAGTTTTACATGGTTTTGGTAGTGTCAAGCCCAGGAATTGTCATCTTCTCATATAAGTTTTAACTTTTAACAAGGCTAAAAGACAGGCGCAAAAACATAGATCTGGTGGTCCAAAGATAAAGAGCATTGGTTCTCATATAGTTCATGTAATTCGCTTTATTTCAGTGAACTAGTAAAAGTAACTACAAACTAATTTACTTCGTTTTGAACCGATCTCCAGTTCTCCACACATGCCATGTGCACTGTTTGAAATATCTCCGATATTATTGAAATATCTCCGATACTATCTATATCTCTAGCTCAGCGATACCGATAACACTGGCAGCAATATCGATAATATTGATAGTATAAAAAATTCTAGGTATCGTTGATGTATAGCTAAATATCACCAATGTATCGATATCATCAATATTTTCAACTGTGTAAATTCCAGACAGTCGCTTGTATGGCCAATGCATCGATACCACAAGTGTATCACCAATATTTTCATCTGTGTAAATTCCAGGTGTCGCCTGTATCGCCAATGTATCTGCGATATTTCGATAATATCTCCAATGCATTAACATCATAAAAAATATGTATATAAAAAAAATAAAAAAATAAAAAAAATTCCCGTTTCATATTTTTTACAGGCGCATGGTTGTATACAGTGTTCAATTTGTCGACAATAATATTTGATAATATCGCAATATTATTATTATCACAACTTGGCAATATCAAGACCACAGTCTTTCGTTTCTTTTCTAGTTGTCAACGATTTGTTGGGAAATATCATGTGTTGTTGATATTCTGAAATATCAATGGATCTTTGGATGGAAGGTTGGATGGATAGATGGGATGGATGAGATGGTTGGACTGATTTCTTACGTAAAACATGCTTTCAGGCCCCAATTAAATTGAAACCTATTATGTATGCATTCTTTTTCAATTCTTAAATATACAAATATGTATATTTTAGCATCTCATGAGGTTCCATTGAAAAATTCCACCGTTTCCCCATGCCGCATTTCCGGTTATCAGCGATATTATCGGCGGGATCGATATTGTTTCTGTATCCCCAGCTAGCAAAACTTGTAGTGGTACCAAAACTTTGAACACTAGCCATGTGTATGTATTTCTAATCAATGGCCTAGGTGTTTTATGCTTTTGTCATGGAAGAGGAGGCTTTGGCATTGTAGAAGAATTATCTTTCCTTTTAGGCTTTTTTTTTTCCTTGGGCGGGGGGGTGGATTTTATTAATCAAAAGCCAAAATGACCAAAAGAATTGCAAGACAGCCCTTGAAATAAAAGAAAGATCCCAATCGTCACAAACACTTGAGATCAAAGCCCATTCCATTACATCCTAGCCCTTTTGAAAACCTCTGATGCTTCCCCACAAAGATTGCGAAAGCATCGGTTGTTCCATTCACCCCATAATCCCCAAATGCCAGCCAATAAAGCCATCCTCCATGCCACGAAAGCAGAAGTCCCTCAATTGACTTCGGCATCACCAACACCACCCCAAAGATGCCCAAGCAATTTTCCCACCCTTCCCTTGCAAACGGGCAGTGAATAAAGAGGTGGCCGACTGATTGTCACTTTTAACAACACTAAAAAGCACGTGCAATACACATCTATTGACTTAAATCATAGAGAGCATTGATTTTCTGCTTCAGGTAATCCACTGTATTTTCAGCCAATTAGTCTGGCTAAACTGCAACTGCTTCATTAGGCTATTAAAGCCCCCAATGCTTGCCGACTATTGTGGTTCAATCAAACCAAATCAATGACATGGAGTGAGTTTGGAATTTTGACCTAACAAATTTTCACAGTATTCTTTTTCCACCGAAACAATATTTTGTTCTTTTCAAGTACTTGAAAGGGAAAAATACAATTTTGGTGGAAGAAAAGCAGAAAAAAATACCCAAATGTGAAGGTTAACAGTTTTCCACTTTTCTGCCCCCAAAAACATACTTCAACAGGAATATGAATGAGTACTTACCAGTTTCCAGTCATCATCAATTACAGGAAAACCAGTAATTCTGTGTTCCACAAGATCCTCTAGTGCTGTAGATGCCAACACAAGCATTTTAGAACAATGCAGTATAGAAGATTTAAAAAAGAAAAGAATAATTCATAATACCTTCGTCGACAGTAGTTGTAGGCTTTACCACATGCAGATCCTCTTTTTTCGTCATAAAATCACCCACTGTATATACTGCATTCTTAGGCTGCAGATTGACATGCAAAGGAATATAAAGCAAACATACAAGATACAACAGCATTACTATTACTACGTGAAGTTGCTCCAAAACAAAAGCATCTGGAGTTGATATTCAATATGTTCACATGAACGAAGTCATTTTGATGAAAGGAGAAAAACAATTAGACTTAATGCACCACAGAAAACCAGAAAGTAATGTTGTTTATAAGGCCAAAAGGAAATTTCTATGAAAGTGGACTACTAAGGTTATGCAAGGTTTTGAAGACAAAATTGGAAGGCAGTGCACACTATGTTCTGCATTGTTTTTTAGTAAATGACTACTATGTACTGCGTTATTGACCAGCATGTATTCTACACTGTCGGCTAACAATCACTGAGAATAGTTGGTCCTTCTATTACTCCTTGCTTTTATCATGCATCCATAATATTTTGAACACTGAAATTATAGTTTGTAGGCAATAGCCCCAGATTGTCAAGTCCTAGACTGCATTATTGATTAGCATGTATTCTAAACTGTCAGTTAACAATCACTAAGAGCAGTTGGGTCCTTTTATTTATTATTCCTTGCTTTTATCATGCACACATGATATTTTCATCACTGTAGCTATAAACCTTCTAGATTATAGGGAATATTCCCACATTGTCCTCTACCCCAAAAACACAATTTAGTCACAACTAGGTCAAGACTTGACCGAGTTACCCAATTCGATTCAAGAGACAAGCAAATTCATGGACTCACATGAGGATCAATAATGCAGGGGCATTTTCACACTGGGCTTGAGTGGGGTCACCTGTGGGATGCAGGGGCACACTCGGGGTGGGTGACTCATGTGATTTGGGGCCCACGGGGGAGGTCTCGTATTCGAGACTCCTCACCAGGGGTGATTAATGTGCATTTCACACCGGGCTCGAGTGGGGTAGCCCGTGGGATGTGGGAACACACTCAGGGTGGGCGGCCCATGTGATTTGGGGCCCACAAAGGGGGTTCGGCCGAGGTCCTAAACCTACGAGATGTGGGGCCTGGACTATGAGATAAAGGAATTAATTCGCCATACTCTAACAATTCGAGCTTTTAGAGCAAGTGGTTAATTGTCCTGCATCAATCAATTACATCACACAAGTGGGACCCACATGCCCACAATTGTGGAGTCCCCATGGGGTCCCTATAATGGGAGGAGATAGCTTTAGATATTTTCTATGTTTATTGCTTACTAAATAAGACGGAATTGTCAAAATCATGTTCATTAGAACTGGTAGTGAATAGTGCCCCAGTGAGGGCAGTGTAGTAGTTTCATCATATTAGGAGCTCTGTTTTTTGTATTATACTATGTACAGCCCACGCTTGGCTTGTGATAGTTATGACAGTTGAAGTTTAAGAGAAGTTTGAGAATAAGATATGTTGAAAGTTGTGTTTTGTGTAGCATGTGTTGCCCTCTTCAATCACGGCATGTGTTGCTAAGAATCTTCATCAAATTTCATCTTATTCTTCAGCCTGCATCAAGTGGTATCAAAGCAAGTTCACATTGGGAATTGAGGTTTCTCCTCTTTTATCACCTTTTTTCCTCTTTTAATTTCTATGATTTCTTTCTTCCACATTCCCAAAAACCTATCCGTCTCCTCTCATATCCCAAACTCCCATCCTCAAAACCCTATCCGTAGGGCTGGCAATGGATATTCAATTTACCCAATTACCCGAAATATCTAACCACACCCCCCACCCCCAAAAAAAATAAAAATAATAATAATAATAATAATAATAAATAAATCAGATACGGATATGAGATTTTTACCCAATTAGAAAAATGTTTAATCAATTAGCCGACTTCAAAGCAGAGTCAAATACATATATCACCATATCCATATCTGCTTACCCAATTTTCTGGGGCATTTTCATAATTTACTTAACTAATAATATTTTCAACTAAAATATTAAATACTAAGATATGATATCTTAAATTCTATGGTGTTTAACCTCATTGACGTGGTTATGAGGTTGATATGGTGACATTTTCTGTTAATTGACTTACACTTCTGTCAAAGTCTGTAAGTTTTTATTTAAATACTTTAAGATTTGTAGCTTGATGTTGGTTGTTATTTTATGGATTTTTTCTTATTTGTATGTATTTTGTTAATTTTATTGGATATTTAACCTTTTTTTAAGTTTTTTTAATTAGATATTAGTCGAATATTTTTTGGAGAGATAACAGAAATTTTTATTGAAAACACGCCAAAAGGCGACAAAGAATACAAGCAAAAAGAAAAGACCCCAAATCAGCCTAGGTTGGAGTTACAAAAACTGCCCATTCGGAAACAAGGCCTTTGATCCTACAAATGGCCTCTTCAACTAACAAATATTCATTACAAAAGCAACAAGCATTTCTTGCCCCCCAAACAACCCACATGACAGCCATAATATGGAGCCTCCATTTGAAATACAATGTAAAATTTGTAATGATTGCTCATTCCTTTACCTCTCTCCTTTCACATTTGCAATTGACTATCGATTTATGTGTCGATTTGTGTCTTTAAACAAACATTGTAAATTTGCAATGATTACTCTTTTACATTCCTTTACCACAGTAAATAGCAATCCAAGCAGGCCTAGTTTCGTAAGCCCTTCGATAATGAAGGATTTTCCTAGAGCAGTGCATAGGGAGAATAATGCAAGGACCCATCAAGGCAATGGACTGAACCCTAGTTTTTAGTTTTGACATGATCCAAGGCAGGTATAGACTCAACATTAGTGTTGTCATGTGCAATCACATATGCACACACATGCGCAGAAATCGCATATGGAACAATGGCATATATGTTTACTGCACAAATGCGATCGCATGTGCCACATGTGCGATAATATGCGATCGCATATTTGCCAACAGTCAGAAATCTAACTGCTTTCTGACCGTTGGAAATTTTATTATTATTATTTTTTTTAATCTTGATTTTTTTTTCCCTAGAAAAAGTGATTCTAAGTACTCATAAAAGCACTCAAAGGTCAAACTCTCTCTCTCTATCTCTATTTTGCTCTCTTACACTCTCTCTTACATAATTCCAAGTCCCAAGCTCCACTCCTCCATTCATATTTCTTTCAAGATTGAAGTTTCAATCAAGGGACAAATACATCCACAAGGATTCAAGAATCAAGATTCAAGAGACAAGACAACCAAGTTCCATCCATTGAACTCTCTTTCTAGTATCTAACTTTTCCAAGTTATAAAGATCATAAAAAATTATAATCATATTCACACAACACACCCACCACTCTCTCTTTCTATCTCATTCTCTCTTAAAGTTTCATAATCATATCCAAGTTCTAACTTCTAACTTCTAACAAATTCTTTTTTTGTTACTTTGTTACAAGTTACAAGTTAGTGTTGTGTTAGTGACTTAGTGTTACAACTTACAAGTCTACACTATTCTAGAATCAAGAGTCAAGACTCAAGGGTCAAGGCAAAAGTGAAGATAAGAAATGAAGATTGAAGAATTTGTTTTTTTTTGTTTTTTTTTTTTTTTTAATTGTAATTTTGTTTGTGTGTAAATCTCTATCTCCCCTCTCTTTTACTACAAGTGTAACTTGTAAGTGTAACTCTCTCTCTCTCTTTCTCCTTTTCTTTTCCCTCTTCTTCTCCCTTTCCACTACTAGTGTAAGTGTGTAACTCTCTCTCTCTCTCTCTCTCTCTCTCTCTCTCTCTCTCTCTCTTCTTTTCTTTTCCCTCTCCCTTTCTAGTTCTACTACTACTAGTGTAAGTGTGTGTGTGTGTGTGTGTGTGTGTGTAACTCTCTCTTTAGTCTCTTACTTTAGTTTTTAGTTTACTTTTTAGTTATTTTTTAGTACTGGCAATCAATACACACACACCACCAACATAATATCTTCTTCCCAATCTTCCTCTTTGAAACCCATGTCAAGTAACCCAGGTTGGAAGTATAGGCACTATCGTAGTGTTTTGGATAAGACTCACATAGTATGTGAGTTATGTGAGTATTTGAGTTCTGGTGGCATTGCAAAGCACAAGCAACACCTTACACATTTACAAAGGTCAAATGCAAAAGCATGCAACAAAATTACTCCAGAAATCCGAAGGAAGATCATGGAGTATATGAAAAAATAGTCAAGAAAGAGATGCGATAGTGCTCTACATTAGGAAAAATATTTGGAACAAGATGCATATAAAGATATAAACGTAATTAATGTAGATGAAGCTAGTCTCACTCCCCCTACTTTGACAGGTCGGTCTATACCACAAGTACAACCAACGGTCTCGAAAAGAGCCCGAGGACGTGGGCCTATGAATAGATGGTGTAGACCACACACCGAGGATGTGATCGACCAAAGGAATTGAGGCAAAAGGCTGGCTCAAACAACTTTAGAAAACCGGTATAAACAAAAAAAATAGAAAGACCACTATTCAATATATTGCTAAGTGGTTGTACCAAACCAGCATTGCTTTCAACGCCGTTAAATCGAGAAGCTTTAGAGTAATAGTTGAGGCTATAGGTCAATTTGGACTTGGGCTTAAACTTCCTTCATATCATGAAATGAGGGAGATGCCTGAAAACCGAAGTTGAATATACAAGATCCTTCATAACTGAATATAAGGAATTGTGGAAAACATATAGGTGTTCACTAATGGCCGATGGATGAACCGATAGATTCGATCGGTCTCTCATTAACTTTTTGGTAAATTGTCCAGCTGGGACGATGTTCTTGAAGTCCATGGATGCATCGGGTCATTCACACACAGGAGAATACTTGTTTAGCTTACTAGATAATATAGTTGAGGAAATAGGTGAGGAATATGTTATACAAGTAATTACAGAGAACGCAGCCTCGTATGTAATGGTCGAACGTCTTCTTATGGAGAAGAGGCGTCGTTTATTTTGGACCCCCTGTGCGGCCCCTTGTGTTGATCTTATGTAAGAAGACATAGGTAGGTTACTTATAAATATGATTGCAATGGCTAGAAGAATCACGGTCTTTATGTACAAACACGCCCTTCTTCTCAGTCGAATGAGAAAACACATTGGAGGTAACTTGCTACGTCCAGCAATCACCCGTTTCGCTACAACCTTTTTAACACTACAAAGATTACATGCAAAAAAATCAAAACTTAGAAGCTTCGTAGTATCGGCCAATTTTACGAGTGAGCCTTGGTCAAAGAAGGCTGAAGGGAAACAGGTTTAACAAACAATCCTTTCACAAAGTTTTTGGACACAAGTGGTAAAGGCGTTAAAAGCATCCGAGCCCTTAGTCACTGTGTTGCGATTGGTGGACGGAGATGAGAAGCCTGCAATGGGCTACATATATGATGCGATGGAGAGGGCGAAAAATAAGATCATAGACCATTTTAACTATAGAGACCGTGATTGCAAGCCAATTATAGATATTATAGATAGAAGATGGGGCAGCCAAATGTCATCTCCATTGTATTCGGCTGATTACATCCTTAATCCAACCTATTTATTCACTTCTGCTGATCCAGCAGAAGCACTTACTATGCATATTGTTAGATTTATTGATATGTTGGAAAGAACGATTCCAGATAGAGAAGATCAAGACAAGATCTCAACTTTGCTAGACTTCTATACGAAGAGGGGATATTCTCAAGGGATATCGTCATCAGGCATCGGACAATGAAATTACCCAATAAGTACTAACTACTAAGTACTATGAATGTCAACGCCTTACAAATAGTTTTTCTACAAAGTGTCTCTAACATACTTAAAACTATTTTTCTCAACTGACTGGTGGGCAGCCTAAAGAGTGGACCCGAACAGGAAGGATCCAGTTCTAAAGAAACTAGCTATGATGATTCTCGGACTCACGTATTCTGCCAGTAGTTGCGAGCGCAATTGAAGCACGGTCGAAGCGGTAAGTTTAGTAATTTTAAACTTCAATTTTTTAATGTAAAGCCTAAGCTAAATTAATTACCTAAATAGCTAATGCCAAATGCGCTTTCTTTCATGCAAATTCATACTAAGAAAAGAAATTGCCTTGATCTAAAAAAGCTTAACGACTTGGTTTTCGTCTAATACAATCAAAAATTGCGAGAACGATTCCAAACTAGGAAAGAAAAGCCTAGTTTCTTTGACCCTATCTGCTTAGATGAGTTGGATGCAGATAACGAGTGGCTCGTAGAGACAGAGGACCTGGTATTTGCCAAAAAGGACCTGACATGGGCGCAAGTTGAAGATGCTGCATATGGATCGACACCTGGAGAAGGAACCACTAGAAGGTGAATGATTGGGGGAGCCGGGGAGGCAAGTAGTAGCCATCAACCCGTTGAAGAAATTAAAGAGATAGAAGGAGGAGATGATAATGATCAAGCCGAAGATTTACCATTGGATGTTGATGAAGTATTAGTACATACAGATGATGAAGAAACAGAAAAAGAAGAAGTGTATGTAGAAGAAGGAAAAAACTCGGATGATGATGGTGATGATGACGATGGACATGGTGGTGATCAAATGCCACAATGGCAAATAGATCAATGTATATAGTATATGATTAGATGAATAATAAATAAATAACTTCTTCATTTTGCTTACTATGTGTGCTGAATTGATGTTGATTGTTGATCATACTGTTGAATGTTGAATGTTGATATTTATTATCTACATTATAGAATGTTGAATTTTTGATGAATGATGACTTAATATTTAATTCATTATGTAATTGGTTTTATTTTACTTAAATTAAATGTATTGCAAGGGCCAAAGGCATATAATATTTTATTCCATTTTTTCTTAATTTCTCACTATTTTTATGATTTTTTTAAATTTTTTGAAAATTCAAACAATATATATATATATATATATATATATATATATATATGCGACCGCATATGCGATTGTGCGATCGCATATGCGCACAGGCACATGCAATCGCACACGATCGCATATGCGATTTGACACCATTGCTCAACATGGTAGCATTGTCCAGTCCTAATGCAAGAAGTCTCCAAATTCTTCACATCCTAGATGAGGGTGCCATTCCCAAACATGTCAAAACTTGAATCCTTTAAGCAAGGTTAAGAATTCTGAATGTGCCATATCACGTTGGAAAAGTATCGCGGCTAAGTCATTCAATGATATGATGCAAATATATCTAGCATAAAAGGATATGTATCAAAAAGTATATCCTCTATTAGTGTGTATTGCCAATATGTTATTGTCAATAGATTCCTCCCCAATAGAATTATAATGGAACTTAGTCTCACACTAGTTTGATAATATGGGAAGGAAGCAAGCATCAATCTCAAGGATTTCACATACCAATGCGAAATATTCAAATGATATTCCAGACCTTGCTATTAAGTGTGTTATCTAAAAGCAGACACTTTTGACATTGGAGCATACCAGATGTCCATTGAATGTAATAGACACAAAATTCATCCTCAATCCAAGAATGTAAAAATGGATATGATCCAGACTGTTCACCAAAGGAGACCAACCTTAGAGGGCCCATAGCTCGAAATCAACACTAAAGGCAAACCAGTGCAAACTTTTGCCCATTGAATTTGGACAATAATTAGCTTACACATTTTAAAGGCCATTTGGATGTGTATAAAATTCTAAGTTGTAAACACTTTACACCCAAAACTCTTTTCAGGTGTAGAAGTGTTTACAATCTATTTTGTTTGGCTTTAAGCTATAAAGTGTTTACAGGTAGGTAGCTTCTAGCTGCAAGCAGGGAGAGAGAGAGAGAGAGAGAGAGAGAGAGAGACTGACCAACACACCAAAAGCTCCAGAGTTGTTGGGAGAGTACCAATTTATCCCTATATTCTGGCTCTCCTAGGCAAACCCAAGGAAGCCCCCCCATGGGCAACCCATGTGTCGCGCAGGTCCCCAAATTGCATGGTCTCACAATGAGTCCCACCTCGTGGCCATCTTGCATCTCACAAGCCCCACTTCGTGGGCCACCCCACCCCTAATGTGGAAATACGGTGCATCCTTAGCGTCACATCAAGATGCCACCGCATCATCCACCCACACCAGTGAGGAGACTCAATCCCTAGGCTCCCACTCTGATACCACTTTGATGTAGGACCAATACCTAAACTAGCATGATATGTAATAGAAACCAAATAACGGATGTAATAATCAAATCAAGATCTAAACATACCAACTAATCGCAAATTACAGAAAATTCAGCAGTAATAACTATGAGAAATCAGATATCACATGCCCACAACGATGATTTATAAGTATTAATCACTAGACCCATGGAAGCTGGAACTTCCATATAGCATACGGATCATCCACATGCAATACGAATTCAATTGAATCAATTAGGGTTTAAAAGTATAGGTCTATGGTTAGGGTTTGATTTTTTATTTTTCATTTTAAAAAAAAAAAAAAGGTTTAAGGTTTCTAGAAATTTGGGAAATAGGGTTTTGAAGGCTAAGGTTGTAGAAGATTAGGGAAATGTAGGGTTTTGGGTGAAAGTAGGGTTTCTAGAAGAGAGAAACGAATTGGAGGTTTAGGCCTTCGGATGAGGGGATTAAGGATTGGAGATGGGAGCTTGATGGGGAGAAGGGGAAGGTCCGTATGGGCTGTATGGTCAGTCCATATAGTACGGCCATACATGCGATACGGACGGGTGGTCTGTACCTTAGAGTTGTCCAGGATGGGTGGCCTGATGCTCGGGTAGTTAGGGTTTGTGTAGAGATGGGAGAAGAAGAAAGGCTTTGAGAAAAGTTGGTTTTCAAGAGGAGCAAGGTTAGAGAAGATGAAATCAACAACTGGAATAAGAAATAAGAACAATGTCACCTTGGATTCACTCCAAAACATGGAAGGCTTCACACCCCCAATCCTCCATTCACAAGAGAGAGCTCAAAGAGAGTTTTTCTTTTCAAAGAGAAATTGCAATATTCATTGACCCCAAGGGGTTCACATGCACAAGCTTATAAAGCAAAGAAGGGTGTTCTTCACAAAAGTACCCTTAATGAAAGGAACTTCAGCAAAAAGGCACTTTCAAAGTTAAAAATGGCCCTACTTAGCCCTTTCTTGCACAAAATAAAATAAAACCCAAAATCAACTAAATCCTAATAAAGTAAAATAAACTAAGCATGATCAAGGCGGGTCACAATCAAAAGTGGTAAAACGGCCCAATACACGCGTTCCAACGATCCAATCGACACGTGCACACAATCCAATAGTCCAAAACTCTACAACATGTAGATCAAGTGCATCTTCTCAGTGTGGGGTCTTCAAAGATGCACAAACCATGCACGTGGGGTCTTCTACGATAGCTAGGGATGTGATCTAGACCCTGCAGGCCCCATGTAACACTCGTCTAGCCACAAAGAAGGCTGTGTCCTATCCTCCTCATCTGGTACACCCTAAACAGTCGGATGTCCTCATCAACTCTCCCCAACTGAGAAGATTTCGCTTCCGGCAAAATAAAACTGTGACGCTGCTCTAGAAGATCCGGGTTAAGTCACTGAAGATTCGTCTCAGTGATCCATGTGCAATCCAAAACTGGTCGATGTTTCCACTTGATTAAATATTCTGAAAGTCGCCATGTCGCATTGAAACCACTTGCTCATCCAAAATATCCTCTACCTCCTCTCTGCTAGTAGGCAAAGATGGTAAGAGTGGTACTGGTAGTGAAGAGGAGTCAGGGTAAAGGCCACCTATCATGGGATGGGTCAGGTCGGGAGAATGGTCAAGATCTAAAACTAATAAGCCTGTAAAAGAGACAAGATCTTCCACATTGAATGTGGAACTAATCCCCATACTAGATGGAAGATCTACAACCTACACATTGGGACCTAGCCATTTCAATATCTTATCAGGTTCAACACTATAGGCTTGCAATTTCTTAACGGCTCCCTATGGAAACCGCTCTAGTCTAATATGAACCATCACATTGTCACCAACCTGGAATTCTTTGAACCAAAGATAAGAATTAGCAAGTGCTTTATACTTTTTATTTCTTATGTTAATCCATTTTCTGATTTCTACATGCAATTCATGGATATATGCCGTGCAAATGCATCTGCAGACTCTGAGAGCCTATGGGAGATTGACATGGGAATGAGGTCTATAGGTTTTCTAGGCTCATAACCATGGACAACTTCAAAAGGACTCATGCCTATGGACCTATTGACTGAACTATTGTCTACAAACTCTGCTACAGCCTACAGGTAAAACTGCGTCCCAAGTCCAAGTATGGTCACCCACAAGATTACCTTAATAGTTTTCCTAAACTCCTATCAACCACCTCTGTTTGACCGTCGATCTGAGGATAGTATGCCAAAGAAAGTTGCAATCTCGTGCCCATCATATGCCAAAGTGTCTTCCAAAAGCAACTCGCAAACCTCACATCCCTGTTAGACACAATGGTCTTCGGCAAACCATGTAAGCGAATCACCTCCGCAAAGAATATCTTCACGATGTTTGAGGCATTAGACGTCTTCGAACATCGTAGAAAATGGGTCATTTTAGAAAAACAGTCAACTACCACAAAAATGGAATCATGCTTCCTGATAGTCTTGGGAAGCCCAAGGAGGAAATCCATACTGAGGTCTTGTCACGGAACATGTGGCATTGGCAAAGGAGTATATAAACATGTGTTCTGCCTTTTCTGCTTTGCCAAATGATAAGTCCGACAATGCCCTATAATTTTGGCTACATCTCACTTGAGACTTGGCCAATAAAGTCTATCCTCAACAAGGGCAATTGTCTTATCACGACCAAAATGACCTGCTGCTCTACCAGTGTCAGGCTTCCAAACAAGGAAATCCCGTAGGGATGTGTGGGGAATGCAGAGTCTGTCTCCTTTTAATAGGAAGTTATCAATCAAGACAACCCCACTATCACTCCTCTAACCATCCAAAAGTGACGCATATACTTTCTTGAAGTCTGGGCACGTGGGATATTCATCTTTCAAATTTTCGAACCAAGTGACCTCAATGCTCATAGACTGAAGTAATGTCACTCTACGGCTAAGGGCATCAGTAGGTTTGTTCTCAACCCTGGCCCTGTGTTTTAGGACAAACAAGTACTCTTGAAGAAACTCAACCCACTTGGCATGCCTTGGGTTTAATTTCTTCTAAGAGTTAAGATAACATAAGGCATTGTGATCTGAGAACAAGACAAACTCTCATGGTAGTAAATAATGTCGCCAATGATGTAAGAACTGGACTACCACGCAGAATTCCTCGTCATAACTAGGGTATTATTGCTTTTCTTCAATCAACTTCTCACTATAAAAAAATTAAAAAAATAAAATAAAATAAAATAAAATAAAAGGCAATGGGGTGACCCTCCTAGCTAAGTATTCCACCTATACCCACTTCAGAGGCATCACATGTGATGAGGACATCCAAGCACTTATGGTTAGACGATCATCACATGGGGCCCAAGTCACATTCCTAGCCATCATTGAAGACCCCACATTCAGTAGATGCACGAGGGTTGCTTGTTTGGAGCGTTTGGATTGTTGGATTGCATAGGCACATCGATCTGCCCGTTGGATCGCACACGATGAACCTTTTGACCACTCTTGATCGTGGCCCATCTTGATCATGGATCACCCCATTGGCCACAAATAGTTTAGAATAGTTTAGATTTATTTGTTTTGAGCAGTTTTTGTGATTTATTTTAATATTTTTGGACTATTTTATGTTTTACTTAAAACATGGGTTTTTTTATGAGAATTCTTTCCTGAGAGGTTTTTTTTTGTAAAAGTCTCTTTCTAAGACTATAAAAGGTTTGGACCACCTTTAGGGTTTGATTATTATGAATCATGAATGAAAGGAGTTTCCTCTCCTTTGCTATGTGATTTAGCAATTCATCTTGCAATGGGATTGTGATGGTGTGAAGCCATTTGAGGAGTGATTCCCCTAGTTATCCTCTTATTTTCTCTCTCAAGGTACTTCTCTTCTCATCTCTCTTTCTTCATCTTCTTCTCTTTCTTCATTTTTTTAATGATTCTAAACCAACCTAGACCTAACCTACACCCAACTGAACCCAAGCTCTAGTCGTGAACAGTGTCGTAGGAAGAGTGTCCGTACGGCCAGCCCTAATCCGTAGCCCCCTGGCTTCGAATCTTCGACTTCCCTCTTCCCTTTGATCCCCTTTACAAAACTTCTAAACATAAATCCCAAACCCTAACCCTAAGATTCCCAAATTCCAAAATTCCCAATCTTTCCAAACCCTAATCCCCAAATTTGAACCTTAATCCAGATTTCCCCAAAATCCTATAACCCAAAACCTAATTTCCCCAATTTTCCCTAACCTATTAACCCTAAACCCTAAAATCTCTATTCCCAAAATCCTCAAATCCTTATATCAAAACCCTAAATTCCTAGTTTGCTAAATACTCTAAACTTATTCCCTACATTCCCTAACCCTTAAAACAACTCTAAACATGCAAAACCCTTAGAACTCAAGTGATTCCCTGAATGTTTAGATTTAATACATATGCTAATTGGGAGTCCTATCTTCCACAAGATCCTAATTACTTGATACTTTATAAGAATCACATTGCGGGACTATTAGGTGTTTTGAACCTTAAAATGTTATAAATATGAGTTTCTTTAACTTGTGGTAGTCTACATTATTTTGTCTTTTGATTGCTTTAGTTAATCCGCTATCTAGTTTCAACGCATCATATTAGGTAAGATCATCCCTTCCCGCATCAAATTTGGTATCAAAGCTCATAGGTTTAGCATAGGTTATCATATTCATTACATCTAGGGTTGTTAGCACATTCAGTGCATATAGAGTCATATAGGGTCATCTAAAGTTGTCTAGGATCATCTAGGGTATGGTCGAGTCTTCACCTTAGGTTTTTAGCGCATGCCCACGCGATCTAGGCGTGGTTTTGGTCTTCACCTTACCGTCATGAACCTAGAACAAATTATCGAGACCCTTAACGCTATCAACAACAGTCAGACGGCCATTGAGGTTCACAATAGGACTACCGCTACTCAATTGACCGCGACCAACGCACGTGTCAATTAGCTAGAAGCCTCCCTTCAAGCGAACCCCGACATCGGGGAAAATGTCTACTCTCAAGCCAGGGGTCAAGTTGAAGGTTGTGGACGCGAGTGAGGCCAAAATGCAGGTCATGGCGGCGCGCACATGCAACACATCGTGAGGAGCATCATGACCGCCATGACCCAGATGCGCATGTCTTGAAGAGCATTAAAGTTAAGGCCCTTAGATTCGATGGTCGCCTGGACCCCAAGGCATTCCTCGACTGGATGGAGGGCATAGACTACAACTTTGAGTGGTATGACATGTCTAATGCCCATCGTGTAAGGTTTGCCAATATGAAGCCGGTGGGCCAAGCTAAATTGTTATAGACAAATGTCAAACAAAATGTGGAAAGATCTAGGGAGGATCCAGTCTCTCTTTAGGTTGAGATGAAAGAGATTAAGAGAGAAATATCTTCCCATTTCCTATCAGCAAAGACTCCTGGATCAATGGCAATCCCTTAGGCAAGGATCCATGTCTGTAACTGATTACATCGCGTGCTTTGATGAATACATGATGTGATGTAATGTTCAAGAGGACTCGCTAGTCACACTGTCTCATTTTAGAATGGGCCTCTGCCCAAAGGTAAATCGTGATCTCATTCACCATGATGTGAGCACTCTAGAGCATGTCTATCAGGTGGTGCAAGAGTTGAAGCGATATCTGAAACCGCCATTCGTGAGGCGGGTTGATCCGAGAGATTATAACATCGAGCCCACTTCGTAAGGAGCCAAACCAAACATTGGAACTCAACCCAAGGGCCCTACTAGTTCAAGACCCAACTACATAGACAAATGGGGGAAAGGGTTGGCTGGTACTAGTGCGCGAGCCGATGAGTCCACGCAATGTTACAAATGCTGAGGTATGGGGATTTCACACATCGATGTCCTACAAAAGAGCGAAATAAGGCCATCGTCATTGACGAGTTGGATAGAGATGTGGCTGATCAGGGCAAGTACGAAGATAAGTTTATCGGCCCCAATGTCACTAGTACTAGTGATGAAGAGGCTGAACCTATTGAGACCACACCCCTTGCAGTTGTTAGGTGTCTTGGATCCTCTTCCTCCCACAATCACCACAGAAAAGGAGAAAAACACGAAGAAGAGTGAGAATAACGAAGAGTCGCAACCTAAGTCCCTCCATATTATCACTATGAAAGAATTTGACAAAGAGGCAAAGGATGGAACAATAGAATCAGTTCCTATGTCAGTCTCCGATAGGCAATCAAAGTTCGCAAATGCATTTTCATGTCATATCCATGATTCGCAAGTTGAAATTAGAAAACGGATTAGTATGAGTAATGAAATGCACAAGATATTCACTGACTCTCATCACAAGTTCAGAGAGTTTCAGATAGTGACCATGTGATGGTTCGTATGAGGACCAAACGGTTTTAGCAAGGGGCCGTTAAGAAATTATAAGCCGATAGTGCAAGACCTTATAAGATACTAAGTAAATTGGGACATCATGCATATATTGTGGATTTTCAAAGTGGAAGATCTTTTATCTTTTGAGAGTCTAGTACCTACACCTTTTAGCTTTTATTCATACCATCACCTTGATCCTGATGATAGCCCTCCCGACCTGTCACATGACCCTTGGCCTATATTTGTCCATTCTTCCCAACATTTACCTCTTTTGCCATACACACGTAGCAAGAAAGAAACGATAGAGGATATTTGGGATGAGCGAATGGTTTCTGCACGACATGGAGGTTATCAAGAGTGCCTTGTCAAGTGGGAAGGGCTGGCTAGATTCAGATAGCATATGGATCACGGAGACAGAGCTTCAGCAGCAACACTACTTGTTTAATTGGCATATCTATTGTAGTCTATGTGATTGGACCCGCTATTGACTTGGAAGCCTTAGTGTTAATTGCCTTGATTAGTTTAATTAGGCAATTTGTGTTTTAATTGGCATAAATTTTTATTGGTCCTAATCACCCTCCACATCCAAGGGACATGGCCATTCATTTTATAGCTCTGCCAAGCTTCTACGCATAGTCGTGGTGTCCTATTCCACACAATTTCAGTTACTACTGTCAGGAGTAAAAGATGGGTTAGGAACACTATTTTCCATGTGGATTACTCGGGGTTGTGTTTGGGGATAGAGGTGAGGATTATGTGGCCTTATTCTAGCTTACGGTTTATAAAGGCATTATTTTGCTGTCGGGGGATGTTCATAGGAGATCCCTGAAATCTCCTAACAGGTGTAGGGAGCCAATTAACTTGCGGATTACTTCGATGTGGTTCCTCACCATGAAAGGGAAGAGGGTTTGTGGAATGTGCACGGGCTTGGTTGCCCCCAAAAGCATGTGTTAGCTAAGTCGGTTTTAGAGCAAGACATGGGATGAGTCCACTCGTCCAACTCGTTCAGACCCGACTTGACACGAACCGAGTGAGTCAATTTGAACTGAGTAGACTTCGCCCAATCCGAACTCAAACCGAGTCAAGTCCGGGTCACCTAGGAACTTGACTTGACTCGACCCAAAATCCGACTTGGTATTGACTCGACTCGACTCAGATTCGAGTAGTGTGTGTGTGTGTGTAACCTAAATCTACGGTCATCTTCCCTAACAGAGTCGTAGATGATTCGTACGATAGAGCGGTGGAGTCCGCGGTTCAGGCTCTAAGGAATTAGGAGGCGAAGTTTCGTTGCATCTCAACAATGACGGAACCACCCTTGTAAAAACTTCCCTTTCCCACCGTTGATCGCAATTCAATCCGATAGCGTATCCAAACACGCCTCAGATTCTACTGCATGATATTTCTCTTTCTTCTTTCAGAGTCCCGTCGACCCCGATTATGCTGGCCATCAATTTCATTATCCACGATTTCGAGATGACGGGTGAGTAATCTTGTGTCCCTTTTGCAATTTATCATGAATATATCGTATTGTGGGATCTAAGATTTGGAATTGAGTTTTTTCTTGGGATTTGGTAGAGCAAAAGTGGAGCCGATAGCAACGTATAGAAACTTGGGAGAACGAGAATTTCTAGTTGCAAACGAGAGCGGGTACGAGGTTTTATTGTATAAGATGGCAAAAAGCTTCCTTTCCACTACCCATCGCACCTAACCCAGGTCAGATTCGGTCCGTGTTAGTCCAAGCCAAACCCGGACTCGAATCGGGTCACGCATGCTGGACTCGGTACTGAGTTCGGGTCAAGTCTATTTCAAAACCAAGTCGGATCGGGTCAACCCTAACTCGGCCCAACTCGACTCAATGCCCAACTCTAGTCAATTTGCAAGTGGTCAAAAGCTAGTATAGTGGTCCTCCAAGAGTGCAAGTTTCAATCTATTGATAAGGGCATCGTCCAGTCTCTGTGGGGTCGTAAGGTTGTGGCTTGGGTGTCCCTTGATTCGATTTGGAAGGGGGGGGCTTGGGGGGATGTGTTATCCCTATCTTTGGTGCAAAGAGGACAATTGGGCGAGGGTCTTTTCCATTAATGTTGTTTTCGAGGTATCTCATGGTTTCAAATGGATGTTGGTCTGAACTGCCTTTCTCTTCGTCACCTCTTTTTGGATGAATTAAAATCTTGTCTTTGAAAGATGGCATCTTCCATGGTGTTTTGGAGGGGATTTTAATGTTATCCAATTTGCAGACAAGAAACTCCGAGGGGGTTGGATCTCCACCGATATGAGAGGATTTGCTGACTAGGTCCTTAGTCATGGTTTGGTGGATATCCTGATTAGAGGGATGAGATTCACTTGGTCCAATGGTCAAGCATCTCCTTCTATGTCTCTCTTGGACAGAATTCTCGCGTCTCCCATATGGATTCAAAAGTTTCCTCTTACCCATCTAACAAAACTTCTTAAGCCTGTGTCAGATCATTATCTTGTTTTGTTGGATATCAAGGAGATTAATTAGGGCCCCAATCCCTTTCGTTTTGAGTTGGCCTGGATGGAGGTTGAAGGTTTTTTAACCTTAGTTTCCGACTGGGGGCCATCCCTCAATATTGAGGGGCATGCGAGTTTTAGGGTTTTCAAGAAATTGAAGATGTTTAAAGCTAAGCTATCTTGTTGTCAACATGTAGTGTTCAGTCTCAGGCTATAAAGCTATGTTCATAGCCTGCTTTCAAATTCCAATCGGGCTATGAAAGATAGTTCTCAGGGAGCTGAAGATGAAGTCGTTGTCTTTGAAAGAGGGAAGCCTACTTTCAAATTCCAATCGGGCTATGAAAGATAGTTCTCTTTTGATTATTCAACTAGGGTCAAAGAAGAGGAAATCAAGTGGCGCCAAAGGTCTCGAGCGGTCTAGCTTAAAGGGGGAGATAAAAAGACCAAATTCTTTCATAGTATAGCCAGCTATAAGGCCAAGTCCAATTGTATTTCCTCCCTTGCTGTTGACACGCATAGCGTTACGAATAAAGATTCTATCACCAAAGCCATATTTAATTTTTATGAAGCCTTGCTCTCGAATGATGGGATCTCAACGCAAGCTTTATACAATCTTGCTTTTAATTCCCTCTTAACAGAGGAAGTTGTGGCTTTTAACATTCCCATCAGCTTGGAGGAAATCAAAGTTACCATTTAGGACCTGGGGAGGCATAAAAGCCTCGGGTCTAGACAGGTTCCCAATAGCTTTTTTTCAAACTTTTTTTAATGTTGTTAAATCAAATCTTTTGGCTTTTGCAATAGAATTTTCTTCTTCGGGTAGCATTGCTTCTGAACTAGGATGTTTTTTCCTACCTTATTCCCAAGCTGGAAGGTGCAGACAACCTTAAGAACTTCAGACCTATCAATCTAATATGGAGTCCATAAAAAATATTAACTAAAATTCTCAGTCAGAGAATCATATCAGCTCTTCATAAGGTTATCTCACCCTTCCAGAGTGCATTATAGCAGGGGACAAATCCTTGATAGTGCTTTCATTGCACATGAATGTTTGGATTCCCGTCTTAATGAAGGGATGAAGGGTATTGTTTGTAAACTAGACCTTGAAAAGGCTTATGATCATGTAGATTAGTCATTTCTTAATTACAGTTATATCGTATGGGTTTCGGGGTCAAGTGGAGGAAAGGGGTTCATGCTTGTTTTTCCTCGGCTAAATTCTCAATGCTAATCAATAGATCTCCATTTGAATTTTTCAAATCCTCCCAGGGCCTTCATCAAGGAGATCCTCTTTCTCCATTTCTGTTCATGGTAGTGGTTGAAGCCTTCAATTAAGATTTACCTAAAGGTCAATCCGAGGGTCTTTTTGGAGGTTTTCATGTTCTTAATTTCCCCTAGGAGATTAATTATCTTCAGTTTGCAAATGATACGCTCTTAACCCTGTCAGGTATCTAAGTTAATGGTGTCCAACTTGTGGATAGCTATGATGTGGTTTGAGGTGATATCGGGTCTTAAGATTAATATTAAGAAGAGAGAAATTTTGGGTATTAATATCCCTTAGGCTGAGGTGGTCCAGCTAGCTGAAACCTCTAGTTGTAAATCTGGATCTTTCCCTTCTTTCAACTTGGGCCTTCCCTTATGTTTGGGAAAGCTAGCTTTGTGGTGAAATTAAGTGATCGAGTCAATGAGATCTGAATACGCAAATTGCAAAAAGTAAACCAATAAGAACAATGGAGTAGAGAGAGAGAGAGATAGAGAGAGAAAACTTTATTGATATCAACCTTCTTCTCTTACAAAACTTTAAGAAAATTTGAACTTAGAAAAATATTTGAATGACAAACTCCTACACCGCACCCCCTTTTATAGATCCTAGACGAATCTATAATTGAAATCCCCTAAACTAAGAGATTGATTTTTAAATCAATCACAATTTATTTCAAACCAATCTAATCTAATCTTCTTTAATATGGTAAAAGCCCACTAAAAAGTAAACATGGAAAGTAATTATATCTCTAGAACCAGCCCATATCTTCAATTATATTAATGCATCCACTTCATATCTTCAATCAGCCCCCAAAATAGTAAATTATAATCCTTGATTTAGGCCCCCAAATCTGTAAATAATTAGTCCTAAAAGCAACAAATGTTGTGGGCTATGGGCTTACGTCATTGATCACCCCGAAAGTGGGCCTAGATGGGTCGTGGGCCTAACTGCGCTATGGGTGTGAATCAATTCTCCTTGGCTTTGAAAGAACTCATCCTCGAGTTAAAAACCAATCTCAATCTTTAGACCTGTAAAACCTCTGCAATGAATCGAGTTCTTCTTTGGCAGAGGCTGATGGTGAAACCCTAAGCATTAACTCAGCGAAACCTTTACTGGAGTCCACTGTAAATGACGTATTTTTCGCCTATGCTTTTGTGGGCACCAACTTGTTTGTTGTAACTTTAAAGTTCTTCGTGGATCCTGAAACATTTATCCTATTTTTTATGCCACAATCATCTTTTGCAAAGCTGTTTCAATTTGATCATTGAGACCTACTTGCATTTCTATAAATGTGACTGTCACTATCATTGGATCCATCAATTGTTCCACTGGTGAATTCAAGTGTAGGTCCAACATAAATGCATTGATCACTTCAAATGTCAAATTTTTCCCTTGACTCGATAGACCTCTTCATCATTTCCGAAATTTCTACTTTAATTCCAGGTTCTTCGTCATGTTCCAACAATCGAAAGATTCGAACATTGGTGTAAGCCGGGGCAGCTCGTTGTTAGTTAGGACTTTGGTAGGGACCTTCCCTATGTGTCCACATGCTCCAACTTCGATCTCCAAATTTCCTTCATGCCAAAGCTTCCCCACTTGATTAGCAAGGTTGCCTACCACATGTGTGAGTTGATCTAACTGCTCTGCGAGTATGCAGTTCAATCAAGCTACTTGCGCAAACTCTTCCTATGCCACCTCTTTCAATGCTATTAGGAGACGACATAAAGTCGAAAAAATCCCCAAAGACGAATCGCTTTGATACCAAAATGGTGTAACTCAGTCATCGAGTCAATGAGATCTCAATACCTAAATTTGGAGTATACCGACAAGAAGAGTATACCGACAAAAACAATGGAGTAAAGAGGCAGAGAACTTTATTGATATTAACCTCCTCTTACAAAACTTAAAAAAATAAAATTAAAAATTAAAAAAAAAATAGAAAAATATTCAAATGACTAACTCCTACACCACCACCCCTTATAGATCCTAAATAAATCTTTAATTGAAATCCCCCAACTAAGATATTGATTTTTAAATCAATCACAATTTATTTCAAACCAATCTAATCTTCCCTAATATGGTAGAAGCTTAATAAAAAGCAAACATGGAAAATAATTATATCTTTAAAACAACCCATATCTTCAATCATATCAATACATTTCCTTCATATCTTCTATCAGCCCCCAAAATAGTAAATTATAATCCTTTATTTAGGCCCCCAAATCTATAAATAATCAATCCAAAAAGCAACACATGTCGGGCCCTTCGGTGGATTGTGGGCCTATATCATTGACAGGCCCTATAGTGGACCTAGATGGGTCGTGGACCTAAGTGGGCCATGAGCCTGCATCACTTTGCACCTCTAGGACAAGCTGGTTGTGAGATTGAAGAGAAAGCTTTCTCCGTAGAAAAGTGAGTCAATCTCCCTAGGTGGGAGGATCACCCTATTCAAAGCCTCCCTCTCCAATCTACCTGTCTATTTTCTCTCTTTTTCAGTGTCCTAGGTCAGTTTTGGCTGGATTGACAGGCTTAAGAGGGAATTCCTTTGGCAAGGTGGCTCACCACATGAAAGTTTCACCTTCTTAATTGGAAAGAAGTTTGTTGTCCGGTAGAGGAAGGAGGAGTTGGCATCAAGTGCCTTGATGTAGTTAATTCAGTCATGTTGGGCAAATGGGTGTGGCATTTTGGTGTTGAAGACTCTAGCCTTTCGAAGAGAATTATTGCTGCCAAGTATTTTTCCTCTTTTAGGAAATGGTGGATCAAGGAATCGTCATTGTATAGGGCTTCTTTCCTATCGAAATCGGTGGCTTAGGTTTGCTTTGTTGCTTACTGAGGGCCTGAGTTTTACTATAGAAGAGGGGACTAGGTTTAGATTCCGGGAAGACATTTAGTGTGGAAAACCCTCCCTCCATTCATCCTTCCCTGCCCTTGCCAAACTCTGGCCAATAGCCAATATTTTTGTTGCAAGCTATTTTTCTGATCAGGTTCCGATGGCGTGTGGCTCCCCCCTACCACAAGAACCTAAATGATTATGAATTCGTTGATCAAGTGAGCCTTTTATTTCGGTTGCTCTAGGAGTGAAGGATTCCCTAATTTTTTGTTTCAGCAAGTCCGGAATTTTCTTGTTGTGCACATAATACGCGAAGCTAACCCATTCTATTCCCAGAAGATGTATTAATTTTCTTGATGGTTTATTCCGTTCTTGGCACTCTGGTGGGGTTGGCTCTCTTGGGACTTCTAGATGAAGGCTTGCATTGGGGACACTTTTGCGGTCAATATGGCTCAAAGGAAATAATCACTGTTTTTGTAATTTGAGTGGTTCTAAGATCGGGGTTTGTAATTGGGTTGCCTCGTTCATTCGGGAATGGGCTCCTTGATCTGTTTCTAGGGTTGGTTGGGTAGGGCTGCACCCTGTTGTTTTCTAGTTTTGTTCTTTTTCCCTTTTCTTTTCTGTTTTCTTTTTGGTTTTATTCTCCTTTTGGTTTTGGCCTTTCAATAATATTGCTTCGTCTTTCATTTTAAAAACACTGTACAGCATCTCCTAGCATTCCTAATCCAGTAGCAGCCCTCAAATTGCAGTAACAGACCTTCCAAGTCCTACTCCAAAGTAAAATTCAATCACTACTTCAGAACACGACCCCTTAACATAACTACTAAGGAAGCTCTACACAATTCGTTCATTTTCAATTGCAGTTCAATCTGATAAAGCATCGCCCTAACAGAATTCAAGATCAAGTCAAAGAAATAACAGAAAAATTCAAAGACAGTTCGAATTCGAACCAATACAGTCGTGTCTAAACCTAAGAAGGAAAACATCATCTCTGCCAATAAATCAATGAAACATCAGAACAGGGAAAAAAGAGAAGGAAAAAAGGAAATAAATGCAGAAGGAATAAAAGAAATCGAAGAATGAAATTGAAGTGAAAGGGAAGAAAAGTGACGGACCGGTATCGAATTGGCCGTCAATGCGCTGCTCCTGGCTGTGGTAGAGGGCCAGCGGTATCTTGCAGCGTGCTCTGATGCATCAACGGATCGAAAGATGAGACGATGGACGGCTGTGGGAGCTTGGCCACGGGCAGAGAGGAAGGGCATGCGGCGAAGGGCGGAAGAGGGAGTGGAAGAATGGCTGAGACGAGAAAGGAGAAGAGCGTCTGTGAGGAAAAGCGAGTCCATGGGTTTTCTTTTGCACCTTCCTCCACCGAATGAAAGGAGCAGCTCTCTCTCTCTCTCTCTCTCTCTCTCTCTCCAGTCACGAGAAGAAGAAAAATACAGAGAGAGAACGAGGGATAATGCCACCACCGCCCGTTTCGGGGAAATATACCGAAGGGAAATGAAATAAAGATTCGCGCGAGGGATGATAGAGGGGGAATTCGTATATTGCGTGTGTAGAACCAAATCCGTTCGTTATGTGGGTCCCGCTGTGAAAGTGCTCTGCAGGTGAATGGGAAACGCCGAAACGGTGGACTAGAAGGATGCGTTTGATATCAGAGCATTAGATCATTTCTTCTGATATTTGTTTGAAGTTCTCTTACAACCAGGGAGTGTAACTGAGGTAAGTACAGGGCTCATCTTTGGATCAGTACTTGTGCTTGGTTGACCCATCCTCTAATGGCCAGGATCTCGCAGGCGTCTGGCCGGTGATCCGTGGCTCACCTCTCGATTCAAGGGCTTCGATTTTGGATTTCGGCTTACCGGTTAGAGGTTGGCTCGAACTCAAACCTATACGGAGACTTCATAGCCTTTAAATTGCAGTTATCTTCCAATAATCCAAACCATTTATGCCACGAGTCTCACTGTGAAAGGTGGAGAGGGCTAGTAAATAAGAGCTCTAAGTTGGATGATTAGTTAATTTTGCTCTTTTGCTTTAAAAATGAATGGTCATTAATTAATTGGTTGAAATATTTAATCTTAAAAACTTAGTAGGAGTCCTTTGGTATCATGGATTTTAGGAGGATTTCAAATCACCTATATGTTTGGCACCATAAAGTAACTAAAGTTATAAATGGAAGCTAAAACTTGAATTATATCTAAAATCCTTACAATAGTTGCATGCATGACACGTGTGTCATTAAACGACTAATTTACTGGGGACGTGGCCCACCGATGATATCAAAAATTAAACATAATATCAATTGCATCATTATAATTACTTAAATAAGATAACCGTGCTATACAAACATTGTCCATATAAATCAATGGTTAAAAATTATTGGTTAGTCACTCAGATATGATGTTGTGCTTGTGACCCATCTGAGACATGCAATTTCATCATTTTGAGGCAAAGTGTATATTTCAATAACGTATTATAACTGTTGAGGAAAAACTTACAAGTTCATATATCAGTTTATGAAATGGACCAACTCTACTAAACCAGCTCGGGCCCATTGAACGTCGACCTTAAGTGAGGCCTCCACGTCCAAAGACAAAGTAACCTCCAAGAGAGGTGATGTAACTGTAAGGACATTCAAAGAGCCCACCTATGAGCCCTTTCAAGTGGCTATATGTGCTGACCTAACCCATAGGTTAGCTATAGATCAGCCACGGGTCGGCCACAAGTTAGTTACGGATCGACCATAAGTCGGCCACAAGTCGATTATGGATCGACCGTAGGTATGCCACAAGTTGGTTACGGATCAACCATAGGTCAGCCATAGGTTGTTTATGGATCGACTATAGGTTGGCCACAAGTCGGTCATAAATCGACAATGCCCCCAACCGGCTTATAGATAATAAGGGTTAATTCGTTAATCAAGTCAAAGCCCGCTTTGGATTCCGACCTAAGACCAATCTAAAGATTCAGAGAATCCCCCAACGTCCCAAAAGATCTCTTTTATTCTCAAGGGATAATATCGGATCCCAATGATCTTGGAAACCGATCATCTCGGGGAAAATCTCAGTTTACACCAAGATATCAAGAAAGAGTTCTCCCAAAATAGTATTCTAGTTCTCTTATAAATATAGGAGTACCTCCCGCCATCCAAAGTACGTTAACTGAAAAACCCTAATACTCGACTGGTAACTCTTTTCTGGAGATCTTACCCCACTTTATAAGACATTGATCTCGACTTGGGTATTAGAGAGTCCCCTGTATTAACTAAGGCCTTCTTTATCTTTCTTTACACTTGTGTAGGTCTAGAAAAAGTCTATACAAAAGGTCTGTCTGAAAAATACATTAACAATAACCATTGTGTTAAATATTACACATGCACATTGATTTGAAATATTAAAGTTGATTTAGTAATTAAATTGAAAGCCTTGTAAATATAGTATGTATAACTAAGGATTCCAAATTCATTTGAAATCAACAACGCCCGGAAACAAGCCCCTGGGTTACACTCCAGGACTAGCCCTATCAAATAAATCTTTCCAATCATTGAAAAAAAAATCTGAATCCAGCTGCTAAATCCCGATATATCTTATTATAGTTTGTGCAATCGAACAGACCTCTGCACGTTAATGTCTACTTTTTTTTTTTTCTCTATGGAAGTTCCCTGACCCACTCGCAAATGTAACGGGCATACACGTGCCCATCCGTGCGTGTGAAGGAAATCCGGGCCGTGCAAAAGGTCTAACCCACTGTTTTTTAATCTCATTCTCTGGCCAGATCATTGTTCTTCTAATGCCTTGCACCTACTTGAAGGAAGTCCTACAACAACCCTTGTTTTACATTGTGTTAAAACAACCTTGTTTGTGGAGATCACATTTTATATATAAAATCCACTCCGTCTGTCATGTTATGTCCTCGATGTAAGGCCTTGTGGTTAAAAAAAAAAAATCTAGATTTACAACTTATATGGGCCGCACCGATGGAACAATGGTGATGGGTTTTCGACCATGAACTTGTATGTGGGGCCATCATGGTTTTATCATTCATCAAACCCATTTATCAGGTGCAACTCAAAAGGATGAAGAGAGTATACCAAAAGCAGCCTGATACAAAACTTCCGCAGGCGACACGGTGTGAACATAGTAGTTTTGGAAGCAAATTTACATACTTTCCATTTGTGTGTTACATATGTATTATTAATCGCACTTATCTTATGCATGTACGGTCCATATAATGGTTATTACCTGATGGATGGAGTGGATTTTACATACACAACATCGTTGACCCCACAGGGTTTGGTGCTGTAGAAGCGGTGTAAAACTGGTGTTGTGGGCTATTCGGATCCCTAGTTCAAACACCTACCTTGAACGGATAATTTTAAGGTGGGTCTCACCCAATACGCATCTTGGGCGGCCTACAGTGGGAGTGTGTCCACGTGCCGGGTCAGCAAACCTCATTTTCAGAAGGGAGGAATGCTGATTTTGTACAGCTTGTTATTCAAAAAAGAAGAATGCTGTGTTGGCTTCTTCGTTGAATTTAGGGAACGGGGTTACGTTGATATGGTAAGCCCGGAAACTAACATAAGAAAAAGGTTTGATACGAGCCATAGGAATTTCCTAAATACCCCATTTTCAAAAATACAAATCTCAGGTGGACCACACCATAAGAAACAATAGTGATCGAATGCATGTGAACTACAAAAGTTTTGGATCAAGCGGGATGGCAAATAAACGTTATGGTAGGTCTTGGGAAGTTTTAATGGTAAGCATTCAATTACTAATGTTTTATATAGTGTGGTTCGTCTGAGGTTTGGTTCTGCTTCAATTTTGGGATTATTACTTAAAATGATCTGGAAAAACGGATGAAAGGCATGGATAGACAGCACATACATTAAGGTGGGCTCCACGGCCTCACTGAATCTGGGCAGTGTTCTATGCAAGTACCAAGTTGGCACATGGGTCCAAATGCCAGGTCAACCGACCTCGTTTTCTAAAGAGAGTAATGCTTACACGGCTTGTTATTCAAAAGAGAAGAATGCTGTGTTGGCTGGAATTTACAATCCCGGTGTACTCAATTCGGTGAGGCCCAGCAAACCCACGGACTCTGGTGAGGTTGTATGCACGGGCTATTTTGATGTATGTTATCTATATTCAACTTGACATTTTGGGATTTGATTGGTACATGTGCTGTGGTTAAATTATGGGGTTTTATAATCACCTTAGTATTCAATTGAACAACTTTCATTGCCGCCGGATCCCTGACAGAGACATGTCGTCCAATCAAATCCTTTTATGTCACCTCAATGGTTCCCTGAATGCACAATATGCATATCATTTTAGGGCTTGGGCCCAAAAAAGTGAAGAAAAACTAAATCTTAAGTGGACCATATAATGAGAAACAATAGTAACTGAATGCTTGTGGGCTACAGAAGTTTTGGATTAAGCTGATATTTGTGTTTTCCCCTTCTCCCATGTTCATGAAATCTTATTAATAAGTTGGATGGCAAATAAATATTATGGTGGACCCAGGAAGCTTTTAATGGTGGTTATTCAATTGCCACCGTTACCTAAAGTGAAGTCCACCTCTGATATGGATCTGCTTCATTTTTTGGCATATGCACTAAAATGAGCTGGAAAATGGATGACGGTGTAGATATACAGCACATGTATCAAGGAGGGCCCGGTCACAGCCTCACTGCCAACGCAGTGTCCTACATAAAGGGCTGTCAATAGGGCCTAGCAAAATCAAAATTTTGAATAGGCCTGGTCAGCAGGGTCCGGCCCAAACAGCTCAAAATCCAGGCCGAAGCCAATCCCGGCCTGGCCCGTTGACAGCACCACCTACGCGCGTACCAGGTTGGCACGTGTGTCCGCATGCGAGGTCAGAAAACCTCGTTTTCAAAAGAGAGGAACGCTGATTTTAGACGGCTTGTTAATCGAAAGAGGGGAATGCTGGTGAGCTGCCTCGTTGAATTTACGATACGGGGACCACTTGGACGGTGGTACCATGGTCCCACCACGGATGAACCATGGCCAAAAGCAGGGTCGTCGAATGATGGTGACCGCTCATTATTAGGAAGGAAATAACTGCCGGGATCTCTTGTTTTAATGTAGTGGTTTGATCATCTAACAAGCAATGGTTTTTTTTTTTCCATGGCTCATCTATATTGGGCCTAGCCAAATCAGCAGCTGGATTTTTTACTCTCCTCAACCATTTTTTCCCACCTTACCACTGTTACATTTCCTAAGTGGGGCCCACCTATGATTAAAAATGACCATTACTTACGAGGGATCCAGCTTATATTCACATGACCAAACAATAACAATGAGTAAATAATCATAGCCCATAAAGCAAAGGGCTTGCAAAATGAATGGTAGTCTCGCTGTAAATTTTCAGGGCATTTATGTGAATGGTTCTGATCATCCGACCACGGTAAGACTGAAGCACATGTTCAGTCAACGTGGGCTACTCCGGTCTAATGTCCACCATGACCACAAGTGGCTCTTCCTGGGCCCTCGTTTATATTCATACCAGATCATAGATAGCCGGGGCAGTGGGCTGCGTCGAGGTACGTTCAGATCGTGGCTGACCCATTCAAACATGACCGTAATCCAGAATCCAACCCACGATAAACAATGAGATATTCAACACGACACACCCACTTAACAGATAAAGGGTGGCAGCAGGTCATGTTGGGCTTGGGTCGACGTTGGTTCGGGGTCAGCACGAGCCCACTACTGTTTGGAATTACCGTTAGAAAAGTGCTTATTTGACTTTGATTGACATTCACAGACGAAAAACATTCGAAAAGTCGATTTTACCCCTAATACTTTTTGTTTCCGATTCTATCCGAAAAGTTGATTGGGCCCAGTTTTGTGCGGGCATGTGATTGACATTGTTCATTCCTTTTGCCATCTCACTTTCGGCCATGAGCCAAGCAAAAAGAGGTCCATTTGAATAGCAGGTTAGCTTTAGAAAGATCTTACTGGTGGGCAATCTTTAGACCCTAAAATAGATCAGCCCAGTGTAGTCCACTTGAGCATTGGACCTGCCTCATTTTTTTTTGGAGTTTGTCTTAAAACGATCCAGCAAAACGGATGGAAGGCATGAACGTTTCACAAACACCATGGTGGGCTCTACCTACCTTCCAACCTAAGGACACTGATGGTCTACCTCTTTAGGGAGCAGAGTAGGTACGACCGGATGAAGGAAAAAGCAAATATCAGCTTGATCCAAAATTATTGTGGCCGTGAGAAGTTTTTAATGATCAATCACCACTGTTTCCTGTGTTTTGGTCAACCGGAGATTTGAATTTGCTTCATTTTTAGGCTCATGTTCTAAAATGATCTGGATAACGGATGGCCGGTGTGGATATACAATATGTGCATTAAGGTGGGCCCCATAATCAGGTCATGTTAGGTGAGACCAAGCCAGACCTAATCCACTCCTCTTATAGGTTGGCATCGTGACATTTAAATGACTAGACTAACTCCATGGCTGGTGGGCCCACCGTGATATTTGTGAGAAATCAATCTTGTCCATCTATTTTGGCATATGTTAAGATGAGATAAAAAGTTAGGCCATTCTAAAATATTACGTGTATTAAGTGGGCCACATTACTAGAAATGGTGGAGAGGAGTTTCCTACCATTCAAACCTTTTTGGGCTCCACCACGATATTTATATGCAATGTGAACAATTCATAAAATAGTTTAGCAAAATATAACAGATAAGAGAAAAAACATTCAGACAATTGCACACATTGTATAGTGGTTCCGCTACGTGCCCACTCCACTCTCGACTGACGCACTCTCTCTTATGGTGCACCGGATTTCACTATTTATATGGTTTTAGATCAGATTCACCATAAACCTTCACAACCTACATAAGGTTTACATGATTTTCACACGTTGATGACCTACACAAGGTCTTAAGGAGTTTGGATCTCAAACTCCAACACAAAGTCCTACACAAGGACGACGAATGTACTCTCTTGTCGGAGGCCTATACAAAGACTTGTTGAGTTTGGTATTTCCAACTTTGAAACTCAATCCCACACAAGGAATGGTTTCCAATATAATGGACTAAAATATACTTTCTTACCTAAAGCGGATGAGCCCCATTAAAGCACCTTATCGAAGATATTCTTGAATCGTAAAGCATCTTCATCTCCCTTGAATCGCAACCATAATAACAATATGCTTTTGGAGATGCTAAGGTTTGGGTTAATGGTTTGGTGAATCCTAACTTAAGAATAATAAATCTCTAATAAATCTCTATGGTTAAGTTTAGGATTCCCAAGGCTGAGCATTCAATGCTATCTAGCATAAAGGATTTGCTAATTAGTGTTGTTGCTAGAGTTAATAAATGTCAATAAGTGTTATTGCTAGAGCTAACGAATCCTGGAGTACATTTTTAAATCCAAGCTTTGAATGCTCAATGAATGTCTTTAATACATGAATTGAATGATAGACTCCATGAGGAAAGAGAGCTTGGGAAGTAGGGTATTAACTAGGGTTACACATAAGACTCTCTCTATTTCTCATAATATTGTAAAGAAACCCCTCTTTTGTATATGTAAAGAAGTTTTGCAACAGTTAAAAAACGGGCAAAAAATTGTCAGAATCAATGTCATCAATTGGTCTTCGATGTCATCGAAATGTCCATTTGATGCCATGGAAGGACCTTCGATGCCATTGAGAAAATCAGGATTTTCTTCAATATGTTGCTGGATAGTTCTGTCGATGCCATCGAGTGACCTTCGATGCCATCGAAGTGTTCCTTCAATGCCATTGAGAAAATTAGATTTTTTAAACTGAAGTTGCTAGACAATTTAGAGCCACTTTCTCAATGCCATCGACTGGGCTTTGATGCCATCATAATAATCCAAATTTTTTACTTTAATTTGATGGACATTTTGGGCTCCAAGTTTGATGCCATCTAGCTGTCTTCAATGCAATTGAAGACAATTCAATAGGAGTTCGATGGGATCGAAATTGAATTGTTTTTATAAAAAATTTTTTAAACAAATTTCTTCTCATAACCACTTACTAACACTTCATGAATAGGTTTTTCCTATGGGGTTTGGCTGGATAGAAGGTCAGGTTTTGTAAGGTATGTATAGATTTTTGAAGAGGTCCCAATACTTTACCGTTTCAGTGCTTTGGATGCCTTTGATTGTTCAAGTCTTTAATCTTAAATCTTCTTTTGGGGCTATTCGGACTTTATGTCTCACAACTCGTGCTAATTGACAAACTTGGTCACTGACCATCTCCCCCTTTGTTAATTATATGAAAAAAAAAACCTAACAAAACTTATACAACCCAAAAATATGTAACTTTACATGACTTGCTATAAGATTTAAAATATAAGTTGACTCGAGACATTTACAATGTATTGCTTTGTGCAACTACTCTGTATGCACTCTTCATTACTCCCCCTAAGTCTCTGAACCACAAATGCTACAAAAAAGATACAACATAACACATGGTGGAAGTATGTTTCTCCCAATTTTTGTTAGTGATTGGTGAAGGTCATTCATATAAGCATGTATGATTAAATTAAGCTCGAAAATATTTGAAGCCATGCATCATAAGCAGGAAAGAAACAATAAGCAATTGAGCACAATAGGATCTGCAATAAGAAGAGGATGTATAATATAATTAAAATAAGTATTCATCCACAAAAAGTAAAATCCAAAATGTACATCTTAGGTTATATTTAGTCAAACAAAAGGTAGTACAAGACTAAGATGGTTAGACAAAAAAAATAAAAAATAATAAAAAAATAAAAAAATAAAAATCTGCTAGACCCCTAACTCAACTCCCCCGGACTAGAGGGTTCGAGTCCTGAGCTGGAGACATTGTCGCGACGGTATATCAATACGGCTAAAATCTCATGTGGCATCTGCTGGAGGGAATGCACCATTTGCTCCAAGTGAGTCAGACGCTCCTCGTAATGATGTCAGAGTGGTGTGCTTGGAAGTAGAGTCTCCCTGTAGCGAGTCAGACGCTCCGCTCAAATAGCTATCTGTGTCGTCAATTATCTCCCTGAAGCGATCCGATGGTCTGGGATGGTTTGCTGCGATGGCTCATGTGCCGATGCGACTCCGGCGCTCGTTTGCTCCTCTCCTCCAGCCATAGAGATATCTATGTCCTTACTGTGCGGTGCCATTGCTCAGGTAGGGAGGTACATCTTCTTTATATTTTTTGTGGTGATTGTCGATGTTGGAATAGTTGTGTTTGAGGTCAGTGAGAACCCACACTCCTGAGCCAGGAAACAATGAGGTGGCCAAACGGAAGATATGTGGGCTGACTTTCCCTCATAAGGAGTGCAAGCTGATGCAAAATAATGGATGGAAAGCATAAGAGGACTCCCATCCCCACACTATAGATGATGTCAACCATGAATGGTGTAAGATTAACTCTACTTGTCCCCTGTGTATAGACATTCGTGGAAAATATGGAATAAAGGAGGCAGAACTAACTCGACATGGTAAATGACCTCAATGCATTGTCGTGAATCCATGGCTGATCCCTCCCGCTACACAAAAATTTGGTCATCATAACTCGAATTGTAGGGGAGGCAAGGTCATGATCAGGTTGGGTCTCTCAGGACACGAGAACACCAATGGTGTGATTTTGATGAGACGAATACCAACATCCACTTCAAAAGGAGGGTGAAGTGTGGGATTTCTACAATTGGATAAGAACTTATATACTTGCTTCTTTTGAGTCATACCGCCAAATTTTAATACGTTTTCCCTCCCTATCGATTTTAACATGTTGTCGATGCCATAGGGTTAAACACTTGCGACATCGACATTTCTTTCAAATATAATTTTGTGACCCTTGTATTTTTCCAATAATTTGTCGGTCGAGGGTGTCTCGGGTACAACAGGCTCCTCTATAGGGTCGAAATGAGTAGGTGATGGCTGAGGCGATGATGATTGATGGGTTGCTCGATTCACCCACCGAGGTGCCAACTTCCTCACCCGAGTGGGCTAAGAGGTTGCACCAACCGCAGGGGCCTTTCCCTTGTTATCTTTGGGCATTTTGGTAATGATTTGGGCTCACAAAGATAACTCAACTGACTTTTCTAAGTTTTGAAAGAAAAAACCCAGGGATAGTAAAAATTCAAAATCTGGATGTAGTGTGAGATGTAGTGCTATAAGGCTTGATTTGCTCAGTTTAGGAAGGGGATTTATACCTTAAGCACACTCAGATTGGAAGAAATGAGTGTGCAAATGAATGAAACCAAGACAATCTAGGAAAGACACAAGTACATTTAACCTACCACACCATATTGAACCGGAGAAAAGGAGATTTGGAGCTGATGCAAGACTTGGACGAGAGTTGACAGAGGAGAATCGGAATGCTGGAAGCCTTAAAATCTAGCTTGGACGGTGAGTACTAGGGTTTGGAGCTTAAAAATGCCAAAATGTAGATTTGAAAGAGGAACATTTGCACCCTTTTTAGACATAAACCGATATTTCGATGGCATCGAAGTGCCATCAAACATCAGACAATGAACTTTGTTTTTCAAATGTGATAAGGCAAATTTATGACTTCAAGTGTATGTAAAATTTAAAATTTAAGATTCATAATCACACACCTAAACAAGACTAAAACAAGACAAAAGAAATAAAAAATACAAAATAAGGCTATAAATCCTCAGATTTGTCAATAAGTCATGAAAAGTTGATAATTACCTGTGTAACACACGCCTCAATGAACTTTTGGAGATTTCCAAATCAATTTGCGTCCAGGGGTTTAGTTAATATATCAGCTAATTGCCTTTCAGTGGGCACATAATCTAGCGATATGATATGCTCCTCAACAAGCTCTCGAATGAAATGATTCTGGATATCTGTGTTTTGTTCTAGAATGTTGAACCAAAATTTTGGAGATATTTATACCACTAGTATTATCATAAAATAATGTCATTGTAGTTTGTTCAATCTCATAATCCATCAACATTTGTTTCATCCACAGAAGCTGGGCGCAACAACTAGTTGTTGCAGTATATTCGACTTCGATGGTGGATAATGAAATAGAATTCTGCTTTTTTTACTATGCCAAGATACTAAGTAGTTTCCTATGTAAAAGCACCCGCTGCTAGTCAATTTTCTGTCATCCATATTCCTGGTCTAGTCAGCATCTGAGTACCCGACAATTGTGGTTGAGGTGTTAAATGGGTACCAAAGGCCAAAGTCTTTGGTCCCAGCCACATATCTAATGATTCTCTTCACAATGCTTATATGCGATTCTTTAGAGTCGGCCTGAAATGTGAGTACATGGTCCTTCACTAAAGGCTACATCAGGTTGTCTCGTTGTAAGATAGAGTAGGCTCTCTTTCATGCTACGATACAAGTGTTGATCCAAACCTTTTCTAGTTATGTCCTTAGATAACTTCAGTGTGGTGCTCATAGGCATGTGATGTGTACGACCAGACTCAAGTCCAAACCTTTTTACTAATTCTTTTGTATACTTGGTCTGGCTTACAAAAATGCCATTCTCGAGCTACTTGACTTGTAAGCTTAAAAAGAAATTCAGTTCTCCCACCATGCTTATTTCAAATTCAGATTGCATCAAGTGGGCAAACTAATGAGCCATTTCCTCACATGTGGAACTAAACACTATGTCATCCACATAAATTTGCATGATGAGTATGGAATCCTCGGTCTTTTGAACAAAGAGTGTGAAAAGGAGAGCTTAAGAAGTCCTTGGGGGGGGGGGGTGAAAAGGACTATGCCAAATAATCGACTAAAGTGCTAAAAAATAAATAAATTAGAGATCTTAATTTCTTAAGTATTGAAACGTTGATTTCAAATGATTCGTAGGACAACCTTCACTTAAAAGTTTAGGCAGGATAACCTTATTTCATGAATTTCTTTAAAATTAAAATCCCAAACTTTGCAAGAGTAAATACAAATAAATATCACAATCATTCATCACTTGAACTAAAATGTAAATACAACCATTCACCACATAAAAGGTAAAAATATTTACTAGATAACACAGAGAATTATAGTGGTTTGGTGTGTCAACAACTGTTCTAAAACAGCCACACCTACTCCACTCTTAAAATTACTCTCCACGTAATCTTGGCTTTCACTATGAAAAAGGTTTCTCAAGGTTACCTTAAAACTTGATACAATTGTGATTTTAACGGGCCATCACAATCAAACCCCTCACTAAGATTTTCAGGCTATCTTAGATAAAACCTACACTGAGATTTTCTGGCTATCTCAGAAAAACCAAATAAAGAATTGAAGATATACTTATCTTCACTGTAGAAGAAGCTGTAGCCGAAGAACCGCTATCTTGAATGTTGATTGTTCAATGATTAGCCAAATAGAAAAAGTCCAGGGTTCTATTGTTTTTAATTAAGTTCAAACCAATGGCTACTTAAGTTAATTATCTTAAATCTCAAAAGAAGAGTAGTACTCATTCTCTTTAGAATCAGAATAAAAGAATCCGAGATTAAGAAAATTAAACGAAAGCTATAAAAATAATTTATAAATACCGTTCAATAGTTGCTAATAACTGGAGTCTCTCTTGTAGAAGAATTTTGATAATAATAATTGATATTTCAGATTTAGAGAGAACCTCAATTTATAGGCAAAGAAGTTGAATCTTCGATTGGCCCAAGGCAGTATTTGATTAGCCTGAGCAGACCGAATTTTGTTTAACGGATTTCAGATTTGCAGGGGATAAGATTTATCCAAACTTTAACTAGTCTAAAGACCAGTTCGACTAGTCGAAGAGCTCTGTTTGACTAGTTGAATTTGGTCTTTGATTGGTCGAAGATCCCAAAATCTGAAATGATTTAGTCACTGGACTTCGAGTTGAATTTTCTTAGGCTGCTCGAAGATCAGTCTTCGATTGGTTGAACTAAAAATTTGATTGGTCGAATTTGTAACTACAAAACAATTTTGCTTCGACTGGAAGTTGGACTGGTCGAGAAAACTCAGACTAGTCGAACTAAACCTTAGGCTGGTCGAATTCCAAGCAAATACAAGTGTAAAAACTGTGGGATCCTGGTATTTAGTAAGACTGCTAGCGCACACATGTCCTGATCTGCACCGTTGATAGACCATACACCACACCCCAGTGCACCCAGCAACCCCACCCATGTGATTTGTTCTAGATGACCTTGAGACCTTTATCATGTGAATCGCGTCGTCATTGTGGTCGCAATGGTGAAAACTGTACGTCAATCCGACGCTCCGTTAGTGAGATATGACCCATCGAATGTACGGCTTAAATTGCGTATCCTGTAACATAAGCAACCTTTATTGTGTTAGGCCCATTGGATTTAGGCCCATGTGGGCCTAAAACTCACTTTTAGAATATGAAAATTATTATAAGATAAGACAATCACTACATGACAAATAAGTATCTAGCACATATAAGACAAGCACTATAAGACAAAAAATTGGCTTCTACCCCAAAATCCATCATTAACCCTCTCCTCATGCCTTAGAAACTAATCATGACCCATGTCCACCTCATCCTACACATGCATCCAATGCATGTCTTGATTTATGTCACATCACTTCAAATAACCAATTGTAACATTCCACTTTATTATTCACCATGCATCACCTACAACCCATAACCCTTATCCATTCATTAACTAATGTATGCTTAGATTTCTTCCACGTTGGCCAATGCATGCTTAGCACCATTCACCTTATCTATCTACTAACTATACTATATACTACCTTCCACCTCACTTCTAGCACCAATAAGACTTCATAAACTTGCTACATCATCTTGCCACATTAACCTCCAATTTCTTATATAAGAGTTGGAGCTTTCTTACACTCATTTCTTTGTTATACTTAAAAAATTCTAAAATTTTAAAAGAGAGAGAGAGAGAGAGAGAGAGAGTGGGGCCAAAGTGTGGCCCACCATCAATCATAGATGGAGTGGACCACACATCATCATCCAACCATCCATTCATTTGAGGTGAGTCTACACCCCATCCTTCCATCCTCCTCATCCTCCTCTTTCTTAATTTCATATTTTTAATGCATGTGGGCCCACTAATGTGGATCCCTATGGTTTTATGTATTACTGGCCATGGTGGTTAGCAAGTGGCCCACGTCAGTATGGTCCACTATGATGAACATTATATCCACACCCTTCACTTGTAATCCTGTTTTTGTATCTGGATAGTAACTTCTAAAAATTGTATAAAATCAATCATACTAATATTGGAGTTAAAATTTAGGAATATTATGAATCACAATATGAGTTAACTCTGGCCAAATTTCGTAGTCATCCAACGGTCCAATCATTCGTAGCATTTAGTTTACTTGGCTGCTATCCAGCAGCACATACAGGATTCTAATTTGCCAACAACGGACCCATTTTTAATTCATTTAATGAATGTATTAAAAATATATGTTCCATTGGATTTGTAAAAATTGAACTAGCTTTCCAATGGTATATAATAAGTCTCAATCGGAGTTCGGACGGCTGAGATCTTAGCCTTATACGAAAGATGTATTTATGAGCTTATTATGACCATTCTTGTGTGGGCCATATCCGTGATTCCAACGGTCAGATGTATTTGATATTTGTTATTAACTTACTTGAGATAGTAAATAATCATATGTATAGTCCTTATGGTTAGATTCTTTCATGATAAAATTTAGAAAATTCTGAACTGATAGATACTTTCGTAAGGATAAACCTTGAATTGTTTTGTATGGTCTAGATGAATCCAAGGCTCTGTATGTTTGGAGATCTATATATAGTATAAATGACTTATTCCAAAACCATCTATTGGATCAGATTTTTCAAAAGAGAATCTGATCATTACATTTCATGTGCTACTTGATGTGTATGTTGGATATATATTGTACATAACATTCATCCTCTTATTGACCCACTTGAGTATGGGATCACTTGTAATTTATACATTTTATTAGTTCATCCAATATGGAAACCCATATACATTTATATGTGTCTCTTATCTATGGTTTGCTAGCATGTGGGCCCCACTTGCCATTGGATCTATTTCATTTCCTTTGCACTTCCTGTTTGCTGAAAATTTTCAAGTACTTAACTGTATTACATGTAAGCCTATTTGATACCTTATAGTGGGCGCTTTATAGTTAAGGGTACCACTATGGGGGATGTTTAATTCTTATATCAGTGAGTTGGGATATCCCACCTTTTTGTCAGGAATGATCCCCAAGTGTTTGGAAAGTGGGTCCAAAGTTGTAACAGATCCCATTGCTAAAAACTATGTGATTATTTTTGCATTTTGTACCAACTTTGGGCCTTTGTAGTGGACCCCACGCACAAGATACGAGTAGGCCACCACTTGGAACCTTTAATATATATATCAATGAATAGAGAAATTATATTTTACTTGGTCCAAATCAAACCTCATATGATCAGGGAGTGGATCCCAAAATGGGGCAAGGCACAGTTGTGTAGAAAATTAAAATACCTATGTTTTCCCCTATACCAAATGTTATGTGTACACAACCAGTTGGTCCTATATTATAATTTTTGAATTACATATATAGTACTACCAAGGGCACCTAACGGCATACTGAAAGGTGGTCCTTTGTGATCTTGGCACATACTCAAAGTCGGGACAAAACTAATTCTGCACTGTGTTTTCTGCACATTTCCTCCAAGTACACATGTTTGAGACATCATCGTAAATTGTATACACCAAACTAATGAGGCTCACCTTATAATTTTTAAAGCCCATGCATAGAGCTAACATATGGATTCTTCCTTTCACTAGATGTGGGTCCTACATGATCATAAATCTGAATTGAAGATGGCCAGAAACCAACATTGTACAAAAATCTGTTTGACGTAAAATTTATGTGGGGTCACGTCAGTGGGGTCCACTGCCTTCTCAAAGCATTTAATGCAGCATATAAACTCTGAAAACTAACTTGTATGGGCCTTACCTTTCATGTAATGAGGACAACCTAGCATGTTTTGTAAATGGGTTTCATATAACTTGTAAAATATTTAGTGGAGTGATTTTGCTGTTCAAATGTTCTTTTAAGATATAGGTGGCCTTGGGTCCATCTAAACGATGCAACCCTAAACTGGGCAGCGCGCCTTGCATATTACCTCTAGTCAAGTGGACCATGCTTAAAGAGGCCTATTTTACAATGCATAAACTGGATAATTAGGTTTTTTCTTGGTTTGTTGTGTATTTGGCTAGTGGGCCCAATATGATGTATGACATAAAAGATATTAGCATGTTGTCCTTGTGTTTGAGATTGTGCATTGTTTCTAGTTGATGGTGGAATGTGTGAGGCCTACTGTAACGACCTTGGAAATTTTGTGCTAATCTTTCCTTAAGTAGTTGTTTTTGGGGTAATTAGCGCTATACTCGATTGCTTGTGAAATTCGCATCAATCACTTTAAATTGTATCTGCATGGCTCTAAACTTGTAGATTAGTTAGCGCTACGTTACTCTGAAACCTGGGATCCATTGCTAAATCTAGTTGTTCTGGAGAATTTTTGGAAGATCTGGATCGGACCTGGACCGCGCGTCGAAAGTCCGATAGCGATGATCTTAGGCTGTTGCGGTCACTGAGTTGGGCTTGACCATCACCTCGAAAATCAAGTCCATCTGATGTTCTGGGTCGATTTGCTTGAGTTCGGAGTGAAGAGTGTGAGAATGGTTGGATATTTAATAGGTTTTTATGAAATCTGAGTCGTGTCTCTTGCGCGACGATTTTAAGCAATCTGACCGTTGGATTCTGACCCAATTTCACCCTCTGATTAGGATAGTTGGCCCAGGCATACCCTAGTGCTTGTGGACCTGATCAAGATCCCGTGACCGTTGAATTGAGTGTGGTCCGCCACGGCTGATCTGAAGAGCCGGTCGGTATGAAAACTCAGCCTGACCTAGATCCATGGTCAATGAGCTTAAGTCCGACCTTTCGTGGTTATAGGCCCACCAGAAGTGCTTCGTTGGATCGAGAAAGGCTTACTTTGGTTATAACCTAAGTATACCTTGACCCTGGGGTTATTTTCATCAAGAATAGGCCTATTTATAGTCCTTAAACCCTAGCTCTCTTTTCCATACGATTTTTCTCTAACCCTAGCTTGGAAAGAGAGTGGAAAAGAGAGAGAAAGTGAGAGAGATAAGTTGGTGAATCATCTTGGATTCTTCTTTGTTCTTCTTCATCTTTGAACCTTCACTTTGAATCGTTCTTCTGACGATTCTGAGTTCATTTTGGGGTAAGTTAATCTAACCCTAACCTGTGTTAGAGCTTAGATTAGTTTTGGTGTTGTTGTATCTCATTTCTATCCTTGTTTTAGGGTATTCTATCGCCGTTGACGAAGACAACTCGTCTAAATCAGTTCGGTGGTTCTTTCTTTGCTTAAGGTGCGGACTTTAAGTGTATAGGTTATGGTTTTCAAGGCTTTCAACGCCAGTGAATGATTTATTCTTGTTATGGATGAGATTCTGCATGCCAAATGTTGCGTTTACATTGCTTTCCTGATATGCATGTGCTATATTGAGATTTGTGTATTCTATGTGTATTTATAAAGTACCGTATATATATAAAATATGCACTTATGTTTGCCATGATTATTTGTCATGTATGTATGTTAGATGCATGTGTGACGACTCCTTGGTAAAAGGAATTGTCTAAGTGCATGTATTCCAACATACGTCATGTATGTTGTTCCATGTATGCTAAGTGTTTGTAGAAATGCATGAATGATCTAAAGTGTAACTTATTACACTAATTGCGGGCGTTGAGAAGTGATTCTCAACACTCCTATTGATGCGCATGATTTCTTTTATGCAAGTTACATTCCAAGTTATTTAAATTCAAGCATCTCCTATGCTTACATTTATGTTAAGTTGATATTCCTCAAGTGCTTATGTACCATGATTTGAGTTGCTGTTCCATTACTGTTTTACGCTCCACATGAGTACCTGTAGTAGTGTAATGTGTTTGGGACTATGCCTTAGTCCAGGAAATCGGTAATCGACTCTATGTTCGTGGTTGAGGTTGCTTTCGCCACGTAGGACGTATGAGACGAACCCGAGCCATATTAGAGTTGTCGGCAGTGGTTTGGCCACGCGGAGTGTTTGCGCACTCTATGTCGTTCAATTCAACGTGTGCTCGTGCTAGTCGAGTTCGTCAAGTAACCCGATTGTCCGATGTATGTTCACCATGTATGGACGCTATTGCTTGAATCTAGGGTACCGAACTTACCAGTGAAATCCTATTAACTGTGGTACTTGATCCGCTAAGACTCATGAGCCGAACATGGTGGTATGGGACACCGTGGTTGAGCTGTCGGCCTACACTGGGGTGACGAGCCTCCCCGTAGTAACCAGTGAGCAATTAAACTCGTGAGCCGATTATGGTGGTATGGGACACTATATTCGTGCTGTCGGCCTACATTGATTGGTGATGAGCCCTTTGTAGTGACCTCGAGCATACCTGGATACCGCAAGGAGGTGACGAGCCGAACTGTGGTAGTAAGGGCATGAAAGGCGTGCATTGATTGGTGACGAGCCCTTTGCTATGACCTCAAACATATGATCGTATGAGATGTCTAGGATTGACGACCCTAGTATGGATCACTGTTTGAATGGTGATATGAGGAAGGTATCTTAGCTTCCCAATCCTGCTGTATGAAATGGACTAATAACAACTTGGTAATCATATCCATGCACCGCATTTGCATGTGCTTTGTAGATGTGGCGCACTTTGAGGCGATGTCATGCGTAACGTAAGATGAAGACGCTGAGAGTGTACGCGTGAGGGCACGCATCATTTTGCATACATCCTTGCATTAACAAGAGTACTTAGGATTTATTTAATTGTCCTGCTTTATCATTACTGTTTGATTGAACTGATAACATGTTAACCAGTGCCTTATTGTTCCAGTGAGTTGATCACTCACTCCCACATTTCTGGGGCGGTGTTAAACACCCACAAGACTGTCTTAGGCTCTGATGTTGCAGATGTGGATGCGACTTCTGAGGCGGAGCGGGAGCTGGATGATGATGAGGCTGCCTTATCTTATATGCAGTTTTCAGACGGGTTCTAGCGAGCCTCGGTTTGATGTGCGGGATCATGGGATTATTTTTGGGAACTTAAATGATGTAACTTGATACTTATAATTTTGTTAAATAACACTTTCATACGATCTGGCTTGTATATGTAATTCAGGGGTTTACACTTGTACACATATTTTACTATAAGTCTTCCGCATGCTTTATTCACTTATCCCTGAATCATATCTGTGTTTTGGCTTAATCTATTCCATGTTTTATGCACTAATACAGTCAACATACATCCTTCATTAAAAATGTTGCATAAGTGATGTTTTGGAACTCGGGAGCTGAGTTATGCTCGACCCCCGAATTTCAGGGCGTTACACCTACTTAGTGTGGAATTAGATTCACACCATTGAAAGCCTTGCAGTTGGACATTTATGCCCTTAAGTTGGCCTATTGGTTCACCAAGTAGGACTCACACTTGACCTATATGGCCCCATGCCTTGCGTGTAGTCCAAGGTCAATGTGGAACTCACACTAGGTAGGACGCGCCTAGTGATAGGTGAGATGATGATACATGTATGGTAACATGATAATGATGATGGTGAGTTGTTGGTTGAAATGATAGGTATGATTTAATGGAAGGTGAATTATGGCATATGCATTGATGATGGATGAGTAATTATGTGTGGTACTTATGACATTTCTTATGTTAATCATAAAGTAGAAATGATCCTAATAGTAATGATGATGATATTATATATATGCATGATGACAAAACATGCTAGTTGACGACCATGCTTGATATCCAAGTGATAACAATGCACGTATTGATTGTTATCATGATAACGTGGACACGATAACTATGTTTTACTTGATGCATGGATGATGGTAAATGAATGATGTTGGTGAATGTAAGGATAACCTCATGCATGGCAGACAACAATGCCTAGGGCATGTATGATAGTGATGGATGATGGCCATGATATTGATGATGCATGTGAATCCTTATATGCTGTGTACATCATGCACATGCTTGCATGATGTAGGTTGTGACGATGAATTTGATGTTGAATTATGTTTATGATAATGATGATGCATGCGAGAGCTTGTGTACCACTATAACTTATGCACCTTATGTATGTACATGCTATGTGAGCCCTGGTGGCCATTTGTTAAGTATTCGCAAGAGGTATAGGGCCTTAGTGTGCTATTGAAGACACTTAAATGTATGGACCTTTGCGTCACATTGGTTATTCATGTGTTAGGCCTAGTGCCTTGGGCTTATGAAAGCCTACTTGCCCATGGAACTTGGGATGTAAGCTGGTTACAAGCAACCATTGGATGAGAAGCCAAGTGAGCTCACTTCCATGGTCAAGGGAAGGATGTTTTGATTATTATTAGCTTGCTGGTCTATTTGGCCAATTGACATTATTGTTAACTGACGACCATGAGGGCATGAGATGATTATGGTATGTGATGTGCTGTGATATGTGGATGATGTGTGATGTGTAGCTCACACGCGATGATTATTACATGTGTTATGCAGCCAATATGTGATGGATGTGGTATGAAATGTGTAGATAAAATACAACGTAGGTCTTATAAGACTGGATTATGAATTGATGATTAAATCTTAGTTAGGCCCAAGTTAAGGCCCATTGCTTATGGGTATTAAGGCCATGATCCGACCCGTATCAAGAAGGGATTATGGGTGTAGATGAATATTCCCATGGACAATGGGCTATGACTTGAAGGTCTATTGTCAAGTTTCTATGTGCCGTGCCGTGCCTTGGCAATTTGATTTATCCTGCCACTGTTATGTTGGTATCAATATGATAGTTTGATATACATGGTTGATTTGTGAGCATCCATTTTATGTGCATGCATGAACATATCATGAAATTAGAACCCTTGTGTTATTCCATATGCCTGGACATGATCCAGAGGAGTTGAGAGATTTTGGATATTATTTTGATTTGGGCCCTCATGCTGGTCCGTATGAGGATGAGATGCATCTATGTATTATGTTTGGGCCCTCATGTTGGTCTGTATGGTAGTATTTGGGCCCTCATGTTGGTCCCTGTGCCTAGATGAAAGTCCAGAGGAGTTGGGGTATGTACATGCCATTCTGATTATACACTTGATTTTGTGGGCTTACATGGATGACATATTTCATGAGTGGATGTTTTATATAGTGGCCATGTGACGGCTAGTTTGATGAGATGTTTGTGTTGATGGCTTGTGATGGTCTAAGTATTGATATTGTTGAGACGTTTTGAGAAGGGTGTGCTATAGCCACCCTAGGCTTAGATCCTAATATTAGAGATGCCTATCCTCCAATGAACCCACTAAGATTGGCCAATCGGGTCCTCTTTCATCGTGTGTCGAGTGGGGGTGAGCACAGTATGATGGGTGTAAGAGTTCTTTCCACTGCCGGGACCGGGAAGGGAAGAGGTGTGACGAGCCTACCTACCGTTGTGTGCTAGGTCGAGGTGGGTGATATTCCGATTGTTGAGGCCAGGTAGGGCGAAATAAATCAGGGTCCCCCATTGTTAAGCTGATGGCTAGATGGGTAGGGGTTGACACGCTTAATACTTTGCTTTTTAGAAATGTTGTCCCACTCTTATGTGAGGATGGTGGATTACCCATGTGTGGTACATTTGTGATTTCTGATGGAGATGTATTATGTGTTGTGGAGATATACTAGCAGATGATGAAAAATGTTGTCCCACTCTTATGAGAGGATGGTGGATTACCCATGTGTGGTACGTTTGTGATTTTTGATGGAGATGTATTATATGTTGTGGAGATGTACTAGCGGATAGTGAGGGATGTTGCCCCACTCTTATGTGAGGATGTGGATTACCCATGTGTGGTATGTTCGTGATTCCTGGTGGAGATGTATCAGTGTTGTGGAGATGTACTCGTAGAAATAAGGGATGTTCAACATTTGACTCATGCATTCATGCATCCACTATTCACTTGGGCTGGTGGTGCGCAAATAAATAATTATGTGCACAGTTGCAGTGGCTACAATTTCGGTTAGGAATGAGACTAACCTGAAATCAGGACTTTATCACATCGAGTCTAGTTATCCAAATCTGGTATGAGACTGGTTTGGATAGAAGTCCCTTGTGATGAACCCCATGGCTTGCGATACCACATACTATCATCCCGACTCCACATGCCAGCTCTACCATTGCCTTTCCATCATATGTCATATAGTAGAAAATAGAATTTAATTATCTTGTTCATGATGATTGGCTATTTTAATAATTCATGGTCACTTTTTGAGTGGCATGCCTATTATTGATGTCATGTTCATGATAACCTGTATAGTTATACGACATGCTTGATTGATAACCTGCTCATCTATGATAACATACTCGATTGATAACATGCCTATGGCTATTTTGAATTTCTTTATCGGAGCGCCCTAATAAGCCGTATTTTACTCTCGGCATGTAAAATACTCACGAGCTGTCATACAGATGACTTATACTTTTTCAGGATGCACGCAAGAGTTGTTCGAGTTTGCTATTGTTTCCTTCATTATTGTTGAGCTAGTGCACCATATTATGTGTGACATGTTGAACAGGTTCATCTCTTCGATATGCGTTGATACCATGTACAAAATGTGTAAATGCCTAAATAGATTAATTGTTCAAAAAAGAAAAAGAAAATCCCTGCCATGAGCTGGATTAGTGTCGTAGAGTTCACTAACTATTCACCAAGTCCAGTAAGTGGCGAGGAAGTTGCTTCGACCCGATTTTGGGACTTGAGAAGTAGTAGTGCTCGGGTTCCGAAATTGGGGCGTGACAAAAACCCAATTTAAATAATTTTTGAATGCACCTAAACCTACAGTCTTTCTAAGGTTTTATACTACTTGAGATATATGAAATATTTGAACTACTTTGTCTTGAACTTGATCACTGACTTCGTCTTGACTTTTGAGCTTGATCTTGTACTTGAATATCAGTTGATCTTTAGCTTGATCTTCTCTTAAGAATTTATCAGACTTAAGCATGATCTTCTCTTGATCTTGAAGATTTCTTGACAAGTTTTGATCATTCGAAATTTGACAACTAAAGAGTACTTTAATCATTTTAGCACTTACAATCTCCCCCTTTGTCAATTTCGTGACAAAACTTATATCATTATAAAAGAGAATAATGAAGTCTTGTAATCTTATTGGAGAAGATTTTTGAAGTTTTCAAAAAGTTTTCAAAAGGTTACCACCCCTCAATTAGTACTTCCTCTATAGCATTTCATGGCATACGACATTTCATAACATATAGCATTCTTCAATCAAACATGACATGCAAACTACATGACATGTAACAACAAATTTCAGCAAATTTTCTTATGCATACATGCATTCTCCAAGCAACTCTCCCCCTTTTTGTCACAAGTTGACAAAGGAAGAATGAACTAACTTGATAGATAATGAATATGAAGATGAAGTATATAGATAGGAGATAATTAAAGTAGGAATTAAGCATAAGAAATAAGCATATGAAATTGCAAATGTCAGGAAAAGCAAATGACAAGAAAGAGTTTGGGGAGTCTAAGGAAATCATCCAAGCACCATCAAAAGTAAAGTTTAAAGATTTCATATCCATAAAAATAGTTCCATCAAAAGATAACTAATCTCAATCCAACCCAGACGAGGAAGGAGCAGGCATTGACGGGTCAAGTTGATTCAAACTCCGGTTGATGCGATGGAAGTACTTCTTCATGTACTTCATTGAAGACTTGTGGGTTTGAACCAAATTTTCTTGTGAGACATGAAATGCTTCAACCTTCTCCTCTAGAGATTTGAGACAGTCATCTACATGAGAGGGCTGATAATCTGCATCTTCTGGATCATTGGATTCATCTAATTCAGTAAAAATATCATCTATAGAAGTGTCTTTAGGTTGATGGGCCTCCTCCTCTTCTTCACTTTGGCCAGGAAGAGGTTTCAAGTTCATCTTATTCAGGTTAGCATTATTAAATGAGAGTTTTGATTCCAGTGCCTCAGACGATGGAATATTGACATTACAGTGCAAAGTGAGGCAAGTCATAAGGTATGCAAAAGGAATCAAATCATGCTTAGGATGCAAGCGAAACTGAATAATGATGTAATAGATTAATGAAGGAAGACAAACTTGTATACCCGACACAATAGAATGAGGAACTCGAGCCATAAAGGGAGTAAGTTCGGACTTATTCCCTATTCTAGGATAAACATTGGAGGTAAAAATTCTATGTAAAACTCGATACTTGGGGAGCATTTGGTTAGAAGGGAGAGCATTACCTGACTTCCATTCGACATTAAAGCGACACAGTTTATGTGTTATCGCTTCTTCTCAGTATTGGTCATTTTGTCAGTTAAATTAGCAATAGGAATGCCATTATCCGCAATTGCAATTTCAGTCAATGTCGAAATAATATAGCAAGTAACTGTGAATGTCCCTTCAACGAATTTAATCATGAATGTGATAAGGGACACATCACATATGGAAGTACGCATTTCTTGAGCAATGGAACGGTAAGCCGTTCTGCCCCAACAAAAAAATGTTTTCCCAACCGACTTTGGTGAGAATGGGAACAAGTCTAAAGGAAAAAATGTGATCAAGATTAACTGATCTCTCGAGATTATTTCCCTTATGCGGAAATACCTAACGTGTTCTGAATCTTCTTCAGTGGCCTGTAGGATTCTCACACCTAGTGGAGTTGATCTAGATAATGAGCTACCACGTCTTTTGCTTGTTGCCGTTTTCTTTAAACGATACTCCATTATGACTAACAAAAAAAAAACAAAAATCAAAGAGAGTAAAAGGAATGAAGCTAGATCAAATTTTAAAGAAAAACCACCTCAAAGAGGGTTTCAAATCAAGAATACAACACCCAAATGAGATTTACGAGCAAAAATTTATCAAATACTAGAAGGAAATTGGAAGAAAAACACTTACAAGCAAGGTTGGGTGATGGGTTAGTCGAGTGAGGCACCGACTAGTTAAGGAAAATGAAGAAAAATGAAATAGAAAAAATAATTTTTCCCTTTTTTAGGTGTAATCGCATGATCTTCGACTAGTCGAGTATGTATACCGATTGGTCGAAAAATCACCAAATCTAATTTTTTTGACTTATTTATTTTAAAATTTATCATTATTATCATTTTATGCATTCAATAAAAATAAACATAAATAAAAAATGCATAAAAAATAAGATAATTATTTAACAATGCATAGTCCAATATCATGCTTTAAATTGGAAAATCGATTTTTGTTGAGCGGTTTGGTCAGTATGTGTAAGACTCGTACCCTAAACCATACCGTTCCGTAGACTTTCGTAGTCCTATCTATCAAATTCCGGTAACCCGCGACCTGTAATCGGCATTTGCGCGCAATCCTATGTCACATCCTGTATATCTATTCGACTCGACTCAAAACTTGTACCTTAGTGACCGTGCCGTCGCCACGGTTCCAATGCCCCGTCTCGCACGCCAATGTGACACGCTGGCCAGGAGTTGTGGGCTACCGTTTATTTAAAAGAAATACCGCGAAAGAGAATCTCTAATCAAATCAATCCCATCAATCACATTACTAGTCAAAGTATAACACCCATCCCCAAGTACAATTACCCTCCCCAAATTCAACTTTCTCTTACAACCAAGTACACCCATGACTCACCCATCACTCACACCCACCACTCAACGATGTCTCTCTCTCTCTCTTACAACCTCTCTCTCTTATCTCTCTCTCTCTCTCATTCTCCAAGTAACCCAACGTCCAAGCTTTTATGAGAGAAGCTAGTGTGGCCCACCTTCCTATCTCCTATCTCCACTATCCAAAGTCCATCTCAACTGTTGGAATTGTTCCCTTAGAGCTCAAGAACTTTTAGGTGGAAGATGGAAGATGTGATCTAACGGTGGGTGTTCATCATCTCATTTTTTTAGATTTTGGGTCCACTTGTAATGGGAGCCACCTGATGTATGCATTGTATTTAGAGGGACCCGTAGTGGCGGGGTCCCTCCCATCTCCACCATTCTCTCTTTCTCCCTCTCTCTTTCTCTTTCTCTCTCTCCCTCTCTTTTTCCTCGATTGCATGACCCACATTGATGTATTATCCTCACCGTCCGATCTTGAGGCCCACCATGTTGCTGCCCATTTTTGGGACAGATCTGACGAGGGAAAAACACAAATATCGGTTTGGTCCAAAGCTGGTGGGCCACGATGCCATGGACCCCACCTTGATGCATGGTGTATCCATGCCGTCCTGCGTGGGACCACCCGATGTAGGTGTTTTACCCACCGTCCTCAGGTGAGACCCACCTCTCTGGTGTGTGAGATCCACACTGTCCACTTCTGTGTGGCACCCACCATGATGTATGGGTCTTACCTGCACTGTCCAATAGGTCTGGACAGCGGGTACCCACCATGAAATATGTGTTTTATCCCAGCCATCCACTGTCTAGATGGTGGGCACAGTAGCAATAGTAGTTACTGCATCGACGTCAGCAAGTTCTGTGGGACCTACGTATCTGGAAGCTGTTGTACGTCAGTAAGTTCTGTGGGTCCCATGCACGATGTATGTTTTGTATTCCATACCGTCTATCTATGGATGGTGGGACCCACCGTGATGCATTTACCTTACATCCTCATCGTCCAGTTGTCTGGACGATGGATGCCACCGTGATACATGGGTATTATCTGCACCGTCGTGCAGTGGACCCCACTATGATATAAGTGTTTTATCCCAGCCGTCCATCCGATTTCAGGATGGTGGGCCCATTGTACTGATGTCAGCAAGTTCTATGGGTCCCATGTATGATGTATGTTTTGTATTCCATACCATCCATCTGTGGACCCCACCTTGATCCAAACCGTCCGTTATCATGACGTCCAGATGCTGGACTTGAGATAATCAATATATTAGTAATATAAATAACGTCCAGAGGGCCTGGACTGGTTAGTAATATATATTATAAGATATAATATACCTATTATAATATATAATATATATGTATGTATAGCTGGTGGGCCCCATGTGGGACCCACCAAACGTATGCATCTCATCTTCCATCCTCACCATCCAGTGGATTGGACGGTGGAACCCACCTTGTATGTATGTTTTGTATATTCAGGCCGCCCACTTGTTTGTGCGCCCATCAAGTCCAGCATGCAGCTGGGCTGACCGTCCAAAGTGGCCCACCTGTTGTGCAATTTACATCCATGCTGTCCATATTCATCTGGTGGGGCCCATTTGAGAGGTGCAAGCCCACCTGCTAGCTGTACAGGGCCCACTTGCTATGAGGCCCATTATGATGTACATTAGGCCTTTGTGTGAGGCCTGATGTGATGTTTATATGGCCATGAGTGAGGCCCAATGTGATGTTTATGCGGCCCATAGTGGTGTGTATTAGGCCCATGTGATGTGGCCCATAGTGATGAGTGTTAGGCTCGTGTGAGCGGCCCATAGTGATGTGTGTTAGGCCCATGTGCAGGGTCCACATGTTGTGCATTTGAGGCCCATGGGTTGTTGCCCATAGTGATGTGTATTAGGCCCATGTGAGCGGCCTATAGTGATGAGTGTTAGGTTCGTGTGAGCGGCCTATAGTGATGTGTGTTAGGCCCATGTGATGTGGCCCATAGTGATGAGTGTTAGGCCCATGTGATGCGGCCCACAGTGATGTGTGAAGCCTATGTATTGCGGCCCATTGTGGTATATTCAAGGCCCATTGTTGCAGCTCATCTTGATTTATATGAGGCCCATCGGTGTGGTCCGATGCGGCCCACTTGATGTATATGAGGCCCATTGTGATGTAAATGCGACCCATGAGCGAGGCCCATAGTGGTGTGTATTAGGTCCTTATGTGAGGCCATGGTGCCACGATACGTTGACTCCATGTGGGCCACTTCTTGGGAATAATGATGGTTAAATGTCTACATTGATGGGTGATGATGGTTAAATATCCACATTGTGACATTCCCTTAGGCCCTTTATTAGGTCGATTATCGATTCTGATTATCAAGGCTGATTCTGATTGTCGAGGCTGTTTTCGATTGTTGAGGCCGATTTCGATTGTCGAGGCTGATTCTGATTATCGAGGCCGATTTCGATTGTCGAGGCCAATTTTGACTATCGAGGCCAATTTCGATTATCGAGGCTGATTTTGATTATCAAGGCCGATTCTGATTGTCGAGGCTGATTCTGATTATCAAGGTCGATTCTAATTATTGAGGCCGATTGTCGAGGCTGATTCCAATTATCAAGCTCGATTTTAATTATCGAGGCTAATTCTGATTGTTGAGGTCGATTCCAATTGGCGAGGCTGATTGTCGAGGTCAAATCCGATTATCGAGGCCGATTGTCGAGGCCGATCTCGATTGGCGAGGCCAATTCTGATTATCGAGGCCGATTCTGATTATTGAGGCCGATTCTGATTGTCGAGGCTGATTCCAATTATTGAGGTCAATTGTCGAGGCCGATTTTAATTCCCGAGACTGATTGTCGATGCCGATTATCAGGCCGATTATCGAGGTCGATTATTGATGCCAATTATTAGTGCCAATTTTCGATACCGATTATGAGTATGTGACAGCATAACACCATATATATGCTCATATGCAGCATCTGCATGTTTATTATGAGATGTAGTTGACCATTGCATATGTTATTAGGTAGGTTGTTATGAGACTCCCTGATAGGCGGAGATTGTCTCACATGAGCGCATGGTATGCGCATGATCGGATTGTATGACTCATGCATCTTGTATTGTGTGTGGTGATTATTGTACGCCCTAGCGACATCAGGGCTGTAGCCTCCACAGGCATGTCGTGGATGGCTAGATGAGACACCGAAAATGTTTGGTTCGAGCATCTGGGCACTTTGGATGTCCGTGGGTGAAAGTCCCTAAACCTCCATGGCTAGGAGACGCCCCAACGTCTAGACCAAGTGGATACATGAGCACCCAAGTGCCAAATACCAGTAGGCCGCATTTCCAATTGTGTCATGGTCGGTTGGGAGGGGGTATGGCCTTATCCGCCCGAGTGAGGGGTCAATAAGCTAGGCTGAGTTTGACCAGCTCCCAAATGGGTCCGCTATCGATGAGTCAGATAGGCATTGGTATACTATTGGCAGGTGGGTAATGAGGTCTTTTCCACTCACTGGGCGGCGCGGTCGGCCGGGACAGTAGCCAGCTTGGAGTGTACTAGACCCCGATGATGATCCGATAGATGTACAGTATTGATATGTGGACTTATTGAGCAGGAGTTGCATACTCAGCATTTTAACCATTCATTCATTCATTCACTCACTATCCACTCGGGCTGGTGGTGTGCACTAATTGTTATGTGTACCTTCGCAATGGCCAGAATTTTGGTTGGGATGCGCGACTAACCTGAGATCAGAAGTTTAACACATTGAGTCTGACATCCAAATTTAGGTATGAGACTAGTTTGGATAGAATTCTGTTGTGATGGACCCCGTATCCTGCGATACTACGTACTATCATCCTGACTTCATACTCCAGCTTGGTCATTTCATTTGTATCCTATATTGCATTACATCTGCGACATATGACATTTTGGGTTGCTATGTTTCTACATTCATATGGCCTATATGAGGCTGTTGGTATTCATAGCTCTTAAGAATTGCATATTGTATTGCATCCTCGGTATCTGATATTTGGTTCATTATGTCTCCACATTGCATAGTCGACCTACATCACTTTCTCAGTATATGTCATTGGCTTATATGTCTTTGCATCGCATATCATGGATAAGGTTGATGATATTTTATGGACTTGTTAGTATTTCCACTTGCTTTGATATATTGTGTGCTTGACACTTATCTTACGCACACACTTACACCACCCTCTAAGCTTTCTATAAGCTTTTACATGATAGATGCGTGCAGGTGGCATTAGGTCGCGGCAGCAATGAGCTTGGAGCGTGCAGCGAACTTCTAGAGCTTTCGATATTGTTATTGTATTTCCTTTTATGCATTGTACTTAAAAGTTTTGATATTATTGGATATGTGATGATGATGTTGCCTTTGTGACTTGGGTAAACTTGTGGTTATGCTTCTTACGAGGTAAATGTACGTCGAAAAATCCTCCTCGTAGGATCCCAGGATCGGAATCTGGCTTATGGGCACTGGAAGTTGAGAATGAGGTATTATGGAGGCTGTCGGCACAGAATTCGGCAATCAAAAATTTTATGAGCCCAGTTTTCGAGTTTGGGGCATGATAGTATGTCTACAAGCTGCTTCTCAGTTTGAATGTATTCAAGCATGATAGACTTGTCTTCAACTAATTCACGAATATAATGGTATCGAATATCGATATGTTTTGTACGAGATTGTTGGATTAGATTTTTTGAAATATTAATTGCGCTTGAATTATCGCAGTACAAAATCATTGTATCTTACACAATTTCATAATTAGCTAATATTCTTTTCATCCAAATTAGCTGAGTACAAGCATTTCCTTCTATGATGTATTCAGATTTAGCTGTAGAGAGAGATACTGAATTTTGTTTCTTGCTGAGCTAAGATACTAAGCAGTTTCATACGTAGAAACATCTACCACTAATAGATTTTCTATCATCAATATTTCTTGCCCAGTCTGTATCAGTATATCCGGCAATATGTACAGATGCATATTGCGGATACCAAAGTCCTAAGTTAGCAGAACTTGCAACATATTTGATTATCCGTTTAACAACAATAAAATGTGATTCCTTAGGATTAGATTGATATCTAGCACATATTCCAATACCAAAAGTGATATTAGGTCTACTAACAGTTAAGTATAGAAGACTACCAATCATACTTTGATATAAACGAGAGTCTACACTTTTACCTGATTCATCCTTTGAGAGTTTAAGAGTCGTACTCATTGGAGTATCGAAAAATTTTCCATTATCAAAACCAAACCTTTTTACAAGGTCAAAGGCATATTTGATTTGTGAGATGAATATACCATGTTTAAGTTGTTTAACTTTTAATCCAAGAAAATAGTTTAATTCACCAACCATACTTATTTCAAACTTGGATTTCATTAGATCTACAAACTCAATAGATAAGTTAGGGCATGTAGATACATAAATGACATCGTCAACATAGATCTGAACTATCAGTATATGATTGTTATATTTCTTGACGAATAAGGTTTTATCAACATTGCCCATAATAAAATTATGACTAAGTAGAAATTTAGTCAGTTTTTCGTACCATGCCCTGGGAGCTTGTTTCAAACTATAAAGTGTCTTTTGAAGATGGTACACATGATTTGGAAGTTTGGAATTTTCAAAACCCTTTGGTTGTTTAACATATACTTCTCATGTAAATCATCATTTAGAAATGCACTTTTAACATCTATTTGATAAATTTTGAATTTTTTATGACATGTAATCGAAATAAATAATCTTATGGATTTAAGGTGCACAATTGGTGCAAAGGTTTCATCGTAATCAATGCATTCTATTTGAGTGTACTCTTATACAATTAGTTGAGCCTTATTTCTGATAATATTACCCATTTCATCAATATTATTCTTAAAAATCCATTTGGTTCCAATTACATGTTTATCAGTAGGTCTAGAAACTAAGTGCCATACATCATTTTCAATAAATTGATTTAATTCTTCTTGCATGACAATTATCCAACTTTCATTAGCAAGTGATTCATTTATATTGGCCGGTTCAATTTGGGAAGTGAAGCAGACATAGTTACATATATTTTCTAATTGTCTTCTTGTCTAAACACCAGTACGAGAGTTATCAAGTATTTGATTACTCGGATGGTCTTTGACTAATCTTATCTTAGTATTGACAAATTTAGATGAAGAGTCAGGTATATCAATCACATTGACTTCATCATCATCTTGATTAGGATTGGGTGTGATTTGTTGATCATCTATCACAACATCTATAGATTCTTGTATCACCCTAGTTCTTTTGTTAAGAACTTGGTATGCCCGACTATTTAGAGTATGACCTAAAAATATTCCCTCATCACTCTTAGCTTCGAATTTTTTCAAATTTTCTCAGTTACATAATATAAAACATTTGCTTCCAAAAGTTTGAAAATATTTAACTGAAGGCTTTTTATTAAACCATAATTTATAAGCTATTTTGTTTTTAGTTTTTCTAATATAAACACGATTTATAATATAGCATGCAGTATTAACAGCTTTAGCCCATAAAGTTTTTAGTAGATTCATGCTATTTAGCATTACACTAGCCATTTCTTGTAGAGTTCTATTTTTTCTTTTAAAAATTCCATTTTGTTGAGGTGTTTTAGGAGCACAGAGTTCATGCAATATACCATGATCATTACAGTACTTTTCAAAATTGCTATTATCAAATTCAGTACCATGATCGCTTCTAATTTTGACCATAAATATCTCTTTTTCAGTCTGGATACGTTTTAAAATTTTTTTGACTTCATCAAGAGTATCTGATTTTTCTCTTAAGAAGGCTACCCATGTATATCTGGTGTAGTCATTAATTATGACCAGAAAATACTTCTTTCCACATTTACTCTTTGTTCTAGTTGGTCCAACTAAATTCATGTGGAGAAGTTCTAGAGGTTTAGGTGGCTAAGAAGTTCACTTTCTTGTGACTACTCTTGATTTGTTTGCCGATTTGACATGCGCCATAGACTTTTTCTATATTTTTCAGCAGGGTAAGCCACATAAGTGATCTCTTTTGCTCAATTTATATAAATCTCTATAGTTCACATGTCCAAGAAGTTTATGCCATAGCTCAGTCTCGTCTGTTTGGATCATGTAACATGAATGGTTTGATGAGCAAGAATTATCAATTATATAACAATTTTTAGATGTCCTGTGACCATTTAATATTACACTACCTTTCTCATTCATAATCTCACATCCATGATCAAAAAATTTCACACTGTGCTTATTATTACAAATCTGATATATGCTCAAAAGATTATGTTTTAATCCTTCAACATAAAACACATTTTTAAAGAGAGGTAAGTTAGGAAGTTGTACATTACCTTAGCCAATTATTTTGCAATTGCTTCCATCTCTGAAAGTGACTGAGCCGTCATTTACTTTTCTGATATTCATGAATATCACCTTGTCACCTATCATATATCTAGAGCATCCACAATCCAGGTACCATCTTGAATGGCTAATGGCTTTGAAAGCTGTGTGGGGAACAAGACACTTAAACTTTGGAACCCATTTCATTACGGTTCTAAGTTTAGGAGTATCTCTTGATTTTCGTTGCATAGGAGTTAGGATTTCTCCTTTTTCTATTAACTCCAATATCTTATGAGTTGGATTGCAAAAGTTCTTTAAGCAAGTCTACATTTTTTTTCAGCTAAGGGTGATTTATTATTCCTATGATGTTTATAACTTATTACATTATTATTTATTTTGGGGACTTGAAAGGGTTTTGAGTTTTTGAAATCATTATGATTTGATCTCTCAAAGTCTTTCCTTTAGAGTTTGAGGATTCTCCTCTTACAAAGATAGGAGCAAAATCATTGGTTTTTAAATAATTATTTTTAGTATAACCTAGACCAGACTTGTCACCACATCGCCTCAATGAGGTTAACAATTTTTTAAACTTTTAGTCACCAAGGGCATATTTCCAAGTGTCTTTTGAACTCCGAAGGGAAGAAACTTCAAGTTTTAGTTTCTCATTTTCTGTTTTGAGTTTTTGCAATTTAGAAGATTTAAAACTTAAATCTAATTTTATTTTTTCAAAATAATCGAAAAAATGAGATTTTTCTAATATAGCTTTTTCAAGTTCTTCTTTTAATTTAGCATATTTTTCTTTTTGAATTTTTAACTTGACAGCAATTTTACAACTCTCTATGTATAGGGCATTGTAGGCATCTTAAAGATCGTCTTCATTTTCATTTTTGTGATTACTTCTGAGATTTTCATAGTCAGACATATTATAACTATCTGAAGAAGTGACTTTAGCAATTGTCGTATGTGAGACCTGACCCGAGTTTGCATGTGTGTGCATGTGTGTATGTGAATATGCATCTCGTGTATTTTGGTCCCGTGGTCTTACCGGTCAAATTTCGATGACCCGCGACCTTCGGATAGTGATTGTGGTCACCCTTGAGTTTGGTCACGTAGACCCGACTCAGATTGACCCAAGACCCATGCCATTGCGACCGCATCGTTGCCGCGGTTCCAGCGCCGCGTCTCATGCGTAAATCCAGCGTGGCCATCAAAAGTTATGGGCCGCACATTATTTGGACCGTTGATTGCATTTTTGGTGGGACCCACCTGATTGCACATTTCTCCAGGTGCACTATCCCCATGAAAGCCACCTTTATCCTAGCAATGATGGCTTCTTTTCTTAAGAAAACCATGATGAGATTAGCTTCTCTAGGCAATGATGAGCCACCCTATCCCATGAGCAATGATTATTTTCTCTTTTTAAAAACTCATCTTTTTCTAAGAAAGTAATCATTTCAACTTTAGAAACTCTCTCATCTCCCTCTCTCTTTCTTCATTTCTCTCTTCTCCTCTTTGTAAATGCCCTCCAATGTCCTCCATTGCTGAACTTTTTCAGCCCTCTTTCCTCTTCTTTCCCCCTAGATCTAACCATCAAAGATCTATCATCACCATTGAACCTCCTTCCTTGAAGCTTAAGGAGCATGGTGGTTGAAGAATCTTGAAGATCCAACAAGTGGGTGAGCATGTAGGATAGATTGCATGGTTCTTATTTTCATAGATCTTTTGTTGCTTCATATGGAGAGTGTAGGACTCACCACATCAATGGTGAAGGTCCACCACTCCTTGGTTAAGGTTTTTTTAGCCATCACTTGCATGCATGTGATCTTGATGGGGCCATTCTCCATGAACCCCATCTTGATGAGATTTCATTTCTTCTTCTCTTCTCCCCTTTCTGTGGTTTGGATGTAATGATTATGTGGCCCACCTGATGTGCCATGCAACTAGAATTTTTAAATTTTTGGGACATCCAGGCCCAAGTTGTTGGACACCCAGGCCCAACTGTGCTGCCTAGTTTTGCTGCTTGATTTGGAAAGCCTTTGGGCCTGATTTTATGGATTTTTTTGGGGAGGGGCTGGGCCTGGGAGTTGTGTGACACATCAGGGTGGACCCCACCTTGTGGAATCTATGATTTATTTCCCATTTATTAATTTTTTTGAGCTGATCTAAACAGCAACATGTTGCTGTCCAGATTGCTGGAATTTTTTTTATGCTGTAATGTATGGGTTGTAGGCCTTGTTTGTGGTCTCCTTTTCCTGATTTCTTAGACTTCTCTTTGAGGTGTGGACCCCACCTAAAAGTATACTAAACCTCACCTTCAAATGTCCCTATTTGAGCACCCAAAAGGGTGGGCCAAGGAGGGTGGACGGTCCAGATTTTTTCTGGACTGTCCAGCCACACTGTTTACTGGAAAATCATAAATATCAGCCTGATTTTGAAATGGTGGGCCACCTTTGTGGACCCCACCTTACTGTATACTTGTATAGGAAGGTTGGCCTTACATTTTTCCAATTTACATAGACCTGGGCCCACTCAAATGGGGTGCTAAAGTCAGGGACAGCAGCATTGCTGCAGCAAGAAAATAAAAATCTGGACCTTGCTGTCCATAAATTGCATGAGTTAAATAAAATATTTTTACTATCCCAAAAATCCTAAATTTTTGTAAGGAGATGTCCCACCCATGGTAGGACTTATCCACACAATTTCAGGGCAAAGGAATCCTATTTGGGATCCAAAAGGGTGGGCCAACATACTAGACTGCCAGAAATTTCTGCTGTGCAGTCCAGCAGCATAGTCCCATAAAAATGATATTAAAAATAATTTCTAAGAAGGTGGGCCATATTTCTGGATCCCACCTTGTTTTAGGCTTGATGAGGGACCTTGGATCCAAATTTCAGGAATTTTGGAGGCCCAGAATCCACCCATTGGATGGCCCAAATTCAGGACAGTTATATTCCAGCAATATTTCACCCTGAATAGATTGTATTCTTTAAATTAATTTAAATACTTTTGAGTATCCTAAAATTATGAAAATTTACAGGGAGGTGGTCCACCCATAGTGGGACTCACTTACAAATTTTTGGGGCCAATGGAGCCCCATCCACACCGTGGCAGTGCTGGACCGGCTCACCACGTTCAGGTGTCCCGATTCACTAGATTTTCTTGATGGTTTATTTTATTTAAATTAATTAAAATACTTCTGACCATACAAAAATCACAAAATTTTGAGGATTCGTGGTCCACCTATGGGAGGACCATCTTGTAAATTTTCATGGCCATCGGGCCCCTGTACTGACTGTGGTGTGGCCTGCAAACTTGGATCAGTTTTGGGCCAGATACTTAGGCTCGTAGGACTACCCACCACGGGACGCCCCTACCTTGGGCTGTTGTTGGGCCTGTATTCTAGCGGCATGGCCCACTTCTAATGTGTGTTGTGCATTCCCCTCTCATCCGGTGGGACCCACTGTGATATGTGTGGGTCACCGTGGGCTGGTAACCCATCTGAATTACATAAATTTTTGGATTCCAGCAGGCCCAGGAAGTGGGTGGGCTGGAATTCCAGTAAGGGGCCCAAATTTGCTCCATAGTTGATTGTTTTGGAGCTGTTGTGGCCCACCAGATTTAAGGGAGTATTGCACACACTCCTTGCCTTATTTCCTTAGACATTTTTGGGCATAATTAGTTCCTCTTAAGGCCCACCTTTGTGGTGATGTTGGGGTTTAGCCTTAACCAGATTTTTGGTAGTTTATAAGCCCAATGGGCTGGAAACCTAATTCTTGAGCCCAAGATCGTGCAGGGCCTGACCTTATTGTTTCACGGGCCCAACGGGCCGTCTACAGGCTGACCGTGTGTATTTATTAGCCGTGATGCCCTCATGAAATGCTTAATTATGGGCTGACTTGCGGGGCCCACATAAATGTATATTGTGGAGGTCCTTGCTAAGTCTTTGGGCTGATGTGGCAAGGCCCACGCTGTCAGTATAGGCCTTGCCTATGTGTATTCTTGGGTTTATGGGCTGTCCTCAAACCCACCGTAATGTATGAATTGGATGACTTTTGTTTTGGGCCATTTCTTTAAGGCCCATTATGTGATATAGTATATGCATGTTTGTGTTAGCAAGTAGGCCTTGTGGACTCAGTTCTTTTGGATAGGCCCATTGATCTTGGGCCCATACTCTCCTATCTATTGTGATGGGCTTAGGGGCAATGATACACAAGAAGTCGGGCCCTTGGCTGCCCACTAAACTGACCCTGTACTTAGGCCAAAAGTGAGGCCCAACTCACTTGTGTTAAATGTGAAACTTGCCCATGTAAATGAATTACTGGGCTGCCCATGAAGCCCACCACAATATGTGGAATTATGACCTTTGTGGTTGGGCCCAAACCTTACTTGAGGGCCCACTATATGGCTTATGAGTTGGGCTTGGTGTATGGCCTACTAGTCCACACATTGCTTAGGCCTTAGATCTTTCATTATATGGGTAGTGGCGAGCTACCTCTTGGAAACCAGTTGAGGTTGGATGTCCTCCTGGGTGATCCTAAGGTAAGCTCATAGGTTTCTCTATGGGTGGTTAAAGGCCCACCATAGACCTTAGGCCTTTTATTTAAGGCTCAATGTGCATAGATGTAGAGCCTACCTTAATGCATGTTTGGTCCAGGCCGTCCAAGCCTTGGATCGCCCAATTGTGGAAACACTCTCTGCCTTGGGTTGCTGCTGGACTCACAATCCAGTAGCAGGCTCACTTGATCTTTTCATGATATATATGTACTCTCCATCTGGTGGGGTCCCCCAGTGAGTATAGTTGGCCTTCATGAGATTATTTCCACATACTCAACTAATTTCTAGACCTTAGCAGGCCCAGGAAGTCAAACGGGCCATAAGTTTATAAAGGGCCTTCGATGTATAATTTTATAGTTACAACTTTATTTGGTTGTGGGGCATACCATATTGAGAACTTGTGTACGTGTTACATGCTTATGCTTTCTTATAATCTTTGGGCTTAATCAGTGCATTCTTTGGGTTACTTTTAGCGATCTTATGAGGACCCCATCTTAAGATCAAAATTTTGGGACATCCAGTGAGCCCAGATTGGGCAGGGACATCCTAGCTTGGCCCAACCATACATTGGGCTGACTTCCACCATTTTGATGGACTTGTGGGCTGAGGTAAGGATAGTATTGGGCCCTCGGTTGCCCACTTAAATTGCTAGTTATTGGGCTAATGTAGTGGGGCTCATTTCATCCAAACTTAAACCTATTTTTTAAAGCCGTATATTGTGTACGTGGGCTGCCCACCAAGTCCAACTTAATGCATGGATTCTATGGCCATTGGGAATTAGACCTTGGGCCTTAATTCCCCTCTTAGAGCCCATGTTGTTAAAAGTGGTATTATATCTTTTTATGGCCTATTATGAGGAATATATGTATGTGGTTACTTTTATTTTTATCTTAAATGTAGGCCTTGGGCCTTTTATCCATATAGTTCATGGTTGATATGCCTTTTTAGGGAATGGTGGTTAAATATCCCCATTATGGACCCCTCTAGGTCCGGTTGTATTTAAGAGTGATTGGATACTTATCTTAGACAGTTGCTAGGCTCATTTCTATATTACTTAGACCCGTAGTTGTATGTTTTGTCTCGTGGGCTACCCCAGGTAAATGAGCCCCCACTAGAGGTGGGATTCCTTATGGATATTGTCTAAGTACCTAGTCTTGGTTCCTTCTTGGATAGGAGGAATGTAATTTACTTTGCATATCGCCGCATGATGCGCCTATACCCATCTTCATGGCCCATGTGCATCATTGTATGCTTGGATGACACTGTGTGTGTGGTTATGATTGTGCCATTGGGTATTACATGCTGTCTTCCTGAGGGACGTAATATTCCCTCTTGAGCATGTTGGATGCTTGGAATTGATGCATAGTTGATTGTATGATTCATGCATCTAGCATTGCATAATATATGTCATTATCACCCTTGCTTCATCAGGGTTGTAGCCTCCACAGATACATCGTGGATGGCCATGTTTGGACACCGAAAATGTTACTTGAGCATACCGGGTGCATAGGATGCCCATGGGTGAAATTTCCAAAACTTCCATGGTACCAAGGATCTGCTCTAACGCCGTGACCAGGTGGAATATATGAGCGCACGAGAGCCTTATACCATTAGGCCGCGACTCCCACTGTCGTGTAGTCGGTTGGATAGGGGTATGGCCTTACTCGCCTGATGTAAGAGGGCATTGCTAGGCTGAGTCTGACCAGCTCGTGAATGGGTTCGCTACCGTCAGGCCTTGCTGGTGATTGGTTGTCCAAAGGCGGGTAGTGAGGTCTCTTACGCTCGTTTGACTGTGCGGGGTCTGTAGAGCGGCAGTCATCTAGCAGTGTAATAGACCCCGGTGATTTTCTTATGATTGGAAATATACTTGACATATGGTTTGGTTATGAGCACTGGCATTACTTGCATTGCATTAGTATTGGTTATGTAAGCCCCTTCATGCATTGCCTTGGTATGGCGTCCAGTACTCATTGCATCATATTCATGATAAGCCTTGGTAAGGCTAGTGATATTCTCATTGAGCATGTCTCCTTCCTGTATCTCCTATTTTTCTTTTATGCACTATTATCACACACTCACACCACCCTCTAAGCTTCTATAAGCTTATGCACGATTGATGCATGCAGGAGATCCTAGGCAGGTGTCGCAGTGACAGAGTTTGGATTAGAGCTGAGCTTAAGGACCCAGTATTGCATCCTTCCTTTCTTTCTTCTATTATCTTATTTATGTCCTTTTGGACCTTATGTAAACTTGTAAAAGTTCAAATTCTTAGTGGATTTTGTGATATGTGCCTTTTTTTATTCTCAGATTTACTTGTTATGATCTTAGGTATGCTCGTATTGAAAATGGTTATATTGTTATGGAAATCCTCCTTGTAGGATCCCAGGATCGGAACCTGCTGCAGGAGCCGAGAATGGGGTATTACGGAGGCTGTTGCGGCCAGAACCGGCCATCGGGTTGCTTGTGAATCCGGTTACCGAGTCTGGGGCATGACAGGAGTTGGTATCAGAGCATAGCAAGTAATTTTGGAATAACTAGGGATAACATCACATATCTGCCGCAATCTTAGGACAAGTATTGTCCCAAGTGCATTTCCCTCATTCTGTTTGAGCCTTCAAGGATTCTAATTCCTAGGTTTCCATTACCTTTTTTCTTTCTATAGACCATGCCGTCTAGTCGAGGTGCCCATGATTATGACGCCCGTGGCCGTGGTGCCCATGGACATGGTTCTCATTCTGCTCCGGCGGTCCGAGTGACTTTTGCTCCACCACCTGAGATTCCTGTTTCCCATCTGGAGCCCATCGTACTTATTCCTGAGGCTCCCGCCATACCTGTGCCTTCGCCAGAGGCCAATGCTACCCCCGCTTATCTGACGATTCCAGTAGGAGCTGAGCATCTCCAGTAGTTGATGTAGGTCATTACTGATGTTCTTCAGACTCGTCAACCGATTCCTAAGATGCCCAGTTAGGCGGAACAGGAGCATGCGAGTCTCCTTTTGCGAGATTCGACTCTGCAACGAGCTCCGTTAGTGATATTTCTACTTCAGGGCGAGGCCAAGTGGACTAGTTCGCAGAGGGATCGTGATCAGAGGAGAGGCCGGAAGAGGCAGGCCCCCTCCGGTAGCTCCCGGCAGCGTCGACAGCAGCAGAGGTGCATAGCCTATCGAGCCGCCAGAGCATCAGCATCGCATGCAGCAGCTTCTTCTTCTAGGGCATTTACTGACATTTGCTATGGATGTGGGCAGACAGGGCATCAGAGGCGCAAGTGCCCTCTTCCCTTGCGGCAGCGACAGTGGCTCCCGCCATCGAAACCCTGACAGCAGCCGAGATTGCAGTGTAGACCTCCACAACAGCAGAGACCGCAGATGCAGAGGGGACAGACACCTCCCCAGCCACCTCAAGCTTGATTTTACGCGACTTTGCAGGACCCTTAGTTATCAGGGGAGTCGTTATGGGTATTTTTCTTGTCTCCGTATGTATGTCTTGTGTTTTGGTGCATCGTACCCCTTTTGTATCCAAGGGCTTTTGTTTGATCAGATTGCCATTAGAGTCTGCCGTAGAGGATTCTTAGTAGTGACATTTTTGGAAAGATCACTGTGTTAGGCCGATGATATTATCGTGTTCCATTTTGGTTGGTGAGATGTTCTTACCCATTGAATAGTTTTGTATTACCGATGTTGAGCTTGTTGGCTTGTTTTGTTGTCAAGCCAGTATTTTTTTTTCCTAGTCGCTAGTTTTGTGGCCAAGCGTGATGCTTTGCCAGCGTGTTAAGCCCGATCATCTGAGACCCCTAGTCCCTTGCAGCTGTTGCGTGTTTCAGAATGGAAGTGGGAGCACATATCGATGGATTTCATCGCAGGTTTGCCGAGGACTCAGTACGGGCACGATACCATCTAGGTTATCGTTGATCGTCTGACGAAGTCGGCTCATTTCATTCCAGTGCGTGCTTCCTGGTCTATGGATCGACTTGCAAGGTGTTTATTGAGGAGATAGTGAGACTGCATGGCTCCTTTTGAGGCACGTTATGGTAGACCGTGCAGATCTCCTAGTTGTTGGGCCGAGATTAAAGCGCATTATCCCTATTTATTCGATGATTGATTGCTTGTATTTCTTACATTTCCTTCTTTTGATTGACGATTGATATATATGAGGATGCTTATGCATTTTGTTGTCTTAGTTTTGTCAATTTCGAGGATGAAATTTTTTTGTTGGTGAGGAGGATTGTAAGACCTGACCCGAGTTTGCATGTGTGTGCATGTGTGTATGTGAGTATGCATCTCATGTATTTTGGTCCCGCGGTCCTACCGGTCAAATTTCGACGACTCGAGACCTTCGGATAGTGATTGTGGTCACCCTTGAGTTTGGTCACGTAGACCCGACTCGGATTGACCCAAGACCTATGCCATTGCGACCGCATCGTTGCCGCGGTTCCAGCGCCGCGTCTCATGCGTAAATCCGGCGTGTCCATCAAAGTTATGGGCCGCACATTATTTAGACCGTTGATTGCATTTTTGGTGGGACCCACCTGATTGCACATTTCCCAATGTGCACTATTCCCCATAAAAGCCACCTTTATCCTAGCAATGATGGCTTCTTTTCTTAAGAAAACCATGATGAGATTAGCTTCTCTAGGCAATGATGAGCCACCCTATCCCATGAGCAATGATTATTTTCTCTTTTTAAAAACTCATCTTTTTCTAAGAAAGTAATCATTTCAACTTTAGAAACTCTCTCATCTCCCTCTCTCTTTCTTCATTTCTCTCTTCTCCTCTTTACAAATGCCCTCCAATGTCCTCCATTGCTGAACTTTTCCAGCCCTCTTTCCTCTTCTTTCCCCCTAGATCTAACCATCAAAGATCCATCATCACCATTGAACCTCCCTGAAGCTTAAGGAGCATGGTGTTTGAAGAATCTTGAAGATCCAACAAGTGGGTGAGCATGTAGGATAGATTGCATGGTTCTTATTTTCATAGATCTTTTGTTGCTTCATATGGAGAGTGTAGGACTCACCACATCAATGGTGAAGGTCCACCACTCCTTGGTTAAGGTTTTTTTAGCCATCACTTGCATGCATGTGATCTTGATGGGGCCATTCTCCATGGACCCCATCTTGATGAGATTTCATTTCTTCTTCTCTTCTCCCCTTTCTGTGGTTTGGATGTAATGATTATGTGGCCCACCTGATGTGCCATGCAACCAGAATTTTTAAATTTTTGGGACATCCAGGCCCAAGTTGTTGGACACCCAGGCCCAACTGTGCTGCCTAGTTTTGCTGCTTGATTTGGAAAGCCTTTGGGCCTGATTTTATGGATTTTTTTGGGGAGGGGCTGGGCCTGGGAGTTGTGTGACACATCAGAGTGGACCCCACCTTGTGGAATCTATGATTTATTTCCCATTTATTAATTTTTTTTGAGCTGATCTAGACAGCAACATGTTGCTGTCCAGATTGCTGGAATTTTTTTTATGCTGTAATGTATGGGTTGTAGGCCTTGTTTGTGGTCTCCTTTTCCTGATTTCTTAGACTTCTCTTTGAGATGTGGACCCCACCTAAAAGTATGCTAAACCTCACCTTCAAATGTCCCTATTTGATCACCCAAAAGGGTGGGCCAAGGAGGGTGGACGGTCTAGATTTTTTTTGGACTGTCCAGCCACACTGTTTGCTGAAAAATCATAAATATCAGCCTGATTTTGAAATGGTGGGCCACCTTTGTGGACCCCACCTTAGTGTATACTTGTATAGGAAGGTTGGCCTTACATTTTTCCAATTTACATAGACCTGGGCCCACTCAAATGGGGTGCTAAAGTCAGGGACAGTAGCATTGCTGCAGCAAGAAAATAAAAATCTGGACCTTGCTATCCATAAATTGCATGAGTTAAATAAAATATTTTTACTATCCCAAAAATTATAAATTTTTGTAGGGATATGTCCCACCCATGGTAGGACCTATCCACACAATTTCAGGGCAAAGGAATCCTATTTGGGATCCAAAAGGGTGGGCCAACATACTAGACTGCCAGAAATTTCTGCTGTGCAGTCCAGCAGCATAGTCCCATAAAAATGATATTAAAAAAATAATTTCTAAGAAGGTGGGCCATATTTCTGGATCCCACCTTGTTTTAGGCTTGATGAGGGACCTTGGATCCAAATTTCAGGAATTTTGGAGGCCCAGAACCCACCCATTGGATGGCCCAAATTCAGGACAGCTATATTCCAGCAATATTTCACCCTGGATAGATTGTATTCTTTAAATTAATTTAAATACTTTTGAGTATCCTAAAATTATGAAAATTTACAGGGAGGTGGTCCACCCATAGTGGGACTCACCTACAAATTTTTGGGGCCAATGGAGCCCCGTGCACACCGTGGCAAGTGCTGGACCGGCTCACCACGTTCAGGTGTCCCGATTCACCAGATTTTCTTGATGGTCTATTTTATTTAAATTAATTAAAATACTTCTGACCATAAAAAAATCACAAAATTTTGAGGATTCGTGGTCCACCTATAGGAGGACCATCTTGTAAATTTTCATGGCCATCGGGCCCCTGTACTGACTGTGGTGTGGCCTGCAAACTTGGATCAGTTTTGGGCCAGATACTTAGGCCCGTAGGACTACCCACCACGGGACGCCCCTACCTTGGGCTGTTGCTGGGCCCGTATTCTAGCGGCATGGCCCACTTCTAATGTGTGTTGTGCATTCCCCTCTCATCCGGTGGGACCCACTGTAATATGTATGGGTCACCGTGGGCTGGTAACCCTTCTGAATTACATAAATTTTTGGATTCCCGTAGGCCTAGGAAGTGGGTGGGCTGGAATTCCAGTAAGGGGCCCAAATTTGCTCCATAGTTGATTGTTTTGGAGCTGTTGTGGCCCACCAGATTTAAGGGAGTATTGCACACACTCCTTGCCTTATTTCCTTAGACATTTTTGGGCATAATTAGTTCCTCTTAAGGCCCACCTTTGTGCTGATGTTGGGGTTTAGCCTTAACCAGATTTTTGGTAGTTTATAAGCCCAATGGGCTGGAAACCTAATTCTTGAGCCCAAGATCGTGTAGGTCCTGACCTTATTGTTTCACGGGCCCAACGGGCCGTCTACAGGCTGACCGTGTGTATTTATTAGCCGTGATGCCCTCATGAAATGCTTAATTATGGGCTGACTTGCGGGGCCCACATAAATGTATATTGTGGAGGTCCTTGCTAAGTCTTTGGGCTGATGTGGCAAGGCCCACACTGTCAGTATAGGCCTTGCCTATGTGTATTCTTGGGTTTATGGGCTGCCCTCAAACCCACCATAATGTATGAATTGGATGACTTTTGTTTTGGGCCATTTCTTTAAGGCCCATTATGTGATATAGTATATGCATGTTTGTGTTAGCAAGTAGGCCTTGTGGACTCAGTTCTTTTGGATAGGCCCATTGATCTTGGGCCCATACTCTCCTATCTATTGTGATGGGCTTAGGGGCAATGATACACAAGAAGTCGGGCCCTTGGCTGCCCACTAAACTGACCCTGTACTTAGGCCAAAAGTGAGGCCCAACTCACTTGTGTTAAATGTGAAACTTGCCCATGTAAATGAATTATTGGGCTGACCATGAAGCCCACCACAATATGTGGAATTATGACCTTTGTGGTTGGGCCCAAACCTTACTTGAGGGCCCACTATATGGCTTATGAGTTGGGCTTGGTGTATAGCCTACTAGTCTACACATTGCTTAGGCCTTAGATCTTTCATTATATGGGTAGTGGCGAGCTACCTCTTGGAAACCAGTTGAGGTTGGATGTCCTCCTTGGTGATCCTAAGGTAAGCTCATAGGTTTCTCTATGGGTGGTTAAAGGCCCACCATAGACCTTAGGCCTTTTATTTAAGGCTCAATGTGCATGTATGTAGAGCCTACCTTAATGCATGTTTGGTCCAGGCCGTCCAATCCTTGGATCGCCCAATTGTGGAAACACTCTCTGCCTTGGGTTGCTGCTGGACTCACAATCCAGTAGCAGGCTCACTTGATCTTTTCATGATATATACGTACTCTCCATCTGGTGGGGTCCCCCAGTGAGTATAGTTGGCCTTCATGAGATTATTTCCACATACTCAACTAATTTCTAGACCTTAGCAAGCCCAGGAAGTCAAACGGGCCAAAAGTTTATCAAAGGGCCTTCGATGTACAATTTTATAGTTACAACTTTATTTGGCTGTGGGGCATACCATATTGAGAACTTGTGTACGTGTTACCACGGCAATGGCGAGTAAGCCCACATCTCCTAGCCTGGGTATCACCTCAGTGCGTAATACGCGGCGTCGGAACCACGGCAATGGCGCGGTCGGAAGGGTACAATTCTTGGGTCGAACTGACTCTGATATATGGGACATGACTTAGGATCGCACGCAAACATCGATAACTGATCGCGGGTCACCGAAATTCGACCGGGAGGACCGCGGAAGCTTATGGAACAGTACGGGCTAGGATACGGGTCTCACAACAACCCTTTCAGATACCACTTGAAAAGGAGAGCTTAAGAGGTCATAGAGAGGGAGGGTGAATAGGACTATACCAAATAATCGAATAAAGTGCTGAATAATAAATAAATCAGAGATCTCAATTGCCTAAGTATTGAAGCGTTGATTTCAAATGATTCATAAGACAACCTTTACGTAAAAGTTTAGGTAGGACAACCTTATTTCACGAATTACTTTAAAATCAAATTTCCAAACTTTGCAAGAGTAAATAAAAATAAATATTACAATCATTCACCACTTGAACTGAAATATAAATACAACCATTCACCACATAAAAGATAAAAATATTCATTACATAACATAGAGAATTATAGTGGTTCGGTGTGTCAACAACTGTTTTAAAATAGTTACGCCTACTGCACTCCCAAAATTAGTCTCCACGTAATCTTGGCTTTCACTATGAAAAAGGTTTTCTCAGGGTCACCTTAAAACCTTATATAGTTGTGATTTTAACGGGCTATTAAAATCAAACCCCTCACTGATATTTTCAGGCTATCTCATACAAAACCTATACTGAAATTTTTTGGTTATCTCAGAAAAACCAAATAAAGAATTGAAGTTATACCTATCTTCACCACAGAAGCTGTAGTTGAAGAACCGCTATCTTGAATGTTGATTGTTCAATGATCAGTCAGATAGAAAAGGTCCAGGGTTCCATTGATTTTAATTAAGTTCAAACCAATGGCTACTTGAGTTAATTTTCTTAAATCTCAAAAGAAGGGTAGTATTCACTCTCTTTATAATCAGAATGAAAGAATCTGAGATTAAGAGAATTAAACAAAATCTATAAAAATAATTTATAAATACTGTTTAATAGCTTGCTAATAACTAGAGCTTCTCTCTCTCACTCTCTCTCTCTTACTAAGAATTTTGATAGTAATAATTGATATTTCAGATTGAGAGAGAATATTAATTTATAGGTAAAGAAGTTGAATCTATGTCTGGCCTGAGGTAGTTTTGACTAGCCTGAGCAGACCGGATTCTATTAAAAGGATTTCAGATTTGCACAAGATAAGATTTATCCAAACTTCAACTAGTCTGAGGATCAGTTCAATTAGTTGAAGAGCTTTGTTCGCCTAGTTGAATTTGGTCTTTGAGCCAAATTTTCTTAGGCTAGTTGAAGATCAGTCTTCGACTAGTCGAACGAAAAATTCGACTGGTCAAATTTGCAACCATAAAACAGTTTTGCTTCGACTTAAACTTGGTCTGGCCGAGAAAACTCAGACTAGTCGAACTAAATCTTAGGCTGGTCAATTCCAAGCAAACACAAGTGTAAAAACTCAATTTAAATAATTTTTGAAAGCACCTAAACCTTACTTCTTTATAGGGTTTTATACTACCTGAGATATGTGAAATATCTGAATTTCATTCACATCTGAATTTCTTTGTCTTAAACTTGATCAATGACTTCGTCTTGACTTTTGAGCTTGATCTTGTACTTGAATATCAGTTGATCTTTAGCTTAATCTTCTCTTGAGAATGTAGCAGACTTGAGCATGATCTTCTCTTGATCTTGAGCTTGATCTTGAAGATTTTTTGACAAGCTATTTTGATCGTATGAAATTTGACAACTAAAGAGTGTTTTAATCATTTTAACACTTATAGAGTGTTTTGTCCACAATCCCCCGAGTCAACTTGTGGTCAATTAAGAATTGAGTTAGCCATTCATATCACGCACATGGAGTTTATTTAAGACTGTAAAGTGTTTTCCCTAATCTGTACACTTGATGAGGATATTTAGGATCAACAAATCACTTTAGTTTTTCAATATATACTTCTTCTTCAAGCACACCATTTAAGAAGGCACTTTTTATAAATAGTTTAAATTTTAAAGCACAAGATATGGACATAAGGATTCGAATAGACTTAAGTCACGCTACAGGGGCAAATGTTTCATCAAAATCATTTCCTTCAATCCGAGAGTAGCCCTACACAACTATTTTAGCTTTGTTTCTTACTACATTGCCACATTCATCGAAATTGTTCTTGTATATTCATTTGGTCTCAATGATATTTGTGTTTTGTGGTCTAGGAACTAGCAGCCACACCTCATTTCTCTCAAATTGTTGTAGCTCTTCTTACATATCTAATATTCATTATTCATCTTCTAGAGCTTCTATAACATTTTTCAATTCAATCTTAGAGGTGAAACAGATATGACTATTTATGGTCTCAAGTTGCCTTATGGTTTTTACACCGGTACCAGGATCTCCAATGATTTGATTAAGAAGATGATCCTTATTGACTGAAAGGTCACCCAAGGATTGAGACAGTTGTGGAGAAGCAGGTCTTTCATCAGATTTACCTATTTCGCTTGGACCCATATCTTCATCCATATCCATCCCAGTACTAGATTTGTCATGGGGTTAGTCATCAACAACCACATTGACTAATTCTTGTATTGCCAGGGTGCTAAGATTGTACACCCTTTAAGCTTGACTATTTAAGGAGTATCTTAAGAAGATCCTATTGTCTGTTTTGGGGTTAAACTTGCCTAAGTTTTCGCGGCCTCTTAGAATGTAACATTTACTATCGAAGACCTTAAAATAATTGACACTAGGCAGCTTTCCATGCCACAACTCATATGTCGTCTTTTCTGGCCCTACTCTTAAATGAGTATAGCCAGTTGTATTAACAACTTCGGCCTAGAAGGTTTTTTAAAAATCTTTACTATTTAACATTACTGAGGCCATTTCTTGTAGCACCCTATAAGGCCCGCATTTATTTCAAGAAAACATCGCCCGTTGCAAATCCCGAGAAGAGATCAATCCCATTAATCAATCAAGTACAACACCCATCCCTCTCTTACCAATAAGGCATGGCAATCCATATCTCTCTCGTCCAAAGTCAAGTCTCTCCCTCTCCACCCATCCCTTCCTTACACCCATCACCATCCCTCTCTCCCATCCATCACTCTCTCTCTCTCTCTCTCATTTCTCTCTTCACTCGCAAGCAACTTAAGAGTGTGGACGTCCAAGCTAAGGAGAGCAAAGAGAGGAGCCTATTGTGGCCCACTTCCTACCACCCAATCTCCCATCTTAGCCATCCAACCTTCATTAACTTCCATCAAAGGGATAGTCAAGAAGTTTAGGAGTCCAAGGAGCTAAGAAGGAGCGAAATCAGTGGGTGTTTTTGTAAGGTTAGATTAGAATTTTTATGATGAACCAAGTGGGGCCTACCAATTGATGGTATGGATCTCATTTAGGATCCATCTTGATGTATGCATGTCCATCGAGGAGCTCATAGTGGCGGAGCTCCTCCCATCTCCGCAGTTTCTTTCTTTCTTTCTCTCTCTCTCTCTCTCTTTCATTTTTTATGATAATGATGAGGCCGTGTGGCCCACCTTGATGGACCCCACCATGAAGTATGTATTTTATCCATGCCGTCCTCCAAGTGGGACGCACTCGCCATCCAACCGAGGCTTACCTTGCTGTCCACCATTTGGGCAGACCTTATTTTGAAGGGAAAATAAATATCAGTAGATCCAAAACCTTAGTGGGCCACCACGTGGACCCACCTTGACATATGCATTGTATATTCACGCTGTCAAGTAAGTGAGCCCATGACATCGGTGGCTAACATCGTCCAACGCATTTGGACGCTGGAGCATTTCAATATATATATATATAAAATATTATATCTGGTGGTCCCACACATGGGACCCACTAAGTGGAATGGCTGATGTACTTTATATTAGCTATATAGCTGATGTATTGATGTCAGCAGGTTCTGTGGGTCCCACATGATGCATGTGAGATATCCACATCGTCCAATCTCTAGACGTGTGGACCAGCCCAAGATGTATGTGTCATGCCTACACCATCCACGACTATGGAGCCCACCTTGATGTTATATGCACACCATCTAGCATTCCTAGACGGTGGGACCCATCTCATGCATGTGCTATATGCACGCCGCCTATCTGTTTTCTGGGTGTGGAACCCACCCCACACGTGTGGGCAGGTGGGACCCACCTTGATATTTATTTTGTATCCATACTGTCCATCTGAACGATGCTTGTGAAGATCACCGTGATGTATTTATTCTATATTCAAGCCATCCATCTGTGTGGACCCCATGTGATGATCATGCATCATCTACACCGTCCAGATCATGGACCGTGGGGCCACGTGAGATATGTGCTTTATCCTTGCCATCCAGAGCATGGGGCCACCTTGATGATGTGTCCTTCTAGGCCATCCGTCAGCAGCACGTCCAACATGCCTGGATAGAAGAGAAAACACAAGTATTAGCGTTATTCAATGCTGGTGGGCCACACATGTGGTCCCACTTGATGTATGTTTTTCATCCATGCCATCCACCGTCTATGGGTGGTAAAGCCTTCCCCGATATATGCATTATATATCCTCACTGTCTAGCATCTGGATGGCGAGGCCCTTGATGTATTTATTGTATCAGCACCATCCTGATGGTGGGGCTCCACTTGATATGTATCTGCTTCATCTAGACCGTCCATTATCTGGATGCCAGCAGGTTGGGACGCATTGTCCAGCAGCAGGCCCACCATGTTGTAGGTATTTTATATCCACCTTGTCCATTTGGTGGGGCCCATCTCTGATGTGTGAGGCCCACACCCTTGTGGGTCCCACTATAATGTTATATTTTACCCACGCTGCCTGGCAGATGCGGATCCCACTGTGATGTATTTTATCTACATGGTCCATCTGCTGCGTGTGTAAGGCCTACCTGCCGCTCGTGTGCGGCCCATCAGCTGTACTTGTGAAGCCCACTTGCTGCATGTGCAAGGCTTACCTCATTGTATATACTTGCTATCCATCCTCTTATAGCTATTGTTAAGGCCGTGGGCCCCATTGTCTTATGAGGCCCACCATGATGTATGTGTTATATACATACTATTCATCCATTTTCTTCTAGGCCTTGGGCTGTCCATGAGGTCCACTATGATGTATGTGTTACACACACTACCCACCTCATGTGATGCGGCCCATTATGATTGTATGAGGCCCATTGAGATTGTATGGGGTCCATTGTGATGTATATTAGGCCTGTGTGAGGCGGCCCATTGAGATTATATATAAGGCCCATGCGATGTGACCCATTGATGTACATGAGGCCCATGCGATGCGGCCCACTCGATGTGTATGAGGTCCATGTGATGCAGCCCACTCGATGTATGAGATCCTTGTGTAAGGCCCATTGTGATTGTATGTGGCCCATTGTGATTGTCCCATTAGACCCGTGTGATGCAGCCTATTGTAATGTGTATTAGGCACATGTGATGCGGCCCATTGTGATGTATTTAAGGCTCAAGTATGAGGCCCAATGTGATCTATATGAGGCCCATGAGTGAGGCCCAATGCGATGTATATAAAACCCTTGTGCAAGGCCCAAGGCGATGTATATAAGGCCCATTGTGATGTGTGATTCCACCAGGATGTATGTAATGATGTTTATGATACCCATCCATGTTCCTAGTTGATATTAAATGGGTCATGCTTTGGGTGCAATGATGGTTTAATGTCCACGTGGTATGAGCAATGATGGTTAGATGTCCACATTGTAATTCTCCCTAGGGCCCCTTGCTAGGCACATTCTCATCTCCCCTTAATGGTCTAACCCAAACTGTTGGGCCCCCCATTGATGATTATATTACCCATCTTTCCCTTGATTAGGCTATCCCAATCTGTTGGGCCCTCATTTGATAATGATGGTTTTCACCATACCCTGTAGGACCACCTAAGCCTTGGAGCCCATCTTGTGTTCATACTAAGCCTTCCATAGGGAATGTGGCCCACCTCGTGCTTATTGAGCCCGTAGGAACCCCAGATTGCTACGTGATGGAACAGACAAGGAAGCTCACTCCTTGTTCTTAGGCCCATTCTTGATATGAGTAGGCCATTTAGGCCCATCCTTGATATGAGGAGAGTACAACATCACCGTAGGTGGAAAGATTGGTGTTATCAGGTTTGGTATATCCACTGTTGAGGACCAATCCTCATGTTATAGATTAAATCTGTCTTCTATGAATGCTATATATATAGGCCAATTATTAATTACGACTATGATTGGTATACGCACTAAGTATGTGTCAGCATAACATTGTGATTGTATGAGGCCTATTGTGACTATGTGAGGCCCATCATGATTGTATGGGGCCCATTGTGTGATTGTATGAGGCCCATTATGATTATATGAGGCTCATTATGATTATATGAGGCCCATTGTGATTGTATGAGGCCCATTATGATTATATGAGGCCCATTGTGATTGTGTGAAGCCCCTTGTATGTGCGAGGCCCAAATGTGATGTATGAGATCCACCATGTGTATGTGATCATGTGCACGCCACTCGTTGATTATTACGGGTCATGGGCCATCTTAAAGAGGCCCATCATGATGTTTGTGATTATAATCATGCTTAGTATACCTCATGATACATGCCTATACGCCTCATTCGCATGCTTGTTATGAGGAGTGGTTGAGTGTAGCATGTGTCATTAGGCTGATTGTTTATGGGACTCCCTGAGAGATAGAGTTACCCCACATGAGCGCACGATTCGTGCAGGTTTGATGCATGATTGGATGGTATGACTCATGCGTCTCACTATTTGTGACATGATCATTTGGTGCCCTAACGACATCATGGTTGCGGCCTCCACAAGCATATCGTGGATGGCCAGATGAGACACCGAAAATATTTAGTTTGAGCATATGGGTACTTTGAATGTCCATAGGTGAAAGTCCCTAAACTCTCATGGCTAGGGGATGCTCCAACATCTAGACCAAGTGGAAGACATGAGCGCTAAGTGCTGAATACTAGGAGGCTGTGCTTCCCACTGTGTCGTGGTCGGTTGGGAGGGGGTGTGGCCTTACCTGCCTGAGGGAGTAGGTAATATTAGGCTGAGTCTGACTAGCTTGAGGAATGGGTCCTCTATCGACAAGCTGGGCCAATATTGTCAGGCGGATGGTGAGGTCTCTTTCACTTACCCAGTTGTGCACTTGATGGGATGGCAGGTGGCATAGAGTGTACTAAACCCCGGTGATGATCTCAGAGAAGTATGGTACTGTTGTGTGGACTTATTGAGAAGTAGTTGCATACTTAGCATTTTATTCATTCATTCAATCATTCACTATCCACTTGGGCTGGTGGTGCACAATTAATTGTTATATGTACCTCACAATGGCTAGGATTTTGGTTGGGGCGCGCTACCAACCTAAGATCAGGAGTCTACCACATTGAGTCTGGCTATCCGAATTTAGGTATGGGATTGGTTTGGATAGAAGTCCCTTGTATTGGACCCCATAGTCTGCAATACTATGTACTATCATCCCAACTTCACACTCTAGCTCGGTCATTTCATTCGCATCGCATAATGCATTACATCCACGGCATATGACATTTTTGGTTACTATGTTTCTACATTTATATGGCCTAGATAAGGCTGATAGTATTCGTGGACTCGTCAGGATTTGCATATTCCATTGCATCCTTGGTATCTAATATTTGGCTTACTATGTCTCCACCTCGCATAGTTGATTTACATTGCTTCATCAGTATATGATATTGGCTTATTATGTTTTTGCATCGCATAGCCTAGATAAGGCTGATGGTATTTATGGACTTACCAGCATGTTTTGGGATTGCTCTGATATTGCATACTTGACACTTACCTTGAGCACACACTTTCACCACCCTCTAAGCTTTCTATAAGCTTATGCACGATAGATACGTGCAGGTGGCGTTAGGTCATAGTAGCATGAGCTTAGAACATGCGGCTGTCTTTTGGAGTTTTAATTTTCGATATATGTATTTTCCTTTCAGCACTGTATTCAACTGTTTATATTAGTGGATATGTGATGATGATGTTGCCTTTGTGATTTGGGTAAACTTGTGGTTATGCTTCTTATGAGATAAATGTATGTTGAAAAATCCTCCTTGTAGGATCCCAGGATCGGAATCTGGCATATGGGGGCCGGGAGCCGAGAACAGGGTACTATGGAGGTTATCGGCACCAGATTCAGTGATTGAAAATTTTGTGAGCACGGTTTCCGAGTTTGGGACGTGACACACGTTATTTTTTCTTTTAGCAACTCCATTTTATTGTGGACTTTTGGGTGCTGAGAATTCATGCCAAATTTTAAATTCATCACAAAATTTATGGAATCAATCATTCTCAAATTCTCCACCATGATCACTCTTGATCCTATCTATCATGTATCCTTATTCTAAAGTCGCCTCACAAGTTTTTAAAATTAATTAAAAGTATCTGATTTTTTTCCTTAGGAAGGTGACTCAGGTAAACGTGGAGTAATCATCCACTACAACCAGAAAGTGTCATTTTCTGCCCTAACTATGGACTTTGGTAGGATTGACAAGGTCCATATGTAAGAGCTTGAGGGACTTAGAAGTAGCCACATAGGTTATCTTTTGCAAGCGACTTTGATTTATTTTCCTTTTTAACGGTTGCCGCGGATAATTCTAGCCTTTTCCCCAATCTTGGGAAGCCCTCTTACCAGATTCTTTGAGCTCAGGTGAGATAGGTTTTTGTAGTAGACACGACTGAGTCTTTGGTGCTAAAGTTCACACTCATTATCTCTAGTCATGTGGAATACAACTGGAGACAGATCCTCCACTGCTCTCAGTAACATAGTAGTTATCGTCAGTGCTAAGACCTCTCATAATTAATTTACCTATGGAGTCTGAGATCTCGCACATTTCTTTAAAGAATTTAACTAAATGTTCCTTGTCACAAATCTGTGATATACTTAAGAGGTTGTGTTTCAATCCCTCCACGTAGAGAACATTCTTAATTTTGAGTAATCCAGGCCCGATAATTGTTCCTCACCCTACTACCCTAATGTTGCTTCCATCTCCAAAAGTGACTTACCCACCATTAAAATTGGCAATTAAAGAAATGGGTCTGATCACCAGTCATGTGTCTTGAGCACCTGTTATCCAAATACCATTTAGCATTAATGCTTGCATTAAGAGCTATATGTATTACTAGGCAATTTGCTTTGTCTTTGACGACCCATTTGGAGACAACTTTCTTTGGGTCGGTACTAGTTTTAGGAGAGAGAGTATCTTTCTTTGGCTCCTCTCAAAGGCGAGATCTCTCTAGGAGATCTGGTTTTGTAGCCAATTGTTCATTGCCTAACTCACTTGATTCATATTTTCCTTTTTTTCTGATTTAGTTAGGCAACTTGTTTGAACAGTCCTTCCATTCTTCTATTCATTTTGGAGGAGTGGGATACTTTCTCATCTCCTTTTCCTTTCATGTTGACTTTCTAGGTGGACTTCTCACAGTCTATAGTGTTTTCCTAGTTGGTATATATTTACATATGTAGCTCATACCTGGGTTGGTTTGGGAGTGTCTAAATGCTAGACATTCAAATTTTAAATGCCCCATGTCACCACATGCATGATAGACTGGAGATGATTGTGTTTTGTTACCTGAAGCCCTTGATTCTTTTTTAATCATAAGTGGAACAGGAGTATGATTTGTTGTGTTGCTTGAATATCCTAATCCTCTCATATCCCTTAAACTTTTACCCATTCTTAGAAGTCTTTCTAGTTTTTCCTCACACTAGGTAAACCTATGACTTTAGTTAGCATGAGTTTTAGATTTTTCTAACTATAGTTTTAGATCTTGGTTGATTGTTCTCATCTTGCTAAGTTCTGTTTCTAGGTATTCATTTGTCTTTACTAAATCAGCTAAGTCACTCTCATATGAGGCATTTTCTTAGGCTTATTGGCATTGTCTCTGATGTTTTCTTTAATATCATCAACCAACCGTTTATTTTTCAGCTCTGGCTTCTTCAAACTTCATGCTCAACTACTTATTTTCGGTCTTAGCCTAACCATGCTTTTTAAGAACTTTTAAGATTTGGGTGTAAAGTTGGTCATATGCTTCTTATTGATTGGTATTGTTAACTTCATCTTCCTCTTCTTCAGAGGATAACTTTTCTTCCATGTATTCATTTTTGTTCCCAATGTCCCTTGCTTCAGGGATGATTGTGGTGGTGGAGGCCACAAGTATTCTCAATGAGCCTTGTTCTCCATCACTTTGAGATTCTTCTAAGTCTGAGTTTGAATCCTCTGAGTCATCCTATGTGGCAACCATTACCTTCCCCTTTCGATTTATTTTTGGCGGGACATTCAAAAGAAAGATGACCATACCCTTTACAATTTTAACATTGGTGACCTTTTGACCATTTGGATGATCTACCTATTTGGCATTTCAAGTCATATTGTAATGCCTCGAATTTCGAGGTTCGAGTAAATGCTCGACTCTCAAAGTTTCGAGCATCACTTAAGCTTTGCAGAAGCCAGTTTCTTGGTTACTTCTACATTAGGTAGTTAAGCATGTATAAGATTATACTAAACAGTGTACCATACTTTGGAATAAAAATGATTAAAGAAGATAATTAAATGGAAATGCATGTAGTATGATTATCTAGAGTATGGGTCCAGTTGGGTCCTATTTACAATTCCAAAATCAACAAAAAATGTGGAAAGGTGGCATCTAGCTAAGCCCGATCGCTCGACTCTTCTAGTAGAGAAGTGCGCAGCTTACATCGGCCCATCCGAAAGCTAAAAGTAAGAGAACTCCACCTTCTTGTCCATGCTCGCATAGTCCAATGCATCAGCCTTGGTGGTCCCTGCATCTATATTGGTGTCTGGTTAGTGTTTTAAAATACCGTCCTAAAGTGGGAGTGAGCGATCAACTCAGTGGTTTCATATAGCATGAGTTACACATATTATCAAGTCTAACAGCACAAGAATGATAAAGCAATGCAAACGGTCACTTCCTAATTACTCTTATTAATGTGTACAATGGAGTTTATGAAATTATGCATGCATTTATAATCCAACACTCCCTTAATATACGACTCTAACCACCTGGTTCGCAAATGACAACACTCCCTTAACATGCGACTTCAACTCCTCTTTTGCCACATTTTGTTCTAGTGCGATGAGGTAAATGGTTATGTTAGCTGAGTGATTATTTATGCCTATTCATCCAATAATTTAGGGAAGTTAGGACATCTCCCTTTTAGTCATCAGTCTTAACTGAATCACTAGCACGGGATGACCATGACTGTCCTACGCCTATATCCATGATCCGTCTGGGTTCATCACACCCAGCTGAAAACATACGAAAGGCATGTTGTAAGAGTAATGCTCGTGGTCACTATGGGGAGGCTTGTAACCCCAGTATCGGCTGATAACATGGACACGGTGTCCTATACCACCATACCCAGCTCACGAGTCTTGAGGATCGCGATGCTAATGGTTAATAGTACACCTTCACAAATGGTAAGGGGGGTGTCCTCGATTTGAGCAATTGTGATCATACATGGTGAACATATATAGGGTTACTCGGTTCTTTGGACAATTTCGGTTGATATAGGAGGACACCGGTGTAACCGACATGGAGTGTGTGAGCACCCCGCGTAGCCTAGTCACTATCGGTTGTCCGTGTTCAACCCGGATCAATCGAACGTGTCCAGGGTGGCCAACCTAATTTGGTCAACCCATATCCGGAAATTTGCTGACTAACCAGACTACTCTTGTAGTCCTACTTCTTAATCTAATCAAGTCAACGAGCATTAAAGATATTCAGATTCCCATTCAATCATCAAATTTAGTAATCTACTCATTTAGGCATTTTCTCAAATACATAGGTATCATTATACTACATTTTGCAACTTATTGGATAGAAATTGGAACACACCCAAGTTATCATGTAAATCCTACATTAGTAATAATAAATCATTAACTGAAACAGTAGTATTGATAAAACACAACCTAAGCACTTATGACCCGCACCTTGTGATGTTTCGCCCAATTCATGGCTCCTAGGGTTACATTTTTGAGAAAATCGTTAAAAGACCTAAGCAACATAAAAGCTTATGAGATTAGGGACAAACAAGTTTTGAGACCCTATGTTAGTGCACTTATTTACACCCATGTTTATCAATTACATGACTGGTTGTGTCTTGTAGTCGGATGAGTTCCTGACAAGTGAAGATCGATGACGCAACTGGATCAGAAGCATCGAAGCCACATTGAAGACAAAGGATTGCTTTTATGATCTTCAACCTTGCAAATAGATGATACCAACCCAAATATGAAAACCCACTTAAGGTCATCTATTCTAAGCCAATCTCAAGTTCATATTTTATATCCTATAGTATTGGCTTAAGCAAGTCCCAAGTTGATGAAAGATTTATTGGACAAGACAAGAAAAATAGAAAAATCTGTTCACTATCGGTAGGACGAAGGTGCAACGAAAAGCACCTTTGGTACCACTGAAAATACCTTCGGTGTTATCGAAGGGGCTCAAAATAGTTCAGCAAGCTTACAATGATAATTCAGTGTCACCAACTGGATATTTCGGTGACACCGACTGCCACTGACGAATAAAGTTCGATGCCACTGAAAGATATTGTTTTCAATCAGTAACTTGGGAATTTAATTCGGTACTACCGATAGATAATTCGGTACCACTGAAGTAAGTTCAGTGGTACCGAAGGTCACTTCGATAGCACTGTAAACTAGCCATTTTATAGCCATTTTCTATCCATTGGAAGCTTTTATCTATAAAAATGGCCTGTGGGAACTTGCAAAATTAGTGAAAATAGGTACCATAGAGTCTCTAGTGTGTCCCAAGCTTATCCTAGCCATTTTATAGCCATTTTCTATCCATTGGATGAATGTTATTCATTGATAGGAAACACATTTCACCCACAAGTGCACATCACTAGGCTAGCAATTATATATACATATCTTTAATAGCCTTTGTGATTGGATCCTCTAACTGGCTTGGAAGCAATTAGAGTTATATTGCCTTACTTGCTTCAAATTGAATGATTATTTAAGTTAGGCAATTAAGTTTTTGAATAAGCAGAAATAATTGAAAAGTCCTATTCACCCCCTCTAGGACATTGCTTCATATTCATTCTTTAGTATTAGTAGTGTAAACCGCAATTTCAAATGGTATCAGAGCGGGTTCCTCTGAAAAAGGTCTAACAACCTAGAGATCTTGACTATGAAATTATGGTAATGACCGCTCTAGTAGAAGTAGGAATAGGTCAAAGTGTCCTAAAGGGGGGGTGAATAGGACTTTATAAAATTTTATGATAGTTTAAAATCCTATCATCATAATCTTGATCTAATATAACAATTTATCAAGATTTCTTTAACTTAACTCTAATGGCTTCTAAGCCAAACAGAGGATCCAATCAAAAGACTATTCAATATCTGAGCAATATATAAATTTAGTTTATGACGGATTGAATGAGTGACTGTGTGTGGAATGTGATACTTATCAGTTCTAAATAGCCATGTCATTATGCATCATGTGAACATTCAAAGTAAATACAAAAAGTAAAGTGCAAATATCCAATCCCAAACACAGTCATGTATAGTGGTTCGACTACTTGCCAACTCCAGTCCCGGCGGACGCACTCAACCCTTGAGTGTACCGAATTTCACTAATGGAGGTTTCAAATCAGGTTTACTTTAAACCAGTACAACCTACACAAGGCTGACTCTATGACCTATATAAGGTACCTAATATGTCTCCATGAGACACAAGTTTATGCCCCACACAGGAGCAAGGGTCAATACACAACACCCAAATTTTAGGCCACATAGGCCAAGGATCCACACAAGGAACCTAAAGTTTATGCTCCCTAGGAGCAAGGGTCAACACACAACACCCAGGGTTTTAGACCACACAGGTCAAGGACCTACAGTAAGGACCAAAGTTTATGCTCCCTAAGAGTAAGGGTCAACCCACAACACCCAGGGTTTTAAACCACATAGGTTAAGGACATACACTAAAGATCTAAGTTTATGCTCCCCAGGAGCATGGGTCAACACACAACACCCACATGTGTTCTCCCGTCAGAGGTCTCCTATGAGGACTTGGAAGGGGTGAGAATCACCTGTGACCCAATCCTACACAAAGGAATGATCAGCAGGGTCTCTGGACTCTAATGACTTACAGATAAGTAGATGAGCCCCATTAAGCACATTGATGAAGATCTCCTCCTTTGATGATGAAGAATCTTCAGCTCCCTTGAACGGCAACAAGATGATGTTCCAATGTAAGGCGATGGGTTGGGTCAAGGTTATGTTGGTAATTACTCTATTAAATGATTAATCATTAGAGTGACATAGTAATACCATGATCTATGCATTCAAGGGATCTTTGCTCAATGATTTACCATTAAGGTGGTAGCTGAAAGATCCTTGAATGCGAGAGTTCATTCACCAATTCACTCTATTGAATATCAATAATGAGAGTGGATTGAGGAATGAACTCCCTTGAGAGAAAAGGGCTTAGGGTAGGTGATCTGGTTTAAACATTCAAAAGTTCTATCTATTTTCTCTCTCCATAACCTAAGGCAAGCTCCCATTAAATAGGCAAAAAGTTCCAACGAAAATAAAATAGTCATATTTTTGATAGAGTTCGATATCATCGAGCATGCTTCGATATCATCGAGCGTATACTCTCAATAATGTTGAATAGCTGCTCGATGACACAAACTTAAGCTGTCAAGTGCTTTTAACCTTTTGGCCAACAGATCAAGGATATCGAACATGCTTCGATGTCATCGGATTTCAAACTCCAATTTCATCGACCCATGGTTCGATTCCTTGACATTTAAAAAACATGAGAGCAGACTTGCCTTTAAAACTTAACAGGTATTGATATGATCGAGCATCCCTTGATATCATCTAATTTTGAATATCGATGATATCGATACCAGTTTCGATTCATCGATCTTTTCAAGGAATTTTCCTATAAACTCGTTGGACAGTTTGTGTCCTAATTCGATGACATCGACCAGGTCTTAATATGATTGATCTTTGAATATCGATATCATTGAGTGATCCTCGATACTTCAAATAATTAAAAGATTTTACCTAAAAGCTTGCTGGTCAGATTTGTGTCCCAATCCGATATCATCGATGGTCCATCGATATCATCGAGCTTTGAATTTCAAAGATATCGAGACACTATTCGAGACATCGAAAACCACATGATTTTCCTTAACTACTTTCTGGACACAAACTGACCAGATGTCAATTTTATTGAGCCATTTCGATGAAATCGAGATTTGAAATTCGATGATATTGATTCTGTCATCGATTCATTGAGAATTCAATACAATATTCATTTTGGCTACTGGACATCTGAAGTCCTCATTTGGTAACATCGAGTGTATTTCGAGGACATCGATAACAGAGTTCGATTTCATCGTAATACTGTCGATAAATCGACAAAGACTGAAAACTTATAGATTTTCCTGATTTTATAGAACAGTTTTCACACCTTAAAACCTATGTTGTTCTAATCATGTTTAGGGGTTTTATATACCTGGTGTTTTGGGACATGGGATGTGAGGCTAGGTTTACCTTTGACAACTTCGGGGCACACATCCAGTTGAGGCAGACGCTTGAATGATCTTCCTATGGGGCTCACTTGTCTTGCGGACTCAACACTCACGCTAATTAACAAACAATGGCACTTTCAGATTGAAGAAAGAATTATAGACAAAGAGAGGGACCATCCATCTCACGACCACCCATCTTTAATGGTACAAACTATGCATACTGGGAGGATAAAATGATATATTTTCTCTAGGTCTTAGATGATGATATTTAGGAGATTGTTGAAAATGGATATACTGCACCCATAGAACAAATTGTTCTCGAGGATGGCATAACAATCACCAAACCAAAACCAAAGGCCAAATGGACCTATTATGACAAAGAGATTAGGATGTACGAGGCCAAAGCCATGAATTTAATTTGTTGTGGAGTTTCACAGGAAGTATTTCATCAAATAAGTATGTGTACAGACTCTAAGGTGGCATGGGAGTTATTAGAAACTACCTATGAAGGAACGAACACGGTAAAAATGTTAAGGCTTCAACTTCTAACATCTCAGGTTGAGCATATAAAGATGGAAGAAGATGAGATGTTCATGGAGTTTTTCACAAGATTAAATGATATATGCAACTCCATGGGTGGACTTGGAAAAAGAATTCCGATACCCAAAATACGTACAAAAATTCTGAGATCCCTACCGGAACGTTTTAACTCCAAGGTGACTACTTTATAAGAGTGTAGGATTATAAAAGAAATGAAATTAAAAGAATTAGTAGGTTCCCTGCAAACCTTTGAACTACATTTCAAACCTTTTACAAAAACCAAAAACAATGCACTCAAAATTGCCAAAAACATGAGTGTAATTGAGAAAGAAGAAAATGAGGATGAAGATGATGATAAGGAAGTAGTGCTGTTGGCCCAACGGTTTAAAAAATTCTTCAACAAAAATCATGGGAGACCATACAATAACAAAGGAGTTCAACTGGACCACAAACGTCAAATAGGTAAAACCTTTATGAAATCCAAAGAACTCCAATGCTATAATTGTCAAAAGTATGGGCATATATTCATTGAGTGTCCATCTAAGAAATTAAAAGGAAAAGCTATGGCAGCAGCATGGGATGACACAGATGAATCTAATTATGAAAACAATGAATCTAAAAGTGAAGATGACTAAAAGTCACTAAAAATACTTATGACATCTACAACTATTGTGATTCCTAATCTAAACAACAATATGAAAGAAAAACACATAAATATAAAGGATAAGAGTTAAGTGTGTTGTTTATTGGCTTACATCATATCATCTTCTCACAAATACTGAAAAGCAACCCCAAAGGTCGACTTGAGCTAAAATTATTACATCTGAGGATCGTGCCTCCCATATGAGCATTAAAGTCAAATCAAAGCACTAAGCCTGTTAATTGGCGAAACTAATTTGAGGATTCATGGCCTTTAAATATTTTTGAATGTATACTAGGAAATTTGTTGTAGAAAAGTCTGAATCTCAGGGATATTTCAATAACACCGAACCTACCTTTGGTGCTACAGAAATTGAGCCATGTCAAATTACTTAAAACCCTCACTACCCACTTCTGTTTAAACTGTTTCTTTTCTTGTTTCTTCCCAAGTCTGGTTGGAGGGCTATATAAAGCAAAAAACCAAGGTACTTTCTAGTGCTTTCTCAATACATTTAAAAATAGGTTCATTTAGCTTAGGTTTGTCTTCTCTTGATAGGTCTTTCCTTCATTTCACTTCATTTTCCTAAATGGAGCCATCACTGCCTAGAGAAAATAGATCCAAGAGGAAGCATGGCACTGAAGGTCCAACCTGAACTAGGCAAACACTTTGCATTTCAAAGTGTGGACGATCTTTTAACCAATCATCTAGACCTTTATCTTCTTCAAATCCTGGTTCTATCTGCCCAATTGCAGCTAGATTTTTGAAGAGACGAATGGTTTGTGAAAGAAAAGTAAATGTGAAATGTCTTGAAAAATTCAAAGTTCAGGAAATTCTTTCACAACAAGGTGACTGCAAGTTCTGTCATTTGGATAGCCAGTGAACGAAACTGTAATTCGATCATTCTTATCTCATTGCACTCTAAGGGTTTTGAAGTTGACGGCGATGGCCGTATAATCAAAATCACCCCATATCGCATTTAAATCCTTATAGGTATACCATTGCACTCCAAACAACCCCCTAAATTAAACCTACCCATTGAAGTAAAAAGAGTTGTTTAGACTAAATTTTTGTGCAATGGGAAGAATATCCATTGGCATCACGGGAACGCATTATGGGCCACAAATATGTCAAATGATTATTGTATACTACACTTGATTTGCATTTCCAACATTTATCCTAGATACGGAAATCATATTGAGCTTACAACATTCATGGTGGAGACCCTATATCATATCGGTAAAGGGGAACCATTGTGTCTACCTACCTTGATATACGATGAAATAGTTTCAAGTCTTAAGTCTAACTTCACAGCAATACCTTTCGGTTATTTGCTGTGCAAGTTGGCCCATCAATGTAGATTCAGGGTGCCTGAAGGAGAATCCATATCAGCTTAAAAAATCAATGAGAATAGTATCAGGAAAATGAATCTCTCTTCTGAGAATGAAACTGATGTCCTAATATTGGCAGAAATGGAGCTTCCGGGGAAGGAGGATGATATGGTTAAAGAAGGCCTAGATACCCAGTCACCAAGATCAGCTCCTACAATTTCTACTCCTTAGAAGAATGCTCTCATGCAACTTTTGGAGGATCAATCAAAACTTAGTGAGATGATGAAGTCAATGGAACAAAACCTCTATTCACTTCAATAGTCTGTGGAACAGATTGCAGCACATTTGTCATGCCCTAAAGAAGATACTGCTGATAAATCTTCTTACGATTTATTATGTATTAGGACTATTTTTGTTGTGTGTATTTTCCTTCATTTTGTTTTCTCGTTGGATACTTATTTTAGTATATTAATGCATTAATTATTCATTTCCTTGATAACTGGTTTTCTAAGGAAAGTCAAAGTCTCCAGCCCTTTCCTTTTGTTTTGTATACTTGCAGCTGGAAACTTATTTTGGAAGATAAATTTATCTGTAGTTGCATATGTGTACTTTAATTCCTATTGAAATAGTTCATCTGCTTCTCTTGGTATATTTGAAAAATATGAAATTTCATATGCAAACTGATAAGCTTTGTTAAAATCCTTCCATTAATATTTTCAATATATGATTTTAACACAACAATAGTTAAAGAAAAAAGCAAGGCTCTTGCGAAAGGAGAACACTTTAGTAGATGAACTAACATTTGTCACTCTCCTTATTCCAACCCCACTAAAATGGCTATGTCAAACAAAACAATCTTTGACAGATTGATCAGATCCCTACTCATCGAACCATATGGGATTGATCTCTACTTAGGATCAATTGGGTGGGACAACTTACTATACTTTGGAGGAGAGGTTCAGTACAACCTGATTCATCAATTCTTAAATTCTTGTCATCACACTCATGATGATCCTCCATCAATCAGCATCAATTTCATGAACCAAACTAAGGAGGTCACTCCTTTGGTGTTGAGTCAAATGCTACACCTCAGACTAACAAAAACTCCCTCAACTGATCGTTCTCTAAACCATCTCAGAGTTTGGATAAAATAACTCGAGTAATGTGTAATGGTGCCCCAATCTCCTGGAACAAAAGAAACTTCCTCTCATCATCGCATTTGGACTCAACCACCAAAGTATTTCGTAACATTTTGAGTATAAATGCATACCCTTGTGAAGTCTCTGGAGATATGATCTCTTCATTTTTTTCTAAATATCCTATATGACATCTTTCAGGGGATTAAAATATGCCTACCAACCCTTATCTTGAAATAATTGATTCTAATCATCAAGGGTGTTCATTGTACTAGCATTCCCTTTCCAAGTGTTATCTATAAACTCTTTAAGTTTCTCAGTCTGCCATTTACTCATGATACGGTATATTTGGTCATGTGTTTTACCAAGGAAACTTTAATTCAACTAAATGTGTTTGCAACTACATTTGAGGAGAATCAGGAATATAAGAGTGGCGAAGACGCTCAAGATGCCCCCATAGCTGCTTGCTGGGACTCTTGTCGCACCCTAGTGCCTACATCAAGTCCATTATCTGTCAGCACTGGGCACCTCCTTCGTCAGAATGATGCAGTTCGTTAACTACTTGAAGGGCAGTCAAATATAGAAGCTCGCCTCTGACAGTGCGAAAATCAACTCTCCAGGATTGAACTGCGTCTTGATGCTCTTCAACATACTGGGGAGCACATCACTGAATTGCTTCTGACTCGCCGTTCTTATATCCTCCGTATGAAGGTGGATCATCTCGATGATCTTTACTGTGTTATTGCTGAATCGTAGTACATTTCTTTTAAATATTTATGCCCTTAAGGGCTCTCTTTTTTGATTTTTGGATAATGGCTTAATCTACCCAACCTTGGGTAGTAATTTTGATGAATTTATCGTGATATCTATTCTGCTCATGCTAGATATTCCTTTTATGATTATATTTTCTATCCAACATATGAGTTGCCTGCTTATGATGATATATTCCTTGCCCGGATGATGCTCTTAATGCTTATTTAATCATAAGATTTATTCTCTTATCCTTTGTTTTATCCATTCTCAAATGTTATTGGAATATTTCTTAATTAAATCTTTACTAATAACTGATAAAAGGGGGGAGAAGAAACCTACCCACCAAAATAATGTTTGTTTCTTGCAGAAATTGTTTGTTTCCCTTATTGCAGGTTAGTCTTAGTAAACACTAAGGGGGAGCAGCATGATTGTGTAATACATGTCAAGTCTAGAGTTGTAAATTTTATTTTTAATATGTAATCTTTATTGTTTTGGTATGTCATTGGTATGGACCATGACATGGTTGTAGGTCAGGGTGTTTTTATGATGTAATTAACAAAGAGGGAGATTGTTAATGCACTTATTTGCACCCATGTTTGTCAATTACATGACTAGTTGTGTCTTGTAGTCGGATGAGTCCTGACAAGTGAAAACTGATGATGCAACTATATCAAAAGCGTCGAAGCCACATTGAAGACAAAGGATTCCTTCTACAATCTTAAACCTTGAAAATAGATGATCCCAACCCAAATAGGAAAACCCACCTAGGTCATCTATTCTAAGCCAATCTCAAGTCCATATTTTATAGTATTGGCTTAAGCAAGTCCCAAGGTGATGAAAGATTTATTGGACAAGACAAGAAAAATAGGAAAATCTGTCCACTATTAGTAGGACGAAGGTGCACCGAAAAATACCTTTGGTACCACCGAAGATACCTTTGGTCTTACCGAAGGGGCTCAAAACAGTTTAGCAAGCTTACAACGATAATTCAGTGTCACTAAATGGATATTTCGGTGACACCAACTGCCACCGAGGAACAAAGTTCGGTGCCACCGAAAGAGACTGTTTTCAATCAGCAACCTGTGAATTTAATTCGGTACTACCGATAAATAATTCGGTACTACCGAAGCAGGATCAGTGGTACCGAAGGTCACTTCGGTAGCACCGTAAACTAGCTATTTTATAGCCATTTTCTATCCATTGGAAGCTTTTGTCTATAAAAATGGCTTGTGGGAACTTGCAAAATTAGTGAAAATAGGCACCATAGAGTCTCTAATGTGTCCCAAGCTTATCCTAGCCCATTTAAACTCTATCCATACGAGTTCATGTTCTCTTCATTATAATCCTTTACGCTTATGAGCATTCAAAGCTCTTATTTAATGAAAAACATGAACTCATGCCTTCTCTAGAGTACAACGACCAAACCAATACGAATATGCTTGGTTCTTTGATACTCTAGAGCGTTCATAGGTTGAATCCCTTAGGAAATTCACTCATTATCCTAGATAGGAGATTCAAGCAACTCCCATAACCTTGGTCACCTTTATAGGTATATCATATGCAAGGTTTTTGATTGTGAAGCTGAGCCAACAGGAAAATCTAAGTGACGTGATCGGGGGAGCATTGGGGAGCTGATTCAAGCACGAAAGCATGAAGATCAAGCAACCTGAGAAGAAGCTACAAGAGAGAACTCTATTTGACAAGAAGTGTCATTTTAAGAGTTCAAAAGTTTAATCTATTTCCTCATGTAAGATTGAGGCTAAGAGTTTGCTATCAACAAACTCGTTTAGGTTCCTTATGTGGGACCTTGGCCGGTGGGCCTAAATGTAGGTGCCTTGTGTGGGACCTTGGCCGGTGGGCATAAACTTAGGTGCCTTGTGTGGGACCTTAGCCGGTGGGCCTAAACGTTAGGTGCCTTATGTGGGACCTAGGCCGGTGGGCTTAAATAGTAGGTGCCTAGTGTGGGACCTTGGCCGGTGGGCCTAAACGTGGGTTCTAGGTGTAGGACCTTTGCTCTTGTGGAGAGCATAATTGTGTCCTTAGTGTAGGATTGTAAAGGTTATTGATGAACCTGTTTAACACCATTGACAGTGAAATCTAGTGCACTTTGGGATTGAGTGTGGATGTGTAACGCCCTGAAATTCAGGGTCGAGCATAACTCAGCTCCCGAGTTCCAAAACATCACTTATGCAACATATTTAATGATGGATGTATGTTGTCTGTATTAGTGCATAAAACATGGAATAGATTAAGCCAAAACACAGATATAATTCAGGGATAAGTGAAGAAAGCAAGCGGAAGACTTAAAGAAATATATGTGTATACATGTGCAAATCCCTGAAGTACATACACATACCAGGTCGTAATGTAAGTGTTGCTATCAAAATTACAAGTATCAAATTACATCATTTAATTCCCAAAAGAAATCCCAGCATCCCGCGCATCAGAACAAGGCTCACTAGAACCCGTCTGAAAACTGTATAAAAGAGAAAGCAGCCTCATCATCATCCATCTCCCGTTCTGCCTCAGAAGTCGCATCAACATCTGCAACATCAGCAACTAAGACAGAGTCTGGTGGGTGTTTAACACCGCCCCAGAACGTGGGAGTGAGTGATCAACTCAGTGGAACAATAAAGCACAGGTTAACATGTTATCAGTTCAATCAAGCAGTAATGATAAAGCAGAACAATTAAACATGTCCTAAGTACTCTTGTTAATGCAAGGATGCATGCAGAATGATGCATGCTCTCATGCGTACACCCTCAGCGTCTTCATCTTACGTTACGCATGACATCGCCTCAAAGTGCGCCACGTCTACAAAGCACATGTAAATGCGGTGCATGAACATGATTACCAAGTTGTTATTAGTCCTTTTCATACAGCAGGATTGGGAAGCTAAGATACCTTCCTCATATCACCATCCAAACAGTGATCCATTCTAGGGTCGTCAGCCTAGACATCTCATACGATCATATGGTTTTAGGTCGTTACAAAGGACTCGTCACTAATCAATGCACGCCTATCATACCTTCGTTACTACACTAAGGCTCGTCACCTAAATGCGGTATCCAGGCATGCACGAGGTCACTACAAAGGGCTCGTCAACAATCAATGTAGGCCGACAGCATGAATATAATGTCCCATACCACCATAATCGGCTCACGAGTTTAGTTGCTCACTGGTCACTACGGGGAGGCTCATCACCCCAGCGTAGGCCGACAGCTCGACCACGGTGTCCCATACCACCATGTCCGGCTCATGAGTCTTAGCGGATCAATGTACCATGGTTAATAGGATTTCATTGGTAAGTTTGGTACCCTAGATTCAAACAGTAGCGTCCATACATGGTGAACATACATCGGACAATCGGGTTACTTGACGAACTCGACTAGCACGAGCGCACGTTGGGTTGAATGACATAGAGTGCGCAAACACTCCGCGTGGCCAAACCACTGCCGACAACTCTAATACGACTCGGGTTTGTTTAATCACGTCCTACGTGGCGAAAGCAACCTCAGCCACGAACTTAAGGCCGATTACCAATTTCCTGGACTAATTCATAGTCCCACACACATTCCACTACAATAGATATTCATATCTACTATTTAGAATAGTAATGGAACAACAACTCAAATCATGTAGTACGCAAGCATTTGAAGAATATCAACTTAACATGAATGTAAGCATAAGTAATACATGAATTTAAATAACAAGGAATGTAACTTACATGAAGGAAATCAAACACACTAGTGGGAGAGTTGAGAATCGCTTCTCAACGCCCATACTAGGTTGATATATCACACTTTAGATCATTCAGACATTTCTACAAACACTTAGAATACATAATACAACATACATGACGTATGTTGAAATACACACATTTGGACAATTCCTTTTACCAAGGAGTTGTCGCACATACAATTAGCATAAGTACACGACAGATAATCATAGCAATCACATGTTCATATTTCATACGCATACGGTACTTTATACATACACATAGAATACACAAATCTCAATGTAACACATGCATATTAGGAATGCAAAATAAACATAAAATTTGGCATGTGAAATCTCATCCATAGCAAGAATAAATCATTCACTGGCATTGAAAGCCTTGAAAACCATAACCTATACGATTAAAGTTCGCGCCTTAATCCAGAAAAGAACACCGAACTGAATTCAAACGATATGTCTTCATCAACGATGACAGAATAACGTAAGGCAAGAATAGGAATGAGCTACAACAACACAAGGACTAATATAAGCTCTAACACAGATTAGGGTTAGGTTAACTTACCCAAAGATGAACTCAGAATCGCCGGAATAACGATTCAAAAGTGAAGGTTCAAGGAAGAAGAAGAACAGGAAAGAATCTAAGATGATTCACCAACTTCTCTCTCACTTTCTCTCTCTTTTCCTTTCTCTTTCTTAGCTAGGGTTAGGAAATTCGTATGGAAAAGAGAGCTAGGGTTTTAAGGACTATAAATAGGCCTAATATTGATGAAAATAACCCCAGGGCCAAGGTATACTTAGGGTATAACCAAAATCAGCCTCTCACGATCCAACGAAGCACTTCTGGTGGGCCTATTACCACGAAAGGTCGGACTTAAGCTCACTGACCATGGATCTAGGTCAAGCTGAGTTTTCGTATCGACCAGATCTTCAGATCAGCTGTGGCGGACCACACTTAATTCAACGGTCACCGAATCTCGATCAGGTCCACAAGCACAAGGACATGCCTGGGCAACCTTCCCTGATCTGAGGGTGAAATTGGGTCAGAATCCAATGGTCAGATTGCTTAAAATCGTCGCGCAAGCGACACGACTCAGATTTCATAAAATCTTATTAAATTTCCAACCGTTCTCAAACTCTTCACTCCGGACTCAATCAAATCGACCCAGGACATCACATGGACTTGATTTTTGAGGTGATGGTCAAGCCCAACATAGTGACCGCAACAGCCTAAGATCATCGCTATCGGACTTTCGACGCGCGGTCCAGGTCCGATCCAGAACTTCCAAAAATTCTCAAGAACAACTGGATTTAGCGATGGATCCCAGATTTCAGAGTAACATAGCGCTAACTAATCTACAGGTTTTGAGTCATGCATATCCAATTTAAAGTGATTGATGCAAATTTCACAAGCAATCGAGTATAGCGCTAATTACCCCAAAAAAAAACTACTAAGGAAAGATTAACACAAAATTTTCAGGGTCATTACAGGATGCCAGGAGTGAAGTAGGCATATAGCCGAACCACTATAAATGCTTATATTTGAAATGCTCATTTGCACATCTGTTTAATCATGATTATATATGCTTGAAAGTTTAATTTTGTATACATGATTGGATGAATGCTATTCATTGATAGGAAACACATTTCACACACAAGTGCACATCACCAGGCTAGAAATTATATATGCATATCTTCGATTTACAAGGTCTTTTCGAGGGCAATGTGCATACAACACAAGCATCATAGCGGGTCCCACTTGGAAGTGGCCCACCAGATTTTGATCAATCTAATATGTGTGTTTCTCCTACATCCAGGCCCACCCAAAGGCGGTCAGCAAGGTCGGCCCTACGGATGGGATGGCATGGATCATACATCATAGTGGGGTCCACAATACATGAGAGAGAGAGAGAGAGAGAGAGAGAGAGAGAGAGAGAGAGAGAGACATCACCGAGGATGGAGGGGCCCTACCACTATGGGCCCCTTTTTGATACAAAACCTACATCAAGGTGGGTCCCATCATAAGTGGGCCCTTACATCATAAAAAGATAAAGAAATGGAGATCCAAGATCACCCACCATCTCCTTCTTGCTCCCTTGGCTTCCTTCACTCCTTGTCTTCGATCCTAACGGAGGAGATGGAGTTTGGATGGTTGAGATAGGAGATGAGGGGGTAGGAAGTGGGCCACACACAAAGTTCTCTTGGAGGGCTTGGGAGGCTTAAACATGGGATTTTTCTTGCTTGGAAAGTGGTTTGAAAAATGAGAGAGAGAGGGTTGTAAAGAGAGAGGGAGAGAGATTGGTGATGGAGTGATGGATGTGGTGAGTGATGGGTGTAAGAGCCTTTTTGACTTTGGGGTAGATTGTGTAAGAAGCGGTATGGGCTTGTAAGAAACTTTTGACTTTAGGAGTTGCTTAGGGAGGGGTGAGAGGTGATGTGTACTTGACATGTATTTGACCCTTGATGGGATTGATTAATGGATTGAGGTGAGATACCGTAGAGATTCTCTTCAGTTTTTGCAATGCACGGCGTTTTCCTCAAACCGAATGCGGGCCCACATCTCCTGGCCTGGGTTTCGCCTCGATGCTCGAGACGTGTCATCAGAACCACGGTGACAGCGCGGTTACTAGGGTACAAGTCTTAGGTTGAGATGACTCTGGTTGACAAGACTCGGCTTAGGATCACGCGCAAACATCGGATAAAGGTCGAAGGTTGCCGAAATTTGACCGGGAAGACTGTGGAAGCCTACGGAATAGTATGGTCTAGGATACAGGGCTTACAAGTTCTATCGATGTCATTGAGTAACCTTCAATGCCATCAGAGTGTTCCTTCGATGCCATTGAAAGATCTTCAATGTCATCGAGAAAATCAGGGTTTTTGAATTGAAGTTGCTAGACAATTTAGAGCCACTTTCTTCATGCCATAGAATGGGCTTCAATGTCATCGAAGGGATCCTTCGATGCCATAATAATAATCTAAAATTTTGACTTAAAGTTGTTGGATATTTTGGGGTCAAAGTTCGATGCCATCAAGCTGTCTTCGATGGCATCGAATACAGTTCGATGGGATTGAAATTGAACCATTTTTTAAAATTTTCTTTTTGAACAAATTTCTTCCCACAACCACTTACTAACACTTCTTGAAAATTTTTTCCTATGGGGTTTGGCTAGATAGAAGGTCACGTTTTCTAAGGTGTGTATATGTTTTTGAAGAGGTCCCGATACTCTACCATTTCAGTGCTTTGGATGCCTTTGATTCTTTGAGTCTTCTATCTTGAATCTTCTTTTGGGGCTCTTCGGACTTTATGACTTACAACTCATGTTAATTGTCAAACTAGGGCCCTTACACAATATCCACTATTTTCTTTCGTATGGCCCACTTAAGCTTTGGATTGACCTCATTTTTTAGGTCATGTCATAAAATGAGCCAAAAAAATATTTGAATGGGATGGATTTCTCACAAACACCATGGTGGGCCCCACCTAGCTTTAGACCACTGGACACGTTAGCCCCCTCTCTCCATCGTTGTTTAGTTTTAAATGAAGGGTATTTTGGCCTTTTATAAAGTATTGTTTTAAAACCATATGTAATCTAGATGGTATACAATGGCGAGTGGTTATATGTAAAATGATGAAAAACTTAGGTAGTTATTTTAAATGTTTTAAAAGCAGACATTTTTTTGGTAAATAACTCTAAAGGTAGGCATTTTTATGAAAATAATTCTAATTATCATCACACCAGGCTCAACCAACCCAACTCACTATCATAATCATAGTTGGGTTTAAGAATAGAATATGGGGTTAAAGGTATGCCCAACCAACTTAGTGAATATATACAAACTCACACCATATAGATCAGTTATACTTCTCATTAATTAATTTGTTTCAAGTTTTGTTCCGAAACAAATTGGTCATCATGCCTAACTCATTGATAAGCTATATAGGCGGGTGTAGACAAACCACCTAGGATTAAAGAGATTATTTCACAGGAATTGAATTGAACTTCGAAATCAGGGCTCCGATCGGCCCGAAGAAACATCTTAAAACTAAGTGGGTCAGACTGAAAGCATCCTCACAACCTCCCGAAGCCAGCCAGGTGTTGAAAACAACAAAAAAGCACCGAGAAGAATCAGATTCTCATCGGTCCACTATGGCCCACTTAGAGCTAACACATGGCACTAAATGACTAAGGTTGTCAAAATACCTCAAAATACATGTAAAGTACACCGGATTCCCACTGGTGTCTAAAAAAGTATGTTTATCAACGTGGTAACTCTTATCACTTAAAAATGTCTTAGGAGATGTGAAAAAACCACTTACGCAACTAGTAAAAAAAATCTTTTTTTTTGCTAGTCCAATCTACAAAATTGGTTAATTTCTCTCATTTTGAGAGGGAGAGAGAGGTTTCAAAATGATGGAAGAGGATTCTAGCGATAAGAAGTAATTTCAGAAGAGAAAAAGTTCCTTAAGAGTTATCTAGAGGCCAAAAGGCTAGAAAAATCCTAAGGGAGTAACAAGAGGGAAAAGAAAGAAAGAAATTCACTCAAAGGTCCACAAGTAGAGTTGGAATTAGGGACACTCAATCATCTCTTTACTAAAAGAGTGTATGGTTTCCCCTTTTCCTTCTCACTTCTCATCCAAGTCTACGTTTAAGTTCCTTGCCTTCTCTTATTTACATTTCTTTATTGCTTTTTTTTTTTTTTCTTTTTCCTACTCTGATTGGTTAGACTAATGTTAATTCCATGGTCTTCATAGTCCAACTCTAGATGTAGGCTTTTTAGAACTTAGTTAAATAAAAAAAGTACAATATTGTGCGGGCAAAAAATGGTGCATAAGATTTTCTTTTTTATTACCAATACTCATACTTGGAATCTTTAACCATAGACCAAATGCTAGAGTTATTCAAGTTGGAAATCTTGTGATTCCCTAGCTCATAAGTAATTATACGATATTATGGGGTACTTCGTCAAACTTTTGAGAAAATATTGCACTAAATTTTGTGGTGGTCTTGGAAAGTGTGGGTGGTCTTGCTCCGCCTATAACCAAACATAGAGGAAGCGGTCCACGAACTCGTAAGAGATTAATTCTTTTAAAATCCGCCTAAGGAAAATGTCTCAGTCCTAGCCGACCATAGATTTTAAGCTTTATTTGTCTAGTGGCAACTTTAAGTTAAACGTATCATCACACTTGAGTCAATTCTACACCCTCTTAGTACACTATAAAAATGAAAGAGAAGGAAGGGATGACCATGTTGCCCTTGCATGAGTGTTCATAGATATGACGACACTATTGGGGAGTAACAAACTATTAGGGGCCTGTTTGGATTTACGTATAGTATTGTCATGCATTGTATTTTTGTACAATTAAAGTATACGACATAAAAGAGTTCGTATTCTTCCATTTTCGAGAAGGATAGCTATTGAGTGTCAAATATTGCATATTTCCCCCAATTTATGTTTTTATGAACATTATAATGCTTAATGGGTATATTTTATACATGTTTGTATCGCAAGGTGAATCTAAGAGCTTTGATTGAAAAGAATGCTAAAAGCATGGATTTGATGCTCAAGAATCACCAAGGCAAGTGATGGATCTTAGGAGACTAAGATTGAAGATTTCAAGACCCCAAGATTCAAGGAAACCAAGTAGAGAAGGAAGGAAGTCAAAAGTGCAAAATGCAGAAATTCACAGAATCTGAACCTCACTATTTGTGTCATCGACCGCCGTTCGATAACATATAAGACAATGTTTGATGACATCGAACACAGGTCGATGACATCGAAGAATTACATGAAATCGAGTTAGTTGCTGGATAAATTGGATGCAATTCTCAATGACATCGAAGCCCTGTTTGATTGCTCGAAGACCTACTCGATGACATCAAAGGCAGTTTGTTTACATTGAGATTTTTGTGGATTTCTGAAACAACTCGATGGAACACTCTGGACACATTCTCGATCACTCGAAACCCCTCGATGACATTAAGAACTATTTGATGACATCGAAGGTATGTTCGATGGTATCAAAGGTATGTTTGATGACATAAAAAGTTATGCAGTGCGAAAAGGCACGACTTTTGGATTCAAGTTACGTTTGATGACAACGAAGGCTGTTCAATGACATCGAATGCGTTACACAGAGTGAATAAATTTAAGGCGATTTTCAAAGAAGGTCGGACAAAGGTTATAAATATAGGTTCTTTAATGAGTTCTAAACATGAATTAGGTTTTAAGAAGCAGAGCCCAAGGGTGGAGCAACTTCCAAAGAATTTTTCTTCTTTTGTTATTTTTTTCTAATGCTTTCTTTTAGGGTTTTAAATCTAATCATGTCTATGGTTGGCTAAACCTCTTAGCTAGGGCTAAGAGGTGAAGCTTGTAGTGTATTGTGATGATTTTCTTACTTTGATTCTTATTTTTTTTTAACCTCATTGATTCTTAATTTGATTTTAAGGAATATTTTCAGTTTCTATGATTTATTGTGACTCAAATTACAATAGATCTTGTGATGGCTTTAGATATCTTCTTTTCTGTTTTTGAGATTGTGAGATTGGTAAATCCTGTTGTTCACCATCATCTCCTGGGCATGGTAGGATGATGGAATCCCTTCCAATCATCATAATACTCCTTCATATGTGGCTAGGTCAATGAAAAGTTCATATTTGGTTTAATTGCTTTATCTTCCAATTAGATAGGATGGGACTCCAATTCTAATTGTGTCTCTTGAATCAAATAAGGTAGCATCCTGATAGCTATAAGTGGAACGTTGGTGCTCTAGTTTCCTTTTGATTATTGCTACTTCATTCACAATTACTCTCTTTTATTCCAGATTTAGATTTAGATCTTATTCTAGTTTTACTTCTAGTTAATTTTAGAATACGTACAAGTTTAGTCCTTGTGGATTTGACCTCGGTCTCATCGAGATTATTATTACATCGCGACCTAGCACTTGGGGTGTGAACAAATTTTTAACGCTATTGCTAGGGACTACAACTGCATTTTTTTGAGATTAATTAGTATTAGAATTAGGTTAAGAGGGTTTATTTTTCAGCTATGCGTTTAGGTTGGGATTTTTTAAAATTTATTTTAGAAACTGATATTGTTTTTCTGTTTTGTAGAATCCTAACATAGCAACACTAATTGGGTAACTGCTCTCCAACTCTCTCTTATCTTTTTAGATTTCTTATTTGCTATAGGTTTTATCTTTCTTTCTCTTAGATTTTAGTTGTTTAGTTACTTAATGGCTGCAAGTGTTTCATGCTTAAGTGGGTTGTGATAATGCTCTTCATCTCTTGAGTGAAGGAGGATTAGTTGCAGGGTTTGTCAGGCTCATGTCCTAGTGACCATTTCGTTCCGTAGGATCCTGCGGTCCTCTCGGTTAAATTTCGACAACCTGTGACTAGTAGATTGTATTTACGCGTGACCTTAAGTCACATCCTGTAAACCTGAGTCAACTCAACCTGAGACCTATGCCATTGTGACCATGCCGTCGCCGCGGTTCTAACACCACGTCTCATGCGCTAATACAACGCTTAGATTGTGAGATTCGGAGCGCGCATTATCCCTACTGTTGATCACATGTTGCGGGACCTGAGGTGTCGAAGTAGATTTTCTAGCAAGCAATCATGATGCCTAGGCTAAGATGACATCATCCTAGCTCTAGCTACCTTAGTCCCTAGCCCATGATTACCTTTGTCTTCCCCATGAGTCACACCTCTTACAAAACTAATTATTATCTTACAACCACTCATTGCCTAGGAAGCTACACCACTCTCTCTCCTTCATCTCTCTCTTTCCCTCTTTCATTCTCATTTTTCCTCCATTGTTAGCAAGAGAGAGACCCATCTCCAAAAAAATTCCAGCCCTCTTCCAAGCTATCTCCCTCAATCCAACCATCCAAAATCAATCCCAACCATTGAATCTCATCCCTTGGAGCTCTAGAACATAGTGGTGGAAGAAGGAGATCAAGATCCAAGGTGGGTGCTCTCTAGAGCTAGATTTCATCATCTCCCTTAGATTTCTTTCTTTCATTTGCATGGGGACTTGAAGGGCCCACCAATCCATGGTGGAGATCCTCCATGATCCTTCAGATGTGGCCTTTGGCCCATCTTCTTGCATGCATGAGCCATGGTGGGTCCATTCTCCATGGACCCCACCATGATGATTTCATTTCAATCCATGCCTTTAAGGGTCATCCAGACCCTTGATTTGCATGGTGGGGATGGTATCCCCACCTCAGATTTTTATTTTATAATGTTGGGCCCATACATGCATGGGATCCACGTATTAATGCATGTATTAGGGGGCCCATAGTGGCGGGGCCCCTTCATCTTATCTCTCTCTCTCTCTCTCTCTCTCTTTCTCTCTCTCCCTTTCTTTTTTTGATGATGATGATGATATATGTGCATGGCCCACCTGATGTGATCAAAAATTCAAACTGTCTAGATTTTTCTAGACGTCCAATTGGTGGAGCCCACCTTGCTGTCCATTGCGGGACAGGTCCGGATGAAGGAAAACACAAATATCAGTTTGATCCAAACCAGGTGGGCCACATGTGCGTGGACTGTCACGCCCCAAACTCGAAAATTGGATTCACAGGAATCCCGATTGTCGAATCCGGTGCTGACAGCCTCCGTAGTACCCCATTCTCAGCTCCCAGCGCCCAAATGCCAGGTTCCAATCCTAGGATCCTACAAGGAGGATTTTCCAACATACATTTATCTTGTAAGAGGCATAACCACAAGTTTACCCAAATCATAAAGGTAACTCATCAGTACATATCCACTAATATAAACATTTGAATACAATGCTGAAAGGGAAATACATATATTAAAATCAAAACTCCAAAAGTTAGCTACATGCTCCAAGCTCCACATTGTTGCAACCTAACATCGCTTACACGCATCTATCGTGCATAAGCTTATAAAAAGCTTAGAGGGTGGTATAAGTGTGTGAACAAGCTAAGTGCCAAGTATTCAATATAATGCCATAATCATACAATATCAGAAATACTGGTAAGATCATGAATCATACGATATCAGAGTAAGCGGAAATACTGACAAGTCCATAAGTCAAACAATATCAGAGTACGCAATACAGATCAGCTATGCAAATGAGGAGTCATAAAGAGCCAAATATTAGATGCCGAGGATACAATGTAGTATACAATTCTTGATGAGTTCACGAATACCGTTAACCATATATAAACCATATAAATACAGAAACATAGTAACCCAAAATGCCATATGTTGCGGATGTAATGAAATATGCTGTGCGAATGGAATGACCATGCTGGAGTGTGAAGTCGGGATGATAGTATGCAGAATCGCAGGTTATGGGGTTCATCATAAGGGTCTTCTATCCAAACCAGTCCCATACCTAATTTGGATAGGCAGACTCAACGTGGTAAACTCCTGATCTCAGGTTAGTCACACACTCTAACTGAAATCCTGGCCATTACGACATGTAACAAATAGTTACGCACCACCAGCCCGAGTAGATAGTGAATGAATGAATGAATGAGTATGCATCTCCTGCTCAATAAGTCCTCATATCAGTATTGTTCATCTCTGAGATCATCACCGGGGTCTAGTATACTCTACACCAGCTTGCCGCCCCATCAAGTGCACAACTGGGTAAGTGGAAGAGACCTCACTATCTGCCTGGCCAGTAGTTAGCCAATATCTACCCGGCACATCGATAGCGAACCCATTCACGAGCTGGTCAAACTCAGCCTAACTATGCCTATTCCCTCAGGCGGGTAAGGCCACACCCCCTCCCAACCGACCATGACATAGTGGAAGACGTGGCTTACTGGTATACGGCCCTCATGCGCTCATATATATCCACTCGGTCTCGACATTGGGGTGTCCTCTGGTACCAAGAGGGTTTATGGATTTTCGCCCAGGGCTATTTATAGCAGCCCGATGCTCGAACCAAACATTTTCGGTGTCCCATCTGGCCATCCACGATATGCCTGTGGAGGCTACGACCGTGATGTCGCTAAGGCGTACAGTAATTACAACACATAATGCAAGATGCATGAGTCATACAATCCAGTCATGCATCAATCTTGCGCATACCATGCACTTATGTCAGATAACCTCCGCCTATCAGGAAGTCTCATAACAACCTGCCTAATGATATATGCAATGGTCAACCACATCTCATAACAAACATGCAGATGATGCATATGGGCATGTATCATGATGCTATGCTGTCATATACTCATAATCGGTATCAATAATCGACATCGACAATCGGCCTTGACAATGTGGACATTTAACTAACATTGTCCCAAGGAATGACCCATATAAAGCCTAACATATAGTGGACCCATGGCTTCGTACAAGGGCCTAATATATAACACAATGGGCCTTACTCAAGATATCGCGATGGGCCTCTCACATGGGTCTTAGATACATCACAATGGGCCTCTCACATGGGTTTAAGATACATCATAATGGGCTCCATCGTCTGGCCCTCAAATGCATCATAATGGGCCTTATCACATAGGCCTAATATACATCACATTGGGCCTCAAACACAAGCTAAATACACATCATAATGGGCGTCAAATATGGACCACAGATACATCACATTAGGCTTCGAAAATCGGAATCGGCCTCAATAATCGACCTATACAATCAGCCTCGACAATCGAAATCGACAATCAGAATTGGCCTTGACAATCGGGCTTGACAATCAGAATTGGCCTTGACAAATGGAATCAGCCACGACATACAGAATCGGCCTCAACAATTGGCCTAGGCCTCGATAATCCGAATTGACAATCTGAATTAGCCTCGACAATTGAGCTTGACAATCGGAATCAGCCTCGACAAATGGAATCGGCCTCGACAAATGGAATCGGCCTAACAAAGGGCCTAAAGGAAGGTCACAATGTGGACATTTAACCATCATTGCCTATCAATGTGGACATTCAACCAACATTGCTCCCAAACAGTGGCCCACATAGAGCCAAACATAAAGTGGGCCCATGACCTCACACAAAGGCCTAATATACATTGTAATGGGCCTCATATACATCACATTCGACCCACACAAAGGCCTCACATATGTTTCATTGGGCCTTGTATAAATCAAATGGGCTGAATTGAATGGGCCGATCAAATAGGCCGAATCAAATGGGCCGATACAAATGGGCCGAATTAAATGGGCCGATACAAATGGTACAAATCGAATGGGCTGATACAAATGGGCCGAATCAAATGGGTCGATACAAATGGGCCAAATCAATGGGCCGATTCAAATGGGCCGATACAAATGGGTCGAATCAATGTGCCGAATAAAATGGGCTGATACAAATGAGCCGATATAAATGGGCCAAATCGAATAGGCTGATCAAATGGGTCGATACAAATGGGCCAAATCGAATGGGCCAATACAAATGGGCTAAATCGAATGGGCCGAATCAAATGGGCTGATACAAATGGCTCGATACAAATGAGCTGAATTGAATGGGTCGATACAAATGGGCCGAATCGAATGGGCCGAGTCAAATGCACCATTCATCCATTATTAGAGATCATTATAGAGCATAAAAGAAATGAATCATATCCAAAGGATCATCTGGACCATACCACAAATGGCAGTGGTGATAATGATTTCCATAGTTAAATTTTCTAGTGGGTCCACCATAGTATTTATTTTCCATCCATACTATTCATAAGGTTACAAGGACCTGAACAGGGAAGGAAAACAAATATTATATTGAATTAAAACTTCTATAACTCAAAGGGGATTCAAGGGTGGGCATTCAACACCACTGTTTTTTGTAGGTTGGTCCACTTGATATTAGATCTGCCTTATTTTTTTTAGTCTCAAGCCGTGAGACAAGGTTGCCAAGAGGATGGATGGTAGGGATCAGCACATGCATCATGGTGGGGCCATACCTAGTGTGGCATGCCAGTTGTGGATGATTAAGATGGAAAATAGTTGGACGGCATGAAATGAAACTCATACATAAGGGGTGGGGTCCACCCATGTTGCCCACTTAAGACGGCTCGCCAGATGAATGGATGGATGGTGTGGTGCATGACCCATACATCATAGGGGTCCCACGGAACTTCCTGACGTGAATGCAGCTGGTGATGTACACCAGCCATTCCATCAGCAGGTGGGTCAGACATGGGGCCCACCATACACACGTCCAAGTGGCCCACTGTAAAAATGGATGGATGGTAGGGATGCAGTACACGCATCATGGTGGGGCCGTTCTAATGGATGGTGGTGTGGGGCGATCAGTATGTCAGGTGGGTTCCACGTACGTGGCCACCCCACTTCTCTCTCTCTCTGTCTCTTGCTATATATATATATATAATGTAATATAACATAACATGATATCATATCATGTAATATAATATAATATATTATATTATAATATACATAATAAACATGAAATGTAAAAAGGGCCATCGTCTAGAGTCTGGACGCTCTGAACGGTGCTGATCTAACGCATGGATTCAAGGTGGGTCCACATGTAGCAGTGGCCCACCACATCATTGTATAATATATAATATATGCATCATATATATATATATATATATATATATATATATATATATATATATATATATATATATATATACGTGTGTGTGTATGTGAAGCCGTGTAAGAGACAGCGTCCAAGGACGTTAGACAGCCTGGATGAAAGGGGCCCACCTAATCTTGTAGGCCCCACATGAATGGACAGTATGGGTGGCCCCACATCAGGTGGGCCACAATCTAGGATCAAGCTGATATTTGTGTTTTCCTTCGTTTAAGGCCCATCCAAATGGACTGCCATGTGGGCCATTCAGTGGATGGCATGGACAAAACACACACTTCATGGTGGAGTTCATTTGGATGGGTTACATGATTTCATCATCACCACAAGTAAAAAAAATGAAGAAGAGAGGAAGAGAGAGAGACAAGATGGAGGGGCCCCACCACTATGGCCCCCTCTAGATTACAACACATATATCAAAGTGGGTCCCATCACAAGATTAAATAAAAAATTAACAGTAGATCACCCACCTATCGAACTTCTCCTTTAGCTCCTTGGACATCTATGCACCTTGCCTTCTATTTTAATGGAGGTTGATGGAGAATGAATGGTTGAGATGGGAGATGAGAGGGTAGGAAAGTGGGCCACACATATTTTTGAGAGAGAGCTTGGACGTTGGAGCTGTCATGGGAGTTGGGGAGTGAAGATAGAAATGAGAGAGAGGGAGAGAGAAGTGATGGATGAAAGGGGTGGATGGAATGGGTGTTGTAAGGAATGGGGATGGGAAAGCATGGGTTTCTTTGAATTTTTGGTAAAAGAGGGATGGGTAGGGAGAGAGAGTTGGCTTGTGAAAAAGAGGGAGTGAGCATTTGTACTTGGGATAGGGTTAGGTGGCATGGGGTATGAGTTTGTCTACTTAACTTGATTTGATGTGACAGGTCATAGAGATTCTCTCGAAATTTACAACGTGCAGTGTTTCTTCGAAATGAACACAGGCCCACATCTCCTGGTTCGGGTATCGGATCGATGCGTGAGTCACAGCGTTGAAATCGCGGCGACGACACGGTTGCTAGGGTACAAGTTTCGGGTCAAACCGACTCCGGTATGTAAGACTCAGCTTAGGATCATGCGTAAACGTCAGATACAGGTCGAGGGTCACCTAAATTCAATTGGGAGGACCGCAGATGCCTATAGAATGGTACGGTCTAGGATACGGGCCTTACATGGACCCACCATGATGTGTGTGTGGTGTACCCACACTGTCCAGCAGGGACGGTGGGTCCCACACAAATATGTAGCTGCCGAATTAATATCAGCAGTTCTGGGGTCAGATCATGAGGTATATGTTTTATCCCAACCGTCCGTCCATCCATGTGGGATGTGTGGACCCCACGTGATGTATGGTTTTTATCCCCACCATCCATCCCTGGATGTGGGACAGTGGGAACCCACCTTAATGTATGTGTTTCTCCACACCGTCCTTCATTATGGCGCATGGGGCCCACCCCACACGTGTTGCACGTGTGGGGGTGGGGCCCACCTTGATGTATGTATTATGTATCGACACCGTCCGTCTCTGGACAGTGTTGTGGGGCCAGCTGTGATGTATGGGTCTTATACCCACACCGTCCAGCACTTTGGACGGTGGGACCCACCCCAATGATGTATATGCCTTAGGTCCTGACCATCCGTCTAAGGCCTAGATGTGAGGCTTGCCATGATACGTGTGTTGTAGATCCACACCGTGCATCCGTGGGGCCACCGCGATATATGTGTTGTATCATCACACCGTCCGTTTGCTGGATGGGTGGGGGCCCACCTTGTGATGTGTTGTATATTCACACGTCCATCCACGTGGCCCCCACATGATGTACGTGTTTGATCCAAGCTATCCATCTGGTGGGGCCCATTTGGAATGTGTAGGGCCTTCCTTAATGTGATGTATTTATGGCCCATGTGATGAGGCCCATTATGATGTATATGTGGTCCATGAGTGAGGCCCATTGTGATGTATATGAGGCCCATATGATGAGGCCCAATGTGATGTTTATGAGGCCTATATGATAAGGCTCGATGTGATATATAAGAGGCCCATATGATGAGGCCCATTGAGAAATATATTAAGCCTTTGTGTGAGGCCCATTATGATGTATATTGAGCTCTTGTGTGAGGCCCATTATGTTATATGTGAGGCCCTTATGTGAGGCCATGGGCCCTACCATATGTTAGGCTCTATGTGGGCCACTCCTTGGGAGCAATGTTGGTTGAATGTCCACATTGATGGGTAAAGATGGTTAAATGTCCACATTGTGACCTTCCCTTAGGCTTTTGATTAGGCCCATTCTCATCCTTCTCTAAGTGGGTTGACCCAAATCATTGGGCCCCATTATATTTGCATGATCCATCTATTCATATTGGGATAACCCAAGATGTTGGGCTCCCATTAGTTGCTAGTAGAATTGTTTTAATCTTGGAGTCCATCTAGGACTTATTTGGGCCCCTTAGGACATCTAGCAGGCTATTTAATAGTATGGTGAAGGAAGCCTGTGCCTGATCCTTAGGATAATAGGTAGGCCACTTAGGCCCAACGTTGATATGAGAAGAGTTCACCATCATTGTAGACGGAGGGATCCGTGCTATCGGATTTGGTTTATCCATAGTTGAGGACTGATCTTTATGTTATGGTTTAGATTGACTGTCCATCTATGGAACCTGCTTTGTATATAGGCCAATTATTGATACTGATTATGAGTATGTGATAGCATAGCATATGATACAAGCCATACGCATCATTTATATGCTTGTTATGAGATGTGGTTGACCATTGCATATGCCATTGGCAGGTTGTTTATAGGGCTCCTTGATAGGCGGAGTTGTCCCACATGAGTGCACGGTATGTGCAGGATTGATGCATGATTGGACTGACTCATGCATCTTATACTGTCTGATTATGATTACTTTATGCCCTAGTGACATCAGGGCTGTAGCCTCCGTAGATATAGTGTGGATGGTAGGATTAGATATAAAAAATTCTTGTTAAGCACGGGGGCACGAAGGATATCCTAGGGTGAAAGTCCCTAAACCCTTATGGTACCATGGAGGATGCTCCAATGCTTAAGTCGAGTGGATGTATGAGTGCATGAGGGTTGAATACCAGGAGGCCGCGTCTCCCACTGTGTCGTGGTCAATTGGAAGGGGGTGTGGCCTTACCCTCCCGAGGGTAAGGGGCAATTGCTAGGCTAAGTATGACTAGCTCATAAATGGGTTCGTTATTGACATGCTGGATAGATATTGGCAGACTATTGACCAGGTAGATAGTGAGGTCTCTTCCTCTTGCATGATTGTGCGTCTAGTGTGGGGCGACAATCTTGCGTATAGTGCATTAGACCCCAGTGATATCCTAAAGTTGAGCTGTATTGATATGTGGATTCAGATGAGGATTGGTATGCTTGAGTTGCATCTTGTATCGCATGGCCTTGGTGTGGCCGATAGCATTCATGCCTGGCATCACATGACCTTGGTGAGGCTGATAACATTCATGCCTTGTATTACATGGCCTTGGTATGGCTGATAGCATTCATGCCTTGCATCACATACCCTTGGTACGACTTATGGTATTTGAAAGTGCCTTGCTTTGTCAATTAACGTCAGTGTTGAGTCGTTGAGTCAAGTAGGCCCTATATGAAGATTGTTCAAGACATTGCCTCAACTGGATGTGTGTTCAGATCTCATCATAGGTAAACTTAGCCTCACATCCCAAATCCCAAAATGCCTAGGTAAACAAAAGCCTTAAGAGTAACTTAGAACAACATAAGTGTTGAAATTCTAAAAACCTGGTTTCAAAATGGAAAATTCTCTAAGTTTTCAGCTAAGTTCAATATCATCGATTCTTGATTGATATAATCAAACACTCAGTCTCGATGACATCGAACTAGTATTAATAACATTGAATGAGTCATCTTTATGTCTAGCAACTAAAAAGTATTTTGGACAAAATATTCGATAAATCGAAAGTACCTTTGATAAAATTGAATTTCAAATATCAATGATATCGAAAAGTCTCAGAGCTTTATCCAAAAAGGCTTGGTAAATATTCTTGATATTACTCGAGGAATCGAAGGACAATCGATATCATTGCAATTCAAATATTGATAATATTGACACAGTATCGATGACATCGAAATGGGACAAGTTGTGTCCAGCAAGTTTTTGAAAGAAAAATATCTAAATGTTCGAGGAATCAAAACACACATCGATATCATCAAAATTCATATCACGGTGATATCGATACAGACTTGATACGATCGAATTAGGACAAAACTGTTCCAGCAAACTTGAAAAGGAAAATATTATGTGAATGATCGAGGAATCGACATTGTCTCGATATGATCGTAATTTAAAAAATGATGAAATCGATATGTGATCGATATCATCAAATTAGGTAAAAAAATGTCTTGCAAGCTTTCTTAAGATATTCATTGAAAAGATTGATGAATCAAAAACACTGTCGATGATATAGGAATTTAAAATTCGATAACATCGATGCATGTTCGATGTCATCGATCATCAGTCAAAAAGTACCGGGTATGTGCTTCAGCTGAGTTCACATCATCAAACCCTGACTCGATGGAATCGAAAGTATACATTCGATGACATTGAGTCAGGACCGATGAGATCAAACTCAGTCAGACTTAACATATTTATTACTGTTCGGACTTTTTGCCTATATATAGAAAACTTGCTCTTTGTTGCGATAGTGAGAAAAATAGGGAGAGCTTTGAGAGAGTTTTGCATACTACCTATCTTAGGCTCATTTTCTCATGGAAGTTCATCCCTCAATCTACTCTCATAATTGATATTCAATAGTGTGGATTGAGGAATGAACTTCCTCATTCAAGGATCTTCCAGCTACTATCTTAATGGTAAATCATTGAGCTGGGATACCTTGAATGCTTGAATGCTTAGAATTACTCCCTCTCTAAAATAGGAAAATATTTAATAGAGTAAGATTCCAACATAACCTTAACCCAACCCGTCTCCTTTAATGGAACATCATCGAGTGTTGTGGATCAAGGGAGCTGAAGAATCTTCATCATCAAGGAGGAGATGTTCATCAACGTGCATAATGGGGCTCACCTACTTATCTATAAGTCATTATAGTCTAGAGGCCTTGTTGAACATTCCTTTTGTAGGATTGGGTCATAGGTGATTCTCACCCCTTTCATGCCCTCATAGGAGGCCTCCGACGGGGGAGTACGTGTGGGTGCTTTATGTTGACCCTTTCTCTTGTGTTGGGCATAAACTTAGGTCCTTGTGTAGGTCCTTGACCTGAGTGGTCTAAAAGTTAGGTTTCTTGTGTGGATCCTTGACCTGTGTGGTCTAAAAGGTAGGTTCCTTGAGTGGATCCTTTGCTGTTGTGTAGGGCATAAAAGCTAGGTGCTTTGTGTTGACCTCTGCTCTTGTGTAGGGAATAAACTTGTGCCTTTATGTAAGCATGTTTGGTACCTTGTGTAGGTCCTAGAATCAGCCTTGTGTAGGTTGTATTAGTTTGAGGTAAACCTGGTTTGAAACCTCCGTTAGTGAAATTCAGTACACTCAAGGGTTGAGTGCGTCCGCCGGGAGTGGAGTAGGTATATAGTCGAACCACTATAAAATGACTGTGTTTGATATGGTTATTTGTATATTCTCTTATTATGTTTACTTTGAATGATCACATGATGCATAATTACTTAGAACTGATAAGTATCACATCCCACACACAGTCACTTAGTGCATCCATCACAGACTAAATTTATATACTGTTTGGATATTGAATAGTCTTGTGATTAGATCCTCTATTTGGGTTGGAAGCCATTAGGGTTAAATTAAAGTATCTGGATAATTGTTATATTAGATCAAGATAATGGTAATAGGATTTTAAATTGTTATAAAATTTTATAAAGTCCTATTCACCCCCTCTAGGACACTTTGACTATTCCTACTTCTACTAGAGCGGTCATTGCCATAATTTCAATTGGTATCAAAGTGGGTCTCTTTTAAGGGCTTAACCGCCTAGAGAGTGATCTTGACTGAAGTTGGAATCATGGCCAAAGGAGAGGGCTCATCAGTAACTAGAATTCCTGTTTTTGATGGCTCAAATTATGCTTACTGGAAAGATAGGATGCACTACTTTCTGTGATCTCAGGATCATGAGGTTTGGGAAATAGTTGAAAATGGATATGTACCACCAACTGACAATGTAGTACTTGAAAATGGTACAACTATCTCTAAACCTAAGTCCAAATAAATGTGGACAGCCTTGTAATGACCTGAAAAATTTTGTGCCAAGACCCGAGTACTACCTCTATTTTTTCCTTAGTAGTTAATTGGGGTAATTAGCGCTAAACTTGATCGCTTGTGAAATTCACATCAATCACTTTAAATTTGATCTACATGACTCAAAATCTGTAGAATAGTTAGCGCTAGGTTACTCTGAAATCTGGGATTCATCGCTAAATCCTGTTGCTCTTGGGAATTTTTGGAAGTTTTGGATCGGACCTGGACCGCTCGTCGTTAATCCGATAGCGATGATCTTAGGCTGTATTGGTCACCATGTTGGACTTGGCTATCACCTCAAAAATTAAGTCCAGATGATGTTCTGGATCGATTTGATTGAGTCCAGAGTGAAGAGTGTGAGAACGGTGAGAAATTAAATGTGATTTTATGAAATCTGAGTCGTGTCGATTGTGCGATGATTTTAAACAATATGACCGTTGGATTCTGACCCAATTTCACCCTCGGATCAGGGAAGGTGGCCCAAGTATGTCCTTGTGCTTGTGGACCTGATCGAGTTTCGGTGACCGTTGAATTGAGTGTGGTCCGCCACGGATGATCTGTAGATCTGATCGGTACGAAAACTTAGCCTGACCTAGATCCATGGTCAATAAGCTTAAGTCCGACCTCTCGTGGAAAAAGGCCCACCGGAAGTGTTCCGTTAGATCGAGAGAAGCCTGTTTTAGTTATAACCTAAGTATACCTTGGCCCTGGGGTTATTTTCATCAATGTTAGGCCTATATATAGACCTTAAAACCCTAACTCTCTTTTCCATACAAATTTCCTAACCCTAGTTAAGAAAGAGAGGGGAAAAGAGAGAGAAAGTGAGAGAGAAGTTGGTGAATCATCTTAGATTCTTTCCTGTTCTTCTTCATCCTTAAACCATCACTTTTGAATCATTATTCCGGCGATTCTAAGTTAATCCTTGGGTAAGTTAACCTAACCCTAATCTGTGTTAGAGCTTAGAATAGTCTTTGTGTTGTTGTAGCTCATTTCTATTCTTGCTTTAGGTTATCTTGTCGCCGTTGACGAAGACATATCGTCTGAATCAGTTCGGTGTTCTATTTCTGGTTTAAGGTGCGGACTTTAATTGTATAGATTATGGTTTTCAAGGCTTTCAATGTTAGCTAATGGTTTATTCTTGTTATGGATGAAATTTCACATGTCAAATGCTATGTTTATCTTGCGTTCCTGATATGCATGTGTTATATTGCGATTTTGTATTCTATGTATATGTAGGAAGTACTGTATACGTATAAAATATGAACCTGTGTTTGCCATGATTAATTGTCGTATACTGATGCTGATTGTATGTGTGTCAACTCCTTGGTAAAAGGAATTGTCCAAATGCGTGTATTTCAACATACGTCATGTATGTTGAACTATGTATTCTAAGTGTTGGTAGAAATGTCTGTATGATTTAAAGTGTGATATATTAACCTATTTGCGGGCGTTGTGAAGCGATTCTCAACACTCCTATTGATGTGTATGATTTCCTACATGCAAGTCATATTCCTTGTTGGTTAAGTTCCAGTATTACTTGTGTGCAAATCCATGTTGAGTTGATGTTCTTCAAATGCTTACATACCACATGATTTGAGTTGTTGTTCCATTACTATTCTAAATTGTTGATATGAATATCTGTCGTAGTGGAATGCGTTTGGGACTATGGATTAGTCCAGGAAATCGGTAATCGGCCTTGAGATTGTGGTCGAGGCTGCTTTCTCCACAAAGGATGTAATTTGACGAACCCGAGTCGTATTAGAGTTGTCGGCAGTGGTTTGGCCACACGAAGTGTTTGCGACACTATGTCGTTCAACCCAACGTGCGCTCGTGCTAGTCGAGTTCGTCAAGTAACTCGATTGTCCGATGTATGTTCACCATGTATGGACGTTATTGTTTGAATTTAAGGTACCAAACTTACCAGTGCAAAATCCTGTAAACCGTTGTACCTTGATTCGCTTAGACTCATAAGCCAGACATGGTGGTATGGGACACCGTGGTCGAGCTATCCGCCTATGCTGGGGTGACGAGCCTCCCCGTAGTGACCAGTGAGCAACCAAACTCGTAAGCCGATTATGGTGGTATGGGACACTATATTCGTGCTGTCGGCCTACATTGATTGGTGACGAGCCCTTTGTAGTGACCTCAAGCATACCTGGATACCGCATTGAGGTGACGAGCCTTATTGTAGTAACGAAGGTATGATAGGCATGCATTGATTGGTGATAGACCCTTTGCAACAACCTAAAACCATATGATCGTATGAGATGATCTAGGACTGACGACCCTAGAATGGATCACTGTTTGGACGTTGATATGAGGAAGGTACCTTAGCTTCCCAATCCTGTTGTATGAAAAGGACTAATAACAACTTGCTAATCATGTTCATGCACCGCATTTGCATGTGCTTGGAAGACGTGGTGCACTTTGAGGTGATGTCATGCGTAACGTAAGATGAAGATGCTGAGGGTGTACGTGTGAGGGCACGCATCATTCTACATACATCCTTGCATTAACAAGAGTACTTAGGACATGTTTGATTATTTTGCTTTATCATTACTACTTGATTGACTTGATAACATGTTAACCTTTACTTTATTGTTCCACTGAGTTGATCACTCATCCCCTCGTTCTGGGGCGGTGTTAAACACCCACCAGACACTGTCTTAGCTACAGATGTTGATGAGACCTCTGAGGTAGAGTAGGAGATCGAGGATGATGAGGCTGCATTCTCTTTCATGCAGTTATCAGACGGGTTCTAGTGAGCCTTGATCTGATGCGTGGGATTTTGGGATTTCTTTTGGGATTAAATGATGTAATTTGATACTTGTAATTTTGATAGTAACACTTGTAACACGACCTAGTATGTATATGTATTTCAAGGATTTGCACATGTACACTTATATTTCTTTAAGTCTTCCGCTTGCATTCTTCACTTATCCCTGAATTATATTTGCATTTTGACTTAATCTATTCCATGTTTTATGCACTCATACAAACAACATACATCCATCATTCAATATGTTGCATAAGTGATGTTTGAAACTTGGGAGCTGAGTTATGCTCGACCCCTCCATTATTCAATATGTTGCATAAGTGGTGTTACAAGCCTATGACAAATAAAAACAAACATCAGAAGAAAAAGCAATGAATGCCATTTACTGTGCTGTCTCCCAGGAAGTTTTTAACCAAATTAGTATGTGTGGCACATCTAAAGAAGCGTGGGATTTGTTGGAAACAACCCATGGGGGGACAAGCATAATGAAAAGATCCAAGCTGTAACTCCTAACTTCACAATTTGAACATCTCAAAATGGAGGAACATGAGACCTTTATGGAATTCTTTACAAAACTGAATATCATTTATAATTCCATGGGTGGACTGGGAGAGAAGGTTTTGGTGTAAAAAATTTGTAGGAAAATACTAAGATCCCTACCAGAATGATTTAACTCCAAACTAACAACTATAAAAGAGTGTAAAAATGTGGATGAAATGAAAGTAGAAGAACTCGTAGGTTCCCTATAAACATTTGAACTACACTTTAAACTTACTCCCAAATCCAAAAATAATGCCCTCAAAACTTCAAAACACATCACCACAAATGAGGAAGAGGAAAATGAAAGGGAAAATGAAGATGAAGAAGTGGCCCTTTTGGCTCAACGGTTCAGAAAATTCTTCCATAAAAACTGTGGCAGACCATTTAAAGGGATGCAGTTGGACAACAAGCATTATACAAGTAAACCTGTTAAAATGTCTAAAGAGCCATAGTGTTACATATGCTAAAAGTTTGGGCACCTGTCCACTGAATGCCCCAACAGAAAAACTAAAGGAAAAGCTATGGCGGCCACATGGGATGATACTGAAGAATCAAATTCAGACTTCAGTGATTCAGAAAGTGATGGAGACCAAAAATCCTTGAAAATACTCATGGCCTCCACACCCACAAACATTCCATTAGTAACCAAGGAAATTGATGAATTGCAAGTCAAAGGGACATTTCCATTAGATGAGGAGAAAGAAGAAGAAAAGGATAATTTACAGGATGCTTATAATCAACTTTACATACATAGCATCAACATCCTTAAAAGACTTGGCATCAGTGAAAATAAGAATAAATTGCTACAAATGGATCTAGATAAAACTTTAGAGACCAATACACACATAATTAATGATCTTCAGCAATACCACTCAGATAATGATAGGCTTAAAAGAATCAACTCATTTTTGAAATCTGAGTCGGTGAAGCTAAACAAACAGATTGAGTCATTGAAAGATGAAAACATGCATCTTAATAATGAAAATCACACACTTACGTTTGATGAAAAAAAAAACCAAAAAATCTGTTGAGCTGAGTTACAAATTCTCCCAAAGCAGTGAAAAATTAGAAAAACTTTTGGGAATGGGAAGACCACAAAAGGACAAAAGGGGATTAGGATATGAAAACTTCAAACCAATTCCTACCCCTGCAGCAACAACAAATAAGCAAACAGCTTCTTCAGGAAGTAATACAATTGTTACTCCTATTTGTCACCTATGTGGAGATTTAGGACATTACAAATTTGAATGGCATACCTTTGATTGGACTCATCCTGATTCTAGTTTGAACTTTATTGGTAAATATAAACCAACCGAAAGAACAGTGAAAAATGTTAAGAGTCCACCATGATTCATACCCAAAAGTAAGACATATCCGTCTCCACCTAAAATGACCAAGAAAATGGAGGAGCTACTAAGTTAGGTGGGTCAACTGAATTAGAAAACAAATGAATTGATGAAACAAGGAAAAGTGATTCAGTTACCCAATGTACCCAAACAAGTTCCTAGTAAAGTGAAAGAACCATCCTCACGGAAACTTGCCAAAAAATGGGTAGTGAAAGGAAAGAAAAATTGCCTAGTAACTCATTCAAGTCAAAAAATAGGCAATAATACTAAGTGGTACTTAGATAGCGGGTGCTCAAGACATGTCACAGGTGATAAGACACTTCTCTCCAACTATTCAACTCTTGATGATGAGAAGGTCACTTTTGGTGATGGAAGCACTGCTAAGGTACTAGGGCAAGGGACTATCGTAGAAATGCTCAAAAATGAGAATGCGTTTTGTGTAGAAGGTTTGACACACAACCTTCTAAACATCTCTCAAATATGTGACTACAAGCATGTGGTAACATTCTCCACATAAGAGTGCAAGATCTTGGACCAATTAGGAAAATTAATTATGAAAGGTCTCCGCACTAATGATCAATGCTATGTCATTAGAGGCAATAAGAAGGATGATTCTTGTGCCTAATAGTGTGGGAGCACAAAATAATGAGTCCAGGCTATAACATCTAAAGCCTTGGACATATGTGTGAATTGATGTATTTTTGTGATTATCATGATATATCTGTGGAAAATATTCCATAAAAATTCCTTTTTGAATATAAACACTGGAAATGTTTATAATTTTGGAGATCACTACATTTTGTTCAAATTTTTCTATGTATACAAACTGATATGATCATATTTTATAATATGCATATATGAGAGATTCTCGGAGTACTCAAATTAATCTCATATCCTTCGATAAGATTGTCAATGAATCGAATGAATAATCGATGATATTGATAGTATGTCGATAGTATCGATGATCTTTTAGAATTAGAAGCGTCGCGCATAAAGATCGTCATCGAACATTGCCTCGATAAGATCGACAAAGGGGGTTCGATATCATCAAAACTACATCGATGATATCGACAAATCCCGCCCGATAAAAGTCGGGCAAGTGGGAATTTTTCTATTCTCTCTCCAGTTTTGGGGATTTCGTCTTCCCAAAGGTTCTCCACTGCCATTAATGAAGGAGCGGTTTTCATCCAAAATCCAGAGTCCCCTAGGCATTTTTCACTCTCTTTACCGAAGGTATTCCTCCTTTAATTGAGTCTTTCCAGCGTTGTTGATTTCAGTTTTTCCCTTCATCTCATTCTATATTCTAGTTGGGCGTTTGGTATTATTTTTCATCGAAAATCTGTGATTCCAATCCCAATCCATGTCTAGAGATAAGGGAAAAGCTCCCATCACTGGAGAACCCTCATGTCCTACTTAATGGAAGTCTTTGGCCCCGTGGTAAAGAGCCAGAGCTGCCGAGTCACTAGCTCGCCACTACTGCACAAGCTCTTCCTCCAACTGCTATCATTCCTCTGCCACAAGCCAATATTTTAAAAAAATACTTTGGGAGGAGGCTTGTGCACGAACGACAAGTGGACAGGGAATGTATTTGTCATTTTAATTTGGAAACCCTCCCGTCTGTGGTTGATTGGTCACCCATTTTGGATTTTGGGGGACCATGTCATGATGAGAGGACTTATCGTTTCCTCGCGTATTGTTATTCCCCTGTGCTTGGGCCTCCATCAATCACAGTCACAGTTGGGGAGATGGATGTTGAAATCACTTTTGAGTCTGTCGCACAATTACTTGGTCTCATCTTTCTCCCATTGACATGTCTGATCTTGATATGGAAGATCCTACTGTACGATCCGTAGTAACCAAAATTCTTTGTCAAGGGAGAGATATTCCCTGGTATCAAGGAAAAACGCTCAAAGCCAAATATATGGAACCAAAATATCAGGTTTTGCAGAGGATTTTCTCATCAAACGTGTACCCAAGGGGAACTAATCGAGTCAATCTTACCAACTTCATGGTCTGTGTTATGTATAACATCGCTTCTGGTATCAAATTATGTCTGCCTACCCTCATAGTACATCAATTGACTTCTGTTATTCACACCTCTCGAGTGACTCACCTTCCATTCCCTCACATCATCCACATGATAAGTAATGAAATGGGACTTCCTCTGACGGACGATCCTGAGCATCAACTGTAACATTTCAATAAGGTCAACATCCGAAAGATGGACCTTAAGTTCCATGAGTTTACAAAAGAACAGCTCGAGGAAGAGATACAAGGAGACGCAGAAATGGGGGTAGGAGCAGCGACGACTGAAGCAGAACCACAGGAGCCTCGACCTGTTTCAACTATGCCTGATACTGCACAGACACAGCAATACAAATTTCATTAGGATTGGGTCGGGGCAACCTTGTGAGGAGTGGCGCGGATTGAGGACAGGCTTGATAAACAAGATGAACGGCTCTCAGGCTTGGAGCAGTTGGTGGCCGGATTATAGTATACAGCCTAGCAGATTGTCAACCTATTGATGTGCCATCGTAACGACACTACTCCTTCCAGCTCAGAACTATAGTTTTGCGGATTGCCCCATCACATACACATGTTCCTCACTCGTGCTTAGGGCATAGATATCCTTTTGGTTGGCCTAAGCACTTATGAGCGTATGTGATGGTCCACTGACTTATATAGTCTAACAGTTTCATGTGTTTTTCTGGTCCTTAGAAGGACTAAAGATGTTGAAACTATTGGGATGGTTTTTTTTGGATTCGATATTTGGATTTCTTTTTGGGAAAATGTGTGCCTTTAAATGGGTTGGATGATATATATATTTTTTTGGATGCTTACATCCTGCCAAGCTTGCGCAGTTTCTTTTGATTGCTCCTATTATTTTATGATGATCTTTTGGAGCTATATGATCATGTGTTAAATGTCTATGGCATGAATGTTAATATTTCTATGCTAGAAATTTAAAATAACTTATGAGAATGCTTCATGTTTGTCTGATACTGAGTTTTACTTATCATATGCTCATCTAGATGAATGTTGATTATGGGATGGTGATTGGTTTATCACTATCATTATGCTTAAGAAGTGGTGAATTCTGTTATGATGTAATGATTCTGTGCTTTATGGTTTACTGCATATTTGTATTGAAGTGTTTCTCTAATTATATGCTTACATGGGAATTATCAGTCCTATTGCCTTGATTCTCCCAGTTTCTTTAATGTCAACTTCATTCATTCCATCTGTTATTGGTATATTAACCTTTGTCAATGACTGACAACAAGGGGGAGAACAAATCTCACCATGAGAACTGTAAGGCCTGTATCCTAGTTCACACCATTCCATGGACTCCCGCGATCCTCCCTATTAAATTTCGATAAATTGTGACATTTAATCGGCATTTGTGCGTGACCCTGAGTTGCATCTTGTATATCTAAGTCGACTCGACTCGAGACTTGTACCTTAGCAACCACGTTGTCACCGCGGTTCCAACGCCGCATCTCGCACACCGATGTGATGCCCGAGCCAGGAGTTGTGGGCCCGCGTTCATTTCAAGAAAACACCACGCGTTGTGAATTCTGAGAGAATCTCAACCACTTTTCATATCAATCAATCAAAGTACAACCCATCACTTCACCCATTACACCCATCCCTCTCACCCAAAAGTCAACCCTTATGTCATCTCTCCTTACCCACCATACCTCTCATCCCATCCCTCTTACACACCCATCCCTCTCTCCTTACATCTCCCATCTTTCACTCAATCTCTACCATTTCTTCCTAGCAACTAAAAGAGAAAAAGACTAAGGAGAGAAGAGCCAAGTGTGGCCCACTTCCTACCCCAAGATCCTTGCCATCCAACCCTTCAATCTTCATCTCCCACCATCAAAGAGGAGGATTAGGAGCTTAGCATTCCAAGGAGCCAAGAAGGAGCGAAATCGGTCGGTGATCTAGGATTCCTACCATTGATCTTGATGATTTGAGGGCCCACATGTGGTGGGGCCCATTTGATGTATGCATGGAGGGCCCATAGTAGCGGGGTCCCTCCCCTCCATCACGATCTCTCTCTCCTCTCTCTCTCTCTTGTGATGGGTGTGGCCCACTTGATCCACTCTATACAAAGCCATATGGGCCCACCTGATGTATGCTTTTCATCCATTCCAGCCAACCATCCAGATGCTTTAGATGGTGGGGCCCTGAATTGTGTTTCATCCATATCGTCCATCTTGGACGCCGAATGAAGGGAAATATAAATAACAGCTTGATCCTTAACGTGGGGCCCACCTTGATGATGTGCTGCATCTAGCACGGGAGACCCACCCTATTGTAGTGTTGCACCCACCACCATCCAGCGGTGGGACTGACCTTGATGTATATGTTCTATCCCCACCGTCCATTGCTTTGATGTGGGGCCACCTGGATGTATGTAGCCGGTGGGCCACGTGTATGTGGACCCCACCTTGATGAACGTATTGTATCCATCGTCCAGTCGTGGATCATCGAGCATTGAGGCTGCTGGACTGTGTGAAAGGAAAATAAATATAGCTCCATTCATAGCAGAGGTGGGCCACACGTGTGGACCCACCTCTGATGTATGTGTTTCATCTATGTCATCTGTCTATCTAGACGGTGGGTCCCACGCAACTCATAGCTGCTGTTGACATCAGCAAGTTCTGGGGCCCACCATATATGTCTTATACCCACACTGTTTATCTATTTTACATCCTAACCATCCATTTGATGGACGGTGGGCCAGTAATAGCAGAAAATTGCTGCTGTTCTGATGTCACCAAATTCTATGGGTCCCATTTGATGTATGTTTCATCCCTGCTATCCATTTAGTGGGACCCCTCGTGATATATGCACTTTATTTATGCCATCCATCTGCCGGGCCCACCTTGATGGATGTGTTTCATCCAACCGTCCATCTGTTGGGTCACACCAACTACATAGCTACTGCAGTGATGTCAGCAAGTATGGGCCTGATCATGAGTTCTATGTTAAATCCAAACTGTCCATCCATCCTGCATGCTCATCTTAAGGCTTGAGAAGAAAAATAAGACAGATCTGTCTATCAGGTGGACCACACTATAAAAATCAGTGAAGGATTGAACGCCTACCATTAAAAACCGTTTGGGGTTCCAGAAGTTTTGGATCAATATGGAATTTGTTTTCCTCTTAATTCAGGTCTTTGTGACCTTATGAACAGATTGGAAAATAAACGTTATGGTGGGGTCCACCTTGATGTATGTACTGTACATCCATGCTGTTCATCTAGTGGGCTCTTTGGAATGTATAGGGCCCACCCCAATTTGATGCATTTGAGGCCCATGTGATGCAGCCCGACTTAATGTATATGAGGCCCATTGTTGAGGCCCATGTTATGCGGCCCACTTGATGTATGTGAGGCCCTTATGTATGGCCTAAAGTGATGTATGTGAGGCCCAATGTGATGTATATGAGGCCCATTGTTGTGGCCCATGTGAGAGGCCCATTGTGGTGTATTTGAGGCCCTTGTGTGAGCCATGAGCCCCACTATATGTTTGGCCCTATGAGGGCCACTCCTTGGGAGCAATGTTGGTTAAATGTCCACATTAATGGGTAATGATGGTTAAATGTTCACATTGTGACCTTCCCTTAGGTCTTGTTAAGCCCATTTACATCCTTCTCTAAGTGGGTTGAACCTAATCATTGGGCCCCATTGATATGTGCATGACCAATCTATTTATATTGGGATAACCCATAATGTTGGGCCCCCATTTGTTGTTAGTAGGATTGTTTTAATCTTGGAGTCCATCTATGGACCCCACCTTGAATATAGGCTAATTGTCGATGCCGATTATGAGTATGTGATAGCATAACATCACGATACATTCCCATATGCATCATCTGCATGCTTGATATGAGATGTGGTTGACCATTGCATATGCCATTGGACAGATTATTATGGGACTCTCTTAGAGATGGAGTTGCCCCACATGAGCGCGCGGTATGTGCAGGTTTAATGCATAACCGGATGGCATGACTCATATATATCACATTTTGTGATATGACCACCATACGCCCCAGTAACGTCAGGGCTATGGCCTGCACAGGCATGTCGTGGATGGCCAGATGGGACATTGAAAATGTTTAGTTCGAGTATCTGGGCACGTTGGATGTTCGTGGGTGAAAGTCCCTAAACCTCTATGGCTAGGAGACGCTCCAACGTCTAGACTGAGTGGATATACATGATCGCCTGAGTGCCAAATACTAGTAGGCCACATCTCCCGCTGTGTCGTGGTCGGTTAGAAGGGGGTGTGGCCTTATCCATCCGAGTGAGGGAGTTGTAAGCTAAGCTGAATTTGACCACCTCACAAATGGGTCCACTATCAATGAGCCAGGTACACATTGGTATACTGCTGGTAGGCTGATAGTGTATTCTCTTCCACTCGCTGGGCAGTGCGGTTAGGGAGGCGGCAGTCAGTGTGGAGTGTACTAGACCCCGGTGATGATTCCAGAGATGTACGGTACTGATATGTGGACTTATTGAGCAGGATTTTCATGTTCAGCATTTAACTCATTCATTTGCTATCCACTCGGGCTAGCGGTGTGCAACTAATTGTTATGTGTACCTTTAAAATGGCTAGGATTTTGGTTGGGGCATGCGACCAACCTGAGATCAGGAGTTTACCACATTAAGTTTGGCTATCTGAATTTAGGTATGAGACTGGTTTAGATAGAAGTCCCTCGTGATAGACCCCATAGCCTGTGATACTACGTATTATCATCTCGACTTCACACTCCAGCTTGGTCATTTCATTCACACCGCATCTGCGACATATGGCATTTTGGGCTGCTATTTTTCTCCATTTATATGGCCTAGATGAGGCTGACGGTATATGTGGACTTATCAGGATTTACATATTTCATTGCATCCTTGGTATCTAATATTTAGCTTACTATGTCTCTACCTTGCATAGCTGATCTACATTGCTTCCTCAGTACATGATATTGGCTTATTATGTTTTTACATCGCATAACTTGGATAAGGCTGATGGTATTTATGGACTTACCAGTATGTTCCCGCATTGCTCTGATATTGCATGCTTGACACTTACCTTGAGCACACACTTTCACCACCCTCTAAGCTTTCTATAAGCTTATGTATGATAGATGCATGCAGGTGACGTTAGGTCACAGTAGCGTTGAGCTTGGAGCGTGTAGCTATCTTCTGGAGCTTTGATTTTTGATATATATATTTCCCTTTTAACATTGTATTCAACTGTTTATATTAGTGGATATGTGATGATGATGTTGCCTTTGTGATTTGGGTAAACTTGTGGTTATGCTTCTTACGAGATAAATGTATGTTAAAAAAATCCTCCTTATAGGATCCCATGATCGAAATTTGGCGTATGCACACTGAGAGCTGAGAACGGAGTACTACGCAGGTTGTCGGCACCGGATTCGGTGATCGAAAATTTTGTGAGCCCGCTTTCCAAGTTTAGGGTTTGACAAGAACACTGCTTGGTATATGATTTTAAGCATGGTGATGTAGGTGATAGGGGGAGCAGCTGCTTGAATCAAGATTGTGTGTGAACTTCATAGTACCTTTGTAAAATTGTGTAAAGTTCATGTACACATAATTTAGGATGTTGTTCTAGGTGTGTTTTAGGCGTTTTGTCACGTAATTGACAAAGGGGGAGATTAAAAGTGCCCTGGTTTGTCAATTAGTGAGAGTGTTGAGTCAATGAGTCAAGTAGGCCACATATGAAGATTGTTCAAGACATTGCCTCAACTAGATGTGTGTTCAGAGCTCATCACAGGTAAACTTAGCCTTACATCCCAAATCTCAAAACGCACAAGTAAACAAAAATCTTAAGAAAAACTTAGAACAACATAGGTGTTGAAAGTCTGAAAACCTGGTCTCAAAATGGAAAATTCTCTAAGTTTTCAGCTAAGTTCGATATCATCGATTCTTGGTCGATACAATTGAACACTCAGTCTCGATGATATCGAATTGGTATCGATAACATCGAATTAAGTCCTCTTTATGTCCACCAGCCAGAAAGTATTTTAGACAAAATATTTGATAAATTAAAAGTACCTTCAATAAAATTGAATTTCAAATATCGATGATATCGAAGGACAGTCGATGATATCAAAAAGTCTTAGAGATTTATCCAGCAAAGGCTTGGTAAATATTCTTGATATTGCTCAAGGAATCGAAGGACAATCAATATCATTGTAATTCAAATCTCGATAATATCGACACAATACCGATGACATCGAAATGGGACAAGTTGTGTCCAACAAGTTTTTGAAAGAAAAACATCTAAATGTTCGAGGAATCGAAACACACATCAATATCATTGAAATTCAAATCACGATGATAACGATATAGACTCGATACGATCGAATCAGGACAAAACTGTTCTAGCAAACTTGAAAAGGAAAATATTATGTGAATGATCGATGAATCGATAATGTCTCTGTAAGACCTGTATCCTAGTCCGTACTATTCCTTTAACTCCCACAATCCTTCTCATCGAATTTCGGTAACCTACGATCTGTAATCGGCGTTTACGTGTGACCCTAAGTCATATCCCATAGATCTGAGTCAGCTTAATCCAAGACTTATATCATTGCGACTGCACCATCACCACGGTTCCAATGCCGCGTCTTGCATACTGATCCGATACCCTGGTCAGAAGATGTGGGCCCGCATTCAATTCGAGGAAAAATGATGCGCATTTGCAATCCCAAGAGAATCTCTATAACATATCCCAGCTCAAATTAATCAATCAATCACATCATATCAAGTACAAGAGCAACCCATGCTTTCTTTCTCCACAAGTCAACAATCACCATAAGTCAACTCTTAAGTCAAGTACACTATCACCTCACATCCATCACCCATCTCTCTCTCTCTCTCTCTCTCTCTCTCTCTCTCCTTATAACCCCTTCTCTCTCTATTTCTCAACACAAAATTCTAAGCAACCAAAAGGAGTACACGTCCATGCATTTCTAAGGAGAGAAAGAGTTGTGTGTGGCCCACTTCCTCTCCCAAAAACCTTTATCCTAACCATTCATTTCTCATCTTCAACCATCAAAGTGAGACACATGGAGATTGGCTTTCCATCGGACTAAGAAGATCGAACGGTAGGTGCTTCTATAGGCCTAGATTTCTTATTTTTATGATGGGCCAAGTGAGGTCTACCGATTGATGGTATGGATCTCACTTTGGACCCTAAGATGTGGCCGATAGCCCACCTTAATCCTCATGATTATTCCATGATGGGGCCATTCTTTATGGACCCCATCATGATGTTTATTTTCCTTGCATGGATAGGGTCATCTAGACCTTCCATTTCGGTGGAGGAAGGATCTCCACCATTGATTTTGATCGGTGGGCCCATATGAAATGGGACCCACTTGATGTATGTTGTAAATCATGTAAGGGAGGGCTCATAGGTCGGGGTCCCTCCATCACACGTGTCCCTCTCTCTCTCTCCCTCTCTCTCTCATTTCTTCCCTATTGTATGTGATGATGTGGCCGTGTGGCCCACCTGGATGGACCCCACCATGAAGCATGTATTTTATCCAAGCCATCCATAGGTGGGGTCCACTTTATATATGTGTTGTATCCACACCATCCAGTATTTGGTAGCCCACCTGAGTAGGGCCCACCTTTTGTACTTAGTTTACCTAAACCATCCAGCGTCCAAGGATGCTAGACGTCAAATGAAAACACAAAATTAGCTTTGGTTCAAGCTTTTGGGAAGGGCTACCCATGCAGGTCCCACCTTGACGTATGGGTTAAATCCATGCCATCCATTCCATTGTCCAGATTATTTTAGGCGTTGAGCTGAAAAATAAAGTCAATCCGGTTTTCTGGCTGGCCATGGTATAGGAAATAATATTTTTACCGTTGAAATATACCTTGATGTTTCTGTACCCCAAAATATACCAAATATTGGGCTTGATGGGTCTGTCTTGAGCCTTGAAATCCAACAGCTGAGTCGGATTCCCCTAATGCGGGCCCCACCTGTGAAAAACCACAAAAAAAACCAACTTTTTTAAAAAAAAATATCTAAGGCAGCAGGCGCTGCTGACATTGCAGCAGCGTCCTGCTATGTTTGACGTTGGACAGGCATGGACCACGGGTCCCAGCCATGGGCCCCACCGTGATGTGTGTGAAACATCAAAACTGTGCATTTAGTGCCCCCATTTTTGAGCAGTGGCCCCTCCAAAAATCAGCCATATACGAAGCTCAGGTGACCCATGTCATAGGAAACAATGGATTGGACGGCTGCCATTGAAACTCTTTTGGGTGTCACAAAAGTTTGAAATTATTATGAAATTTATTGTTCCTTTTCATGCAGGTCCATGTGACCTTATCAACTGTTAGATGGCAAATAAACATTTTGGTGGGCCCCACGTGGGACCCACTTGCAAGTGGATTGGCAGGTGCAAGCATACAGCAGCGTAATAGCTGCTGTATTGACGTTGTCAGGTCTCCCAGGCCATGTGGGCCCCATGCACGAGGCATGTGCTATATCTGTGCCGTCCATCCTTATGGGACCCCCCCCCCCCTCATGATGCATATGCTGCATCCAAACCGTCCAACCATTTGGCAAGCTCGTCTTAAGGCTTGAGGCTAAAAATAAGACAGATCTAGGATCATGTGGACCACGCTATAGAAACAGTGTTAGATTAAATGTCCACCATTAAAACCCTTGGATTACAAGGTTGGACCTATATGATATTTTCTTTTCCTCTAAATCCAGGTCCTTATGACCTTATGAATAGATTGGATGGGAAATAAATGTTATGGTGGGCCTTGGGAATTTTAATAGTGAAAATCATTATCACCACTTATCTTTGGGTATGGCCCATTTGATATGCATGGGGCCCAATTGGTGTGGCCCATTTGATATACATATGGCTCATTGTGATGTATTCAAGGCCCATGGGTTATGGCCCATTACAATGTACATAAGGCCCATTGGTGCGGCCCATTGGTGAGGCACACTTGATCAATATAAGGCCCATGTGATGCGGCCCATTTGATGTATCTAAGGCCCATGGGTCGAGGCCCAACGGGATGTCCTTAGGGTCCATTGCAATGTGTGATTCCCATGGTTTGTGTAATGATCTGTTATGGTGGGCCATGCCTTGGGAGCAATGTTGGTTTGACATCCACATTGTAAGAATAATCTTGGTTAAATGTCCACATTATAACTCTCCCTAGGGCCCATTGATAGGCCCATACTTGTTGTGTGCAGGCCGTCTAGGCCCATCTTCGTCGTGAGGATAGTTCACCACCATATAACATGCTTAATATAACTCCATGATTCATGCCCATACGCATCATATGTATGCTTGATATGAGTAGTGACTGATCATAGCATATGCCATTAGGTAGACCATTTACGAGACTCCTTATGAGATGGAGTGCCCCACATATCGCGTTGTACACATAGGATTGCTGCATGACTGCACGATGTGACTCATGCATCTCGCATATGTGTGACTTGATCATTGTACGCCCTAGCGACATCAGGGTCGTGGCTTCATAGGCACATCGTGGATGGCCGTATCAGATACTGAAAATACTTGGTTCTAGCACTGTAGGCACTTAGGATGTCCTTGGATAAAAGTCCCAGAACCTTTTTGGTACTAGGAGCTACTCCAATGTTTAGACCGAGTGGATACACAAGCGCCCGAGTGACGAATACTAGTAGGCCACGTCTCCCACTGTGTCGTGGTCGGTTGGAAGGGGGTGTGGCCTTATCCGCTCGAGTGATGGGGCTATAAGCTAGGCTGAGTTTGACCAGCTAACAAATGAGTCTGTTATCGACGAGTCGGGTAGGTATTGGCAGACTACTGGTCAGGCGGATGTGAGGTCTATTCCGCTTGTTGGCTGTGCGGCTAGGGAGGCGGCAATTAGTGTGGAGTGTATTAGACCCCGGTGATATCTTAGAGAGGAACTGTACTGATATGTGTACTTGATGAGGACTAACATGCTTGCTTTGCATCATGCATACTACATTTGGCTATATAGGCCTTGCATTGCATGGTCTTGGTATAGCCGATAGCATTCACGCATTGCATCACATAGCTTTGGTATAGATGATATTATTTATGGACTTATCCGTATATTTCTGCATTACTCTGATATTATATGCTTAGCACTTGCCTTGCGCACACACTTACACCACCTTCTAAGCTTTTGTAAGCTTATGCACAACAGTTGCGTGCAGGTAGCGTTGGACAGCAGTAGTGCTGAGGCAGGAGTGCGCATCTGACTATTTTGGAGCTTTTTGATCACCTTGTATTTTTATTTTCACATTGTACTTAAAGTTTTTAATATAGTGGATATGTGGTGATGTTGTTTTGTGACTTGGTTATGCTTATGGTTATGCTCCATTACAAAAAAAAATTATACTAAAAATCCTCCTTGTAGGATCTCAGGATCAGAATCTGGCATATGAGAGCCGAGATCCAAGAATGGGGCACTACGGAGGCTGTCAGCGCCGGATTCGGCGATCGAGAATTTTGTGAGCCCGTTTTTCGAGTTTAGGGCGTGACAGTCTCGATATGATCGTAATTCAAAAAATGATGAAATCGATATGTGATCGATATCATTAAATTAGGTCAAAAAATGTCCAGCAAGCTTTCTTAAGATATTCATTGAAAAGATCGATGAATCGAAAACATTGTCGATGATATAGGAATTCAAAATTTGATAACATCGACGCTTGTTCGATGTTATCGATCATCGGTCAAAAAGTTCCGGGTATGTGCTTCACCTGAGTTCGCATCATCGAACTCTGACTCGATGGAATTGAAAGTATATGTTCGATGACATTGAGTCAAGAACGATGAGATCGAACTCAGTCAGACTTGACATATTTATTACCGTTGGGACTTTTTGCCTATATATAGGAAGCTTGCTCTTAGTTGCGATAGTGAGAAAAACAGAGATAGCTTTGAGAGAGTTTTGCATGCTACCTATCCTAAGCTCATTTTCTCATGGAAGTTCATCCTTCAATCCACCATCGTCATTGATATTCAATAGTGTGGATTGAGGAATGAACTTCCCCATTCAAGGATCCTCCAACTACTATCTTAATGGCAAATCATTAAGCTAGGATACCTTAAATGCTTGAATGCTTGGAATTACTCCTTCTCTAAAATAGAAAAACATTTAATAGAGTAGGATTCCAACATAACCTTGACCCAACCCATCGCCTTTATTAGAACATCATCAAGTGTTGCAGATCAAGGGAGCTGAAGAATCTTCATCATCAAGGAGGAGATCTTCATCAACATGCATAATGGGGCTCACCTACTTATCTATAAGTCATTAGAGTCCAGAGACCCTATTGATCATTTCTTTTATAGGATTGGGTCACAGGTGATTCTCACCCCTTTCAAGCCCTCATAGGAGGCCTTTGACGGGAGAGTACGTGTGGGTGCTTTGTGTTGACCTTTGCTTTTGTGTAGGGCATAAACTTGTGCCTCTGTGTAGGCATGTTAGGTACCTTGTGTAGGTCCTAGAGTCAACCTTGTGTAGGTTGTACTGGTTTGAGGTAAACTTGATTTGAAACCTCCATTAGTGAAATTCGATACACTCAAGGATTGAGTGTGTCCGCCGAGAGTGGAGTAGGCATATAGCCGAACCACTATAAAATGACTGTGTTTGATATGATTATTTACAGATTCTCTTATTAAGTTTACCTTAAATGATCACATGATGCATGATTATTTAGAACTGATAAGTATCACATACCACACAGAGTGACTCAATGCATCCATCATAGACTAAATTTATATACTGTTTGGATATTGAATAGTCTTATGATTGGATCCTCTATTTGACTTGGAAGCCATTATGGTTAAATTAAAGATATCTTAATAATTTTTATATTAGATTATGATAATGGTAATAGGATTTTAAATTGTCATAAAATTTTATAAAGTCCTATTCACCCGCTTTAGGATACTTTCACCTATTCCTACTTCTATTAGAGTGGTCATTACTGCAATTTCAGTATTCATGGACTTATTAGCTTGTTTTCGCATTACTCTAATATTGCATACTTGCATTGCTACCTTGTGCACACACTTTCACTACCCTCTGAGCTTTCTATAAGCTTATGCATAATAGATGCGTGCAGGTGACGCTTGGACGTTGTCGTAATTGAGTAGGAGTTAGGAGTGTGCCGTAGAGCTTTTGGAGTTTTTGTTACTATCATTGTATTTTCTTTATGTGCATTGTATCTAAAGTTTTTTATTATAGTGGATTTTTTTATGGTGTTGTGGTTATTTTTCATGGGTTATGCTTGTGGTGATGCTTATGGTTATGCTTATTATGGAATGAATTCTGGCTGAAAATCCTCCTTGTAGGATCCCAGGATCGGAACTTGGTATATGTGTGCCAAGAGCTGAGAATGGGGTACTACGGAGGCTGTTGGCGCTGGATTCGGCGATCGGGAATTTTGTAAGCTTGGTTTTCGAGTTTGGGGTGTGATAGCTAATCCATTACCAGATTAGACACCACCTGAGATCCTTTAAGTCAGTAGAAGTAATGGCGGCACATTAACCTCAACACCCAGTTGAGGAGGCCCATGATGAGAATGAGGTGCATCATGCTCCACTGCCTCGTACTCTACGTGATTATTTACAAACGGCGGGGGTGTGTACACCTTCCTGCATGATATTCCCATTGAATGCAGGAACTGTGGATGTTAAACCGGGGGTGATTTAACTCCTCCCCAAGTTTGATGGACTAGAATATGAAAGTCCATACTTGTAAATGAAAGAGTTTGATGAGATAATATCTACATTACACTTCCCAAACGTGTCCGAGGACACAGTAAGATTGAAATTGTTTCCTTCCTCTTTGAAAGAAAAGGCTAAGTCGTGGTTACATTCCTTAAGACACTGTCTATTGGCACATGGGCTGAGATGACAAGGGAGTTCCTTAAAAAGTTCTTTCCATATCATAAAACGAATACCTTAAGGAAAATAATCATGAATTTTGCATAAAAAGAAGATGAGACCTTCTTCCAAAGTTAGCAGCGATTTAAGGATCTTGTAAATTCATGCCCACAGCGTGGTTACGAAACATGGCGTATAACAAGCTTTTTCTATAAAGGATTGACCACGTCTATCTGCCAATTTGTGGAGATGATGTGTAATGGGGAATTCATGAATAAGGAAGTCAATGATGCATGGGATTATTTTGATAAACTTGCTGAGAACGCGCAATTATGCGATACCTCCTCAAGAACCACTACTTCTGAGCCTACTCAATCAAAGGAATGGGGAGGAATTTATATTTTAAAAGAGGAAGATGATATAAATGTAAGAGTGACCAAACTCATGAGAAAAGTTGAGGCTATGGAACATAAGAAAGTAGAACCCGAAAAGGCTGTAGAAGTTATTTGTGGTATTTGTGCTTGTAACATACATACAACTGAAAATTGTCCAACAATTCCTGCTTTACAAGAGATATTGAATGAGCAATCAAATTCTGTAAACAACTACCAAAGACCTTTCAGAGGACCCACCTCAAATACATATAACTCCAGCTGGAGAAACCATCCAAATTTCAGTTGGAGGAATGGATAAATGGCTAATCCACAAGAGGCCCTTACTCAATTTTTAAATCAAAAGAGACCTCAAGAGGATATGGTTAAGAAATTCATGAAAAATCAAGAGCTATTTAACTAGAATATGGTACAAGCATTTCAGGATCTCAAAACAACAATGAGAATGTTTGCATCATTCATTCATAAGGATTGAGTCACACTTAGCGAGTAAGAAGAAAGGTATGCTTCCAGCTCAACCTCTCCCAAATCCAAAACCACAATGTGAAATTAGTGACCCATGCCCTTCAAATTAGATGGAGCAGTCTAATTCTATCACCACTCTTAGGAGTGAGAAGATTATTGACAAAACCATTCCAGTAAGGTCTGAAAAGCCTAAGGACCCGGAAGAAATTGAGAATGATAGACCTAGAAATGCCCGACATGAGGAAGGACCGGGAAAAGTGAGTAAGCCGATTGTGCCATTCCCCCAGTGGGTGATTGCACCAAAACCTTTAGTTAACTCACATGATATTCTAGAGGTGTTAAAACAAGTGAAAGTCAACATACCTCTCTTAGACGCTGTGAAACAAATCCCCTCTTACGCCAAATTTTTGAAAAACTTATGTACAACCAAGAGACGGCAAAGTATTCAAAAGAAAATCTTTTTAACAGAAAAAGTGAGTGCCATCCTCAAGCAAGATTTGTTATAAAAATATAAAAATCCTGGTAGCCCAACTATCACCTGTATAATTAGGAGTCACTAGATTGAGCATGCAGTTCTTGACTTGGGAGCGAGCGTTTATTTGATTCCCTTCTCGGTATATGAACAATTGGGTCTAGGTGAATTAAAACCCACATAGACCACATTACAACTTGCTGATCACTCAGTTCGTATACCAAGAGGGATGATTGAGGATGTGTTGGCCCAGGTTGATGAATTCTACTATCCAGTAGACTTATTGTCTTGGATATTCAACCCATCGTAGATATGAGCACTCAAATTCCCGTTATTCTTAGTCGTCCATTCCTTGCTACATCAAATGCAATCATTAATTGTAGGATCATTTTTAGTTGTCCATTCCTTAACTACCTTAAATGCAATCATTAATTGTATGAATGGAATTATGAATTTATCTTTCAAAAATATGAGATTGGAGCTCAATATCTTTTTCAACATGAGCAAACAGTTAAAGGATGTTGATGATATCCATGACATTAACTTGATAGATTCTTTCATGGAAGATAAAACACTTTTGACTCTATACTCAAACCCTCTAGATACATGCTTGGTCCACTCCCTTGATTTAGATGATGACATGATTAGGGAGATGGATGCCTTGCTTGATGCTACGCCGGTACTTGAAGTTAACTGGTGGAGGCCACAATTTGAGAAATTGCCCCAAACCGATATAGTGTCTTTACTGTCTAGCCTCAAAGCACCGAAGCTTGACCTAAAATCTTTGCCCACTGATCTTAAATATGTCTATTTAGGTTAAGACAAGACATACTCGATGGTGATTTCTTTCTACATTGAGAAAGAACAGGAGAGTGTGCTTATTTCCACCCTCAAGGGAATTGACCCTTTGATTTGTACTCACCACATTCATCTTGAGGATAATGCGAAAACCTCCTGACAACCACAACATCGGCTAAATCCAAATATGAAGGAAGTGGTTAAAGGAGAAGTTCTTAAGTTGTTAGATGTAGGTATCATATACCCTATATTCAACAGTCAATGGGTGAGTCCAACTCAGGTAGTTCCTAAGAAGTTCAGAATCACCATCATAGCCAATGCCGGCAATGAACTCGTTCCAAATAGAGTTAATACTAGTTGAAGAATGTGCACTGACTATAGGAAGTTGAATACCGTCATAAGGAAGGACCACTTTGCTTTGCCCTTCATTGATAATATTTTGAAAAGGCTAGCTGGTCACTCTTACTATTATTTCCTTAACGGGTACTCGGGCTACAATCAAATAGAGATAGACCTTAAAGATCAAGAAAAGATAACATTCACATGTCCCTTTAGGACCTTTGTTTACTGAAGGATGTCATACGGGCTGTGTAATGCCCCCGCCATGTTTCAGCGATGCATGTTGAGTATATTTTTTGACATGGTGGTGCAATGTTTAGAGGTTTTCATGGACAACTTCTCTGTTTTTGGTCCATCCTTCAGCGAGTGTTTGGAAAATTTTTAAAATGTGTTGAAGCGATGTGAAGAAAAGAATTTGGCTTTGAATTAGGAGAAATGCTATTTCATGGTTCCCAAGGGAGTAGTTCTTAGACATATAATTTCGTCCAAGGGAATTGAGTTAGACAAGGCTAAAATTGACCTTATCTCTAACCTACCTCCACCAAAGAGCATACGTGATGTGCGATCCTTCCTATAACATGTCAGATTTTATAAATGATTCGTAAAGGACTCTAGTGAACTCTCTCGTCCTTTATGCAATTTACTTCAAAAGGATATACCATTCGAGTTTTGTGAAGAATGTCAGGGAGCTTTTTCTAAGCTCAAGGGTATATTGACTATCACACCTATCATGCAGCCACCCGATTGGAGCATCCCTTTTGAGATTATGTGCGATGCGTCTGACTATGTTATTGGGGCGGTGTTAGGCCAGAGAAAAGAGAAGAAGCCCTATATGATTCATTATGCGAGTAGAACTCTAAATTCTGCCCAAGTGAACTACTCTACTACGGAGAATGAACTCTTAGCCGTAGTGTTTGCTTTGAACAAATTTAGGTCATATTTGATCAGATCTAAGATCATGATTTATATTGATCATGCGGTGTTAAAGTACTTTCTTTCTAAGAATGATGCTAAGCCCTGCTTGATAAGATGGATCCTTCTACTCCAAGAGTTGGACATAGAAATACGAGACAAAAAGGGAGTTAGCTTGATCTTCCCGATCCCCTTGAGCCGATAATGATAAATGACATGTTCCTCGATGAACAATTGTTTCAATTCTCCCAATTGCCTTATTTTGCTGACATTGCAAATTATCTTGCCATAAGTTTCATGTAGACATATTGGACTGCGCAAGATAAAAAGAAATCTTCGTTGAGGTATGTAAGTTTTTCTAGGATAATCCTTATCTATTTAAATATTGCCTAGACCAAATTCTAAGGAGATGTGTGCTAAATAATGAACATCATATTGTAATCTCCTTTTGTTATTCTTAGGTCTTTGGTGGTCACTTTTCTGCTAAAAAGACCATGGCCAAAATTCTGCTATGTGGCTTTTACTGGGCCACTATGTTCAGAGATACGTATGAGTTTTACAAAGCTTATGAGCGTTGTCAGAAATTGAAAGGATTGTCCTATCGAAATATGATGCCACTAAACCCAATTCTTATCATTGAAGCATTTGATTACTAGGGCATCGACTTCATAAGACCATCCCCCAATCCTTTGGTAATAACTATATTTTATTGGCAATAGACTATGTTACTAAGGGGGTTGAAGCGATCTTATGTCGGAACAATGATCGTCGAAGGATCATTAGATTCTTAAAAGAAAACATCCTTTCCTGGTTCGGAACGCCTTGAGCTATCATTAGTGATGGAGGGTTGTACTTTTGTAATAGGCCATTAGAAAACTTAATGAAGAAATATGACATCTCTCATAAAGTGAGCACTCTATACCACTGGTAGACAAGCGGGCAAGCTGAAATTTTCAATAGGGAAATCAAATAAATTCTAAAAAAACGGTTAACCCTGACTATAAGGATTGGTCAATCTACTTGACTGATGCCTTATGTGCTGACCGTATAGCTTTTAAGACCCCCATTAGAATGTCTCCATTTAGACTCATCTATCGGAAAGCTTTCCACTTGCTTGTGGAGTTGGAACATAAAGCCTATTGGGCTATCAAAATTTTGAATTTTAACTTGAAAAACGCTGACTCACTACACAAACTTCAATTGAATGAACTCGAGGAAATCCAGAACAATGCATAAGAGAACACAAGAATTTACAAGGATAGGATGAAGGTATTCCATGACCGGAACATCCTTTGGAAATCATTCATAACTGATCAACAAGTCCTTTTGTACAATTCTTGGTTACATATTTTTCCAGGTAAACTTAGATCTTGTTGGATCGGCCCTTTCATTGTTACGAATGTCTATCCTTATGAGGCCATCGAGATAAAGAATTCAGTGAATGCCAATGTTTTCAAAGTAAATGGACATAGTCTAAAGCCATTTGTTGAGAAGTTTGATTCAGAGGATATGTCCATGCCTTTGATTGATCCTGTGTATCAGGATTGACCTCCTAGTCTGATGGAGGTGTAATTAGGTTTATCGCTTTCATTAAATTTAGGATTAGGATAGTTTGTTTTTGAATAAGTTTAGTCTTTATGTCTTACATGTTGAGAACTTTTGAAAAGCTTCAATTCTCCTTCTTCAGGTACTACCTTTCCATCCCTTCTCCTTTCTTTTTGTTGTCTTATGTGCATTGCATGCTTATATCTTTAACGTTGAGGACAATGTAGACTTTAGGTTGGGGTGTGGATTAGGTAAACTAATTACTATTTTCTTAGTCTTTGAGCAAAATTTTTGAAAATCTTCAATTTTTCAAATTAAAGAACATGTTTGGAAAGTGATAGTTTGTGCACTTAAGAATGCCTTGATATGATGATAAGATAGAGATTGAATTTTGAATTATTAGAGTTTGATCAACTGAGTAGACTATCACTTAAGTTCTCTCATCTAATTAATTAAAAGGAAGTTTAAATATGATGTTGACCTAAATCACAAGACACATTTAATTTATTTTCTGTGAATTGTGCTAGAATTTCTGATTGTTAGTATGTAAATCATTGATAGATTTTAAGAATTAAGTCTGAGGAATTTTATCCACCTTAAAAAGATGAAAAGAACTAGTTAAAAAACAGAGAGATCAACAAAAAGGCCATGTATGATGAAAATAATGAAAATAATAAAAAGTCTGGAAAAGAATGAAAAGAATAAAAATTCTAAAAAGTGACCGTCGATATAAAATCAAAAACTGAAAAAAGAAGGAAAAAGGGATGAGTTCGGAATCAGTACTCAATTATTCAATTAATCTTGAGGTGATGAGCATGACTAACATTATGAAATGAACTTATGCTCCTAAGTGATTGATAAAGAACCTATTTGATTGATTGCTCATGTGATTCGGCTCTAGGTTTTCAGATCTTCCCTCGCGCTTCTTTGAATTATACTCATTCATACTTGATTCTATAAAAGATTTTTTTTTTTCTGAAAGTGATTTGAACATTGAGAATTGATGATTTTTTTTTTCACGTATGTTTTGCTTGGGACTAGGAAAATGCTAGTTGGGGGGTGTGTTGAGTGTCGAATATTACATATTTTCCCTAGTTTATGTCTTGGTTTTATGAACATGATAATGCTCAATGGGTATATTTTATATATGTTTGTATTGCGAGGTGAATCTAAGAGCTTGAATTGAAAAGAATTCTAAAAGCATGGATTTGATGCTCAAGAATCACTAAGGCAAGGGATGGATCTTAAGAGACCAAGATTGATGATTTCAAGACCCTAAGATTCAAGAAAACCAAGTGGAGAAGGAAGGAAGTCGAAAGTGCAAAGTGTAGAAATTCATAGAATCTAAACCTCACTGTCTATGTCATTGACCGCTGTTTGATGACATCAAAGACAATGTTCGATGACATCGAAGAATTACATGAAAATCGAGTTGGTTGTTGGACAAATTGGACACAGTTCTCGATGATATAGAAGCCCTGTTTGATTGCTCGAAGACCTACTCGATGACATCGAAGGCAATTCCATGATATCAAGATTTTTGTAGATTTGTGGAGCAACTCACTAGAACACTCTGAACACATTCTCAGTTACTCAAACCCCCTCGATGACATCAAAGAACCATTCAATGGCATCGAAGGTATATTCGATGGCATGAAGAGTTACACAGTGTGAAAAGGCGTGACTTCCGGATTCAACTAGATGACATTAAAGGATGTTCGATGACATCGAACGCGTTATGCAGAGTGCATAAATTTGAGGCGATTTTTAAATAAGGTCAGACAAAGGCTATAAATATGGGTTCTTTAAGGAGTTCTAAACATGAATTAAGTTTTAATAAGCAAAGCCAAAGGGTGGAGCAGCCTCCCAAGAGTTTTTCTTTTTTCCTTATTTATTTTTAATGCTTTATTTTCAGGTTTTAGATCCAGTGATGTCTATGGTTAGCTAAACCTCTTAGCTAGGGCTAAAAGGTGAAGCTTATAGCGTGTTGGGATGATTTTCTTGCTTTGATTCTTGTTTTTCTTTAACCTCATTAATTTCTAGTTTAATTTTAAGGAATATCTTCAGTTTTCTATGATTTATTGTGACTTAAATTATAATAGATGCTGTGATGGCTTTGAATATCTTCTTTTCCTGTTTTGAGATTGTGAGATTGGTAAATCTTATTGTTCACCATCGTCTCCTGGGTATGGTAGGATAATGGAATCCCTTCCAATAATCATAATACTCTTTCATGTGTGGATAGGTCAATGAAAAGTTCAGATTCAGTTTAATTACTTTATCTTCCAATTGGATAAGATAGGACTCCAATTCAAATTGTGTTTCTTGAATCAAATAAGGTAGTATGCTAATAGCTACATGTGGATCATCGATGCTCTAGTTTCCTTTTGGTTATTGCTACTTCATTCACAATTACTCTCTTTTATTCTAGATTTAGATTTAGATCTTATTTTAGTTCTACTTCTAGCTATTTTCAGAAAACGTACAAGTTTAGTCCATGTGGATTTGACCTCTTTCTCACCGAGATTATTACTACATCGCGACTGTACACTTGGGGTTGTAAAAAATAGCTGATTGTTTGGTTCAAAATAAATTCGGATGAGTATACAAAGGCGATGGATGAGTTGATGTTTGGAAAAGAAGTATACCGGCGTGATGCATATAATCCAAAACGATTTCATCAGAAATTTCACGGGTACATAACCGTCATGAGTGCCCCAGATGAAGTATTTATACCAGCCAAAAACGGAAGGCCGACCATAACTATTGTGATAGAATTAGAAAATAAATTGGTTATTTTATATAAATGAAGATGAGGTGGGGAGATTAGATTCAATATACCACCCCAAACCATGACAACCCTTTTCTGTTGCCTGATGGACGGTTGAGCTCAAGGTCATACAAAGTCGGGCTAAAGAAGAAGAAAGAGAAGTTGAATAGTGACGTACGAAGGGAAAACATATCATCTCCCATAAATCAGTGTAAAAGAGAAGACTCTAGTCCAAGTATAATATCAGAAAACAAAACCCATTAACATATGGTTTCAATTCACAAAGCCAAACATCCTTCCCTTACTTAATCAAAGATGAAATAAACCACGTAATAGCTGCATATATGACCAACACCCTAAGAAGAACACTGACCATGGCATTCATTGTCCTGCGACCCACATTTTCATCAACTACATCCATGCTACGGGAATCACCTTCGTGCACCCCAAAGTACATGTCAACCCACAGAATGGTGTGGAAGATGACTAGACTCACAATGTATTTATAACCATTCCCCTAATGGCTTGGACAGTCAATCTTAATCATTACTTAGCACAGGGATGACATGCAGTGGTCATGTCCTTGCTGTCGTGACTATGCATCTCCCAGATGTGGAGTATATATGATGCATTGTCACAGGGATTCACTTGCAGTGGATGTGGATACGGTGGTAGACCCTGCAATGCCCTAATAGTAGGGTATGGAAGAAAGCGGAGGTCTACTCACCTACTATATACCTCCTATGGAGACAAAGGCAATGGAGTACGAAGGGAAAAGAGAAGGAACACAACTACGATAATTTTCATACGCAAAGGGATGGATACATCACAGATGGACTCTAAAATCACGAGTGCCCTAGGAAAATCGAACGTAGCTAAACCCCAAACCTATCATCATCGACTTCATCTGAAGAATTTCCCCATGGAATGAAGGGGAGTAATTGCATATATAACTAGAAATAGACGATATATGATCTTCGTCTTCGACAAAGATGAAGATTCAACCATTTTCGGAAGGGTCTAAGGTAAGGAGATATGATTCTCAGGCTGTTTGTACCAGGCAGTGAAGATTAGAAGGAAAGATGTTGACAATCCCAAGTGTAGGGTCGCAATGTAGTAATAACTCGGTGAGAACGAGGTCGAATTCACAGGGAATACGGAACACGGTCTAAAACTAATCTAAGTCTAACTTGGTTTGTCTAGGTTTTTAATCCAACAATTTAGAAAAAAAGTTTTGAAATAATAAAGATAAAAGACTAAGGATCCAAGAATCCACCTATAGCAATCTCAATATTAATCTACTTGATTCAACGATAATTTGATTAAAATCAAAGTACTATCCTATCCAATCCATGGATGATTGAGCGGTTAAAACGAAATTTGAACTTTTATTAGATTATTTCACACATGAAGATCCATTGCATTGATTGAAAGGGATTTCATCATCATGCCATGCCCAGGAGGTAATGGTGAACAACATGATTTACAAATCTCCACAACTCTAAATAAATTAAGATATCAAAAGCCTCCACAAAATCTACTTTAATTGAAGTCACAATAAATCATAGAAAACTAGAAATATTTTTCAAATCAAACTAGAAATCGATGAAGTTCAATATAAACTTGAATCAAAGTAAGACAAACATCAAAATAAACTATAGGTTTCATCCCTTAACCTTAGCTAAGAGATTAGCCTAACAAGACTAACATCTTACAAGAAAAACGAAAAGATCAACTAGAACCGTGAAGAAATTGAAGTGGAAAAATGTTGTTAGCACTCCACCTAAGCCTTCTCTCCCTTTCCAAACCCTAGAAGATGCTTTGGAACATCATAGGGACTTATATTTATAGTTGTGAAACTCCAACTTTCACACTGAGTTGGAAAATCCACAAACCGCGTCAAATCTACGCACTCCGTGTAAACTCTACATAACACCTTCAATGCATTGAACAATTTTCGATTGCACCTTCGATGCTACCAAAGTGTCTTCAATGCCATCAAAAAATTGTCCAGAACTATCTAGCGAGTTCGACTTGAAAAATCCTGAAATTCTCGATTGCATCGAATTGTCTTCGATTGCATCGAAATCTATTCTGGAATTATTTCAAATGTTTTTCTGGTCCCGGAATTTCAGAATATCTTTTTCCAGTACAATTTTCAGGATTCCTTTTCTTCACTTCAAATCTTCAATTCTCTTCATTCCTCACTTAGTTTCCTTTGATCTTTGGCATGTGAATTCTTCATTAATGAGTTCCAAATCTTCAATTCTTCATTATCATCTTTTGAGCTCTAAATGTATCCTTTTAAGCGCATATTTATCATAAGCTTTCGAATTACCTCGCATGACAAAAATGTATATAATTAAGTCAAATTATCAATTAAATGCCATGAAAGCTAATGTAATTGAGGGCTTAAATATGAAATATTCTAGTCTTAACAGAGGAACAATGAAGGAGTAAATCCAGATATGAACTACCGAAGCATTTGAAATTAATAATATCTTTTCCAATGTGTGATGAATGCGTTGCACTGCTCATTGACAATATTGATGAAGCTAATAAGTACTTTAAGTTGGTGATGTATTCAATGGTGGCTTAGATGCTGGATTTCAATTCGAATTCAAACGGTTTGAATGCATTATTTTATTCATTAATATAGTGCAAAATGATCCTCATCGTAAACCCAAACACACCTTAGGTAAGGCTAAACTCGAAGCATGAGTTTTTTTTTTTTTTTTTTTGGGGGGGGGGGCAATTCTAGTCAATTTATTTTTCATTTACCATTCAAGTCATTTACTTTCCACTCAGCGATTCACTGGCCTTGTAATTTACTTTCCATTTCAGTGATTCATTGGTACTGTAATTTACTTTCCAGTCATTTACATTTTCATACTTTATTTTCTATATCACACAAGCACTCTCCCACCATGTAGGAACCCATCTGGGCCCATACAAAATCTCCTCTATTCATACACTAGAGACCTACACAAAATTCTCTCTACCAAAGGAATATAAGAGTAGAGTATGAGTGAGAGTGACAGTGAGAGAGTGAAAAGAGAGTAGCCCACTCATTCATTTATTCTAAGTCATCCAATCACTTATACACACATCCAAACCATCTCAATAGTTTAAGTCAATCGGAGTATGTTCAGGATTTCAGATTCATCATCATTTCTCCTAGAAGGAGTGTCGTATCTCTCATTTCTCATCTCAAATCTCCACGTGCGTGAGTGGTGATTTGATCATTTGTTTATCTTCTTTTATCATTTCTCTTTTCGTACACCCCACTTGTTTTTTCTTAAGTGACACTTAGTTGTATGCTTTATGCTTTGCCGAACTCTCAGATTCTAGTCTATCATAAACTAATAGTCACTTGATATTTATTTTATTTATTTTCTTTTATTTTCAACTACTACCTCCTCAAATCAATATCAAGGTTGAGATATTGTGATCTCTTAAGTAGTGCTTTGAGTTAAGCAGTGGTTCTTTAATTGGTTTTAGTCTTTGTTCACAACTAATTAATTCATAAGGTCATCTGAGAACTTTGAAAGTTTTTAAAAGTTTAAAATCCCACAAAGTAGATACTGCATGTGAGCGCAGGCAAAAAAGGGTACATAACTCATTCCTTCTCTGTCACCGACGTCCTTACTTAGAATCCCTAATCGTAGACCATCAAATGAGTCATTCTCATTGGGAAGTCTTTAATTCCCTAACTAAACGGGAGTTTGCCAACTAATGGCACAAGAGATAGAATCTCTTATGGTATAAGTGCGATCGTAAATCCTTTAGCTAGGATGAAGAAACGTAAGGCAACTTTAGGTGCCATGAGAGTCGTTAAGGAATGCTCTAGGAGAGTAAGTTACAAGATGAAGTAAGCAAGTTCTTGCAACTATAACTCATAATAAAACTTAGAAGCAACAAAGAGAAGGTGACCATGGTGCACCGTAGAGATTATGGTTCGTTGAATTTTGCTTTAGAGATAGGAGGAGGAATATTTTCATTAAGAGTCGCTAGTTTGGTGTCAAAAATCCCTTGACCTACTTGTTTTCTCATGTATTAACAAAATTTTATAAATGTCTATGAAAGAAGGTTTTTTAAAGCTCTATGCCACTTAGGGAATTTTTGTTTTTTGGATTTCACAGTGGTTCACACTCTCCCTGAGCATTTGTTACATGCTCAAGGAAATGCCTTGAGTTTGTCAGCGAGCATCATCACCGTTTCCTTCATTTGAAAAAGCCAGACGAGAGTGCAAATGCCTTTATGTGCATTTGTTTTTGGATGAAAGTGGCGGTACGGTGAAACGTTCCTACAATAGTAGATTGGTTGGCCAACCACATGTATTCAACGCCTCATACACGAGCGCGGATTGGCTACTAACAGGTTAGGTGCGAGACTCTTACTGATGTGACGTCACCAAGTTATGTGGGCCCCACCATGATGTAAGTTGTGTATCCACGCCGTCCATCCATCTGAAAGATCATTTTAGGGTGATATCCAAAGAATGAATCACATCCAAAACTCCAGTGGACCCCACCATAGAAAACAGTGGGTAGACTGACACCACCGTTAAAACCTTTTGAAGGCCAGAAAAGTTTTCGATCAAGCTGATATTTGTATTTTCCCTTCTTCAATGTCTTTTTTAACTTTTTAACAAGTTAGATTTCTAAAAAACATAAGGGTGGACCTTAGGTGGTCATCAATCTTTCCACTATTTTTTGTGGTGTGGTCTACTAAAGCTTTGGATCCTCCTCATTATCTGACTTATACCTGTAAAATAATATCTCCAAATGGATGGACGTTGTGGATACAACACATACATTATAGAGGGGTACAAAACTTGGTGACGTGATCACTTCAGTAGCGACTCTTGCTAGTCAACCTGATTCACCGTGCTCTCGCCGACCATGGAATCGCTGTCGTCCTGTCACAGGGAAGTCTCTGGAGATCGCCCACATACATCTTGGGATTTCTTAGCATAATATCAGAGCACTGGATCTGAATTTCCTAGACGCTTTGGATACGTCGCCTTCCCACTCGTCAAATGCGCGAAAGGGCCATTGTAACACCCCGTCCATTCCTTACCATTTTCTATACTTATGTGTACGATGATCTACGCCCTTAGGCAGACCTGGATTGGCCGTTCATAGTGCACACTCAACTGACCGAAACCCTAAGACCTCGAAACCTATTTCATATTGACTACCCCGTTGCCGTGATCATGGTGGTATAACCCGTGCATTTGTATGACACTCCATTAGTGAGATACGCCGCGAAGAATCGTTAGTGTATAATGTGTGCATGGTGTCATGTACTTCATTCCACACATGTGCACAACACATGCCATGTACACATGCACATGCCACACATGGGTGAGAGAATCTCTACCCATGTGTGTGATGTCACACACCCATACCTCCCCTCTCTCATGTGCATGTAAGGTCAACTCTTCTCCATACCATACCCTATGCATGACATCATCACACCATGTCATCCCATGTCCCTTTAATCCACCATTAATTACAAATCATGCACTTATTTGCCATAATCCTAGTCTAAGCTAACCAAGATCACATTAATTAAATCTAACCACATTTTAACAATTTCTCTACAAATAGTCCTTCATCCCTTAGCATTTCACCATTTTTCTACACAAGGGGAGAGAGAGAGAGAGAGAGAGAGAGAGAGAGAGAGAGAGAGAGAGGAGTGATCTTGGTGGGCCATCAATCCCATCCCTTTTATGTCAAGCATCCATCTAGTCTATCAAGGTGAGTACACCCCCTCCACTCTTATGGTTTGTTCTCTTTTTTATTATTTGGATGATTAATAGTGCTGATGATTTGACGATAATGATGTGATTAATGGTATGGATTCATGAGAGAATACATATAAAAAGATGATTAACAGTGATGATGATTTGATGATAATGATGTGATTAATGGTATGGATTCATGGGACAATACATATAAAAACATGATTAATAGTGGTGATGATATGATGATAATGATGTGATTAATGTTGTGGGTGTATAGGAGAATATATATATATATATATATATATATAATAATTTGTTATAGATTTTATGTGGGACCCATTGATAGTGGGTCCCACCAGAATTTTGTACACCATCCAAGTTGTCCAAAGAATGGCCCATTGGGCTGGCCACACACACACCCATGCACACACATGCACACAATACTAAAAATAAATAAATAAATAAAATAATATATAGTGGACACTGTTGCCAACGTCCAGAGGACGTTGCAGCAGGCAACGCCCCAGCTGCTTAAATAGAGGGAAGGAGCCGTGGGACCACAACAGGCCCCACCCATAATGTATGTATTTAATCCACACCATCCATCCAATTTCCCAACTCATTTTAGGCATTTAGCCGAAAAATGAAGCCAATCCAAATCTCTTGTAGGCCACACCATGAAAAAGACTATTTTTAATAGTGATAAACTATTAGGGCCTACTGTGATGTTTCTGTACATAAAAAAATGTTGAATATTATGCTTGTTAGATCCGTACCGGGCCATAGAATCTAACAGATGGGGTGGATCATCCTGATGTGCGCCCCACCTATGAATAACCACACTAAAACAAAAAAATAATATATATATATATATATATATATATATGCTGACGTCTAGCGTCCAGAGGACGTTGTAGCTTCTGCTACTTATGTTTGGTAGGGATGGTGGGTCTCACCACTGCCCCCACCATGATGTATGTTGATCATCTACACCGTGCATTTAATGGGTCCCCTTTTGAAAATGGGATACCCCAAAAATCAGCCATACATGGCACTCAGATGGCCCACACCATCTAAAATCATGTGAAAAATGGACGTCAACAAGTTTTGTGGATCCCATTATGAGGTATGTGTTATATCCAAACCGCCCATCCATTTAGTGAGCTCATTTTAAGTTTTTTAATTAGAGAGAGAGAGAGAGAGAGAGAGAGAGAGAGAGAGAGATCTAACTATCAAGTGGTCCACACTACAAAAGTAGTAGGGGATTGGACGTCTACCATTGGAACCCTTTTTGGGTTACAGAAGTTTTGGATCAATATGAAATTTGTTTTTTCCTCTTAATTCAGGTCTTTGTGACCTTATGAACAAATTGGATGGAAAACAAATGTTATGGTGGGCCCTGTGAATGGTTTAATGTTGAAATCATTATCTTTACTGCTATTTGTAGTATGGTCCAGATAATCTTTGGATATGATTCATTTTTTAGATAATGCTCTAAGATGATCTCTATATTGATGAACTATGTAGATATAATAAATACATCACTTTAGGACCCATGTAACTTTGATCTCCTTGAACCGTTCGTACAACTCAGAGCTCAAGGATATAGAATCACTTGCTAGGGTCCACCTGAAATTTGGATGCATCTGAAACTTGGCCTGACCCCTTAACCAAGTGGGATACACATAATGGATGGGCTGGATTTGTGATCCACGCCTCGGTGGCCCAACAAGTAATTATGAATGTTTTAATGGAGGGTAATGCTCTCAACTTTTGTGTGTGGTGTGGCCCACATGTGCCATAGATTGACTTGATTTTAAGCCCCAGGCCCACCTTGTATTGGTGGCCCATTAATTATGCAAATTGGTTTGTTTGTAAATGTGATATGTGAATGGTCCAGATCTTTGTTAAAATTTCTATATATTGACAGTGTACAATCATGTGACCATGTAGTGCGTGGATAGCCTACAATTGATACAAGTATGATGAATGCATAGCCCCTTGAGCTCCACTGCATAGAACTCATGTGAATTCCATTGATGTGTGGGCCTAAGAATGTTAAGGCCCATTTTGAGTGAATGTCATGTGGGCCCATTAGTGGTAGCCTTGTTTGGGCCAACCATTGGCCCTCTTCGGCAAGAGTTTGTGATCTCCATGTGTTGAATGTATGCTATCTTGAATCATGTGAAATTGTGTTGTGTGTATAGCCCTTCACCACTTAACATGTGATATAATATAGGTTGTATTGTGTTGCTGCCTTAGTTTACCTAATTATATAACGAGTACACAACCCTTCACCACTTGGCACTTTGGTTAGAGTGCGACCTTAAGTAGTAGGATCATATGATATGTGTTTAAACCCGTAAATGTGTTCAATTATAACAAATACGTAGACTTAAGTGGTGTGAGGATGTGATATATGTGTTTGGGCCCTTAATCATGTAGGCATGTGACATATGTATGGCTACCTAATCATATGTAATTGTGGAGTATATGTAGTCGTCTAACCATATGATTGCGAAATGTACAGAAGGCCATCCAACTACATGAAATTAGGTGGCATTGGTGACCACCCAATGACATGACCACGTGCTTATGGGCATAGCCATGGTCACCAAAACCATGAACAATCAGGTTGTACGTGCAGATTTTTCTTAGTCATGAGAATTATGATATGGGTTGGATTATACAACTGATAATGGAGTGGCTCTCAATTCGGTGTCATGCAACATAAATACAACCTTTACATTATGCTCATAAGTGAGGCAGATGCGGGGACCACTACACTATATTTGATGTGATAGAAGCTAGTTCTTGGCCTCTTGATCATGTGACACCGAATCTGAGTCGTTCTATGTATGAAGTATAGTGCGATCATAGTTTAAGAGTTAGTGTAATGTAGTGCAACCAGGTATGGTGGGTATGCTTGTGATTGTGCCTTGGATGCTTTGAGATACGGTAACTAGATCATGATACTAATTGTATGTCCACTCAACCAAGTAAAATTATGGCATCGACAACCTGACCATGTGGGAGCTTAATAAAGTGGTTGCCCATACATGTTTGAGTTATGGTGTAGTAAAAATAAGTAACCATGTGACCTTAAATCCTTTATTATGGCAAGTAGAGTGACATTTGTATGGCCACTCAACCATATGGACTTATGATAATGGAGTGGCCATAAGACCATGTGGGCATATGAGAATTATGTGATTACTCAGACTCGTGGACTATGATGATAGTATAACCTCTTGAGTATGTGGACTTAGGATGTGTGTTAGATTGATTATGGACCCTACCTTGATGTAAGTACTGCATATTTCACCATTTATCCATTAGGCTAGCTAATTCTAGAACATGATTCCAAAATGCCCTAGATACAATTCCTAAATAAGTCAGATGATATGATATAGTGTTAATTGAACGTATAACCTTCGAACACTTGTGAACCCACTCAATGTACATATTTTATCCGTACTGTTCAATTATTTTGCCAACCAAACAGTTCGATTATGGAGCCCGCTGACGTGCGCCTTGTACATCTAAATTGTTCTTCCTTGTACTATCTTAATGTATGTGAGTTACCTATATTATCTACTTGTTGGGACCCACCTTAATGTTTGTGTGTGGACCCATCTACTTGCAGGACCACTTGGAAGTAGGACCCACTACGTTGTATGAGACAAACCCACGTCATCCAACCGTGACTAACTTTTATGTGTATATTATATACTCAAGTCGTTTAACTTAGGGCTCACTATATGTAATGCCCCGACTTTTCAGGACCCGAGTATAGGACCTGTTTCCCAAAAACCCGAGTGTTAACGTTAAAGGATGGTCAAATTCAAGTACACATTTTTTTTCATTCATTCAGAGTAAGCAGATGAGCGTAGAGTGGACAAATCAACATAAAGAAAAATTTTATTTACATTTGGAATATACAAGAAGCTGCTCATAATGACTTATACAAACTAATGCCCTCATTCTTAAAATTACAAAATGAAATAATATTACATGTGAAATAAAATAAATTACAACAATCTTAGGATGTGAAATCCTGTAGCAACCCTGTGAACAGCATCGGCTTACTCTACACCTGCATCAACTGTTATGGTTTGATAGTGTCAATGGCTATCACAATTAGGAGCACCCTCTAAGATTGCACACTCACCATTCATAATCCAATACAGCTCGCAAGTTGTGTAAATGGATATATTAAATAGGGCATTTCATAATCATGATCAAACACTAAAAAATCAATCCAATCAACAGAATCTCATCATAAGCAAAACATAATAGCAATCGTAATATAAGGAAATATATTCAGGTAATCAAATAATCAACCATATGACTTTCTATTACACCTGAAAATCACATTGTACATGAACTCTATAAGATGGTTAGAAAATCGATTTGTGAACTTCAACTCCACCTAAAAATCATGGTACAAGTGAAATCCATACAGTGAATAGAAAATCAACCTTTAAACCTCTACTTCACCCGGGAATCATATCGTACGTGAACTCCGCAAGATGGCTAGAAATCGATAAGCGAACTTCAGCTCCACCTGAAAATCATGGTACAACTGAACTCCATAAATGAAGACACAATCAATATACAAACTCTAGACCACCCACAAATCATATCGTACATGAATACCGCAAGATGACTAGAAAATTGATAAGTGAACTTCAGCTCTACCCGAAAATCATAGTACTACTGAACACCGCAAGATGACTATGAAACAAACATACAACTCTAAACCACCGAGAGATCATATCATACATGAACACCGCAAGATGGCTAGAAAATTGATAAAAGAACTTAAGCTCTACCCAAAAATCATGGTACGACTGAACACAACAATATGGCTGAGAAACAAACATACAACTCTAGACCACCTGAAAATCATATCTTACATGAACACTACAAGATGGCTAGAAAATCGATAAATGAACTTCAGCTCCACCTGAAAATCATGGTACGACTGAACACCACAAGATGGCTAGAAAACAACAGGGTATGTGAACATAACCAACAAGTTATAAAAGGGTACCATAGACCATCAAAGCCATGAGGGCAAATATACAATTCAAGCCACGTAGGGCAAATATGCTGTCTGAGCCACGTAAGGCAAGGTGGGATCTAATCTGCGTAAGTCAACCCATAAGATGGTGAGTTCATGACAGGTTTCATTCATTACATCATTCAATCGCAGACGACAAACGTATATTTATTTAATAATGTACAACTAAAGATAGCATGTTATCACCAAATCGTTTATGTATGTTATAATTAAAGAGATATGTTCGTTATCTACTACAGGAATCAGGCGCGCAACACATTATCATATTCACATGTTCACATGATAAGTTAAGCAACAAATTAAGTAACTTAGGAGATACTGAATGGAAAGGATTAAGGCATCATCTATTGGTTAATGAATTTAAGTAGGAAGCTCAAAGGGTGAGTCTTCACCTTACGTGTCGAGTCGCTAGGAAATGCAGGTGTCATTAGAACTAAATCCTACCATACATTATAAAATCGTATGGTCAGATGCAAGTTTTATACATTATTTAGGGTTAAGGTCTTAACCTAAGGTTTGGATTACCTAGGTTTTAGGGTCTTATCTTAAAGTTTACTTTGATGTTTAGATTCTAAGATTTGAATACGAAATTATTATTAATATTGTTAGTATTATTATTATTGTACAATGGATCAAATAATTTTCATGATAAGAGTATTAGTCCATCAATATTAATAATGATGATTCATAAATTCATATTTAAATGTATCGACATTATCTCGTTTCTTATAATGACTAGTAATCTCTTCAATAATACAAGTATTAATAGTAGAATATTCACTAATGATAAGGACCAACACCAATAAAATATCGATTTACATTTAACCATACGCTAATAATATTGATAATCTCATGGTGATCATTAACATTAAGGATATAATTTATACTAGTTGATGTGATCTTAATAATCTGTGTGATGAAATTAAATAGCATGCCCTACTATCCATGATAATATTTAAGAATGCAAAACACTTATATTTAAGACTTGAAATTTGCCTATAGTAACTAATACAAGTATAGGTAATTTACTAATGGTTAATCATGCTCAAGGTTTATGATCTTGCTAATGATAATGTTGATACTAAAATCGAAATAACTTCAATCTAGAAGGAGGTGGACTTACCTTGGTCCACTCGGTTCGAGTCGAGTTGACTCTACTCCACTTAACCGTCCACCTTTTCTCTTTATTTCCATCTCTCTCTCTCTCCATTTCCTTCTTTCCATTTCTTTTCTTCCTTTTCTTTTATCTGCTACAAGTTAAGCAGAACCACTGGACGACCATTTCGACCCGATGAATTTCACTTATTTGCACGGCGGTGACTCAGTTTTGGCTGAGTCAACTCAGTAGCCATCAAACCCGACTCAACTTCCTTGTTTCTCTTCCCTTTCTTTCTTCTCCTTCCCTTCTTTTTTTGTAACGCCCCTAAAATCGGGGGTCGAGCAGAAGCTCAACTCCTGAGTTCCAACGCATCACTTATGCAACATAAGTAATGATGTTTAAATGTTGTCCATATTAGTGCATTAAACATGAGTGGGATTTTACTAAAACAACATATCATACTCCAGAGATAATTACGTTAAGCAAGTGGAAGACTGAGATAGGTATATAATATATAAAAGTGTTCCTCAATCCCTAGAGTATGAGTATGTTACCAGGCTGAATATATACATGTGTTGATCCAAAATTTATAAAATACAAAAATGTAAATGTCCAACTAATCCTTATAGTCCCTGTAATCCCATCGATCAGTATATGGTCTACATAGACCCGCCTAATAGCTGAATATAGGAGAATTCTTCCTCCTCACTTATGAAATCTCAATCAGCAGCGTAGACATCATTGCCACCTGCATCTACAATAGAGTCTGGTTGGTGTTTTAAAATACAATCCCAGAGTGGGAGTGAGTGATCAACTCAGTGGTACTATAAGGCAAAGGTTAATATGTTATCAATTCAGTCAAGTAGTAATGATAAAGTAATATAACAAACGTTCCCTAACTGCTTTGGTTAATGCAAGGATGATATGTGGTAATGATGTATGCCCTCACCTGCACTCCCTCAGCGACACCATCTCAAGGTCGCACATGCTACTCCCACTGTGCCTTCATCGCCAAAGCACATGCAGTGCGGTGCATGCACGTGTTAGCCGAGTTCTTAATTAGGCTTATTCATATAACAGATTTGGGAAGCTAAGGTACCTCCCTTTAAATCATTTACCCAAACAATGATCCATCCAGGGTCGTCATTCCTAGTTAATCACATACGATAAGCAAGTTATAGGGCAACATCACCCCTAATTTGAAAGCAGTAGATAGGCAAGTTCATGAGTTTACACCCAAGGTCACTACGGGAGGCTCGTCACCATCCACTTAGGCCTATTTTATACTTGAGGTCACTATGAGAGGCTCATCACCTGATCGTAGGCCGACAGCTCGAATACAGTGTCCCATACCATCGTATTCGGCTCACGAGTTTGGGTTACTCACTGGTCACTACGGGGAGGCTCGTCACCCCAGCGTAGGCCGATAACTAAACTACGGTGTCCCATACCACCATGCCCTGCTCATGAGTCAGATCGTGGTACCAAGGTTAAACGGGCTTTACATTGATAAGTGGTACCTTAGATTCAAGCACTCATGGTAAACACACATTAGGCCAATCGGGTTACTTGACAAGTTCAATTGGTACGAGTGCATGCTAAATTAATCGACATGGAGTGCATATGTACTCCTCGTAGCCTAACCACTGCCGATAATCACCGTAAGACTTGAATTCATCGAACGTATCCGTTGTGGTGAAACTAGTTCGGCCACTCGATCGGAGACTGTTACCGATTGCCTGGACTACGTATTAGTCCCAATCATACTCAAATACAATAGGCATTGATATGTGATAGTCAAAACAATATTTAACAATCAATTCAAATGCAATTCTCATTCGGGCATTTTAACAACCATATTGCACATGTTATCATACATAGGCGTTTCATCCATAAATCATGTAATAGCAAGATAGGTTACATGAAGGAAACTGTAACTATAGATAAGGTAATTAAGAATCCTATCTCAACACCCTCATTAAATACATTTCAACAAGTAATTTCTCATTCAGACATTTTATCAAATACTTAAACTACACATTTCAACATACATGTAATAAATTAGTTATAACATATATTATGGTAAATCATTTCACAAAGGAGTTGTCATACGTATAACAAACATGAATTCTAGATTAATAGTCATGGCAAGCATAAATCATAATTTCATATTCATTCAAACATTTCAACAAACACATGGAATGCATTTAGTATACAACCTAGTTTACGCATACATGATATATCGAAAAAGTCGTAACTAAGATCATATAGCAGCAATAAAGTCAGACATAAATCATTGCTAACATTTAAAGCCTTGAAAACCATAACCTACCTTTCGTCGGTACGCTCGTTACGAACTCGGTTCGTACACCATGTCTTTGTCTACGGCACAATGGCTACCTAATCATTGAAATAGGTTAGCTATTTCACCGGTTTCTCTATTTGGATTTTTAAAACAGACTAGGGTTAAGATTTCTTACCCAAAAACGGAGTTGAAACAAGTTGAGTAGCTAGACGTAAAGGTGATTCGATGAGTGGAGTAGCAGAACAGGAGTATTATATCAAACCCCAAAGGTTTCCCTTCGATCTCCACTCTTTTCTCCTCTTTTCTCTCTTCTCTCTCCTCGGGTTAGAGAAAATTCGTATGGGATAAGAGAGGGGTGGTTTAATGTCCTTATATAGGCCCGAAACTGATGACAATGGCCCCAGGGCCATGATATACTTAGGTTATAGCTAAAGGATGTCTGTTTCGGGCCAACGAAGTTCATCTGGAGGTCCATTGCTCACATACAGTCTGAAGAAGGTTCCTTGACAATGGATCTATGCCATGTTAAGGTTTTAATCCGATCTGATTTGTAGATCGACCGAGGAGGACCTGTTTCAGTTCAACGGTCATCGTCACTCGATCAGGGGCATAAGTATACTAACATGTGTAGGGAAATTTCCCTGATCCAAGGGTATAATTTAGTCAGAATATGACGGTCTGAAGTCTTTAATTTTTCCCGTAAGTGAATGGTCCAATTTACTTAAGTTTGAGTTCCTTTTTTAAAGATATTCGTGTTTCTCACACATTTTGCTCAGGGCTCTAGTTGTGCATTTCTAGGTACTATTCGGGCTTGATTCCCACGATAGTTGTCAAGCCCAGTAAGGTGTTCATAACCTTATAGTTTCGTGATAATTAGACTTTCGACGCACGGTCTAGGTTCGATACGGAGTTTCAATATGCTCCCGAGAGCAATTGGGTTTTGAGATTGCTCCTAGGTTTTTGGGTAATGTTGAGTTAGCAATTCTAGTGGTTTTGGGTCTTACAGTTCAAATAGATAGTGGTTCAAGTTAATTCCACTGATTATTTAGTTTAATACTTAATTAATTTTCATCTAATTTCTAAAGGATTCGATCCTTAGTGATTTCTGCCTGAGGTGGTACTCGGGCGGATTTTTTCGAGATGTTACACTTTTCTTTCTCCCTTTCTTTCTCTTTTCTTGCTTCTTCCCCTACTGCTGGAAAACTCCAGCAAGAGAGCTGATCGGTTCGAGTTATGACTCAACCGAGTCGAGTCCAGTTGACTCGGCAGCAAACCCGACCCAACTCCCTGCTTTTACTTCTTCTTCTTCTCATTTCTATTCTCTTCTATTCTCTTACTGCTAGAATCATCCAATAATGGAGCATCGAGCCTAGCCTGACTCACCCCGAACTTGGTTCAGCTCGAGCTGGTGCTGCATGCACCCTCGAATCCTTTCTCTCTCTACTCCCTATCTCCCACTTCTTCTTTCTCTCTCCTAGCTGCTACTGGAAGCATCGAGCAGCACTCGAACCAGGCCCAAGCCGGCCCTATTGCTGGCCTGGATCGGATCCAACTCGGTCCTGAATTGGTCCAGGTTGCCTGAGTAGTGCGGAAATAGCGAATCGGCCGCTCCCTCATTCTCTGTTCTTTTCTTCTAGTTTCTTCTTTCCTTCTCTGTTCTTCTTCTATTCTCAGCTTAGCAAGGATTTGCTGAACCCACCTGACGAAAATCGAGTGGCCACACAACTCAATGGTAACTATTTCCGGACAAGGAAGGAGACCCGCTGTTAATGGTGGATGTCAAATGGGAGTTTCTTCCTCCATTCCGCCTTCTTTAGACTGTTCGTGGGGATTCATGGAGCTTGTAGAGGAGAGATTTTGAAAATTCGCCTTCGTTTGGGTGGTGGGTTCACATGGAGAAGAAAATGGCTCAGTTTTGGGTCTCTTCCTTTGCAAGACCTTAGTACACAGTATAAACGGCTAGGATTTGCTCGGAGTCAGATGGTCAAGATGTAGGAAGGGCGAGCTCACGCGGATCACCGAGCCGGCGTGAGGACAGTTCCCATATTTGGAAACTTTGTATTTCCAGGACCCTCTTGCGTCGGTTTTTATGCGAACACACGTGCTCGTCTTCGTGTGAACAAGCTAGGGTTTTGGTCAGCCTTTAGTCACGCACACGATGGATGGTTTGGATTGTACACATGTGTACGATGGTGGGCCACATTTGTAGTAAAACGGACATTCATCTGCTGGTTGGTAAAAACAGGGGGAGAGAGAGAGAAAACTCTCCCATTTTTGGAGAAGCACGGGTCAGCCCGTGCTGACCGGCCCCTCCGGATCCGTGCACAGCGAGTGCACCACCTATGGTGCACACGCAACATTTATGTGTGGTCCACCGTGATGTTTGTGGGAAATCCACTCCTTCCATTCATTTGTACAGGTCCTACTGAGGGCCTCTAACTGAAGATCAGTCAGGCCCAAAGTTCAGGTGGGCCATACAAACTGATTAAGGCCCTTTTATTGTCGATTGTGTCAATCCAACTGTCGAATTTGTTCCAATTCGGCCATCAACAGTCAAAATGTCTTAAGGGATCCTTTGTATGCTCAAACACACCATCCTATGTTTCTATTCACTTAATATATTAATTTTAATTCTTATTATTATTATATGTATACACACACACACACACATACACACACACATAATGTTGTGGGTTAGGTTATTAGGGCCATCCATCTCATGTCTTCATATTATTTGGATATTTATTTAATATTGTTATTATTATTATCATTATTATTATATTATTATTTTCATTATTATTTCCCTCACATATGCATGCATTTTTAAATCATGTTGTGGGTCCCACTTTGCAGGACTACCCATTTCATGGTTTTTATATTATTAATATTTAACCAATATCGCCTATACGTTGTTATTTATTTATCTTTATTTATTTATTCATTCATTATTATTATTATTATAGCTATGTAGGATGTGAGACTACTCATTGTGCGTCATTCAGCTACCTACCCTAACTTTAGGGTTGCTTTGCATTAGTGCGAGCTACACCACATAAATCTCTAATTGCTAAATCATGATTTACTGAGCATTCGGACTATCTAACGATTGGATTGACTAACATTAAATTTTCAATAACCATTAGGATATTAAAGAACACTTAGGTGTGATCCGGGAGTTAGATATGAAACCAGGTAACCCGATCTATGTTTTCAACGGTGGATCCTAAGAAGATAGGTCTCTTTGGCGGTATGACGATCCATCTTGAAAATCGACGGATAGATAGTTTTTAGTAGGGATTGATACTATTTTCAACGGTTGGATTTAGGTTAGGATGAACCTGAATGTTCCCTCGCTAGGCCTGCGTTATTCTAAATTTAGTTATACGATAACACACGAGTACTGAAAAGTATGGGGTGTTACACTGTATCTTATGAGGTTTACCTATGCCTTCTAAACCATTGTAGAACTACTACGATAATTATTCGTAAATCTAACCTACTAACAACCCACTTGAAGGTGAAACCCTCTACATTATATGAGTTTCACCAGTACCATCCATCCAGTGGTTCATTTACTATATGTTATAATTCTGCCTTTCAACTCATAACCACTTGGTGTATGTACTTTGCGTCATCACCACTCATTAACCATAAGGCCCAGTTAGGGTATAACCATGTGGTTCCAATAGAAGAAAATCGTGTTGGGCCAAAGCCACTAATGGAATATCTATCTTGCGAAGGGTATGGTGTAACTCTGAATACAATTAATGCTCGTGATTATGATAGCTTGATATTAGTGATGTTAGTGATTATGGTTAATAGAAGCATGTGATTTAATATCTTGATTAATGATGTTCCACTCCCTAGCATACTAAATTCATCTACTTAACCATGTTGATATTAATCATACTCATGCACCATGGAATAATGGTATGTGTAAGTGTACTTCAATACATTTGTTCATGTGTAAGATATGTCATCTTTAGTTTAGCCACATTACCATGGATTGATATAGTTGATAGTGACATATGATGATTATATGTCATTCTTTCCTTAAAGGTTAAGTAGACCCTAAACTCATGGCATTATATGCATACCACATGCAATTGAATGTATGCCTTATCATAATTGCTTGAATTCATGCATAATCATGACATACATGATAATCGAAATACTACAGTCGTGCTGTATAACATGAGTTGGATCTTAACGATGAAATGTACATCTATGATGATGGCTTGGGTTATCCCTGAAAATGAACAAGACATCAGAAGAGTAGAAATAGCAGGAGATGATGTGCCCCTTGGGTTGAAAGTCCCTAAACACCTATGCTAGCTGGGGATACCTTACCGTTGGGCCGAGTGGATACATGGGTCATGGATTTGACTCCCACTGATGAGGTCAGGTTGAGAAAAGGTGAGTCCAACCTGCTTAAGGGCTGAGGTGCAAACAGGGACCGGTCTGACTTGCCAGTGAGGAGAAGCGGAAATAAGGTCCGCTACTGGCATGTTGGTTGGAAGTCCAGCGCAGGCAGTTATGCGAGATCGATTGCTGGTGTCTGGTGCATGGGTGTCGACCATGGTATTTTTCCTAGATATACAGTTATGATGTGACATGAAAATATGATGATGATGATGATGATGTGATTACGGATGCGTGTAATATGGTTATGGCTGTGGTATAGGAGAAATGAAAATATGACTTGGTGATGCTATTAACTTGGAGTATTACTATGATATATATGTATTACATTGGCATTGGCATCATACCTTACATACTACACGCCTTTCACCATACATGATTTCTTTGTGGCATATTTATCTTGCTTGCATGTAGGACACACTGCACACACGTGTGTACTCACTAGGCTTTTTGCCTAAGCTTCCTATTTTCCATTTTTTCAGGGCAGGAGTAGTTAGGAAGACTTAGCTTTCTCGATACATTGTATCTATTTTTTAATTTGACAATGTTGACGTTGTGTACCTTTTGAAAAGCCTTGTACTTTGTAACCAACAGGATTTATAATGGAGAGTGTTACTTGGTATTTTGAACATGCATCTTCATGCTCGGGTATTATTATATATATATATGAAAAAAATTCAGTCAAAAATCTTCCTTGTGGTGCGCTGAACTTGGGACTTGGTGTATAGAGGTCGAGTGCTGGATTCGGGACATCACGGAAGCTGTCCATCCCCGGATTTGGAACTCAGGACATGATGAGCCTTCTTGCAGTGGATTCACCTTACATTAAAAAACAAACACACCCTTAGAGTAAAACTAGAGATTATGGGTTCAATCCCTAGTGGAGTTACCATTTTGTTTATCACGTTTTGGGTTGATGTATAGAATTTGTATAGTGCTTGTTTGGAATCTTTAATAGACATCATAAAGCATTCATAAATACATAAGAGATAAGAGATAAGTAGACTAGGGGTATTTTATTTCTTTAGATTTATGTACATTCCAGGTGTGACATATCACGACCCTTAATTACATTGTAGAGGAATAAACCTTTATTCTAAAGTACAGCTCAATAAATTTTAATGTAGTGCATGATGCATATGTGTGCTATGCAAGCTAGCCTCAACAATTAAAGGGATCACTTTAGCTTCTTGAGGGCGTGGTGTCCACACCATGAGTTGCAATATGCTGCTTGAGTGAATAGTATTGCGCAATACTCAAAAGACAATTGATCACTCAGTGAACGATATGACTAGTTTCATTATCGGCTTGTGAGAGCTGGCTTGTCCTCGAGATCAGCTAGGGTGATGTTGGCCTCCTAGGTGCATCGCTTGGTGAGCAATATAGCTAGTCTCATTATCAACTTATGAGTGATATTGGCCTCATGGACGCATCACACAATAATGTATAGAAATGACTATGTCAGCATGGTGTTTAGGGAGCTCATGACTATGTCAAACCGGCTAATCTCGAAATCCATAAGACAGGGAGTCCAGGCTCAAAGGCTGAAGCTTATAACTTTCTCAAGATTTAGTCGTTCTCGGTATGTCATATCAGTTAGACATTACTGTGGGAGATAGAGTACATGATAGACATGAGTGTGTTGAGTGATCATAGACTTCTCAAGAGCCCCTATGTTATTAAGCAAATCAATGGGCATAAGCCAACCAACTATGTGATATGAAAAGGAGGCCTTTATATCTCAAGGGACGGGGATGAGTGATCTCATCTCTATTTAGCTCAATGCATAGATGATGGATGAGATGAGATGCACATGAGCATGAATGCATCATAATAAGTGTATGATGATGCATGGAGTTGATGTAAAAGAGTCTAGAGTGACGAGGATCGTCTGGATAACCTAGGATAATGTCTGAGTGAAGCCAATCAAAATGCTCTAATATGAGATCTTTTGCTGCGAGGCTATGTATTATATAATATAACTTCTCAAAAGATTCTAATGAGAGGTAATTATGCAGCTTAAGAGTCATGATACTGAGAATATATCGATGAGCTTGTGAGTGAAATGGTCTAAAGAAGCGAGTTAGGTATCTTAAGGACTCCTAAAGGGCTCCAAAAGATTGAAGTCTAATATATAAATAGGGGTCTGAGATGTTTCCAAAATGACTCGACACATGAGCTTAGATAATCAGCACACTAGTAGCATGTACTAATATAGACAACAGACTAAGTTCGCATATAAATGAGACTGTATTTGCACGGTCTTTATAAGTCGCTCAAAGATGAGTTGTCCAATATCATATTTGAGCATAATTTAGCCAATTGGAAAGGGGAATGTATAGGCTTTCTAACATGCTTTAGAATAGTTTTTGAAAAAGACCAAACAAAATGTCTTTGGGGGGGGGGGGGGGGGGGTGAATAGGACTATGCCAAATTAAAAAATAAATGCAGAATTGAAAGAAAGATAGCCCAATCAAATAATAAAGAAGCACAAGTAAATAGCAACCTCAAATGTACTAGTCTTGAGAGGTTGATACAAACTTAGTTCTAAGGACAACCTAATACCAAAAACCAAAGGCTTATGGCAGGACAACCTTACTAGAATGTTTGTAAGTATCAAAAACCCAAACCAATAAAGAGGTAAAGAAAATAGACTACATTATTACAACAGTCACCACAAGTGCATAAAATAAATTACACCATTCACCACAAATGCTCAAAGTAAATTACAACATTCACACACATAGGCACATTTAATCATCCACCACAACTCCAGGAATTATAGTGGTTTGTTTGTGTATACACCAACTGTTATAAAATAGCCACACAACTACTCCACTCCTAATATCCACTCTGGGCTTACACAATTACAAAATCCCCACACTCTGAGTTTTTTGGATTACCTTAGACAAAGCCAAAATGAGATTTTCCTTGCACAACTTCACAAACCACAAAAACATATAAAAAATGTAAATGATACTTATCTAGAAATTCTCCTTTTGAAGAAGCCCGGTAGAACCAATCCGAGGTAGACGAAGATATTCAATGTCCAGTTTCACAGATGAAAAAGTTCTAGTTCTAAATACTTTTTCATTAAATCAACCTGGGCTAGCTTGATTTGATTTTAATCTCAAGAAAGGGTACAACAAAAATCCCTTCTTAATACAAGATTGGAATGAAGATCATAAAATCAAATTACAAAAGCTAATAAAGAGAATATAAAATTAGCACAATATAACTTAATAAATTCATAAACTTATCTCTCAGAGTGGTGTCTTGATTTATCTTAGAATGAATGAATAAACTTTGAAATTCATGCTCTATTTATAGGTGAAAATACTGTTCACTCGACTGGTCTAAGGGTCGGTTCGATTGGTCGAAGGACTAACTAAATTTCAAATTTTCTGGCGCGATAAGATAAGGTCGTCACTTGACTGGTCGAGTGGCCTACTCGACTGGTCGTGTGGGACCTGAAAAGATTACTGGACTTTGAGTCAACCACTGCATGACCGGTCGAGCACTATTCACTCGACTGGTCGAGCAGTCTCCAGGACTAGTCGAGAGTCCAAAAGAAAATTTTGAAAAATTGTGACAAACCTTGGACTGGTCAAGAAAAGTCTTAGACTGGTCGAGCCAGTACATGGACTAGTCGAACAAGGACTAAGATTAGTCAAGAAAATGATCTATAAACATATGAAATGACTCGGATAAAATACGAAATGAATGTGACTCAACCTATGATCAATCTAGGGTCATCCATACCCGCTTGTGAGTTGGAACAATTGAAACATCATTTGCTTCAGAACCTTGATTTCTTGTTATACATGAAGCTTGAGTTCTTGAGCCTTAGTTCTTAAATTTGAGCTTGAAACCATGAACTTTAACAATCTTCTCTTCAACTTGAAAATGTAAGCAAGTTCGACGAAGATGCAGACAACTTTGAAATGTAAGAACCTGATCAATCAACTCAAAGCATGATACAAATTCTAAATGGTTTGACATAAAAAAAATTTGACAACTCTTCGGGTGCTAGATTTACACTATAGCATTTACAGTTTTGTCATAGACTAATCATCTTAGAGAGAGTTGGTGAGGAATCACTAGAGGGTAGCCTGTGCATATAATGCCATGTTTGTGTTGGCACATTTGTGATGAATGGCTTAGATCTCTCTATTCCTGAATAGGAATGAGGCTTAGTCAGGCTTACTAAGAAGCTTATTCGATGAATTGATGAATGAGCAAGGTGCAATAGGCTCACTCTTGTATGGTCATCTATGCAAGCCACTTTTTACCTTAGTAGGCCATGGTTCTTTAATTATGTTGATTACACCACATGATTTTAGTAGAACTGTCATAACTCCCGCATTTGGAGTTGGATTGAGGTGGTTCAAAGCTTATTGGGAAGGGCCTTCCCTAAGCTTTCTAATATGTCATCATATGTTTGAATCAAATGTCATTCATCTTGTCAAAGAATGTTTTGAAGTGGATACAATACTACTGAAAACTATTGAAAGGAACAATTAAGCTTGGAAGATTCCATGTGTAGCCATGTGCTAACTTAAGATGCTCTGTGCTCATACCATGCATTGGCGTGGGCAAGTAGTGTGCAGGCCGGTGCCAAGGACTTTATCAACAAAAATTTTTAGTAAAGTTTTCCTTAGGAAACAAAGAGTGCACAAGTCTTAAAAGGCAAGGGCAATGGGGAGAAACAATGCATCATTGTTGATGTAATTTAAAGATAACTATAAATGTTGCTTCAGGATTGCATTTTATTATCATTCACTCAAAGATATTCACGAGACATTCTCATTGTATTATCACATCACATAAGAGAAATAAGATCACACACACTTAAAAGGTTTTTATTATAATCTGGGTTTAAATACATGCCAGGTTATGACATACTACAAGTCCTTAATTACATTCTAGGGGAATCACCCTTGATTTTAAGGTAAGATATAAATTATACATAAATAAGCAAATAAATGAAATAAGCTTTCCATTTGCAAGGGACTGAAGTAATTCACATGTTTTAGAGTCAGTGAGACTATATCAGGTGGAGTCCTTGAGATGAAGTGGGCCTTTAAGTAATGAAGTGGGCTTGTACTATATAAACAAACCACGAGCCAACTTAATGGACCATGAATTAACCAGATGGGTTGTGGGTCACTCAGATAGGTTTATACCAAGTGAGATGGCCTTCCTAGTCGAAGGCTCTCATGGAGAACGATGTACACATGACAACCATGTGCTAGGCATATGAAGCAAATGCCAGATACATCGAAATGGTCAATATATGTGGTCGAACAATTACTGCATCAAGCATGATCAATGCTAATAATGTGTCCTGCCCCAAAATCCAACACCCTAGTTTGTTAGAACTTAATTTCGTATCCCAAGTCATGACTAATAATTTAAGTACTCACAATTATGATTCTACAAAAATCACATGACAATAAGCCAAACTTCTATAAAATAAATCCAACAAAATATTTAGTCTTCATTATAAGAATCTAAACTTTCATCTATTCCTCAACTAAACATTTTTTATTTTTTATTTTTAACAATGGAAACACGTTGGAAAGGTAAAATAAAATGGAATAGATGGATAAGGCTTCATTCCACTTCTATCCATAACTAGACTCTGCATCCTAAAATCTAGTATCCATAATAATGGGTGAGCTTATAAAGGCCAATGAGATAATCTTGTGCAGTTTATCACATATAAAAATTTTAAAAATTGCATAAAATATATATTTTACAGAATAAGAGTATTCAAGACTAGAATGAAATACTTTATAAATATTAAATTTAGAATTATACATGCTTTCTAATAAAATCATGAATACAGTAGAACAAGTGAATATGAATCAACCTCCTTAGTACCATTAATTATTAAAATGACCAGAATTGCTTTACTACAACTGACCAATACTTCCCATTATAACACCTAGCCTAGCAATAAGAACCTTTTATATGATGCACACCCATCCAAAGGGCATTCTTGGCCTAGCAATAGGAACTTTTTAAACTTAGACTCACCCATCCAATGGCTCACTAGTGAGAAACCATTCAACATGGGTGAATAAAATATATAACTCTTACTGAACCTGATAGTAAGAACTTTTTGCAATCCTCACCCAGCCAAAGGATCTACAGTAGATATCTAATCACAATTTTCATATACTTTTTAGGTAGTCAATAAGTCTTAAACCTTTCTAAGGTCTCCGACATTCAATTATACTCTCCGTGATTTATAAGTTTTTCCAATATACAACGATTTTAGCAAATTCAACATAGTTTTCAAAATCATCACGAATTGCTTTCCGAAAAATAAAATCAAGTATCTCATGTAATAACTTTGAATTTTCAGCAACAAATTTAATAATAAATCTAAATTTTTTAAAAAAATTATACAAAAGCCCTCTAAATATATGATTTTTTAAAACATAGCATATGATTTCAAATGCAAAGCATTATAGGGTAGGTTTTTGGGTGATCTAATAAGCAAAACTTAGAATTTTCATGCGAGGTAGTTCCTAATATAATTAGGCTTATAAAATCACACTTTAATCCTTATTTTTCCAAAAAAATTATGAAAAACCCATATGACTAAAAAGTTACACAATTTAGGCATCATGGCCTTGATTTTTTTACGTTTAGAATATAGAAATACAATCTATAGATTTGGAATTTTAATTTTCCATATGTCTAACATTATTTAAGTCATAAGCTTTTGAATTTCTAGAAAATCAAGTGGGAATACCCATGTAACTGTTAAATTGAAAGGATACGTTGTATCTAATTTAACATCCACCTTGTTCAACTGAAATTAAAGGGTGAAGAATGCTTGAAGGTGAATGAAGATATGATAAATTTCAAGCGATTAGTCACCAATGTAGGACGTTAGATTAACCTAAACAAATATCTGAATGTAAATGTTTGCCAGCCCCAAGTGTAGGGTTGCGATTTAGTAATAGCTTGATGGGATCGAGATCGTTCTATTGGGACTTGTGGTTGACTAGAATAAAACAATGATGTAAGGTTATGGGTTCTAGAAAATTAATAAGGTAAAAACAATAAGTAAAAAGCACTAATGATCCAAGAATCTCCACTTAACAAATTCTTAAACCAATTCATTTATTCAAGCAGATAACTCAACTAGAATCGAATTCTAATTCGTTCTAATCAAAACATAAATTTGTAAATTTAATAAACAACATCCAATTAAGATATATGAATTGAGATAAAATAATTTATCATAAAGATCTAGGCAATTGATCGAGGGAATTAAAAACTTCTATTGTATCCAAAGTTGACAATAGAACAATCGGTTTTATAGATCAGTTCCTTTTCCAAATTAGGAATTCAATCAACATAATCACAATTCAACATTTAAAAGTCATAAACTTGAATTAAAAATGAATTAAATCGAAGAATTCATCAAGATGTTCATCCCTTAGAATTAACTAAGAGATTAGCATAGCATGGCTAAGATCTCAAAACAAAAATAAAGAAAATAAACTAGATTGAGGAATTGAAGAGGAATAAGGACACCGAAGAAGCTTTGCCTTCACTTGAACTCTCTCCCAAGACCTAATTTGTCACTAAAATAACTTAGAAATGCTTGTTTATATAGGAAAATTTTGCACTGACTTAAGAAGTTATGCACTTATGCACTTTCACGCATTGTCGATTGATGTCCTCGATCAATCGAGAGTGATCAAAGAAATCTTCAGTTGATTGAACTCAAATTCTCAATCAATTAAACGTGCCAAAAAACGTCTAGTGATCAAATTTAAAAAATCATTGCATTGCCGATTGATCAAATTAAAGTTGTCAAAAAGTGTCTAACGAGTTTTTCTAAAAATGCAAAATTTTCTCTAACAATTCTTGGTCAATTGAGACTGCTTGAAGATTTGTCAATCGATCGATGGCTCTGGTCTTCATCTTCACCTTAATACTTAGTTTCCTTAGATCTTTGACACTTGAGATCTTCAAGTTTATCCTGCATTCTTCAATCATCAACTCTAATATCTTTTGGGCTTCTATTCGACACTTTTAACACGTATTTGACTTAGATTCATGGGAAAATTTATTCAATTAGATCAATTTAACACTAATATTCATGGGAAAACAATGCATTATAGGAGATAAATATTATATATTTAGGTCTTATCACACCCCTAACCAGTATTTTGTTAGTCTCGAGCAAAACATGAGAATTTTTTTTAAAAAAATTCTAAGATCAAAATTCTTTTTCGAGCAGACTAACTCCATATATTCATATATCCTTGAACAACCCAATATTATAATTCCAAGGTACAAGCTTATAAAAATATCAGTTTAAAGCCTAGCACACCTAGATGAGAGTACGTCTGCTGGGAGTGGAGTGAGGAAACCGAACCACTATACATGTTTATGTTTGGAATTATGAATTACGTACATTCCTATTCATACTTATGTATTTGATTAGTTAAATTATATGACTGCTTGAAGTGAATTGTATGCTAGGCACTTAAGTTGTAAAGCACACTATTGATTATAGACTAGTTGCTCTAATTGACATATCATTTGTAGTCTATGTGATTATACCTACTTTGGCTTGGAAGCCTTAGTGTTAAATAGCCTTATTTAATTTAATTTGGTACATTAGTTTAGGTAAGTAATTTTATTTTTAATTGGCATAATTTTTAAGTGGTCATATTCATATCCCTATAGGATATACTCATTCATTCCTTATCTCCGTTAGGCTTCCACATGCATAGCTTATGGGCCCACCATGCACAATTTCACTACCAACATACCTATATCCAACGCTGCTGATGAAGGCCCTGACCACCAAAATTTTAGGCTAAAACATGTGCATCGAGTATGTGATTGGATGAAAGTCCAAAATGTGGATGGGGCTTCGGTGGATCCTTGACTATGGGGCCCACTGCAATGTGTGTGGCTTACATCCATGTCGTCCATCTGTTTTGACAACTTATTGTAAGGCATAATCTAAAAAATAAAGCAGATCCAAATATTAGGTGGACCACACCAAAGAAATAGTGGTGACTAACCATTAAAAACTGGTGACTAACCATTAAAAACTTATTGTGGCCACAAAAGTTTTGGATCATGCTGATATTTGTGTGGTCCCTTCATCCAGTTCTTTGTGACCTTATCAAAAAGTTGGATGGAAAATAAACATTGCGAAGGCCCTAAAGACGTTTTTGATGGTGGGTGTTCAATTCACATAGTTTCTTGTGCTGTGGTCCACCATAGAGTTGGATCTGCTTCATTTTAGGGATCATGCCCTAAAATGAATTGTCAAAATAGAAGGATGGCGTGGATGTACGGAACATATGTCACTGTGGGCCCCACAGTCAGGGATCTATGGAAGCCGCATCCCAAAATGCCATACATATTTGCTGTGATTGGAGCTGGGCATCGGACCGAGTCGGATCGGATTGGGTCCAACTCGACTCGGCCCGGATTCTACATGCCCCAACCCGAACTCGGACTAATCCGAGACCGAGTCCAGGTCATCTGACTCGGACCAACCCGAACTCCTGTTGGCTTGAACTGATCCGAGTCAACTCGGTTAGGAAAACCAAGTCAGATCGGATTGGGCAAGGTTCGGACAAAAAGGATGTACGGTGTGGACTTGAAAAATAATTATTATTATGGGCCCCACATGGTAACGGTAACAATCACTAAGTTGTTGCTCGACCAACAGCTAATCCACTCTCCTTTTTATTATTATTATTATTTTCCCATTTGTACCAGTTCCCTGCGATTTAAGGATTTTTCTCTTTCTCCTCTTCTCGTTTTTCACGACTCCATGGACATGAACTGAGCTTTGATCTCCACAGCACGAGTTAATCAGGTTTTGGTAAGCATTCAATTTCTTCTTCTTCTTCCGTTACAAATCAATCTGATTGAGTGGATTTTCTCAGCACTGGATCCTCAAACCCTGCCTCCAATCGGACTAAACTAGTTCAATCCACATCAATTAGGGCGAACGTTAGAAGAATTAAATGGAGAATCATTCCCATCGATTGAGGAGTCATCAGTTTCAAAAGAAGAAATCCATTGAGAAAACCAATGACAGAATCAGTGAACTACCTGAGGAGAGGAAGAAGACCGGGCAGGTAGCGCTTGTTTGTTCGGGCGGGACAGGGATGGACGACCAGACTAGTGGAGTACGGGTGTCGGGCAGGCAGCAGAACGAGCGTTGAAGAAGAAGAGGAGACTGAAGAGGAAGAAGATCGAGAAGGGGATGTGCTGTGCTCGTTCGTTTGGTAGGGTAAGAAAAGAGGGGAGGGGTGTAAACGATTTAGGGTTTTAAAAAAAAAACATTATTTATAATACCTGCTCCGGGTCGGGTCTGGTCGGTTCGGTGCGGATCCTATCGGTTCGAGTATTCAAATCGAATCTGTCCGGATAAACCTCTATCCGGACCCAACCCGAAAAACGATCAGATATAGATTTCCACACTCGATTAGGCCCGATCTAGGCCGTCGGTTCTGTTCGAAACAGGTCAGATCAGGTCGGATCCATCGGATCACTTCAAAAATGCCCACCTCTAGCCGTGATTAAGAATCGGACGAAAGCGGATTGGCTGGTGTACCTCACACCAGCTATGTAGCTGTTGTATTGATGTCAGCATGTTCTGTGGGTCTAATCATGAGGTATGTGTTATATCGAAACCGTCCATCCATGTGGCGAGCTTGTCTTAAGGCTTGACATGAAAAATAAGAAAGATCTAACTATAAACTGGACCACACAGCAAAAAGCAGTGGGGGATTGTTTTGGATCAATATTAAATTTGTGTTTCCTCTTCATTCAGGTCTTTGTGACCTTATGAACAGATTGGATGGAAAATAAACGTTATGGTGGGTTCTACCAATTGTTTAACGGTGAAAATCATTATCTCTGTTGCTATTTGTGGTGTGGTCCAGATGATCTTTGGATATGATTTATTTTTTGGATAATGCTCTAAAATGATCTCTAAAAATAGTTGAATGGTGTAGATATAATAAATACGTCACTGTGAGGGCCATGTAACTTTGATCTCCTTTGAACCGTTCGTAAAAAGTTGGAGCTCCAGGAGCGTCAGTACTCGTCTTCCCACGACACGTACCTATAGCAGCTATATAGCTGGTGTGTGGTACACCAGCCAATCCGCTTCCCAATCGGACTGGCCATAACTCATGCGCCGAGGTGTAGGTGGGCCACAACTAAAAGCCAAGTTGGTCAGGCGATGCTAGCCAACAATATGGCCAGTGTGATTTTTAGTGTCATGCCTATCTGTCCTAGCTTATAACAGATGGACGGTCCTTGTCGTCGGTCCCATGTGCCACACTTACGCAGATATCATTATTAGTTGAAAAAATGATTCCGTTGAATAATTCATGGCTTGATTTTCGAAACTAAATCCTTGTCTTGTTTCGGCCGGCTGACTTTTCAATTTATATTGCATTGCCATGTGGACGGCTACCAAGTGCTTGACTCCAGCGCACTGGAGGTCTTGTTACGTATCAATATAAAAAAAAATGTTTTGTTACAACCCGTGTTGTTATTTCTGCATCCAGATTGTAGCCATTGGATCCGGGGTCCTGTACAATTATAATAACTATTTGTGTAATCGTGGATGGATGGTACGCGGATTGCCTACCGAGTAACTCATTAGGCTAACCGTACTAAGTATACTCTCTGGGGGTCCACCATGATTTATGCATTTTATTCATTCCGTCCATCCATCTTACCAGATAATTTTAGAAGTTGAGCCAAAAAATTAATCATATCCAAAACTCAAGTGGACCACACCACCGGAAACAGTGTGAAACGAATGTCGGCTGGCTGAAAAATTCTTGCAGCCCACAGAACTTTTGGAGTAAGCTGAGTTTTTGTTTTCCCTTCATCCATGTCCGTGGGATCTCATGAACAAGTTGAATGACAAATAAACATCACCGTCGGCCTTAGAAAGTTTTCAATGGTGGTGATTCCCACTGTTTTGCTGTGGTGTATTCCACTTGATCTTTGTATATGCTTCGATTTTGGGTTGAACTTCTAAAAGGAGTTGGAAAAATGGATGGACGGCGTGGATGAAGCACATGCATTCACAGTGGGCCCAACATAGTTTACTGGGTACGATAAAGCATAATTAGAAACTCAGTACGCAATCCGAATTCGGATGGATGATAATTGATACCTACAAAAATTTTAAGATCAAAGGCTAGAAATATTTCCAATATGAGAGTTTCTTCCCACCAATTAATGATCCATACCATTCGTACACGAGGTCTACTTTAGAGTGGTTTTATGCAAAAAGATATGTTTCTCATCCAGCTCTAACGTAAATTTGCCCCATGTAGACCATTTACCGTGGGTTCTGCGAGATGGACGCTCTAGATGTTTATGCGATGGGCAGAAATGGCCAACTTAGAATTCTTTTTAAAGAAAGTAGAAATGATCGCATACTTGCCATTGTGTCACATATATAGAATATCAAATCCGTACAAAAAACTGGGTCACACCAAGGTGGTCACGTCACCTATTACGAAAATCAGGCCGATCCACATACAGCGGGCCACGCGATCTTGGTATCAAAGGAATGGAAGCGGATTGGCACACACCACCGTGTGAAGGGAAGCGGATTAGCTACTGATAAGTTGAGTAGCGAGAGTGGCTACTAAAGTGACATCACCAAGTTTTGTGGCCCACTATGATATATGTATTGTATCCATACCACCCATCCATTTGGAGAGATAAATTTATGGCATCAGCCAATGAATGAGTCAGATCCAAAACTCGAGTGGACCCCATCACACAAAACAGTGGAGAGATTAGCATCTACCATTAAAAAGTTTTAGGGTCTGCAAAAGTTTTCGATCAAGATGATATTTGTGTTTTCACTTCTTTCGTGTCTGTGTTAACTTATGAAATGGCTGGATCTCAAATAAAGATCATGGTGGACCTAAGAAGGTTTCAACGGTGGCATTACTCTCCCCCTTGTTTTCTGTAGTGGGTCCGTTCTAGCCTAGGGTCTGACTTATTCTTTAGATCATGCCCTAAAATGATCTCTCAAAATGGATGGACGGTGATCTCTCAAGATGGATGGATGGTGTAGATACAATACATACATCGTGGTGGGGCCCATAAAATTTGGTGACGTCACTTCAGTACCTAGTCTCGCTCCTTAACCCGTCAGTAGCTAATGCGCGTGCCGTGAGAAGACGAGCGCTGAAGCTCCTCCAGCTCTGAGTTGTACGAACGCTCCTAAGGAGATCAAAGCATCATGGGCTCCACAATGATGTATTTATTATATCGATACCGTTCATCCATTTTCCAAGATCATTTTATATCGTTAGCCCAAAAAAGAGTTGTATCAAAAGCTCAACTAGACTACACTACAAATGGAAGTGGGACAATGATTCTCACCGTTAAAACATTCGTAGTGTAAGTCCCGTATCCTAGACCGTACTGTTCCGTCAACTTCCGCGGTCTTCCTGATCGAATTTCGGCAACCTTCGACCTTTAACCAGTATTTGCGCGCAACCCTGATTCACACGCCGTCAATCCGAGTAGACTCAACCTGAGACTAATACCTTAGCGACTGAGTTGTCGCCGCGGTACTGATGCCGTGACTCATGTGCTGATGCAATACTCTGGCCAGGAGATGTGGGCCAGCGTTCGGTGCGAGGAAAACGCCGCGCATGTGAATTCCAAGAGAATCTCTACGATTTGTCACATCAACCCATCAATCCCATCATGTCAAGTACATGTCAAGTACACATCACCTTTCACCCATTCCCAAGCAACCACAAAAGTTAAAAAGTTCTTACAAGCCCATACCTTTCTTGCACCAAAAACCCTAAAAGTCAAAAATCTCTTACACACCCATCACTCACCACATCCATCACTCCATCACCCATCACTCTCTCTCCCTTTACAAGTCTCTCTCTCATTTTCAAACTCATTCCCAAGCAAGAGAGAAAACACCATACGTCCAAGCCTTTCCAAGCATTCCCAAGCAACAAGTGTGGCCCACCTTCCCACCCTCTCATCTCCCATCTCAACCATCCAAACCTCATCTCCTCCGTTGGAATCGAAGTTAAGGAGCTAAGGAAGCCAAGGGAGTAAGAAGATCAAGCGGTGGGTGCTTTGATAGAGTAGTTTTAATGTTTTTAAGATGGGCCAAGTGAGGCCAACCAACCAATGGTTTGGATCTCACTTGGGACCCTAAGATGTGGCCGATGGCCCACTTTGATCATCATGATCATTCCATGATGGGGCCATTCTCCATGGACCCCATTATGATGTTTATTTTTCTTGTATACCTAGGGTCATCTAGACCGTCTATTTTAGTGGAGAAGGGATCTCCACTGTTAGATTTTGATTTAATGGGCCCATGTGTAATGGGACCCACTTGATGTATGATTACTGCAAGGGAGGGCCCATAGTGTCGGGGTCCCTCCATCACGCGTGTCCCACTCTCTATCCCTCTCTCTCCCTCTCTATTTCATTTTCTTTTATGAGATCATGATATGGTTATGTGGCTCACTTGAATGGACCCCACCATGAGGCATGTATTCTATCCAAACCATCCACAAGTGGGGCCCACTTTGTGTGTGTTGTATCCACACCATCCTCCATGAGGTGGCCCACCTGAGCAGGGCCCACCTCTAATGTATTTGTTACATGCAACGTCCAGCGTCCAGGGACGCTGGACGTGGTTTGGAAAACACAAATATCAGCTTGTTTCCAAGCTTATGGGTGGCCCACTCATATAGGCCCCACCTTAATGTATGTATTCAATCCACGCCGTCCATTCCCTTCTCAACCTCATTTCAGGCGTTGAACCGAAAAATAGAGTCAATCCGAGGTTCTGACAGGCCATACCATAGCAAATGGTGGTTTTCACCGTTGAAATCTTCCCTGATATTTTTATATGCCGAAATATGCTCAATATCGGGCTTGTTTTGCTTGTCTTAAGCCATGGAGGGCCATTGGACGGAGTGGATTCTCAAGATGTGGACCCCACCTGTAAAAAACCACAGGAAACTAGAAATCAAAGAAAAAAATTAGAGAACACAGCAGCCGATGCTACTGTGTCAGAGGCACAGGCAGCGCCTGCTGCGAGCGGACGAGCGGACGACAACAATCCACGGCTCTACATGTGGGCCCCACCATGATGTATATTTTGCATCCACATCATTCACGAGGTGGGCCACTCCCAGCAGTGGGCCCCCTCCAAATTTTAGCTCCATCCACAGATCAGGTGGCCCACACTGCAGGAAACAGTGAGATTGAACCTCTGCCATTGAAACCCCCCTTTTCTGGGCCACAGAAGTTTGGATCAAGATGGAATTTGTGTTTTTCCTTTCACTCAGGTCCACGTGACCTCATGAACAGTTTGGATGGGAAATAAACATTACAGTGGGCCCCAGGCCCACCTCCAGGTCCACGTGACCTTATAAACAGGTTGAATGGTAAATAAATATTACGGTGGGTCCCCCACCCTGACCGTGTGACCTTAAAAATAGATTGGATTGCAAATAAATATTACAGTGGGCCCTAGGCCCATGTGACCCTATGAACAGTTTGGATGGAAAATAAACATTATGTTAGGCCTAGGCCGGGTGGAAAATAAACATTTTGGTGGGTCCTACTTAGGACCCACTTATGTATGTATTGTGTCCACACCTTTCATCAGTATGGACCTCCACCATGGAGTATGTGATTAATCTATGCCTTCCATCCCTATGGGACCTACCATGATGCATGAGTTTCATCCAAACCGTCCAACCATTTTGGAGATTTGTGTAAGGCCATTAGTTGAGGCCATCTTAATGTATTTGTGGCCCGTGGTTGAGGCCCACTTCAATATATATATATATATATATATATATATATATATATATATATATGTATGTATGTGTGTGTGTGTGTGTGTGTGTGTGTGTGTGTGTGTGTGTGTATATATATATGTATATGTGTGTGTGTGTGTGTGTGTGTGTGTGTATATAAGGCCCATGGGTTATGGCCCATTGCAATGTACATAAGGCCCATTGGTGCGGCCCATTAATGTGGCCCACTTGATGAATATAAGGCCCATATGATATGGCCCATTTGATGTATTTAAGGCCCAATGGGATGTACCTAAGGTTCATTGCAATGTGTGATCCCAATATAGTTTATGTGATGATGTTTACGACGGACTATGCCTTGGGAGCAATGATGGTTTGACGTCCACATCACAAGTATAATGTTTGTTAAATGTCCACATTACAACTCTCCCTAGGGCGCATTGTTTGGCCCGTACTTGTTGTGTGTAAGCCGTCTAGGCCATCTGCGTTGTAAGGATAGTGCATTACTTTATAACATGTGTAGTATAGCTCCATAACTCATGATCATACGCATCATATGTATGCTTAATATGAGAAGTGACTGATCATAGCACATGCCTTCAGACAGATTGTTTAAGGGCTCCTGGATAGGCGGTGTTGCCCTACATGAGCGCACGACACGCGTAGGATTTTTGCATGACTGGATAGTGTGATTCATGCATTCGCATTGTGTGACATGGTTACCGTATGCCCTAGCCACATCAGGGTCGTAGCCTCCACAGGCATATCGTGGTTGGCAGGATTGGATACCAAAAATCTTGTTCTACATAGGGTGATATAGATATCCCTGGGTGAAAGTCCCTAAACCCTTATGGTACCAAAAGGTTGCTCCAACATCTAGACCGAGTGGGTGCATGAGCGTCGAGTGCTGATTACCAGACGGTTGCGCTTTCTATTGTGTCGTGGTCGGTTGAAAGGGGATGCGGCCTTACCCGCCCGAGAGGAGGGGGCAAAGCTAGGCTGAGTCTGACCAGCTCGAAGAATGGGTCCGCTATCGACGAGCCGAGCTCGATATTGGCAAGCGGATAGTGAGGTCTCTTCCACTCACCTTATTGCTGCGATGGGGTGACAATCTGGTTAGAGTGTACTAGACCCCAGTGATATTCCAGAGTTGAGTTGTATTGATATGTGGACTTAGATGAGGATTCGCATGCTTGAGTTGTATTTCACACCGCATGGCCTTGGTATGGCCGACATCATTCATGTCTTGCACCGCATGGCCTTGGTATGACCGACATCATCCATGCCTCGCATTGCATAGCCTTGGTATGGCTCATGGTATTCATGGGTTCATCAGCATGTTCCACATTACTCTGATACTGCAGAGTTGTATTACTACCTTGCACACACACTTTCACTGCCCTCTAAGCTTTCCATAAGCTTATGCACAACCGTTGCGTGCAGGTGACGTTGGAGCGCAACAGCGCTAAGGCAGGAGTGCTTTGTAGATCATCTTGGAGCTTTTTATTTATTATCATTGTATTTCCCTTTATGCTCATTGTACTTTTAAAGTTTTTTATCATAGTGAAAATGTGATGGTGTTTTTGGTTGTTGTTTGTGGGGTTATGCTTTGGTTATGCTTATTACGAATCAAACTGATGTTGAAAATCCTCCTCGTAGCATCCCAGGATCGAAACCTGGGGAATGGGCACTAGGAGCCGAGAATGGGGTTCTACGGAGGCTGTCGGCGCCAGATTCGGCGATCGGGAATTTTGTGAACCCGGTTTTCGAGTTTGGGGCGTGACAGAAGTTGGTATCAGAGCATAACTCAGGAATAACCAAGAATAATATTACATGTCTGCTATGAATGATTAAGTCCTAAGTTCGGATAGCCTAACGATCTTTTATTACAGACCCTTAACGTGCGTGCTTTCGAGAGTTTTCAAATTGATAGGCACCTTTGCTCTTTCCTGTAGTATAAGATGCCCAGGAGAGTAACCAGATCGACTCCCACACCACCACCTGAGACTCCCGCACCACCACCTGAGACTCTCGCACCACCACCTGAGACCCCCACACTACCACCTACGATTCTCGCTCCACCACCAGAGATTCCTACTGCCCAGCCTATGGATGCAGCTCCTTTACCAAAAACCGGTACGGATCCGACCGTATCCGTGAGTGCTTCCCAGTTACAGCAGATGTTGCAGGCTGTGACGGCCGCACTTTAGGGGCAGAGCAAACACCCTGTCGTTTCTCCAGCCCAGGTAGAGCAGGAGCGCGCGAGTGCCCTCCTTCAAGAGTTCCAACGGCTCGATCCCCCTCGTTTCCAGGGTGAGCCAGACCTGACAGTAGTTGAGAGATGGCACGCCGATGTGGAGAAGATATTGAAAACGATGGGATGCACGACTGAGCGGCGAGTCCGATTAGCTGTATTTCTCCTCCATGGTGAGGCTGAGCACTGGTGGATGTCAGTCTCCCGAGTAGCGGGCGCTGATTTTGTATGGACTTGGGAGGATTTTGTAGATTGGTTTGACCGACAGTATTTTCCTGATCACATCCGACGACAGTGGGCGTTGGAGTTCGAGGCCTTGGTGCAGGGTGATATGTTGGTGGCTCAGTATGCCGCTCGTTTTGTAGCACTGTCCAGATTTGCATCGTACTTGGTGGATGATGAGGAGCGGAGAGCCCGTCGATTTGAGGGCGGCTTGCGTTACGGTCTTCGAGGCCGTGTTATTGGGTATGAGCTCCCGACTTTCGAGGGAGTGGTACGGAAGGCCCAGATTTTTTAGGCTGAGCGGGCCGGTTCTCAGTCTGATTGTGGTCAGAGGAAAGACCGGAAGAGGCAGGCTCCTTCCAGTGATTTCCAGCAGGGTCGACCACAGCAGAGGCGCACAGGTCGCCCAGCCTTTCGAGCACCAGTAGCACCTCCAGCACCACCTCCGAGGCAGTTCGCCGGCTCTTGTTTTAGGTGCTGTTTCATAGGGCACCATATGTGGGAGTGTCCTCACCCCCAGCAACAGCAGCAACAAAAGAGAGGTCCACAGCAGCCTCCACCGCAGCAGCAGTAGAGACCCCCACAGTAGCAGCGACAGCAATCCCCACCACCGAGGCCACCTCAGCAGCAGCATCAGCACTAGCCTCCGAGACCGCAGCAGCAGAGGCAGCAGTTTCGACCGCCTCAGCGACACCAGCAGCAGCAGCACGTTCAGAGGGGACAGGTGCCTCCCCAGTTAGCTCAGGCTAGGTTTTATGCGGCTCAGCAGGACCCGCAATCATCCGGAGGAGTTGTCGAGGGTATACTCTTAGTATCTGCATGCATTGCACGTGTGTTGTTTGATTCTGGTGCATCACATTCTTTGTGGCCGAGAGTTTTTACCGATCGACTGATTTGCCTTTGGAGTCTGCTCGTGAGGGCTTGTCAGTATCGACTCCCTTGGGAAAGACTGCAGTGTTGGGCCGATTTTGCTCGTCTTGCCCCGTTCTAGTTGGGGATATCTTTTTACCTGCAAATCTGTTTGCATTACCGATGTCCGAGTTCGACGTCATCTGGGCATGGATTGGCTTGCCGAGTACCACGCCATGTTGGATTGTTCCACGAGGACAGTCACATTTTGTATACCTGGCTTGCCGTAGTTCCAATTCACTGCTGAGCCCAGAGGAGAGCCGTTGTCTTGTTTAATGTCATGTGCCATAGAGGAGCCCATAGTTGTGGGCATCGATCAGTTTTCTGTGGTTACGATTTTCCCGATGTGTTCCAGGAGATTCCGGGATTACCGCCTCGCCGACTCACCGAGTTTCAGATTGATCTCGTGCCCGGTACCGTGCCTATTTCAAAGGCCCCGTATCATATGACACCATTGGAGTTGTGGGAACTGCAGAAGCAGTTGGACAAGTTGTGTGAGTTGGGCTTTATCCGTCCGAGCATTTCGCCGTGGGGTGCGCTGGTACACTTCGTGAAGAAGAAGGATGGCTCATCGAGGCTCTGCGTAGATTACCGCGAGCTCAACAAGGTCACGATCAAGAACAAGTACCCACTCCCAAGGATTGATGATTTGTTTGATCAGCTGCAGGGTGCACAGTTCTTTTCGAAGATTGACTTGCGTTCCGGTTATCATCAGATTCGGGTCCGAGAGGAGGACATTCCGAAGACAGCATTCAGGACGCGTTATGGTCATTTCGAGTTTCAGGTCATGTCCTTCGGACTGACCAATGCGCCCGCAGTGTTCATGCAGTTGATAAATGAGGTCTTCCGCCCTTATCTCGATCAGTTTGTTGCAGTCTTCATTGACGACATTCTGATCTATTCGAGGACCCGTGAGGAGCATGAGCAGCATCTAGAGGTTACGTTGCAGACCCTTTGCGCACACCAGCTATATGCGAAGCTGGAGAAGTGTGAGTTCTGGCAGGAGGAGGTGAAGTTCCTCGGTCACGTGGTGACGAGGGAGGGTGTCGCAGTGGATCCCTCGAAGGTTGAGGCAGTGCGTCAGTGGAGCCAGCTCACGACTGCATCTGAGATTCGCAGTTTCCTTAGTTTGGCGGGATACTACCAGTGTTTTATTGAGGGCTTCTCTCATATTGCAGCCCCGCTAACCAGGTTGACTCGGAAGGGTATAGAGTTTATTTGGAGCAACGCCTGCGAGCGAGTATTTATGGAGTTGAAGGACCACCTCATGTCTGCTCCTGTCCTCACTCTTCCCTCTGGGAGTGATAGTTTTATTATATTTTCCGATGCCTCGCATATTAGTTTGGGTGTTGTCCTTATGCAGCACGGGAGACCAGTGGCCTTCGCATCTCGTCAGCTTAAGGTCCATGAGCTGAACTACCCTACAGATGATTTAGAGCTGGCTGTAGTGGTCTTCGCACTGAAGGTGTGGAGACATTATCTTTATAGGGTTAGGTTCGAGCTCTTTTCGGACCACAAGAGCTTGAAGTACCTCTTCTCACAGTCTGAGTTGAACATGAGGTAGAGGCGCTGGATGGAGCTCCTGAAGGACTATGACTTCGATCTCCTGTACCACCCGGGCAAGGCGAACGTGGTGGCAGATGCCCTCAGCCGTCAACCATGAGGCCTGGTGGCGCATATAATGATTCAGGAGTGGAGGATGCTCGAGGATATAGCAGAGTAGGACTTTGAGTTTGGCTTGCAGTCTTCTATTGTGCAGTTATCGAGCCTATCGATTCAACCATCTTTTGTCGCAAGGGCGATCGAGGCTCAGTAGGCAGACGAGTCGTTACAGGATTACTGAGCAGAGGCAGCATCTGAGAGTCAAACAGATTGGCAGATTGGTTCTGACGGTGGACTTCGCTTCAGAGGCCGATTATGTTTCCCAGATATTCCTGAGTTACGCAGAGATCTTATGACCGAGGCATATCGATTGCGGTTTTCTATCCATCCTGGCTCGATGAAGATGTACCACGATATGAGGCGTCAGTATTTTTGGGCGGGGATGAAGCGCCTGATCACTAGTTTTGTGGCCGAGTGTGACACGTGCCAGCGTGTCAAGGCCGATCATCAGAAACCCCTTAGTCTATTGCAGCCGTTGAGTGTCCCGATGTGGAAGTGGGAGCACGCATCAACAGATTTCATTATGGGCTTGCCGAGGACTCAGCGCTGTCATGACGCCATTTGGGTTGTTGTGGATCGTCTGACGAAGTCGGCACACTTTATTGTGATTCGTCCAACTTGGCCTTTGGACCGGCTCGCGAGATTATTCATCGAGGATATTATGAGACTGCATGGCGTTCCAATCTCAATCGTTTCTGACCGAGACCCAAGGTTCACGTCTCAGTTTTGGACGAGCTTCCAGAGAGCAATGGGGACTGATTTGTAGCTCAGCACCGCGTACCATCCGCAGACCGATGACCAGACCGAGAGGGTCAACTAGATCCTTGAGGATATGCTTCGGGCCTGCGCGATTGATTTCGGGGGTAGCTGGGATGAGCATCTGCGATTGGCTGAGTTCGCATACAATAACAGCTATCAGGCGACCATCGGCATGACTCCTTTTGAGGCACTATATGGTAGACCATGCAGATCACGGAGTTGTTGGACCGAGGTTGGAGAGCGTCGTCTCCTACGACCCGAACTTGTACAGGAGACGTCAGAGGCTATTGATATCATCAGGCAGAGGATACGCATAGCTCAGAGCCGACAGAAGAGTTTTGCTGATTGTCGACGTCGTCCCTTGGAGTTTGATGTGGGGGATCATGTGTATCTCAAGTTCTCGCCCATGAAGGGCGTAGTTCGATTTGGAGCTAAGGGCAAGCTTACCCTGAGATTCATAGTACCTTTTGAGATCACTGGGCACGTTGGCGTCATGGCCTATCGGTTTGCCTTGCCATCTCAGTTGCCTAGCGTCCACAATGTTTTTCATGTCTCCATGTTGAGGAAGTGTGAGTCAGACATCGTTCTTATTATTGATTGGTAGCAGTTAGAGGTTTGGGAGGATGCTTCCTATATTGAGCAGCCAGTCCGTATCCTTGATCGGAAGGAGCAGGTCCTCCGGACTAAGATCATTCCATTGGTGAAGGTTCAGTGGGGTCACCATTCTGTCGAGGAGGCTTCTTGGGAGCACGAGGCTGAGATTTGAGAGCGTTATCCCCATCTTTTTTATGATTGATTGTGTTGTATGTTGTATGTTATCTCTGATTTTATATAGTGATGTTATGTTTCTTCTCCCTCATGAGTTATGACTAATTACGATGATTATGTAAATTTTGAGGATGAAATTTTTATTAGGAGGGGAGAGTTGTAAGACCCGTATCCTAGACCGTACTATTCCGTCAACTTCCGCGGTCTTCCTGGTTGAATTTTGGTAACCTTCGACCCTTAACCGGTATTTGCACATGACCCTGATTCACACGCCGTCAATCCGAGTCGACTCAACCCGAGACTGATACCTTAGCGACCGTGTCGTCGCCGTGGTTCCGATGCCATGACTCGCACGCCGATGCGATACTCTGGCCAGGAGATGTGGGCCAGCGTTCGGTGCGAGAAAAACGCCGCACGTGAGAATTCCGAGAGAATCTCTACGATTTGTCACATCAACCCATCAATCCCATCATGTCAAGTACACATCACCTTTTACCCATTCCCAAGTAACCACAAAAGTCAAAAAGTTCTTACAAGCCCATACCTTTCTTACACCAAAAACCCTAAAAGTCAAAAATCTCTTACACACCCATCACTCACCACATCCATCACTCCATCACCCATCACTCTCTCTCCCTTAACAAGTCTCTCTCTCATTTTCAAACTCATTCCCAAGCAAGAGAGAAAACACCATATGTCCAAGCCTTTCTAAGCATTCCCAAGCAACAAGTGTGGCCCACCTTCCCACCCTCTCATCTCCCATCTCAACCATCCAAACCTCATCTCCTCCGTTGGAATCGAAGCTAAGGAGCTAAGGAAGCCAAGGGAGAAAGAAGATCAAGCGGTGGGTGCTTTGATAGAGTAGTTTTAATGTTTTTAAGATGGATCAAGTGAGGCCAACCGACCAATGGTTTGGATCTCACTTGGGACCCTAAGATGTGGCCGATGGCCCACTTTGTTCATCATGATCATTCCATGATGGGGCCATTCTCCATGGACCCCATTATAATGTTTATTTTTCTTGTATACCTAGGGTCATCTAGATCGTCTATTTTAGTGGAGAAGGGATCTCCACCGTTGGATTTTGATTTAATGGGCCCATGTGTAATGGGACCCACTTAATGTATGATTTACTGCAAGGGAGGGCCCATAGTGTCGGGGTCCCTCCATCACGCGTGTCCCACTCTCTATCCCTCTCTCTCCCTCTCTATTTCATTTTATTTTATGAGATCATGATATGGTTGTGTGGCCCACTTGAATGGGCCCCACCATGAGGCATGTATTCTATCTAAACCATCCACAAGTGGGGCCCACTTTGTGTGTGTTGTATCCACACCATCCTCCATGAGGTGGCCACCTAAGCAGGGCCCACCTCTAATGTATTTTTTATGTGCAACATCCAGCATCCAGGGACGCTAGACGTGGTTTGGACAACACAAATATCAGCTTGTTTCCAAGCTTATGGGTGGCCCACTCATATAGGCCCCACCTTAATGTATGTATTCAATCCACGTCGTCCATTCCCTTCTCAACCTCATTTCAGGCATTGAACCGAAAAACAGAGTCAATCTGAGGTTCTGACAGGCCATACCATAGCAAATGGTGGTTTTCACCGTTGAAATCTTCCCTGATATTTTTATACGCCGAAATATGCTCAATATCGGGCTTGTTTTGCTTGTCTTGAGCCATGGAGGGCCATTGGACGGAGTGGATTCTCAAGATGTGGACCCCACCTGTAAAAAACCACAGGAAACTAGAAATCAAAGAAAAAAAATTAGAGAACACAGCAGCCGACGCTGTTGTGTCAGAGGCGCAGGCAGCGCCTGCTGCGGGTGGACGAGCGGATGACAGCAACCCACGGCTCTACATGTGGGCCCCACCATGATGTATATTTTGCATCCACATCGTTCATGAGGTGGGCCACTCCCAGCAGTGGGCCCCCTCCAAATTTCAACTCCATCCACAGATCAGGTGGCCCACACTGCAGGAAACAGTGGGATTGAACCTCTGCCATTGAAACCCCCCTTTTCTGGGCCACAGAAGTTTGGATCAAGATGGAATTTGTGTTTTTGCTTTCACTCAGGTCCACGTGACCTCATGAACAGTTTGGATGGGAAATAAACATTACAGTGGGCCCTAGGCCCACCTCCAGGTCCACTTGACCTTACAAACAGGTTGAATGGTAAATAAACATTACGGTGGGTCCCCCACCCTGACCGTGTGACCTTAAAAATAGATTGGATTGCAAATAAATATTACAGTGGGCCCTAGGCCCAGGTGACCCTATGAACAGTTTGGATGGAAAATAAACATTATGTTAGGCCTAGGCCGGGTGGAAAATAAACATTTTGGTGGGTCCTACTTAGGACCCACTTATGTATGTATTGTGTCCACACCTTTCATCAGTATGGACCTCCACCATGGAGTATGTGATTAATCTATGCCTTCCATCCCTATGGGACCTACCATGATGCATGAGTTTCATCCAAATCGTCCAACCATTTTGGAGATTTGTATAAGGCCATTAGTTGATGCCATCTTAATGTATTTGTGACTCGTGGTTGAGGCCCACTTCGATATATATATGTGTGTGTGTGTGTGTGTGTGTGTGTGTGTGTGTGTGTGTGTGTGTATAAGGTCCATGGGTTATGGCCCATTTCAATGTACATAAGGCCCATTGGTGCGGCCCATTGATGTGGCCCACTTGATGAATAAATGTACATGTCATGTCGTTTTGTTGTTTGAGGTCACGTGGGGATCCAGGCTGCCGTTTCAGTGATAGTCGAATAAGGGCGTGACACGTGGGTTAGTACTCGATATTAGGGTTAAGCGGCGTGTGGGGTTGCGCCACGTGTTCGTAGGGGGTAGTCGAAGGGACGTTATACAACCATCATTAATGGGCACACTGAAACAACAGTACGTGGCCTCCCTATATAAGGGAAGCCCTAACCCACAGTCGCTTTCTTTCGCATTCTCATCTTCCCCATTCTATTGCATTTCCTTCGTCGTTAAGGGGCTATTTCCGGCGATCCATAGCTATCAGCGCTCAGGTGGATATCTTCTTCTTCGGTGAGCTCTAAGCATTTGTCCCCTCCTCTTTTCATTTTTTTCCTTTTAGGGTCTTTCATTGTTTTATTAGAAAGACGTAATGCCGGATTCTTGCAGTTTATAGGAGGGGGCCTTCGGCGGTGATAGCAGGTCCAGCAACCTTCGGGTAATGTCGAATCTACCGTCGTTGTTGGTGATGACGGCAGATGCCAGTTTTCTGGCATCTCGGGCAATGGAGCAGACCTCGGCAAAGAGACCGTTAGATGCAGAGCACGACCCTCCCGACGAAGATGATCCGGAAGGGTCGGACGATGAAGGTCTGGGGGGTCCAGTGCTCTACCCTCAATGCCGATGATTTAGCCCGGATAAGGCTCGGGTACCATATCCCTGAGTTTATACTTCTTTGCCTCCCTTTTCGAACGAGCTTCCAGACCAGCCTTCAGAGGGAGTCATCACGATCTTTCAAGTTGTGCTTCAGTATGGCTTGCGGCTTCCCCTACAAGGCCTGGTGAGGCGTTTGCTCGCCCACCTGAACTTGGCTTTAAGATAGATGATCCCCAATGGATGGAGGGCTCTGATGGGCTGCACGGTGTCGTGGTCCGAGATGGAACAGCTTGAGTTGACCGTTGAGGAATTCCTCCACTTATACCAAGTGAAGCCGAATAAACTCCTTCTCGGCTGGAACTATCTCTCCGCTTGGCCAAGGGACTGGAGGGGGCCTTATAACTGACCCTTTGTTGTCCAATAAGAACTGGAGGGATAAATGGTTTTGGGCGTCTGGATGTTGGGAGGTAGTTGACCTGCATTCGGTCGTGAGTCAAAATTGGGTCCCCACAGCATTTTCTGACCTAAGTAAGTACTCTCTCGATAGAGCGATTTTGTAGTTCATTCCTTATAGGTCAGTTTTCATCATACCGAGCTCATTCGTGCATGTCTCCTATTGTGATTATTCTCAAGCAAGCTCCTTTACTCAACGGCAGATTGCTTGCTCGAATTAGGGGGGCCAAAGCACTACCAGTGGGAAAGAGGTCTTGGAGGTTGCTTCTTCAACCCGAGCTACTTCTTCAGTTAGGCCTGTTTTACGCTCTTACCGGTAAGCCATTGGGTAAGATCTATTATCGATCTATAGAACTTAGAAAAATCTCATGAATCTCTCTGATATATTCTCTTTATGCATTGATGCAGAGATGCCTGAAGCTCACCCTCTCCTTCAACACCCCTTCAAACTTCGCATGCTTTCTCGTGATGAGTTGGCGGCAACAAAGAAGAAGAAGATCAAGACCTCCACCAAGAGCATGGGGAAGGTCGGCCTCTCCTGTCCAGTCGTAATGGAAGTGGAGGGAGAGGGAATGGAGGTGGAGACCTCCTCTGGTGTTACAGGGCATGGGGCTCATGAACTTCCCATGGAAGCTCAATTTATAGGGCAGAGGAGGCCGTTCTCCCTAAGGGTCATCGCCAAACTGTCGAGGATTTCCTCCCTTGGGCCGAATGCCATGTGCCAGAGGCAGAGTTTCATAGTTTGTTCGATTCCCCTATGAAATTGGCTCTGGCACATGTGACAAAGAGCCTTCTTGAGGTATGGCATTTTCTGAAGTTAGGTCATTTTTTGTGTTTTCTTTTTTTGTTGCTAGCTGGTACTTAACTTTTCTTTTCTTTTTCGCAGTTCGCTTCATGCGTTTTGAAGGTGCATGCTGAGTTTGCTCGGATGCACAATCTGATGGGCGACGTCGATCTAAAGGTCATCCGATTGGAGGCTCGGGCTTCGACTACAAAGGCTAAGCTAGGGGCTGCGAAGACAGCTCTTGAAGCGGCTTCTACAGAAAAGGTCGGGATAGTGGTGAAGTTGGATGAGGCCAAGGCATGGTATGGGGAGTGCCAAGCTAAGCTCGAGGAGATTGAAGCGAAGCTCGAGGAACTCAAGGCAGGGACTCGTGCTACTCTTGCTCTAGCTTGGAAGGATGTAGTCAAGGAGTTCGAGTCTTTCTAGGCGTATATGGAGGACAAAGATGCTCTCGTCGAGGTTATGGCGACTGTGTCAAGGCTATGAAGGAGACCTTCCCTGAGCTAGACCTCTACGCCTTTGACGAGTCTGAGTCGGGCTCCGATGGGTTGGCCGACGAAGCAACTCCCGACTAGCCCCCTGAGGCCGAGGCTTGAAGGTCGGCTTTTGCAGAGTAGTATTTCATTTTTTGCATAGTAGTATTTCCTTCGCTTTACAATACATTTCTTTGGTTCTGAAATGCTTTCCTTGATTTTGAAATACCTTTCCCCTTTCAGCTTTAAGATGATGTAGACTGTTGTAAATGTGCCCTCCTAGGCTATAACTGATGTAATCATGTAATCATGCCTTTTGGGCTTTCATTAATGAAAGTGCTACTTCTGTGAATTGTCTCAAATTTTGAATTTTTGAGTTAAGTAGATCGTCTTTAAGTTTGTAACAGTAGACTGAACTTGAACCAGGTTGCTCGGACGTAACTTGCAGCCAATACTTAAGTTTTAGATCGGGTTCTGGTTGAACTTTGATCGGGCCTTTGTCGGACCTTAGTCAAATTCGATAGGTCGAAAATATGTTGGACATTGGTCAAATCTTGCTTAGATCTTAATCAGTTCTTGCGGGGATAATAATTTGTAGAAATCATAGCAGAGCTTTATTCATATTAACTTGAATTTGATCGATAAGTAGAAAACTTTGCGCCGATCAATTAAGGATGATAGATCTTGAGATGCTCGGCATTCCAGGGATGCGAAAGGAGCTGGCCATTCTGGTCCTCTAATCGGTATGAGCCAGGTCAGCTCATACTCATTACTACATAAGGAACTTCCCAATTTGGGCCTAAGGTCCTTGACCCTGTTTCCTTAGTATTCTAGAACGTCTTCCGAAGGACTAGATCGCCAGCTCGAAATCTTCTAACCTTTACTCGGGTATTATAGAAACGTGTCACTTGTTGCTAGCAAACAGCGGTCCAGATCTGAGCTTGTTCCCTTTGTTCTTCGAGAAGGTCGAGACTTAAGGTCATTAACTCGATGTTGACTTATTCATCGAAGGATTCTGTTCGGGCCTTAGGTAGTCCGATTTCTACGAGAGTAACTACTTTTTCCCCATATGCCAAAGAGAAGGGGGTTTCTCTAGTAGCTGTTTGGGCAATAGTGTAGTATGCCCAAAGAACTTTAGGGAGTTCCTTAGTCCATGCCCCTTTTGCGTGCTCGAGCTTAGTTCGGAGATGGTGCTTGATGATTTTATTAACTGCCTCGACTTGCCCATTCGCCTACGAATGCTGTGGTGACGAGTAAACATTGCGTATATGAAGGTTTTCGCACATCTCATGGTACTATTTGTTGTTGAACTATTTCCTGTTGTCGGAGACGATGGTCCGAGGAATTCCGAACCAGCATATTATATTCTTCCAAACAAAGTCGGTGATCTTCCACTCGGTTATCTTCGCTAATGATTCCACTTCGGCCCATTTCGTGAAGTAGTCGACCGCTACAATGACAAACTTGGTCTGACCGTTACTAATAGGGAGAGGACCAATTATGTCGATTCCCCACTAAGAAAATGGCCATGGGAGTAAGCTCCTCAAGCTGCTGTCGAGGTATGTTTGCGAAACGCTGATACTTATCACATTTTTGAACGAGCCGTCGAGTATCATATTGCATGGTTGGCCAGTAGTAACCCTGTTGGATCACCATATGGGCTAATGCTTGTCCTCCGAAATGGTTTTCGCATATTCCCTCGTGGATCTCACTCAGGACATACTCTGCTTCTTTCGGTCGGAGGCACCTCAGGTAAGGAAGGTAAAATCCTTTCTTGTAGAGTACACGGTTGAGTATGGTGTACTGAAAAGTTTTAGTTTTCAGTCATCGCGCTTCCATTCGTTCTTCGGGTAGCTCGCCTGCTTTGAGATAATTGATGATCTAATCCATTTAGGTCGGTCCTGAGCCGACTGGAAGGATAGAGGTGTAGTTAGCTTTATCGATGCTCAGTTTCACTAGAAACTTGATTGGGATAGATCTGGTGATCTCATTTTCATCTGCCATGGATGTTCACAACCCCAAGTGTAAGGCCGCAATATAGTAATAACTCGGTAAGACCGAAGTCAAATCCATGAGGACTAAACTTGTATGTATTATGAAAATTACTATAACTAGAAAAAGATCTAGATTGAAATTTGAATAATTGAGCGTAATCATGAATAATGTTGATTAAAACTTATGAATTTAAAGGTGGGAACTAGGGTGCAAATGATCCGCTTGTATCTATCAAGATGCTACCTTGCTTGATTCAATAAACACAATTGAAATTGGAGTCTCGTCTTATCCAATTGGAAGATAAAGCAATTTAAATCAAATCTGAACTTTTCACTCTTCGTAGTTTTCCAAAATAGACTCGGAGTTTCAAAATATGCTTTTTCAGGATAATTTCAGGAATATGTTTATTTTTAGGATAATTTCAAGATTCCTTTTCTTCACTTCAAATATTTAATCTTCTTCATTCCTCACTTATTTTTCTTAGATCCTTAGCATATGAATTCTTCATTAATAACTTCAAAATCTCCAAATCTTCGTTTAGTAATCTTTCGATAATAAATCTTCCTTTTGGCATCAATTTCACCTTAAGCTCTCGAAATCACTTCGCACATGAAAACATGAATAATTAAATTCATGTTTATAAAACCAAGGTATAAATAGGGGAAAATATGTAATATTTTACATTCAACAGTGGCGAGCTTCTCTAACATATCAGCTTTTGAATTTTTGGCCTGAGGGATCAGGGCAATGCTGCATTTTTTAAAGCTGCTGATCAACTCTTCTGAAGCACTGGTGGTTGTGGAGGGACAAGAAGCTCCTTCTTACAAGGCGATACCTATTGAGGATCAAATATTGCATATTATCCCCCATTTATATCTTAGTTTTATGAACATGATAATGCTTAATGTTCTATTTTACTCATATTTGTGTTGCATGGTGAATTTAATAATTTGGATTGAAAATTGTGCTAAAAGCATGGATTTGATGCTTAAGAATCACCGAGGCAAGGGATGGATCTTAGGAGACCAAGATTGAAGAATTCACATGCCAAAGATGTAAGAAAACCAAGTGAGGAATGAAGAGAATCGAAGATTTGAAGTGAAAAAAAGAAATCCTGAAATCATCCTGAAAAAGCATATTCTGAAACTCTGGGTCATTTTGTGAAATTGCACAGAGTGAAGCCTATTTTAGAAAACTGCATAGAGTGAAGTCTATTTTAACAAACTACGTAAATTTGAAGCGGTTTTTAGAGTTTTCCAACTAGGTGAGAAAGCTGAAGTTCCACAACTATAAATAGGACTTCCTAGGATGTTCCTAGGCATCTTGTAGGGTTTAAGGAGTAAAGCAAAAGGGTGGAGAAGCCATCGCCAAGAGTTTTTCTTATTCTTCCTTAGTTATTTTCATATTTTTTTAGAGACTTTGGTCCAATCATGTCTATGGTTGGATAAATGTCACGCCCCAAACTCGAAAACCAAGCTCACAAAATTCTCAATCACCGAATTCGGTGCCGACAGCCTCTGTAGTACCCCATTCTCGACATCCAGCGTCCATACGCCAGATTTCGATCCTGGGATCCTATAAGAAGGATTTTTCAATGTACATTTAACTCATATTAAGCATAACCACAAGTATACCCAAATCACAAAGGCAACATCATCATCACATATCCACTAATATAAACATTTGAATACAATGTTGAAAGGGAAATACATATATTGATGTCAAAGCTCCAGAAGATCATTGCACGCTCCATGCTCGACGCTGCTGCAACCTAACGCCACCTGCACGCATCTATCATGCATAAGCTTATAGAAAGCTTAGTGGGTGGTGAAAGTGTGTACGCAAGATAAGTACTGAGTATGCAATACAATGCCATAAATCATATAATATCAAAATAGGCGGAAATACTGACAAGATCATGAATTATACGATATCAGAGTAAACAGAAATATATTGATAAGTCCATGAGTGCCATCATCCGTACCAAGGCTATGCGATGCAAGACATGAATGCTAACAGCCATATCAATGTAGAAACATGGTAACCCAAAAGCTAAATGTTGTGGATGCAATGCAATATGCGGTGCAAATGAAAGGATCAAGATGGAGTGAATTCGGGATGATAGTACATAATATCACAGGCTATGGGGTCCATCACAAGGGACTTCTATCCCAATGAGTCTCATAATAACTTGCCTCTATCAAGGAGTCTCATAATAACCTGCCCAATGATATATGCAATGGTCAACCACATCTCATAACAAACATGCAGATGATGCGTATGGGCATGTATTATGATGCTTATATTGTCACATACTGATAATTGGTATCAATAACTGGCATCGACAATCGATCTCGACAATGTGGACATTTAACCAACATTGCCCCCAACAAATGGCCCACATAGAGCCTAACATATAATGGACACATGGCCGCACACAAGGGCCAAAAATACAACACCATGGGCCTCACTCAAGATCTAAATACACATCACGATGGGCCTTTCACATGGGCTTAACATACATCACAATGGGCTCCATAGCTTGACCCTCAAATGCATCATAATGGGCCTCATACAATCATAATGGGTTGCGTCACATGGGCCTAATACACATCACATGGGCCCATATACATTGGATGGGACATGTCCCATGGGCCCCGAATACATTACAATGGGCCACAACCCATGGGCCCCAAACACATCGCAATGGGCCTGTCACACGAGTCCATTATGCATCACATCAAGATGGGCCTCAATGGATGGCCATAAATACGTCACATTGGGTCTCATATACATCAAGTGGGCCGCATCACATGGGCCACATATACATCACAATGGGCTTTTAACACCGGCCTAATATACATCACAAGGGGTCACATCTCATGGGACTTATATACATTACATTAGGCCTCGACAATCGAAATCGATGATCGAAATCAACAATTGGAATCGGCCTTGACTAAAGGAATCGGCCTCATCCAAACGGAATCGACCTCTAAAGACGGAATCGGCCTTGACCAAATGGAATCAGCCTCGATAATCGAATCGACGATTAGAATCGACAATCGAAATTGGCCTCGACTAACAGAATCTACCTCGTCAATCAGACTCAGCCTCGACAAACGGAATCGGCCTCGACCAAATGGAATCGGCCTTGATAATCAGAATCGGCCTTGATAATCGGCCTCGACTAATGGAATCGGCGACCAAACAGAATTGGCCTTGACAGACGGAATCGACGTCGATAATTAGCCTAGACTACTGGAAGCGGCCTCGTCAATCGAACTCAACCTCGTCAATCGAAATCAATGATCGAAATCAACAATTGAAATTGGCCTGACAATCAGCCTCGACTAACGGAATCGACCTCGTCAATCAGACTCAACCTCGACAATCAGAATTGGCCTAAACAATTGGCCTCGATTAACAGAATCGGCCTCAACATACAGAATCAGCTTCGACCAAACGAAATCGGCCTCGACATACAGAATCGGCCTCAACCAAACGAAATCGGCCTCGACAGATGGAATCGGCCTCGACCAAATGGAATCATCCTCGATAATCGAAATCGGCCTCATCGATCAGACTCAGCCTCAACAATCGAAATCGGCCTCGACAATCGGAATCGGCCTCGTCGCAAGGCGGGGTCCACAGATGGATGACTGATGATGGATCAAGCAATATCAATGGGGTCCAAATGTTTGGGTTAACCCACTAGAGAATGATGAGAATGGGCCTATTCAGGCCTAAGGGAAGGTCACAATGTGGACATTTAACTATCACTGTCCATTAATGTGGACATTTAACCAACATTACCCTTAAGGGGGTGACCCACATAAGGTCAAACATATAGTGGGCCCATGGCCTTATACAAAGGCCTAATATACAACAGAATGGGCCTTACTTAAGGGCCATATATACACAAAGGTGGGCCCTGCACATGGGCCTCAAGTACATCATATGGGCCACATATCTGGGTCTCGAATACATCAAATGGGCCATGCACCATGAGCCTAATATACATCACAATGGGCTGCACGATAAGGGCCTAATACACATCATAATGAGCCTCATGTTCATCAATTCGAGCCTCATCATATGGACCTCATATACGCCAAGTGGGCCGTATAAATGGGCCGCACCAATAAGCCTCTTATACGGTCAAGTGGGCTGCATCAATGGGGCGCACTAATGGGCCTCATATACGGTCAAGTAGGTGCATTAATGGGCCGCACTAATGGGCTTCATAGATGAGCCTCAAATACAAAACAGGTGGGCCCCATCACATGGCCTCAAATATATCACATGGGCCAAAAATACATCATGATGGGCCTCATGGATGGGCTATAAATACGTCAAGGTAGGGCCCACCATATTTCCCATACAATCTGGTCATAAGGTCACAAAGACCAGGATTAAGAGGGAAAACAAATTTCGTATAGATCCAAAACTTCTGTAACCCCAAAAAGGGTTTCAATGGTAGGCGTTCAATCTCCACTTTTTTCTACGGTAGCCCCCCTAATAGACAGCTGGATATAGAATAAATTCATCAATGGTGGGTCCCACACAGCACACTAATGATGATCAACACCATCCAAACATTGTCTATGTAAATCAGCATTGCCCAAACATTGCCCGAGTAAATCAGCACCATCTGGACACTGTCCAGCTCATCAGCACCATCCAAATATTTTCTAGCATCGTCCAGATGGTCTGGACAGTGTGGATGAAATAAATACATCATTTTGGTCCCCACGTGGGACCCACAACATATACATGTATATATATATATTATGATATATATAATAATATAATATTATCAATATATATCTGACCCAGTGTCCAACCCTGGACGGGCGGCCTAGATATAAAACATATACATCACGTGGGGCCCCTTTGGATGGACGGTGACGATGAGAAACATACATCAGGGCCCCATGGTTACGACTGTGGATTTACAAACATCACGTGGGGGACCCACGGATCTTGCTGATGTTAGTAGCCGGTGGGTCCCTCATTCCTTTAGAAAAAGATGGACGGTATGTATAAAACACACACATCTTGGCTGGGATCCACCGTCCATGGGCTGGACGGTGGATGCAACGCATCATCAAGGTGGTCCCACTACCAAGACAGATGGACAGTGTGGGTGCAACACGCACCGTGGTGGGGCCATACATGGCACCGTCGAAACACATACATCTATGGTGTGGCCCACACAATGTGGTGACGTGATACAACAGCTATACAGCTGTTGTACACATACACCAACCAATCCGATTCAAGTAGGTGGGTCCCACGTGGAGCCCACTATAAATATAATATATATATATATATTATATAAATATATACATCAGGGTACGCCCCACCCAGACCGTCCAGATGGACAGCTGGGGTGAACGACCTCCACTAGGTGGGCTTCACTGTCAAAATGGATGGAAGGTTAGGATGAAACACCTACACTAGGTGGGTCTACACGTGTGGACCCACAAGCTTTGGAGAAAGCTGATATTTGCATTTCTCTTCATCCAGCAAGGTAGGTACCATGGCTGGATGGGTGGGTCAAAACATACATCATGGTGTGGCCTTCACAGCATCGTCCAAACTATCCAGCATCATCCAAACTGTTTGGACGGTAAGGATCTAGTGGGCCACGCCCATCACAAGAGAGAGGGAGAAAGAGAGAGGAGAGAAATCAGTGAGAAGGGGAGGGACCCCACCACCATGGGCCCTCCCTATACAATGCATACATCATGATGGGTCCCACAATAAGTGGTCCCCTAAAAAAATTGAAATCCAACGGTCGATCACCCACTAGAAAACACCCACCTTTGATCTTCCCAAACTCCTTCCACCGATGTGATTTAGAGCTCCAAGGGGTGTGATTCAACGATTGAGATCGTCTTTAAATGGTTGGATTGAGTGGTAAGGAGTGGGCCACATAATGCTTCTCTCATGAAGGTTGGGACATTGGAGTTGCTCTCATGGAGCTTGGGAGAAAAAATGAAAGAGAGATGAGAGAGAGAGAGAGGTGATGTGAGTGATGGAGTGATGGGGAGAGGGATGGTGAGTGATGGGTGGATGTACTTAGTTGTAAGAGAGAGTTGACTTTAGGGGAGGGGTGGTTGTACTTGACATTGATTGATGGAGTGATGTGATGTGTCATAAAGATTCCCTAGGTGTTTGCGATGTGTGGCGTTTTCCTCAAACTAAACGCGGGCCCATATCTCCTAGCCCAGGTATCGCCTCAGCATGCGAGACATGGCGTCGGAACCACGGTGACAGCGCGGTTGCAATGATATAAGTCTTGGTTCGAGTCAATTCAGATATGCAAGACTTGACTTAGGCTCACGTATAAATGTCAGTTACAGGTCAAGGGTTACCAAAATTCGACCGGGAGGACCGTAGGATATACGGAACGGTACGAACTAGGAAACAGGTCTTATACTAAACCTCTTAGATAGGGCTAAGAGGTGAAGCTTGTAGCATGATAGGATGTTTCTATTGCTTTGATTCATGTTTATGTTGAACTCTATGGATTCTAATTTGATATTTAAGGAATACTTTCAGTTTTTAATGGTTTGTTGTGACGCAAATTACAGTAGATCTGCAATAGCTTTGAGTATCTTTTTTCCTAATTTAAGATTGTGAAATTAGTAAGTCCTATTGTTCACCATCATCCCTTGGGCATGGTAGGGTGATGGAATCCTTCCTAATCTTCACAATTCTCCTGCTTTAAGATTATGGTATTGGTAAATCCTGTTATTTGCCATTATCTCCTAGGCATGGTTTGGTGATGGAATCCCTGCCAATTATTATAATTCTCCTTCATTGAGAATTAGGTCAATGGAAGTTCAGATTTGATTTTATTGATATATTTTCCAATTGGATAGGATATGACTCTAATTCTAGTTGTGTTACTTGAATCAAGCAAGAGAGCTCTTTGATCACTACAAGTGGATACTTGGTACCCTAGTTCCCACCTTTAAATTCTTAGTTTCAATTACTCTATTCACAATTACTCTCTCAAATATTTCAGAATTAGTTTCACATATTCTTTTAGTTCCACTTCTAACTAATTTCAGAAACATACAAGTTTTAGTCCACATGGATTCGACCTCGGTCTTACCGAGATTATTACTACATCACGACCCTACACTTGGGGTTGTGAACATGAATCGCTGAAGACTTCAAGATGTTGAGCCCCCATGTTGGCTGCCAATCAGGGTCCAACGAGCAAGGCCTTATATACCGTTGTATTGTTGGAGGCTTGAAATTTGAATATTAAGGCATATTACATACATGTAGAGTCTAGGGTCTCTAAGATTACCCTGGCCTCGCTTGCCTTTGGAGGAGCTATCAATGTAAAGCATCCACTTGGGTGGGTCAGGATGAGCCTGGGAGTTGGAAACTTCTGCAGATTGTTGGTTGGGCGCTACCTTCGGAACAGGCTCTAACCTGGGGAGTTAGTGGCTTGTTCGGGTTTATGAGTTAGCTCAACAATAAAGTCTGCCACCGCCTAGCCTTTGATGGCTACCTGAGGATGATACCTAATGTCGAACTTGCTTAATTCGATTGCCCACTTAGTCAGTCGTCCTGAAGCTTCTGGTTTTTGGAGCACCTAACATAATGGTTGATCGGTTAGGACGACAATGGTATGAGCTTGGAAATATGCCCGCAGGCACCGAGAGGAGATGACCAAAGCTAGAGCTAACTTTTCCAAGGTAGGGTACCTTGTCTCGGTCGAAACTAAGGCCTTGCTAACGTAGTATACTGAGAATTGTTTTCCTTCGTACTCCCTAATTAAGACCGAGCTAACTGCTGCATCGAAAATGGCCAGGTACAGTAGTAGGGACTTGCCTTGCTCCGGTTTAAAGAGTAGCGATGGTGACCCTTTTGGTATTGTTTAAGCTACTGGAAGGTCGCCTCGCATTATCCTCTCCAGTTTACTACTTATTTCCCCTTGCCATTATAGATTATCTGGAGTATCTTTGATAGAGCGGGAACGACTTAAAATGTCGCTTCCCACAGAAGGTGCCAAACTGTTGATGTAATTTTCCGGCAGACCCTCCCTGGCGAACCCATTCGAACCTACACAAAAAAGAAGAAAAAAAAGGAGACCCTGGCTTATACAGGGGACCCTCCGATGCTTAAGTAAGATCTTTGGGGTCTTTAGTAGGGTAGGATCTCTTTGGAAAAGAGTCACCAGTCGAATATTAGGGTGTAGAAGTGCGTACCTTACATCGGCTGGGAATACCTCTATTTATAAGAAAGGGAAGATGTACGTGGTAGGGAGTCTTTCCTGATACACCGGAGACGAATCCTATCTCAAAATCTGTTCAGGATCCCTATTGGATCCCGAAGTCCTCGGGATCTAATCTGATCCTCTTGGGAGAGATCTTCGGGTCGTTGGAAGGATCTTCTGATTATTGGTTCGAGGATAGGTCGTTTACCGAGTTCTCCATGGAATCGGCATATGCCTTCTCTCAGAGGTCATCCCAACCTATAACTGAGCTCTGGTCGGGCTATAATCAAGCTCTAGTCGAGGTTTAACCAGCTTATGGCTGACCTATAACCGATCTACAATTGAGCTATTGTCACACCCCAAACTCGAAAACCGGGCTCACAAAATTCCTAACTGTCGAATTCGGCGCCGACTGCCTCCATAGCACCCCATTCTCGGCTCCCAGCATCTATACACCAAGTTCCGATCCTGGGATCCTACAAGGAGGATTTCAAGCATGATTGTGTTTCAGTATAAGCATAACCATAAGCATAACCTAAGAACAATAACCACAAGAACACCATCACAAAATCCACTATGATTAAAAACTTTTGAGTACAATGCGTATAAAAGAAAAATATAAGGTGATGATAATAACAGGAACACCAAAAGCTTGACTACATGCTCCAACTATGACAAGGCTACGGCAGTATCCTGGCGTCACCTGCACGCATCGATCGTGCATAAGCTTATAGAAAAATTAGAGGGTGGTGTAAGTGTGCGCAATATGAGCGTGCTTAGATTGCAAGGTCAGAGAAATGTGGAATCATGGTGATGAGTACATGAATGCAATCAGCCGTACCAAGGCTATGCGGTGCAAGATATGAATGCTATTGGCTATAACACGGCCATGCGATGCGAGATGCAACTCAAGCATGCCAATCCTCATCATAAATTAATACAATTCTCATTCTGGATAATCACCGGGGTTCAGTACACTCCAAATGGCACTGCCGCTCTCCTAGCCGCACAGTCCAAGTGAGCGTAAGAAACCTCACTATCCGCCTGACCAATAGTCTGCTAATACCTATCCGGCACGTCAATAGCGGACCTATTCACGAGCTGGTCAAACTCAGCCTAGTATTGCCCCCTACTCTCAGGCGAGTAAGGCCACACTCATTTCCAACCGACCATGACACAATGGGAGACGTGGCCTCCTGGTGTTTGGCCCTCGTGCGCTCATATATCCACTCAGTCTCAACATTGGAGTCATCCTTTGGTACCATCAGGTTTAAGGATTTTCACCTAGGGACATCTATGGAGCCCCGATGCTTAGTAACAATATTTTCGGTATCTAATCCAGCCATCCACGATGTGTCTGTGTAGGCTATGGTCCTGATGTCGCTAGGGCATACGATAATCACAATCACACAATGCAAGTGCATGAATCATACTACCAGAGATGCAACAATCCTGCACATACCATGCACTCATGTAGGGCAACTGCGCCTATCAGGGAGCCCATAAAAGATCTGCCCGAAGGCATATGCTATGATCAATCACTTCTCATATCAGGGATACATATGATGTGTATGATCATGAATTATGGATCTATACTGAGCATGTTATGTGGTGATGGGCTTTGCTCAAAATAAAGATGGGCCTAGATGGCCTACTCACTACAGGTATGGGCCTATCAATGGGCCCTAGGGAGAGTGACAATGTGGATATTTAACCAACATCATCCTTATAATGTGGACATTAAACCATCATTGCTCCCAAGGCATAGCCTGTTATAAAGGTCAACCCATAAACCATGGGGAATTACACTACAAAGGGGCCTTATGTACATCTTATTGGGCCTCGACCCATGGGCCTCGTATATATCAAAGTGTGCCTTGACAACGGCCCACAATTACATCAAGGTGGGCTTAGTCACATGGGCCTCATATGTATCAAAGTGGGCCTCATCAATGGGCCACAAATACATCATATGGGCTACACCAATGGGCCCCATGTATATCAAATGGGCCACACCCAAATATAAGTGGTGATAAGATTTTCTACCATTAAAATTTCTAAGGGTTTAATGGTGGACGTTCAAACCCACTACGTTCTATAATGTGGTTCACCTGATCCTAGATCTGTCTTATTTTTAGTTCCAGGCCTTAAAATTTTATCTTAAAATGGTTGGACAGTTTGGATGTAATACATGCATCATGGTGGGTCCATAGTGATGAACAGCATAGATGAAATACGTACCTCATGGTGGGGTCCACACTAATGGAAGGTGTGGATTATATACATCAGTGGGTCCCACGAGGGGCCCACCATAATGTTTATTTTCCACCTAGCCTGCTAGTAAGGTCACATAGACTTGGGCCCACTGTAATGTGTATTTTCCACCCAACATGTGGATAAGGTCACCCAGACTGGGGCCCACCGTAATGTGTATTTTCCATCCAACATGTGGATAAGGTCACGCAGACCTAGGCCCACCGTAATGTATATTTTCCATCCAATCTGTTGATAGGGTCACACGTGCCTGGATAAAAAGTAAAAACAAATTTCATATTTGATCCAAAACTTCAGCAACCCAAAAGGGTTTTAATGGTAGACGTTCAATCCACACTGTTCCTTGTGATGTGGGTCACCTGAGCCGCATATACGGCTGATTTTTAGGGCGGCTCGCTGCCCTGAGGGGGGCCCACTAAATGCACCATGTTGATGTTCAACACACGTCACAGTGGGGCCCATAGCTAGGGCCTGGGTCCCTGGCCACCGTCACTGGGCAGAGGATGCTGCTGCGCCAGCAGCAGCAGCGTTTGATGCTGTTTTTTTTTTTTTTTAAATCATGATTTTTCTACGGCTTTCCCTAGGTGGGGCCGCATCAGACGAATCTGCTCCAGCTATTGGATCGTACGGCTTAAGACCAACCAAATGAGTCCAATATGCGGCCTGTTTTGGTGAGTAAAAAGATCCAGGTGGTTTTCAACGGTAAACACCACTATTTCCTATGGTATGGCTTGCCAGATAGTCGGATCAACCTCATTTTTCAGCCTAACGCCTAAAATCAAATAGGGAATGGAATGGACGGCGTGGATTGGACCCATATATCAAGGTGGGGCCTACATGAGCAGCCCACCCAAAAGCTAAATTTTTTTTATTAGCTTGTTAGTACATACCCATGTCTGTACATGCACTCCATGTTAGCCGCTCCCTGTTCAGCGTCTCCTAGATGCTGGACAGCATGGATACAACACAATCATCATGGTGGATCCCACATGTAGGTGGCCCACGAGTCATCAAGGTGGGTCCCACATGAACGTGGCCCACCTGATGGGTCTAATATTTGTGTTTTCTCATCATCTAGGCCCACTGGATGGCCTGGATAAAACAGATGGACAGCATCGATAAAATACATCCATCATGGTGGGTCCACGATCGGTGTCGATCTAGTGGCCACGCCCATTACAAGAGAGAGAGAGAGAGGAGATCGATGAGAAGGGGAGGGACCCCGCCACTATGGGCCCTCCCTAAATACAAAGCGTACATCATGTGGGTCCCACAACAAGTGGCCCTTAAAATCGAAAATAATGGTAAATCACCCACCTATCTTCCTTCTTCTTGATCCCTTGGACTTCTATGCTACTTGCCTTTGATTTTAATGGAGGTTGATGAAAGATGAATGGTTGAGATGGGAGATGAGAGGGTGGGCCACACTTGTTGCTTTGGGATAGTTTGGAAAAGCTTGGACGTGTGGTGTTGTTTGGGAGGGTTAAGAAATGTCTGTGAGAGAGAGAGAGGGAATGGGATGATATGGATGGGATGAAGTGGTGGTTGTAAGGAAAGGAGATGGATGGGTATGGTTTGGTTTGAAAATTGGTAAAAGAGGGATGGGTAGGGAGAGAGAGAGTGGACTTATGGGAAAAGAGAGAGGTCACTTGTACTTGTTGTTGGGTGAGGTGGCATGTGGGTAAGGTGGTGTACTTGACTTGATTTGATGTGACATATCGTAAAGATTCCCTTAAAGTTCACAACGCGCCATGTTTCTTCGGAATGAACGCAGGCCCACATCTCCTGGCCTAGGTATCGAATCGGTGCGCGAGTCGCGACATTGGAATAGCGGTGACGGCGCGGTCGCTAAGATATAAGTTTTGATTCGAGCTGACTTCGGTATGCGGGACCCAGCTTAGGATCGCGCGCAAACATCAGATACGGGTCGAGGGTTGCTGAAATTCGACCGAAAGGACCACGGAACCATACGAAATGGTACGGAGTAGGATACGGGTCTTACAGCTATGGCTGGCAATTGGTCATTTGAGTAGACTTATGATTGCCTCCTCTTTAAGTGTCCTTACAGTTGCATCATTCCTCTGGGAGGTCATCCTGTTTCTAGACGTAGACACCCTTTAGGGCTCGGATACTAAAAAGGGCCCGTGCTGTTTAGTAGAGTTAGTCCATTCCATAAATTGACCTATCCGACTTAGCTATTTTTCCTCCCAACATATACTAATGACATGGACCACTTTCAACCTTTGAAGTGGACCATTGATCATTTGTAATAAATAAAATTTCATTGTTCATGTGCGGTGCACCTTATATACAATTGAAATGGTTCTTGAATGAATCTCTCTTCACGAATGTCTTAGATGTTGTACGACCAGTCATGTTGACGATTATTTTAGTTAAATAAATAATTGGTTTTTGAATTTTGAAAATCAAAATTTAAATGACAATTCATTCTCTCCTAATCATTTTTTAAAAACCATAAAATTATGAGTTTTTTTAGTCCCAAATCAGTTAGAGAAGAGACATTTTTTGGAATATTTTATATATATATATATATATATTTGTATTGAGTTAACTTACTTAGAAAGAGAAAGAAATTGGATTGCATACACATGCTGCTGCATGAGCAATTTAGTTGTAGAGGCACACTTTGCATTTCAGCTTATATAGTTTCTCTGAAACAGATGTTTGGATTTATGAGCCAATGGTCAAAAGTGCTTTGTAACGTTCTCATGACTGCTGGCCTTAGATGTAATGGTCCATGTGGTCTAGTCTGCAAGAACAAAATTTCTCTTTTCTTGTTTTCCTAAATTAGGTTGATAATACATTGAGTTTTTCTAACTAACTTAGTTTCTAAGTTCAATTACTCGTTAGGTTTGCTAGAGACCACCACTATGTTAGTTGTGTTCATAAGGGGGTCTTTTTGTGATTATTGCATACAGGATCAAATAGGCTTGTTGTATCCTATAAGCAATTCAACAGTAACTCGCTAGCAATCTCTAATGTGAGGGGAGAGGGGATGAATCATGTTTTAAGGATAGTTCATTTGAAACATACTTTAGCCTAATTTTGATAAACGTTTTATTTTAATTTTTGGTATCCAAAATTTTATTTTCAAAACTATTCCCAGCAATTTTAAAGCGTGATTCCAACATGAATACTGAAGGCATTACATCAAATAAGCTAATGAACCAGGACTTGATTAGACTCAATCATTTCGATGACAGTAACTTCACCATGTGGCAAGACAAGTTGAAGTTCTTTCTAACTACCTTGAAGATCTTCTATGTCCTGGACCTGAACCTGCAACTACTTCCAGAGACGACTGACAATGTTACTATAGAAAAGATCTCTATTAGAAGCAAGCGTCAAGAAGACAAATTGTTGTGTCATGGTCACATCTTGAATGCTCTGTTTGACTGCCTCTATGATCTATACATAGGAACATCTTCGGTCAAAGAAATCTAGAATGAGTTTAAATTCAAGTACAAGGCTGAAGAAAAGGGAACAAAGAAACTCTAATTGCCAAATACTTCGATTTCACGATGGTAGATAATAAGCCTCTACTGGTACAAATCCAAGAATTGCAATTGATCATAAATAAAATATATGCCTTAAAAATATATCACCCTGAATCCTTCCAAGTTAGTGCCATAATAGCTAATAAACTCCTCCAAATTGGAAAGATTATAGGAATAAATTACTGCATAAGTCCAAAGATTTCATCTTTGAACAAATTCAAAAACATCTATGAATTGAGGAAGAGTCTTGCAACCGTGACAAAAAAGATAATACCAATGGTGCATCCTTCACCAAGAAGTAAACGTGTCATCCCATAACAATAACCTTGAGAAGAATGAATCCCTAAAACTCAATAAAGATCAAGGAAAATTTAAAAAGTCCCAAAACAATAAGAATAGAAAACCCAATGGGTCCTGCTATGTCTATGGAAAGACCGGGCATTTCGATTAAGTATGTAGGGAATGCAATAGGCCTAAGAAAGATGTTAGTGCAGTGGAAGACGACATAGTCACAAGGATTACTAAAGTGAGCATGGTTCAAGGAAAAGTCCCCGATTGATGGTACAATACAACTGCCACAGTCCATATATGTTACGATAGATATGCCTTTAAGACATATGAAGATGTAACCAATGGTTAAGATGTCCAACTAGGAAACGAAGATCAATCAAATGTCATGGGCAAAGGAACCATGAAACTTGTGTTTAACTCTTAAAAGAAGGTAATCTTGATAAATTTGTTGTATGTCCTAAACATGGGAAGAAACTTAATTTCAGGGAATCATCTAGGTAAACCCAAGATTATGGTTGTATATGAATCTGGCAAGTTGATCTTATCAAAGAATGATAATTCTATTGGGAAAGCGTATACTGGTAATGTGATGATTAAGCTCTAGTTGAATGAAAATAATTCTTCTGCTTATATGATTGAGTCTATATTCTTATGGCATAGTAGATTAGCACATGGAAGCTTTAATATATCATAAAACGTATGGCTAAGAATGGCCTAATCTCATATAATAAAAGTGAGAACGATAAATGTGAAGTATGAATACAGTCTGTCAAGCCTGTGTCCTAGTGCCATTCCGTTCCTTAGGATCTTATGGTCATTTTCGTCAATTTTCGGCGACCCGCGACCTATAGATAGCATTTGCGAGCAACCGTAAGTCGCATCTTGTAAACCCGAGCCGACTCAACCCAAGACCTATGCCATTACAACCGCACCATCATTGCAGTTCCAACACCGCGTCTCATGCACTAATGCGACGCTTAGATCGTGAGATGTGGCATGCGCATCATCATGGCAGTGGACTTCACATTGCGGGGCCATTCCAGTTAGTGCATTTCCCTAGAACAATCATGATGGTGACATCACCCTAGCCTACCTAGGGTAGGATGATGTCACCCTAGCCCATGCCTCTTACATGTAATGATAGCTAGCATGCTTTTCTTTACCCCATGTGCAATCATTTTCTAGCCTAGCAATGATTACCTATTTCCCTCTGTCTCATATCTCTCTCCCTCCCTCTCTTCTTCTTCAATTCTTCATTAGCAAGAGCTTGGACGTCCCACCATTAGAGAGAAAATCCAGCCCCATTGCAGCTAAAGATCTCTCAATCCAACCTTCCCAAGCCCATCTCAACCATTAAACCAACCCTTTTGGAGCTTTAGAACCTATAGGTGGAAGGAGTTGAAGATTTGAGGTGGGTACTTCCTACACTTGTTTCTTTCATACCTTTGCATGGATCTTTATCCTTTTTAGCATGAGGCAAGTGGGACCCACCAATCAATGGTGGAGATCCCATCTTGGTCCCTAGGTGTGACCAATGGCCCACCATATCTTGCATGTATGTGTCCATGGTGGGACCATTCTCCATGGATCCCACCATGAAGTTTTTATATCATGCAAGTTGTTATGGCCACCTAAGCCCTGATTTATGCGGTGGAAATGAAATTTCCCCACCAAAATTTCTGATGTATGGCTCATCTATGTGAGGCCCATTTAATGTATATGTGCATGCATGAGAGGAGCTCATATTGGTGGAGCTCCTTCCACCACCACCATCTTCTCTCCCTTCTCTCTCTCTCTCTCTCTCTCTCTCTCTCTCTCTCCCTCTTTCTCTCTCTTTCCATGGTGATGATGATGTGTGTGGCCCACCTGATGATGCATGTATGGGACATCCACCATCAAGAATTTTCTGGACGTCCAGCAAGTTTCAGATGGACTAGACGTCCAGTTGGTGGAGCCCACCTTGTTGTCTATTTCGGGCCAACTTAGATGAAGAAAAATATAAATATCAGTTTGATCCAAGCTTTGGTAGGCCACGTACATGTGGGACCCACCAGATATAAGAGTTTTATCTAAGCCATCCATCCATTACCTGGACGTGAGGCCACCTTGATGATGTGTTTCATCTAGGTCGTCCGTTTGCTAGACGTCCAGCAGACCTGGATGATCAGGAAAATGCAAATATCAGCTTGGATACTAACCTGGTGAGCCACACGTGTGGACCCACCTGATGTATATGTTTTATCCATGCCATCCACCATCTAGATAAGTTAGACGGTGGAGCCTACTATGATGTATGTGTTATATATCCACACCATCCAGACCCTGAACGGTGGGATCCACCTGATGTATGTGTCCTCCACCATCCACGTGGGATGTGGGACCACCATAATGTAAGTGTTTCATCCTTACCATCCAATCCTTGGACGTGGACTGGACCCCACCTTGATGTTTGTGGTTTATTCACACCGTCCGCCCTTGGACCCCTCCTGATGTAGGTATTTCATCCACACCGTCCAGGGGCTGGGACATGGGCCCCCACCATGATTTATGTATTACATTCACACCGTCCAAACCTTAGATGGTGGGACCTCCCATGATGTATGATTAGCAACCACGCCATCCAGCGGCTGTGGGGCCCACGAGATGTATGTGTATTATCCACACCGTCTAGATGTTGGGACAGGTGCTGGCTGCACCATGATGTAAGTGTTTTATCCACGCTATTTGGACATGGGACTCACCTTAATGATTGTGTTTTATCCAGCTATCCAGCCCTTGGATGTGGGACCCACCTGTTGTACGTGTGAGGGTTCACCATGATGTATTTGATCCAAGTCGTCCAGTAGTTGTGGACCCCACTGTGATGTATTTGATCCAACACTGTCTAGCAACCTGGGACGGTGGGATCCACCATAATGCATGCGTTGTATATCCTCGCTGGCCATCAATTGGTGGGACCCATTGGTGATGTGTGAGGCCCACTATATGTACGTGTCTTATCCATACCGTCTATCCGTTTAACACCCTATAAGGCCAGCAGCAGTGGGCTGACCATTCAGCAAGATGGCCCACGTTGTTGTCCTCCCTGTCCAAATAATGGGGCTCATTTTATGATGCATAAGGCCCACCTTGATGTGTGTGCTGTAAGCACAATGTCCATCTGTTTTTTTTATATATACCATAGGGCTACCTGTGAGGCCCACCTTAATGTATATGTTACACATGTTGACCATCTATTCTACTGGATCATGGGCTACCCCATTAGGCCCATTATGATGTATGTGTTACACACACCATCCTCCCATTGTGCCTAGATCATGGGCTGTTTCGTGAGGCCCAATATGACGAATGTGAGGCCCATGTGATGGGGCCCAATATGATGAATGTGAGGCCCATGTAATGAGGCCCAATATGGTTATGTGAGGCCTACGTGATGAGGCCTAATATGATGTATGTGAGGCCCTTGTATGAGGCCCAATATAATGTATATGAGGCCCTTGTGTGAGGCCCAATGTGATGTATATGAGGCCCTTGTGTGAGGCCATTGTGGTGTATGGCCCAATGCATTGTATATATGAGGCCCAATTGTGATATGTGAGTCCACCATGATGTATGTGATAACGTTTATGATGCCCATCCATCTCCTAGTTAGTATAAAGACTATGGACCCCATTATAAGATAGATTTTAAATGAGCCACACCTTGGGAGCAATGGTGGTTAAATGTCTACATTGTAAGAGCAATGATGGTTAAATGTCTAAATTGTAATCCTGCCTAGGGCCCGTTGTTAGGCTCATTCTCGTCTCCTCTTAGTGGGCTAACCCAAATTGTTGGGCCCTCACTGTTATTAGTATGACCCATCTCACTTTATTGGGTTGACCCAAACCGTTGGGCCCCCACTGTTATTAGTATGACCCATCCCACTTTATTGGGTTGACCCAAACGTTGGGCCCCCATTATATATTGTGCTACTACCATGCCTTGTAGGCTTGTCTAAAGCCCTTAGGCCCACCTTATGCTTATTAGGCCCCTTAGGAAGCCCAGTTTACTTCATAATGGGACGGGTAAGAAGGCCCATTCCCTGTTCCTAGGCCCATTCTTGATATGGGTAGGCCATTTAGGCCCATCTTTAATGTGAGGAAAGTACATCATCAACGTATGACATGCTTAGTATAACTTCATGATTCATGTCCATGTGCATCATACGTATGCTTGATGTGAGGAGTGATTGATCATAGCATATGCCATTGGATGGATTATTATATGACTCCCTGAGAGACGGAGTTGCCCCACATGAGAGTGTGGTACGCGCAGGATTGATGCATGACTGGATAGTGTAACTCATGCACCTTGCATTTGTGTGATACGACCACTATATGCCCTAACGATATTAGGGCTGCGGCCTCTACAGGCATATCTTAAATAGCAGGATTAGATACTGAAAATACTTGTTATTAGCATTGGGGCACTATAGATATCCCTAGGTATAAGTCTCAGAACCCTTATGGTACCAAGAGGATGCTCCAACGTTGAGACCGAATGGATGTATGAGCTCACGAGTGCCGAATACCATTAGGCCGCATCTCCTACTGTGTTGTGGTCGGTTGGAAGGAGGTGTGGCCTTACCCGCCTGAGGGTAGTGGGCAATGCTAGGCTGAGTTTGACCAGCTCGTAAATGGATCTGCTATTAACGTGCCGGGTAGATATTGGCTAACTACTAGCCAAGCGAATAGTGAGGTCTCTTCCACTTACATGGTTACGCGTCCAGTTAGGGTGGCAATCTAGTGTAGAGTGTACTAGACCCTGCTGATATTCCAAAGATGACTTGTACTGTTATGAGGATTCAGATGAGGACTGACATTCTTGTGTTGCATCTTGCATATGACGTTTGGCCAGGTAGGCCCTGCATCGCATAACCTTGTCACGGCTAATAGCATTCATGGATCTGCCAGCACTATCTCATTCATAGACTTGCCAGCATTTTTCCATTCATAGACTTACCAGCATGTTTCTGCATTACTTTGATATTGCATACTTGACACTTACTTTACGCACACACTTACACCACCCTCTAAGCTTTCTATAAGTTTATGCATGATCGTTGCGTGCAAGTGATGCTAGGATGCCGTAATAACACTGAGTTAGGAGCGTGCAGCTAAGATTTTAGAGCCCTTGATACCTATCTTATATTTCCCTTTATGCATTATACTCAAAGTTTTTTTTATTATAGTAGATATGTAGTGCTGTTGCTGGTTGTTGTTTGTGGGTAATGTTTATGGTTATGCTTCTTATGAAACAAATTTATGTTGAAAATCTTCCTTGTAGGATCCTAGGATCGGAACCTGGTATATGAGTACCAGGATCTAAGAATGGGGTACCACGGAGGCTGTCAGTGCTGGATTCGGCGATCGAGAATTTCGTGAGCCCAGTTTCCGAGTCTGGGGTGTGACATAGTTAAAGATGACTAAGAAACTGTTTCTAAGTGTTGAGAGATTATTTAAAATGTTGGACTAAATACATACATACATATGCGAGTTAAATGACATTTTCTTACTAAATGAGGCAAAATGTACTTCATAAAAATCATAGACAATTGTTCTAGATATGTGTATGCGTACATGTTGATATTAAAAGTGAGACATTTAATGCATTTAATATCTACAAATCTGAAGTAGAAAATCAATTGGATAGGAAAATAAAGATTCTCCATAGTGACCGAGGAAGAAAATACTTCTCAAATAAAATTTCTAACTATTGTGAAGAACATGTCATAATTCATTAGTGCACAACACCTTACATACAACAATAAAATGAGCTGATAAGGAGGAAAACAAACCTTAGTTGAAATGGTCAACTCAATGGTACTACAAGCAAAGTTGTCATTTAGTTTATGGGGAGAAGCGCTACTAACAGCGTGCCATGTTCTAAATAGAATTTTTTTTTAAGAAGACTAAGACATCTTATATGAGATATGGAAAGGAAGAAAACCAAACTTAAGATATCTTAGAGTGTAGGGGTGTCTCGGGTATTGCAGAATACTTGATCATATAAGAACCAAGTTGGGTCCTAGGGCTATTAAGTATGCCTTTATAGGTTATGCACAAAATGATAAAGCGTATAAACTATTAGACTTTGAATCTAATGTGATCATAGAATTTAGAGATATATAATTCTTTGAGAACACACTCTCTATGGAGACTAAGGATACTAAGATAACTATAAATGTTGCTTCAGGATTGCATTTTATTGTCATTCACTCAAAGATATTCATGAGACATTCTCATTGTATTATCACATCACATAAGAGAAATAATATCACACACACTTAAAAGGTTTTTATTATAATCTAGGTTTAAATACATGCCAGGTTGTGACATACTACAAGTCCTTAATTACATTCCAGGGGAATCACCCTTAATTTTAAGGTAAGATATAAATTATACATAAATAAGCAAATAAATGAAATAAGCTTTCCATTTGTATGGGACTGAAGTAATTCACATGTTTTAGAGTCAGAGAGACTATATCAGGTGGAGTCCTTGAGATGAAGTGGGCCTTTAAGTAATGAAGTGGGCTTGTACTATATAAACAAACCACGAGCCAACTTAATGGACCATGAATTAACCAGATGGGTTGTGGGTCACTCAGATAGGTTTGTACCAAGTGAGATGGCCTTCTTGGTCGAAGGCTCTCATGGGGAACGATGTACACATGACAACCATGTGCTAGGCATATGAAGCAAATGCCAGATACATCGAAATGGTCAATATATGTGGTCGAGCAATTACTGCATCAAGCATGATCAATGCTAATAATGTGTCCTGCCCCAAAATCCAACACCCTAGTTTGTTAGAACTTAATTTCGTATCCCAAGTCATGACTAATAATTTAAGTACTCACAATTATGATTCTACAAAAATCACATGACAATAAGCCAAACTTCTATAAAATAAATCCAACAAAATATTTAGTCTTCATTATTAGAATCTAAACTTTCATCTATGCCTCAACTAAACATTTTTTTCTTTTTTTTTTTTTTTAACAATGGATACACTCTAGAAAGGTAAAATAAAATGGAATAGATGGATAGGGCTTTGTTCCACTTGTATCCATAACAAGACTCTGCATCCTAAAATCTAGTATCCATAATAATGGGTGAGCTTATAAAGCCCAATGAGATAATCTTGTGCAGTTTATCACATATAAAAATTTTAAAAATTGCATAAAATATATATTTTACAGAATAAGAGTATTCAAGCCTAGAATGAAATACTTTATAAATATTAAATTTAGAATTATACATGCTTTCTAATAAAATCATGAATACAGTAGAACAAATGAATATGAAACAACCTCCTTGGTACCATTAATTATTAAAATGACCGGAATTGCTATACTACAACTAACCAATACTTCCCATTATAACACCTAGCCTAATAATGAGAACCTTTTATATGATGCACACCCATCCAAAGGGCACTCTTGGCCTAGCAATAGGAACTTTTTAAACTTAGACTCACCCATCCAATGGCTCACTAGTGAGAAATCATTCAACATGGGCGAATAAAATATATAACTCTTACTGAACCTGACAGCAATAACTTTTTACAATCCTCACCCAGCCAAAGGATCTACAGTAGATATCCAATCACAATTTTCATATACTTTTTAGGTATTCAATAAGCTCTTAAACCTTTCTAAGGTCTCCGACATTCAATTATACTCTCCATGATTTATAAGTTTTTCCAATATATAACGATTTTAGCAACTGCAACATAGTTTTCAAAATCATCACGAATTGCTTTCCAAAAAATAAAATCAAGTATCTCATGTAATAACTTTGAATTTTCAGCAATAAATTTAATAATAAATCTAAATTTTTAAAAAATTTTATACAAAAGCCCTTTAAATATATGATTTTTTAAAACATAGCATATGATTTCAAATGCAAAGCATTATAGGGTAGGTTTTCAGGTGATCTAATAAGCAAAACTTAGGATTTTCATGCGAGGTAGTTCCTAATATAATTAGGCTTATAAAATCACGCTTTAATCCTTATTTTTCCAAAAAAATTATGAAAAACCCATATGACTAAAAAGTTACACAATTTAGGCATCATGGCCTTGATTTTTTATGTTTAGAATATAGAAATACAATCTATAGATTTGGAATTTTAATTTTCCATATGTCTTACATTATTTAAGTCATAAGCTTTTGAATTTCCAGAAAATCAAGTGGGAATACCCATGTAACTGTTAAATTGAAAGGATACGTTGTATCTAATTTAACATCCACCTTGTTCAACTGAAATTAAAGGGTGAAGAATGCTTGAAGGTGAATGAAGATATGATAAATTTCAAGCGATTAGTCACCGATGTAGGACGTTAGATTAACCTAAACAAATATCTTAATGTGAATGTTTGCCAGCCCCAAGTGCAGGGTTGCGATTTAGTAATAGCTTGGTGGGATCGAGATCGTTCTTTTGGGACTTGTGGTTGACTAGAATAAAACAATGATGTAAGGTTATGGGTTCTAACAAATTAATAAGGTAAAAACAATAAGTAAAAAGCACTAATGATCCAAGAATCTCCACTTAACAAATTCTTAAACCAATTCATTTATTCAAGCAGATAACTCAACTAGAATCGAATTCTAATTCATTCTAATCAAAACATAAATTTGTAAATTTAATAAACAACATCCAATTAAGATATATGAATTGAGATAAAATAATTTATCATAAAGATCTAGGCAATTGATCGAGGGAATTAAAAACTTCTATTGTATCCAAAGTTAACAATAGAACAATCGGTTTTATAAACCAGTTCCTTTTCCAAATTAGGAATTCAATCAACATAATCACAATTCAACATTTAAAAGTCATAAACTTGAATTGAAAATGAATTAAATAGAAGAATTCATCAAGATGTTCATCCCTTAGAATTAACTAAGAGATTAGCATAGCATGGCTAAGATCTCAAAACAAAAATAAAGAAAATAAACTAGATTGAGGAATTGAAGAGGAATAACGACACCGAAGAAGCTTTGCCTTCACTTGAACTCTCTCCCAAGACCTAATTTGTCACTAAAATAACTTAGAAATGCTTGTTTATATAGGAAAATTTCGCATTGACTTAAGAAGTTATGCACTTATGCACTTTCACGCATTGTCGATTGATGTCCTCGATTAATCGAGAGTGATCAAAGAAATCTTCAGTTGATTGAACTCAAATTCTCAATCAATTAAACATGCCGAAAAAGTCTAATGATCAAATTTTAAAAATCATTGCATTGCCGATTGATCGAATTAAAGTTGTCAAAAAGTGTCTAACGAGTTTTTCTAAAAATGCAAAAATTTCTCTAACAATTCTTGGTCAATTGAGACAGCTCGAAGGTTTGCCAATCGATCGATGGCTCTGGTCTTCATCTTTACTTTAATACTTAGTTTCCTTAGATCTTTGACACTTGAGATCTTCAAGTTTATCCTGCATTCTTTAATAATCAACTCTAATATCTTTTGGGCTTCTATTCGACACTTTTAACACGTATTTGACTTAGATTCATGGGAAATTTTATTCAATTAAATCAATTTAACACTAATATTCATGGGAAAATAATGCATTATAGGAGATAAATATTATATATTTAGGTCCTATCACACCCCTAACTAGTATTTTGTTAGTCTCGAGCAAAACATGAGAATTTTAAAAAAAAATTCCAAGATCAAAATTCTTTTTCGAGCAGACTAACTCCATATATTCATATATCCTTGAACAACCCAATATTATAATTCCAAGGTACAAGCTTATAAAAATATCAGTTTAAAGCCTAGCACACCTAGATGAGAGTGTGTCCGCTGGGAGTGGAGTGAGGAAACCAAACTACTATACATGTTTATGTTTGGAATTATGAATTGCGTACATTCTTATTCATACTTATGTATTTAATTAGTTAAATTATATGAATGCTTGAAGTGAATTGTATGCCAGGCACTTAAGTTGTAAAGCACACTATTGATTATAGACTAGTTGCTCTAATTGGCATATCATTTGTAGTCTATGTGATTATACCTACTTTGGCTTAGAAGCCTTAGTGTTAAATAGCCTTATTTAATTTAATTTGGTACATTAGTTTAGGTAAGTAATTTTATTTTTAATTGGCATAATTTTTAAGTGGTCATATTCATATCCATATAGGATATACTCATTCATTCCTTATCTCCGTTAGGCTTCCACATGCATAGCTTATGGGCCCACCATGCATAATTTCACTACCAACATACCTATATCCAACACCGCTGATGAAGGCCCTGACCACTAAATTTTTAGGCTGAAACATGTACATTGAGTATGTGATTGAATGAAAGTCCAAAATGTGGATGGGGCTTCGATGGATCCTTGACTATGGGGCCCACTGCAATGTGTGTGGCTTACATCTATGTTGTCCATCTGTTTTGACAACTTATTGTAAGGCATAATCCAAAAAATAACGCAGATCCAAATATTAGGTGGACCACACCAAAGAAATAGTGGTGACTAACCATTAAAAACTTATTGTGGCCACAAAAGTGTTGGATCAAGCTGATATTTGTGTGGTCCCTTCATCCAGTTCTTTGTGAGCTTATCAAAAATTTGGATGGAAAATAAACATTGCGAAGGCCCCAAAGAAGTTTTTGATGGTGGGTATTCAATTCACATAGTTTCTTGTGCTGTGGTCTACCATAGAGTTGGATCTGCTTCATTTTAGGGATCATGCCCTAAAATGAATTGTCAAAATAGAAGGATGGCGTGGATGTAAGGAACATACGTCACTGTGGGCCCCACAGTCAGGGATCTATGGAAGCCGCATCCCAAAATGCCATACATATTTGCTGTGATTGGAGCTGGGCATCGGACCGAGTCGGATCGGATTGGGTCCAACTCGACTCGGCCCGGATTCTACATGCCCCAACCCGAACTCGGACTAATCCGAGACCGAGTCCAGGTCATCTGACTCGGACCAACCCGAACTCCTGTTGGCTTGAACCGATCCGAGTCAACTCGGTTAGGAAAACCAAGTCAGATCAGATTGGGCAAGGTTTGGACAAAAAGGATGGACGGTGTGGACATGAAAAATAATTATTATTATGGGCCCCACATGGTAATGGTAACAATCACTAAGTTGTTGCTTGACCAACAGCTAATCCACTCTCCTTTTTTTTATTATTATTATTTTCCCATTTGTACCAGTTCCCTGCGATTTAGGGATTTTTCTCTTTCTCCTCTTCTTGTTTTTCACGACTCCATGGACATGAACTGAGCTTTGATCTCCACAGCACGATTTAATCAGGTTTTGGTAAGCATTCAATTTCTTCTTCTTCTTCCATTACAAATCAATCTGATTGAGCGGATTTTCTTAGCACTGGATCCTTAAACCCTACCTCCAATCGGACTAAACTAGTTCAATCCACATCAATTAGGGCGAAAGTTAGAAGAACTAAATGGAGAATCATTCCCATCGATTGAGGAGTCATCAGTTTCAAAAGAAGAAATCCATTGAGAAAACCAATGACAGAATCAGCGAACTACCTGAGGAGAGGAAGAAGACTAGGCAGGTAGCGCTTGTTTGTTCGGGTGGGACAGGGATGGACGACCAGACTAGTAGAGTACGGGTGTCGGGCAGGCAGCAGAATGAGCGTTGAAGAAGAAGAGGAGATTGAAGAGGAAGAAGATCGAGAAGGGGATGTGCTGTGCTCGTTCGTTTGGTAGGGTAAGAAAAGAGGGGAGCGGTGTAAACGATTTAGGATTTAAAAAAATAAAACATTATTTATAATACCTACTCCGGGTCGGGTCTGATCGATTCGGTGCGGATCCTATCGGTTCGAGTATTCAAATTGGATCTGTCCGGATAAACCTCTATCCGGACCCAACCCGAAAAACGATCGGATCTAGATTTCCACACTCAATTAGGCCCGATCTAGGCCGTCGTTTCTGTTTGAAACAGGTCAGATTGGGTCGGATCCACCGGATCGGTTCAAAAATGCCCACCTCTAGCCGTGATTAAGAATCGGACGAAAGCGGATTGGCTGGTGTACCTCACACCAGCTATGTAGCTGTTATATTGATGTCAGCATGTTTTGTGGCTCTAATCATGAGGTATGTGTTATATCGAAACCATCCATCCATGTGGCGAGCTTGTCTTAAGGCTTGACACGAAAAATAGGACAGATCTAACTATAAACTGGACCACACTGCAAAAAGCAGTGGGGGATTGTTTTGGATCAATATTAAATTTGTTTTTCCTCTTCATTCAGGTCTTTGTGACCTTATAAACAGATTGGATGGAAAATAAACGTTATGGTGGGCTCTACCAATTGTTTAACGGTGAAAATCATTATCTCTGCTGCTATTTGTGGTGTGGTACTGATGAACTTTGGATATGATTTATTTTTTGGATAATGCTTTAAAATGATTTCTAAAAATAGATGAACCGTGTAGATATAATAAATACGTCACTGTGAGGGTCATGTAACTTTGATCTCCTTTGAACCGTTCGTAAAAAGTTGGAGCTCGAGGAGCGTCAGTACTCGTCTTCCAACGACGCGTACCTACAGCAGCTATATAGCTGTGGGTGGTACACCAGCCAATCCGCTTCCCAATCGGACCGGCCATAACTCATGCGCCGAGGTGTAGGTGGGCCACAACAAAAAGCCAAGTTGGTCAGGCGATACTAGCCAACAATATGGCCAGTGTGATTTTTGGTGTCCTGCCTATCTGTCCTAGCTTATAACAGATGGACGGTCCTTGTCGTCGGTCCCATGTGTCACACTTACGCAGGTATCATCATTAGTTGAAAAAATGATTCCGTTGAATAATTCATGGTTTGATTTTCGGAACTAAATCCTTGTCTTGTTTCGGCCGGCTGACTTTTTTAATTTATATTGCATTGCCATGTGGACGGCTACCAAGCGCTTGACTCCAGCGCACTGGAGGTCTTCTTGCGTATCAATATAAAAAAAAAAGAGTTTTGGTACAACCGGTATTGTTATTTCTGCATCCAGATTGCAGCCATTGGATCCGGGGTCCTGTACAACTATAATAACTATTTGTATAATCGTGGATGGATGGTACGCGGATTGCCTACCGAGTAACTCATTAGGCTAAGCGTACTAAGTATACTCTCTGGGGGTCCACCATGATTTATACATTTTATTCACTCCGTCCATCCATTTTACTAGATAATTTTAGGAGTTGAGCCAAAAAATTAATCATATCCAAAACTCAAGTGGACCACACCACCGGAAACAGTGTGAAACGAATGTCTACCGTTGAAAAATTCTTGCAGTCCACAGAAGTTTTGGATTAAGCTGAGTTTTTGTTTTCCCTTCATCCATGTCCGTGGGATCTCATTAACAAGTTGGATGACAAATAAACATCACCGTCGGCGGTTTCAATGGTGGTGATTCCCACTGTTTCCCGTGGTGTAGTCCCTTGATCTTTTTATATGCTTCGATTTTGGGCTGAACGTCTAAATGGAGCTGGAAAAATGGATGGACGGCGTGGATAAAGCACGTGCATTCACTGTGGGCCCAACATAGTTTACTGGGTACGATAAAGCATACTTAGAAACTCAGTACGCAATCCGATTTCGGATGGATGATAATTGATACCTACAAAAATTTCAAGATCAAAGGCTAGAAATATTTCCAATACGAGAGTTTCTTCCCACCAATTAATGATCCGTACCATTCGTACAGGAGGTCTACTTTAGAGTGGTTTTATGCAAAAAGATATGTTTCTCATCCCGCTCTAACGTAAATTTGCCCCCATGTAGACCATTTACCGTGGGTTCTGCGAGATGGACGGTCTAGATGTTTATGCGATGGGCAGAAAGGGCCAACTTAGAATTCTCAGAGAAAGTAGAAATGATCGCATACTTGCCGTTGTGTCACATATATAGAATATCAAATCCGTACAAAAACTGGGTCACACCAAGGTGGTCACGTCACCCGTTACGAAAATCAGGCCGATCCACATACAGCGGGCCACGCGATCTCGGTATCAAAGGAAAGGAAGCGGATTGGCACACACCACCGTGCGAAGGGACGCGGATTAGCTACTGATAAGTTGAGTAGCGAGATTGGATACTAAAGTGACGTCACCAAGTTTTGTGGCCCACTATGATATATGTACTGTATCCATACTGCCCATCCATTTGGAGAGATAATTTTATGGCATCAGCCAATGAATGAGTCAGATCCAAAACTCGAGTGGACCCCATCACACAAAACAGTGGGGAGATTAGTGCCTACCATTAAAAAGTTTTAGGGTCTGCAAAAGTTTTCGATCAAGATGATATTTGTGTTTTCACTTCTTTCGTGTCTGTGTTAACTTATGAAATGGCTGGATCTCAAATAGACATCACGGTGGACCTAAGAAGGTTTCAACGGTGGCGTCACTCTCCCCCTTGTTTTCAGTAGTGGGTCCGTTCCAGCTTAGGGTCTGACTTATTCTTTAGATCATGCCCTAAAATGATCTCTCAAAATGGATGGACGGTGTGGATACAGTACATACATCGTGGTGGGGCCCATAAAATTCGGTGACGTCACTTCAGTACCTAGTCTCGCTCCTCAACCCGTCAGTAGCTAATGCGCGTGCCGTGCGAAGACGAGCGCTGACGCTCCTCCAGCTCCGAGTTGTACGAACGCTCCTAAGGAGATCAAAGCATCATGGGCTCCACAATGATGTATTTATTATATCGATACCGTTCATCCATTTTCCAAGATCATTTTAGATCGTTAGCCCAAAAATGAGTCCTATCAAAAGCTCGACCACATTACAAATAGAAGTGGGACAATGATTCTCACCGTTAAAACATTCGTAGGGCCCACCCTAACGTTTATTTTCCATCCAATATGTTTAGAAGGTCACAAAGACCCGGATGAAGAGGTTAAGCCATGTAATGAATTAGTGTAGTGTCGTGGCCCACCAGATGATTGGATCATCCTGATTTTGTACAAGGTTTGCCCACCTTCTTCAAGGATAGCCGGATATAAAATTCTACACATCGCATGTTGGCACGAACTATATGGTCGTATCCTAACTTCCAGCCGACGTATCCGATCCTTTTCCGAAAAAAAAAAAAAAATCGGAAATAAGCACCTAGACGCCCACGTTTGAAAGGAAGAAAACAAACAAGATTTGGTTTTCTCACGGAGAGAGTTACGCATGAAAGTGAAAGAATGGAAGGTCCATGCTACAAATGTCCTCTGTCACAAAAATTAGGCATGTATATTGTTGATGCAGTTCTCTGGTGGACCCTCCCCGGCGAATCCGTTCAAATGTACAAAAAAAAAAAAAAAAAAAAAAGAAGAAGAAGAAGAAGAAGAAGAAGAAGAAGAAAAAAAGACCCTAGCTTGTATAAGGTACCCTCCGATACTTAAGTTAGATATTTGGGGACTTTAGTAACCTAGGATCTCTTTGAAAAAGAGTTACCAGTCGAATATTAGGGTGTAGAAGTGCGTACCTTATATTGGCCGAGAATACCTTTATTTATAGGAAAGGGAATATGTACGTGGTACGGAGTCTTTCCTAATATGCCAGAGACGAATCCTATCTCGAAATCTATTTAGGATCCCTATCAGATCCGAAGTCATTGGGATCTGATCTGATCTTCCGAAGATCTTGGGAGAGATCTTCGGGCTGTTGGAAGGATCTTCCGATTATTGGTTCGAGGATTGGTCATTTATTGAGTTCGCTATAGAACCATCATATGCCTTCTCTTGAAGGTCATTCTAACCTATAACTAAGCTCTGGTCGGGCTATCATCAAGCTCTAGTCGAGCTTCAACCGAACTATGGCTGACCTATAGCCGATCTACAACCGAGTTATGACCGACCTATAGGTTAGGTCAACAATTAACCATTTGAGTAGACTTACGGTTGCCTCCTCTTTGAGTATCCTTACAGTTGCATCATTCCTTTAGGAGGTCGGCCTGTTTCTGGACGTAGACGCCCTTTAGGGCTCAGATACTAAAAAGGGTCCGTGCTATTTAGTAGAGTTGCTCCATTCCATAAGTCGACCTATCCGACTTAGCTATTTTTCCTCCTAACAGTAAACCCCCCTTGCTCTTCAGGCCGGTCTGAAGAGGCTTGAGGAGCAAGCCTGACCAAGTTTGGGTTGGATTTAGGTCGGGTTGTGGAGTCATAAATGTCAGGTATGGTGGCCAGCACGATGCTCAATGCGTGTCAATAAATGTACACGTCATGTCATTTCGTTGTTCGAGGTCACGTGAGGTGTCAGGCTGCCGTTTCGATGACAGTCGAATAAGGGCATGACACGTGGGTTAGTAATCAATATTAGGGTTGAGCGGCGTGTGGGGTTGCGCCACGTGTTCATAGGGGGTAGTCGAAGGGATGTTGTACGACCATCATTAATGGGCACACTCAAACGACACTATGTGGCCTCCCTATATAAGGGAAGCCCTAACCCACAGTCGCTTTCTTTGGCATTCTCATCTTCCCCATTCTACTGCATTTCCTTCGTCGTTAAGGGGAGATTTCTAGCGATCCATAGCTATCAGCGCTCGGGTGGATATCTTCTTCTTTGGTGAGCTCTAAGCATTTGCCCCCTCCTCTTTTCATTTTTTTCCTTTTAGCATCTTTCGTCGTTTTATTAGAAAGATGCAATGTCGGATTCTTTCAGTTTACGGGAGGGGGCCTTCGGCGGCGATAGCGGGTCCAACAACCTTCGGGTAATGTCGAATATACCGTCGTTGTTAGTGATGATGGCAGATGCTGGTTTTCTGGCATCTCGGGCAATGGAGTAGACCTCGGCAGAGAGACCGTTAGATGCGGAGCACGACCCTCCCAGCGAAGATGATCCGGCAGGGTCGGATAATGAAGGTCCGGGGGGTCCAGTGCCCTCTACCCTCAATGCCAATGATTTAGCCCGGATAAGGCTCGGGTACCGTATCCCCGAGTCTATACTTCTTCGCCTCCCTTTCTGGACGAGCTTCTAGACCAGCCTTTAGAGGGAGCCATCATGATCTTTCAAGTTGCGCTTCAGTATGGCTTGTGGCTTCCCCTACAAGGCCTGGTGAGGCGTGTGCTTTCCTGCCTGAACTTGGCTTTGGGACAGATGATCCCCAATGGATGGAGGGCTCTGATGGGTTGTGCGGTGCCGTGGTCCGAGATGGAACAGCCTGAGGTGACCATTGAGGAATTCCTCCACTTATACCAAGTGAAGCCGAATAAACTCTTGCCCAGCTGGAACTCTCTCTGCTTGGCCAAGGGACTGGAGGGGGCCTTATAACTGACCCTCCGTTGTCCAATAAGAACTGGAGGGATAAATGGTTTTGGGCATTTGGATGTTGGGAGCTAGTTGACCTACATTCGGTCGTGAGTCAAAATTAGGTCCCCACAGTGTTTTCTGACCCAAGTAAGTACTCTCTCGATTTAGCGATTTCGTAGTTCATTCTTTATAGGTCAGTTTTCATCTACCGAGCTCATTCGTGCATGTCTCCTGTTGCGACTATTCCCATGCAAGCTCCTTTACTCGACGACAGATTGCTTGCTCAAATCAGGGGGGCCAAAGCACTACCAGTGGGAAAGAGGTCTTGGAGGTTGCTTCTTTAACCCGAGCTACTTCTTCAGTTGGGCCTGTTTTACGCTCTTACCGGTAAGCCATTGGGTAAGATCTATTGCCTATCTATAGAACTTAGAAAAATCTCACGAATCTCTCTGATATATTGTCTTTGTGCATTGATGCAGAGATGCCTGAAGCTCGTCCTCTCCTTCGACACCCCTCCAAACTTCCCATGCTTCCTCGCGATGAGTTGGCGACACCGAAGAAGAAGGAGATCAAGTCCTCCACCAAGAGCAAGGGGAAGGTCGGCCCCTCCTGCCCAGTCGTAATGGAAGTGGAGGGAGAGGGAACGGAGGTGGAGACCTCCTCTGGTGTTACTAGGGCAGTGGGGACGATTGTCCCAGAGGAAGTTGTTCTGGCCGAAGTGCATGGGGCTCATGAACTTCCCATGGAAGCTCAATTTACAGGGCAGAGGAGGCCGTTCTCCCTAAGGGTCTTCGCCGGATTGTTGAGGATATCCTCCCTTGGGCCGACCGCCATGTGCCAGAGGCGGAGTTTCATAGTTTGATCGATTCCCCTACGGAATCGGCTCTGACACACGTGATGACGAGCCTTCTTAAGTATGGCGTTTTCTGAAGTTAGGTCATTTTTTGTGTTTTCTTTTTTATTGCTGGCTGGTACTTAACTTTTCTTTTCTTTTCGTAGTTCGCTCCATGTGTTTTAAAGGCGCACGTTGAGTTTGCTCGGATGCCCAATCTGATGGGCGAGGTCGATCTAAAGGGCATCCGATTGGAGGCTTGGGCTTCGACTGCAGAGGCCAAGCTAGGGGCTGCAAAGACGGCTCTTGAAGCGGCTTCTACAGAAAAGGTCGGGATAGTGGTGAAGCTGGATGAGGCCATGGCATGGTATGGGGAGTGCCAAGCTAAGCTCGTGGAGACTAAAGCGAAGCTCGAGGAACTCAAGGCAGGGACTCGTGCTGCCCTTGCTCTAGCTTGGAAGGATGCGGTCAAGGAGTTCGAGTCTTTCTAGGCGTATATGGAGGACAAAGATGCCCTCTATTGTCGGGGTTACACCGATTGTGTCAAGGCTATGAAGGAGACCTTCCCTGAGCTAGACCTCTCCGCCTTTGACAAGTCTGAGTTGGGCTCCGATGGGTAGTCCGACGAAGCGGCTCCCAAGTAGCCCTCTGAGGCCGAGGCTTGAAGGTCGGCTTTTGCAGAGCAGTATTTCATTTTTTGTAGAGCAGTATTTCCTTCGCTCTACAATACATATCTTTGGTTCTGAAATGCTTTCCTCGATTTTGAAATACATTTCCCCTTTTCAGCTTTAAGCTGATGTAGATTGTTGTAAATGTGCCCTCCTAGGCCATAACTGATGTAATCATGTAATCATGCCTTTTAGGCTTTCATTAATGAAAGTGCTACTTCTGTGAATTGTCTCAAATTCTGAATTTTCAAGTTAAGTAGATCGTCTTTAAGTTTGTAATAGTAGACTGAACTTGAACCAGGTTGCTCGAACGTAACTTGCAGCCAATACTTAAGTTTTAGATCGGGTTCTGGTTGAACTTTGATCGGGCCTTTGTCGGACCTTAGTCAAATTCGATAGGTCGGAAATATGTTGGACATTGGTCAAATCTTGCTTATATCTTAATCAGTTCTTGCGAGGATAACAATTTGTAGAAATCATAGCGGAGCTTTATTCATATTAACTTGAATTTGATCGATAAGTAGAAAACTTTGCACCGATCAATTAAGGATGATAGATTTTGAGATGCTCAGCATTCCAGGGATGCGGGAAGGAGCTGGCCATTCAGGTCTTCTAATCGGTATGAGCCAGGTCGGCTCATACTCATTACTACATAAGGAACTTCCCAATTTGGGCCCAAGGTCCTTGACCCTGTTTCTTTGGTATTTTGGAAGGTCTTCCGAAGGACTAGATTGCCAGCTCGAAATCTTCTAACCTTTACTCGGGTATTATAGAAACACGTCACTTGTTGCTGGCAAACAGCGGTCCAGATCTGAGCTTGTTCCCTTTGTTCTTCGAGAAGGTCGAGACTTAAGGTCATTAGCTCGATGTTGACTTATTCATCGAAGGATTTTGTTCGGGCCTTAGGTAGTCCGATTTCTACGAGAGTGACTACTTTTGCCCCATATGCCAAAGAGAAGGGGGTTTCTCCAGTAGCTGTTTGGGCAGTAGTGTAGTATGCCCAAAGAACTTTAAGGAGTTCCTTGCTCCATGCCCCTTTCGCGTGCTCGAGCTTAGTTCGGAGATGGTGCTTGATAATTTTATTAACTGCCTCGACTTGCCCATTCGCCTACGAATGTTGTAGCGATGAGTAAACGTTGCGTATATGAAGGTTTTCGCACATCTCATGGTACTATTTGTTGTCGAACTATTTCCTGTTGTCAGAGACGATGGTCCGAGGAATTCCGAACTAGCATATTATATTCTTCCAAATGAAGTCGGTGATCTTCCACTCGGTTATCTTCGTTAACGATTCCACTTCGGCCCATTTCGTGAAGTAGTCGACCGCTACAACGACAAACTTGGTCTAACCCTTACTAATAGGGAGAAGACCAATTATGTCAATTCCCCACTGAGCAAATGGCCATGGCCCGGCCATGGGAGTAAGCTCCTCAAGTGGCTGCCGAGGTATGTTTGCGAAATGCTGATACTTATCACATTTCTGAATGAGCTGTCGAGTATCATGTTGCATGGTCGGCCAGTAGTAACCCTGTCGGATCACCATATGGGCTAATGATTGTCCTCCGAAATGGTTTTCACAGATTCCCTCGTGGATCTCCCTCAGGACATACTCTTCTTCTTTCGATCGGAGGCACCTCAGGTAAAGAAGGTAAAATCCTTTCTTGTAGAGTACATGGTTGAGTATGGTGTACCAAAATTTTTTAGTTTTCAGTCATCGCATTTCCATTCAGTCTTCGGGTAGCTCGCCTGCTTTGAGATAATTGATGATCTGATCCATTTAGGTTGGTCCTGAGCCGACTGGAAGGACAAAGGTGTAGTTAGCTTTTTCGATGCTCAGTTTTGCTAGAAACTTGATTGGGATAGATCTAGTGATCTCATTTTCATCTGCCATGGATGTTCACAACCCCAAGTGTAGGGCCGCGATATAGTAATAACTCAGTAAGACCGAGGTCAAATCCACGGGAACTAAACTTGTATGTATTCTGAAAATAACAATAACTAGAGAAAGATCTAGATTGAAATTTGAATAATTGAGAGTAATAATGAATAATGTTTATTAAAACTTATGAATTTAAAGGTGGGAACTAGGGTGCAAAGGATCCGCTTGTAACTATCAAGATATTACCTTGCTTGATTCAATAAATACAATTGAAATTGAAGTCTCGTCTTATCCAATTGGAAGATAAAGCAATTTAAATTAAATCTGAACTTTTCATTAACCTAATTCTCAATGGAGGAGAATTGTGAAGATTGGAAGGGATTTCATCACCCTACCATGCCTAGGAGACGATTGTGAACAACGGGATTTACCAATCTCACTATCTCAAAATAGGAAAAGAAAATATCTAAAGCTATCACAACATCTATTGTAATTTGAGTCACAATAAATCATAGAAAACTGAAAATATTCCCTTAATATCAAACTAGAAATCAATGAAGTTCAATAAGAACAAGAATCATAGGAAAATAAACATCCCAGCACGCTACAAGCTTCACCTCTTAGCCCTAGCTAAGAGTTTTAGCCAACCATAGGCAAGATTGAAACCAAATCTCTTAAATAAAGCTTGAAAAATAAACCAAGGAAGAAGAAAAATCTTTTGCGGCTGTTTCACCCTTGTGCTATGCTCCTTAAGACATTTCCAAACCCTAGAAGATACTTTGGAGCATCGTAGGGAGTCTTATTTATAGCTGTGGAACTTCGACTTTCGCACCGAGTTAGAAAAATCTAGAAACCGCCTCAAATTTACGCACTCTACACAGTTTTCCAAAAATAAAATTCACTCTGCTCAATTTTTCAAAATAGACTTCACTCTGCGTAGTTTCCCAAAATAGACTCGGAGTTTCAAAATATGCTTTTTCAGGATAATTTTAGAAATATGTTTATTTTTAGGATAATTTCAAGATTTCTTTTCTTCACTTCAAATATTTGATCTTCTTCATTCCTCACTTGTTTTTCTTGGATCCTTGGCATATAAATTCTTCATTAATGACTTCAGAATCTCCAAATCTTCGTTTAGTAATCTTTTGATCATAAATCTTCCTTTTGACATCAATTTCACCTTAAGCTCTCGAAATTACCTCACACATGAAAACATGAATAGTTAAATTGATGAAGCGCTATCATGTTTATAAAACCAAGGTATAAATAGGGGGAAATATGTAATATTTCACACTCAACAGTGGCGAGCTTCGCTAACATATCAGCTTTCGAATTTTTGGCCTGAGGGATCAGGGCGATGCTGCATTTTTGAAAGCTGCTGATCAACTCTTTGGCTTTCTGAAGATATGATTTCATACGTTATTTCTTGGCTTGGTATACATTAGTTATTTGATTGACGACCAACTGTGAATTGTTAAGGGTCAAATATTGTATATTATCCCCCATTTATATCTTAGTTTTATAAACATGATAATGCTTAATGTTCTATTTTACTCATGCTTGTGTTGCAAGGTGAATTTAAGAATTTGGATTGAAAATGGTGCTAAAAGCATGGATTTGATGCTTAAGAATCACCAAGGCAAGGGATGGATCTTAGGAGACCAAGATTGAAGAATTCACATGCCAAAGATCTAAGAAAACCAAGTGAGGAAAGTGAAAAAAAGGAATCCTGAAATCGTCCTGAAAAAGCATATTCTGAAACTCTGGATCATTTTGTGAAATTGTGCAGAGTGAAGCCTATTTTAGAAAACTGCATAGAGTGAATTTTATTTTAATAAACTACATAAATTTGAAGCGGTTTCTAGAGTTTTCCAACTATGTGAGAAAGTTGGAGTTCCACAACTATAAATATGACTTCCTAGGATGTTCCTAGGCATCTTATAGGGTTTAAGGAGTAGAGCAAAGGGTGAAGAAGCCATCGCCAAGAGTTTTTCTTATTCTTCCTTAGTTATTTTCATATTTTTCTTAAGAGACTTTGGTCCAATCATGTCTATGGTTGGATACATGTCACGCCCCAAACTCGAAAATCGGGCTCACAAAATTTTCAATTGTCGAATTCGGTGCCGATAGCCTCTGTAGTACCCCATTCTCGGCATCCAGCGTCCATACGCCAGATTCCGATCCTGAGATCTTATAAGGAGGATTTTTCAATGTACATTTAACTTATATTAAGCATAACCACAAGTATACTCAAATCACAAAGGCAACATCATCATCACATATCCACTAATATAAATATTTGAATACAATACTGAAAGAGAAATACATATATCAAAGTCAAAGCTCTAAAAGATTGCTGCACGCTCCATGCTCGACGCTACCGCAACTTAACACCACCTGCACGCATCTATCGTGCATAAGCTTATAGAAAGCTTAGTGGGTGGTGAATGTGTGTGCGCAAGATAAGTGCCGAGTATGCAATACAATGCCATAAATAATACAATATCAAAATAGGCGGAAATACTGACAAGATCATGAGTTATACAATATTAGAGTAAATGGAAATATACTGATAAGTCCATGAGTGCCATCATCCGTACCAAGGCTATGCGATGCAAGGCATGAATGCTAACGGCCATATCAATGTAGAAACATGGCAATCCAAAAGCTAAATGTCGAGGATGCAATGCAATATGCGGTGCGAATGAAATGATCAAGCTGAAGTGAATTTGGGATGATAGTACGTAGTATCGCAAGCTATGGGGTCCATCACAAGGAACTTCTATCCAAACTAGTCCCATACCTAAATTTAGATAGTCAGACTCAATGTGGTAAACTCCTAATTTCAGGTTAGTCGCGCGCCCTAACAGAAATCCTGGTCATTGCGAAGGTACACATAACAAGTAGTTACGCACCACCAACCCGAGTGTATAGTGAATGGATGAATGAATGAGTATACAACTCCTGCTCAATAAGTCCACATATCAGTACAGTTCCTCTCTGGAAAATTACCAGGGTCTAGTACACTCTACATGCAAATCGCCACCCACTGACGTGCGACCATGCAAGTGGAAGAGACCTCACTATTAGCTTAGCCAGTAATCAGCCAATATCTACTCGACACGTCAATAGCGGACTCATTCACGAGCTGGTCAAACTCATCCTAACTATGCCCCCTACCCTCGGGCGGGTAAGGCCACACCCCCTCTCAAATGACCATGACACAGTGGGAGACGCGACCTCCTGGTATTCGGCAGTCAGGCGCTCATGTATCCACTCGGTCTCGACCTTGGGGAGTCCTCTGGTACCAAGAGGGTTTAGAGATTTTCACCTAAGGCCATCTATGGCAGCTCGATGCTAGTAACAGATTTCAGGTGTCCCATCTGACCATCCACGATATGCCTGTGGAGGCTACGAACCTGATGTCACTAGGGCATACAGTAATCACAACACACAATGCAAGATGCATGAGTCATACAATCTAGTCATGCATCAATCCTGCGCATACCTTGTGCTAATGAGAGATAACCTCCGCTAATCAGGGAGTCTCATAACAACTTGCCCAATGATATATGCAATGGTCAACCACATCTCATAACAAACATGCAGATGATGCGTATGGGCATGTATCATGATGCTTATGCTATCGCATACTGATAATCGGTATCAATAACTGGCATCGACAATCGATCTCGACAATGTGGACATTTAACCAACATTGCCCCCAACGAATAACCCACATAGAGCCTAACATATAATGGACACATGGCCGCGCACAAGGGTAAAAAATACAACACTATGGGCCTCACTCAAGAGCTAAATACACATCATGATGGGCCTTTCACATGGGCCTACACATACGTCAAATGGGCTCTATAGCCTGGTCCTCAAATGCATCATAATGGGCCTCATACAATCATAATGGGTCATGTCACATGGGCCTATTACACATCACATGGGCCTCGAATAGTTCACAATGGGCTACAACCCATGGGCCCCAAACACATCGCAATGGGCCTCTCACACGAGTCCATTATGCATCACATCAAGATGGGCCTCAATGGATGACCAAAAATACGTCACATTGGGTCTCATATACATCAAGTGGGCTGCATCACATGGGCCACATATACATCACAATGGGCTTCTAACACCGGCCTAATATACATCACAAGGGGCCACATCTCATGGGCCTTATATATATATATTACATTAGGCCTCGACAATCGAAATCAACAATCGGAATCGGCCTTGACTAATGGAATCGGCCTCATCCAAACGGAATTGGCCTTTACAGATAGAATCGGCCTTGACCAAACGGAATCGGCCTCGATAATCGAAATCGACAATCGAAATCGGCCACGACAATCAGCCTCGACTAACAGAATCTACCTCGTCAATCGGACTTAGCCTCGACAAACGGAATCGGCCTCGACCAAATGGAATCGACCTCAACTAATGGAATCGGCCTCGACCAAATAGAATCGTCCTCGACAGACGGAATCGTCGTCGATAATCAGCCTGGACTAATGGAATAGGCCTTGTCGATCGGACTTAGCCTCGTCAATCAAAATCGACGATCGGAATCGACGATCGAAATTAATAATCAGAATCGACCTCAACAATCGACCTCGACTAACGAAATCAGCCTCGTCAATCGAACTCAACCTTGACAATCAGAAATGGCCTCGACAATCGGCCTCGTCGATCGGATTCAGCCTTAACAATCGGCCTCGACTAACGGAAGCAACCTCATCGATCGAACTCGGTCTCGACAATCGAAATCGGCCTCGACATAGGAAATCGGCCTTGACCAAATGGAATCGGCCTTGACAGATGGAATCGGCCTCGACAGACGGAATCGGCCTCGATAATCGGCATCGGCCTGGACTAACGGAATTGGCCTCATCGATCAAACTCGGCCTCGACAATCGGCCTCGACAGAGGGGTCCACAGATAGATGAGGGGTCCACAGATAGATGACTGATGATGGATCAAGCAATATCAATGGGGCCCAAACGTTTGAGTTAACCCACTAGAGAACGATGAGAATGGGCTTATCCAGGCCTAAGTGAAGGTCACCATATGGACATTTAACCAACATTGCCCCTAAGGGGGTGGCCCACATAAGGTCAAACATATAGTGGGCCCATGGCTTCATACAAAGGCTTAATATACAATAGAATGGGCCTTACTTAAGGGCCACATATACACAAAGGTGGGCCCTGCACATGGGCCTCAAGTACATCATATGGGCTACATATCTGGGTCTCGAATACATCAAATGGGCCATGCACCATGGGCCTAATACACGTCATAATGGGCTGCACGATAAGGGCCTAATACACATCATAATGAGCCTCGTGTTCATCAAGTCGAGCCTCATCATATGGGCCTCATATACGCCAAGTGGGCCGTATAAACGGGCTGCACCAATGGGCCTCATATATGGTCAAGTGGGCTGCATCAATGGGTCGCACTAATAAGCCTCATATACGGTCAAGTGGGTTGCATTAATGGGCCGCAATAATGGGCCTCATAGATGAGCCTCAAATATAAAACAAGTGGGCCCCATCACATGGCCTCAAATATATCACATGGACCTCATACAACAGGTGGGCCCTGTACATGGCCTTGCTAACGTAGTATACTGAGAATTGTTTTCCTTCGTGCTCCCTAATTAAGGCCGAGCTAACTGCTGCATCGAAAATGGCCAGGTATAGTAGTAGGGACTCGCCTTGCTCTAGTTTAGAGAGTAGCAGTGGTGACCCTTTTGGTATTGTTTAAGCTACTGGAAGGCCGCCTCGCATTATCCTGTCCAGTTTACTACTTATTTACCCTTGCCATTATAGACTATCTAGAGTATCTTTGGTAGAGCGGGAATGGCTTAAAACGTCGCTTACCACAGAAGGTGCCAAACTATTGATGTAATTTTTCGACAAACCCTCCCTGGTGAACCCATTCGAACCTACTCAAAAAAGAAGAAAAAAAAAGGAGACCCTGGCTTATACAGGGGACCCTCCGATGCTTAAGTAAAATCTTTAGGGTCTTTAGTAGGGTAGGATCTCTTTGGAAAAGAGTCACCAGTCGAATATTAGGGTGTAGAAGCACGTACCTTACATCGGTTGGGAATACCTCTATTTATAAGAAAGGGAAGATGTACGTGGTAGGGAGTCTTTCCTGATACACCGGAGACAAATCTTATCTCAAAATCTGTTCAGGATCCCTATCAGATCCTAAAGTCCTCGGGATCTGATCTGATCCTCTGAAGATCTTGGGAGAGATCTTCAGGCCGTTGGAAGGATCTTTCGATTATTGGTTTGAGGATAGGTCGTTTACCAAGTTCTCCATGGAATCGGCATATGCCTTCTCTCAGAGGTCATCCCAACCTATAACCGAGCTCTGGTCGGGCTATGATCGAACTCTAGTTGAGGTTCAACCTGCCTATGGCTGACCTATAGCTGATCTACAATTGAGCTATGGCTGGCAATTGGCCATTTGAGTAAACTTACGATTACCTCCTCTTTGAGTGTCCTTACAGTTACATCATTCCTCTGGGAGGTCATCCCGTTTCTAGACGTAGATACCCTTTAAGGCTCGGATACTAAAAAGGGCCCGTGCTGTTTAGTAGAGTTGGTCCATTCCATAAGTTGACCTATCCGACTTAGCTATTTTTCCTCCCAACATATACTAATGATGTGGACCACTTTCAACCTTTGAAGTGGACCATTGATCAATTGTAACAAATAAAATTTCATTGTTCATGTGCGGTGCACCTTATATACAATTGAAATGGTTCTTGAATGAATCTCTCTTCATGAACGGCTTAGATGTTGTACGACTAGTCATGTTGACGATTATTTTAGTTAAATAAATAATTGGTTTTTGAATTTTGAAAATCAAAATTTAATTGACAATTCATTCTCTCCTAATCATTTTTTAAAAACCGTAAAATTATGAGTTTTTTAGTCCCAAATCAGTTAGAGAAGAGACATTTTTTGGAATATTATATATATATATATATATTTGTATTTAGTTAACTTACTTAGAAAGAGAGAGAAATTGGATTGCATGCACACGCTGCTGCATGAGTAATTTAGTTGTAGAGGCACACTTTGCATTTCAGCTTATGTAGTTTCTCTGAAACAGATGTTTGGATTTATGAGCCAATGGTCAAAAGCGTTTTGTGACGTTCTCATGACTACTAGCCTTAAATGCAATGGTCCATGTGTTCTAGTCTGCAAGAACAAAATTTCTCTTTTCTTGTTTTCCTAAATTAGGTTGATAATACATTGAGTTTTTTAACTTAGTTTCCAAGTTCAATTACTCATTAAGTTTGCTAGAGACCACCACTATGTTAATTGTGTTCATAAGGGGGTATTTTTGTGATTACTGCATATAGGATCAAATAGGCTTGTTGTATCCTACAAGCAATTCGACAGTAACTCGCTAGCAATCTCTAATATGAGGGGAGAGGGGGTGAATCACGTTTTAAGGATAGTTCATTTGAAACATACTTTAGCCTAATTATGATAAACATTTTATTTTAATTTTTGGTATCCAAAATTTTATTTTCAAAATTATTCCCAGCAATTTTAAAGCGTGATTCCAACATGAATACCGAAGGCATTACATCAAATAAGCTAATGAACCAAGACTTGATTAGACTCAATCATTTCGATGACAGTAACTTCACCATGTGGCAAGACAAGTTGAAGTTCTTTCTTACCACCTTGAAGATCTTCTACGTCCTGGACCTGAACCTGCAACTACTTCCAGAGACGACTGACAATGATACTATACAAAAGATCTCTATTAGAAGCAAGCATCAAGAAGACAAATTGTTGTGCCATGGTCACATCTTGAATGCTCTGTTTGACTGCCTCTAAGATCTATACATAGGAACATCTTCGGTCAAAGAAATCTAGAATGAGTTTAAATGCAAGTACAAGGCTGAAGAAAAGGGAACAAAGAAACTCTAATTGCCAAATACTTTGATTTCACGATGGTAGATAATAAGCCTCTACTAGTACAAATCCAAGAATTGCAATTGATCATAAATAAAATATAGGCCTTAAAAATATATCACCCTGAATCCTTCCAAGTTAGTGCCATAATAGCTAATAAGCTCCTCCAAATTGGAAAGATTATAGGAATAAATTACTGCATAAGTCCAAAGATTTTGAGGAAGAGTCTTGCAACCGGGACAAAAAAGATAATACCAATGGTGCATCCTCATCAAGGTGAATGCAGTAGACGTGTCATCCCATAACAATAACCTTGAGAAGAATGAATCCCTAAAACTCAATAAAGATCAAGGAAAATTTAAAAAGTCCCAAAATAATAAGAATAGAAAACCCAATGGGTCCTGCTATGTCTATGGAAAGACCGGGCGTTTCGATTAAGTATGTAGGGAATGCAATAGGCCTAAGAAAGATGTTAGTGCAGTGGAAGACGACATAGTCACAAGGATTACTAAAGTGAGCATGGTTCAAGGAAAAGTCCCCGGTTGATGGTACAATACAACTGCCACAGTCCATATATGTTACGATAGATATGCCTTCAAGACATATGAAGACGTAACCAATGGTTAAGATGTCCAACTAGGAAATGAAGGTCAATCAAATGTCATTGGCAAAGGAACCATGAAACTTGTGTTTACCTCATAAAAGAAGGTAATCTTGATAAATTTGTTGTATGTCCCAAACATGAGAAGAAACTTAATTTCAGGGAATCATCTAGGTAAACCCAAGATTATGGTTGTATATGAATCTGGCAAGTTGATCTTGTCAAAGAATGATAATTCTATTGGGAAAGGGTAAACTTGTAATGTGATGATTAAGCTCTTGTTGAATGAAAATAATTCTTCTGCTTATATGATTGAGTCTATATTCTTATGGCATAGTAGATTAGCACATGGAAGCTATAATATATCATAAAATGTATGGCTAAGAATGGCCTAATCTCGTATAATAAAAGTGAGAACGATAAATGTGAAGTATGAATACAGTCTGTCAGGCCTATGTCATAGTGTCATTCCGTTCCGTAGGATCTTGCGGTCCTTTCCGTCGATTTTTGGCGACCCACGACCTGTATATAGCATTTGCGAGCAACCGAAAGTCGCATCCTGTAAACCCGAGCCGACTCAACCCAAGACCTATGCCATTACAATTGCGCTGTCGTCACAGTTCCAACACCGCATCTCATGCGCTAATGTGACGATTAGATTATGAGATGTGGCCTGTGCATCATCATGGCAGTGGACCGCACGTTGCGGAGCCATTCCAGTTAGTGCATTTCCCTAGAACAATCATGATGGTGACATCACCTTAGCCTACCTATGGTAGGATGGTGTCACTCTAGCCCATGCCTCTTACATGTAATGATAGCTAGCATGCTTTTCTTTACCCCATGTGCAATCATTGTCTAGCTTAACAATGATTACCTATTTCCCTCTGTCTCTTATCTCTCTCCCTCCCTCTCTTCTTCTTCTTCAATTCTCCATTAGCAAAAGCTTGGACGTCCCACCATTAGAGAGAAATTCCAGCCCATTGCAGCCCAATATCTCTCAATCCAACCTTCCCAAGCCCATCTCAACCATTAAACCAACCCTTTTGGAGCTTTAGAACCTATAGGTGGAAGGAGTTGAAGATTTGAGGTGGGTACTTCCTAGCACTTGTTTCTTTCATACCTTTGCATGGATCTTCATCCTTTTTAGCATGGGGCAAGTGGGACCCACCAATCAATGGTGGAGATCCCATCTTGGTCCCTAGGTGTGGCCAATGGCCCACCATATCTTGCATGTATGTGTCCATGGTGGGACCATTCTCCATGGATCCCACCATGAAGTTTTTATGTCATGCAAGTTGTTATGGCCACCTAGGCCCTGATTTATGTGGTGGAAATGAAAATTTCCCACCAGAATTTCTGATGTATGGCCCATCTATGTGAGGCCCATTTAATTTATATGTGCATGCATGAGAGGATCTCATAGTGGCGGAGCTCCTTGCGCCACCACTGTCTTCTCTCTCTCTCTCTCTCTCTCTCTCTCTCTCTCTCTCCCTCTGTCTCTCTCTTTCCATGGTGATGATGATGTGTGTGGCCCACCTGATGATGCATGTATGGGACATCCACCATCCAGAATTTTCTAGATGTCCAGCAAGTTTCAGATGGACTAGACGTCTAGTTGGTGGAGCCCACCTTGCTGTCTATTTCGGGCCAACTTGGATGAAGAAAAATATAAATATCAATTTGATCCAAGCTCTGGTAGGCCACGTACACGTGGGACCCACTAGATACAAGAGTTTTATCCAGGCTATCCATCCATTGCTTGGACGTGAGGCCACCTTGATGATGTGTTTCATCCAGGTCATCCGTTTGCTGGACGTCCAGCAGACCTGGATGATCAGGAAAATGCAAATATCAGCTTGGATACTAACCTGGTGAGCCACACGTGTGGACCCACCTGATGTATATGTTTTATCCATGCCGTCCACCATCTAGATAGGTTAGACAGTGGAGCCTACTATGATGTATGTGTTGTATATCCACACCGTCCAAACCCTGAACGGTGGGATCCACCTGATGTATGTGTCCTCCACCATCCACGTGGGATGTGGGACCACCATAATGTAAGTGTTTCATCCTTGTCATCCAGTCCTTGGACGTGGACTGGACCCCACCTTGATGTTTGTGGTTTATTCACACCGTCCGCCCTTAGACCCCACTTGATGTAGGTATTTCATCCACACCGTCCAGGGGCTGGGATGTGGACCCCCACCATGATTTATGTATTACATCCACACTGTCCAGACCCTAGATGGTGGGACTTGCCATGATGTATGAGTAGCACCCATGCCATCCAGCGGCTGTGGGGCCCACGACATGTATGTGTATTATCCACACCATCCAGATGTTGGGACAGGTGTTGGACGCACCATGATGTTGTAAGTGTTTTATCCACGCTGTTTGGACATGGGACTCACCTTAATGTTTGTGTTTTATCCAGCCATCCAACCCTTAGACGTGGGACCCACCTGCTATACATGTGGGGATTCACCATGATGTATTTGATCCAAGCCGTCCAACAGCTGTGGACCCCACTGTGTTGTATTTGATCCAACACTGTCTAGCAACTTGGGATGGTGGGATCCACGATAATGCATGCATTGTATATCCTCGCTGGCCATCAATTGGTTGGACCCATTGGTGATGTGTGAGGCCCACCATATGTACGTGTCTTATCCATACCATCTATCCGTTTAACACCCTATAGGGCTAGCAGCAGTGGGCTGACCATTCAGCAAGACGGCCCACGTTGTTGTCCTCCCTATCCAGATAATGGGGCTCATTTTATGATGCATAAGGCCCACCTTGATGTGTGTGTTGTGAGCCCAATGTCCATCTGTTTTTTTTTACCATAGGGCTGACCTGTGAGGCCCACCTTAATGCATATGTTACACATGTTGACCATCTATTCTACTGGATCATGGGCTGCCCCATTAGGCCCACTATGATGTATGTGTTACACACACCATCCTCCCATTGTGCCTAGATCATGGGCTATTTCATGAGGCCCAATATGATGAATGTGAGGCCCATGTTGTAACGACCTTGGAATTTTTGTGCTAATCTTTCCTTAAGTAGTTATTTTTGGGGTAATTAGCACTATACTCGATTACTTGTGAAATTCGCATCAATCACTTTAAATTGTATCTGCATGGCTCTAAACTTGTAGATTAGTTAGCGCTACGTTACTCTAAATCTGGGATCCATTGCTAAATCCAGTTGTTCTGGGGAATTTTTGGAAGATCTAGATAGGACCTGGACCGCGCGTCGAAGGTCCGATGGCGATGATCTTAGGCTGTTGCGGTCACCGAGTTGGGCTTGACTATCACCTCGAAAATCAAGTCCATCTGATGTTCTGGGTCGATTTGCTTGAGCTCGGAGTGAAGAGTGTGAGACGGTTGGAATTTATTTAGCTTTTATGAAATCTGAGTCGTGTCGCTTGCACGACGATTTTAAGCTATCTGACCGTTGGATTCTGACCCAATTTCACCCTCTGATCAGGATAGCTGGCCCAGGCATATCCTAGTGCTTGTGGACCTGATCGAGATTCCGTGACCATTGAATTGAGTGTGGTCCGCCACGGCTGATCTGAAGAGCCGGTCGGTATGAAAAATCAGCTTGACCTAGATCCATGGTCAAGGAGCTTAAGTCTGACCTTTCGTGGTTATAGGCCCACCAGTAGTGCTTCGTTGGATCGAGAAAGGCTTACTTTGGTTATAACCTAAGTATACCTTGACCCTGGGGTTATTTTCATCAAGAATAGGCCTATTTATAGTCCTTAAACCCTAGTCCTCTTTTCCATACGAATTTTCTCTAACCCTAGCTTGGAAAGAGAGTGGAAAAGAGAGAGGAAGTGAGAGAGATAAGTTGGTGAATCATCTTGGTTTCTTCCTTGTTCTTCTTCATCTTTGAACCTTCACTTTGAATCGTTCTTCTGACGGTTTTGAGTTCTTTTGGGGTAAGTTAACCTAACCCTAACCTGTGTTAGAGCTTCGATTAGTCTTGGTGTTGTTGTATCTCATTTCTATCCTTATTTTAGGGTATTCTATCACCGTTGATGAAGACAACTCGTCTAAATCAGTTTGGTGGTTCTTTCCTTGCTTAAGGTGCGGACTTTAAGTGTATAGGTTATGGTTTTCAAGGCTTTCAACGCTAGTTAGTGATTTATTCTTGTTATGGATGAGATTTCACATGCCAAATGTTGCGTTTACAATGCTTTCCTGATATGCATGTGCTATATTGAGATTTGTGTATTCTATATGTATTTATAAAGTACCGTATACGTATAAAATATGCACTTATGTTTGCCATGATTATTTGTCATGTATGTATGTTAGATGCATGTATGACGACTCCTTGGTAAAAGGAATTGTCTAAGTGCATGTATTCCAACATACGTCATGTATGTTGTTCCATGTATGCTAAGTGTTTGTAGAAATGCATGAATGATCTAAAGTGTAACTTATCACACTAATTGCGGGCATTGAGAAGTGATTCTCAATACTCCTATTGATGCGCATGATTTCCTTTATGCAGTTACATTCCAAGTTATTTAAATTCAAGCATTACCTATGCTTACATCTATGTTAAGTTAACATTCTCCAGATGCGTATGTACCATGATTTGAGTTGTTGTTCCATTAATGTTTTACATTCCATATGAATATCTGTAGTAGTGTAAGATGTTTGGGACTATGCCTTAGTCCAGGAAATCGGTAATTGACCCTATGTTCATGGTTGAGATTGCTTTCGCCACGTAGGATGTATGAGATGAACCCGAGCCGTATTAGAGTTGGCGGCAGTGGTTTGGCCACGCGGAGTGTTTGCGCACTCTATGTCGTTCAATTCAACGTGCGCTCATGCTAGTCGAGTTCGTCAAGTAACCCGATTGTCCGATGTGTGTTCACCGTGTATGGACGCTATTGCTTGAATCTAGGGTACCGAACTTACCAGTGAAATCCTATTAACTATGGTACTTGATCCGCTAAGACTCATGAGCTGGGCATGGTGGTATGGGACACCGTGGTCGAGCTGTCGGCCTACGCTGGGGTGACGAGCCTCCCCGTAGTGACCAGTGAGCAACTAAACTCATGAGCCGATTATGATGGTATGGGACACTATATTCGTGCTGTCGGCCTACATTGATTGGTGACGAGCCCTTTGTAGTGACCTCGAGCATACCTGGATACCGCAAGGAGGTGACGAGCCGCACTGTGGTAGTAAGGGCATGAAAGGCGTGCATTGATTGGTGACGAGCCCTTTGCTACGATCTCAAACATATGATCGTATGAGATGTCTAGGATTGACGACCCTAGTATGGATCACTGTTTGGATGGTGACATGAGGAAGGTATCTTAGCTTCCCAAACCTACTGTGTGAAATGGACTAATAACAACTTGGTAATCATATCCATGCACTGCATTTGCATGTGCTTTGTAGATGTGGCGCACTTTGAGGCGATGTCATGCGTAACGTAAGATGAAGACGCCGAGGGTGTACGCGTGAGGGCACGCATCATATTGCATCTATCCTTACATTAACAAGAGTACTTAGGATTTGTTTAATTGTCCTGCTTTATTATTACTGTTTGATTGAACTGATAACATGTTAACCAGTGCCTTATTGTTCCACTGAGTTGATCACTCACTCCCACGTTTCTGGGGCGGTGTTAAACACCCACCAGACTCAGTCTTAGGTTCTGATGTTGCAGATGTGGATGTGACTTCTGAGGCAGAGCGGGAGCTGGATGATGATGAGGCTGCCTTCTCCTATATGTAGTTTTCAGACGGGTTCTAGCGAGTCTCGGTCTGATGCGCGCGATCTCTGGGATTATTTTTGGGAACTTAAATGATGTAACTTGATACTTATAATTTTGTTAAATAACACTTTCATACGATCTGGCTTGTATATGTAATTCAGGGGTTTACACTTGTACACATATTTTACTATAAGTCTTCCGCTTGCTTTATTCACTTATCCCTGAATCATATCTGTGTTTTGGCTTAATCTATTCCATGTTTTATGTACTAATACAGTCAACATACATCCATCATTAAATATGTTGCATAAGTGATGTTTTGGAACTCGGGAGCTGAGTCATGCTCGACCCCCGAATTTCAGGGCGTTACACATGTGATGGAGCCCAATATGATAAATGTGAGGCCCGTGTGATGAGGGCCACGTGATGAGGCCCAATATGATGTATGTGAGGCCCTTGTATAAGGCCCAATATAATGTATATGAGGCCCTTGTGTGAGGCCCAATGTGATGTATATGAGGCCTTTGTCTGAGGCCATTGTGGTGTATGGCCCAATGCGTTGTATATATGAGACCCAATTGTGATATGTGAGTCACATGATGTATGTGATAATGTTTATGATGCCCATCCATCTCCTAGTTAGTATAAAGACTATGGACCCTATTATAAGATAAATTCTAAATGGGCCACACCTTGGGAGCAATGTTGGTTAAATGTCCACATTGTAAGAGCAATGATGGTTAAATGTCCACATTTTAATCTTGCCTAGGGCCCATTGTTAGGCTCATTCTCATCTCCTCTTAGTGGGCTAACCCAAATCGTTGGGCCCCCACTGCTATTAGTATGAGCCATCTCACTTTATTGGGTTGACCCAAACCATTGGGCCCCCACTATTATTAGTATGACCCATCTCACTTTATTGGGCTGACCCAAACCGTTGGGCCCCCATTATGGATTGTGCCACTACCATGCCTTGTAGGCTTGTCTAAAGCCCTTAGGCCCACCTTATGCTTATTGGGCCGCTTAGGAGGCCCAGTTTACTTCATAATGGGACGGGTAAGAAAACCCATTCCCTGTTCCTAGGCCCATTCTTGATATGGGTAGGCCATTTAGGCCCATCTTTAATGTGAGGAAAGTACATCATCAACGTATGACATGCTTAATATAACTTCATGATTCATGCCCATGTGCATCATATGTATACTTGATGTGAGGAGTGATTGATCATAGCATATGCCATTGGATGGATTATTATGTGACTCCCTGAGAGAAGGAGTTGCCCCACATGAGAGCGCGGTACGCGCAGGATTGATGCATGACTGGATAGTGTGACTCATGCACCTTGCATTTGTGTGATACAACCACTATATGCCCTAACAATATTAGGGCTGCGGCCTCCACGGGCATATCTTAGATGGCAGGATTGAATACTAAAAATACTTGTTAGTAGCATTGGGGCACTATAGATGTCCCTGGGAGAAAGTTTCAGAACCCTTATGGTACCAAGAGGATGCTCCAACGTTGAGACCGAGTGGATGTATGAGCGCACGAGTGCCGAATACCATTAGGCCGCATCTCCCACTGTGTTGTGGTCGGTTGGAAGGCGGTGTGGCCTTACCCGCTGTAACGCCCTGAAATTCGGGGGTTGAGCATAACTCAGCTCCCGAGTTCCAAAACATTACTTATGCAACATATTTAATGATGGATGTATGTTGTCTGTATTAGTGCATAAAACATGGAATAGATTAAGCCAAAACACAAATATAGCTCAGGGATAAGTGAATAAAGCAAGCGGAAGACTTATAGAAATATATGTGTACAAGTGTAAATCCCTGAAGTACATGCCCAACCAGGTCGTAGTGAAAGTGTTATTTATCAAAATTACAAGTATCAAGTTACATCATTTAATTCTCCAAAAATAATCCCAGAATCCCGCACATCAGAACAAGCTTGTTAGAACCCGTCTGAAAACTGCATATAAGAGAAAGCAGCCTCATCATCATCCATCTCCCGCTCTGCCTCAGAAGTCGCATCCACATCTGCAACATCAGAACCTAAGACAGAGTCTGGTGGGTGTTTAACACCGCCCCAGAACGTGGGAGTGAGTGATCAACTCAGTGGAACAATAAGGCACTGGTTAACATGTTATCAGTTCAATCAAGCAGTAATGATAAAGCAGAACAATTAAACAAGTCCTAAGTACTCTTGTTAATGCAAGGATGTATGCAAAATGATGCGTGCCCTCACGCGTACACCCTCAGCGTCTTCATCTTACGTTACGCATGACACCACCTCAAAGTGCGCCACATCTACAAAGCACATGCAAATGCGGTGCATGAATATGATTACCAAGTTATTATTAATCCTTTTCATACAGCAGGATTGGGAAGCTAAAGTACCTTCCTCATATCACCATCCAAACAGTGATCCATTCTAGGGTCGTCAATCCTAGACATTTCATACGATCATATGGTTTCAGGTCATAGCAAAGGGCTCGTTACCAATCAATGCACGCCTTTCATACCTTTACTACCACAGTTCGGCTCGTCACCTCATTGCGGTATCCAGGTATGCTCGAGGTCACTACAAAGGGCTCGTCACCAATCAATGTAGGCCGACAGCACGAATATAGTGTCCCATACCACCATAATCGGCTCACGAGTTTAGTTGCTCACTGGTCACTACGGGGAGGCTCGTTACCCCAGCATAGGCCGACAGCTCGACCACGGTGTCCCATACCACCATGTCTGGCTCATGAGTCTTAGCGGATCGAGGTACCATGGTTATTAGGATTTCACTGGTAAGTTCGGTACCCTAGATTCAAGCAGTAGCATCCATACATGGTGAACATACATCGGACAATCGGGTTACTTGACGAACTCGACTAGCACGAGCGCACGTTGAGTTAAGCGACATAGAGTGCGCAAACACTCCGCGTGGCCAAACCACTGCCAACAACTCTAATATGACTCGGGTTCGTCCAATACGTCCTACGTGGCGAAAGCAACCTCAGCCACGATCATGAAGCAGATTACCGATTTCCTGGACTAATGCATAGTCCCAAACACATTACACTACAACAGATAATGAATTGAATGAACGACAGTAAAGGAAACAACAACTCAAATCATGGTACATAAGCACTTGAGGAATATCAACTTAACATAAATGTAAGCATAAGTAATGCTTGGATTTAAATAACATGGAATGTAACTAACAAGAAGGAAATCATGCACATCAATAGGAGTGTTGAGAATCACTTCTCAACGCCCGCAATTAGTGTAATAAGTTACACTTTAGATCATTCAGGCATTTCTACAAACACTTAGAATACATGGTACAACATACATGACGTATGTTGAAAAACAAGCATTTGGACAATTCCTTTTACCAAGGAGTCGTCACACATACATCTAGCATACATACACGACAAATAATCATGGCAAACACAAGTGCATATTTTATACGTATACGGTACTTTATACATACACATAGAATACATAAATCTCAATATAACACATGCATATCAGGAACGCAGCATAAACATAACATTTGGCATGTGAAATCTCATCCATAACAAGAATAAATCACAACTGGCATTGAAAGCCTTGAAAACCATAACCTATACACTTAAAGTCCGCACCTTAAGCCAGAAAAGAACACCAAATTGATTTCAGACGAGTTGTCTTCGTCAACGGCGATAGAATACCCTAAAGCAAGAATAGAAATGAGATACAACAACACCAAGACTATTCTAAGCTCTAACACAGATTAGGGTTAGGTTAACTTACCCAAAGATGAACTCAGAATCGCCGGAATAACGATTCAAAGTGAAGGTTCAAGGATGAAGAAGAATAGGAAAGAATCCAAGATGATTCACTAACTTCTCTCTCACGTTCTCTCTCTTTTCCTTTCTCTTTCTTATCTAGGGTTAGAGAAAATTCGTATGGAAAAGAGAGCTAGGGTTTCAAGGTCTATAAATAGGCCTAACATTGATGAAAATAACCCCAGGGTCAAAGTACACTTAGGGTATAACCAAAACCAGCCTCTTACGATCCAACGAAGCACTTCTGGTGGGCCTATAACCACGAAAGGTCGGACTTAAGCTCATTGACCATGGATCTAGGTCAGGCTAAGTTTTCGTACCGACCGGCTCTTCAGATCAGCCGTGGCGGACCACACTCAATTCAACGGTCACGGAATCTCGATCAGGTCCACATGCACAAGGATATGCCTGGGCCACCTTCCCTGATCAGAGGGTAAAATTGGGTCAGAATCCAACGGTCAGATAGCTTAAAATCATCGCGCAAGCGACACGACTCAGATTTCATAAAAGCTTATTAAATTTCCAACCGTTCTCACACTCTTCACTCCGAACTCAAACAAATCGACCCAGAACATCACATGGACTTGATTTTCGAGGTGATAGTCAAACCCAAGATGGTGACCGCAACAGCCTAAGATCATCGCTAGCGGACTTTCGACGCGCGGTCCAGGTCCGATCCAGAACTTCTAAAAATTTCCCAGAACAACTGGATTTAGCGATGGATCCCAGATTTCAGAGCAACATAGCGCTAACTAATCTACAAGTTTTGAGCCATGCAGATACAATTTAAAGTGATTGATGCGAATTTCACAAGCAATCGAGTATAGCGCTAATTACCCCAAAAACAACTACTTAAGGAAAAAAAATTAGCATAAAATTTCCAAGGTCGTTACAATCTACCCCCCTTAAAGAAAATTTCGTCCTCGAAATTCATACCTTCATAAATTCCTCAAGGATCAGAGGGTAGGTCTTTTTGATCTTAGCTTCAGATTCCCAAGTAGCCTCTTCCACACCATGATGCCTCCATAGCACCTTCATAAGAGGGATAACCTTGCTACGCAATACCTGCTCCTTCCTGTCAAGAATACGCATTGGTCGCAGTACATAAGTGGCATCCTCACTCAACTGCACTTGCTCCCAACTGATAATATGCGAAGGATCAGGGACGTACTTCTTCAGCATAGAAACATGAAATACGTTATGCATGCCCGCAAGAGGTGTGGGTAAAGCAAGGCGGTATGCTACCACTCCCACTCGATCCAGAACTTGAAATGGACCAATAAATCTCGACGTCAGCTTCCCCTTCTTACCGAACTGCAGAACTCCCTTCATAGGAGAGACCTTCAGAAAAACATGGTCTCCAACCTCAAACTCAAGCGGTCGACGCCTCGTATCAGCATAACTCTTCTGCCTGCTCTGCGCTGTCAGAAGTCGACGTCGAATGATGTCAACCTTCTCTGAAGTCACCTGCACCAACTCCGGGCCAAGCAAACTACGCTCACCAATTTCTGCCCAACAATGTGGTGCTCTGCACGGGCGACCATACAGCTCCTCATAGGGAGCCATGCCGATACTCGCTTGGAAACTATTATTATACGCGAACTCTGCATACTGAAGACAATCATCCCAACTGTCCTTGAAATCCAAAACACAAGCTCGCAACATATCTTCCGAGACCTGATTCACGCGCTCCATCTGCCCATCTGTTTGCGGATGAAACGCGGTGCTGAACTTCAGTTTTACACCCATCGCTTCCTGGATACAAGTCTAGAAGATAGATGTGAAACGCGTGTCTCTATCAGACACAATCTCTAGGGGAACTCCATGCAGACGCACTATCACCTTGATATACAACCTAGCCAACTCGTCTACAGAGTAAATGACTCTGATCGGTAAGAAATGCGCCAACTTCGTTAATCGATCGACGATCACCCAAATAGAATCATATCCCTTCCTCGTCCTCGGCAACCGAGAAATAAAATCCATAGAGATGAAATCCCACTTCCATTCAGCTATGGGCATGGGCTGCAACAACCCAGGAGGTGGGCGATGCTCTGCCTTGATCTGCTGGCACGTGAGACAACGAGAAACAAATTCAGCAATCTGGACCTTCATATTGTCCCACCAATAAGATCTCTTCACATCCTGATACATCTTCGTGCTACCTGGATGCATCGCAAGTTTAGAACTATGGGCTAACTCGAGAACCTCCTGTCTCAAGTCAGGGATGTCAGGAACACATAACTGGCCAAGAAAACGTAGGCCCCCATCAGAACTAACACTCCAGTCGGAGTTCTCATCTGTACCAACCCCTTGCCTCATCTTCACCAAAAGCTCATCATATGCCTGAGCTGCAACGATCCTCTCGTCGATAAGGGGCTGTACACGAATGTGTGCGATAACCTCATATGGCTCAACCACAGTAAGCTTCTGCTCCAAATCGCGCACGAACTCCAACATATCCCACTCTGCTATAATCAGCGGAGCCGTAAACTCAATAGCCTTCTTGCGAGTCAACGCATTTACCACAAGGTTCGCCTTGCCCGGATGGTAAGAAACATCGAATTTGAAGTCCTTCAATGTTTCCATCCATCGACGCTGCCTCATATTCAAATCACGCTGCGTGAAAATATACTTAAGGCTCTTGTGGTCGCAAAAGAGCTCAAACTCCTCACCATAGAGGTAATGTCTCCAAAGCTTTAATGCGAATATGACAGCTACTAACTCCAGGTCGTGCGTAGGGTAATTCTCTTCGTGTTTCCTCAACTGACGCGAAGCATAAGCAATCACCCTGTCCTTCTGCATAAGGACACAACCCAGGCCAACGCGAGAGGCGTCAGTATATATAATATACTTAAACCCCTGCTCTGGCAATACTAGCACAGGGGTGGACGTCAACTTGTCCTTCAGCTCCTAAAAAGCTAACTCCGCCTGCTCATTCCAAGCAAACTTCAAATCCTTCCGTGTCAGCTGTGACAACGGTCTGACAATCTTCGAGAAGTCTTGAATGAAGCATCGATAATAGCCTGTAAGACCCAGAAAACTCCTTACCTTAGTAAATGAACCAGGCTGCTTCCAGTCCTACACTGCAGCTACCTTGGCAAGATCGACGGCTATCCCTTCCTTGGACACCAAATGTCCCAGGAACTTGACTTCCTCTTTCCAGAAATCACACTTCTTGAACTGTGCGAAAAGCTAATTCTTCCTAAGAGTATCCAAAACCGCTCTTAAGTGCTCCTCGTGTTCTTCCCGGCTCGCCGAATAAATCAAGATGTTATCGATAAAGACATTAACGAATCGGAACAAGAATGGCCGAAATACTCTGTTTATCAGATCCATGAACATGGCCGGTGCGTTCGTCAGACCGAACGACATCACAAGGAACTCATAATGACCGAAGCTAGTCCTGAAAACGGTCTTCTGCATGTCCCCATCCTTGACGCGCAACTGATGATACCCTGACTGCAGATCAACCTTTGAAAAGTACCGTGCCTCCTTCAACTGATCAAATAGATTATCAATCCTAGGCAAAGGGTACTTATTCTTCACAGTTACCAAATTCAACCTGCGATAATCAATACACAATCGCAAGGAACCATCCTTCTTCTTCACAAACAGAACAAGTGCTCCCCAAGGAGACACACTAGGCCGAATAAAACCCAAATCCAGCAAACCATCTATCTGCTTCCTCAACTCCTCCATTTCACTCAGAGGCATACGATAGGTGGGTAAAGAAATGGGCGCCACACCAGGCATAAGATCGATAGCAAAATCAATCTCACGCTGAGGAGGTAATCCAGGAATCGACTCAAACACATCTTCAAATTTCTGAACTACCAGCGTACTAACTAACGCCGATTCAGCCATACTCTCCAACAGAGAAGAATAATAATCAATACGAAGAGGGTAACTGGCCTGAACTGGGAAAGTAACAGTCTCGCCCTCAGGTCCATGGATCGTCACTGATCTAGCTTCACAATTAATCTCAGCTCGCATCCTCGTGAGCCAATCCATACCCATAATAACATCGTAATGATAAAGGGGTGCGACAAAAAGGCCAACAACATACATTCCATTAATCAAAATCGTCGCAATACAAGTAGTGCAGCAATACATGAATCACGACTAGGAAAGCATGTAAACAACAACATTTAACACTTCAAGCAACAACAAACAACCACAAACAACTACAATAACTCCAACTATAAGCCAACAACGGCTACACACAGAAAGAAAACAATAAACAAAGCAAAGGACGGCCACGACGACAGCTACTCGTCGGAATCAGGAGATGGAGGCGGGGCACCCTTATCCTGCAAGCAACACAGGATAGACTTCAGAGTTCGAGTCACCTTCTTAAACTTATGTTTAATAAGGCCTCGAAGATCAATAATATCCTGGCGTAAAATAGCCTGCCCTTCTTCAAGCTGTGTAAGACGGGCATCTCTGGCAGTCTGCTCTGCGCCCTGCTCTGGCGCCACAGGAGGAGAGCTATCACTCGAATCCTGTGCCTCATCTTCTTCCTCGTCCTGCTCTGTTTCTTCCTCAATCTCTGCACCACCTTCAGCATAACTCTCTTCATCACCGCTCTCAGACTCAGCCTCACTCTCTGAGGCATACCGACCAGAACCGATCTCCATCTGCTTAAGAGTCCTCAAATCAATATGACGAACAGGAACCAGCTTCTCAGCTCTAAGCCTATAGCCAAACTCATGTGCAAGCTTGCAAATGAGGCGGCCAAATGGAAGCGACTCGGTCCTCCTACTCGAACGAGCGATGAGAATAATTTGGCGCAGGACGTACGTTGGCACACAACTTCGCTTCTTGCCCCACCTGATATAGGAAATCCACCATCAGGCGCGTACACTTGCTGCGGTTGCTCCACCTTGGGTATACATTGAACGTAAATATGTGGTGAAGCAAACGGAAGTCGTCCGTCATGTAGGTAGCCAGAAGACTCCTATTCGGCTGCCATTCGACCAGACGACCACACAAGGATCGGGTGCGACGATCCCTCTCGCGCACACTATTCACATTCTTTTCGCTGGCATGTACTTTTCTAAATGGCACATTCAGGAGTCGGGATATCAAAACAACATTGACGATACCCACTCGACCGCTACCACAAGGAATCTTGAACTGCAGAGGCTCCAGCGAAGGATCAAAAATATTGGCATAAAAGGCTCGAACAGTGCTAGCATTCGCGCGATACTCGCCTTCAAACAAGGGACCCCAACCAGCCCCTTCTAGGCGCTCCAACAACAAAAACTTACCAAAGAGCCGCAGATCAATATGAGCCTTAAAAAGGACTTTATGGCCTTCATAGACTCCATGCGATAGCTCCGCTAACAAAGTTCTACCAATGGGAGCTCGAGGATCGAGGTCCCGCTTGGTCTGGAATTCACGAGCAGCGGACGTGCTAGCGGCGGCACCTCTCGGCCTCCGTGCACGGGTTGGACGGCTAGGCCCAGCTTTATCCACGGGTGCTCTCTTCTTCCCCATCAAGGAAAGAAGGGAAGAAATGGAAAAGATGGTCGTCACAATCTCAAAAAGGGCCATGAGAAATGAGAGAGAGAGAAATAGGAAGATGGTGAAGCTTCCACACACTTGAGAGCCCAAAAAGGAAAGTAGGAGCTCAAATGAGAAGGAAAGAAAGGGAAATCAGTAATGGGAATGAGGGTTTTGAGATAGGGTGATGGGTTTGCATGAAAAATGGAAGAAGAAGAAGATTTAGGAGAGATTTGGAAGGATTTGGAGAAGGTTTTCAAGAAAGGGAGAGCTTGGGAGGGATGTTTGTGAAGGAAATAGGTTAAAGGAAGGGTTTTAAGCTGAAAACTGTGGAGGAGTGGGCCACACTAGGCCTAGAAACCATCGGCCCGCGCTGGCCCGGCCCGCCTGGCTCGCTGATCGGCGAGCCCTAGCCGAATCGGGGATGTCATCGCCTGTCTCTGGACTGACCGGCAATGCCTCGCCGTTTGGGCGAGGTCCTCCTGGTCCACCATTCTTGGAAAAGTGTGGTTTCCCCCCTGGGCCCCACAGGAAATGCCCCGATCGGCCCCTTGCATTATTTGACGCCTATCGGGCCATTCTGGCAGAAATCTGATTAAAATAAAGATTTCTCGAAGGTTTAAGAGTTAAAAAGGGAAGGTAGACCATCTAAACTCATTAGTGGATGGTCTAGGAAAGGTTTCGGGTCGCTGTGTGTGATCAGGAGAGAGCACAGACTCGATCTCGACGAACGTTTTCAAGAAAATTTCGTCGATAGAAGCTACGAAGCACAAACACAAAATCTACGATAGACTCGCACCCAAATACACTAAAGTGGCGACAACGTGCAGTGTGTGACCATAACCTAGGTCCGGTTTAATCCAAATCATGCTTTGATACCAACTTGTAACGCCCTGAAATTCGGGAGTCGAGCATAACTCAGCTCCCGAGTTCCAAAACATCACTTATGCAACATATTTAATGATGGATGTATGTTGTCTGTATTAGTGCATAAAACATGGAATAGATTAAGCCAAAACACAGATATAGCTCAGGGATAAGTGAATAAAGCAAGCGGAAGACTTATAGAAATATATGTGTACAAGTGTAAATCCCTGAAGTACATACGCAACCGGTCGTAGTGAAAGTGTTATTTATCAAAATTACAAGTATCAAGTTACATCATTTAATTCCCCAAAAATAATCCCAGAATCCCGCGCATCAGAACAAGCTCGCTAGAACCCGTCTGAAAACTGCATATAAGAGAAAGCAGCCTCATCATCATCCATCTCCCGTTCTGCCTCAAAAGTCGCATCCACATCTGCAACATCAGAACCTAAGACAGAGTCTGGTGGGTGTTTAACACTGCCCCAAAACGTGGGAGTGAGTGATCAACTCAGTGGAATAATAAGGCACTGGTTAACATGTTATCAGTTCAATCAAGCAGTAATGATAAAGCAGAACAATTAAATAAGTCCTAAGTACTCTTGTTAATGTAAGGATGTATGCAAAATGATGCGTGCCCTCACGCGTACACCCTCAGCGTCTTCATCTTACGTTACGCATGACACCACTTCAAAGTGCGCGACATCTACAAAGCACATGCAAATGCGGTGCATGAATATGATTACTAAGTTGTTATTAGTCCTTTTCATACAGCAGGATTGGGAAGCTAAAGTACCTTCCTCATATCACCATCTAAACAGTGATCCATTCTAGGGTCGTCAATCCTAGACATTTCATACGATCATATGGTTTCAGGTCATAGTAAGGGCTCGTCACCAATCAATGCATGCCTTTCATACCTTTACTACCACAGTTCGGCTCGTCACCTCATTGCGGTTTCCAGGTATGCTCGAGGTCACTACAAAGGGCTCGTCACCAATCAATGTAAGCCGACAACACGAATATAGTGTCCCATACCACCATAATCGGCTCACGAGTTTAGTTGCTCACTGGTCACTACGGGGAGACTCGTCACCCCAGCCTAGGCCGACAGCTCGACCACGGTGTCCCATACCACCATGTCCGGCTCATGAGTCTTAGCGGATCGAGGTACCATGGTTATTAGGATTTCACTGGTAAGTTCGGTACCCTAGATTCAAGCAGTAGCGTCCATATATGGTGAACATACATCGGACAATCGGGTTACTTGACGAACTCGACTAGCACGAGCACACGTTGAGTTGAGCGACATAGAGTGCGCAAACACTCCGCGTGGCCAAACTACTGCCGACAACTCTAATACGACTCGGGTTCGTCCAATACGTCCTACGTGGCGAAAGCAACCTCAGCCACGATCATGAAGCAGATTACCGATTTCCTGGACTAATGCATAGTCCCAAATACATTACACTACAACAGATAATGAATTGAATGTAGGACAGTAAAGGAAACAACAACTCAAATCATGGTACATAAGCACTTGAGGAATATCAACTTAACATAAATGTAAGCATAAGTAATGCTTGGATTTAAATAACATGGAATGTAACTAACAAGAAGGAAATCATGCACATCAATAGGAGTGTTGAGAATCACTTCTCAACGCCCGCAATTAGTGTAATAAGTTACACTTTAGATCATTCGGGCATTTCTACAAACACTTAGAATACATGGTACAACATACATGACGTATGTTGAAAAACAAGCATTTGGACAATTCCTTTTACCAAGGAGTCGTCACACATACATCTAGCATACATACATGACAAATAATCATGGCAAACACAAGTGCATATTTTATACATATACGGTACTTTATACATACACATAGAATACACAAATCTCAATATAACACATGCATATCAGGAACGCAGCATAAACATAACATTTGGCATGTGAAATCTCATCCATAACAAGAATAAATCACTAACTGGTATTGAAAGCCTTGAAAACCATAACCTATATACTTAAAGTCCGCACCTTAAGCCAGAAAAGAACACCGAATTGATTTCAGACGAGTTGTCTTTGTCAACGGCGATAGAATACCCTAAAGCAAGAATAAATATGAGATACGACAACACCAAGACTATTCTAAGCTCTAACACAGATTAGGGTTAGGTTAACTTACCCAAAGATGAACTCAGAATCGCTGGAAAAATAATTTAAAGTGAAGATTCAAGGATGCAGAAGAATAGGAAAGAATCCAAGATGATTCACCAACTTCTCTCTCACTTTCTCTCTCTTTTCCACTCTCTTTCCAAGCAAGGGTTAGAGAAAATTCGTATGAAAAAGAGGGCTAGGGTTTAAGGACTATAAATAGGCTTCATATTGATGAAAATAACCCCAGGGTCAAGGTACACTTAGGGTATAACCAAAACCAGCCTCTTATGATCCAACGAAGCACTTCTGGTGGGCCTATAACCATGAAAGGTCGGACTTAAGCTCATTGACCATGGATCTAGGTCAGGCTGAGTTTTCGTACCGACCGACTCTTCAGATCAGTCGTGGCGGACCACACTCAATTCAATGGTCACGGAATCTCGATCAGGTCCACAAGCACAAGAATATGCCTGGGCCACCTTCCCTGATCAGAGGGTGAAATTAGGTCAGAATCCAACGGTCAGATAGCTTAAAATCATTGCACAAGCTACACGACTCAGATTTCATAAAAGCTTATTAAATTTCCAACCGTTCTCACACTCTTCACTCCAAACTCAAACAAATTGACCCAGAACATCACATGACTTGATTTTTGAGGTGATAGTCAAGCCCAAGATGGTGACCGCAACAGCCTAAGATCATCGCTAGCGGACTTTTGACGCGCGGTCCAGGTCCGATCCAGAACTTCCAAAAATTCCCCAGAACAACTGAATTTAGCGATGGATCCCAGATTTCAGAGCAACATAGCGCTAACTAATCTACAAGTTTTGAACCATGCAGATACAATTTAAACTGATTGATGCGAATTTCACAAGCAATCGAGTATAGCACTAATTACCCCAAAAACAACTACCTAAGGAAAAAAAATTAGCACAAAATTTCCAAGGTCGTTACACCCGCCTAAGAGCAGTGGGCAATGCTAGGCTGAGTCTAACCAACTCGTAAATGGGTCCGCTATTAACGTGCCGGGTAGATATTGGCTGACTACTAGCCAAGCGGATAGTGATGTCTCTTCCACTTACATGGTTGCGCGTCTAGTTGGGGTGGCAATCTAGTGTAGAGTGTACTAGACCCTGGTGATATTCCAGAGATGAGCTGTATTGTTATGAGGATTCAGATGAGGACTGACATTCTTATGTTGCATCTTACATATGATGTTTGGCCAGGTAGGCCCTGTATCGCATAGCCTTGACACGACTAATAGCATTCCTGAATCTGGCAGCACCATCTCATTCATAGACTTGCCAGCATTTTTCCATTCATAGACTTACCAGCATGTTTCCGCATTACTCTGATATTGCATACTTGACACTTACTTTACGCACACACTTACACCACCCTCTAAGCTTTCTATATGCTTATGCATGATCGTTGCGTGTAGGTGACATAAGGATGCCATAATAATACTGAGTTAGAGCGTGCAGCTGAGATTTTAGAGCCTTGATACCTATCCTGTATTTTCCTTTATGCATTATACTCAAAGTTTTTATTATTATAGTTGATATGTGGTGATGTTGGTGGTTGTTGTTTGTGGGTTATGCTTACGGTTATGTTTCTTATGAAACAAATTTATGTTGAAAATCTTCATTGTAGGATCCTAGGATCGAAATCTGGTATATGGGTGCCAGGAGTTGAGAATGGGGTACCACGGAGCCTGTCAGCACCGGATTCGGCGATCGAGAATTTCGTGAGCCCAGTTTCTGAGTCTGGGGTGTGACATAGTCAAAGATGACTAAGAAACTGTTTCTAAGTGTTGAGAGATCATTTAAAATGTTAGACTAAATGCATATTGACATATGCGAGTTAAATGACATTTTCTTACCCGATGAGGTAAAATGTACTTCATAACAATCATAGACAATTGCTCTAGATATGTGTATGCATACCTATTGATATTAAAAGATAAGACATTTAATGCATTTAATATCTACAAATCTGAAGTAGAAAATCAATTGGATAGGAAAATAAAGATTCTCCATAGTGACCGAGGAAGAAAATACTTCTCAAATAAAATTTCTAACTATTGTGAAGAACATGTCATAATTCATTAGTGCACAACACCTTACATACAACAATAAAATGAGCTGATAAAGAGGAAAACAAATCTTAGTTGAAATGGTCAACTCAATGGTACTACAAGCAAAGTTGTCATGTAGTTTGTGGGGAGAAGCGCTACTAGCAGCGTGCCATGTTCTAAATAGAATTTTGTTTAAGAAGACTAAGACATCTTATATGAGATATGGAAAGGAAGAAAACCAAACTTAAGATATCTTAGAGTGTAGGGGTGTCTCGTGTATTGCAGAACACTTGATCATATAAGAACCAAGTTGGGTCCTAGGTCTATTAAGTATGCCTTTATAGGTTATGCACAAAATGATAAAGCGTATAAACTTTTAGACTTTGAATCTAATGTGATTATAGAATTTATAAATATATAATTCTTTAAGAACACACTCTCTATGGAGACTAAGGATACTGAGATCTAAACTCCTAGTACTGATCTTATAGAAGAAACTTAACATGAAGTTGAAACTCCTAATGAATCTCATAGAAGCCGAGAGCAAAGGTGGAGAAGAGTCTTAATCCTGATCAGATAGGCTGTCAATGTATCTCATTTCATTTAATTAAGGGTGATACATAAAATGTTATTAGGAAGATATCTATAGTTTTAAATGTAGAAGATGACTCTAAAACCTTTAATAAGAGAATGTCTTTAAAAGACTCCATTTTTTGGAAGGAGGCCATTAATGATCAAATAGACTCAATTGTATCAAACCAAATGTGAGAACTAATAGATCTACCTCCAGATTCCAAACATATAGGGTGGAAGTAGGTATTCAAGAGAAAATATTATATTGATGGTACTATCCAAACCTTCAAGGCTCGATTAGTAGTAAAAGAATCCCGTCAGAAGGAAGGAATTGATTTCTTTGACACATATTCACATGTAGCTAGAATAACATCAATTAGAATTTTATTTACAGTTCCATCCATATATCATCTTTACATACACCAAATGGATGTATAGACAACTTTCCTAAATGGTGACCTCAATGACAAGGTATACATGGAGCAACCGAAAGAGTTTGTTCTGCCATGAAATGAAAAGAAAGTGTAAACTCATTAAATCATTGCAGGAATTGAAGCAAGCACCTAAACAGTGGAATGAAAAATTCAATTTTAAGGTGTTATCTCATGGTTTAATGCATAATGTAACAATAAATGCATTTAATTTAAGGTGTGTAGTGATTACATTATTATTATATGTCTATATGTTAATGACATGTTAAATGTTAGTAATACAATGAAATGTGTAACTGAAATAATTAAAGAGGTTTCTCTTTTCCATTTTAAAATGAATGATATTGGACAAGTGGATACCATAATATGTATCAAAGTTAGAAAAACAAAGTAAGGGTTATGCATTGTGTCCATCTCATTATATTGAGAGGATATTGAGCAAGTTTAACCACATAAAAATCAAAGAGGTAAATACCATATTTAATTAAAGTATCAAGTTGAAAGAAAATGATGGAAGAGTAGTTGCATAGCTTGACTATACTAATGCTAGTGCTATAGACAGTCTTACGTATGTTATATAATGCACAAGACCAAATATAACATACGATATGAGTAAACTAAGCAGGTTTTTTAGTAATCTCAATATGGAACATTGGAAAGCTATTATTAGAGTTCTTGGTTATCTTAAAGCAACTAAAAAACTATGACTATTCTATTCAGAATTTCTTGTCGTGTTGGAAAGATATACCTATGTGAGTTGGATATCAAGTGTAGGAGACAATAAGTCCACCAAAGGGCGGGTATCCGCCTTTGGAGGTACAATGTCTCTCGGGGATCCAAGAAACAAACATACATAGCATACTCGATGATGAAATCTAAGTTCATAGCTTTGGCTACAACATGTAAAGATGCTGAATGACTAATAAATCTTCTACTAGAGATCTCATTATGTGGTAAGCCTATACCGATTATTTTACTTTATTGTGATAGCGAAAACACTCTTGCAACAGCCTATAATGATATACATAATGGAAAGTCCAGGCACATAAGTCTGAGATATGACTATATAATGCAATTGATTTGAGATGGAATTATTGCGATCTCATATGTGAAGTCAAATAATAACTTGAATTATCCTTTTACTAAACCTCTAACAAGAGAGGTGATAAGGACATCACCTATAAGGTTGAAGTTAAAATTCTTCACTCAAATTTCCACCAATGATGGAAACCCAATCTAACATTAGAAAATCTCTAAGTTTGGGTTCAATGGGCAAGAATAAGTCACTGATAAGTAAAAAGTTTCAGCATTAAAAACTATATAGAACCTCATCTAAGATGAATAGTACTGGCCATTATTGATAGAGGGCCAAGTCTTAGAACTCTTAATGAAATCTAGTATAAAGGACATGTGTTTTAATAGTAACAAAAACATTGAAAGAATTTCACCTATGTGAATGTAAAGGTGGTGTCACTTCTCATGAGAGATAGAGTTTCTCTCAGGATCATTCATGAAATAGGATAAGCACATTACCATTAAATGTGCTAAGAAAGTAATATCAGGAAACTCATATAATGCAAACATGATTATGTGTGTGGTATCTCTGATTCTGTCATTAAGGAATAACTAGTTCAAGGCTGCAACTACCAAAAATTTTGATAGAACTTTGAAATACTTATACTAATGGAGATTCAAATCGAAAGATATCTTTTATTATGCATAAGAACCATATTTTATCTATCTCAATTGTTTATATTATTTAATTTAACCAAGTGGGGGATTGTTGAGAATTATTTTGGTTAAATAAATAATTGATTTTTAAATTTTAAAAATTAAAATTTCAATGAAAATCCATTTTCCCTTCAAACCATTTTTGAAAAAGTGTAAAAAAAAGTGGTTTTTGTTTAGTCCCACATTGGTTGGAGATGAGACATTTTTTTAGAATTATAAAATCTCTTGTGTTTAGTTAACTTACTTGGAAAAGAGGGAGAGAAATCGGGTCGTGTATTCCAGTGTGGAGTACTAGAAGGCACGCATGTGCTGGCCTTGGCAAGGGTGAGGGTAATGGCATGGTTGTGGATGTGGTTGACGGGGAGGGTGATGGCGTGGGCAGTGAGGTAGTGTGATTGAGAGGTTGTAGGGATGTTACTGACACACTTTACACTTTGCACGTGCACATCATGTCGTGAGTAGTTGCTCCTTCACGACCTAACAGGAACTGTCGCGAGATGATGTAAGAGAAGGGCCAGCTTATACAGTTTCTGTGAAGCGGCCAAATCTGTCCATTGTAAAGAATGGCTAGAAAATTGTAAGTGCTATAGTTTATATCCCTGTCTGTTGTCAAATTTGTGGTGCCAAAATCACTGTTATATATAACTTGCATAAGTGAAGCTCTCTCAAGGATCAACATTCATAAACAAGCTAAGCTCACAACAAGCAAAGCTCACAAGTACAAGGATCAATCTTGAATGCAAGAACTGCTCACAAGACAAGACTCAAGCTGCAAGACTTCAAGAAGAGTACAAGGCAGTTTGTAAAGAACTCAAGACACTTTCAAGATTGAGCTACATTAAGATTTCAAGATTGAACTACACCAAGACTTTAAGGCTCATACTTAAAGGTCACTAGTTCCTAATGTTTCAATGTCCTTACTTCATGGTTGAGGTTTGACTGACCTTAGGTTGACCTTAGAAGTAGGTCACTTTGGATACATAAATTGAATGTTTATTTTACATAAGTTTGGTCTGTTCTTCGACTAGTCCTAGGCCTTCTTCGACTAGTCCTAGAGTTGCTTCGACCAGTCTAAGAAATTCCTCAATCAGTCGTGAGTTTGTTACAAATTTCGGATAAAATCTGTTAGGCTTCGACTAGTCCAGGAATCTGTTCGACCAATCGAAGGAACAGTGTCGACTGCATCTTCGACCAGTCGAAAAACTTCGACTCAAAATCCAGCGATGTTTTTCAGGTTCTTCGACCAGTCGAAGGAGACCTTCGACCAGTCGTAGAATGGTCAAAGCTTATCGCGCCTGATTTTTCAAATATCTGTTATTGCTTCGACTAGTCAAAGAGCTCCCTAGACCAGTCGAAGACGCGATCTGCTCACCTATAAATAGTGCACGAATCTCAGAAGAAATCATCGAATTAATTAATCCATTCAAGCCAATCTTCGTCGAACTTCTGAGAGATAATTCTGTGCTCCATCTAAGCTAAGTGTGCTTATTTAATATTCTCTTTTCTTAGCTTTATTTAATTGATTTTGTTTCTGCTATTCCAATCTAATTTGATAAGAGGAATTGTTATTCCCTTTCTTTGGAATCAAAATCAATTAAGGCAAGCCCTATTTGGTTTAATTTAAAATCTATTAGAATTAGAACCATTGTAATCGAGAACCGGACATTGAACTTGGACATTCAATCATCTACTTTGATTTGGTTCTACCGGGCTGCTACAACGAATGAGATAATCAGGTATTTTACATTTAATTGTAAATTCCTTTTTGTTTTGGTTTCTTTTAAAATTTGCCAGAAAAATCTTGTTGTATTGGTTATCTGAGGGGAGCCAGGAAAACTCAGAAGTGGGGTTTTTTTAATTGTGTAAGCCCACAGACAAAGACACAATTGTAAAGGTTTTAGGTGAACCTGGGAAAACCTATTTTGTTAGTGAACGCTAATATCCCCTGTGTGAGGATATTAGGAGTGGAGTAGCATTCTGTGTGGCTGTTGTTTAACAGTTGGTGAACACACAGGCGAACCACTATAATCCCTTGTGTTGTGGTTGAATGATTTATACTTCTGATCTTTAATTATTCTTTTGTGGGATGTATGTATGGTGGTGAATGTTGTAATCATTTAATTCAAGAATTGTGAGAATTTTGTAATAGTTTAGAATTTATTTTCTGCTATTCCTTTATCAGCTTGATATTCAATTTCCTTTAAAAGTTGTTCCAGCAAGGTTGCCCTGCCATTTTTATGGTGTATGGCTATCCCTAGAACAATACATTTGTGATTACAATTTATTTCAATTCAGTTTATATTTATTTCTGTATTCCTCTTTGGTTTGAGATTTGATACAAAGATCTTTCTAGAAATAAGGTTGTCCTACCATAAACTCTGGTTTTTGGTGTAAGGTTGTCCTTAGAACAACATTTGTATCAACCTCTCAAGATCTGAATTTTGAGGTTATTTTACTTTCTTGCATTGTGATTTATTTTTGCTATCATATTCTTTTTAATTCCGCTGTTATAAGTTTTATTTGGCATTGTCCTAATCATCCCCCCCCCCCCCCCTCTAGGACATATAGCTAGGCCTTTTCAAGTGGTATCAGAGCCTAATAGCTCTTTTTTTTTATTCTTGGATTTAATTCCTGAGCTAACGATTTAAGCTATTTAAGATATCAAATTTTGATAGCCTTTCAGTCACTAGGCCTCCACCCTTTCATGGCTCCAACTATCCTATTGGAAAGCCAGAATGAGGATCTTCCTCAAATCAATGGATGAGAGTGTGTGGCAAGCCACAACAACTGAATGGAAACCTCCTATTATGGAAGTTACTGGGGTTGATGGTTCAAAATCTATGAAAGTCACACCATATTACCAATGGACCACTCTTCAGAAAAGTGAGAGTAGTGCAAATGTTAAAGCACTAAATGCAATTACTTGCGCACTATCACCGGATGAGTTCAAAAGAATCATTTCCTGTGATACTGCAAAGCAAGCTTGGGATATATTAGAAATGACACACGAGGGTACTACAATTGTCAAAAAATCTAAAGTCCAACTCCTCACAACCAGATTTGAAGAAATTCATATGGAGAAAAATGAAATGTTTATGGACTTTTACACTAGATTAAATGACATTATAAACTCAATGTGGGGTCTTGGCGATAAAATCCCAGAAAGTAAAGTGTGTGAAAAAATATTATGCTCACTTCCTGAACGGTTCAATTCTAAAGTAACCGCGATCCAGGAACTTCGTGATACGGATAATATGAGGGTAGAAGAACTAGTTGGTTCTCTATAAACCTACGAGTTAAACTTTAAAGCTCCTAAAGGTAAATCTATCGCACTAAAATCTTCTAAATGTAATTCAGAAGAAAATTCTGATTCAGAAGATGATATGGCTTTTTTAGCTAAGAAATTTTACAAGATTTTCAAAAGCAAGAAAAGGGTTGATTTTCAAAAATCAAATGATAAAAAGAAGTTTAGACCCAAATCTCGAAAATCTTTGAAAGATAGTCAATGTTACAACTGTTGAGAATATGGGCACTTAGCAAATAGATGTCCTAAAAGGGACAAACCCAAGAAGAAGGGTATGTTGGCTACATGGGATGAATCATCTGATTCTGAAGGTTCTTCTGAATCAGAAGATTCTGAAACTGAGTCGGGCAATGAGGTTAAAGCTCTTATGACTCTAGCCAAATTCACATTTTCAGATAATGACTCAACAAGTGAAGAAAATCTGAGTAGTGAATGTGAAAATGAAGATGATCTTTAAGACGCTTACAATGCCCTATATAAGGAAAGTTGTAAAATTGCTGTCAAACTTAAACTTCAAAAAGAAAAGTTTTCTAAACTCAAAAAATGTTTTGAATCACTTGTCTTAGAAAAATCACAAATTTCAGATTGTTTTGAAAAATCAAAATGCGATTTGGAATTCAAAAACTCCCTAATTATTGATTTAAAATCTGAAATTGAGAAACTTAAAACTGAAGTATCTTCTCTTCTGAGTCTAAAGGACACATGGAAATATGCCCAAGGTGATCCAAAGTTAGAAAAACTGTTATCCGGATCAAGAAAATGTGGCGATTGATCCGGGTTGGGCTATGATAAAAATCTACCTCCTAAACAAAAGTATACTCCTCCTATGTTTGTTAAAGGAGAGTCCTCAAACTCAAAAGGGAAAAGTACTTATCAAGATTTTTCTAGAAATTCAAAAACTTTTCAAAAACCTAGAAGCAGCCATGTCAACTTTAATCAGAAATGAAATCCACTAGCTAAAAAGATAGTTGATTTACTCAAGGAGCTCTTAAAATCTAACTCTATAGGTCATTCCTACAAATATACACAAAAGAAGACCAACTATGTTCCTAAACCCAAAACAGTTATGAAATGGGTTCCTAAAGTTACCTGCTTGGTTGCTCACACTGCTTTCAAAGCAACAAGTCATTCAAAGTGGTACCTAGACAGTGGATGCTCCAGGCATATGACAGGTGACAAAGCTTTATTCACGGATCTGAAAGATATGACTGATGGTTCTGTCACATTTGGTGATGGTAGCAACTGCAAGATTATAGGCCAAGGTACGGTTCAACTTTTTAATCTTCCCGTGTTTAAAAATGTTTTATATGTTGAAGGCTTAAAACATAACTTGCTTAGTATATCTCAAATATGTGATAATAACCATAATGTTCAGTTTTCTAATCAAAGATGTGAGATACTAAATAATAAGGGTTCTGTAATATTAACTGGACGTAGAACGTCTGAAAATTGCTATATTATTAGCGAATCCAGCTCATCTAATCAAACATGTTACATGGTCCATACAGACGAGATTGATTTATGGCACAAACGTCTTGGACATGTACATTATCGAAATTTATATAGATTGAGCAAACGAGAACTTATAAGACGTTTACCCAAACTTCAGAAATTAGATAAAATATGTGGTGAGTGCCAGATAGGCAAACAAACAAAGAACTCACACAAAAAGGTGAATTCAAATACCACATCAAGACCACTCGAACTTCTCCACATGGATCTGATAGGACCTACCAGAACAGAAAGTCGTGGTGGGAAAAAGTATATCCTGGTAATAGTTGATGACTTTACCAGATTCACTTGGGTAGTCTTCTTAAGGGATAAATCTGAAACCCTTGAAGAAGTAAGAAAAGTTTTCAAAAGGATTCAAACTGAAAAATCTTCTCAAATCAGTAAAATTCGTAGTGATCATGGATCTGAATTTGAGAATAGCAATTTTGAGAAGTTCTGTACCGACCAAGGAATATTACATGAATTCTCTACTCCCAAAACTCCACAATAAAATGGAATTGTAGAAAGAAAGAATAGGGTGCTTCAAGAAATGGCTAATGTCATGTTGAATAGCATGAAGCTCTCTAAAAATCTTTGGGCTGAAGCAGTCAACACAGCTTGTTATATTATTAACCGAGTCTACACTAGTAAAGATAATAATAAAACGACTTACGAATTGTGGTTCAATAAAAAGCCTACTGTTAAATACTTTCGAGTTTTTGGCAGCAAGTGCTATATTTTACGTGATCGTGAAAATTTGGAAAAATTCGATACGAAGAGTGATGAAGGTATTTTTCTAGGATATTCCTTAAACAGTCGAGCTTATAAGGTTCTGAACAAAAGGACTGGTGTGATTCAAGTATCCATTAATGTTGTCATTGATGATCACTTAAACACGCCAATTTCTAATTCAGATAATGATGAAGTACTAATCATTGATAAACCTGATACTTCATCGAATCAGACTGATTATGAGTTGAGGACTGTTAAAGATCATCCAACCACACAAATTCTTGGAAACCCTCTCACCGGTGTTCGCACCCGTAGACAACTTGAGGATATATGTAATTATATATGTTTTACATCCCAAATAGAACCATCTAATGTAAAAGAAGCTCTTGCTGATGAGAACTGGATTGTTGCGATGCAAGAAGAACTCAACCAATTTGTAAGAAATAATGTTTGGTATCTCGTACCAAGACCTAAAGATAAACACATCATTGGAACAAAATGGATTTTCAAAAATAAGTCTAACGAGTGTGGAAATATAATTAGAAACAAGGCTAGACTAGTGGTACAAGGTTATACTCAAATTGAAGGGATTGATTTCGATGAAACTTTTGCACCAGTAGCACGTCTTGAATCTATTAGACTATTTATATCCACTGCATGTTTTAGAAAGATAAAGATCTATCAGATGGATGTGAAAAGTGCTTTTCTAAATGGCGATTTACATGAAGAAGTCTATGTTAAACAACCAATGGGTTTTGAAGATTCCAAAAATACTGATTATGTGTATCGGCTTAAAAAGGCACTTTATGGATTAAAACAAGCACCTAGGGCATGGTATGAGAAACTAACGAAATTTCTTTTAAGTCATAATTTTCAAATGGGATCTGTTGATAAAACTCTGTTTGTTAAAAAACATAATGATCATATCTTAATGGTGCAGATTTATGTTGATGATATCATTTATGGATCAACTTGTACTGACTTGACTACTGAGTTTGCAGATTTGATGAAATCACAGTTCGAAATGAGCATGGTTGGGGAATTGACTTATTTCCTTGGATTGCAAGTAAAGCAACAACCTGAAGGAATATTCATTTCTCAATCTAAGTATGCTTTGAATCTAATCAAGAAATTTGGATTTGAGAATGACAAGAATTTCGATACTCCTATGAGTACTACCCTGAAACTCTCAAAAGACTCTAATGGTAAAAATGTTGACTCAAAATTTTATCGGAGTATGATTGGTAGTTTGTTATATTTAACTGCTAGTAGACCTGATATTTCTCTAAGTGTTGGTATTTACGCAAGATATCAATCTGATCCAAAAGAATCTCGCTTGATTGCTGTCAAGCGAATTATTAGATATGTCGCAAGTACTGTAAATCTCGGTCTCTGGTATCCTCATGAGACCAGTGTCCAATTAGCTGGATGCTGACTGGGCTGGTAATCTAGATGATAGAAAATCAACCAGTGGTGGTTGTTTTTACATTGGAAATTGTCTAGTTTCCTGGTTTAGTAAGAAACAAAATTCTATATCACTTTCAACAACTGAAGCTGAGTATATCGCAGCTGGTAATGCATGTACACAGCTTGTTTGGATGCAACGAATGCTAAGTGATTATGGAATTAAACAGGATTCTATGTTATTACATTGTGATAATTCCAGTGCGATAAATATTTTAAAAAATCCTATTAAGCATTCTCGTACTAAGCACATTGACATTAGATTTCATTATATAAGGGAATTAGTAGAAGAAAAAGTTATCTCTAGAATATATTCCTACCGAAGATCAACGAGCTGACATTTTCACAAAACCTCTCGATAAAAACAGGTTCAAAAATATGAAATTTGATCTTGGCATGTGCATTTTAAAATGATTATTTATGCCTACTTGTATTATAGTGTATATATTTGCTGGATTGAATTCTAATTTTTGTATAATTTGCAAGAAATATGAATTTTTGGACATTCTTCAACCAGTCGTGAGTATACTCGACCAGTCGACCTTCGACCGGTCGTTGATATCCACGACCAGTCGTAGAACTCGAGAATCACTTAAAATTTGGGGATCTTTGCTTTCTTCCTCATTTCGTTTTTCTTCTCTAAGGAGCTGAGCTTCGACTTGTCGAACCCACTGTTCATGTTCTTCAAGGTTAGTGTTCCAAATTACGTTTTTCTTGTAGATTTGTGTCTAGATTGTTTACTTTTCAAGCTTTAAGCTTTGTATTTTGAATATCATTGAGATTTGGGGTTTGGATTTTGAAAAATCTGTTTTGAGTAAACCCACTTCTCAATCCTTTGCAACTTCTTAATTTCTTGATATCCTTGTTGTAAATGGCTTTTAGAGGTAGAAAAACTACTTCCTGTGGTCCTTCTTCTTCCTCCAGATCATCCATTATCTCTAAGCGTCATCTTTTTGTTCCCAATAATGATCCATCATATGTTAGGGACATTTGATTACGTAATGTTATTGTTGAACATCCTGTTGATGTTAATCATATTGCAACTTTTGACATCCTTTCTATGCTTGAAGCTGTAGGTTGGGTTAACTTATTACATTGGGGTGGGCGTGCATACCGGTCCATTGCCCAATCCATGTTTACATGTATTAGTGCTTTCTCACAGGATAATTTAACTTTTAAAATATCTACTAGAGAAGGGCCTTTTGACATTGATCGTCATTTAATTTCAGCCCTTATGGACATTCCTGTGAATGATGAGGGTATTCCTATCCATAACTTAACTGATAAACCCTCAATGTCTGAAAAACGCATGCTCACTAGAGACTTGTGCAACATGGATGTTCAATGGACACAAAAAGGGAATGCGCTTCCCGCAAGGTATTTGTTACCCAAGTACAGAATTCTCCACAAAATCTTTGTGTCTAATCTGTATCCTCGTTCGGGTAATAAAACTGACTTGACTTCGTTTATGGTTCGTGTTATCCATGCTATTTCCAATGGTACTCAGATTTGTTTACCATCCTTAATCTGTCATTTCATTCTTCAGTTTAGACTCTATCCGGTCATAGTGACATTTTTTTTGCCTATTTAATGACTGTATTGGCTACACATATGTTAGTCGATATGCCGGTTGATGAGGCACCTATCCATCATCTGATTTTCAACAATACTAATATCAATAAGATGAAGCTGGATCTACTTCCTGAACAAGGTGGTGGTGGTGGTGGTGGTCATGAAGAAGCTGGTGATGACATTAATATGGATGACATTTTTGATGAACTGGATTCTGACTCAACAAATGATCCAGATTTTGAACCATCTGATGTTGATGCTCGTCTTAGTACATTAGAGGATAAAGTTGAGAATATAAATGTAAAGATGGAAAACATGTCTGTTGCTCATGATTTACAATTCAAGTATATGCGTAAATATCTTAGGCGATTGAACAAAGGCATGCACCAACTTGATCCCTCTATTCATGCTCCGTCATCTGGTTCTGGTTCTGACTAGTTTATATGAGACTTCTGGTTTGTAATATCTTTATAACTTAGCACTTGGTTGACTGATTTTGAGTTGGATACTTTCTATGTTTTTTACTGGATATTTATTCTATGTGAAGCTATGCTGAGTATCTCTATCACTAATTTGCTATACTCTCATAACTCCTCATGTTTACTCTCATATATCCCTTTATTTAGTTCTCCTTTATTGTTGTTTCCTTTGTCATATTGTGACAAAAAGGGAGAGAATGGTTTGTTCTTAACGATGTGATTGTGAGAGGAGTAGCATTGGTTATGTTACTCAGGGGGAGTATGTTTGAACTAGTTGAATGAAACTGGTTGAATGTTGAATGTTGAATATTGAATATTGATTTGCAGGTAAGCCAGTTGATATGATCTGGTTCATAACTCTTTAACCAGTTGTTTTACTTTATGTTTATCTTGGTTATGTGTTTTATCACTAATTTGACAAAAGGGGAGATTATAAGTGCTATAGTATATATCCCTGTCTGTTGTCAAATTTGTGGTGCCAAAATCACTGTTATATATAACTTGCATAAGTGAAGCTCTCTCAAGGATCAACATTCATAAATAAGCTAAGCTCACAACAAGCAAAGCTCACAAGTACAAGGATCAATCTTGAATGCAATAACTGCTCACAAGACAAGACTCAAGCTGCAAGACTTCAAGAAGAGTACAAGGCAGTTTGTAAAGAACTCAAGACACTTTCAAGATTGAGCAACATTAAGATTTCAAGATTGAACTACATCAAGACTTCGAGGCTCATACTTAAAGGTCACTAGTTCCTAATGTTTTAATGTCCTTACTTCATGGTTGAGGTTTGACTGACCTTAGGTTGACCTTAGAAGTAGGTCACTTTGGATACATAAATCGAATGTTTATTTTACATAAGTTTGGTCTGTTCTTCGACTAGTCCTAGGCCTTCTTCGACTAGTCCTAGAGTTGCTTCGACCAGTCTAAGAAATTCCTCGATCAGTCGTGAGTTTGTTATAAATTTTGGATAAAATCATTAGGCTTCGACTAGTCCAGAATCTTCGACCGATTGAAGGAACAGTGTCGATCGCATCTTCGACTCAAAATCCGCGATGTTTTTCGAGTTCTTCGACCGATCGAAGAGACCTTCAACGATCGAAGGTGACCTACGACCCGATCGTAGAACGGTCAAAGCTTATCGCGCTGATTTTTCAAATATTCATTATTGCTTCGACTAGTCGAAGAGCTCCCTAGACGATCTGCTCAGCGATCTGCTCACCTATAAATAGTGCATGAATCTCAGAAGAAATCATCGAATTAATTAATCCATTCAAGCCAATCTTCGTCGAACTTCTAAGATATAATTCTGTGCTCCATCTAAGCTAAGTGTGCTTATTTAATATTCTCTTTCCTTAGCTTTATTTAATTAATTTTGTTTCTGCTATTCCAATCTAATTTGATAAGAGGAATTGTTATTCCCTTTCTTTGGAATCAAAATCAATTAAGGCAAGCCCTATTTGGTTTAATTTAAAATCTATTAGAATTAGAACCATTGTAATCGAGTACTGGACATTGAACTTGGACATTCAATCATCTACTCTGATTTGGTTCTATCGGGCTGCTACAACAATGGAGATAATCAGGTATTTTACATTTAATTGTAAATTCCTTTTTGTTTTGGTTTCTTTCAAGATTTGCCAGAAAAATCTTGTTGTATTGGTTATCTGAGGGGAGCCAGGAAAACTCAGAAGTGGGGTTTTTTTAATTGTGTAAGCCCACAGACAAAGACACAATTGTAAAAGTTTTGGGTGAACCTGGGAAAACTTATTTTGTTAGTGAACGCTAATATCTCCTGTGTGAGGATATTAGGAGTGGAGTAGCATTCTGTGTGGCTGTTGTTTAACAGTTGGTGAACACACAGGCGAACCACTATAATCCCTTGTGTTGTGGTTGAATGATTTATACTTCTGATCTTTAATTATTCTTTTGTGGGATGTATGTATTGTAGTGAATGTTGTAATCATTTAATTCAAGCATTGTGAGAATTTTGTAATAGTTTAGAATTTATTTTCTGCTATTCCTTTATCAGCTTGATATTCAATTTCCTTTAAAAGTTATTCCACCAAGGTTGCCCTGCCATTTTTATGGTGTATGGCTGTCCCTAGAACAATACATTTGTGATTACAATTTATTTCAATTCAGTTTGTATTTATTTCTGTATTCCTCTTTGGTTTGAGATTTGATACAAAGATCTTTCTAGAAATAAGGTTGTCCTACCATAAACTCTGGTTTTTGGTGTAAGGTTGTCCTTAGAACAACATTTGTATCAACCTCTCAAGATCTGAATTTTGAGGTTATTTTACTTTCTTGCATTGTGATTTATTTTGGCTATCATATTCTTTTTAATTCCTTTGTTATAAGTTTTATTTGGCATTGTCCTATTCACCCCCCCTCTAGGACATATAGCTAGGCCTTTTCAAAAATGACGTTGGTTAATGCCAATATTCCAAAAATGGACAGCTATTCAATGATCCAAACGGTCAAATCATTAATCTAATGGTTTGAAATGTCTGGATTAATGATTCAACAGTCTGAAACGTTTGGATTTATGAGCCAACGGTCAGAAACATTTTGTAACATTCTAATCATTAATGCCCTTAGATGCAATGGTCCACTCGATTCATCTATATAAATTGGACCCTCTAAGTCTAGAGACAGAAACAATCCAAAATCAAATGCTCTAGTCAATAAGAACAAAAATTTTATTTTCTTCTTTTCCCAAGTTAAGTTGATAATACATTGAGTTTTCTGACTTAGGGAGTTTCCAAGTCCAACTACATACTAAGTCTTCCAGAGATTATCACTGCATTAGCCGAGTTCCTAAGTGGTCACTTCATGATTGTTGCATGCAGGACTAACCAGACTTATCGTATCCTAGAAGTAATTCACCAGTAACTCACCAACGATCTCTTCTATGAGAGGAGAGGATGAATCATGTTTTAAGGACAATATATTTAATTCATGCTTCAACCTATTCCAATAAACATTTAATTTTAATTTTTAGTATTCAAAATTTTATTTTTGGAGTTATTACCAACATGCCAGGTAAGATTGGCTACAATTCAAATGCATGGCCTAGTGGGTGAACCATAACACGAGTGATGGACAAATTGGTCCTTTCATATGCAAGGCATTAGCATGTATTAATATGCCTGAAAAATTGCAACTATTACATAATCCTATCCATCCAATTTATAGATCATGGTGGAGAACTGAGAAAAAAGTTGTAGGAGAAATATGCAGTCGGATCCCACTATTGAATGGTTTGTGTCATAGATTTTAATTTTAAAAGGGGAGCCATCCATCTTGCACATGTCCCATTGGATAGATGGCTCTACCATACTATGGTTTTTCAGGTTTATTGTAGTCGTTGCAATTGAGGTAATGTTTTAATGACCTAAACCATTTATATCTGGGTGTAGAGTTGGGCATGGGACGACTCGACTTGGTGGACTTAACTCGTCCAACTCATTCAGACCCAACTCGACACGAACTAAATGGGTGAATCAGTCCAAATCGAGTAGACTTAGCCCAATCCGAACTCAAACCGAGTCGAGTCTAAGTTACCCAGTAACTCGACCTGACTTGACTTGAATAAACTGGGTTAGACTTGACTCGAACCAAAACCCGACTCGACTCAGGTTCAGGTATGTGTGTGTGTGTGTACCTAAATCCCATCCTTTTCTACCCTACTCACCCGCATCCGACCCCTACCCGAATCTAAAACCTTCCTATCCCTCCATCATCCTCCTCTTCCAAGCCCGACAACCCTCCTCCTCCTCCTCCTTTTCTCTCTCCCCTTCTCTCCCTCCATCCCTCATCTTTTGAGCCCGGGTCCCAGCAGCTGCTCGATCAGCAGTCCACACCCACCTGGCCGCAGTAGTTCGTCAAATTTTTAACTTTTAAAGGTAATTTTATAATGCATTATATTTTTAAACCCTAAACTAAACCCTAAAATAACCATAAATCCAAACCCTAAAACCTAAACCCTAAGCCTTAAACATAATCCCTAAACCCTAAATCCTAAACGGCTAATGTGTTTTATTTTGTAAATTATGGATTACATTGCTTATTGCTTAGCTTACTATTGTGCATTAGATAGTTAGCTTAATATATATGGATTACATTGCTTATTTCTTAGCTTATTATTGTGAATTAGATAATTAGTAGCCCATTTTAGGATTTCTATGTGGGCAAACATAAATATATTATGTTTTTAAAGGCATAGAAATCACTTAAATTATCCCTTTTTGGACAGTTCAAGGTTAGATAGATAATATGCTTTCATATAATTTATTTAAATGATTATGCCTGATCTGTGCTCCATCTCCCCATTTCTCTCTGGATATATTTCTTAATTTTTATTTTTCATTTTCGGTGGCATATAAATTGCTCAAATTGTCTCATTTTGGATAGTTCAAAGTTAAATAGATAGTATGCTTTTATATAATCTATTTAAATGATCATGCCTGATCTGCGCTCCATCTCCCTATTTCTCTTTGGATATGTTTCTTCCTTTTCATTTTTCATGTGAAATATCTTCACATAGCTTAGATATTTGACATTAGAATGAAATTGAAGATTAATTAACTTATTTGGAGAGACATGGGGAGATGCTACTAGAATTTCGGTGCAGGCATTTAAATGAGAATATGAAAGTAATACAATCTATTTAATCTTGGATGCGTGATTAATTTAGGGTTTAGTATATATAAAATTTTAAGGTATTATAATGCTAATATAATTTAGTATCTTTCACCACCCATTCTCCTACAACTAATACAACCAGTCACAAGATATATAAAAGTAGGCCTATTATAATTGAAGAATGGTCAAGTAGAGGAACTGCCCCTACAGTTAATAGAGAAGAAGAAGACATACTATTAAGGGAACAAGAAAAATAAAGAAACCATAAAACAAACCTTGAAATTTGTATACAGGACCAGACAATAACAATAACCAGACAAACCTTGGGACAACATGATGCCGAAGCAGGCACGGGTACGGGATATAAGCCAAGCGATAAATTATCGAAGTTTCTTAAAAGTCTCGCAACATTCTATAGGCAGTTGGGAATACCGTACAAATCGTATTATAAAAAAAGACTGAAAAAGCTTGCTGAATCTATGAATGAGGACGATGGAAAGACATTTCCACTATCCGATTTAGCAGAGTTAAATAACCATCTTTTAGACACCTCCAGCTCAAACTCATCCCAGAGTTCTCCTGTAGTTCAAGCTGTAAAAAGAGAACCAAATGATCATTCTAGCGACGAAAGTGGAGGAGGGGGTTACTATTATGGACAAAGTTACTTGGGTTACACACCACAAAGGCATTAATTATGCAGAGGATATTGAATGGATGAAAGGTTTATTAATTTGTTGTGGAACTCCATCTGAAATTTTGAACATACTTTTGATTTTTTACAATGTTTATTTAGTTTGTTCGTTTTATGGACATGATTTATTTACTTTTGATTTTAAAATTGGATTGGGTAGGGTTAGCCCTAACTCAATCCGGCTCAACTCAATGCCTAGCTTTGAGAGGGGTCTTCTTTATATTGTAACATGCAACAAATGTATCTATGCTCATTTTAATTTTTACATGACTAATCTCATATCGTTAAATGAGAGAGGAAATGAGAAGTGGTCAAAAAATATAAGTTTATTTCATACACATGATTATGAATATTTTGATCATTGAAACATTTATAGCAGATTCAAGAGTACTTTAAGTAATGTTTGTATTTTGAACATAGTTTGAACACGCCAGGAATATATTTTTAAGTTTGGGCTCAACCCTTGGTCAAGTTTTTGAGCCCAAGCCTTTGTAGCCTTGCTTAGTAACCTACCTTGGTGAACTGATCCGACTCAGTGCCAACTCGACCCAACCTGGCCATTTCTGACCGGGTCGGACTTGGTTTGAATTAGTCCAAGCCAGACCAGGACTCAGATTGACTCAGGCATGTTGGACTCGGTACCGAGTCAGGTCGAGTTCGGGTCAGGCCTTCAAAACCGGATCTAGTCGGGTCAGCCCCAACTCGGTCCGACTCGACTCGATGCGCAGCTCTACCTGGGTGTTACCTTGGATGGGAGATATCCAAAAAGGAATAATATCGAAAAGAGACCGTTCATACACAAAGGGAAAGAATTAAAATAATCAAGTATTTGAAAGTAGAGATTTTCCTTTTGGCTACCATCCATCTAAAGTGAGGCCCATCGTACAAATGGTTAGGATCGTTGAAACATGACCCCACATCCAACGGCTACAGTCCAGCCGTGTAAAAAAAAAAAAAACGCGTAGAGATGTATTGTAGCGAGCGAATGTCCTGCCACATTCACATGCACACCAGCGTTACCACAGCTCAACCAGCGTATGGTGACGTTATCGTAGTTTTCGTTAAGACAATGTCTTCGCTACAAATATCTCCTTCAACGGTTCATTTTTAAAATCTGTGGTCGCATGTCCTTTAAATTTTCATCCCTCTCCACGCCTCTTCCCTCCCATTCAATTTCACAGCGACTGATACCACAATCCATGGCTTTTCCCTTCTCTTCTTGTATCATCATCATCTTCTTCATCTTCTTCAGACGTATTGCTTGTCAGCAATCCTACGATGGAAGCCCTTGTTCAAGCCACGATTTCCGCCCAGGTTCCCAATACACTTGCAATTCCACCAGCAATTCATGCCATACATTCATTGTCTACCGCCCCCAACTCGGCTTTCAAACCATCTCAGACATCGCCAGACTTCTCAACATCACAGATCAAAATCAACTAATCAACATAAACAATCTAACAACGGCAACACAGATTCTCAAACCAGGGACAGATGTTTTGGTTCCAATCAATTGTTCTTGCTCAGGTGAGTTCTTTCAAGCCAACCTCACCTATGCTGTTCTCGAACTGACGTCTTATTCGGAGATTGCTTGTGGTGTTTTCGAAGGCTTATTGAAAGCGCGCACACTTCTTCTAGCAAACCCAAATAGTCGGAATGCTGTTAACAGCGGTACGGAGCTTCATGTCCCACTAAGATGTGCATGCCCAGATAATTCCACTAGCAGCAACGGCACTAATTACCTTTTAACTTACCCTTTTATAGAAGGTGATGGCCCATGTAAATTGGGAAAGAAATTTGGAATTCCTCAGGAAGAAATATGGGCTGCGAATGGTTTCAAAACCCGGCCGACTGTCTATCCCAACACAACATTTTTGGTCCCATTGAAAGGGATCCCAGTCATTAATCCCCATCACAGTAATTCTTGCCGAGGTCAGAATACTGTTTTTGTTCCACTAATTCCAGTCAAAATAACTGACCCAAGTTCAAGGAAAATCAAGTTATATATTATAGGAGCGGCAGCGGGTGTTCTCTTCTTATTTTCAGTGGTTATTGCTGGTGGGTTTTATATCAAATGCATGAAGAAGATGAAGAACAAGAAGTTTGAGGCTTCAGGAGCAAAAAGCACGCCAATTTCACGTTTATCTCTAGATCTTGCCATGGGGTCAACACTAAAATATTCTCTATGCAATTACAGTATTGGCGAGCTCAGAGAAGCTACGAATAATTTTAGTGAGGACACCAAGATAAGTAGCTCTGCTTATAAGGGAAGGATTGGTGATTTTGAAGTGATAATCAAACAGATGAATTCTGAAGACACTCATCGGATTATCGATATGTACTCAAAAATCAACCATACAAATATTGTGAGGTTGCATGGAATGTGCTATGGGGGAGATGATTGCCATCAGTCCCATCTAGTCTTTGAGTATGCGGGAAAAAGCTGCTTGAGGGACTGCCTATTGAATGCCTCTAACGTTCTTCAATGGCAAGGACGGACAAAGATAGCGTATGATGTTGCAGTTGGACTTCATTATTTACACTACTGTTCAATTCCATCTTATGTTCACATGAATATCAATAGCAGGAATATTTTGATAACTCATGATGGGAGAGCGAAGATTGCGAATTTCGGTGTCGCTTCGGTTCTGTATTCTTCAAATGGAAAGAGTGATATTGCTGCAAGTGTAGGAGGGTGGATTGCACCAGAATACCTTCTTGAAGGATTGGTTTCAGCTAAAGTAGACATTTTTGCATTTGGGGTTGTTTTGTTTGAGCTCATATCAGGAAAAGACGCTTTAGATGGGAGTTTGTTTAAAGAGTCCCTTGGATTCTTGGGAGGTTGTGGAAGTGAAGGAAATTGTTTTCAGAGATTAAGAAGTTTGATGGATCCAGGTTTGAAGGAGGCCGATTATCCTCTTGGAGATGCATTGTGTATGGCTATTTTAGCTAAGGCTTGCGTGGAAGATGAACCTTTGCATAGACCATCCATGAATGACATTTTGAAGATCCTTGCAAGAATGGTATGAGATTGTGTTTTAATGGGGAATGTAAATATGATATGAATAAGATCATCTTTCATTTGTGTAAGGGGCTTTGATTTTAATGTTATTCATATTACTATATGAGGATTAGAGTTTTAATCTATGGTGTAATATATTATTTAAATATCATATTTCACTCCTTCAGATTACAATAATTGTACATTTTTATACATATAGACATACGTGCCACACACATCTAATTTACTTTAAATGTGTCATATGTGGAAAAGATCTGGACCATCCAATCTGTCAGATCCAGTATTGGTTTGTCATTAAGCAAAATTTACGCTGAGACAGTCCAACGGTGGGTGGCATCGATAAACATTTGCTGTCATTCAATTTGGGCCGTTGCTAGTGGTTGTCTTTAGTTTGCATGTTTTCACCATTTGTATTGTTGATCATGGGAATTCCTATGATTTTAGAGGCATTGGGAAATATGGATTGTCTAGACGCATGATTGGACCATCCACATGTCGTCCAAAATTTGAGGGAGGAATGCATTCGCATGCGCGCGCGCACATGATGCATGCTTGAAGCGATGGAAAACTTGAGAGGGAAAGCGGCGAGCCCTCTCGGGAAGCGTCTTGCGTTCTCCCCCTGCGATGACGGACTCGGTCCTGGCAGGGGCTCTTTGGGGCCATCGTGTTGTATTTGTTTTCTACATTCCGTCCATCCATTTTAACGGATCATTTTAATAAAAAAGGTAAAAAATGAAGCAAGTTCAAATCTCAAGTGGGCCACACCACAGGAAGCAGTGGTGATAATATGGCACTGTTGAAACCTTTTTAGGGCCTACCTTGATGTTTATTTTCCATAGAACTTTTTAATAAGGTCAAATAGACCTGGATGAAGGAAAAACACTAATATCAGCTTGGCCATAAGAAATTTTCAATGGTAGGCGTTTTAAATGATGGGCGTTCAATTCCTATTATTTTCTTTGTTGTGGTCCACTGGAGCCTTTTATCTGGCTCTGTTTTGATTTCATCCTTTAAAATAATAATCTTTTAAAATGGGTGGACGGATTAGATAAAATATATGCATCACAGTAAGACCACGGAGCACTTGCCAGGACCCAGTCCGTCCAGGCTGGGTAGGACGCAGTTTACGTCCGCCCCCTCCCTCCAGCTGTTGGGATGAGCATTGGGTTCTACCCCCACCAGGACCCAGCTAAAGACGGACGGTCTGGTGGGGTTCCGCGGTTCTACCTTAATGGGAGGCGGATTGCATACTGAGTAACTCTGTGGGGTCCACTATGATTTATGTTTACCGGATGATTTTAGGGCCTTGTTCCAAAACTGAAGCATATAAAAGCTAAAATGGACCACATCACAGGAAACAGTGTGAATTGATTGTCTACCGTGGACAATTTCTTGAGAGCCATGGAAGTTGTGGATCAACCTTATATTTGTTTTTTACATTCATCCATGTTCGTGTGATCTTATAAGAAGGTTGGATGACAAATGAACATTACTGTGGGCCTAGCAAGTTTTCAACAGAGGAAATCATTATTTCTACTGTTTCGTGTGGTATGGTCCACTTGAGCTTTGGATAAGCTTCAATTTTAATTTTGGATCAACCCTAAAATAAGCTGGAAAAATGGATGGACGGTGTGGATAAACCACATACATTCACGGTACGCCCAGCAGAGTTTACTCATGTATGATAAGTGCCCACTCAGTAACTCAGTATGCAGTCAGATTTACATTAATGCATGTGTTTTACCACGCCATCCATCCATTTTAACAATCATTTCAGGTGATGAGTCATAAAATAAGGTAAATTGAAGGCTCAAGTGGACCACAACATAAGGAAACAATATGAATTGAACACCTATGGTTGAAAACTTCTACCGAGCCACGTAAGTTTTGGATCAAACTGATATATATATAAATATATATATATATGTGTGTGTGTGTGTGTGTGTGTGTGTGTGTGTGTGTGTGTTTTCCTTCATCCTGGTCTCATGGGACCTAGTGAACAGTTGGAATGCAAAGAAACATGATGGTGGGCCTTGGGAAGGTTTCAACTGTGGGCGTCATTGTCATTGCTACTTTCTATTGGGTAGTTCACCTGAGCCCACTATTTGTCTCATTTTTGGGCCTATCACATGAAATGATCTACCAAATGGATGGACAACGTGGATTAAAAAATACATCACAATGGCCCCATGGAACCCTTGCCAAGACCGTCGTCTCTTCGGGGGGGGGGGATACACAATTCGGGTCCCAACTGTTGCCCCGCCTTGCATGCAGCTGTAAGAGGGATGTGATGAGGTCCATCACCATCTTCCCTAGGGGATAATGTAACACCCCGCACCTCTGGTACACGGGCGTTACCACTTAAACCTACATCAGTAGAAATCCAGAATCAATTAACCAAACAACTTATACTCAACATATGCAGCATGGGGCTTCTAGTCATCATTAAGGCCACCCACCAGATGCCCTAGAAGCCGAATTGCATTCTACATAAGTCAAAAAGGTAATCTCGATCAAGCACTTTAAGTCAGAATCGTTCCTAAATCAACTAATCGTAGCAATACTCTAAAGATCGATCTTCGAAGGCTAGTGGATTGCCAGCCCAACACCACTGTGTCTTAAATCCATATTTGACATTGAAATCAAGTATCAAATCGATCTAGCCATTGGATTGATTGTATTAGCTGTAAAGAGGCCTTGGACGTGTGATACGTTCCCAAACCGGCTAGGACCCCTACGTGGGACCCCCAAGATGATTGGATTGAGTGGATTTATCATAAACAGCACAGTGGACCCCACATAGGGTGCAAGTGCATCCAGTGCACGACGTGCACTGGACGCACCAAGCTGGTCAAACTAGCTTTGACCAAACTCTTTCACAAAAAGTGAAAATTTCTTCCACCTTTTGTAATTTTGAACTAACGAACTTTGACCTCCAAAGTGGCCCACCCAGGACATTATCTGGACAATCCGAACCGTCCATCTTCTTCATAGGGCCCTGTGGACCAAAAATGTATGGGCTTTTGGGCCTATGCAAAGAACTGGGAAATCTGGCTCGAAGCCGACCAAGACTTCATGAGTGGCTAAGATCCTGAGATTGTGGACCATCAGGGGCCCAAACGAGTGGTTCAAGGCCGGTTTGGCCAAGCAATCCTAGCCATCCACTCTCCATTTGGAACCATTTTCTCTCATTGCCAGAAATGGCCGAACAAGGGCCTGTACCAAGAAAAAGTGAAAAGGAGTTTTCCCACTTCAGGAAATGGTTGCTGGCACATCTCTGGTTATCACCTGGGCGACGTGGAGCCATCTTAGCCCCTCACCTCAGGGTGGAGAAAATAGTGAGAAATGGAATATCTCGTGAGATATTCCGAAACTCACATAAAAGGCCCAAAAAGTGGGCCCCATGCTGATCAGAGGCCCCATCTGGTCTGCTCAAACGAACCAGATCATTCTGAAATACCCTGGAGGATGATTTGCCATTAATGGCCACTTCATCTTCTCCATTAAACCACCCAACCCATGATCACGAGATGAGCCCCACCAAGGCTAAAAAATTACTTTCTTGTTGGGCCATTGCAGTGGGAATCCATCCCCAGGGTCGGATGGACCCCATGCATTGCGGATTTTCAAGGAGGGCCATCGCAAACAGCGTTTCCCTCTCAACCGTTGATAGGCTCTCTCTCATGCCTATAAATGGGGCTACTACTGCCCTTAGGATTCACACCAGGGGGAGAGAGAGAAGAAAAGAGAGGGAGAGTAGCAATGAGTGGAGCGAGTCAGCAGCTACTCGGCCCACCTCGAGCTCGACTCAGTCGTGTTCAACTACTCAGAAGAGTGGGTCGCTGCCTCACTAAATCCTGAGGTCAGGAATCCATCAGGTATAGGCCCTACAACTACCTTGATAAATTCTTTCAAACCATAACTCCTTGCTAATTTAGGAAGGAACGTCCATAAGGTCCGTTGCTGCATCGGCAACTGAGTTAAGCTGACCCAGCCAGCATCGAAATAGGCTAGGTAATGGCCTAACTTCCCTTGTTCTTCTTTCCTTTCATCTAATGGCACATTGTTGTGGAAATTCCAGCCATGTTTGGGGCCAAGATTGGACTAAGACTAAGCTGATAACGACCCTCAGGTGGACCTTGATTCAGACTGAAAGCAACCCTCAAATAGGCCTCGATTTGAGGCCTCAATCAGACCTTAAATCGAGCCCAAAACAGGCCTTTAGCAGGCCATTGCACTTAGCTGAAATTATCTATTAGCTGGCACACAGTTTGAGTCGAAGATGGGCCATTAATCTGAGTAGGAGCCAGGCCTTTAGTGGGCCGTAAATAGGGCTATAACAGGTCTCTAGATAGACCTTAAATCCAAGTTGAAATGGGTTCTCAACTAGGCTAAAATCGAGGTGAGAACAGACCCTTAACTGGGCTTTGTAATGGGCCAAGAACAAGCTCTCTTCATGCCTTGATTCGGGCAAGAATCGGCTTGTTAATAGGCCATGTTTTGGGGATCGAATAACGCGTTCAAATAAGCTTCAACCCAACCTGCAATAGGACTTTAAATAAGCTTCAATCCAAGCCGAAAATAGACCTGGAAACGTGTTGAAAATCAGGCCTTGAATGGGCCGTTACTTAGGCAGAAAGCTAGCCGAGAGATGGGCCAAAACCAGGCCAAAAATCAGGCCAGACCAGATTCAGTGGGTCCCACTAAGTGGGCCTCACCTTGAATCACAGGTGGGCCACACCCTATAGGAACAGGTGGGCCACACGCTGTAGCAGGGGGCCGCACGCTACAATAGGTGGGCTGCACTCTGTAAGAACAGGTGGGCCACCCTCAGAAATTTGGTACGGGCCAGCTGGGGCACCTATTTGGGGCCTAGTAAACTGGGCCAGTTAGGCCCAGTTCAGATTGGGTTGTAGATGGGAACCAGGCCCAGTGTTTGGGCCACCTTTAAAGCCACCAAACTGGGCTAAATCAAGTCCAAGTTAAGTGCAATTGGGCCACCTTGTTGGAATAAATCATTAGTGGGCCTGGTCACCTTGATGCAGGCCCAACCCCCGTCATAATAAACCTTACAAAGCCCCATGCACTCTCAAAGGTTTAGGTACTTGAAATACTTATCTAATGTGGGATTTTAAATCGAAAATGACAACCAGGAAGTCACTTGCGTGATATTGGGTCACAAGACGCTCACGGGAGCTTGGATCGAGGGACACACTACGACTTGTCTAGTGATAATTTTTCTTCCCCTTGAGCTTTCTATCTCTAAACTATAATAGGAGTAACCTTTACTATAACTACGAATGATGACTCATAAATGGTTAATCATTCGAGTAGTTACCTAAATACATGCCTTATAAATGATCTGAATATTCGAGTAGTTTACTTAAACAGATGGATTAAGGATATTTGAATTGTTTACTTAAACAAGTGCCTTAGGAGTTGGTTTGAATGTTTGCTTAGTCTACTTAAACAATGCAACAAATGCCTTAGGATTTAGTAGAGTACTTGAGTAGTTTACATGTGTTTGTGTGTGTGTGTGTGTGTGTGTGTGTGTGTGTGTGTGTGTATATGCCTTAAAACCCATTAAGTTCATTTGACTTGTTTACTTAAACATATGTCTTAAAGGTTTATTAAATTACTTGAGTAGCCTACTTAATCACAAGTGCTAGAACTTGCTAAATCACTCGGTTAGTTTACTTAACCATATGTATTATAACATATTAAACTAGTTGCTAGATTACTTGCACACATGTTTTAGAATGGATTAAATCATTTGATTAACCTGCTTGACACATGCCTAAGAATTGTTAAGTTATGATCATATGAATGTTAGGACTTGACTACTTAAGGGGTCTCTTGAATTATATATGAGCTTTGCTTAACCCTGCTATTAAATATCCATATTATCTTCTCTTAGTATTGTATTGATTTTAAAGGCACATGTGACTCACAATCTCTCTAGAAATACTCTCATTAGAGAGAGTCCCTACTTTGGGTGTAACGGAATTGACTATGATAGGACTAGACCCTCAACATAGAGGTAATGTTAGTGGCAGTCTGATTTATGAGGTTTACCATTTATGGAGTGATTCCACCTAACTGATTATGGAACGAACCCTTCCGCATTTTCGTTGTTAACGATTAATCGCGTTTAAGTCATACATACTGTCTTCATTTAGTTGTTGTATTTAATATCATCAACCCTTCATTCCTAGTCAGCATACAATGGTAGTTACCCATACATTGAGAGTTGATTGGCCATGTGTTGATGGGTTCTACCCATACCCTAAGGTGGTAGACTCATGGGCCGGGGATGGTGGTCATGAGATACTATGCTCGAGCCGTCGGCCTATGCTTAGCTATGAGCTCCCCATAGTGACCTTGAGCTCCACTAAACCTACTGGTTGTAAACAGATTAATAATGGTTGAGCTAATCACGCATACATATCATTTAGGTGGTGACGGGTGGTTAGTTCTGGATGTTGTTGCATGTACCTAATAGGATTTAGCTGGGTATCATTTTGATAGCTACCAGACCATCGAGTATTAACCCACTCTCAGTGAGTTTGACACTACGCATGTACTACGTACTCTCGCTGGTGACTGGCCACATTGCATGGGCTTTGTCCAAAAGCCAACTGGATGAGCATCCCCAGTTGATGTGCACTCATACATCCACATATTAATAAGACTGCATCATATATTATTTTGTATGCCTTGCTGCTTTCATGTTATTTCTTGTCTAGGATGGCGGTGTGAAATCTTGAGGGGAGATCACACTAAGCTGACCACTCATTCATCAATGTTCAATCGTACAGAGGATATATGTGTAGGGATGGAAGACTACATGGCGGACTTCGGGATTGCTGAAACTAGAGCAGATGAGGAGTTGTTCGAGGAGCTGCACCAGGAGGCGGCTGCTTACTTTGGGCTAAATCAGTAGATTAGTTGTTTATGTTTATCTCATTACACTTTGGAACTTGACTTTTGTATTAAGCCCCCAGTTGAGTGGGCTAGGGTATTATTCTCATTTTTCTTATCTTATACTATGCTTGATTTTCATAAATTGCACTTTGATCATGTATTGATTACTATTTGATAATCTGCTAACATCCGAGTTTTTAGGAAACGATTTGCATACTCGAGTCCGGAAAACTGGGGCGTTACAAGTTGGTATTAAAGCAGAGTATGAGATAGCCTGGCAGTGGGATCAACATATAAAACCTTAAAGGATTAACTGAGACAAAACTTAGAAATGTCCCTTAGAAAGTAAGTAAGATGAGTAAACATAGAAACAAAACACTTAGGTCCCTTAGTATTAGCAGAATGAACAATTGAACCTATGAAGAGATCCCCAATAGCTAGAAAGAACTCAGAGTATGAACTACCTAGGAAAGAACTTAGAATCCCTTAGGAAACGGCAAGTTAGTCATCTAAACTTAGAAACTGAAACCTTAGTCCCCCTGAAATTTCAACTAGGAGTATCATTTAGAAACTAAACTTGTACGCCATGCGACAGGCAAGATCTCTGACTATTGTGTTGTTTCGTAATTGACTAGAATCATTTTTTCAATACCTGAACCATGAAATTCTACCTTACAGGAAGCCATGCCACCTGTACTATGATCACATCAGATCCGTACCATCGACATACATCCCCTCCCGTCGACTGAGAGCCAGCTGGAGGGTAGCCCTGTCTATACGCTAGGCCTTCCGCCTGGGGTGGCGAATATGGACATGGGATCAGAAGTCATAGGGGATTCTGTTTCCCCTCGGGTCATTCCATCGGGGCTGCCCTCCCAGTATTTTGAGCAGAGGACGCCATCGGTCAACGTACCTACAGATTCACTGACGGGGGCATTGGCCTTTGCAGCCTTTACGCAGATGGCCACTGCTATGCAACAACAACAAGATACGTTCGCACGACAGTAGCAGGACATGCATGCATTGATGATGTAGACTCTACGGGATAGGGACCATAGGGCGACATCCCGAGATAGGGACGTCAGGGGCTCAGATGTATTCGATCGCTTCTTGAGACTTCACCCACTGACCTTCAGAGGAGCACCTGACCTGGTTCAAGTAGAGCATTGAGTGCACGGACTCCCAGATGAACACCCTAGCCATGTACCTACTCGAGGTAGAGGCTGAGAATTGGTGGGACAGTATGCAGAGGAGCGTACCGGTTGGATACGCTTGGACATGGGCCGGCTTCAGGACAAAGTTCCTGGAGAAATATTTTTTGCGATTATGCCGAAATGAAAAGATCACGCAGTTCCTGAAGTTAGAACAGGGGAACCTAACGGTCGCCCAGTACGAGGCGTAGTTTGATGAGCTTTCTTGATATGTGCCCAAGGCCCTCTAGGACGAGGAGTATAAGTTGCAGAAAATTAAGGAGTGACTCAAGCCTGGGATATAGTCTCGGCTGTGCGCATAGGATTTCGGGGATTTCCCAAAATTAGTAGATAAGGCAATGAGAGTCAAGAAAGACTTCGAGCGCAATATCCGCTCATGCCTCCCAGCCCGAGACGCCGTGGCCAAACCGAGGAAGGCTCCTCCTGCTTTACCTGTTCTAGCAGGGAGGTTCAGGTTGCTACCCACGCGAGCTCCGACCATGCCCCACGGCAGGAATTGCGACTACTGTAGCAGAGGGAACCACATCGCCTAATATTACTAGAAGAGGATAGCCAATAAGGGCAACGCGCCGCAGCGAATCGCCCCCAGCAGAACCGTGCAGTAGTCGGGGCAGCACCTAGGCCCCAACAACCCAGATAGGGACCTCAGACTCAGTAGAGGGTTCCCTCGACTTGAGTATATGCAGTTGCTGCTATAGAAGTTGAACAGGACCCTCTTCAGACCATTTATGGTATTGCTCACATCAACGGTACCCCTGTGCTCACCCTATTTTATTCTAGTGCAACTCTGTCTTTCATTGATTCTGCTATCACATCTGGATTAGAGCTGAACACAACTCAAATGCATGCTCCCTTAGTCGTAGCATCCCCTATGGGTAAGTTCGTGGAAACTGATAAAGTGTACAAAGCGTGCCCCATAACTCTCGCGAATCATGAAGTAACCGTGGACCTGATCGTCATGCCCGTCAGACATTTTGATGTCCTCCTTGGGATGGATTGTCTTACCTTAGTGCGTGCGGTCATGCACTGTCATGACAAGACCGTTGCTATATCCGTCCCCGGGCAGGCCTCCTTCACCCTGAAGGGGAGAGGCAAACGTGAGACGTTTGAGAGCTTGTAGGACTTAAGTGAATCCGAAACAATAGAAACCACCATCAACCAGGTACCAGTAGTGCGAGATTTTCCATAGGTGTTTCAAGAAATACCAGGGTTGCCCCCTAGAAGAGCAGTAGGTTTTTGTATTGACCTCAAGCCAGGGACCGCTCCCATATTGCTGCCTCCGTTTCGCATGCCTCCTTATGAGATGGAGGAGCTGAGGAGTCAGATTGACGAATTACTAGCCTAAGGCTTCATCCGCTCTAGCGTTTCTCCCTGGGGAGACCCAGTCCTCTTTGTGAAAAAGAAGGACGGGTCGATGCATCTCTGTATAGATTATAGAAGGCTAAATGATGTAACAATAAAGAATAGATATCCCTTGCCGTGCATTGATGATATGTTCGATCAACTTAAGGATGTCAAATACTTCTCCAAAATAGATCTGTAGTCCGGATACCATCAGTTGAGTATTAGGGATGAAGATATCCCTAAGACAGCGTTCAGAACTCGCTATGGGCACTACGAGTTCTTGATTATGTCATTCGGTCTCACTAATGCCCCAGTCGTGTTTATGGACCTGATGAACCGGGTATTCATGCCATACCTGGATCGGTTCGTAATTGTGTTCATCGATGATATTCTAGTTTACTCAAAGAGTTGAGAAGGGCACAAGTAGCACTTGTGTATATTCTTGAACACTCTGAAGGAGAACCAGCTGGTACACCAAGCTGAGCAAGTGCAAGTTTTCTGGGACATGTAGTGAAGGTGGAAGGAATAGTAGTTGATCTGGCCAAAGTGGAAGCAGTATCCAAGTGGGAGCAACCTACTACAGTCACTAAGGTCTGGAGTTTTCTGGGCATGGCAGGGTAGCGTGGGATGAGAACACAGAAGCGGCCTTTCAAGATCTAAAGATGAGACTGACTTCCGCGCCAGTACTCACTCTTCCACAAGAGGGAGAGACGTTTGTAGTATACAGCGATGCGTCGAAATTGGGGCTGGAACGTGTACTGATGCAGAATGACAGGGTGATTGCCTACGCATTATGACAGCTGAAGAAGCATGAGGAGAACTACCTGACGCACGATCTGGAATTGGTAGCAGTAGTCTTTGCCCTGAAGATATAGAGGCACTACCTCTATGGGGAAGAATTTCAGTTGTTCTGCGACTACAAGAGCCTAAAATACATATTCACGCAGAAGGACTTGAACATGCGCTAGCATTGGTGGATGGAGATGCTCAAGGACTTCCACTTCGACATATCTTACCACCCGAATAAGGTGAACTCCGTGGCAGATGACTGGGCTGAAAGAAGAAGACAAGTTAATAGCCACCTTGATGATCAAGGAGTGGGAGATGATGGAGTTCGTGCAGGACTTTGACATCCAACTTACCCTCGACAAACCGGATGCTTACGTAGCCCTCTTGACAGTAGAGTCGACCCTGGTTCGACAGGTAATCTTTGCCAAGACCAGGATGAGTGGCTTGTCAAAATGAAGAAGAGGTGTAGATGCAAAGAAATGCCCAGACGATGGTCTTCGATATCAGGGGTGAGTGTGCGTTACAAAAAATGTTGATTTGAGGAAGGAAGTTATGGTAGAAGCACACCCAGATCCATAGCTCAACTGGTAGACTGAGTGGAGATACCTCATTTCAACACTTGAGGTGTTGGTATCGATCCCTAGTGGGGGTGGCTAACATGGAGTGTGTGTGTGTACTGACATGGGTGTGTACTAACAAGCTAATAAAAAAAAAGTTATGGTAGAAGCCCACCATTCCAAATTAGTTGTCCACCCGGGTAACACCAAGATGTACAACGACATCAAGAGACAGTACTGGTGGAACAACATGAAGAAGGACATTGCAGGCTTTGCGGCGAATTGCATGGTGTGTCAGAATATTAAGGCCGAACATCATAAGCCCACGACCTCCTTCAACTACTGCCACTAGCTGAATGGAAGTGGGACAACATCTCCATGGACTTCATATCCGGCCTTCCTAGGACAGAGGAAGCACGATTTGATTTGGGTCATTGTCAATAGGCTGATAAAGGCTGCCTGATTCCTTCCGATTCACACGACCGATTCAACTAATAGTCCGACAAGATTATACATTTGGGAAGTCTTGTGGTCCTACGGGTTCCTGCGGGAAATTATATCAAACCGAGACTCCGGGTTTACTTCCACCTTTTGGAAGAGGTTATAGTAAGAGATGGGCATAGAGCTTAAGTTCAGCACGGCGTTTCATCCTCAGACAGACGGACATACCAAGAGGGTAAATCAGATCTTGGAGGATAAGCTAAGAGCATGCGTTCTGGACTTTCAAGATAACTGGGACAATCACTTGGGTCTGGAAAAATTTGCATACAACAACAGTTTCCAGTCCACCATAAGCATGACACCATATGAGGCTCTCTATGGCTACCCTTACTGAACCCCTTAGTGCTTGGCAGAGGTCAGGGAGAGAAGCTTGTTAGGGCCCGAGCTTGTTCAGGCTACTACCTAGGTCATTGATATTGTTCGAAAGCGTTTGTGCATTGCCCAGAGCAGACAAAAGAGCTCTATGGACAATCGACGTTGTGACTTGGAATTCGCGGTGAGCGATCATGTATTCTTGAAGATTTCGCTTATGAAGGGCTTGATGAGGTTTGGGTAGAAAGGAAAGTTAGCGCTGCGATTTATTGGGCCGTTCGAGATATTAGATCGTGTGGGAGCTGTAGCGTACTGCTTGGCACTACCTTCTACCTTAGCAAACATCCACAACATCTTCCACATATCCATGATGAAGAAGCATACAACAGATGAGTCACATACCGTCAGTTGGGAGCAGGTCAAGCTCACCGAGGATGATTCTTATATCAAGGAGACTATTTGCATCCTATATTGCAAGGAGCAGGTCTTGAGGACGAAGACGATACCGCTGGTCAAAGTTCTCTGACCGCACCATGACGAGGAAGAAGCGACTTGGGAACGAGAAGCGGAGGTCATGGAGAAGTACCCTCACTTGTTCAACAACACACCACAGGTAATTTCGAGGGAAATTTTTTTTTAGGGGGGTAGAGTGTAACACCCCACACCTCTGGTACATGGGTGTTACCACTTAAACCTACATCAGTAGAAATCCAGAATCAATTAACCAAAAACTTAGATTCAACGTGTGCAGGATGAGGCTTCCAGTCATCATTAAGGACACCCACTAGAGGCACTAGAAGTCGAATTGCACTCTACATCAGTAAAGAAGGTAATCTCGATCAAGTACTTTAAGTCAGAATCGTTCCTAAATCAACTAATCGTAGCAATACTTTAAAGATCGATCTTCAAAGGCTAGTGAATAGCCAGCACAACACCATTGTGTCTTAAATCCATATTTAACCGTTGAAATCAAGTATGATCCAGCCATTGGATCGATTGTATTGGCCATAAAGAGGCCTTGGACGAGTGATACGGCCCACCTGGGCCTTAGTCCCACCCCAAACCGGGCCAGGACCCCTAAGTGGGGCCCCCCAAGACGATTGAACGAAGTGGATTTATCATAAACATCATAGTGGACCCCATATAGGGTGCGAGTGCACCCGTGCACTAGATGCGCCAAGCTGGTCAAACCAGCTTTGACCAAACTCTTTCCAAAAAAGCGAAAATTTCTCCCGCCTTTTGTAATTTTGAACTGACAGACTTCGACCTCCAAAGTGGCCCACCTTAGCCACTATCTGGACGATCCAAACTATCCATCTTGTTCATAGGGTCCGGCGGACCAAAACTGTATAGGCTTTCGGGCCCATGCAAAGAAATGGTAAATCTAAATCGGAGCCGACCAAGACTTCATGAGTGGCTAAGATTCTCAGATGGTGGACCATTAGTGGGCTAAACGAGTGGTTCAAGGCCCATTTGGCCAGGCAATCCCAACTGTTCACTCGCCATTTGGAACTGTTTTCTCTCACTGCTAAAAATGGCCGAACAAGGGCCTCCACCAAGAAAAAGTGAAAAGGAGTTTCCCACTTCGGGAAATGGTTACTGGCGCATCTCTGGTCGCCCCCTGGGCCATGTGGAGCCATCCTCGCCCCTCACCCAGGGTGGTACGAGATGGAGATGAGAAACATCTCATCTCATCTCATAAGAAAATAATGAGAAATGGAATATCTCATGAGATATTCTGAAACTCACGTAAAAGGCCCAAAAAGTGGGCCCCACGCTGATCAGAGGCCCCATCTAGTATGCTCAAATGGACCAAAATCATACTGAAATACCCTGGAGGATGATTTGCCATTAATGGCCACTTCATCTTCTCAGTTAAACCACCCGACTCATGATCACGAGATGGACCCCACCAGGGCTAAAAATTAACTTTCCTGGTGGGCCATTGTAGTGGGAATCCATCCCTAGCGTCAGATGGACCCCATGCATCGCGGATTTTCAAGGAGGACCATTATAAACGGCGTTTCCCTCTCAACCGTTGATAGGCTCTCTCTCATGCCTATAAATAGGGCTATTGCTACCCTTGGGATTTGCACCAGGGAGAGAGAGAAGAAAAGAGAGAAAGAAAGAAAATAGGGAAAGAGAGAAAGAGAGAGAAGAGGGAGAGTAGCAACAAGTGGAGCAAGTCAGCAACTACTCAGCTCGACTTGGCCCACCTTTAGCTCGACTTGATCATGTTCAACCACTCAGAAGAGTGGGTTGCTGCCTCACTGAATCCTGAGGTCAGGAATCCATTAGGTATAGGCCCTACAACTGCCTAGGTATATTCTTTCAAACCATAACTCCTTACTAACCGTTGTTGCATCTGCAACTAAGTTAAGCTGACCCAGCCAGTGTCGAAATAGGCCAGGTAACGGCCTACCTTCCCTTGTTCTTCTTTCCTTTCATCTAACGACACATTGTTGTGGAAATTCCAGCCATGCTTGAGGCCAAGATTGGACTGAAACTAAGCTAATAATGGCCCTCAAGTGGACCTTGATTTAGACTGAAAGTAGCCCTCAAATGGGCCTCGATTTGAGGCCTTAGCCAGGCCTTGAATTAAGACCAAAGAAGGCCTTTTAGCAGGCCATTGCACTTAGCCGAAATTATTCATCAGCTGGCCCGCAATTTGGGCCAAAGATGGGCCATTAATCTAAGTAGGAGCCAGGCCTTTAGTGGGTCATAAATAGGGTTGTAATAGGCCTCTAGATAGACCTTAAATCCAAGCTGAAATGGGCTCTCAACTGGGCTAAAACCAAGCTGAGAACAGACCCTTAACTGGACTCTGTAATGGGCTGAGAATAGGCTCTCGTCAGGCCTTGATTCGAGCAAGAATTGGCTTGCTAATAGGCCATGTTTTGGGGACCAAATAATAACTTCAAATAAGCTTCAATCCAAGCTGCAACAAGCCTTTAAATAAGCTTCAATCCAAGCCAAAAATAGACCTGGAAACGTACTGAAAATCAGACCTCGAATGGGCCGTTACTTGGGCCAAAAGCTAGCCTAGAGATGGGCGAAAAACCAGGCCAAAAATCAGGCTAGACCAGATTTAGTGGGCCGCACTAAGTGGGCCTCACCTTGAATCATAGGTGGGCCACACCCTGTAAGAACAGGTGGGCCACACGTTGCAGCAGGTGGGCCGCACGCTGCAGTAGGGGGCCGCACGCTACAACAAGTGGGCCGCACCCAGTAAGAACAGGTGGACCACCATCGAAAATTTGGGACGAGCCAGCTGGGGCACCTATTTGGGGCCTAGTAAACTGGGCCAGTTAGGCCCTGTTCAGATTGGGTTGTAAATGGGAACCAGGCCTAGTGTTTGGTACACCTTTGGAGCCACCAAACTGGGCCAAATCAAGCCCAAGTTAAGTTCAGTTGGGCCACCTTGTTGGAATAAATCGTTGGTGGCCCTGGTCACCTTGATGCAGGCCCAACCCCCATCATAATAAACCCTACAAAGCCCCACACACTCTTAATGGTTTAGGTACTTGAAATACTTATCTAATGTGGGATGTTGAATCAGAAATGACAACCTAGAAATCACTTGCATGATATTGGGTCGCAAGACACTCAGGGGAGCTTGGATCGAGGGATGCACTACAACTTGTCTTGTGATGATTTTCCTTCCCCTTAAGCTTTCCATCTCTAAACTATACTAGGAGTAACCTTTACTATAACTACGAACGATGACTCATAAATAGTTAATCATTCGAGTAGTTACCTGAATACATGCCTTATAAATGATCTGAATATCCGAGTAGTTTACTTAAACACATGGATTAAAGATATCTAAATTGTTTACTTAAACAAGTGCCTTAGGAATTGGTTTGAATGTTTGCTTAGTCTACTTAAACAATGCCACAAATGCCTTAGGATTTAGTAGAGTACTTGAGTAGTTTACGTACATATATATATATATATATATATATATATATATATATATATATATATATATGCCTTAAAACCCACTAAGTTCATTTGACTTGTTTACCTAAACATGTCTTAAAGGTTTACTAAATCACTTGAGTAGCCTACTTAATCACACGTGCTAGAACTTATTAAATCACTTGGTTAGTTTACTTGACCGGATGTCTTAGAATGTATTAAACCAATTGCTAGATTACTTGCACACATGTTTTAGAATGGATTAAATCATTTGATTAACCTGCTTACAGACATGCCTAAGAATTGTTAAGTTATGATCATATGAATGTTAGGACTTGACTACTTAAGGGGTCTCTTGAATTATATATGAGCTTTGCTTAACCCTGCTATTAAATATCCATATTATCTTCTCTGAGTATTGTATTGATTTTAAAGACACATGTGACTCAAAATTTCTTTAAAAAAACTCTCATTGAAGGGATTTCGTACTTAGGGTGTAACGGAATTGATTATGATAGGACTAGACCCTTAACATGGAGGTTATGTTAGTGGCAGTCTGATTCATGGGGTATACCATTGAGTGATTCCACCTAACTGACTATGAATGAACCCTTCTGCATTTTCATTGTTGATGATTAATCGCATTTAAAACGTGCATACAGTCTTCATTTAGTATTGTATTTAATATCATCAACCCTTTATTCCTAGTCAGCATACGATGGTAGTTCCCCATACATTGAGAGTTGATTGGCTATGTGTTGATGAGTTCTACTCACACCCTAAGGCAGTAGACTTATGGACCGGGGATGGTGGTCATGGGACAATATGCCCGAGCCATCGGCCTACACTAGGTTATGAGCTATCCGTAGTGACCTTGAGCTCCACTAAACCTGCTGGTTGTAAACGGATTAATAACGGTTGGGCAAATCATGTATATATAGCATTCGGGCGGTTAATTCTAGATGTTGTAAGACGTGCCTAATAGGATTTAGCTGGGTATCATTTCACTAGCTACTAGAGCATCGACTATCGACCCACGCTCGGTGAGTTTGGCACTACGCATGTACTACGTTCTCTTGCTAGTGACCGGCCACATTATATGGGCTTTTCCCAAAAGCCAACTGGATAAGCATCTCTAGTTGATGTGTACTAATACCTTCATACATTAATAAGACTGCATCATGTATTGTTTTGTATGTCTTGCTGCTTTCATGTTATTTCTTGCCTAGGGTGGTAGTGCGAAATCTTGAGGGGAGATCACATTGAGCTAGCCACTCATTCATCAATGTTCAACTATATAAAGGATACAAGTGTAGGGATGGAAAACTACGCAGTGGACTTCGGGACTACTGATGCTGGAGCGACGAGGAGTCGTTTGAGAAGGTTAAATCAGTAAATATAGTTGTTTATGTTTATCTCAGTACACTTTGGAACTTGAGTTTTGTTTTTATGCCCCCAGCTGAGTGGGACAGGATATTATTCTCATTTTGCATATCCTATACTACGCTTAATTTTCGTAAATTGAACTTTGATCATGTATTGATTACCATTTGATAATCTGCTAACATCCCGATTTTTAGGAAACGAGTTGCATACTCGGGTCCTAAAACCCGGGGCGTTATAGATAACTATTCCAAATCGAAATCACTACTCTTAAAATAAGGAACTTAAGCTTAGAATTGAGTTTTGGACTTAGACTCTAACTCAAACACCCAACAAACATAACTTACTATTTATAGACGACCTCTGTTCCTAGTAGACTTCGTGGTTTTCATCCACAAAAAAGTAAGTGTCCAATTTGGCCCAACCACGTTATTCTTTTAACTTTTTTGAGCCCTTTTCATATTGGGCATGATTTCTATAACTGAAAGGATCAAAAGTTATACTCGAACTAAAACTTATTATTGATAGTAAAAATGAAACTAAAAGGGACTTTTGACCGTTGATCTAATGGAATCTCGCAAATTCGGCATGGGCAACCCGATGTAGGGATTAGTTGGCTTAAGTAGGTCCTCATCCTACCCTAAAATCATATATAATATGTCCAAAAACTCATTCTTGTTTGTGAGATATGAATGATTTAAAGTTCTAATGCTCCGAATCATTTCCGCCTCAGATCGGGCCTTCTCTGGTCCATATTTGCTATGAAAGCGTTTATGACCTGCTCTACATCAGTCCCCTCCACTTCACAAGAACTCGACCTTGAGTTCTCATCTAGCTTCAGTTCATGATACTTGTTCAAGTCTACAATGTTAAAAGTACATGAGATCTCCATGTCATCCAAAATATCAACAACGTAAGTGTTATCAATGATCTTTTGGAGAATTGGTACTGGTCCAATCTTCTTGTTCTTTAATTTGTTTTAACTCCTGGTCGGAAATATCTCCTTATGTATATGAACCATAAAATTGTTACCCACCTCGAACACCTTTTGCCGTCAATGCCTATAGGCTTGCTCCTTATACTTGTTGTTTAAAGGTTACAACTTGGCTTGCACATCCACATGAATGCCCATGATTTTGCCTGCTATATATTCTGCTATAATGCTCATGCCTAGGAGCTTGGGCAGATGGATTAAGTCAAGTGTTTGGTGGGACACTCGACCATAAACAATTTGGAATAAGAACTTCCTTATCGAGCGGTTCACTATATTGTTGAACACAAACTCTGCTTTAGATAATGTTAAATCCCACTGCTTCGGCTTGACACCTGAAATACACCAGTGGAGGTTTTCCAATATGTGATTCACAACTTCAGTCTACCCATTGGTCTACGGGTGGTAGGCACTACTGAATTGAAGTAGCGTACCGAACTGATTCCATAAATTCTACCAAAAGCGGTTAATGAACTTTGTATCATGGTCAAAAGTAATGGTCTTGGGAACTCTGTGTAGTTGCACGACCTCTTTGAAGAATAGATTCACCACGTGTGTTACATCGAGGGTCTTCTTACATGGGATAAAGTGTGCTATCATTGGGAAATGATCTATCACTATGAATACTGAATCCATGCTGCGCTATGTTCGTGGGAGACTAACTACGAAGTCCATAGATAAGTCCTCCCAAGGGCCGTCAGCCACATGTAACGGGGTGTATAAGCTGGTATTCTAAGATTGCCTCTTAGTGGTCTGACAAATAGGACAGTACTACACTGCTTTACCAATGTCACGTACCAATTATGGCCAGTAATACCATTCCTCAACAAGAGCCTACGTCTTGTATTGCCCAAGGTTTCCACCAAGGCCACTTGCATGTAGCTCTTAGATAATTTATGTACAGTTGATTCCCTTTGAAGAAAAAATGTCTTGCATACGCAGGTCATGGGGATGACCCTCTTGACACCTCATCCATGCATCCTTGAAGTCTTCATCCTTGGTACACAGCTCATTAAGAAAGTTGAAGCTGACACCTCATTGCTCGTTGTAACCAGTAGTGATGCACGACAACTATGTGCATCAACCACCTTATTTTACTGCCTTGACTTGTGCTTCAAAATGAATGTGAATTTTCACAAAAATGTGACCCATCTAGCATACACACGGTTCACGTTAACCTGACTATTAACAAATTTTAAGGCTTGATGGTAAGTGTAGAGAAAAAACTATCTCTGAATAAGATAATGCCGTCAATGTCACAACGCTTGAACCACTACATATATCTTAAGCTCATATGTTGACTATTTCTTTGGGGCTTCACTTAGCTTCTCACTGTAGAAGGCTACTAACTTACCTTTCTGTGATAAGACTTCTCTAATTACGACATATGAGGCATCACACTCAACCTCAAATAGCTTGTCAAACTAGGAAGAACCATGACCGATGTTATGGACAATCGATGCTTAATTTCAGCAGAGCTCTTGTTAGCCTCATCAGTCCACTAAAACAACCATTTATTCATGCAATCTATAATGGGTGTGACTATAGTGCTAAAATTCTACATGAATTGATGATAGAGTGCAGCCAACCCATTGAAAATCCTCACTTTATGAATTCTCATCGAAATTTTCCATGGCTTGTACCTTTTCATTATTCACACAAATGCCCATAGATGTCACAACAAATCCTAAGAACAACAAGTTGTTTGTAAAAAAAATTACACTTCTTCAAGTTGAGGTGCGACTTGTTAACTACTAGGACCTGTAACACTTGCTTGAGATGTTCCATGTGCTTCGTCTCACCTGGGTATATATTATGATATCATCAAAATATACTACCACAAACTGTCAAAATAACAACTTCAACACTAGATTCATCAAACGCATAAATGTGCTTGGTGCGTTCGATAGACTGAAGGGCATTACCATCCACTCACACAACCATTCATTGGTCTTGAATGCCATTTTCCACTCATCATTGGGCCGAATACGAATATGATAGTGCATGCTCCTCATATCTAGTTTAGAGAAAATCATAGCACCTTCTAGCATATTAAGCATGTCATCTAACTATGGTATCGAGAGTCATTATTTAATAGTAATCTTTTAATTGTCTGACTGTTGATACACATGGGCCTTTGAATCAGCTTTGGAAAATTTAAGCACATCTTGACCTGCTCTTTCTCTTCTGGCAACTGCCTACAAGAAGCTTCCAATGTCTTCCATCTATCTATGAATTTCTCCACATGTTCCCCTTCTCTCTGCCATACTAAAGCTACCACCGTAATGCTAACATCGCATTCTGACGAGAAGAAATTTGACATGAAAGCGTCCTGCATTTGTTCCCAAGTGTGTATCGATCCCGAAGCCAAACTAGAATACCATTGGAATGCCTTACTTGTCAGAGAAGATTCGAACAATCGTAGGCAATATTGTGGTATCATGGAGAAATTTCCCATGCTGATAATGAAATGCACCAAATGTTCCTCTAGCGATCCATCTTCGTTAAACTTCTGAAAGTCTGGATGCTTGAAGTTAACTAGAAAAGGAATGTCTTCCACTTCCCTTGGATAATGCGTTCTATATCTGAATCGGCCGACATTTTCACACTCCATTTCTGTTCTGATAGCTTCCTCAACAACTTGTTGTACTTCCTCTTGAGTTATGGTTCTCACTGTCGGAGCAAATCCGAGTGATCCTGCCCCCGGTGGTTGAAAGCCTTTAGGTTGATGTTCCTGTCCGTTCGTCATGCCCATCATTGGAGGAGCCGCTATCTAGGCCACTGAAAAGGCCAAGCTATATGTCCTAGAGGGGGGGGGGGGGGGTTTAAATAGGACTATGCCAAATTTAGACTATAACAGCGGAATAAATTAAAATGATAACCAAATAAAATAAATCAATTCACAATGCTTAAAATGAAAAGCAGCCTCAATAATCAAGTATTAAGAGATTGAAACAAATGTAGTTCTGAGGACAACCTTACACCATAAAAACCAAGGGTTTATAGCAGGACAACCTTATTTCTAGAACGTTCTTTGTATCAAAAACTCAATCTAAAGAAGAATAAATAAATAACAAAGAATTGAAAATTTGTAAGAATTTAAATCTAAATTATTACAACATTCCCCACTATGCTTGAAATGTAAATATTACAACATTCACATCCACACATACATTCAACAACTTGAATAATAAAAGATAGGAAATTAAGCAAACATTCAAACTACAATACACAAGGAGTTATAGTGGTTCGCCTGTGTGTTCACCAACTATTAAACAACAGCCACATAGAATGCTACTCCACTCCTAATATCCTCACACAGGGGATATTAGCGTTCACTATCAAAATAGGTTTCACAGGTTCACCTAAAACCTTCATAGTTGTGTCTTTTTAACTTGGGCTTACACAATCCAAAAACCCACACTTTCTAAGTTTTCTGGCTCTCCTTAGATAACCAAATACAATGAGATTTTTCTGGTTTAATCTTAAAAGAAACCAAAAACAGAATGTAAATTACAATAATATAAAATACATGTATTTCTCCTTTGTAGTAGCCCGGAAGAACCAAGTCGGAGTAGAGGTTCGAATGTCAAAGTTCAATGTCCAATACTCACTTTATAATGGTTCTAGGTTCTAATAGATTTTAAATTAAACCAAAATGGGCTAGCTTTAATTGATTTTGATTCCAGAAAAAGGAAAATAATACTTCCTCTTTTCAGATCAGATTGGAATATAAGAAACAAAATCAATTTAAAAAGCTAAAGAAAGAGAATATTAAATATGCACAATTAGCTTAAAATGGAGCACAAATTATTTCTCAGAAGGCCGGATTACAATTACTTCAGATGTCCACAATATTCAGAGATTCGTGCTCTATTTATAGGTGAGCAAATCGCATATTCGACTGGTCCAGAGATTGCTATGACTGGTCTTAGAACCAACGGATATTTAAAAACTTGAGCGCGATAAGAGAAGGCAGTTTCACGACTGGTCGTAGGTAGTCTACGATTGGTCAAAGGACACCTTCAACTGGTCTTAGGTTGATCACGACTAGTCGAAGCTAAGTAAAATATATCACTGTAGTTTGAGTCGTAGGTTCACGACTGGTCAAAGGAACAGTCGACACTGTTCATACAACTGGTCGAACAGACCCCAGGACTGGTCGAAGCTTAACAAAAAATTCTGAATTTTTGCAACAAACTTATGACTCGTCCAGGAAAATCTTAGACAGGTCGAAGCAGTGCTAGGACTAGTCGGAAAAGACCCAGGGCTAGTCTTAGAGTAGATCACATTTCCAAATAGAAAACATTTGCATTATGTATCCGAAATGACCTACTCTAAAGGTTAACCTAAGGTCAAACATACCTTAATAGTGAAGTAAGGACATTGAACCCTTAAGATATGTAACCTTTAAAGAAAGTGAAACTTGAAATCTTGATGTAGCTTTTCCTTAAAAGCTTCAATTACGCAATCTTGAATCTTGACTTGTAACTTGTAAATTCAGTTGAACATTCTCGAGTCTTGACTTGTAAACATGTCTTGTCTTTCGAAGTCGATCTTGCGAGACAATGTCATGGTTTGACATATCTTGAGTTGAGCATTGTGCTTCACTAATGTAGTCAACATCCTCGCTTCATCCATACATGCTTCATCCATACTGTGTCTCGAACATTTGCATTTATGTAATTTCATAAAGTACAAGTAGTGTTTTTAGTACCAAAAATTTGACAACATAAAAGGGCTTTCAACCATCGCACTTACAATCTCCCCCTTTGGTGACAAAACTCACTTTCAAGATATATTACATAAAGTAGAATATATGGTTAAAGAGTCATGCACCAGTTATTATTAATTGGTCTACATTCATAATCAATTTAACATATAGTCCACCTCTGCACATACCTGCACATACTCCTCCTGAGTAACATACATCACATAAATCTAATACCATGGACATCCATTAGACATCCGTTCTTCCCCTTTTTGTCATAATAGGACAAAGGAAGAAATGATCAAATGGCGGAGGAGTTAAAATGAAAGAGAGAGTAAAAAAAAATAATCCATAAACAGAGATAAGTCAAAAGAAGTAACAATCTCACAAACAGAGAGAGTAGAAGAGTAATAGTGTTATTACAGTCTAGTAGAATAAAAAGAACTAATCTGAGCCAGATAAAGGAGAAGGGATGGAAGGATCAAGTTGATGCATCCCCTTGTTCAAACGCCTAAGATATTTGCGCATATATTTGAACTGCATGACATTAAAAACATGCATATTCTCAACCTTCTCCTCCAATGCATGTAAACGCGCATCAAACTCAGAAGGCTCATAATCTTGATCATTAGCAGAATCAGATTCAAGTTCTTTAAAAATATCATCCATGTTAATGTCATCATGAGGAAGATCACTAGCATCCTCCTCATTTCCAGCTTCAGCACCACCATTACCATCACCTTGGCTAGGAAGCAAATCCAGCTTCATCTTATTAAGGTTAGAATTGTTAAATATCAGATGATGGATCGGGGCCTCTCCAACAGGCATGTCGACCAACATATGTGTAACCAACACAGTCATCAAATAAGCAAAAGGGATGTCATTGTGACTTAGATGGAGTCGAAACTGAATAATGGAGTGACAAATCAAGGATGGTAAATAAACATGAACACCTCTGGTAACAGAATGAAAAACACGAACCATGAAGGATGTCAATTCAGATTTATTACCCGATCAAGGATACAAGTTAGACACAAAGATTTTGTGAAGAACTCTGTATTTGGGTAACAAAAACTTTGAGGGGAGTGCATTCCCTTTATGGGTCCAATGTACGTCCAAATTGCATAAGGCTCTAGTGAGCATACGTTTTTCAATTTCTGAGGGTTTTTCAGATAAGATATGGATGGGAATGTCCTCATCATTCACAGGAATTTTCATAAGAGCTGAAATCAAATGACGATCAATGTCAAATGGTCCTTCTCTTGTGGATATTTTAAAAGTTAAATTTTTCAATGAAAACTCACTTATGTAAGCGAACATGGACTGGGCAATGAACCGGTATGCTGGCCCACCGCAATGCAATAAGTTATCCCAACCTACAGTTTGAAGAATAGGAAGGATATCATATGGTGCAACATAATCTACAGAAACAGGACGTTCTACAATAACATTCCTCAATCTAATGTCTCGTACATAAGATGGATCTTCTTCGTAGAACCGAAGATGACGCTTGGTAATAGGAGTAGATTTGGAAGAAGATGGACCACGGGATGTTATCTTTCTACCTCTAGATGCCATATGCAACAAAGATATGAAGAAAACAAAGTGTTGCAATGGATTGAGAAATGGATTTTCTCAAATCAGATTTGGGTGAAGAAAAACCCCAAATCTCAACAAAACTAGAAATAAACAACTTCAAGTAAGAGATAGAAGCAAACTTAGCATAAATCCATAAAAAATAAGCAAATGAAATACTAACCTCGACGGATTTGGAAGGTGGGTTCGACTGGTCGGGCGTCAGCTTGTTGGAGAAAGAAGTTGAAATAAGGAAGAAATGAAAATTTTCCCAATTTAAGTCAAATGGCGCGATTTACGACTGGTCGTGGGCTTTCTTCGACCGGTCGTGTCACGACAGGTCGAGAAATTCCTCGACTGGTCGAGTACCACCAAAAATCTTATTTCCGGCATATCTTACAAAATTTGAAATCTAAACGAAATATATACAATATGATACAAATAGGCATAAATAATCATTTTAAAATGCACATACCAAGATCAAATTTCAATTTGTTAAACCTACTTTTGTCGAGCGGTTTAGTGAAAATATCAGCATGTTGATTTCAATTTGTTAAACCTACTTTTGTTGAGCAGTTTAGTAAAAATATCAGCCTGTTAATTCTTGGTAGGGATATATTCCAAAGATATAACCTTTTCTTCTACTAATTCACGAATATAATGAAATCTAATGTCAATGTGCTTGGTACGAGAATGTTGAATTGGATTTTTTGAAATATTTATGGCACTAGAATTATCACAATATAATAACATAGAATCCTGTTTAATTCCATAATAACTTAGCATACGTTTCATCCAAACAAGCTGCGTACAAACATTACTAGCTGCGATATATTCAGCTTCAGTAGTTGAAAGTGATATAGAACTTTGTTTCTTGCTAAACCAATAAACTAAACAATTTCTGATATAAAAGCAACCACTACTGGTTGATTTTCTATCATCAAGATTACCAGCCCAGTCATTATCCAAGTACGCAGCTAATTGAACACTAGTCTCGAGTGGATACCAGAGACCGAGATTAATAGTATTTGCGACATATCTCATAATTCACTTGACAACAATCAAGTGTGATTCTTTAGGATCAGACTAATATCTAGCATAAATACCAACACTTAGAGCGATATCAGGTCTACTAGCAGTTAAATACAGTAAACTGCCAATCATACTCCGATATAATTTCAGATCCACATTTTTACCTGCAGAATCTTTTGAGAGTTTTAAAGTTGTACTCACAGGAGTATCAAAATTCTTACCATTCTCAAATCCGAACCTTTTAATCAGGTTCAAGGCATATTTGGTTTGAGAAATAAAAATACCATCAGATTGTTGTTTTACTTGCAACCCTAGGAAATAATTTAATTCCCCAACCATGCTCATTTCAAATTTAGATTTCATTAAATCTACAAACTCAACAGTCATGTTAGTACATGTTGATCCATAAATAATATCATCAACATAGATTTGAACCATTAAGATATCATCGATATGTTTCTTAGCAAAGTGCATCTTATTGACACTCGCCATTTGAAAATTATGACTTAGTAAAAAGTTAGTCAATTTTTCGTACCATGCCCTGGGAGCTTGTTTTAGACCATATAGAGCCTTTTTAAGACAATATACATGATCAGTAAGCTTAGGGTCTTCAAACCCTATAGGTTGTTCAACATATACTTCTTCATGTAAATTGTCATTCAAAAAGGCACTCTTTACATCCATTTGATAAATTTTAAATTTTTTAAAGCATGCAATGGATATAAAAAGTCTGATTGATTCAAGGCGAGCAACTGGGGCAAAGGTTTCATCCTAATCAATGCCTTCTATTTGAGTGTACCCTTGAACAACCAGTCTTGCCTTGTTTCGAATAATATTACCAAGTTTATCAGACTTATTTTTGAAAATCTACTTTGTTCCAATAATATGTTTATCTTTAGGTCTAGGAACAAGATACAAGACATCATTTCGAACAAATTGATTAAGTTCTTCCTGCATAGCTACTATCTAGTTTTCATTAGAAAATGCTTCTTTTACATTTACCAGTTCAATTTGGGATGTAAAACACACGTAGTTACATATGTCTTCTAATTGTCTACGAGTGCGCACAACAATGAGAGGGTTTCCAAGTATTTGATTGGTTGGATGATCTTTGACAGTCATTAGTTCAGAATTAACTTGATTTGATGAAGTATCTGGTTTGTCAATTAAAAGAACTTCATCATTATCTGAACTTGGGGCAGGTGTATTCAAGTGATCATCAATGACTACATTGATGGACTCTTAAATCACACCAATCCTGTTGTTCAGAGCATGATATGCCCAACTGTTTAAAGAGTATCCTAAGAAGATCCCTTCATCACTCTTTGTATCAAACTTTCCCAGATTTTCACGGTCACATAAAATATAGCACTTGCTGCCAAAAACTCGAAAGTATTTGACAGTAGGCTTCTTATCAAACCAAAGTTCATAAACAGTTTTATTATCAGACTTACATATATACACTCGGTTGATAATATAACATGCAATATTTACGGCTTCAGCCCAAAGATTTCTAGGGAGCTTCATACTATTCAACATTATGTTTCCCATTTCTTGAAGCACTCTATTTTTCCTTTCCACAATTCAATTTTGTTGTGGTGTTTTAGGCGCAGAGAATTCATGCGATATTCCCTAATCATTACAGAATTTCTCAAAACTGTTATTCTCAAACTCAGATCCATGATCACTACGGATCTTATTAACTTGAGAGCCTTTTTCAGTTTGGATCCATTTGAGAATCTTTTTTACTTCATCAAGGGTTTCTGATTTATCCCTTTGGAAGGCTACCCAAGTGAATCTGGTAAAATCATCCACGATTACCAGTTTGTATTTTTTGCCTCTTCGACTCTCCGTCCTGGTAGGTCCTATAAGGTCCATATGGAGAAGCTCAAGTGGTCTTGATGTCGCATTGGAGTTCATCTTTTTATGAGAGCTCCTTATTTGCTTGCCATACTGGCATTCACCATATATTTTGTCTACTTTTTATAATTTTAGTAGACCTCTTATTAGTTCTCTCTTGCTCAATCTGTATAAATTACGGTAGTGTATATGTCTAAGGCGTTTATGCCATAATTCAGTCTCATCAGTATGGACCATATAACACACTTGTTTAAATGAGCTACTATCGCTTATAATATATCAGTTTTCAGAAGTCCTGCGACCAGTTAATATTATAGAACCCTTTTTGTATAAAATTTCACAACCTTTATTAGAAAATTTCACACTATGATTGTTATCCCATATTTGAGATATGCTTAACAAGTTGTGTTTTAGTCCCTCAACATATAAAATATTTTTAAATAAGGGGAGGTTATAGAGTTGAACCGTACCTTGACCAATAATCTTGCAGTTGCTACCATCACCAAATGTGACTGATCCATCAGTCATATCTTTAAGATCGGTGAATAAAGCCTTGTCGCCTGTCATATGCCTAGAGCATCCACTATCAAGGTACCACTTCGAATGACTTGTAGCTTTGAAAGCGATGTGGGCAACCAAGCAAGTAACCTTAGGAACCCATTTCATAACTATTTTGGGTTTAGAAGTATAGTTGGTCTTCTTATATTTATAATGACCCACTGAGTTAGATTTTAAGAGCTCCTTAAGCAAATCAACTATCTTTTCAGCTAAAGGATTTCGGTTCTGATTTTTATAGTTGACATAGTTGCTTTTAGATTTTTGAAAAGATTTAACATTTTTAGAAAAACTTTGATTAGTACTTTTCCCTTTGGAGTTTGAGGTTTCTCCTCTTACAAACTTGGGAGGAGTATTCTTTTGTTTAGAAGGTATATTCTTATCATAACCCAACCCGGATCTGTCATCATATTTTCTAGATCTGGATAGAAGTTTTTCTAATTTCGGATCACATTGATCATACCTCCATGTATCCTTCAAAATCAAAAGAGAAGATACTTCATTTTTAAGTTTCTCATTTTTAGATTTCAGATTATTAATCAGGGACGTTTTGAATTCTAAATCTCATTTAGTCTTTCCAAAACAGTCTGAAATATGGGATTTTTCTAAAACAAGAGACTCAAAATTTTCTTTAAGTTTTAAAAGCTTTTTTTTTTAAGTTTTAGTTTTACGGCAATTTTACAACTCTCCTTGTATAGGGCATTGTAATCATCTTGAAGATCTTCTTCATTTGTTCACTATTCAGATTTTCTTCACTAGCTGAATCATCATGATCTGAAAAAGTGAACATGGCTAAAGTCATGGGAGCTTTAACTTCATTGCCCGACTCGGTTTCAGAATCTTCTGATTTAGAAGAGGCTTCAGAATCAGACAATTCATCCCAAGTAGCCAACATTCCCTTCTTTTTTAATTTTTCCTTTTTAGGACATTTGTTTGCTAAATGCCCATATTTTTGGCAGTTGTAACATTGACTATCTTTCAAAGATTTTCAAGTTTTTAATTTAGATTTAAGTCATTTCTTATCATTTGATTTTTGAAAATCAACTCTCTTTTTTTACTTTTGAAGATCTTATAAAGCTTTTTTGCTAAAAGCGCCATATCATCTTCAGAATTTTCTAAATCAGAATTTTCTGGAGTAACACATTTAGAAGATTTAAGAGCGATAGATTTGCCTTTAGGAGCTTTAAATTTTAATTCATAGGTTTGTAAAGACCTAACTAGTTCTTCTACCCTCATATTGTCCGTATCACGAAGTTCCTGGATCGCGGTTACCTTAGAGATAAACCATTCAGGAAGTGAGCGTAGTATCTTTGTACACACTTTATTTTCTAGGGTTTTATCACCAAGACCCCACATAGAGTTTACAATGTCATTTAATCTTGTATAAAAGTCTATAAACATTTCATTTTCCTCCATATGAATTTCTTCAAATTTGGTTGTGAGGAGTTGGACTTTAGATTTCTTGACAATTGAAGTACCCTTGTGTGTCATTTCTAAAATATCCCAAGCTTGCTTTGCAGTATCACAGGATATAATTCTTTTGAACTCATTCGGTGATAGTGCGCAAGTGATTGTATTTAGTGCTTTTGCATTGGCACTACTCTCATTTTTCTTAAGAGTGGTCTATGAGAAATACGGTGTTACTCTCATTAATTTTGAACCATCGATCCCAGTCACTTTAGTGGTAGGTGGGTTCCATTCAGTCACTGTGGCTTGCCACACACTCTCATCCATTGATTTGAGGAAAATCCTCATCCTGGCTTTCCAATAAGCATAGTTGGAGCCATCAAATGGTGGAGGCCTAGTGACTGAAAGGCTAATAAAATTTGACATCTTATAAATATAGCTTAGATCGTTAGCTCAGGAAATGAATCCAAGAATAAAGAATTAAAAATGAGCTATTAAGCTCTGATACCACTTGAAAAGGCTAAGCTATATGTCCTGGGGGGGGGGGGGGGGGGTTGAATATGACTATACCAAATTTAGACTATAACAGCAAAAAAATGATAACCAAATAAAATAAATCAATTCACATTGCTTAAAATGAAAATCATCCTCAATAATCAAGTATTGAAAGATTGAAATAAATGCAGTTCTGAGGACAACCTTACACCATAAAAACCAAGGGTTTATGGTAGGACAACCTTAATTTTAGAACGTTCTTTGTACCAAAAACTCAAACTAAAAAGGAATAAATAAATAGCAAAGAATTGAAAATTTGCAAGAATTTAAATCTAAATTATTACAACATTCCCCACTATGCTTGAAATGTAAATATTACAACATTCACATCCACACATACATTCCACAACTTGAATGATAAAAGATAGAAAATTAAGCAAACATTCAAACTACAATACACAAGGAGTATGGTGGTTCGCCTGTGTGTTCACCAACTGTTAAACAACAGCCACACAGAATGCTACTCCACTCCTAATATCCTCACACAGTGGATATTAGCGTTCACTATCAAAATAGGTTTCACAGGTTCACCTAAAACCTTCACAGTTGTGTCTTTTTAACTTGGGCTTACACAATCTAAAAACCCACACTTTCTGAGTTTTCTGGCTCTCCTCAAATAACCAAACACAATGAAATTTTTCTGGTTTAATCTCAAAAGAAACCAAAAATAGAATGTAAATTATAATAATGTAAAATACCTGGATTTCTCCTTTGTAGCAGCCAGGAAGAACCAAGTCGGAGTAGAGGTTCGAATGTCAAAGTTCAATGTCCAATACTCACTTTATAATGGTTATAGGTTCTAATAGATTTTAAATTAAACCAAAATGGTCTAGCTTTAATTGATTTTGATTCTAGAAAAAGGAAAATAACACTTCCTCTTTTCAGATCAGATTGGAATACAAGAAACAAAATCAATTTAAAAAGCTAAAGAAAGAGAATATTAAATATGCACACTTAGCTTAAAATGGAGCATAGACTTATCTCTCAGAAGGCTGGATTACAATTACTTTAAATGTCCACAATATTCAGAGATTCGTGCTCTATTTATAGGTGAGCAAATCGCATCTTCGACTGGTATAAAGATTGCTACGACTGGTCTTAGAACCAACGGATATTTAAAAATTTGAGCGCGATAAGAGAAGGCAGTTTCACGACTAGTCGTAGGTAGTCTACAACTAGTCGAAGGACACCTTCGACTGGTCTTAGGTTGATCATGACTAGTCGAAGCCAAGCAAAATACATCGCTGTAGTTTGAGTCGTAAGTTCACGACTGGTCAAAGGAACAATCGACACTGTTCATACGACTGGTCGAACAGACCCCAGGACTGGTCGTAGCTTAACAAAAAATTCTGAATTTTTGCAACAAACTTACGACTGGTCTAGGAAAATCTTAGACAGGTCGAAGCAGTGCTAGGACTAGTTGAGAAAGATCCAGGACTAGTATTAGAGCAGACTAGGTTCCCAAATTTAAAACATTTGCATTATGTATCCAAAATGACCTACTCTAAAGGTCAACTTTAGGTCAAACATACCTTAATAGTGAAGTAAGGACATTGAACCCTTAAGATATATAACCTTTAAAGAAAGTGAAGCTTGAAATCTTGATGTAACTTTTCCTTAAAAGCTTCAATTACGCAATCTTGAATCTTGACTTGTAACTTGTAAATTCAGTTGAACATTCTCGAGTCTTGACTTGTAAAGATGTCTTGTCTTTCGAAGTCGATCTTGCGAGACAATGTTGTGGCCTGACATATCTTGAGTTGAGCATTGTGCTTCACTAATGTAGTCAACATCCTCACTTCATCCATACATGCTTCATCCATACTGTGTCTCGAACATTTTCATTTATGTAATTTCACAAAGTACAAGTAGTGATTTTCACACAAAAAATTTGACAACATAAAGGGGCTTTCAACCATAGCACTTACAGAAATTCAAAAGAAGCATGAGATTTATTGGAAACAACCCATGAAGGAACAAGCACAGTAAAAAGATCAAAACTGCAATTTTTTACTATACAATTTGAGAACATAAAAATGGATGAACATGAATCTTTTATGGAGTTTTATACAAAACTGAATGACATATGTAACTCTATGTTGGGCCTTGGAGAAAGAGTTCTGGTATCTAAAGTATGTAGGAAAATCTCGAGATCTCTACCAAAATGTTTCAACTCCAAAGTCACCATCATTGAGGAATGTAGAAACATTGAGGAAATGAAAGTAGAAGAACTTGTAGGGTCTCTATAAACTTTTAAACTACACTTCAAAACTCCCACTAAATCCAAAAATAATATTCTCAAAGGCTCCAAAACTACAATAACAATAGAGGAAGGAAAAAGTGAGGATGAGAATGATGATGAGGAAGGGCACTCTTAGCCAAACGATTCAAAAAATTCTTCAACATCATAGGAAAATCATCGGACTACCAGCACCAAATAGGCAAATCTTCTAACAAGTCCAAAGAGCCCCATTGTTACATCTACAGAAAGTATGGTCACATATCCATAGAATGTCCTACTAAGAGACAAAAAGGAAAGGCCATGGCAGCCACCTGGGATGACACTGATGACTCAAATTCATAAACAAGTGAGACAAAAAGTGATGTAGACCAAAAATCATTGAAAATACTCATGGCCTCCACCTCCACGGTCATTCCTAAAAACCATGAAGAGAAAGTTGAGTATAACTCTAAAAGAATCAAGCGTGGAAAAGAATCTACTGATAATGACATTACTCCTGAAAAAATAATCAAGAAAATTGATCTTCTAGAATCAGAAATTGAGAAACTCAAAAAGGAAAACAAAAGTTTGAAACTAGAAGTAGAAAAATATGATCATATAGCAGAACTTAGTCAAAATTTTACTCAAAGTAATGAAAAGCTAGAAAGACTCCTAGGCCTAGGTAGAAACTCAGAAAATATGAAAGGTCTGGGATATGAATCAGATGAATCTAACTCTTCCTCTGCACCACCTGTGATGATTGAATTAACTAGTAAAAAACAAGTTCACTCACTGTGCCATTCATGTGGAAAGACGCGGCACTACAAATTTGAATGTCTTACACTAAGACAACCTCATTTCTCTATCGAGTTGAGTCATAAAAGTAAAATCAAAACAACCGGTAAAATGATGGAGGAATCAAGAAATCCTTTCAAACAAGGATATTTGGATCAGTTCCCTGATGAATTCAAAACACCCATGGATTATCACTTTGAGAAAGAAATGAAAAACTCATGCTCAGAGAATGTGGTTACCAAGTGGGTGATACAAAACAAACACAATTGCCCTACGAGTAATGCTAAACCTAACTCGTGCATTTGTAGGGATTGGTTCAAGTGAACCAACTATGATCATGACCCAATTTATTAAAATCTCTTATGTTCATTAATGGGTCGGTCACTTCAAAAAGGAAGTTCTAACTAGTGAATAAGCATATAACTTGGAACTAGGATTAACCAAAACACTATGGTCAAAGTTTTAAAACACAATCTATTATCTATGCAGAATTTTTAAATTACATGTTGAATATAAGATATTGGTACAAATAATTGTCTACATGATTATTATCGGCCGACCACAACAAACCACCCTTGCTCTAATATGGAGGATGATGTAAATCGTACAGGATAGGAAAATCTAACATACTGCCTTATCCCTCCATTAGAAGCCTCATACTCAGCTGTGTCTTGAAATTAACAACTAGTCTAAATGATCAAAATTCAACCTGAATTGATAAATGAACTTAGTGATCAGTGATCGCCAAATATTTAAGTAAATATGAACAATTTGAATGACTCATTTAGATAAATGTTGTATTTAAGGATCCATTTTGTTGTTGAGTATACATGTGTGTATGTTTGCATGTGTGTGTTCAATTTTGAGAATTCCACACAACTAATAATATATATATATATATATATATATTTGCTTGCTCTATGTGTGTGTGTGTAATGATGCTTCATGCTTCAATAAAATAATCAATGTTATCAAAGTTATCTTCGATGACATCGAACAACACTTCAATGACATCGAAGTACATGAAGAAGATAAAACATCATGATGATCGATGATATCAAATGCACATTCGATGTCATTGAACTCTGAATTTTGATGACATCGAAAAAACCCGATAATATAAAAATTGGGAACGCGCTGAAACTTCATTCTCTCTTTTCCATTTCACCTAAGACGATTTGTTCACTCTCAGCAAACTCCTTCAATCTATTTCTCATGTTGGTAAATCAATCAAAATCAATCCTCATTATCCTAATATTCATTTGTGGGGAACTCTTTTGATTTAGGGTAAAAGTTTTGGGAGTGTTTGAAATAGTGCCTTCATCCTTAATCCTCCTTGATAGTTCCAATCCTATCCAACCTATTATGGCTAAAGACAAAGGGAAGGCTTCTATGCAATGAGAACCGTCTAAACCAGTTAGATAGAAAAGAACTATGTCGAGACCATGGTAGGGCCTTTGTAGAGTCTCCCACGCCTCCATCTCCTGCTACACAGCAGAGAACCCCAGCTCGAGGGACTTCTCAGCCAAACATGTCCACCACAACTATTCCACCACCCAGTGAAAACATTATGGAAAAATATCGAGGTCGGAAAGTTATTATGGAATGACAAGTTGATCTTGACTGCATTCAATCCTATTGTATTAAAAACATTCTGACCAAAGTTGGGTGGGAGAAAAATTTGCATTTTGGTGGTGAGACAAATAAGGATAGAGATGGTCTATCATTTTCTAGCATATTGTCATTCACCTATTGTCGATCCCCCATCTGTGACCATCATAGTAGGACACACAACCACAATCATCACACCAGACTAGATTGCAATCTTCCTTGGGATTGCATACTCACCTGTTGGTCTGTGCAACATCGACATTGATTCTCCACCTGTGCGCTCGTCGATCAAAAAAATTTTGTGCAAAGGACAAGATGTGGCTTGGCATGAAGGGAATGCCTTAAAAACAACACATATGCCCTTCAATTTCAGAGTACTCCATGTCATTTTTACCACAAACGTATATCCTCGCAGTACAAACCGGGTGGACATGACTCCCTTCATGGTTGTTATCTTATATTCCATCATTTATGGTACGACGCTGTGTCTCCCATCTTTCTTTGTCCATCAAATTTCTCTTACTTTTCATGGCACTCAGCCTATATACCTTCTATTCCCACATTTAATATGCCGATTGTCTCTGGAATGTGGACTTTTGCCCATAAATGACTATCCTCGAGCTGCTCCTAAGTTCAATAAACTAAATATCAAATGGATGAAGCCTGCCTGCTCAGAAGCTGACCCTTCATATCATGATGATCCTAAGGTAGTTGACACTGATGCATCGACTAACATCCCGACTGAGGAGGATGTGCCAACTCCATCTACTATCTCAATGACTCCTGACTCAGCACATTCACATCGGCATCGTCGACATCAGGATAGGATCGGGACGATTCTTCGAGGCCAGCTGAGCTTGGAAGATCGGATGGGCCAGACTGAGGCACGACTCATAGGCTTGGAACGGATGATAGAAGGTCTGCAACGCACTGCTCAACATATTGTACATCTTCTAATGTGTTGCCATGATTATGTTGCATCACGCGATACTACACCTGCTCCATAGCTCTCCTCACATCACATACGGATGTTCATATGTTAGCTAGGATGCATGTATAATTTGGAATATCCTATTGTGTGTGTCTTTTAGATGAATCTCTACTAATTACAGTTTGGTGTCCCTAGTTGGGACATTGTCTTTTTGGATATTATTGCCCATGCTTGGGGCATTAAATTTTGGATGATTATGCCCATATGGGCTTCTAGGTGATGGTTGCTACTCATGTTTGGGGTAGCATCTTTTATGGCTAAATGATGATATCTTTCTATGGCATGTGTGTTGACTAGCTTGATTATGCTTGTTGATTCATGATAATTTTATATGATTGTATAATTAGGTGAAGTTAGAAAGATAACTAATGCTTGCGCGCACACACACACACACACACACACACACATCTATTGGACCCTCTAAAGGCTTGGAAGCCTTAGAGTTTCGTTTTGGTTTCATATCATGGGTGTTATTCATTCCTATAATTCTTGATATGATTTTAATATGAAGACTATAAGTTGAAGACTTAACAAGTGTATATATGCAAAAGTCTCCAAAGGTAAATGAAAATCTCACATCCCACGACCAAAACACCGCATGTAATAAATCCCCTTAAAAATTTCTCTAATCTATCTTAAAATCTTCTAGGAATACATCTCTGGTAGATTAGAAAATGGAAAACATAATTGCACGAAGAGATAAAATTATACAAGTTATTTTGCAACTATTCGATGACATCGAACATCGATTCTATGACATCGAAACATACATCAAAACACATGTTTCGATGTCATCGAGTTGTATTCGATGACATCGAATTTCAAACTTCGATGACATCAAGGAAAATTCGATGACATCGAAATTGGGACCAATTTATCCAGAGAGTTTATAAAGAAAAATAATGAATTATTCGATGTCATCAAAATTCAAACTTCGATGACATCGATGTAGTCTCGATGACATTGATGTTTGAATTCTATTACTTTCTAAGCAAACCTCAAAGTTCTCCTAGTTAGAAAAACTCAATGACATCAACATCTATTCGATTAATCGAAGGAAACTTCAATGACATCGAACGACCTTCAATGAATCAAACGCAGACAGATTTTTGCTCATTTTTTTACTATTTGAACTTTATTGCCTATTTAAAGAGTCTTGCTTCTTAGGTTCCTTAGTGAGAAAAAAAGAGTGAGATTTAAGAGAGTCATTAATACAGCTGATCTACCTTCCTTAAATCTCTTTTCTCATGGGAGTTCATCTTTCAATCCCTTCTTAAATGTAATCATTGTGAGATTAATAGATTAGATTGAAGAATGAACTCCACCATTTATGGAATCTTTTAGCAACTCTTAATGGTAAATTATTAAGCTGAAATCCTTTGAATGGAGAATATTTTGGAATCTCTCTCTCACTTAATGACCAACATTTAATAAGAGAATATTCATTAGAATACCCTGACCCAACATCAGGATATGTATTGGAGCATCTACAAAGTTGCAGATCAAGGGAGCTGCAGATACTTCATCTATAAGGAAGGTCACCTTTAGCATGTGCTAATCAATAGGGCTCACTTGCTTACAAGTAAGTCATTAGAGTCCAGTGACCCTGAAGATCCTTCCTTGTGTAGGACTAATATTCAGTAGTTAAGATACCAAGACCTTCATAGGCCTCCGATGGGAGAATACGTCAAGTTCTTGTGTAGGACTTGTTAGCCTTGTGTGGGCTTTGCCTTGTGTAGGCATTGTTAAGCCTTATGTAGGCATAGGTAGCCTTGTGTTGGCTCTTGGTTATGTCCTTGAGTAGGACTTGATTGCCTTGTGTAGGTTCCTTAGTTAACCTTGTGTAGGTTGTGAAGGTTGATGGTTAACTTGATTTAAAACCATTTGATAGTGAAAATTCGGCACAATCCATGGGGGAGTGCATTAGCTGGGAGTGGAGTAGGTACATAGCCGAACCACTATATATTGTTGTGTTTTGTGATAATTATTTATGCTTATATATGTTGAGTAATTGAATGCTTAAATTATGCACTATACATATTTTGTTACAATGCAGCAATTAGTTTTTCACTACTCATGTTGTCAGTTTTTCACTATTCATTTTGTCTTCTTAACTCTTTTTAAAATTGGTAGAATTTCCAGTTAAGAAGGGTTAAAATTTTAATAGTCCTATTCACCCCCCTTTAGGACATTTGGTCATATATCCATACTTTAGTAAACATCGGTTCTACTGCAATTTCAAAATACAGGGCCTTCTTCCGCTACCTCATCTTCAGTGACTCCTTCGTTAATGTTTAAGTGGCCTGTAAGGTATTGAGGGAAGATGTTTGATAAGTGGCGTGATTAGCCACAATGAAAATAATGGTCCAGCTTTGGCCGACCATAAGGATTTTAATTCCTACTTTGATCCACTGCCCTGGGCATTGCCAGTTGAGGCATAGATGGATTGCTTCCGTGTCATAGTTTGTGGTTGTAAGAGGTTAAGGACACCCTCATACTGTCTCATTTCCTTTGGCTAGCACATAATCCTACGTAAGAACCGTCATAGGGTCCCGAGTTGAAGGATAAGACCGACTGAGACTCTTATAAGCTGTGTTTCCACCCTACCCCCCAACAGAACCTCTTCGTCCACAATCCCGACCATGTGCATTTGAACTCGATCTTGAATTGTCAGTCGTAAATTGCTTATGAACCACTCTACCTTCTGTGATTCGGTCTCTGACAGATAATTTCACATTGCCAACCACTGGAATTCTTTAGGGTAATCTGTGATGCTCCAATTCCTCTGTCAACAATTTTGGTATTGTTGGAAAATTCCTACTTGTAATTACTAGGGAAGAATTGTGATCGAAGAAAGTGTATCATCTACATCCATGATCCGATAGGCACCTTGTTCAATTGGGCACGTGAGAGTCGTAATTGCTCCCATCATGCAGAGGCACCGGATTTGAATTTGAACGCAACCAACTTCACTTTATTATGTTCCAGCATGTCCATGTAATCAAAATACTCCTTTACTTTGACTCACTAATTGAGGAAGTCTTCTATATGCAATAAGCCATTAAAACTAGGAAGTTTGGCCTTACCTCAATAGTCTCTTTCAGCACGATGTAGTCGGTCATTTCTAGGGAACGACCATTTGGCAACAATGCCACTGGCGTCCTCATCAATGGAACTTAACTCATCTAGGATAGCCCTGTGATTTGCCTCCAGAAGTGATATATGGTAAACGGGGTTATGCCGTACAACTATCACAGGCGACTAAGCATCGCGTTGAGCTCGAGGTGGAATTAGCACATCTGCAATATGGTCAAGGGTTTCCTGCAACCCTTGCATGGTCAAATGACTCACTTGGTGGAAATCTTTCATTCTTTCTAATAGATAATGAATCCCTGAATCACCGTCCATAGAATTTTTGTCCATTTTGTCATTAGTTTCCATCGGCTCGAGGGGAGTCCTCGCTCTGATACAACTTAGCTTAGGAGGGGAAGTGATGAGGTCAATACCGTCTTCGTCAGGGGATAACAACTCTGAATCTACGGAGCTCTCTACACTCCTCATGGAGCTTTCAAATATCTATATATAAGGGATAAAAGCAAGAATAATTCCTAATAAATTTGAAATAACATGATTGATGATAAAAAAAAATGAATTTATAACTCTTTAAATAAGGAACTCAAACCTAGGATGGATTTTTAGACTTAAACTCCAACTCAAATACCCTAAAAATGTGACTTACTATAAATAATAAACTTACTATTTATAGATGACCTTTATTCTTATTAGACTTTGTGGTTTTCGGCCAAAAATATTAAGTATCCAATTTGGCCTAACCACGTTATTCTCCTAACTTTTCTAAGCCATTTTCATGTTGGGCATGACTTCTACAACTCGAAGGATAAAAAGTTATACTCGATCTAAAACTTATTATTTATAGTAAAAATGAAACTAAACAGGATTTTTTATCGTTGATTTAATGGAATCTTGTAAATCCAGCGTGGGTAACCAAGTGTTGTTGAGTGTCAAATATTGCATATTTCCCCCTATTTATATCTTAGTTTTATGAACATGATAATACTTGATGGGTATATTTTATACATGTTTGTATTGTGAGGTGAATTCAAGAGCTTGGATTGAAAAGAATGTTAAAAGCTTGGATTTGATGCTTAAGAATCACCAAGGCCAGGAATGGATCTTAGAAGACCAAGATTGAAGATTTTAAGACCCCAAGATCCAAGGAAACCAAGTGGAAATGAAAGGAAGTCGAAAGTGCAAAGTGCAGAAATTCACAATGTTTATGTCATTGAAGGCTGTTAGATGACATCGAAGCTAGTCCTCAATGACATTGAAGAATTAAAGAAAATCAAGTCTCGTTGTTGGACTAATTGGATACAATTCTCAATGACATCGAAGCCCTGTTCGATTGCTCGAAGACCTGTTCGATGACATCGAAGGCAGGTCGATGACATTCTAGACATATGAAACACTCTAGACACATTCTCACATCGGCTTAAACATTGCAGCAACTCACTGGAACACTTTAGACACATTCTTGATGGATCGAATACCCTTTGATGACATCGAAGGTCTGTTCGATGACATCGAAGGCAGGTTCGATGATATGAAAAGTTATACAGTGCGAAAAGGCGCGACTTCCTGATTCAAGTCACATTCGATGACATCGAAGGCTATTCGATAACATCGAAGGCATTACGCAGAGTTACGCGGACTGCGTAAATTCGAGTCATTTTTTCGATTTTACATGGACAAGGCTATAAATATGGGTTTTCCTAAGAATTCTAAACATGAATTAGGTTTTGAGAAGAAGAGAAAAAGGGTAAAGCAACCTCCTAAGAGTTTTTATTTTCTTTCCAATTTTTAAAGCTTTCTTTTATGGTTATAGATCCAATCATGTCTATAGTTGGCTAAAACTCTTAACTAGGGCTAACAGGTGAAGCTTGTGGCATGTTAGGCCTATGTGTCTACAACTGGCAATGGGCTAGGCGCAGGCGTGCTCTACGCGGAGCAAGCGATAGACCAGATACATTCACGGTGGGCCCAACAGAGCTTACTCAGTACGATAAGAGCATACCGAGTAACTCAGTACACAATCCGATTTCGCTGTGGGAAGAGGATTGCGTACTGAGTAACTCAGTACGCTTAGCGTACTGAGTAAACTATGTGGGGTCGACCGTGATTTATGTATTTTATCAACTCTGTCCATCCATTTTAACAGATAATTTTATGACTTAAGCCTAAAAACGAAGCATATCTAAACCTCAAATGGATCACACCATAGGAAACAGTGTCAATTGAACATTTACTGATGAAAATTTCTTGGAGGCCACAGAAGTTTAAGATCAAGCTTGTATTTGTTTTTTCCCTTCATCCATGTTGTGTGATATTATGAACAGTTTGGATGAGAAATAAACAAGATCGTCGGCCCTAGAAAGGTTTCAACGGTGGAAGTCATTATTCCAACTGTTTCCTATGGCAAGGTCTACTTAATCTTTGGGTATGCTTAAATTTTGGTCTCAACCCCTAAAATAATATGTAAAAATGGATGGACGGCGTGGATAGACCAGATACATTCAAAATGGGCCCAAAAGAGTTTACTCAGTATGATAACAGCGTACTGAGTAACTTAGTACGCAATCTGATTTCGCTGTGGGAAGCGGATTGCATACTGAGTAACTCAGTATGCTTAGCGTACTGAGTAAACTATGTGGGGTCCAACGTGATTTATGTAATTTATCAACTCCGTCCATCCATTTTAACAGATAATTTTAGGACTTGAGCCTAAAAACGAACCATATCTAAACCTCAAATGGATCACACCATAGGAAACAGTGTCAATTGAACATTTACCGTTGAAACTTTCCTTGGGGCCACGAAACTTTTGGATCAATCTTGGATTTATTTTTTCCATTCATCCATATCTATGTGATCTTGTGAACAGTTTGCATGAGAAATAAACATCAACGTGGGCCGTAGAAAGGTTTCAACTGTGGAAGTCATTATTCCAACTGTTTCCTATGGTATGGTCAACTTGATCTTTGGGTATGCTTAAATTTTGGTCTCAACCCCTAAAATAATATGTAAAAAAGGATGGACTAGACCAGATACATTCACAGTGGGCCCAACAGAGCTTACTCAGTACGATAAGAGTGTACTGAGTAACTCAGTACACAATCCGATTTCGCTGTGGGAAGAGGATTGCGTACTGAGTAACTCAGTACGCTTAGTGTACTGAGTAAACTATGTGGGGTCGACCATGATTTATGTATTTTATCAACTTCGTCCATCCATTTTAATAGATAGTTTTAGGACTTGAGCCTAAAAACTAAGCATATCTAAACCTCAAATGGATCACACCATAGGAAACAGTGTCAATTGGACATTTATCGATGAAAATTTCTTGGGGGCCATGGAAGTTTTGGATCAAGCTTGTATTTGTTTTTTCCCTTCATCCATGTCTGTGTGATCTTATGAACAGTTTGGATGAGAAATAAACATCATCGTGGGCCCTAGAAAGGTTTCAACGGTGGAAGTCATTATTCCAACTGTTTCCTACGGTATGGTCTACTTAATCTTTGGGTATGCTTAAATTTTGGTCTCAACCCCTAAATTAATATGTAAAAATGGTTGGTCGCATGGATAGACCAGATACATTTATGGTGGGCCAAACCGAGTTTACTCAGTACGATAAGAGCGTAATGAGTAACTCAGTACGCAAGCCAATTTCGCTGTGGGAAGAGGATTGCGTACTGAGTAAACTATGTAGGGTCCACCATGATTTATGTATTTTATCAACTCTGTCCATCCATTTTAACAGATAATTTTAGGACTTGAGCCTAAAAATGAAGCATATCTAAACCTCAAATGGATCACACAATAGGAAACATTGTCAATTGAACATTTACAATAGAAAATTTCTTAGTGGCCACAAAAGTTTTTGATCAAGCATGTATTTGTTTTTTCCCTTCATCCATGCCTGTGTGATCTTATGAACAGTTTGGATGAGATATAAACGTCATCGTGGGCCCTAGAAAGGTTTCTACGGTAGAAGTCATTATTCCAACTGTTTCCTATGGTATGGTCTTCATGATCTTCAGGTATTCTTAAAATTTGGTCTCAGCACCTAAAATAATATGTAAAAATGGATGGACGGCGTGGATGGACGAGATACATTCACGGTGGGCACAACAACGTTTACTCTGTATGATATAAGCGTACTGAGTAACTCAATACGCAATCCGATTTCGCTGTGGGAAGAGGATTGAGTACTAAGTAACTCAGTACGCTAAGCGTATTGAGTAAACTATGTGGGGTCCACCATGATTTACGTATTTTATCAACTCCGTCCATCCATTGTAATAGATAATTTTATGACTTGAGTCTAAAAACGAAGCATATCTAAACCTCAAATGGATCACACCAGAGGAAATAGTGTCAATTGAACATTTACCGTTGAAAATTTCATGGGGGCCACCGAAGTTTTGGATCAAGCTTGTATTTGTTTTTTCCCTTCATCCATGTCTGTGTGATCTTATGAACAGTTTGGATGAGAAATAAACATCTTCGTGGGCCCTAGAAAGGTTTCAACGGTGGAAGTCATTATTCCAACTGTTTCCTATTGTATGGTCTACTTAATCTTTGGGTATGCTTAAATTTTGGTCTCAACCCCTAAAATAATATGTAAAAATAGATGGATGGCGTAGATAGACCAGATACATTCACGGTGGGCCCAACAGAGTTTACTCAGAACGATAAGAGCGTAATGAGTAACTCAGTACGCAATCCGATTTCGTTGTGGGAAGAGGATTGTTTACTAAGAAAACTTTGTGGGGTCCATCATGATTTATGTATTTTATCAACTCCGTTCATCCATTTTAACAGATAATTTTAGGGCTTGAGCCTAAAAACGAAGCATATCTAAACCTCAAATGGATCACACCATAGGAAACAGTGTCAATTGAACATTTACCGTTGAAAATTTCTTTGGGGCCACAGAAGTTTTGGATCAAGCTTGTATTTGTTTTTTCCTTTCATCCATGTCTGTGTGATCTTATGAACAGTTTGGATGGGAAATAAACATCATCGTGGGCCCTAGAAAGGTTTCAACGGTGGATGTCATTATCCCAACTGTTTCCTATGGTATGGTCTACTTGATCTTTGGGTATGCTTAAATTTTGGTCTCAACCCCTAAAATAATATGTAAAAATGGATGGATGGCGTGGATAGACCAGATACATTCACGGTGGGCCCAATAGAGTTTACTCAGTACGATAAGAGCCTACCGAGTAACTTAGTACGCAATTCGATTTCGCTGTGGGAAGAGGATTGCGTACTGAGTAACTCAGTACGCCAATGTGGGGTCCACTTAGATTTATGTATTTTATTAACTCCGACCATCCATTTTAACAAATAATTTTAGGACTTGAGCCTAAAAACGTAGCATAGCTAAACCTCAAATGGATCACACCATAGGAAACAGTGTCAATTGAACATTTACCGTTGGAAATTTCTTGGGGGCCACGGATGTTTTGGATCTCGCTTGTATTTGTTTTTTCCCTTCAACCATGTCTATGTGATCTTATGAACAGTTTGGGTGAGAAACAATCATCATTGTGGGCCCTAGAAAGGTTTCAATGGTGGAAGTCATTATTCCAACTGTTTCCTATAGTATGGTCCACTTGATCTTTGGGTATGCTTAAATTTTGTTCTCGACCCCAAAAAATAATATGTAAAAATGGATGAACAGCGTGGATAGACTAGGTACATTCACGGTGGGCCCAACAGAGTTTACTCAGTACAATAAAAGAGTATTGAGTAACTCAATACATAATCCGATTTCACTGTGGGAAGAGGACTACATACTGAGTAACTCAGTACGTTAAGTGTACTGAGTGAACTATGATTTATGTAATTTATTAACTCCGTCCATCCATTTTAACAAATAATTTTAGGACTTGAGCCTAAAAACGAAGCATATCTAAACCTCAAATGGATCACATCATAGGAAATAGTGTCAATTGAACATATACCGTTGAAAATTACTTGGGGGCCACGGAAGTTTCGGATCTCGCTTGTATTTATTTTTTCCCTACACCCATTTCTATGTGATCTTATGAATAGTTTGGATGAGAAACAAACATCATCGTGGGCCCTAGAAAGGTTTCAATGGTGGAAGTCATTATTCCAACTGTTTCCTATAGTATGGTCTACTTGATCTTTGGGTATGCTTAAATTTTGGTCTCAACCCCTAAAATAATATGTAAAAATGAATGAACGGCGTGGATAGACTTGGTACATTCACGGTGGGCCTAACAGAGTTTACTCAGTACGATAAGAGAGTATTGAGTAACTCACTACGTAATCCGATTTCACTGTGGGAAGAGGATTACATGCTGAGTAACTCAGTATGCTAAGCATACTGAGTGAACTATGTGGGGTCCACCGTGATTTATGTAATTTATCAACTCTGTCCATCAATTTTAACACAAAATTTTAGGACTTGAACCTAAAAACGAAGCATATCTAAACCTCAAATGGATCACACCATAGGAAACAGTGTCAATTGTACATTTACCGTTGAAAATTTCTTGAGGGCCATGGAAGTTTTGGATCAAGCTTGTATTTATTTTTTCCATTCATCCATCTCTATGTGATCTTATGAACAGTTTGGATGAGAAGCAAACATCATCGTGGACCTTAGAAAGGTTTCAATGGTGGAAGTCATTATTCTAACTGTTTCCTATGGTATGGTCTACTTGATCTTTGGGTATGCTTAAATTTTGGTCTCAACCCTTAAAATAATTTGTAAAAATGGATGGACGGCATGGATAGACTAGATACAATCATGGTGGGCCCAACAGAGTTTACTCAGTATGATAAAAGCATACTAAGTAACTCAGTACGCAATCCGATTTCGTTGTGGGAAGCGGTTTGCGTATTGAGTAACTCAGAATGCTAAGCGTACTGAGTAAACTATGTGGGGTCAACCGTGATTTATGTATTTTATGATCTCCGCCTATCCATTTTAATAGATAATTTTAAGACTTGAGCCTAAAAACGAAGCATAGCTAAACCTCAAATGGATCACACCATAGGAAACAATGTCAATTAAACATTTACCGTTTAAGATTTATTAGGGGCCACGGAAGTTTTGGATCTCGCTTGTATTTGTTTTTTCCCTTCATCCATGTTTGTGTGATCTTATGAACAGTTTGGATGAGAAATAAACATCATCGTTGTCTGTAGAAAGGTTTCAACAGTGGAAGTCATTATTCCAACTATGTCCTATGGTATGGTCTACTTGATCTTTGGGCATGCTTAAATTTTGGTCTCAACCCCTAAAATAATATGTAAAAATAGATGGACAACGTGGATAGACCAGATACATTCACAGTGGGCCCAATAGAGGTTGCTCAGTATGATAAGAGTGTACTGAGTAACTCAGTATGCAATCCGATTTCGTTGTGGGAAAAGGATTGCGTACTGAAACTATGTGGGGTCCACCATGATTTATTTAATTTATCAACTCCGTCCATTCATTTTAACAAATAATTTTAGGACTTGAGCCTAAAAGTGAAGCATATCTAAACCTCAAATGGATCACAGCATAGGAAACATTGTCAATTGAACATTTACTGTTGAAAATTTCTTGGGCGCCACGGAAGTTTTGGATCAAGCTTGTATTTGTTTTTTCCCTTCATCCAAGTCTGTGTGATCTTATGAACAGTTTGGATGAGAAATAAACATCATCGTTGGCCCTAGAAAGGTTTCAATGGTGGAAGTCATTATTCCAACTGTTTCGTATGGTATGGTCCACTTGATCTTTGGGTATGCTTAAATTTTGGTCTCAACCCCTAAAATAATATGTAAAAATGGATGAACAACATGGATAGACCAGGTACATTAACAGAGGGCCCAACATAGTTTAATGAGTACGATAAGAGAAAATGGAGTAACTCAGTACGTAATCCGATTTCGCGGTGGGAAGAGGATTGCGTGCTAAGTAACTCAGAACGCTAAGCGTACTGACTAAACTATGTGGGGTCCATCATGATTTATGCATTTTATCAAGTCCGTCCATCCATTTTAACAGATAATTTTAGGACTTGAGGCAAAAAATAAGGCATATCTAAACCTCAAATGGATCACACCATAGGAAACAGTGACAGTTGAACATTTACCATTGAAAATTTTTTGGGGGCCATGGAAGTTTTGGATCAAGCTCGTATTTATTTTTTCCCTTCATCCATCTCTGTGTGATCTTATGAACAGATTGGATGAGAAATAAACATCTTCGTGGGCCGTAGAAAGGTTTCAACGGTGGAAGTCATTATTCCAATTATTTCCTATGGTATGGTCTACTTGATCTTTGGGTATGCTTAAATTTTGGTCTCAACCGCTAAAATAATATGTAAAAATGGATGGACGACATCAATAGACCAGATACATTCATGGTGGGCCTAACAAAGTTTGCTCAGTAAGATAAGAGCGTATTGAGTAACTCAGTACGAAATCCGATTTCGCTATGGGAAGAGGATTGCGTACCAAGTAACTCAGTACGCAAAGCGTACTGAGTAAACTTTGTGGGGTCCACCGTGATTTATGTATTTTATCAACTCCGTCCATCCATTTTAACAGATAATTTTATGACGTGAGCCTAAAAACGAAGCATATCTAAACCACAATTGGATAACACCATAGGAAACAGTGTCAATTGAACATTTACCGTTGAAAATTTCTTGTGGGCCACGGAAGTTTTGGTTCGAGCTTGTATTTGTTTTTCCCCGTCATCCATGTCTGTGTGATCTTATGAACAGTTTGGATGAGAAAGAAACATCATCGTGAGCCCTACAAAGGTTTCAACGGTGGAAGTCATTATTCCAACTGTTTCCTATGGTATGGTCTACTTGATCTTTGGGTATGCTTAAATTTTGGTATCAACCCCTAAAATAATATGTTAAAATTAATGGATGGTGAGGATAAAACAGATACATTCACGGTGGGCCCAAAAGAGTTTACTCAGTACGATAAGAGCGTACTAAGTAACTTAGTACACAATCCGATTTCACTGTAGGAAGAGGATTGTGTACTGAGTAACTCAGTACGCTAAGCGTACTAAGTAAAAATATGTGGGGTCCACCATGATTTATGTATTTTATCAACTCCACCCATCCATTTTAACAGATAATTTTAGGACTTGAGCCTAAAAACGAAGCATATCTAAATCTCAAATGGATCACACCATAGGAAACAATGTCAATTGAATATTTACCGTTGAAATTTCTTTGGGGCCACGGAAGTTTTGGATCAAGCTTGTATTTGTTTTTTCCCTTCATCCATGTCTATGTGATCTTATGAATAGTTTGGATGAGAAATAAACATCCTCGTGAGCCCTAGAAAGGTTTCAACGGTGGAAGTCATTATTCTATCTGTTTCCTATGGTATGGTCTTCTTGATCGTTGGGTATGCTTAAATTTTGGTCTCAACCCCTAAAATAATATGTAAAAACAGAAGGACGGCGTGGATAGACCAGAAACATTCACGGTGGGCCCGACAGAGTTTACTCATTACGATAACAGCGTACTAAGTAACTCACTACGCAATTCGATTTCGCTGTGGGAAGAGGTTTGCGTACTGAGTAACACAGTAAGCATAGCATACTGAGTAAACAATGTGGTGTCCACCATGATTTATGTATTTTATCAACTCCGTCCATCCATCTTAACAAATAATTTTAGGACTTGAGCCTAAAAACGAAGCATATTTAAACCTCAAATGGACCACAATAAAGGAAACAGTGTCAATTGAACATTTACCGTTGAAAATTTCTTGGGGGCCATGGAAGTTTTGGATCAAGCTTGTATTTGTTTTTTCCATTCATCCATGTCTGTGTGATCTTATGGACAATTTGTATGAGAAATAAACATCATCGTGGGCCCTACAAAGGTTTCAATGGTGGAAGTCATTATTCCAACTGTTTCCTATGGTCTGGTCTACTTGATCTTTGGGTATGCTTAAATTTTGGTCTCAACCCCTAAAATAATATGTAAATACGAATGGACTGAATGGATAGACAAGATACATTCATGGTGGGCCCAATAGAGTTTACTTAGTACGATAAGAGCGTACTGAGTAACTCATACGCAATCCGATTTCGTTGTGGGAAGAGGATTGCGTATTGAGTAAACTATGCGGGGTCCACCAAGATTTAAGCATTTTATCTACTCCGTTCATCCATTTTAATAGATAATTTCAGGAATTGAGCCTAAAAATGAAGCATATCTAAACCTCAAATGGATCACACCATAGGAAAGGGTGTCAATTGAACATTTATCGTGGAAATTTCTTTGGGGCCACGGAAGTTTTGGATCAAGCTTGTGTTTGTTTTTTCCCTTTATCCATGTCTATGTGATCTTATGAATTGGATGATTAATAAACATCATCGTGGGTCCTAGAAAGGTCTCAACGGTGGAAGTCATTATTCCAACTGTTTCCTATGGTACGCTCTACTTGACCTTTTGGTATGCTTAAATTTTTGTCTCAACCCCTAAAATAAAATCTAAAAATGGATGGATGGCGTGGATAGACCAGATACATTCACAGTGGGCCCAATAGAGTTTACTCAGTACGATAAGAGCGTACTAAGTAACTTAGTATGCAATTTGATTTCGCTGTGGGAAGAGGATTGCGTACTGAGTAAACTATGTGGGGTCCACTATGATTTAAGCATTTTATCTATTCTGTCCATCCATTTTAATAGATAATTCTAGGACTTGAGCCTAAAAACGAAGCATATCGAAACCTCAAATGGATCACACCATAGGAAACAGTGTCAATTGAACATTTACCGTTGAAAATTTCTCTGGGGCCACAGAAGTTTTGGATCAAGCTTGTATTTGTTTTTTCCCTTCATCCATGTCTGTGTGATCTTATGAATTGTTTGGATGAGAAATAAATATCACCGTGGGCCTTAGAAAGGTTTCAACGGTGGAAGTCATTATTCTAACTATTTCCTATGGTATTGTCTACTTGATCTTTGGGTATGCTTAAATTTTGGTCTCAACCCCTAAAATAATATGTAAAAACTGATGGACGGCGTCAATAGACCAGATACATTCACCATGGGCCTAACAAAGTTTCCTCAGTACGATAAGAGCGTATTGAGTAACCCAGTACGCAATCAGATTTTGCTGTGGGAAGAGGATTGCGTACTGAGTAACTCAGTACGCGTCCACCATAATTTATGTATTTTATCAACCCCACCTATCCGTTTTAACAGATAATTTTAGGACTTGAGGCTAAAAACGAAGCATATCTGAACCTCAAATGGATCACACCATAGGAAACCATGTCAATTGAACATTTACCGTTGAAAATTTCTTGGGGGCTACAGATGTTTTGGATCAAGCTCATGTTTGTTTTTTTCCGTTCATCCAGGTCTATGTGATCTTATGAACAGTTTGGATGGGAAATAAACATCACTGTGGGCCCTAGAAAGGTTTCAACGGTGGAAGTCATTATTCCAACTGTTTCCTATGGTATGGTCTACTTAATCTTTAGGTATGCTAAAATTTTGGTCTCAACCCCTAAAATAATATGTAAAAATAGATGGACAGCATGGATAAACTAGATACATTCACGGTGGGCACAACAGAGTTTACTCAGTACGATAAGAGCATACTGAGTAACTCAGTACGCAATCCGATTTCGTTGTGGGAAGAGGATTGCGTACAGAGTAAACTATGTGGGGTCCACCATGATTTATGCATTTTATTAACTCCATCCATCCATTTTTTAAAAAAAAATATATTTAAGGACTTGAGGCTAAAAACGAAGCCTATCTAAACCTCAAATGGATCACACCATAGGAAACAGTGTCAATTAGACATTTACCGTTGAAAATTTCTTGGGGGCCACGGAAGTTTTGGATCAAGTTTGTATTTGTTTTTTCCCTTCATCCATGTCTATGTGATCTTATGAACAGTTAGGTTGAGAAAAAAACATCAACGTGGGCCCAAAAAAGGTTTCAATGGTGGAAGTCATTATTCCAACTGTTTCCTATGATATGGCCTACTTGATCTTTGGGTATCCTTAAATTTTGTGCACAACCCCTAAAATAATATGTAAAAATGGTTGGATGGCGTGGATAGACTAGATACTTTCACGGTGGGCCCAATAGAGTTTACTCTGTACCATAAGTGTGTATTGAGTAACTCAGTACACATTCTGATTTCGCTGTGGGAAGAGGATTGCGTACTGAGTAACTCAGTACACTAAGCGTTCGGAGCAAAATTTGTGGGGTCCACCATGATTTATGTCTTTTTTCAACTCCGTCCGCCCATTTTAACAGATGATTTTAGGACTTGAGCCTAAAAACAAAGCATATCTAAACCTCAAATGGATCACACCATAGGAAATAGTGTCAATTGAACATTCACCGTTGAAAATTTCTTTGAGGCCGAGGAAGTTTTGGATCAAGCTTGTATTTGTTTTTTCCCTTCATCCATGTCTATGTGATCTTATGAACAGTTTGGATGAGAAATAAACATCATCATGGGCCCTAGAAAGGTTTCAATGGTGGAAGTCATTATTCCAACTGTTTCCTATGGTATGGTCTACTTGATCTTTGGGTAGGCTTAAATTTTGGTCTCAATCCCTAAAATAATACTTAAAAATAGATGGATGGCATGGATAGACCAGATACATTCACGGTGGGCCCAACAGCGTTTACTCAGTACGATAAGAGCGTACTGAGTAACTCAGTACGCAATTCGATTTCGCTGTGGGAAGAGGTTTGCGTATTGAGTAAACTATGTGGGGTCCGCCGTGATTTATGTATTTTATCAACTCTGTCCCTCCATTTTAACAAATAATTTTAGGACTTGAGCCTAAAAATGAAGCATATCTAAACATCAAATGGATCACACCATAGGAAACAATGTCAATTGAACATTTACCGTTGAAAATTTCATGGGGGGCCATGGAAGTTTTGGATCAAGCTTGTATTTGTTTTTTCCCTTCATCCATGTCTATGTGATCTTATGAACATGAAGGATAAGAAATAAACATCATTGTGGGCCCTAGAAAGGTTTCAATGGTGGAAGTCATTATTCCAACTGTTTCCTATGGGATGGTCTACTTTATCTTTTGGTAGGCTTAAATTTTGGTCTCAAACCCTAAAATTATATGTAAAAACAAAAGGATGGCATGGATAGACTAGATACATTCAAGGTGGGCCCGACGGAGTTTACTCAGTACGATAAGAGTGTATTAAGTAACTCAGTACGCAATCCGATTTCGCTGTGGAAAGACGATTGCGTACTGAGTATACTATGTGGGGTCCACCGTGATTTATGTATTTCATCAACTCCGTCCAACCATTTTAAGAAATTATTTTAGGACTTGAGCCTAAAAAAGAAGCATATCTAAACCTCAAATGGATCACACCATAGGAAACAGTGTCAATTGAACATTTACCGTTGAAAATTTCTTGGGGGCTACGGAAGTTCTGGATCAAGCTTGTATTTGATTTTTCCCTTCATCCATGTCTGTGTGATCTTATGAACAGTTAGGTTGAGAATTAAACATCACCGTGGGCCCTAGAAAGGTTTTAACGGTGGAAGTCATTATTCCAACTATTTCCTATGGTATGGTCTACTTGATCTTTGGGTATGCTTAAATTTTGGTCTCAATCCCTTAAATAATATGTAAAAATGGATAGACAGTGTGGATAGAGCAGATACATTCATGGTGGGCCCAAAAGAGTTTTTTCAGTATGATAAGAGCGTACTGAGTAACTCAGCACACAATCCGATTTCGCTGTGGGAAGAGGATTGCGTACTGAGTAAACTATGTGGGGTCCACTATGATTTGTGTATTTTATTAACTCCGTCCATCTTTTTTAACAGATAATTTTAGGACTTGAGCCTAAAAACAAAGCATATCTAAACCTCAAATGGAACACACCATAGGAAACAGTGTCAAATGAACATTTACCATTGAAAATTTATTTGGGGCTACAGAAGTTTTGGATCAAGCTTGTATTTGGTTTTTACGTTCATCCTTGTCTATGTGATCATATGAACAGTTTAGATGAGAAATAAACATCATCGTGGGCCCTAGAAAGGTTTCAACAGTGGAAGTCATTATTCCAACTGTTTCCTATGGTATGGTCTACTTGATCTTTAGGTATGCTTAAATTTTTCTCTCAACCCCTAAAATAATATGTAAAAATAGATGGACGGCGTGGATAGACCAGATACATTCACGGTGGGCACAATAGAGTTTACTCAGTATGATAAGAGCGTACTGTGTAACTCAGTACGTAATCCGATTTCACTGTGGGAAGTGGTTAGCGAACTGAGTAACTCAGTATAAACTATGTGGGGTCAACCGTGATTTATGTATTTTATCAACACCGTCCATCCATTTTAATAGATAATTTTAGGACTTGAGCCTAAGAACGAAGCATATGTAAACCTCAAATGGATCACACCATAGGAAACAGTGTCAATTGAACATTTACCGTTGAAAATTTCTTTTGGGCCACGGAAGTTTTGGATCAAGCTTGTATTTGTTTTTTCCCTTCATCCATGTCTATGTGATCTTATGAATAGTTTGGTTGAGAAATAAACATCAACGTGGGCCCTACAAAGGTTTCAACGGTGGAAGTCATTATTCCAACTGTTTCCTATGGTATGGTCTACTTGATCTTTGGGTATGCTTTAATTTTTCTCTCAACCCCTAAAATAATATGTAAAAATGGATGGACAATGTGGATAGACCAGATACATTCGCGGTGGGCCCAAAAGAGTTTACTCAGTACGATAAGAGCGTACTGAGTAACTCAGTACACTATCCGATTTCACTGTGGGAAGAGGATTGCATACTGAGTAAAACTTGTTGGGTCCACCATGATTTATGTATTTTATCAACTCCGTCCATCCATTTTGACAGATAATTTTAGGACTTGAGCCTAAAAACGAAGCATATCTAAACCTCAAATGGATCACACCATAGGAAATAATGTCAAATGAACATTTACCGTTGAAAATTTCTTGGGGCAGCGAATGTCTTGGATCAAGCTTGTATTTGTTTTTTTCCTTCATCCATGTCTATGTGATCTTATGAACAGTTTGGATGAGAAATAAACATCATCGTGGGCCCTAGAAACATTTCAACGGTGGAAATCATTATTCCAACTGTTTCCTTTGGTATGGTCTACTTGATCTTTGTATATGCTTAAATTTTGGTTTCAACTCCTAAAATAATATGTAAAAATAGATGGTCGGCGTGGATAGACCAGATTCATTCATGGTGGGCCCAACAGAGTTCACTCAGTACGGTAAGAGCGTACTAAGGAACTCAGTACGCAATCCGATTTCGCTGTGGGAAGAGGTTTGTGTACTCAGTAACGCAGTACGCTAAGCGTATTGAGTAAACTATGCAGGGTCCACCGTGATTTATGTATTTTTTCAACTCCGTCCATCCATTTTAGCAGATAATTTTAGGACTTGAGCCTAAAAACGAAGCATATCTAAATCTCAAATGCCACACCATAAGAAACAGTGTCAATTGAACATTTACCGTTGAAAATTTCTTTGGGGCCATGGAACTTTCGGATCGAGGTTGTATTTGCTTTTTCCGTTCATCTATATCTATGTGATCTTATGAACAGTTTGGATGAGAAATAAACATCATCGTGGGCCCTAGAAAGGTTTCAACGGTGGAAGTCATTATTCCAACTGTTTCTTATGGTCTGGTCTACTTGATCTTTGGGTATGCTTAAATTTTGGTCTCAACCCCTAAAATAATATGTAAAAATGGATGGATAACATGGATAGACCAAATACATTCATGGTGGGACCAACAGAGTTTACTCAGTACGATAAGAGCGTATTGAGTAACTCTATACGCAATCCGATTTCGTTGTGGGAAGAGGTTTGCGTACTGAGTAACTGAGTACGCTAAGCGTACTGAGTAAACTATGTGGGGTCCACCATGATTTATGTATTTTATCAACTCCGTCCATCCATTTTAACAGATAATTTTACGACTTGAGCCTAAAAACGAAGCATATCTAAACCTCAAATGGATCACACCATAGGAAACAGTGTCAATTGAACATTTACAGTTGAAAATTTCTGGGATCATTTTAGTACGTGGTTCTTAAAATGAGTCAGTTTTAATCTTCAAGTGGGTAACACGGTGGGGATTGAACAGCTACCATTTAAAATAAAGGTTAGGAGCTGCAGAAGTTTTGGATCAAGCTAATGGAAGAGGATTGCGTACTGAGTAAAGTAAACTATGTGGGGTCCACTGTGATTTATGTATTTTATCAACTCTGTCCATCCATTTTAACAGATAATTTTACGACTTGAGCCTAAAAACGAAGCATATCTAAACCTCAAATGGATCACACCATAGGAAACAGTGTCAATTGAACATTTACCATTGAAAATTTCTTAGGGTCCATAGAAGTTTTGGATCAAGCTTGTATTTGTTTTTTCCCTTCATCCATGTCTGTGTGATCTTATGAACAGTAAGGATGAGAAATAAACATCACTGAGGGCCCTAAAATGGTTTCAACGATGGAAGTCATTATTCCAACTGTTTCCTATGGTATTGCATGGTATGTTATACTTGTTCTTTGGGCATGCTTAAATTTTGGTCTTAACTCCTAAAATAATATGTAAAAACGGATGAATGGCGTGGATAGACCAGATACATTCACGGTAGGCCCAACTGTGTTTACTCAGTACGATAAGAGCGTATTGAGTAACTCAGTACACAATCCGATTTCGCTGTGGGAAGAGGATTACGTACTGAGTAAACTATGTGGGGTCCACCATTATTTATGTATTTTACCAACTTCGTCCATCCAATTTAACAGATAATTTTAGGACTTGAGCCTAAAACCGAAGCATATGTAAACCTCAAATGGATAACACCAAAAGAAATAGTGTTAACTGAACATTTACCGTTGTAAATTTCTTGGGGCAGCGAATGTCTTGGATCAAGCTTGTATTTGTTTTTTTCCTTCATCCATGTCTATGTGATCTTATGAACAGTTTGGATGAGAAATAAACATCATCGTGGGCCCTAGAAACATTTCAACGGTGGAAATCATTATTCCAACTGTTTCCTTTGGTATGGTCTACTTGATCTTTGTATATGCTTAAATTTTGGTTTCAACTCCTAAAATAATATGTAAAAATAGATGGTTGGCGTGGATAGACCAGATTCATTCACGGTGGGCCCAACAGAGTTCACTCAGTACGGTAAGAGCGTACTAAGGAACTCAGTACGCAATCCGATTTCGCTGTGGGAAGAGGTTTGTGTACTCAGTAACGCGTACTCAATGCAGGGTCCACCGTGATTTATGTATTTTTTCAACTCCATCCATCCATTTTAGCAGATAATTTTAGGACTTGAGCCTAAAAACGAAGCATATCTAAACCTCAAATGGATCACACCATAGGAATCAGTGTCAATTGAACATTTACCGTTGAAAATTTCTTTGGCGCCACGGAAGTTTTGGATCAAGCTTGGATTTGTTTTTTCCATTCATCCATGTCTGTGTGATCCTATGAGCAATTTAGATGAGAAATAAACATCAACATGGGCCCTTGAAAGGTTTCAACGGTGGAAGTCATTTTTCCAACTATTTCCTATGGTGTGGTCTACTTTATTTTAGGGTATGCTTAAATTTTGGTCTCAACCCCTAAAATAACATGTAAAAAGAGATGGATGGCATGGATAGACCAGATACATTCACGGTGGGCCCAACAGAGTTTACTCAGTACGATAAGAGAGTACTGTGTAACTTAGTACACAATCCAATTTCCCTGTGGGAAGAGGTTTGCGTACTAAGTAAACTATGTGGGGTCAACCATGATTTATGTATTTTATCAACTCAGTCCATCCATTTTAACAGATAATTTTAGGACTTAAGCCTAAAAATGAAGCATATATAAACCTCAAATGGATCACACCTAAGGAAACATTGTCAATTGAGCATTGACCGTTGAAAATTTCTTTGGGGCCACGAAAGTTTTGGATCAAGCTTGGATTTGTTTTTTCCCTTCATCCATGTTTGTGTGATCCTATGAGCAGTTTCGATGAGCAATAAACATCAACGTGGGCCCTAGAAAGGTTTCAACGGTGGAAGTCATTATTCCATCTGTTTCGTATGGTATGGTCTACTTGATCTTTGGGTATGCTTAAATTTTGGTCTCAACCCCTAAAATAATATGTAAAAATGGATAGACTGTATGGATAGACCAGATACATTCATGGTGGGCCCAATAGAGTTTACTCAGTACGGTTCGCTGTGGGAAGAGAATTGCATACTGACTAACTCGGTACGCTAAGCGTACTGAGTAAACTATGTGGGGTCCACCATGATTTATGCATTTTATCAACTCCGTCCATCCATTTTAACAAGTAATTTTTTGGACTTAAGCTTAAAAATGAAGCATATCTAAACCTCAAATGGATCACACCATTGGAAACATTATCGATTGAACATTTACCATTGAAAATTTCTTGGGGGCCACCGAAGTTTGGGATCAAGGTTGTATTTGTTTTTTCCCTTCATCCATGTCTGTGTGATCTTATGAACAATTTGGATGGGAAATAAACATCATCGTCGGCCCTAGAAATGTTTCAACGGTGGAAGTCATTATTCCAACTGTTTCCTATGGTATGGTCTACTTGATCTTTGGGTATGCTTAAATTTTGGTCTCAACCGCTAAAATAATATGAAGAAATGGATGGACGGCATGGATACACCATATACATTCATGGTGGGCCCAAAAAATTTTACTCAGTACAATAAGAGCGTACTGAGTAACTCAGTACGCAATCCGATTTCACTGTGGGAAGAGGTTTGCGTACTAAGTAACTCGGTAAGCTAAGCGTACTAAGTAAACTATCTGGGGTCCATCATGATTTATGTATTTTATCAACATTAACCATCCATTTTAACAGATAATTTTAGGACTTGAGGCTAAAAACGAAGCATATCTAAGCCTCAAATGGATTACACCATATGAAACAGTGTCAATTGAACATTTACCGTTGAAAATTTCTTGGGGGCCATGGAAGTTTTAGATCAAGCTTGTATTTATTTTTTCCCTTCATCCATGTCTATGTGATCTTATGAACAGTAAGGATGAGAAATAAACATCACCGGGGGCCCTAAATAGATTTCAACGAAGGAAGTCATTATTCCAACTGTTTCATATGGTATGGTCTACTTGATCTTTGGGTATGCTTAAATTTTGGTCTCAACCACTAAAATAATATGCAAAAATGGATGGACGGTGTGGATACACCATATACATTCACGGTGGGCCTAAAAAAGTGTACTAAGTACGATAAGAGCGTACTGAGTAACTCAGTAAGCAATCCGATTTCACTGTGGGAAGAGGTTTGTGTACCGAGTTACTAAGTACACTATGTGTACTAAGTAAACTATCTGGGGTCCACCATGATTTATGTATTTTATCAACACTGACCATCCATTTTAACAGATAATTTTAGGACTTGAGGCTAAAAACGAAGCATATCTAAACCTCAAATGGATCACACCATCGGAAACAGTGTCAATTGAACATTTACCGTTGAAAATTTCTTGGGGGCCATGGAAGTTTTGGATCAAGCTTGTATTTGTTTTTTCCCTTCATCCATGTCTGTGTGATCTTATGAACGGTAAGGATGAGAAATAAACATCACCGGGGGGGCCCTAAATAGATTTCAATGATGGAAGTCATTATTCGAACTGTTTCATATGGTATGGTCTACTTGATCTTTGGGTATGCTTAAATTTTGGTCTCAACCCCTAAAATAATATGTAAAAATAGATGGACGGGTCCGATAGACAAGATACATTCATGGTGGGCCTAACAAAGTTTGCTCAGTACGATAAGAGTGTACTGAGTAACCTAGTACGCAATCCAATTTCATTGTGGGAAGAGGATTGCGTACTGAGTAACTCAGTACGATAAGTGTACTAAGTAAACTATGTGGGATCCACCGTGATTTATGTCTTTTATCAACTCTATCCATCCATTTTAACAAATAATTTTAAGACTTGAGCCGAAAAGTGAAGCATATCTAAACCTCAAATGGATCACACCATATGAAACAGTGTTAATTGGACATTTACCGTTGAAAATTTCTTGGGGGCCATGGAAGTTTTGGATCAAGCTTGTTTTTGTTCTTTCCCTTCATCCATGTCTGTGTGATCTTATGAAAAATTTGGATAAGAAATAAACTTCATCGTGGGCCCTAGAAAGGTTTCAACGATGAAAGTCTTTATTCCAACTATTTCCAATGGTATGGTCCACTTAATCTGTGTGTATGCTTAAATTTTGGCCTCAACCCCTAAAATAATATGTAAAAACGGATGGACGGTGTGGATAGACCAGATACATTCATGGTGGGCCCAACAGTGTTTACTTAGTACGATAAGAGTGTAATGAGTAACTCAGTACGCAATCCAATTTCGCAGTGGGAAGAGGTTGGCGTACCGAGTAACTAAGCGTACTGAGTAAACTATGTGCGATCCACCGTGATTTATGTATTTTATCAACTCCGTCCAACGATTTTTACAGATAATTTTAGGACTTGAGCCTAAAAATGAAGCATATCTAAACCTCAAATGGATCAAACCATAGGAAACAGTGTCAATTGAACATTTATCGTTGAAAATTTCTTGGTGCCCACGGAAGTTTTTGATCAAGCTTGAATTTGTTTTTTCCATTTATCCATGCCTGTGTGATCTTACGAACAGTTTGGATGAGAAATAAACGTCATCGTGGGCCCTAGAAAGGTTTCAACGTTGGAAGTCATTATTCCAACTGTTTCCTATGGTATGGTCTTCTTGATCTTTGGGTAGTCTTAAATTTTGGTCTCAACCCCTAAAATAATATGTAAAAATGGATGGACGGTGTGGATAGACTAGATACATTCACGGTGGGCACAACAGAGTTTACTCAGTATGATAAGGGCGTACTAAGTAACTCAGTACGCAATCCGATTTCGCTGTGGGAAGAGGATTGCGTACTAAGTAACTACGCTAAGCGTACTGAGTAAACTATGTGGGGTCCACCATGATTTATGTATTTTATCAACTCCGTCCATCCATTTTAATAGATAATTTTATTACTTGAGCCTAAAAATGAAGCATATCTAAACCTCAAATGGATCACACCATAGGAAATACTGTCAATTGAACATTTACCGTTGAAAATTTCTTGGGGGCCATGGAAGTTTTGGATCAATCTTGTTTTTGTTTTTTCCCTTCATCCATGTATGTGTGATCTTATGACCAATTTGGATGAGAAATAAACATCATTGTGGGCCCTAGAAAGGTTTTAACGGTGGAAGTCATTATTCCAACTGTTTCCTATGGTATGGTCTACTTGATCTTTGGGTATGCTTAAGTTTTGGTCTCATCCTCTAAAATAATATGTAAAAATGGATGGACGGGGTGGATAGACCAGATACATTCATGGTGGGCCCAAAAGAGTTTACTCAATACGATAAGAGCGTACTAAGTAACTGAGTACGCAATCCGATTTCGCTGTGGGTAGAGGTCTGCGTACTGATAAACTGTGGGGTCCACCATGATTTATGTATTTTGTCAACTCCGTCTAGCCATTTTAACAGATAAGTTTAGGACTTGAGCCTAAAAGCGAAGCGTATCTAAACCTCAAATGGATCACACCATAGGAAACAATGTCAATGGAACATTTACTATTGAAAATTTCTTTGGGGCTGCGAAAGTTTTGGATCGAGCTTCTATTTGTTTTTTTCCCTTCATTCATGTTTATGTGATCTTATGAACAGTTTGAAATAGACATCATCATGGGCCCTAGAAAGGTTTCAACGGTGGAAGTCATTATTCCAACTGTTTCCTATGGTATGGTATACTTGATCTCTGGGTATGCTTAAATTTTGGTCTCAACCTTTAAAACAATATGTAAAAATGGGTGGACGACGTGGATAGACTAGATACATTGATGGTGGGACGAATAGAGTTTACTCAGTACGATAAGAGCGTACTGAGTAACTCAGTACATAATTCGATTTCGCTTTGGGAAGAGAATTGCGTACTGAGTAACTCGGTTCGCTAAGCGTACTGAGTAAACTATGTGGGGTCCACCATGATTTATGTATTTTATCAACTCCGTCCATCCATTTTAACAGATAATTTTAGGACTTGAGCCTAAAAACGAAGCATATCTAAACCTCAAATGGATCACACCATAGGAAACAGTGTCAATTGAACATTTAACGTTGAAAATTTCTTGTTGGCCACAGAAGTTTTGGATCAAGCTTGTATTTGTATTTTCCCTTCATCCATGTCTGTGTGATCTTATGAACAGTTTGGATGAGAAATAAACATCACCGTGAGCCCTAGAAAGGTTTCAACGGTGGAAGTCATTATTCCAACTGTTTCCAATCGTATGGTCTACTTGATCTTTGGGTATGCTTAAATTTTGGTCTCAACCCCAAAAATAATATGTAAAAATGGATAGACGGTGTGGATAGACTAGATACATTCACGGTGGGCCCAACAAAGTTTTCTCAGAACGATAAGAGTGTACGGAGTAACTCAGTAAGCAATCCGATTTCGCGGTGGGAAGAGGATTGCGTACTGAGTATACTATGCGGGGTCCACTATGATTTATGTATTTTATCAACTCCATCCATCCATTTTAACAGATAATTTTAGGACTTGAGCCTAAAAACGAAGTACATCTAAACCTCAAATGGATCACACCATAGGAAATAGTGTCAATTGAACATTTACTGTTCAAAATTTCTTGGGGGCCACGGAAGTGTTAGATCAAGCTTGTATTGGGTTTTTCTCTTTATCCATGTCCGTGTGATCTTGTGAACAGCTTGGATGAGAAATAAACATCATCGTCGGCCCTAGAAAGGTTTCAACGGTGGAAGTCATTATTCCAACTGTTTCCTATGGTATGGTCTACTTAATCTTTGTGTATGCTTAAATTTTGGTATCAACCCCTAAAATAATATGTAAAAATGGATGGATGGCGTGGATAGACCAGATACATTCACACTGGGCCCAAAAGAGTTTACTCAGCATGATAAGAGTGTACTGAGTAACTCAGTACACAATCCGATTTCACTGTGGGAAGAGGATTGCGTACTGAGTAACTCAGTAAGCTAAGCGAACTGAGCAAAATATGTGGGGTCCACCGTGATTTATGTATTTTATCAACTCCGTCCATCCATTTAAACAGATAATTTTACCACTTGAGCTTAAAAACGAAGCATATCTAAACCTCAAATGGATCACACCATAGGAAACAGTGTCAATTGAACATTTACCGTTGAAAATTTCTTTGGGGCCACGGAGGTTTTGGATCAAGCTAGTATTTTTTTTTTCCCTTCATCCATGTCTATGTGATCTCATGAACAGTTTGGATGAGAAATAAACATCATCGTGGGCCCTATAAAGATTTCAATGGTGGAAGTCATTATTCCAATTGTTTCCTATGTTATGGTCTTCTTGATCTTTGGGTATGCTTAAATTTTAGTCTCAACCCCTAAAATAATATGTAAAAACAGATGGACAACATGGGTAGACTAGAAACATTCACGATGGGCCCAACAGAGTTTAGTCGATTTGTTTCCAACCTACTTGGTAGGGACTATAGGCAGCAGGGAGATTTGGGCATAGGGGAGGGAAGCGGATTGTGTGCGTACTGAGTAAACTATGTGGGGTCCACCTTGATTTTTGTATTTTATCAACTCCGTCCATCCATTTTAACAAATACTTTTAGGACTTGAGCCTAAAAATGAAGCATATCTAAACCTCAAATGGAACACGCCAAGGGAAACAGTGTCAGTTGAACATTTACTGTTGAAAATTTCTTGGGGGCCATGGAAGTGTTGGATCATGCTTGTATTTGTTTTTTCCCTTCATCCATGTCTGTGTGATCTTATGAACAATTTGGATGAGAAATAAACATCACCGTGGGCCCTACAAAGGTTTCAATGGTGGAAGTCATTATTCCATCTGTTTCTTATGGTGTGGTCTACTTGATCTTGGGTATGCTTAAATTTTGGTCTCAACCCCTAAAATAATATGTTAATACAGATGGACTATATGGATAGACTAGATACATTCTCGGTGGGAGCAATAGAGTTCACTCAGTACGATAAGAGCGTACTGAGTAACTCAGTACACAATCCGATTTCGCCGTGGGAAGAGGATTGCGTACTGAGTAAACTACGTGGGGTCCACCGTGATTTATACATCTTATCTACTCTGTCCATCCATTTTAATAGATAATTTTAGGACTTAAGCCTAAAAACGAAGCATACCTAAACCTTAAATGGATCACACCATATGAAATTGTGTCAATTGAACATTTACCGTTGAAAATTTCTTTGGGGCCACGGAAGTTTTGGATCAAGCTTGTATTTGTTTTTTCCCTTCATCCATGTCTATGTGATCTTAAGAACAGTTTGGATGAGAAATAAACATCATCGTGGGCCCTAGAAAGGTTTCAACGGTGGAAGTCACTATTCCAACTGTTTCCTATGGTATGGTCTACTTGATCTTTGGGTATGCTTAAATTTTGGTCTCAACACCTAAAATAATACATAAAATCGGATGGATAGCATGGATAGACCAGATACATTCATGGTGGGACCAACAGAGTTTACTCAGTATGATAAGAGCGTATTGAGTAACTCTGTACGCAATCCGATTTCGCTGTGGGAAGAGGTTTGCATACTGAGTAACTGAGTATGCTAAGCGTACTGAGTAAACTATGTGGGGTCCCCGTGATTTATTTATTTTATCAACTCCGTCCATCCATTTTAACTGATAATTTTAGGACTTGAGCCTAAAAACGAAGCATATCTAAACCTCAAATGGATCACACCATTGGAAATAATGTCAATTGAACATTTACCGTTGAAAATTTCTTGAGGGACACAGAAGTTCTAGATCAAGCTTGTATTGGTTTTTTCCCTTCATTCTTGTCTGTGTGTTCTAATGAATAGTTTGGATGAGAAAAAAACATCATCGTCGGCCTGTGAAGGATTTCAACGGTGGAAGTCATTATTCCAACCGTTTCCTATGGTACGATCTACTTGATCTTTAGGTATGCTTAGATTTTGTTCTCAACCCCTAAAATTATCTGGAAAAACGAATGGACGGTATGGATAAACCACATGCATTCACGGTGGGCCCAACAGAGTTTACTCAGTACGATAAGAGCGTACTGAGTAACTCAGTACGCAATCCGATTTCGTTTGCATACTACGTACAGCATGCTAACCGTACTGAGTAAACTCTGTGGGGTCCACCGTGATTTATGTATTTTACCGGTCTGTCTATCCATTTTACAAGATAATTTTAGGATTTGAGCCTAAAAATGAAGCATATCTAAACCTCAAATGGATCAGACCATAGGAAATAGTGTCAATTGAACATTTACCATTGAAAATTTCTTGGGGGCCACGAAAGTTTTGGATCAAGCTTGTATTTGTTTTTTCCTTTCATCCATGTCTGGGTGATCTTATGAATAGTTTGGATGAGAAATAAACATCATCGTCGGCCCTAGAAAGGTTTCAACGGTGGAAGTCATTATTCCAACTGTTTCCTATGCTATGGTCTACTTGATCTTTGGGTATGCTTAAATTTTGGTCTTAACCTCTAAAATAATATGTAAAAATGGATGGACGGCATGGATAGACCAAATACATTCATGGTGGGCTAAACAGAGTTTACTTAATATGATAAGAGGGTACTAAGTAACTCAGTACACAATCCGATTTCGCTGTGGGAAGAGAATTGCATACTGACTAACTCGGTACGCTAAGCGTACTGAGTAAACTATGTGGGGTCCACCATGATTTATGTATTTTATCAACTCCGTCCATCCATTTTAACAGATAATTTTAAGACTTGAGCCTAAAAACGAAGCATATCTAAACCTCAATTGGATCACACCATAGGAAACAGTGTCAATTGAACATTTACCGTTGAAAATTTCTTGGGGGCAACCAAAGTTTTGGATCAAGCTTGTATTTGTTTTTTCCCTTCATCCATGTCTGTGTGATCTTATGAACAATTCGGATGAGAAATAAACATTATTGTGGGCCCTAGAAAGGTTTCAACGGTGGAAGTCATTATTCCAACTGTTTCCTATGCTATGGTCTACTTGATCTTTGGGTATGCTTAAATTTTGGTCTCAACCCCTAAATTAATATTTAAAAATGGATGGACGGTGTGGAGAGACCAGATACATTCACGGTGGGCCCAATTGAGTTTACTCAGTACGATAAGAGCGTACTGAGTAACTCAGTACACAATCCGATTTCGCTGTGGGAAGAGGATTGCGTACTGAGTAACTAAGCGTACTGAGTAAACTATGTGGGGTCCACCGTAATTTATGTATTTTATCAACTCCGTCCATCCATTTAAATAGATAATTTTAGGACTTGAGCCTAGAAACGAAGCATATCTAAACCTCAAATGGATCACACCATAGGAAATAGTGCAATTGAACATTTACCGTTGAAAACTTCTTGGGGGCCACGAAAGTTTTGGATCAAGCTTGTAGTTGTTTTTTCCCTTCATCCATGTCTGTGTGATCTTATGAATAGTTTGGATGAGAAATAATCATCATCGTGGACCCTAGAAAGGTTTCAACGGTGGAAGTCATTATTCCAACTGTTTCCTATGGTATGGTCTACTTGATCTTTGGGTATGCTTAAATTTTGGTCTCAACCCCTAAAATAATATGTAAAAATGGATGGACGGCATGGATAGACCAGATACATTCACGGTGGGCCCAACAGAGTTTACTCAGTACGATAAGAGCGTACTGAGTAACTCAGTACACAATCCGATTTCGCTGTGGGAAGAGGTTTGCGTACTGAGTAACTCAGTAAACTATGTGGGGTTCAACATGATTTATGTATTTTATCAACTTCGTCTATCCAATTTAACAGATAATTTTAGGACTTGAGCCTAAAACCGAAGCATATCTAAACCTCAAATGGATAACACCATAAGAAATAGTGTCAACTGAACATTTACCGTTGAAAATTTCTTGGGGGCCACAAAAGTTTTGGATCAAGCTTGTATTTGGTTTTTCCCTTCATCCAAGTCTATGTGATCTTATGAACAGTTTGGATGAGAAATAAACATCATCTTGGGCCCTAGAAAGGTTTCAACGGCGGAAGTCATTATTCCAACTGTTTCCTATGGTATGGTCTACTTGATCTTTGGGTATGCTTAAATTTTGGTCTTAACCCCTAAAATAATATGTAAAATGGATGGACGGCATGGATAGACCAGATACATTCACGATGGGCACAAAAGAGTTTACTCAGTACGATATGAGCGTACCAAGTAACTCAGTACACAATCCGATTTCGCTGTGGAAAGAGGATTGCGTACTGAGTAAACTATGTGGGGTCCACCATGATTTATGCATTTTATCAACTCCGTCCATCCATTTTAACAGATAATTTTACGACTTGAGCCTACAAACGAAGCATATCTAAACGTCAAATGGATCACACCGTAGGAAATAGTGTCAATTGAACATTTACCGTTGAAACTTTCTTTGGGGCCATGGAACTTTTGGATCAAGCTTGGATTTGTTTTTTCCATTCATCCATATCTATGAATGAATAGTTTGGATGAGAAATAAGCCTCATCGTGGGCCCTATAAAGGTTTCAACGGTGGAAGTAATTATTCTAACTGTTTCCTATGGTATGTTCTACTTGATCTTTGGGTATGCTTAAATTTTGGTCTCAACCCCTAAAATAATATGTAAAAAGGGATGGATGGCATGGACAGACCAGATACATTCATTGTGGGCCCAACAGAGTTTACTCAATACGATAAGAGCGTACTGAGTAACTCAATAAGCAATCCGATTTCGCTGTGGGAAGAGGATTGCGTACTGAGTAACTCAGTACGGTAAGCGTACTGAGTAAACTATGGGGAGTCCATTTTAACAGATAATTTTAGGACTTGAGCCTAAGAACGAAGCATATTTAAACCTCAAATGGATCACACCATAGGAAAAAGTGTTAATTGGACATTTATCGTTGAAAATTTCTTGGGGGCCATGGATGTTTTGGATCAAGCTTGTAGTAGTTTTTTCCCTTCATCCATGTGTGTGTGATCTTATGAACAGTTTGGATGAGAAATAAACATCATCGTGGGCCCTAGAAAGGTTTCAACGGTGGAAGTTATCATTCCAACTATTTCCAATGTTATGGTCCACTTGATCTGTGTGTATGCTTATATTTTGGTCTCAACCCCTAAAATAATATATAAAAATGGATGGATGGCATGGATAGACTAGATACATTCACGGTGGGCCCAACTGTGTTTACTCAGTACAATAAGAGCGTACTGAGTAACTCAGTACACAATCCGATTTCGCTGTGGGAAGAGGATTCCGTACTGAGTAACTCTACACCAATGTGGGGTCCACCAAGATTTATGTATTTTATTAACTCCGACCATAATTTTAGGACTTGAGCATAAAAATGAAGCATATCTAAAGCTCAAATGGATCACACCATAGGAAACACTGTCAATTGAACATTTACCGTTGAAAATTTCTTTGGGGCCACGGAAGTTTTGGATCAAGGTTATATTTGTTTTTCCCTTCATCCATGTCTATGTGATCTTATGAACAGTTTGGATGAGAAATAAACATCATCGTGGGCCCTAGAAAGGTTTCAACGGTGGAAGTCATTATTCCAACTATTTCCTATGGTATGGTCTACTTGATCTTTGGGTGTGCTTAAATTTTGGTTTCAACACCTAAATTAAATTGTAAAAATGGATGAACGGCGTGAATAGACCAGGTACATTCTTAGTGGGCCCAACATAGTTTACTCAGTACGATAAGAGAATATTGAGTAACTTAGTACGTAATCCGATTTCGCAGTGGGAAGAGGATTGCGTACTAAGTAACTCAGTACGCTAAGCATACTGACTAAACTATGTGGGGTCCACCATGATTTATGTATTTTATCTACTCCATCCATCCATTTTAATAGATAATTTTATGACTTGAGCCTAAAAACGAAGCATATCTAAACCTCAAATGGATCACACCATAGGAAACAGTGTCAATTGAACATTTACCGTTGAAAATTTCTTGGGGGCCATGGAAGTTTTGGATCAAGCTTGTATTTGTTTTTTCCATTCATCCATGTCTGTGTGATCTTATGGACAGTTTGGATGAGAAATAAACATCATCGTGGGCCCTAGAAAGGTTTCAACGGTGGAAGTCATTATTCCAACTGTTTCTTATGGTCTGGTCTACTTGATCTTTGGGTATGCTTAAATTTTGGTCTCAACCCCTAAAATAATATGTAAAAATGGGTGGAAGGTGTGGATAGACCTTATACATTCACGGTGGGCCCAATAGAGTTTACTCAGTTTGATGAGAGTGTACTGAGTAACTTAGTACGCAATCACATTTCGCTGTGGGAAGAGTATTGCGTACTGAGCTAAGCGTACTGGGCAAACTATGTGGGGTCCACCATGATTTATGTATTTCATCAACTCCGTCCATCCATTTTAACATATAATTTTAGGACTTGAGCCTAGAAACGAAGCATATCTAAACCTCAAATGGATCACACCATAGGAAATAGTGTCAATTGAACATTTACTGTTGAAAACTTCTTGGGGACCGTGGAAGTTTTGGATCAAGCTTGTAGTTGTTTTTTCCCTTCATCCATGTATGTGTTATCTTCTGAACAGTTTGGATGAGAAATAAACATCATCGTGTGCCCTAGAAAGGTTTCAACGATGGAAGCCATTATTCCAACTGTTTCCTATGGTCTGGTTTACTTAATCTTTGGGTATGCTTACATTTTGGTATCAACCCCTAAAATAATATGTAAAAATGGTTGGACGGCATGGATAGACCAGATACATTCACGGTGGGCCTAAAAGAGTTTACTCAGTACAATAAGAGCGTACTGAGTAACTCAATACACAATCCGATTTCGCCCTGGGAAGAGGATTGCGTACTGGGTAACTCAGTACGCTAAGCGTACTGAGTAAAATATGTGGGGTCCACCGTGATTTATGTATTTTATCAACTCCGTGCATCCATTTTAACAGATAATTTTAGGACTTGAGCCAAAAAACGAAGTATATCTAAACCTCAAATGGATCACACCATAGGAAACAATGTCAATTAAACATTTACCGTTGAAAATTTCTTTGGGACCACGGAAGTTTTGGATCAAGCTTGTATTTGTTTTTTCCCTTCATCCATGTCTATGTGATCTTATAAAAAGTTTGGATGAGAAATAAACATCATCGTGGGCCCTAGAAAGGTTTCAACGGTGGAAGTCATTATTCTAACTGTTTCCTATGGTATGTTCTACTTGATCTTTGGGTATGCTTAAATTTTGGTCTCAACCGCTAAAATAATATGTAAAAATGGACGGACATCGTGGATAGACCAGATACATTCATTGTGGCCCCAGCAGAGTTTACTCAGTATGCAATCCGATTTCGCTGTGGGAAGAGGATTGCATACTAGCGTACTGAGTAAACTATGTGGGGTCCACCATGATTTATGTATTTTATCATCTCTGGCCATCCATTTTAACAGATAATTTTAGGACATGAGACTAAAATTGAAGCATATCTAAACCTCAAATGGATCACACCATAGGAAACAGTGTCAATTGAAAATTTACTGTTGAAAATAACTTGGGGGCCACGGAAGTTTTGGATCAAGCTTGCAGTATTTTTTTCCTTCATCCATGTCTGTGTTATCTTATAAACAGTTTGGATGAGAAATAAACATCATCGTGGGCCCTAGAAAGGTTTCAACGGTGGTAGTCATTATTCCAAATGTTTCCTGTGGCAAGGTCTACTTGATATTTGGGCTTAAATTTTGGTCGCAACCCCTAAAATAATATGTAAAAAGGGATGGACGGCGTGCATAGACTAGATACATTCACAGTGGGCTCAACAGAGTTTACTCAATACGATAAGAGCATACTGAGTAACTTAGTACGCAATACGATTTCGCAGTGCGAAGAGGTTTGCGTACCGAGTAACTAAGTATGCTAAGCGTACTGAGTAAACTATGTGGGGTCCACCATGATTTATGTATTCTATCAACTCCCTCCATCCATTTTAATAGATAATTTTAGGACTTAAGCCAAAAAACGAAGCATATCTAAACCTCAAATGGATCACACCATAGGAAACACTGTCAATTGAACATTTACCGTTGAAAATTTCTTGGGGGCCATGGAAGTTTTGGATCAAGCTTGTATTTGTTTTTTCCCTTCATCCATGTCTGTGTGATCTTATGAACAGTAAGGATGAGAAATAAACATCACCGAGGGTCCTAAAATGGTTTCAACGATGGAAGTCATTATTCCAACTATGTTATGGTCCACTTGATCTGTGTGTATGCTTAAATTTTGGTCTTAACCCCTAAAATAATATGTAAAAAAGGATGGACAGCGTGGATACACCAGATAGATTCACGGTGGGCCTAACATCGTTTGCAAAGTACGATAAGAGCGTACTGAGTAACACAGTACGCAATGCGATTTCGCTGTGGGGAGAGGATTGCGTACTAAGTATACTATGTGGGGTCCACCATGATTTATGTATTTTATGAACTCTGTCCATCCATTTTAATAGATAATTTTAGGACTTGAGCCTAAAAACCAAGCATATTTAAACCTCAAATGAAACACACCATAGGAAACAGTGTCAATTGAACATTTGCCGTTGAAAATTTCTTGGGGCCCACGGAAGTTTTGGATCAAGCTTATGTTTATTTTTTCCCTTCATACATGTCTGTGTGATCTTATGAACAGTTTGGATGAGAAATAAACATCCCTGTGGGCCCTGGAAAGGTTTGGACGGTGGAAGTCATTATTCCAACTATTTCCTATGGTATGGTCTACTTGATCTTTGGGTATGCTTAAATTTTGGTCTCAACCCATAAAATAATATGTAAAAACAGATGGACAGCATGGATAGACTAGATGCATTTACAGTGGGCCCAATAGAGTTTACTTAGTACGATAAGAGCGTACTGAGTAACTCAGTACCCAATTAGATTTCGCTGTGGGAAGAGGATTCCGTACTGAGTAACTCAGTACGCTAAGCGTACTGAGTAAACTATGTGGGGTCCACCATGATTTATGTATTTTATAAACTCCTTCCATCCATTTTAACAGATAATTTTAGGACTTGAGCCTAAAAACAAAGCATATATAAACCTCAAATGGATCACACCATAGGAAATAGTGTCAATTGAACATTTACCATTGAAAATTTCTTGGGGGCCACGAAAGTTTTGGATCAAGCTTGCAGTTGTTTTTTCCCTTCATCCATGTCTATGTGATCTTATGAACAGTTTGGATGAGAAATAAACATCATGGACCCTAGAAAGGTTTCAACGGTGGAAGTCATTATTCCAGCTGTTTCCTATGGGTATGCTTAAATTTTGGTCTCAACCCCTAAAATAATATGTAAAAATTGATGGACGATGTAGATAGACTAGATACATTCACGGTGGGCCCAATAGAGTTTACTCAGTACGATAAGAGCGTACAGAGTAACTTAGTATGCAATCGGGTCTTGGCACAAAATTTTCTGGGTCATTACAAAACTATGTGGGGTCCACCGTGATTTATGTATTTTACCAATTTCGTCCATCCTTTTTAATAGATAATTTTAGGACTTGAGCCTAAAAACGAAGCATATCTAAACCTCAAATGGATCACACCATAGGAAACAGTGTCAATTGAACATTTACTGTTGAAAATTTTTTAGGGGCCGCGGAACTTTTGGATAAAGCTTGTATTTGTTTTTTCCCTTCATCCATGCCTGTGTGATCTTATGAATAGTTTGGATGGTTAATAAACAACATCGTCGGCCCTAGAAAGGTTTCAACGGTGGAAGTCATTATTCCAACTGTTTCCTATGGTATGGTCTACTTGATCTTTGGGTATGTGTAAATTTTGGTCTAAACCCCTAAAATAATATGTAAAAATGGATGGACGGCGTGGATAGACCAGATACATTCACAGTGGGCACAAAAGAGTTTACTCAGTACGATAAGAGCGTACTGAGTAACTTAGTATGCAATCCGATTTCGCTGTGGGAAGATGATTGCGTCTTGAGTAACTCTGTACGCTAATCGTACTGAGTAAACAATGTAGGGTCCACCATGATTTATGTATTTTATGAACTCTGTCCATCCATTTTAACAGATAATTTTAGGACTTGGGCCTAAAAAGGAAACATATCTAAACCTCAAATGGATAACACCATAAGAAATAGTGTTAATTGAACATTTACCGTTGAAAATTTCTTGGGGGCCACGAAAGTTTTAGGTCAAGCTTGTATTTGTTTTTCCCCTTCATCCAAGTCTATGTGATCTTGTGAACAGTTTGGATGAGAAATACACATCATCTTAGGCCCTAGAAAGGTTTCAACAGTGGAAGTCATTATTCCAACTGTTTCATATGCTATGGTCTACTTGATCTTTGGGTATGCTTAAATTTTGGTCTCAACCGCTAAAATAATATGTAAAAACAGATGCACGGTGTGGATAGACCAGATACATTCATGGTGGGCTGAACAGAGTTTACTCAGTATGATAAGAGAGTACAAAATAACTCAGTACACAATCCGATTTTGCTGTGGGAAGAGAATTACGTACTGAGTAAACTCTGTGGGGTCCAGTGATTTATGTATTTTTTCAACTCCATCCATCCATTTTAACAGATAATTTTAGGACATGAGCGTAAAAACGAAGCATATCTAAACCTCAAATGGATCACACCATACGAAACAGTGTCAATTGAACATTTACCGTTGAAAATTTCTTGGGGGCCACGGAAGTTTTGGATCAAGCTTGTAGTTGTTTTTTCCTTTCATCCATATCTGTGTGATCTTACGAACAGTTTGGATGAGAAATAAACATCACTGGGCCGTAGAAAGGTTTCAACGGTGGAAGTCATTATTTCAACTGTTTTCAATGGTATGGTCTACTTGATCTTTGGGTGTGCTTATATTTTGGTCTCAACCCTAAAATAAGATGGAAAAATGGATGGATGGCATGAATAGACCAGAATCATGGTGGGCCCAACAGAGATTACTCAGTATGATAAGAGCGTACTGAGTAACTCAGTAAGCAATCCGATTTCGCTGTGGGAAGAGGATTGCGTACTGAGTAACTCAGTACGGTAAGCGTACTGAGTAAACTATGAGGAGTCCACCGTGATTTATGTATTTTATCAACTCTGTCCATCCATTTTAACAGATAATTTTAGGACTTGAGCCTAAAAATGAAGCATAGCTAAACCTCAAATGGATCACACCAAAGGAAACAGTGTCAATTGAACATGTACCGTTGAAAATTTCTTGGGGGCCACGAAAGTTTTGGATCAAGCTTGTATTTGTTTGTTTTCCCTTCATCTATGTCCGTGTGATCTTATGAACAGTTTGGATGAGAAATAAACATCACCGTGGGCGCTAGAAAGGTTTCAACGATAGAAGTCATTATTCCAATTTTTTCCTATGGTATGGTCTACATGATCTTTGGGTATGCTTAAATTTTGGTCTCAACCCCTAAAATAATATGTAAAAATGGATGGAAGGTGTGGATAGACCTTATACATTCACGGTGGGCCCAAAGAGTTTACTCAGTTTGATGAGAGCGTACTGAGTAACTCAGTACGCAATCACATTTCGCTGTGGGAAGAGTATTGCGTACTGAGCTAAGCGTACTGGGCAAACTATGTGGGGTCCACCATGATTTATGTATTTTATCAACTCCGTCCATCCATTTTAACATATAATTTTAGGACTTGAGCCTAGAAACGAAGTATATCTAAACCTCAAATGGATCACACCATAGGAAATAATGTCAATTGAACATTTACTGTTGAAAACTTCTTGGGGACCGTGGAAGTTTTGGATCAAGCTTGTAGTAGTTTTTTCCCTTTATCCATGTGTGTGTGATCTTATGAACAGTTTGGATGAGAAATAAACATCATCGTGGGCCCTAGAAAGGTTTCAACGGTGGAAGTCATTATTCTAACTGTTTCCTATGGTCTGGTCTACTTGATCTTTGGGTATGCTTAAATTTTGGTCTCAACCCCTAAAATAATATGTAAAAATGGATGGATAGCATGGATAGACCAGATACATTCATGGTGGGACCAACAGAGTTTACTCAGTACGATAAGCGCGTACTGAGTAACTCTATACGCAATCCGATTTCGCTGTGGGAAGAGGTTTGCGTACTGAGTAACTGAGTACGCTAAGCGTACAGAGTAAACTATGTGGGGACTTGAGCCTAAAAATGAAGTATATCTAAACCTTAAATGGATCACACCATAGGAAACAGTGTCAACTGAACATTTACCGTTGAAAATTTCTTTGGGGCCACGGAAGTTTTGGATCAAGCTTGTATTTGTTTTTTCCCTTCATCCATGTCTATGTGATCTTATAAAAAGTTTGGATGAGAAATAAACATCATCGTGGGCCCTAGAAAGGTTTCAACGGTGGAAGTCATTATTCCAACTGTTTCCTATGGTATGGTTTTCATGATCTTTGGGTATGCTTAAATTTTGGTCTCAACCCCTAAAATAATATGTAAAAATGGATAGACTGTATGGATAGACCAGATACATTCATGGTGGGCCCAATAGAGTTTACTCAGTATGATAAGAGCGTACTAAGTAACTCATTACGCAATCTAATTTCGCTGTGGAAAGAGGATTGCGTACTGAGTAAACTATGTGGGGTCCACCATGATTTATGTATTTTGTCAACTCCGTCTAGCCATTTTAACAGATAAGTTTAGGACTTGAGCCTAAAAGCGAAGCGTATCTAAACCTCAAATGGATCACACCATAGGAAACAATGTCAATGGAACATTTACTATTGAAAATTTCTTTGGGGCTGCGAAAGTTTTGGATCGAGCTTCTATTTGTTTTTTTCCCTTCATTCATGTTTATGTGATCTTATGAACAGTTTGAAATAGACATCATCATGGGCCCTAGAAAGGTTTCTACGGTGGAAGTCATTATTCCAACTGTTTCCTATGGTATGGTCTACTTGATCTATGGGTATGCTTAAATTTGGGTCTCAACCCCTAAAATAATATGTAAAAATGGATGGACGGCGTGGATAGACCAGATACATTCACGGGGGGCCCAACAGAGTTTACTCAGTACGATAAGAGCGTAATGAGTAACTGAGTAACTCGGTTCGCTAAGCGTACTGAGTAAACTATGTGGGGCCCACCGTGATTTATGTATTTTATCAACTCCGTCCATCCATTTTAACAGATAATTTTAGGACTTGAGCCTAGAAATGAAGCATATCTAAACCTCAAATGGATAACACCATAGGAAATAGTGTCAGTTGAACATTTACCGTTGAAAATTTCTTGGGGGCCATGAAAGTTTTGGATCAAGCTTGTATTTGTTTTTTCCCTTCATCCAAGTCTGTGCGATCTTATGAACAGTTTGGATGAGAAATAAACATCATCTTGGTCCCTAGAAAGGTTTCAACGATGGAAGTCATTATTCCAATTGTTTCCTATGCTATGGTCTACTTGATCTTTGGGTATGCTTAAATTTTGGTCTTAACCCGTAAAATAACATGTAAAAATGGATGGACAGCGTGGATAGACCAGATACATTCATGGTGGGCACAAAAGAGTTTGCTCAGTACGATAAGAGCGTACTGAGTAACTCAGTACACAATCCGATTTCGTTGTGGGAAGAGGATTGCGTACTGAGTAAACTATGTGGGGTCCACCGTGATTTATGTATTTTATCAACTCCGTCCAACCATTTTAACAGATAATTTAGGGACTTGAGCCTAAAAACGAAGCATATCTAAACCTTAAATGGATCACACCATAGGAAACAATGTCAATTGAACATTTACCGTTGAAACTTTCTTTGGGGCCATGGAACTTTTGGATCAAGCTTGGAGTTGTTTTTTCCATTCATCCATATCTATGTGATCTTATGAATAGTTTGGATGAGAAATAAACGTCATCGTGGGCCCTAGAAAGGTTTTAACGGAGGAAGTCATTATTCTAACTGTTTCCTATGGTATGTTCTACTTGATCTTTGGGTATGCTTAAATTTTGGTCTCAACCGCTAAAATAATATGTAAAAATGGACGGACATCGTGGATAGACCAGATACATTCATTGTGGCCCAACGAAGTTTACTTGGTACTTATACATAATATCTTTCTCATTATCCTATCCGTTTTGGTTTGTGGGGTCCACTGTGATTTATGTATTTTATCAACTCCATCCATCCATTTTATCAGAAAATTTTAGGACTTGAGCCTAAGAACGAAGCATATCTAAACCTCAAATGGATCACACCATAGGAAAAAGTGTTAATTCAACATTTACCGTTGAAAATTTCTTGGGGGCCATGGATGTTTTGGATCAAGCTTGTAGTAGTTTTTTCCCTTCATCCATGTGTGTGTTATCCTATGAACAGTTTGGATGAGAAATAAACATCATCGTGGGCCTTAGAAAGGTTTCAACGGTGGAAGTCATTATTCCAACTGCTTCCTATGGTACGGTCTACTTGATCTTTAGGTATGCTTAAATTTTGTTCTCAACCCCTAAAATAATATGTAAAAACGGATGGACGGCGTCGATAGACCATATACGTCCACGATGGGCCCAACAGGGTTTACTCAGTACAATAAGAGCGTACTGAGTAACTCAGTATGCAATCCGTTTTCGCAGTGGGTAGAGGTTTGCATACTGAGTAAACTATGTGGGGTCCACTGTGATTTATGTATTTTATCAACTCCATCCATCCATTTTAACAGATAATTTTAGGACATGAGTCTAAAAATGAAGCATATCTAAACATCAAATGGATCACACCATAGGAAACAGTGTCAATTGAATATTTACGTTGAAAATTACTTGGGGGCCAAAGAAGTTTTGGATCAAGCTTGTAGTTGTTTTTTCCCTTCATCGATGTCTGTGTTATCTTATGAACAGTTTGGATGAGAAATAAACATCATCGTGGGCCCTAGAAAGTTTCAACGGTGGAAGTCATTATTCCAAATGTTCCCTGTGGTAAGGTCTACTTGATCTTTGGGTATGCTTAAATTTTGGTCGCAACCCCTAAAATAAAATGTAAAAATGGATGGACGGCGTGGATAGACCAGATACATTCACGGGGGGCCCAACAGAGTTTACTCAGTACGATAAGAGCGTAATGAGTAACTCAGTACGCAATCCGATTTCACTGTGGGAAGAGGATCACTTACTGAGAAAACTGTGTGGGGTGGACCGTGATTTATGAATTTTATCAGCTCTGTCCATCCATTTTAACAGGTAATTTTAGGGTTTGAGCATAAAAATGAAGCATATCTAAAGCTCAAATGGATCACACCATAGGAAACACTGTCAATTGAACATTTACCGTTGAAAATTTCTTTGGGGCCACGGAAGTTTTGGATCAAGCTTATATTTGTTTTTCCCTTCATCCATGTCTGTGTGATCTTATGAACAGTTTGGATGAGAAATAAACATCATCGTGGGCCCTAGAAAGGTTTCAACGGTGGAAGTCATTATTCCAACTATTTCCTATGGTATGGTCTACTTGATCTTTGGGTATGCTTAAATTTTGGTCGCAACCCCTAAAATAATATGTAAAAATGGATGGACGGTGTGGATAGACCAGATACATTCACGGTGGGCCCAACAGAGTTTACTCAGTTTGATAAGAGCGTACTGAGTAACTCAGTACGCAATCTGATTTCGCTGTGGGAAGAGTATTGCGTACTAAGTAACTGAGTATGCTAAGCGTACTGAGTAAACTATGTGGGGTCCCCGTGATTTATGTATTTTTATCAACTCCGTCCATCCATTTTAATTGATAATTTTAGGACTTGAGCCTAAAAACGAAGCATATCTAAACCTCAAATGGATCAAACCATTGGAAATAGTGTCAATTGAACATTTACTGTTGAAAATTTCTTGAGGGACACAGAAGTTCTGGATCAAGCTTGTATTTGTTTTTTCCCTTCATTCTTGTCAGTGTGATCTAATGAATAGTTTGGATGAGAGAAAAACATCATTGTCGGCCCGTGAAGGATTTCAACGGTGGAAGTCATTATTCCAACTGTTTCCTATGGTACGGTCTACTTGATCTTTAGGTATGCTTAAATTTTGTTCTCAACCCCTAAAATAATATGTAAAAATGGATGGATGGCGTCGATAGACCATATATATTCACGATGGGACCAACAGAGTTTACTCAGTATGATAAGAGCGTACTGAGTAACTCAGTATGCTATCCGTTTTCGCTGTGGGAAGAGGTTTGCGTCTTAGCGTAACTTGAGTAAGTAAACTATGTGGGGTCCACCATGATTTATGTATTTTATCAACTCACCATCCATTTTAACAGATAATTTTAGGACTTGAGCCTAAAAGAAGCATATCTAAACCTCATGGATCACACCATAAACATTGAAAATTTGAATCATTTCTTCAAAATTGTTTTATCGATCAAGCTTGTTTTTGGTTTTTCCCTTCATCCAAGTCTGTGTGATCTTATGAACAGTTTGGATGAGAAATAAACATCATCTTGGGCCCTAGAAAGGTTTCAACGGTGGAAGTCATTATTCCAACTGTTTCCTATGGTATGGTCTACTTGATCTTTGGGTATGCTTAAATTTTGGTCTCAACCCCTAAAATAATATGTAAAAATGGATGGACGGCGTGGATAGACCAGATACATTCACGGTGGGCACAAAAGAGTTTACTCAGTATGATAAGAGCGTACTAAGTAACTCGGTACACAATCCGATTTCGCTGTGGGAAGAGGATTGCGTACTGAGTTAGCGTACTAAGTAAACTATGTGGGGTCCACCATGATTTATGCTTTTATCAACTCTGTCCATCCATTTTAACAGATAATTTTAGGACTTGAGCCTAAAAACGAAGCATATCTAAACCTCAAATGGATCACACCATAGGAAACAGAGTCAATTGGACATTTACCGTTGAAAATTTCTTGGGGGCCACGGAAGTTTTGGATCAAGCTTGTATTTGTTTTTTCCCTTCATCCATGTCTGTGTGATCTTATGAACAGTTTGGATGAGAAATAAACATCATCGTGGGCCCTAGAAAGGTTTCAACGGTGGAAGTCATTATTCCAACTGTTTCCTATGGTATGGTCTACTTGATCTTTGGGTATGCTTAAATTTTGGTCTCAACCCCTAAAATAATATGTAAAAATGGATGGACGGCATGGATAGACCAGATACATTCACGGTGGGCCCAAAAGAGTTTACTTAGTATGATAAGTGCGTACTGAGTAACTCAATACGCAATCCAATTTCGCTGGGGGAAGAGGATTGCGTACTGAGTAACTCAGTACGTTAAGCGGACTAAGTAAACTATGTGGGGTCCACCATGATTTATGTATTTTATCAACTCTGTCCATCCATTTTAACAGATAATTTTAGGACTTGAGCCTAAAAATGAAGTATATCTAAACCTTAAATGGATCACACCATAGGAAACAGTGTCAATTGAACATTTACCGTTGAAAATTTCTTTGGGGCCATGGAACTTTTGGATCAAGCTTGGATTTGTTTTTTCCATTCATCCATATCTATGTGATCTTATGAACAGTTTGGATGAGAAATAAACCTCATCGTGGGCCCTAGAAAGGTTTCAACGGTGGAAGTCATTATTCCAACTGTTTCCTATGGTATGGTCTACTTGATCTTTGGGTATGCTTAAATTTTGGTCTCAACCCCTAAAATAATATGTAAAAATGGATGGACTATAAGGATAGACCAAATACATTCATGGTGGGCCCAAAAGAGTTTACTCAGTATGATAAGTGTGTACTGAGTAACTAAGTACGCAATCTGATTTCGCAGTGGGAAAAGGATTGCGTACTAAGTAACTCAATACGCTAAGCGTACGGAGTAAACTATGTTGGGTCCACCATGATTTATGTATTTTATCAACTCTATCCATCCATTTTAACAGATAATTTTAAGACTTGAGCCTAAAAACGAAGCATAGCTAAACCTCAAATGCATCACACCAAAGGAAACAGTGTCAATTAAACATTTACCCTTGAAAATTTCTTGGGGGCCACGGAAGTTTTCGATCAAGCTTGTATTCGTTTTTTCCCTTCATCCATGTCTATGTGATCTTATGAACAGTTTGGATGAGAAATAAACATCATCGTTGGCCCTAGAAAGGTTTCAACGGTGGAAGTCATTATTCCAATTGTTTCCTATGGTATGGTCTACATGATCTTTGGGTATGCTTAAATTTTGGTCTCAACCCCTAAAATAATATGTAAAAATGGATGGAAGGTGTGGATAGACCAGATACATTCACGGTGGACCCAACAGAGTTTACTCAGTTTGATAAGAGCATACTGAGTAACTCAGTACGCATTCTGATTTCGCTATGGGAAGAGTATTGCGTACTGAGTAACTCAGTACGCTAAGCGTACTGAGCAAACTATGTGGGGTCCAATGTGATTTATTTGTTTTATCAAGTTCTTCCATCCATTTTGACAGATAATTTTAGGATTTAAGCCTAAAAACGAAGCATATCTAAACCTCAAATGGATCAGACCATAGGAAATAGTGTCAATTGAACATTTACCATTGAAAATTTCTTAGGGGCCATGAAAGTTTTGGATCAAGCTTGTATTTATGTATGTGTGATCTTATGAGCAGTTTGGATGAGAAATAAACATCATCGTGGGCCCTAAAGGTTTTGACGGTGGAAGTCATTATTCCAACTGTTTCCTATGGTACGATCTACTTGATCTTTAGGTATGCTTAGATTTTGTTCTCAACCCCTAAAATAATATGTAAAAATGGATGGACGGCGTCGATAGACCATATACATTCATGATGGGACCAACAGAGTTTACTCAGTACGATAAGAGCGTACTGAGTAACTCAGTATGCTATCCGTTTTCGCTGTGGGAAGAGGTTTGCGTACTGAGTTAACCATGTGGGGTGCACCATGATTTATGTATTTTTTTAACTCCGGCCATCCATTTTATCAGATAATTTTAGGACATGAGACTAAAATTGAAGCATATTTAAACCTCAAATGGATCACACCATAGGAAACACTGTTAATTGAAAATTGACCGTTGAAAATAACTTGGGGGCCACAGAAGTTTTGGATCAAGCTTGCAGTATTTTTTTCCCTTCATCCATGTCTGTGTTATCTTATAAACAGTTTGGATGAGAAATAAACATCATCGTGGGCCCTAGAAAGGTTTCAACGGTGGAAGTCATTATTCCAACTGTTTCCTATGGTATGGTTTTCATGATCTTTGGGTATGCTTAAATTTTGGTCTCAACCCCTAAAATAATATGTAAAAATAGATGGACGGCGTGGGTAGACCAGAAACATTCACAGTGGGCTCAACAGAGTTTACTCAATACGATAAGAGCATACTGAGTAACTCAGTACGCAATCCGATTTCGCAGTGGGAAGAGGATTGCGTACTGAGTAAACTGTGTGGGGTCCACCCTGTTTTTTGCATTTTATCAACACCGACCATCCATTTTAACAGAAAATTTTAGGACTTGAGCCTAAAAACGAAGTACATCTAAACCTCAAATGGATCACACCATATGAAACAGTGTCAATTATACATTTACCGTTGAAAATTTCTTGGGGGCCACGGCAGTTTTGGATCAAGCTTGTATTTGTTTTTTCCCATCACCCATGTCTGTGTGATCTTAGGAACAGTTTGGATGAGCAATAAACATCCCTGTGGGCCCTAGAAAGGTTTCAACGGTGGTAGTCATTATTCCAACTGTTTCCTAGGGTATGGTCTACTTGATCTTTGGGTATACTTAAATTTTGATTTCAACTCCTAAAATAATATGGAAAAATGGATGGACAACGTGGATAGACCAGATACATTCACGGTGGGCCCAACAGAGTTTACTCAGTACGATAAGAGCGTTACGAGTAACTCAGTACACAATCTGATTTCTAATAGATAATTTTAGGACTTGAGCCTAAAAATGAAGTATATCTAAACCTTAAATGGATCACACCATAGGAAACAGTGCCAACTGAACATTTACCGTTGAAAATTTCTTTGGGGCCACGGAAGTTTTGGATCAAGCTTGCAGTTGTCTTTTCCCTTCATCCATGTCTGTGTGATCTTATGAATAGTTTGGATGAGAAATAAACATCAACGGCCCTAGAAAGGTTTCAACGGTGGAAGTCATTATTCCAATTGTTTCCTATGATATGGTCTACTTGATCTTTGGGTATGCTTAAATTTTGGTCTCAACCCCTAAAATAATATGTAAAAATGGATGGACAGCATCGATAGACCAGATACATTCACGGTGGGCCCAACACAATTTACTCAGTACGATAAGAGCGTACTGAGTAACTTAGTAAGCAATCCGATTTCACTCTGGGAAGAGGTTTGCGTACTGAGTAACTCAGTACGATAAGCATACTGAGTAAACTATGTGGGATCCACCATGATTTATGTATTTTATCAACTCCGTCCATCCATTTTAACAGATAATTTTAGGACTTGAGCCTAAAACTGAAGCATATCTAAATCTCAAATGGATCACACCATAGGAAACAGTGTCAATTGAACATTTTCTGTTGAAAATTTCTTTGGGGCCACGGATCTTTCGGATCAAGCTTGTATTTGTTTTTTCCGTTCATCCATATCTATGTGATCTTATGAACAGTTTGGATGAGAAATAAACTTGATCGTGGGCCCTAGAAAGGTCTCAACGGTGGAAGTCATTATTCCAACTATTTCCTATGGTACGGTCTACTTGATGTTTGGGTATGCTTAAATTTTGGTCTCAACCCCTCAAATAATATGTAAAAATGGATGGACGGCATGGATAGACCAGATACATTCATTGTGGGCCCAACAGAGTTTACTCAGTATGATAAGAGCAAACTGAGTAACTCGGTAAGCAATCAGATTTCGCTGTGGGAAGAGGATTGCGTATGGTGTAACTCAGTACGCTAAGCATACTGAGTAAACTATGTGGGGTCCTCTGTGATTTATTTATTTTATCAACTTCATCCATCCATTTTCATAGATAATTTTAGGACTTGAGCCTAAAAATGAAGCATATCCAAACACCAAATGGATCACACCATAGGAAACAGTGTCAATTGAACATTTACAGTTGAAAATTTCTTGGGGGCCACGAAAGTTTTGGATCAAGCTTGTAGTTGTTTTTTCCCTTCATCCTTGTGTGTGTGATCTTATGAACAGTTTGGATGAGAAATAAACATCATCGTGGGCCCTAGAAAGGTTTGGAAGTCATTATTCTAACTGTTTCTGATGGTATGGTCTACTTGATCTTTGGGTATGCTTAAATTTTGGTCTCAACACCTAAAATAATATGTAAAATAGGATGGATGGCGTGGACAGACCAGATACATTCGCAGTGCACCCAACAAAGTTTGCTCAGTATGATAAGAGCGTACTGAGTAACTCAGTACGCAATCTGATTTCGCTATGGGAAGAGGATTGCGTAATGTGTAAACTATGTGGGGCCCACCATGATTTACGTATTTTATCAACTCTGTCCATCCATTTTAACAGATAATTTTGGACTTGAGCCTAAAAACGAAGCATATCTACACCTCAAATGGATCACACCATTGGAAATAGTGTCAATTGAACATTTACCGTTGAAAATTTCTTGAGGGACACAGAAGTTTTGGATCAAGCTTGTATTTATTTTTTCCCTTCATCCTTGTCTGTGTGATCTTATGAACTATTTGGATGAGAAATAAACATCATCGTCGTCCTTAGAAAGGTTTCAACGGTGGAAGTCATTATTCCAACTGTTTCCTATGGTATGGTCTACTTAATCTTTGCATATCCTTAAATTTTGGTCTCAACCCCTAAAATAATATGCAAAAATGGATGCACAGCGTGGATAGATTGATACATATACGGTGGGCCCAAAAGAGTTTACTCAGTACGATCAGAGCGTACTGAGTAACTCAATACACAATCCGATTTCGTTGTGGGAAGAGGTTTGCATATTGAGTAACTCAGTACGCTAAGCGTACTTAGTAAACTATGTGGGGTCTATCGTGATTTATATATTTTATCAACTCTGTCCATCCATTTTAACTGATAATTTTAGGACTTGAGCCTAAAAACGAAGCATATCTAAACCTCAAATGGATCACACCATAGGAAACAGTGTCTATTAAACATTTAAGGCTAAAAATTTCTTGGGGGCCACAGAAGTTTTGGATCAAGCTTTTATTTGTTTTTTCCCTTCATCCATGTCTATGTGATCTTATGAACAGTTTGGATGAGAAATAAACATCATCGTGGGCCCTAGAAAGTTTCAACGGTGGAAGTCATTATTCCAACTGTTTCATATGGTATGGTCTACTTGATCTTTCCGTATGCTTAAATTTTGTTCTCAACCCCTAAAATAATATGTAAAAATGGATGGACGGCGTGGATACACCATATACATTCACGGTGGGCCCAACAGAGTTTACTCAGTACGATAAGAGCGTACTGAGTAACTCAGATATGTATTTTATCAACTCTGTCCATCCATTTTAGCAGATAATTTTAGGACTTGAGCCTAAAAACGAAGCATATCTAAACCTCAAATGGATCACACCATAGGAAATAGTGTCAATTGATCATTTACCGTTGAAAATTTCTTAGGGGCCACGAAAGTTTTAGATCAAGCTTGCATTTGTTTTTTCACTTCATCCATGTCTGTGTGATCTTATGATTAGTTTGGATGAGAAATAAACATCATCGTGGGCCCAAGAAAGGTTTCTACAGTGGAAGTCATTATTCCAATTGTTTCCTATGGTATGGTGTACTTGATCTTTGGGTATGCTTAAATTTTGGTCTCAACCCCTAAAATAATATGTAAAAATAGATGGACAGCGTGGATAGACTAGATACATTCATGGTGGGGCCAACAGAGTTTACTCAGTACGATAAGAGCGTACTGAGTAAACTATGTGGGGTCCACCGTGATTTATGTATTTTATCAACTCCGTCCATCCATTTTAACAGATAATTTTAGGACTTGAGCCTAAACAAAGCATATCCAAACCTCAAATGGATCACACCATAGGAAACATTGTCAATTGAACATTTACCGTTGAAAATTTCTTAGGGGGCCATAGAAGTTTTGGATCAAGCTTGTATTTGTTTTTTCCCTTCATCCATATCTGTGTGATCCTATAAACAATTTGGATGAGAAATAAACATCATTGTGGGCCCTAAAAAGGTTTTAATGGTGGAAGTCATTATTCCAACTGTTTCCTATGGTGTGGTCTACTTGATCTTTGGGTATGCTTAAATTTTGGTCTCAACCCTTAAAAGAATATGTAATAATGGATGGATGGTGTGGATAGAACAGATACATTTATGGTGGGCTGAAGAGAGTTTACTCAGTACGATAAGAGCGTACTGAGTAACTCAGTACACAATTCGATTTCGCTGTGGGGAGAGGATTGCGTACTAAGTATACTATGTGGGGTCCACCATGATATATGTATTTAATCAACTCTGTCCATCCATTTTAACAAATAATTTTAGGACTGGAGCATAAAAGCGAAGCATATCTAAACCTCAAATGTATCACAGCATATGAAACAGTCTCAATTGGACATTTACCGTTGAAAATTTCTTGGGGGTTATGGAAGTTTTGGATCAAGCTTGTATTTGTTTTTTCCCTTCATCCATGTCTGTGTGATCTTATGAACAGTTTGGATAAGAAATAAACTTCATCGTGGGCCCTAGAAAGGTTTCAACGGTGGAAGTCATTATTCCAATGGTTTCTTGGTATGTTCTACTTGATCTTTGGGTATGCTTAAATTTTGGTCTCAACCGCTAAAATAATATGTAAAAATGGACGGACAGTGTGGATAGACCAGATACATTCATTGTGGCCCCAGTAGAGTTTACTCAGTACGCAATCCGATTTCGCTGTGGGAAGAGGATTCCGTACTGAGTAACTCAGTACGCTAAGCGTACTAAGTAAACACTGTGGGGTCCACGGTGATTTATGTATTTTATCAACTCCATCCATTCATTTTAACAGCTAATTTTAAGACTTGAGCCTAAAAACGAAGCATATCTAAACCTCAAATGGATCACACCATAGGAAACAGTGTCAATTAAACATTTACCGTTGAAAATTTCTTGGGGGCGATGGAAGTTTTGGATCAAGCTTGTAATTGTCTTTTCCCTTCATCCATGTCTGTGTGATCTTATGAATAGTTTGGATGCGAAATAAACAACATCGTCGGCCCAGAAAGGTTTCAAAGGTGGAAGTCATTATTCCAACTATTTTCTATGGTATGGTCTACTTGATCTTTGGGTATGCTTAAATTTTGGTCTTAACCCCTAAAATAAGATGGAAAAATGGATGGATGGTGTGAATAGACCAGATACATTCACGGTGGGCCTAACTGAGTTTACTTAGTACGATAAGAGCGTACTGAGTAACGCGGTACGCAATACAATTTCGCTGTGGGAGGAGGTTTGCGTACTGAGTAACTCAGTATGCTAAGCATACTGAGTAACCTATGCGGGGTCCACCATGAATTATGTATTCTTTCAACTCCATCCATCCATTTTAATAGATAATTTTAGGGCTTAAGCCTAAAAACAAAGCATATCTAAACCTCAAATGGATCACACCATAGGAAACAGTGTCAATTGACCGTTTACAGTTGAAAATTTCTTGGGGGCTACAGAAGTTTTGGATCAAGCTTGTATTTGCTTTTTCCCTTCATCTATGTCTGTGTGATCTTATGAACAGTTTGGATGAGAAATAAACATTATTGTGGGCCCTAGAAAGGTTTCAACAGTGGAAGTCATTATTCCAACTGTTTCCTATGGTATGGTCTGCTTAATCTTTTAGTATGCTTAAATTTTGGTCTCAACCCCTCACATGATATGAAAAAAAATGGATGGACAGCATGAATAGACCAGATACGTTCATCGTGGGCCCAACAGAGTTTACTCAGTACGATATGAGCATACTGATACTCAGTACGCAATCCGATTTCACAATTGAAGTGGATTGCGTAGTAAGTCACTCGGGTCCACCTTAATTTATGTATTTTATCAACTCCGTCCATCCATTTTAACAGATAATTTTAAAACTTGAGTCTAAAAACAAAGCATATCTAAACCTCAAATGGATCACACCATAGGAAACAGTGTCAATTGAACATTTACCGTTGAAAATTTCTTGGAGGCCAAGGAAGTTTTGGATCAAGCTTGTATTCTTTTTTTGCCTTCATCCATGTCTGTGTGATCTTATGAACAGTTTGGATGGGAAATAAACAACATCGTCCGCCCTAGAAAGGTTTCAACGATGGAAGTCATTATTCCAACATTTTCCTATGGTATGGTCTACTTGATCTTTGGGTATGCTTAAATTTTGGTCTCAACCCCTAAAATAATATGTAAAAATGGATGGACGGCATGGATAGACCAGATACATTCACAGTGGGCACAAAAGAGTTTACTCAGTACGATAAGAGCGTACTGAGTAACTCAGTACATAATCCAATTTCGCTGTGGGAAGAGGATTGCGTACAAAGTAACTCAGTAAGCTAAGCGTACTAAGTAAACTACGATGGGGTCCACTGTGATTTATGTATTTTATCAACTCCGTCCATCCATTTGAACAGATAATTTTAGGACTTTAGCCTAAAACTGAAGCATATCTAAATCTCAAATGGATCACACCATAGGAAACAGTGTCAATTGAAAATTTACTGTTGAAAATAACTTGGGGGCCACGGAAGTTTTGGATCAAGCTTGCAGTATTTTTTTCCTTCATCCATGTCTGTGTTATCTTATAAACAGTTTGGATGAGAAATAAACATCATCGTGGGCCCTAGAAAGGTTTCAACGGTGGTAGTCATTATTCCAAATGTTTCCTGTGGTAAGGTCTACTTGATCTTTGGGTATGCTTAAATTTTGGTCGCAACCCCTAAAATAATATGTAAAAATGGATGGACGGTGTGGATAGACCAGATACATTCACGGTGGGCCCAACAGAGTTTACTCAGTACGATAATAGCGTACTGAGTAACTCAGTGCGCAATCGGGTCTTGGCACAAAATTTTTCGGGTCATTACAAAACTATGTGGGGTCCACCATGATTTATGTATTTTATCAACTCCGTCCATCTATTTTAATAGATAATTTTAGGACTTGAGCCTAAAAACGAACCATATCTAAACTTCAAATGGATAACACCATAGGAAATAGTGTCAATTGAACATTTACTGTTGAAAATTTCTTGGGGGCCACGAAACTTTTGGATCAAGCTTGTATTTATTTTTTCCCATCATCCAAATATGTGTGATCTTATGAACAGTTTGGATGAGAAATAAACATCATCGTGGGCCTTAGAAAGGTTTCTACGGTGGAAGTCATTATACCAACTGTTTCCTATGGTATGGTCTACTTGATCTATGGGTATCTGTAAATTTTGGTCTCAACCCCTAAAATAATATGTAAAAATGGAGGGATGGCGTGGATAGACCAGATACATTTACGGTGGGCACAAAAGAGTTTACTCAGTATGATAAGAGCATACTGAGTAACTCAGTACGCAATCCGATTTCGCTGTGGGTGGAGGATTGTGTACTAAGTAACTCAGTACGCTAATCGTACTAAGTAAACTATGTGGGGTCCACCATGATTTATGTTTTTTATCAACTCTGTCCATCCATTTTAACAGATAATTTTAGGACTTGGGCCTAAAAAGGAAACATATCTAAACCTCAAATGGATAACACCATAAGAAATAGTGTCAATTAAACATTTACCGTTGAAAATTTCTTGGGGGCCACGAAAGTTTTGGGTCAAGCTTGTATTTGTTTTTTCCCTTCATCCAAGTCTGTGTGATCTTATGAATAATTTAGATGAGAAATAAACATCATCTTGGGCCCTAGAAAGGTTTCAACAGTGGAAGTCATTATTCCAAATGTTCCCTGTGGTAAGGTCTACTTGATCTTTGGGTATGCTTAAATTTTGGTCGCAACCCCTAAAATAAAATGTAAAAATGGATGGACGGCGTGGATAGACCAGATACATTCACGGTGGGCCCAACAGAGTTTACTCAGTATGATAAGTTCGTACTGAGTAACTCAGTACGCATTCCGATTTCGCTGTGGGAAGAGGATTGCGTAGTGAGTAACTCAGTACGTTAAGCGGACTGAGTAGACTATGTGGGGTCCACCGTGATTTATGTATTTTTTCAACTCCATCCATCCATTTTAACAGATAATTTTAGGACATGAGCATAAAAACGAAGCATATCTAAACCTCAAATGGATCACACCATACGAAACAGTGTCAATTGAACATTTACCGTTGAAAATTTCTTGGGGGCCACGGAAGTTTTGGATCAAGCTTGTAGTTGTTTTTTCCTTTCATCCATATCTGTGTGATCTTACGAACAGTTTGGATGAGAAATAAACATGATCAAGGGCCTTAGAAAGGTTTCAACGGTGGAAGACATTATTCCATCTGTTTCCTATGGTATGGTCTACTTTATCTTTGGGTATGCTTAAATTTTAGTCACAACCCCTAAAATAATATGTAAAAACGGATGGACGGCGTGGATAGACCAAATACATTCATGGTGGGCCGAACAGAGTTTACTCAGTACGATAAGAGCGTACTGAGTAAATGAGTAGGCAATTCGATTTCGCTGTGGGAAGAGGATTTTGTACCGAGTAAACTATGTGGGGTCCACCGTGATTTATGTATTTTATTAACTCTGTCCATCATCCATTTTAAGAGATAATTTTAGGACTTGAGCTAAAAAAACGAAGCATATCTAAACCTTAAATGGATCACACCATAAGAAATAGTGTCAATTGAACATTTACCGTTGAAAATTTCATGGGGGCCACAGAAGTTTTGGATCTAGCTTGTATTTGTTTTTTCCCTTCATCCATGTTTGTGTGATCTTATGAACAGTTTGGATGAGAAATAAACATTATCATGGGCCCTAGAAAGGTTTCAACGGTGGAAGTCATTATTCCAACTATTTCCTATGGTATGGTCTACTTGATCTTTGGGTATGCTTAAATTTTGGTCTCAACCCCTAAAGTAATATGTAAAAACATATGGACGATGTGGATAGACCAGATACAATCACGGTAGTCCCAACAGAGTTTACTCAATACGATAAGAGCATACTGAGTAACTCAGTACTCAATGCGATTTCGTTTTAAATGATTTTTAAACTCGCAAGTATACGAATCAGATGCACATACAGTACGTATTACGAGAACGTTCCCACGAGGACAGGTCGTCACAATTCAAATCTATCAGTCTCCTTAACTAATCCAACAAATAATCGAATGAATTACAAAGCACAATATTATGAAAAATAATTAATTAAGAACAGGGAAGAAAATTCAATTAGAGAGAGCACTAGGACTTTCGAATCCACCCTAATTATCCTAACCCTTGTTTTGTCTGTTGATTCACCTTGATCTAGATTGATACCACTTAAATAGAGAAAGCACAATCTGTGTCCTTAATCGGGCATACAGACTGTCTAATTCCTTTAAGCAATGCCATGAATGACATATCCCATATCCTTGGTTGGGCATAAGGGATGTACAATTCATTAAAGCATCCTGTTTCTTCCTCTATAGGAAACCTGTTCCTGATCAGACACAAGCACCTATAATAAGCATCCAAACAACATCCATATATATACTTTGGTCAAGTTCATAGATGGAGAAGTATAGAATTTAAACCCATAAAGCCCACTTAAAGAAAGAAACAAATTAATTGAAATTCAAAGTAAATCAACCAATACAAGAGCTAATCAAATTAGGGGCTTCATCTCAGCACCTGAGAGATTAGTGACCCATAAAATTCATGAAAAATATTAAATAAAATTCATAAAAATTAAACACCAAACCAATCGATCTCTCTTCTTTCTTCTCTTTATTCTCTTTCTTCTCTTCCTTGCTCCAGATCTGGAATCCCCTGGTTCTGAATGACTTTCCCACGTCCAAAACTCCCCTTCTATAGCTGATGGGGTCGGTGGCAGAGTCGTAGAAGGACTCGAAGTGCAATTTTTTGCAGCCGTGATCGGTGGGCCCCACAGAGGCATTTTCTGGAAAATCTACCCCGTCCATTGGATTCAGGACGAAATTTCAGTCAAGAATAGGTGGTTTTGAAGGTCCATTAGTGCGGCCCAGAGAAGAAAATACAAAAAGATCAGTTTTGAACGTCCCGGGGCAGTCTACTTTTGGCCTCTGCACCGCACACGTGTGTACGCATGGGCGAGGAATATCAACATGGTTTTGAAGCTCTCGACGCCCTCTACACGATGGACGGATCAGATCTTCCATTTGAACGAAGATGGTGGGCCACAACCGCCCGGAAGTCAGCTCTTCGCGGACGTGCGTAAGCCTTCGCACGTCCGGCGCTGTGATGCTCGGTGGGCCCCACATAAGCGTTTTCGGAGAAATCCACCCCGTCCATTGGATAGAGGACGCAATTTCGTTCAAAGATGGATGGTTTTGAACTTGCGTGGACGCGGCCCAAAGAAGGAATCATGCTGTTTTCATTCTGGACGTCAGGGAGCCCTTTTGTGGCCTCTGTACCGCACACGTGTGTCCGCATGGGAGTGGAATATCGCATGGTTTTGTAGTTCTCGAACCCATCTACACGATGGACGGCTCGGATCGGCCGTACGTGTTACCGGTGGGGCCCACAGCGGTCCGTAAAAAGCGGTCTTTCCGCCCATCCGTACGGGTGACGTACAGGGCCCACAATCCTTCACAAAAACGGCCAGCGGAAGACGCTACGCGGACGCGAAAACAACTTCCGTGGCAATGGTGGGACCCATTTTGATAATTATTTCAATAATCCACTCCGTCCATTGCATGGAGGATGAAACAACGGCTAGGAATGCCCAATTTCGAGTTAGAGTTGCGGTGGCCCACAGAGTTTTGAACTCACCGTCCATTCTATTTTTAAACAATTGAAAAACTAATAACGTGGTGTCTTCAAATTCCGTCAGCTAGGCACAGGTTGTGGCTGCCCCAGGGAACGAATGAACGGTCGAGATCAACCGTACGGACGATGGGTGGGGCCCACAACTGCAACCGATCAACGCGTTTGCGAACGCTATAACGGCAGTTGCCGTTTTTGCTGAAGACGGTCGGTCAAACCGACTTTGACGGGTTTTAGTGGTCGGGTGCGGCGCGGCTACGCGTGTCTTCAATACACACACCACCCATGCGGGGTCCACTACGATGCTGTAGTGAAATCTAATCCATCCATCCTGTTTCACATCTTATTCAAACCGTCTGGGTCAAAATTGATGTATATCCAGATTGTAACTAAAATTGGAGATTAATGGGCTAATCCAGTTGGCCCACTTCTCGAGATATCCAATGGTTGAAATTTAATATGTACGGTTTATTTATGGCATCCAGGCCATATATGAAGTTTCGAGTCAATCGGATGGCGGGAACCATGTGATCTTGCATTCTGGACCATTTTCGGGCCTTTTTAATGTGAACGGCTTGATTTCCTCGGTTCCTGGCATATAAATTCTTCAATCTTAGTTCTCTGGGGTGCGTGCCTTGCTCTGGAGACTTTGGATCATAAAATCCATGCCTTTAACATCAATTTTCAATACACACTCCTGATTTCATCCTGTAATAAAAACACGAGTAAAACACTCCATTAAGCCTCATCATGTACGTCAATTTAGGCAATTACTGGGGTCTGATATGCAATATTTGACCCTGATCACAACCCCCAACCAGCATTTTGCTAGTCCCGAGCAAAACATGCGAAAAATAATTTTAGAAATAAAAGATGATTCCTGTAACTCAAGTAACTTGTGAACAGACAGTTGAGATGTGAAAATTCTAAGATTCATGAATGGTAAGTAGAATTTTCTCCTGAAATCAAGCTCACAGTAGACTTCATAATCAAGTTCAACATATTAATCCATTAATTAGAACATTCCTAAACATTGAGTTCCACAGGTGTATAGTATAATCTCAGCTTACAGTCATTAAGAGTTCCAATAATGAATTTCCTGCTAAAATTGATAATTAACAACAGAATTCCTGACAACCAACACTAGCATTTTAGAAATTTTTTTTTTTTATTTTTTTTTATTTTTTTTTATTTTCTTTATGAACAGTACACCAAGGAAGGGAATCAAATTCTTACCTATAGGGAGCAAACCTATGGCGAAAACTCGTCGCCTCATTTTTTTATAAGTCAACTATGGAGAATCAAATCTACACCTATAGGGAGCAAACCTATGGTGAAGATTATGTGACTTAGCCTTTTAATTCTTCTTTTTACCAAGTTAATCATTCAGTTATCGAACCAAAACTTAATGTGCAAGCGAGATGTGATATGTGAAATCATGACTCAATCAATGTTTACAACGTCTAATCATGGATTAACAATTCAAAATTGACTGTGAAATCAAGCAGATGGCCAAATCTAAGAGTCATTAGTTACCAACATCATGTATCTTATAATGTTAAAATCACAACTATCCTTCAAAATCACTTTGAATTCAATAGAAATTCAGTAAAAATTTTAAAATTTTCACAAATTTTGCTCAAGACCAAGAAAATACTGATTAGGTAACCTAATCTCCCACCCCCAACCTAAAATCGACATTGTCCTCAATGTAAAAGAAATAAACAAGCAATGCACATGGGACAACGAGAATAAAAGAGGAGTGATGAAAAGATAATACCTGGATGGAGAATCAAGAAGCTTTCTCAAAATTTGTGAAAAATTTCAACGTAAAAGCGAGTTAGCACAAGAGAGAAATCAACATAAGCAAAAATAACAAAAAGAAAAACAAAAGAAGATCCTACCTATACCACTTTCGCAGGTGCTCTCGATTGCATTTAGCGCATGCAACAAGCCTTTAAACCCCTAGGTTACCCCTAGTGGACGAGTTGTAGTCTCGTGAGGGTTTGCAAATGTTACCCACAAACATTGAAGTAACTAACTAAGAAAAATGAAAATGAATGAAATAAAAAGCAATACAATAAAGCAAAAGGCTGGGTTGCCTCCCATGAGCGCTAAGTTTAACGTCTTCAGCCAGACAAGAACGGACCATGAATGAAATAATCTTTATAACCAGGGTCCGCCAAAGAAATTACCTTAACACTTTCATTAACCGATCCCAGACAAGTGATGTGAGTTCCCATGAACTGTGCTATCTGAAATAAGGCAACTGACACTGTCGTCAAATAATTTAAGGACTTCTGCTCGAACGACTTCTTCTATGTTAGGATCACGCTTCCTTTGCATGTTATGCGATATTACCACAGCATGATCCATCCATACAGTGGGGCATACTCCCTGGATTTTTTCTATCTTCCGTTCAATTGCCGCCTTATATGCTCTAAGAACATTAAGCAGCCTGCTCGCCTTTGTCTTCTCAGAGTTACAAACTATGCTGTCAGGAAGAGTCTCAGAGGGATGAAGAGGTTCCACTTTCGCTCTCCATTTTTCAGTCTCCAATATAGGAGTAGAGTCGAGCAATGCATTGACTTCATGGATGGGACTATCAATGTCAAAATCCATGCCCGATTGTGCTAAGCATGTCTCAAGAGGATCTTCAATAGTTGTACGGTAGGAGTCCTGCACAAGGCTCTCGATCATGTTGAATTCAATTATGTCATCCAATTCTGAGTGTTGTTGTACTTCATTAAAAACATTGAGTTTTATATTCTTGTTACCAAAGGACTTTTTCATAAATCCATTCCGCAATTGATAATAGCATTAGATGTGGCCAAAAATGGACGACCCAAAATGACTGGGATCTGACTATGAAGATTCTGGACAGGCTGAGTATCTATAACTATGAAATCCACTGGAAAATAAAATTTATCAACCTGGATTAACACATCTTCAATAACACCCTGGGGCACCTTGATAGATCTATCGGCTAGTTGTAATGTTACCTTAGTCGGTTTCAACTCACCAAGTCCTATGGTTCCCATCACGTGTATGGTAACAAATTGACGCTCGCCCCTAAATCAAGTAAGGCCTTCCCGATCTTATGATCTCCTATGCCGCAAGAAATGGTGGGAGCTCCTGGATCCCTAAATTTAGGAGGGGTGTTATGTTGAATCATGGAGTTGAGCTGCTCTGCAAGGAAGACTTTCTTATGAACATTTTGCTTACGCTTTTGAGTGCATAAATCTTTAAGAAACTTAGCGTAAGCAGGGACTTGCTTGATAGCGTCAAGCAACGGGATGTTGACTTGCACTTTTTGAAACACATCCAAGATTTCATCATAGTTATTTCTTTTCTTTATTGGTGCCAAGACGTTGAGGAAAGGGTGCTTTGGGCACATAAGGTGGCACATTAATGGCTCTTGGAGAGTCAGAGAGCTTTTGGACTTTGGATGCATTGGTATGGCTCTCTGCTTCAGATCTTCTGTTTTAGAATTTGATTCATCCCCAGGCATCTCTATTCTGTTATCAATCTGCTCGCTTGACCTAAGGGTAGTGATCGATTTGGCCTGTTCATGATATTGCCCTTGGTTGGAATTAGAGCCAATCTCATACTGTCCCTTTGGATTAGCCTCGGGTTGGCTAGGGAACTTGCCCTTCTCTCTCTCACTCAATGTGGCAGCTAGTTGACCCATTTGTACTTCTAGCTTGGCAATGGATTGTGCATTTGCATGTAAGCTTTCCTGGTTGGCCAGTAAGGTTTGTTCGGGTGTCTTTTTGGAATTGGAGAGAACTCCGCATGAAAAGATGGAGTGTATCCTCAAGAGATGGTTTCCTTGATTGTGTAGGCAATTGTTGATATTGTGGAAACTGTTGAGGTTGTTGACTGCCAACTTGGAGGTGCGGTTGCATGGGAGGATTTTCAGATGGTCCTCCTTGTTGTGGTCCTTTTGCCCAAGAGAAATTTGGATGTCTAGCCCACCCGGGGTTGTATGTGTTCGAGTAAGGATCATTCCCAGATTTTTGAAAAGTGTTCATAGCATGAACTTGTTCAGAGAGAAGTTCTGGGAATGCTGCACCAGATGGACAAGACTGCATAGGATGGGCAGGACTAGAACATGTGGCATATGCCTCGACTTGAGCGGTTTGTGGTGGTCCATTATTTAATACCAGAGCATCAACTTTCTTTGTCAGGTTATCACGCTTGGCGCTCAACTCTGGTATGACTCCTATCTCATATATACCACCTCTCTTTGGGGGTTGGGGACTTTTGTCACCTCTATTTGAATAATCCCATTTTGGGAATTTTCGCACAAGGTTTCAAAGAAGTTCCACGCTTCGACATCACTTTTGGTCATGAATGACCCTCCACTGGTGGCATCAACCATGCGACGGTTCTGTGGTGTCAGACCGTCATAGAAGTATTGAACTTGTTGCCATTTCTCAAAACCATGGTGAGGACATTTAAGAAGCAAGTCCTTCCATCTTTCCCAACATTCATGAAAGTGCTCGCCCTCTTTTTGTGTGAAGTTAGTAATTTCTCTACGGAGGGCATTGGTTTTATGAACGGGGAAGAACTTGTTTAAGAACTTCTTAGACAGTTGGTCCCATGTAGTGATAGATCCAACTTCTAGAGAATTCAACCATGCTTTCGCCTTATCCTTCAAAGAAAAAGGAAACAGGCGTAGGCGGATCGAATCGTCTGAGAAGTTTTGGAACTTAAAGGTGGAGCAAATGTTTAAGAATTCTTTCACATGATGATATGGGTCCTCCTTGTCCAATCCATAAAAGGATGGCAACAATTGTATGACTCCAGGTTTAAGTTCAAAGTGTGCTGCCGTAGTAGTTGGCAACACTATGCATGAAGGCGCATTAAATTGGACAGGAGCTGAATAATCTTTGAGAGCTTTAACTTCAGTCTCATTCGCCATTTCAACAGGATTATTTCTCAATCTTTCACGAATTGTTCTTTCAATCTCAGGATCAAACGGTGCTAGTTCTAAATTCAGAGACCTACGTCCTAGCATAAACTATGTTATTGCAATGTAAGAAAGAAAATTAAACAAAGAAGCAACCTAAGAGAAATAAAACTAGACCTAGAAACTATGAGATTCTAAAACAAGTTAAAACTATGTAAATAAGAATGGGAAGAAAGAACCCGGGAAAGGAGATGATTGATGTCTGAAGAATAGAGAGCTCCTCCTTTTGAAGACAATGTTAGCAGCTTCCTTCCTTAATTCCTGTAAACAAAAAGAAAACAAAAATAAATTAAATTCACTAAAATAATGCTAGAAAAAAAATCCTAAGCAATGGTTAATTTCTAAAAAAGAAAGTTTGTAATCTTAGAAATAAAAAAAACTAAGTTAGTTTCTAAAAAGGAAAAATTCCTAAAAAATAGGAAATTAGAAAATAAGAGAGAAACTTTCTAAAAATAAAAATAAAACCTAAAGACTCTTCTAAAAATAATAAAACCTAAACTAGAAGATAGAAAGTTACTTGAAAGAAGAATCAGAATCTAGAATTAGAAAATAGGAAATTTCTAAAAATAAAAAAAATAAAATAGCCTAGAAATAGAAACTTCCTAAAAAAATAAAAAATAAAACCTTAATTTTAAAAATAGATATTAGAAGAAAATAGAAAATTTGGAAAGAGATTACCAAATTAGTAGTTTATGTCAGGTCCCTACAAAACAGGAAATAGGTTAGTTTCTAAAAAAATTTAACCTAAAGTTAGTAAAAAAAAACCTAAGACTATGAATTATGATAAGAGAGAATCCTAAATCCAATTGGACCGAAACAGTCCCCGGCAGCGGCGCCAAAAACTTGATGTTTTATTTAAACCAACATGATTTAAATGATTTTTAAACTCGCAAGTATACGAATCAGATGTAGATACGGTACGTATTACGAGATCGTTCCCACGAGGACTGGTCGTCACAATTCAAATCTATGATTCTCCTTAACTAATCCAACAAATAATGGAATGAATTACTAAGCACAATTTTATGAAAAATAATTAATTAAGAACAGGGAAGAAAATTCAATCAGAGAGAGAGCACTAGGACTTTCGAATCCACCCCTAATTATCCTAACCCTTGTTTTGTCTGTTGATTCACCTTGATCTAGTTTGATACCACTTTAATAGAGAAAGCACAATCTGTGTCCTTAATTGGGCATACAAACTGTCTAATTCCTTTAAGCAATGCCATGAATGACATATCCCATATCCTTGGTCGGGCATAAGGGATGTACAATTCATTAAAGCATCCTGTTTCTTCCTCTATAGGAAACCTGTTCCTGATCAGACACAAGTACCTATAATAAGCATCCAAACAACATCCATATATATATACTTTGGTCAAGTTCATAGATGGAGAAGTATAGAATTTAAACCCATAAAGCCCACTTAAAGAAAGAAACAAATTAATTGAAATTCAAAGTAAATCAACCAATACAAGAGCTAATCAAATTAGGGGCTTCATCTCAGCCCTAGTTGAGAGATTAGTGACCCATAAAATTCATGAAAAATATTAAATAAAATTCATAAAAATTAAACACCAAACCAATCGATCTCTCTCTTCTTTCTTCTCTTTCTTCTCTTTCTTCTCTTCCTTGCTCCAGATCTGGAATCCCCTGGTTCTGAATGACTTTCCCACGTCCAAAACTCCCCTTCTATAGCTGCTGGATGGCTGGGGTCGGTGGCAGAGTCGTAGAAGGACTCGAAGTGCAATTTTTCGCAGCCGTGATCGGTGGGCCCCACAGAGGCATTTTCTGAAAGATCTACCCCGTCCATTGGATTCAGGACGAAATTTCAGTCAAGAATAGGTGGTTTTGAAGGTCCATTAGTGCGGCCCAGAGAAGAAAATACAAAAAGATCAGTTTTGAACGTCCCGGGGCAGTCTACTTTTGGCCTCTGCACCGCACACGTGTGTACGCATGGGCGAGGAATATCAACATGGTTTTGAAGCTCTCGACACCCTCTACACGATGGACGGATCAGATCTTCCATCTGTTCGAAGATGGTGGGCCACAACCGCCCGGAAGTCAGCTCTTCGCGGACGTGCGTAAGCCTTCGCACGTCCGGCGCCGCGATGCTCGGTGGGCCCCACATCAGCGTTTTCGTGGAAATCTACCCCGTCCATTGGATAGAGGACGAAATTTCGTTCAAAGATGGATGGTTTTGAACTTGCGTGGACGCGGCCCAAAGAAGGAATCATGTTGTTTTCATTCTGGACGTCATGGGGCCTCTGTACCGCACACGTGTGTCCGCATGGGAGTGGAATATCGCATGGTTTTGTAGTTCTCGAACCCATCTACATGATGGACGGCTCGGATCGGCCGTACGTGTTACCGGTGGGGCCCACAGCGGTCCGTAAAAAACGCCTTTAAGCCCGTTGCGGCGCTACCCATCTACACGATGGATGACTCGGATCGGCCGTATGGGTGACGTACAGGGCCCACAATCCTTCGCAAAAACGGCCAGCGGAAGACGCTACGCGGACGCGAAAACAACTTCCGTGGCAATGGTGGGACCCATTTTGATAATTATTTCAATAATCCACTCCGTCCATTGCATGGAGGATGAAAAAATGGCTAGGAATGCCCAATTTCGAGTTAGAGTTGCGGTGGCCCACAGAGTTTTGAACTCACCGTCCATTCTGCGTTTTTCAGCAGTCAACGTCCGTACACATGCATGGAACCAAACGGACATCTAGGTGATGATAATATCGCGGGATCAACCGTACGGACGATGGGTGGGGCCCACAACTGCAACCGATCAACGCCTATGCGAACGCTGTAACGGCAGTTGCCGTTTTTGCTGAAGACGGTCGGTCAAACCGACTTTGACGGGTTTTAGTGGTCGGGTGCGGCGCGGCTACACGTGTCTTCAATACACACGCCACCCATGCGGGGTCCACTACGATGCTGTAGAGAAATCTAATCCATCCATCCTGTTTCACATCTTATTCAAACCGTCTGGGTCAATTTTGAAGTATATACAGATTGTAAGCGGACCTAAAATTGGAGATTAATGGGCTGATCTGTCCGTTGGCCCACTTCTCGAGATATCCAATGGTTGAAATTTAATATGTACGGTTTATTTATGGCATCCAGGCTATATATGAAGTTTCGAGTCAATCGGATGGCGGGAACCATGTGATCTTGCATTCTGGACCATTTTCGGGCCTTTTTAATGTGAACGGCTTGATTTCCTCGGGTCCCTGGCATATAAATTCTTCAATCTTAGTTCTCTGGGGTGCGTGCCTTGCTCTGGAGACTTTGGATCATAAAATCCATGCCTTTAACATCAATTTTCAATACACACTCCTGATTTCATCCTGTAATAAAAACACGAGTAAAACACTCTATTAAGCCTCATCATGTACGTCAATTTAGGCAATTACTGGGGTCTGATATGCAATATTTGACCCTGATCACAAATCAGTACTCAATCCGATTTCGTTGTGGGAAGAGGATTGCGTATTGAGTAACTCGGTACGCTAAGCATACTAAGTAAACTATGTGGGGTCCCCCGTGATTTATGTATTTAAACAACTCCGTCCATCCATTTTAACAGATAATTTAAGGACTTGAGCCTAAAAATGAAGCATATCTAAACCTCAAATGGATCACACCATAGGAAACAGTGTCAATTGTACATTTACCATTGAAAATTTCTTAGGGGCCATGGAAGTTTTGGATGACGCTTGTATTTGTTTTTTCCCTTCATCCATGTCTTGTGATCTTATGAACAGTTTGGATGAAAAATAAACAACCTCGTCGACCCTAGAAAGGTTTCAACAGTGGAAGTCATTATTCCAACTGTTTCCTATGGTATGGTTTACTTGATCTTTAGGTATGCTAAATTTTGGTCTAAACCCCTGAAATAATATGTAAAATAATTTTAGGCCCATGAGCTAGGCACAATGGATGGAGAGTGCATGTAACACATATATAAAAGTGGGTCCCGAACAATCACAATGGGCCTTGAAAAATCGCAATGGACCTCGTATAAAGGCCTAAACTAAGAGTTAAAACAAATATCACATTGATCCAGAACCTCTGTGATCCCTAAAGGACGGAGTGGTGGACGTTCAACCCACCACTGATTTTTGCAGTGTGGTCCACTTGATAAATAAATCTGTCTTATTTTTAGTCTCAAGCCGTAAGATGGGCTCACCATATGATGGACGGTTTGGATGGAGCACATCCATCATGTGGGTCACACTTGTCCAGATGGATGGCGTGGAATAAAAAACATACATCACAGTGGGTTTCCACATATGGATGGACGGTGTGATAAACATAAACATCAAGATGGGCCACTGCACGGATGGTGCATATACAACACTACGTCATGGTGGGGCTATACATGGCACCATCCAAGATGGACGGTGCTGATGAAGCACATACATATAAGGTGGGCCCACGGAACTTGCTGACGTCTCACGTCAGCTGAATAGGTGGTGTGAGATACACCAGCCAATCCACTTCTCTCAACAAGTGGGTCCCATGTGGGGCCCACCAGATATATATATATATATATATATATATGTATATAGTGTGTGTGTGTGTGTATCATGTATTATATACTATATTATATTATTATTTTATTTTTTTAATTTTATATAAAAGACCTCCAGCATCCAGGCCTTAGACGTCCTGGACGTAAAACACATAGATTAAGGTGGTCCCCATCATTTGGATGGACGGTTTGGATGTAACATATACATCAAGGTGGGTCCCACCCACACGTGTGGGGTGAGCCCACGTCCATGACAAATGGATGGCTAGGATATATAGATACATCACGGTTGGCCCCAACAGCATCTACTGGAATAAATCCAGAAGCCTTGAGCTGCGTGGAATCCACCGTCTGGATGGACGGTGTTGATAAAACACATACACCATGGTGGAGTCCACCGTCCCTGCTGGACGGTGCTGGACCCCACACGTGTATGTGGGTCCCAACGTCCAGTAAGGTAGATGGTGTAGATGAAACATATACATCATGTAAGCTGGGGCCCACAAACTTGCTGACATTTGCGGTAACCAGCTCCTCTAACAGATGGGTCCCACGTTGTATCAAGCTGATATTTATGTTTCCCTTCATTTGGGTCGTCCAGACGGACCGGCAGCAAGGTGAGCCTCACAATCGGATGGTTAGGATCATCTTGCATTGTAGTGGGCCACAAGACATCACAAAAAGAGAGAGAGAGAATTGTGAAGGGGAGGGACCCCGCCACTATTGGGCCCTCCCTTATACAATGCATACATCAAGTGGGTGCCACGATAAGTGGGCCCTTAAAATAAAAATTAACGACGGATCACCCACCTATTGCAAAGCTTCTTGGCTCCTTGGACTCCTTGGCTCCTATGCTCAACCTTTGACGGTGGATGATGAAGATTGGATGGTGGAGATGAGAGATTGGGGTGGGAAAGTGGGCCACACTTGGGTTAATTGGGAAGCTTGGACATTGGATGCTCTCTCTTGGGAGTTGCTTGGAATGAGAGAGAGAGAGAGAGAGAGAGGAGTGATGTAAGGAGAGAGGGATGAGTGTGTAAGAAGAGGGATGGGCTTGGTTGAATTTTGGTTGAGAGAGGGATGGGTGGAGAGAGAGAGAGAGAGTTGAATTTGGATAAAGTTGTGTGAGAGAGGGATGGGTTGGGTTGATTGTACTTGATTGATTGATTGATCGATGAGATATGTTGTAGAGATTCTCTCGGAATTCGCACTCGCGGTGTTTTTCTCGAAATGAAAGCGGGCCCACATCTTCTGGCCTGGGTATCTCATCGACGCGTGAGACGTGGCATTGAAACTGTGGCGATGGTGCGGTCGCTAGGATACAAGTTTCGAGTCGAGCTGATATAGATCTTCGGGATGCGACTTAAGGTCACGCACAATCACCGATTATAGGTCGTGGATCACCGAAATTCGATCGGGAGGGCCGTGGAAGCCTACGGAACGGTACAGACTATAATACAGACCTTACACACATTTTTGTATAGGTTAATTAGTTTGAGGCTTCGGAAAACATGTTTCTGAAATGGGTATTAAGCTAGCTTTGGATGTGTATTGATTAGGCATCCACTTACAATTTTTTTTCTAAACACTTCAATGAGAAAAGCTGACGGCTAAAACTGTCAACCTTACTCGTCAAAAAAGCCAATGGCTTTAGCCATCGTAAATGCCGACGGATTTAAACCATCGGCGAGCAATACCGACGCCCCCTTTCTCGACGGCCTGTCCGGCGGTTAAAATCCGTTGGGGAAGGTCAATGATGATGGTTTTTAGCCATCAGCATTGCCCTATTTATTAGTTGTGAAGTTTAGTCCCTATGTATTCGACCTCAGTCTTATCGAGTTATTACTACATCACGACCCTACACTTGGGGTTGTGAACATGTGTAGGGGTTAGTTGGCTTAAGTAGGTCCTCCTACCCCCAAAATCATATATAATATGTCGAAAAACTCATCCCAATTTGCGAGATAGGGTTGATTTAAGGTTATGACAGTCCATATCGTTTTCGCCTCTAATCGGGCTTTCTCCATCTGTCATAAAAGCATTTGTGATCCCTTCGACATAAGTCCCCTCCACTTCAAATAACTCGACCTCTAGTTCTCATCTAGCTTCGGTTTATGATACTCGTTTAGGTCCGAAATGTTGAAAGCAGGAACTATGGGTGTTAAACTAGGGGTGATTCAACTCCTTCCTAAGTTTCATGGACTAGAATCTGAAAGTTCATACTTGCAAATAAAAGAGTTTGATGAGATAATATCTACATTACACTTTCCAAATGTGTCTGAGGACATGGTAAGACTGAAGTTATTTTCTTTCTCTTTGAAATAAAAGGCTAAGTTGTGGTTACATTCCTTAAGACCACGGTCCATTTACACATGGGCTGAGATGACAAAGGAGTTCCTTAAAAAGTTCTTCCCATATGACAAAACGAATACCTTAAGGAAAGAAATCATGAATTTTAAGCAAAAAGAAGATGAGTCCTTCCAATGTTAGGAGCGATTTAAGGATCTCATAAATTCATGTTCACAACATGGCTACGAAACGTGGCATATAATAAGCCTTTTGTATGAGAGATTGACCTCATCCATGCGCCAATTTTTGGATATGATGTGTAATGGGGAATTCATGAATAAGGAAATCGATGATGCGTGGGATTATTTTGATAAAATTGCTGAAAACGCGCAATCATGGGATATCTCCTTAAGAACTACCACTTCTAAGCCTACTCAATCAAAGGAAATGAGAGAAATTTATGTCTTAAAAGAGGAAGATGATGTAAATGCAAGATTGGCCAAACTCACAAGAAAAGTCGAGGCCATGGAACTTAAGAAGGCTGACACTTGGGTTTTTGGAAAACAAGTCGTATACTCGAGTTTCAAAAATCGAGGCATTACACGTTGTCTTCAATATTCACTTCAAGTTTGCTAGTCCTCAGATCCACTTCATGTTGCTGGGCCTTGAGATCAGAAATCTGCTGCCTGAAGACTCAATATCTTCTCACTTATGACTGCTGAAGAATACTTAGAAGCCTTCAACTGTTCTTGAAGAGAGTTGAATTCCTTCCTATACCCAGAAATCGCAGTCATTGCCCTTGAAAATTTATCTTCAAGTTGTGACAACTCTTTTTGACTGGCAAGTATTTTAGGAGCAATAGTCATGTCCCAAGCAGCTTCTAGTTTGCAGAGTGTGGCGCAAAAATGAGAGAGAGATTCGCATAGAGGAGAAATATTAATCTTAGCCATTCTTGCAGCATTATCCAAAGACGCCAATGTTATATCTAAATCGGACCACTGTGTCAGATCCTTGAAAATGCATATTGCCACCAATGGAGAACCTTTGAACAGGATTAATGCATAAGGGGGAATCTTTTCTAGAGATATCATGTTTGAAATAGTGGCGACAGAATTTGAGCTCGCAGAACTGCTTAAAGATGGACTAACTATAGTAAAAGATGAGAGGAATATGAATTTGAATGAAACTTACGAAATATCTTTGTAAAACAAAATATTAAGTCAACATACCTGCAACTGAAGCAACTGGAACTGAAACTGGCACTTTAGTAGATTGTACTCTCTTAGGAGGGGATGAAGGACAAGGCATATCTAGAACCATGTCTGCAAAAGAAAGAGCCCTGATCTCAGTACTCGAAATGACTACTGTCAGAGTTGTAGTGTTAATTGGCTCCATTGGAAAGATTATCTCACACGCTACAGTACTGGGTCTAACTATAGGTGTAAGAGATACTCTAATCGCCCTAGTAGAATGCAGATCAGAAGCAGGAGCAGCCGCCTCATTCTGAACTACGTCTATAGTAGAAGGAAGTGTCTTTAAAGCCGTTAAAGTACCAGATATCGGACCAGAGAATATTCTACGCGGAAGAGGAGAATAGTTATTGCTAAATAACATAGTCAAATCAACTTCCAGTACATCCTTGTACTCTCCGTAGTCCAGAGGCTCTTCCTCTTCGCCGGCTTCTGTAATCATTGTCTGAGGGACTGTAGCATCCTGAGGCACTTCTTCATCCACCACAGCAGTTGCAGTGACACGCTCCTCTTCACCAATATCGACTTCCCCTTCTTCTTCCTCATCCATATTCAGTTCTCCTTCTTCTTTCGAATCATTGTAGGATGAATCATTTTTAATAGAAGAAGTACTACCAGAAGAGGATTCTCCATCTTCATCCTCTGATGATGATGATGACGATGATGATGAATTCAAAACTGGTTCTTCAACAACCACTTGTTTCCCTTTCTTCAAAGATTTTATCTCATCAACGGGAACAAGTTCTTCTACAGTAACAGTTGCAGGAGAAACAGAGGATCTAGCTTGAGTATGTGATCTTGTGACTGGAGATGATGGACCTCTATGAGCGGACAATGGTTGAGGAGGAATAGCTGGAGATATCTCTTGAGGCTTAGAAGGCCCCGCAGCTTCTGAAGTCAAGGATGGAACAGTAGAAACATGGGTTTGAAGAGCTTCTGTAGTGTCAGCAACATCTTCTTGGCCAGTATGCTTCCTTCGAATTCTCAGATGCTATAGAGGGAATCCATGGGCTATCCAACCTTTAAGAGTATTTGCTAGTTTAATTTAGCAAATCGGTTCTTCCAAAGAAATCTTCACACAAGCTTCATCGGGGGTAGGGGCATGATCTTGCTCAACGGTATGCCCTACTCCTTGCACAAGGTCTTGTTTCCTTAACCTAGGAGGAGGTACCCATATTAGAGAATCCACTTCCATACAACAACGAACCAGGAGAGATTGGCATGCCCACCATCTCACCCAGGTGTATGTAGTGTGAACAAAACACTTGAAACCAGGAATGATGACCTTGAAATTGATGCGCATAGCAGCAATTGCTTCTTGACCAACCCCTAGTTGTAAGGACCTACACCATAACTTCTCATAATGTGGGTCACTGCTTCAGGATGTTCAGGTACTGTCTGGTCATAGCCGAACTAACGGGCGAATCTGCTCGAGTAATATGGTTCTCTCCAAAACTCACTATCTTCCGTCAACGACAAACTATTAGATTGATTGACATGAAGAAGGCTCGTTCAGTTGGAGGAAGATTGTCATTGTCTGTCACTTCATAATCGTCAGCATATTTAGACAATGAGAATTGATAAAAATCGGTGGCATTTGTTGATTCGATTTTATTAGTTATCCATTCATATGTTCTCTTCAACAAATGAATGGATAGGCTTCTTCATGTCAATCAATCGAATGTCCAATGGAAGCTGCAAAGGATTATAGGCTTTCTCTGGGTCGTCGTATGTCCAAGGGAAATAAACACCAAGCCACCTTGAAAAGTAATGCCATGATGCGAAAGAAGAGCTGGCCGCAGCAGATGGACTTTGACAATGAGTTGTTACATCGTCAAAAGCCCTATATAACGAGCAGAGAACATGAGGTGCCAATGAATATTTTCAGCCTTTTGCTAACCCTCCTATGATGGCAAAAACAGTTGGCCTGATTGCATCAACCCATTTAAAGCTTGGAAGTACCACTATACTGAGCCAATACACAAGAAAGGCGTCAAGTTTGCCCTTGGAGGTGTACTTTGGAGCATCCCTTATTCTCTGTTGTGCTTTCTCTAAGTCACTGGAGTGACTATTTTTGAAGCCGTGACAAAAAGAATGAAGAGAGTAAATAAGGTGAGTACTGATAAAGTTTATGCATACACAATACAGTTAGTTGGAAATTATACTGCTATCCTTGGGAGAAATGAGCTAGCCAAAGAAAGTGAGGAATCTTTTGGATGTTGGGGAACTTGGACATTTTCCTAAATAGTTCAACTGAGGCATCTGATACTAATGCTTGCCTCTTAGAAGGTGAGAAGTGAGAAAACTCTGCATTAGTGGGCATGTATTCATCATAGAAACGACCCGTTATTGGAAGCCCCACCATTCTGTATAGGTCCCAAAGAGTGATGCTGACTTCATCCAGTGGTAAGTGGAAAGAGTTGGTGATTGGACACCAATAGCTAAGAAAACCCTTGAAAACCATAGGGTCTCTATGGAAATACTCAGAAGTGACCTCGATAGCACCATAAAGGCCATCTTCTATCAACATAACAAAATGTTTGCCCAGAATTACCTTCGCCCAGTCAGTTTAATAATTGAGCGAGGACAAGAAACCGCGTGTACAGAACTCCTCATTTCCCCACAAATAATCTCTATCGCTGAAGCGCCGTCAAATTATTTAGTAAAAAGCCATGGGAAACAATTCATGGGGATTATAGAAAGGGATGAGGAATCATATGGGATGAATACCGCCAATCTGTTTCTTCAATCCCCTCTTTGTTAGAATGACTTCCAACTTTCTTCGTTATTTCATAGACCAGTTGGGTGTATACATTAGCCTGCTTTGAGTCATTCTATCCATAGGTTCACTCTGAAGAATGGACTAATGGCGACGTATATTCAACGGAATGACTATCACCGTATCCCTAAAAGGGCTATTGAATTTTATAATAACCTCCTGGAATTTCATAGTATCTCAGGTATCCTGAGGCTTCTCTTCTTATGTTCTTTGATCTTCTCCTGAAGTTCTTAGTTCTTGGACTTGGTGTGCTTCTTTTTTGGAGGAGGGTGAAAAGGTTGAGCTATTAAGTCCTTTGGGAGGGGGGGGGGGAGGGGATTCAATAGGACTAAGCCAAATTAAAAATTAATAGCGGAATTTAGTCAAATATAAACACTAATAGCAATAAACAATCTCACAATGCTGAAATTAAATACAACCTCAAATGTACGAGTATTGAGAGATTGAAACAGATGCTGTTATAAGGATAACCTTATACCAAAAACCAAAGGTTTATGGTAGGACAACCTGATTTCTAGAAAGGTCTGTGTATCAAAAACTCAAACTGATACAGAGGAATAAAGAAATAAATAGCAAGGAAAGAAATCTAAGCTATTATAACATTCCCACACTTGCATAAAAGAAATTACAACATTCTCCACAAATGCAAGAAGGGAAATTACAACATCCACAAAAAGAAATAAATAATCAATCCACAAGACCAGAAATTATAGTGGTTCGCTTGTGTATACCAACTGTTTAGAAAAATAGCCATACAACTACTCCACTCCTAATATCCTCACACAGTGGATATTAGCGTTCACTATGAAAATAGGTTTTTCAAGGTTCACTTAAAGCCCTCACATTTGTGTCTTTCAAATCGGCTTACACAATTCAAAAAACCCCACACTCTGAGTTTTTTAGATCACCTCAAACAAACCAAAACAGAGAGATTTTTCTAGCACAATCTCAATGAAACCAAAAGATCGAAATTTACAATAATGTAAAATACCTGGATATTCTCCTTTAGATGCAGCCCGAAAGAACCAAATCGGAGTAGAAGTTCAATGTCCACACTCACTTATGAAATGGTTTTAAGGTCTAGATAGATTTTAGATTTAAAGCACCTTGGGCTAACTCGATTTGATTTTGATTCCAAGAAATGTGAATACTTCAATTCCTCTTTCAAATATAATTGGAATGCAGAATGCAAAATCAAATACAAAGAAAGCTAATAAAAGAGAATATAGAATGAGCACTAGATAGCTTAAGAATATCACTAACTTATCTTTTAGAGCGACGTATTGATTTAGCTTGAATTAAATATCAAACTCTGAAATTTGTGTTCTATTTATAGATGCAGAAATCGTACACTCGACTGGTCCTGAGGTTAGCACAACTGGTCGTAGGACCAACAGATTTTTAAAATTTTGAGCGCGATAGGATAAAGTTGTTTCACAACTGATCGTAGGCTCTGCTCGACTGGTCGTGTGGCCTCCACGACTGGTCGAGACCTGTCCACGACTGGTCATGTGGAACCATTTTTAGTTGCTGGACTTTGAGTCGAGGCTACAGGATTGGTCGAGCACTGTTCATACGACTGTTCGAGCAGTCTTTAGGACTGGTCGAGGCTTTAACAAAAATTTTCAAAAATCAGTAACAAACTTAGGACTGGTCAAGGAATTCATGTACTGGTCGAGCCAGTGCTAGGACTAGCCGAACATAGTCCAAGACTAGTCAAGAAACAGACAATGCACTTATAAAGTGATTCAAATTTAAATTATATATACAAAATGACCTACCCTTTGGTCAATCTAGGGTCATTCATACCTTATACATGATGTATGAACATTGAAACTTCTTTTCCTTCAGTTAATAGATGTTCTTTGAAGTTCACAATGCTTCAAATCTTGTCATTCATAGAAGCTTGAACTCGAGACTTCTGAAGCTTGAATTTGTGACATATTGAAGCTTGAGCTTGAGGATTAAAGTATAGCAACTTTTTCTTAACTTGTACAAAGCCTTGAAAAACTTGAACTTTTGAAGTTTGAAAGCTTAAATTCACACTTGATGTTGTACTTGAACAAGTAATCTTGCATTTGAAGATCTTGAAGTAAAGACCATTGTCTTTGCATTGTCTTGAATATATTGATGCACTACACAAGACACAGATTCCAAAATATTTTGGTACTATAAAATTTAACAATTATAGGAGCTAGAAACCATAACACTTACAATCTCCCCCTTTGTCAAATTTGTGACATAACACACTTCATAATAACATAAGCATTATACGCACAAAGAATCATGCACCAGTTATCAAAAGAAACCAAAACCAGTGACAATTTGGTTAAAGAATCATGCACCAGTTAATAAACAGGTCGCATTAATTAATTCGCATTAATGCTTCCAACAATACTACTCCCCCCTACTTACTCCTCCCCCTTATACAAAGAAGGCTACATGTCCACAATCCACATGCCATATATCAAGCATGACAAAATTCTCTCCCTTTTTGTCACAATATGACAAAGGAAGAAACCCTATATATGAAACAGGACATAGATAAACAATGGCATGAAGAATCCGAACCATGAACGTAGTGAGTTCGGTTTTGTTACCAGAACGAGGATAAACATTGGAAATGAATATCCTGTGAAGAACTTTGTATCTGGGTAACAAATACTTTGAAGCAAGCATATTTTCATTAGTACTCCACTATGCATCTATCTTTTCTAATTCAGATAGTTTAGCAACTAAAGTGTTAATAGGAATACCTTCGTCATTAATAAGTATGTCCATTAGATTAAAGATCAAATGTCAGTCTATTTCAACTGGACCTTCTCTAGTAGCAATAATAAATATTAAATTTTCAGTTGAAAAATCAGAAATACATGCATATACAGCTTGCGCAATGGACCAGTATGTTGGCCCACCCAATGTAGAATGTTATCCCATCCTACAGATTGGAGAAGATGAAGGATTTCAAATAGAGCAAGATGTTCAATATGAATAGGTCGTTCAACTATAACATTACACAACCGTATATCCCACACATAGGAGGGATCATCTTCGGGTGACCGAAGGTGGCGCACTGTGATAGGTGACAATCTAAAAGATGAAGGACCACGAGAACTTTTCTTTTTGCCTCTACCATCCATTTGCAACTAAGAAATCAAGGAACCAAGTGGTTGTAAAAGAAGTAGAGTGGGTTTTCTCAAGATCAAATTTTGGAGAAGAAAACCCCAAAAACCTCAATGAAATAAGAAATAAATCACACCAAAGATGGAAAAGGAGTGATATGAACTTGAATCTATAAGGAAAATGGAAATAAAGCACTAACCTTGAAGAACTAGGAGATGAGTTCGACCGGTCGACCTAGGAGCCGTTGGAGAAGAAGCACAAAATGAGGAAAAAGGGAATTTTCTCCCAAATAAAGGCTAAACTCGCGATCACGACTGGTCAAGTATGTACTCGACTGGTCGTGCACAGCAAAAAATGAGCAATTTTCATGAAATTTGAGATTTTAAACATATAAAATAACAAGTATATATATATATATATATACACACACATTATGATACAGAAATGCATGAATAATCAATTCAAATTGTACATTCCAAGATCAAATTTCAATTTAGAAAACCTACTTTTGTCGAGCGGTTTTGTGAATATGTCTGCAAGTTTTGATAATGTGTTTATCTTTAGGTCTTAGAACTAAGTACCAAACATCATTTCTAACAAATTGATTAAGCTTTTCCTGCATCGCAACTATCCAGTTTTCGTCAATAAGAGCTTCTTTTACGTTAGCCGGTTCTATCTGAGATGTAAAGCATACATAATTACACATATCTTCTAGTTGTCTACGAGTGCTCACACAGGTGAGAGGGTTTCCAAGAATCTGATTAGTTGGATGATTTTTAACAGTCCTCAGTTTAGAGTTTTTTTGACTTGATGAAGTATTTGGTTTATCAATTAGAAATACTTTATCATTTTCTGAACTTGAAACAAGTATATTCAAGTGATCGTCAATAACCACATTAATCAACTCTTGAATAACACCAGTCCTCTTATTAAGAACCCGATACGCTCGACTATTTGGAGTATACCCTAAAAATATTCCTTCATCACTTTTGGTGTCAAACTTACCTAGATTTTCTTGGTCACGTAAAATGTAGCACTTACTATCAAAAACTCAAAAGTATTTGACAGTAAGCTTCTTATCAAACCATAATTCTTATCAAACCACAATTCGTAAGCTGTTTTACTATTTGATTTTCTAGTATAAACACAGTTAATTATATAACACATAGTATTTACGGCTTCAGCCCATAGATTTTTAGGGAGCTTCATACTGTTTAACATTACATATGCCATTTCTTGAAGCACTATTTTTCCTTTCTACTATACCATTTTGTTGTGGTGTTTTGGTCGTAGAGAATTCATGTGATATTCCCTGATCACTGCAAAACTTCTCAAAACTGCTATTCTCAAATTCTTATCCGTGATCACTATGGATCTTACAAACTTGAGACTCTTTTTTAGTTTGGATACGTCTAAGTATCCTTTTTACTTCATCGAGAGTTTCTGATTTGTCTCTTAAGAAGACTACCCATGTATATCTGGTAACGTCATCAACAATTACTAGTATGTACTTTTTGCCACCTCGACTGTCCATTCTAGTTGGTCCAATAAGATCCATATGGATGAGTTCGAGCAGCTTAGATGTGGCATTGGAGTCCACCTTTTTGTGAGAACTCCTAGTTTGCTTGCCAATTTAGCACTCACCACATATTTTATCTATTTTTTGTATTTTGGGTAAGCCTCTTACTAACTCTTTTTTGCTCAATCTATACAAGTTGCGGTAGTGTACATGTCCAAAACGTTTATGTCATGACTCGGTCTCATTGGTATGGACCATGTAATACGATAGATTAGATGAGCTAGAATCACTTACAATGTAGCAGTTTTCAGAAGTTCTACAACCAGTTAATATTACAGAACCATTCTTATTTAAAATTTCACACACTAAGTTGGTAAATTTTACGCTATGATTATTATCACATATTTGAGAAATACTTAATAAGTTGTGTTTTAACCCTTCTACATATAAAATATTCTCAAATAAAGGAATGTTAAAGAGTTAAATCGTACTTTGGCAAATAATCCTGCAGTTGCTACCATCACAATATTCTCAAATAAAGAAAGGTTAAAGAGTTAAATCGTACTTTGGCAAATAATCCTGCAGTTGCTACCATCACCGAATGTGACTGAACCATCAGTCATATTTTTAAGATTGGTAAACAAACCCTTATCGCCTGTCATATGTCTAGAGCAACCAGTGTCTAGGTACCACTTTGAATGGCTTGAAGCTTTGAAAGCAGTGTGGGCAACCAAACAAGTAACTTTAGGAACCCATTTCATTACAGTCTTGGGTTTAGGAGTATAGTTAGTCTTCTTATTTTTGAAGTTGTTATAAGATCTACCCATTGAGTTAGATTTTAACAGCTCCTTAAGTAAATCAACAATTTTCTTAGCTAAAGGATTATGATTATGATTTTTATAGTTGATATGGTTGCTTTTAGGTTTTAAGGATTGAAAAGTTTTAGCATTTTTAGGATAATTAGGCTTTTCCCTTTTGAGTTTGAAGAATCTCCTTTCACAAACTTAGGAGTATTCTTATGTTTGGGAGGAATACTATTGTCGTAGCCCAATCCAGATCGGTCGCCACCATTTCTGAATCCGGATAATAGTTTTTCTAACTTATGATCACCTTGGGCATACCTCCATGTGTCTTTTAAACTCAAAAGTGAAGAGACTTCAAGTTTTAGATTTTCATTTTCAGATTTTAGATTTTTAAATTGAGAGTTTTTGAAATCTAAGTCGCACTTAGTTTTTACAAAATAATTTGAAATGTGAGATTTTTCTAAAACAAGAGTATCAAAATTTTCTTTAAGTTTCGAAAACTTTTCTTTGTAAAGTTTTAGTTTTACGGCAATTTTACAATTGTCCTTGTAAAGGGGATTATAAGCATCTTAAAGATCTTCTTCATTCTCATGATCACTATTCAGATTTTCTTCACTAGTTGAATCACCATGATTTGAAAAAGTGAACTTGGCTAGTTTCATAAGGGCTTTGACTTCATTACCTGACTCGGTTTCAGAATCTTCTGATTCAAAAGAGGCTTCAGAGCCAGAAGATTCATCCCAAGTAGCCAACATACCTTTTTTTTTAGGTTTGTCCTTTTTAGGACACTTGTTTGCTAAATGCCCATATTCTTGGCAGTTGTAACATTGACTGTCTTTTAAAGATTTTCAAGTTTTAGATTTAGATCTTTTCTTTTCATTAGGTTTTGAAAATCAACTCTCTTTTTAGTTTTGAAAATCTTTTAAAACTTTTTAGCTAAAAGGGCCATATCATCTTCAGAATTTTCTAAATCAGAATTACTACTATTTTCTTGAGAAATACATTTAGAAGATTTAAGGGTGATAGATTTACCTTTAGGAGCTTTAAAAGTTAACTCATATGTTTGTAAGGAACCAACTAATTCTTCTATCCTCATATTATCCATATCACAAAGTTCCTGGATTGCCGTCACCTTTGAATTGAATTGTTCAGGCAGTGAGCGTAGTATCTTTGCACAGACTTTACTTTCTGGGATTTTATCACCGAGACCCTACATAGAGTTCACAATGTCATTCAATCTTGTATAGAAGTCCATGAAGGTTTCATTTTCTTCCATACGTATTTCCTCAAATTTGGTTGTGAGGATTTAGACTTTAGATTTCTTGACGATTGTTGTTCCCTCTTGTGTCATTTCTAAAATATCTCAGGCTTGCTTTACAGTATCACATGATATAATTCTTTTGAATTCATCTGGTGATAGTGCACAAGTTATGGCATTTAAAGCCTTTGCATTGGCACTACTCTCATTTTTCTAAAGAGTGGACCAAGAAAAATAAGGTGTGACTTTCATAGATTTGGATCCATCGATACCAATTACTTCAGTGGTAGGAGGGGTCCATTCAGTCACTGTGGCTTACCACATGCTCTCATCCATGGATTTTAAGAAAATTCTCATTCTGGCTTTCCAATAGGCATAGTTGGAGCCATCAAATGGTGGAGGCCTAGTGACTGAATGGCTATCAAAATTTGACATCTTACAAAGCTCAGATCGATTAGCTCAGGAAATTAATCCAAAAGTAATAACAATTAAAACGAGCTATTTGGCTCTGATACCAGTTGAAAAGGTTGAGCTATTAAGTCCTCGACTAGTCCTGCAGCTGGACTTTGAGTTGAGGCTGCAGGACTGGTCGAGCACTGTTCATACGACCGGTCGAGCAGTCTCCAGGACTGGTCGAGGCGTTAACAAAATTTTTTAAAAATCAGTAACAAACTTAGGACTGGTCAAGGAATTCTTGGACTGGTCAAGCCAGTGTTAGGACTAGTCGAACATAGTCCAAGAGTAGTTGAGAAACAGGCAATGCACTTATAAAGTGACTCAATTTAAATTATGTATATAAAATGACCTACCTTATGGTCAATCTAGGGTCATTCATACCTTATACATGATGTATGAACATTAAAACTTCTTTTCCTTCAGTTGATAGATGTTCTTTGAAGTTCACGATGTTTGAGATCTTGTCATTCATAGAAGCTTGAACTCGAGACTTCTGAAGCTTGAATTTATGACATATTGAAGCTTGAGCTTGAGGATCAAAGTATAGCAACTTTTTCTTAACTTGTACGAAGCCTTGAAAAACTTGAACTTTTGAAGTTTGAAAGCTTGAATTCACACTTGATGTTGTACTTGAACAAGTAATCTTGCATTTGAAGATCTTGAAGTAAAGACCATTGTCCTTGCACTGTCTTGAATATATTGATGTGCTACACAAGACACAGATTCGAAGATGTTTTGGCACTACAAAATTTGACAATTATAGGAGTTAGAAACCATAACACTTATAGATGGAGGCAATGTGTCTTCTCTGAGAGGTGAGTGTGTGAGGTCAGTACGAAGATTGGTTGTTGATTTTAGCCATGTCTCCCAATCAATCTCTCGACCTTGTTTTGGAGGTCCTTCTATATCTCCTGCAATGATAGCTTTGCATATCGGCCAAGATAACATACTGATTCTATTAGAGAAATAAAAGACAGGCAGAACTAGCTCCTTGATATAATTCAGGCGTTGCTTAGTCTCTTTGATCCTCTTTTTTAGATGATCTTCATGGACAAGGGGAGAAGAAGAGGGTTTAGGGATTTGAGAAGGGGTTGGAGAAGATGGAAGTTTAGTATGGGAAGGTTGATCAGTTGGTGGGTCCATGACATGATAGGTTCTCTTTGTTCAGGCCATCTTGAGAAAGTTGAAAGAACTTGGCTAAGTCTTGAAGGTCGGAGAAAATTGGCTAAAGTCTGGAAGATTGAAAGAATTTGGCTAAGTGTGGGAACTTGGAAAATTTTGGTAGAGGTTCAGATTGGGCAGAAATCGTACTAAGTACAAAGGAGTTATGTGGGCTACACAGGTTGTGCGGGTGCACGAGTTGTGCGGGAAACGATAGTTGCGCGAGGTGTAAGTTGTGCAACAATGAGTTGTGCGGGTGAGATAGTTACACGAGCAACAAGTTGCGTGGGTTAGAGAGTTGCGCGAAAAAGAGGTGTTATGCACACATTTTTGGAAATGTGTAAAATGACTGAAGGACTAGCATTTATAACCATTAGGACTCGAGAAGAGTTGCGTGGGACCCGATTCACGGGTGTTGCTTGCTCCCCAAGGAGAGAAAGTTTGATCCTTCATTTGATTTGATGATCAATCAAATATTGGATCAAGGGGGCATCTGTTGAAGCATAAAAAAATTGATTAAAGAAGAAAGAAATTGAAGAAAAAAGATGAAGAATAAACAAGTTACATGAGTAGTAGAGTTGTGCAGGACCACACAACTCATCACAATTGCGTGGGTTTGCACAACTCATGATTGTGGTATTTGTGAAGTTGCGCGCAGTAAATGTGAAGTGGGTCCCATGACAGGAGGTTCAAAGGTTTGTATGTGCGCCTATAAATACTCCCCCACCCCTTCATTTTAGGGATGGGATTGGCTGAAGAGAAGACTCCGATACCTCTGACAGGTATTAGAGAGAGCGAGGAGAGAAGATAAGGGTAGGATCGCGCAATTGGGACAAGTTGTGTGGGCCCATGCAACTCAATAAGGAGTTGCACAGATAGCCTAAAGAGAAGCACATATGCCATTTCATTTTCATAATATTGTAGTTTTCTGAAGAATTTCGATATTCATTTACACCATTAATGGAGGAATATGCATCAAAGAAGTTCCACACAACTCTTCTCTTATGAAGACTTGAATAATACGAGCCGAAATGCTGCCGAAATCGACATTACATTAAGCTCATTCAATATTTGTATTCTTTGACCATAAGTATTTTATCTTAGAATCAAAGGATGAGAATGATTTAAATGAACTCAGAATGAATAAAATGTGATGATTGTTCTCTTTACTCTTTCTGTGTTATTGTTTAGTAAGATAATCCTTAAATCAAATACCTTTTGTTTCTTGTTGAAACACTCACACTCTTTCAGACTCATCTAATAAGGGCGGTTGTGCAAGCCAGCCCCACGGATGAGGTTTATGTGATGTTGGATGTCTCGCATGGGGGGCAATCCATCGGGTAAATCTTCGGCTCAGATTTCTTTGAATTCATTTAGTAATGACCTTAAACTTAGAGGAATCTCTAAGAGCTCCAATTCCTCACCCTTCACCATCATAGCATAAACCTCGCTAGTTTCCTTGAACTCCTCCACGAAATCCTGAATGGTCAGGAGGGAGCTTCCCTCCACTTTAAAAGTTTCGAGGTGGTTCTTTAGTGCTTAGAGGCATGGATCGTCTTGCGACCGTCCTTAAAAAAGATGTAGACTTTGTCTCATCCTAAGTGGGTTGTATCACGGTCCAATTGCCATGGTCAATTAAGCAACATATGGCATACTTCCATGTCGACTATGTCACAAAGTACTTAATCTTTATAATTCCTACTAATTGAAAATGAGATAGTTCATTATTCGGTTACCTTGGTCTCGTTTACCTTTTTTAACTAGCTAATCGATTAAAGTGAAGAATGATTTGTCACAGGTAGTTGCAACTTATCCACCATCACCTTCAAGATGATATTCTCATTACTGCCACCCTCTATGATTATATTACAAACCTTTTATTTAGGCATTCGGTGGATAGATGTCCAAACTTTCGACAGGTATAGCATTGTGGTTCCTTGGTCTTTTTACCAGATTTACCTATAGAATGTTTGTTGTCCAGCTGTCTTCCTTTAAATGGTCGGCCACGATTTCTATGAAAGAATTTTTTGAATCATTGAGCCAATAAAGCCACGTCATCATCTTTATTCTCCCTTTCACTTTCATCTTCCTCATTTAGAGTATTCTTTGAAGTTTTGAGGACAGTATTTTTGAATTTAGGAGTTTGTTTGAAATGTAGTTTAAATGTTTATAGGGAACCTACAAGTTCTTCAACTTTCATTTCATCCATGTTTCTACATTCTTCAATGGTTGTTACTTTTGAATTGAATCATTCCGGTAGTGATCTTAGTATTTTTCTGCAGATTGTTGGAGCCGGAACGTTTTCTCCTAATCCACCCATGGAGTTACAAATGATGTTCAATTTTGTGAAAAACTCCATGAAGGTCTCATGCTCTTCCATTCTGAGACTTTCAAATTGTGGTGTTAGGAGTTGTAGTTTGGATCTTTTCACTATGCTGGTTCCCTCATGGGTTGTTTCCAACAAGTCCTATGCTTCTTTGGTTGTTCCACACATACTGATTTGATTGAAGACTTCTTGGGACACAGCACAATAGATAGCATTCATTGCTTTAGCTTCAGAGGTTTGTTTTTCTTTAAGTTTATGCCCCACATAGGAGCAAGGGTCAACACACAGCACCTAACTTTTAGGCCACACAGGCTAAGGATCCATACATGGAACCTACCAGTTTATGCCCCCATAAGTAAGGGTCAACACACAACACCCAGGTTTTAGACCATACAGGTCAAGGACCTACACAAGGACCTAAGTTTATGCTCTCCATAGAGCAAGGGTCAACACAAAGCACCCACCACGTACACTCCCGTCGGAGGCCTCCTATGAGGACTTGAAAGGGGTGAGAAGTACCTTTGACCCAATCCTACAAAAGGAATGATCACAAGGGTTCTCTGAACTCTAATGACTTACAGAGAAGTAGATGAGCCCCATTAAGCACATTGATGAAGATCTCCTCCTTTGATGACGAAGAATCTTTAGCTCCATTAAACTGCAACTCAAATGATGTACCAATGTAAGGCAACGGGTTGGGTCAAGGTTATGATGGAATCTTACTCTATTAAATGTTTTCTTATAAAGGAGACAAAGCGATTCCAATCATCTATGCATTCAAGACATCCCAGCTTAATGATTTACCATTAAGATGGTAGCTGTAGGATCCTTGAATGTGGAAGTTCATTCCCCAATCCACTCTATTGAATGTCAATGATGAGGGTGGATTGGAGGAGGAACTCCCATGAGAGAAAAGGCTTAGGATATGATCTAGGTTTAAACACTTAAAAACATTCTCTATTTTCTCTACAAACAACCAAGGGCAAGCTCTCATTAAATAGGCAAAAGGTTCCAACGGATATAAAACGGTCATATTTTTGACAGAGTTCGATATCATCGAGCGTATACTCTCAATAGCATCGACTGACTGCTCGATGATACGAACTCAAACTGTCAAATGCTTTTGAAAGTTTTTGCCAACTAGTTGAGGAAATCGAACGCACATCGATGTCATCGGATTTCGAACTCCGATTTCATCGACATTGAGTTCGATTCCTCGACATTTGAAAATGTGAGAGCACTTGCCTTTGAAACATATCAGGTATAAGATATGATCGAGCATCACTGGATATCATCAGAATTTGAATGTCGATGATATTGATGATAGTGTTGATTCATCGATAATTCCAAGAAATTTTCCTATAAGCTTACTGACAGTTTATGTCCTATTTCGATGACATCAACCTAGCCTCGATATGATCGATATTTGAATATCAATTTTATCGAGTGGTCCTCAATTCAAGAAAGATTAGCCTAAAAACTTGCTGGATAGATTTTTGTCCCAATTCGATATCATCGAAGGACTTCCGATATCATCGAGATTTGAATTTCAAGGATATCGATGAGCCCTTTGATATATCGAGAATTACATGATTTGCCTTAGTAGTATTTTAGACACAACTGACCAGATGTTGATTTTGTCAAGTCGACTTGATGGACTCGAGATTCAAAATTCGATGATATCAAACAGTTCATTGATTCATCGATAATTCAGTCCAGAGTTCTTTGTGGTTGCTGGACATCTGAATTCCTCAATTTGATAATATCAAGTGAGCTTCGAGGACATCAATAACAGGGTTCGATTTCATCGAGCTATGTATCGATAAATCGACAAAGGTAGAAAACTTAAATATTTTTCAGATTTTACAAATTATTTTTCTCACCTAAAACCCTAGGATGTTCTATTCAATTTTAAAGGTTTTTATATACCTGGTGTTTTGGGACATGGGATGTGAGGCTAAGGTTTGCCTTTGGCAAGTTTGGGCACACATCCTATTGAGGCAGACACTTGAACGATCTTCCTATGGGGCTCCTTTGCCTTGTTGACTCAACACTCATGCTAATTGACAAACTAGGGCACTTTCACTAAGGTGGGTGTTTTCTAGGATTAAATTTATAATTTTTGCTTGGATTTGATGATTTGAGGGCCCACTTGTGGTGGGACCCATCTTGATGTAAGATTTGTATCAAAGAGGGGCCCATAGTGGCGGGGTCCCTCCACTATTCCGATCTCTCTCTCTACCTCTTTTCCATGAAGAATGGCCCACCTTGATGTAGGATCTATACCATCCGATTACGGCATCCACCTTGCTGCCCGTCCATTTAGACAGGCCTGAATGTAGGAAAAACACAAATATTAGTTTGGTCCAAACTCCGGTGGGCCACCGCATGGACCCGCCCTAACGTGTGTGTGCTGGACGCACTATGATGTGTGTACCACATCCACCACCGTCCATCCATTTTGGCTGGATCGCGGGCCTACCTTGATGACTGTAATCCTGACCGTCCAAGCATTGAACGTTTAGCAGCAGTTGCTATTGGATTGTTTGAAATGAAGAGAGAAGGCAGCTCCTTCCAAGAGCTGGTGGGTCCCATAGTGTGGACCCACCTTATATATATATGTGTGTGTGTGTGTGTGTGTCATCCACATCGTCCATATGCCGGATGGGTGGGGCCCACCTTGTTTATATTGTGTCTGCACTATCCTGACATTTGAACGGTGCTATGGCACCATGATTTATGTGTTTTATCTCCACCGTCTAGATTGTTGGACGGTGGGATTACACCATGATGCAAGTGTTTTATCTGTGTCATCCATCCGTGCAGGATCCACATGACATATATGCTTCATCTATACCGTCCTAAAGGTGGGACCCACCTGCTGTGATGTCATCAGCAAGTTGTGTGGGTTTGATCCACACTGTCCATCTGTATGGATCCCACATGCTGTGTGGGGCTTGCCTTGATGTATGGGTCCTATCTGCACCATCCAGTAGCTGTTGGACAGTGGGGCCCACTCTAATAAATGTGTGTTTTATCTCAACCGTCCATCACATGGACACGCTGATGTATGTGTTACATCCAAACTGTCTGTCTAATTGGCAAGCTCATCTCATGGCCTGAGACTAAAAAATGAGGCAGATCTATCAAGTGGACCACACTGTAGAAATCAGTGGGGATTGATCATCCACCATTGAAACTCTTTAGGAGTAAAGAAGTTTTGGATCAAAATGACATTTGGTTTTTCCTCTTTAACTAGGATGGAAAATAAACATTATGGTGGCCCTGTAGGATTTTAACGGTGGAAATCATTATCTCCACTGCGACTTATAGTATGGTCCAGATGATCTTTTGATATGATTCATTTTTGGAAAATGTGTGCGGCCCACTTGATGTATATGAGGCCCATTGGTATGACCCATTGATGCGGCCCACTTGATGTATACGAGGCCCATGTGATATATTTGAGGCCTATGTACAGGGCCCACCTATTGTGCATTTGAAACCCATGTGATGAGGCCCATCATGATGTATTTGAGGCCCATGGGTTAGGGCCCATAGTGACGCATTGGAGGCCCATTGTTGCCCCCCATGTGTTGTGCCCCATTATGATGTATTTGTAGCTCAAGCATGAGGCCCACTGTAATGTATATGCAGCCCAAATATCAGGCCCAACGTGATATTTATATGGCCCATGAATGAGGCCCATTGTGATGTATATTAGGCCCTTTCTGTGAGGCCCATTATGTTATGTATAGGGCCCTTGTGTGAGGCCATGGGCCCACTATACGTTTGGCTCTATGTGGGCCACTCCTTAGGAGCAATGATGGTTAAATATCCACATTGATGGGCGATGATGGTTAAATGTCCACATTGTGACCTTCCCTTAGGCCCTTTATTAGGCCGATTCTGATTGTCGAGGCCGATTATCGAAGCCAATTGTCGAGGTCGATTTTGATTGTCGAGGCCGATTTCGATTATCGAGGCTGATTATCGAGGCCGATTACGATTGTTGAGGCCGATTATCAAGGCCAATTGTCAAGGTCGATTATCAAGGCTGATTGTCAAGGCCGATTCCGATTATCGAGGCCGATTGTAGAGGTTGATTATCGAGGCTAATGCTAATTATCAAGGCCGATTGTCGAGGCCGATTCTGATTGTTGAGGCTAATTGTCGAGGCCGATTATCAAGGTCAATTATCAAGGCTGATTGTTAAGGCCGATTCCGATTATCGAGGCCGATTGTCGAGGCTGATTATCGAGGCTGATGCTAATTATCAAGGTCGATTATCGAGGCCGATTTCGATTGTCGAGGCCGGGCCAATTCTGATTGTTGAGGCCGATTATCTGTATGTGACAACATAACATTACGATACATGCCCATACGCATCATCTGTATATTTGTTATGAGATGTGATTGACCATTGCATATTCCATAAGGCAGGTTGTTTATGGGACTCCTTGATAGGCGTAGTCGTCCCACATGAGCACACAGTATGCACAGGATTGATGTATGATGGATTGTATGACTCATGCATCACGCATTTTATGATATGACTACTATACGCCCTAGTGATATTAAGGTCGTAGCCTCCACAGGCATATCATGGATGGCCAAATGAGACAATGGAAATGTTTGATTCTAGCATACGGGCACCACAGATGTCCCTAGGTGAAAATTTCTAAACCTCTGTGGCCGGGAGACGCCCCAACATCTAGATCGAGTGGATATATATGAGTGCATGAGGGCCGTATACCAGTAGGCCGCGTCTCCCACTTTGTCATGGTCGGTTAGGAGGGGGTGTGACCTTACCCACCTGAGTGAGGGGGCAATATCTAGGTTGAGTTTGACCAGCTTGAGAAATGAGTCCGCTATCGACGAGCTGAGCCCAATATTAGCAAGCGGATAGTGAGGTCTCTTCCACTTACCTAGTTGTGCGCTCGAATAGGGGTGGCAAGCTAGCGTAGAGTGTAATAGACCCTGGTGATGATCCCAGAGATATACAATACTGATATGTGGACTTATTGAGCAGGTGTTGCATACTCATTAATTCATTCATTCACTATCCACTCGGGCTGGTGGTGCGTAACTATTTGTTACGTGTACCTTCGCAATGACTAGGATTTCGGTTGGGGCACGCGACTAACCTAAGATCAGGAGTTTACCATATTGAATTTGACTATATAAATTTAGGTATGTGATTGGTTTGGATATAAGCCTCTTGTGGTAGACCCTGTAGCCTATGATACCACCTACTATCATCCCGACTTCACAATCCAGTTTGGTCATTTTATTTGCATCGCATATTGCATTACATCTGTGACATATGGTATTTTGGGTTGATACCTTTTTGCATCCTCAACACATAGTACTTGGTTTACTGTGCTTCTATATTGCATAACCTGATTAAGGTTGGTGGTATTTGTGGACTCAGTATCTGATATTTGGCTTACTATGTCTCCGCATTGCATAATCGATCTACATTGCTTCCTCACTATATGATATTGGCTTATTATGTTTTTGCATCGCATAGCCTAGATGAGGTTGATGATATTTATGGACTTACCAGTATTTCCACTTACTTTGATATTTATATGCTTGGCACGTGCATCGCACACACTTACACCACCCTCTAAGGTTTCTATAAGCTTATGCACGATAAATGCGGTAGGTGGCGTTAGGTCACAATAGTATTGAGCTTGGAGAATGCAGTCATCTTTTGGAGCTTTGATTTTCGATATATGTATTTCCCTTTCAACACTGTATTCAAATATTTATATTAGTGGATATGTGATGATTATGTTGCCCTTTGTGATTTGGGTAAACTTGTAGTTATGCTTCTTACGAGATAAATGTATGTTGGAAAAAAAAATCCTTCTTGTAGGATCCCAGGATCGGAATCTGGCGTATAAGCTCTGGGAGCAGAGAATGGGGTACTACGGAGGCTATTGGCACCGGATTCGGCGATCGAAAATTTTGTGAGCCCGGTTTTTGAGTTTGGGGCGTGATAAAGACTCTTTAAAGATGAAGGCACATACTCATGCTCAATAAGTAAACTATAGCCTCAGTAACCCACAACAAAGCCCAACAGGTATATGCCCCTACAAAAACCGAACTTACCCTACAATCTATTTCAAAAACATATCCTGGTAAATTTGAGTTAAAGTGCACCTTGAGTATTATTGGAAGAAAGAAACAAAAAAATAAAAATCACAAGTCCTTGTCGAGTGCATCAAATTGGAATCAAGGACATCTTCGATGCCATCGAACAGTGTTTAATTGCATCGAATTCAAGTCCATACTGTCTAGCAACAAAATGAAATAAATGCTAGAATTATCGATTGCTCGAACGCTATTCGATGCCATCGACACCTATGTTTCGATGACATCGAATGGCATTCGATTGCATCAACCTTAGACTTCTTCCCAAATCCAAAATACTCTAAGTGCACCTTTATGACATCGAACCCTTCTCGATGGTATCAAGAGTAAATTATCAATGGCATCAAAGTCTATTCGATGGTATTGAAACTAAATCCAGTTTGTCCAACAAGTTTTTAAAGAAAATTTTCTTTTCTTCGAGCTCATCGAAGACCATTCGATGGCATCGAACAATAGACAAAACTATCTCACAACCTTTGCGTATTTTTTAAAAGAAATCTCGATGGCATCGAAGTGCATGTCAATGACCTTGAAGCATGTTTGATTAGAACGATCGGACTCTGACCAACACCAATTTGAAAACCAAGTGTAGGAAGTTGATGCAATCGAAGAAGGTTTGATTGAATCAAAATTCAAATTTTGATGACATCGAATACCCTTCGATGGCATCGACAATGTCAGATTTCTACCAATTTTTTGACCATTGCGATTTCAACTTTATGAATACACTAGTGTTGCTTCTTGTAAAATGAGCTAGAATTTAAGAGAGTTTGAGAGAGTTGTTTCAAAGAGATTATATCCTCTTCCTTATTCCTTCTTTCCCATTAGAGTTCATGATTCAATCTTGGCATAAGCATTATCTCATTATCTTCACTGTTTAAGTTGAATTATGAACTCTAACATTCACTGAATCTCTAACTGACCTCTTAGGTAAACCCTAGTATTGGAACCCTTGAATGCATAGTTCATGGGAACCTTCTCTATGTGTATTTAAGATCATATCATATAAATAGAAAAGAACAAAAACCTTAAACCTCACAACCTCGGAGCATTCAACGAATCATCAAAAGCAGTTACAGTTCAAGGGAGTTAAAGATTCGTTGTCATCATCAAGATCTTCAGATTGTGCAAGAAAGGGGCTCACTCACTTAATTGTAAGTATATAGAGTCTGTCGAGTCTAAAGCCCTTTCCTTATGTAGGATTGAGATTTAGAGTTTGAGTGACAAACTCACCAAGACTTATTTATAGGCCTCCGACGGGAGAATACGTGGTCCTGTGTAGGACAAGTCGCCTTGTATGGGCATGGGTTGCCTTGTGTAGGCTCCCAAGTATTGTCTTTGTGTAGGACTAAGTCACCTTGTGTAGGTACCTTAGTTAACCTTACGTTGTGAAGGTTTATGGTTAACCTAATTTAAAACCATTAAATAGTGAAATCCGGTACACTTTAGGAAAGAGTGCGTCCGCCGGGATTGGAGTAGGCAAATAGCTGAACCACTATATATGATTGTGTTTGAGATTGCTTTTTATGCATTATTCTAATTATGCTTATGATTATCGAATGGTTTTATGATGCATGATTTTTTTAATGTATAAGTACTATTAGAGAACACATCTCACACACTATTATATACACTATTCCAAATAGGCTTGTTCATTATATATATAAATCTTGTATAAGCCTAGGTGATTTGAACCCTCTATTGGCTTGGAAGCTATAGAGTTACTTTTCCTTACTCTTTCGATTGAAGATGGGCATTGTTTGTTTTTAGTAGAAAATAATTTTGAAAAAGTCCTATTCACCCCCCTCTAAGACATTTGGACATACTTCATACTTCAGTAATAGCGGTTCTACCATAATTTTAGAAACAATTGCTTAAGTTTTAGGGCAGGAAAGTGAACCAGTGGATGATTCATAAGGGCTATGGTCCTATCTTGATGAAGACAAGTTGAATATATTAAATCACTAACATATCTAGATAAACTTGGGTTATTCCTTTAATTATGTATTTAAACAAATTTTAAGTTGAGCATCTAAAAGTTATGAATAATACTTAAAGCTTTTGTTAATAAATGATTTAATAGAGCCCCAAATGGGTAGGTTGTGGTACCATGCTTAACTTATGTGAATGTTATCAATATGTCGATTGAATGCCCATATACGATCATGATATATGTATATATGATTAAAATAAATGAATGTGAGATGTTTTTATGAAGGTTTGAGTTTGAAAACTTAGTGTACATTTTAATTAACCCTCTGAAAAATAATATGAAAGAATGGTTTTAGTACACATGGTGTACAAGTCATGTGCCATCACTCGGGTCTGAGGGTACACACTCTGTATCTAACTTTCGGGGCGTGACATGCTTTACATCACTTAGAGGCCCCTCTTGTACCAAGCTTTGGGACTGAGTGAAGCTATAAGGGCCCAATCATAATATTTGTGCTTTATCCATCCTATGCATATATTTTACCCGCTCATTTTAGAGCATCATCCCTAAAACAAGGCATATTCAAATTCGAGTGGAATAGACCACAAGAAACAATGAAGATTGAATGCCTACTATTAAAAAGGTTGGATAACAAATAAACATCATGGTGGGCCCAAGGAAGGTTTCAATGGTGGGTATTCAATCCTAATTTCTTCCTAATATATGGCTCACTTGAGTTTTAGATTTGCCTTATTTTTAAGCTCATACCTTAAAATGAACTTGCAGGATGAATGAACCGCGTCGATAAAAGCTATATATCATGATGGAGCCTAGAAAACTTTTCAAGTACCGACCAGTACAAGCTTGGTACCAGAGGGGTCACATTGAATCCGAGTTCATGCGGCACTTGGCCATGGGGCCAACTTGATGTATGTATTCTACATCTACCGCCATCAGTCCATTTTTCTAGATCATTTCAGGGCATGAGCCTAAACATAAGTAGGGTCCCGAGAGGATCATGCCAAAGGAAATAGTGATTAATGAACCTTAAACTTTTTGTGGGCAACAAATTTTTTTAGATCATTTTAATATTTTCCTTTTCCCTTTATCTAAGTTTGTGCGATCTTACCAATAGGTTGAATGAAAAATAAATATTAGGAAACATTATGGTGGGCTTAGGAAGTTTTTGTTGGTGATGCATTCAATCACCACTATTTCCTATGCATGATTCACCTAAGATTTGGTCCATTTTTTGGGGTGAAATGGATGGACGAAGGGGATGTAGATTATATATATCAAGGTGGATGTAACGCCCCGAATTTCGAGGGTCAAGCAAAGCTTTACTCTCGAGATCCAGCACATCACTTATGCAATATGGATAATGAAGTTCAGATTTCGTCCATATTAATGAGTTAAACATGAGTGAGATTATACTAAAACAACATATCATAATCCGGATATAATTAAACTAAGTAAGCGGAAGTCTGAAGCATATATATTTAAGTGTGTAAGTGTTTCACAACCTCCAGATAACGAGTATGTAACCAGGCTGAATATATACATATATTGTTTCAAAATATACAAAAGGAGGAAATGTAAGGTGTCCAACTAAGATAAGTATCCCAGTGTTCCCGGCGAATCAGTATGAGGTCTACATAGGCCCACCCGAGAGGTAAAAGTAGGAGAAATCTTCTTCCTCATCCATGAAGTCCTTCTCCATCGCATAGACTTCATCAACACATGCATCTAAACCAAAGTCTGGTAGGTGTTTTAAAATAGTCCCAGGGTGGGAGTGAGTGATCAACTCAGTGGTATTATAAGACAAAGGTTAACATGTTATCAAGTCAATCAAGCAGTAATGATAAAGCAACTTAATAATCACTTCCTAACTACTCTTGTTAATGCAGGAATAGAGTGCAGGCAATGATGTATGCCCTCGCATCAAAGCTCCCTCAAAAAGTTACTCCGACAACCAATTTCGCATTTGACAACACTCCCTTAAAAACAGCGCAACTTCATCACCTTAAAAGCACATCCTAACTAATGCAGTGCGATGTATGGTCGTGTTAGCCAACTACTTAATTAAGCTTATTCATACAATAGGTTTGGGAAGTTAAAGTACCTCCCTTTATATCATTAACCCGACCCGAGAGATCCATTTAGGGTTGTCAATCCTAGTTAAGCACATATGATAGGCAAGTTATAGGGTATCACTCCTAATAAAAAGCAGTCGATAGGCAAATTTAAAAGTTTATACTCGTGGTTACTACGGGGAGGTTCATCACCTCAGCGTAGGCCGACAGCACGAACCCGGTGTCACATACCACCATGTCCGTCTCACGAGTCTTAGTTGCTCATTGGTCACTATGGGGAGGCTCGTCACCCCAGCGCAGGTCGACAACTTGAATACGGTGTCCCATACCACCATGCCTAGCTCATGAGTCTTATCGGATCATGGTACCATGGTTAAAGTGGGCCTTTACGTTAGTGAGGGGTACCTTAGATTCAAGCAGTGGTGTCCATACATGGTAAATACACAATAGGCCAATCGGTTTGTTAGGTAAGTTCGATTGGTATGGGCACACGCTGACTTAGGTGACATGGGGCGCATAAGCACCCCTTGTGGCCTAACCACTATCGACAGTCGTCGTGCGACCGGGATTCGTCGAGTTTACCCGATGTGGTGAGACTAATTCGGCCACCCGAACAAGGTCTGTTACTGATTGCCTAGACTACGTTGTAGTCCCAATCTTACTCAAATGCAGTAAGTAAACACATGTGATAATCACTTCAGCATTTAACAAACAATTCAAGTGAATTCCTCATTTGAGCATTTTATCAAACTTATTGATTATGTTACCAAACACTTGCATTTTATCCATAAATTGCATAGCGGCAAATATGATTACATGAAAGAAACAATACATATGAATAAGGCAATTAAGAATCCTATCTTAATACTCTTAATAAATATAAATCATCAACAATTTCTCATTTAAGAAATTTATCAAACACTTAGACTACACTTCATCAAATATATAGATTACGTTAGTTACAACGTATATTTCAGCAAATCTTTATACAGAGAGGTCAGCATGCATATGACAATGATGAATCCTAGATTAGTAGTCATGACAAGCACAAATCATATTTACATGTTCATTCAAATATTTCAACAAACACATGAGATGCATCTTTTGTTCAACATAGCTCATACGTGTATATTACATCAAAAATGGCGTATCTAAGACAATATGGTAGCAATCAAGTCAAACATAAATCATTAGCTGACATTGAAAGCATTGCTAACCATAACCTAAATGTTTATAGTCCACACCTTTTGTCGAAATACTCGATTTGGACTCGGTTCGAATTCTACGTTCCTGAAAACCGAACGTCGGGCACCTACATAATGAAATAGGTTAGCTAGTTTGACGATTAATCAATCTGGATCTCTACAACGATACTAGGGTTAGGTTTTCTTACCCAAATCGTAGCTGAAACAGATTGTGTAGCTAACAGGGAGGTGATTCGGTGCGTGGAGTCGTGGGAAAGAATCACTGCAACGATCATCAAAGATCCTTCTTCTCTCTTTCCCCTTTTCTCTTCTCTCTCTCTCTCTCTCTCTTAGGGTTTTGGAGAAATTCGTATATGAGAGAGGTGGGGTGGTATAAGGGCTATTTATAAGCCCGAAAGTAATGCAAATGGCCTTAGGGCCACTATATACATGGGTTATACCCTTTGGCCAACTGTTTTTGACAAACAAGGCTCATAGAGAGGCCCACTACTCACTTATGTCATAGGGTATGCTCTCTGAAAATGGATCTATGCCAGGATATGATTTCGGTGCGATCAGATAAGCTAATCGACCGTGGAGGACCTGTGTTAGATCAACGGTCATACTTACTCGATCGGGGCCATAGTTATACGGATATGTGCAGGGAAATTTTCTTTTCCCATGGGTGAAGTTTGGTTAGAAACTGACAGTCCAAAATCCTCAATTTTGCTTGTGAGCGAATGGCCCAATTCACTTAAGTTTCATTACGTTTTTTAAAGATATTCGCATTTCTCAAACACTTCACTTAGGGCTCAAGTTGTGCATTTCTGGATGCAATCTGGGATCGATTCCCGTGATGATTGTCAAGCCGAGTAGGACGGACTTAATCCTATAGTTTCGCAGTCATCGGACTCTCGATGTGCGGTCTAGGTTCGATACGGAGTTTCAATATACTCCTGAGAGCAACAGGCTCTTGGGATTTCTCCTAGGTCTTTATGTAGTATTGAGTCACTGGTATTAATGATTTTAGGCCTTCTCATTTGTGGAAATGGCAGCGCATGCTTAATCCACTGATTATTTAGTTTAGTACTTAACTAAATTCCGCCTTAATTATAACAGGATACGGTCCTTAGGTGATTCTGCCTAAGGTGGTACTCGGGTCTTTGTACGGATTTTTTTGAGACATTACAGTGGATCCTAGGGCCACACCTAATTTCCTCCTGACATCGCAATCATAACGTGCAGTGTTTAATGTTTTTTTTTTAAAAAAAATTTAAAGAAAGTTTGTATTTCATATCAGATTAGAACATGTGTATGGAATGGACATTTTGGGCACCCCCAGACAAAAAGAGACGGGGGTGCGTATCATAAAGGAAGCTTGGAAAGCCAAAGAAAATAAAAACCACACTAGAGCCCTGTTAGGGAGGTCCTAAGAGCTCCAATCCCAACTTTGTTTAAGAGGATCATCCCCCTCACCTCTAATTGGAGATCTTTTGCCTGAACGTGGAAGGATTTGGACTGGGAAAGGCTCCCCACCCTAGCCATGTAGTCGGTCGGGCCATTTCCTTCTCTCTTGATATGGTTGAAGGAGAAGGCTACCCTATCCTTTAAAGTGGAGATCCTAGAGACCTAAGGTCTCCAATGAGAGGTGATGTTTGAGATCCCTGACAAGAGGTCAATTGCCACGTCTGAATCTGATTCCATCTCCACGCTCATCAGCCCAATGTTTAGGCACATCACGAGGCCATCATGAATCACTTGAAGTTCAACGCAGTTGTTAGAGCCCACTCCGTAGCTAATAGAGAACACAAAGATAAGGTTCCCATCTTCATGGCTACATACACCACCACCTCCAGACAATCTGGGGTTGCCCCTAGCTGACCCATGCACATTGAGTTTGGCCCAGCCCTTAGGCGGTTTAACCCACTTGATAATCTCTTCGTGATTGGTCTGGTGGGGAGGGTGCGAGATACCCAGCCTGTCCCAGGGCTGAAAAGGAGGGGGAATGACTAAATATTTGGCGATGGTCAGTGTATTGGCACTATTTTTAATACGGACTATGGTGCTTGTAACCTTCATCAGAGAAGAATCAAACCTCGGAGCGTTTATGGCTTTCCAAACCTCCCATAAGATCAACATAGGGAGCATCTTCAGATAGTAGGAGGAATAGTAGTAGGGGCCGCGGCTCGACGCCATTGTGATAATCTGTCAATCTGAGATTGCTGCTGGACTATGGGTATACTAAATAATGCGCTGAAGTGGCGCCAAATACTGGAGGTGTGCTGCCCATACAGGAAGAGATGCTGAACGTATTCACACTGAGGGTGATCAGAAGGTCCATCTTCACAGCAGTTACATCTGGGAGCAATCTGAACCCCCTTTGACTGGATTCTAGAGTCAACAGTAATAGCGCCCTAAAGGAGTTTCCATGTGAAAATGTGGATCTTAGGTGGTAATGATTTGGGCCAAATCCACTTCGACCAAACTGGGGTAGGCTGCTTGTCCCTGAGAAGGTCCCACACCGATTTGACAAAAAATGATTCGAACTTGTCATGCGGCCAAAAGCAGGTTGGATCGCCCTCCGACGTGGCAAATCCACCATTGAAGATGAAGTTGGTAACTTCCTGTGGTAAGAAGGAAGAAATGGGGGGGGGGGGGGGGGGGGGGACTGGCATGGCCAAGGAAGTTGTTCACCTTGAGGGCTAGCAGGGCCTGAGGAATGGGGTAGACGGTGAGGTGCTGGAGTGGGCCCAGGCTATCCAGTTGTCCTTCCAGAGGTCCAGGTCCCTGTTACCTACATTCCATTGAACGTGATCCCGGAGGACCGGTAGAAACCTCCTGATCTTTTTCCAGACGATCGAGCCACGGGTTGACATGCTGCTCCCATCCACACTGTGCAGATCTACGTGGTGTCTGGCCCTTATAAGATCGGCCCATGGCCCTACATTCTTGCCAAATTTGACCGCCAAGGCCATCTTCATCCGGAAGGCCGCCATTATATCCTTAAGACTTCTAACACTCAGGCCTCCTTCGATTGCTAAGGGGGTAATTTTCTTCTAAGCAATCCAATGCATTTTTCTTTTATCGTCAGCTCTGCCCCAAAAGAATTGCGTGAACCTCTTCTACAGGTAGTTTAGAATTTTCCCAAGGACATGAGCTGCAGCGAGAACGTGGAGCGAAATGCTCCCGAGCACATGCTTGATCAGCGTCGCTCGTCTTACCTGAGAAATGTACCTAGAGTTCCACCCACAAATCTTTCTATCTACCTTGTCAACGAGGAATAAAAAATCAGCCTACTTGATTCGGCCTTTGGTTAAAGGCACTCCTGAGTACTGGACCACTACTCTGGCTTTAGTGATGCCCAGAATACGCTCTATGGATTTGATTCTACCAGTGGACAGATTTGCTAAATAGAGGAAATAGCTCTTGGAGTAGTTAATTTTCTGACCTGTCGAGTCTTGGAAGGATTTAAGGAACTTTTTAATGGTGAGCAACAAATTCTGGCTTCCGTTAAGGAATAATAACGTGTCGTCCGCGTACAAAAGATGAGAGATTAATGGGCTTTTGAGTTGGAGCTTGAAAGGCTGGCACTAACCATGCACTACCAATTGCTTGAAGCTCCTATAGAATGCCTCAACTGCTCAAATGAACAGATCAGGGGACAGCAGGTCCCCTTGCCATAATCCTCTCGAAGACCAGAAGAAACCCGATGCCTCCCCATTAACGAGGACAGAAAACCAATTAGTACCCCAGCAGGTTTTCGTTAAGATGATCCATTTAACATTGAAACCAAACTTGGACAATACTTGCTTGAGAAAATTCCAGATGATCCTATCATAGGCTTTCTCTAAGTCCAGCTTCAAAATGATATTCCCTCCTTGGGTCTTTTTGTCCAGCTCTCTCATTGCTTCTTGGGCTAGGGCGATGTTCTCTATAATAGATCTACCTTTCACAAATGCCCCTTACTCAAGGGCTATTAGCTTGGGGAGGATGGTGCTTAGTCTAGACACCAAGATTTTGGAGAAGATTTTGTATATCGCATTGCACAGGCTGATGGGACAGTAATCTGAAATTTTGGATGTTGCAGGAGATTTGTGAATAAGACAGATGAGGGACAATGAAAAGGCTCTAGGGAGAGCGTCCCCTTCAAACAAGGATAAGGCAACCACATGAATATCATCCCCCACAATATGCTAACATTCCGAGAAGAATGCCACTGAAAAACCGTCGGGACCCGGTGCACCATTTTTGGGGATAACAAAGGCAGCTTTTCTTACTTCTTCTAGCATGGGGGCAATGTGAGCTCATCGTTATCTTATCTACAAAGCATCTAGGGAATCTTCGAGATCAGCATGTAGGAAATGATGGAGGATTCTTCTTTGAAAAGGCCCTCATAGAAGGAGATCACTGCCACTTTGATGTCTTCCTAGCTTGAGATGGTGTTGCCGGTGGCGTCTTTGATCTCAGTTATTGTCGACTGTCTAATTTTTTTAGTAGTTGAAGAGTGAAAATTTTTCGTGTTTCCATCTCCTTCATCTAGCCAGGAGATCCTCGCTTTTTGTTTCCAGAACACTTCCTCCATGAGTTCAAGGTGGGCTAAGCGCTTTCTGACAGTTGAGCTTTCCTGTAGCAGGTCCTTATCTGTTGCTACCTGCATTTTCTGTTCAATGGCTACCAAGTCTTCTTTAGCTCATTTGAGTTGGTGGAAAACATTACCACTAACTTCTTTATTCCAAACTTTCAATAGTTGCCTAGTTTTCTTCAGCTTTAACTGGACGTTTATCATAGGCTAGAATGAGAATCTACCTTCCCACGCCTTCTTGATGACTTGCTGAAAACTGTCCTAAAGCATCCACATTCTAAGGAACCGAAATGGTTTGGGCTTGTGCTGGAACTGGTTGGGGAAGGATAGGAGCAGGGGTGCATGATCGGAGTTCACGTGGGACAGGTGCTCCACTCTGAAGGTTGGAAAAGAGGCAACCCATTAGTTATTAATGAGGACTCTATTAAGTCTAGCCCACACACTTGCCTGGACTGACCGGTTGTTACTCTAGGTGAATTGATTGCCCACACATCCTGCATCTATAAGGTTGGAGTTCTGCACCGAATCAGCGAATTCAGATATGTTGGATTTGTCAGGATCTCTGCTACTTGCTCTTTTAGTTGATGAGAGTACATCATTGAAATCCCCACCTACGGCCCACGGGCCCCGGGTGTTTCTGCTCATGGCTTCCATCTCACTCTAGAGGACTCTTCAAAGTATTTTTCCGTAGCGAGGGTAGACTATGGATAAGAGAATAAAATCCCTAACATTCTGTAAGCACATAGTTAGAGTGATCATTTGGTTAGAGGATGATATAACATTAAGGTGTTGTTGGGCAAATATCCAGATTTTACCCCCAACCTCCCCATTGGAGACCGACGTGTGAAATCCAAGCTTCAAGCCTATGGCTACTCGCCTATCTTCTCTCAACATAGGCTCAAGGATTGCCAGAAAGCGCGGATTATATTCCCTGATTAGCCTCCGAATGGATCGAATGGTGGGTGTATTCCCCATCCCACAGACATTCAAGATATGGATGCTAACCATCAGTAACACAACCTGAATTCATGGCCCTTCTTTTTAGCTTTCAAAGTCTGAAGTACCATTCCCCTTCTTCACATTAGTGAGTTGTTTTCTTTCCTTGGAGTTTTCTTCTTCTCCCTTTAGCCACTCTAAGAGTAGAGTTAGTTGTGGGTTGGACCGTCTCAACCCCTGTGCCGAGCTCTGCCAGAGGTTCTAGAGGGATTTGAACTTGGGAATTAAGAGCCTCAATTAGCTCCAGGGGATCAGGCCTGTGCGGAGGTTCTAATAGAACTAATGTTGCTTCAACAATATGGCCCCCTTGCATGTACACTTCCAGGGGTTCTTGGACAAAATAGGGGGTCAAATCTACTGCTAGGTGGCCCAAGTCTGCTCTCTGATTCTTCAAAGGGGCGAGGGGATGAGGTTGCCGGTGGCTTATGCATCTCGCCAGCTCAAGGTCCATGAGCTGAACTACCCCACGCATGATTTGGAGCCGGCAGCAGTTGTCTTCGCACTGAAGGTGTGAAGGTACTATCTTTATGGGGTGAGGTTCGAGCTCTTCTCCGACCACAAGAGCTTGAAGTATCTATTCTCGTAGTCCGAGCTGAACATGAGGCAGAGGCATTGGATGGAGCTCTTGAAGGACTATGATTTTGATCTTCAGTACCACCCGGGCAAGACGAACGTGGTGGCGGATGCCCTTAGCTGTCAACAACGAGGCCTGGTGGCCCACATGATGATTCAGGAGTGGAAGATGCTTGAGCATGTGTCAGCATTTGACTTCGAGATTGGCTTCTAGTATTCTATTATACAATTATCGAGCTTGTCAATTTAACCCTCTCTTGTCACAAGGGTGATCGAGGCTCAGCAGGTAGATGAGTCAGTGCTGAGTTATCTGGCAGAGACAGCATCTAAGAGTCAGTCAAATTAGTAGATTGGTTCTGATGGTGACTTCACTTCAGAGGCCGATTATGTATCCAGGATATTCTTGAGTTGCACAGAGATTTTTATGATCGGGGTACATAGATCGCGGTTCTCTAAACACCTTAGCTCGACGAAGATGTATCGCGATTTGAGGCGTCAGTATTTTTAGGCGGGGATAAAGTGTCAGATAGCCAGTTTTGTGGCCGAGTGTGGTACGTGCCAGCGTATCAAGGCCGATCATCAGAGACCCGTGGGTCCCTTGCAGCCATTGAGCATTCCGTTGTGGAAATGGGAGCACGTATCCACTGATTTTATCAAGGGTTTGCCGAGGACTAAGCGCGGTCACGATGCCATCTAGGTGGTCGTCGATCGGCTGACGAAGTCAGTGCATTTTCTTATGATTCGTGCGACTTGGACTTTGGACTGGCTTGCCAGGTTATTCATCGAGGAGATTGTGAGACTGCATGACATTCTAGTTTCGATCGTTTTTTACTGAGACTCGAGATTCACGTCTTAGTTTTGGAGGAGCTTCCAGACGATGCTGGAGTCTGTCATGTACCTCAGCACCGCGTATCATCTACAGAACGATGGGCAGACCGAGAGGGTCAACCAAATCCTTGAGGATATGCTTCGGGCTTGCATGATCGATTTCTTGGGTAGCTTGGACAAGCACCTGTGTTTGGCTGAGTTCGCGTACAACAACAGCTATCAGATGACTATTAGCATGACTCCTTTAGAGGCATTATATGACAGACCGTGTAGATCTCCGAGTTGTTGGACCGAGGTTGGAGAGCGGCGTCTCCTAAGTCCCGAGTTTGTGCAACAGACATCAGAGGTCATCGACATCATCAGGCAGAGGATGCGCACAACTCAGAGCCAGAAGAAGAATTTTGTTGATCGTCGGTGTCGTCCCTTAGAGTTTGTCGTTGGGGACCATATATATCTTAAGGTCTCACCCATGAAGGGTGTGGTTCATTTTGGAGAAAAGGGCAAGCTTGCCCTAGGATTCATAAGACCTTTGAGATCACCGGGCGTGTTGGCGTCGTGGCCTATCGGCTTACCTTGCCATCTCAGTTGTTTAGCATCCACAACATTTTCCATGTCTCTATGTTGAGGAAGTGTGGGTCAGACATCGTTCCTGTCATTGATTGACAGCCATTGGAGGTTCGTGAGGATGCTTCTTACATTGAGCAACCAGTTCGTATCCTCGATCGGAAGGAGCAGGTCCTCCGGACCAAGGTCATTCCCTTGGTAAAGGTGCAGTGGGGCCATCATAGTGTAGATAAGGCATCTTGGGAACGCGAGGCGGAGATTCGAGAGTGTTATCTCCATCTTTTTGATGTTTGATTATATGTTGTATTGTGTTTTGATCATATATGATGTTATATTTTCTATTCCCTTATGAGTTATGTTTAGTTATGATGGTAGTATAAATTTTGAGGATAAAATTTTTATTAGGTGGGGAGAGCTGTAAGGCCCATATTCTAATCCGTACCATTCAATAGACTCCCCTGATCATTCCCGTTGAATTCTAGCAACCTGCAGCATATAATCAATGTTTGCGTATGACCCTAAGTCGTATCCCATAGATCTGAGTCGGCTTAATCCGAGACTTGTACTATTGTGATTGCACTGTCATTGCAGTTCCAAGCCATGTCTTGCACACCGATCCGATACCCTGGACAGGAGTTGTGGGCCCGCGTTTATCTTGAGAAAAACACCACACGTTGTAATCCCAAGAGAATCTCTATAGCATGTCTCATCAATTAAGTGCACATCAATCACCTCATGTCAAGTACAAGAGCAACCCCATAGTCAACTCTCTCTCTTACACACCCATACATGTCAAGTACATACCCATCACCCATCACTCACTCCCCATCAATCCATTACTCACAACCATCACCTCTCTCTAACAACCACTCTCTCTCTCTCTTTCTCTTCACATTTTCCAAGCAACCAAAGAAGTGTACGTCCAAGCACTCCAAAGAGAGAAAAGTGTGTTGTGCGTGGCCCACTTTTTATTCCAAGATTCATCATCCTAGCCCTTCAATTCTCATCATCTTCCATTAAAGTGAGACACAAGTAGTTTGGCGTTCCATCGGACTAAGAAGATCGAACGGTGGGTGTTTTATAGGCCTAGATTTTTACATTTTGATAATGGACCAAGTGGGGCCTACTGATTGATGGTATGAATCTCACTTTGGACCCTAGATGTGTCCGATGGCCCACTATGATCCACATGATCATTCCATGATGAGGCTAACTTCCATGGACCCCATCATGATGTTTACTTTCCTAGTTGAATGAGAGTTATCTAGATCTTTCAGTTTGGTGGAGAAGGAATCTCCACTATTAATTTTGATTTGGTGGGCCCTCATGTAAAGGGACCCACATGATGAATGTTGTGTGCATGGAAGGGAGGGCCCATAGTGTCGGGGTCCCTCCATCGCACGTGTCTCTTTCTCTCTCTCTCTCTCTTCCTCTCTTTTTTTATTTTTTTGTGTGATGGTGTGGCTATGTGGCCCACTCGGATGGACCCCACCTTGATATGTGTCTTATCCACACCATCCAGCCATTTGGTGGCCCATCTAGGCAGCACGTCTGTAGGTGGGGCCCACCTTAAAACCGTCCAGCGTCCCTGATGTGGCCATGCAATGACGTGTGAACTGACAGTGTGGTGTACTGACTAGCAAACAACAAAAATATTAGCTTGGTTCAAAGTTTTGGGTGGGCTGCTCATGCAGGCCCCACCTTGATGTATGGATTTAATCCACACTGTCCATCCTATCTCTCAACTCATTTTAGGCGTTGAGCCAAAAAATGAAGCTAATCCGATTATCTGGTGGGCCATAGTATAGAAAATAGTGATTCTTACCTTTTAAATCTGTTAGGGCCCACCTTGATGTTTCTACACACCAAAACATGCTGAATATTGGGCTTGTTTGGTCCGTCATGAGCCATAGAATCCAATGGGTGGAGTGGATTCTCCTGATGTGGGCCCCACCTAGGAAAAACCACAGAAAAACTTATTTTTAATATATATATATAGAGTCATGCTCCCCTGCGCACCTACGCACATGTGTACCTTTGCACACGTGTCATAGGTGTCTAATCTGAACGGTCCATGTGATGCGGAATCCCGTGAAACCTCATATGAATAATTTTCACCCCGATCTAAAATTCTTCCGGGCCATAGCAAAGAGAAATGCAAATCAAGGGAGGAAACTGTTTTCATCATTCATGGCCCATCAAAGTTTTAGATCGAAGTAAAACTTGGGCCCGAGGGGTTTCACGAGGTGCTGCTTCACATGAACGGTTCAGATTTTGGATCCACATCACGTATGATGGGTTCCACAACTTAGATAAGCCACACCACATAACTTTTTGAGGTAACTTTACATCGTGTGTGTGTGTGTGTGTGTGTATATATATATATATATATATATATATATATATATATATATATATAACAAGCAGCAGACGCTGCTACTGCTGGACGTCCAGAGGACGCTACAGCAGCGTCTTGCAACACCGTCAGACATAGGCAGGGATGTGGGTCCTAGCCATGGCCCCCACCGTGATGTGTTGAACATCATACTGTGCATTTGATGGGGCCCCTTCTAGTTGTGGGCCACCCCAAAAATCAGCCGTGCAAGGAACTCAGGTGGCCCACACTACAAGGAATAATGGGATTGAACGTCTACCATTGAAACCCTTTTTAGGTCACAGAAGTTTTGAATCGTCATGAAATTTGTTTTTCCTCTTTATTCTGGTCTTTGTGACCTTATTAACAGATTGGATGGAAGATAAACGTTATGGTGGGCCCCACATGGGATCCACTTGCCAGAGGATTAGCTGGTGTACGCATACAGTAGCATAATAGCTGCTGTTTGATGTCCCAAGCCATGTGGACCCCACGCGCGAGGTATGTGCTTATCTATGCCGTCCATCCGTTTTTCCAACTGAATCGTCCACCCATGTGGACCCTACCATGATGTATGCTTTGTGCAGCCACACCGTCTAGACCTTGGACTATGGGACCCACCATAATGCTTGTGTTGTATCCATACCGTCCAACCTTTTTGAAAGATAATTTGAAGGCTTGAGACTAAAAATAAGACAGATCTAGGATCAGGTGGACCACATTTCAGAAGAACAGTGGGTTTGAACATCCACCATTAAAACCTTTGGGCTACCAAGTTTAGACCTATATAATATTTGTTTTTCCTCTAAATCTAGGTCTTTGTGACCTTATAAATAGGCTGGATGAGGGGTAAACCCTATAGTGGGACCCACTGGAATTTAACCGTGGAAATCATTATCACCACGGTTATTTATGATATGGTCCAATTGATCTTTTAATATGATTCATTTTTATATGATACTCTATATTGATTTCTAAAAATAGATGAATTCGACTTGGCCCATTCAACTCGGCCCATTCAAATCGGCCCATTCAACTCGGCCCATTTGACTTGGCCCATTCGATTCTACCCATTGATTCGGCCCATTTGATTAGATCCGATGTGATATATGAGACCCATAGGTTAAGGCACAATGGGATGTATATAAGGTCCATTCCAATGTGTGATTCCACCATGGTTTATGTAATGATATTTATGACAGGACATGCCTTGGGAGCAATGATGGTTGACGTCCACATTGTAAGAATAATGTTGGTTAAATGTCCACATTGTATCTCTCCCTAGGGCCCATTGATAGGCCCATACTTGTTGTGTGTAGGCCGTCTAGGCTCATCTTCGTCGTAAGAATAGTTCATCATGATTTAACATGCTTAGTATAACTCCATGATTCATGCCCACACGCATCATATGTATGCTTGATATGAGGAGTGACTGATCATAACATATGCCATTGTGCAGATTATTTATGGGACTCACTGATAGGAGTTACCTATATGAGCACACGGTACGCGAAGGATTGCTGCATGACTGGACAGTGTGACTCATGCATTTCACATATGTGTGACATGATCATGTACCCCCTAGCGACATCAAGGCTGTGAACTCCACAGGCACATCGTGGATGGTCAGATTGGATACCGAAAATATTGGCTCTAGCATTATGGGCATGTAGAATGTGAACCTTTTTGGTACCAGGAGATGCTCCAACGTCTAAACTGAGTGGATACACGAGTGCCCGAGTGCCAAATACCAGTAGGTCGTGTCTCCCACTATGTCGTGGTCAGTTGGAAGGGATTGTGACCTTATTTGCCAGAGTGAGGGAGTTATAAGCTAAGCTGAGTTTAACCAGTTCGCAAATGAGTCCGCTATTGACGAGCCGGGTAGGTATTGGCAGACTACTGGTCAGGCGGATAGTGTGGTCTATTCCGCTCGCTGGGCTGTGCAGCTAGGGAGGCAGTAGTCAGTGTTGAGTGTACTAGACCCCGGTGATATCCCAGAGGAGAACTGTACTGATATATGTACTTGATGAGGACTGACATACTTGTATTGCATCTCGCAAATGACATTTGACTATGTAGGCCTCACATCGCATGGCCTTGGTATGGCCGATAGCATTCATGGACTTGCCAACATATTTTCGCATTACTCTAATATTGCATACTTGACACTTGCCTTGCACATACACTTACACCACCCTTTAAGCTTTTGTAAGCTTATGCACGACCTTTGCGTACAGGTGACGTTGGATCGCAGTAGCACTGAGGCAGGAGCGCGCATCAAATTACTTTGGAGCCTTTTGATTCCCTGTATTTTTCTTTCCGCATTGTACTTAAAGTTTTTGATATAGTGGATATGTGGTGATATTGTTTTGTGACTTGGTTATGCTTGTGTTTATGCTCCATTACAAAAAAAAAATCATTCTAAAAATTCTCCTTGTAGGATCTCAGGATCAGAATCTGGCATATGAGTGCCGAGAGCCGAGAATGGGGTACTATGGAGGCTGTCGCCGCTGGATTCGGCAATCAAAAATTTTTTGAGCCCGTTTTCTGAGTTTAGGGCGTGACAGGCGCCATTCTTGTGAATTCCACCAAAGCGGCTGCATGTTTTGACTTACGCTAGGTGTCAATGAGGTGAAGAATTGAGACATTTTCTTCCTCCGAGGTGGCTATTAGGGCATACGCTAGATCAGCCCTCAGCTTGGCAACTACCTTTAGATCTCCCTGAATAGAGAAGCTTTTAGGGCTAACTGGGTGACTCTAGCCGGGGGGGGGGTTCTGAACTTGTAGCAGTGGTTTCTTTGCCATAGACAAATAGGAGGTTCCCCTGTTCAACTGAGGTAGGTGATTATTGGCTGCTGGGGGACTGATTCGCTTTAGCCTTAGTAGCCCACTACATTTTCCATCTTACTTTTCAGCTTGTTTGAGGACATGCACTCAAAATTGAAGCATATCCAAAGCTCAAGTGGACCACACTTTTGGAAATAGTGAGGATCTAATGCCTACCATTGAAAGCTTCTTAGGGCCTACAGATGTTTTGGATCAAGCTGATATTTTTGTTTTCCTTTCATCCAGTATGTGCCACCTTAATTTATATGGAAAAACTAATAAAAAATCAACACAAGTAAAAAATAGTAATAGAATAAACAAAAGACTAGAAGAACTAAGGACTTATATGGTTTGGCAATTTTCTTTCGTCTACTCTTTGTCACTGGAACAGAAATAAAAATATAAGACTTATCTCTCTCCTACTTTTTGTTTCTTTCTAATGAAATTCATTCTCTAGGTATGCTTTTTCTTTTGTAGTCGGCCACTCAATTATGCTAAAACTAGACATCACACCTTTTTAGAGAGAGAGAGAGAGAGGACTTCCCGTATGGTTATCGCGTGTACATAGGTACACTGCCAGAGTAAGAAATGCATGTTCCAAATTGTTGGTGCAACTTGAGCGGTCTGGTTGACGGTCAACCTAGGCTCAACACAACATCAATTGAATTAAAGCATATCCCAACCCAACTCAAACCAACCTGAGACCCAAACCTTAGCTTCCAAACTAGTGCTCCCCTACCCGACTTTCCATGTCCAACGCTAACCCATTTCGAGTTGGGTCTGGGCGGTTGGTGGGCCAAAAAATTATTATCTTATATACTATATTATTATTTTAGTATCTTGTACTATACAGATGTTAAGTATAATAATTTATGCTATATAGCCGGAGTTGCCCAACAACCTCAACCAGGTCAGGTTGTAGAGTTCCAGCCTGACCCCAACCAGACCTCAACCGGACTCGAACCAACCTGATGAAAAGTCAGGTTAGGCCATTCGGGTCGGTTGAGCTTGACCCAATTTGCGCGCTTACCCCAAACTGTTGATAACTGGTGCCCCATGAATCACCCGAGAGTTTCCAACATTTCATATTGGGCCTTTTTTTACGTTTTTTATGAAGTGGATAGTTGTTGTGCTTCTTCCTTAATCGTCCATTTATAGGCCTCAAAAGGAAGGTGTAGCATCTTCCAATCTTGGGGAACTATAGGCATACCCAAACACGCGGTGGTCCCTCAAGATCTGTGTCACCAAACAATGGCCCGACATGCATGCAATTGAAAGCTTGACGCTATGATTCCTTTCCAAGGAGCCTCTCTCATGTGAATTCACGTGTTTCACAAGCGTGTAAAAGTAACTCATCAAAAAATCTGTATGGCCCACCATCACTAATACGTGGCTGATCATGAGGTGAGAGACAATATACGCCGTCTCATTTGAGACTGACAGTTTCTTTGACATGTCATCCAAACACGCTTCTGCGAGAAGCAGGCCATACACCAAGTGGGGCCCACCATGAACTTGCACTAGCTGGAATATCAAGCCGGTCTACTTACGAGCTGGATCCCATTTGAATTTTGAATATAGGCTGTTGACCATTTTGTTTCTAACCACCCTTTTTTCTCATACAAATCTCCTAGGCTGGCTTGATTTTTTATTTTTTATTTTTGTGCCGAGGCCTGTTCATGCTGGACCACACGTGATGAGTGGAACACATCTCACACACCTGTAACTGCTTACTACACGTGTGACGAGATCATGATTTGGATAGCTACTCTCCTTCTCGAGGAATATTGTCCAATAAAAGAAATAATATTAAAAAGAGAAGGGATCCAAGTTGTCATCAAGCACTTAAAACTCCATATACGAACACACATGCAAAAGATCTAGACCCTTCACATGTAGGGCCCTAACTCTACTGACGCGTACTCCAAGACTGAACCTGTCCAGTCCCCTTGAGGATTGCAAAGGGACGGCTAGAAAAAGAGTCCACCCACTGGTCAACATTTGATGGATAAAAATCCTCAACTATTGAGGACCAGGATCATTTGACCAACTTAGCTTCGAAGCATGTCCCAATCAATGTAAATGGACGGTGGTGAGCGGTTGGATCTGATATAATGGTTAAAAGGTGACCCTATTACCATCTTGAAAAGGTAACCCAGAACGACCCATTCAGCCTGAGTAGAGTTGGGATGGACTGGGGTGTGACTCATGGTGTCGAACTTGATTGGTTACCATCAAATCCGAGTCGACTCGAACGAGTCAATCCCAATTCGTTGGTGTCTTACAACCGTATTTGATACTAAACCACGGAATATTTTCTCCATCAAAAAACCAAAGACAAACCATACGAAGATGACCATACCATTTAACTACACACATACACTGTACATACCACTAATAAGAGATTGGGTTATGCTGATACAACATACAAGGAGTAGATGGATTTATGTAGAGGAGGAAGAAGAATCCAATGCAAAGAGAGACTCCCTTACTGAAAAGATGACTTGAAACAAAGGTTAGGAGGAGAGGCATTGGAAAAGAGTAACCCGTACTACAAATGCTCAGCCTTGTAGTCAAAAAAAGGATCCCATAGGAAGGAATAAAGTGAGACAAGCTCTTCCTTCAAAGGAACAATAACAAGAGAAGGTAAAAAAAAATAACAATATCCTTCCTTCTTCCTTTCCCAAAGAAATCAACCACAGAAAGTGCTACAGCGATTCGCGCGAAGAGAAATTGAGAAGGCCACTCGCAGCAAAATCTGGGTCATTCATCAGGTAGGGTCCAACTTGAACATGTCCTGGACCAAAAATCAGGTGGTCCACATGTATGAGACAAATGGCCTGTGGCTCACCTGATGAGTGGACTTTCTTGATTTTTCTTAGGACTAGGGGTGTTTTTTATGGTCCCCTAACCTTGATGGGTGGCCAAGATCCACGAATTGGCTAATTAAGCTCTCCTTGCGCAAATCCTCACACATTTTTGAGAAATAAAGAAAGAAAGGGAAGAACTAAACTCCTTTCATCTGCCTTCTGGGTGTAAAGGGAACAGCATTAGAGTTCTATCACCCTCTTCTTCTTCTTCTTCTTCTTCTTGGAATGAGAAACCACCACATAATCTGTTACTGTCTTCTTCCAAGCTATAAACGCCCCAACTCCTGCATTTGCGCTTGCAGTAACTATCATCCTCCTTTCCCACTTCTCCCTGCATCATCAACATATATACAACGACAATATTACTACACAGCATCCCATTTGGGCTTTAAGCCCCAAAACAGCCACTGCAATTGGAAATTGGAAAATTTTAGTTATCACAAGGACCACTAACTGCTTCACATATACATGTAGCATGTTGCACCATAATCAGAACAATTCATCTTATATGTCTCACCTGTTGAATCACTATCCATGAGGCCCAGGTCATTTATGTGAAGATCTGGTAATCGTTACATTAGATTGTTAATCAAGCTAGCTTCTATATGGTTTTTATTTATATTAGTATCAGTACTAATGTTTTTTATTCTCAAATCCATTCTTGAACCACTTAAAGTCAAGATTGAGAAGGGGATTAACATTTCCCAAATGAGAAGGTGGTTTCACCTTGAGAGAGTTGCTGATCCAAATGGTAGGATGGTGGATGGGATGTCCATAAAATGAGATTAACAATCCCATTACAAATACAACAAGAATCAAGAGAGGTATCTGATAAATAAAATCACCTACGGTAAGGATCAGCACTCTCTATTGCCACCCCAAGTCTCACAACACTCATCTCCTCATTTGGGTGACATAAGAGTCCCAATCTTTGGACATTTCATCACCATGGCTGGGCCCGTTGCGGAGATCCCACTAGGTCTATCATCTGGTGGGGCCTCACCACGTCCTTAAAATAAATGGTTGAATCTAAGAGGACAACGGTTCACATTCTACAAGCATAAGTCCGGTAGCACCACAGAGGATCACCTGATCAATGTGCATATGTAATTTTATGCATAGAGGCCATCCACGGTGGGGTCCACCAGATGACAGGATTTTGTTATTCCTTGAAACTACAATATTCAGAGAAATGCTTGGCATTGACACCTACGGTAGAGTTACTGCTGGAAATGGCAATGGCTGGGCCTCTTGGAGAATTGGCGAGGCCAAGTGAATTACGCCTTTGCTTCTGCCGTTCCCGTGCTTTGTGATTCTGGAACCAGTAAAACACATTCTTCCCTTCTATCTTCCCAAACTTCCCAAGCTGGGCTGTGATTTGCTCGATCTGTTGTGCGTTTGGCGTTCTCATGCCGCCTCTATAGAGCATCTCCAGGATTCCAATCTGTTCTTGGGTTGGGTTCCACCGCGTGCCTCCAGAGTGCGCTTCTGCCTGCATTTCATTCCTTTACGTCGGTGAGATGTAACTACAAAAATCAACCCGAAAAAGAAAAGAGCAAGAATTCAGTGCCTTGGCATATGCAAGAACCTGAGGTGCACATTTTCCGTATTTAGCCATTAAAATATTAGAACAAGCATATAATAATGCATGTTTCAGGTTTTCTCCTTCTCTTCCATATGTTCTATTTCTCCAGACAAAATGTGTTATAACAGCTATTAGCATGCAAGATCCATTCCAGACCTTGTTTTAGATATTTATCCATGCATACCTGAGTTGTATCTCGCTTGTCATCCATGGATGCAACACTCCTAGGTCCACTCTCAGGCTTAATGAAACTCTTCAAGTCTATAGGGGTGACCCCGTCGCCGACACCGCTGGAGAGCTTGGGTGCAAGTGGGCGGAGGCGCTTGCAGCTGAGAGACGAGGGCTCATGCTCCCAAAAGCCACGAGTGAGCTGATGCACCTTCATGTTTCTCCTTTGGAGGGGAGAGCATGGAATATCTGTGGGATATATAGGGGGGAAGAGAGAGAGAGAGAGAGAGAGAGGAGTGGGAAATGAGGTGGAGCGTGGAAAGAAGAAAGACCAAATGATGAGGTGAGGTTGACTTGGGAGGAGAGAAAAAGAGGGGGTTGAATTGGATGTCACAAAATATTCTCTCATGTTAGGGCGTCAAATCCGTCGTTTTTTCTTGCTTTCATGATAAGGTCTCCTTGCTTTTCGGTGGCCAGTCATTCCCTTTTGCTTTCTTTGGAGGGAATGAAATGAAAAAGATTCCTCTCCAATCCCTATACTCACTTCAACCCAAAGTTAAAAACTAAAGTTCCCCATCAAACCCATGCTATGGTGAATGCCTGCTGTCTCTCTCATAAAGGTGTGGTAGAGAATGCCTAATGAAGGGAAACTAAAACTCGCCCTCTACTCGGGTTTTCGATTTCTACTAGGGCTCATGCTTCAATAGTGCAGATTTTCGGTCAGTTGAGACCCACAGTAGATGGACCATTCCCCAAAAGTTTCCTCCTTCGTAGGACAATCCCAGCCTTTCAATTTGTGGCCATAAATTTCTTTATTTATTTATTAAATTTTATTTATTTAAGTGTTAAGATGATTAAAGAGAATGGATGCACTCTGATGGGTCCAAGAGACCAATGGTATGGATCACTAGCCTAAGAACCCCCACCTTAAACTGCCAAATTTGTGGGACCCACCATGAAGAGTCATCACCCCAAAATCACATCATGGGGGATCTTAATCTCTGATTAATGGACATTTCCTTTCATAAAGCAAACCATTTTCTACCTATCATCTCAACCGTCCTTTAAATATCCACCAACTTAAAAGTTGAAAATACTAAATTCTATTGAAGGCCCACGAGTAACTTGTATGCTACATGTACAATTTTTTGCTACATGTACAATTTTTTAAGTGCATGTCATCATCTATGCAAATGTGGAACCAAGTATACTGTCCATGTCCTTGAATCCAGGATCATATAATCTCTCAATTAAAACAACCCACTTCTTTGGAGTGACTAAAGAATAGAAGAATGAAAGTAGCCGACCCCACCCTTATGTTAATCATGATTTTATGAATTTCTATCAAACAATCTACTTTATAGTTATATTGCGATCTCCTTTTGGACAGAAATTTGTTGGATGAGGGGATTCCAGCTGTTGCATGCCTTTCTTACGCAATTGCATGAGCATTGGTGCATTTGGATGTACCATGACATTGTTGGTACCCAAGGATATGTTTGGATACACTATTTATCTGAATTGTAATCAGTATTCATTCGAGAAACAACACCGATTTAGCTGGGAGTAGTGCGAGCATATTAATTCTTAATAACAACCGAAACCTTGACTTTAAATCTAGGGTTTTGATAGGGCGCGTTGCCTCCAACCGCACATGGCCGGTTTACACCTTGGGATTGCATCTTTAGATTGATCTCAATCGTTAATGTTCTAATTTCTACGGTATGAAAGCTATGGTCTTATAATCGCGCTTCTTTTTAATGATCCCGACCATTTCATTCTAGGATATGAATACGAGTCTTTAAAAAATATATGCCTTTTAATTTTCAAGTCATCTTTATCCATAATCACCCATTCAGTAAATGTTTCTGAAGATAGTCCAAGGACACCGTACACGTAAGAGCCCTTCAATTCATGCCCTTCAAGTTGGACTCGAAACAAAAGTAATTGCTCTTTGTGAACTTCATGAACTTAAGATGGATGCTAACTTCACTTGAATTGTTGCAATTCAGTTAAATTGAGCCAAACGCAGCATTAATTAGCATACTTAATATCTTTTGTATTTGACAAATGTGGCCAAGATTTAGAAAAATACACCAATTGATACGACCGTGATATTATGGAAAAGGTTTTAAGATATCAGCATATTTTAAAATATCATGATTATATCATATTATTAGCTCAAATACAATAAAAGGCTCATGGAAGTTATTATATAAATCTCTCTCTGTGAGAGTGTTTCAAATACAACCAGTTGGACCACAAAAGTACAATCCAACAAGGGATAACATCTCACCTATTATGTGCATTTGAAATCCAACCCTTCTAATAGGTTGGTCCCACCATAGGATCATCTGATGCAAAAATCATCCCTACCTACTTATCAGGTGTGCCACACCATATGAAAAATTCTAGGCATTAATAAATAGCAAAAAAAAAAAGTGCAGTACATTCAATTAGTAGATTTTTCGTTTTTAATAAGGTAATCCTCGTAATAAGGCCAACTTATTGGACTGGTAGGATGTCACACACATGAAAGATTGGAAGCTATTGGCTGGGTGACCATATATAACTTGTAGTCCAACTGATTGGACTAGAGACCTCCCTCTCTTCACACACACACACAGATATATATATATATATATATATATATATAAAATTTATTAATTAATTTACAGTAATAATTTTAAATATTTTTTCAGCGAGAATTTACTGATACTATCTTAAGAAACATCTCAAAATTTGAAAATCTCCCGGGAAATTGCCGAGAATGAGGTCTGTCGCTGTGGTAGTGAGGAAAACAGAAAGCAAGGATTCTACTCTTTTATCTCAAACAGGACTGGAAAATAAAGCAAATTGTCGGCCTTGGGAACTTGAAACGAAAAAAAAGGTTTGCCAAGCTCACACGTGTATCTAAGAGAGCCTATCTACACGCCGACGCACAAGCCACATTGATACACAAGTATGGGGACCCAAGCTGTCCATCAATTGGGTCCCATCGCGTACAAACCCTGGCAAAATGTTCTCTATCCAGGCTTTTGGTTTTATTACTGTAGCTCATCTAATCGGCAGACTACTAATTTTCGGTGCAGTTGCATGGTGGGGCCCATCTGATGGCTGGCTAGGATTAAGCATGTTTGCTTCATTTTGGCACATGGGGTGGCTTGTATGGCATCCCGGACACGTAAATTTTTATAAGCTTTAGGGTAGATGCTGTAAATGTACAAAAGAGATCGACAATGCAGTGTGTCCGCCTATCTTTTAAACCAATGATAGATCAAAGCCTGTTTTTGCGGTATTTTTAAATCAGAATTTATAATTTTGAAAACGTAGTCAAATAATTGTCTATTATGTAAAATAGGTATGTATGATATATGTTGGTATATTATATATATATATATATATATATATATATATATATATATATATAGAGAGAGAGAGAGAGAGAGAGAGAGAGAGAGAGAGAGAGAGAGAGAGAGGCATGCTCACCTATGCACCTACGCACGTGCGCACCTTTGCACACGTGTCATGGGTGTCGAATCTGAATAGTCCATAAGATGTGAAATCCCATGAAACCTTAGGGGGTGAATTTTCACATTGATCTAAGATTCTGGTGGACCATAGAAAAGAGAAATTCAAATCAAGGGAATAAACTGTTTGCATTTTTCATGGCCCACCGAAGTTTTGGTTCAAAGTAAAATTTGGTACCAGGGGGTTTCAAGAGGTTCTTCTTCATGTGGACCGTTCAAATTTTCGATACTCATCACATATGATGAGTTCTCAAAAAGGTTCATATGTAGTCCGTGCTTACTGGTTCGCAGGTGAGCGTTCCGCTATATATATACATACATATATATATATATATATATATATATATATATATATATATATAGACAAAAATACCTTTGGTTAATGTGAACCGAATGCGGAATCGACTCGGATAGAACCTCAACTCGAATCGAATTCGGATTGAATCCGTTCGGTGACTCGGTTATTTTGATATTGACAATGCTCACCAAGTGTTTGATGAAATGACTCCACGAAGTGGTGTTTCAAGTGTATACATTCTCTGTAGGATCAGCTGGTGGCGAGGAAGGTATGATATGAAACAAATCACTACAATAAACAAACAAATAAATAAAATAAATTACATGACAAAACTACCCTTGTATTTTAATTTTGATGTTACCTATCATACTGTGAGAAATTGAAGGTGCATTCCATGTGTTTGAGAAAATGTCATAGAGGCTTTAACTCGGCTCGAACTAGCCCAAGTTGCTGACTAAACTGAGTCGAGCTGACCAGTTAGTTTCAAGGACCAAGTCGAGCCGATTTCAAGCTAGGGAGTTCGAGCTAAGGTCAACTACTTGTAACACCTCAAATTTTTGCTATTTTGGATTGCCAAAAATCTTTAAATTTTTTTTTTTATAACTAGCCACGTCGTCACTTACTGACCCTTAACGCTCAAAGTGAGCCTATACGTGGCCGGTACCGATAAAGAACCGTATAAACAAGATTGATCAACCGTAGAAAATCAATGAATCCAACTAATCACTTAAACATCGAGTTTAGCCGCATGATTTATTCACATAGTACCCAAATCTAACCGACATACCATTGACTAATCAAGACAAACGTAATTAAATTAAAGATCTACCCAAACTCAAGCTAGCTACCGGTCGGACCTTGATTAATAAACCAAATCAACCCAGTTACTCTTTTACCCTAAAGCCAGCAGTTTAGAGTTATCATGGCCGAGTCACCATTTTCACTAATTTTGAATAGGCCACATTATGAACTTAGTTAATCCGGACCGTAACAACTGCGCCCAAGAAATCTCCCTATCCAATTCATTCAAAAAATGTCCTAATTATTCGAACAAGCTCTAGACTGTTCGTTAGTGGGCCACTAGTTTTGAAATTATTGAATAATGTTCATCTCATTGGGCTTGACGTCTATCGCGGACGGTGGGCCCAAACAATTCCTTGAATTACACAACTTAGACCATAAAGATAGAGCTTGAAGGGCGCGACTCTCCAGGACTTAAAACCTGAAACTTAAATGAGTTGGTCCCGCTACTAAAACGGCGAAGTTGCAACTTTCCAACCGTTAAATTGCGATCAAATTTGGGTCATGAGTTAGGGATATTTCTTTACTCATATTCGTATAATTGTGGGCCTGATCGATCATCAGTAACCGTTGATCACAAATCGGCCCCTGTGATCAATTGACTCATCTGTTTACCACCAAACTTGGAAAACCTTTCATCTCACCATGAGGCACCTGTTCTATGACACAGATTGGCCAGGGGACCACTAGGACAGCCCCAGGGACCAGAAATAACCCACTAGGGGTATATACATTAGAATTAGTCTGGTAAGGGCCAACTAGACCAATTTTTAAGCTATATAAGCCCTTAAACCTTTCTCCCACACTCCCATACGATTTTTTTTTGCTAAGTGGGGAGAGAGAGGAGAGAGTAGAGAGGGGGTAGAGAGGGAGGGAGCTCCAAGGAGATAGATTTTTGAGGAATTCACCTTCCTATCTCAACTGTCATCGGAGCCCACGACACCGTCGCTGTAGGAGCGGCCCACCAGCCATAGAAAGGTAATCAGTCCAGCCCCTTTCAATTTTAGGTGTCCTAAACCACTTACATGTGATCTAACATACAAACTCTATTGTCACAAGACTCCAGCACACCATCCCACGAGACCGGCACCCTGGAAGCGGCTCCACAAGCCGTCGAACCATACAAGTGTGGACCATTACCTTTAGGTGACCATTTATCAAATCTAAGATGAATTTTAGTGATTGTGGTTGTAAAGCCTATATCATAGTCTATACCATTTCATAGGCTTTCGTGGTCCTCTCAGTTGAATTCCAGCAACCCGCGACCTGTAATCGACGTTTGCGCGCTACCCTAAGTCGTATCTTGTATATTTATGTCGACTCGACTCAAAACTTATACCCTAGCGACCGCACCGTCGCCTCGTCCACGCACTGATGCTATACTCAGGCCAAGAGTTATGAGCCCCCGCATGTATTTTGAGAAAAACGTCACGCGTGCGAATCTCGAGAGAATCTCTTCAACTTATCCCATCAATCAAGTGAAGTACACACCCTATCACAAGTACAAGCAACCCATCCCCTTTTTCCCTAAGTCAACTCTCATATAACTCACACCCATCCCTCTCTCCTTACATCACCCATCACCCATCACTCCATCTCTTTTCATCCCATCACTTCTCTCTCTCTCTCTCTCTCTCTCTCTCATTTCTCTCTTCACTCTCAAGCTCGCAAGGAGAGCATCCAACGTCCAAGTTTCTCAAGCCAAACCCAAGTGTGGCCCACTTCCCTACCTCAATCTCCCATCTTAGCCATCCAATCTTCATCATTCTCCATCAAGATTGAAGCCAAAGGAGCCTAGAAGTTTAAGGAGCTAAAGAAGAAGGCCAATCGGTGGGTGATCCATTATTGATTTTTGTTTTAAGGGCCCACTTGTTGTGGGACACACTTGATGTATGCATGGTATAAGGGAGGGCCCAATAGTGGTGGGGTCCCTCTCCTTCAAGTTTCTCTCTCTCTCTCTCTCTCCCTTTTTCCCTACTGTGGCCCACCATGATGAATGGATTAGATCCATACCGTCTGGTCACATGGACGGTGGAAATCCCACTGTAATGTATCATCCACACCGTCTAGTGGGTGGGCCTGGATGCAGGGAAGGCACAAATATCAGGCATATCCACTAGGTCTAGACAAAGGGAAAACACAAATATCAGCTTAATTTGACACTTGTGGCCCACTCGTGTGGAACCACCATGATATATATATATATATATATATATATATATATATATATATATATATATATATATATATATATATCCTCACCATCAGTCCATCTAGTGGGACCCACCTCCGATAATCAGACCGTTCGTCCAGACGTCCAGGGCCTGGACACTGGACTCTAGATGTTAAAGGGGTCTGGCCTTTTAAAAAATAATATATATATATATATATGTGTGTGTGTGTGTGTGTGTGTGTGTATGTGTGTGTGTGTGTGTGTGTGTGTGGTGGACCTCACATGGGACCCACCTGTCTGGTAGCAAATTGGCTAAGGTACCTTCACCAACAGCAATACATCTGTTGTATTGAAGAACCGATCATGACATGTGTCATAACCTAACCGTCCATCCACCCATCTGATGGTGGACCCCACCATGATTTCAGTGTTTTATCTACACTGTTCATCAGGGATGGTGCGACCTGATGCGTGTGGGTCTTGATCCACACTGTCCACCCTTATAAAAAAATTCAAGCAGATTTAAATGTCAGGTGGGGCCTACCGTGATGTATCCAGTACGTGGGACCACCATGGTGTATGTGTTTCCATCACACTGTCTAGCTGAGGACGGTGTGGCCCACTGTGACATATGTGTTTCATCCTTATCGTCCATTATGATGTCAGCAGTTCTGTGAGGCCCGCTGATGTATGTGTTACATCCAAACTATCCATCCATTTGGCAAGCTCATCTGAAGGCTTGGGACAGAAAAATGAAGTAGATCTGATGATTAGGTGGACCACACCGCAGAAAACAGTGCAGAGTGAACGTCCACCATTGAAACCCTTTTTGGGGTCATGGAAGTTTGGATCAATATGAAATTTATTTTTCCTCTCAATCCAGGTCTTTGTGACCTTATGATCTGGTTGGACGGAAAATAAAATGATGGGCCTCACGAATTTAAATGGTGAAAATCATTATCTCAACTGTTATTTGTGGTATGGTCCAGATGATCGATGGGATTCATTTTTGGAAATACTCTAAAATGACCTCTAATTGATGTGTGGGCCCTACCTTGTTGTGATGTATGTTGGGCCCGTATGAGAGGCCCTTTATGATGTATTTGAGGCCTAGATATGAGGTCCATTGTGGCATGTTTTGAGGCCCGTGTTTGAGGCCCACTATGATGTGTTTTGAGGCCCATGTGAGGAGGCCCATTGTAATGTAATTGTGGCGAACGTCTGAGGCCTGATGTGATGTGTATGTGACCCATATGTGAGGCCCAGAATGATGTATATATGGCCCAATTGGTGAGGCCCATTGCGATGTATTTGTGACCTTTAAGTGAGGCCCATTATGATGCATGTTGCATGTTAGGCCCTTGTGTGAGGCCATGGGCCAAATATATGTGGACCACTCCTTGGGAGCGATGTTGGTTAAATGTCCACATTAATAGGTAATAGTGGTTAAATGTCCACATTGTGACCTTCCCTTAGGCCCTTATTAGGTCCATTCTCATCCTTCTCTAAATGGGTTAACCCTAATTATTGGGCCCCATTGATATGTGCATGACCCATCTATTCATATTAAGGTAACCCTTAATGTTGGGCCCCCATTGGTCGTTAGTAGGATTGTTCTAATCTTGGAGTCCATCTATGGACCCCGCCATGCTTATAGGCTAATTATCGATGCCGATTATCGATATCGATTATGAGAATGTGACAGCATAGTATCATAATACATGCCCATACGCATTATCTGTATGCTTGTGATGAGATGTGGTTTGATCATTGCATATGCCATTGGGCAGGTTATTTATGGGACTCTCTAAAAGGTGGAGTTGTCCCACGAGCACACGATATGCGCATGATTGATGTATGATTGGACTGCGTGACTCATGCATCTTGCATTATATGATGTGATTGCTATACATCCTAGCGACATCAGGGCTGTAACCTCCACAAGCATATCGTGGATGGTAGGATTGGACACTGAAAATACTGTTCTAACATCGGGGCTCCATGGATGTCCTTAGGTAAAAATCTCTAAACCCGATGGTACCAGAGGATGACTCCAACATTGAGATCGAGTGGATACATGAATGCACGAGGGTCGTATATTATTAGACGCATCTCCCATTGTGTCATGGTCGATTAGAAAGGGGCGTGGCCTTATCCGCCCGAGGGTAGGGGGCAATACTAGGCTGAGTCTGACCAGCTCGTAAATGGGTCCGCTATCGACCAGCTAAGATGATATTAGTAGGTGGCTAGTGAGGTCTCTTCCACTTGCACGGTTGCGCGTCCAGTGGGCGGTGACGTGGTGTAGAGTGTACTAGACCCTGGTGATTATGAAGAGGAACCGTATTGATATATGGTGCAGATTGGTATGCTTGAGTTGCATTTTATTCATGACATTGACTATGTAGGCCTTGTATCATATGACATTGGTATGCTCGATAGAATTCATGCCTTGCATCGCATAGCCTTGGTACGGCTGATGACATTTATAGACTTACCGGCATTTTCGTATTATTCTGATATTGCAAACTTGTATTTCTACCATATGCACACACTTTCACCACCCTCTAAGCTTTATATAAGCTTATGCACGACCGTTGCGTGCAGGTGATGCTAGAAGTAGCTGTTCAGGAGCAAGATCGTGTTGCAGAGCTTCCAGAGTTTTGGCTTTATTATCATTGTATTTCCCTTTATACTCATTGTACCTTAAAGTTTTTTTTTATATCATAGTGGATATGTGGTGATGTTTCTTATGGTTGTTATTGTGGGTTATGCTTATTATGAATCAAATTCATGTTAAAAATCCTCCTTATAGGATCCCAGGATCAGAACCTGGTGTATGGGTGCCGGGAGCCAAGACTGGGGTACTACGAAGGCTGTCGGCGCCGGATTCGGCGATCGAAAATTTTGTGAGCCCGATTTCTGAGTTTGGGGCGTGATAGTGGTTGTTAATTTGTTTTGCATGTCACTTGCATGGGCGAGAATTGAAGAATTGAAATTTGGACATGTGTAATTTTTAAATTGGGAAGAAATATTAGTCCCCAATCACCCCATTGCTTGCATTATCTGTTTTTTCTGCCAATTATGAAATTCTAAGCATGATACCCCCAAATTCTTGAAATCAATAAGAAGAATCCTATTGCATGTTTCCTCGTATGCATGAATTACGTAGATTAACTATTAAATTCACTGCATGCATGTTTAATTTTCTCTGAAATCAGTCATTGCACTCAATTCTCCTATGATTTTAAGTAACTTAGGATTTGTGTACATGTTTATTTAAAATTACACTAGATATTGTAAACTCGTGACTTTTATGCTAATAGCGGTTGTGTTTTATCATTATGTATGCCTAGTTCTCTCGCAACTAGAAGTAGATTGACTACTGCTTAAAATTAATTCATTATTAAACTGTCCCCTTTCCGGAGCAACCAGCAAATTTCAGAGCCCACATGGGCAGCCCCTCTAATAGGGCCGTCCACGGACAAATTTGACCCAATTAGTCGAATTACGGATAGTCAGCTATAGTCGGACTATGCAGGATGTCGCTCCTAATGTCGTACGATTCGTAGTTCGTCTAGAGGGGACAAATTGGCTCACCAGCTGGCTATCCATGTTTGTAAACCATGTATGTATACGCTTTCCTGAATCTGAAACACCCCATACCTTTGAGAGGCCACTATTTAAAAAGGGTGAGCTCTCGGTCCTAGAGAGGGGGGGGGGGGGGGGGTGAATAGGACTATGCCAAAATAAAAAATGTTGAACAAAAATATTAAATATAACTGAATCAATCAAACATCTCAATTGTAATAGTATTGGGAAATTGATCCAAACTTTGTTCAAAGGACAACCTTACACCAAAAACAAATGTTTATGGTAAGATAACCTGATTTCTTGAATGGAGTAAGGATCAAGATCACAAACTAAAACAAGAGGCAAATAAACGAAGCTATCTATTACAAGCATTCATCACATGTACATGAATGAAAAGATTACAAACATTTAACACACATCCATCACATATATCATCATCCACCAAAAACACCAGGAATTATAGTGATTTAGTGTGTACACCAACTGTTCTCAAATAGCCACACCTACTCCACTCCCAATAATCACAACCACGTGATATTGGTGTTCACTATAAAACAAGGTTTTCTTAGGTTCACCTTAAAACCTATACAGTTGTGTTTTCAATTGGGCTATCACAATCAAAACCCCGCGCCGAGATTTTTTGGCTAATCCCAGTCAAAACCAATACAGAGATTTTCTGGCTAATCTCAAAAACCAAAAAGCAAATAAACAAAAGTACTTATCTTCTTCTTAAAGATGCTGCTTGATGTAGCCCATAGAACCGCTTCGCTTGATGTGTAGATATTCAATGTCAAACAAATATAATCAAGGGTTCTAGGTTCTAAACAGATTTTAAATTATCTCAAACCTTGGGCTACTTGTTTAAATTCCTTGGATCTCAAAAGTTAGAGTAAAAACTCCCTTTAAAAAAATCAGATTCCCAAAACAGAGATCAAGGAATTACAAAAACAAATAAGCTATTAAAGGATCTAAATTTACCAGAGTATAGCTTGATAATGACGGAGACTTTTCTCTCAAAGTGGAGGATTTCTGTGGCTTTTCTAAATGATTTGGAATGAGAAAAGACCTTTATTTATAGGCTGAAAAATGGTTCCTTTGACTGGTCTAAGATTCAACCAATTTTAAAATTTTTGGCACGATCGGATAAAAATAACCTTCGACTGGTCGAGTGGCTTGCTCGACTGGTCGTGGGAGCCAAAAATATGTTACTGGAGTTCGAGTCGAGCTCCCCACGACTGGTTGAGCAGATCTCCATGACGGGTCAAGAAGAGTGGTCAACCGGTCGAGGATCTACTAGAAAATTTTTGAAGTTGAGTTTGAAACTTGAACTGGTCGAAGCAATTCATGAACTGGTCGAACCAGAGCCTGGACTAGTCGAACTTAGGCTAGGACTAGTCGAATTTTAGCCTATACAAAGTATAAATACTCAAAGATAATATGCATAAGAAAGGACCTAAACCTAGGGTCTTTCTAAGGTCACTCATACCTGAAACATTGGACATTGAACTCAAATCTTCAGTAGCTTCAGATCTTTTATGTGACGTAGATTTGCATTAGTAACTTGATCTTGAAGTAGACATGTATTAGTAGCTTGATCTTGAAGTAGACTATCAATCATGCTTCACTTGAAGGTAAACTTTCCATCATATGAACAAGTCACACTCTAAATTATTTTGTCTCTTCAAAATTTGGCAACAAAGGGTGCTTTATAGATCATACCACTTACAATCTCCCCCTTTGTTAAATTTGTGACAAAACAAACATAGAAGATTACAATACACAAACTTCACAACTTCACAACTTCACGATCATTCATAATACTCTTTCATTCACAATGTATACTCCCCCTCAATCTACTTCCCCTCAGTCTGAGCTTTGACTTGTGTGTAGTGTACCTGTATTAAGAAATATACATATATCCAAAATATATAGTCCACACAATCTATTCACTTATACATATGTTACCATAACTATAACAAGAAAATGAGCTAAACAAACTCCAAAAAACTCATAACCAATAATAACAAGTCTCTCCCCATTTTTGTCACAACTTGACAAAGGAAGACAGAAATCTAAATAAAGCACAAATATGATTACAAGAAAATAATGAGAGTAGCATTAAGAGAGTGTCATAAAAATAGTAATAAAAAAGAAAGTGTCATCCATTGTAAATCCATACAAATCAAGTGAAAGTGAAAGCTATACAATTCCAATATAAATAAACTCAAAGCTAATCAAAACATGAGGAAGAAGGAGGTGGAATGGACAGGTCAATCTGATGAAGTCCCTTGGTAATGCAATGGAAATATTTACGCATATACTTCATCAAAGATTTATGACTTTCAATTAGATTGTCTTGAGACATTTTTAACTCACCCACCTTCTCCTCTAGAGAACGAAGATGTTTATCAAAGTGAGATGGCTAAAAATCAAGATCCGCCTCATCATCGGTTTCCAATTGATCAAAAATATCATCCATTGTAGTGTTGGCAGGCAGAGTGTCTTCTTCTTCAACTTCCACGTCCTCCTCATCACGTTGGCAAGGTAAATACTCTAGGTTCATCTTGTTGATATTGAAATTATTGAATGGTAGAACCGCTATCGGTGCCTCAGTAGGCGGCATGATCACATTACAATGAAGTGCTAATGTAGTCATCAGATAGGCAAAAGGTATGTAACCATGGCCAAGATGGAGACAAAATTAAATGATAATATAACAGATTAAGGAAGGAAGAGAAATGGGTATGCCAGACACGACAGAATGGAGAATGCGACATATGAAAGAGGTCAGCTTGGCCTTGTTCCCAAATCTAGGATACACATTGACAATAAAGAAAGGAGAATGTGACACATGAAAGAGGTCAACTTGGTAGAACTGACATAATTTGTGGGTAGGTTTGCCCCGTTTAGATTTAGACATTCTCTCAACAAGTGTTGGTATAAGAATACCGTCATCATTAACCGTGATGTCTAATAAACCTGAAATGAGATGTTTATCAACTTGAAATGTCCCTTCTCTAAAACTAATAGAGAAAGTTAGTTATTAAGAGACACTTCACTACTATGCATACATCCCTTGCGCAATAGAACGGTATGCCAGTCCGGCCCAGTTGAGGATGTTTTCCTAACCTACAACGTTACAGATGAGAAGAAGATGAAAAGGAGCCAAATGATCAACATTTACAGTATGTTCAACAATGATTTGCTTATTGCAGAGATCCCGCACATATTTCAGGTCTTCCTCAGGTGGCCTTAAAGTTTGCACCCTAAGAGGAGTTGCCCTTGAAGAAGAAGCCTGAGTTGCTTTCTTCCTAGATCGAATGTTCATTGGATGATAACAATAGAGAAAATCAATATATGAAGGATGGGTTTCAAGGAGATTAGATTTTTTTGGTCAAAACCCTAAAAAATGTAATGGAAAACCCAAATCGACTACAAAATGTTGCAAAAATAAGCATACAATAACCCAAATCTAGAAGGAAAATGAAAATGGAGCACTTACAATGATCCTAAGATGATGGTTTCAACGAGTCGAAAAGAGGGCCGAATGTGGAGGATGAAGAAATGAAGAAAAATAAAGTGTTTTCCCTTTTTAAGACACCCACCCGTGCTCCATGACTAGTCGAGTACATGCTTGACCCGTTGAGGCTCGATTGGTCAAGTACGCTTCGTACGAGAATGCTGGATGGGATTTTTTGAGATATTAATTGCACTAGAGTTATCGCAATATAAGATCATTGTATCTTACATAATTCTGTAATCATTTAGCATTCATTTCATCTAAACAAGCTGGGTACAAGCATTACTAGTTGCAATATATTCAACCTTAGCTGTGGATAACGATACCGAACTCTATTTCTTACTGTGCCGGGAAACTAAACAATTCCCAATATAGAAACATCCACCACTGGTAGACTTTCTATCATCGGTGTTCCCTGCCCAGTCAGCATCTGTATATCTAGTTAATTGAACATTTATATCATGTGGATACCAGAGGCCTAAATTAGCAGTACTTGCGACATATCTAATAATGCGTTTGACAACAATAAGATGAGATTCTTTTGGATCTGATTGATATCTAGCACAGATACTTACACTGAATGCAATATTTGGTCTACTTGTAATTAAGTATAAGAGACTACCAATCATGCTACGATATAATCAAGAGTCTATACTTTTACCTGTTTCATCCTTTGATAGCTTGAGAGTCGTACTCATATGAGTATCAAATTTCTTACCCTTTTCGAATCCAAATTTCTTAACCAGACTTAAAGTGTACTTAGTTTGAGAAATGAAGATACCATCTTCTAGTTGTTTAACCTGTAAACCTAGAAAATAATTCAATTCTCCCACCATACTTATCTCGAACTTGGATTTCATAAGTTATGCAAACTCAATGGACAGGTTAGTGCATGTAGAACCATAGATAATATCATCAACATATATCTATACAATTAGTATATGTTGATTATATTTTTTAACAAATAAGGTTTTGTTAACACTTCCCATAACAAAATTGTGACTGAGTAAGAACTTAGTTAGCTTCTCATACCATGCCCTGTGAGCTTGCTTCAGACCGTAAAGTGCCTTTTTCAGGCGATATACATGATTAGAGTGTTTAGGGTCCTCAAAGCCCTTAGGTTGTTCAACATATACCTATGCAAGTAGATCACAATTTAAGAAAGCACTTTTAACATCCATTTAATATATCTTAAACTTTTTAAAGCAGGCAATAGATATAAATAATCTGATGGATTCAAGGCGAGCTACTGGAATAAAGGTTTCATCATAATTAACTCATTCTATTTGAGTGTACCCTTGTACAACCAATCTAGCCTTGTTTCTGATTATATTTCTTAATTCATCAGACTTATTTTTAAAAATCCATTTGGTTACAATTATGTGTTTATCAGATGGTCTTGGAACTAAATACCAAACATCATTCCTTACGAAATGATTTAATTCATCTTGTATGGCAACAATCCAATTTTCATCAGTAAGTGCTTCTTTTATGTTGACTGGTTCATTTTGAGAAGTAAAGTAAAAGTAGTTGCAAATATTCTCTAATTGTTTTCTAGTACGCACACAAGTGAGAGGATTGCCTAGTATTAGATCAGTAGGATGGTCTGTAACTAATCTTAGTTCAGTATTAACTGGACTAGATAAGGAGTCAGGTTTCTCAATTATATTGACTTCATCATCTTCTAAACTAGATGAGGGTTGTTCAAGTGATCATCAATTACAACATTTATAGATTCTTGAATTACACCTGTTCTCTTGTTAGGAACACGATATACTCTACTGTTCAGAGCATAACCTAAGAATATCCCTTCATCAGTTTGGACAATGTAACATGAGAATGTAGACGAATAAGACTCATTAATGATGTAACAATTTTCAGACATTCTACAACCATTTAATATCACACAACTTTTCTCATTTAAAATCTTTCATCCTTGATTAGTAAATTTAACGCTATGTTTGTTATCGCAGATTTGAGATATACTTAGAAGATTGTGCTTAAGACCTTCAACATATAAGACGTTTTCAAAAGGAGAAAGGTTGGAATTTTGTATAGTACCTTAGCCAATAATCTTGTAGTTGCTTCCATCACCAAAAGTAACTGAGCCATCAGTCATTTCTTTGTAATTGGTGAACATATCTTTGTCACTTGTCATGTGTCTTGAACAACCATTGTCTAGGTACCACTTTGAATGTCAAGAAGCCTTGAAGGCGGTGTCGGCAACAAGACAAGTAACTTTAGGAACCCATTTCATTGTTGTTCTGGGTTTTGGAGTACTATTGGTTTTCCTTACCTTAGTAGAATTGAAATTTCTCTGTTTATCAACTCTGATATTAGAGTTATATTTGAGAAGCTCTTTGAGTAAGTCCAATATCTTTTCAGCTAAGGGGTTACAACTTTATTTTCTAAAGCTGATGTTATTTGGATTGACTTTAGAAGCTTGAAAAGGTTTTGTATTTTTAAAGTTGTTTTGGTTATTATTTTCCAAGCACTTTCCTTTTGAGTTTGAGGATTGTCCTTTAACAATTTAGGAGATACATTCTTGTTTTTCAGATGTGTGTCTTTGATATAGCCCAGACCTGTTTTATCGCTACATATTTTAGATGTGGCTAATAATTTTTCAAGCTTAGGGTCTCCATGGGCATACCTCTAAGTATCCTTAGAACTCAACAGAGAAGAAACTTCAAGTTTTAGTTTCTCATTTTCTATTATGAGTTTTTCAAGTTCAGAAGTTTTGAAACTTAAATCACATTTAGCTTTTCATAACAATCAGAAACATGAAATTTTTTCAAAATAATATTTTTCAAGTTCTTCTTTTAATTTAAGAAAATTTTCTTTTTAAAGATTTAATTTGACAGCAATCTTACAACTTTCCCTGTATAGGGCATAATAGGCATCCTAAAGATCTTCTTCATTTTCGTTTTCAGGGTTACTGCTGGATTCTCATAATTAGATGAATTGTAACTGTCTGAGGAGGTGACTTTGGCTATATTCATTAGAGTCTTTACTTCATTTGATGTTTCTTGTTCTGATTCATCCGACTCAGAAGAAATTTCAGAGCTAGATGATTCATCTCAAGTGGCTAACAAGCCTTTTCTTTTTAGCTTGTCCCTTTTTGGACACTTATTTGTCAAATGCTTATATTCATGGTAGTTGAAACACTGTCTTTTGGAAATTTCTAATTTTTAGATTTTCCCTTTCTCTTCTCAGAGGATTTTTGAAAATCTACTCTTTTCTTACTTTTGAAAATCCTATAAAACTTTTTAGCAAGTAAAGCCATATCATCCTGTGAGTTTTCAAAATCTAAATTAACATTGCTATCTTTCGAAATAGATTTGGATGATTTAAGAGCTATGGACTTACCTTTGGGAGCTTTAAAATTTAACTCATAGGTTTGAACCAACTAACTCCTCCACCTTCTTTTGATCTGTGTCTCTTAGTTCCTAAATGGTAGTAACTTTGGAATTAAACCTCTCAGGAAGAGATCGCAGTATTTTAACATAAACTTTACTTTCTAGGATACCATCTCCTATACCCCACATAGAATTTACTATGTCATTTAGTTTCATATAAAAGTCCATAAAAGACTCATTTTCTTCCATACAAATTTCTTCAAACTTAGTAGTGAGGATCTGAACTTTAGACTTTTTGACAATACTCATTCCTTCGTATGTCATTTCAAGAATGTCCCAGGCTTGTTTAGCTGTATCACATGAAATGATTCTTTTGAATTCATCAGGTGATAGAGTATAATTACATTTAAAGTCTTAACATTAGCACTGCTTTCACTTTTCTGAGGTATAGTCTGTAAATGCTGTTGTGTAAATCTAGCACCCGTAGTGTTGTCAAATTTATTGTGTCAAACCATTTAGTATTTGTATTATGCTTTAAGTTGAAGTGATTAGGTTCGTACATTTTTAAGTTCTCTAGATCTTCATCGAACTTGTCTGCATTCTCAAGTTGAAGTGAAGAGTGTTGAAGTTCATGGGTTCAAGTTCAAATTCAAGAACTCAAGTTCAAGTTTGAAGTTCAACTACTGCATGCTAAAGACTCAAGAACTCAAGCGTGACTCAAGATTAAGTTCAAGAGATCGAACTCAAGCTCTAAGTATCATAAGATATCAAGATTTTGAAGCAAATGATGTTTCAAGTGTTCCAACTCACAAACAGGTTTGGATGACCCTAGATTGACCCTAGATTATGTCATATTCAGTGCATATTCTATGTGGGTCATTCATATATTTGTAGGTCATTTTCTCAATTAGTTTTAGACCTTGTTCGACTAGTCCAAGTACTAGCTTGACCAGTCTAAGAGTTTTCTCGACCAGTCCAAGGTTTGTTGTAATTTTTAAAAATTTTCTATTGGGCTCTCGATCAGTCCTGGAGATTGCTCGACCAATCGAGTGAACAGTGCTCGATTGGTCGTGTAGGTTCAATTCAAAGTCCAGCAAACTTTTCTTGTCCCACTCGACTAATCGAGCAGGCCACTCAACCAATCGAGTAACAACCTTATCTTATCGTGCCAGAAAATTTAAAATTTTGTTGGTCCTTTGACCAGTCGAACCAACCCTTAGACTAGTCAAGTGAACAGTATCTTCACCTATAAATAGAGCATGATTTTCAGAGTTTATTTATTCATTAAAAGTGAAATTAAGACACCACTCTGAGAGATAAGTTTATGAATTCATTAAGCTATTTTGTGCTCATTTTAGATTCTCTTTAATTAGCTTATGTAATTTAATTTTGTGATCTTTATTCCAATCTTATATGTAACACCCCAAACTTTCAGTACTCGGGTGTCACCACGTAGATCCAAATTAGCTTACATATATGCATTTACCCACATAATTTACCTTACACGTCACTATCCAACAACCCTCAATCTATCCATCTTAACACTTAGATTTTAGACTATGACAACTCACAACATCATAATAAGATTTAAGATCAATCTGTCCGTTTGCTATCGCAAGTTGAATTGTATTTAAATAAATGAAAATCTTATTTATGTAATCTTGAGCGTAATGACATCTCATCATACACCTATTTAGTACAATCAATCCATATGAAACCAATGTAGGGATCAAAATCACAAGATCCACCATTCATCGGTTTACAACGCCCCGTAGAAAGATCCATCCTATTCAACTCCCAAATTTCAACTAAAACACTCATGAGGACCCCTAGAGTTATCAATAATGAAATACTAGGCAATCCAATCATTGGATTAGTTTATAATGATCCTAACTCCTAATGACCTACAGTGTGGCCCACAACATGAATTATATATATAGTGTGCAGACAATAGTAATAATAATACAAAAATAATATAAATACATATATATATATACATAGAAAAATAAATGAAATAAAATAAAATTATTATTATTATATGGGTAGTAACAAGTCTTGAAGATGTGGACAACCCATAAGGCCACTTTAGCCGTTGACAATCGATTTGGGGTAAGTCTGACCTCCAGAACAATTATAATCATCCATTAAGGGTCAAAATCTGGTTGGCATGGCCCACCTGGGTCTCACCATCAACCCAAAATGGGCCAGGGTCCTTATGAAGGGTTCCCAATGCAAATGGACGGAATGGATTATGATACTGACATCTCAACGGGCTCCTACACGGTGCATGTGCACTAAGGACGCTGGTACATGAGCCACACTGGGACCAAGCCTTTTTGCATATAAGAAATATCTCCCGCCTTTCTCTCCCTATTTGAAACCGATACTCTTCAAGCCCCTAAGTGACCCACCATGGTCATTTTTCGGACCATCTGATCCGTTCAGTTTTTTCGTGGGGCCCGGTTTAACAAAACGGTATAGCCATTTGACCCCTTGTATTCGAAGAAAGGAGATTGAATGCTACCATCCATCCTAGCCAAAAAATTTCCTGACCGAGAACCTGCGGTGAGAAGAGACAGAGGACCGCCCTTCCTCTTTAGGAAGGACGAATCTCAGCCGTCCACCGGGGAAATAATCTTAGCCGTTCCCTCTCTCTCACTCCCTCTATAAGATGGGTCCTGTAGCCCTAGGAAATTCGTATCCAGAGAGGAAGAAAGAGAGAGTGTAAGAGAAAGAAAAATAGAGAGCCGTACTCTCCTCCACAGGTGACCATTTCTCCTTCCATTTCCTTTTTCTATTTCAGTTAGGATGAGGCCACAGTGATGGTTGAATTAGAAAGAAGGATGGTTGATTAATGGCCATGCTTTCGGTTGGAAAGCAGACCGACAAATACTCTTGTGTTGATTATGCGATCCATTTCAAGCCTCTGTTTAGAGATGGGACCAACCAAATGATGGTCGGGTCTCAGGAAAACACCAAGCCTGAATGTGGCCATAGATGGGTCGAAGGCCAGCCAAGTAATGGCTTCGTTCACACCTAAAGCAAAGCATTTAAGTGGGTCCCTGTTTTAGACCGGAGCTGAGCCAGTCCATGGTGCCGTTTCGGTGTTTGAACCAGGCCTGACAATGGCCATATTCCGAACTGAATCCAGACCTATTATACAGCTGAAATTCTGGCCCATACCAGCCCTCATAATGGCTGAGAGTTGGGCCGAGGAACAGACCAAACAAAAGCCGCACGTCAGACTAAAATTGTGCCTAACGGTGGCAGAGTTCAAGGCTGCAATGGTGGCAGAAAAACCACTCTAACAGTCTCTGTAATGGACTGTGAGAGACTGTAACTAGGTTATGAGAATTGCTTCCTACTGGTGTAAGCACCAGGCTCTGTTTTAAGCTAGGAAAACTGGCCAAACGGTGGACATGGTTTGAGCCTTTCGTCAGACCCTATTTAGAGCTAGGAACTGGCCAACAGATGGCCGAGTTTCACAACTTGATGCGGACCATGAATGGGTGCTAAGGATCCAGCTGCAGCAGAGCCTGGTACGGAAACAGCTCCAACGAGGAGCCTGCCTCCACGTAAAGAGCTGGTGGGCCCTATACGAATGCCGCGGGCCACCCTGCTGCATATTCGCACCACCCACCGCTTCCTCTTGAAATTTCGACCATGAATGGTGAGCTTTGATCATCTGGTGATGCGGCCCACCTAGATATCAAGCCTCAAAAGCAGCCAGACGGTCTTCTTTCGATCGCCGTAGAGACCACGTGAATGTACATGGCAGGAAAGATCAACCTGGTTTTGAATGGTTTTCCTCCCTCCACCTGATGAATGGTTCAGATGCACCTTTCACTCCATGATGGTGGCCTACAATGAAGGAGCGGAACCTCTGTTACGAACAGAGTCGACGCATGTCGACTCTGTGTAATGTAAAGAGCTGATGGGTTGATCTTGGGCCCTGCACAAATGCAGGTGGGCCTCACCCAATGTTAGTGGGCTGACCCTGAATGTGAGCCCTGTATCGACCGTGAGTCCTACCAAATGTTGGTGGGTTGCTCTAGTGCCAGGCCACCACGGGCCATTTAAGTTTGGGATGTTGTATCCAGAAAAAGGCCCTGGACCAGACGTCAGTATTGAGCAATTTCTTTTGTTTCTTTCTTTCTTTATTTTATATATTTATATCGATATATATACATATGTATATGAATATACACCTGATAGTATACATAGATACGCGGTGGGCCCCACATGGGACCCACCTGTGAAGTAAATAAGCGGTGTGTGTATGCACCAGAATGTTGAAACAGAGGGCATTTTATATATACAGTTGAACGCTCACCTGCTAATCGGTTTACGTGAACTAACTGCAAAATTTTGAGATCTCATCATATTTGATGAGTCTGGAAAAGTCTGAACAGTCCACACAGAGCAGAACCTCATGAAATCTCCTAGTTCCAATTTTTACTTTGAACCAAACTTCGGTGGGCCCTGAAAAAAAATGCAAACAGTTTCTTCCCTTGATTTGAAGTTATCTTCGCTGTGGGCCACCGGAATCTTAAATCAGGGTGAAAATATACCCCCTAAGGTTTCTTGGGATTCCACTTCTTATGGACCAATCGGATTCAGCACCCATGTCACATGTGCAAAGGTGCACACGTGCCTAGGTGCATAGGTGAGCATGCCTCATATATTCATACTATATAGATAGCATGGGGAGTTCTACGCATGTGAACCCACCTCATGGATACACTCTACCTCTAGGCCGTCCATCTGAGTGGGGACCCCACACTGGCCCGATGAGCTGTGTATGTAGCATGGGCTGGCATGCTCGGGCCAACAAAACCACCATAACCAGCTTTGGGGTGGTTAGATGTAACAGGTGTGGGGTTTGGTTTGGGGCCTTCCAACCCTCATGTATTAGAACTCATGGCTCATTGACTAATGCAAATGAAGTTATACAGGGAATTACATGGGTGGTAGAAATTCACCGTTGTCTCAAGGAAACTTTCCTCTAGGAGCATTCTACACCTTGTCTGGTGATGATTCTTTCCCCTTAAGCTTTCCACCCTTAAGTAGACTAGAAATAACAGCTTTATTAGTGTAAATGGCTAGCTAAACTAATGATAAATGTGTGTAGAAATAAACTGTATTCACTTGATTTATCTGTTTAAAATGATAATTCTCATGCTTACTATTGTTTAGATTCTTGATCTCTTTGAACTGCCTAAGTGAATAATCTAGTCTTTTATGCCATGAAAATTCGGTTGTTGTATATTGATAGGAATACATGTGTCATTTCTTATTTCCCTTTCATATCCTAATATATGTTGCTATGACACACATACTGCTAAAATCTCTCCATGGGAAGTCCTAGCAAAGGCGAGTCCGTGCTTGGGGTGTAACTAGATTTGTTGTGCCATAAGTAAGCCCCTGACATGGAGGTTTTGGTTGTGGTGCTTGACCATAGGGTTTACCATCCATGTGTGGTTTCACCTAACTGACTTGGGATGGACACCCTAACCCTTTCAAATACTGTTGTTTACTCATTTTTGAATCATTCATACCAACATGTTTAAAATCACCACTTTTGTTAATTTCAACATTTCACCCCTTATCAGCATTGGTGGTAGCCCTTATGTTGAATTGATTGACCACGTGTTAGTAGGCGCTACACACACCCTAAGACGATAGTCTCATGGGCCGGGGATGGTGGAATGGGATACTATGCCCGAGCCGTCGGCCTACGCTGGGCCATGTGCTCCCCATAGTGACCGTGAGCTTATTTAAATTGGCTGGTTGCAATTGGACTAATAACGGGATGGATAACCATGCATGCATGGCACAGACTAACATCTACTGTTCATATACGTAACATATAGATTCACCTATCTGGATGTCTTACTCGAGGCACCAACCATCATCTGTTATTATCGTACATATTTTCCTGTTTGGATGTTTTACCTGAGGCACAGACCGTCTGGATGCTTATCTAGATGTTTTACCCGAGGTGCAGACCGTCTGAATGTTTTACCCGGGTCGATGATTTCATGGGTGACGACCCCTATGTCCGTCTGGATGTTTTGCCCGGGACAACATTTGCATTCACTCATCCATGCACTTAATAAGACTACATCTACTGTGTTTTAGATTATCTGTATGCTTTTATGTTATTTCTTGCTTTGGGCGGCAGTGTGTAATCTTAGTGGGAGATCACACTGAGTTGGCCACTCATCCATCAAATATATAACCGTACAGGTAGAACAGGTGGCTTGAGTAATTTTCAGGTTCAGATTGATGAGGAGCCGGGTACAAGTGCCAAGGATGCACGGCCTTATTGCTGAATGGAGTCGCGTGGTCTTGCAGCTACTGTTTACATTCTTTTGTCACTTCTCATGTATCAAAATTATGTGAATTCTTGTATTTATATTGAGACATTGGTTTGTATAAGTCATTATGGGCAACCACTTGTATATTCTCAACGTAAATAGAAATTTTCCTTATGCTTACTTGTCTATTCTACGCTCATTTGCTTACTTTGATAAAATGAAAAATGTATACTCAAATTTAAACATCCTTTAAGGTTAACACTCGGGATTTTGGGAAACGGGTCATGTACTCGGGTCCTGAAAACATGGGGTGTTACAGTTCGTATCAGAGCATAGTTTGGACAAACTTGGCCTTGGGAAATGATCTTATACAAGCTTTGAAATGTCTCAAGTTAGAATATTTGAAACTAAAAATTTGAACTTAGGAAAATTTCCCTTAGACTTATAAGAGTTTTGAGAATGTAGAAACTAAAACTTAGGTTCCCATAGAATTATTGGAGTGACTATTGAGAATTTCCTCTGTAGCTAGGAAGAATTGAGAACATAGAAAATCAAAATGTTAGGCCCCCTGAACAGTTGTTTGGGTAACCGTGGAATTTAGAAATGAACTTAAGTTCCCTTTGAAATTGTAGAAATACCATTCAAAACTTATGTGAGGTTCCCTTGTATTAAGAAAGGTTGAGAACTTAGGAGCTTAAAACTTTAGGTCATTTGAACATCTCAGGTTTAGTCATGCCTTGATTTCCATAAAAACTACTAGCATCATTATTTGAAATTTGTAACTAAACTCATGTATCATGGAAGAACGAATACCCGAAGGACATTTTAGGAATTTAGGATCCAAACCTTTGCTGTAATTTCCCTTAGTAAAAGATAACATGGTCACAACATTTAGTAAATAAAAAGAACTTCGCATTGTAAGAATTTCCGTGATCACCAGATTGTACACTCGATTGGACATAGGTGCCCTCTAAGCTTAAGAATTGCAATGGGAAATGTAGTTTGAATTCCTTAAACACATCTCTTTGCTTAGAATTACTATTCCCTACAAATTCTGGCATATGAAATGAATTAGAGGTGAAGTTTGGGGTTTTGGGTAAGTGGTTAAGCCTAGATTGAACATATTGAGCCTAGACTCGAGAAATGGGATAAGTTTAATGGCGTTCAAACAAAAATTTTTATGTTGAAACTCTGGTCTTGAAATTTGTGTCGAGTACTTAGGTACTCAGAGTGCGCGTAGGAAGCATGATGGTTATTTGCGTCTATTCACGTAAATTTCGGGTGCTCTCATTTTTAGGATAGAAGATTTCGTAATATTTCTCGTGAGTTTGGAATAATTAGGATCATGAACTGATGCAATAATGTGTATGCGATGTGTACGCGGTTTAATCTGAATTTCATGTCCTAGTAGATTCTAATGGTCTCAATCCTTAATCAGGCAGAAGATCGAGATGTATCAGGACTTGGAGATGATACGGTGGGCCCTCTATTTTGCACAGACAGATGGTCAATGTATCGGGCTCAAACCTACTATGACAATCTATTTGTGTCACTCGGAATGCTGCAAAAATAGAAATTGGTAATACACTTTAGGCAACTAGGGACTATCATTAGAAGAAAAAGAAAATAAAGAGAAAGGTAGAATGTTATCATTAGTAGTCGCCTAACTCTTAGTGGAGGCGATGAGACATTTGATGTAGGTAAACCTTTAAACAAATCCTTAGTATTGGTTAATGCTAGGACGGTTCTAAATGTTTAGTAGGAATTGATATGCTAAGACTAGATGCTTAGGGGTATAGTACGTTTAAATATGTCTTGTTGACAATGGAGGACGTGATTGCACAAGTGAGAAATAGAATGCACTATTAAAATGAAATTACTGCTTGTAATGTTAATACTTAGGGATACATATAGCAAATCTCAGGACAAGATTTCTGCTAAGGGGGGTAGATTGTAACACCCCGTACTTTCAGTACTCGGGTGTCACCATGTAGATCCAAATTAGCTTACATATATGCATTTACCCACATAATTTACCTTACACATCATTATCCAACAATCCTCAATCTATCCATCTTAACACTTAGATTTTAGACTATGACAATTCACAACATCATAATAAGATTTGAGATCAATTTGTCCGTTTGACTATCACAAGTTGAACTGTATTTAAATAAATGAAAATCTTATTGATGTAATCTTGAGCATGATGACATCTCATCATACACCTATTTAGTACAATCGATTCGTATGAAACCAATGTAGGGATTAAAATCACAAGATCCACCATTCATCAGTCTACAACGCCCCATAGAAAGATCCATCCTATTCAACTCCCAAATTTCACCTAAAACACTCATTAGGACCCCTAGAATTATTAATAATGAAATACTAGGCAATCCAATCATGGGATTGGTTTAAAATGGTCCTAACTCTTAATGACCTACAGTGTGGCCCACAACATGAATTATATATATAGTGTGCAGACAATACATATATACACATAACAAAATAAATGAAATAAAATAAAATTATTATTATTATATGGGTAGTAACAAGTCTTGAGATGTGAAAAACCCATAGGACCACTTTAGCCGTTGACGATCGATTTGGGGTAAATTTGACCACTAGAACAATTGTAATCATTTGTTAAGGGTCAAGATCTGGTTGGCATGGCCCACCTGGGTCTCACCATCAACTCAAAATGGGCCAGGGTCCCGATGAAGGGTCCCCAATGCGAATGGATGGTATGGATTATGATATTGACATCTCAACGGGCTCCTACACGGTGCATGTGCACTAAGGATGCTGGTACACGAGCCACACTGGGACCAAGCCTTTTTGCAAACAAGAAATATCTCCCGCCTTTCTCTCGCTGTTTGAAAATGACACTCTTCAAGCCCCTAAGTGACCCACCATGGTCATTTTCCGTACCATCTAATCCATTCAGTTTCTTCGTGGGGCCCGGTTTAACAAAACGGTATAGCCATTTGACCCCTTGTATTCAGAGAAAGGAGATTGAATGCCACCGTCCATCCTAGCCAAAAAACTGCCCGACCGAGAACCTGCGGTGAGAAGAGACAGAGGACCGCCCTTCCTCTTTGGGAAGGACAAATCTCAGCCGTCCACTGGGGAAACAATCCCAGTCGTTCCCTCTCTCTCACTCCCTCTATAAGATGGGTCCTGTAGCCCTAGGAAATTCATATCAAGAGAGGAAGAAAGAGAGAGTGTAAGAGAAAGAAAAATAGAGAGTCGTTCTCTCCTCCACAGGTGACCATTTCTCCTTCCATTTCCTTTTTCTATTTTAGTTAGGATGAGGCCACAGTGATGGTTAAATTAGAAGGAAGGATGGTTGATCAATGGCCATTCTTTCGGATGGAAAGCAGACCGACAAATACCCTTGTGTTGATTAAGCGGTCCATTTCAAGCCTCTGTTTAGAGCTGGGACTAACCAAATGATGGTCGGGTCTCAGGCAAACACTAGGTCTGAATGTGGCCATAGATGGGTTGAAGGCCAGCAAAGTAATGGCTTCATTCACACCTAAAGTAAATCATTTAAGTGGGTCCCTGTTTTAGACCGGAGCTAAGCTAGTCCATGACGTCGTTTTGGTGTTTAACCAGGCCCGACAATGGCCACATTCTGAACTGAATCTAGACCTATTAAACGGCTAAAATTCCAGCCCATACCAGCCCTCATAATGCCTGAGAGTTGGGCTGAGGAACAGACCAAACAAAAGCTGCACGTCAGACTGAAATCATGCCTAACGGTGGCTGAGTTCAGGGCTGCAATGGTGGCAGAAAAACCACTCTAACAGTCTCTGTAATGAACTATGAGAGACTATAACTAGGTTATGAGAACAACTTCCTATTGGTACAAGCACCATGCTCTATTTTGAGCTAGGAAAACTGGCCAAACGGTGGCCATGGTTCAGGCCTTTCGTCAGACCTTGTTTAGAGCTAGGAACTGGCCAACAGATGGTCAAGTTTCGCAACTTGATGGGTACTGTGAATGGGTCCTGAGGATCCAGGTGCAGCAGAGTCTGGCAAGGAAATAGCTCCAACAAGGAGCCTGCCTCCACGTAAAGAGCTGGTGGGCCCTATACGAATGTCGTGGGCCACCCTGTTGCATATCCGCACCTCCCACCATCTTCCTCTTGAAATTTCAACCGTGAATGGCAAGCATTGATCATCTGGTGATGCAGCCCACCTAGATAATCAAGCCTCAAAAGTAGCCGAACGTTCTTCTTTCGATCGTCGTAGAGACCACGTGAATGTACATGGCCAGGAAAGAACAACCTGGTTCTGAATGGTTTTCCTCCCTCCACCTAATGAATTGTTTAGATCCACCTTTCACTCCATGATGGTGGCCTACAACGAAGGAGCGGAACCTCTGTTATGAACAGAGGTGACGCACATCGACTCTATGTAATGTAAAGAGCTGGTGGGCTGATCTTGGGCCCTGCACAAATGTAGGTGGGCCTCACCCAACGTCAGTGAGCCAACCCTAAATGTGAGCCCTGCATCAACCGTGAGTCCCACCAAATGTTGGTGGGTTGCTTTAGTGCCAGGCCACTACGGGCCATTTAAGTTTGGATCGTCCACCAGGGACGTTGTATCTAGAAAAAGGCCTTAGGCCGGACATCCAGTACTGGGCAATTTCTTTTATTTCTTTCTTTCTTTATTTTATATATTTATATGTATATATATATATATACATACGTATATGAATATATACCTGATAGTATACATAGATACGTGGTGGGCCCCACATGGGACCCACCTGTGAAGTAAATAAGCAGTGTGTGTATGCACTAGAATGTTGAAACAGAGGGCATTCTATATATATAGTTGAACGTTCACCTGCCAACCAGTTTACATGAACTAACTGTAAAATTTTGAGATCTCATCATATCTGATGAGTATGGAAAAATCTGAATGGTCCACACGGAGCAAAACCTCATGAAACCTCCTGGTTCCAATTTTTACTTTGAACCAAACTTCGGTGGGCCCTAAAAAAAAAATGCAAACGGTTTCTTCCCTTGATTTAAAGTTATCTTCGCTATAGGCCACCGGAATCTTAGATCAGGGTGAAAATACACCCCCTAAGGTTTCTTGGGATTCCACATCTTATGGGCCGTTCGGATTCGACACCCATGTCACATGTGCAAAGGTGCACACGTGCTTAGGTGCATAGGTGAGCATGCCTCTTATATTCATACTATACAGATAGCATGGGGAGTTCTACGCATGTGAACCCACCTCATGGATACACTCTACCTCTGGGTCATCCGTCTGAGTGGGGACCCCACACTAGCCCGATGAGCTGTGTATGCAGCATGGTCTGGCGTGCTTGGGCCAACAAAGCCACCATAACCAACTTTGGGGTGGCTAGACGTAACAGGTGTGGGGTTTGGTTTGGGGCCTTCCAACCCTCATGTATTAGAACTCATGGCTCATTGACTAATGCAAATGAACTTGTATAGGGAATTACGTGGGTGGTAGAAATTCATTGTTGTCTCAAGGAAACTTTCCTCTAGGAGCATTCCACACCTTGTCTGGTGATGATTCTTTCCCCTTAAGCTTTCCACCCTTAACTAGACAAGAAATAACAGCTTTATTAGTGTAAATGGCTAGCTAGACTAATGATAAATGTGTGTAGAAATAAATTGTATTCACTTGATTTATTTGTTTAAAATGATAATTCTCATGCTTACTATTGTTTAGATTCTTGATCTCTTTGAACTGCCTAAGTGAATAATCTAGTCTTTTATGCCATGAAAATTCGGTTGTTGTATATTGATAGGAATACATGTGTCATTTCTTATTTCCCTTTCATATCCTAATATATGTTGCTATGACACACATACTGCTAAAATCTCTCCATGGGAAGTCCTAGTAAAGAAGAGTCCGTGCTTAGGGTGTAACTAGATTGGTTGTGGCATAAGTAAACCCGTGACATGGAGGTTTTGGTTGTGGTGCTTGACCATAGGGTTTACCATCCATGTGTGGTTTCACCTAACTGACTTGGGATGGACTCCAAAACCCTTCCAAATATCATTGTTTACTCATTTTTGAATCATTCATGCCGACATGTTTAAAATCACTACTTTTGGTAATTTTAACATTTCACCCCTTATCGGCATTGGCGGTTGCCCCTTTATGTTAAATTGATTGACCACGTGTTAGTGGGCACTGCACACACCCTAAGACGGTAGTCTCATGAGCCAGGGATGGTGGAATGAGACACTATGCCCAGCCGTTGGCCTACGCTGGGCCATGTGCTCCCCGTAGTGACCGTGAGTTTATTTAAATTAGTTGGTTGTAATTGGACTAATAACAGGATGGATATCCATACATGTATGGCACAGACCAGCATCTACTGTTGATATACGTAACATACAGATTCGCCTGTCTGGATGTGTTACTCGAGGCACCAACCATCGTCTGTTGTTATCGTACATATTTGCCTGTCTGGATGTTTTACCCGAAGCACAGACCGTCTAGATGTTTTACCCGAGTCAATGATTTCATGGGTGATGACCCCTATGTCGCCTGGATGTTTTACCTGGGACAACATTTGCATTCACTCATCCATGCACTTGATAAGACTGCATCTACTATGTTTTGGATTATCTGTATGCTTTTATGTTATTCCTTGTTTAGGGCGGCAGTGTGCAATCTTAGTGGGAGATCACACTGAGTTGACCACTCATCCATCAAATATATAACCGTATAGGTATCACAGGTGGCTTGAGTGATTTTCAAGTTCAGATTGATGAGGAGCCGGCTACAAGTTCCAGGGATGCATGGCCGTATTGCCGAAAGGAGTTACGTGGTCTTGCAGCTAATGTTTACATTCTTCTGTCACTTCTCATGTATCAAAATTATGTAAATTCTTGTATTTGTATCGAGACATTGGTTTGTATAAGTCATTATGGGCAACTACTTGTATATTCTCAATGTAAATAGAAATTTTCCTTATGCTTACTTGTCCATTCTACGCTCATCTACTTACTTTGATAAAACGAAAAATGTATACTCAAATTTGACCATCCTTTAAGGTTAACACTTGGGTTTTTAGGAAACGGGTCATGTACTCGTGTCGTGAACACACGGGGTGTTACATTATATTAAGAAGGGATTTGATTTTTCTCCTTTCTTGAGATCAAAATCAAATCAAACTACCTCAGGTTGATTTAATTAAAAATCATTTAAAACTAGAACCTTTTCATCTGTGAGACTAGACATTGAACATCTTCGTCTACATCAGATCGGTTCTACCGGGCTTCTTCAAATGAGAATTTTCAGATAAGTATCATTTAAGTTTTGTTTATCTTTTTGTGGTTTTTAACGTTGTGCCAAAAAAATCTCTTTTTAGTTTGTCTGAGGTGATCAAGAAAATCTCAGAGTGTGGGGTTTTTGTAATTTTGTAAGCCCAATCAAAGACACAATTGTGAAGGTTTTAAGGTGAACCTTGGAAAAACTTTTTTCATAGTGAACGCTAATATCTCAAGGGAGTGGATATTAGGAGTGGAGTAGTTGTGTGGCTATTATCTAACGGTTGGTGTACACACAAGTGAACCACTATAATTCCTGGAGTTGTAGTGGATGATTGAATGTGCTTATGCATGTGAATGTTGTAATTTATTTTAAGCATTTGTGGTGAATGGTGTAATTTATTTTATGCACTTATGGGAATGTTGTAATAACTTAGTTTATTTTATTTGCTATTTCATTTGCCTCTTTATTGGTTCGTGTTTTTGATACTAACAAACGTTCTAGTAAGGTTGTCCTGCCATAAGCCTTTGGTTTTTGGTGTTAGGTTGTCATTAAAACTGAGTTTGTATCAACCTCTTAAGACAAGTACATTTGAGGTTGATATTTACTTGTGCTTCTTTATTATTTGATTATGCTATCTTTCTTTCAATTCTACATTTATTTTTTAATTTGGCATAGTCTTACTCACCCTCCCCCCCCCACTAGGACGTATTGCTTGGCCTTTTCATAGTCCATAAATAAAAAAGGTGTTTCTTTAACGGACTTAGTTCCATCACGACCAAGAACCTCAGACACTGGTGGTTTCCATTTGGTTACCGTGACTTGCCACACACTTTCATCAATGGATTTCAAGAAAATCCTTATTCTGGCTTTCTAATAAGCATAATTTGAGCCATTAAAAGGTGGAGGCCTAGTGTTCACAGCCCTAAGTGTAGGGTCATAATGTAGTAATAATCTCGATAAGAATGAGGTCGAATCCATAGGGACTGAACTTGGGTGTCTTCTGAAAGCAACTAGAATTAGAACTAGAAGAAGATGTAAACCTAAATCTGGAAGTATAGAGAATAATTGTGAGAGATATAATGAAAAACTTAAGAATTCAAAGGTGGAAAACTAGGGTTTCCAAGGATCCACTTGTAGGTTCTCGGGATGCTATCTTGCTTGATTCAAGGACGAATGAATTTGTTAGATCTCCGAACTTCTCATGGATCTAATTATCAATGAATGAGAGTTGTGAGGATTTGGAAGTTATTCTGTCACCTAACCATGCCTAGGAGACAAGGCAAACAACAGGATTTACCAATCCCACAACCAATCATAAGAAAATTGTGAAAGTTAGGAAGGATTTCGTCATCCTACCATGCTTAAGGGACAATGGTGAATAACAGGATCTCCTAATTTCATAATCTCAATTCATGAAAAGAAGATATCTCAAGCAACCGCAGATCTGTTGTAATTTGTCACAAAAAACTATTAAAAACTAAAAATATTCCTTCATAATCAAACTAGAATCTGAGAGAGTTCAACAAAACATGAATCAAAGCAAAGAAAATATCCTAATCATATACATGCTTCACCTCTTAGCCCTAGCTTAGAGGTTTAGCCAACCATATACATGATTGAACTAAAGACCCTTAAACAAAACAAAAAGACCAACTAAAGAGGAAGAAGAAGAACTCCCAGATGGCGGCTCCACCCTTTTGCTCCACTCCTCAAACCCTAGAAGATACCTAGGGATGCCCCAAGGACTCCTATTTATAGTTGTGCATCACCTCCTTTCGCACCGAGTTGGAAAGTTTCATAAACTGCCTCAAATTTACGTAGTCCATGCAAAATCCGCGTAACCCTCGACTAGTCATGGACCATCCTTGACTGGTCGAGGCCCACCTTTAACTGGTCATGGACCACCCTCAACTAGTCAAAGATCGCATGAATTTAGAATCATATGTTGCTGGAGTTCGAGTCGAAGTCTCCTCGAATAGTCAAGTAGGAGCCTTGATTAGTCCTGTAAGAGCCATGACTAGTCGAGAAGGAGCCAGGACTAGTCCTGCGATAGTTAGGACTAGTCGAGCAGTAGCCAAGACTTGTCGAGGATCACAGAAATTTACTTCAAAACTTCAATTCTCTTCATTCTTGACTTGTTTTTCTTGGATCTTTGGCATATGAATTCTTCATTCTTAGTCGTCTAAGATCCAATCCTTAGCTTGGTGATTCTTGAGTGTTAAATCCATGCTTTTAGCATCCTTTTCAATCCGAGCTCTTAAATTCACCTTGCAATACAAACATTATTAAAATAAAACATTAAGCATTATCATGTTCATAAAACCAAGTAATAAATGGGGTCTAATATGCAATATTTGACCCTCAACACAATCCCCAACCAGCATTTTGCTAGTTCTGAGTAAAGTATGCGAAAAATATTTTGAAAACCACATGACAATTTCTATAAGCTCAAGTGGTTTTTAAAAACAATCCAAATAATAAAATTCTAAGATACATCAATGTTGAGCATCAACTTCTCCTCAGCTCTAGCACTCAGTAAATTTTACAATCTAGTTCAAAGTATTAATCCACAAATTGAACATTTTAAAACATTGAGTTTATAGTGAAATCTAGACTTAGCATAATCAAAAGTCTAATTCTTAATTTTCATGATATCATTGATAATCAAAAGAGCATTCAGGAGAACCAAAACCTAAACCAAAACTTGCCTTATAGTTCATCTTTTCATTCATCCAGCTTTTGATTTTTCCATCGATGGCTTTAACGCTACATCAACCTTTTTAAAGATCTTCAATAGGTAGCCTTTTTTGATGACAGCTTTTTTTAAAAAAAATTTTAGCTTGATATTTATTTAGTTTTCTTTCTTTTTAATTCTTCTTATTGAACATGATGGACAAATTCCCCAGGTTGGTTCCTTCCATGATTAATAATCACTAAGTTAACAATTCAATGTTGACTAAAGCTTTAATGTGAAAGCTAGATATGACATGTGAAATCATGACTCAATCAATGTTTAAAACTTCTAATCATGGATTAATAATTTGAATTTAACTGTGAAATTTAACAAGTAATTGAATCCACGAGTCATAAATCACCAACATTAAGTATCTTATACTTCTAAATCATGGATGAACTTTAAAATCACTCGAATTTTCAAATTTTTCATAAAAATTTTCACAATTTTTGCTCAAAGACTAAGAAAACAGTGATTAGCTTACCTAATCTCACCCCCCCTCCCCTAACCTAAAATCTACATTATCCTCAATGTAAAAGACATAAGCATGCAATGCACATGAGACTGTAAGTGCAATGTTGTAAATCTTGCACACTGTATTGTCAAATTTTGTTGTGCTAAAACACTTCAGAATGTTTGACTTGTTTTGATAGATGAAATATTCACCTTCAAGTTCAAATAAATGGAAAGTTCACCTTCATTCGAAGATGAGCTTCATGTTATCTACATTGACATTTAGTGTGGTACAATTATGCATATTCAACTACAAGAATAAGTTGAAGTTCACCAAGTCCAAGTGTTACTGTCTTAAGGTCAAGCTTAAGTTCAAGCTCAAATACATTTGATCTTGCTTAAGTCTCAAGTCACATGCTCAGAAGTTCGAGACACAAGCTCATGTATACGAGGTCAAGCTTCATGTGCTTCAAAGTGTCCTATCTACCGAAGTGACCAATGTTTCAATTTTAATACTCACATTTAAGATATTCATGACCCTAGAAAGACCTTAGAATTAAGTCATTAACATTGCATATTTAATTTGGGTCATAGTATTTATTTTAGGCTTTGCTTTGACTAGTCCTAGTCTTGGTTTAACTAGTCCAGGCACTGGGTTGATCAGTCTAGAGTTTTTCTTGACCAGTCCATGATTTTACTCAAAAAATCGGTTAAGGTTGTTTAGTCTTTGACTAGTCGAGTACCCTGCTCGACCGATCCTGGAGTCTGGCTCGACCAGTTGAGTAGGACTCGACTTGAACTCCAGGAACACTAATTTAATTCACTCGACCAGTCGAGTGCCATTCTCGACCAGTCGAGCTGGCCACTCGACCAGTCGAGGGTCTGTTTTATCCGATCGCGCCAAAAATTTTAAAAATTGGTTCTGCCAGGACCAGCCGAGTCGAACCTTAGACCAGTCGAGGGAACCGAATTGCAACCTATAAATAGAGGACATTTCTCAAATTTTTTTCATTCATTCCAAGCCAATTCAAGCCACCACTCTGAGAGATAAGTCCCCACTACTGTGAAGGTATTGTGAGGTATTTAAGATTTACTTTAAATAGATTTTTAGTTTCTTAATTTCTTAATCTCTTGATTCTATTCTATTTGATATAAAAAGGGATTTTGCTTTAACCCTTTTTGAGATCTAAGAAATTAAATCTAAGTAGCCAAAGGTTGCATTTAATTTAAAATTCATTTAGACCTAGAACCCTTTCATTTGTGAGATTGAACTTTGAACATATTCATCTACAAAGAAGTAGTTCTACCAACTACATCGAAGAACATTCTTCAGATAAGTATTGTATTTCATTTTTATATATTTTCAATTTATGAGATTTATCTAAGAAAATCTCTATTTGTGGTTTTGACTGAGATCAACTAGAAAAATTTCAACGTGGGGTTTTTGATTGTATAAGCCCATTGAAAAACACATCTGTAAAGGTTTTAAGGTGAACCTTAGAGAACCTTCTTTCTTAATGAAAGCCAATATCCCTTGGGTGTGGATATTGGGAGTGGAGTAGTTGTATTGCTGTTTGCGAACAATTGGTGTACACACACAAACCACTATAATTTTGGAGTTGTGGTGGATGATTGTATTTGATTATGTCTGTGAATGTAGTAATCTATTTTATACTTTTGTGGTGAATGTTGTAATAGCTAGGTTTATTTCTTTTACCTCTATATTGGTTTGAGTTTTTTATACTTACCGATGTTCTAGAAATCAGGTTGTCCTACCTAAGCCATTGGTTTTTTGTGTAAGGTTGTCCTTAGAACAATGTTTGTATCAACCTTTCAATACTTGTGCATTTGAGGTTATTTTAGATTTCTGCTATTTGAGTTTATTTTCCGTATTTTATTTTTTTAGTTGGCATAGTCTTATTCTTCCCCCCTCACTTGGAGCTCGCCCTTTTCAAGTTGTATCAGAGTCTAATAGCTCATTCCATTGGATTAATTTCTTGAGCTAAGCAATCTCGAGTTCTTAATATGTCAAATTTTGATAGCCTTTCTATTACTAGGTCACCACCATTTAATGGCTCCAATTATGCTTATTGGAAAGCCAGGATGAGAATCTTTCTGAAATCCATTGATGAAAGTGTGTGGTAAGCAATGGTTACCAAATGGAAACCACCAATGACTGAAGTTCTAGGCAGTGATGGAACCAAGTCCATGCAAGTATCCCCTTATTATTTATGGACCACACCTCAAAAAATTAGAGCAGTGTTAATGCCAAAGATTTAAATGCAATCACTTGTGTACTATCACCATATGAGTTCAAAAGAATTATATCTTGTGATACTGCAAAACAAGCTTGGGATATCTCAGAAATGACACATGAGGGAACGACTATTGTCAAAAAGTCTAAGGTGCAGATCCTCACCACTAGGTTTAAGGAAATACGTATGGAAAAAAATTAATCATTCATGGACTTCTATATAAAACTGAATGACATAATCAACTCTATGTGGGGTCTTGGAGATGGCATCGCAGAAAGCAAAGTTTGTGCAAAAATATTGCGCTCACTTCTTGAGAGATTTAATTCCAAGGTGACTGCCATTCAGGAACTTAGAGACACTGACAATATGAAGGTGGAGGAACTTGTTGGTTCACTTTAAACCTATGAGTTGAATTTCAAAGCTCCAACAGGTAAATCTATAGCCCTTAAATCATCTAAATGTATTTCTCAAGATAGTAATTTTGATTGTGAAAACTCAGAAGATGATATGGCCTTATTAGCTAAAAAGTTTTATAAGATTTTTAAAAGCAAAAAGAGAGTTGATTTTAAAAAATCCTCTGAGAAGAAAAAGGGTAAAACTAAAAATTAAAAATCACTAAAAGACAGCCAATGCTTCAACTGCCATGAATATGGCCATTTGACAAATAAGTGCCCTAAAAGGGACAAACCAAAGAGAAAAGGCATGTTGGCCACATGAGATGAATCATCCTCCTCTGAAGATTCTTCTGAGTCAGATGATTTATAACCTGAATCTACTAGTGAAGTCAAGGCCTTAATGACTCTAACCAGAGTCACTTCCACAGATAGTTGTGATACATCTGAATATGAAAATCTAAGGAGTGACCCTGAAAGCGAAGACGATCTTCAGGATGCCTACAATGCCCTATATAGAGAGAGTTGTAAGATTGCTGTCAAGCTTAAACTTCAAAAAGAAAATTTTGTACAATTAAAAGAGGATTTTGAAAACTTAGTTTTAGAAAAGTCGCATATTTTTGATTGTTTTGAAAAAACTAAATGTGATTTAGATTTCAAAACATCTCAACTTGAAAACCTAAAATCAAAAAATGAAAAACTAAAAATTGAAGTCTCTTCTCTCTTGAGTTTAAAGGATACTTGGAGGTATGCCCAGGGACACCCTAAACTAGAAAAATTACTAACCGGATCAAGAAAGTGTGGAGATAGATCGGGACTGGGCTATGATAAAAACATGCCTTTGAAAAATAAGATTACTCCTAAGTTTGTTAAATGAGAGTCCTCCAACTGAAAAGGGAAAAGCTTGAATCAAAACAGTTTAAAAATTACTAAAACTTTTCAAACTACCAAACCTAATGTCATCCATATCAATTTTAGAAATCAGAATTATAACCGCTTAGCTGAGAAGATTGTGGATTTACTTAAGGAGCTTCTGAAATCTAATTCGAATGTGAGGGTTAATAATAATTATAAGCGAAGGAAAACCAACAGTATTCCAAAACCCAAAATGATAATAAAATGGGTCCAAGGTTACATGTCTGGTTGCCCACACTACCTTCAAGGCTTCGAGTTAATCAAAGTGGTACCTAGACAGTGGTTACTCTAGACAGATGACAGGTGACAGAGATTTGTTCACCAACTACAAAGAAATAACTGATGGGTCAATCACATTTGGTGATAGAAGCAACTGTAAAATGATTGGCCAAGGTATGATTCAACTTTTCAACCTTCCTCCTTTTGAAAATATTTTATTCATAAAAGGTATTAAGCATAATCTTTTGAGTTTTTCTCAAATCTGGGATAACAAGCATAGTGTTAAATTCACTAATCAAGGATGTGAGATCTCAAATGAGAAAGGTTGTGTGATATTGAATGGTCGAAGAACATCTAAAAATTGTTATATTGTAAGTGATTCTAGCTCGTCTAAATTATCTTGTTACATGGTCCAAACCAATGAGACCAAGTTATGACATAAATGCCTTGGACATGTAAACTATCAGAATTTATATAGACTGAGCAAGGCCGATCTAATAAGAGGTCTACCCAAATTGAAGAAAATGGATAAAATTTGTAGCGAATGTCAAATTGGGAAACAAACAAGGAGTGGTCACAAGAAAGTGAAATCCTTCGCCACATCTAAACCCCTTGAACTCCTCCACATGGATCTTGTTGGACCAACTAGAACAGAGAGTTGAGGTGGAAAGAAATACTTTTTGGTAATTGTGGATGACTTTACCAGATATATATGGGTAACTTTCATGAGAGAAAAGTCTAAAACTCTTGATGAAGTGAAAAGGATACTTAAGCATATCCAAATTGAAAAGGAAATGAATATCTCTAAAATCTAAAGTGACCATGGATAGGAGTTTGAGAATTGTAATTTTGAAAATTTCTGTAGTAATCACGGAATATTACATGAGTTTTCTGCACCTAAGACACCTTAAAAAAATAGGGTTGTTAAAAGGAAAAACCGTGTGCTTCAAGAAATGGCTAATATTATGTTAAATAATATGAAGTTACCTAAAAATCTATGGGCTGAAGCTGTGAACACTGCATGCTATAGAATAAACTGTGTTTATATTAGAAAATCAAAAGATAAAACAACATGTGAACTGTGGTTTAACAAGAAGCCCATAGTTAATTACTTTCAAGTTTTTGGTAGTAAGTGTTATATTTTGCGTGACCGTAAAAATTTAGGGAAGTTCGACACTAAAAGTGATGAAGGGATTTTCCTAGGGTATACTCTAAATAGTCAAGCGTATCGTGTTCTTAACAAGAGAATTGGTGTCATTTAGGAATCCATAAATGTGGTTATTAATGATTACCTGAATACCCCGTCTACAAGTTCAGAAGATGATGAAGTCAATATAATAGACAAACCTGACTCCTCTAGTCAAGTTAACACTGAACTTCGATCAGTTAAAGACCATCCTACTGGTGTGCGTACATGAAAATAATTAGAAAACATATGTAATTATGTGTGTTTTACTTCCCAAATTGAGCCGACCAATGTAAAAGAGGCGTTTACTGATGAAAACTGGATAATAGCAATGCAAGATGAACTGAATCAATTCATTCAAAATGATGTATGGTATTTGGTTCCTAGACTAACGAATAAACAAATCATTGGAACCAAATGATTTTTTAAAAATAAATCTGATGAATTAGGGAATATCATAAGAAACAAGGCAAGACTGGTTGTACAAGGGTACACATAGATAGAAGAAATAGATTATGATGAAACCTTTGCCCCAGTAGCTCGTCTTAAATCCATCAGATTATTCATATCCATTGCATGTTTCAAAAAGTTTAAAATTTATTAAATGAATGTCAAGAGTGCTTTCTTGAATGGTGATTTATATGAAGAAGTTTATATAGAACAACCAAAGGGTTTTAAAGACCCTAAACACATAGATCATGTGTATCGCCTGAAAAAAGCACTCTATGGTTTAAAACAAGCTCCCAGGGCATGATACGAGAAATTGACTAAGTTTTTACTAAATCATGACTTTGCTATGGGGAGTGTTGATAAAACTCTATTTGTCAAGAAAAATAACGAACACATACTTATAGTGTAAATATATGTTAATGATATTATCTATGGCTTTACATGTTCTAACCTGTCTACTGAGTTTGTAGAGTTGATGATGACCAAGTTCGAAATGAGTATGGTAGGAGAACTGAAATACTTTTTAGGTCTACAAGTAAAACAACTTAAAGACGGTATTTTCATTTCTCAAACCAAGTATGCTCTAAACTTGGTTAAGAAGTCTGGTTTTTAAAGTGGTAAGCACTTTGATACTCCTATGAGTACAACTCTTAAGCTTTCTAAAGATACAACTGGTAAGAGTATAGATCCTCAGTTGTATCGTAGTATGACTAGTAGTTTACTATTTTTAACTGCGAGTCAACCTGATATAACATTCAGCGTAGGTATCTATGCTAGATATCAATCAGATCTTAAGGAATCTCTTCTGATTGTTATCAAGAGGATTATTAGGTAAGTCGCAAGTTTGATTAATTTATGCCTATGGTATCCACATGATACTAATGTTCATTTAGTTGGTTATTCGGATGCTGACTGGACTGGGAATATAGGCAACAAAAATCCACTAGCGGTGGTTGCTTTTATGTTAGGAACTATTTGGTTTCCTTGCATAGAAAAAAATAAAGTTCTGTATCCTTATCCATAGGTGAGGCTGAATATATCGCAGCCTGAAATGCCTGTACTCAGCTTGTGTGGATGAAAGAATGTTAAATGATTACGGCATTGTACAAGACACAATGATTCTATATCGCGATAACTCTAGCACAATCAATATCTCTAAGAATCCCATCCAGCATTCTCGTACCAAACATATTGACATTCAGTATCATTATATTCGGGAATTAGTGGAAGATAAAATTATTTCAGTGGATTATGTTCAAACTAAAAATCAACTTGCGGATATATTCACTAAACCACTTGACAGAAATAGGTTCTCTAAATTAAAAATAGATTTAATCTAAGTTTATCATATTTGCATGTTTTACATATATATATATATATATATATATATATTACAAACTTTCAGATTTTAAAAATTAATAAAATTATGCATTTTTGTGCTTACATGACCGGTCATGTACATACTCGACCAGTCACGGTGCGCAGTTGGAGGGCTTTTTAATGTGTAAAAATCACTTTTTCTCCATTTCTTTCTTCTTCTCAAGCTCCTTCTCCGACTGGTCGAATCCATCTTCGATTACTACTTGGTATGTGCATCATTTTCATTTTTCTTTCAGATTTAAGTTCCTTGATGGTCATTTAGCTTGATTATTGTCTTTGTTTCAAGTTTCCTTATGATTTCCTTAGTATTTTAGGGAAAATTTTGTTGGGTTTAAAACCCTTAAATCATTTCTTACATTTTCTTATTTACTCTTGCAATGGAAAGTAGTCCAAAGAAGAAACCTACTCGAGCATCTTCTTCTCGTTCTATTTCGGTGCCTACTCTTCGACCACTCGAAGACGACCCAGAATATGTGTGGGATATCTGTCACCGCAACATAATTGTTGACCGTCAATACAAACCATCTTGGTCAATTCAATATTATTCCTCTCCTTGTTGTTGTAAGATGGGATAACATTTTGAATTGGGGTGGACCGGCATACCGCTCCATTGCACAAGCAATGTATGTGTGTATAGGTGATGTTTCTATTGAAGATTTGACCTTCACTATCATGTTTAGAGAAAGTCCATATAAAGTAGATCATCACTTAATTTCTAGGTTGATGGACATTCAAGTGAATGATGAAGGAATTCCTATTCCAACATTGGCTAAAAAATTAAATGAGTTGGAAAAACGTTATTAACCAGAAATATGTGTAACATGGACTGGGAATGGAGTTCTATGAATACACTCCTAGCCAATCAGATGTTGCCCAGATACAGAGTATTACGTCACATTTTTATTTCTAACCTATACCCTAAATCTGGTAACAAGGCCGAACTGACTACCTTTATGGTGCATATTCTTCATTCGGTTGTGTTTGGCATTCCAATGTGTCTTCCTTTGTTAATCTGCTATTTCATTATCCAATTTTGACTTCATCCAGGGTATAGTGATATTCCATTCACTTATTTGATGACCACCCTTACTTTACACTGTTTTGTGGTCATGACAGAAGCTCCTACTTCTCATCTTCCATTCAACAATTCTAATATCAACAAGATGAATTTGAAGTTAGCACCTGGTCAAATTGATAGGGATGTTGGAGAAGTTAGAGAAGAAGTTGGAGAGGAAGATGTGCTGCCAACTGACACCGATATGGATGATATTTTTAATGAATTAGAATTTGATGACGTTGAGGCTAGCCTTCTAGTTTTGATGAGCACCTTCGCTCACTGGAAGAGAAGGTGGATGGACTAAAATTTTTCCAAGATAACCAAATGAAGCATATGCGTAAGTATTTTAGACACATAAATAAGGGATTACACTAGATTGATCCATCTATTCCGCCTCCCTCTTCATCTGGTTCTGATTAGTTCTCTTTCTTTTATTGGACTTGTATTAACTACTTAACTTTGCTCTTCTTGGTGACTCTTATATTTGGACATGTTTAACTGTGTGTGATGTGGTTACTCTATTCTATTATGTTTTAATTTTCTAACTTTCACACTCTTTCTTACTCTCTTCATATATTTAGATACCACATTCCCATATTTTTCTTCTTTTCTTCCTTTGTCATTTTATGACAAAAGGGGGGAGAATATGGGGTAGTATATTATTGCTTATTGCTTAATCTTTTTTTTCTTTTTCTTTTTGTGGTTCTGAAGTGGATGTAGAGATATGGATATATGCATGTGGCATTGTGGATTTTTTTATTTTTTTTGGATATATCTATGTCTTAATACAGGTCTCTACTGAGCTCAAGTTGAGGGGGAGTTGATTGATGGGGAATTGCGATTGTTGGATTTACTTTGAATTGAGTGAATCTATGTATTATAATAGGTTAATCTTCTGTAACTTGGTTTTTTCATAAATTTGAAAAAGGGGGAGATAGTAAGTGCTATGTTGTAAATCTATCACCCTTTATTGTCAAATTTTGTTGTGCCAAAACACTTCGGAATGTTTGACTTGTTTTGATAAATGGAATGTTCACCTTCAAGTTCAAATAGATGGAAAGTTCACCTTCATTCGAAGATGAGCTTCATGTTATCTACATCGACATTTAGTGTGCTACAATTATGCATGTTCAACTATGAGAACAATTTGAAGTTCACCAAGTCCAAGTGTACTATCTTAAGTTCAAGCTTAAATACATTTGATCAATATAAAGTCTCAAGTCACATGCTCAAGACACAAGTTCGAGACACATGCTCATGTATACGAGGTCAAGCTTCATGTGCTTCAAAGTGTCCTATCTACCTAAGCGATTGATGTTTCAATTTCAATACTTACATTTAAGGTATTCATGACCCTAGAAAGACCTTAGGATTAAGTCATTATCATTACATGTTTAATTTGGGTCATATTACTTATTTTAGGCTTTGCTTCAACTAGTCCTAGTCTTGGTTCAACTAGTACAAGATTTTACTCAAAAAATCAGATAAGGTTGTTTGGTCTTCAACCAGTTGAGTACCATGCTCAGGACTCGACTCGACCTCCAGTAATGCTAATTTAATTCACTCGACCAATCGAGTGAGCCACTCGACCAGTCGAGTGTCTATTTTATCCGATTGCACTAGAAATTTTAAAAATTGGTTCTGCTAGGACCAGTCGAGCCGAACCTTAGACTAGTCGAGGGAACCGAATTGCAGCCTATAAATAAAAGACATTTCTCAAAATTTTTCATTTATTCCAAGCCAATTCAAGCCACCACTTTGAGAGATAAGTCCCCACTACTGTGAAGTTATTGTGAGGTATTTAACATTTATTTCAAATAACTTTTTGGTTTCTTAATTTTTTGATCTCTTGATTTCATTCTATTTGATATAAAAGGGGATTTTTCTTTAACCCTTTTCGAGATCCAAGAAATTGAATCCAAGTAGCCAAAGGTTGGATTTAATTTAAAATTCATCTAGACCTAGAACCCCTTCATTTGTGAGATTGAACTTTGAACATCTTCATCTACAAAGAAGCAGTTCTACCGGCTACATCGAAGAACATTATTCAAATAAGTATTGTATTTTAATTTTCTGTATTTTTGGTTTGTGAGATTAAGCCAGGAAAATCTCTATTTGTGGTTTTGACTGAGATCAGCCAGGCAAATCTCATCGTAGGGTTTTTTTATTGTGTAAGCCCATTGAAAAATACATCTGTAAAGGTTTTAAGGTGAACCTTAGAAAACCTTATTTCTTAGTGAAACCCAATATCTCGTGGGTGTGGATATTGGGAGTGAAGTAGTTGTGTGGCTATTTGCAAACAGTTGGTGTACACACATGAACCACTATAATTCTTGGAGTTGTGGTGGATGATTGTATTTGATTATGTGTGTGAATGTTGTAATCTATTTTATACTTTTGTGGTGAATGTTGTAATAGCTAGGTTTATTTCTTTTACTCCTGTATTGGTTTGAGTTTTTGATACTTACCGATGTTCTAGAAATCAGGTTGTCTTAGCATAAGCCATTAGTTTTTGGTGTAAGGTTGTCCTTAGAACAACATTTGTATCAACCTTTCAATACTTGTGCATTTGAGGTTGCTTTAGATTTCTGCAATTTGAGTTTATTTTTCACATTTTATTTTTATTTGACATAGTCCTATTCACCACCCTAGGACTTGGAGCTTGCCCTTTTTAGAGACAACGAAAGTAAAGGAGAAGTGATGGAAAAGTATTACCTGAAGATGGAATTTTAAGATGTTTCCAATGATCTCAATGCGAAAAATGTGTTAGTACAAAAGACTCAAACCGATAGTAAGCAAACTATCCTAAAACAACTGAAAGAAAACTATCTTAAATTCCATGAAAGTAATAAACTAATCCTAAACTAGGAAAGCAAGGAAAAAGCTACTTAGTCATGCCACAAGGTTCCTTCTCCGACCAATATCTTGATAAATTTCTCAGTAGGTTTCTCAACAAGATCATCCAAAAGCCCTTTTTTCAATAGGCTTGGATGCCTTGGAGCATGAATTTCCAGAGAAACTTATGTACCTCAACATAAGGTTTCTTTTTAATCTCCTAAGGTGTTCAAAGTATCTACGATTCACCTATGATAAAGAAAGTTTCAAAGTTAGTACCTTATAGTGAATCAGAGACTACACATAGATGAAATCCAGAAAAATTGTCAGAAAGTGATGTAGTCTCGACACATTCCGAAGTTTCATACTCCGGCTTAATTTCCAGCTCCTCCTCCTTTAATGGTAAACATTTAGGATATGTGGAAGGAGGGGCTTTAGAATAAGGGTTCTCTTAATCCGTGACAACCACCAAGTTATTGTCTTGCAAGGCATCCACTATTTCTTTTATCGTAGGATCGTTTGAATCTATAAAGTGTGCCAAGCAATCATCCAAAGAGTTGGAAAATTCAGCTGAGAGTGACTCATTTTCCATATTAAAGTTTGTGATGATTTGCCCAAGGATTCCATCATCTTTGGAAGTGGATGGACGCATCCTCTCTTACTCTTTCCCTGTACAGACAGATTGAAAATCAACAGGTAAAGAATTGATGTGAAGACTCTGTTCATTGGTACTACTCAGTAAAGGCATTGTATTGTTAAGGGTTGACAACTCAAATGGTGGCCTTAACTAGATGGTTTCAACTTTCAAAGTCATATCGAGCAACTCGTCTATCTCCTGAATATATCATCATTTAATTTAGATGAGTGGTCTAAACATGTCTCATAAGAGGTAGAATGATCGGTTGAAAGGGGCTCATCCTCCACATTTAAATCAGACATGTCAGATGAGTGGAGTATAACCTTATAACCGATCACTTCATATACTTCTTTGTAATGTCTCAGAAAAATCCGTACAAAGACCCGAGTATCACCTCAGGCTGAAATCACTAAGGACCGAATCCTTTAGAAATTAGATGAAAATTAATTAAGTATTATACTGAATTGATAAGAAGATTAGCTTGAACTACTTTCTATACGAACTACAAGACCCAAATCCAGTAGAATCGCTAATCCAACATTACCTAAAAACGTAAGATGAATCTCAAAACCCAATTGCTCTCGGGAGCATCTTGAAACTCTGTATTAGACCTAAACCGCGCGTCAAAGGTCCAATTGTCGTGAAACTATACAGTTATAACTGCCTTTCTGGGCTTGACAACCATCATGGGAATCAAGTCCTATTAGTGTCCAGAAACGCACAACTTGAGCTCGGAGTGAAGTGTGTGAGAAACGTGAATATCTTTAGAAAATGAACCCAAACTTAAGTGAATTAGGCCGTTCACTTGCAACCCAAATCTAAGGTTTTAGACTATCAAATTTTGACCCAACTACACCCTTAGATCAGGAAAATTTTCCTACACTTGTCAGTGCACTTGTGGCCCTGATCGAGTGACGATAGTCGTTGAACTGAAACTGGTCCTCCACGGTCGATCCATAAATCTGATCGGACCAAAATCTTAACCTGACATAGATCCATTATCAAGAAACTTTCTCTGGACCGTATGCAGAAAATGGGCCTCCAGATGAGCTCCGTTGGCCCGAAATAGCCACCCTTTGGCTAAAACCTAAGTATACCATGGCCCTTGGGCCATTGACACAAGTTCTAGGCCTATATTAGGGCCTTAAGCCACCCCTCTCTCATTCCATACGAATTCCCAAAACCCTAAGAGAGAAAAGAGAGAAAAAAGAAGGAAAAAGTGAGGAGAAGAGAGAGAGAGAGAGCGAGAGATCGTTGCTGGGATTCGTTCCCGCCACTCCACGTGCCGAATCATCCTACTCATGTTGCTATACCGGCAATTTCGACTCCATTCTTGGGTAAGAAATCCTAATCCTAATCTGTGTTAGGTATCCAAATAGAATAAATGGTGAAATAGCTAACCTATTTCATGCATAGGTTGTCATTTTACCATAGACAAAGGCGTGGTATTCAAACTGAATATGATATAAGTTTACCAATGGAAGGTGCAGACTATAAATGTTTAGGTTATGGTTTTCAAGGCTTTTAATGTCAGTTAATGATTTATGACTGACTTAATTGCTATTACATGTGCATAGATATGATGTTTTCCGTATATTACACATATATGTAAACTATGTTGAGTTTAATACATTTCATGTGTTTGTTGAAATATTTGAATGAATATGGAATTAGGATTTGTGCTTGCCATGATTATCGATTGAGAATATATGATTGTTGTACGTGTGGCAAATCCTTTGTGAAAGGATTTGCTATAATACCTGTTATAACTACTTTATTACATGTATGTTGATATGTGTAGTCTAAGTGTTTAATAAAATGCCTGAATGAGAAAATGCTTGTTGAAATGTATGTAATTAGGGTGTTGAGATATGATTCTCAATTTCCTTATCTATAGTTACAATTCCCTTCATATAACCTATCTTACTACTACGTGCTTTATGGATGAAACGCTTATGTATGACAACATGTGTATTATGTGTTTGTTCAAATGCTCAAATGAGATTTATATTTGAATTGGTTGTCACATGCTATTTGACTATCACATATGAATGCCTATTGTGTTTGAATATGATTGGGACTACTATGTAGTCCAGGCAATCAGTAATGATTCTCAAATTAGTGGCCGAGGTCATTTTGGCCACACAAGACACGTTCGATGGATCTGAGTCGTACGCTGTTTGTCGATAATGGTTAGGCCACGCGGAGTGCTTACATGCTCCATGTTGATTAATTCAACATGTGCTTATACCAGTCAAGCTGTCAAGTAACCTAATTGGCCTAATGTATGTTCACCATGTATGGACGCTACTGCTTGAATTTAAGGTACCACTTACCAGTGCAAAGCCCATTTAACCTTGGTACCATGATCCGCTAAGACTCATGAGCTGCGCATGATGGTATGAGACACCATGGTCGATCTGTTGGCCTACGCTAGGGTGATGAGCCTCCCCGTAGTCTCCAGTGAGCAAACCAAAGTCGTGAGCCGAATACGGTGGTATAGGACACTGTATTCAAGCTATCGGCCTACGTTCAGGTGACAAGCCTCTCGTAGTGACCTCGAGTATACATTAGGACTATGCTAAGGTGACAAGACTTTTTGTAATGACTACAAGTATAAACTAGGCTGCGCTGAGGTGACGAGCCTCTCCGTAGCGACCTAGAACTGCCATCATATGTGACTAACTAGGATTGACGACCCGAGATGGATCATTGTTTGGGTTAATGATATAAAGGAGGTACCTTAGCTGCCCAAACCTACTGTATGAATAAATCTAAATAAGAACTTGGTTAATCACACACATGCACCGTATTGCATGTGCCTTTGACGTTGGAGTTGAGCACAGCGGGAGTATTGCATGCCGCGATCGTGAGATGATATCGTAGAGAGAGTGTAGGCGAGGGCATGCATCATTACAGCATATTATTCCTACATTAACAAGAGTATTTAGGACATGATTGTTGTACTGCTTTATCATTACTACTTGATTGAATTGATAACATGTTAACCTTTGCCTTATAGCTCCACTGAGTTGATCACTCACTCCCATTCTGGGATGGTGTTTTAAAACACCAACAAGCCTTTATTGTAGTTGCAGATGATGTTGCGGCTTACAAGTTGGAGTTCTCCTGTCTGCAAATCTCTGGTGGGTTTATGTAGATCTGGAGTTGTGTCACCGGGGCTATAGGGATATGGATTAGATGACATTACACTTTATCATTTTGTATATTTTGAAATTATACATGTAATTATTTAACCTGGTGACTTTCATACTCTGGGGACTTACAATCACTTATATGCTTTAGATATTTATCACAGTCTTCTGCTTGCGTAATCTAATTGTCTTTAGAGTATGATATGCTAATTTAGTGTAATCTCATTTATGTTTAATGTGCTAATACAGACACCATTTAATCATCATTATCTGTGCTAAGTTATGTGTTGGAACTCGGGAGCTGGGCTTCTGCTCGATCCCCGATTTTCAGGGCGTTAAATTTTTTATCATTGACCAAGACCAAACTTGATATTGATTCAAGGAGAATTTGGGTTGCACATTCATGATCGTCATCCCAATACTCATCATTTTACAATTCAGTGCAGTGCACATTTGGGATGGGATCACTTTTCTCACATTCTACTCCTAAATTAGTTTGAGGTTCGAATAAACTAAACTCTCCCTCATCATTGAAATCAAGTGTGTCATGTGAGTGAAGTGTGTTATTATCATTATATTTGAAAGATGCCCACTTCTCTTGACCATTCCTTAGGACTGTCATCGAGATCAACTCTTCGAGAAATTGAACCATATGCTCATTAACACAATCCAACACTTCATTCTCAATTTCAGTATTTTTCATAATCGCATCACATGAACTCCACTATTGTATATCTTTTATAAGTTCTTGAAGTCTCTGGAGTGTGTTTTGTTGGCTGATGTCATGCCCCAAACTCAGAAACTAGGCTCACAAAATTTTCATTTGCCGAATCTAGTGTCGACAGCCTCCGTAGTACCCCATTCATGACTTACAATGTCCATACGCCAGATTTTGATCTTGGGATCATACAAGGAGGGTTTTTAACGTACATTTGTTTCATAACAAGCATAATGTTGAGGGTTAAATATTGCATAGTAGACCTCAGTTATTGCCGGATTTTGTAAACATGGTACTGCTTAATGGTCCAATTTAATCGTGTTTGTGATGCAAGGTACATTTGCAAGCTTCGACCGAAAAAGGATGCAAAAAGCATGGACTTAATGCTCAAGCATCACCAAGGCAATGGACCAGACTCCAGAGACCGAGATTGAAGAGTTTACATGCCAGGAATCTAAGAAAGTCAAGCTGTTCATGTTAAAGAGGCCTGAAAAGTGTCCTGAATGTAAGATCATAGAGTTCTCACCATCCGTTCGGCTCAAGACTTCATATATGGCCTGAGGACCATAAATTAACTGTAAACGTCAAATTTTAGCCATTGGATCCTTGCATAAATGGCCCAATGGACAGATCAGCCCCTAAAATCCTAAATTGAGGCCCACCTGATATCTGGTTATGTCACAAAGTTAGTCTCAACCCCTTATATTTAATGGGAAAGCGGATGGACGAAGCAGATGTCTCACAAACATCTCCGTGGGACCCACATGTACAGTACGTGTGCAAGGTGTACACGTGCACCAGCCATGCACCATTACAGCCATAGTTGCTCAGCGCACGCTGATCGACTCCTTCTTCCAAATTAGAAAACGCAACAGCGTTTACGCTGTCCGACGTCGGGTCTGCCCAGTGGGCCCCACTCATCATGTAAAGTGAAGATCTGGACCGTCCATTAGATTTATAAAATTCGTATGATTCAATCCTTGGTGACAAAATTTTAGAAAATAGCGTGGATTGGATTTCAACCATCCAAACGTAAGACGGACGGCAGCGTAGAAAACCACGTGGGTCACACCGAAATCAGTCAAGAACTGTCCATTCCCGATGGGCTTTTCAAGAAGAAACTGGTGGACGGGGTGGATTCCGCAGATAGCTTCACACATGGGGCCCATCAACGTTCACAACGTAGGACGTGCAAGCTCTGTTTCGCAACAGAGCTGCGGTCGATCCAGGTGAGCCACCATCACCGATCAGATGGCTGATCCAGGCCATTCATCTTCTATATCATTCAAAAACGACCGCAGGGAATCCGTCCTTTCATTAAAACACACTTAGGTGCGAAGATCAGGTTCAACGCAAGAACGACTTGCGTAAGAAAAGTCCAGAAGGTTCTTTGTGTAAAGATATACACCGACTATGCAAACAAACGACCTCTTGGCTGTCTATAAAAGAGAGAGAGAACGTCAGGGGATGGAATCTCGGTTTGGGCTTGAACGTGGATACAAGAGGAGGCGAGACAGAGAGAGTAGAGTTTGTCATATTTTCTTTCTTTTTCTTTTTATTTTATTTTGTTTTATTTTGTTCAAGGGATCCAGCCCATTCATGTTGGGCTGAACCTCTTAGCTAGGGCTAAGAGGTGAAGCTTGTAGTGTGATTGTGGTATTAGTTTTGCTTTGATTCTTGGCTATTGAACTCTTATGGATTCTAGTTTGATTATTAAGAAATACTTTTAGTTTTTAATGATTTATTGTGACTCAAATTACAGTAGATCTGCAATAACTTTAAGTATGTTCTTTTCATTATGAGATTGTGAACTTAGGAGGCCCTGCTGTTCGCCATCGTCTCATGGGCATGGTTGGGTGATGGAACCCTTCATAACTTTCACAATTCTCTCATGATTGGCTGTGAGATTAGTAAATTGTTGTTGTTTGCCATAGTCTCCTGGGCATGGTTAGGTGACGGAATCACTTCCAAATCCTCACCAATCTTATCTATTGATGATTAGATCCATGAGAAGTTTAGAGATCTGACAAATCTCTTCTTACCAAATGGATAAGATAGGACTCTGATTCCAGTTGTGTCCTTGAATTATGCAAGGTAGCTTTCCAATTGCTACAAGTGGATCCTTGGCACCCTAGTTCCCACCTTTATTTTTATTAGTTTTTAATTAACCTACTCACAATTATTCCATTCCTTTTACCTGATTTAGATTTCATCTCATTCTAGTTCTAGTTCTAGTTCTAGTTAGTTTCAGATAACGTACAGGTATTAGTCCCTTGGGATTCGACCTCGGTCTCACCGAGTTTATTACTACATCACAACCCTATACTTAGGGAGTGAAGAAGTTTTTGGCACCGTTGCTGGGGATTGATGGTTACGTTTTTCTGAGATTAACTAGTTTTAGGATTTGTTTAAGATTAGGATTTTTTTAATTTTAGGATAGAATTTTTTTTTCTATTTTTAGAAACTAATCTGTTTTCCTGTTTTGTAGGATCCTGACATAAACTTCTAATTTGGTAACTTCTTTCTGTTTTCTTTATTTTTTTCTATTTTTAGACTTAGGGTTTTATTTTTTAGAAATTTTCTATTTTCTAACTTTAGATTCAGATTCTTCCTTTAAGTAACTGTTTATTTTCTAGTTTTAGATTTTTTTTTTTCCTTTTTAGAAACTAACTTAGCGTTTTATTTTTAGGATTAGAAACTTTCTTTTTCTAGGATTTCTTCTGTTTTTAGAAACTAATTTCTTTTATTTCTTTTTGCAGGATTTTAACGTAGGAACTCCAATCTGGTAACTTCTTTCTAACTTCTCCTCTACTTACTTTCTATATTGTTGTAGGATTTTTCTTCGGATTAGATTCAGAGTTTAGGTTTCACTATGTATATGCATGAGTGGGAACGTAAGTATGCTGAGAAGAATAACATATATTGGGATTATGACTATGATATAAATCAACCTATGTCTCAAAAATTTTCTGAAACTATCATTGAGAACCGATCAGAATATAAAGATCCACTGGTTAAGAAGTCCTTACGTGATCATATACGGGAGAATAATTACACCCCACGGATTAACAAAACACTATGTGAGTGTTGGAGTTATAATAATTATGGGTGTGAGGACTATTATCACCCATCAGATAAGAAGAAAACAATGCGTGATTATATTACGAGTGATAATATGTATTACGAACCATCAGATTCTCTCATGCATGATCAGTATGACTATAATCAGTGGAAACATCAAGATTGGGGAAATGAACCAACAACATGTTATAATAATTATTCTCTTGGATCCCCTAGCTTTGAGATCCAACCAGAAACGATCCAAGAGGATTCAATTCAGCGTGACATGGAGTGTCTTGCGAAAATTAGAAAAGCAATGGAAGCACTCAATTCGTGCCTAGATAGGATAGAAGAAGCTCGCTCATCCCAACTACAATCCAATCCAGAAATACAATGCGAGGAAAGTGATCCTCACTCGCTTTTGAAGAAATTTGGAATTTGGAATGAGGAGTTGGATTCCATTAATGAGCATATGGTTCACTTTCCCGATGAGTCGATCTCAATGACGGTCCAAAGGAATGGTTAAGAGACGTGGGTATCTTTCAAATACAGTGATGATGACACACCTCCCTCACATGACATACAGGATTTCAATGATGAGGTAAATGTTAATTTATTCGAAACTCAACCTAATTCAGGAATGGAATGTGAAGAAAGCAATCCCATCTTGAGTGTGCACTACTGGACGGAATTAGACAATGATGCATATTAGGATGACTATTATGAACGTGCAACCCAAATTCCCCTAGATTCAATCTCAAGTTTGGTCCAGGTCAATGATCAAGTCGTACACAAAGTGGTCGGTCATAATGAGCTACTCTCTTCACCTAACATGTCTGATTTAAAAGTGGAGGATGAGCCCCTTACAACCGACCCTTCTAACTCTTATGAAACATGTTTGGACTACTCCTCTGAATCGAATGATGATGTGATTCGGGAGAAGGACGAGTTGCTCGCTACGACCCTGAAATTTGAAACCACTCAGTTGAGGCCACCATCTGAGCTGTACACGTTTGACAATTCAACGTCTCAATTGAGTAGTTTCAATGAACAGAGTGATCACATAAATGCTTCTCCTATTGATTTTCAATCTGTCTATGCAAGACTGAAGCAAGAGAGCATACCTCCATCCACTTTCAAGGATAATGGATTCCTTGGGCAGATCATCATGAGCTCCAATGTGGAAAATAAGTTACGCTCAGCTGAACTTCTCAACTCTTTGGATGATTGCTTGGCATACATTGCAGATTCAAACGATTGCATGTCAAAAGACAAAGTGGATGCCTTACATGACAACATCTCGGTAGTCATCACTGATCGAGAGAACCCTTACTCTAAAGCCCCTCCTTCCCCAGACCCTGAATGTTTACCATTAAAGGAAGAGGAGCTGAAAATTGAACCGAAGTTTGGAACTTCTGAATGCATTGAGACTACATTACTTCCTGAGAATTTTTCTGAATTTTATCTACCTGTAGTCTCCGATTCACCATGGGGTACTAACTCTGAAACTTTGTTTATCATAGGTGAATCATATATACTTTGGACACCTCAGGAAATTAAAAGAAAACCTTATACTGAGGTCCATAAATTTCTCTGGAAATTCATGCTCTAGGGCATCCAAGCCTATTGCAAAAAGGGCTTTTGGATGATCTTGTTGAGAAATCTACTGAGAAATTTATCAAGATACTGGCCGGAAGAAGAACCTTGCGACATGATCGACTAGTTTTCTCTGCTTTCATAGGACTAGGGTAGTTTTCTTTATGCTATTCTAGGATAGAAGGTTTTATGCCATTAGGTTAGTTTGCTTCCTGCATTGTTTTAGGATAGTTGCTTTCGTGTCTTCACTCTTGTGCTGACCGACTTTCATGCTGAGATCTCTGTGGAAAAGCCTCTTGATTCCTTCCTCTAGGTACTATCTTTCCATCACTCTTCTTTTACTTTCGTTGTCCCATGTGCATTGCATGCTTAGTTCTTTTACATTGAGGACAATGTAGCTTTCAGGTTGGGGGTGAGAGATTAGGTTAACTAATCAGTGTTTGCTTGGTCTTGAGCAAAATTTGTGAAAATTTTTCAAATTTTTCTGGACTTTCTTGTGAATTCGGAGTGATTTTGAAGGATAGTCGTGATTTGAGAAGTATAAGATACGAAATGTTAGTGATTTACTACTCTTGGATTTAGTTATCTGTTAGATTTCACAATTACAGTTTGAATTGTTAATCCATGATTAGAATTTTTAAAACATTGATTGAGTCAGGATTTCACATGTCACATCTCACTTCCACATTAAGGTTTCAGTTTGATATTGAAGGGTTAACTTGGTAATCACTAAGCATGTAAGGAATCAAGCCTGGAAAATTTGTCAATCATGATCAATTAAAGAAAAAGAAAATACTCAAAAAAAAATATCCAGGGTTGGGCGAATGGTCTTCACCATAGGTTTGCTCCCTATAGGTGAAGGTTCGATTCCCCACAGTTGACATTCGGAAAAGGATTGGGCGAATGGTCTTCACCATGGGTTTGCTCCCTATAGGTGCAGATTCGATTCCCCTGCTAATCGATGGAAACATCAAAAGCCAGAAGAATGAAAAGAAGAACTGTAAGACAAGTTTTGGTCTAGGTTGTCCTGAATGCTCTTTTGATCGTCAACGTATGGAAAGTGACGATTGGATCTCTTAATGATGGTATGCAGGGTTTACACTATATACACTAATGGAACTCAATGTTTACAATTTTTCTGATTGATGGATTAATACTCTGAGCTTGAATATGGAATCTACCATGCGCTTAAGTCTAGGAGAAGGTAAGGCCCAACATTCATGAATCTTATAACTCTAGGATTTGGATTGTTTTTCAAAAATCATTCGAGTTCATAGGAATTGTCCTATAATTCTCAACTTATTTTTCGCATAATTTGCTCGGGACTAGCAAAATGTTGGTTGGGGGTTGTGTTGAGGGTCAAATATTGCATAGTAGACCCCAGTTATTGCCGGATTTTATGAACATGGTACTATTTAACGGTCCGATTTAATCATGTTTGTGATGCAAGATACAATTGCAAGCTTAGACGAAAAAAGGATGCAAAAAGCATGGACTTAATGCTCAAGCATCACCAAGGTAATGGACCGGACTCCAGAGACTGAGATTAAAGAGTTTACATGCCAGGAATCCAAGAAAGTCAAGCTGTTCACGTTAAAGAGGCCTAAAAAGTGTCCTGAATGTAAGATCATAGGGTTCTTACCATCCGTTCGGCTCAAGACTTCATATATGGCCTGAGGACCATAAATTAACTATAAACGTCAAATTTCAGCCATTGGATCCTTGCATAAATGGCCCAATGGACAGATCAGCCCCTAAAATCCTGAATTAAGGCCCATCTGATATCTGGATATGCCACAAAGTTGGTCTCAACCCCTTATATTCAATGGGAAAGCAGATGGACGGAGCAGATATCTCACAAACATCTCTGTGGGAGCCACATGTACAGTGCATGTGCAAGGTGTACACGTGCACCAGTCGTGCACCATTATAGCCATAGTCGGTCAGCGTGCCTTCTTCCAAATTAGAAAACACAACAGCATTTACGTTGTTCGACGTCGGGTCTGCCTAGTGGGCCCCACTCATCATGTAAAGTGAAGATCTGGACCGTCCATTAGATTTATAAAATCCGTATGATTCAATCGTAGGTGACAAAATTTTAGAAAATAGCGTGAATCGGATTTCAACCGTCCAAACGTAAGAGGGACAGCAATGTAGAAAACCACGTGGGTCACATCGAAATCAGTCAAGAACCGTCTAATCCCGATGGGCTTTTCAAGAAGAAACTGGTGGACGAGGTGGATTCCGCAGATAGCTTCACACATGGGGCCCACCGACGTTCACAATGCAAGACGCGTAAGCTCTGTTTCGCAACAGAGCTGCAGTCGATCCAAGGGAGCCACCATCACCGATCAAATGGCTGATCCAGGCCATTCATCTTCTATATCATTCAAAAAAGACTGCAGGGAATCTGTCCTTTCATTAAAACACACTTAGGTGCGAAGATCAGGTTCAACGCAAGAGCGACTTGCATAAGAAAAGTCCAGAAGGTTCTCTGCGTAAAGATATCCACCGACTATGCAAATAGCCGACCTCTTAGCTGTCTATAAAAGAGAGAGAGAACGTCACAGGATGGAATCTCTGTTTGGGCATGAACGTGGATACAAGAGGCGGCGAGACAGAGAGAGTAGAGTTTATCCTATTTTCTTTCTTTTTCTTTTTATTTTATTTTGTTTTGTTTTGTTCAAGGGATCCAGCCCATTCATGTTGGGTTGAACCTCTTAGCTAGGGCTAAGAGGTGAAGCTTATAGTGTGATTGGGGTATTAGTTTTGCTTTGATTCTTGGCTATTGAACTTTTATGGATTCTAGTTTGATTATTAAGGAATACTTTTAGTTTTTAATGGTTTATTGTGACTCAAATTATAGTAGATCTGCAATAGCTTTGAGTATGTTCTTTTCATTATGAGATTGTGAAATTAGGAGGCCCTGCTGTTCGCCATCGTCTCATGGGCATGGTTGGGTGATGGAACCCTTCCTAACTTTCACAATTCTCTCATGATTGGCTGTGAGATTGGTAAATTGCTGTTGTTTGCCATAGTCTCCTGGGCATGGTTAGGTGATGGAATCACTTCCAAATCCTCACCAATCTTATCTGTTGATGATTAGATCCATAAGAAGTTTAGAGATCTGACAAATCTCTACTTACCAACTAGATAAGATAGGAATCTGATTCTAGTTGTGTCCTTGAATTATGCAAGGTAGCTTCCCAATTGCTACAAGTGGATCCTTGGCACCCTAGTTCCCATCTTTATTTTTATTAGTTTTTAATTAACCTACTCACAATTATTCCCTTCCTTTTACCTTATTTAGATTTCATCCCATTCTAGTTCTAGTTCTAGTTAGTTTTAGATAACGTACAGGTATCAGTCCCTTGGGATTCGACCTCGGTCTCACCGAGTTTATTACTACATCACAACCCTATACTTAGGGAGTGAACACATAACCACAAGTTTACCTAAATCACAAAGACAACATCATTATTATATATTCACTAATATCAAACTTTTAAGTACAATGTATAAAAGGAAATGCAATAACAATATTGGAAGCTCTAGAAGTCCGCTGCACGCTCTAAGCTCAATGCTGCGGCGACCTAACGCCACCTGCACGCATCTATCATGCATAAGCTTATAGAAAGCTTAGAGGGAAGTGTAAGTGTGTGCGTAAGATAAGTGTTAAGCATACAATATATCAGAGCAAGTGGAAATACGAACGAGCCTATAAAATATCATCAACCTTATCCAGGATATGCGATGCAAAGACATAATAAGCCAATGACATATACTGAGAAAGTAATGTAAGTTGACTATGCAATGCGGAGACATAATGAGGCAAATATCAGATACCGAGGATGTAATACAATATGCAATTCTAAAAAGCTACGAATACCATCAGCCACATCTAGGCCATATAAATGCAGAAACATAGCAACCCAAAATGTCATATGCCGCGGATATAATGCAATATGCGGTGCGAATGAAATGCCCAAGCTGGAGTGTGAAGTCGGGATGATAGTATGTAGTATTACAGGTTATGGGGTCCATCACAAGAGACTCCTATCCAAACTAGTCCCATACCTAATTTGGATAGTTAGACTCAATGTGGTTAACTTCTGATCTCAGGTTAGTCGTGCGCCCCAACTAAAATCTTGGTCATTGCGAAGGTACACATAACAATTAGTTGCGCATCACCAGCCCAAGTGGATAGTGAATGAATAAATAAATGGTTAAAATGTTGAGTATGCAACTCCTCAATAAGTCTACATATCAATATTGTACATCTCTGGGATCATCACCGGGGTCTAGTACACTCCAAGCTGGCTACCACCCCGGCCAGCTGCGCAACCCAACGAGTGGAAAAGACCTCACTACCCACCTGCCAGTAGTATACCAATGCTTATACGGCTCATCGATAACGGACCCATTTGGGATCTGGTCAAACTCAGCCTAGCTTACAGCCCCCTCACTTGGGCGAATAAGGCCACACCCCTCCCAACCGACCACGACACAGTGGAAGACGCGGCCTATTGGTATTCGGCACTCAGGTGCTCATATATTCACTCAATCTAGATGTTGGGGCGTCTCCTGACCTCGGAGATTTAGGGACTTTCACCCACGGACATCCAAAGTGCCCAGATGATCAAACTAAACATTTTCAGTGTCCCATCTAGCCATCAACGACATGCTTGTGGAGGCTATGGCCCTGATGTCGCTAGGGCGTACAGTAATCATAACACAATGTAAGATGCATGAGTCATACACTCTAGTCATGCATCAATCTTGCGCATACCATGCGCTCGTGTGAGACAATCTCCGCTTATCAGGGAGTCTCATAACAACCTGCCCATTGACATATGCAATGGTCAACCACATCTCATAATAAACATGTAGATGATGCATATGGGCATGTACATGATGTTATGCGGTCATACACTCATACTCGGTATCAACAATCAGCACCGATAATCGGCCTCGATAATCGGCCTATACAATCTACCTCAACAATCGAAATCGGCCTCAATAATTGAAATCGGCCTCGATAATCAAAATCGACCTCGACAATTGACCTCGACAATCAAAATCGGCCTCGACAATCAAAATCAGCCTCAACAATCGGCCTAACAAAGGGCCTAAGAGAAGGTCACAATGTGGACATTTAACCATCATTGCTCCCAAGGAATGGCCCACATAGAGTCAAACGTATAGTGGGGCCCATGGCCCCATAAAAGGCCTAATATACACCACAATGGGCCTCACTCAAGGGCCACATATACATCACATCGGGCCTCGCTTATAGACCTCATGTACATCACAATGGGCCGCAATACATGGGCCCCATGAATGTTAAATGGGCAGCAATATATGGGCTGAAAAATACATGTCATTGGGCCTTACCAAATGGGCCAGAAATACATCACAATGGGCCTTACCAAACGGACCAGAAATACATCACAATGGGCCTCATCATATGGGTCGAAAATACATCACAATGGTCCTCAACACATTACCCAGAAATATATCACAACAGGCCACTCATACGGGCCTAATATACATCACCATGGGCCACGACCCATGGGCCCCAAATACATCACAATGGGCTACGACCCATGGGCCTCAATATACATCATAATGGGCTGTAACCCGTGGGCCTCAATATACATCAAGTGGGCAGCATCAATAGCCGCACAAATGGGCCTTATATCCAACGAGTGGGCCGCATTAATGGGCCAATATACATCAAATGGGCCGCATTATATGGGGCCTCAAATACATCAAATCAGGCTACATAATGTGGGCCTCAAATACATCAAATCGGGCTGCATCATGTGGGCCTCAAATACATTCAATGGGCCGCATCGACGGGCCACACCATTCACCTAAGTTAAAGATCATTTTAGAACATTTCCATAAATAAATCATATCAAAAGATCATCTGGACCATACCACAAATAATAATGGAGATAATGATCTCACTATTAAACAGTTCATAGGGTCGAGGCCTACCATAACGTTTACTTCCATCCAGTCTGTTCATATGGTCACAAAGACCTGAATTAAGGGGAAAAGCAAATATCATGTTGATTCAAAACTTCTGTGCTCCCACAAGGGTTTCAATGGTAGACGTTCAATCCCTCCACTGTTTTCTGCAATGTGGTCCACTTAATACAGAATCTGCCTCATTTTTAAATCTCAGGGCATAAGACAAGCTTGCCAATTGGATGAACGGTGCTGATCATACCACACAGATATTAAAGGTGGGTCCCATCCAGACGAACAGACGACATGGGTGAGATCTATACACCATGTGGGACCCTCAAAACTTGCAAACATCATCAGCAGTTAATGCTGCTGATGGGTCCCACTGTCCATCTAAACACATACATTACATGGGCTCCAAATAGTACCGTTCGTATGGACGGTGAGACTAGAGAAGGCATACTCCAAGGTGGGCTCCGCTAGTGTACAGTACACCAGCCAATCCAATCCCTAGATAGGTGGGTCCCACGTGGGGTCCTCCATAACGTTTATTTCCTATCCAATCTGTTGATAAGGTCACATAGACCTAAAAAAATAAATTTCATATTTATCTAAAACTTCTGGGACCTAGAAAGCTTCAATGGTAGACGTTCAATTCACCACCGTTCCCTGTAGTGTGGACCACCTAGGCTGTGTACGGCTGATTTTTGGGGTGCCCCACTATTTAAAGGGGCCCCATCAAATGCACGGTATCGATGTTCAACATACATCATGGTGGGGCCTGCGGCTGGGACCCATGGTCCCTGCCTTTACGTCAAGCAGAAGGACGCTGCTGCAGAGTCCTCTGGATGGCATCAGCAGCAGCGTCTACTATATAGTTTTTTTTCTTGCAAATTTTCCTAGGCGGCGCTCATATCAGGAGGATCCAATCCATCAATTAGATTCTTGAGTTCGAGATAGCCCAACAAGCCCAATATACAATATGTTTTGAAGTACAGAAACATCACAGCGGGCCCTAACAGTTTATCACTATTACAATAATGTTTTTGATGGTATGGCCTACCAGAGATTTAGATTGGTTCCATTTTTCGGCTCAATGCCTAAAATGAGCTGGGAAATTGGATGGATGGTGTGGATTAGATACATACATCAAAGTGGGTCTACATGAGTGGCCCACCCAAAATTTCGGGATCAAGCTGATAATTCTGTCTCTCATTCAACGTACAGGCCTATGGCCTCTCTGATCTGGACGGACGTTGTGGATATATACATCCATGTAGGCCCCACCACCGTCCAAGGTCTGGATGGTGGATGACATGGATGAAAGACATGCTTTAGGTGGGTCCACAAGTGTGGGACCCACCAGCTTTAGATAAAACTGATATTCGTGCCTTCATACAGGCCTGTCCAAACAGATAGGCACTGGATAGTCCAGCAAAGTGGCCCCATGGAGGCCTGGCATGGATAAAATACATACATTACAATGGGTTCTATGGATGGTCTGGATGTGCTGTACACATCAGGTGGGGCATCATTCATCATCACCATAAAAAAATGAAATGAGAGGAAGGGAGAGAGAGGGAGAAAGAACGGTGTGATGGAGGGACCCCACCATTATGGGCCTTATGCAAATAAAAATTAAAGATCAAAGAAAGAAATGATGGATCCAATCATAGACAAGCACCCACCTTTGATCTCTTCTTCCTTATTCCACCCAATGGGTTCAGGAGCTCCAAGGAAAGAGTTTCAATGGTGGAGATGAAGCTTAGATGGTGGGATTGAGTGGTATGAAGGTGGGCCACACTAGCTTTTCTCTTAGAAAGCTTGGACGTTGGACTCTCATGGGGTTGCTTGCTTGAAAATGGAGAAATGAGAGAGAGAGAGGGTGATGTAAGGAGGGAGGGATGGGTGTGTAAGAAGAGGGATGGGTTGGGTTGAATTTTAAGTGAGAGAGGGATGGGTGGAGAGAGAGAAAGAGAGAGAGAGAGAGAGAGAGAGAGAGAGAGAGAGTTGACTTTGGGTAAGGTGGTGTAAGAAAGGGATGGGTTGGGTTGCTTGTACTTGATTGATTAATTGATTGATGGATTGATGTGACGTTAGGTAGAGATTCTATCAAAATTTACAAGCGCGGCATTTTCCTCGAAATGAATGCAGGCCCCAATCTCCTGGCCTGAGTATCGCCTCGGCGCGTAATACATGGCGTCGTAACCACCGCGACAGTGCGGTCACAAGGGTACAAGTTTTGAGTTGAGCCGACTCTAATATATGGGACACGACTTAGGATTGCGCACAAACGCTAATAATAGATCGCGGGTAGCGGAAATTCGACCGGGAGGACCACGGAAGCCTACAAAATAGTATGGGCTAGAATACGGGTCTTACAGCTGAGCTCTAGAGTTGGTATGAAATTTTGAAGTAAATTCTTTTGAATCAATTCTTGTTGGATCTCAGAGGTATAGGACTTAAGAGAATTGTCACTATAATGCATTATTGGTTCAACTTCCCAATCTTGATATTTCCATTGATCATAAGTAAGGAGTTGGGAATGAAGAATTGGATTGGGTTAAGGCTGGGATAAACTAGCTTCTATTAACTTATCAAGGCGCGATTCAAGTGCTTTTATCGTTCTTCTAATGTCACCATGATGTATTATTGGTTCATCTTCCCAACATTGATGTTTCCACTGATCATAGTCATACAGGTCATATGTGGGAGAATCTAATTGTTGTTGATACATACTATCATCCATAATATAATCACGCATTGTTTTTTTCTTGTCTGATGGGTGATAATAGTTCTCACTCCCATAATTATGATAACCCCAACACTCACGTACTGTCTTCTTAATCAATGGGATGTAATTATTCTCCTACATATGATCACGTAAGGACTTCTTAACTGGTGGAGCATTGTATTCCGTTTAGTTCTTAATGATGGTTTCAGAAAATTTTGAGACATAGGTTGTTTCCTATCATAATCATCATACATCCATTCCCAATATCTCTTATCCATCTCAGCATACTGATGTACCCACTCTTGTGTGGTGAAACCCTAACTCTGAATCTAATAAAAAAAGTAAAAGAAAAATCCTACAACAATAAGAAATCTAGAAATAGAAAGAGAGAGAGAATTATAAAGTTACCAAATTAGAAGTTTCTAAATTAAGACCCTGCAAAACAAAACAAAACAAGTCAGTTTTTAAAAACAAAAATTCTAAAAATAGAAAGTTTCTAAAAAAAACAAAAGGAAAGTTTCTAAAAAAAATAAATTAAGAAAATTTCTTAGAAAGTAGATCTAAGAAAAACAGAAAAGGAAAGTTTCTAAAGAGAGAAGGAGTTAGTTTCTTAAAAATTAGGAAAGTTTCTAAACCTAGAAATAGAAAGTTAAGCTAATTTCTAAAATAATTCAGAAAACCTTAATCCTAAAAATAGAAACTAGAAAAATCATAATCTTAAACTAATTCCAAAACTAGCTAATCTCAGAAAAATGCAACCATCAATACCTGGCAGCGGCGCTAAAAACTTGTTCACAACCCCAAGTGTAGGGTCGCGATGTAGTAATAATCTTGGTAAGACCGAGGTCGAATCCACAGGGACTGTAATTATGTGTCTTCGGAAAGCAACTAGAATTAGAACTAGAAGAAGATGTAAACCTAAATCTGGAAGTATAGATAATAATTGTGAAAGATATAATGAAAAACTTAAGAATTCAAAGGTGGAAAACTAGGGTTTCCAAGGATCCACTTGTAGGTTCTTAGGATGCTATCTTGCTTAATTTAAGGACGAAGGGATTTGTCAGATCTCTGAACTTCTCATGGATCTAATTATCAATGGATGAGAGTTGTGAGGATTTGGAAGTGATTCCCTCACCTAACCATGCCCAGGAGACAAGGCAAATAACAGGATTTACCAATCCCACAACCAATCATAAGAGAATTGTTAAAGTTAGGAAGGATTTCGTCATCCTACCATACCCAAGGGACAATGGTGAGCAGCAGGATCTCCTAATTTCACAATCTCAATTTAGGAAAAGAAGATATCTCAAGCTATCACAGATCCATTATAATTTGTTACAACAAGCCATTAAAAACTAAAAATATTCCATCATAATCAAACTAGAATCCGAGAGAGTTCAACAAAACATGAATCAAAACAAAGCAAACATCCCAATCACGTTACAAGCTTCACCTCTTAGCCCTAGCTAAGAGGTTTAGCCAACCATAAACATGATTGAACTAAAGACCCTTAAACAAAACAAAAAGACCAACTAAAGAGGAAGAAGAAGAACTCCTGGACTGCGGCTCCACCCTTTTACTCCACTCCTCAAACCCTAGAAGATGCCTAGGGATTCTCGGGGGACTCCTATTTATAGTTGTGCATCACCTCCTTTCGCACCGAGTTGAAAATTTCTAGAAAACGCCTTAAATTTACATAGTCTACGTAAAATTTTCATAACCCTCAATTAGTCGTGGACCATCTTTGATTGGTCAAGGGCCACCTTCGACTAGTCATGGATAACCCTCGACTGGCCGAAGATCGTGCAAATTTAGAATCTGATGTTTCTGGAGTTCGAGTTAAAGTTTCCTCAACTAGTCGAGAAGGAGCCTCGACTAGTCCTTTAGGAGCCAGGACTAGTCGAGCAGTACCTAGGACTAGTCGAGGATCATAGAAATTTACATCAAAACTTCATTTCTCTTCATTCTTGACTTGGTTTTCTTGGATCTTTGGCATGTAAATTCTTCATTCTTGGTCGTCTAAGATCTAATCCTTGGCTTGGTGATTCTTGAGCGTTAAATCCATGCTTTTAGCATCCTTTTTTTCCAAGCTCTTAAATTCATCTTGCAACACAAACATGATTAAAATAGAACATTAAGCATTATCATGTTCATAAAACCAAGTAATAAATGGGGTTTAATATGTAATATTTAACCCTCAACACCTAGTAATAGACAAACTATCGAAAGTTGACATAATGAAAGCTCTAGATCGGTAAGCTAAAGGAAATTAATCCAAGTAAATGAGCAACTTAGCCCTGATACCACTTGAAAAGGGTGAGCTCTCAGTCCTAGAGGGGGGGTGAATAGGACTGTGCCAAAATAAAAAATGCTATACAGAAATATTAAATATAATTGAATCAATCAAAGATCTTAATTGTAATAGTATTGAGAAATTGATTTAAACCTTGTTCAAAGGACAACCATACACTAAAAACAAATGTTTATGGTATGACAACCTGATTTCTTAAATGTAGTAAGGATCAAGATCGCAAACTAAAACAAGAGGCAAATCAAGGAAGCTATCTATTACAAGCATTCACCACATGTACATGAATGAAAAGATTAAAAATATTCAACACACATCCATCACATACATCATCATCCACCACAAACACCAGGGCTTATAGTGGTTCAGTGTGTACACCAATTGTTCTCAAACAGCCACACCTACTCCACTCCCAATAATCACAACCCACATGATATTGGCATTCACTATAAAACAAGGTTTTCTCAAGTTCACCTTAAAACCTATACATTTGTGTTTTCAATTGGGCTATCACAATCAAAACTTCGCACTAAGATTTTCTGGCTGATCTAAGTCAAAACCAATACAGAGATTTTCTGGCTAATCTTAAAAACCAAAAAGTAAATAAATAAAAGTGCTTATCTTCTTCTTGAAGATGCTACTTGATATAGACCGTAGAACTGCTTCACTTGATGTGTAGATGTTCAATGTCTAACAAATATAATCAAGGGTTCTAGATTCTAAATAGATTTTAAATTATCTCAAACCTTGGGCTACTTGTTTAAATTCCTTGGATCTAAAAAGGTAGAGTAAAAACTCCCTTTAAAAAATTAAATTCACAAAACAAATATCAAGAAATTATAAAAATAAATAAGCTATTAAAGGATCTAAATTTATTGGACTATAACTTGATAATGACAGGGACTTTTCTCTCAAAGTGGAGGCTTTTAATGGCTTTTCTGAATAATTAGGAATGAGAAAAGACCTCTATTTATAGGCTGAAAAATGGTTCCTTCGATTGGTGTAAGATTCAACCAAATTTCAAATTTTTTGGCACGATCGGATAAAACTAACCTTCGACTAGTCGAGTGGCTTGCTCGACTGGTCGAGTGGCCTGTTTGACTAGTCGAGCATAGCCCTCGAGTGGTCGTGCAAGCTAAAAATATGTTGTTGGAGTTCAAGTCGAGTTCCCCATGACTGGTCGAGCACATCTCCATGACTAGTCGAGAAGGGTACTCGACTGGTCAAGAATCTACTAGAAAATTTTCGAATTTGAGTTTCAAACTTAGACTGGTCGAAGCAATTCTTGGACTGGTCGAACCAGAGCATAGACTAGTCAAACTTAGGCTAGGACTAGTCGAATTTTAGCCTATATAAAATATAAATACCCGAAGATGATATGCATAAGAAAGAACATAAACCTAGGGTCTTTCTAAGGTCACTTATACTTGAAACATTAGACATTGAACTTAAATATTCAGTATCTTCAGATCTTCTATGTGACGTAGCTTTGCATTAGTAGCCTGATCTTGAAGTAGACTTACATTAGTAGCTTGATCATGAAGTAAACTTGTATTAGTAGCTTGATCTTGAAGTAGACTATCCATCATGCTTCACTTGAAGGTGAACTTTCCATCATAGGAACAAGTCACATTCTAAATTTTTTTGTCTCAGTAAAATTTGACAACAAAGGGTACTTTATACATCATAACACTTACACTATTAACCATTAATGATACAATCACTAAGACTCATGAACCGGGCATGATGGTATGGGACATCGTGTCCGAGCTGTCGGCCTATGCTAGGGTGAAAAGCCTCCTTGTAGTGACCAATGTGCAACTAAAACTAGGGAGCCAGGCATGGTGGTATGGGACACTGTGTCCATACTATCGACCTACGCTGGGGTGAGGAGCCACCCTATAGTAACCAATGAGCATAGGAGGTGATAAGTCCTTGTTCGAATGACCCCCATCAAATTACCCGACCGATGGTTTTGTGCCAGATTACCGTTCGAACGACCTAAGCATGAATGGAATTGGACAACGAGCCATTCCTTATGATGATTTGGTTATGTAACAAGCCTGCACCTCGAAACTGAGTGATCATACTCGGTGTTTGGGTGATGGCTCATATCGAGTAGATCTTCATACCTTTAAGTATCATGCCTTACCTTTGAAATTATTGATTTGTGAGACAAATGGATGATACCTAAATTTGTATCATAGATCGCACGCTCAGATCCACTATGGATGCCCTGGGCCAAGTGATTTGAATAAGGCCATTGATTTAAATAGAGGTGTTTCAACTTCCCTAATCTTGTTAGATGAACGGACTTAATTAAATACTCGGCTAACATCTCACCATTACCTTAGATTAGTTAGGATTGGCGATTTGGCATTCGAGGTCACATTGAGGGAGTATTGGGCGTTGTGATCGTTAGATGTTGTCACTTGAGGGAGTGTTAGAAGTAAGGGCATGCATCATATCATAAAACCATGCATATGCATTAATAAGAGTGGTTAGAATTCTATGAATGATTGCATTTCACTAACTTTGTTTATGTATTTGATAATATGCATAACTTATTGATAATAGTATCCACTGAGTTGATCACTCACTCCCACTCTAGGACGGTGCTTTAAAACACCAACCAGAACCTATCTTAGATGCAGGTGTCATAGAGCTCGACGCGCTGGATGGGGTGAGTATGGACGAGGAGGAGGAGCTCTCCTACTTTCAGCTTTTGAGCGGATCACCATAGGCCGTCCTAGGACTAATGATGGGGTTCAGGGTAGGGTTTATATTTTTGAATTATGTGTATTTTTATGGGACACGATCCCTCACATTCACTTACATTATCTTTTTGTCGGATCTGCTTACTCTATGATAGTTGCACATGTGTTTACTATTTTAGTCTTGATTTATGTTGCATGGTCCACTTAAATTTCTCCATTGCTTATGAAACAGACCAATTATGCATATTTTGAAACCTAATAGGGCATAAGTGGCACTCAGGAATTCAGGAGCCGAGTACCTACTCGGCCCCCCGAAATCCGAGGCGTTACACTACTAGTTGAGCCGAGTTGAGTTGAGCCAAGCTCGACTTGTGTACAGTTCTCTCTCTCTCTCTCTATATGTATGTATGTATGTATGTATGTATGTATGTATGTATAAGGAAATGGTTTCCTACACATAAGGCCGCACGGAGATTTTATGAAAGCTTTCATATAAGCTGTTAGATTATACTCACAGTTGGGCTTCAGTAACCATGAGAATGAGAGAGTCTCCAAAATAATGACTCTCGTCTAGACTTCCGTGTTCTCACAGGGATTGCATGATGTATGCAACTAGAAAGCTATTAGACGGTGCTCTTTAGGTCGATCATGATGTACATGTTTTATCCATGCCGTTCATCTAATTTTTCATATAATTTTCGAGAATGAGCCCAAAAACAAAGTAGATCCAAATCTCAAATGGACCTCACCACAAGAAAACAGTTATGATTGAACACCCATCGTTAAAAACTTCCTAAGGCCCACTATAATGTTTATTTGCCATCCAACTTGTTCATTAGGTCACACAAACTTGAATGATGAGAAAACAAAAATATCCAATTCATCCAAAATTTGTGGCCCTCAAGAAGTTTTTAACAATGGGCTAATGATTCTCATCGTTAAAACATTCGGAGGGCCCATTGTAACATTTACTTTCCATCCAATCTATTCATCAGGTCACACATACCTGGATGAAGAAAAAAACAAATATCATATTAATCCACGGTTTCTGTGACCCCAGAAAGGGTTTCAATGGCCGGCATTCAATCACCCACTGCTTTTTACAATGAGGTCCACTTAGTTTTTGGATCTGTCTTATTTTTCGACTAAAGTATTAAGACTAACTCACTAAGTGGACAAACAGTTTGGATATAACTCATACCTCATGATGGGACCCACAGGACTTGGTGATGTCAACACACCAACCACATCGATGGTGTTGTGGCACACTAGCCAATCTGCTTCCTTCGCACGCGATGAAATCGGATTGCCTACTTAGTTACTCAGTACGCTTTTATTGTATTGAGTAAACTCTGTTGGGCTCAACGTAAATGTATGTGGTTTATCCATGCTGTCCATCCATTTTTCATCTCATTTCAAGGGTGGAGCCCAAAATTGAAGCATATTCAAAGCTTAACTGGACCATACCACAGGAAACAATGGAAATAATGATTTCCACCATTGAAACTTTTTTAGGGCCCATAATAATGTTTATTTGTCATCCAACCCGTTCATAAGATCAAATAGATATGCATGAAGTGAAAAATACAAATATTAGCTTGATACATAACTTTTGTGGCCCTCAAATATTTTTCAATGGTATACATTGAATTCACAATGTTTCCTATGGTGTGGTCCACTTGAGGTTTGGATATACTTTATTTTTGGTCTCGAGCCCTAAAATTATTATTTAAAATAAATGTACAGAGTGGATAGAATACATAGATCATGGTGGGCCCTATTGCAGGTAACAACAATGATGGTGGAGCGATTGGTGTGATCTAATTGCTTTTATTCCAACACGCATAAATGTTGCGTGCGGTCATGCTTCATGTGGTATGGTCCACTTAAGCGTCTGATATGCCTCATTTCTGGGCTCATGCACTAAAATAATTTGTCCAAAAATATGGATGGCGTTGATAAAACATATAGACCATAGTGGGCCTAAAAGAGGCCGCACCAGAACTGTCTGTCTTTAGCTAGGTCTCGGTGAAATTAAATTGCGTACTGAGTTACTGAGTAGACTTTTATCATGCTAAGCAAAACTATGTTGAGCCGACCATGAATATATGTCATTTATCCATGTCATCCATCCATTTTTCCAACTCATTTTATGGGTTGAGCCCAAATTGAAGCATATCCAGAGCTCAAGTGAAGCACACCACAGGAAAAAGTGTGAATTAAATATCCGCCTTTGAAAAATTCTTCTAGCCAGAGAAGTTTTGGCTCAAGCTAATATTTGTGTTCATCCATGTCTGTGTAATCTTATCTAGTAAAATGGATGAACGGAGTGGATAAAATAGGTAAATCATAGTGGGCCCCACAGAGTTTACTAAGTACAGTAATCGTACTTTGCTGCTTAGTACGTACTGAGCTTCCATCCTGATGGGGGTGTTACCCATGCATCCAGGGGACATGGATTACCTTCTGAAGCTGCCAATAGGCAACGTCACCAGGTGGCTACTGCAGGGTACTCTATGGGCCCCACCATGATGTATGTGTTAAATCCATGTCATTCATTCATTTTTGAATGCTTATTTTAGGGCATGACCTAAAAATGAGGTATATCTAAATCTCAAATGGACCATTCCATAGAAAAAAGTGGTAATTCAATGCCCACCATTAAAAACTTCTTAAGGGCCACAAGTTTTATATGAATTGGATATTTTTGTTTTCTAATCATCCAAGTTCGCGTGACCTAACGAACAGATTAGATGGAAAATAAACGATACAGTGGGCACTAGGAAGTTTTTAATGATGAGTGTTCAATCAGCACTATTTTCCTGTGGTGTAGTCCATTTGAGATTTGGATCTATCTTTTTCTTGTTAATGTTCGAAAATGAAATGAAAAATTAGATGAACAACGTGGATAAAACACATACATCATGATCGACCACAGAGCATCATACAATAGTTACCTGGCTGCGGACAACGTGCCATTCCTGTGAGCGTGAGGGAGTCTTAATGCAAGTCATAATTTTCAAAACTCTCTTATTCTTAATGTTGTTGAATCCCAACCTTGAGTGTAATCTAATAGCTCATATGAATGCTCACATAAAAAGCTTTGTACGGCCTTGTGTGCAGGAGACCGGGACTCTACATGTGTGTGTGTGTGTGTGTGTGTGTGTGTGTGTATACATATATAGCTAAATGCTTAGTTGCGCACCAGTTCGCACGGAACTTGTACGAACTTTTTGAGAACTCATCATACATGATGCGAGTCCAAAATCTGAACATTCCATGCCCCCCCCCCCCCCCCCCCCCCCCTGGGCCGAACTTTTACTTTGATCCAAAACTTTGATGGACCATGAAAAAAGAAAAAAATTTCTTCCCTTGATTTGCATCTCTCTTTTCTATGGCCCACTAGATTTTATATCGTGGTGAAAATTGGTCCCCTGAGCATGCCTCTACATATATATGTATGTGTGTGTGTGTGTGTGTGTGTGGACCCACAGTCTTGAGTGAGGGAGGTTGCACCTAATTTGATCCCCCTTACATAAACCATGTAATCCAATACATAGGTTATTGCGCAATCTCAAACCGAACGTACAGAGGCCACCTTTATGTTTATGAGAAATCCACCCCCTTTATCTATTTTTCCTAATCATGTTAAGGCATGGGCCTAAAAACATAAGGCTTATCCAAACCGTAATGTGGCTACATTACCCTAAGATGTTTCATGGTAGATTTGAATCTCCGTTGTTTGGTCTTGTTTGGTCCACTTAAGCTTTGGATCAACAACAATTTTTTGACCATGCCCTAAAATGAGACGAAAAAACAAATGAACAAGGTGGATTTCTCACAGACATCAAGGTGGGCCCAAAACATATAGGTATAACTATCGCGATGGAGTTAATACATTTGACAATTAGCTAGGGACCCAAGATCACACAAGGTTGGTTGCCACAAGATCTTAACCCTAACCATACGTGAGTCTCACCTTGATGTTTATAAAAAAATCTGACCCATTCATCTATTTTTCCATCTCATGTTAGGGCATGGGTCCAAAAATGAGGCAAATCTAAAGCTTAATGTAGTCTCTATTAGCCATAGGATGTTTCCACAGTGGAGTTAAATCCCACTATTTTATGTCATTTGGCCCACTAAACCTTTAGATCAGCCTCAATTTTTTGGCATATGCCCAAAAATAGGGTAACAAAATAGATGGACGAGGTGGATTTGTCACTAACATCATGTAGTCCCATGAATGTTTGAATGGCGGATGTTTAAATCCCACTATTACCTTTAGTTTGACCCACATGAGCTTTGGATCGACCTCATTTTTTTTGCCTATGTACTTAAAATAAGATGGAAAAGCAGATGAACTGAGTGAATTTCTCACTAACATCAAGGTGGGCCTCATTATATATATGCATGCCTCGTGGGAGTAAAATCTTCAAAATTCAAGGGCAATGTTGGATTTTTATAAGAAAATAATAAATTTTGTCAGCTTTTCTGTCAGTAAAATTTTCAAAGTTAAAGGGCAATATCGACTTTTTAACAAGAAAACGATCAATTCCATTAAAAAACTATGACTCAAAGTCAAGAAGCATTATTTGTCCGTATTTTGAAAACTAAAGGCACTGAAAAGAGAATATTCCAAAAGCAGCCATTTTTTATAGGCTAAAGGGCAGGCACCCATACAACAATAATCCTATACTAAATGGAAAGTCTTTTCAAGCTACATATGTGTCAGCCCTCTTCTCTTCTCTTTCCATTTTTCTAATTTTTTAAACAAATTTATTAACCTTTCTTTCTACATTTTTCTTTACACATACACCCACACCATATGGACACTCAATCCCATGATCTCCTTGTTAAAACAAAATCTATCTACCGTTGAGCCATGAAGACAAACTCATAAAAGTTTTAACCTAAAAAACATGTCTCTCCCATATAACTCCCATGTCCCATTCTTTTCTCCCCCTCTTTCTCTAATTTGTACTCTTTTTAGCTAATTTTAAGCCTTCAACTACTCACTAAAGAAGCATAAATATTGAAAAGTGAAATGTGTGTGGGCCTTTTGTTGAAATTAATGCCTTCAATCTGTGCTAAAAAGGACATCGATCGATCGAGTGCAGCCCCGATCAATCGAGAAAATCTCAAATTTCCTAAATTTGTCTCTAGAGAGTTTTGGATATGTTCGATTGATCAAATATCAGGGCTCGATCGATTGAGATAATTTTAGAAAAACTAGTTAACTCTTTGGACTCTTTTGAGCATGTTCGATTGATCGAACATTACAGGGTTGTTCGATCGACGTCGATCAATCAAAGATTCAATCGACGGTTTGCATAACTTTTGTGCAAGTCCGTGATTTGTTTCTAATTCTTTACATAACCTAATATAAACATGTGTAATGCAAGATTAGGGTAAAGGAACAAATGTGGAAGAGTCTAAAGGAGTTTTCTAAGATTTTGTAAAGGGATTTAGTCTTGGAAGACGAGGGTTTTAAGGATCTGTAAGTCACCTATCTCTTGTAATTCTTTGATAATAATGGATTGTTCTGTCACTTGGTGCCGTAGTTTTTTTTTTTATGGGGATTTTCACGTAAATCATTGTGTTTCTCTATAATTTCTTCTTCTTTTTGTTTCACTATTACATGTTTAAATCATTCTAAGGTTGCTTCCTTGTCTAATGTGTAGTAGTTATGCGCAAGAAGTGGTATTACATTGGGATTTTAGATCAAATATGAGACATGGCTTTAAAGGAATCGAATATGAAGCACAGGATAGAGAAATTTACAAGGAAAAATAATTTTGGATTATGAAGCTTGAAGATGAAAGCCCTCCTGATTCAGTAAGGGTTGTAACGGGCACTCCTTATCAAAGTGAGATGTCCTAAATTGATGAATGAGGAGGATTGGGATTACTTAGATCATAAGGTGATAAGCACAATCCAATTGTGATTAGCCGATGATGTCCCATACAATGTGATTAATGAGATGACTACTGCAAGCTTATGGGTGAGTTAGGAGAGGCTCTACACATGTCGAATTCGGCCTCTAATCGCCTATATCTAAAGAGACAATTGTATACTCTGAAGATGGCGGAAGGATCAAATCTCTCTGAACACATCAGGCTTTTAATAAACTTGTTTGCAAATTGAAAAATATGGAGGTGAAGATTAATGAAGAAGATAAAGCCCTAATATGGTTGACCTCTGTTCCGAATTCTTATGAGAATCTGTTGGATACCTTGTGCCATGGTAGGGATTCCTTAAACCTCGATGCTGTGATCTCTACCCTTTAGTTGAAACAACAGAGAAACAACAATGATGGGGAAGGTACTTTTGTAGGTGCACTGGTTGCAAGGAGAAGAGTGTCCGAACAAGAGAATGAGAATTCGCATTCGAGATCAAAGTCTAAGGGCAAGGTTAAGATGAAGTGTTGAAATTATGGGAAGAGAGGTCACATGAAGGACCGTAAATCACCTAAAACCCCAAAAGAGGAGAAATTAGATAATTCTCCCAAAGAGGCCAATGCAATGGAATCCAGTGCGGATATTAGTGGTTGTGATGTATTGTCTATGTTTAAGGTTGTGTACACTTATAGAATGAGTGGATTTTGGATATAAGGGAATCATATCACATGTGTCCTCATTGGAATTAGTTCATTACGTACAACAAGTATGATGACAGCTTTGTACTTATGAGCAATGATCATGCCTGTAAGATGTTTGGGATTGGTTTGATTCACATACGAATAGTCGATGGAATGGACGGTACATTAATAGACGTGAGACATGTTTGGGAGCACTTAATGCTCATGGATGCAAGTTCTCTGGTTACAATGGTGTTTTGAAAGTTTCTAAAGGGGCACTCACTGTAATGAAGGCACACAAAAGTGAAAACTTTTATAGGTTGATTGGTAACACTATATCAGTTGGAGTCGCAACAATTATAGTAAACTCCATATTAACGCATTTGTTGCATGCACGCTTAGGACATATAAGCGAGCATAGTATGAAGGTATTACTTGGTCGTTGTTCAATTCGTGCTTTTTAAGAATTTTGATGTGAATGTATGTGAGCACTGCATATATTGTAAATATTCAAAATTGTCTTTTAAAACTAGAAAACATTATAGTAAAGGATTACTTGACTATGTGCATTCTTATATATAGGAGTCATCACTTGTTGTTTCTTGAGGAGGGTCATCATTTTTTTCACGTTCACTGATGATTATTCTAAAAAGGTGTGGCTTTACTTCTTCAAATGTAAATCCAATGTTTTAACCACCTTCAAGCAATGGAAGGTCATGGTGAAAAACAGTCAGGGCAAAAACTGAAAGTACTTGGAACCGACAATGACAAGAGCTCACTTCTACATAATTAAATCAGTTTTATAAGGATGAGGGGATCATATGGCATAACAAAGTTAGGCACACACCAGAGCAGAATGGTGTGGCAAAACGCATGGATTGAACTCGCTTGGAGAAAGCCCGAAGTATGTTGAGCAATGTTACATTAGGAAAGGAGTTATGAACTGACACCATTAACATAACTTATTATTTAGTAAATCAGTCTTCATTTACACCGATCGATTATAAAATTTCAGAAGAAGTATGAAGCGGTCATGAAGTTGACTACTCAGAGCTGTGTGCATTTGGTTGTAATAGTTAGTCTCATATATCATCAATTGAGAGAGATAAGCTAGACCAAAGGGGTGAAGAAGTGTACCTTTGTTGGCTATGGTAATGGTGTGAAGGAATACATGTTGTATGATTGGGTCCATGGAAGAGCACAATTAGCCATAACGTTAAGTTTGAAGAGGGTTCCTTGTTCTGTAAAGATAAACGTAAGGAAACAGAAAAGTTAGTGGTAATTGATGTTAAACTTGAAGAAGGCAAGAAAAAGTAAAGTCGAGCCACAGAAAGAGGTACAGGAGTAGGTGAAACAACCACTTATAAGGAGAAATCCACCAAGAAATCGTAAAATGCCATTGTAATACAAGAATGACTCAAATATTGCATTTACTCTCATTGCAAATGAGGGGGTATAACATCTCAAATTTTCACGGTCAGAGTTTATACTCATACCTGAGAAAACTGGGTGTTAATAATTGAATGAATTGGATGCTTGAAAATTACACCCTATTTTTTTCATTTAGATCACATCCAGATACATTCATGATGGTAATCATTCATGATAGCAAATCAACTGTATTTATCTATAACGCCCCGAATTTTTAGGGTCGAGCAAAGTTCAACTCCCGAGATCTAACGCATCACTTATGCAACATAGATAATGATGTTTAAATGTTGTCCATATTAATGCATTAAACATGAGAGGGATTATACCAAATCAGCATGTCATACTCCAGAGTTAGTATAGTTAAGCAAGCAGAAGACTGAGATAGATATATAAAGTACATACGTGTTTCACAACCATCAGAGTATGAGTATAGTACCGGGCTGAATATATACATGTTCTGTCTCAAAATATACAAAATGTCAAAATGTAAATGTCCGACTAAACCATATAACCCTGTGATCCCTTCGAAGCAGCATGAGGTCTACATAGACCTGCCAGAGAGCTGAACATAAGAGAACTCTTCCTCCTCATCTACGAAGTCCAACTCCACTGCATATACATCCTCATCACTTGCATCTATGATAGAGTCTGGTTGGTGTTTTAAAACATCATCCCAAAGTGGGAGTAAGTGATCAACTTAGGGGTACTATGAGGTAAAGGGTAACATGGTATCAATTCAATCAAGCAGTAATGATAAAGTAATACAATAATCACTTCCTAACTACTCTTATTAATGCGGGAATGTAGTGCAGTAATGATGCATGCCCTCACACAAAGCTCCCTCAAGCGACTTCATCAACCATTCGCATATGGAAAACTCCCTAAACATGCACTTCCTCACCAAAGCACATGTAATGTGGTGCATGGTCATGTTAACCAAGTACTTAATTAGGTCTATTCATACACTAGATTTAGGAAGCTAAGGTATCTCTATTTATATCAATTACCCAAACCGAAGGATCCATCTAGGGTCGTCAATCCTAGTTAACCACATATGATAGGCAAGTTGTAGGGCATCACCCCTAATGAAAAGCAGTGGATAGGTAAATTTAAGATTTTTTACTCGAGGTTACTACGGGGAGGCTCGTCACCTCACCGTAGACCGACAGCTTGAATACAGTGTCCCATACCACCATATTCAGCTCATGAGTTTGGGTTGCTCATTGGACACTACGGGGAGGCTCGTCACCCCATCATAGGTCGACACCTCGACCACGGTATCCCATACCATCATGCCTGGCTCATGAGTCTTAGGGGATCGAGGTACCATGATTGAAACGGGTTTTTACATTGGTAAGTGGTACCTTAGATTCAAGTAGTGATGTCTATACATGGTGAATACACAATAAGCCAATCAGTTTATTAGACAAGTTCGATTGGTATAAGCACATGTCGAATTAATCGACATGAAGTGCATAAGAACTCCCCGTGGCCTAACCATTGTCGATAATCGTCGTACGACCCAGATTCACCGAACATATCAAATGTAGCAAGACTAGTTCGACCACTCAAATGGACTTGTTACCGATTGCCTGGGCTAGGTTGTGGCCCCAATCTCACTCAAGTGCAATAGGCAAACACGTATGATAATCATAACAATATTTAACAATAGTTCAAATACAATTCTCATTTGAGCATTTTGTCAAACACATTGAACATGTTAACAAATATTTGCATTTCATCCCTGAGTTGCGTAATGACAGATATGTTTATATGAAGGAAACAATACATACTAGTAAGGTAAATAAAAATACTATCTTAATACTCTTAATAGATACAAATCATCAACATTTTCTCATTCAGACAATTTATCAAACACTTGGGCTACACATAGGTAAATACATAGGCTAGGTTAGTTACAACAAGTAATTTAGCCATTCCTTCTACAAGGATGTCATCATGCAAATAACAATCATGAATCCTAGCTTAGGAATCATAACAAGTGCAAATCATGTTTACATATTCATTCAAACATTTCCACAAACACATAAGATGCATAGTTATACAACATAGTTCATACATGTGTAATGTATCAAAATCGATGTGTCCAAATCAAGTTAGACATAAATCATTAGTTGACATTGAAAGCCTTAAAAACCATAACCTAAACGTTTATAGTCTGCACCTTTCATTGGAATATGTGTTTCAAACTCGGTTCAAATCCTACGTTCCCAAATACAGAACGATGGGTACCTAAATATTGAAATAGGTTAGCTATTTTGTCGTTTACTCTATTTAGTTCCCTAAATCAAGATTATGGTTAGAATTTCTTACCCAAATCATAGTTGAAACTGGCTGTGTAGCTAGATGGAAAGGCGATCTGGTGCGTGTAGTCATGGAGGAGAAACATTACAATGATCTCCCAACCTTTCTCTTCTCTCCTCACTCTTTTCTCTTCTTTTCTCTCTTATCTCTCCTAGGGTTTAGAGCAAATTCGTATGAGAGAGGGGTGGGGTGGTTTAAGGGCTTTAAATAGGCCCGGAACTGATGTCAATGACCCCAGGGCCATTGTATACTTAGGTTATAGCCAAAGGGTGTCTGTTTTTTCAAACAAGGTCCTTAGGAAGGTCCATTACCCACCTACATCATAGTATAACTTCCCTGACAATGGATCTATGCCAGGACTGTTTTTTGTATGATCCGACAAACAGATCGGCCGTGAAGGACCCGTGTCAGATCAACGGTCGTTGTCACTTGATCAGGGCCACAAGTATACGGATAGGTGAAGGGAAATTTTCCTGATCCATGGGTGAAGTTCAGTCGGAAACTGACAATCTGAAATCTTTAATTTCACCCATAAGCGAATGGTCCAACTCACTTAAGTTCCAATGTATTTTCAAAAGATATTCGCATTTCTCGCACACTTTACTCAAGGCTCAAGTTGTGTGGTTCTGGATACTATTTGGGCTCGATTCCCATGATGTTCGTCAAGCCCAATAAGGTAGACATAACCCTATAGTTTCGCGGTCATCGGACTTTCGACGTGCGGTCCAAGTCCAATACGGAGTTTCAATGTGCTCCCGAGAGCAACTGGGTTTTAGGATTTCTCCTAGGTTTTGGAGTAGTGTTGAGTCAGTGATTGTGATGGTTTTGGGTCTTGTCATTTATATAGATTGTGGTTAGAGCTAAATCTAGGGATTAATTAGTCCAGCACTTAATTAATTTTTGCCTAAATCTCTACAGAATACGGTCCTTAAGGATTTCTGCCTGAGGTGGTACTCGGGTCTTTGTACGGATTTTTTCGAGACGTTACAATCTACCCCCCTTAAAGAAAAATTTTATCCCCAAAATTATTACATCTTCATACCCCTCGAGGATCTGAGGGTAGTTCTTAAGGACTCCAACTTTCATTTCCCAAGTAGCCTCTTCCTCAGTGTGGTGTGTCCATAATACTTTCACAAGTGGGATAACTTTACTGTGTAGCACTTATTCCTTCCTATCCAAAACACGTGTTGGTCGAATTACATAGGTAGCATCTTTACTTAGCTGCACTTACTCCCGTTTGATAATATAAGAAGGGTTAGGAATGTATTTCTTTAGCATTGATACGGGAAATATGTTGTGTACGCTTGCGAGTGGTGTGGGCAAAGTGAGACGGTATGCTACCACACCCACTCAGTCTAGAATCTGGAACGGGCCAATGAATCTCGGCGTAAGCTTCCCTTTCTTACCAAAATGAAGTACTCTCTTCATTGGAGAAACTTTCAGGAATACATGGTCCGCAACTTTAAATTCCAACTATCGTCATTGGGTATCGGTGTAAATCTTCTGTCTACTCTGGGTTGCAAGAAGTCGACGCCTAATAATGCTAATCTTCTCTGAGGTTGCCTGTACTAAATCTGGGCCAACCAAACTCTTCTCACCAACTTCTGCCCAACAATGCGGGGCTCAACATGGGCGCCCGTACAATGCTTCGTAGAGAGCCATGCCAATGCTCGCTTGGAAGTTATTGTTATAAGCAAACTCAGTATAGTGAAGACAGTCATCCCAACCTGCCTTAAAATCAAGCACAAATGCTCGCAACATATCTTATAATATTTAATTTACCTGTTCCGTCTGCCCATTTGTCTATGGGTGGAACGCGGTACTGAACTTCAGTTGCACTCCCATTGCTTTTTGAATTCGAGTTCAGAAAATGGACATGAATCACGTGTCTCCATCCGATACTATCTCCAGAGGAACCCCATGCAGCCGCACTCTTCTTGATGTACGGCCTGGCTAAATCGTCTGCTAAGTTTGAAACTCTAATCGGGAGGAAATGAGCCGATTTTGTCAATCGGTCCACAATCACCCAAATGGAGTCATGCTTCCTTCTTGTCTTTGGCAACCTGGCAATGAAATCTATAGATATGAAATCCCATTTCCATTCAGCTAGAGGCATGGGCTGAAGTAAACCAGGGGGTCAGCAATGTTCGGCCTTAACTTGCTGGCACGTGAGATAACGGGACACGAAGTCTGCTATCTGGGCCTTCATGTTATCCCACTAATACAAATGCTTCATGTCTTGATACATCTTCGTACTGCTCAGATGTATCGTCATCTTGGAATTATGAGCAGCTTCTAAAACTTCCCTTCTCAAGTCATGGAGATTCGGGATGCATAGGCAACCACGATATCGTAAACCTCCATCTAAGCCAATACTCCATTCAGACTCTTCACTATCACTTGCTCGCTCTCTCATTTTCACCAATAGTTCATCTTCTCTCTGTGCCTCTATGATTTGGTCATCGATAGTGGTCGTACGTGGATATGTGCGACACTTTCAAAAGGCTCCTCAACTATAAGCTTCTGTTCGAAGTCTCGCACAAACTCTACCATATTCCACTCTCCTATCATCAGCAGAGCTGTAAATTCTATTATTTTCTTATGGCTCAATGCATCAGACATAAGGTTAGTCTTGCTAGGATGGTAGGAAACCTCAAACTTGAAGTCTTTCAAGGTCTTCATCCAACGACGCTGCCTCATATTCAGGTCTCTTTACGTGAAGATGTACTTGAGGCTCTTATGGTCGTATAAAAGCTTGAACTCCTCTCCATAGAGGTAATGTCTCTAGAGCTTTAATGCGAAAATGACTACCGCTAATTCCAGGTCATGCATGGGGTAGTTTTCTTCGTGTTTTCTCAACTGTCGCGATGTATAGGCAATCACCATGTCCTTTTGCATAAGAACACAACCCAAACTAATGCGAGACCCATCGGTGTATATAATATTTCTGATCCCTTGCTCTGGCAATACTAGCACCGGTGCGGATGTCAGCTTGTCCTTTAATTCCTGAAAGTTGGTTCTGCTTTCTCGTTCCAGGCGAACTGAAGATCCTATCGAGTGAGTTGCGATAATGGTCTGGCTATTTTGGAAAAATCTTTAATGAAGCGGTGATAGTAGCCAACTAGTCCAAGGAAACTCCTCACTTCTGTTACTGAACTAGGTTGTTCCTAGTCCTGTACTGCGCCATCTTGGCAAGGTCCATAGAAATTCCTTCCTTGGACACCACGTGTCCCAGAAACTTGACTTCCTCTCTCAAGAAGTCGCATTTCCGGTATTGTGCAAATAACTAATTCTTCCTGAAAGTATCGAAGACTGCTCGCAAGTGTTATTCGTGATCTTTCTGACTCTTGGAATATATCAAAATACCATTTATAAATATGATAATGAATCGGTACAAATACGGTCAAAACACCCGGTTCATGAGGTCCATAAACACGGCCGGTGCATTTGTAAGTCCGAACGACATCACGAGGAACTCATAATGCCCAAAACTGGTTCTGAATGCTGTTTTCTGCTCGTCTTCATCCCGACGTGTAACTAATGATACCCAGACTGCAGGTCGATCTTAGAGAAATATTTTACCCCTTTCAACTAGTCAAATAGGTCATCTATCCTGGGTAAAGGATACTTGTTCTTGACCATGATGTGATTCAACCTGCAATAATCAATACACAACCATAGCGATCTGTCTTTCTTCTTTATAAACAATACAGGTGCTCCCTAAGGAGATACGCTAGGCCGTATAAAACCTGATTCCAGTAGATCATCTATCTGTCTCCTCAATTCCTTCATTTCACACGGAGGCATGCGGTATGTTGGCAAGGAAATGGGCATTGCACTAGGCACAAGGTCGATAGTAAAGTTGATCTCGTGTCGAGGAGGTATTCCAGGTATCGTTCCGAACTCGTCTATAAAATTTTAGACCACAGGCGTGTCCTTAAGTGTCGAACCATCAACATTTTTCAATAAGGAAACATAACAACTTATGCGGTAAGGCCAACTGACCTGAACTGGGAAAATAAAGGTCGAACCCTCAGGTCCATGTGCCATCACCAATCGGGTTTCTAGTTGATCTCTGCCTTCATTTCAATAAGTCAATCCATGCCGAGGATGATGTCGTAATGATACAGCGGGGTGACGATCAGGTCAATGCACACCGTTCTGCTTCCTAAGTCTATCGGGCAACCTTTAAAAAGCTTAATAGCGTCGGAGAAGGTCCCCGTTGCGGTAAGGATTCTCACCCTAACCATAGGGGTAGTGTTCACCCTATACGTTTAACTATAGAGTGCAATATTATCAAAATAGTGGATGTGATGTTCACCAATAGAAATACAGGTGTACCTTGAATGCGGGCAGTGACTTCAAAGGCTAAAGGCACTACAATTGCTGACTAAGATGCTTCAGCTGCAAGTGCATGTACATGTGCTTGTTGAGAACGATTGGGTTACGGTAGTTGAGGCGGCCTATTTTGAGGTACAGGTGGTCTGTAGAATTGTTGTGCTGGTGGTGCAAATCATAGAGGTGGAGCTGAAATAACCTGTGGCAGCTGGCGGTTGATCTTCTGAGGTGGCATAAAGCTGTTGTCCCTCATCTTGGTAAAACAATAGGTGTTTGTATGACCCACCTTCTTACAGTAGGCGCACCAAAGATCTAATCGCCTCGGTTAGGTCGTTGGAGCCATCAGCCTACGAGGCGAATCTGCACGTGGCCTCCTACCGAGGAATGGTCGTTTGGCAGTTCAAGTCGAGGCCTTGGGCCCGTGGGTACACGTGTCCAGGACAATCTGTCTCAATCCTTCTCATCTCGCAGGGACATGTTCACCAGCTCATCACAGCTAGGAATGCTAGCGCAACACATCTTTGTGCAGATATCGGGCCGCAGACCCTCTGAAAATTGCCACATCCTCATCGGTTCATCTGCTAAGATCAGTGGAGCATATCTGGATAGCTCTGTGAAGCAGTTCTCATACTCGGCCACAGTCATTCCTCCCTGTCGGAGGTGAAGAAATTCACCCTCTTTTTCATTACTATAAGTGAGGGTGAAGTACTTTCTGTAGAAATGAGTTTTAAATGCATCCCACGTCCACATGTATCCTGCAGGGATGTCCGTAGGATGTTGTCCCACCAGAGACTAGCCTCCTTTTCAAACATATACATAACTAGCTCCACTTGCTCTGTCTCAGTACAGTGCAACGGCTTTAGCATTTTGGATATACGATCTAACCAATACTCTACCTCCTCAGGTCGGTAAGTACCAGTAAAAGTAAGAGGATGGAAATGCTGAAAGCGTTCAAACAAGCCACTTGTATTCATAGCCACAGCAGGTTGCATAGGTGGCATAGGCAGTACCGTAGTCATGTTCTGGGCAATGGCCCCCGTGATCGTAGCCAAAACTTGCTGTTGTTGCTGCATCAGGAGCATCATCTGCTCCAACCTATCAAGAGGAGAAGTCGCCTGAGGCATTTGTGACGTCGATGTAGACGCATGGTTTTATTCCGAAACCTGTGGTGCACAAGGTGTTGGCCCATTGGTGGGACCAGTGGCTAGCTGTGAATCCGGCATTGTCTCAAAGTTCGGGCCCAAGCTAAGGTCCGTCTGGCTATCGTTCAGGGGAGGTGCCCCATCAATCGATCCACTAAGTGCAAGACGTGCTATATTCTGAGTGTTTTTAGGAGGCATCCCCTATATACAATATAGGGTGTAATCGTATGTCATGTTTAAAATAATATTACTCACTTTTCCAAACATTCTACACATTACAAATAAAAAGTGTTTCATGCATTTCATTTAACCAAAATTTATTACAATACATGAGGTGTAGTATTACATGAATTATGACAGAAGATGCATGTGAGCTAATTTAGCAATAATTTTAACACTAACTATCTAACATCCATCCAAGCAAACTAGGGCTATTACAAAGAAAAATAAGAAACAAGGAAAACCAAAAGACCACTGCAACACAACTAGTCCGCTGACTCTAGTGAAGGTGGAGGCATACCCTTATCCTGCATACAGCACAGGAGGACCTTCAAGGTACGAGACATTTTCTTGAATTTCTATTTCAGATAGGCTTGATTCTCCTTGAACTCCTATCTCAGGGCGGCCTGATTTTCCTCAATTCTGGTCATGCGGGCTTCTAAGGCAGCCCAATCATGGTAGTCTTTATGTCTAACAAGAGGGCCCCAATTAGAGTCCTGGGCCTCCTCTTCTTCTCCCTGATCTTCCTCTTCACTGCCTTCCTCACCACTTCCTTCTTCACCATCACCGCTTTCTTTCTCACCTTCACTTCCCTCGGACTCTTCACTTTCTTCTTCTATTTCGTCACTCTGCTCATTGAGTCAGGCTTGACGTTGTCGAGGGCCAATGCCCATGTTGTTGAGCGTGTTCTCACTGATAATGCGAATTGGAGCGATGTTATCCATATGGAGTCTGAAACTGAAGTGGCAGGAGATTTTGCAAATAAGTTGGCCAAAAGGTAGCGAGGAGTCTTGCCTAGTAGACCATGCAGTGTTGATTATTTGAGATAGGGCAAGTGTAGGCAGGCATACTTTCTCTCCTTGCCCGACTCTATACAAGAAGTCCACCATGAACTTTGTACATTCGGTGAGGTTACTCCACCTAGGATATACGTTATACATGCATATGTGGTGGAGCAGGCGGAACTCGTTCGTCATCTTAGATGAAGCGAGGCTATTTCCTTGCCTCCAATGCTCAAGTTGGCCGCATAGGAAACGTGCGCAGCGATTTCTCTCTTGTTCACTAGCGAGACGAGTTTTACTAGCATGTACCACACCTTTTTCAATTCCCATAATGTGGGCCATTAATTCCACATCTACTATGGCTTCCTGCCTTTTCAAAGGGATAGTAAACTGGAGAGGCTCCAACAGTGGGTTCCTATGTGGGCATAGAAGGCTCGCACAACGCCTTCACTTCCGTGAGTGTTTCCCTCGAATATGGGACCCCACCCATTTTTCAAGAGAAAGTCAATGACTGGATATGTTTTAAACAACTTCTCATCGACATGTGCTTCAAATATGACCTTGCAGTTATAGAACTTACTGAGATCGATGCCCGTCGGTAGCGATCTTTCCAATGGGATTTGAGGATCGAGGTCCCGCTTAGATCTTCGCTCTTGCTCGGCACTTGTACTAGCCTCGGCACTCGATTTCTTCATAGTACGACATGGTCGGCTAGGCCCGGCCTCATCCGAGGTCGGTCTCTTCTTTCCCATGAGGGAAAGGAGCATAGAGATCAAGAAGATGGTGGTAACTAGCTCAAAAAGTGCCATGGAGTTTGAAAAGCTTGAGGGTGAAGTGGATTTGAGGAGCTTGAGAGTTATGAGGCACAAAAATGTGGATTTTCTACTCAAATATGGGAAAATAGGGAAAATGGAGGGTAGTAAGAGGTAGTTTTGAGAGAATGGTGGTAGATGGGTGCAAAATATGGAAGAAGATGGAAGATTGATGTGAAATGAAGAAGAGAATAGAGCTTTGAGTGTATAGAATGGAGATTTGAGAGGAAAAATGTGATTTTGGAAGGTTTAGAGGGTTAGGAATTTGGTGGAATGGCAAAAGAGGAGAGGAGGGGGTTCAAATGAGGGGTCCCACACATAGGAGGGCCCCACACGGTCGGTCTGTGGGCGGTGCGCCACCGCCTACGTTGGTGCCGCCGCCCCCTCCCTGGACTGCCGGTGGTGGCTCCACCCTGGGGCAGAGGCCACCCCCTCCCGGGGTGTTGTACATGTGCAGGGGACCCCCTGGGTCCCACTATAAATTGGGATTTGGGTCCCCATATCTGTTTGATGTGTTTTCTCGGTCCTACAAGCGCATATTCACGCTTTTTGAATCGTTTTGAGTTCGAGACTTGCTGAATTTTTGTTCAAACCCGTCAATTGACGGCCAAAAAAGTATTAAGATCATTTCACATGATCTCGGACGCGTACGAGCTATATTATAATGGTCAATTTCGTCCGTCAACGAAACTTGGGATCTTACAGTCATTTCTACATTTCATCGCCCCCTTCTTAAGTCAAAGTGCGTTAGAGTGCATCATGTTACCAGAACCAAGGTCTAGTTTAATCCAAATGAGGCTCTGATACTAACTTATAATGCCTCGAATTTTTAGGGTTGAGCAAAGCTTAACTCTCGAGATCCAACGCATCACTTATGCAACATAGATAATGATGTTTAAATATTGTCCATATTAGTGCATTAAACATAAATGATATTATACCAAATCAGTATGTCATACTCCAGAGTTAATATAATTAAGCAAGCGAAAGACTGAGATAGATATATAAAGTATATACGCATTTCACAACCTCCAAAGTATGAGTATAGTACCGGGCTGAATATATACATGCTCTGTCTCAAAATATACAAAATGTCAAAATGTATATGTCCGACTAAACCATATAACCCTGTGATCCTGTCGAAGCAACACGAGTTCTACATAGACCTGCCAGAGAGTTGAACACAGGAGAACTCTTCCTCCTCATCTACGAAGTCCAACTCCACTGCATATACATCCTCATCACTTGCATCTATGATAGAGTCGGGTTGGTGTTTTGAAATACCGTCCTAGAGTGGGAGTGAGTGATCAACTTAGTGGTACTATAAGGCAAAGGTTAACATTTTATCAATTCAATCAAGCAGTAATGATAAAGCAATACAACAATCCCTTCCTAACTACTCTTGTTAATGCGGGAATGGAGTGCAGTAATGATGCATGCCCTCGCACAAAGCTCCCTCAAGCGACTTCATCAACCATTCGCGCATTGCAAACTCCCTAAATATGCACTTCCTCGCAAAAGCACATATAATGCAGTGCATGGTCGTGTTATCCAAGTACTTAATTAGGCCTATTCATAAAGCAAATTTGGGGAGCTAAGGTACCTCCCTTTATATCATTTACCCAAACCGAAGGATCCATTTAGGGTCGTCAATCCGAGTTAACCACATACAATAGGCAAGTTGTAGGGCATCACCCCTACTGAAAAGTGGTAGATAGGTAAATTCAAGAGTTTATACTTGAGGTCACTACGGGGAGGCTCGTCACCTCAGCGCAAGTCGACAGCTCAAATATAGTATCCCATACTACCGTATTCGGCTCACGAGTTTGTGTTGCTCACTAAACACTACGGGGAGGCTAGTCACCCCAGTGTAAGCCGACAACTCGACCATGGTGTCCCATACCACTATGCCCAGTTCATGAGTCTTAGCAGATCAATGTACTATGGTTGAAACGGGTTTTTACATTGGTAAGTGGTACCTTAGATTTAAGTAGTGTTGTCCATACATGGTGAACACACAATAGGTCAATCGGTTTATTAAATAAGTTCGATTTGTATGAGCACACGCCGAATTAATCGACATGGAGTACATAAGCACTCCCCGTACCCTAACCACCGTTGACAATCGTCGTACGACCTAGATTCACCGAACGTATCAAATGTGGCGAGACTAGTTCAACCACTCAAACAGACTTGTTACCAATTACTTGGGCTAGGTTGTGTTCCCAATCTTACTCAAGTGCAATAGGCAAACACATATGATAATCATAATATTATTTAACAACAATTCAAATACAATTCTCATTTGAGCATTTTGTCAAACACATTGAACATGTTAACAAATATTTGCATTTCATCCCTGAGTTGTGTAATGACAGATATGTTTATATGAAGGAAATAATACTTACGAGCAAGGTAAATAAGAATACTATCTTAATACTATTAATAGATACAAATCGTCAACATTTTCTCATTCAGACAATTTATCAAACACTTAGGTTACACATAGGCAAATACATAGACTAGGTTAGTTACAACAAGTAATTTAGCCATTCCTTCTATAAGGATGTCATCATGCAAATAATAATCATGAATCCTAGCTTAGGAATCATAACAAGCACAAATCAAGTTTACATATTCATTCAAACATTTCCACAAACACATAGGATGCATAGTCATACAACTTAGTTCATACACGTGTAATATATCGAAATCAACGTGTCTAAGATGATATGGTAGCAATCAAGTTAGATATAAATCATTAGTTGATATTGAAAGCCTTGAAAACCATAACCTAAGCATTTATAGTTCGCACCTTTCGTCGAAAAACTCATTTCGAACTTGGTTTGAATCCTACGTTCCCAAATACAGAACAACAGGTACCTAAATATTGAAATAAGTTAGTTATTTCATTGTTTACTCTATTTAGATCCCTAAATCAAGATTAGGGTTAGAATTTCTTACCCAAATCGTAGTTGAAACTGGTTGTGTAGCTAGATGGAAAGGCGATCTGGTGCGTGTAGTCGTGGGAGAGAAACACTGCAATGATCTCCCAACCTTTCTCTTCTCTCCTCACTCTTTTCTCTTCTTTTCTCTCTTCTCTCTCCTACGGTTTGGAGTAAATTCGTATGAGAGAGGGTGGGGTGGTTTAAGGGCTTTAAATAGGCCCAGAACTTATGTCAATGGCCCCAGGGCCATTATATACTTAGGTTATAGCGAAAGGGTGTCTGTTTTTTCAAACAAGGTCCTTAGGAAGGTCCATTACCCACCTACGTCATAGTATAAGTTCCCTGACAATGGATCTATGCCAAGACTCTGTTTTTGGTACGATCCGACAAACAGATCGGCCGTGAAGGACCCGTGTCAGATCAACGATTGTTGTCACTTAATCAGGGCCACAAGTATACGGATAAGTGAAGGGAAATTTCCATGATCCATGGGTGAAGTTCGGTCGGAAACTGACAGTCTGAAATCTTCAATTTTGCCCGGAAGGAAATGGTCGAATTCACTTAAGTTCCAATGCATTTTCTAAAGATATTTGCGTTTATCACACACTTTACTCAGGGCTTAAATTGTGCAGTTCTGGATACTATTTTGGCTCGATTCCCATGATGTTCATCAAGCCCAATAAGGCGGACATAACCCTATAGTTTCACGGTCATCGAACTTTCGATGTGCGGTCCAGGTTCGATACGGAGTTTCATTGAGCTTCCGAGAGCAACTGGGTTTTAAGATTTCTCCTAGGTTTTTGAGTAGTGTTGAGTCAATGATTGTGATGATTTTAGGTCTTTCCATTTGTATAGATAGTGGTTGGAGCTAAATCTGGGGATTAATTAGCCCAGTACGTAATTAATTTCTGCCTAAATCTCTACAGAATACGGTCCTTAGGGATTTCTGCCTGAGGTGGTACTCAGGTCTCTATATGGATTTTTCTGAGATGTTACATTATCATTCCATTAGAGTAAAAGAATTCAAAAAATTACAAATGTCCTCTCTATGGGAGCTTAATTGCATTATCAAGTTTTGCAGTGGAAGTATAAAATTAAATCATAAAACTATCTTTTTATTCATTCACTATAATCTTCCATACGGAGATGATCCTCTAGGTCTTTAATCTATACATCACCTGCATCATCTGTATGGTTGGAGAGGGTCAATGCCCTACTCATAGTAATGGTTATCCTTTAAGGTCAACAATAATTCAATATATTTATAAAAGTATGTAAGGTTTCTAATATGTCTCGTACTCTTCCACTACGAGAGGTATCAGCATATGCAATCAATATATATGAATGCATGCCTAGCAAAGTGTGTGCGGCTTATCATACATAGTGATCATTATCACAATGTAGAAAGTAGTTCAAAATATCTGACTCGCCCCACATTCCCACACTACGAAGATTCGCCGACATGCCCAACATTAATGTAGATTTATGCGAACATTACAAGGTGACACAACAACATGATTGAGGAATTTATATAACACGATATGTCCATGGAGCGACTATTTATGACATCCAATTCTAAGAAGTGATGTAACACACATAGCGATTTACTTACATCAATTGTGCACCACGCCGACCAAAAGGGCCCCTACCCATAACGCATTATGTTCACGATAAATATTTGAATCACCAGTTATGATACTTTTAACACATGACTTGCATCGATAGAGAAATAAATTAAATAATTGGAGTTTTAAAATGCCAAGACACATGCCCAAGCCTTAAAGGGAGGTAACAGAAGGCTAATATAATAAAGGAGAAGAGTATCATTAAGCTAACTTAACAAAAGAGAAGAGTAACAATGTCTAACACAACAAAAAAGGAAAGTAGTAATGGCTAGCTCAACAAAAGAGGAGAGTAGCAATGACTAACTCAACAAAGAGAAGAGTAGCAAAGGTTAACTCGACAAAATTGGTAAAGGCATGGGCAAGGCTTATATCTATCGCCCCACATAAATTAATAATGATCACGCATAAATAAATCATGTCCTAACCATAATTCTTAGAGGATAATTAATCGTTGGTGGTAAATTAAATAATTGTAAAGAGAGAGTCATAGTAAAGTATATCATGAAAAAGGTAGATAAAGCATATCAAATTAGATTATTGTAAGCTTAAAGGAATCCCTCACATTAGACTTAGATCTCTCTCTCTCTCTCTCTCTCTCTCTCTCTCTCTCTCTCCCCCCCCCCCCCCCCCCCCATCCTTAGGCATTTGGGAGGTGGGCATGTGAGTGGAGAGGGGAGGCACACTCCTTTTATAAAGGAGTGGGTGTGTGAGAGGGGTGTGTTTTCTATCCCACTTGATTGGGTTTCTCTAATTTATCCTTTTCTGACGATTTTTCTTTAAATCTAATTCATCCATTGTGTCAGGGTTATGAAATAGAGCCGGGATATATGATTTTCTTGGTGATCCAAAATTTAGATTGGCCTATCTTGAAAATTCTCCCTACAGGTGCCAAAATGAACTTGATTTTAATTAATGATCTACACCTGATGATTAAGGCCCAATTTTGGAAAAAAATGTGTAGTCAGGCAAAGTTTGGTGATTAATCGATCGTGGAAAAAGCCTAAATCTGAAATTTCAGTTTTTGTACCAAAATGAAGGAATTAGCTTCAACCTTTGACGGTGTAGGATCATAAATCGGAGTTTAAATTTTGTATAACCTCATAATCATATGGGACTAAAGTGTGGTCCAAAATTGAGTTGCAATGGACGAAAGAAAGTGGTTAAATCGAAAGATCCAGATTTATAAGGAGTTGGTAGGCCTTGACAGGATAAGTTCGCACCTAAGGAAAAGCCTACCAAAGTAGGGTCTTTCTATTTCACACTTGGTTCATATGATGGATAATTCAAGTTGTTCATATAAAGGAAAATATCCTACTACGACTACCCACAAGGTTTCTTTACTTGATGGACACCAAAATCAGCAGTTAAGGGGTTGATTTGTCAATTGGGTCACTTTTACAATAATCTAAAGGCCGAAATTTGACATGTATGGTTAATTTATGATACATAGGCATGGTAAAAAAATTTACATCAAACGGATTGTAAGAACCATGTGATCTAGAATTCAGGGGTCTAAGTTAATGATATTTTCATAATTATTGTTGATATGAGAGTTTTGGGAAACTAATGGTTCTACATAGTTATAGGCACGTTTCTAAGTAATTCTTACAAAAGAACATATATCTAAATCATTATGAATATGAAATTATTCACCAAACTAATTAAGGGAATGTACATATATTAATCAACATAATGGATGGTCAGATGACATGTTAAAAATAGAAAAACTTGATGGTTTGTACTCTAATCATTAAGGCTATGCATCGAGCCGAGTCGAGTCGAGGTGGGCCAAGCTTGGCTTGGCATGTCTGTGCTCTTCTCGAGTGCGAGCTCGAGCTTGGCCTCAAGCTTACTATTGAAGCTTGGCTTGTTTGCCAAAACTTTTGAGTTGTGTTCGAGGTGAGTTAATGGATCGAGTCGAGGCGAGCTTACCTCGAGTCGAGTCGAGCTTGCTCCCAACCTGACCCAACCCGCAACCCACACTTGACTTAACCCAGCAACCCGACCCAACCCCTAAATCAAATATTTAATTAATAATACACACACACATATAATATTAGATAAAACCATAGATGGTACTTTGTTGTTGATACTGAGAGAAAGAGAGACAGAGAGAGAGAGAGAGGAGAGCTCAGGTGAGTGTAGGCCATATGGCTGAGATAAGCCGGGTAAATGTTAAGTTAAGCTCAAGTGAGAGAGAGAGAGAGGAGCTCGAGCGCAACAGGTTATGTAAGGAAAAGAAATGGTAAAAGAGAGACAGACGGGTACGATAGGGTTTATATTTTTTTAATTTTTAAATATTATATATAATAATAATAATAATAATAATAATAATAATAATAATAATAATAATAATATATTCGAGTCGAGCCAAGCTCGAGCTTCGAGCCACGCCAAGTTCGAGTCGAGTCGAGTCGAGTCAAACTCTACTTGTTTTCAAAACGAGCTGGGTCATATAAAGCTTGACTCGCCTTGATTCATTGTTCGAGTCGAGTCAAGTCGAGCTAAATCGAGCCAATCCGAGAGAGCTTTTCGAGCTAGCATGGCTCGTGTACAACCCTACTAATCATGTATGTAAGTGGGTGTACGGTCAGTTGTGTAAACAGATGATCACAAATGAGTTTTTGAAGTGATCAAGAGGTAAAACATATATACTGTTAGATTCAAGTGACTTGCTCACATGTGTAAGCTTCTCATATTGTAGTTTTGATGGTGGGTTAAGTATATTCATAGGTGGTGAATAAGATGAACGGATCAAAATCTTAATTTGATATGTGTACGAGTGGATGTTGAGATTAAGTAGTTAGTTTGCTATGATCGGGTGGTCTAAATTTAGAGTGGATGGTCAATATCCTTGCCTAGCGATGAATAGTTGACTGAACGGTTGGTTATGATGGACAAGTGAGAATACTTGAGTACATGATGATCATATCTCAAAATAAATGGTTAGATGACTTGATCTATGAATGGAGATTATTCCCAACGGTCATATTCGTGTTGGAGAATGGATGTAAGGTTAGGATAGTTAGATTGGTACAGTACACATATACATAATAAGTTAAATTTCATAGTAACACTCGAGAACTTTCAATACTCAGATATTGAAAAGTTTGAGGTGTTACAGGGGGAACCGTCGACCTTCTAAGAAGTATTAGACGACATTGAGGATGAGAAGTGGATGACACCTATACATGATGAGATGGACTCCTTATACAAAAATAAGACGTGGGAGCTGGTGGAGCTTCTCTTTAGTTAGATAGTGATTGGGTGCAAGTGAATCTTCAAGAAGAAACATGATAGATATTATTAGTGCACTTATTTATACACCTATTTTTTCAATCACATGAGTCTATGTGTCATGTAGTCGATTGACCCTTGAAAGCTAAAGACTGAAAACACAAGAGTAAAAAATAGGTAAATAAGGTGCTTTGGTGACCTTAACCTTAGACCCAAAATAATCTAACATTCAAATGATCCTAACCGTTATAAGTAAACCTTATTTGATTATCACATAACCTTAGGGCCATAATGGAACATGACAAGTTAGGCTAAAAGAGGTGTAAAGTTGTTGAAAATGTATCCACTCAAAACAACAGTTTTCGAGTGCTCCTGAATCCCATTGATAGTTTGTCGATTGGTCTAAATGGCATCGAAGGACTGCTCGATGTAATCAAAGAAACAGTCTAATAACATAATAGAAATATTCCTAAATTTTCTCAATGGGATTGATGGACAATTCGATCCCATCGAAGGGCCCTTCGATCGTATCAGCCGAGCCATTAGCTAACCATTTTATAGCCATCAGAAACTTTTTTATATAAAATGGGCATTCATTTCTTGAGTAAAATGATACTTTTTTAGTAATTTAGAAGCCCTAGTGTATTCAAATAATTCCCAACACTTTTAGGCTCTCACCCAAAGGGATTTAAGTCATTTTACACGTGATTAATCACTCTCACGAGCATTCCAAGCTTCTTATGAAGATGATCTCATTTCATTGCATTCTTTAGAGGATAAACACCAATTCAATTGGTAAATCCTTTGTCTTTTAACCTCTAGAATGCCTATCTAGCTGACTCCCCATTTGGAAAGCAACTAACCCTTTAGTTGTAGAAGATTCAACCAAACCCGTTACATTACCTTGATAGCCTCATTAAAGCATCAAGTGCAAGGTAGCCAATTCAAGGAAGTAGAAGAAGATCGGCTTTAAAGATCCAAAAGAGCACAAGAGAAGCTTATTAAAGCACAAGACATGAGAGCATCGATCAAGCATCTCAAGAAGGCACTACAAATAGGATCAATCCAACAAGTTGTCATTCTGAAGTCCATACTATTTTCTTTTGTAGAATTGAGTGTAAGAGTTTGTAACCTGAACTCGGATAGATTTTCATGTAGAACTTAAGCTCTTGTGTATGACCAAATTTACCGGACACAGGTGTATACATGTTAGTATCCGTGGAAGCATCCAGTAGGAGTAAACGTAGGTCATTCGATTAGGATTGAGGTTGTTGGTTAGCCGATAGAAAACCAAATAAGTCTCTATAGGAGCCTCTAACGAGAGTGCACATTTAGGTTCTTGTATAGGGTTGTAAAGATTAGGGGTGAATCTATTAAAATCTCCTAAGATAATGAATAGCGGTATACTTGACAAGAGTGCATCCACCAGGATGGAGTAGGGAAACTAAACCACTATATATGCTTGTGTTTGTGGTTGTATTTAAATACAATTATATTCATGCTTATGTGGTTGATTAGTTAAATTATACATTATATTCATGTTTATGTGGTTGATTAGTTAAATTATATGTATGCTTAAATTATATTGTATGCTAAGCACTTAACTTGCAAAGTACACTCAAGTTCATTATCTCCTTATGGACTAGTTGCTTAATAGTTACATCATTTATAGTCTATGTGATTTGGACCCGCTTTGGATAGGAAGCCTTGATGTTATTTTTCCTTTTTTAAGTCGGCAATTGGATTTTAATTGTAAAATCTTAAATTGGTCTTAATCACCCTCCTTTAAGACTTAGCAATAATCTATAGCTCCGTCAAGCTTCTACATGCGACGTGGTAGACTATTCCATACAATTTCATATATAAGGTTAGATTGGTAGTGAAAGATTATGCCCAAAAGAAAGGTATCGATTTCAATGAGATTTTTCACACCTGTTATCAAATAGATATCTATTAGATTTGTGTTAGTGCCGATTACCCAATGCAATCTTAAACTAGAACAATTGGATATAAAGACTACTTTTCTACATGGGGAATCGGAAGAGCAGATTTATATGAAGTAACTAGAAGGGTTCGAGGTATAGGAGTTAAAAAATAATGTTTGTAGGTTAAAAATGTTATTATACGACTTGAAATAGTCGCCTAGAAAGTGGTATAAGAAGTTTGATTCTGTCATGATGAGTCAGTAGTTTACTAGAAGTGAATTCAATCATTGTGTCTATTTTGAATCACTGAGTGATGGGGAATTCATTATAGCAGTATTGTATGTTGATGATATACTTATCGCCAGCTATAATAAGTCTGAAATCAATATATTGAAGGCTCAGTTATCAAGGGCATTCGAGATGAAAGATTTGGAGCTTGGAAAGAAGATTCTCGACATTGATATACATAGGGACAGGGAAATGAGCAGGTTATGGTTGTCTCAGGTAGAATACCTTGAGAAAGTATTGGCTAAGTATGAACTTGATAAGACAAAACTAGTTAGCACACTCCACGCTGCTCACTTTCAGATTTCTTCAGAACAATGTCCTACTATAGATAAAAAGAAAAGTAATATATGTCTTGGGTGCCTTACTCGAGCGTAGTTGACAGTTTGATGTATGTCATGGTTTATACTAAACTAGATATTTCACATGCAGTAGTTGTTGTGAGTAGATATATATATATATATATATATATATATATATATATATATATAACCCTTTAAAATGACAATAGAAGCAGTGGAATGGTTATTTCGTTACATATGAGGTACAACTGACTATGTTTTATCATTTGAAAAGTCTAAGGTGAAGCTAGTAGACTATGTAGACACTAATTATGATGGAAATGTGGATAATAGAAGGTCGACTTCCAGGGATTCATTTGTGTTAGTGGGTGGAGCGATCAGTTGGATGTCAAAGCTTCAGTATGTGGTTTCTCTTTCTACAACTAAAGTTAAGTATACGGTGATGGCATAAGCATTCAAGGAGGTCCTTTGGTTGAGAGGAATGATGAATGACTTAGGGTTTCAACAAGAAGTCATGTCAGTACATTGTGATAGTGAGAGTGTTATCGACTTGGCAAATAACTCTGTTTATCACTCGTGGACCAAGCACATTGATGTGCCTCATCACTTTATCCAACAAATGTTAATTGAAAGCGGTGTTGCTCTTGAGAAGATTCACACAAGTGAAAATTTGGCTTACATGCTTACAAAACTAGTTCCTGTAGAGAAGTTTAGATTTTTTTTCAACTTTTCAGGGATTGGCAAAGACAGAATAAAGACGTAGTGTACACATAAAGAGACAATGAAGCTATAATGAAAATTAGAGATAAAGGAAGTGGCTTGAAATAGCAGAGCTGTAGATTGAAGGCATGGTAGAGATTATTGAAATTAGTGCCTTTAATATATGCTGAAATAAGGGACATCGATCAATCGAGCACAGCCTTGATCAATCAAGAAAATCCCAAATTTTTCAGTTTTATCTCTAGACAATTTTGGACATGTTCGATTGATCAAAGATCAAGGCTCGATTGATTAAGATAATTCTAAAAAATCTTGTTAACTCTCTGGATACTTTTAAGCATGTTCAATTGATTGAACATTGCAGGGTCAATCAATTGAAGGATCCTCGATCAATGTCGATCAATTAACGGTTTGTGTAACTTCTTCGTAAGTATGCGATTTGTTTCTAATTCTTTATGTAACCTTATATAAACGGGTGTGTAACCTTATATAAATGGGAATAATGAGAGATTATGGTTAAGGAACGAATGTGGGAGAGTCCAAAGCACTTTTCTAGATTTTTGTAAAGGGATTTTGTCTTAGAAGACGAGGGTTTCAAGGGTTTCAAGGATCTCTAAGTTGCCTATCTCTTGTAATTTTTTGATAACAGTGGATTGTCTGTCATTTGGTGTGGTTTTTCCCTCAAGGGTTTTTCTACACAAATTGATATGTTTCTCTATGATTATTTGTTCTTTTCGTTTCTCTATTGCGTGTTTGAAATCCACCTTGTACGTCTATTTTGCTACCACGTGTTAGGACACCGAGTGAAAAACTTGAGTAGGTCACAACACCAACGAGGTGGACTTCCCACTAATGAAACCATTTTAGGTGCTCTATATGTGCGTGTGTACACCTGCACCTACACGTAGTTGTACCATTTCCCTCCACTTCTCTCTCGTACCTTCTACATGTCAACTGCACATGCCATACCCCTGTAATAATATTTTGTACATCCTATGTCTCTATGCATGTAGTCTACCCTATTGTGTGAAATCAATTATGTCCACCATGTTCACATCTAGATATTATGCCCTAAGGTAGATAATCAACTAGCTCTATAACTCAGGTGACCTACTCATAAACAACAATAAAGGAGGGAACACCAATCATAGATTTTTGGGTTGGGCACACCATGGTGTCTTCCATCTGACCTACTAATTAAGTGGCCCTCACTATGACAAATTGACATCCAAAATCAGATTGACCAAAACCTCAAGCGCCACAATAAATGAACTTAAAATGTTATGCATTAATATATTTTGCATTATTCCCCAAGGTGTGGGCTACCTAACTTGGCATGGAGTTGATTTTTTACTATGTATGGTGAATATGATGAGGATGGAGAAAGTGGATTTCACCCACATGCATTACATGAAAAATGAAAAAAAAAAAGGGACAAATTTCGAGACGGTTCTGGACCGTCTCTAAAATTGCTTGGTTTAAAGACGCTTTAGAGATGGCCATAAACAGTCTCTAAAATTTTAGACGGCCCCTGACCGTCCTTAATATTGCCTTAAAAATATGAACGTCCAAAAATCATTTAAGATGGTTGTTGACCGTCATATATGCGGTCATCTGAGACAGTCATTGGCCATCCGCATTAGAGATGGTCCTTAACCATCTTATATGCAGTCATTAGAGAAGGTCATTGGCCGTCTTTTACTTGTAATCTAAGATTGTCAAAGACCGTCTCTATTAGAGACTGTCCTTAACCGTCTTATAGCCTTGTCAAAGACTATCTCTATTAGAGACGGTCCTAAACCGTCTCTAATGCTCATGTCAACAAACATGCTCAAAAAAATTATGAATTTCGAAAAAAAAATAGTTGAGAAGCTTAGAAAAATAATTAACAATGTTTAAGAAAATTTTAAATTTAAAAAAAAACTATAATTTTATAAAAATCTAGATTTTGAAAAAAAAAAATTAAGAACTTTGAATAATGTTGATTATTTTGAAAAAAACAATTCGATAAAAATTGATATTTTAAAAAAGAAAATTAAATAAAATTGTGAAAAAATTGACAAATTGAAAAAAATATATATTTTTTAAAAAAGACAACTAAATTTTGCTCTTTGATAAGAAAAATTGAAAAGTTATATAACAAAAGTGAGATTTAAAAAAATGATATTTTGAAAAAGAAAATTTAAGAAATTAAACAAAATTGTGAAAAAATTGACAAATTGTAAAAAAATATGTATTTTGAAAAAGAAAACTAGATTTTTTATTTTGACCAGAAAAATTGAAAAGTTATATAACAAAAGTGAGATTTTGATGATGTGTTGTATATCCTTGCCGCCCCTATGTTTCTCCAACCCATTTTTGTGCCGAGTATAAAAAATTGTGTAGATTTAAATCTTAAGTGGACCACACCACTAGAAAGAATGATAATATAGTACCTCGCCATTAAAATTATAAAGAGCCCATCGTAAGGTTTTAGTAATGTTTATTTGTAATCCAACTTGTTGATAATGTAAAGAAGATCTAGATGAAGGTAAACTACAAAGATCAAATTGATCCAAAACTTTTGTAGCCTTCAAAAGGTTTTTAATAGTTATTCATCATTGTTTTGATTGGTATGGCCCACCTGAGATTATTGAGTTCTTGTGATTTAAAATCACATCCTAAAATATGATGGAAAAATATATGGATGGTGTCGATATACATAAAATATATGAAGGTGGGCCCTACATGGTTAGAGTAACACCTATGAAGGAGTTACCTAAATAGTGAAATGGTACTATAAGGTCACCTCATGGGAACTTCCCATGAGGTTAATCTGTGTGTGCCCCACCATGATGTGTGTAGAACATCTCAACACCACGCATTTAATGTGTCCCCTTTAAGTCCAAAAATCAATCGTATACAAAACTCAGGTGGGCCATAGCATCTAAAATTATGTGAAGACATCCCTAAAATATATATAAAAGCATTTGGTGGGGCCCATGTGAGTTTTGGATGTGTATGAAACTTGGTCTGACTCCTCATTCAAGTGGGACACACATAATGAATGGGCTGGATCTATGAATCACATCTAGGTGGGCCCAATAAATGATTATGAATGTTTTAATGGGAGGGTAACCCTCTTAACTATAGTATGTGGTGTGGCCCACCCAATATCTTTCTCATGTGTAGCATGATCGGGGCGAGTAATTAGTCAAATTGAGGGTAATGATCAGTAAAATAAAGTGAATGGAACAACCATGTAAAATGGGCCAAATATTCTGGTCAAAATTGTGACCCAACTTACTAACCTCGTGAGAACCTAAGAATTGATGTTAGTAAGTTTTGTGGGCCCCATCATGATGTGTGTCGAACATCAACACCGTGGATTTGATGTGTCCCCTTTAGGTTATGAGATATCTCTTCGTTTATATTTTTTTAATATCTTTTTGATATTATGAACATGTTGGATGTCAAATAAACATTACTGTGGGCCCAAGGAAGGTATCAACGGTGGAAATCAATATTCCACACTGTTTGGTGCGGCATGGTACACTTGAGTTTTGGATTTACCGAAAATTTGGGATCAACCCACACAGTTCATCCATTTTTCGAGATAATTTTATAGAATTATCCAAAAAATGAATCATATCCAAAGATTAAATGGACCACACCACAAATAAGGGGAACGGATTGACTACTCCCTCTAACACCATCCAATGGCTGGTGGTTGGTGCTCTGTGAGCCCAACTATGGTGTATGTGTTTAATCCATGTTGTCTATCTATTTTTAAAGATCATCTTATAGTATGAGACCAAAAATGAGATATATCCAAATCGTAAGTGGACCACATTCCAAGAAACAACGTTGAATGAGCGTCAACCATTAAAAAACATTTTGGGGCCATAAAAGTTTTGGATCAAGCTGATTTTTGTTTTTCCCCTTCATCTGGCCATGTATAACCTAATCAACATATTGAATGTCAAATAAATAGTATAGTGGGCCTTCGAATGATTTTAATGATGGATATCCAATCACTATTGTTTTCATGTGATGTGGTGCACCTGAGATATCGATTTATATACTTCTCAATTTTGAGATCAAGTCATAAAATGATCTTTATATACCTCTCAATTTAGGACCACACCACATTTTGGATGAAGTTGATATTTGTTTTTATTATTATTATTTTTTTCCTTTGTGTCTGACTTAATCAACAGGTCGAATAAAAATAAATATTATAGTGGGCACTTGAGATTTATATACCTCTCATTTTTGGGCCCCACCATGATGTATGTTTTGTATCCACACCTTCCATCCATTTGGAGAGATCATTTTAGGGCAATGTCCAAAGAACAAGTTAAATCCAAAGTTCCAGTGGACCCCAACACAGAAAATAGATTGGCTACTCCCCCTACCACCAGCCATCTTTGGGCCCCACCATGATGTATGTATTTCATCCATTCCGTTCATCCATTTTTACTGATAATTTAGGGCTTGATCCAAAAAATTAGAGGGATAGAAATCTCAGGTGGACCACACAACATGAAAACAATAGTGATTAGATATCCACCATTAAATTCCTCCTAAGGTGCACTGTACTGTTTATTTGACATCCAATCTGTTGATTAGGTCATACAAGCCTAGATTAAGGGGAAAAATAAAAATCAGCTTGATCTAAAACTTCTATGCCCCCAAAAATGTTTTTAATGGTCGACGCTCAATAGTGTTTTCTGATTGTGTGGTCCACCCATGATTTATTTCAGGCTCATTTTTTGGGATCATCCAAAAATGATGTTATGAAATATATGGACGGCATGGATGAAACAAATCGATCATGGTGGGGCCCATAGAGCGATACCAGGTCCAAAGTTCAAGTTAACATTTTCAATTTACTGTTTTTCATTGTAAGTCTTGCATTTTATGTAAAATGGTGTTGACTCGTCCGTAGGAATAGTGGCTAAGATATAGAGTTATCCAGACCATCAAAATAATCGATCTAGTTGTAAATAGTAAATATTTATAATTTTGTTTTATAAAACGATCTTAACCATCCGAAAAATGGTCCCATGCATGTACGACCGTTAATAGAGTTGGTGTTATAAATAATGGTAAACTCACAATATACGGATTTGAAATTTTTTTCATTAAAAGACGAAAACCATCCGACGCCCGCTCATCTTTTCCAATTTTCCCTCTTTTCCTCATCTTCCATCGACGAGAAACCCTCTCTCTCTCTCTGTTGTGAAAAGCCATGGCAGCAGCAGCAGCAACAACAATAGCTGCAGTAGAAGCTTCTTCAGGATCTAGCAATGGAGGAGGATCCGCAGATTCCTACATCGACAACGTGATTAGCTTGACATCCAAATGCCAAATCAGATACGAAGGCGTCCTTTACAACATCAACACCGATGAATCCAGCATCAGTTTGCGGAACGGTACTCTCTCTCCCTCCCCATTTTTCCTCCAGATTGGGGTTTTTAGGGTTTGGAAGGGTTTTTGTGGGATTTTGGTATATAGGTTTTGATTTTTGTTGGATTTGGGGATATGGGTCTTGTTAAATCTGACGTGAGATTTGTTAGGTTTTTAGGAATTTGTTTTTTTTTCTTTTCATTTTATACGGGTTTTGAGTGTATTTTTCAGTTTATATATATAATTTTCTTTTCATTTTATATGGGATTTGTTGGACGCATTTATCTCATGCATGTATTTAATTTTGTGCATGTCACTTTGTTGCTACCTTTTAGCTACTTGATTGTTAGCATTGTTGAATCTGCTATTGTCAACTCTGTATTTCCATGTGGAAAGCCATTTTGTTAGTTTTCATAATAAATTGAGAGGTATATATTCAGGGCAGGTTGGGTTGGCATCCAGTGTATCCACATGGCAATCTTACTCTCATACATGCTTGTACATGGAAGCTATTAGACATTCAGTTACGTATGGTTCCTTAATTCCTAAGATGTTTTCTATTGACCTCCACTAGGGAACACTATCACACAACCATTTTGGTAGTGTCCAATTGTTGGCCAACGTTGTGTGCAACTGTTTTCTAATGCATTATGGTGGTAGGCTTTCAGCCTTTTTTTTTTTTTTTTTTTTGACTAAGTGCATATCTCATTGTTCTAACATGATATTCATTCTTCCAGGCTCATTGCCTTGCTCTAAGCCTATATTGAATTGAAAACTTGAAATTTAGTAGCTGCTAGACATCACTTAGAATTTTCGTGGTGTTACTTCCCTAAGAGTTGATGGGTGGATATCTTTTGTTAGATAAAAAAAGGTCTGGTGGAGCTCTTAGGGTCTGTTTGGTCTTGAAGTTAATAAATATTTTGTTCTGCTGAGTAGCAGTTTTCTGCTAAATCTATCATTCTTTTTTTTCCCCTTCTATGAGTCATTTAGGGGAGATAATGATGGTCATCTGCTACTTTATGCTTCAATGTTGTCATCATATGCCGCTGTGATAGCACTATACCGCATGCCCCTGCAGGAGCAATCTTTTGAAGATGGGATTTTTGGATGTTTCTTTTTTATAACCTGCATTTTGTTTTTCTTATGTTGTCATTTTTGCTATAGGTGGAGTATGTTGCTACTGGATTTTGTGTTAGGTTGCTACTTATCTTTGTGATTTACCTATCACAAGGATCATTCATTCTTATGCTTTGTTGTTAATGTGAGGACTGTTTGGTCATTGGGCACATGATCCTTTTGCTTGCTTAGACCTTACTTTATATCAAACCGTTGGCCTAAACTATACCACTATGGAGGGATCATTATCAAAAATCATTTTAGGTTGTGAGGTCCTAGATCCATGAATATAAAAGAAGTCCTAGATTAGTTGAATATAGAAGTTGTGTTTTTTTAATCAACCATCTGTTAACCAAATGAGACATAACTCAATGGCCATATTTAACTGCCTGTTGTTCTCATACGTGGTGACTTGCCTGATGAGTGGATTTTTAACTCAATAGCCAAATGTACGGCTGTGGTGCTAAACAGTCCCATATATTTAAATAGTGGCCAAAGGGACTATTGCATTAACAATTTTCCACGAGAAAATAGAGATTTTCAAGTAGAATAGAAGACAATATGAGAGTTTTTGAAGTTCCCATTGACATTTCCATTGTTACATTTTTATTTATGCTTTTTGAAAAGTAACTCAATGGAAATGTCAATGGAAACTTTGTCAAACCTGTACATTGAGTCAAATCATTGATTTTCATTGATTTTTCCGGTGTGGCCTGCCTAGTGAGTTGCCCAACATTATTTTGTCATCAAGTGATCTGTGTTTGACCTTTTGCATGGGTCAGATGTCCAACATATGTGACACAATTGGTGAGAAAGATGGGGCTGCATGTGAACTTTCACATATACATAAACACACATGAGCACCTCGATCAGCACAATAGCTAAGGGGTTAGATGTGACTTTTCTTTTTGGTAGTGCTGCCTCATAGCATGATACGTGCAAAAAAGGTTCATTTATTACTGTGATCTAATTTTTTTTATCATCTAGCATCTACATGGTCACACGCACATGATTTGGGATTATTGTAATAGTTTGCAAATAAGCACAAAAAGCATGTTGCACCTATGCATGATCGAAGTAGCTTTCTAAAAATTTATATGGTCGACAAATCAGGTAATTCAAATGTTCATTATGTCATTGTAGATGTCAATAGTATTTTTACCTATGAAGATTTTTATTTTGGTGGTTTTCAGCTCAAGGAGGTTGGAAGTAAGCATAGTGGAATTGCTTCTCCAGGTTGGGACATTTTGTGTTGCAATCAGTGAAGAGTCACCACCATGTTCTAAATGATGCAAAACTAACATAGGAGTGTTACAGACATTTTCCAGTGATGTTTCCAAATTTCATACGAAATTGACACTTTAGACCTTACTTTATATCAAATGGTGACTAATCCATACCATTAGTCTGAACTATACCACTGTGGATGGATCATTATCAAAAATCATTTCAGGTTGTGAGGTCCTAGATCCATGAATATAAAAGAGGTCCTAGATTAGTTGAATATAGACAGTTGTGCTTTTTTAATTGACCATCTGTTAACCATTATGGAATATTGAGAGAGAAAAAAGAGGAAATTTTTTTAGAAGGATGACTGGGTCCACAGGTAAATACACCTGGGTTTTATATATGTTATGGACCTTTATCCCCAATTTTTCAGCCTTTTATCTTTGTTTCATGCTTTCTTTATTTGCCCCTTACCCTTTAGTTTTTCCTTATTATAAGGCATAATATGTAATTTTTCATTTTCTTCTAATATTATAAATCAGAGTGGGCTGGACATTCCAGCCCCATGTGCTCTTTTTCTCTTAAATTCTCTCCTGCTTCTTAACATGGTATTAGAGCCTAAGGGCTCCTAGGATTTCTTTTTCTTCTTATGCTTCTTAACATGGCCTGATTTTTTTTTTCATTTTTTTTCATCCCTTACATCTTCATGTATCATACAATTTATCACGCAATGCCAAGACTGTTTTCAGTTTGTAGAAGTGGGGTCTATCATACAGTGTCTGAATCATTGAGATTTGGGGCCCTACTATAGTAAATATCTCTAGTTTCTATTTCCACATTTATTTATTGCTTTACAAATAGGCTTTAGTTCAAAAATAATGTTTTTAGTTGTTAAGTAATAAGAACTCATGTTTAAAAATATAATTGTTAATTGAACTTGAGTGTACCACCAAAGTCCTACAATACATAGAAATGGACACCTTGCTATGGCGGTTTTGTGAACTAAATGTTGTTGATGATTATGTCCACCCACTTTATTTAAATATATATCTTAATCTTACTTTTTTGCTAGTACGTTCCTTTGTACTTGCAACCTTATTAGAATCTGTGACCTGTCTAGCAATGTTACAAAAACCCCTATATTCTGTTTCAACCAAATATGCTTGCTTGTCACACAAACCAACACACTTATTTGGATAAGATCTATCTTCTTTTTTCATTATTTTTTGTTTATCATTTAATACCATTGCCTTAGTTCCTCTTATAGTTAACAGTTTACTGTTAGTGCAGTTTTAATTCACATGTACTACACTAAAAAAATTTCTTAATATTCTGCACTTGAATGATCTAATACTTACAAATGGGTTTGCTAGAGCTGCAAAAACTTTCTCCACAAGCTTCATCATTTTCTAAGTTATTTTCATTGTGCACATTGTGACCTGATTCCATAATGTTCTTTGCTTCAAATCTAGCTTCTAATCATAGGGTAGATTTGAAATACCTCAAGAATCTAGAGCTGGCAGAAAGATTTTACATGAAATTGTGATTCAGTAATCTACTTTCCATTATTTTGTACATTCCAAATTGTACCAGTGAAAATTTGATTGTGATGCAACTATTAAGGACACTCAAAGAGATGGACGAGAGTACATCATCACTCCTTGCCTTGAGAGTACAAACCCTGTGAAATCCACATACAAACCCTCATGCATGAAATCCACCAGTGCATATGGTCAGTAACTATTTCTTTCTTTTTTCTTTTTTCTTTTTATGAAAGACAATTCAAGAAGTTAATATATATAGTGACAAAGGCATGACTGTTTGTGGCTGGTTAGCATGTCAGATTCCCAGGATTAACTGATTCTTTCATTCCTGATGATGAAACCAATATATTTTAGTGTTAGATGCAAATTATATATGACATGGCAGGTTGAAATGCTGCATGCATAATATAGGTGGCATGAGGATCTGAACGAGCATACCAGATGAAAAAGGACCGAATCACCTGCAACAAGCCTCTTTGCACTTACACACTCCATCTAGTTGCAAGAAGATGTTGCTTGGGCTGACTTGCATTAGAAATGGAATCAGGTAAGTACTGTGGTGGCTTAGATGATAATGATGATGATGATATATTATGCTAGCAAGTCTTAGACATGTTTGCCCTAGCAATTAGTTTTGCTAATGGAGAACCATGGTCAGATCGTTCAAGCCATTTAATGAGGATTTTTCTAGTTGAATGTGGGCTATAGCTTATTTCTATTCATGGGTGTTCATTTGTTGACTGTTCTAACTAATCATGTGACTTTTAAAATGTGTAGCAACATGAAAAGGACCACCAGATTCACTACTTGGATCTCATTCTGAATTGTAAAGTGTGACTTTTAAAATGTGTAGCAACATTCCTGTTGGAGTTACCAAAAGAAATGGCAAGAACATCAGTCCCAACATTTACAATCCAAGGTATTAATGGTCAGTAGATGGACATCACAATCCAAATGTAGAAAAAAAGGACTACAATTGCCATGACCGCGGGATGTTCAAGTCCACGAAGTGCCTCATTTCCCGAATGATGGATAGCATCCCTGTTATCTTCACCTGGATTCTCTATTACTAATATATATAAGATGGTTAGATGGGCCTTCACTAACAGATTGAATAGAAATTTCTGCTCACATGAACAAACACCAAGCTATCATCATTTGCTCCCTTGTACAAAACGAACTACAAATGCACTCCTTATACTCATTTACTTGATTAAATTTATGATAGTTCTTTAACCTTTATAAGGGACAATCTTGCTTGTTTTAATAAATGGATTCCCATTTTTCAACAATTACATATTACAAAGTATGACAATAGGAATCAACTACATTTGAAGGCATCCTCATGGAGTCATACATTCAATACCTCTATGTACATATGATTGTAAAGGTCGATGCGGGTCCTTGCTGATAAAATTTTGTTGGAAATCATATATTTAGAGAGGATCAAGAGAAGTTGTTGACAGATATGTTGCAGTACATACAGGGTGTATATTTTCTCATTCATGTATGCTAGTGTGTGTGAATAGATCATATAATAAGTTGTGGAAACTGTTCCATGTACAATGTTGTTCATGTGAGACAAATATACATATATGCCTTGAATGTTATGCATTTCTCTGGTTTTTCTAATTTATCTGGTGGAGATTATGTCAGCCCTAGTAGGCATGAGGTATGATGGCCCTTGTGATTTCTTTAATAATTCTCTAGTTTCAATGCTCAATTGATTTTCTTTAGTGTTTATTCTTGTTGTTTGTCTGCCTATCAGAAAGATGATCTAAATACAGTGGTTTCTTTTCTACGGAGCAACCAGCAAATTTCATGCATAGGGCTTTGGGGACGATTAATGGGTGCCGTCACGAGGTGCATGGTTATACATCATCCTCTATTCAATGATTTCTTACACTGATAAACTCATGAGGCATTCTTAATTAGTTTTACAATGCAGACTACCATTCCAGTTGTAAAAAATATGTATTTGTATCATATTATGAGATGGTGAAGGAATTCCCACATTTGCTTAGCATCGGTATAATGCAATAGTAAGAAGTGCTCCCTTGTTGCTTCATTACTTGAGAAAGAAAAGGAACTTCAACTTCTCTCTAACTAGTCCAATTCCTCCTGCTTTGGGTAATGTGACCATGCTCAAAATTTTGTATTTTTCTATAAATTAGATTTCAGGTACAATTCCTACAGAATTAGGGAATCTCAAGAATTTGGTTGAGTTGACGTTGCTACGAAACAATCTGACTGGTTTGATTCCTCATGCTTCGAGTAATTTGGGAAACCTTGCATTGTTACCTTACATTGTTGTTGGTTCGATTCCTCCTACAGGTAAGCTTGCAACAGTAATTTCTTTATAATTGCAGGTATATGTGTGGCTTTTTAGATTATTAATAAAATTCCATCATTTAAAAAAATGACACAACTGTGTAAATATCTAGGATGATTACATAGCTGAAATGAGAATGTTCAGATAGATTATTAGATATTTCTCATATTATTTATGTGAAGTATATCATTTCATGATTTAGATAATGTTGTTTGTTTATTTAGTGTCCAATTTGACAGAGTTGTTTTAAACCTTCCCTAATTGCACAAGTGGCTGAACCATCTCTGTATGTTACACATAATTTTTCATCCACTAGTTTTTGTAAATGAAAATAAGAGGATTGATCTTAACAATATGGTCGTCATGCACATAGACAGAAAATGAATGTTTATGAGTACTTGGTAATTTTGGAGTCCTTGGTTAGGGTTTGGACTGAAAGTATGAGTGCTGGAGCCAACGCTTTCGAAGTCCGAACTCATTCTTTTGAAAAATTGAAAAATGGGAATATTAGTAAATATGGATTTTCTTGTTAAGAAAAAAATGGAAGGTAAAGAAGAGACATAACTGAAACTTTGCACTGTGAAAAGTAATATTAACCATCTTACTTTCCTCGTTGAATTTGACGTTCAGGAAATGGACCTTTTCTAGAAAACCATGGATTTAAAACCATTAAATCCTTCTCAGAAATCTGAGTTTATTAAACAGAATTGAATTATTACAATTCAATTTTGTTGAATATCCAAACGCAAGGTTTCCATGAATTAGGCAAATGAATTCATTCTAACCCATTTTGTTGAATATCCAAACGCAAGGATTTATTATTTATTATTTATTATTTTATTTTTTTTGTGATATGCAATAGCTTTTCAGAATTCATATGTAGGTGCATACTTGTGCTCAGTCACATGGACTTTTACTATCTTTCTTAAATTTCTTTGGTTTTTCTAATTTTTGTATCTAATTTTGACTTTCTAGGCCCTAAAACAAGATTCGAGGTGTTGTTAACAATGCTAACAGAATCCTCCAGGTCAGATTATTGATTGGACCTAATTTTATTTATATGATCTTGATAATCCATTTTATTTAAATGAGCAGACCCGAATGTGCGTCGGAGCTATCCGGATGTTGAGCGGGGGTCCTTAGAAGGTGGGAACCACTGTTATGACCATGATGAAGCTGTCCATTTCCTATGGACATCATTGGAGTGGCCTAGCCATTTGGACAGGCCATATTTATGTATTTACTCGAAATTGATGGAGCAGACCTAGATGTGCGTCGGAGCTATTCAGATGTTGAGCGGGATCCCTGGAAGATGGGAACCGCTGTTATGACCATGACGAAGCTATCCATTTTTTATGGACAACATTAGAAGGGCCTGACCAATTGGAGCAGGCCGTGTTTATATCTGTATCTGCAGGGACCACACCCTTAACCTATAACCTAGACCTATTCTCAAATCCCTAAACCTATAACTACAACCTAAACCTATAAACTATAACCTAAACTCAATTCTCTAAACTTTAACCTACAACCTAACCTAAACCTATACTTATAACCTAAACCTATTCTCAAATCCCAAAACCTATAACCTAAACGTATAACTTATAACATATAACCTGAACCTATAACCTATTCTCAAATCCCAAAACCTATAACTATAACCTAAACCTTAACCAAAAACCTATAACCTAACCTAAACCTAAACCTATAACCTTAACCTAAACCTAAACCTATAACTTTAACCTTAACATATAACCTTAACCTAAACCTAAACCTAAACTTAAACCTATAACCTAAACCTAAACCTAAAACCTAATGCATTCTCAAATCTCTAAACCCAAAACTACACCTAATTCGAATCTCAACTCCCTAACCTAAACCTAAACTTGAAAACCCAAACCTAAACCCGATCCCGAACCCGAACCCGATTTCCTAAACCTAAACCTTAACCTATTCTCAATTCCCTAAACCTATAGCTTATAACCAAAACCAAAACCTAAACCTAAACCTATAACATATAACCTAAACCTAAACCTATAACCTATAACCTAAACCTAAACCTATAACCTAATGTATTCTCAAATCCCTAAACCTAAACTTGAAAACTCAAACCTAAACCCGATCGCGAACCCAAACCCGATTTCCTAAACCTAAACATTAACCTATTCTCAATTCCCTAAACATATAACTTATAACCTAAACCTAAACCTATAACCTATAACCTAAACCTAAACCTATAACCTATAACCTAAACCTAAACCTAAAACCTAATGTATTCTCAAATCCCTAAACCTAAACCTACACCTAATCCTAATCTCAACTCCCTAACCTAAACCTAAACCTAAACTTGAAAACCCAAACCTAAACTCGATCCCGAACCCGAACCCGAATTCCTAAACCTAAATCTTAACCTATTCTCAATTCCCTAAACCTATAGCTTAGAACTTAAACCGAAACCTAAACCTTTACCTTAACCCAAACCTAAACCTAAACCTATAACCTATAACCTAAACATAAACATAAAACGTAAATGTAATCTCAAATCCCTAAACCTAAACCTACACCTAATCCTAATCTCAACTCCCTAACCTAAACTTAAAAACCCAAACCTAAACCCGAACCCGATTTCCTATACCTAAACCATAATATATTCTCAATTCCCTAAACCTATAGCTTATAACCTAAATCTTAACCTAAACCTAAACCTAAACCTATAACCTAAACATAAACCTAAAACCTAAATGTATTCTCAAATCCCTAAACCTAAACCTACACCTAATCCTAATCTCAACTCCCTAACCTAAACCTAAACCTAAACTTGAAAACCCAAACCAAAACCCGATCCCGAACCCGAACCCGATTTCCTAAACCTAAACCTTAACTTATAACCTAATGTAAACCTATACTAATAACCTAAACCTATTCTCAAATCCCAAAACCTATAACTATAACCTAAACCTTAACCAAAAACCTATAACGTAACCTAAACCTAAACCTATAACCTTAACCCTAACCTAAACCTAAACCTATAACCTTAACCTTAACATATAACCTTAACCTAAACCTAAACATAAACCTAAACCTATAACCTAAACCTATTCTCAAATCCCTAAACCTAAACCTTAATGTATTCTCAAATCCCTAAACCTAAACCTACACCTAATTCTAATCTCAACCCCCTAACCTAAACCGAAACCTAAACTTGAAAGCCAAAACCTAAATCCGATCCCGAACCCGAACCCGATTTCCTAAATCTAAATGTTAACCTATTCTCAATTCCCTAAACCTATAGCTTATAACCTAAACCTATACCTTAACCTAAACCTAAACCTAAACCTATAACCTATAACATAAACCTAAACCTAAAACATAAATGTATTCTCAAATCCCTAAACCTAAACCTACACCTAATCCTAATCTCAACTCCCTAACCTAAACCTAAACCTAAACTTGAAAGCCAAAACCTAAACCCGATCCTAAACCCGAACCCGATTTCCTAAACCTAAACCTTAACCTATACTCAATTCCCTAAACCTGTAGCTTATAACCTAAACCAAAACATAAACCTATACCTTAACATAAACTTAAAACTAAACCTATAACCTACACATAAACCTAAAACCTAAATGTATTCTCAAATCCCTACACCTAATCCTAATCTCAACTCCCTAACCTAAACCTAAACCTAAACTTAAAAATCCAAACCAAAACCCGATCCTAAACCCGAATTCGATTTCCTAAACCTAAACCTTAACCTATTCTCAATTCCCTAAACCTTAACCTATAACCTAACCTAAACCTAAATCTATAACCTGCACTTATAACCTAAACATAAACCTAAAAACTAAGTGTATTCTCAAATCCTTAAACTTAAACCTACACCTAATCCTAATCTCAACTCACTAACCTAAACCTACTCCTAAACTTGAAAACCCAAACCTAAACCCGATCCCGAAACCGAACCCGATTTCCTAAACCTAAACATTAACCTCTTCTCAATTCCCTAAACCTATATCTTATAACTTACACTAAAACCATAACCTAAACCTAAACCTAAACCTATAACCTATAACCTATAACCTTCACCTAAACCTAAACCTAAACCTGTAACCTATAACCTAAACCTAAACCTAAAACCTAAATGTATTCTCAAATCCCTAAACCTAAACCAACACCTAATCCTAATCTTAACTCCCTAACCTAAATCTAAACTTAAACTTGAAAACCAAAACCTAAACCAGATCCCGAACCTGAACCCGATTTCCTAAACCTAAACCTTAACCTATTCTCAATTTCCTAAACCTATAGCTTATAACCTAAAACGAAACCTAAACCTATACCTTAACCTAAACCTAAACCTAAAGCTATAACCTATAACCTAAACCTAAACCTAAAACCTAAACGTATTCTCAAATCCCTAAACCTAAACCTACTCCTAATCCTAATCTGAACTCCCTAACCTAAACCTAAACCTAAACTTGAAAATCCAAACTTAAACCCAATCCTGAACCCGAACCCGATTTCCTAAACCTAAACCTTAACCTATTCTCAATTCCTGAAACCTTAACCTATAACCTAACATAAACCTAAATCTATAACTTGCACTTATAACCTAAACCTAGACCTAAAACTTAAGTGTTTTCTTAAATCCTTAAACCTAAACCTACACCTAATCCTAATCTCAACTCCCTAACCTAAACCTAAACCTAAACTTGAAAGCCAAAACCTAAACCCGATCCCGAACCCGAACCCGATTTCCTAAACCTAAACCTTAACCTATTCTCAATTTCCAAAACCTAAAGCTTATAACCTAAACCAAAACATAAACCTATACCTTAACATAAACCTAAAACTAAACCTATAACCTACACATAAACCTAAAACCTAAATGTATTCTCAAATCCCTACACCTAATCCTAATCTCAACTCCCTAACCTAAACCTAAACCTAAACTTAAAAACCCAAACCAAAACCCGATCCTGAACCCGAATTCGATTTCCTAAACCTAAACCTTAACCTATTCTCAATTTCCTAAACCTTAACCTATAACCTAACCTAAACCTAAATCTATAACCTGCACTTATAACCTAAACATAAACCTAAAACCTAAGTGTATTCTCAAATCCTTAAACTTAAACCTACACCTAATCCTAATCTCAACTCACTAACCTAAACCTACTCCTAAACTTGAAAACCCAAACCTAAACCCGATCCCGAAACCGAACCCGATTTCCTAAACCTAAACATTAACCTATTCTCAATTCCCTAAACCTATATCTTATAACTTACACTAAAACCTTAACCTAAACCTAAACCTAAACCTATAACCTATAACCTTCACCTAAACCTAAACCTAAACCTATAACCTATAACCTAAACCTAAACCTAAAACCTAAATGTATTCTTAAATCCCTAAACCTAAACCAACACCTAATCCTAATCTTAACTCCCTAACCTAAATCTAAACTTAAACTTGAAAACCAAAACCTAAACCAGATCCCGAACCTGAACCCGATTTCCTAAACCTAAACCTTAACCTATTCTCAATTCCCTAAACCTATAGCTTATAACCTAAACCGAAACCTAAACCTATACCTTAACCTAAACCTAAACCTAAAGCTATAACCTATAACCTATAATCTAAACATAAACCTAAAACCTAAAAATATTCTCAAATCCCTAAACCTAAACCTACTCCTAATCCTAATCTCAACTCCCTAACCTAAACCTAAACCTAAACTTGAAAATCCAAACTTAAACCCGATCCTGAACCCGAACCCGATTTCCTAAACCTAAACCTTAACCTATTCTCAATTCCTGATACCTTAACCTATAACCTAACATAAACCTAAATCTATAACTTGCACTTATAACCTAAACCTAGACCTAAAACCTAAGTGTTTTCTTAAATCCTTAAACCTAAACCTACACCTAATCCTAATCTCAACTCCCTAACCTAAACCTAAACCTAAACTTGAAAACCCAAACCTAAACCCGATCCCGAACCCCAACCCGATTTCCTAAACCTAATCATTAACCTAATCTCAATTCCCTAAACCTATATCTTAAAACCTAAACCTAAACCTAAACCTGAATGTTAACCTAAACCTATAACCTATAACCTTAACCTAAACCTAAACCTAAACCTGTAACCTATAACCTAAATCTAAACCTATAACCTAAATGTATTCTCAAATCCTTAAACCTAAACCTACACCTAATCCTTATCTCAACTCCCTAACCTAAACCTAAACTTAAACTTAAAAACTCAAACCTAAACCCAAACCCGATTTCCTAAACCTAAACCTTAACCTATTCTCAATTCCCTAAACCTATATCTTATAACCTAAACCTAAGCCTAAACCTAAACCTTAACCTAAACCTGTAACCTATAACCTAAACCTAAACCTAAAACCTAAATGTATTCTCAAATCCCTAAACCTAAACCTACACCTAATCCTAATCTCAACTTCCTAACCTAAACTTGAAAACCAAAACCTAAACCCGATCAACTCGAACCTGATTTCCTAAACCTAAACCTTAAACTATTCTCAATTCCCTAAACCTATAGCTTATAACCTAAACCTAAACCTTAACCTATACCTTAACCTAAACCTAAACCTGTAACCTATAACCTAAACCTAAACCTAAAACCTAAATGTATTCTCAAATCCCTAAACCTAAACCTACACCTAATCCTAATCTCAACTCCCTAACCTAAACCTAAACCTAAACTTGAAAAGCAAAACCTAAACCTGATCCCGAACCTGAACCTGATTTCCTAAACCTAAACCTTAACCTATTCTCAATTCCCTAAACCTATTGCTTATAACCTAAACCGAAACCTAAACCTATACCTTAACCTAAACCTAAACCTAAACCTATAACCTATAACTTAAATATAAACCTAAAACCTAAATGTATTTTCAAATCCCTAAACCTAAACCTACACCTAATCCTAATCTCAACTCCCTAACCTAAACCTAAACCTAAACTTGAAAACCCAAACCTAAACCCGAACCCGATTTCCTAAACCTAAACCTTAATGTATTCTCAAATCCTTAAACATAAACCTACACCTAATCCTAATCTCAACTCTCTAACCTAAACCTAAACCTAAACTTGAAAACCCAAACCTAAACCCGATCTCGAACCCGAACTTGATTTCCTAAACCTAAACCTTAACCTATTCTCAATTCCCTAAACCTATAACTTATAACCTAAACCTAAACTTTAACGTATAACATATAACCTAAACCTAAACCTAAAACCTAATGTATTCTCAAATCCCTAAACCTAAACCTACACCTAATCCTAATATCAACTCCCTAACCTAAATGTAAACCTAAACTTGAAAACCCAAACCTAAACCCGATCCCGAACCAGAATCCGATTTCCTAAACCTAAACCTTAACCTATTATCAATTCCCTAAACCTATAGCTCATAACCTAAACCTAAACCTAAACCTTAACCTAAACCAATAACCTATAACCTAAACCTAAACCTAAAACCTAAACGTATTCTCAAATCCCTAAACCTAAACCTACACCTAATCCTAATTTGAACTCCCTAACCTAAACCTAAACCTAAACTTGAAAATCCAAACCTAAACCCGTTCCCGAACCCGAACCCGATTTCCTAAACCTAAGCATTAACCTATTCTCAATTCCCTAAACCTATAGCTTATAACCTAAACCTAAACCTAAACCTATAACCTAAAACCTAAAACCTAAATGTATTCTCAAATTCCTAAACCTAAACCTACACCTAATCCTAATCTCAACTCCCTAACCTAAACTTAAACCTAAACTTGAAAACCCAAACCTAAACCCGAATCTGATTTCCTATACCTAAACCTTAATGTATTCTCAATTCCCTAAACCTTAACCTATAACCTAACCTAAACCTAAACCTATTACCTGCACTTATAACCTAAACCTATAACTTAAACCTAAGCCTAAAACCTAAACCTAAACCTAAAATCGAAATGTATTCTCAAATCCTTAAACCTAAACCTACACCTAATCCTAATCTCAACTCCCTAACCTAAACTTAAACCTAAACTTGAAAACCCAAACCTCAACTCGATCTTGAACCCGGACCCGATTTCCTAAACCTAAACCTTAACCTTAACTTATTCTCAATTCCCTAAAGCTATAACCTATATACTATAACCTATAACTAGAACCTAAACCTTAACCTAAACCTATAACCTAATCCTAAGCCTTAACCTAAACCTAAACCAAAACCTATAACCTAAACCTTAACCTATAACCTATAACCTATAACTTAAACTTATAACCTATAACCTAAAACTTAATCCTAAACCTAAACCTAAACCTAAACCTAAACCTAAAACCTAAATGTATTCTCAAATCCCTAAACCTATACCTAAACATAATCCTAATCTCAACTCCCTAACCTAAACCTAAACCTAAACTTGAAAATCCAAACCTAAACCCGATCCTGAACCCGAACCCAATTGTTGTAATAATGTAACACAATCACATGGCAAGAAACAAGAATGTATCCCTTTTAACATATGCCCCTTTTTTACAAAGCTTTAATTTTTGTTGTTGTTTCTACTAACTTGAATTATAGCTTAATCACATGGCAAGAAACAAGAATGTATCCCTTTTAACACATGCCCCTTTTTACAGAGCTTTAATTTTTGTTGTTGTTTCTATTAACTTGAATTGAAACACTTTTTTGCATTATTTGCTTACATTAGTTTTATTTTAAAAAAGTGTTCACTTTTTTGAAAGAATTTTATGCAATTCTTTATGATTTTGAATTATAATGTTTCGTTGGTTTAACATTTTTTTTTTAGAAGAAAGACACAAAAAGAAAATTGTTGCTGATTTTTTTCCTTTTTTTTATTTATGATGTTAAACTTATATGTATTTATGCGTGGATGAATGTAATGTGGATATGATTGCTCGTGTTTGGATGGATGTAGTTTATATTTGGATGAATGTAGTTTATATTGGATTTACGTAGTTTGGGTTTAGATGGATGTGAATGTGAATATGATGAAATATATTATATAACAGGTGTATATCAGGAAGAATATGATGAAATATATTGTAACAGGTGTATATTGACCCTCTCAAATTTGAAAATGTGTTTTGAAGGCTCATAAGGGACGGTCCATGACAGTCCTTTTTAAGGATGGTCTGTGGCCGTCCTTTGAAGGCTCAAAAGAGACGGTCCATGACAGTCCTTTTTAAGGACGGTCCATGACCGTCCTTTGAAGGCCCATAAGTGACGATTAATGACAGTCCTTTTTAAGAACGGTCTATGACCGTCCTTTTAAAGGACGGTCCATGGCCGTCCTTTGAAGGCTCATCAGAGACGATTTATGACTGTCCTTTTTAAGGACAGTCCATAACCGTCCTTTTAAAGTTAAAAAGGATGGTCGATGGCCGTCCTTTGAAGGCTCATAAGAGACGGTCCATGACCGTCCTTTTTTCATCAATAAGAATGATGGTTTTCGACCGTCCTTTAAGTAATACGACACGTCAAAATTTGACGGCCCCCATGCGACGGTCCATGACCGTCCTTTTTGGTCATTTGAGACAGTTTTGAACCGTCCTTTTTTCACAATTTTGGCTTAGTGATGTCACGGTTGGCTTGATGTAGGAAAGGTAGAGGATGACTCTGTGAAGGGTTGCACAAATTTAGGCAGAAGAGTCCCCCGTTGAGCAAAACTGATCTAAACGTTCATAGCTTCCAATAACCATAACTTTGTAACTGGTTATCTATTTCACATGTATACTACGTTGGAGAGCTATCGACGAGCCCTACAGCTTAGAAAATCACTCAAGGTTCATTAGCTTCCAAACAACTTTGTAAAAATTAATTGTTTTAGAGATCAAATTATGACTTTAAGTCATAACTAACTATATTTCGTAAGTTCTATTTTTACTACTTTTTGGATTTTAAGAGTTCAGTTGTGATCCATAGTCTTTCTTCTGGTCATTTAAGTATTGTTCACGAGTTTTGGTAGGATTAGATGTATTTTTACTAATTGTAATAATTTTTACTATTTTCATGAAAGTGATCTATTTCAAGTGAAATTAGAATTCTAAGGCTTCTTTTGCTTGTACAAACACATGAAATAAATTATATGTAGACAGTACTTCCATTAATAATATCAATATTATTTGTTATTTTTTTAAAAGATTTTTCTTTTTATTATGGGTTCATGAGGTTACTTACTCATGCCTTAATGGTAGACTCACAAGAGTTTCAACACAAGGTCACGGGTTCGAGTACCCATTCCGGTGAAAAACCGTTGTGTTGTGAGTGTATGGGTGTGTGGCGTGTGAGTGCATGTGTTAAAAAAACAAAAGAAGTTGATCTCATGTCTTTCTCCATGCAGCCGCTATGTAGGGCTCCATAGAGCTCAGGTGTTGCACGATGCACATATGTGCTCCACCATGGTGTTGCTCCCTACTAGTGAGAATCTAAATTGACCCTTAAAATCGATGAATAAGATGGGCCCATCTATATGAAAATAGAGTTCTCATGGAATGTCGGTGTTGCATGATGGGGCCCATAAGGGCCTGATTTACACCATTAGATGTCACACTTGTTAGAGATCCAAGCCATTTATTGGTTGCCTTGTACCAATAAAAATGTTGTACTGCTAATGTGGTTATCATGCTTGTATGAGAAAAATTGTTGGTTACAACATAAAGTGCATCCAACTAAATTTTACACGTATACGCAGCTCAATGACTATACTTCCCTAATTCTTTCTATATGGAATACTAAGGACCCGTTTGGATTGTAAGTTACTTTACATAGGGTACTTATGTCTTAAATAGTTTATCTTGGTTTTTTATTTATTCAGCAAACAAGCATATTTGGTGAATAACATACTTATTATCCAAACAATGGTGATTGAGCGCCCACCATTAAAAACTTCCTAGGGCCCATGTAATGTTTATTTACTATTCATCTTGTATGAGGTCACATAGACCAGGGTGAAGGGTAAACAAAAATACCAACTTAATCCAAAACTTTTGTAGCCACAAGAAGTTTTTTTTAATGATGGGCGTTTAATCATCAAACCAGTCCCATAGATTGGTATGGTCAACCTTAGATTTGGATCTTCATGTTTTGGCTGATTCCCTAAAATGAGCCACCAAAATGGATGGACAGCATGGATATGCAACACATTTTCATTGGTCTGATTTACTAAGTAATTACCACCTCCTTAAGTTTACCCTACTTCAAGATGTTATGGTCTCCCTAACAAGTAACTTAAGTGAGTATATTTAATTATTAATATATACATTGTTGCATCCTCCAAACATTACATTTGCATTTCTTTCCCTTTTGGTAGCTACTATGTCTTCCAAACATACCGTAAGTTGAGACATTGTGATATCTTTAGTGGTGATTTGGAGTAGTAATTCACTAGTTAATTTCTAACCTCACCAGTAAGTGGACTAGGATATAAAGCTTTTAGGAATTAAGAAAATCCTTTTAAAAAAATTCTAAATCCTGTAGAGTAGAGACTTTGTACAAGTGCAGGCAGTTGGGGATGCTTAACCCCTTCCCTTACTGCCACTAAGGTCTTTAGCTAGAATTTTCGGTCATAGACCTCATCGAGAATCATCTTTAGTTGGAAAGTCTTCAACTCCCCAACTCAAGGTGATCCGATGAGTCTAGCTGACGGTGAATTCTAGACTTCCCTCAGCTAGTGACAACACCATATCTTTCGAACGCACTATTTTGAATCCATCCCATACCTGTCAAATCAAATTACATTATTTTTGAGAGGCACATTAGTCAAGTGTGCGTGCCCACATTGTGTGCAAAGTTGGCGTTCACACACATACATCGAGGTGGATCCACAGTCACGCCATGACCAAACACATTGTTACCTTGACCTAACTATGCTCTCTCTCTCTCTCTCTCTCTCTCTCTCTCTCTCTCTCTACCAAGGTGAACCCAAGACCACGTACGTACAACCAACTATGATCGTTGCTCCTAATAAATCCACCACATCCATTCGTTTTATCAGATCGTGTTAAGAGGTGGGCCTAAAATTAAGGTAAATTCAAAACTCAAGTAGGCCACGTGGTATGAAACATTAGGGAGGGCAATGCCTACCATTGAAACCTTCATTAAACTAGGCATTACCCACCGTAATGCAAACTAAGGTAAATCCAAAACTCAAGTAGACCACATGGTATGAAACATTAGGGCCGGCAATGCTTACCATTGAAACCTTCATTAAAACTGGCCATGTAGGCATGACCCACCGTAATGCAAACTAAGGTAAATCCAAAGTTAAGGTAAATCCAAAACTCAAGTGGACCACATGGTATGAAACATTAGGGACCGCAATGCCTACCATTGAAACCTTCATTAAACCTAGCTACGTAGGTAGTACCCACCATGATGCATGTTGAGAAATCCAACGTGTTCATCTGTTTTTCCAGCTCATGTTAGTAGGTGGGCCAAAAATTGAGGCAAATCCCAAGCTTAAGTGGGCCACATTGAAGGAAACAGTGGAGATTGAACGATCACCATAGAAATTTTCTCGGGGCCCACCATGCTGATTATATGCCATTCAAACTAGTGGACAGTGGATTATCAAAACAACATGGCAGGACACTCCAGTTTTTTTATCTCCTCCACTCTACCGGTGGGGGTTCAATAACACTGTTTTGAGCTGTGGCCCACTTGAGTTTTGGATCTTCGTTATATTCGGGCTTTTAGATTAAAATGAGGTCGAAGAATTGGTGTATGGGGTGGATTTCCTAGCAACATCACAGTGGGCCACAAGACAATCAGTGTGGTTTCAATAGTGGGCGTGTAATTACATTGTTATAAGTTGTGTGGTCCACTTGAGTATTCAATCTACCTTATATTCTTATATTTGAGCCCACTCTCTAAAAAAGCTGAATAAAAATGATTAACAAAATGAATTCCTCAAAAATATCACATTAGACTGTAAATTTTCTAACAGTGAGTAGTCCCGTTTTAGCAGTTGCTCTGATCTTTAAGCCTTCGGGTTCTCTCCCACGTGATATCCTGGCAGATTTGTGTCAATGGATTTGGCAACTGTACCAAGTACCAACATGGCACAGGTAAAAGATCTCATCCATTCATCATGTTTGAGTACACCGTGAGCTGTCTAAAGCAACCGTTGGAATTGCTTCGTGGAAGTTAAAGGTATAAATAAAAAAATAAAAAATAAAAACGGATGGAAATAAATTAGTCTTATAAGCTACTTATTTAATTTTAATAATTAAATTAAATTAAGAAAAGTAGCTTATTAACTTAACGTAACTTTAAAAAGCCCTAATTGTGCGGACTACCTACTGAATAGTCATACATGTGATATCCTAGGTGGATCATGCGAGGACCTGCATTCCATCATGATTCAAGACCGGTGAAAATAAATATAAAATAAAATAATAGAGATGTCTCAAACCTTCATCTAATAATAGTTCTCATACCAAAAGATGATCCAGTAGTCTGTATGGAAACCGTTCCATGCACCCAGTTGCATTGGACTTGTTGGAATCTAGATAATCTATCTGCACCGGCCATAAGCTCCAATCCACTCTTCTTTCACTGCTCTGTAATATTCACAGCAATTGGATGGCCCTGAACATCCTTGATTGGACTTATTTCCTTGAATGATCTTGTCCATCCATTTCTTCATGTGACCAGATAGACGGTTTGGATCATTCAATTTTCCAAAGGTAGCAGAAGACATGAATGAACTTGATGGAGCGTCCAGTTATATGATACGGATGGAAACAAGTGCCAAACTAACTCAGTGCATGGACAGGTTTCCATGCACTTAGCCCACTAGATGATATTTCATATTTTAAATAATTCGTACCAATGCATTGAAAAAAAAAAGACAGAAGGAAAGAAAATCTAAGGATATATCTAGAGGCTTGATAGTGGGGCCCACCCAAGGGCCAATAAAATAGAGTTCCAGTCGGATCTACTGATTTTGGTATCTTACTATACCGTTCCCTACAACGTGGTGCTCGGACCCACCGTGATGTCAATATCATTACATGGAAATGATATCTACACTCATCCTTTTGATTGATACAGTACATCATGCACGCAACCCTTCCTATCACACATGATGGGAAGTCATGAAGCGGATTGACTGTGGCAGAACGTGGAAGCTAGGTGGGCCCACCGTGATGTTCGTGAGAAATCCATCTCGTCCATCCATTTTTCTAGATCGTGTTAGGACACTTGGGCTAAAAAATGAAAAATCCATCCCGCCCATTCATTTTTTCAGATCATTCTAGGAAACAAGGACTAAAAGATGAGGCGGATCCAAAACTCAAGTGGGCCGCATTATAGGGAAAGTTAAGGATTGAATTTCCACTGTTGAAACATTCACGGGGCTATAGAAGTTTTGGATAGGGTTAATATTTTTGTGTTTTGAGTTTACCCTAGTAGGAATGATCTTATAAATAGTATGGATGACATATAAACCATCACGGTGGACCGACGGAGGTTTCGATGCTAATCATTTTCAAAACCATTGTTTCCCTGGATGCGGCTCAACATGATAAATTTCTCACAAACGTCACAGTAATCTCTTTTCGTCGGGAAGCTCCTGCCAAATGGTTCGCAGGCAATCCGCGTCCCGGTGGCACCGACCACGGATATGCCGTGGCCCAAGCTCTGTAAGACCCACCGTGATGTACGTGTTTTATCCGCACTGTCTATCAGTTTTTTGAACATATTCTACGGCACGATACCAAAAGTGATTCAGATCCAAATCTCAAACGGACCACGGAACAGAAAACTGTGGCAATTGAACGGCGGCCGTTAAAACTTCTTAGGGGCCACACAAGATTTGGATCCATTAATTTAGACCTGTGTGACCTTACGAATAGGTTGAATGGAAATTAAAACATCACGGTGGGCTTAAGAAGTTTTCAACAATGGGCATTTAATCAACTTTTTTCTGTGGTGTAGTCTACTTGAACTTTGGATCTACTTCGTTTTTGGGCTCATGCCCCGAAACAAGCTGAAAAAACGGATGGACTGCATGGATAAAACACACATCATGGTGGGCCCCACGTGGTGCCACAGGCAATCTGCTTTTGGGAAGTGATAACCTACGACCGGCTGCATGCTAACTTGTAATCCAACTCAATCTTTCCCGCCAATATGCCACTTGTCTGGAACATCTGGAGCGTGCATAAAGGTCATCTGGCACAGAAGTCAGGTGGTCCACTCATCAGGTTGACACGACTGTGTGTTGAGTCAGACAGCCGGTCGTCCATCACTTACTATGGTTTAGCCCATCTGGGCATAAAGGTCTGATTTTTGTGGCAAACGATTTTTTAACAACAGGGCCTGCCCTTTCCGCGGTACGGATGTCCTACACAAGTGGCACATTGGCTGGAAAAGATTGGTTTGCATGACAAGCTAGCAATCAGGCAGCTGTACGTGATCAGTTTTCTGATACAACAGCGAGATTCTGGCTATCCTGAATGCAGTTGCAGTGGGACGCATAAACACTACAGGTCAAGCCATCTGGACAGTCCAGTAGGTCCATCCCACACTTCTTGGACCGTTGGGCAAAAATTACAGATCAAAATATCATAATCCCACGGTCAACGGTCGAACTGTCTAGATCGTTGATGAATTGGTCCAGCAACAATTGGTACCATCCATTCGGAAGATCCCATCACGCATGATTTATGGTTCTAAAGAATCACTTTGATCAGACGATCCTAACCATCCCATCTGATTGCTAAAAGGACAACTTTTGTGGACAGGATTGTTCAATTGGAACCAGTTTTGCGCGATTGAGTAATTTTTTCATGATAGGATAAGAAGAGTACGCTGGACCCAATGGACAGTCCAGATCGATCAATTGGACTTTCCACGTCTACGTGTACGACTTGAGAAACTAGAAATCATAGTGCTCCGCAGATCAAGGACTGCACGTTTTCGCAATACAATATGATAGAGTAACTATACCATGTTCGGTTCAAACCGACCACAATGGTGTTGAGCCATCATAACCGTACGTGTGGCATGGATGACTGAACATCCAATCCTTAGCTTTTTTCCCAGGTGGTCCACAACATCGATGTTCTACGGACAAAAGAAAAAAGTTGCACGTGTTAGACAATTCTAGCTGGTGGATAAACTTGCGTTAACTTAGCATGTTTCGTGTAACCATTCATTTAAGAACGCCGATCGGATGGTTAGGATCTGCCAATCTGTGCAATTCGTGGACTATGACCCGTATGAATGATCCAGATGCTTGCGCTGTGATGGGTGTGGCATACATGTACAAGATCTGAGACAATCATTAAGCAGAAACCAACATGGATGGGTAATGGTCCAAAATCCGGGCTGATCAGACGACCCTAAATACTCGCTCGATCTGAGGAGAAGTGGGAAGCGTCCATTTTGTCCTATTTTGATCGAGTGGTTAGGTTTGTTGGCTGGCCTGATTTTTGGGCCACACAATATTGAAGAGACCTTGCTGAACTTATGCATCTCTGCCATGTGTACCCATGGGAATAGTGACATAGCAGGGAACGAGTAAGCCGTACGTATGCATTGGCATTCACACGAAAATGAGGAAAGACTTGGCTGCTCACACGTGCGTACGTGGCACCTGCGCGAGATCTAGCCGCTCCGCCCCGTCAAGCTGTCCTCGTACGTAAATTAAAGAGCCCAGTATAATCTGCTCATCTTGTAGATATTTGTGTTTTCCCTTCATCCATTTACGTGTGATATCATGAATAGGTAAGGTTTCAACGGTGGAAATCGTTATTCTCAATGTTCCCTGTGGTGTGGTACACTTGAGAGTTGGGTATACTTCAATTTTAGGCTCAACCATTAAAATGAGCTGGGAAAACCGCTGGACGGCATGGATAAACCACATACATTCATGTGTGCCTAAAAAAGTTTACTCAGTACAATAAAAGGGGACGGAGTTACTCATTACGCAATCCGATTTACATCTGGTATCGCAAGACACGTACGCTGGATGTCAACTGCTTGTTAAATTCTGTTTACTTTTGCAGGTTTGGCCCACCAATTTTGGACCAGAATCCTCTAATATAACTGTTGTAAGACAACTCTGTGGGGCCCACAACGTTCTGCGTATCAGATCTACTCAGTCCATTAGATGCATCTTACTAAGTTAGGCCTTAGGACAAAAATTCAGCCTCTACACGACTCGGGTGAGCCAGACTGAGTTATTTACTTGGAGCTGAGTTCTGGATGGGGCGGATTTTTGTGTGTAGATATAATAAAAAGTAGCCCATTGGACCGACAGACCTCAGGGTTTTTACACGGTGCGTCCAACAGGTGTCGTAGAGGATTCATCATTCAATCCGCAATTTTTGATCCAGCACCAATAATTGCGGGGCCCACCTTTTACTGTCTAACTCCTCATCTCCCTGCACCTATCATGTATGGCCCATCACACAAAATATTCCACCATTCTACCATCTTAGTTGTCAATTTGGTGGCCTGCAAATTTGCACGGATTCAGCGGTGTTGAAAAAGAAAAACAAAAAGACAGATAAATATTCCACTAGGGAACATTTTCTGAGACATGGTACACTCAAAATATGTCTCATCAGATGAACGGTTTGGATTACATAGAGGTGCGTTACACCTATATGTTTGCTAGACGAGCATAACTGCAGATATATTTGACTCAGGTAATGAGATTATGTGAATTTCAATCAAGACGACTCTTTCTATGCCCATCGCGTCCGTCCGTCTCTACCGTTTTCTCATGGCTGGTGATAGCTAATCGGAACCATCTATCTGATTTTTCGTAACGTTAGGACACAATTGAAGGATTTGATTGTTGGATAATCATGTCTATGCAGTTTCTGCAAAAGATGGTATGAAATAACTTGAAATGACATGGTCAAATTAAGAATAAAAACCAGATTGATGAACGGATTATAAATTTGATGGTACGAATACGTCAATATACACTGGATAGACGGCCTGGATCAGCATAAAGTTTTTCATGGTGTAAAGTAAGGTAGGATGGATGGAAGGTTGTCTGTCCATCCTTGTATGGTTGCAAAACCCATCTATTGACAACCACCGTTAAATTGGCGCGGAAATTAAAACTTTTTTCTAATCTCTTCTAGGTGGTCAAAGGAAAAGGCGAAGGCGACGTTAGCGTGCATCAGAGTGGTGGACCCCACACAGTGGAAGAAGCGGTGCAAATCCATCATTAGGGAAGCCAGCATCATCATTTGCACGTGTCTGTGGACCCCAGTCTACACCCCTACACCGAATAACACTAACAATGCCCCCACACGAAATAAAGGAGAACCAAACAAACTGTAGCTTTAAAATCTAAATGCTTTCATCCTCATGCCCTCCATTTCCTCTCCTTTTCTCACTTTTCAGCACTTACACGTGCTCACTTGCTACCGCTCTCCCACCCCACACGTGCCAGTGCATGAGATCCGGGGCTCTCATCAGGTGGGGCCGAAAAAGGTACACTCCCCAGAACGTCGATTAGATACTGACAGGTTGAGTAGCCAGACTCGCTACTGAAGTCACGTCACCAAGTTCTGTGGGGCCCACCATGATGTATGTGTTGTATCTACACTGTCCATCCATTTGGAGAGATCATTTTAAGGCATGAGACAAAGAATGAGTCAGATCCAAATCTGGAGTGGACCCCACCACAGAAAACAGTGGGGAGAGAGATGCCCACCGTTGAAACCTTCCTAAGGTCCACTATGATGTTTATCTGAGATCCAACCTGTTTATAAGCTAAGACAGACATGAAAGAAGGGAAAAAACAAATTTCAGCTTGATAGAAATTTTTAATGGTGAGCGTCCCTCTCCCCACTGTTTTCTATGGTGGGGTCCACTCCAGATTTAGATTTGACGACTCATTCTTTGTCTCATGCCTTAAAATGATCTCTCCAAATGGATGGACGGTGTAGATACAACACATACATCATAGTGGATCCTACAGAACTTGGTGACGTCACTTCAGCAGCGAGTTGGCTACTCAACCTGTAAGGATCTAATCCGCGTCCCACTCCCCAGGCCAGGAACCACAGTCGCTCATCATCTGCTGCACCCTGCGCACCACCAAGTGACATCCAAACCGTCCTTCTAAATGGAGTTCAGGCATTGTGGTCCACTCATCAAGTGGGCTACACGTGGATGCGGTCGGTTATGTTTTCCACCGCACGTGTCGAGATCATAGTTGCTCATCAGGCATACGTGTGCTGTCGAGTACAGTAACGAGTGCACGGGTGCACTCACACATGTGTAACTTCATTATTATCAAGGTCTAAGTTCAACTGGTTGGACAATAAGTTACAGTCAGTCCGACATATAACTTCTAACCTGTTATGCTTGTGCTAAATCTAACCCGTCCAATACATTGCCCGTACCACGTGGGTAACATATGTCAAAAAATTCATCAATATCTACTTATCCAGAGAATCACACGTGTAACTTTGTTTTTACTATCAATTGGCCATACATTGTTTTCTTTTTGATACGGCCCACCTGATGAGAGGATGGGGATGATTTTTAATGATTTTCATTGTTGTCCAACCTGCTGAAAGGTTTGGATCTCATATGAAGTGACAGTTTCGAAGTTATTCACTGGGTATTAAAAAAAATAAAAAATAAAAAATCACGGTCCAACCAGTTGGACTCGTGACCTTCTCATTGTTATGTGTGGATCCATCTGATTTTTGCAAAACCTCTTCAAACGATGGCCACTACTTATTGGACTGGTTAGATTTCCCACAAAATGAAAGTTTGGAAATTATTTGCAGGTTGGACAGCAACTAACGGTCCAGCCGGTTGGACTTGAGACCACCTTATTATTATAAGTTGTTTTTTCAAAGAGAGCGGTGTTCGTGTGTCATCTTCTCATACTTTTTTTCTACACGCTTTTTATCTCATTCCATGGAAGCCTTTTACATTACTTGGAAATTGCTCGAAAAGGATATGTCCAAAAAACACTGTTTGTTGGCCAAAATGCATTCCAAAGCATTGCCATTTGTATTTCCATCATTGCAAATCCTATTCCTTCCCTTTGGTTTTGACTGCTAAGTCTTTGCAAGATAAAAGAAAGAGACCCTGCGTGATTTGCGCAGCCACATTTTCAAGTGGTGCCACCTGGTGGCAAAACTGCCAATGTGTCACACGTGTGCATTATCCAGGCTGTTTGCTTTATAAACCCTTACCATGAAAACGTCCCACACCAAGAATTGGAATGCCCCAACTCGTGGGATGGAAAGATGTGCAAGTTTAATATTGACCATTGGTTGTCTTTCCTAACCTGTGTGTCCCATTTGAGAAGTGGAGTTGTTTGAATTTTGGAATCGTACATGTTCTCGTAGGGTTACGTCCAATGAATGCTTTGGATCTCAAATGCTCATGCTGCAGATGCACTATATTAGATGGGCCTTGCCATTTTTGAGAGGATGGAGGTGGAGCCATTTAATTGGTTGGGGGTTTTAGAGGGAGAGGGGGGGTCATGGGCCATGATCACATTCAAGCAAGCTGTCACGTCGTGTAAGAAAAAAGGGACGCATGTGTGCTCCTAAAGAGGGTTGGTTAGAAATGTAATGGATGACAGTCGAGGCACGATTGTGAAGTGATGGCACTACTACTCTTGTAAGGGCTTTTTCTTTTATCACTTGAGGCAAATGTCTATGACTTAATTTGACTCTTCCCACTCTATAACTCCTCCTGTCCACCCTATTTTCTAGGGCTTTCAATGGGCCTGGCCCACCTTTGACGAAATTGGAATTCGGAACTGGCCCAAAAGAATCATTTCGAAATCTGTGCCGTAAGTTCTTAAACTTGGTGAGTCAACTCAGATCTCGTCCGAGTCAACTCGACCTGGACTGAAATTGAGCTGATTCATGCTGGTGTATTCAACTCTGTTCAGACTCGACATGACTGGTTGAATCAGCTCATTTACTCGGTCGACTCGATGCGACTCAGCATGTCTATAGCTGAGTCAACTCGGATATCGAGTTGGGTTGAGTTTTTGTGTTTTTAAACAATGGTTAATGCCAAAAAATCCAGACTGGTCATCGCCAGTCTTGATCTTTTCAGGCTGCATGCAATTGCCTGAGCTCGAGGCTCATCTAGGCCTAGCATGGTTTTAAGACTTGTCTGAGTTGACTCGGTCTTTGTCGGACTAGATCTGCTTCGAAACAATGGGTCGCCTGGATGAGTCACCCCCAACTCAGGCAAGCTGGGTGATTCACCCCCAACTCGACCAAATTGTAACTTGACTCGAGACTAGATGAGTCTGTATGAGTTTCAACTTGACTCGAGACTGGACAAGTCTGTCTGAGTTTCTTCCTAGTCTTGAATCCATGAGGCCTGGCCCATGTTCTAAACTTGGGCCGAGTCCAAGCTGGCTCCTTAGCATAGTAGGATTGGACCCGCTGCTGTGGATATGGGCTTGGCCCATTTGATTCTTCATAAGGTTTTCTCTGGCCCAACTAATTATCGAGCTCAACTATGCATCTACAGGGATTCAGGCCCAACTCGTTAAAGTCTATTTTGTTTTATTTTAGTTTACTTAAGAGTGGTCGTCCAAATCCCTTGGGCTGCAGAATACGAAAGTAATACAAATAGAGGTCAAATCTCGTTTTCCGGGCATGGGACCCACCATTGGGGTGATTCGTGATGGGACCCAGATTTTTGCATGGATAACTAATGTGCACCACCCATCTGATTCGAAACTACAAAGTACAATGTTCGTCAGCCAATACTTTTACGTGATTGGCGGCCTTCAAACAGATGATTAGAAACAAAAGAATCGTGGATTGTTCTAAGAGAGAGAAAGTATTCAAACATGAGACTGAATTGTCCAGTGATTCTCTCATCCTTACATCTTTCGGGCCCTACAATTGGCGTCACATACATAAAAGATCACATTGATCGGGTTATCCTAGCCTCAGATTGGAAGATGTTTGGGGATTGGATTACGAAAAAGTCAAACAAGCTTTTGATGTTAACTGTCAGAAATCGGAACGAATCCTCTACAAAACACTGGGGCCCACTATGCTGCATATGTAAAATCCATTCCATCTGCCAGAATTTATCCTCGATTCTAGGACCTAGGGCAAAGATCAGAGAGATCCACAACTCTTATGGACCACACCACAGAGAACAATGGTAATGGGATGCTAACCATGGGTTCGTGTGCGGGGGCCACCATGGTGTGTATCTTTCGTCAAACCTGTTAATCAGATGTAACTCATCAGGCGGAAGTGAAAATTCAGAAATCAGACTTTACCCAAATATCAGGTCGGGCACACCGAGTGAACTAACAGGTTTTCGCAGCGGTTTTACACTGTTCCCACTGTCGTAGCCCATCAGGGTCTCTATCCAGCTGATCTTTTATATGTAAGGTGCTATTGTTGTTCAATGTTTGGCCACAGGTGTAACGGTCCCAATTCAGTCAAAATGTGTGCAATAGGCTTGTGACCCCATTCACCAAACTAACCACGTTAGGATCAGACTGTTGGCGGTAGGTTAGGTTTTCAGCTGTTGGAATGAACACGCGGAATTGAAATTGCGGCTCAAGCTCAATTCAAACTGAACAACTATGACGCGGTATTGAAATTGCGGCTCAGGCTCAATTCAAACTGAACAACTATGACTAGGTGTCAAAATAGATAGACATGTAGTGTATTACCGAGATCTAATAAGATCGGCCGCCTATTCAGCCACTCTCTTGTGTAAACAGGAATGGGCGATGTTTAAAGTGTGGAGTTCGTCCTCTGATGATGGGTTATACCGACTTTTCAATACAGATAAAGTAAAATGAGAAAGTGATTCTTACAATCAGTCAGGAGGAACAGCTGCAAAACACCTTTCTGAGTGAAGAATTGAATCTAGCATGTGAGAGTAGACTCAAATTACAGGTAAAATTACAAGCTACTTGATTAACGCTACAGATTACACTACGGAATATAAACAGCAAGCTAAAAGTATAGGATTACACTAAGGCATGTGATTTGTTTGACAAGAAAAATAAAGGATTACACGGAATGTAAATTGATTGGTAATTGAAATGATAATTGATAGATAATGTTTGGTTTAATTGGGTTGGTATGAGATGAACTCTTCATGCTGAATTCTTTTTCTATTTATAGTCTTGATCTGGTCATCTAGATCTTCTCACATTCTAACGGTTGTTATAAATGTTCACCACTGCTTGACTTCCTCTGTTTCTTCTTCTGTCATCTGTCCTATAACTTCTCCTTCACGATTGCTCTTCTATCGGCCGCTTAAACAATGACGTAGCATTGTTCGATACGTTCCAGCTGTTATTACTAAGAAATCTTCTTCATGTATCTCCGCAAATCTTTAAATACACCATGTGGACCTGTACAACTTAAACGTGATCTATTCCGATTGGTTCTCATGAGGAATGGCACTAACCCTCATTAATGCGGCATTTATCATCCGTCATAGCTTCACCTTTATAAAAAGGTGAAAGCGATGTGCGACACCCTCATTAATGTGTCATTTTTTATCCACAAGTGGCAGCAAGCCAATAATCGCCCTTGACCGATTCATTGTAACATGTCAGCGATGGTCATTCTTTATCGAAGCAAGAGTCGAACCCTGTGTCGACACATGTTCTTGCATTGTTTCCCACAAAAAATCGCAATGATACCCTAATAAATGCTCCCTTACCTCGACCAATATAGGCGTCATTTCGAAATCATTTCATTCTTACGCCTTCATTTCCTCTTCTCAAAGTAACTTCAAACTTCAACCCTTCCTTAATTGATGGCTACCTCCTCATCTTCTTCACCATCATTCCAGCAAAATGATCTTGTTATGGTGATGGATGCTCTTTCTCAGAAATGCATCGACAAGAAAGTTTTCAAATTGCCCATTGGAGATTACTATTGCATGGGCCCGGCTTTTACTCCAATAGCGGGCGTTAAAGAAGTTAGTATGATGGATGCTTTGTTTCTAATCTATCCTAGTGAAACTCTGTTGATCCAATCAGAAAAAATCCTGGTCCTTCTAATGCTCTAAAGAACCCCTCGAGAATGGCCAAAAACCCTTCTTAAATGGGACTTTTGGTTCATTCGTGTCTCATCTCAATATGACATAACATGGAGAGAATTGGGCATCTATGAATACATCAAGCTTTCCATCTACGACTATCCTTCAAATCCCACTATTCTCGTTGTAACTTCAAGATTCTAGAGCTCTTCTGCTAACACATTCTTCTTTGGTTCTGGTCCCATGAGTCCAATCATCTTCGACATCACGGCTTTAACTCAACTTCTCTCTTTTGGTGAAGCCGTTTATTCAGGTTTCACACAGAAAGAGACCAAATGCTTCACAAACAAGGTGATGTAGAGTGGGTCGTGGACACTTTCATCTCCAAGATGGACAAGAGAAGGCCCAATCAGAGGCGGAAGTGATCAGGATCGTCAAAATCCTAAAATAGGCATATCTCGTAAACCAGATTGAGTTATTCGATGTACCATATATGATTTTGGGGTAAGAGAAGCTACTTTAACCACCCAACCTGCAATGTCAGGTTGCCCACGCCAAATTTTTGAGATTTCATTAGATCGATGGTTGAAGATCCTTTTTAATTTCATTTTTACTATATATAGTAAGTATTAGTTCAATCATAACTCTTCATCCTTTAAGCTTTAGGAGTTGTGCCCAACATAAAAAGGGCTTAGAAAATTTAGGAGAACAACGTGGTTAGGCCAAATAGGACACTTACATTTTTGGCAGAAAACCACAAAGTCTAGTAGAAATCATGACCATCTATAAATAGTAAGTTTACTATTTATAGTAAGTCACATTTTTTAGGGAGTTAGAGTTGGAGTTTGATTCTGAAATTTCTTCCTATGTTTGATATCAGTATTTAAAGGGCTGCAAATTTGTTCCTATCATTTATCAATTAATTTTTGAATTTATTAGAATTTATTTCTATTTTTTATTTTTCCTTGTGGATTCAAGGAATCATTATGGAGTCCAGAGAGCTTTGTGGATTCGGAGTAGTTATCCTTGAGGAAGATAGTGATCGACCTCATCATGTCCATCCTTACGTCATAAGGCCGGTAAAGCCTATTCTCACTTTTTACAGGCCTACTGTAATCTCAGTGGACCAGTCAATTACGATGAACACACAACTTTCCTTCTACTTTGGATTTTTCATCACCTGCTCTACATAACTGTCCTACAAGTCACCATTGAATGCATTCATCTGGCTGAGGCCCTCGCTCAAGGTCGAAAACTTACTTTGGCACCTTTTGTACTCGACCACTTGTAAAGGGGTATTTATGAAGTTGCTGCCAAAGGTCTATTTCTTAGATGTAAGGCTTGTATCCTAGTCCGTATCATTTCGTAGACTCTTGGGATCCTCCCGGTCGAATTCCAGCAACCCGCGACCTTTAATCAGCGTTTGCGCGCCACCTTAAGTCGCATCATGTATAGCTGAGTCGACTCGACCCGAGACTTGTACCCTAGCGACCGCGCCGTCATCGCAGTTCCAACGCCGCGTCTGGCGCGTCGATGCGAGACCCAGGCCAGGAGTTGTGGGCACACGCATATTTTGAAAAAATGCCACGCATTTGCAAAGCCCAAGGGAATCTCTACCAAATATCAAATCAATTAATCAATGTACAAATCAAGTACATATCCCATCATACCTATCCCTCTATAACACCCCGGATTTTCGCTACTTTGAATTTGCCAAAAATCCTTTAATTTTTTTTTTGTAATAACTAGCCACGTCATCACTTACAGACCCTTGACACTCAAGATGGGCTTATATATGATTGGTATCGATAAAAACCGTAAAAATAGAATTGATCGACCGTAGAAGACTAATGAATCCAACCGATCACTTAAACATCGAGTTCAGCCCATGATCTGTTCACATAGGGCCTAAATCTAACCGAGCTGCCATTGACTAATCAAACTACCGTAACTTAACTAGAGATCTACCCATACTCGAGCCAGCTATGGGTCGAACCTTAATTAATAAACCAAATCAATCCAGTTACTCTTTTAGCCAAAAACTGACGGTTTAGAGTGATCATAACCGAATCACCATTTTCGCTAATTTCAAATAGGCCATACCGTGAACTTAGTTAATCCATGCCTCAACCACTGTGCCCAAGAAATTTCTTTACCCAATTGCCCCGATTACCCAAACAAGATCTAGATCGCTCGTTAGTGGGCCGCTAGTTTTGAAATTATAGAGTAATGTCCATCCCACTGGGCTTGTGGTCTATCGCGGACAACAGATTTAGATGATGCCTGTAAATAGACGATTTATGTTGTCAAGTCAGCACTTGTAAAGTGTAACTCGTCCTAGCACAAGCCTAAAATCTGAATTTTAAAACAAATGGGCCCGCCACTTATACACAGCTTTCCTTCTGCTTTGGATTTTCCATCACCTGCTCTGCATAATTGTCCTATAAGTCACCACTGAATGCATTCATCTGGCTGAGGCCCTCGCTCAAGGTAGAAAACTTACTTTGGCGCCTTTTGTACTCAGCCACTTGTACAGGGGTATTTATGAAGTTGGTGCAAGGGTTTATTTCTTAGATGTAAGGCTCGTATCCTAGTCCGTATCATTTTGTAGACTCTTGGAATCCTCCCGGTCGAATTCCGGCAACCCGCGACCTTTAATCAGCATTTACGCGCCACCTTAAGTCGCATCATGTATATCTGAGTCGACTCGACCCGAGACTTGTACCCTAGCGACCATGCCATCACCGCAGTTCCAACGCCACGTCTCGCGCGCCGATGCGATACCTAGGCCAGGAGTTGTGGGCACACGCATATTTTGAAAAAATGCCACGTATTTACAAAGCCCAAGGGAATCTCTACCAAATATCAAATCAATTAATCAATGTACAAGTCAAGTACATATCCCATCATACCTATCCCTCTGTAACACCCCGAATTTTCGCTAATTTGAATTTATCAAAATCCTTTAATTTTTTTATAATAACTAGCCATGTCATCACTTACAGACCCTTGACACTCGAAATGGGCTTATATATGATTAGTATCTATAAAAACCGTACAAATAGGATTGATCGACCGTAGAAGACTAATAAATCCAACTGATCACTTAAACATTGAGTTCAACCCATGATCGGTTCACATAGGGCCCAAATCTAACCGACCTGCCACTGACTAATCAAACTACCATAACTTAACTAGAGATCTACCCATACTCGAGACAGCTATGGGTCGAACCTTAATTAATAAACCAAATCAATCCAGTTACTCTTTTAGCCTAAAACTAACTGTTTAGAGTGATCATAACTGAATCACTATTTTTGCTAATTTCAAACAAGTCATACCGTGAACTTAGTTAATCCATGCCTCAACCACTGTGCCCAAGAAATTTTTTTACCCAATTGCCCCGATTACCCAAACAAGATCTGGACCGCTCGTTAGTGGGCCGCTAGTTCTGAAATTATAGAGTAATGTCCATCCCACTGGGCTTGTGGTCTATCGTGGACAACAGATTCAGATGATGCCCGTAAACAGACGATTCACGTTGTCAAGTCAGCACTTGTAAACTGCAACTCACCCTAACACAAGCCTAAAATCTGAATTTTAAAACAAATGACCCCACTACTTAGCGTAATAAATTAGGACATTTCAGCCACCGAATTCCACGCAAATTTACACCATACGTTGAAGATATTTCTTTGCACTTGTCCGTAAAATCTAACCATTGATCGAGATCAGTGACTGTTGATCGCAAACTGGACCATTCCGGCAAAACCCCGTGCCTGTTTACTGTCAAACTTTACCTAGCCCTTCATCAAGCCATGTGGCACCTATTTCTTGAGTTAAATGGGCTAGGGACCCATCAGGGCAGCCCTAATGATTAAAAAAAGGGCCCACAGGGCCATTGGGGGAATTACACTAAACTGTAGGGTCAACTGAAATAATTCTGGGCATATAAAGTCCAGTCCTCTCTCCCTCATTTGCTGAGATTTCAGTAGCCGAAATTCAGAGAGAGAGAGAGAGAGAGAGGTGAGGGTGAAGAATTGCACCTTGGTGCTTGAAGATCGCAACTCTCGCACCCATTGCCCTTGCAACTTTGAAATTTCGATCCTACCACTGTAGAACCAAGCTACACTCGATCTAAGGTAAGAATCAGATGTCGACCCATTTTTTCCTAATAATCAGTCACATGCATGCATCCTACCACCATTTTCTTGTAACTCACGGCCCGACATGTCGAGTTTACGGACCTGACGATGTTAGGAGCTTGCAAAAGCTTTCGGTCGACAATAAGTGCAGACCATTACCTTTAGGTGGCTAATTATCGCGCCTAACATAGGCTTAATGAATGTGTTTGGTGAATTATTAGTGCGTGTGGCTGAATTTTCATTTGGATTGCGTATATAGGATAATGGACTAGGAATTATTAAAATTATGGGAGGGAATTCGGCCTTAATATCCCAAATACGTGACTTATGCATTTACATGCTCATGTAGGGTGAAAATATTTAAATTTTTCCAAATTACTGCTAGTTGATTGTTGATTCCCTGAATTGGTGTTAACTATGCTTCAAATGATAACATGAATTGCTGTAAATTGGTAATTAGTTATTGATTTTTGATTATATAATTAATTATGTTTGAGTGAAGGTATGAAATGTTGCAAATCGGTTGATTGGTTGAGTTACCTTAATATTCGATGTACGGCTGAATTGAGTGCTTCATGTTGATCTATGGAAGATAAACTTCGGTGTATTGTTATATGACTGCTCATGTGATGTATAGGTTGGACTATGATATGCATAATCTGTAAATTTGGGGGAGCTTTGCATGTTGTTGTCCATCTTGTTACAATTGTTGGAATATGTTAAACATGATCCTCGTAGTTTGGTGAAGATTGCTCTACTGTGATCCATGTAGAATGTTGGATTTTGTTGCCATTTGTGAAATTATTTTTGAATTTGCTGAATTTATGTTATCCATTTGTGAACTTGTCCTCTCATGGATTGGCCAATAACTGAAAATTATTTGGGAATCTCATTGTTGGATCAGCCCACAGGTGAATTTGGCCCGACTAGTTAAGCTGTAAATTATCTCAAGCCGTTTAGTTTATAGTTCAACTTGTGGGGGCATAGTGACTCTTGGGTCGGCCATCCTTGACATTAACCATGTTTAATCACGCCCATATGAACTTGAAGTACCCTAAGACCTTTACGCCCACTATTAATTGTAACTTACGGCCCATAAGACTCATGAGCCGGGGATGGTGGTATGAGACACTATGCCCGTACTGTTGGCCTACGCTAGGGTGACGAGCCTCCCCATAGTGACCAGTGAGCACCTAGACTCATGAGCCGGGGACGGTGGTATGGGACACTGTGCCCATACTGTCAGCCTATGATGGGGTGATGACCTCCCCATGGTGACCATGAGTAGGACATTTAAGTTCCAATTGTTTACATCAATGATGATACTTCTTTTCGGGATTGATGACCCCATATAGGGTTAAGGGTCCTAAGAGTCGCATGACTATGGCTCCTAAGCCGCACGATTGAGTTAGGGCAATAACTCCACTAAGCGTATTTCGATTTTCCCAACCTGCTAGATGAATGAACCTAATTAACCAACCAGGCTAACATATTTCACAACATTGCATTATTATTATGGCGATTATGCAGTCGAGGTCACAAATTGAGGGAGTGTTGATCATTGCGAACGTAAGATGTCGTTGCTTGAGGGAGCGTTGGTGGTGAGGAGCATGTATCATATCATAACCATGCATTTTCCTTAACAGCAATATCTAGGTTTCTATACTATTTATTGTTCATTAAACGTATTTTATGCATGATAATTTGTGTAGCCTATTGCTAATGGTACCACTGAGTTAGCTTGTAACACCCCGATTTTTAGAACGCGAGTACTCGACTCGCATTCCAAAAACCAAGGAGTTATCTAATAACAATGGTAATCAATAGGTAAATCAAAGTACAAATAGCGAAAATGAAACATAGCATAGATATGATCTCAAAGCGTAAACAATATCCTAGCCCACTCAGCTGGGGGCTAATTACAAAACTTCAAGTTTCTAAATGTACTGAAATAATCATGAAGGGCTATTCTACTGGTTTAGCCCAAAATAAGCAGCTGCCTCCTGTTGCGGCTCCTCGTTATAGAGCTCCTCCTTGACCGCCACTACCTCCAGATCTGCCACGTATTCATCGCCTCTTGTACCTACGTCCTCTGTACTGTTGAACATTTATAAATGAGTGGCCAGCTCAATGTGATCTCCCCTCAAGATTACACACCGCCGCCCTAGACAATAAATAATATAAAACATACAGGCAATTCAAAATACAGTAGATGCAGTCTTGTTATGTGCATGAATGCATGAATGCAATCATCACTCTAGGGATGCTCATCCGCGCGGACATTAGGGTCATCACCCATGTAATCATTATCCCAGGAAAAGCATTCAAATGGACATTGGGCTCATCACTCATGCAATCATTGTCCCAGGAAAAATATCTAGACGAACATTGGGCTCATCACCCATGCAATCATTGTCCTGGAAAAGACATCCAGACAGACAAATATGTACATCACGTACGATAGCATTAGATGCTGGTCTGTGCCATTTATGTATGATTATTCAATCAGTTATTAGTTCAATTCCACTCAGCCAATTTAATTGAGCTCATGGTCACTACGGGGAGCTCGTGGCCCAGCGTAGGCTGACAGCTTGGGCATAGTGTCCCATGACCACCATCCCCGCCCATGAGACTACTGCCTTAGGGTGTGTGTAGGACCCATAACACGTAGCCAATCTATTCAATGTGAAGGGGCCACCACCAATGCTGACTGGGAATGACATGTCAAAAATTTTAAGTATAACAATTAAAATATGACGGCATAAATGGTTCAAAAACGAGTAAACAACGATATTTAAAAGGTTGCAAGGTTCATCCTAAGTCAGTTAGGTGAAACCACACATGGATAGTAAATCCCCTAATCAAATGCCAACAACCAAAACCTCCATGTCAGGGGCATACTTGTATTGCAACTAATCTAGTTACACCCTAAGCACAGACTCTCCTTTGATAGAGTTTCCTATGGAGAGATGCCAATAATGTGGGACTTACAATCAATACGATCTCGTAGAGATCTAGGCGTGCTTAGATATTCAAAGTAAAACTCATGTATGTGAACAGTTCAGGAATCATGTAATCCTAACTTATCATGTTAAAAAGCCTACATCATAATTAAACAACAAGTACCCTAGCAAGTTCGAATCATGTTTCTAAGTTAAACTAATTAGCGATTCAACAGGTCCTAAGAGCATATGATAGATTGGTCCTATGACATGTGACAATATACTCTAAACATACTTACAATCGTTAACCAATGATAAATAAACTATGAGGCATGTGTCTACTTCAACAAGTTGAATGATCATCTGCTCCTATGAGATCATTTACAACTATGATAAAAGACTACTTCTAATCTAGTTTAGAGATGGAAAGCTCAAGGGGAAGAAAGTCAACACCAGACAAATAGCAGTGTGCCCCTTGCTCTAAGTGATTGCGAATGCCTAGCTGCCCAATATCACAAGAGTGGCCTCATGGAGTCATTCATAATACAATAACTAGTGTTAGGAGGCATTCCCATCTATAGAATGAATAGGACTGGTAAGGGCTCGATGGTTAAGGGAACATGGGCTTGATTCATGATGACCAGGCCCACCTATCTTGACCTGATCAATGGGCCTAGGGTACGCCCAATGTTCTTGAGGATGAGGCCTGAACTGAGCCTGGATGGCCCCATCTTGCTGCCCATTAAGGCCCACTACCTTGTAGTGCAGCCCGTAGCAATTCAAGTAAGGCCCGCTGCAATGCGCAGTGCAACCCATAAGTAGGTACAGCCCAAAGGCTGGCTGGGTTAGCCACCTTAGGCCTAGAACTCGTTGCCCAGCAAATCCTGGGCCTGCCCCATGCCCAGAGGACGGCCACCTACCTGATGCAGGGAGTGGCCCACCTGTTTTCAACAGGGTGCGGCTCACCAAGGTGTGAGGTGCAGCCTAGATGGATGTATGGTACGGCCTACTTGTTTTCAAATAGGGTGCGGTCTACAACATCTGTGGTGAGGCCCATCATTACGTGAGGTGTAGCCCACAGCAGGTGAGGCCCACCACGATAGAACGTGGCCCACTGAGATGTGTGAGGAGGCCTATCAAACAGACGCAGGGCCCGGGCTACAAGGCCTGGCCCAACAGTCCGGCCCATTTGGTTGGTTTCAGGCCTGATCCCTGTCCGTTACAGAGCCCTGTTAAGGGTCTGTTGTAGCTGAGTTTGGGGCCTGATTTTAATGCAGATCAAGACCTTATTCAATGGTGGTTTCAGTCCATCCTTCAAGATTGGTTTCAGCCCAAACTGTGGAGTCATTTTCAGCTCGATGCATGGTCGTATTTCGAAACTGAAGCCATGTCTGATACCTATCCCGATTGAGGGTGTTCTCAGCCCATACTCCTGGCTGATTCCAGCCCAAACAACAGTCTTGCTGAAGGACTGTTTTTAGTTTGATGCAAACCTATGTTGCAGCCCGTTTAAGACTTGGTTTCAACTCGGATTTACGGCCCAACTGGAGCCTGTTTCCTATCACAATCCTGGCCCAGAGATCGACCATCAATTGGCCTAATCCTGGCCTAAGACAGAGCCACAACTTGGTCTGGTTTCGGCCCCAAATAGAGCCATTGTTTGGCCTAGTTGGGGTCTGAATCAGGGTTGTTTCCTGGCCTCATTTTGGGTCAGATCACAGCCATCATTTGGCTAGTTTTTGACCCGAACTACAACCATTATTTGGGTCTGCTATCACCCAACAATGTAGTTGTTGCAGGCCTGATATCTACCTGAAAACATGGCCATTGCTTGGCCTATTTTCAGCCTGACATGTATCCATCAACCGGCATGGTTCCGGTATTTGTTTTGATCCAAAATATAGCTATTGATTGGCTTAGTTTCAACCCGAACTATGGCCATGGTTTGGCCTGGTTCTAGCTCAAAACAAAGCTCCTACATTACCTGTTTTGAGCCCAACGCATGACCATTGTTTGGCATGCATCTAGCCTGAAATGCAGTCACTAGCTGGCCTGATTTTAGTCCATACCCTACCTACCATACTGTATGTCAATGGATGACAGAAAATGGGAAAATGGCAACATGTTACTTGGTCTAGAACTTGGTGGGGCAGCCACCGGCTGAGAGCAGGGCGAGTTGAGTTGAGCTGACTCAACTCACTCCTCTCTCTCTCTCTCTCTCTCCTTTTCTCTCTTTTTCCCTCTCTTTCTCCTCTTATCGTTGCGGATCCCAAGAGCTATAGGGCTCTTTATATAGCTTTGAGGGAGAGAGCCCAATGGATGGAAAATGACCCACCATGCAATGGTGGTGATTAAAAAGTGGCCTTGTATGGGGCCCATCCACACGGTGGGATGGACAGCTAGCATCTCGACCCACCAGAAAAGTAATTTTTCTACGTATGGTGAGGCCCACTTGTTATCTCGTTTGGTGGTTCCTTGGAGAAGATGATCTGCCCGTTAATGACAGATCATCACTTGAGGTATATGGTTGTGATCCAGTTCGTTTGGTCAGTTCAAATGATGTCTCTAAGAAATGTGGGGTCCACTTTTTGGGCCCCAAACATTAGTTTGGGAAGATCTCACGAGATCTTCGAGTTCTCGTCGCTTTTTCTCATGAGATAGAGTATTTCTCCCCAAAATCCCTTCTTGCTTTACAGGGGGCGATCAGGATCTCTCCGCATGGCCAGGGGATGGCTAAGATCATGACAGCTCCAGCTTTCCTAGAGAGGAAAGTCTCCTCTTTGCTTTCCCATAGGCAGGCGTTGCCCAGCCATTTCCGGGAAAGAGAGAGAGTGGCTCTCCCTGACGATGGAAGGATGGGATGGCCTAATCAGGATGATAATGGGCCACCCATACTGTCCCAGATGGGTCCCACCTTGAGGATATCTGCCATGTGCAACCCATTGAACGGTTGCAACCTATCTCCTCCGTCCCTTTATGTGAGCTTAAAATCCTATACCTTTATGTTAAGGTAGGCCCCACAAGCAAAGTGAACGGTTTAGATCACTCAAAAAGTGCCCAGGGTGGGTCACTTTGGGGATCAAAGATTTCCAGTTTCAAACTTCGTTTTGGCGGGAGAACCTTCATTTCTCTCTTTTTGCAAAGAGCTCGGTCAAAACTCATTTAACCGAGCCCATAGCTCCAGTGCAGTTCGTGCACAAGTGCATGGGATGCACATGCACACCGTGTGGGGTCCACCAGGATGGTTGCAATGAATCTGATCTGTGGGTCCCATGTGACATCCAAACTATCCAGATGGTGGGACCCACATGTTGATTTACATCAGCAAGTTCTGGGGTCCCACGTGTGGTGTGGCTATGTCCCATCCAACCGGCTGTCCGTTACGTCTGGTGGGCCAAACGTGCAGACCCCACCATGAGGTGTGTTTTATCTAGGCCGTCCATCTCCATAGGGCCACTGATGCATGTGTTGCCTCCAAACCGTCCATCCTTTTTGGCAAACTCATTTTATGGCTTGAGACAAAATGAGACAGGTCTACTTATCAGATGGGCCACTGCTGAAAACAGTGGAGCAATTAACGTCTACCATTGAAATCCCCCCTGTTATCACAAAGAATCTGGATCAACTTGAAATTTGTCTTCTTTTATTCAGGTCTATGTGACCCTATGATCAGATTGGATGGAAAATAAATGTTATGGTGGGCCTTGGGAATTTCAATGGTGGAAATCATTATCACCAATGTTATTTGGAGTGCGGTCCAGATAATCTTGCGTTATGATTTATTTGAAATGATCTTAAATGATCCCTAAGGATAGATGAATGGGTAGATGGTGCAACTCACTTGATGTATGTTAGGCCCCTTTTTGTGAGGTGTATTAGGCCCATTGGTGTAGCCCATTTGAATCGGCCCATTCAATTCAGCCCATTTGATTCAGCCCATTTGATCAGCCCATCCGATCCGGTCATGCCTTAAGGCCCATTATTAGGCCCATACTTGTAGTGTGTAGGCCATCTAGGCCATCTTCGTTATGAACAAAATCCATCATCATATAACATGTTTAGTATAGTTCCATGATTCATGCTCATATGCATCATATGTATGCTTGATATGAGGAGTGACTGATCATAGCATATGCCTTCAGGTAGATTATTTATAGGCTCTCGGATAGGCGGAGTTGCCTTACATGAGCGCATGATACGTGCAGGATTGCTACATGACTGGATAGTGTGATTCATGCATTTTGTATTATGTGACATGGTTACCGTACGCCCTAGCGATATCATGGTCGTAGCCTCCACAGGCGTATCGTGGTTGGCAGGATTGGATACCGAAAATTTTATTCTACATGGGGTGCTATAGATGTCCCTAGGTGAAAGTCCTTAAACCCTTATGGTACCAGGAAGTTGCTCTAATGTCTATACCGAGTGGATGCATGAGCGCTGAATGCCGAATACCAGGACGCAGCGCTTTCCACTATGTCGTGGTCGGTTGGAAGGGGGTGCGGCCTTACTCACCTGAGAGGAGTGGGCAAAGCTAGGTTGAGTGTGACCAGCTCGAGGAATGGGTTCGCTATTGACAAGTCGGGCCCGATATTAGCAAGCTAATAGTGAGGTCTCTTCTACTCATCTTGTTGCGCGCGATGGGGCGGTAATCCGGTTCGGAGTGCACTAGACCCTGGTGATATTCAAGAGTTGAGCTGTATTGATATGTGGACTTAGATGAGGATTGGTGTGCTTGAATTGCATCTTGCATTGCATGACCTTAGTATGGCTGATATCATTTATGCCTTGCATCGTATGGCCTTAGTACAGCTAATAGTATTCATGGGTTCTTCAGCATATTCTGCATTGCCCTGATATTGTATAATTGCATTACTATCTTGCGCACACACTTTCACCACCCTCTAAGCTTTCTATAAACTTATACACGACCATTGTATGCAGGTGACATTAGATCGCAGCAGCGCTGAGGCATGAGTGCATAGAAAATCCTCTTGGAGCTTTTATCTATCATCATTGTATTTCCCTTTACGCGCACTGCACTTATAAGTTTTTTATCATAGTGAAAATGTGATAGATTTTTTGGTTGTTCTTTGTTGGTTATGCCTTTGGTTATGCTTATTACGAATCAAACTAATGTTGAAAATCCTCCTTGTAGGATCTCAGGATTGGAATCTGGTAAATGGGTATCGGGAGCCGAGAATAGGGTACTACGGAGGCTATCGTTGCCAGATTCGGCGATCAAAAATTTTGTGAGCTCAGTTTCTGAGTTTGGGGCGTGACATGATCCGTCTAAACATCTTGGAAGTACCCATAAGGGGTACTGGCCCATTTTAGGGTGGACCCGAGGCCCAGGTGGCCGTACCACACATCTCAGGCTCCATTTAGCCTCATGACAACTGATCTGATAGTTAGATCAGTTTGATATTAAACTTCAACGGCTTATTGTGGACTTAGAGCATAATGGGCGTTTGGTTGGCTATTCACTAGCCCTTAAAGATTGATCAACTGTATATTGATATAGTTAGTTGGGTTAGAACTATTCTGATTTGAGGTGTCTAATCAAAGTTACCTTCTAGACTGACATGGCGGGCATTCCAACTTCTGGGGCCTCTGATAGATGGCCCTTAATGGTGCTTAGAAGTCCTGCCCTGCATAAGTTTGATTTAAGTCGATTATCAGTCGAGCTCCGATATCCAAAGCTTTGGGCTTAGATGGTAACACCTGCGTATCGGAAGTGAGGGGTGTTACAGTCTACCCCCCAAAAAGAAATTTTTGCCCTCAAAATTACCTGTGGTGTGTCACTGAACAGGTGGGGGTATTTTCCTTAACCTCAGCTTCTCGTTCCCACGTTGCCTCTTCATCTCCATGATGTGACTAAAGAACTTTGACTAGTGGTATAGTCTTTATCCATAGGACCTACTCCTTGTGGTATAAGATGTGAATAAGTTCCTCGGTGTAAGAGGTGTTGTCTATAAGCTCAATCTGCTCCCAGCTAACGATGTGCGATTCGCCGGGCATGTATTTCTTTAGCATGGCATGTGAAAGACGTTGTGAATACTGGCCAATGTAGTAGGCAATGCAAGGCGGTATGCTATGGCTCTCAAGTGATCCAAGATCTCGAAAGGCCCAATGAAATGTGGTGCTAGCTTTCCTTTCTGTCTGAACCTCATCAAACCCTTCATAGGTGACACCTTCAGAAATACATGGTCGCCAGTCGCAAACTCCAGGTCGCGTTGTCGATTATCCGCATAGCTCTTCTGTCTGCTCTGAGCGGTATGCAAACACTTCCAAACTACATCAATGACCTAGGTAGTAGCCTGAACTAGCTTGTGACCTAATAAGCTTCTCTCTCCGATTTTTACCCAACACTGAGGAGCTCGGCAAGGGCGACCATAGAGAAATTCGTACGGTGTCATATGAAAAGGCCGAGCTATATGTCCTAGAGAGGGGATGAATAGGACTATGACAAATTAAAAAATAACAGCGAAATTCAAATAAATTAAATACAAATAGTAATAGACAATCCCATATGCTGAAATTAAAGACAACCATAAATGTACGAGTATTGAGAGGTTGATACAGATGTTGTTTTGAGGACAACCTTACACCATAAAAACCAAAGGTTTATGGTAGGACAACCTTACTAGAACGGTTTGTGTATCAAAAACTCAAACTGAAATAGAGGAATAAAGAAATAAATAGCAAGGAATGAAATTTACGATATTACAACATTCTCCACACTTGCATAAAAGAAATTAAAACAATCACAAAAAGAAATAAATATTCAATCCACAAGATCAGAAATTATAGTGGTTCGCTTGTGGTACACCAATTGTTTAGAAAAATAGCCATACAACTACTCTACTCCTAATATCCTCACACAGTGGATATTAGCGTTCACTATGAAAATAGGTTTTTCCAGGTTCACCTTAAACTCTCACAATTGTGTCTTTCAAGTGGGCTTACACAATTCAAAAATCCCACACTCTGAGTTTTCTAGATCACCTCAGATAAATTAAAACAAAGATTTTTCTAGCTCAATCTCAATGAACCAAAATACAGAAATTTACAATAATGTAAAATACCTGGATATTGTCTTTTTGACGAAGCCCAGAATAACCAAATCGGAGTAAAATTTCAATGTAGAAGTTCAATGTCCACACTCACTTATGAAATGGTTTTAGGTTCTAAATTGATTTTAAATTAAATCAAGTTGGGCTAACTCTATTTAATTTTGATTCCAAGAAACGGGAAAGACTCAATCCCTTTTTCAAATGTGATTGGAATAAAGAATACAAAATCAAATATAACAAAGCTAAATTATGAGAATATTAAATAAGCACAATATAGCTTTAAAAAATCACTAACTTATCTCTCAGAGTGGCATATTGATTTATCTTGAATTGAATGAAAAATTCTGAAATTCATGCTCTATTTATAAGTGAAGAAATCACGTTCACAACTAGTCCTGAGGACACCACGACTGGTGTAGGACCAACAGATTTTTGAAATTTTGAGTGCGATAAGATAAAAGCCATTTCACAACTGGTCGTAGGCCCTACACGACCGGTCGAGGGATTTCCACGGCTGTCGTGACCTGTCCACGACTGGTTGTGTGGAACCAGATATAGTTGCCAGACTTTGAGTCGAGGCTGCAGGACTGGTCGAGAACGAGTCGAGCACTGTTCACATGAACAGTCGAGCAGTCTCCAGGACTGGTCGAGGCTTAACCAAAAATTCTGAAAATTTGCAACAAACTTAAGACTGGTCAAGGAATTTCTTGGACTAGTCGAGCCAGTGCTAGGACTAGTTGAACAGAGTCTAAGACTAGTCGAGAAACAGTCCATTCACTTATAAAATGAGCCAATTGAATTATGTATTCAAAATGACCTACCCTATGGTCAATCTAGGGTCATTCATACCTTAAACATGATGCATGAACATTGAAACTTCTTTTCCTTCGATTGATAGTCGTTCTTTGAAGTTCGTGAAGCTTGAGATCTTGTCAGAGGATGAAGCTTGAACTTGAGTCTCTTAAAGTTTGGGATTGACTAACATTGTAGCTTGAACTTGAGTATCAAAATCTAGGAACGTTGTCTTGACTTGTATAAAGCTTTGAAAATCTTGAACTCTTGAAGCTTAAAAGCTTGAATGCACAATTGTTGTTGAACTCGAATATGACCATGTAAACTTGCATTAAAGATCTTTGTTCTTCAGTGATGCACAGTCTTCATTATGTAGATGAGCTACACAAGATAGAGATTCCAAGAGAGGTTTTGGATCTACAAAATTTGATAATTATAGGAGCTAGAAGCCATAACACTTACAATCTCCCCCTTTGTCAAATTTGTGACAAAACACACTCCACAATAACATAAACATTATATACACAAAGAATCATGCACCAGTTATCAATATAAACCAGTCAACCTGGTTAAAGAATCATGCACCAGTTATATACAGGACAAAGCATTAATTCGCATCAATTAATTCACATTAATTCCTCAACAATACTCCCCCTTACTTAACTCCCCTTCACCAAAATAGAATCAGTCATAATCCATAATCCACATCCATATACAATCCACATGCCATATACCAATATACCACAATCACCATAAATTAAGCACGCCAAAATTCTCCCCTTTTTTGTCACAATATGACAAAGGAAGGAAAAAAATAGAAGTGGAATTATATAATGAAGGAAGAATAAGAAGAGTATTGAGGAATAAATGATCAAGATAGTATCCATGCAAGTCATATTCTAACATAATTAAACAAGTTCAACCAAGTTAAGTCAAGTATAACTAAACAAGATTAAAGAAATCTAAGTATCATGAAAGTTATTACAAACCAAGATTAGAAAATACTAATCAGATCTTGAAGAGGGAGCAGGAATAGATGGATCAATATGATGTAAACCCTTATTAATACGCCTCATATATTTACGCATATAAGCAAATTATGAATCCTGGGTTACACGTATTTGAGCCACCTGTTCCTCAAGAGAATTCAACCTCTCAGCAAAATCAGAAGGCTGATAATCAGAGTCAGCCTCAGAATCTGATCTAATCTCATCAAAGATATCATCCATGTTAATGTCTTCTGGAGGAAAATCGTCTTCTTCTTCATTTATAGCTTCAGCTCCACCAACACCCACATTGACTTGACCATCAGCCAGCCTCAAATTCATTTTGTTTATATTTGAGTTGTAGAAGATTAGGTGTTGAATGGGAGCCTCTCCAACAGGCATAGCCACTAACATATGGGTGGCCAACATAGTCATAAGATATGCAAAAGGGATATCACTGTGTCCAGGATGAAGACGGAATTGTATGATAGAATGACAAATTAAAGAAGGAAGACATACATTGGTACCAGAAATGATGGAATGCAGAATCTGAACCACGAAAGAGGTAAGTTCGATTTTGTTACCAAAACATGGATAAAGATTTGAAATAAATATCCTGTGAAGGACCCCATATCTGGGTAACAAATACTTTGAAGTAAGTGCATTCCCATTTTGACTCCATTGCGCATCTATATTGCACAATGCTCTAGTAAGCATACATTTTTCTGATTCAGATGGTTTAGCTACTAGAGTGCTAATTGAAATACCTTCATCATTGACAGGTATGTCCATTAGGCCAGAAATCAGATGTCGTTCTACTTCAAATGGACCTTCTCTAGTTGCTATAATAAAAGTTAAATTTTTAATTAAAAAATCAGAAATACATGCAAACATAGCTTGCGTAATAGACCGATATGCCGGCCCACCCCAATGTAAAAATATTATTCCATCCTATAGATTAGAGAAGATGAAGGATTTCAAATGGAGCAAGATGTTCAACATGAATAGGTTGTTCAACTATCATATTGCGCAACCTTAAATCCCGCACATAGGGAGGATCATCTTTGGGTGACCGAAGGTGGCACCTTGTGATAGGTGTCAATCTAGATGTTAAAGGACCACGAGAACTTTTCTTTTGGCCTCGACCTTTCATTTGTAACTAGAAAAATAAGGAATCAAAAGGTTGCAAGAGAAGTAGAGTGGGTTTTCTCTTAATCAGTTTTTGGAGAAGAAAACCCCAAAAACCTCAATGATATAAGAAATAAATCACTCCAAAGATGCAAAAGAAGTGATATGAACTTGAATCTATAAGAAAATAGAAATAAAGCACTAACCTTTAAGAACAATGGAGATGGGTTCGACTGGTCGTGCTAGGACCCGTTGGAGAATAAACCCAAATGAAGAAAAAAGGGGTTTTTTCCTCAAATAAAGCATCAGCCCGCGCTCCATGACTGGTCGAGTACATGCTTGACTGGTCATGCCACGACTGGTCGAGTATGTACTCGACTGGTCGTGCACAACCAAAACTACAATTTTCATGAAAATTTAAAATTTAAACATTCAAACTAACATATATATACATTATGATACAGAAATGCATGAATAATCAATTCAAATTGCACATACTAAGATCAAATTTCAATTTAGAAAACCTACTTTTGTCGAGTAGTTTCGTGAAAATGTGAGCAAGTTGAGTCGCACTAGGAATGTATTCCAAAGTAATTGTCTTTTCTTCCACTAACTCATGAATGTAGTGATATCTAATGTTAATGTGCTTGGTTCGTGAATGCTGGATTGGATTTTTAGATATGTTAATTACACTGGAAATATCATAATATAAAACCATAGAGTCCTATGTAATTCCGTAATCACTTACCATTCTTTTCATCCATACAAGCTGAGTGAATGCATTACTTGCTGCAATGTATTTAACCTCAGCAGTTGAAAGCGGTACAGAACTTTGTTTCTTACTCTGCCAAGAAACTAAACAGTTCCCAACATAGAAACAACTAGCATTGGTTGATTTCCTATCATCAACGTTACCAGCCTAATCAACATCAGTGTAACTAGCTAATTGAACACTAGTATCATGTGGATACCAAAGACCCAGATTAGTTGAACTTCCCGGATGTATAGCTTTGCCAAACTATCGGTGGAATCTATTATACAAATCAGGAGAAATCTAGTAGCTTTTATCAACCTATCGACAATGACCTAGATCTAATCATGCTTCCTCTGCATCTTAAGGAGACCAGATATGAAATCTATGAGATGCTGTCCCACTTCAACTCAGCCAGCGACAATGGCTGAAGAAGGCCGGCAGGCTTACAATGCTCAGCCTTGATCTTCTAACACACCATAGACCTTGCTACAAAATCTACTATATTCCTCTTCATATTGCCCCACTAATATTGTCTCTTGACGTCTTTATACCTCTTAGTGCTACCTGGGTGAATCGCTAACTTGGAATGGTGTGCTTTTATCATAACCTCCTTTCTCAGATTGGCGTTGTTTAAAACGCATACTCGCCCTTGATATCGAAGACCACCATCGCCATGAGCCACGCATCCTAGTCCTAGGCAGCGATTACTTGTCGAACCGGGTGGGCTCGCCATGAGCCATGCATCCTAGTCCTGGGCAGCGATTACTTGTCGAACCAGGGTGGGCTCTGTAATTAAAAGGGCTATGTACGCATCTGGCTCATTGAGCGTAAGCTAGATGTCGAAGTCCTGAACAAGCTCCATCATCTCCCACTCCTTGATCATTAGAGTGGCTAGTAGCTCATGCTTCTTCTTCCGACTTAAAGCATCGGCCACTGAGTTCGCCTTGACAGGGTGGTATGAGATATCAAAATGGAAGTCTTTAAGTGTCTCCATCCATCGACGCTGGCGCATGTTCAAGTCCTTCTACGTGAATATGTATTTCAAACTCTTATGATCGCTGAATAACTGAAAATCCTCTCCGTATAGGTAATGCCTCCATATCTTTAAGGTAAAGACTACCGCTGCCAACTCCAGGTCATGAGTTGGGTAGTTCTCTTCGTGTTTCTTCAGTTGGCGAGAGGCATAAGAGATCACCTTATTGTTCTGCATCAGAAAGCAACCAAGGCCCAACTTCGAAGCATTGCTGTATACCACGAATCTTTCCCCTTATTGTGGGAGGGTGAGCACCGGTGTGGAAGTTAATCTCATCTTTAGCTCTTAGAATGCTACCTCTGCATTCTCGTCCCATGTGAATTGTGTGCTCTTCTTTGTCAGTTGAGTGAGTGGCCATGCGATTTTGGAGAATTCCTTGATAAAGCGCCTATAGTACTTGGCCATGCCTAGGAAACTCTGAACTTTGGTCACTGCAGTGGGCTGCTCCCACTTAGATGCCGCTTCCACCTTGGCTGGATCCACTGCTATTACTTCCGCTGTCACCATGTGCCCTAGGAATTTCACTTCCTCTTCCTAGAACTCACACTTGCTTAGCTTGGTGTACAACTAATTTTCCTTCAAAGTATTCAGGACTGTGCGCAAGTGTTGCTCGTGCTTTTCTCGGCTTTTTGAGTAAACCAAGATATCATCGATGAATATGATCACGAACCGATCTAAGTAAGGCATGAAAACCCGGTTCATCAGGTCCATGAAAACTGTCGGAGCATTTATGAGACCGAAGGACATCACTAGGAACTCGTAGTGCCCATAACGGGTCCTAAAGGCAGTCTTATGGTGATATCCTCATCCCTAATCCTCAATTGGTGATACCTTGAGCATAGACCTATCTTAGAGAAATACTTGGCATCCTTCAGCTGATCAAATAGATCGTCGATACGTGGTAGGGGATATCTGTTCTTGATCATCACATCATTCAGTCTTCTATAGTCTATATAGAGACGCATTGACCTATCTTTCTTCTTGACAAAGAGGACCGGCGCTCCCCAATGAGAAATGTTGGGATGGATAAAACCTTGGGCCAGTAGTTCATCAATTTGACTCCTTAACTCCTCCATCTCGCAAGGAGGCATGCGAAATGGAGGGAGTGATATAGGAGTGGTTCCCAGCTTGAGGTCGATACAAAAATCTACCGCACGCCTAGGATGCGGTCTTGGTATCTCTTGGAATACTTCAGAAAAGTCTCAGACTACTGGTATTCGTCTAATAGTGATTCCACTATCTCAGCTTCCTTTAGAGCCTGCAAGTTCTCGAGCTCTTGACATTTGTGCCTCCCCTTCAAAGTGAAAGAGGCCTGCCTTAGGATGGATATGGTCACCGTTTTGTCACGAAAATCCATGACTGTATGCACCAATGTGAGCCAGTCCATCCCAAGGATGACGTCAAACCCTCTAATGGGCATGACAATTAGATCCACGGCAACCTCGCAGTTTGCGAGCGTGATGGGACATGCCCTACATATCTTATCCGTTTCCACAAATTTGCCCATAGGGGACGTTACAACTAAAGGGATATGCATCCTAGTGGTGTTCAATGATAGTTTAGATATAATAGTAGAATCAACAAAAGATAAAGTTACACCAGAATCGAATAAAGTACAGGGCTACCGTTAATGTGGGCAATACCATAGATAGTTTGTGAGGGGTCCTTCTTAGCCTATATAGTGGTAATGATATACACTCTGGCCTGAGGAGCTCTTTACTAAGCTGGGGGCCCTTGTCTGGGCTGCTAAGGCCTAGACGCTGCTCTGGCCGCCGTCTGGTTCTGTTGGGGTTGGTTCGCCCGGAGCGGAATACCCTGATCCCGCATCCTCTGAAAGTAATTCTGGGTACTGTGGTTTTCCCTACCACAGTAACCGCAGCCCCCGCCAGGAGGCAAAGGCAGATCTCACGCAAGCAGTGGTCTGGATCTTCCTGCATGGACGGGCAGGGTAGGAGGTGCCTGCCTTAGCTTGACCGAGGCGTCCTATGTTAGAAGGCGGGAGCGGATGGGGCGCTCGAAATCTCTCTTTATTCACATTGCCTTGTCCAGCAGCTCTGGGAAATCATAGAAATCCCAGGTGCACAGCTGGGATTGTATTTTGAGCTTCAGCCCCTTCTTGAACTTTTCCAACTTGTACTCCTCATCTTCAAGGGCTTTGGGTACATACTACGACAGCTCGTCAAACTTTACCTCGTACTGGGTCACCATGAGGTTCCTTGTTCCAGCTTTAGGAACTATGCGATCTTTTCACTTAAGAAGGACCACAGAAAATATTTCTCTAGGAATTTCATCCTGAAGCCAGCTCACATCTAGGCGTACCTAGTTAGCACTTCTCTTAGCACTCTGTTCCACCAAATTTTTGCCTCACCTTCGAGCAAGTATGTGGCTAACATGACCATCTGAGAATCTGTACATTCCATAGGCCGCATCATTTTGGTGACCCTAGCCTGCCAATGCTCGGCCTGAACTAGGTCATGTGCCCCTCCAAAAGTCGACGGACGGAGCCGTATAAATTGGTTAAACACGTCATAACTCTTGGTGTCCTTATCCCTGGATGCCGCCCTACGATCCCGAAGAGCCTCTACTACTAGTGCGTGCACGTCCTGCTGCTTCTGAACGAATGTATCTTGTTGTTGCTGCATAGTGGTAGCCATCTACACAAATTTTGCAAAGGCTGCTGCCTCCATTGGCGAATCTGCATGTACATCCACTGAGGGCTCAGCCGAAGGGGTTCGCCGCCTGAAGTACTGTGAAGGCATCTCAGACATGACTATCTGAGGGGAGGGAGAGTCCCCTACAGCCTCAGACCTCATGTCCCTGTTTGCTACTCAAGGCGGAAGGCCTGGTGTGTAGACGGGACTGCACTCCCATTAGCGCTCTGGAGATGGGAGGGGGTGAATGTTGATTGTGCGGATTTGTTGTGATCGTAGTACGGGTGACATGACTACCTGTGCAATTAAGATTTCAAGGTTCAAGTATGGGAAAAAAATAATTTTAGACAGTTACACAAGAGTTAGGGGTCTATTTTGGTTTAATTTTCAAGGGGACTAAGGTTTTCAATTCTAAGTTTAGATGACCAACTTGCCGTTTCTCAAGGGATTCTAGGTGATTCATATACTAAGTTCTTCCTAACTATTCGAGGATTCCTCTATGAGTTTAAATGTTCATCCTGCTAACATTTAAGGGGCCTAAGTGTTTTGTCTTTAAGTTTCCTCATCCTTCCTACTTTCTAAAGGGGAATGTCTAAGTTCTGCCTAAGTTAATCCTTTAAGGTTTTGTGTATTGATCCCACAGCCAAGCTATCTCATACTACACTTTGATACCAACTTGTAATACCCTGGTTTTCAGAACCTGAGTACTCGACTCGCATTCCAAAAACCCAGGAGTTATCTAATAACAATGGTAATCAATAGATAAATCAAAGTGCAAATAGCGAAAATGAAACATAGCATAAATATGATCTCAAAGCGTAAACAATATCCTAGCCCACTTAGCTGGGGGCCAATTACAAAACTTCAAGTTCCTAAATGTACTAAAATAATCATGAAGGGCTAATCTACTGGTTTAGCCCAAAATAAGCGGCCGCCTCCTATTGTGGCTCCTTGTCATAGAGCTCCTCCTCAACCGCCACTGCTTCCAAATCTGTCGTGTATTCATCGACTCTTGTACATGTGCCCTCTGTATGGTTGAACATTGATGAATGAGTGGCCAGCTTAGTGTGATCTCCCCTTAAGATTACACACCACCGCCCCAGACAAGAAATAACATAAAACATACAGGCAATTAAAAACACAACAAAGGCAGTTTTATTATGTGCATGAATATGCGAATGCAATCATCGCCCTGGGGATGCTCATTCGTGCGGACATTAGGCTCATCACCCATGCAATCAATGTCCTAGGAAAAACATCCAGGCAGACATTTGGCTCATCACCCATGCAATCATTGTCCTGAGAAAAATATCTAGATGGACATTGGGCTCATCGCCTATGCAATCATTATCTCGAGAAAAACATCCAGACGGACATTGGGCTTGTCACCCATAAAATCATTGTCCTGGGAAAAACATCCAGACGGACAAATACCTACATCACGTATGATAGAATTAGATGCTGGTCTGTGCCATGTATGCATGATTAACCAATCTGTTATAGTCCAATTCCACTCAGCTAATTTAATTGAGCTTGCAGTCACTACGGGGAGCTCGTGGCCCAGCGTAGGCTAACAGCTCGGGCATAGTGTCCCATGACCACCATCCCTGGCCCATGAGACTACCACCTTAGGGTGTGTGTAGGATCCACAACACATGGCCAATCTATTTAATCTGAAGGAGCCACTACCAATGCTAACTGGGAATGACATGTTGAAATTTCTAAGTACGGCGATTAAAACATGACAGCATGAATGGTTCAAAGACGAGTAAACAATGATATTTAAAAGGTTGCAAGGTTCATCCCAAGTCAATTAGGTGAAACCACACATGGATGGTAAATCCCCTAATCAAATGCCAACAACCAAAACCTCCATGTCAGGGGCCTACTCGTATTGCGACTAGTCTAGTTACACCCTAAGCACGGACTCTCCTTTGATAGAGTTTCCCATGGAGAGATGTCAATAATGTGTGACTTACAATCAATACGATCTCGTAGAGATCCAGGCATGTTTAGATATTTAAAGTAAAACTCATGTATGTGAATAGTTCAGGAATCAAGTAATCCTAACTTATCACGTTATAAAACCTGCATCAATTAAACAACAAGTACCCTAGCAAGTCCGAGTCATGTTTCCAAGTTAAACTAATTAGCGATTCAATGGGTCCCAAGAGCATATGATAGATTGGTCCTATGACATGTGACAATATATTCTAAACATACATACAATCATTAACTAATGGTAAATAAACCATGAGGCATGTGTCTACATCAACAAGTTGAATGAGCATCCGCTCCTATGAGATCATTTACAACTATGATAAAAGACTACTTCGAATCTAGTTTAGAGAGAGAACGCTCAAGGGGAAGAAAGTCATCACCAAACAAATAACAGTGTGCCCCTTGCTCCAAGTGATCATGAGTACCTAGCTGCCCAATATCACGAGAGTGGCCTCCTGGAGTAATTCCCAATACAATAATTGGTGTTAGGAGGCATTTCGATCTATAGAATGATTAGGACTAGTAAGGACTCGATGGTTAAGGGAACATGGGCCTGATTCATGATGACCAGGCCCACCTATCATGAACTAATCAACGGGCCTGGGTATAACACCCCGTACTTTCCAGTAGTCGGGTGTCACCATGTAATCAAATTTAGTATAAATATAAACTTAACTTATTTAAATATTCACGTTCATTACGGTTTAAATCTGATCGTATAAAGCAGTCCCCATCCATAGGTTAACCCACCCATCCGTTGACGTTCGAGACAAACCATCACATCATCATCACAACCTATTGTTAGGACTTCGATCACCTCGATTGGTAAATCAAACCATCTAGATGTACATGGTATTTCATAAGTATATTATTTTATACAAACATAGATCAAACTTTATAGATGTATTTTAATAATTTATCTGAAAATGTATGGAATAGGGTGATACGTATATATTTAATGTATATGAAATATTTTGAAAATAATAGTATATTAAATAAACATAATGAGTGTTAATTTCACAATGTATAATTGAACTGTAAATATTAGTGTAGCATTAAATATCTTTTATAAATATGTAAACAAAAATTATTAGATATTTTAAATAAAATTGTGTATTATATAACAATGTGATTTCAAATATGATATTGTACAATTTTCAATTCATAAGTATGTATAATATGATATTGTATATTATGAGTTTTATATTAATAAATAGGTGGTCAATAACATGTATATGGTAGTATGTTATTATTAAAATATTATAGTTATATATGTATGAGATTCTAATTATTTTAATTACAAGTAATATACCAAAGTAATGAAATCTATATTGATGTTAGTATTGGTTAGTAATAAATGACGAAAGCCTTACAAATGGCCCTTTAAGACCTTTTAACCGATGAGTTTCGACTTCGAGATGATCCAATTGTCGGATCAACGAGAATCCCCAGGTGGGGCTCTAAACTAAGACGTATGGCCCACCCAAAGCCTTGGATCTGCTTCATACCTTGGGCGGGGTCCTAATTCAAGCTGATAAAATAGATGGATGGATTGGATCCGTCGAGATCCCTATGTAGACCCCACTTTTGGAGTCGCGAGTGCATGGGAGAGGCATGCACCTGATGTGCACTGAACTGAGAGGCTCGGTCAAACAATGTTTGACCCGTGCCCTTCCCACAAATAGAAAGAAGACTCCTTTCTTCCTCTTGCCAACAAAAATGAGCGACGCTCGTTTGAGTGATCAGTGGCCCACCATTCGTGGTCACGTCCATAATCCAAACCGTCCATCGTGTTAGCAACGTGAGGCTGACCAAAACCCCAACCATTTAACATGGAGACGTACACTTATGTGGCCACAAATCCAGTTGCAAATGGACTGTAGAAAACCAAGTTTTCAAAAATGAAAACTATTTTTCGTGTGCTAGCTTGGCGATCCGCGTGATCCAGCAAGGGCTCATCTCGACCGTCCCAATGGAGAAATCTCAACCACTCATTCACCATTCACGTGAGCTAGGATCCTCTATGTATAATCAACGCCCAAAACTTCCCTCTCGCTGGCTATTTTCCAGGAAACCAGAAACCGAGATTGAATCCTGGCCTCCCATTCGCATCCAACGGTCCTTGGGGCATTAGAATCCCTACAAAAGGGAGAGATAGCATCCCTTCACCTATTCTTACGGCTGCACTCGAAAACGGCAGCTGCATTTGAGAAAAATAGAGAGAGAAGAAAACATGGAATCGGTTTGGGCCTAGTTTGAATGCTGCTGGATGCTTCCAGTAGTAGCAAAGAGAGAAAGAAAGAAGTGGGAGATAGGGAGTAGAGAGAGAAGAAATAGAGGAGAGGAGAGAGTGAGAGGACAAAGAGTGGAGTAGGGTGTTGTTGCAGCACCTAGCCACTGCACACGTTGCAACGTCGCACCTTGCTTGAGTCAAGCTGAGTATTGGCTTGAGATGGTTGCGTTTAGGCTGGGCTTAACGTCCATTACTAGATGTTTAAGCTGGGAGAAAGAAGCAGAAAGAAGAAGGAAGAAAGAACAGGGGAATGAGTAGGTGAGTAGTTATGCCAACTCGAATGAGCTGAGTTTAACTCGTTGATGGGTGTGGTTCGAGTTGGGTCTAGTTTAGGTCTTCATAGAGTTCCAACAAAAGAAATGATGATGTGGAAGAGAGCAGAGGAGGCAGAAAGAGAGAAAGAAGAAAGTGGAGATTGTACTGAGTTGGTGGTGAGTTGACTCGGCTGGAACCGAGTCCAACCGAGTCAAGTTGGGTTTGGTCTATCCAGATTCACTGCTGGACCTCTCTACATAAGAAGAAGGAAGGGAGAGTGGGAGGAGAGATAGTGAAGGAGAGAGAGAGAGAGTAAGGTGCATGGGTGTGCTTGGGCCGAGCCAACTCGACTCGACCTAAGTCAACAAGGTGAGCCAACAATTTCTTTCGATATTGAAATTATTTCAATTATAGATATTATTGTTACCATTACAAATCATTGTTAAAAGTGGTTAATATTATATATGTATGGCCATTAGCAGATTATCTATATTAATATTAGCCATTACATACAAAAATTATCATTGATGATTAGAGCATACTATTTACTTCATTACAATAATTATTAGTGCACCTTACCTAATATTGGGTATATTATTAATATTAATGGTTGTTTTGAAATCATTAGTATCAGTCCTTGTTATATTATCATTAATAAATATTCTGTTATCATTACCTAGGGGTTATTAGTCATTAGATAATGGCAGTACATTCAAATATGAACTTATGAACCATCATTACTAATATTGATAGATTGATACTCCTACTATGAATATTATTTGACCTATTATACAATGATAATAATAATGATAATAACATAAATAATAATAAGTTAGGATTCAAATCCTAAAATCTAAGTATGGGGCTAGACTCTAGGATAAAACCCTAATTCCACACTAAAACCCTAAAAGATGACCCTAGGTTATGATCTTAAACCCTAGGTAGTGATTAGAATTAAGACCTAATTATAGAAGTTCATGATTTGTGGTAGGATACAATTCTAAGGGTGCAAGCACTTAGCAACACTAGAAGGCAATTCAAAGTATAAGGTGATGATTCTTCCCCTTGAGCTTTCCATTTTCTCATTAGCTTAAGTTATAGTTTTATTTTAATTTATAAATGATATCTCCATTCTATAACCATATGTGTTAATTGTTGGAATTGAATTGCTACATTACATGCTTAATGTTTATCTTACATATTTATTCATGCTTGTGGATTATTTGTGGATTGCTTATGGAACTTAAACTGGTACATCAGTGGAAAACCCATACTTATAAATGTAAACCCATACTTGGGATGTAACTCGACTGGTTGTGATTGAAATGGACCTTCAGCTTAGTGGTTATGGAGTGGTGGTTTGAATTGATCAATGACGTGGGCCTACCATCTGGTGTCGCTGTGTCTAATGATTTTCAAGGATGGTCTTTTATCGCATGGTTTTGATACTTGCCCTATGTGGCCTATTTTGAAAATTTGCCCTATGTGGCTTGTTTTTATATCGCCCTATGTGGCTTTGTTTTAGTATTCTACCTATATGGGTTTGATGTTTTATACTGTACAACCATGTGATGGTAAGCCACATACACTGTAATATGATTGGCCACTCGTTGATGAGTTTTCATTAAACATCCTAAGATGGTAGCCTCATAGGCCGGGGATGGTGGTCATGGGACACTATGCCCGAGCCGTCGGCCTACACTGGGCCATGTGCTCCCTGTAGTGACCATGAGCTTATTTAAATTGACTGATTGCAATTGGACTAATAACGGGTTGACTAATCATGCATGCATAACACAGACCAGCATCTATTGCTGTCGTACGTGGCATACGGATTCGCCTGACCGGATGTTTTACCCAGGGCACAAACCATCATCTATTGTTATCGTACATATTTGCCTGTCTAGATGTTTTACCCGGGGTACAGACCATCTGGACATTTTACCTGGGTCGATGATTGCATGAGTGATGAGTCCAATATCCGTTTAGATGTTTTACCTGGGACAATGATTGCATTCATGCATCCATGCATATAATAAGATTGCATTTACTCTATTTTGGCTACCCAGATGTTTTATACTATTTCTTACTTAATACGGTGATGTATAATCTTGAGGGGAATTCACACTGAGTTGGCCACTCATCCATCAAATATACAACCGTACAGGTCACACAGGTGGCTGAATTGATTTTCAGGTTTAGATTGATGAGGAGCAAAGTACCACTACAAAGATGCATGATTGTATTATCAAGAGTTGCTACATGGTTTTACAGTTCCAGATTTGTTACAATTTGCTTTATTTACATGTAATATCATTTCACTTTATAATTGTAAGTTTGGGACATTGGTTTGTATAAGTCATTATGGGCAATTCTCTGTACATCCTAAACATAAATGAAATTTTCCATTATGTATGATTTGTCCATTCTACGCTCATCTTCTTACTCTGATAGTTAAAAAAAATAAACTCAAATTTGACCATCCTTTAAGGTTAACACTCGGGTTTTTGGAAAACGGGTCGTGTACTCGGGTCCTGAAAAGTCGGGGTGTTACACTGGGGTACGCCCAATGTTCCTAAGGATGAGTCCTGAACTGAGCCTGGACAGCCCCATCTTGCTGCCATTAAGGCCCACTACCTTGTAGTATGGCCCTTAGCAATTCAAGTGAGGCCCATTGCAATGCGCAGTGCAACCCATAAGCAAGTACAACCTAAGGGCTGGCTGGGTTGGCCACCTTAGGCCTAGAACCCATGGCCCAGCAGATCCTGGGCCTGCCCCATGCTCAGAGGATGGCCCACCTACCTGGTGCAGGGAGTGACCCACCGTTATATATATGGTGTGGCCCACCTGTTTTAAACAGGGTGCAGCCACCAAGGTTTGAGGTGTGGCCCAGCTGGATGTATGGTGCAGCCCTTCCAGGTTTGACAGTGTGTGGCCCACCGTTATATATGGTGTGGCCCACCTATTTTTAGATAGGGTGCGGTCCACAACATCTGTGGTAAGGCCCATCATTAAGTGAGGTGTAGCCCACAACAAGCGAAGCCCACCACGATAGAATGTAGCCCACTGAGATGTGTGAGAAGGCCTATCAGACAGATGCAGGGCCTGGGCTACAAGGCTGGGCCCAGCAATCCGGCCCATCTAGTTGGTTCCAGGCCTGATCCTAGTCCGTTACAGAGCCCTGTTAAGGGTCTGTTGCAGTTGAGTTTGGGGCCTGATTCTAGCGTAAATCAAGACCTTATTTGAGGGTGGTTTCAGTCCATCCTTCAAGACTGGTTTCAGCCCAAACTGTGGAGTCATTTTCAGCTTGATGCATGGTCAGATTTCGGAACTGAAGTCGGGTCTGATCCTTGTCCTGATTGAGGGTGTTCTCAACCCATACTCCTGGCTGATTCTAGCCCAAACAATAGTCCTGCTAAAGGAATATTTTCAGTCCGGTACAAACCTATGTTGCAGCCTGTCTAAGACTTGGTTTCAACTCAAATTTTCAGCCCAACTAGAGCCCATTTCCTATCACAATCCTGGCCCAGAGATTGGCCATAAATTGGCCTGATCTTGGCCCGAGATGGAGCCACAACTTGGTCTGGTTTTGGCCCCAAACAGAGCCATTATTTGGCCTAGTTAGGGTCTAAATCAGGGCTGCTTCCTGGCCTCGTTTTGGGTCAGATCACAGCCATCATTTGGCTAGTTTTTTACCCGAACTATGACCATTATTTAGGTTTGCTATCAACCCAACAATGCAGCTATTGCTGGCATGATATCTACCTGAAAACATGGCCATTGCTTGACATGTTTTCAGCCTGACGTGCATTCGTCAACTGGCATGGTTTCGGTCTTTGTTTTGATCCGAAATATAGCCATTGATTGGCTTAGTTTCAACCTGAACTATGGCCATGGTTTGGCTTGGTTCTAGCTTAAAAAAGATCTCCTACATTACCTATTTTCAGCCCAATGCACAACCATTGTTTGGCCTGCATCCGACCTGAAATGCAGTCACTAGCTGACCTGATTTTAACTCATACCCTACCTACCATATTGTATGTTAATGGATGACAGAAAATGGGAAAATGGCAGCATGTTACCTGGTCCAGAACTTGGTGGGGTAGCCACCAACTTCGACCGAGTCGGGCTGAGAGTAGGGCAAGTTGAGTTGAGCTGACTCAACTCACTCCTCCTCCTCCTCCTCCTCTCTCTCTCTCTCTCTCTCTCTCTCTCTCTCCTTTTCTCTCTTTTTCACTCTCTCTTTCTCCTCTCGTCAGTGTGGATCCCAAGAGCTACAGGGCTCTTTATATAGCTATGAGGGAGAGAGTCCCAATGGCTGGAAAATGAGGTGGTGATTAAAAAGTGGCCATGTATGGGGCCCATCCACATGGTGGGATGGACAGCTAGCGTCCCGGCCCACCAGAAAGTAATTTTTCTGCGTATGATAAGGCCCACTTGTCATCTCGTTTGGTGGTTCCTTGGAGAAGATGATATTCTCGTTAATGACAGATCATCACTTGATGTATATGGTTGTGATTTGGTCTATTTGGTCGGTTCAGATGATGCCTCCAAGCAATGTGGGGTCCACTTTTTGTGCCCCAAACATTAGTTTGGGAAGATCTCATGAGATCTTTGAGTTCTCAAAGCTTTTTCTCATGAGATGGAGTATTTCTCCCCAAAATGCCTTCTTGTTTTACACGGGGTGGTCGGGATCTCTCCACATGGCCAGGGGATGGCTGAGATCATGCCAGCTCTAGCTTTCCTAGAGAGAAAAGTCTCCTCTTTGCTTTCCCATAGGTAGGCCTTGCCTAGCCATTTTTGGGAAAGAGAGAGAGCGTGGCTCTCCCTGAAGATGGAAGGATGGGATGGCTTGATCAGGATGATCATGGGCCACCCATACTGTAATGCCCTGAAAATCGGGGGTCGAACAAAGCCCAACTCCGAGTTCCAACGCATCACTTATGCAACATAGATAATGATGTTTAAATATTGTCCATATTAGTGCTTTAAACATGAGTGGGATTACACTAAATCGGCATATCATACTCCAGAGTTAATGTAAATAAGCAAGCGGAAGACTGAACTAAATATATATAAAGTATATATGTGTTTCATAACCTCCAGAGTATGAACGTGCCGTCGGGCTGAATATATACATATTTGTTTCAAAATACACAAAATATCAAAATGTAAAAGTTCAACTAATCCAATATCCCTGTAATCCGTGCGGCGCAGCTCAAGGTCTACATAGACCCGCCTGAGAGCTGAATGTAGTAGAACTCCTCGTTGTCGAAGAAGTCCGGCTCCGTCACGTAAGCCTCATCCGTGAGACATAAACGGATTGATGATAAAGCCTTCTTATCAAGTGTAACGCCCTGAAATTCGAGGGTCAAGCATAACTCAGCTCCCGAGTTCCAAAACATCACTTATGCAACATATGTAATGATGGATGTATGTTGTCTGTATGAGTGCATAAAATATGGAATAGATTAAGCCAAACTGCAAACATAATCCATGGATAAGTGAAAGACGCAAGCGGAAGACTTAAAGAAATATATGTGTACATGTGTAAGTCCCTGTGGTATGTATGCTCTGCCAGGTCATAATATAAGTGTTTCTCTTCAAAATACAAGTATCAAAATGAAATTGTCAATGCCAAAAGAAAACCCAGAATCCCCGTCGATCAGGACACGGCTCACATGAACCCGCCTGAGGACTGCATAATAGAAAATGCGTCCTCATCATCCTCGAGCTCCTGCTCTGCCTCAGGGGTCTCGTCATCATCTGCATCTAAGACAGAGTCTGGTTGGTGTTGAAACATCGTCCCAAAATGTGGGAGTGAGTGATCAACTCAGTGGAACTATACAGTAAAAGTTAACATGATATCAAATCAGTTAAGCAGTAATGATAAGGCAATACAATTAAACAAGTCTAAAGTACTCTTGTTAATGCAAGGATGTATGTATAAATGATGCATGCCCTCGCCTGCACTCCCTCAGCGTCTTCATCTTACGTTACGCATGACAACCTCCCGCAGTGCCAACGACTTCTACGCACATGCAATGCGGTGCATGAACATGATTACCAAGTTGTTATTAGTCCTTTTCATACAGCAGAATTGGGAAACTAAGGTACCTTTCTCATATCAATTTCCACACAGTGATCCATTCTAGGGTCGTCAGTCCTAGGCCATCTCATACGATCATATGGTTCTAGGTCGCTGCAAAGGGCTCGTCACCAATCAATGCACGCCTATCATACCTCAGTTACTACGCTAATGCTTGTCGCCTTAATGCAGTATCGCGGTATGCTCAAGGTCACTGCAAAGGGCTGGTCACCAATCAATGTAGGCCGACAGCGCGAATATAGTGTCCCATACCACCATAATCGGCTCACGAGTCTGGTGTGTTCACTGGTCACTACGGGGAGGCTCAATTGAGTTTAGCACTAATTAACCCACACAAACTTCTCAAGGATGTGAGGTAGTACTCGGGTCTTAGCACGAAATTTTTTGGGTCATTACAATCTACCCCCCTTAAAGAAAAATTTCATCCTCGAAATTCGTACCTTCTCATACTCCTCAAGGATCTGAGGGTAGCTCTTTCTGACCTCAGCTTCTGTCTCCCAAGTAGCCTTTTCTTCACTATGATGCGTCTATAGTACTTTCACAAGAGGGATGACCTTGCTACGCAATACCTACTCCTTCCTGTCTAGGATACGCGTTGGTCGCAGTACAAATGTGGCATCCTCGCTCAACTGCACCTGCTCCCAACTGATAATATGCGAAGGATCAGGAACATACTCCTTCAACATAGAAATATGAAATACGTTATGCACGCCCACAAGTGGTGTGGGCAAAGCAAGGCGGTACGCTACCGCTCCCACTTGATCCAGAATTTGAAATCGACCAATAAATCTAGGCGTGAGCTTTCCCTTCTTACCGAACCGTAGAACTCCCTTCATAGGGAAAACCTTAAGAAATACATGGTCTCTAACTTTAAACTCAAGCGGTCGCCGCCTCGTATCAGCGTAACTCTTCTTCCTGCTCTGGGCTGTCAGAAGTCGATGTCGAATAATGTTAACTTTCTCTGAAGTCGCCTGCACCAACTCTGGGCCAATCAAACTACGCTCACCAACTTCTGCCCAGCAATGCGGTGCTCTGCACGGGTGACCATATAATGCCTCGTAGGGAGCCATGCCGATAGTCGCCTGGAAACTGTTGTTGTACGCGAACTCTGCATAAGGGAAACAATCATCCCAACTGTCCTTGAAATCTAAAACACAAGCTCGTAATATGTCTTCCAGAACCTGATTCACATGTTCCATTTGCCCATCTGTCTGCGGATGTAACGCAGTGCTGAATTTCAATTTCACACCCATCGCTTCCTGGATACGAGTCCAAAAGATAGATGTGAATCGCGTGTCTCTATCAGACACAATCTCCAAGGGAACTCCGTGCAGACGTACAATCTCCTTGATGTACAACCTAGCCAACTCGTCTGAAGAGCTTATGACTCTGATCGGTAAGAAATGAGCCGACTTCATCAATCGGTCGACGATCACCCAAATAGAGTCATGTCCCCTTCTCGTTCTCGATAGCCCTGAAATAAAATCCATACAGATGAAGTCCCACTTCCATTCTGCTATGGGCATGGGCTGAAGCAGTCCAGGAGGTCGGTGATGCCCTGCCTTGATCTGCTGGCACGTGAGACAACGAGATACGAACTCAGCAATGTGAACCTTCATGTTGTCCCACCAATAAGATCTTCTCATATCTTGATACATCTTCGTACTACCTGGATGCATCTCAAGCTTAGAATTATGGGCTGACTCGAGAACCTCCCGTCTCAAGTCAGGAATGTCTGGGACACATAACTGGCCACGAAATCGTAGGCCCCCATCTGAACTAACACTCCACTTGGAGTCCTTATCTGTACCAACCTACTCTTTCATCTTCGCCAAAAGCTCATCATCTGCCTGAGCAGCAATGATCCTCTCGTCAATAAGGGGCTGTACTCGAATGTGTGCAATAACCTCATACGGCTCTTCCACCGTAAGTTTCTGCTCAAAGTCTTGCACAAACTCCAATATGTCCCACTCTGCTATCATTAGCGGAGCCGCAAACTCTATAGCCTTCTTGCGACTCAACGCGTCTACCACAAGGTTTGCTTTGCTAGGATGGTAAGAGACATTGAACTTAAAGTCTTTCAATGTTTCCATCTATCGGCGTTGCCTCATATTCAAGTCACGCTGCGTGAAATTATACTTAAGGCTCTTGTGGTCGCAAAAGAGCTCGAACTCCTCTCCATAAAGGTAATGTCTCCAGAGCTTTAATGCGAAAATGACAGCTGCCAATTCCAGGTCATGTGTAGGGTAATTCTCTTCATGTTTCCTCAACTGTCTCGAGGCATATGCAATCACCCTGTCCTTCTGCATACGGACACAACCCAGACCAATGCGAGATGCGTCAGTATATATCGTATACTTAACCCCTTGCTCTGGCAATACTAGCACAGGGGCGGACGTCAACTTGTCCTTCAGCTCCTGAAAAGCTATCTCTGCCTCCTCATTCCAAGCAAACTTCAAGTCTTTCCGTGTCAACTGAGACAACGGTCTGGCTATCTTCGAGAAATCGCATATAAAACGTCGATAATAGCCTGCTAGACCCAGAAAGCTTCTCACCTCAGTAACCGAACCAGGCTGCTTTCAGTCCTGAACTGTAGCTACCTTAGCGAGATCGACAGCTATCCCTTCCTTGGACACCACGTCCTAGGAACTTGACTTCCTCCTTCCAGAAATCACATTTCTTGAACTGCGTAAAAAGCTGATTCTTCCTAAGAGTATCCAAAACCGCTCTTAAGTGCTCCTCATGCTCTTCCCGCCTCGCAGAGTATATCAAAATGTCATCGATAAAGACAATGACGAATCGGAACAAGAATGGTCGAATCACCTTGTTCATCAGATCCATGAACACGATCGGTGTGTTCGTAAGACCGAACGACATCACAAGGAACTCATAATGGCTGAAGCTAGTCCTGAAGGCGGTCTTCTGCATGTCCTCATTCTTGACGCGTAACTGGTGATACCCTGACTGCAGATCAACCTTCGAAAAGTACCGTGCCCCCTTCAACTGATCAAATAGATCATCAATCCTAGGCAAAGGGTATTTATTCTTCATAGTCACCTAATTCAACCTGCGATAATCAATACATAATCGCAAGGAACCATCCTTCTTCTTCACAAACAGAACAGGTGCTCTCCAAGGTGACACACTAGGCCGAATAAAACCCAAATTCAACAAGCCATCTATCTGCTTCCTCAATTCCTCCATTTCACTCGAAGGCATACGATAGGTGGGCAAAGAAATGGGTGCCGCACCAGGCATGAGATCGATAGTAAAATCAATCTCGCGCTGAGGGGGTAATCTAGGAATCGACTCAAACATCTTTAAAATTTTGAACTACAGGCGTGCTTTCAAACACCGATCCAGCAATACTCTTCAACAGAGAAGTATAATAACCAAGACAAAAAGGGTAACTGACCTGAACTGGGAAAGTAACTGTCTCACCCTCAGGTCCATGGATTGTCATCGACCTAGCTTCACAATCAATCTCTGCCCGCATCTTCGTGAGCCAATCCATACCTATAATGACATCATAATGGTATAGAGGTGCGACAAAAAGGTCAACCAGAATCGATCTACTCCCAAGATCAATCAAACAACTCACACAACGCTTGGTCATATCAGAAGAGATCCTTGTAGCGGTAGTGAGCGTCACTCCCTTCATATAAACAATGCCCAAACTCAGGCGCTTAACTGCCACATAGGATATAAGAGAGGTAATGGACCCTGATCCACTACCAAAGAAACGGGAATACCTTGGATGTGAGTTGTAACCTCAAAAGATCTCGGTACCAAGTCAGCCACAGGTGCTTTAACTAAAAGCGTGTGAACTCGAGCCCACTACGGGCGATTCAGCAGAGGAACCATGGACTGCTGAGGTGGCCTGAAGCGAGGTACAGAAGGTCTGAAGGATGGGTGAGCTGGCGCTAACCGAAGAGGTGGAGATGATATAACTTGAGGCATCGGACGGCTGATCCTCTGCGGCGGAGTAAATCCACTATCCCGCATATGCGAAAAGCAATTGCGATCCGAATGCCCAATCTTCCCACAGTACGAACAATGAAAATTAGATCACACCTGCTGAGCGGGCGGTGCTGGACGCCTCAGAGGAGAATCTGCCCACAGCCTCTTGCCGAGAAATGATGCACTCGAAAAGTCAGGTCGCGGTCTGGGAACCATAGGTGCTAGCATACGGGACGACCTGTCGCCATCCTACTCTTCTTCTTCTTCTATCTCTGCTCCACCTTCGCCATAACTCTCTTCCTCATCACTCTCAGTCTTATCCTCACTTTCTGAGGCTTGTCATCGATGAGGCCCAATGTCCATCTGATTAAGGGTCGATGTGTGTGATCAGGAGTGTGCACAGACTCAATCTCGGTGATCATTTTCAGTAAACTTTCACCGATAGAAGCAACAAGAAAAACTACAGGAATTCTAAGTAAATCTTGCACCTTCCTACTCTAAGGTGGCTACAGCGTGCAGTGTGTGACCATAACCCAGGTCTGGTTTAATCAAATCATGGTCTGATACTAACTTGTAACACCCTGAAATTCGGGGGTCGAGCATAACTCAGCTCCTGAGTTCCAAAACATCACTTATGCAACATATGTAATGATGGATGTATGTTGTCTGTATGAGTGCATAAAACATGGAATAGATTAAGCCAAACTGCAAACATAATCCAAGGATAAGTGAAAGACGCAAGTGAAAGACTTAAAGAAATATATGTGTACATGTGTAAGTCCCTGTGGTATGTATGCTCTGCCAGGTCATAATATAAGTATTTCTCTTCAAAATACAAGTATCAAAATGAAATTGTCTATGCCAAAAGAAAACCCAGACTCCCCGTCGATTAGGACACGGCTCACATGAACCCGCCTGAGAACTGCATAATAGAAAATGCGTCCTCATCATCCTCGAGCTCCTGCCCAGCCTCAGGGGTCGCGTCATCATCTGCATCTAAGACAGTTTGGTTGGTGTTGAAACACCGTCCCAGAATGTAGGAGTGAGTGATCAACTCAGTGTAACTATACAGTAAAAGTTAACATGATATCAAATTAGTCAAGCAATAATGATAATACAATACAATTAAACAAGTCTAAAGTACTCTTGTTAATGTAAGGATGTATGTATAAATAATGCATACCCTCGCCTGCACTCCCTCAGCGTCTTCATCTTACGCTACGCATGACAACCTCCCGCAGTGCCAACGACTTCTACGCACAGCAATGCGGTGCATGAACATGATTACCAAGTTATTAATCCTTTTCATACAGCAGAATTGGGAAGCTCAGGTGCCTTCCTCATATCAATTTCCACACAGTGATCCATTCTAGGGTCGTCAGTCCTAGGCCATCTCATACGATCATATGGTTCTAGGTCACTGCAAAGGGCTCATCACCAATCAATGCACGCCTATCATACCTCAGTTACTACGCTAAGGCTTGTCGCCTTAATGCAGTATCGCGGTATGCTCGAGGTCACTACAAAGGGCTTGTCACCAATCAATGTAGGCCGATAGCGCGAATATACTGTCCCATACCACCATAATCGGCTCACGAGTCTGGTGTGCTCACTGGTCACTACGGGGAGGCTCATCACTCCAGTGTAGGCCGACAGCTCGACCACGGTGCCCCATACCACCATGTCTGGCTCATGAGTCTTAGCGGATCAAGGTACCATGGTTAACGGGATTTCATCGGTAAGTTTGGTACCCTAGATTCAAACAATAGCGTCCATACATGGTAAACATACATCGGACAATCGGGTTACTTGACGAACTCGACTAGCACGAGCGCACCTTGGGTTGAATGACATAGAGTGCGCAAACACTCCGTGTGGCCAAACCACTGCCGACAACTCTAATACAACTCGGGTTCGTCAAACACGTCCTTCATGGTGAAAGCAACCTCCGCCACGAACTCAAGGCCGATTACCGATTTCCTGGACTATTCCATAGTCCCAAACATATTCCATTACAATAGATATTCATATTAACACTTTAGAATAGTAATGGAACAACAACCCAAATCATACAGTATGTGAGCATTTGAAGAATATCAACTTAACATGGATTTTAAAATAAGTAGTGCTTGAACTTAAAGAACAAAGAATGTAAATTGAATGTAGGAACTCATACATGCCAATATGAGAGTTGAGAATCTCTTCTCAACGCCCGTAAATAGGATAATATACTACACTTAATCATTTAAACATTTCTACAAACACTTAGACTACATATTCCAACATATATGACGTATGTTGGTGAGAACACACATTTGGACAATTCCTTTTGCCAAGGAGTTTCCACACGTACAACTAGCACAAGTACACGACGAATAATCATGGCAAACACATGTTCGTATTATATACATATACGATACTTTCTACATACACATAGAATACACAAATCTCAACATAACTCATATATATCAGGAACGCAATATAAACATCACCTTTGGCATGTGAAATTACACCCACAACAATAATAAATCATTATCTGACATTGAAAGCCTTGAAAACCATAACCTATACGAATATAGTCCGCACCTTAAACCAGAAAAAGCGCACCAAACTGATTCAGACGATATGTCTTCGTCAACGGCGACTAGATAACCTAAGGCATGAATAGAAATGAGCTACATCAACACATAGACCATTCTAAGCTCTAAAACAGACTAGGGTTAGATTAACTTACCCAAGGATGAACTTAGAATCGCTGGAACAATGATTCAGAAGTGATGGTTTAAGGATGCAGGGAAACAAGAAAGAATCTCCAATGATTCACCAACTTCTCTCTTACTTTCTCTCTCTTTTCTTCTCTCTCTCTTAGCTAGGGTTTAGGAAATTCCTATGGAATAAAGAGTGAGGGTTTTAAGGTCTTTATATAGGCCTAACATTGATGAAAATAGCCCCAGGGCCAAGGTATACTTAGGTTATAACCAAATCAGGCCTCTCTCGATCCAACGGAGCATTTCTGGTGGTCCTTTTTCCACGTGCGGTTGGACTTAAGCTCACTGACCATGGATCTAGGTCAGACTGAGTTTTCGTACCGATCGGATCTATAGATCAGCCGTGACGGACCAATCTCAATTCAACGGTCACCGAAACTCGATCAGGTCCATAAGCACTATGACATGCCTGGGCCACCTTCCCTGATCCGAGGGTGAAATTGGGTCAGAATCCAACGGTTAGATTGCTTAAAATCGTCGCGCAAGCGACACGACTCAGATTTCATAAAATCATATTTAATTTCTCACCGTTCTCACACTCTTCACTTCGGACTCAAGCAAATCGACTCAGGACATCATCTGGACTTAATTTTTGAGGTGATGGTGAAGCCCAACAAGGTGACCACAATTGTCTAAGATCATGGCTATTGAACTTTCGACGCGCGGTCCAGGTCCGATCCAGAGCTTCCAAAAATTCCCGAGAGCAACTAGATTTAGCGTTGAATCCCAGATTTCAGGGTAACATAGCGCTAATGATTCTACAGGTTTTGAGTCCTGCAGATCAAATTTAAAGTGATTGATGCTAATTTCACAAGCAATTGAGTTTAGCGCTAATTAACCCACACATAACTTCTCAAGGATGTGAGGTAGTACTCGGGTCTTAGTACGAAATTTTTTAGGCCATTATAGGAGTGAGTGATCAACTCAGTGGTACTATAAGGCAAAGGTTAACATGTTATCAATTTAGTCAAGCAGTAATGATAAGGCAATACAAGAAACATTTCCTAATTACTCTGGTTAATGCACGGATGATATGCGTAATGATGCATGCCCTCGACTGCACTCCCTTAGCGACATCATCTCATGATCGCGCATGGCAAACTCCCTAAATGTACGTTTCCTCGTCAAAGCACATGCAATGTAGTGCATGAACGTGTTAGCCAAGTAATTTATTAAGCTTATTCATACAACAAATTTGGGAAGATAAGGTACCTCCATTTATATCACTTACCCAAACAATGATCTATCTAGGGTCGTCAATCCTAGTTAATCACTTACGATAGGCAAATTATAGGGCATCACCCCTGATGAAAAGCAGTGGATAGGTAAGTTTACGAGTTTACACTCGAGGTCACTATGGAGAGGCTCGTCACCTCAGCGTAGGCCTAGTTTATACTCAAGGTCACTAAGGGAAGGCTCGTCACCTTAGCATAGGCCAACAGCTCGAATATGATGTCTCATACACCACCATATTCAGCTCATGAGTTAGGGTTGCTCACTGGTCACTACGGGGAGGCTCGTCACCCCTGCGTAGGCCAACAGCTCGACCACGGTGTCCCATACACTACCATACCTAGCTCATGAGTCTTAGCGGATCCTGGTACCGAGGTTAAATGGTCTTTATATTGGTAAGTGGTACCTTAGATTCAAGCAGTAGCTTCCATACATGGTAAACACATAATGGGCCAATCGAGTTAATTGACAAGTACGATTTGTATGAGCACATATCGAATTGATTGACATGGAATGCATAAGCACTCTGCGTGGCCTAACCACTGTCGATAATCAGCGTACGACTCGGATTCATTGAACGCATCTATCGTGGCGAAACTAGTTCGGCCACCCCCTCGGGAACCGTTACCGATTGCCTGGACTATGTAATAGTCCCAATCATACTCACATGTAATAAGTAGTCACATGTAATAATCATAATAGCATTTAACAAATAATTCAAACATAATTCTCATTTGAGCATTTTATTAAACACATTGAACATGTTACTATACATCGCATTTCACCCATGAATCACATAGTAGCAATTTATATTATATGAAGGAAATTATAGATATGGATAAGGTAGTTGAGAATCCTATCTCAACTCCTTCATTAGAAGTGATTCAACAAATAATTTCTTATTCAGACATTTTATCAAACACTTAGATTACACATTACTACATACATGAACTAATTTAGTTATAACATATATTATGGCAAATCCTTTCACAAAGGAGTTGTCATTCATACAATAAGCATATCTACTAGATTAATATTCATAACAAGCACAAATCATAATTTCAATTTCATTCAAACATTTCAACAAACACATGGAATGCATTATATATTCACATAGTTCACACGCATGTATAGTTTATCGAATACATCGTAACTAAGATCATATGGCAGCAATCAAGTTAGAAACAAATCATTGCGACATTGAAAGCCTTGAAAACTATAAATTAAACGTTTATAGTCCGCGCCTTTCGTCGATACGCCCGATACGAACTTGATTCGTACACTACGTCCCCGTCTACAGCACAACGACTACCTAAATCATGAAATAGGTTAGCTATTTCATCGATTCCTCTATTTGGATTCCTAAAACAAGATTACGTTTAGGATTTCTTACCCAAATCAGAGTTGGAATGGCTCGTGTAGCTAGATGTAAAGATGATTTAGTGTGTGTAGTCGTAAGAGAGAAACACCACCTTGATCTCCCAAACTCTCTCTCTTCTCCTCACTCTTCTCTCTTCTTTTCTCTCTTCTCTCTCCTAAGGTTTGGAGAAAATTCGTATGGAATAGGAATGGGGTGGTTCAAGGTCCTTAAATAGGCCTAGAACTGGTTCAAATGGCCTCAGGGCCATGGTATACTTAGGTTATAGCCAAAGGGTGTCTGTTTTGGACAAACAAGACTCATCTGGAGGCCCATTACTTACCTGCATCATGGAGTAAGTTCCTTGACGATGGATCTAAGCCAGGTTATAATTTCTGTCTGATCGGATTTGTGGATCGACCGTGGAGGACCTGTATCAGTTCAATGGTTATCGTCACTTGATCAGAGCCACAAGTATACTGACATGTGCAAGAAAATTTCCCTGATCCACGGGTAAAGTTTGGTCAGAAATTGACAGTTTGAAGTCTTCAATTTTGCTTGTAAGAGAATGGTCCAATTCACTTAAGTTTGAGTTCATTTTCCAAAGATAATCGCGTTTCTCACACACTTTGCTCCAGGCTCAAGTTGTGTGTTTCTGGATACTATTTGGGCTCAATTCCCACAATAGTTGTCAAGCCCAATAAACCAGTCATAACCTTATAGTTTCACGGTAATCGGACTTTCGACGCGCGGTCCAGGTCCGATACGGGGTTTCAATGTGCTCCCGAGAGCAACTGGGTTTTGAGATTGCTCCTAGGTTTTTAGGTAATGATGAGTTAGTGATTCTAATGGTTTTGGGTGTTGCAGTTCATAAAGATAGTGGTCCAAGCTAATTCCACTGATTATTTAGCTTAGTACTTAATTAATTTTCGTCTAATTTCTATAGAATTCGATCCTTAGTAATTTTCGCCTTAGGTGGTACTCGGGTCTTTGTACGGATTTTTCCGAGACGTTACACATACGGTCCCAGATGGGTCCCATCTTGCAGATATCCGCTACGTGCAACCCATTAAACGGTTGCGACCTATCTACTCCGTCCCTTTACGCGGGCATAAAAGCCTATACCTTTATGTTAAGGTGGGCTCCACAAGCAAAGTGAATGGTTTGGATCACTCGAAAAGTGCCTAGGGTGGGTCACTTTGGGGATTAAAGATTTCTAGTTTCAAACTTCGTTTTGGTGGGAGAACATTCATTTCTCTCTTTTTACAAATAGCTTGGTCAAAGCTCATTTGACTGAGCCTATAGCTCCAGTGCACTTCGTGTACAAGTGCATGGGATGCACATGCATACTGTGTGGGCTCCACTGGTATGGTTGCAATGAATCTGATCTGTCCAAACGTCTTAGAAGTATCCATAAGGGGTACTAGCCCATTTTAGGGCAGACCCGAGGCCCAGGTGGGCCGTGCCACACGTCCAGGCTCCATTTAGCCCCATGACCGCTGATCCAATGGTTGGATTGGTTTGATATTAAACTTCAATGGATTATTATGGACTTAGAGCATAAAGGGCGTTCGGTTGGCTATTCACTAACCCTTGAAGATTGATCCACCATATATCGCTATAGTTAGTTGGGTTAGAACTATTCTGATTTGAGGTGTCTAATCAAAGTTACCTTCTAGACTGACATGGGCTGCATTCCACCTTCTAGGGCCTCCGATGGATGGCCCTTAATGGTGCTTGGAAGTCCTGCTCGGCATAAGTTTGATTTAAGTCGATTATCAGTCGAGCTCCGATATCCGCAACTTTGGGCTTAGATGGTAACACCTGCGTATCAAAAGTGCGGGGTGTTACATAACTACTTACTCCCACTCTGGGACGGTGTTCTAAAACACCAACCAGAATCTAGTATAGATGCAAGTACCATGAAGAGGGATGCATTGGACGATGTCGGTGTAGACGACGACGAGGAGCGGATGCACTCCAAGACTTCAGTGGTTTCTTTTAGTTTATGGTTGGATGGTCGTGGGACATGGGCCAGGGCCCTAGTCATCGTGGGTTATTTATCTAGGTGGGTCTAGTTCCCGGTTGGATTTTCTTGGTACTGTATTTTGGATATCTTACCTATTTAGCAGCCCGTATTTATATTTTATGATATTCACATGTTTATGGCTTTCTAAACTCATCATTGCTTATAAATAAACCCAAATGCGTTGAAATATGGAGCCCATTAGGGCATATGTGGCACTCGGGAATTTAGGAGCCGAGTTCCTACTCAGCCCTTGAAAAATCAGGGCATTACAGTTGGTATCAAAGCATGGTTCGGGTTAAGCTAGGCCTTGGACAATGGGTCTATCATAACGCCTTACCGACTTAGGAGGGAGCGATTGAACTTAGTAAAGTCTTAGCCTAGGGTTCAACTATAGAAGGGACCCCTCTTTGCTCTCATAAATCACATAAAAGCCCTAGGGGCTTCACCTAGTGCCATTTCTACTTCATTTATACCCTATTTCTAGTCTTTTACACCCTTTTCACTCTGAAGTCATCAACCCATTATCTTCCCAAGCTCTCAAAACTCAATCCCTAAATCTCAACTCCTCCTTTCAACCCATATCCTTTAAAAATCTTACCTTCCACTACTTTATTCTTCTAATTTTTGTAGTACTATTCATGTTGAACACAAATCCTAAAGCTTAAACGATTAAGAGCTATAATTAAATAAAAATTTACTATAAATAGTAAAAATATAAATAAAATGGACTTTATACCATTAAAATGATGGAATATTGTGAAATAACTAGGTTATTTGGATATATTAGATTCTCCTACCCCAAATTCATATATGGCACGTCAAGTAACTCATTTTGAATTGAGAGATACACCTGTTTCCAATATCCAATGGCAGAGCCACCACCAAGACCTCTAGAGGATGGTAGCGGCACTGCCATTTTGGCGGCCACCACTGTTGGCTGTAAAGGGCAGTGGTGGCACCACCACTTCGGTGGTGTGCCGCCGCTGGCACCAGTCCACTGGATTTTCTGCGATTTTCAGTCTTTTTAGGCCAACTTCAGAAAGTCATATCTTCCTTGATATAACTCCGATTGGGGTGATTCAATAGCTAAATTGAATCTTGATAAGTATAGTTTCATATAAAAATAAATAAAATAAAAATTATAATATATTTAAATTTAGGATTCTTTGATGACTATCTAAAAATCATTAGTTTTAGATAGTTATTACTTCTAGAATTTTAATAATTTATTTGCAACTCCAAATGAGATGGAATTTTGTAAGATGAATTTAAACTTAGTGATAAATTATCATAAAAAAATTTAAAATAATTTATATACGAAAAGTATAAGAAACATTATAAGAAATAGAGACATTCCGCAATCATATAAAAATCGTTAGTTCCAGACAACTGCCACTTCTAGAATTTTAACAATTCTTATACAACTCAAAATGAGGTAAAATTTTATAATATGGGAATAAAATTACTAATAAATTACTAAAAAATTTAGAAAATAATTTAGTTACTATAAGTATGAAAAAATGTTACAAGTAGTAGAAGTATTTTTCTAATGAACAGAAAATCGTTGGTTTTGGACAACTAGTACTTCCTGAATTTTTTATAATTTTTATAGAACTTCAAATGAAACAAAATTTTGTAAAATGAAAGTAATCTTAATGATGGATTACTATAAAAAATAAAAATATATATACTAATAATATAGTAACTAAAGGTGACAAATATGTTATAAATAATGGAAGGGTTGAAGCTAAAAAAATTTCTGCAACTTCGAGATTGCCAATAGTCTAGTCATGTCTTTTCATGTTAAAGTTTAGCATTTAGTGCCTCTTTAGAAATTATTTATAGTCATGTGTATATATATATATATATATATATATATATATATATATATATATATATATATATGGTTTAAGTTATTTTTGTGTAGTTAAATTAGGACCCTCGAGTAGGATTGAGTTTCGTAGTTTAATACTCTGTAAGCTCATAGTAGAGGTGGACTACAGTAAAATGTTATGAGTTTCTTATTCTCTTGTGAATTCAAGGTTCGTACCACGTTGAGGAGATGACCTTCCTCTTTCCTTTTCTTCAGCCTTCCTTATGTTGCTAGTATTCCAAACCTCCGAAATATCTTAGAACTCTTGATCCTTCCTTCCCTCTCGAAGTTAATGAAACCGAAATGCGAATTGCTTATAACTCACTGGCCATAAGATCAAAATAGTAATGTCGAGAGAAAACCTTAGACTCCTAAAAAAACGCTTCTCTAGGATAATCATTTAACCATAGGCATAGTGAAAGATTTATTAATTGCTAATCTATAAAAGAATTAAAACGAGAATTCTCCTTAACCAAGGACCAGATGATAACCTTCTAAATATAATGTTAAACTTTTCAATGATGGAAATTCCCTAAACATTTAAGTTGATCGGACTACGGAGTTATGAAAGTATACACCTGCGAAGCATTTGCGGCTTGACCCATTTCTCAATCCTGGGCAACTACCAATGGACTCATTGCTTTGACCGAGTAGAAGACCAGGATCCACCAAGACTAAGAAGGGATATAATGAGTCTTCTACCCTGGTCAGGTAGATGATCGATGTATCGGGTTCAAGCCCACTATAACCGTATCTCCATGTTAGTCGAACATTTAAAAACATATATTTTTACTCTAGATAGAAGGGAACCATCATCGTGAATTCAAATCTTACAGAATATATAATAATAATAATAATAATAATAATAATAATAATAATAATAAAATTTGTAGTAAACCATTAGGGTGAAAAAGTTTCAAGGGGGGTAGACTATAATAAGCCAGACTAGCATAAATAGTATGCACCATACCATGGACATGAACGTGAAACCAACAAAACTTAGGCGTATAGAATTAGGGTACCTTTACCAAATTACGTTAGGCAATTTCGAGGACGAAATTGTTTTTAAGGGGGGTAGATTATAACACCCCGAATTTTTGCTACTTTGAATTTGACGAAAATCCTTTATCTTTTTTTTTTGTAATAACTAGCCACGTCATCACTTACGAACCCTTGACACTCGAGATGGGCTTATACACGGCTGCTACCGATAAAAACCATACAAATAGAATTGATCGACCGTAAAAGACCAATGAATCCAATCAATCACTTAAACATCTAGTTCAACCCATGATCTGATCACATATGGCCCAAATCTAACCGAACTGCCACCGTCTAATCAAACTACCATAACTTAACTAGAGATCTACCCATACTCGAGCCAACTATAGCTCAAACCTTAATTAATAAACCAAATCAATCCAGTTACTCTATTAGCCTAAAATCGACGGTTTACAGTGATCATGACTGAATCACCATTTTTACTAATTTCAAATAGGCCATACCGTGAACTTAGTTAATCCATGCCTCAACCACTGCGCCCAAGAAATTTCTCTACCCAATTTATTCTAGAAGTGCCTCGATTACCCGAACAAGCTCTAGACCGCTCGTTAATGGGCCGCTAGTTTCAAAATTATAGAGTAATGTCCATCCCATTGGGCTTGTGGTCCATTGCGGACAACAGACTTAGATGACACCTGGAAATAGATGATTCACGTTATTAAGTTAGCACTTGTAAAGTGCAACTCGCCCTAGCATAGGCCTAAAATCTGAATTTTAAAACAAATGGCCAAACTACTTAGGGTAATAAATTAAGACATTTTAGCCGTCGGATTCCATCTAAATCTGCACCATAGGTTGAAGATATTTCTCTGTACTTGTCTGTAAAATTTAACCGTTGATCAAGGATCGGTGACGTTGATCACAAACTGGGCCATTCTGGCAAAACCCCGCATCTGTTTGCCGTCAAACTTTACCCAACCCTTCATCAGGCCATGAGGCACCTATTCCATAAAATAGATGGGCTAGGGGCCCATCAGGGCAGCCCCAATGATTTTTTAAAAAAATGCCTGTAGGGCCATTGGGGGAATTACACTAAACTGTAGGGTCAACTGAAATAATTTTGGGCATATAAAGTCCAGCCCTCTCTCCCTCATTTGCTAAGATTTCAACAACTAAAATTCAGAGAGAGAGAGAGGGAGTGAGAGAGAGAGGGAGTGAGAAGTGAGGGTGAAGGATTGCACCTTAGTGCTTGAAGATTTCAATCCTACCACCGTAAAACCGAGCTACGCCCGATCTAAGGTAAGAATCGGACGTCAGCCCATTTTTTCCTAATGATCAGCCACATGCATGCATCCTACTTCCATTTTCTTGCAACTTAGGGCCCGACATGTCGAGTTTGCAGACATGACGATGTTAAGACACATGCAAAGGTTTCTGGTCGACAATAGGTGGGGACCATTACCTTTAGGTGGCCGATTATCACGCCTAGTATAGGCTTAATGAATGTGTTTAGTGAATTGTAGTGCATGTGGATGAATTTTCATTTGGACTGCATATATAGGATACTGCACTAGGAATTATTAAAATTATGGGAGGGAATTCGGCCCTAGTACCCCAAATATGTGACTTATGCATTTTCATGCTCATGTAAGGTGTAAATATTTAAATTTTCCCAAATTGTTGCTAGTTGATTATTGATTGCCTGAATTGGTGTTAACTATGCTTCAAATGATAACATAGATTGCTGTAAATTGGTAATTAGTGATTGATTTCTGATTATATGATTAATTATGTTTGAGTGAAGGCATGAAATGTTACAAATCGGTTGATTGGTTGAGTTACTTGCCTTAATATTCGATGTACGGCTAAATTGAGTGCTTCATGTTGATCTATAGAAGATAAACTTTGGCGTATTGTTATATGACTGCCCATGTGGTGTATAGGCTGTATGATATGCATAATCTATAAATTTGGGTGGAGCTCTGCATGTTGTTGTCCATCTTATTACAATTGTTGGAAAATGTTGAACATTATTCTCATAGTTTGGTGAAGCTTGGTGTATTGTTATCCATATACTTAGAATGCTAGATTTTGTTGCCATTTGTGAAATTATTCCTGAATATGCTGAATTTATGTTATCCATCTGTGAACTTGTCCTCTCATGGATTGGCCGATAACCGGAAATTATTTGGGAATCCCATCGTTGGATCAGCCCACGGGTAAATTTGGCCTGATTAGTTAAACTATAAATTGTCTCAGGCTGTTCAGTTTATAGTTCAACTTGTGGGGGTATATTGACTCTTAGGTCGGCCATCCTTATACGTTAACCATGTTTGATCATGCCTGTATGAACCCGAAGTACCCTAAGGCCTTTATGCCCGCTATTAATTATAATTTACGGCCTAAAAGACTCATGAGCCAGGGATGGTAGTATGGGACACTATGCCATATTGTCGGCCTACTCTGGGGTGACGAGCCTCCTCGTAGTGACTAGTGAGCACCTAGACACATGAGCTGGGGATGGTGGTATGGGACACTATGCCCGTGGTATCGGCCTATGTTGGGGTGACAACCTCCCCATAGTGACCGCGAGTAGGACATTTAAGTCCCAATTGTTTACGTCGATGATGATACTTCTATTTGGGATTGAAGACCCCATATAGGGTGAAGGGTCGTGAGAGTCGCATGACCATAGCTCCTGAGCCGCCCGATCGGGTTAGGGCAATAACTCCACTAAGGGTATTCCGGTTTCCCCAACCTGTTGGATGAATGAACCTAATTAACCAACCAAGCTAACATATTTCATGACATTGCATTATTATTATGGCGATTATGCAATCAAGGTCACAAATTGAGGGAGTGTTGATCATTGCGAACGTGAGATGTCGTTGCTTGAGGGAGCGTTAGTGGTGAGGAGCATACATCATATCATAACCATGTGTTTGCATTAACAATAATATCTAGGTTTCTATGATGTTTGCTGTTCATTAAACGTATTCTATACATAATAATTTATGTGGCCTATTGCTAATGGTACCACTGAGTTAGCTACTTACTCCCACTCTGGGACGGTGTTCTAAAACACCAACCAGAATCTGGTATAATGCAAGTACCTTGAAGCGGGACACGCTGGACAATGTCAGTGCAGATGATGACAAGGAGAGGACGTACTCTCAGACTTCGGTGGTTTCTTCTAGTTTATGGTTGGATGGTCACGAGACATAGGTTAGAGCCCTAGTCATCAAGGGATATTTATTTAGGTGGGTCTAGTTCCTAGTTAGATTTTCTTGGTACTGTATTTTGAATATCTTACCTGTTTAGCAGCCCATATTTATATTTTATGATATTCTCATGCTTATGGTTTACTAAACCCATCATTGCTTATAAATTAACCCAAATGTGTTGAAATCTAGAGCCCATTAGGGCATAGTGGCACTCAAAAATTTGAGAGTCGAGTTCCTACTCGGCCCTTGAAAATCCGGGGCATTACACCCTCTCTCACCCAAAGTCAACAACATCCATACCTATCCCATCTCTTCTTACCAAAAAGTCAAGAGAACCCATACCCTCCATCCCATCTCGCTTACAACCCATCCTCTCCTTCTCATTCTTTACCCAAGTAACCAAGAGAGAGGACCATCCATGGAGATGAAGCTCTAAGGATAGCCAAGTTTGTGGCCCACTTCCTACCCCCTAACCTCCCAGCCAACCCTTCAATCTTCATCATCCACCATCAAAGAGGAAGCGAGGGAGTTTAAGAGTCCAAGGAGCCTAGAAGAAGCTGAATTGGTGGGTGTTTTGTAGGATTAGATTTTAATTTTATGGACTAAGTGGGGCCTACCAATTGATGGTGTGGATCCTATTTGGGACCCATTTGGATGTATGTATCATAATCCTAGGAGGGCTCATAATGGCGGAGCCCTCCATCACTTGTCTCTCTTTCTCTCCTTTCCTTACATGATGGCCACTTGATGAGTGTGTGATGTCCTCACTTGTAACGTCTCATATTTTTGCCAACTTGGAGTTGGACGTCCTTAGGCAATGGGTCTATTGTAACGTCTTATTGACTTAGGAGGGAGCGATCGAACTTAGTGACATTAAAGGACCCTATGACCAAGCCATCCAGCTAATCTAAATAATGAAGTCTTAGCCTAGGGTTCAGTTCTAGAAGGGACCCCTCTTTTCTCTCATGAATCACATAGAAGCCCCAGGGGCTTCACCTAGAGACATTTCTACTTCATTTATACCCTATTTCTAGTCTGTTATACATTTTTCACTCTCAAGTCATCACCCCATTCTCTTCCCAATCTCTCAAAACTCAATCCCTAAGTCTCAAATCCCCCTTTCAACATATCTCCTTCAAAATTTTCACCTTCCACCACCTTATTCTTCAAATCCTTCTAAGTACTTTCATATTAGACATAAAATCTTAAAGCTTAAATGATGAAGAACAATAATTAAACTAAAATTTACTATACATTAAACTTATGAAATCTCATAAAATAACCAATTTATTTGGATAGCTTAGCTTCTCCTACCCCCAAAATCATATATTGCGTGTTGAATAACTCATTCTAGATTGAGATATACACAAATTTTCAAATATTAAGTGGCAGAGTCACCATCAGACACCACAGAGTATGGTGGCTCCACTACTAGATCAGCGGCATGCCACCCCTGGCTCCAGAGGACCGCAGCGGCGCTGCCAGATCGGCGGCGCACCGCCGGTGCACCAGATTTCGGTGGACCACTGTTGGAATTCTCTATGTTTTTAGGCCAACTTCAAAAAGTTATATCTCCCTTAAAATAACTCCGATTCAGGTGATTCAAAAGCCAAATTGAAGCTTGATAAGTCTACTTTCATATAAAAATAAATTAAAAATAAATTAAAAATTTTAATATTATTAAATCTTAGATGATGTAACAACTATCTAAAAATTATTAGTTCGGACAGCTGGTACTTCCAGAATTTTTAGAATTTTTCTAGAAACAAAATTTAATGAAATTTGGTAGAGATAAAGTAGACTTGATGATGAAATACTAAAAAAATAATTAAAATAATATACTAACTGAAAGTACCAAAAATATTATATGAAATAGAGTTATTGAAACTGAAAATTTCCTACAACTACACGTTGTCAATGGGCTGTGCGTATCTTTTTCATCTTAGAATTTTTATATTTGGAATATTTATAGAAATTACTTCTAATCATATTAGGAATCATCTTATATGATTAAATTTAAATTTTCTATTTTAGTATATTTTACTAAAACAGAAAATTTCAAGTATAATTAAATTAGGGTTCTTGATTAGGGTGATTATGACTGAATCATCATTCTTACTAGTTTCAAATAGTCTAAAATATGAAATTAGCTAATTGAAATCCTAATCATTTCTCACAAGAAATCCCTCTCTCAATTTATTCCAGAAATTCCTCGATTACTCGAATAAGTTCTAGACTGCTCGTTAGTGGGCCACTAGTTTCGAAATTGTAGAATAATGTCCATCTCACTGGGCTAGATGTCTCATGAGGACGCTATACCCTAGAAGTGCCCAGAAATAGTCAAATTGCGTTGCCCAGCCAGCACTTGCAATCGCCTGGACTAATTTGGGGAAAGTCTGAAATTTACCTATTTAGCCCCGTAACTGATGTTGCAATTGTGGAATTTTTGTCCGTCAAATCTTTACCAAATTTACACCAAAGACTGGAAATAAATTCAGGACCACGCCTACAAAATCTGGCAATTGATCGTGGAACGGTGACCATTGATCGCAAATCTTGCCATTCCGGCAAAACTCCGCATCCATTTTCAATTAAACTTTACCCAGCCCTTAATCGGGCCATGGAACACGTATCCTATAAATTTCTTAGCTAGGGGGGCATCAGAGAAACCCCTATATCCAAATCAAGCCCCATTTGGCCATTTTTAAGATTTTTCAAACCTTGGGGCCAACTGAAATAATCCCACCTATATAAGCTCCAACCCTTCTCTCTCTCAACCGTTTCCAGCAGCTGAGAGAGAGAGAGAGTGAGAGAGAGAGAGAGAGAGAGAGAGAAGAGAGAAAGTGGGAGCCACCACCTTGCATACACCCCCGGCGGCCGGATCATGCCATCCAATCCCTGTGCTTCCCGGATTCGTGCAAGACCTTGTCTCTATTCCTGATCTCATATCTTCCACTGATGAAATCCGAAGATTTTGGGTCGGATTCTCCACTCACTTGCTAGGTAAGAGATTTCCCTACATGTCTTTCCATTTTTTTTCTTTCATTTCTTTCATTTTGAGTCATCAGGGTTAGAAACCTTTTAAAAAAAAAAAAATTCGTCAATTCTCGCAAACCTTAATAGCCTGTTTGGGAGCATGGATTCGGAACCCCCAGGATTGGAAACCCCTGGATTAGCAATCCTGCCGTTGTGTTTGGCACCCTGGAGTGTGAATCAGCTTTAATTCAAAAATACCAATGCATGGTATATTTACAGCGGTTTGAATTTAATTACTAAATCAACTTTAAAATCCCTAATTAGTGAGATATAAAATTTTTGACACTATGGTTGTGATAAGCCCGCTAAAATATATGCTTTGCCTGAAAATGATGAAATTCCAAGTCTCGAATGGACCGCAAGCATAAGATCATGTCTGAGTGACTAACCAATGATTTTTAATCATTGATTAATATGGACAATGTTTGGACGATGCTGATTTACATAGACAATGTTTAGACAGTGTTGATTGTCATTAGTGGGCCATGTGCCCAATAGAATGATAGTGTACAGTGACATACATGTTACACATGCAACTATTGAAATGATTTTAGGTGTAATCCAAGCTCTCACCATGGATTGGAAATCCCCTCCAATCCACGGTGCCAAACGACCCCTAATATTAGGATTAAGTATGTTAGGGCTTTAAGTCACAATTATCAATTGGAGTGGTCCATACTCTTGCGAGAGCCGTAATCGGGCCATATTCCATTACGGTTTAGGTTGTGTGCCGATTTCGAGTCCCTATTCGTCAAACTGAGTTGATGGATCAATCAAATTAAGTTAGTTAAGGTATAATTCATTATTTAATATTTAATTATGAATAAATCCATGTCATTAATGATAGTCTTATACTTTAATTTAGGTTTAGAGCATTTTTCTAAATTCCCAATGCTAGGGCCACATTGGAGTACTTAGAGGTGGGCATGTTGGACCCGATCCGACCTGACTCGGTACCATTCCGAACAGAACCGATGGCCTAGATCGGCCCTGATCAAGTTTGCCAATCTAGATCCGATCATTTTCGGGTCAGGTTCGGATAGAGGTGTATTCGAACAGAACCGATCCGAAAACTCAAACCGAAATGGTCCGAACCGACCCGACCTGACCCAACCCGGATGTAAATATATCTCTAAACAAAAATTTCATCGCCTAGGCTTTTTGTTCGGCACCAAAAAGTCCCGCCCAACTCTATCTCTATATCTATCTATCTCTCTTTATATTTGCCTCTCTGTCTCTGTTGAAGAAAAAAGTAAGAAGAAGGCTAATTAGATGTTCTTTAATGGATCAAATCCTCTTTTTTTACTATTGGGTTTTGTAGCTTCATGGTATTTCTCTGTTGGAGAGGAATATATACAGAGAAATGGTGTATAGTTTAATTCAAAAGAGAGAGTCATACTCGTAGCAGGTTAACGGTCACACCCGAAGTTGACGGAAGCAGATTGGTTGGATCGGCCGGTGTAACGGGTCTTATCACGAGGTATGTGTTATATCCAAACCGTCCATCCATTTGGTCAGCTCATTTTAAGGCTTGAGACAAAACAAAGATAGTCTAACCATCAACTAGACCACACTTCAAAAATTAGTAGGTGATTGAACGTCTGCCATTGAAACCCTTTTTAGGGTCACATAAATTTTAGATCAATATGAAATTTGTTTTTCCTCTTCATTTGGTACTTAAGATCTTATGAAATTTATTTTTCCTATTCGTTCAGTTACTTGTGACCTTATAAACAAATTGGATGTAAAATAAACGTTATAGTGGGCCTTACAAATTTTTAACGATGAAAATCATTATCTCTATTGCTATTTATGGTGTGGTTCAGATGATCTTTGGATATGATTCATTTTTTTGGATAATGCTCTGAAATCATCTCTAAAAATAGATGAATGGTGTAGATATAATAAATACATCGTTGTGGGGCCCACGTAAGATGTAACATTGATCTCCTTTGAACCGTTCTCACAACTCGAAGATCGAGGAGCGTCAGTGCTGTCTTCGCACAACATGTAGCCTATAGGCTAGGGAAGCGGACTGCATACTGAGTAACTCAGAACGGTAAGCGTACTGAGTAAACTCCATGGGCCACTGTGTCACTCGTGCATTGTATCCACTCCGTCCATTTCTTTTAACACATAATTTTAGGTCTCTATCCCAAAAATGGATTATATCCAAACCTTAAATGGACCACACCACCGGAAACTGTGTGAATTGAACATCTACCATTGAAAAATTCTTGGGGACAACAGAGGTTTTAGATCAAGCTGATATTTGTGTTTTCCATTCATTCATGTCCTTCTCATCTTATGAACAGGTTGAATGAAAAATAAACATACTGGGGGCCTTAAAAAATTTTCAACGGTTGAAATCAATAGTTTCACTTTTTCCAGTGGTATGGCCCACTTAAACTTTGTGTATACATCAATTTTGGATTGAACCCATAAAATGATCTAGAAAAATGAATGGATGGTGTGGATAAACCACATGCATTCGCAGTGGGCCCAACTGAGTTTACTTGGCACAATAAGAGCATATTACACGAACCAATTTCATAGGCTAGCTGGTGCTAGCTACAAATAGCAATTATAAAGCTTCTTTAAGAAGCTATATCATTGGTGTAAAGCTTCTTCAAGAAGCTATATACCAGTAGTTTTTATTCAACTGAGTAAATTATGTGGGCCCATCATGATTTTTTTTGGTTTATCTACACCGTCCATCAGTTTTTTCAGATCATTTAAGGAGTTGATACTAAATTTTAAGTGAATTCAATAATCAAGTAGATCGCACCGTACGAAACACTGATATAATGATTTTCATGTCGTTGGAAAAAATGAACGATTCAAGCTTTCCCCAATCTGATCCGACTCGATTTTCCTAACCGGGTCGGACCCGGATCGATTCAGGTCAACAGACGTTCGAATCTGTTCGAATTAGATGATCCAGACTCGGTCCTGGATCGGAACGAGTTCGGATCAGGTTCTACAAATTTCAAATCTGGTCGGGTTGGGCCAAATCCGATCTGACTCGGTTCGATGCCCACCTCTAGGAGTACTGGATTTTAACTTAAAGGTGAAGATCTACCCCCAAGCTTCTACTTGGCATTTTAGAGTAATTAAATGCATTTATTTACTAATTGGTTGCTAACATGCTCAATGAAATGCTTGAATAACATAAAACTCTTAATATTATAAAATTCTTGGATGTTTAATGCTTAGAAATACTAGGATTATTGAATTGTATTATGGTGGTGGACTAAGCTTTAAAAATTATCCAAATATGTGGATAGCCCGCTTCAGAGAGGCTATCCCAGGCTTATACGGCTGATCGGAGTTAAACACAGACGATCTACAGTAGTTGGAGCTACACGAGATGCTTTGCACCCAATGTCGGTTTGCCCGAGGTCCTTCGTAGTCGTTCACATCAGTCTAATGTAAGCTCATCATTCTTGTGCTTGGTGATTATATAACATTCAATAGAATCTGAGATACCACCATTACCATTAATTTAGTCTACTCATAACTGTTATTGATACGATCCCAAGACTCATGAGCCGGGCATGGTGGTATAAGACACTGTGTCCGAGTTGTTGGCCTACGCTAGGGTGACGAGCCTCCCCGTAGTGACCAGTAAGCAACTAAGATTCGAGAGCTGAGCATGGTGGTATGAGACACTATGTCCGTGCTGTCGGCCTACGCTGGGGTGATGAGCCTCCCCATAGTGTCCATCGAGCATTGATGAAGGTGATAGGTCCTTGTTCGAATGGCCCACATCAAATTACTCGGCTGATGGTTCCATGCCAAAGTACCCTTCGAATGACCTGGGCATGAATGGAAATGGGTAATGAGCCCTTTCCTTTCTATTGATTTAGTTTAATGTAATAAGCTCGCACCTCGGAACTAAGTGATCATACTCAGTTTGGGTGACGACCTATATCGAGTTGATCCTCATACATTTAGGTATCATACCATACCTTTGGAATTGTTAATTTGTGAAATAAATGGGTGACACCTAAATTTGGATCAAGGGATTGGTAAAGAGTCGTTATGTGCGGCAACGAGCCACGTGATCCGGATAAGGACTCGTGATATAACGTCGGTATCCTAACTTCGCCAATGTGCTGGATGAATTAACTTAATAATTACTCGGCTAGCATAATCATTCATAGCATTGCATTAGCTTAGAATGTGGTGAAATAGGCGTGTTTGTCACGTGATGAGGGAGTGTTTTCATTTGCGAACCAGGTGGTTGAAGTCGCATGTGAGGGAGTGTTGTTTGGAAAGGGCATGCATCATGTCATATCTTCATATACACAGTTAATAAGAGTATTTTGAAATTGTTTGATTTGTTGTTTATCATTAACTACGCTGATTGTGTTGGTAACATGTGTAACTTGTTTAATAATTGTGCATTAAAGATAACATGCTTAAGTGTATAATATGTATTAATATATATTTATTTTAAACCTGCTAATCACTAAAATGTCCCAAGTAACAATCTTGGGGATATTTCTTCACTATGTTGGTGTTTGACGTATTCTATTTGACATATGCAGATAACTTAACAATAGGACCATTCGGTGGTGTGCTCGGGGCGCCCAGTAGATCTCTAACTTCTTCCCGCTTGATAGTTGTTCTTCTGTTCCTATTGCAATTATTGTGATTTGTATAATTCTCATTTGGGCGAACACTATATTTTAATTCTATTTATTTATTTTAGTTATCTTTACCTCGCTTTGGATTTGCAAATTTAAATTGTGCTACTCTAATTGCTCATGTGTGGAACTGATGTTAATCAACGAGGCCATACGTACATTTTCATTTGGTTAACACTTGAAAACTCGGGATCGGAGTTTATGTACTCGGGTGCCAATTTTTGGGGGGTTACATCACCTTCTAATGGCGGGACGTGGGACCCACGTGATGCGAGCGTTTTATCCATACCATTCGTCTAACCATTTGGCTGCCTGGACGGGAGGGAAAACACAAATACCAACTTGATTCAAAACTCTAGTGGGCCACACTGTCATGGACCCACCCTGAGATATGTATTTTATTCTCACCGTCCACAGATGGACGGTGGGACGGAAGCGGATTGGCTGGTAAACCTCAACCAGCTATATAGCTGCTGTATTGCATCATCATGCTCTGTGGGCTGCTATGATGTATGTGATTTATACACACTGTCCATTTATTTTGAATGTGGGCCCACCCCACACGTGTGGCACTTGTGGGGGTGGAACCCACCTTAATGAACGTGTCTTACATCCAGTCATCTGTCCGTTTGGGGACGTGGACCTCACCTCTGATGCATGTATTATATATCCACTCCACTTGTCCATTGATGGATGATGGAGCCCATCTTGATGTATTTATTCTATATCCACTCCGTCCATTTGTCCCGGGCGGGTGGGACCCACCTTGATATACATATTTCATCCTAGCCATCCATTCGTTTTCAGGACGGTGAGCCCACTGCAGTGACGTTAAAAAGTTCTGTGGGTCCCCTTTGATATATATGTTTTATATCCATCCTGTCTGTGCTATGCACGTGGGGCCCACCTTGATGGCACGTGTGGCCCATGGGACCACGATGATGCATGTGTTTCTCCTGCCGTCCATCTGTGTAAGTCCAACCTTGATGCATCTCTCGTATCTGTACAATTCACCTGGACGGTGTGTAAGACCTGTATCTTAGACTGTACCATTCCGTATGCCTCCACGGTCCTCCCGGTCTAATTTCGGCGACCCGCAATTTATAATCGGCATTTGTGCATGACCCAAAGTCACATTCTTTCGATCTGAGTCAGCTCGACCCGAGACTTGTACCAAAGCAACCACGTCATCGCCACGGTTCCGATGCTGCGTCTCACGCGCCGAAGCGATACCCGGGCCAGGAGATGTGGGCCCACATTCAGTTCGAGGAAAACACCGCGCGTTGTAATTTCTAAGAGAATCTCTACCCTAAACGTCACATCAATCCATTAATCAAGTCTAAGTACACAACCTTACCTAGCCATCCCTTTTTTCACCAACAAGGCATGACACCCATTCCTTTTTCACCTAAAAGTCAACATGCACCATGCTCCCTCATCCCATCACCCCATTCATCACCACTCCTCTCTCTCTCATTCTCTCTCTCCATTCTCCCAAGCAAGCCCACCATGAGAGACGTCCAAGCTATCTCCAAGAGAAGAGGAGCTTGGTGTGGCCCACCTCCCTGTCTTCCATCTCCACCGTCTAATCACCATCATCCTCCATTAAAGTGGTAGCCGAGGAGCTTAGCATGCCATTGATCCAAGAAGAAGCAAGAAAGGTGGGTGATCGTAGCGTAAGATCTTGATTTTTTATGTAAGGCCCACTTGTGATGGGACCCATGTTCATGTATGTGTGGTAAGTAAAGAGGGGCCCATAGTGGCAGGGTCCCTCTATCCTACCGTCTCTCTCTCTCTTGTGATGGGTGTAGCCCACTTGATCCATGCTGTACAAGTCATGTGAACCCACCTTGACGATGTGCCGGATCCACACCGTCCAAGCAAGGACGGTGGGTCTCACACAGGATGCAGCTGCTATTGCGTTAACGGCAGCGAGTTCTGTGGCTGACCGTGAGGTATACGTTATATTTAAACCCTCTATCCACCTGATAGTAGGTGGGGCCCACCATGATGTGGTGTTGTATCCAAACCGTCTAAGGGACGGTGGGTCCAGGCAGCTTCCGCTGCATCACGTCAGCAAGTTCCGTGAATCTCATCATGAGATATATGTCATATCTCAACCGTCCTCCTAGTTATTTATTTATTTATTTATTTTTTTGACGTGGGGCCACCCCTCACGTGTGGCACATGTGGGGGTGGGGCCCACCTTGATGATGAGTTATGCACCAGGCCGTCCATCCACCGCTGGGATGTGAGGTGTACCTTGATGCATGTGTTGCTGGACGGTGGAAACTCCACCTTGATAGCACGTGTGGCCCACCACGTGGGATCCACCTAATGTAGTGCCTCATCCATGCCGTCCGTACATGGACGTGGACCCCACTCGCTACACTGTGCAGTATCCAGTCCGTCCATTCAAATTCCAGATCATTTTGAAGCCCACACATGTCGTGTATGTATGAGATCTACACCATACATCTGTGTGCGGACCCGACATGATGTACGTGTGGCATCCTCACCGTCCAGCTGGACGGTGGGACCCACCAGATCTATATATTGTATTCATACAGTCCATGTTTGGACGGTGGTAGTTGCAGCCCACCATGATATTATTATTATTATTTATCTCACTTTATGCCATCCATCTATCCACGTGTGGGATCTACCCACACGTGTGGGGTGGGGCCCACCTTGATGTATATATTCTGTATATGTGATGTGTGTGCCATACCATGATATATGTGTTTTAGTTCCACACCGTTCATCCAACTGACGTGGGACCCACCTCTACGTTTACTGTATGCGTTTCATCCATCCGTGGAGTCCATCCATGCCGTCCATCATCTGGACCATGGACCATGGGCCACCGTTTATCAACACCGTCCACCTAGATGTATTATACATCCCAGCCGTCCAACACTCATGGATGCTGGATTATGAGATATTTAAATAATATAATATATATACACATCCGTATGTTATGGTGGCCACACTGGGACCCACCCACACGTGTCACACATGTGGGGTGGGACCCACCTTGCTGTATGTATCTGGTGTCTGCACCGTCCAGGGACAGTGTTGATTAGAGCCGGCCTTGATGTATATGGCCTTCCATGATGCATGTGTTGTATTCACATTGTCTGTCCATTTTTATGGACATGTGGACCACCCTGATGCAGGTGCTGTCAAGCACGTGGGCCACCTTGATGCATGTATTCTATTCACTCCATTTATCTGTGCTGGGCAATGTCTGGACAGTGCTGATAATTTTTGGACAGTGTTGGACAATGTTTGCATGGTGCTGATTCACCTGGACAAAGGTTGGATAATGCTGATCATCGTTAGTGGGCCAGGTGTCCCAAGGAACGATAGTGTACAGTGATACACATGTTACACCTACCACCATTGAAATGGTTTTTGGTGTGGTCCAAGCCCACTTGAGGCCCATTGGTGTGGCCCATCCATGAAGCCCATCAGGATGTATTTTTGACCCATGTGCAGTGCCCACCTATTGTGTATTTGAAGCCCATGGGCTGTGGCCCATTGTGATGTATTTGAGGCCATGAGTGAGGCCCAATGTGATGTATTTGTGGCCTTGGGCCCACTATATGTTTAACCCTATGTGGGCCACTCCTTGGGAATAATGTTGGTTGAATGTCCACATTGATGGGCAATGATGGTTGGATGTCCACATTGTGACCTTCCCTTAGGCCTTTTTAGGCCCATTCTCACCTATTGTCGTGGTCGGTTGCTGATTATCGATCGATCCCGATTGTCATGACCGATTTGCCGATTTTGATTATCGATCGATTCTGATTATCATAACCGATTACAGATTCTGATTGACGAGACCGATTTGCCGATTCTGATTATCGATCAATTCCGATTGTCGTGACCGATTGCCGATTCCGATTGATGAGGCTGATTTGCTGATTCTGATTATCGATCGATTACGATTGTCGTGACCGATTGTGATTTCGATTGACATTACCGATTTGTCAACTCTGATTATCGATCGATCCCGATTATCGTGACCGATTTGCCGATTCTGATTATCGATCGATTCCAATTGTCGTGACTGATTTGTCGATTCTGATTATTGATCGATTCCGGTTGTCGTGACCAATTGCCGATTCTGATTGATGAGATCGATTTGCCGATTCTAATTATCAATCGATTCCGATTGTCGTGACCGATTGTCGATTTTGATTGACGTGACTGATTTACCGATTCTGATCATTGATCGATCATAATTGTCATGGCCAATTGTCAATTTTGAGTATCGTGACCGATTTGCCGACTCTGATTATCGATCGATCCCGATTGTTGTGACGGATTTGCCGATTCTGATTATCGATCGATTCCGATTGTCATGACCGATTTACCGATTCTGATTATCGATCGATCCCGATTGTCATGACCGATTTACCGATTCTGATTGTCGATCGATTCCGATTGTCGTGACTAATTGCCGATTCTGATTGACGAGATCGATTTGCCGATTCTGATTATTAATCGATTTCGATTGTCGTGACCGATTGCCGATTGACGTGACTGATTTACTGATTCTGACTATCGATCGATCCCGATTGTCGTGACCGATTGCTGATTCTGATTGACATGACTGATTTGCCCATTCTGATTATCGATCAATTTTGATTGTCATGTATGTGTTGTAAGTAAAGAGAGGCCCATAGTGGCGGGGTCCCTCTATCCTACCGTCTCTCTCTCTCATGTGATGGGTGTGGCCCACTTGATCCACACAGTATAAGCCATGTGAACCCACCTTGATGATGTGCCGGATCCACACCGTCCAAGCAAGGATGGTGGGTCTCACACAGTATGCAGCTGCTGTTGCGTTAACAGAAACGAGTTCTGTGGCTGACCGTGAGGTATACGTTATATTCAAACCCTCTATCCACCTGACAGTAGGTGGGGCCCACCATGATGTGGTGTTGTATCCAGACCGTCCAAGGGACGGTGGGTCCAGGCAGCTTCCGCTGCATCACGCCGGTAAGTTCCGTGAATCTCATCATGAGATTTATGTTATATCTCAACCGTCCTCCCAGTTATTTATTTATTCTTATTTTTATTTATTTATTTATTTATTTATTTTTTTGACGTGGGGCCACCCCTCACATGTGGCACATGTGGGGGTGGGGCCCACCTTGATGACGCGTTATGCACCAGGTCGTCCATCCATCACTGGGACGTGAGGTGTACCTTGATGCATGTGTTGCTGGACGGTGGAAACTCCACCTTGATAGCACGTGTGGCCCACCACGTGGGACCCACCTAATGTAGTGCCTCATCCATGCCGTCCGTACATGGACGTGGACCCCACTCGCTGCACTGTGCAGTATTCACTCCGTCCATTCAAATTCCAGATCATTTTGAAGCCCACACGTGTGGTGTATGTATTAGATCTACACCGTTCATCTGTGTGGGGCCCCTACATGATGTACGTGACCCACCAGATCTATATATTGTATTCATACCGTCCATGTTTGGATGGTGGTAGTTCAGATGATGGTAGTTGCAGCTCACCATGATATTATTATTATTTTTTTATCTCACTTTATGCCATCCATCTGTCCAGGTGTGGGACCCACCACATGTGTGGGGGTGGGACCCACCTTGATGTATATATTCTGTATATGTGATGTGTGTGCCATATCATGATATATGTGTTTTAGTTCCACACCGGTCATCCAACTGACGTGGGACCCACCTCTACGTCTACTGTATGCATTTCATCCATCCGTGGAGTCCATCCACACCGTCCATCATCTAAACCATGGACCATGGGCTACCGTGATTGGGGTCTTTTATCAACACCGTCCACCTAGATGTATTGTACATTTCAGCCGTCCAATACTCATGGACGGTGGATTTATGAGATATTTAAATAATATAATATATATACACATCTGTATGTTATGGTGGCCACACTAGGACCCACCCACACGTGTCACACGTGTGGTGGGACCCACCTTGCTGTATGTATCTGGTGTCTGCACCGTCCAGGGATAGTGCTGATTGGAGCCGACCTTGATGTATATGGCCATCCATGATGCATGTGTTGTATTCACACCGTCTGTCCATTTTGATGGACATGTGGAACACCCTGATGCAGGTGTTGTCCAGCACGTGGACCACCTTGATGCATGTATTCTATTCACTCCATCCATCTCTACTGGAGATTGTCTGGATAGTGCTGATAATGTTTGGACAATGTTGGACAATGTTTGGATGGTGCTGATTCACCTGGACAAAGGTTGGATAGTGCTGATCATCATTAGTGGGCCAGGTGCCCCAAGGAACGACAGTGTACAGTGATGCACATGTTACACCTACCACCATTGAAATAGTTTTTGGTGTAGTCCAAGCCCACTTGAGGCCCATTGGTGTGGCCCATCCATGAAGCCCATCAGGATGTATTTTTGACCCATGTGCAGGGCCCACCTATTGTGTATTTGAAGCCCATGGGCTGTGGCCCATTGTGATGTATTTGAGGTTATGAGTGAGGCCCAATGTGATGTATTCGAGGCCATGGGCCCACTATATGTTTAACCCTATGTGGGTCACTCCTTGGGAGCAAGGCTGGTTAAATGTCCGCATTGATGGGCAATGATAGTTGGATGTCCACATTGTGACCTTCCCGTAGGCCTTTTTAGGCCCATTCTCACCTATTGTCGTGGTCGGTTGCTGATTATCGATCGATCCCGATTGTCATGACCGATTTGCCAATTCTGATTATTGGTCGATTCCGATTGTCGTGACCGATTGCCGATTCCAATTGACGAGACCGATTTACCGATTCTGATTATCGATCGATTTCGATTGTTATGACCGATTGCCGATTCCAATTGACGAGACCGATTTGCTGATTCTGATTATCGATCGATTTCGATTATCGTGACCAATTGCTGATTCCGATTGACATGACCGATTTGTCGATTTTGATTATCGATCGATCCCGATTGTCGTGACTGATTTGCCGATTCTATTATCGATCGATCTCGATTGTCGTGACTGATTTTTCGATTCTGATTATCGATCGATTCCGGTTGTCGTGACCGATTGCCGATTCCGATTGATGAGACCAATATGCCGATTCTAATTATCAATCGATTTCGATTGTCGTGACTGATTGCCGATTCCGATTGACGTGACGATTTGCCGATTCTGATCACCGATCGATCCCGATTGTCGTGGTCGACTGTCGATTTCAAGTATCATGACCGATTTGCCGACTCTGATTATCGATCGATCCCGATTATCGTGACCGATTTGCCGATTTTGATTATTGATCGATCCCGATTGTCATGACCAATTTGTCGATTCTAATTATCGATGATTCCGATTGTTGTGACCGATTGCCGATTCTAATTGACGAGACCGATTTGTCGATTTTGATTATCGATCGATTTCGATTGTCGTGACCGATTGCCGATTGACGCGACCGATTTGTCGATTCTGACTATCGATCGATCCCGATTGTCGTGACCGATTGTTGATTCTGATTGACATGACCAATTTGCCGATTCTGATTATCGATCGATTTCGATTGTCGTGATCAATTACCGATTGACGTGACTGATTTTCTGATTCCGATTATCGATCGATTTCGATTGTTGAGGCCAAATATCGAGGCCGATTCCAATTTGTCGAGGCTGATTGTATAAGCCGATTCCGATTGTTGAGGTTGAGTATCGAGGCCTATGTGATGAGGCTCATTATGATGCATTTGAGGGCCAGGCGATGAAGCCCATTGTGATGAATGTTAGGCCCATGTGAACGACCCATCGTGATGTGTATTAAACTCGTGAGTGAGGCCCATGGTGTTGTATATTCGGCCTTTGTGTGAGGCCATGGGTCTACTATATGTTAGGCTCTATATGGGTCATTCTTTGAGGGCAATGTTGGTTAAATGTCCATATTGTCGAGGTCGATTGTCGATGCCAGTTATTGATATCGATTATGAGTATGTGATAGCATAGCATCATGATAAATGCCCATACGCATCATCTGCATGCTTATTATGAGATGTGGTTGATTATTGCATATGTCATTGAGCATGTTCTTATGAGATTCCCTGATATGCGTAGGATTGATGCATGGCTGGTTCGTATGACTTACGCATCTTGCATTATGATTACTGTACGCCCTAGTGACATCAGGGCCGTAGCCTCCACCACCCTCTAAGCTTTCTATAAGCTTATGCACGATAGATGCGTGCAGGCGGTGGCAGGATGCAGTCGAGCTGAGGCAGGAGTGTGCAACAGACCTTCTGGAGATTTCATTATATGCATATATTTCCTTTTCAGTATTGTACTCAAATGATTATATTAGTAGATATGTGGTGATGATGTTGTTCTTATGATTTGGGTATACTTGTGGTTATGCTTCTTATGAAACAAATTCATGTTGAAAATCCTCCTTGTAGGATCCTAGGATCGGATTCTGATGTATGAACGCTGGTAGCCGAGAATGAGGTACTACGGAGCCTGTCGGCACCGAATTCGGCAATCAAAAATTTTGTTAGCTCGGTTTCCGAGTTTGGGGCATGACACGGTGTGACCCCCCCCCCCCCCCGATTTGTGTGAAATCCGCACCGTCCAGCAGTAGACTAGGCGCTGCTGGATAGTGGGGACTGGTATCCACTGTTGAAACCTTCTCAGGCCACTGGGCCATTCGTGGGAGGCCCACATCCTGGCCCACTACTCGGGTGGCCCACAACTAGTGGGGCCCACCATGCATATGTGTTTTATCTAGGCCATCCGCTGGCTGGACGCCCAGCTAGGCCTGGACTCTAGTGGGTTGTCCATCCAGCAGGTAGCCCACTTTGAGGAATGTGTTGTATCCATATCGTCCAATCATGGTAGAGATTGTTTTGTGGCTTTACAAAGAGAATGAGATAGATTAAAAATTCAAGTGGGACCCACCGTTATGTATTTCATCCACGTTGTCTAGTAGTCGTGGGTCCCAACGTGATGTATGTGTCGTAATCTGCACTGTCAAACCATGGACGGTGGGACTCACATGATGTATGTGTTTTATATCCATGCCATCTGTCCATGTTGATGTACACGCAGGGCCCACCTGTTGTATGTGCAGGGCCCATTGTGGCCGTATATGAGGCCCATTGTGGTCGTATGAGAGGCCCATTATGGTTACGAGTGTGAGGCTCCCTTGATTGCGTACATGAGGCCCGTGTATGCGGGCCATTGTGATGTATATAGGCCCGTGTGATAGGCCCATTGTGATGTATATGAGGCACATACGATGTGGCCCACTTAATGTATATGAGGCCCGTTGTTGCAGCCCATGTGATGCGGCCCACTTGATCTATATGGGGCCCATTGTTCTGGCCCATGTGATGCGGCCCACTTGATGTATAAGACCCTTATGTAAGGTCCATTGTGATTGTATAAGGCCCATTATGATTATATGAGGCCCATTATGATTGTATGTGGCCATTGTGATATGTGAGGCCCAATGTGATGTATGTGAGGCCTATGTGATAAGGCCTATTACGATTGTATGAGACCCATTACGATTGTATGTGGCCTATTGTGATTGTCCCGTTAGGTCCATGTGATGCGGCCCATTGTGATGTGTATTAGGCACATGTGATGCGGCCCATTGTGATATATTTAAGGCCCAAGTATGAGGCCCAATGTAATCTATATGAGGCCCATAAGTGAGGCCCAATGCGATGTATATAAAGCCCTTGTCTGAGGCCCAAGGTGATGTATATGAGGCCCACTGTGATGTGTGATTCCATTAGGTTGTATGTAATGATGTTTATGATGCCAATCCATATTCCTAGTTGATATTAAATGGGCCATGCTTTGGGAGCAATGATGGTTTAATGTCCACGTTGTATGAGCAATGATGGTTAGATGTCCACATTGTATCTCTCCCTAGGTATAACGCCCTGAAATTCGGGGGTCGAACATAATTCAGCTCCCGAGTTCCAAAACATCACTTATGCAACATATTTAATGATGGATTTATGTTGACTGTATTAGTGCATAAAACATGGAATAGATTAAGGCAAAACACAGATATAATTCAGGGATAAGTGAATAAAGCAAGCGGAAGACTTATAGAAATATATGTGTACAAGTGTGAATCCCTGAAGTACATTCACGAACTAGGTCGAAATGAAAGTGTTACTTAACAAAATTACAAGTATCAAGTTACATCATTTAAATTCCAAAATAATCCCAGAATCCCACGCATCAGAACAAGGCTCGCTAGAACCCATCTGAAAACTGTATATAAGAGAAAGCAGCCGCATCATCATCCATCTCCCGCTTTGCCTCAGAAGTCGCATCCACATCTAAAACATCAGAACCTAAGACAGAGTCTGGTGGGTGTTTAACACCGCCCCAGAACGTGGGAGTAAGTGATCAACTCAGTGGAACAATAAGACACTGGTTAACATGTTATCAATTCAATCAAACAGTAATGATAAAGCAAAACAATTAAATAAATCCTAAGTACTCTTGTTAATGCAAGGATGTATGCAAAATGATGCGTGCCCTCACGTGTACACCTTCAGCGTCTTCATCTTATGTTACGCATGACACCACCTCAAAGTACGCCACATCTACAAAGCACATGCAAATGCGGTGCATAGATATGATTACCAAGTTGTTATTAGTCTTTTTTCATACAGCAGGATTGGGAAGCTAAGATACCTTCCTCATATCACCATCCAAACAGTGATCCATTCTAGGGTCGTCAGTCCTAGACATCTCATACGATCATATGGTTTTAGGTCGTAGCAAAGGGCTCGTCACCAATCAATGCACGCCTATCATACCCTTGTTACTACAGTAAGGCTCGTCACCTCAATGCGGTATCCAGGCATGCTCGAGGTCACTACAAAGGGCTCGTCACCAATCAATGTAGGCCGACAACACGAATATAGTGTCCCATACCACCATAATCAGCTCACGAATTTGGTTGCTCACTGGTCACTACGGGGAGGCTCGTCACCCCAGCGTAGGCCGACAGCTCGACCACGGTATCCCATACCACCATGTCCGACTCATGAGTCGTAGGGATCAAGGTACCATGGTTAATAGGATTTCACTGGTAAGTTCGGTACCCTAGATTCAAGCAGTAGCGTCTATACAGGGTGAACATACATCGGACAATCGGGTTACTTGACGAACTCGACTAGCACGAGCGCACGTTGGGTTGAACGACATAGAGTGCGCAAACACTCCGCGTGGCCAAACCACTGCCGCCAACTCTAATATGGCTCGGGTTCATCTAATTACATCTATTATGGCGAAAGCAATCTCAGCCATAACCTTAAGGCAGATTACCGATTTCCTGGACTATTCATAGTCCCAAACACAGTACACTACAACAGATAATTATATTAAATGTAGAACAGTAATGGAGCAACAACTCAAATCATGTGGTACTCAAGCATTTGAAGAATATCAACTTAACATAAATAAAAGCATAAGTAATGCTTGAAATTAAATAACAAGGAATGTAACTTGCATAAAAGAATTCATACACACTAGTGGGTGAGTTGAGAATTGCTTCCCAACGCCCAAACTAGGTTGAAACATCACACTTTAAATCATTCGGACATTTCTACAAACATTTAGAATACATAAAACAACATACATGACGTATGTTGAAATACATGCATTTGGACAATTCCTTTTACTAAGGAGTTGTCATACATACATCTAGTATACGTACATGACGAATAATCATGGCAAACACAAGTGCATAATTTATACGTATACGGTACTTTATACATACACATAGAATACACAAATCTCAATATAACACATGCATATCAGGAACGCAACATAAACACAACATTTGGCATGTGAAATCTCATCCATAACAAGAATAAATCATTAACTGGCATTGAAAGCCTTGAAAACCATAACCTATACACTTAAAGTCTGCACCTTAAGCCAGAAAAGAACACCGAACTGATTTCAGACAAGTTGTCTTCGTCAACGTCGATAGAATACCCTAAAGCAAGAATAGAAATGAGATACAACGACACCAAGACTATTCTAAGCTCTAACACAGATTAGGGTTAGGTTAACTTACCCCAAGATGAACTCAGAATCGTCAGAATAACGATTCAAAGTGAAGGTTCAAGGATGTAGAAGAACAGGAAAGAATCCAAGATGATTCACCAACTTCTCTCTCACTTTCTCTCTCTTTTCCACTCTCTTTCCAAGCTAAGGTTAGAGAAAATTCGTATGGAAAAGAGAGCTAGGGTTTAAGGACTATAAATAGGCCTAACTTTGATAAAAATAACCCCAGGGCTAAGGTATACTTAGGGTATAACCAAAACCTGACTCTCGCGATCCAACGAAGCACTTCTGGTGGGCCTAAAACCACGAAAGGTCGGACTTAAGCTCACTGACCATGGATCTAGGTCGGGCTGAGTTTTCGTACCGACCGGCTCTTCAGATCAGCCGTGGCGGACCACACTCAATTCAACGGTCACGGAATCTCGATCAGGTCCACAAGCACAAGGATATGCCTAGGCCACCTTCCCTGATCAGAGGGTGAAATTGGGTTAGAATCCAACAGTCAGATTGCTTAAAATCATCGTGCAAGCGACACGACTCAGATTTTATAAAAGCTTAATAAATATCTAACCGTTCTCACACTCTTCACTCCGAACTCAATCAAATCGACCCAGAACATCACATGGACTTGATTTTCGAGGTGATGGTCAAGCCCAACATAGTGACTGCAATAGCATATGATCATCGCTATCGGACTTTCGACGTGCGATCTAGGTCCGATCCAAAACTTCCAAAAATTTTCCAGAACAACTGGATTTAGTGATGGATCCCAGATTTCAGAGTAACATAGCGCTAACTAATCTACAAGTTTTGAGTCATGCAGATACAATTTAAAGTGATTGATGTGAATTTCACAAGCAATCGAGTATAGCGCTAATTACCCCAAAAACAACTACTTAAAGAAAAATTAGTACAAAATTTTCAAGGTCATTACAATCTACCCCCCTTAAAGAAAATTTCGTCCTCGAAATTCATACCTTCATAAATTCCTCAAGGATCAGAGGGTAGGTCTTCCTGACCTTAGCTTCAGATTCCCAAGTAGCCTCTTCCACACCACGATGCGTCCATAGCACCTTCACAAGAGGGATAACCTTGCTACGCAATACCTGCTCCTTCCTGTCGAGAATACGCGTAGGTCGCAGTACATAAGTGGCATCCTCACTCAACTGCACTTGCTCCCAACTGATAATATGCGAAGGATAAGGAACGTACTTCTTCAGCATAGAAACATGAAATACGTTATGCACGCCCGCAAGAGGTGTGGGCAAAGCAAGGCAGTATGCTACCGCTCCCACTCGATCCAGAACTTGAAATGGACCAATAAATCTCGACGTCAGCTTCCCCTTCTTACCGAACTGCAGAACTCCCTTCATAGGAGAGACCTTCAGAAACACATGGTCCCCAACCTCAAACTTAAGCGGTCGACGCCTCGTATTAGCATAACTCTTCTGCCTGCTCTGCGCTGTCAGAAGTCGACGTCGAATGATGTCAACCTTCTCTGAAGTCACCTGTACCAACTCTGGGCCAAGCAAACTACGCTCACCAATTCTGCCCAACAATGTGGTGCTCTGCACGGGCGACCATACAACGCCTCATAGGGAGCCATGCTGATACTCTCCTGGAAACTATTATTAAACGCGAACTCTGCATACTGAAGACAATCATCCCAACTGTCTTTGAAATCCAAAACACAAGCTCGCAACATATCCTCCAGGACTTGATTCACGTGCTCCGTCTGCCCATCTGTTTGCGGATGAAACGCGGTGCTGAACTTCAGTTTCACACCCATCGCTTCCTGGATACGAGTCCAGAAGATAGATGTAAAACGCGTGTCTCTATCAGACACAATCTCCAGGGGAACTCCATGCAGACGTACTATCTCCTTGATATACAACCTAGCCAACTCGTCTACAGAGTTAGTGACTCTGATCGGTAAGAAATGCGCCGACTTCGTTAATCGGTCGACGATCACCCAAATAGAGTCATATCCCTTCCTCGTTCTCGGCAACCCAGAAATAAAATCCATAGAAATGAAGTCCCACTTCAATTTAGCTATGGGCATGGGCTGCAACAACTCAGGAGGTCGGTGTTGCTCTGTCTTGACCTGCTGGCACGTGAGACAACGAGAAATAAATTCAACAATCTGGACCTTCATATTGTCCCACCAATACATCTCCTCATATCCTGATACATCTTCGTGCTACCTAGATGCATCGCAAGCTTAGAACTATGGGCTAACTCGAGAACCTCCCGTCTTAAGTTAGGGATGTCAAGAACACATAACCGGCCACGAAATCGTAGGTCCCCATCAGAACTAACACTCTAGTCAGAGTTCTCATCTGTACCAACCCGCTGCCTCATCTTCACCAAAAGCTCATCATCTGCCTGAGCTGCAACGATCCTCTCGTCGATAAGGGGCTGTACACGAATGTGTGCGATAACCTCATACGGCTCAACCACCATAAGCTTCTGCTCAAAATCGCGCATGAACTCCAACATATCCCACTATGCTATCATCAGCGGAGCCGCAAACTTAATAGCCTTCTTACGACTCAACGCATCTGCCACAAGGTTCACCTTGCCCGAATAGTAAGAAACATCGAACTTGAAGTCCTTCAATGTTTCTATCCATCGGCACTGCCTCATATTCAAATCACGCTACGTGAAAATATACTTAAGGCTCTTGTGGTTGCAAAAGAGCTCGAACTCCTCACTATAGAGGTAATGTCTCCAAAGCTTTAATGCGAAAATGACAGCTGTTAACTCCAGGTCGTGCGTAGGGTAATTCTCTTCGTATTTCCTCAACTGACGCGAAGCATAAGCAATCACCCTGTCCTTCTGCATAAGGACACAACTCAGGCCAACGCGAGAGGCGTCAGTAGATATCATATACTTAACCCCTTGCTCTGGCAATACTAGCACAGGGGCGGACGTCAACTTATCCTTCAGCTCTTGAAAAGCTAACTCCGCCTGCTCATTCCAAGCAAACTTCAAATCCTTCCGTGTCAGCTACGACAACGATCTGGCAATCTTTGAGAAGTCTTAAATGAAGCGTCGATAATAGCCTGCAAGACCCAGAAAATTCCTTACCTCAGTAACTGAACCAGGCTGCTTCCAGTCTTGCACTGCAGCTACCTTAGCAAGGTCGACGGCTATCCCTTCCTTGGACACCACATGTCCCAGGAACTTGACTTCCTCTTTCCAGAAATCACACTTCTTGAACTGCGTGAAAAGCTAATTCTTCCTCAGAGTATCCAAAACCGCTCTTAAGTACTCCTCGTGTCCTTCCCGGCTCGCTGAATATATCAAGATGTCATCGATAAAGACAATGACGAATCGAAACAAGAATGGCCGAAACACCCTGTTCATCAGATCCATGAACATGGCCGGTGTGTTCGTAAGACCGAACGACATCACAAGGAACTCATAATGACCGAAGTTAGTCCTGAAAGCGGTCTTCTGTACGTCCCCATCCTTGACGTGCAACTGATGATACCCCGATCGCAGATCAACCTTCGAAAAGTACCGTGCCCCCTTCAATCGATCAAACAGATCATCAATCCTGGGCAAAGGGTACTTATTCTTCACAGTTACCAGATTCAGCCTGCGATAATCATTACACAATCACAAGGAACCATCATTCTTCTTCACAAACAGAACAAGTGCTCCCCAAGGAGACACACTAGGCCGAATAAAACCCAAATCCAGCAAACCATCTATCTGCTTCCTCAACTCCTTCATTTCACTCGGAGGCATACGATAGGTGGGTAAAGAAATGGGCACCGCACCAGGCATAAGATCGATAGCAAAATCAATCTCACGCTGAGGAGGTAATCCAGGAATCGACTCAAACACATCTTCAAACTCCTGAACTACCGGCGTGCTAACTAACGCCGATTCAGCCATACTCTCCAACAGAGAAGAATAATAATCAATACAAAGAGGGTAACTGACCTGAACTGGGAAAGTAACAGTCTTGCCCTCAGGTCCATGGATCGTCACTGATCTAGCTTCACAATCAATCTCAGCTCGCATCCTCGAGAGCCAATCCATACCCATAATAACATCGTAATGATAAAGCGGTGCGACTAAGAAATCAACCGGGATTGATCCACTTCCAAGATCAACCAAACAATCCAAACAACGCTTGCCCAAAGCAGAAGAAATCCCCGTAGCGGTAGTAAGCGTCACTCCTTACATAGGAACAGATCTCAAACCCAAACGCCTAACTGCCGCATAAGATATAAGAGAAGTAGTGGACCCTGTATCCACTAACCTAGAAATGGGAATACCTTCAATGTGCGCTGTCACCTCGAAGGACCTCGGCACTAAGTCAGACATAGGCGCTTCAGCTGAAAGCGCATGAACTCGAGCCTGCTGCTGACGATTCGGCGGAGGAACCATGGGCCGCTGAGGTGGCCTGAAGCTAGGAACTGTAGGTTTGAAGGATTGATGAGCTGACGCTGATCGAAGAGGTGGAGGAGAAATCACCTGAGGCATCGGACGGCTAATCCTCTGCGGTGGAGTAAATCCACTGGCTTGCATACGGGAGAAGCAAAAATGGTCCAAATACCCTGTCTTCCCACAATATGAACATTGAAGATCAGCTCTCATCTGTTGAGCGGGCAGTGCTGAACGCCTCGGAGGAGAATCTGCTCGCGGCCTCTTGCCGAGGAAAGGTGCACCCTGGAAATTCGGTCGCGGCCTAGGAACCATCGGTGCTCGCATGCGGGATGACCTATCCCCATCCTGCTCTGCTCGCAAGGACATGCTCACCAGCTCCGCATAAGAAGCTAGCACAACAAATCTTCGATCGGATCTCAGGTCTCAATCCCTCAGAGAAACGCCGCATCCTCATCGGCTGATCACCCAGGATCAAAGGAACATATCGACCCAACTCAGTAAACCAGTTCTCATACTCCGTCACCGACAACCCTCCCTGGCGGAGGCGAAGGAACTCACTCTCCTTCTCATGTGGATATGTAACCGGAAAATACTTCTCGTGGAAGCGCACCTCAAACGCCTGCCACGACGACTCAAAACCTTCCTCGACAGTGCGAAGAACACTGTCCCACCACAGAATGGCCTCCTTCTCAAACATGAAGGGGGCAAGCTCAACCTGCTCAACCTCAGAGCAGTGCAGCGGTCTTAGCATCATAGAGATGCGGTCGATCCAATACTCGGCCTCCTTGGGTCTATGAGAACCCATAAAAGTAGGAGGTCGCAAGCGCTGGAATCGCTCGAAAGTGCCGCTGGCACTGGCGCTCCCAGATGGAGGCATATGTGAAATAGGTGGAGTCGCCCCCACTGACTGAGCAAAGATGCCAGCCATGGAAGAGAGGAACTCCTGCTGCTGAATCTGCTGCTGCTGCATCAACAGCATCATCTGCTCAAACCTATCAGTAGGGGAAGTAGACGAAGGCGCACGGCTCGGCTCAGGAACCGAGGGCGTGACTGGAGGAGCCATAGGTATCGGCCCAACACCGGCATGAGACGGACCCGCCTAAGGATTTGACTGGCTATCGGTCAAGGGAGGGACCCCAACAAGCGACTCAATCAAAGAGAGACGGGCCGAGGACTTCGATCCCTTAGGAGGCATCCCTACATTCAAAAGAGGATGAAACCTGTCAGATTCTACGTCACATAATCCATCCACACAGTAACACAGCACAACTCCAAAGACAAACAACATGCATTCCATTAATCAAAATCGTCGCAATACAAGTAGTGCAGCAATACATGAATCACGACTAGGAAAGCATGTAAACAACAACATCAACCACTTCAAACAACCACAGCAACCACAAACAACCATAAACAACTACAACAACTCCAACTACAAAGCTAACAACGGCTACACACAGAAAGAAAACAACAAACAAAGCAAAGGATGACCACAATGACAGCTACTCGTCGGAATCAGGAGTTGGAGGCGGGACACCATTATCCTGCAAGCAACATAGGATAGACTTTAGAGTTCGAGTCACCTTCTTAAACTTAAGTTTAACAAGGCCTCGAAGATCAACAATATCCTGGCGTAAAACAGCCTGCCCTTCTTCAAGCCGTGCAAGACGGGCATCTCTGGCAGTCTGCTCTGTGCTCTGCTTTAGCGCCATAGGAGGAGAGCTATCACTCGAATCCTGTGCCTCATCCTCTTCCTTGTCCTGCTCTGTTTCTTTCTCAATCTCAGCACCACCTTCAGCATAACTCTCTTCATCACCACTCTCAGACTCAGCCTCACTCTCTGAGGCATGCCGACCAGAACCGATCTCTATCTGCTTAAGAGTCCTTAGATTGATATGACAAACAGGAACCGGCTTCTCAGCTCCAAGCCTATAGCCAAACTCATGTGCATGCTTGCAAATGAGGCGGCCAAATGGAAGCGACTCGGTCCTCCTAGACGAACGAGCGATGAGAATAATCTGGCGCAGGATATACGTCGGCACACACAACTTCGCTTCTTGCCCCACCTGATACAGGAAATCCACCATCAGGTGCGTACACTCGCTGCGATTGCTCCACCTTGGGTATACATTGAACGTACACATGTGATGAAGCAAACGGAAGTCGTCCGTCATGTAGGTAGCCAGAAGACTCCTATTAGGCTGCCATTCGACCAGACGACCACAGAAAGATCGGGTGCGATGATCCCTCTCGCGTACACTGTTCACATTCTTCTCGCTGGCATGCACTTCACCAAGTGGCATATTCAGGAGTCGGGATATCAAAGCAACATTGACAATACCCACTCGACCGCTACCACAAGGAATCTTTAACTGTAGAGGCTCCAGTGAAGGATCACGAATATTGGCATAAAAGGCTCGAACAGTGCTAGTATTCGCGCGATACTCGCCTTCAAACTGAAAAGGCCAAGCTATATGTCCTAGAGGGGGGGTGAATAGGACAATGCCAAATAAAACTTATAACAGCGGAATAATAAAGAAAATGATAGCCAAATTAAATAATAATGCAGGAAAGAAAAACAACCTCAAGATTCAGATCTTGAGAGGTTGATACAAACGTTATTCTAAGGACAACCTTACACCAAAAACAGAGTTTATGGTAGGACAACCTTATTTCTAGAAAGGTCTTTGTATCAAGTCTCAAATCGAAGAGGAATACAGAATTAAATACAAACTGAATTGAAATAACTTGTAATTAAAAATGTATTGTTCTAGGGACAGCCATACACCATAAAAATGGCAGGGCAACCTTGCTGGAACAACTTTCAAAATGAAATTGAAAAACAAGCTTATAAAGGAATAGCAGAAAGTAAATTCTAAGCTATTACAACATTCTCACAAAGCTTGAAATAATTACAACATTCACCACCATACATACATCTCACAAAAAGAATAAAAACAATTAAAAGAATAAATCAATCAACCACAACTCAAAGGATTTATAGTGGTTCGCCTGTGTGTTCACCAACTGTTATCCAACAGCCACACAAAAAGCTACTCCACTCCTAATATCCTCACACAGGGATATTAGCGTTCACTAAAAATAGGTTTTCCCAGGTTCACCCAAAACCCTTACAATTGTGTCTTTGTATGTGGGCTTACACAATTAAAAACCCCACTTCTGAGTTTTCCTGGCTTTCCTCAGATAACCAATATAACAAGATTTTTCTGCAAATCTTGAAAGAAACCAACATAATAGAAAGGAATTTACAATTTGTAAAATACCTGTATATCTTCTTCTTTGTAGCAGGCCGGTAGAACTAAATCAAAGTAGATGATTGAATGTCCAAGTTCAATGTCCAGTACTCGATTACAATGGTTCTAGTTCTAATTGATTTTAAATTAAACCAAACAGAGCTTGCCTTAATTGATTTTGATTCCAAAGAAAGGGAATAACAATTCCTCTTTTCAAATCAGATTGAAATAGCCGAAACAAAATCAATTAAAATAAAGCTAAGGAAAGAAGATATTAAATAAGCACACTTAGCTTAGATGGAGCACAAAATTATCTCTCGAAGTTCGACGAAGATTGACTTGAATACTATAATTAAATCGATGATTTCTTCCGAGATTCGTGCACTATTTATAGGTGAGAAGATCGGTTCTTGACTTGTCTAGAGTGCTCTTCGACTAGTCGAAGCCATAACAGTATATTTGAAAGATTAGGCGGGATAAGCGCAGACGGTTCTACGATCGGTCGTAGCTCTCCTACGATCGGTCGTAGGTCACCTACGATCGTCGTAGGTTTCCTTCGACGGTCGAAGAACATGAGTTCTTTGGACTTCGAGTCGTAGATTCTACGATTGGTCGAAGATGCGTCGACACTGTTCCTACGATCGGTCGAACAGATTCCTGGACTAGTCTAACAGATTTTATCCGTAATTTGTAACAAACTTACGATCGATCCAGGAAATGTTTAGATTGGTCGAAGCAAGTCTAGGACTAGTCGAGGCGAGACCTAAGACTGGTCGAAGAACAGACCAATCACATGAAAAAAAACATTCGGCTTATGTATCCGAAATGACCTACTTCTAAGGTCATCCTATGGTCAAACAAACCTCAATCATGAAGTATGGACATTGAAACAAGAGACCATGAAGAATGAGCCTTGAAGTCTTGATGTAGATTAAACCTTGAAGTAGCTCAATCATGAAAGTGGCTTGAGTTTCAGCTTGAGTCTTGAGTTCAGCTTGAGTCTTGCCTTGTACTTTCGTTTTCTTTTCAGCTTGAGTCTTGTGAGCAGTTCTTGCATTCAAGAGTCTTGTCTTGTGATCAGTTCTTTCATTCAAGATCTTGAGTCTTGTACTTGAGAGCTTTGCTTGATGTGAGCTTAGCTTGTTCATGTATGTTGATCCTTGAGAGAGCTTCACTTATGCAAGTTATATATAACAGAGTATAATAGTGATTTTGGCACTACAAATTTGACAACAAACAGGGATATAAACTATAACACTTACACAAACAAGGGACACTAACCAGCCCCTTCTAGGCGCTCCAACAACAAAAACTCACCATACAGCCGCGGGTCAACATGAGCCTCAAAAAGGACTCTACGGCCTTCTAGACTCCATGCGACAACTCCGCCAACAAAGTTCTTGAAAAGGCCAAGCTATATGTCCTAGAGGGGGGGGGGGGTGAATAGGACAGTGCCAAATAAAACTTATAACAGCGGAATAATAAAGAATATGATAGCCAAAGTAAATCACAATACAGTAAATTAAAATAACCTCAAAATTCAGATCTTGAGAGGTTGATACAAACGTTGTTCTAAGGACAACCTTACACCAAAAACAGTGTTTATGGTAAGACAACCTTATTTCTAGAAAGATCTTTGTATCAAGTCTCAAACCGAAGAGGAATACAATAATAAATATAAACTGAATTGAAATAACTTGTAATTAAAAATGTATTGTTCTAGGGACAGCCATACACCATAAAAATGGCAGGGCAACCTTGCTGGAACAACTTTCAAATGAAATTGAAAATCAAGATGATAAAGGAATAACAAAAAATAAATTCTAAGCTATTAAAACATTCTCACAAAGCTTGAATTAAATAATTACAACATTCACCACCATACATACATCCCACAAAAGAATAATTAAAAATTAGAAGAATAAATCAATCAAACACAAGGGTTTATAGTGGTTCGCCAGTGTGTTCACCAATTGTTAAACAACAGCCACACAAAAGCTACTCCACTCCTAATATCCTCACATAGGGGATATTAGCGTTCACTAAAAATAGGTTTTCCCAAGTTCACCCAAAACCCTTACAATTGTGTCTTTGTATGTGGGCTTACACAATTAAAAAAACCCTACTTCTGAGTTTTCCTGGCTTTCCTCAGATAACCAATATAACAAGATTTTTCTGGCAAATCTTGAAAGAAACCAAAATAATAGAAAGGAATTTACAATATGTAAAATACCTGAATATCTCCTTCGTTGTAGCAGCCCGGTAGAACCAAATCAAAGTAGATGATTGAATGTCCAAGTTCAATGTCCAGTACTCGATTACAATGGTTCTAATTCTAATAGATTTTAAATTAAACCAAATAGGGCTTGCCTTAATTGATTTTGATTCCAAAGAAAGGAAATAATTCCTCTTATCAAATCAGATTGGAATAGCAGAAACAAAATCAATTAAATAAAGCTAAGGAAAGAGAATATTAAATAAGCACACTTAGCTTAGATGGAGCACAGAATTATCTCTCAGAAGTTCGACGAAGATTGGCTTGAATACTTTAATTAATTCGATGATTTCTTCTGAGATTCGTGCACTATTTATAGGTGAGAAGATCGGGTCGTCGATCGTCTAGAGTGCTCTTCGACTAGTCGAAGCACTAACAGATATTTGAAAAATCCGGCGGGATATGCTCGACCGTTCTACGAGTGGTCGAAGGTCTCCTACGATTGGTCGTAGGTCACCTACGACCGGTCGTAGGTTTCCTTCAACTGGTCGTAGGTCCTACAAATCTTCGCGACTTTGAATCGAAGATTGTACGACCGTCGAAGAGCAGCGACATCTGCTCTACGATCGTCGAATGCATTCTGGACTAGTCGAAGGCTAACAGATTTTATCCGAAATTTGTAACAAACTCACGACTGGTCGAGGAATTTCTTAGACTGGTCGAAGCAAGTCTAGGACTAGTCGAAGAAGGCTTAGGACTAGTCGAAGAACAGACCAATCACATGTAAAATAAACATTCGGTTTATGTATCCAAAATGACCTACTTCTAAGGTCAACATATGGTCAATCAAACCTCAACCATGAAGTATGGACATTGAAACATTCGGAACTTGAGACCTTGAAGTATGAGCCTTGAAGTCTTGATGTAGATCAAACCTTGATGTAGCTCAATCTTGAAAGTGTACAAACTGCCTTGAACGCTTCTTGAAGTCTTGTAGCTTGAGTCTTGTCTTGTGAGCAGTTCATTCATTCAAGATTGATCCTTGTACTTGTGAGCTTTGCTTGATGTGAGCTTAGCTTGTTCATGAATGTTGATCCTTGAAAGAGCTTCACTTAAGCAAGTTATATATAACATAACAGTGATTTTATCATCACAAATTTGATAACAGATAGGGATATAAACTATAGCACTTACAATCTCCCCCTTTGTCAAATTAGTGACAAAACACATAATCAAGATAAACAAGAGTAAAACAACTGGTTAATACCTGCAAATCAATATTCAATATTCAACATTCAACCAGTTTCAACCAGTTTCATTCCCTGAGTAACATAACCAATGCTACTCCTCTCATAATCACATTAAGAACAAACCATTCTCCCCCTTTTTGTCACAAGATGACAAAGGAGAACTAAATAAAGGAAGTCATGAGAGGGAACATGAGGAAGTAAGAGAGTATAGCAAAAGAGTCATAGAGATACTCAAGATAGCATCACATATATCCAGCATAAATATTACATCAAGAACAAATATCCAGCATAAAATCCAACTCAAACTCAAGCAAACAAGTGCTAAGTAATAAAGTTATTACAAACCAGAAGTCTCATAAAAACTAGTCAGAACTAGAACTTGATGACGGAGCAGGAATAGAGGGATCAAGTTGGTGCATGCCTTTGTTCAAGCGCCTAAGATATTTACGCATGTACTTGAATTGCAAATCATGAGCAACAGACATGTTTTCTAACTTAACATTAATATACTTAACTTTGCCCTCTAATGCACTCAGACGTGCATCAAATGAAGAAGGCTCAAAAGGATCATTAGCTGAGTCCGAATCTAGTTCCTCAAAAATGTCATCCATATTAATGTCAACATCAGCTTCTTCAGGACCACCACCACCACCACCTTGTTCAGGAAGCAGATCCAACTTCATCTTATTGATATTAGTGTTGTTGAAGATCAGATGATGGATAGGTGCTTCATCAACAGGCATATCGACTAACATATGAGTAGCCAATACAGTCATAAAATAGGCAAATGGAATGTCACTATGACCAGGATGGAGTCGAAACTGAATAATAAAATGACAGATTAAGGATGGCAAACAAATCTGAGTACCATTTGAGATAGCATGGATAACACGAACCATAAACGAAGTCAAGTCAGATTTATTACTCGAACGAGGATACAGATTAGACACAAAGATTCTGTGGAGAATTCTGTATTTGGGTAACAAATACCTTGCGGGGAGTGCATTCCCTTTTTGAGTCCATTGAACATCCATGTTGCACAAGTCTCTAGTGAGCATGCATTTTTCAGACATTGAGGGTTTATCAGTTAAGTTATGAATTGGAATACCCTCATCATTCACAGGAATTTCCATAAGGGCTGAAATTAAATGACGATCAACGTCAAATGGCCCTTCTCTAGTAGAAATTTGAAAAGTTAAATTATCCTGTGAAAATGCACTAATACATGTAAACATGGATTGGGCAATGGACCGGTATGCAGGCCCACCCCAATGCAATAAGTTAACCCAACCTACAGCTTCAAGCATAGGAAGGATGTCAAAAGGAGCAATGTGATTGACATCAACAGGATGTTCAACGATAACATTACGAGATCTAATGTCCCTAACATATGATGGATCATCATTAGAAACAAGAAGATGACGCTTAGAGATAGCGGTCGATCTGGAGGAAGAAGAAGGACTACGTGAAGTAGTTTTTCTACCTCTAGAAGCCATTTGCAACAAGGATTCAAAGGAATAAAGAAGTTGTAAAGGATTGAGAAGTGAGTTTGCTCAAAACAGATTTTTTAAAATCTAAATCCCAAATCTCAAAGATTTTCAAAATAGAAAACTTTAAGAGAGAAAAGGAAACAATTTTGACACAAATCTACAAGAAAAACAGAATTTAGAACACTAACCTTGAAGGACTTGAAGGATGGGTTCGACGAGTCGAAGTTCGGCTCCAAGGAGAAGAAAGAAGAAATGAGGAAGAAAGTGAAAAAATCCCCAATTTGAAGTGAACCCGTGTTCCACGACTGGTCGTGGGTATCTACGACCGGTCGTAGTACGACTGGTCGTGTACACTCACGACTGGTCGAATAAACCCCAAAAAAATCAATTTTCTTGCAATTTAAACAAAAATTGGAATTCAATCTAGCAAATATATACAATATTATACAAGAAGGCATAAATTATCAATTTAAAATGCACATGCCAAGATCAAATTTCATCTTTTTGAACCTGCTTTTATCAAGAGGTTTTGTGAAAATATCAGCACGTTGATCTTCAGTAGGAATATATTCTAGAGATATAACTTTTTCTTCTACTAACTCCCTTATATAATGAAATCTAATGTCAATATGCTTAGTACGAGAATGCTGAATAGGATTTTTTGAAATATTTATCGCACTGGAATTATCACAATGTAATAACATAGAATCCTGTTTAATTCCATAATCACTTAGCATTCGTTGCATCTAAACAAGCTGTGTACATGCATTACCAGCTGCGATATACTCAAGTTGTTGAAAGTGATATAGAATTTTGTTTCTTACTAAACCAGGAAACTAGACAATTTCCAATGTAAAAACAACCACCACTGGTTGATTTTCTATCATCTAGATTACCAGCCTAGTCAGCATCCGAGTACCCAGCTAATTGGACATTGGTTTCATGAGGATACCAGAGATCGAGATTTACAGTACTTGCGACATATCTAATAATTCACTTGACAGCAATCAAGTGAGATTCTTTTGGATCAGATTGATATCTTGCGCAAATACCAACACTTAGTGAAATATCAGGTCTACTAGCAGTTAAATATAACAAACTACCAATCATACTCTGATAGAGTTTTGAGTCAACATTTTTACCATTAGAGTCTTTTGAGAGTTTCAGGGTAGTACTCATAGGAGTATCAAAATTCTTGCCATTCTCAAATCCAAATCTCTTGATTAGATTCAAGGCATACTTAGATTGAGAAATGAATATTCCTTTAGGTTGTTGCTTTACTTGCAATCCAAGGAAATAAGTCAATTCCCCAACCATGCTCATTTCGAACTGTGATTTCATCAAATCTGCAAACTCAGTAGTCAAGTCAGTACAAGTTGATCCATAAATAATATCATCAACATAAATCTGCACCATTAAGATATGATCATTATGTTTCTTAACAAACAGAGTTTTATCAACAGATCCCATTTGAAAATTATGAGTTAAAAGAAATTTCGTTAGTTTCTCATACCATGCCCTAGGTGCTTGTTTTAATCCATAAAGTGCTTTTTTAAGCCGATATACATGATCAGTATTTTTGAAATCTTCACATCCCATTGGCTGTTCAACATAGACTTCTTCATGTAAATCGCCATTTAGAAAAGCACTTTTCACATCCATCTGATAGATCTTTATCTTTCTAAAACATGCAATGGATATAAATAGTCTGATAGATTCAAGACGTGCTACCGGTGCAAAGGTTTCATCGAAATCAATCCCTTCAATTTGAGTATAACCTTGTACCACCAGTCTAGCCTTGTTTCTAATTATATTTCCACATTCGTCAGACTTATTTTTGAAAATCCATTTTGTTCCAATGATGTGTTTATCTTTAGGTCTTGGTACGAGATACCAAACATCTTTTCTTACAAATTGGTTGAGTTCATCTTGCATCGTAACGATCTAGTTCTCATCAGCCAGAGCTTCTTTTACGTTAGATGGTTCAATTTGGGATGTAAAACATACATAATTACATATATCCTCAAGTTGTCTACGGGTGCGATCACCGGTGAGAGGGTTTCCAAGAATTTGTGTGGTTAGATGATCTTTAACAGTCCTCAACTCAGAATCAATCTGATTAGATGAAGTATCGGGTTTATCAATGATTAGTACTTCATCATTATCTGAATTAGAAATTGGTGTGTTTAAGTGATCATCAATGACAACATTAATGGATTCTTGAATCACACCAGTCCTTTTGTTTAGGATCCTATAAGCTCGACTGTTTAAAGAATATCCTAGAAAAATACCTTCATCACTCTTCGTATCGAACTTTCCCAAATTTTCACGATCACGTAAAATATAGCACTTGCTGCCAAAAACTCGAAAGTATTTAACAGTAGGCTTTTTATTGAACCACAACTCGAAAGTATTTTTATCTTTGCTAGTGTATACTCGGTTAATAATATAGCAAGCTGTGTTGACTGCTTCAGCCCAAAGATTTTTAGAGAGCTTCATGCTATTCAACATGACATTAGCCATTTCTTGAAGCACCCTATTCTTTCTTTCAACAATTCCATTTTGTTGTGGAGTTTTGGGAGCAGAGAATTCATGTAAGATTCCTTGGTCAGTACAGAACTTCTCAAAATTGCTATTCTCAAATTCAGATCCATGATCACTACGAATTTTACTGATTTGAGAAGATTTTTCAGTTTGAATCCTTTTGAGAACTTTGCTTACTTCTTCAAGGGTTTCAGATTTGTCCCTTAAGAAGACTACCCATGTATATCTGGTAAAGTCATCAACTATTACCAGGATATACTTTTTACCACCACGACTTTCCGTTCTGGTAGGTCCTATCAGATCCATGTGGAGAAGTTCGAGTGGTCTAGATGTGGTATTTGAATTCACCTTTTTGTGTGAGTTCTTTGTTTGTTTGCCTATCTGGCACTCACCACATATTTTATCTAATTTCTAAAGTTTGGGTAAACCTCTTACAAGTTCTCGTTTGCTCAATCGATATAAATTTCGATAATGTACATGTCCAAGACGTTTGTGCCATAAATCAGTCTCGTCTGTATGGACCATGTAACATGTTTGATTAGATGAGCTGGATTCACTAATAATATAACAATTTTTAGACGTTCTACGTCCAGTTAATATTACAGAACCCTTATTATTTAGTATTTCATAGCTTTGATTAGAAAACCGAACATTATGGTTATTATCACATATTTGTGATATACTAAGCAAGTTGTGCTTTAGGCCTTCAACGTATAAAACATTTTTAAACACAGGAAGATTAAAAAGTTGAACCGTACCTTGGCCTATAATCTTGCAGTTGCTACCATCACCAAATGTGACTGAACCATCAGTCATATCTTTCAGATCGGTGAATAAAGCTTTGTCACCTGTCATATGCCTGGAGCATCCACTGTCTAGGTACCACTTTGAATGACTTGTTGCTTTGAAAGCAGTGTGAGCAACCAAGCAGGTGACTTTAAGAACTCATTTCATAACTGTTTTGGGTTTAGGAACATAGTTGGTCTTCTTTTGTGTACATTTGTAGGAATGACCTATAGAGTTAGATTTTAAGAGCTCCTTGAGTAAATCAACTATCTTTTCAGCTAGTGGATTTCATTTCTGATTAAAGTTGACATGGCTGTTTCTAGGTTTTTGAAAAGTTTTTGAATTTTTAGAAAAATCTTGATAAGTACTTTTCCCTTTTGAGTTTGAGGACTCTCCTTTAACAAACATAGGAGGAGTATACTTTTGTTTAGGAGATAGATTTTTATCATAGCCCAACCCGGATCGATCGCCACATTTTCTTGATCCGGATAAAAGTTTCTCTAACTTTGGATCACCTTGGGCATATTTCCATATGTCCTTTAGACTCAGAAGAGAAGATACTTCAGTTTTAAGATTCTCAATTTCAGATTTTAAATCAACAATTAGTGAGTTTTTGAATTCCAAATCGCATTTTGATTTTTCAAAACAATCTGAAATTTGTGATTTTTCTAAGACAAGTGATTCAAAACAATTTTTGAGTTTAGAAAACTTTTCTTTTTGAATTTTAAGTTTGACAGCAATTTTACAACTTTCCTTATATAGGGCATTGTAAACGTCTTGAAGATCATCTTCATTTTCACATTCACTATTCAGATTTTCTTCACTTGTAGAGTCATTATCTGAAAATGTGAATTTGGCTAGAGTCATAAGAGCTTTAACCTCATTGCCCGACTCAGTTTCAGAATCTTCTGATTCAGAAGAACCTTCAGAATCAGATGATTCATCCCATGTAGCCAACATACCCTTCTTCTTGGGTTTGTCCCTTTTAAGACATCTATTTGCTAAGTGCCCATATTCTAGACAGTTGTAACATTGACTATCTTTCAAAGATTTTTGAGATTTGGGTCTGAACTTCTTTTTGTCATTTGATTTTTGAAAATCAACCCTTTTCTTGCTTTTGAAAATCTTGTAAAATTTTTTAGCTAAAAGAGCCATATCATCTTCTGAATCAGAATTTTCTTCTGAATTACATTTAGAAGATTTTAGTGCGATAGATTTTCTTTTAGGAGCTTTAAAGTTTAACTCGTAGGTTTGTAGTGAACCAACTAGTTCTTCTACCCTCATATTATCCATATCACGAAGTTCCTGGATCGCGGTTATTTTAAAATTGAACCGTTCAGGAAGTGCGCGTAATATTTTTGCACACACTTTACTTTCTGGGATTTTATCGCTAAGACCCCACATTGAGTTTACAATGTCATTCAATCTAGTGTAAAAGTCCATAAACATTTCATTTTCCTCCATATGAATTTCTTCAAATCTGGTTGTGAGGAGTTGGACTTTAGATTTTTTGACAATTGTAGTACCCTCGTGTGTCATTTCTAATATATCCCAAGCTTGCTTTGCGGTACAAGAAATGATTCTTTTGAACTCATCCGGTGATAGTGCGCAAGTAATTGCATTTAGTGCTTTAGCATTTGCACTACTCTCACTTTTTTGAAGAGTGGTCCATTGGTAATATGGTGTGACTTTCATTGATTTTGAACCGTCAACCCCAGTAACTTCCATGATAGGAGGATTCCATTCAGTCACTGTGGCTTGCCACACATTTTCATCCATTGATTTGAGGAAGATCCTCATTCTGGCTTTCTAATAGGCATAGTTGGAGCCATCAAAGGGTGGAGGCCTTGTGTCAAAGGCTATCAAAATTTGACATCTTAAATAGCTTAAATCGTTAGCTCAGGAATTAAATCCAAGAATTAAAAAGGAGCTATTAGGCTCTGATACCACTTGAAAAGGCCAAGTTATATGTCCTAGACGGGGGGGGGGGGGGGGTGCCAAATAAAACTTATAACAGCAGAATAATAAAGAATATGATAGCCAAAGTAAATCACAATGCAGTAAATTAAAATAACCTCAAAATTCAGATCTTGAGAGGTTGATACAAACGTTGTTCTAAGGACAACCTTACACCAAAAACAGAGTTTATGGTAGGACAACCTTATTTCTAGAAAGATCTTTGTATCAAGTCTCAAACCGAAGAGGAATACAATAATAAATATAAACTGAATTGAAATAACTTGTAATTAAAAATGTATTGTTCTAGGGACAGCCATACACCATAAAAATGGCAGGGCAACCTTGCTGGAACAACTTTCAAATGAAATTGAAAATCAAGCTGATAAAGGAATAACAGAAAATAAATTCTAAGCTATTAAAACATTCTCACAAAGCTTGAATTAAATAATTACAACATTCACCACCATACATACATCCCACAAAAGAATAATTAAAAATTAGAAGAATAAATCAATCAAACACAAGGGTTTATAGTGGTTCGCCTGTGTGTTCACCGACTGTTAAACAACAGCCACACAAAAAGCTACTCCACTCCTAATATCCTTACACAGGGGATATTAGTGTTCACTAAAAATAGGTTTTCCCAGGTTCACCCAAAACCCTTACAATTGTGTCTTTGTATGTGGGCTTACACAATTAAAAAAACCCCACTTCTGAGTTTTCCTGGCTTTCCTCAGATAACCAATATAATAAGATTTTTCTGGCAAATCTTGAAAGAAACCAAAATAATAGAAAGGAATTTACAATATGTAAAATACCTGAATATCTCCTTCGTTGTAGCAGCCCGGTAGAACCAAATCAAAGTAGATGATTGAATGTCCAAGTTCAATGTCCAGTACTCGATTACAATGGTTCTAATTCTAATAGATTTTAAATTAAACCAAATAGGGCTTGCCTTAATTGATTTTGATTCCAAAGAAAGGAAATAATTCCTCTTATCAAATCAGATTGGAATAGCAGAAACAAAATCAATTAAATAAAGCTAAGGAAAGAGAATATTAAATAAGCACACTTAGCTTAGATGGAGCACGAATTATCTCTCGAAGTTCGACGAAGATTGGCTTGAATACTTTAATTAATTCGATAATTTCTTCGAGATTCGTGCACTATTTATAGGTGAGAAGATCGGGTCTTCGATCGTCTAGAGTGCTCTTTGACTAGTCGAAGCACTAACGATATTTAAAAATCCGGGGATATGCTCGACTGCTCTACGATCGTCGAAGCTCTCCTATGACTCGGTCGTAGGTCACCTATGATCGTCGTAGGTTTCCTTCGATCGTCGTAAGTCCTACAAATCTTCGCTGGACTTCGAATCGAAGATTGTACGATCGTCAAGAGCGATCGACACTGCTCTATGATGGTCGAATGCATTCTGGACTAGTCGAAGGCTAACAGATTTTATCCGGAATTTGTAACAAACTCACGACTGGTCGAGGAATTTCTTAGACTGGTCGTAGCAAGTCTAGGACTAGTCGAAGAAGGCCTAGGACTAGTCGAAGAACAGACCAATCACATGTAAAATAAACATTCGGTTTATGTATCCAAAATGACCTACTTCTAAGGTCAACCTATGGTCAATCAAACCTCAACCATGAAGTATGGACATTGAAACATTCAGAACTTGAGACCTTGAAGTATGAGCCTTGAAGTCTTGATGTAGATCAAACCTTGATGTAGCTCAATCTTGAAAGTGTACAAACTGCCTTGAACGCTTCTTGAAGTCTTGTAGCTTGAATCTTGTCTTGTGAGCAGTTCATTCATTTAAGATTGATCCTTGTACTTGCGAGCTTTGCTTGATGTGAGCTTAGCTTGTTCATGAATATTGATCCTTGAAAGAGCTTCACTTAAGCAAGTTATATATAACATAACAGTGATTTTGTCATCACAAATTTGACAACAGACAGGGATATAAACTATAGCACTTACAGTTCTACCAATGGGAGCTCGAGGATCGAGGTCCCGCTTGGTCTGGAATTCATGAGTGGCGGACGTGCTTGCGGCGGCCCCTCTTGGCCTCCGTGCACGGGTTGGACGGCTAGGCCCGGCTTCATCCACGGGCACTCTCTTCTTCCCCATCAAAGAAAGAAGAGTAGAAATAGAAAATATGGCCATAATGAACTCAAAGAGGGCCATGAGAAATGAGAGAAAGAGAGAAATAGGAAGAGGTTGAAGCTTCCACACACTTGAGAGCCAAAAAGGGAATGTAAGAGCTCAAATGAGAAGGAAAGAAAGGGAAATCAGCAATGGGAGTGAGGGTTTTGAAATAGGGTGATGGGGTTTGCATGAAAATGGAAGAAGAAGATTTGGAAGAGATTTGGGGAAGATTGGAGAGGGTTTTCAAGAAAAGGAGAGCTTGGGAGGGGAGTTTGTGAAGGAAATAGGTTAAAGGAGAGGTTTTAAACATAAAACCGTGGAGGGGTGGGCCACACTAGGCCTAGCAATCATCGGCCCGCGCCGGCCAGGCCCGCTGATCGGTGAGCCCTTGCCGAACCGGCGATGGCATGCCTCGCCATTTGGGCGAGGTCCTCCTAGTCCCCCATGGTTGGAAAAGTGTAGTTCCCCCCTGGGCCCCACAAGAAATGCCCCGATCGGCCCCTTGCATGATTTGACGCCTATCGGACCATTCTGGCAGAAATCTGATTAAAATAAAGATTTCTTGAAGGTTTAAGGGTTAAAACAAGATGATAAACCATCTAAACTCATTAATAGATGATCTAGAAAAGGTTTCAGGTCACTGTGTGTGATCAGGTAAGAGTACAGACTCGATCTCGGCGAACATTTTCAGGAAACTCTCGCCGATAGAAGCTATGGAACACAAACACAAAATCTACGATGGACCCGCACCCAAATACACTAAAGTGGCGATAACGTGCGGTATGTGACCATAACTCAGGTCCGGTTTAATCCAGATCATGCTCTGATACCAACTTGTAACGCCCTGAAATTCGGGGGTCGAGCATAACTCAGCTCCCGAGTTCCAAAACATCACTTATGCAACATATTTAATGATGGATGTATGTTGACTATATTAGTGTATTAAACATGGAATAGATTAAGCCAAAACACAGATATAATTCAGGGATAAGTGAATAAAGCAAGCGAAAGACTTATAGAAATATATGTGTACAAGTGTGAATCCCTGAAGTACATTCACCAACTAGGTCGAAATGAAAGTGTTACTTAACAAAATTACAAGTATCAAGTTACATCATTTAAATCCCAAAATAATCCCAGAATCCCATGCATCAGAACAAGGCTCGTTAGAACCCATCTGAAAACTGCATATAAGAGAAAGCAGCCTCATCATCATTCATCTCCCGCTCTGCCTCAGAAGTCGCATCCACATCTGAAACATCAGAACCTAAGACAGAGTCTGGTGGGTGTTTAACACCGCCCCAGAACATGGGAGTGAGTGATCAACTCAGTGGAACAATAAGGCACTGGTTAACATGTTATCAGTTCAATCAAACAGTAATGATAAAGCAGAACAATTAAATAAATCCTAAGTACTCTTGTTAATGTAAGGATGTATGCAAAATGATGCGTGTCCTCACGCGTACACCCTCAGCTCTTCATCTTACGTTACGCATGACACCACCTCAAAGTGTGCCACATCTACAAAGCACATGCAAATGCGGTGCATGGATATGATTACCAAGTTGTTATTAGTCCTTTTTCATACAGCAGGATTGGAAAGCTAAGATACCTTCCTCATATCACCATCCAAACAGTGATCCATTCTACGGTCGTCAGTCCTAGACATCTCATATGATCATATGGTTTCAGGTCGTAGCAAAGGGCTCGTCACCAATCAATGCACGCCTATCATACCCTTGTTACTACACTAAGGCTCGTCACCTCAATGCAGTATCCAGGCATGCTCGAGGTCACTACAAAGGGCTCGTCACCAATCAATGTAGGCCGACAGCACGAATATAGTGTCCCATACCACGATAATCGGCTCATGAGTTTAGTTGGTCACTGGTCACTACGGGGAGGCTCGTCACCCCAGCATAGGCCGATAGCTCAACCACGGTATCCCATACCACCATGTCCGGCTCATGAGTCTTAGCGGATCAAGGTACCATGGTTAATAGGATTTCACTGGTAAGTTCGGTACCCTAGATTCAAGCAGTAGCGTCCATACATGGTGAACATATATTGGACAATCGGGTTACTTGACGAACTCGACTAGCACGAGCGCACGTTGGGTTGAACGACATAGAGTGCGCAAACACTCCGCGTGGCCAAACCACTACCGCCAACTCTAATACGGCTCGGGTTCATCTAATTACATCTGTTATGGTAAAAGCAATCTCAGCCACAACCTTAAGGCAGATTACCGATTTCCTGGACTATTTATAGTCCCAAACACAGTACACTACAACAGATAATTATATTAAATGTAGAATAGTAATGGAGCAACAACTTAAATCATGTGGTACTCAAGCATTTGAAGAATATCAACTTAACATAAATAAAAGCATAAGTAATGCTTGAAATTAAATAACAAGGAATGTAACTTGCATAAAGGAAATCATACACACTAGTGGGAGAGTTGAGAATCGCTTCCCAACGCCCAAACTAGGTTGAAACATCACACTTTAAATCATTCGGACATTTCTACAAACATTTAGAATACATAAAACAACATACATGACGTATGTTGAAATACATGCATTTGGACAATTCCTTTTACCAAGGAGTTGTCATACATACATCTAGCATACGTACATGACAAATAATCATGGCAAACATAAGTGCATATTTTATACGTATACGGTACTTTATACATACACATAGAATACACAAATCTCAATATAGCACATGCATATCAGGAACGCAACATAAACACAACATTTGGCATGTGAAATCTCATCAATAACAAGAATAAATCATTAACTGGCATTGAAAGCCTTGAAAACCATAACCTATACACTTAAAGTCCGCACCTTAAGCCAGAAAAGAATACCGAACTGATTTCAGGCGAGTTGTCTTCGTCAACGGTGATAGAATACCCTAAAGCAAGAATAGAAATGAGATACAACGACACCAAGACTATTCTAAGCTCTAACACAGATTAGGGTTAGGTTAACTTACCCCAAGATGAACTTAGAATTGTTAGAATAACGATTCAAAGTGAAGGTTCAAGGATGTAGAAGAACAGGAAAGAATCCAAGATGATTCACCAACTTCTCTCTCACTTTCTCTCTTTTCCACTCTCTTTCCAAGCTAGGGTTAGAGAAAATTCGTATGGAAAAGAGAGCTAGGGTTTAAGGACTATAAATAGGCCTAACTTTGATGAAAATAACCCCAGGGCCAAGGTATACTTAGGGTATAACCAAAACCTGACTCTCGCGATCCAACGAAGCACTTCTGGTGGGCCTAAAACCACGAAAGGTCGGACTTAAGCTCACTGACCATGGATCTAGGTCAGGCTGAGTTTTCGTACCGACCGGCTCTTCAGATCAGCCGTGGCGGACCACACTCAATTCAACGGTCACGGAATCTCGATCAGGTCCACAAGCACAAGGATATGCCTGGGCCACCTTCCCTGATCAGAGGGTGAAATTGGGTCAGAATCCAACGGTCAGATTGCTTAAAATCATCGCGCAAGCGACACGACTCAGATTTCATAAAAGCTTAATAAATATCCAACCATTCTCACACTCTTCACTCTGAACTCAATCAAATCGACCCAGAACATCACATGGACTTGATTTTCGAGGTGATGGTCAAGCCCAACATAGTGACCGCAACAGCCTAAGATCATCGCTATCGGACTTTCGACGCGCGGTCCAGGTCCGATCCAGAACTTCCAAAATTTCCCCAGAACAACTGGATTTAGCGATGGATCCCAGATTTCAGAGTAACATGGCGCTAACTAATCTACAAGTTTTGAGTCATGTAAATACAATTTAAAGTGATTGATGTGAATTTCACAAGCAATCGAGTATAGCGCTAATTACCCCAAAAACAACTACTTAAGGAAAAATTAGTACAAAATTTCTAAGGTCATTACACTAGGGCTCGTTGTTAAGCCCATTCTTATCTCCCCTTAGTGGGCTAACCCAAATCGTTGGGCCCCCCATTGATGATTATATTACCTACCTTTCCCTTGATTGGCTATCCCAATCTGTTGGGCCTCCATTTGATAATGATACTTTCCACCATACCCTGTAGGACCACCCAAGCCTTGGAGCCTATCTTGTGTTCGTACCGAGCCTTCCATAAGGAATGTGGCCCACCTCGTGCTTATTGGGCCCTTAGGAAGCCCAGATTGCTACATGATGGAATGGGCAAGGAATCCCACTCCATGTTCTTAGGCCCATTCCTGATATGAACAGGCCATCTAGGCCCATCCTTGATATGAGGAGAGTGTATTGTCACTGTCGGTGGAAAGATCAGTGGTATCAGGTTTGGTATATCTAGGTTGAGGATCGATCCTCGTGTTATGGGTTAGATCTGCTGTCCTTTTATGAACCCCGCTATATATATAGGCTGATTATGGATTATGACTATGATTGATATACACACTAAGTATGTGTTAGCATAACATTGTGATTGTATAAGGCCCATTATGACTATGTGAGGCCCATCGTGACTATATGGGGCCCACTGTGTGATTTTATGAGGCCCATTGCGATTATATGACACTCATTGTGAGTATATGAGGCCCATTGTGATTGTACGAGGCCCATTGTGATTATATAAGGCCCATTGTGATTATTTGAAGCCCCTTGTATGTGCGAGGCCTAATTGTGATGTGTGAGACCCACCATGTGTATGTGATTGTGTGCACGTCACTCGTTCATAACTACGGGCCATGGACCACCTTATACAGGCCCACCATGATGTATGTGATTATAATAATGCTTAGTATACTTCATGATACATGCCTATACACATCATTCGCATGCTTGTTTTAAGGATTGATTCAGCATAGCATGTGTCATTGGGCTGATTATTTATGAGACTCCCCAAGAGACAGAGTTGCCCTACATGAGCGCGCGATACGCACAAGTTTGATGCATGACTAGAGGGTATGTGTCAGACCTGTGTCCTAGTCCGTACCGTTCCGTTGGCTTCCGCGGTCCTTCCGGTCAAATTTCGGTAACCTTTGCACCGTACCCGACGTTTACGTGTGATCCTAAGCCAGGTCCCGCACACCGACGTCAGCTCGATCCGAAACCTATGTCTTGACGATAGCGTCGTCGCCGCAGTTCCAACGCCATGACTTGCGTACCGAACCGATACCCAGGCAAGAAGATGTCGATTTGCATTTATTCCGAAGAAACACCGCGCGTTACGGATTTCGAGGGAATCTCTACAATTAGTCCCATCAATCAACCATAATGCAAGCCTTACCTCAAGTACAACAACCCATCCCTCTTTCTTCTCAAAGTCAACTCTCTCTCTCTCTCTTCACCCATCCCTCTTTTACTCACTTTTCAAACCAACCCATGCTTCATTAATTACACCCATCACTCCATCACCTCATATCACTCCCATCCTCTCATTTTCTCTCTCATTTCTCAAATCTCTCCAAGTAACCCAAGCCTCTCACGTCCAAGCTTTCCTCTCCCTCCCAAGTGTGGTCCACCTTCTCATCTTCCATCTACACCCTCTCATCTCTCATCCACACCATCAATCTTCCATCAACCTCCATCAAGAAGCAAGGCAAGGAGCTTAGGAGCCTAAGGGAGCAAGAAGAAGGAAGATAAGGTGGGTGATCCACCGTTGAAATCTTATCTTTAGGGCCCACTTGTTGGTGGGACCCATTTTGTTGTATTTGACTTAATCAAGAGGGGCCCATAGTGGCGGGGTCCCTCTGTCTCACCGTATCTCTCTCTCTCTCTCTCTCTTTGGATGGTAGTGATGATGGAGGGGTAAGTGTGGCCACCATGAATCATATAGTTCAGGTGGGACCCATTGGATGAATGTGTTGGATCTACGCCATCCAACCCATTAACGGGCCAAGATGGAGGGAAAACACAAGTATGAGATTAATCCATATTAGGTGGGCCACATTTATGTGGGACCCACCTTGACTAAGATGTAGGCCATGTCTAAGTGGGGCCCACCATGATGCTGTGAGTGTCCATGTCGTCCAGCATCCAGGGACGCTGGACGTGAGGCAGAGGGCAGCTAACATGGGGTGTATGTACTGGCATGGTGTGTTCTATTTAAAAAAAAAAGGTTAGTTGCCTTTTTGGGGTGGGCCACCTATGTAGGCCTCATCTTGATGTATGTGCTCAATCCAATCCACCCATCCTTCTCCCCAGCTCATTTTAGGCATTGAGCCGAACTTTGAGGGTAATCTGATTCTCAGGTGGGCCATACCATAGGAAATAACGGTATCACCCTTGAAAACCACCTAGATCCTTTTATTTGCCAAAAACAGGCCATATATTAGACTCATTTGGTCAGTCTTGGACCGTGGAATCCGATGGCTAGAGTGGATTCATCCGATGCGGGCCCCACATAGGAGATTTTGTAAAAAAATAATTTTTCTTCAAAAAAAAAAAACAAGGACGCCAGAGGGCAGGCGGATGGGCTGGATCCACGTCCAACCGTGGGCCCCACCATGATGTGTATTTTGCACATCCACACCGTCCATTCGTTGACCTCCCCCCCTCCCTGGCCGTGGGCCATTCAAAAATCAACCACATCTAAAGCTCAGGTGGCCCACTACATAGGAAACAGTGGGATTAAACATTGTCATTGAAACCTTTTTGGGCCACAGAAGTTCTGAATCAAAATGAAATTTGTTTTTCCTCTTCACCTGGGTCCCAGTGACCTCACGAACGGTTTAGATGGCAGATGAATATCACGGTGGGCCCCAGGTTTGGGTGGCCTCATCAACAGCCTGGGGATGGCAAATAAATATCACCGTGGACCTTGGTCCACGTGACCTTGCGAACAGGTTGGAGGCAAATAAATATTAGTGTGGGCCCTGCCCCCCGGTCCACGTGACCTTTTAAGCAGGTTGAATGTCAGATAAATTTCACAGTGGGCCCCATGTATACGTTGGATGGCAATACATATCACGGTGGGCTGAGGTCCACGTGACCATGTGAACAGATTTGATGGAAAATAAACACTTCAGTGGGCCCATTTTGAATGGAAAATAAACACTACAGTGGGCCCAGGTTGGGTGGAAAATAAACATTAAGGTGGGCCCCACTTGGGACCCACTGATGTATGTGTTGTAATCCACACCCTCCATTAGTGTGGGCTTCATCATGATGCATGTGTTTTATCCAACCGTCCAACCATTTTGGAGATTATTTAAGGCCCACCTTGATTTGTATAAGGCCCATATTATGAGGCCCATTGTGATGTACGCAAAGCCCATGTGACTAGACCCATCTTGATGTTTGTGGCCTGTCATTGAGGCCCACCTTGATATGTATATACGAGACCCATGTATGGGGCCCATTTGATGTACTGGAGGCCCATAGGTCAAGGCCCAATACGTCATACATAAGGCCCACTGATAGGCCCATGCTTGTAGTGTAATTCCACCATGGTATATGTGTTGATTTTGTAACGGGCCACACCTTGGGAGCAATGCTGGTTTGACGTCCACATTGAATGGATAATGTTGGTTAAATGTCCGCATTATAACTCTCCCTAAGGCCCACTGATAGGCCCATACTTGTGGTAAGTAGGCCGTCTAGGCCCATCTCCGTTATGCACAGAGCCCATCTCTTTATACATGTTTAGTATAGATCCATGATTCATGATCATTCGCATCATATGTATGCCTGATATGAGAAGTGACCGATCATAGCATATGCCTTCGGGCGGACTGTTTATGGGCTCCCTGATAGACGGAGTTGCCCCATATAAGTGCATGGTACACGCAGGACTGTTGCATGACTGATAGTGTGATTCATGCACTTGCATTTGTGTGATTGTAGTTACTGTATGCCCTAGCGACATCAGGGTCATAGCCTCCACAGACACATCGTGGATGGCAGGATTGGATACCAGAAATATTTGGTTCTAGCATACGGGCGCCATAGATGTCCCTGGGTGAAAATCCCTAAACCCGATGGTACCAGAGGATGACTCTAACGTCGAGACCGAGTGGATATACGAGCGCATGAGGGCCGAATACCAGGAGGCCGCATCTCCCACCGTGTCATGGTCGGTTGGGAAGGAGTGTGACCTTACTCGCCCGAGGGTAGGGGCAATACTAGGCTGAGTTTGACCAGCTCGCGAATGGGTCCGCTATCGACGTGCCGGATATGTATTGGCAGACTATTGGTCAGGCGGATAGTGAGGTTTCTTACGCTCACTTGGACTGTGCGGCTAGGAGACCGACAGTGTCATTTGGAGTGTATTGAACCCCGGTGATTATCCAGAATGAGAATTGTACTGATACATGATGAGGATTGGCATGCTTGAGTTGCATCTCGCATCGCATGGCTGTGTTATGGCTGATAGCATTCATATCTTGCACCACATAGCCTTGGTACGGCTGATTGCATTCATGTGCTCATCACCATGATTCCACATTACTCTAACCTTGCATTTTGAGCACGCTTATATTGTGCACTTACTTACACCACCCTCTAAGCTTTCTATAAGCTTATGCACGATTGATGCGTATAGGTGACGCGAGGACGCAGTCGCAGCCATAGTCTCGTCGTAGTTGGAGCGTGTAGCCGAGCTTCTGGAGTTTTGTTTCTTTTGTTACATTGTATTTTCCCTTTTAGACACTTTGTACTCAAAAGTTTTTAATCAAAGTGGATTTTGTGGTGGTGTTCTTGTGGTTATTGTTCGTGGGTTATGCTTTTGGTTATGCTCGTTATGAATCAGACTGATGATTATAAATTCTCCTTGTAGTATCCCAGGATCAGAACCTGGTGAATGGGTGTCGGGATCTGAGAATGGGGTTCTACGGAGGCTGTCGGCGCCGGATTCGGCGATCAGGAATTTTGTGAGCCCGGTTTCTGAGTTCGGGGTGTGACAGTATGGCTTATGCATCTTGCATTTTGTGACATGATCATTTGGTGCCCTAGCAACATCAGGGCTGTGTCCTCCACAGGCATACGTGGATGGCCAGATAGAACACCAAAAATATTTAGTTTGAGCATATGGGCACTTTGGATGTCCGTGGGTTAAAGTCCCTAAACTCCTGTGGCCAGGGGATGCTCCAAGGTTTAGACTGAATGGAAGACATGAGTCCCGAGTGTTGAATACCAGAAGGCCACGCTTCCCAATGTGTCATGGTCGGTTGAGAGGGGTGTGGCCTTACCCGCCTAAGGGAGTAGGTAATGTTAGGATGAGTCTGACCAGCTTGAGGAATGGGTCCGCTATCGACAAGCCGGGCCGATATCGGCAGGTGGATGGTGAGGTTTCATCCACTTACCTAGTTGTGCACTTGATGGGCAGGTGGTGTAAAGTGTACTAGACCCCGGTGATGATCCTAGAGATGTACATTACTGATATGTGTACTTATTGAGCAGGAGTTACATACTCAACATTTCACCCATTCATTCATTCATTCACTATCTACTCGGGCTAGTGGTGTGCAACTAATTGTTATGTGTACCTTCGTAATAGTCAGGATTTCAGTTGGGGTGCGCGACTAACCTAAGATTAGGAGTTTACCACATTGAGTCTGACTATCCAAATTTTGGTATAGGACTAGTTTGGATAGAAGTCCCTTGTGATGGACCCCATAGCCTGCGATACTACGTATTATCATCCCGACTTTGCACTCCAGCTTGGTCATTTCATTCGCACCACATATTGCATTACATCTTCAGCACATAGCATTTAGGTTACTATGCTTTTGTATTGCATAGCTCGAATAAAGTTGATGGTATTATGGACTTGCCAGGATCTGCATATTGCATTACATCCGCAGCATATGACATTTTGTGTTGCTATATCTCTACATTTATATGGCCTAGATACAGCTAACGATATTCATGGACTCGTTAGGATTTGCATATTTATCGCATCCTCAGTATATGATATTTGGCTTACTATGTTTTCGCATTACTCTGATATTGCATACTTGACACTTACCTCACGCTTACACTTACACCACCCTCTAAGCTTTTTATAGGCTTATGCACGATAGATGCATGTAGGTGGTGTTAGGTCGCAGTAGTGTTGAGCTTGGAGCATGCAGGGATCTTCTAGAGCTTTGATTTTCAATATATGTATATTTTCCTTTCAACAATGTATTCAATTGTTTATATTAGTGGATATGTGATGATGATGTTGCATTTGTGATTTCGGTAGACTTGTGGTTATGCTTCTTATTAGATAAATGTATGTTGGAAAATCCTCCTTATAGGATCCCAGAATCAAAATCTGGCGTATGGGCGCTTGGAGCTGAGAATGGGGTACTACAGAGGCTGTCGGCACTGGATTCGGCGATCGAAAATTTTCTGAGCACAGTTTTCGAGTTTAGGGTGTAATAGAAGTTGGTATCAGAGCATAAGTTGGGAATACCTGAGGATAACATCACGTATCTACTGATAGCTACCCTACACTTTATGATTGTTGAGAACTTAGAATAATTAGGACCCGAGTGCGTAAACTTCTGGTTTAGTTCCCTAACGTTTGAGCCTTCGAGGGTTCTCAAGGTTTATAGGAGCCTTTGTAGGACATGCCCCCCAAGAGAGCGACCCGAGCGACTCCCACTCCACTAACTGCGACTCTCGCTCCACTAACTGCGACTCCCGCCCTACTACCTGCAACTCCTACACCACCACTGGAGATTCCTACTTCCCTGCCTGAGGATGCCACTCCTCTACTTAAGACCAGTGCAGATCAGACCGTACCCGTGTGTGCTGCCCAGCTATAGCAGATGTTGCAGGCTGTGACAACCGCCCTCCAAGGGCAGGGTAGGCATCCCACAGTTACGTCAATCCAGGTAGAGAAGAGCGCGTGAGTGCCCTTCTTCTATACTTCTGACAGCTCGATCCCCCACGCTTCCAGGGTGAGCTAGACTCGATAACAACCAAGAGGTGGCGCTCCGAGGTATAGAAGATTTTTGACATCATGAGTTGTACGACCCAGCAGCGGGTCCGGTTAGCTATATTTCTTCTTCAGGGTGAGGCTGAGCACTGCTGGGAATCAGTCACCCGAGCAATAAGAGTCGATTTTGAGTGGACCTAGGAGGATTTTGTTAATCAGTTTGACTAGCAGTATTTCCCTTATCATATTCATCAGCAGCGAGCATTAGAGTTCGAGACCCTGGTATAGGGAGACATGTATGTGGCGTAATATGTGGCTCGTTTCATGGTGCTATCGAGGTTTGCGCTGTATTTGGTTAATGATGAGGAGAGAAAGGCCCGTCGTTTTGAGAATGGCTTACGTTTCGGCTTCAGGAGCCGTGTCGTCGGACACATGCTCCCTAACTTTGAGCAAGTAGTTCAGAGGGCCCAGATTTATAAGGCAAAATGGATCGGTTCACAGGGGATCCGTGACCACATTCGAGATCGAAAGAGTAACGCCCCCTCTAGTAATTCCTGCAGCAGCAGTGTCGACGGCTGCAGAGGCACAGGAATTGTTCATCCTTTCGAGCGCCAACAGCACCTTCAACACCACCACGGAGACCGTTCATAGGTGTTTGCTTTATATGTGATGAGAAGGGGCATCGTAAGTGTGAGTGCCCCCATTTTCAGCAGAATGACCTCAACGGGGGGGACATAAACCCCCCAGTAGGCCTAGGATAGGTTTTATGCAGCTCAGCAGGACCCTTAGTCATTAGGAGGAGTCGCCGACAATTCGCGCGACTAGACTTAGGACCATCTTTTTATATTAGTCATTGATGAGATGGTGAGGTTGCAAGGTATCTCAGTTTCGATCGTTTCTGATCCAGGATCTGAGGTTTAGTAGGGGTCATCATAGTGCAAATGAGGCATCTCGGGAACAAGAGACTGAGATTCGCAAGCATTATTCGATTGTATTTTGTTTCCGATAAATATATAATGCTATGATTTCTCCTCCCTTTCCTGATGAGTTATGTTTAGTTGCGTAATAGTACATATTTTAAGAATGAAATTTTTATTAGGAGGGGAAAGTCGTAAGGCCCTTATCCTAGTCTGTACCATTCCGTAGACTCTCATGATCCTCTCAGTCGAATTTCAGCAACTCGCGACTTGTAATTAGCGTTTGCGCACGACCCTAATTCGCATCTTGTATATCTGAGTCGACTTGACCCAAAACTTATATCCTAGCAATACCTAGGCCAGGAGTTGTGGGTCCGCGCATATTTTAAAAAAATGCCACGTAATAAGCAAAGCCTAAGGGAATCTCTACCAAATATCAAATCAATCAATCAATGTACAAGTCAAGTACATATCCCATCACACCCATCCTTCTCTCACCCAAAGTCAACAACACCCATATCTATCCCATCCCTTCTTACCCAAAAGTCAAGAGAACCCATACCCTCCATCCCATCTCCCTTACAACCCATCCTCTCCTTCTCATTCTCTACCCAAGTAACCAAGAGAGAGGATCGTCTATGGAGATGAAGCTTCAAGGATAACCAAGTTTGTGGCCCACTTCCTACCCCCAAACCTCCCAATCCAACCCTTTAATCTTCATCATCCACCATCAAATAGGAAGCCAAGGAGTTTAGGAGTCCAAGGAGCCTAGAAGAAGTGGAATCGGGGGGTGTTTTGTAGGGTTAGATTTTAATTTTTATAGACCAAGTGGGGCCTACCGATTGACAGTGTGAATCCTATTTGGGACCCATCTTGATGTATATATTGTAATCCTAGGAGGGCTCATAGTGGCGGAGCCCTCCATCACTCGACTCTCTATCTCTCTCTCTCCTTTCCTTGTATGATGGCCCACCTGATGAGTGTGTGATGTCCTCACCATCCAATGGTGGGATGTGGGACCCACGTGATGCGAGTGTTTTATCCATACCATTCGTCCAACCATTTAGCTGTCCATATGGGCAGGCCTAGACCGGAGGGAAGACATAAATACCAACTTAATTCAAAACTCTGGTGGGCCACACTGTCATGGACTCACCCTGAGATATGTATTTTATCCTAACCGTCCACAGATGAACGGTGGGACAGAAGCAGATTAGTTGGTATACCTCAACCAGCTATAGAGCTGTTGTATTGCGTCAGCATGTGTAACGCCCCGCCTTTCAAGGGTCGAGCAAAGCTCTACTCTCGAGATCCAGCACATCACTTGGGCAACATGGATATTGATGTTCAGATTTCATCCATATTAATGAGTCAAACATGAGTGGGATTATACAAAAACAGCATATCATACTCCGGATATAATTAAATTAAGCAAGCGGAAGTTTGAAGCTATAAAGGCCAAGCTATATCTCCTAGAGAGGGGGGGGGGGGTGTGAATAGAACTATGCCAAATTAAAATAATAACTGCGGAATTTAAACAATGAAAGGACAGATAACACTATAATCAATTCTCAATAATGAAATGTGAAGCAACCTCAAATGTATGAGTATTGAGAGATTGATACAAATGTTGTTTTAAGGACAACCTTACACCAAAAACCAAGGTTTATGGTAGAACAACCTGATTCTTAGAAAGATCTTTGTATCAAAAACTCAAACTTGATACAGAGGAATAAATAAATAAGTAAATAACAAAGAAATGAAATCTAAGTTATTACAACATTCCCCACAATGCTTGAAATGTAAAAGATTACAACATTCACATCCACAAATACATTCCATAATATTGAATGATAAAAGATATAGAAATTAAATCACACATCCACAAAACAAAAAGAATTATAGTGGTTCACTTGTGTGTACACCAACTGTTCAACAACAGCCACACAGCTACTCCACTCCTAATATCCTCACACATTGGATATTAGCATTCACTATGAAAATAGGTTTTTCTCAGGTTCACCTAAAACCCTCACAATTGTGTCTTTCAAGTGGGCTTACACAATTCAAAAACCCCACACTCTGAGTTTTCTTGGTCTCCTCAAATAACCAAAATAATGAGATTTTTTTGGCTTAATCTCAAAAGAAACCAATACAATGGAAATTACAATAATGTAAAATACCTGGATTTCTCCTTTTGTTGCAGCCTGGAAGAACCAAATCAGAGCAGGTGTTCATATAGAAGTTCAATGTCCAATACTCACTTTGAAATGGTTCTAGGTTCTAATTGATTTTAAATTAAACTGAGTTGGGCTAGCTCTATTTGATTTTGATTCCAAGAAGTGGAATATCACAATTCCTCTTTCAAACCAGATTGGAATGCAGAAAAAAATTAAATATAAAAAGCTAATAAAAAGAGAATATTAAATATGCACAATCTAGCTTAAGAAGATCACAAACTTATCTCTCATAGTGATGCCATGATTTTACTTGAACTCGATATTAAACTCTAAAATTCGTGCTCTATTTATAAGTGCAGAAGTCGTACCTTCGACTAGTCCTGTGGACACTATGAATTTTGAGCACGATCGGATAAAATCGTTCAACGACTGGTCGTAGGCAATCCACGACCAGTCAAGGGACCTCCACGACTGGTCGTGAGGTGGTAAAACAGTCGCTGGAGTTCGAGTCATGGTTGCAGGACTGGTCGAGGACGACTCGTGCACTGTTCACACGACCGGTCGAGCAGTCTCCAAGACTGGTCGTGGCTCAACAAAAAAATTCTAAAATTTTGCAACAATCTTAGGAGTGGTCGAGGAATTTCTTGGACTGGTCGAGCCAGTGCTAACACTAGTCGAACAGAGTCTAGGACTAGTCTAACAGACTAAAACACTTATAAAGTAAGCAATTGAATTATGTATCCGAAATGACCTACCCTAAGGTCAATCTAAGGTCATTTATACCTTAAACATGAAGTATGAGCATTGAACCTTCTTTTTCTTCAGATGTTGCATGATCTTTGAAGTTCATGAAGCTTGAGTTCTTGACACATGATGAAGCTTGAATCTGTAGTTCTTGAGTTGTACTTCATCTTGAGTCTTGAACATGATCTCGTCTTTCGACGTAGTTTTAAAACTCTGAATAATGTACTTGATCTTGCAGTTCTTGAAGTAGATCTTCTTCTTGTCTTGAAGCATTGTCCTTGTACATCTTATACTTTGCCTTGACCATATATATATACCAATGTGCGACAAAAGACACAGATTGTGGTTTTGGCACTACAAAATTTGACAACCAAAGGAGTAAGAGACTATAGCACTTACAATCTCCCCCTTTGTCAAATTTGTGACAAAACACACTCCACAGTAACATAACCAATACAAATAAAGAATCATGCACCAGTTATCATGCACAACGAATCATGCACTAGTTATCAAAAGAAACCAGTTACAGCCTGGTTAAAGAATCATGCACCAGTTATCATTAACTTGCATCAACACTACTCCCCCTTACTCAACTCCTCCCCCTTTCACAAGGAAAGAAAGAAAAAAGCTACATATCTACCATATCCACATATCTACAAATCCACAAAGCATGCCAAACTTCTCTCCCTTTTTGTCACAATATGACAAAGGAAGAAATCAAGATATGGAGAACAGAAAAGGAATAAGGGAGCAGATAATTCAAGATATAAGCAAATAAAGTGCAAATATATAAATAACCAACATGAACCAAGTCCATCCAAATTCAGTCTAACAAACTAAAAGAAAGCAATGTACTAAAAGAGTTATTACAAACCAAATAAAAACTCAATCAGATCCAGAAGAAGGTGCAGGAATAGATGGATCAATTTTGTGTAAACCCTTATTCAGGTGCCTCATATATTTGCGCAAAGAAGCAAATTGAGAATCTTAGGTTACACATATCTGAGCCACCTGTTCCTTAAGAGATTGTAACCTCTCAGCAAAATTAGAAGGCTAATAGTTAGGATCAGCCTCAAAATCTGATTCAAGTTCATTAAAGATATCATGCATGTTAACATCATCAGGTAGACTGCCTTCTTCTTCATTCACTGCTTCAGCTCCACCACCACCCACATTCACTTTACCATCAACCAATCTCAAATTTATTTTGTTTATATTTTTATTATTGAATGGGTGCCTCTCTAACAGGCATAGCAACTAGCATGTGAGTAGTTAACACAGTCATAAGATATGCAAATGGAATATCGCTGTGGCCAGGGTGGAGACGGAATTGGATAATAGAATGACAGATTAATGAAGGAAGACAGGCATTAACACCAAAAATGATGGAATGCAAAATCTGAACCATGAAAGCAGTGAGTTCGATTTTGTTACCAGACCTAGGATAGACATTTGAAATAAAAATCCTGCGAAATCTGTATCTGGGTAACAAAAACCTTGAAGCAAGCACATTCCCATTCTGAGTCCATTGCGCATCTATATTGCTGAATGCCCTCGTAAGTATACATTTTTCTAATTCAAAAGATTTCTCAACTAGAGAACTAATAGGAATACCCTCATCATTGACAGGCAAATCCATGAGGCCAGATATCAAATGACGATTAACTTCAAATGGGCCTTCTCTTGTAGCAATTTTAAAAGTTAAATTTTCTGTAGAGAAATAAGAAATGCATGCGAACATAGCCTGCGCAATAGACCGGTATGCCGGCCCACCCCAATGTAGAATGTTATTCCATCCTACAGATTGGAGAAGCAGAAGGAGATCAAAAGGGGCAAGATGTTCAACATGTACAGGTCACTCAACTATCACATTGCACAACTGCAAATCCCGCACATAGGAGGGATCATCTTCGGGTGACCAAAGGTGGCGCCGTGTGAGAGGTGTCGATCTAAAAGATGACGCACCATGAGAAGTTTTCTTCTTACCTCTAACATCCATTTGCAATTAAGAATACAAAAAATCAAGAGAATACAAAGGATGTGGAGTGGGGTTTTGCTAAATCATATTTTACAAAAGAAATTCCCAAAAACCTCAATAAATCACAAATTAAATCACTCCAAGAGTGAAAATGAAGTGATATAGACTAGAATTTACAAGAAAAATGAATTTAATCCACTAACCTTGAAGATCTTAGAAGGTGGGTACGATTAGTCATGCTATGGCCCGTTGGAGAAAAAAGAGAAAATGAGGAAGAAAGAGTTTTCCCCAAATTAAATGATCCAGCACGCTACACGACTGGTCGTGGGACGTCCTCGATCGGTCGTGCCACGATTGGTCGAGTACGCCCTCGACTGTTCGTGTAAACATAAAAACATGCATTTTTCATATAATTTTGAAATTTAATCAAATAAATTAACAAATATATATACTATAATAGAGAAATTCATGATTAATCAATTTAAATTATACATACTAAGATTAAATTTCAATTTATTAAACATGCTTTTGTCGAGCGGTTTAGTAAAAATGTCAGTAAGTTAACTCTCGGTCGGAATGTATTCCAATGAAATTATTTTTTCTTCCACTAATTCATGAATGTAGTGATATCTAATGTTAATGTGCTTGGTTCGTGAATACTAGATTGGATTTTTAGATATATTTATTGCACTAGAATTATCACAATATAAAACCATTGAATCCTGTGCAATTTCGTAATCACTTAACATTCTATTCATCCAAATAAGCTGAGTACATGCATTTCCAGCTGCGATGTATTCAGCCTCTCAGTAGTTGAGAGCGATAAGGAACTTTGCTTCTTGCTTTGCCAAGAAACTAAACAGTTCCCAATATAGAAATAACCACCACTGGTTAATTTCCTATCATCAACATTACCATCCCAATCAGCATCAGTGTAACCAGCTAATTGAACACTAGTATCATGTGGATACAAAAGACCCAGATTAGCTAAACTTGCAACATATTACATAATCCACTTAACAATAGTTAAATGTGACTCTTTAGGGTCAGATTGATATCTAGCACAAATTCTAACGCTAAAAGCAATGTCAGGTCTACTTGCAGTTAAATAAAGTAAACTGCCAACCATACTACGTTATAATTTAGGATCCACACTTTTACCTGTCAAGTCGTTTAAGAGTCTTAATGTTGTACTCATAGGAGTATCAAAATTTTTCCCGTTCTCAAATCCGAACTTTTTAATTAAGTTCAGAGCATATTTGGTTTGAGAAATAAAGATACCATCAGGTTGTTGTTTTACTTGCAACCTTAGGAAATAATTTAATTCCCCAACCATGCTCATTTCGAACTTAGATTTCATTAAATCTGCAAACTCAACAGTCATGTTAGTACAGGTAGATCCATAAATAATATCATCAACATAGATCTGCACCATTAAGATATGATCGTTGTGTTTCTTAACAAAAAGTGTCTTATCAACACTTCCCATTAGAAAATTATGACTTAGTAGAAATTTAGTCAATTTTTCATACAATGCCCTGGGAGCTTGTTTCAAACCGTAGAGAGCCATTTTTAAGCGATAGACATGACAACATTCTTAGGGTCTTCAAAACTCCTTGGTTGTTCAACATAAACTTCTTCATGCAGATCGCCATTTAGGAAAGCACTCTTTACATCCATTTGATAAATTTTAAATTTTCTAAAGCAAGCAATAGATATAAATACTTTGATAGATTCAAGACGAGCTACTAGGGCAAAGGTTTAATCATAATCAATGCCTTCAATTTGAGTGTACCCTTGTACAACCAGTCTAGCGTTGTTTGTAATTATATTACCAAGTTCATCAGACTTATTTTTGAAAATCCACTTAGTTCTAATAATGTGTTTATCTTTAGGTCTAGGAACAAGACACCAAACATCATTTCTAATAAATTGATTAAGCTCATCTTGCATCGTAACAATCCAGTGTTCGTCAGTAAGAGTTTCTTTTACCTTAGCCGGTTCTATCTGGGATGTAAAGCACACGTAATTACATATATCTTCTAGTTGTCTATGAGTGCGCACACCAGTGAGAGGGTTTCTAAGAATTTGAGTAGTTGGATGATCTTTAACAGTCCTCAGTTCAAAGTTAGTTCGATTTGATGAAGTATCTAGTTTGTCAATTAAAAGAACTTTATCATTATCTGAACTTGAGGTAGGTGTATTCAAGTGATTGTCAATGACCACATTGATGGACTCTTGAATAACACTAGTCCTCTTATTCAGTACTCGATATGCTCAACTATTTAAAGAATACCCTAAAAAGATACTTTCATCACTTTTAGTGTCAAACTTTCCCAGATTTTCACGGTCACGTAAAATATAGCACTTGCTGCAAAAAATCGAAAGTATTTGACAGTAAGCTTTTTATCGAACCATAGTTCATAAGTAGTTTTATTACTTGACTTACTTGTATAAACTCGGTTGATTATGTAACATGCAGTATTTATAGCTTCAGCCCAAAGATTTTTAGGGAGCTTCAGACTATTCAGCATTACATTAGCCATTTCTTGAAGCACTCTGTTTTTTCTTTCAACAATTCCATTTTGTTGTGGAGTTTTGGGTGCAAAGAATTCATGTGATATTCCTTGATCGCAACAGAATTTCTCAAAACTTCTATTCTCAAATTCTGATCTATGATCACTATGGATCTTGCAGACTTGAGAACCTTTTTCCATTTGGATTCGTTTGAGAACTCTTTTAACTTCATTAAGGGTTTTGATTTATCCCTTAAGAAGGCTACCCAAGTGAATCTGGTACAGTCATCCAAGATTACCAGTATATATTTTTTGCTTCCTCGACTCTCCGTCCTGGTTGGTCCTATAAGATCCATGTAGAGAAGTTCGAGTGGTTTGGATGTGGCATTGGAGTTCATCTTTTTGTGAGTACTCCTAATTTTCTTGCCAATCTGGCATTCGCCACAAATTTTGTCCACTTTCTGTAATTTAGGTAGACTTCTTATCAGTTCTCTTTTGGTCAATCTATATAAATTACGGTAGTGTACATGTCCAAGGCGTTTATGCCATAACTCAGTCTCATCGGTATGGACCATGTAACATGATTGACTAGATGAGCTAGAATCACTAACAATATAGCAGTTTTCAGAAGTTCTACGACCAGTTAATATTACAGAACCCTTTTTGTTTAAAATTTCACAACCGTGGTTAGTAAATTTTACGCTATGATTGTTATCGCATATTTGAGATATGCTTAATAGATCGTGTCAACATATAAAACATTCTCAAATAAGGGAAGGTTAAAGAGTTGAATCATACCTTGGCCAATAATCCTGTAGTTGCTACCATCACCAAATGTGACTAAGCCATTAGCCATGTTTTTAAGATCGGTGAATAGACCTTTATCACCAGTCTTATGCCTTGAGCATCCACTAAGTACCACTTTGAATGACTTGTAGCTTTGAAAGCCGTGTGAGCAACCAAGCAAGTAACCTTAGGAACTCATTTCATAATTATTTTGGGTTTAGGAGTATAGTTGGTCTTCTTTTGTTTGTAGTTGTTGTACAAATGACCCACTGAGTTAGATTATAAGAGCTCCTTAAGAAAATCAACTATTTTTTCAGCTAAAGGGTTTCGATTCTGATTTTTATAGTTGATATGATTACTTTTAGGTTTAAAAGATTGAAAAGTTTTAGCATTTTTGGAAAAACTTTAATTAGAACTATTACCTTTGAGTTTGAAGACTCTCCTTTCACAAACTTAGGAGGAGTATTCTTTTGTTTAGGAGGAACGTTTTTATTGTAGCCCAAACCGGATCGGTCACCACATTTTCTTGATCCAGACAAAAGTTTTTATAACTTTGGATCACCTTAGGCATACCTCCATGTATCCTTTAAACTCAAAAGTGAAGAGAATTCAAGTTTAAGTTTTTCATTTTCAGATTTTAGATTTTCAATAAAGGAGGATTTGAAATCTAAATCGCATTTTGATTTTTTAAAGCAATCTGAAATGTGGGATTTTTCTAAAACAAGAGTTTCAAAATTTTCTTTAAGATTTAAAAACTTTTCTTTCTGAAGTTTAAGTTTAACAGCAATTTTACAACTCTCCTTGTAAAGGGCATTATAAGCATCTTGAAGATCTTCTTCATTTTCATTATCACTATTCAGATTTTCTTCACTAGTTGAATCATCATTATCTGAAAAAGTGAATTTGGCTAGAGTCATAAGGGCTTTAACTTCACTACAAGATTCAATTTCAGAATCTTCTGATTCAGAAGAGGCTTCAGAATCAAAGGATTCATCCCAAGTAGCCAACATTCCTTTCTTTTTAGGTTTGTCCCTTTTAAGACACTTGTTTACTAGATGCCCATATTCATGGCAGTTGTAACGTTGACTGTCTTTTAATGATTTTCGAGTTTTAGGTTTAGATTTCTTCTTATCATTAGATTTTTGAAAATCAACCCTCTTTTTACTTTTGAAAATTTTTGTAAAACTTTTTCGCTAAAAGGGCCATATCATCTTAAGAGTTTTCTAAATCAGAATTGCTATTATTTTCTTGAAAAATATTTTTAAAAGATTTAAGAGCGATGGATTTACCTTTAGGAGCTTTAAAAGATAACTCATAAGTCTGTAAAGAGCCAACTAATTCTTCTACCCTCATATTGTCTGTATCACGAAGTTCCTGGATTGCAGTAACCTTAGAATTGAACCATTCAGGAAGTGAGCGTAGTATTTTTGCACACACTTTACTTTCTGAGATTTTATCACCAAGACCCCACATAGAGTTCACAATGTCATTCAATCTTGTATAGAAGTCCATGAACATTTCATTTTCTTCCATACGTATTTCCTCAAATTTGGTTGTGAGGAATTGAACTTTAGATTTCTTGACAATTGATGTTCCCTCGTGTGTCATTTCTAAAATATCCCAAGTTTTCTTTGCAGAATCACAGGATATAATTCTTTTGAATTCATCTGGTGATAGTGCGTAAGTGATTGCATTTAGTGCTTTTGCATTTGCACTACTCTCACTTTTTTGAAGTGTGGTCCAAGAGAAGTAAGGTGTAATTCTCATGGATTTGGATCCATCGATTCCACTTACTTCAGTGGTAGTAGGGGTCCATTTACTCACTGTGGCTTGCCACACGTTCTCATCCATGGATTTTAAAAAAATCCTCATTCTGGCTTTCCAATAGGCGTAATTGGTGCCATCAAATGGTGGAGGCCTAGTGACTGAAAGGCTATCAAAATTTGACATCTTATAAATAGCTTAGATCGATTATCTCAGGAAATAAATCCAAAAATAAATAACACTTAAAATGAGCTATTAGTCTCTGATACCACTTGTAAAGGCCAAGCTATATATATTGGTGGGGGGGTGAATAGGATTATGCCAAATTAAAATAATAACTACGGAATTTAAACAATTAAAGGAATGATAACACTATAAACAATTCACAATACTGAAATGTAAAGCAACCTCAAATGTATGAGTATTGAGAGATTGATAGAAATGTTGTTCTAAGGACAACCTTACACCAAAAACCAAGGTGTAGGACAACCTGATTCCTAGAACGATCTTTGTATTAAAAACTCAAACTTGATATAGAGGAATAAATAAATAAGTAAATAAAAAAGAAATGAAATCTAAGTTATTACGACATTCCCCACGATGCTTGAAATGTAAAAGATTACAACATTCACATCCACAAATACATTCCATAATATTGAAGATAAAAGATATAGAAATTAAATCACACATCCACAAAACACAAAGAATTATAGTGGTTCACCTGAGTGTACACCAACTGTTCAACAACAGCTACACAACTAATCCACTCCTAATATCCTCATGCAGTGGATATTAACGTTCACTATGAAAATAGGTTTTTCTTTGGTTCACCTAAAACCCTCACAATTGTGTCTTTCAAGTGGGCTTACATAATTCAAAAACCCTACACTCTGAGTTTTCTAGCTCTCCTCAGATAACCAAAACAATGAGATTTTTCTGGCTTAATCTCAAAAGAAACCAATACAATGGAAATTACAATAATGTAAAATACCTAGATTTCTCTTTTTGTTGCAGCCCGGAAGAACCAAATCGGAGCAGATGTTCGTATAGAAGTTCAATGTCCAATACTCACTTTGAAATGGTTCTAGGTTCTAATTGATTTTAAATAAAACCAAGTTGGGCTAGCTCTATTTGATTTTGATTCCAAAAAGTAGAATATCACAATTCCTCTTTCAAATCAGATTGGAATGCAGAAATAAAATCAAATATAAAAAGCTAATAAAAAGAGAATATTAAATATGCACAATCTAGCTTAAGAAGATTACAATTTTTTCTCTCATAGTGATGCCTTAAATTTACTTGAATTCGATATCAAACTCTGAAATTCTTGCTTTATTTATAAGTGCAGAAGTCGTACCTTCGACTGGTCCTATGGACACTACGACTGATCGTAGATCGAACTGAGTTTTGAAATTTTGAGCGCGATTGGATAAAACCATTCCAAGACTGGTCATAGGTCATCCACGACCGGTCGAGGGACCTCCACGATTGGTCGTGAGGTGCTGAAACAGTTCCTGGAGTTCGAGTCGTGGCTACATGCTTGGTCGAGGACAAGTCGTGCACTGTTCACACGACCGGTCGAGCAGTCTCCAGGACTGGTCGTGGCTCAACAAAAAATTCTGAAAAAGGACTAGTCGAGGAATTTCTTGAACTGGTCGAGCCAGTGCTAGGACTAGTCAAACAGAGTACAAGACTAGTCTAAGAACAGACCAAAACACTTATAAAGTAAGCAATTGAATTATGTATCCGAAATGACCTACCCTAAGGTCAATTTAAGGTCATTCACACCTTAAACATGAAGTATGAACATTGTACCTTCTTTTTCTTCAGATGTTGGATGATCTTTGAAGTTCATGAAGCTTGAGTTCTTGACACATGATGAAGCTTGAATCTGTAGTTCTTGAGTTGTACTTTACCTTGAGTCTTGAACATGATCTCGTCTTTCGATGTAGTTTTAAAACTCTGAACAATGTACTTGATCTTATAGTTCTTAAAGTAGATCTTGTTCTTGTCTTGAAGCATTATCCTTGTACATCTTATGCATCGCCTTAACCATATATATATATATATATATACCAATGAGCTACACTAGACACAGATTGTGGTTTTGGCACTACAAAATTTGACAACCAAAGGAGCAAGAGACCATAGCACTTACAATCTCCCCCTTTGTCAAATTTGTGACAAAACACACTCCATAGTAACATAACCAATACAAATAAAGAATCATACACCAGTTATCATGCACAATGAATCATGCACTAGTTATCAAAAGAAACCAGTTACAGCCTGGTTAAAGAATCATGCACCAGTTATCATTAACTTGCATCAACACTACTCCCCCTTACTCAACTCCTCCCCCTTTCACAAGAAAAGAAAGAAAAAAGCTACATATCTACCATATCCACATATCTACAAATCCACAAAGCATGCCAAACTTCTCTCCCTTTTTGTCATTATATGACAAAGGAAGAAATCAAGATATGGAGAATAGAAAAGGAATAAGGGAGCAGATAATTCAAGATATAAGCAAATAAAGTGCAAATTTATAAATAACCAACATGAACCAAGTCCATCCAAATTTAGTCTAACAAACTAAAAGAAAGCAATGTACTAAAAGAGTTATTACAAACCAAATAAAAACTCAATCAGATCCAGAAGAAGGTGTAGGAATAGACGGATCAATTTTGTGTAAACCCTTATTCAGGCGCCTCATATATTTGCACATATAAGCAAATTGAGAATCTTGGGTTACATGTATCTAAGCCACCTATTCCTCAAGAGATTGTAACCTCTCAACAAAATTAGAAGGCTGATAGTCAGGATCAGCCTCAGAATCTGATTCAAGTTCATTAAAGATATCATGCATGTTAACATCATCAGGTAAACCGCCTTCTTCTTCATTCACTACTTCAGCTCCACCACCACCCACATTCACTTGACCATTAGCTAATCTCAAATTCATTTTGTTTATATTTTTATTATTGAAGATGAGATGATGAATGTATGCCTCTCCAACAGGCATAACAACTAGCATGTGAGTAGCTAACACAGTCATAAGATATGCAAATGGAATATCGCTGTGGCCAGGATGGAGATGGAATTGGATAATAGAATGGCAGATTATTGAAGGAAGACAGACATTAACACCAGAAATGATGGAATGCAAAATTTGAACCATGAAAGTAGTGAGTTCGGTTTTGTTACCAGACCTAGCATAGACATTTGAAATAAAAATCCTGTGAAGGACTCTGTATCTGGGTAACAAAAACCTTGAAGCAAGCGCATTCCCATTCTGAGTCCATTGCGCATCTATCTTGCATAATGCCCTTGTAAGCATACGTTTTTCTGATTCAGAAGGTTTCTTAACTAGAGAACTAATAGGAATACCTTCATCATTGACAGGCAAATCCATAAGGCCAGATATCAAATGACGATCAACTTCAAATGGGCCTTCTCTAGTAGCAATTTTAAAAGTTAAATTTTCTGTAGAGAAATAAGAAATGCATACGAACATAGCCTGCGCAATAGACCGTTATGCTGGCCCACCCCAATGTAGAATGTTATTCCATCCTATAGATTGGAGAAGCAGAAGGAGATCAAAAGGGGCAAGATGTTCAACATGTACAGGTTGCTCAACTATCACATTGCGCAACCGCAAATCCCACACATAGGAGGGATCATCTTCGGGTGACCGAAGGTGGCACCGTGTGATAGGTCTCGATCTAAAAGATGACACACCACGAGAAGTTTTCTTCTTGCCTCTAGCATCCATTTGCAACTAAGAATACAAAAAATCAAGAGAATACAAAGGATGTAGAGTGGGGTTTTGCTAAATCAGATTTTACAAAAGAAATCCCCAAAAACCTCAATGAATCACAAAATAAATCACTCCAAGAGTGAAAATGAAGTGATACATACTAGAATCTACAAGAAAAATGAATTTAACGTACTAACCTTGAAGAACTTTGAAGGTGGGTACGACTAGTCATGCTACAGCCCGTTGGAGAGAAAAGAATGTAGAGTGGGGTTTTCCTAATTCACTCTTAATGAAAAGTAGTCGATAGGATTGAAAAGTTTATACTCGCGGTCACTACATGGAGGCTCGTCACCTCAGTGTAGGCTGACATCACGAACACGGTGTCCCCTACTACCATGCCCGGCTCACGAGTCTTAGTTGCTCATTAGTCACTACGAGGAGGCTCATCACCGCAGCATAGGTCGATAGCTCGAACAAGGTGTCCCATACCACCATGCCCGGCTCATAAGTCTTAGCAGATCGTGATACCATGGTTAAAGTGGGCCTTTACATTGGTGGGGGGTACTTTAGATTTAAGTAGTGGTGTCCATACATGGTAAACACACAATAGGTTAATCGGTTCATTAAGCAAGTTCGATTGGTAACACACAATAGGTTAATCGGTTCATTAAGCAAGTTCGATTGGTACGGGCACATGCTGACTTAATCAACATGGAGAGTATAAGCACCCCTTATGGCCTAACCACTACCGACAGTTGTTGTGCGACCCGGATTCGTCGAGATTACCCGATGTGGCGAGACTAATTCGGCCACCCGAACAAGGACTGTTACCGATTGCCTAGACTACGTTGTAGTCCCAATCTTACTCAGATGTAGTAAGAAAACACATGTGATAATCACTTCAGCATTTAACAAACAATTCAAGTGAATTCCTCATTTGAGCATCTTATCAAACTCATTAAACATGTTACCAAACACTTACATTTTATCCATAAATTACATAGCGACAAATATGATTACACGAAAGAAATAATACATATGAATAAGGTAATTAAGAATCTTATCTTAATACTCTTAATAAATACAAATCATCAGTATTTTCTCATTTGGACAATTCATCAAACACTTAGACTACACTTCATCAAATATATAGACTAGGTTAGTTACAACGTATACTTTATCAAATCCTTATACAAAGAAGTCAGCATGCATATGATAATGATGAATCCTAGATTAGTAGTCATGACAAGCACAAATCAAATTTACATGTTCATTTAAACATTTCAACAAACACATGAGATACATCATTTGTTCAACATAGTTCATATATGTATATTACATCGAAAACGGCATATCTAAGAGAATATGGCAGCAATCAAGTCAGACATAAATCATTAGCTGACATTGAAAGCATTGATAACCATAACCTAAACATTTATAGTCCACGGCTTTCGTCAGAATCCTTGATTCGGACTCGGTTCGAATTCCACGTTCCCGAAAATGGAACATCGGGTACCTAAATAACGAAATAGGTTAGCTAGTTTGACGATTAATCAATCTGGATCTCTACAACGATACTAGGGTTAGGTTTTCTTACCCAAATCGTAGCCAAAATAGATTTTGTAGCGTAACAGGGAGGTGATTCGGTTCATGGAGTCATGGGAGAGAATCACTCCAACGATCACCAAAGATCCTTCTTCTCTCTTTCCTCTTTCCTCTTCTTTTCTCTCTCTTTCCCTTAGGGTTTTAGAGAAATTTATATATGAGAGAGGTGGGGTGATATAAGCCCAAAAGTGATGCAAATGGCCCAAGGCCACTATATACATGGGTTATACCGTTCGGGCAGCTATTTTTGACAAACAGGGCTCACAGGGAGGCCCACTACTCACTAACATTATTAGGTATGCTCTTTGACAGTGGATCTATGCCAGGATGTGATTTTGATGCGATCGAATAAGTTGATCAACCGTGGAGGGCCTGTGTCAGATCAACGGTCATACTTACTCGATCGGGGCCACAGTTACACGTATATGTGCAGGGAAATTTCCCTTTTCCATGAGTGAAGTTTGGTCAGAAACTGATGGTCCAAAATCCTCAATTTCACGTGTGAGAAAATGACCCAATTCACTTAAGTTCCATTACGTTTTCTAAAGATATTCGCGTTTCTCACACACTTCACTCAGGGCTCAAGTCATGCATTTTTAGACACTATCTGGGCTTGATTCCCGCTATGGTTGTCAAACCTAGTAAGACGGACATAATCCGACAGTTTCGCGGTCATCGGACTCTCGACGTATGGTCTAGGTCCAATACGGGGTTTCAATGTACTCCCTAGAGCAACAAGCTTTTGGGATTTCTCCTAAGTCTTTATGTAGTATTGAGTCAGTGACATTAATGGTTTTAGGCCTTCTCGTTTGTGGAAATAGTGGCCCATGCTTAATCCACTGATTTTTAGTTTAGTACTTGACTAAATTTCACCTTAATTATGACAGGATACGGTCCTTAGGTGGTTCTGCCTGAGGTGGTACTCGGGTCCTTGTACGGATTTTTCGAGACGTTACAATCTACCCCCCTTAAAGAAAAATTTCATCCCTGAAATTAGTACCTTTTCGTACTCCTCGATATTTTGAGGGTAGTTCTTACGGACTTCGGCTTTCATTTGCCAAGTAGCCTCTTCCTCAGTGTGGTGTGTCCACAACACTTTCACGAGTGGGATAACTTTGCTACGTAGCACTTGTTCCTTCCTATCTAGAACACGCGTTGGCTGTAATATTAGGTAACATCTTCACTTAGCTGCATTTGCTCCCATTTGATAATGTGGGTAGGGTCAGGAACATATTTCTTCTACATCGATATGTAAAATACGTTGTGCACGCTGCGAGTGGTGTGGGCATGGCGAGGCGATACGCTACAACACCCACTCGGTCTAAAATCTAGAATGGGCCAATGAATCTTGGTGTGAGTTTCCCCTTTCTACCAAAATGAAGTACTCATTTCATTGGGAAAACCTTAAGGAATACATGGTCCCCACCTTTGAATTTTAACGGTCTCCCTCTTATATCAGCGTAACTCTTCTATCTACTCTGGGCTGTAAAGAGTCGACGCCTAATAATGTTAATCTTTTCTGAGGTCGCCTGAACCAAATCTGCGCCAACCAAACTCCTCTCGCCTACTTCCGTCTAATAATACGGAGCTCGACATGGGCATCTATACAAGGCTTCGTAAGGAGCCATGCCAATGCTTGCTTAGAAGCTGTTGTTATAAGTAAACAAGGCATAAGAGAGACAGTCACCCCAGCTATCCTTAAAGTCAAGCACGCACGCTCACAACATGTCCTCGTGTATCTGATTTACCCGTTCCATCTACCCATCAGTCTGAGGGTGGAATGAGGTACTAAATTTCAGTTTCACCCCCATTGCTTCTTAGATTCAAGTCCAAAAAATAGATGTGAATCGTGTGTCTCAGTCTGACATAATCTCTAAAGGAACCCCATGTAGTCGTATTATCTCCTTAATGTACAGCTTGGCCAGGTCATCTGCCGAATTAGTAACTCCAATCGGGAGGAAATGAGCTGCTTTCGTCAACTGGCCCACAATGACCTAAATGGAGTCATACCCCTTTCTTGTATTTAGTAACCCGGATATAAAACCCATAGATATGTAATCCCACTTTCGCTCAGCTATGGGCATGGGCTGAAGTAAACCAGGGGGTTGGCAATGCTCGGCCTTGACCTGCTAGCACGTGAGGCATCGTGACACAAAGTCTGTTATTTGAGCCTTCATGTTGTCCCACCAGTATGAACACTTCACGTCTCGATACATCTTTGTACTACCAAGATGCATCGTTAACTTTGAACTGTGTGCGACCTCCAGAACTTCTCTCCTCAAGTTATGAATGTTCGGGACGCATAGGCGGCCATGATACGGTAGGCCTCCATCTAAGCCAATCCTCCATTCTGAGTCTTCACTATCGCTTGCATGCTCTCTTATTTTCACCAACAGCTCACCGACGCTCTTAAATGGCTCCTCTACTGTTAGCTTCTATTTGAAATCTCACACGAACTCTACCATATTCCACTCTTCTATCATCGGTGGAGCTATACATTCTATAGTTTTCTTATGGCTCAGTGCATTGGCCACAAGGTTGGCCTTGCTAGGATGGTAGGAGACTTCGAACTTGAAGTCTTTCAAAGTTTCCATCCAATGTTGTTACCTCATATTTAGGTCTCTCTATGTAAAGATGTACTTAAGGTTCACGTGGTCGCAAAAGAGCTCGAACTCCTCTCTGTAAAGGTAATGTCTCCAAAGCTTTAATGCAAAAATGACTGCCACTAACTCCAGGTCATGAGTTGGGTAGTTTTCTTTGTGTTTCCTCAACTGTCGTGAGGCATAAGCAATCACCCTATCCTTCTGCATAAGTACACAACCCAAACTAACTCGAGAAGCATCGATGTATATATTATATCTAACCCCTTACTCTGGCAGTACTAGTACGGGCGCAGATGTCAACATGTCCTTTAATTCCTAAAAGGCTGCCTCTACTTTCTCATTCTAAGCAAACTTAAGATCCCTCTGAGTAAATTGAGACAACGGTCGAGTTATCTTGGAGAAGTCTTTAATGAATCGGCAACAATAGCGGGCAAGTCCGAGGAAACTCATCACTTCTGTAACCAAACTGGGTTGCTCCCAGTCTTGTACAGCGATCACCTCAGCAAGGTCCATGATGATTCCCTCCTTGGAAACCACGTGTCCTAGGAACTTAACTTCTTCCTTCCAGAAGTCGCATTTTCGGTACTGTGTAAACAATTGATTCTGCCTAAGAGTATCAAAAACTGCTTGCAGGTGTTCTTCATGATCCTTCCGACTCTTTGAGTATATTAAAATGTCATCTATGAATATGGTGACGAATCGGTAAAGATACGCCCGAAATACCTGGTTCATGAGATCCATGAATATGGCCAGTGCATTTGTAAGTCCAAACGGTATCATGAGGAACTCATAGTGCCCAAAGCTGGTCCTAAAAGTTGTTTTCTACACATCTTCATTTCTAACATGAAATTGATGATAGCCGGACTGTAAGTCTATTTTATAGAAATACTACGCCCCCTTCAACTGGTCAAACCGGTCATTTATCCTGGGCAGACAATACTTGTTCTTTATCGTGACATGACTTAACTAGCGATAATTTATACACAACTGAAGCGATCCATCCTTCTTTTTCACAAACAACACGGGTGCTCCCTAGGGAGATACGCTCGGCCATATAAAACTCAAATCTAATAAATCATTAATCTACTTCCTCAGCTCCTCCATTTCACACAGAGGCATACGGTACGTCGGTAAAGAGATAGGTGTCGCGCCTGGCACAAGGTGGATGGTAAAGTCGATCTCACGCTAAGGAGGTAGTCTAAGGGATCATTCTAAACACGTCCATTAAATCTTGGACTATTGGCGTGACACTAAGTGATGGACTATCACAATTTTCCAATAGGGAGGCGTAACAACGAATGCGGTAAGCACAACTGACTTGAATTGGGAAGGTGAAGGCCGTGCCCTCAGGCCAATGGGTTGTCACCAATCTAGTTTCACAGTAAATCTCTGCCTTCATTTCGGTGAGCCAATCCATACTGAGGATGATATCGTAATGATATATCGTGGTGACTAGGTCAATGCACACCACTCCACTTCCTAAGTCTATCGGGCAACTCTTACAAAGCTTAATAGCGTCTGTGAAGGTTCCTGCTGCAGCGATGACTCTCACCCCAACCATAGGGGTAGTGTTCAGCCTTAGTCGCTTGACTGTAGAGTATGCTATCATTGAAATAGTAGACCTAGTGTCCACCAACAGAAATACTTGTGTACCTTGGATGTGGGAAGTGACTTCAAAGGTTAGCGGTACTACAACCGTAGATTCAGACAGTTCGGCGGTGAGCGCATGTACTTGAGCTTATTGTGGATGATTGGGTTACGCTGTCATAGGTCATTGAGGTGGCCTATTTTGAGGTGCGGGAGGCCAGTTGAGTGGTTGTGCCGGTGGTACAGATCGTAGAGGTGGAGCTGAAATAACATGTGGTGGCTGGCGGTTGACCTTCTGAGGCGGCGTGTAGCCATTGCCCTTCATCTTAGTAAAACAAAAGGGTTCGGTATGGCCTACCTTGTTACAATAAATACACCAAAGATCAAATCACCTCTGTTAAGCCAGCGGAGCCATTTATCTGGGAGGCGAATTTATACGCAGCCTCTTGCTAAGAAATGGCTGGTTCTGTAATTCAGGCCAAGGCCTTGGACCCATCGACATGCATGTCCGAGACACTCGTTCACTATCCTACTCAGCTCACAGGGACATGTTCACTAGTTCAGCATAGTTGGGAATGCTAACGCAATACATCTTGGTGTGGATGTCAGCCCACAACCCTTCTAAAAATTACCGCATTCGCATCGACTCGTTTGTCAAAATCAAAGGAGCATATCTAGCCAGCTCCATGAAACGATTCTTGTACTCTGCCACTATCATTCCCCCTGTCGGAGATGAAGGAATTCATCATTCTTTTCATTGTGGTAAGTGAGGGGGAAATACTTTCTGTGAAAATGTGTTTCAAAATCGTCCCACGTCCACGCGAATCCTGTGGGAACGATTCAAAGGACACTATCCCACCATAGACTAGCTTCTTTTTCAAACATATACGTGACTAACTCAACCTTTTCCACCTTGGTACAGTGTAACAGCCTTAACATCTTGGAAATGCTATCCAACCAGTACTCGGCCTCCTTGGGTCTATGAGTACCTGCAAAAGTGGGAGGACAGAGGCGCTGAAAGTGCTCAAATAGGTCACTTGCAGTCATAGCCCTAGTAGGCTATACGGGTGGCATCGGCGGGGCCACATTCATGTTCTGTGCGATGGCCCCCACTATAGTGGCCAGAACTTGTTGCTATTGTTGCATTAGGAGCATCATCTGCTCCAACCTATTAGGGGGAGAGGCCGCCTGAGGCATGTGTGACGTTGATGAAGATGCACGGTTCTGACTCAGAACCGGTGGTGCACTCAGTGTTGGCCCATTTGTGGGGCCAGTGGCTGATTGTGAATCCAGCATTGTCTCAATACGCGAGCCCAAACTAGGGCCGTGTGGCTATCACTCGGGGGAGGGGCCCTGTCAATCGATCCACCAAGTGGGAGACGTGCCATGTTCCGAGTAGTTTTAGGAGGTATTCCTTATATACAACATAGGGTGCAATGTTTATATGATTAGGATAACATCATCTAATTTTCCACACAGTCTAGACATTTCTACACAAAAGAAGCTTCATACATTTCATTTAACAAAATTGTCACAATTACATATGAAGTGGTATTCAAGTTCTATAACAGGGAATACATGGTAGGTCACAAAAAAAAAGAAACTTCAACACTTACTAACCTAACATCCAAACTATGCATATCTAAGGCCATTATAAAAAGAAGGAAAACAACTACAAATACACTACTAGTCCTCCGATTCTGGCGAAGGTGAAGGTGCCCCCTTATCCTGCATACAACACAGGAGGGCCTTTAGGGTGCAGGACATTCTCTTAAAATTTTTCTTCAGGTAGGCCTGGTTCTCCTCAAACTTCTGTTTTAAGTAGGCCTGATTTTCCTCAATCCTGGCCATGTGGGCTTCTAGGGCGGCCCGGTCATGGTGATCCTCATGAGCCGTAGGAGGCCCCCTGTGAGAATCCTGGGCCTCCTCTTCTTCTTCCTACTCCTCTTCTTCACTGCCTCCCTCTTCTTCACTACCTTCCTCTTCATCGGTTTCTTCTTCTATTTCATCCCCGAACTCATCAATTTTGGCTTGGCGCTGCTTGAGGCTTATCTTCATATTGTTGAGTGTAGTCTCATTGATGAAATAGATAGTGGCGAGATTGTCCATACGAAGCATGAAGTCAAAGTTGCAAGCGATCTTATAAATGAGTCGGCCGAATGGGAGGGAGGTGTCCCCCCGAGTAGACTGTGCTGTATTGACTATCTTAGTCAAGGCAAGAGTAGGCAGGCACACTTTTTCTCCCTGTCTAACTCGGTACAGGAAGTCCACCATAAATTTAGTGCATTCAGTGCGATTACTCCACCTAGGATACACATTGTACCTGCATATATGGTTGAGTAGATGGAAATCCTCCCTCATACTTGTTAATGTGAGACTGTTCCCTCACCTCCAATCAATAAGTTACCCACAAAGGAAGCGAGTGCTGCAATTTCTCTCCCGTACACTGGCGAGATTAGTATCATTGGCATGTACAACTCCACATTCTATTGCCATGATACGTGCCATGATATCCACATTGACCCTGGCTTAAGTTCTTCCCAACGGTATGGTAAACTAAAGAGGCTCAAGAGTTGGGTCCCGTATGTGTGCATAGAAGGCTCATACAGTGCCTTCAATTGTTTGTGTTTTTCCTTCAAATATGAGACCCCACCCATTTTCTAGAAGGATGTCGATCACTGGATATAACCCAAATAATTTCTCATCAACGTGAGCCTCAAACATAACTTTGCGATCATGGAATTTACTGAGTTCAGCGCCCACTGGTAGAGACCTTTCTATCGAGATCCGAGGGTCGAGGTCCCGTTTCGACCTTCGCTGGGCGCTTGCACTTGTCTTGGCACTCATCTTCTTCTTTAAACAGCTTGGACGACTAGGCCTGGCCTCATCCGGGGCCGCTCTCCTCTTTCCCATAAGGGAAAGGAGCGTTAAGATGGAGAAAATGGCGGTGATGAGCTCAAAGAGAGCCATTGAGATGGAAAAGCTTGGAGAATGAAGTGGGTTTGAAAGTATGAAGGTTTTGAGACATAAAAAAGCAGTTTTATGCTCAAATGGCTGAGAATAAGGAAGATTGGGAGATGTAAGGGATGGTTTTAGAGAGATAGTGGTGGAGGATGTAAAGGAAATGGAGATTTGAGGGAGAAAGAGGGTTTTTGGAGGTTTGGAAGTATTTGTGGGGTTGGAAAAGGTTGAAATGGAGGGATTTGGGGCAAAGGGTGTTAAAAAGGGGGCCTCACATGTGGGACGGACCCCACTTGGCTGGCCGGATGGTGGTGCATCGCCCCGGCTACATGGGCCGGTCTACGGTGCACCGCCGATCAGGTGGTGCTGCCATGCCCGCCCGGGCTGCCCGACGGTGCTGCCGCCCCTGCCTGGCTGGTTCAGTGGTGTCCACCACCTCCCCTGGTGTCAGGTTTTAGTGCGTGGGACCCCCTAGGCCCCACCGAATTACGTGGTTTGGGTCCTTAGGCCCGTAAGGTCCATTTTCGAGGTCCAACGCGTGTGTATTCGCGGCATTTGGATCCATTTCAGGTTTAAGACTCGTCAACTAACGACTCAAACCCATTGAAGAATGGCCTAGTGGTGACTTACATCATGTGATCTAAGATACATTATAGACTAAACTACAATGTTTGGTCTCGCCCATCAGTGAAACATTAAAATCCTAATGTGGTCTCTAAATTCCATCGCCCCCTTCCTAAGCCAGAGTGTATCGTGTTACCTATAACCTAAGTCTAGTTTAATCCAAATCATGCTCTGATACCAACTTGTAACGCTCCAAATTTTGAGGGTTGAGCAAAGTTCTACTCCTGAGATCCAGCACATTACTTGTGCAACATAGATAATGATGTTCAGATTTCGTCCATATTAGTGAGTCAAACATGAGTGGGATTATACTAAAACAACATATCATACTCCAGATATAATTAAATTAAGCAAGTGGAAGTCTAAAGCATATATATTTAAGTATGTAAGCATTTCACAACCTCTAGAGCATGAGTATGTAACCGGGCTGAATATATGCATGTGTTGTTTCAAAATATACAAAATGAGAAAATGTAAGGTGTCCAACTAAGACAAGTATCCCAGTGTTCCCAGCGAATCAGCACGAGGTGTACATAGACCCACTTGAGAGCTAAAAGTAGGAGAACTCCTCCTCCTCATCCATAAAGTCCTACTCTGTTGCATAAAACTTCATCAACACCTGCATCTAAACCAGAGTCTAGTTGGTGTTTTAAAACGCTGTCCTCGGGTGGGAGTGAGTGATAAACTTAATGGTACTATAAGGCAAAGGTTAGCATATTATTAAGTCAATCAAGCAGTAATGATAAAACAACATAACAATCACTTCCTAACTACTCTTGTTAGTGTAGGAATGGAGTGCAGGTAATGATGTATGCCTTCACATCAAAGCTCCCTTAAACAATGACTCTGACAACCAATTTCGCATATGACAACACTCCCTCAAAACAGTGCAACTTCATCACTTTAAAAGCACATCCTAACTAATGCAGTGCGATACATGGTTGTGTTAGCCGAATACTTAATTAATCTTATTCATACAACGGGCTTGGGAAGCTAAAGTACCTCCCTTTATATCATTAACCTGAACCGAAGGATCCATATAGGGTCGTCAATCCTAGTTAAGCACATACGATAGGCAAGTTATAGGGCATCACTCCTAATGAAAAGCAGTTGATAGGAAAATTCAAAAGTTTATACTTGCAGTCATTATGGGGAGGGTCGTCACCTCAGCATAGGCCGACATCATGAACACGATGTCCCATACTACCATGCCTAGCTCACGAATCTTAGTTGCTCACTGGTTACTATGAGGAGGCTCGTCACCCCAGCGTAGGCCGACAGCTTGAACATGGTATCCCATACCACCACGCCCGGCTCATGAGTCTTATCGGATCGTGGTACCATGGTTAAAATGGGCCTTTACATTGGTGGGGGGTACCTTAGATTCAAGTAGTGGTGTCCATACATGATAAGCATACAATAGACTAATCGGTTCATTAGGTAAGTTCGATTGGTACAGGCACATGCAAACTTAATCAACATGGAGCGCATAAGCACCCCTCATGGCCTAACCACTGCCAACAGTCGTCGTGTGACCCGGATTCGTCGAGATTACCCGATGTGGCGAGGCTAATTCAGCCACCTGAATAAGAACTGTTACCGATTGCCTGGACTACGTTGTAATCCCAATCTTACTCAGATGTAGTAAGTAAACACATGTGATAATCACTTCAGCATTTAACAAAAAATTCAAGTGAATTCCTCATTTGAGCATCTTATCAAACTCATTGAACATGTTACCAAACACTTACATTTTATCCATAAATTGCATAGCAGCAAATATGATTCCGTGAAAGAAATAATATATATGAATAAGGTAATTAAGAATCTTATCTTAATACTCTTAATAAATACAAATCATCAACAATTTCTCATTCGGACAATTCATCAAACACTTAAACTACACTCCATCAAATATATAGACTAGGTTAGTTACAACATATATTTTAGCAAATCCTTATATAGAGAGGTCTGCATACATATGACAACGACGAATCCTAGATTAGTAGTCATGGCAAGCACAAATCATATTTACATGTTCATTCAAACATTTCAGCAAACACATGAGATATATCATTTGTTCAACATAGCTTATACATGTATATTACATCGAAAATGACATATCTAAGACAACATGGCAGCAATCAAGTCAGACATAAATCAGTAGCTGACATTGAAAGCATTGACAACCATAACCTAAACATTTATAGTCTGCACCTTTCGTCGAAATCCTCAATTCGGACTCGATTCGAATTCCACGTTCCTGAAAACGGAATGTCAGGCACCTAAATAACGAAATAGGTTAGCTAGTTTGATGATTAATCAATCCAGATCTCTACAACCATACTAGGGTTAGGTTTTCTTACCCAAATCGTAGCCGAAAACAAATTGTATAATGTAACGGGAAGGTGATTGGGTGCGTGGAGTCGTGGGAGAGAATCACTGCAACGATCACCAAAGATAATTCTTCTCTTTCCTCTTTTCTCTTCTTTTCTCTCTCTTTCCCTTAGGGTTTTCGAGAAATTCGTATATGAGAGAGGTGGGGTGATATAAGCCCAGAAGTGATGCAAATGCCCCATGGCCACTATATACATGGGTTATACCCTTTGGGCAGCTGTTTTTGACAAACAAGGCTCACAGGGAGGCCCACTACTCACTTACGTCATAGGGTATGCTCTCTGACAATGGATCTATGCTAGGATGTGATTTCGGTGTGATCAGATAAGTTGATCGACCGTGAAGGACCTGTGTCAGATCAATGGTCATACTTACTTGATCGGGGCTACAGTTACACGTATATGTGCAGGAAAATTTTCCTTTTCCATGGGTGAAGTTTGGTCAGAAACTAGCGGTCCGAAATCCTCAATTTCGTGTGTGAGCGAATGGCCAAATTCACTTAAGTTCCATTACACTTTCTAAAGATATTCGCGTTTCTCACACATTCACTCTGGGCTCAAGTTGTGTGCTTCTGGACACTTCTGGGCTCGATTCCCGCGATGGTTGTCAAGCCCAGTAAGATGGACATAATCCTATAGTTTTGCGGTCATCAAACTCTTGACCTGTGGTCTAGGTCCGATACGGGGTTTTAATGTACTCCCGAGAGAGACAAGCTCTTGGGATTTCTCTTAGGTCTTTATGTAGTATTGAGTCAGTGGTATTAATGGTTTTAGCCTTCTCGTTTGTGGAAATAGTGGTCCATGCTTAATCCATCGATTATCTAGTTTAATACATGACTAAATTCTGCCTTAATTATGACAGGATACGATTCTTAGGTGGTTCTACCTGAGGTGGTACTCGCGTCCTTGTACGGATTTTTTCGACACGTTACAGCATGCTCTATGGGATGCTGTGATGTATGTGATTTATACATACTGTCCATTTATTTTGGATGTGGGCCCACCCCACACGTGTGGCACGTGTGAGGGTGGGACCAACCTTGATTTACATGTCTTACATCCAGCCATCTATCCGTTTGGGGATGTGAACCCCACCTCTGATGCTTGTATTGTATATCCACTCTGCCCGTCCATTGATGGATGATGGGGCCCACCTTTCACTTGTGACAATGTAAGGTGGGTCCCACCTTGATGTATTTATTCTATATCCACTTCGTCCATCTATCCAGGATGGTGGGACCCACCATGATACACATATTTCATCCTAGCCGTCCATCCATTTTCAGGAAAGTGAGCCCACTGCAGTGACGTCAACAAGTTTTTGTGGGTCCCCTTTAATGTATATGTTTTATATCCATGTCGTCCGTGCTATGCACATGGGGCCCACCTTGGTGACACGTGTGACCCGTGGGACCACCATGATGCATGTGTTTCTCCAGCCGTCCATCCGTGTAGGTCCCACCTTGATGCATCTATCGTATCTGCACCACTTGGACAGTGTTACACCCCCCCCCCCCCCCCCACCATGATGTGTGTGAAATCCACACGTCCAACAGCAGACCAGACGCTCTAGACAATGGGGACTAGCATCCACCATTGAAACCTTCTCAGGCCACTGGGCCATTCGTGGGAGGCCCACTACCTAGGTGGCCCACAACTAGTGGGGCCCACCATGCAATGTGTTTTATCTAGGCCATCTGTTGGCTGGACGCCCAGCTGGGCCTGGACTCTAGTGGGTTGTCCATCCAGTAGGCAGCCCACTTTGAGGAATGTTTTGTATCCATACCGTCCAATCATGGTAAAGATCGTTTTGTGGCTTTACGAAGAGAATGAGATAGATCTAAAATTCAAGTGGGATGCCCACTGTTATGTATTTCATCCACACTATCCAATAGTCGTGGGTCCCAACATGATGTATGTGTCATAATCCGCACTATCCAGCCATGGATGGTGGGATTCACATGATGTATGTGTTTTATATCCACGCCATCCGTCTGTATTGCTGTACATGCAGGGCCCACCCGTTGTATGTGAAGGGCCCATTGTGGCCGTGTATGAGGCCCATTGTGGTTGTAAGAGAGGCCCATTATGGTTGCGAGTGTGAGGCCCCCATGATTATGTACATAAGGCTCGTGTATGCGGCCCATTGTGATGTATATAGGCCCGTGTGAGAGGCTCATTGTGATGTATATGAGGCCCATATGATGCAGCCCACTTGATTATATGAGGCGCATTGTTGCGGCCCACTTGATGTATATGGGGCCCATTATTGTGGCCTATGTGATGCAGCCCACTTGATGTATGAGACCCTTGTGTAAGGCCCATTGTGATTGTATAAGGCCCATTATGATTGTATGAGGCCCAATAAGATTGTATGTGGGCATTGTGATATGTGAGGCCAACATGATAAGGCCCAGTGTGATGTATGTGAGGCCTATGTGGTGAGGCTCATTGTGATTGTATGAGACCCATTGCGATTGTATGTGGCCCATTGTGATTGTCCCATTAGGTCCATGTGATGTGGCCCATTGTGATGTGTATTAGGCACATGTGATGCAGCTCATTGTGATATATTTAAGGCCCAAGTATGAGGCCTAATGTGATCTATATGAGGCCCATGAGTGAGGCCCAATGTGATGTATATAAAGCCCTTCTGTGAGGCCCAAGGTGATGTATATGAGGCTCATTGTGATGTGTGATTCCACTATGATGTATGTAATGATGTTTATGAAGCCCATCTATGTTCCTAGTTGATATTAAATAGGCCATGCTTTGGGAGCAATGATGGTTTAATGTCCATGTTGTATGAGTAATGATGGTTGGATGTTCACATTGTAACTCTCCCTAGGGCCCATTGTTAAGCCCATTCTCATCTCCCTTAATGGGCTAACCCAAATCGTTAGGCCCCCCATTGATGATTATATTACCCATCTTTCTCTTGATTAGGCTATCCCAATCTGTTGGGCCCACATTTGATAATGATGTTTTTCGTCATACCCTGTAGGACCATCCAAGCCTTGGACGCCGTCCTGTGTTCGTACCGAGCCTTCCATAGGGAATGTGGCCCACCTTGTGCTTATTGGGCCCTTAGGAAGCCTAGATTGCTACATGCTGGAACGGGCAAGGAAGCCCACTCCTTGTTCTTAGGCCCATTCTTGATATGAGTAGGCCATCTAGGCCCATCCTTGATATGAGGAGAGTATATCGTCACCGTAGATGGAACGATCGATGGTATCAGGTTTAGTATATCCACTGTTGAGGACCGATCCTCATGTTATGGATTAGATCTGCTGTCCTTTTATGAACCCTGATATATATATATATATATATATATATATATAGGCTGATTATCGATTACGACTATGATTGGTATATGCACATAGTATGTGTTAGCATAACATTGTGATTGTATGAGGCCCATTGTGACTATATGAGGCCCATCGTGATTGTATGGGGCCCATTGTATGATTGTATGAGGCCCATTACGATTATATAAGGCTCATTGTGAGTATATGAGACCCATTCTCATTGTACAAGGCCCATTGTGATTATATGAGGCCCATTGTGATTGTGTGAAGCCCCTTGTATGTACGAGGCCCAATTATGATGTGTGAGACCCACCATGTGTATGTGATTGTGTGTACACCACTCTTTCATTATTGCAGGCCATGGGTTGCCTTATACAGGCCCACCATAATGTATGTGATTATAATCATGCTTAGTATACTTCATGATACATGCTCGTACGCATCATTTGCATGCTTGTTATGAGGAGTGATTGAGCATAGCATGTGCCATTGGGCTGACTGTTTATGAGACTCCCCGAGAGACGGAGTTGCCCCACATGAGGATGATGTATGTGCAGGTTTGATGCATGATTAGATGGTATGGCTCATGCATCTCACATTTTATGACATGATCATTTAGCGCCCTAGAGACATTAGGGCTATGGCCTCCACAGGCATATCGTGGATAGGCAGATGGGACACCAAAAATGTTTGGTTTGAGCATATAGGCACTTTGAATGTCCGTAAGTGAAAGTCCCTAAACTCCTGTGGCCAAGGGATTCTCCAACGTTTAGACCGAGTGGAAGACATGAGCGCTGAGTGCTGAATATAAGGAGGTCATGCTTCTCACTGTGTCATGGTCGGTTAGGAGGGATGTGGCCTTACCCACATGAGGGAGTAGGCAATGTTAGGCTGAGTCTGACTAGCTTGAGGAATGGCTCCGCTATCGATGAGTCGGGCTGATATTGGTAGGCAGATGGGAAGGTCTCTTCTACTTGCCCAGTTGTGTGCTTGATGGGGCGGCGGGTGGTGTAGAGTGTTCTAAACCCCGGTGATGATCCCAGAGATGTACAGTACTGATATGTGGACTTATTGAGCAGGAGTTATATACTCAGCATTTTACCCATTCATTTATTCATTCACTATCCACTTAGGCTGGTGGTGTGCAACTAATTGTTATGCGTACCTTCCCAATGGCCAGGATTTCAGTTGGGGCACATGACTAACCTGAGATCAGGAGTTTACCACATTGAGTCTGACTATCCAAATTCAAGTATGAGACTGGTTTGGATAAAAGTCCCTTATGATGGACCTCATAGCCTATGATACTACATACTATCATCCCGACTTCACACTATAGCTTAGTCATTTCATTCGCACTACATATTGTATTGCATCCTCAGCACATTGCATTTTTGTTACTATGCTTTTGTATTGCATAGCTCGAATAAGGTTGATGGTATTATGGACTTGTCAGGATCTGCATATTGCATTACAATCGCGGCATATGACATTTTAGGTTACTATATCTATGCATTTATATGGCCTAGAATAGCTAACGGTATTCGTGGACTCGTCAGGATTTGCATATTGTATCGCATCCTCAATATATGATATTTGGCTTAATATGCTTCCGCATTGCTCTGATATTGCATACTTAGCACTTACTTCGTACACACACTTACAACACCCTCTAAGCTTTTTATAAGCTTATGCATGATAGATACATGCAGGTGGCGTTGGTCGCAGCAGCGTTGAGCTTGGAGCATGCAGCGGTCTTCTGGAGCTTTGATTTTTGATATATGTATATTTCCCTTTCAGCACTGTATTCAACTGTTAATATGCTACCTTTGTGATTTGGGTAGACTTGTGTTATGCTTCTTATGAGATAAATGTACGTTGAAAAATCCTCCTTGTAGGATCCTAGAATCAGAATCTAGCGTATGGAAGCTGGGAGCCGAGAATGGGGTACTACGAAGACTGTCGACACCGGATTTGGCGTTCGGGAATTTTGTGAGTCCGGTTTCCGAGTTTGGGGTGTGACGTTAGACGAGAACCGTTGTGGCTTCTTCAGATGTGGATTTATGAGTACTTCCGTCCTTCCATCAGATGCGGCCCCATCCACTTTGAAGTTGTTTACTCTTCCTATGGCGAATGCATCATCAATTCCCCTCAATCAATTCAATCATTTTCTGTATATATGAGCAATTTATTTTTTTCCTTTGATTAGAAGTGAGAGGAATAGGTCGTTTACTCTGTTTCATAATGGAGAATACGGTCCTAGCTGGTTCACTAGCTTATTTGCACATGAGAATGACCATGAGGCATCCCAGACACACCTAACTTGAGAAAGTTACCTTATCGGCCAAGACCTTCCCTATGGAGGTATAATCAATTCTGGCAAAAATGCCAAGGCCAAGATCGAGCATTTTTGTCCGAACTTGCTTGCTCACCAATTTGGTCTAGTCCAATGTATCCCATATCTATCCACACAAAAAACTTGTAACCAACCCCCCTTTAGTCGATCGGTCATCGACAATGCCGAACTCTATCAGTCTCTCCATTCTTCTTTTTAAGAAGCTAGCCTAGATCTTGATCTCCCCTGCTATCCAAACCATCCACAAGCAATGGATACTTTCGCCGTTTGGTGGGAGAACTAGTATAAAAAATTGATGAATAAGTCTTGAAAAGAGATTATAGCTCAACTTTCTTCCAATATTGAGCTTAATTGATAGAAAAGAACTGCACCCTCATTGGCCAAATCGGTCATCGTGACATCCCCTTGTATTTCACCAACCAAAGCAACAGTTGCCCCCACCGAACCGCTAGAAAGTCATGGCAAAGATTTCTGTTACCCCTGCACCCCCAACAATTCACCAACCTCCATCAGATCCAAGGAGAATCCTTAACTTAGGAGCTCCACTTGGTCCACCTCCTTAGCCTACTATCCTGGTTCTCAAACGCATCGACCTATCTCTCCAATAAAAAATTGTGAATCGATCGTTGCCAACTTCATTGAGGCCACGACGACCATCAGGTACATCCTTGGCCAAGGCCGTATCTTCCTTTGAAAAATATTTCAAAGCTAAGTACTGGCCAGGTCTCTCCATTGCTGATTATTCAAAAGAGATCGAGGAAGGCTTGAAATGTCACTAGGAAGCTCATTATAACAAATGCTGGAATAAATAGTGGCAGGATAGGGAAAGATTAAATAATCCTTATCTCCCTTTTGATAAAAAATATCTTACTACTTATCATACCAATCCACCACCATTCTCTACTTCAAGGCAAGTGCTGGCGATGATTATTAAAAATCCTCATGCTATGGATAAATAATCCATCACTTATGTCGTTCATTCTAATTTAGGTGGAAATTATTTACCTATATATAATTATTCTAAATCTTCTTAACTTTCACATTGCCTGACTATACCTTTCTCTCGTAGTTACCTGAGAGTTATCGGTAGTTGAAAAATAAATCATTATGGCGTAACCGTTACAACAACGCTAACCAATGACCAATGTGCCTGAGATCACTGATATCCAGACTGTTGATTCTGAGAATATAGTCAGGGTTAAGGACCTTCCTTCTCATAATTCTCCTAAAATCATGACTCTCCCTTCGGAGTCTGAATACATGATCGACATACCCCCGACACCTCCTGCTGTGATCGATCAAGAAGAAGAAGAAGAGGCACCCCTCCTTCACTTCTCTGGCAAAGGATCATCTCTCCAGCTAGCAATTCCTTCGCCCAACGAACAGCTTCCTCTAACAATTAAAGAGTCTTTAGCTTGCGAGGCGACTGTTGTTTTGGTAAAAGAGATTACGGCAATCGATGTTCCTAAGTCTAAATCATATCCATTACCCACTTCCATACCAATAATAGTGAGTGATGCTCCGACTCTCACTACTTATGATGAAGATGTGCTTCCAATCGATGACATCCTCTCCTCTCTCCAATGAGCTCTGGCCGAAGATCTCGCTGTGGCCGAGTCACCTTCTCTCTTGACCAGTATGCAAAGCCTCAAAGAAGAATTCCAGATCCTCCTAGAGACCGTTATTTAGAACCTTAACAACCAAGATATCAACAAACTCGACTAATTAGTCGAGTCATACAATGTCTTCTCTTGCTCAAATATTATCTTCATGGAAAAATCACCGAACCTCTATGAGTTTTTGGGATTTGTTAAAAAGAAACATAGGCTATGCACTATCATTGGCCATATTAAAGCAGAACACACCACAATAGAATCTCAATTGCCTTCTGTTAGAGAGGTTGCCAACAAGCTCTCAACTAGCGTTACCAAGCTAAAATCATTTGAGGGCAAGCTAAATGAGATGGGGGCCAAAATAGTAGCTCTGGAGGCAGAACTACTAAATCTGAAGAAAAGTTATGCAGAAAAGCACACTAAACATGATCATTAGAAGAGATTGGTTAAGGACCTAGCGACGTCTGTTAAAGGTCAGACAACAACCATCAGTCAACTTTGTCAGGTTGCTGTCAAACATAAAGTTGCCTTGCACGTGACGAGAAGTCAATTAAAGGGAATCAGGGTGTTGATCCAACAATTTTCTTCTTTCAAATTGTAATCCCTTTTCTTTAAAATAAAAACTTATCTATCAATGCAATCGGTCGTCGAGCCTCTTTTGTTTTCTCATGCCTTAGCTTGTTTTTTGTTCTTTTATAACTAACTACTGAATTGGCCCTCAAAACTCGAGGCATCGTGGGCTTGTTCCGAGTTTAAAGGCTTAACCACTACACATCCCTGGTTGCTCAGAACACGTAGCATCTTTCCTCATATAACTGCTCTTAATCGTGGATGTCTGAATCCTTTATTTAAACTACTCTAAACCCCACTTAGATTTATAGTAACCTCATCTCTGTAACTCTACCTTGTTTCAATGGCTTCCAACTCTTCTTCTTTCATTGCTGATGTTGAGAGCTATCTGAAGGAGATCTTCGACTTAGGTTTGGCAGAATTCTATCAATCTTCATTACTCTTCGATGCAAATTACTTTGTTAGGGTAACATCGATAGTGGATGAATGGGAAGCTACGCTATAAGAACTTCAAAAGTTGAAGCGTCGGTATTCCATCGAGTGTCATTTCTCGAGCTCACTTTCAACTTCGAACAGCTCATTGGATATCTCTATCAGCAAGCCTTGGCCAAAGAAGATTCTATAGGGGTAAGTGAAGCTTCTGGGCTAGCCTAGTATGAACGATTGCATTGGGTCCAGACACACCAATTTACTAAACCATGCTTCGTTCATTGCAAGCTTATTGTACCAGACTGATGGAGGAACTCAAGGAACAAGAACTTTCCTTCTTTGCTAAAGACCTAGTTTTCCCAGAAGACCTTTCTTTTCTGGATGAACAAATTGCCATCTACCAGATGCCGTTAAAGATGAGTCTCAGTAGAAAAAAGAGAAGCCGAGAATAATGTTTCTTCTAATAGTATTTGTATTGACGAACTTCTTCATCTTCTTCTAATCATCATCGAAAAGGGATCCATTTGGGCACCTAGACATGAGAAAAATAAGGTCGAGATGTAAGCTCTCATTAAGGAATTCGAGGAAATGAAAATCAAGATGACATGATTCACTCAGCTGCCTTGTTTCTTTTCTTTCCTTCCTGCTTTTGTAATGCGGTTGATGACTAGCAACGTCTTTAAATAAATTGATCTTTTATCAATTTCTCAGATGTATTAAGATTGATATGACATATCATGGCAAGGCATGAGATGTTTTTTTGGGTACCAAATCTTTCTTTCACCATCGATCATGATTTTAGATGTCTAAAATAGACAACTGGTCCGCTCAGTATATCATCGATGGTCAGCTTCAATCGGCCGAGTCTCTCTGTCACAAATCGGTCACCCAACACTTAACCATTTTTCATTCATGTATGCACTACCATATGTTGACTCGTCAATAGTAAATAAGCAATGTTTTTTGAGAAGCCTCATTTATTCCGTTGCATATTCCCATTTCTCAAGAAACGAAATGACAACCCAGCTGTCTGCTTCGGGTTCCCAACCGTCGAACCCTATCCAATGCCTGTATTTATTACCCCTTACAGCACTTATAAAAAGCACTCCTCACTTATATTTACAACATACCATGATCAAACCTCGATAGAAAGCCTTACCACTATGACTTCCTCTCCCTTCTTCCCTCAATCCTTAATAATTTTGAAGAAAATCCTTAAGGAAGGGATAGACTCTTTTTCACGTTCTTCATTCCTCTACGATACTTGTCCCTTCATAAGGGACGTAACTGAAGTAGCCAAGACTAATGAACCTCTATGAGAGGTTCTTAGAGTTATTTCATATTTACAGCAGCTTGGAGAGATGTACTCTAAGGTCGATTCCAAACTCGAATGACGCGTTTCCGCTATAATGGAACTATCGGCCCTCCGTGCTGAGTCTGTAACTCTTTCAGCTCGTTATGATGCAGCTAGGAAGAATTGATTGTACCGGACTCCTCAACATCGCTTTAACCAAGAGATTTTATGATTCATTAAGGTTGTACTTGGCAGCCTCTTCGCAAACCTCTCTGAGGCTCAACAGTTCTATCTAAACCACAATCGGCTAGACAAGCAGGACCTTCAGAGCTTCATCGAGTTGCAAATAGAACTCTATTAGACTCATGAAGAATCTAGCAGGTCCGAAGTGCTAAAGGTTGAATAAAAGTTCATAGATGTTGATCGATGCCTCAATGTAGTCATTAACCTTCTTTACAAATCCACAAATCAGCAGTTGTCATAGAGAAGTAGACGTGCACGACTATGGAGGCCAAAGAATCACCGTTAAGAAATTTGAAGAACTCAAGACAACTTATCTGTAATTTGGCCAATTATTCGACAATTGTATTTTTATTTTTATTTTTATAATCAAATGGCCTCTGATTTCAAGGCCTTTTTATTGCAATACAAAATTTTGCTACATTCCTTTGTTAATGACAGGATATTATACTCCCTGTCCTTCAACTTCTCTTAGCTTGTTCTTAGATAACCTCCCACAACGAGGGATAATTGGCCATTGATCGGTGCCTTCACAATTTTTCCATTCATATCCTTTAGGACATACGCTCATCCTTTAAGGACTTGGACGACGATATATGGGCCATCCTATGTGGGAGATTGCTTCTTTCTAAGAACATTATTTTTTCGACCGATTGGCAATATAACTTTTCAAACCATATCCTATTCTCCAAAAGATTTTTCTCTTACCCTTTTATTGTAAGCGCGAGCAATGACTATTTTATTGGTGAAGATCGAATCAAGGGCGCTCATTCAAACTTCATCTAGCCCCTTAAACTCAGCCAACATAGCTTCTATAAACTCAAGAGGGGTCAATTCATCCAAATAAGTGGTCCTTAAGGATGGTACAGTGACCTCTAGGGGTACTACTGCATCATGCCCTTATGTTAGCACGAATGGACTCACCCCAGTACTCGTATGAGGTAAATTTCTATAGGCCTAGAGAACATCTGATAAATGCATGTTCCGTTCTCGAGAATTCTCTTTGATCATTTTTCTTAAAAAAAAATTGATTACCTTGTTATTAGCCTAAGCCTGGTCGTTGGCCTGTACATAATATGGTGTTGAATGCAAGATTTTTATTTCATATTTATCGGCCATCGCCCACACTTCCTTAAATGAAAATGCTACACCTCGATCCATCGTGATGGATTTTGGAATTCCAAACAAATGGATAATATTATTTTCAATTAATTCAATAATTTCTCAGTGACCAACTCCTTTCATAGGTTTTGCTTCTACCCATTTACTGAAGTAATCGATCACAACAATTATAAACAAATTCATCCGTTGATGAAGGTAGATGGGTTTGACCTATCAAGTCAATCGCCAATCTTAAAAGGCCACGGTTTTATAATAGAATGTATCTGTAATGCTCTGAACTTTTCAATACCGAGTATTGAAAGTTCTCGAGCGTTACCGTGAAAAGTAACATAATATTTACATATGTGCGGCACCAATCTACGTATCCTAACCTTACATCTATTCCCCAACAAGAATGTAACTATTGAGAATGATCCCCATTCATAGATTAGAAATCTAACTGTCGATTTTGGGACAAGACTATCCATCATGTGATTTGACGTGTGCCTTTCCTTAGAGGAATTAGTTAATAACTCCTTATCCATAATGATTTAGATGTAAGTTCTTTTGTAAAAATTGTTTAGAAATGGGCATATAACCATGTAGAACTATTAGATTTCACAAAACTCTTAGATCATCAATAATTACGAAAATGCCATCAACTTTTACCCCTGAATTCCAAATCACATGGTTCTCATGATCCGTTTCATGTGAAATTTTATACCGAGCCTAATTATCATAAATTAACTATAAGTGTGGAATTTTAACCCTTAGATCATAGTAAACTAGTTACTTGACCTCTACATCCATCCGTACACTTATCAAATCAAGATTCTGATCCGTTCATCTGGTTCACCACATATGAATAGGCTTAACCCACCATTAGAATTATAATCTAAGGAACTTACACATGTGAAAAAGTCATTCGAATTTAACGCTATACATGTCCTACCCCTGATCACTCCAAAAACCCACTTGTGTTCATCCATTTACAAAATTGAGCGTACAATCACCTAAACACATGATTAGAATATTAAATATCAAATTTCCTTATTTTTAACATGTCATCTGACCATCCATCATGTTTGGATCCACCAAACAAGCCACCCGAAGATTATGATAAATCGGTCATTTCAAAGATCTTAGGGTATATGTTAAGACTACCAGCTAACTTCGCTATTAGATGCATAAAACATAGTTTTTAGACCTAGGAGCAGTACGGTCTGTTAAAAAGACATCTGGGTCATCTACAGGCAAACAAGGCTTAAACTTGGGCAATGGAAAGAGCATGAAAAATAGAGATCACCTGTTGAATCTCATCACATTTGGATGATGAAGTTTTGAATTATGGATGGCGGAAGTTTGAAAAACAAAAGGGGTAGAATTGTAAATAAGCTACCAGAACATGCATGGCACTATTTAATGAGTTTGGCAATTTAGGTTTCAATAGTGAGTGTTCTCGCTACTTGGTCGGCCCGTGCGACCCACCTGATTAATTAAATTACTTCATTTTCGGCATCGTGTCTTAAAAGGGTGTAACAAACCAAATAGACGGATTGGATTTTAGAAAGAAAGGTTCTGATGGCCCCATCTGAGACCACAGTAAATCACGCTACCTTTGTTACGTGATTTCAGCTGGGGCGTTTATCTGTTGGCATCAACTGCTTATAAAGTGTGTTGTGGCCCACTAAAAACTTAGAATTTCTCCATCCTTTGGCCCATGGCCTAAAATGTCCCTACAAAGTCGATGAACAGAGTAGATCTTTTATAAACCCATCATAGTAGACCCCACCTATAATATATAACAGAATAAAAGAAAAAAAAAATTAAAGCGTTCTCTTGCTTTAACACTTCCGACGTCTGGAAAACACACAGAAGCTAAAGAAGAGCCCTTTCACAATAAAACTCCGATTATCCTGCCAATCTAGACTGTCCAAACCATGAAAAAGATGGTTCCAACCATTCCCATGATGACAGAAAAGGAAAATAAGAAGTGAGGGATTGGTGTTCAACCGCATCATGCGCAAACCGCGAACCCAAAAGAAATCGAATCAAACAGGACATCTCTGCATGATTGGACGATCACAGTCTGGATCAAAGCCCCGATTTGAACCATCCAAACTACTTGGATGAGGATTTCGACCCCTTCCACTTCAACGAAAGGGATTGGAGGGGATTGTAGGCCGATTCCAAATCTTGCTACGTAGAGATGGAGGACGCAGGGAAATTCCACACGTCTCCTTTTAACCCTGCATAGGGTTTCGCAGGAGGGACCAAACAAATCCCTTGGCCTATAAAAGGTCCTCACATCCCACGATTTGAGAAAACATAATAGCAAGTTAGAGAGATAGAAAGAAAAGAAAAGGAAAGGAAAGAGAAAGAGAAAGAGAAAGAGAAAGAGAGAGAGAGAGAGAGAGAGAGAGAGAGAGAGAGAGAAAAGAAAGGGAAAGGAAAAGAGAAAAGAAGAAAGGAGAAACAAGAAGAAGAAAGTAGGGATCATGCTACAGGACCACTGAGCCGTCAAACTTGGGCTAGAATTGAGTTAAGTTCAATGCTGGTGAGGGTTTTATCTTTTAAGCTTATACTAATTTAAGTTGTTATATTTATCCGGCCCTTTACATGCCTTCCTATTATTTCATCTTACCTTTCAATGCCTTCATGTTATTTTATCTTGCTTTTTGTATGCCTTCACATTACTCTGCATCAATTATTGCCTTTGGCTTACATTATGATGTTGATTACAAGTGATCTTTCTGAATTTATGTGGGGCCATGAATACAAGCCTTGCCCTTGCCTTATCAAATTTATTGAGTTGGCCCTGCCACTCGTCTCTTTATTGAGTTAACCATTGTCACTCTCCTTATTATTGAATCAGCCATTGTCGCTCTTTTATTTGTTGAGTTGGACATTGTCACTCTCCTTATTATTGAAGATCGGGACTGTCCATTCACTTCGGGGGGTGGCCACAACCCTCGCCAAGGTTTCCTTTCATCGCCATGCACACGTACACACGTTGATCGCCAGAAAATAGGATGAACGATGAGGTGATTTGATACGGTGGGCTGTACCAAAAATCGACCAATACCACTTCTTTCTGACTAAAATTTTGCCAGGAATCCAATGAATGGGGTGGATTTCACCGAAAACATCACTATGGGGTCCACCGATCATCTCAGCGCAGAAAAAAACTAATTTACACACATTCGGTTTTCACGTACGTTGCGGGGAGTTGTGGCCCACAATTTGTGATCAGATGCTTAATCCGAACCATCCAAAAGCTTTGATAAGGGGTCTTTACCCCAACCATGGAGCCAAAACAGGTTTCTTGGACGTCCTTCGGCAGAAAAACCGTTTAAACGTAAGAGGATGCGTTTTACTGCGCATGTCGCTGCGCACATCGACTTCTTGCGCACGCCCTCTCAACCGACCTTCCAGCAGCTTCTCCACCATCCTACTTTGCTCTATAAAAGGGAGAGAGAAAGAGAGAGAAGGGATCATTCATTCTTTGGCATATCTCTAAGACTTGGAGCACAAGTGGAAGCAAGAGAAGGAGAGAGAGGGTGGACGGATGGCGCACAAAGGAGTCTTCTTCGTCGTTTCTTCTTCAGTTTCTTCTTCCTTTTAATGTTTTTCCTGAGATTTTAGTTTGATCATGACTATGATCGGCTAAACCTCTTAGCTAGGGCTAAGAGGGGAAGCTTGTAGCGTGATGAGGTATTTTCTATGACTTTAATTCATGTGTATTGAACTCTCTTTGATTCTAGTTTGATTATAAGGAATACTCTTAGTTTTTAAGGTTTGTTGTGACTTAAATTACAATGGATCTGCGATATCTTTGAGTATGTTCTGTTCATTATTGTGATTTTGAAATTAGGAACCCTATTGTTCACCATCGTCTCATGGACATGGTTGGATGATGGAATCCTTCCTAACGTTCATAATTCCCTTAGATTGGTTGTGGATTGGTTAAATTATGTTGTTTTCTTTGTCTCATGGGCATGGTTTTGTGATAGAATCAATTCTAATTCTCATACCTCTCGTTTATTGAAAATTAGATCAAAGGAAGTTCATATTTGGATTTTAATGACTTATCTTCCAATTGGATGAAGATAGGACTCTGATTCCAGTTGTGTTTATGAATCAAGCATAGATCTCCCTAATTGCTACAAGTGGATCCTTGGAACTCTAGTTTCCCACCTTTGAATTTTACAAGTTTTAGTTTAATAATTTATCATTATTCTTTTAAAATCCTCTGGTTTAGACTACATCTTTGTCTAGTTCTAGTTCTAGTTACTTTCAGATTACGTATAAGGTTCAGTCCCTGTGGATTCAACCTCAGTCTTACCGAGATTATTATTACATCACAACCTTATACTTGGGGTGGTGAACAAGTTTTTGGCACTGTTGTTGGGGACAGACGATTGCGTTTTTCTGAGATTAACTAGTTTTAGAATTAGGTTAAGATTAGGGTTTTCTAGCTTTAGGTTTAGGTTTTTCTGATTTTTAGAAACTAACCTAACTTTCCTGTTTTGTAGGATTCTGAGATAGTCTTTCTAAATTAGTAATCTCGTTCTAATTTCTCTATTTTTAGGATTAGGGCTTACCTTTCTATTTTTAGAAACTTTCTAATTCTAGGATTTCTTTTTTATTTTTTATTTTTTTAAAAACTAACTTAATTTCTATTTTAGGTTTGGATCTTTCCTAATTAGTTTAGAAACTTTCTACTTTCGGTTTTTAGAAATTTTTCTTTTTACAAACTTGTTTACTTTCTATTTTTAATACCTTTCTATTTTTAGACTTTCTATTTTTAGAAACTAACTTGTTTTCTTTTGTTTTTCTTTTTTTTTTATTTTATTTTTACAGGATCTTGATTAGGAACTTCCAAATTGGTAACTTCTTCCATACTCTTCTCTTTCTTTCTAAATTTATATTCTTTTCTTCCTTTTTATATTTAGGTTAGAATCTAAGATTGAGGGCTAGTAGTGTTTCATGCCCAAGTGGGTCCATGACAACACTCGATGTCTCTTGACTAAAGGAGGATTGGTTGTGGGGTTAACTATCCATCATAGGATTAGACACCGCTCGAGATCCCCAAAGTTAATTGAAGTGATAGCTGCAAACCAACCTCTTCTATCCCAACCTAGGGTGGAGGACATCCAGGATGAGAATGAGGTGCATCAAGCACCCCCGCCTCTTACTTTACGAGATTATTCACAACCGGTAGGGGTGAGTACGCCCTCATACATGGTTTTTTCAGAGAATATGGGACATAGATATCAAGCTAGTGGTGATCTTATTCCTTCCTAAATTTCATGGGCTTGAGTTAGAAGATCCATACTTACACCTGAAAGAGTTTGATGAGATCATAGCCACTTTATACTTTCCTAACGTGTCTAATGATATGGTCAGGCTGAAACTCTTTCCCTTTTGTTTGAAAGAGAAAGCTAAGACGTGGTTGCATTCACTACGTCCTCGATCTATTGGCATATGGAATGACATGATAAGGGAGTTCACAAAGATATTTTTTTCACATCATAAAACGAACACCCATAGAAAGTTAATCATGAACTTTGCCCAAAAGGAGGATGAAACATTCTTCCGATGTTGGGAGTGGTTCAAGGATCTTGTCAGTTCATGTCCACAATACGGATTTGAAATGTGGCGCATTACACACTTCTTTTATGATGGTGTGATATCTTCCATGCTCCAATTGTTCAAGACAATATGCAATAGGAAATTCATGAATAAAAATGTCGATGGTATGTGGGACTACTTAGATAGACTTGCTAAAAACGCACAACCAAAACCAAGCACCATGTCTAGGCCGACTCAATCCAAGGATAGGGATGGAATGTATCTCCTGAAAGAGGACGATGATATCAATGCTAAAATGGCTCATCTCACCAGGAAACTCGAGGCCATGGAATTAAAGAGGGATAAGGATAAGGAAATTGTTTGCGGTATTTGTACTTGCAACATTCACACAACTGAAAATTGTCCAACAATATCTGCCTTTCAAGAGGTGTTAAATGAGCAATCCAATACCGTGAACAATTACCAAAGACCTTTCAATGGACCTACCTCCAATATATATAATCCTAGTTGGACGAATGGACAAACTGCTACTACTCGAGGTTTCTTTAATCAAATTCCAAATCAAGTGAAACCTTAAGAGGATCCGGTTCTAAAACGTATTTAAAACCAAGAGCTTATCACTTAGGGAATATTACAAACCCTTCAAGACATTTTAAAGGCCGTACAAGGGCATGAGACAAAAAATTCAATTGGGGAAAAAGGGATTCTTTCAACCCAACTTTTCCCCAATCTTAAACCGTAATACAAAATAAGTGATCTAAGCTCTTCAAATTAAATGGAGCAAGCTAAGTCTATCACCACCCTTAGGAGTGTGAAGATAATTGACAAATCTATTTTGGTAAGGGTTGAAAAGCCTAAGGACCCGAAAGAGGACAATGATGATAGACCTAACATTACTCCACAAGAATTAGAACCAGAACTTCAAGGCAAGCCAGTTGCTCCATTTCTCCAACGGTTGGTTGCACCAAAACCTCTCTCTACCTCTCAGGATATTCTAAAGGTGTTGAAACAAGTGAACGTCAATATTCCTCTACTTGATGCCATAAAACAAATACTTTTATATGTTAAATTCCTGAAAGACTTGTGTACAACCAAAAGATGGTAAAATATTTAAAAGAAAGTCTTCTTAATTAAGAAAGTGAGTGTCATCCTAAAGTAAAATGTGTCATAAAAATTCAAAGATCCTAGTAGCTCAACCATTGCTTATGTAATTGGGAACTACCATATTGAGAACGCACTTCTTGATTTAGGAGCGAGCGTAAGTCTGATTCCCTACTCGGTGTACAAATAGTTAGAGTTGGCTGAATTAAAACCCATCCTAACCACATTACAACTTACTGATCATTCTATTCATGTACCGAGAGGGATAGTTAAGGATGTGCTGGTCTAGGTTGACAAATTCTGCTACCCCGTAGATTTTATCGTCCTGAATACTGAATCCATTAGTAATATGAGCACTCAAATTCCCGTCATTCTTGGTCGCCCATTCCTTGTCACTTCAAACGTAATCATTAATTACAGGAATGGAGTCATGAATATGTCCTTCGGGAATATGACATTGGAGTTAAACATCTTTTTAATACGGGCAGACGGTTAAAGGATGATAACGATTTTCACGACATTAACATGATCGACTCTTTCGTGGAAGATAGAACACCTTTGACTTTATCCTCTAACCCGCTAGAGACGTGCCTGGCCCACTCTCATGATTTTGATGATGACATGATTAGGAAGATGTGTTTCATGCTTGATACTACACCGGTAGTTGAAGTTAACCAGTGGAGGCCACATTTTGAAGAATTACCCCAAATTGAAGTAGTGTCTCTACCGTCTAGCCTCAAGGCACCAAAGCTTGACCTAAAACCTTTATCCTCTGATTTAAAATATGTTTATTTAGGTTAAGATGAAACATACCCGATGGCAATTTCATCCCACCTTGAGTAAGAGCAGGAGTTTATGCTCATATCTACTCTCATTGAGCCCAAGGGAGCACTTGGATGGACGATTGCAGACCACAAGGGAATTGACCCTTCGATTTATACTCACCGCATTTATCTCGAGGACAATGCGAAGACCTCTCAACAATCACAATGTAGACTAAATTCAAATATGAAGGAAGTGTTTAAGGCTAAGGTTCTTAAACTATTGGATGTGGGTATCATATGCCCTATATCTGATACTCAATGGGTGAGTCCAACTCAGGTGGTTCCTAAGATGTCTGCAATCACTATCGTATCCAATGCCAACAATGAACTCATGTCAACTAAAGTTACTACTAATTGGAGAATGTACATTGACTACAGGAAGTTGAATACCGTCACGAGGAAGGACCACTTTCCTTTGACCTTCATTGATCAAATTCTGGAAGGGTTAGCTAGTCATTCCTATTATTGTTTCCTTGACAGGTATTCAGGCTACAATCAGATAGAGATAGCCCCTGAAGATCAAGAAAAGACTACATTTACATGTCCTTATGGTACCTTTGCTTACCCAAGGATGCTATTTAGACTATGCAATGCCCCCGCCACTTTTCAACGATGCATGATGAGTATTTTTTCTAATATAGTGGGGCAATATCTAGAGGTCTTCATGGACGACTTCTCTATCTTCGGTCCATCTTTCAGTGAGTGCTTAGAGAGTCTTAAATGTGTGTTGAAAAGATGTGAAGAAAAGAATTTGGTACTGAATTGGGAGAAGTGTCATTTCATGGTTCGTATGGGAATTGTCATTGGACATATCATCTCCTCCAAAAGAATCGAGGTAGATAAGGTAAAAATTGATCTTATCTCTAACCTACCTCCACCCAAGAACATACGAGACGTGCGATCCTTTTTAGGACATGTAGGGTTTTATAAAAGATTCATAAAGGATTTTAGTCTTCTCTCTCATCCTTTATGTAATCTACTTCAAAAGGATGCACCATATGAGTGGACTAAGAAATTTCAGGAAGCTTTCACGAAGCTTAAGGGCATGTTGACCACTACACCTATCATGAAGCCACCCAAATAGAGCCTTCCTTTTGAACTTATGTATGATGCATTTGATTATGCTCTTGGGGTGATTTTAAGCCAGAGAAATGAAAAGAAGCCCTACATTATCTATTACACAAGTAGAACTCTAAATCTTGCCCAAGTGAACTACTCGACTACGAAAAAGTAACTCTTGGCCGTAGTGTTCTCTTTGAACAAATTTAGGTCCTACTTAATCGGATCCAAGATCATCATTTACACCGATCATGTGGTGCTCAAGTATCTTCTATTTAAGAATGATGCTAAGCACCACCTGATAAGATGGATCCTCCTACTCTAAGAATTTAACTTGGAAATAAAGGATAACAAGGAAGTAAAGAACATAATAGTTGACCATCTTTCTCACCTTGATCTCTCTAATTCCCCTAAGATGACACATAAGTATCTTCTATCGATGATATGTTCCCTAACGAACAATAGTTCAAAGTCTCTCATTTACCTTGGTTTGCTAATATTGCTAATTATCTTGCCATAGGTTTCACACCGACACATTGGACTGCATAAGATAAGAAGAAATTTTTTCCCTGAGGTGCGCAAATTCTTCTGGGATGATCCATATTTATTTAAATATTTCCTGGACCAAATCTTAAGGAGATGTGTGTTAGACGATGAGCATCAGAGTGTCATCTCCTTCTGTCACTCACAGGCCTATAGTGGTCACTTTTCTGCTAAAAAGACTACGATTAAGATTCTGTAGTGTGGCTTTTACTAGCTCACTATGCTCAGGGATACTTATGAGTTTTGCAAAGTTTGTGAGCGTTGTCAGAAGTTGGGAGCATTGTCTCATCGAAATATGATGCCCTTGAACCCCATTCTTATCATAGAGGCATTTAATTGTTGGGCATCGATTTCATGGGACCATTCCCCCAATCTTTTAGAAATCTATAAATTTTGCTCACTGTAGACTATGTCACTAAATGGGTTGAAACGATTCCATGCTGGAATAATGACCATCGCACAGTCATGAAATTCTTAAAAGAGAACATCCTTTCCTGGTTCGAAATGCCTCGAGCCATCATTAGTGATGAGAGCTCACATTTTTATAATAGACCATTCGAGAGTTTAATGAAGAAATATGGTATTTCTCATAAGGTGAGCACTCCATACCACCCACAAACAAGTGGACAAGTTGAGATTTCTAATAGGAAAATTAAACACATTTTGGAAAAGACGGTTAACCCTGACCGTATGGATTGGTTAATTCGATTGACAGATGCCTTATGGGCTTACTGTACCGCATTTAAGACCTCTATTAGAATGTCTCCCTTTAAACTTGTCTATGGGAAGGCTTGCCACTTGCCTGTGGAGTTGGAACATAGAGCCTACTAGGCGATCAAAAATCTGAATTTCAATCTGGACAACGTTGGCTCACTACGCAAACTTCAGTTAAATGAACTTGAAGAAATCTAGAATGATGCATACGAGAACTTGAGGATTTACAAGGACAGGATGAAAGCGTTTCATGACGAACACATTCTACAGAAATCTTTCATGCAAAGTCAGAAAGTCCTTTTGTATAATTCTCGGTTACGTCTCTTTCCGGGTAAGCTTCGATCTCATTGGACCGTCATTTTCACCGTTATCACTGTTTATCATCATGGGCTATCGAGATTCGGAATCCAGACAATGGCAATGAGTTTAAAGTAAATGGACATCAATTAAAGCCATTTGTTGAGAAATTTGATTCAGAGGACGTGTCCATGCCTCTAAAAGGTCTTATTTACCAGGATTGATCTCCTAGTCTGATGGAGGTATAGGTAGGTTTACTGGTTTTAAAGGACTAGGGTAGTTTGCTTTTTGTCATTCTAGGATAGTCGACTTTATGCCGTTAGGATAGTTTTCTTTTGTTGGTTTAACTTTTGTGCCGAGCCACCTTCACCCTGAGATCTCTTTAGAAAAAGTCATTCAATTTCCTCGTCAGGTACTATCTTTCCATCACTTCTCCTTCACTTTTGTTGTTACATATGCATTGCATGCTTATCTCTTTTATATTAAGGACAATGTAGATTTTAGGTTGGGGAGGGGAGATTAGGTTACCTAATTAGTATTTTCTTCGTCTTAAGCAAAAATTGTGAAAATTTAAAAAAAAAAATAGAAATTTTTTGTGAATTCGAAGTGATTTTGATGGCCATCTTTAATTTAGAAGTATAAGATATGTAATGTTAGTAATTTATGACTCTCGGATTCAATTATCTGTTAGATTTCACAGTTAGGTTTGAATTATTAATCCATGATTAGAAGTTTTAAATATTGATTGAGTCATGATTTCACATGTCACACCTAGCTTACACATTAAAGTTTCAATTCAATATTGAATTGTTAACCTGGTAATCACTAAGCATGTAAGGAACTAACCTGTGGAATTCGTCCATCATGTTCATTGAAAAAAAAAACAAGAGAATACCCAGCTAATAAAAAAAATGGTTGTCATAAAAAATGACTACCTGTTAAAGATCTTTAAAAAGGTTGACACAGCGTAAAGTCATCGATGGAAAAATCAAAAGCTGGAAGAATAAAAAGACTGAACTATAAGGCAAATTTTGGTTTAAGTTCGATTATCCGGAGTATTCCTTTTTTGGGTATCAATGTTATCATGAATTGACAATTAGACCTTTAATTGTGATAAGTCAAGGTTGCACTATACACCCATGAAACTCAATGTTTAGAATTTTTCTAATGGATGGATTAATACTTTGAACTTGACTATGAAGTTTACCATGCGCTTGAATCTAGGAGAAAGTAATACCCAACATTCATGAATCTTAGAATTCTAGTATTTAGATTGTTTTTTCAAAAATCACTCAACTTTATGGAAATTGTCCCGTGATTCTTAAAATAATTTTCTCATACTTTGCTCGTGACTAACAAAATGCTGGTTGAGGGTTGTGTTGAGGGTCAAATATTGTATTTTAGACCACAATTATTACCTGATTTTACAAACATGATATTGTTTAATGCCTTATTTTAATCATGTTTGTGTTGTAAGGTGAATTTAGGAGCCTGGACTGAAAAAGGGTACTAAAGCCATGGATTTGATGCTCACAAATCACCAAGGCAAGGGACGGCTCGTATGTCACACCCCAAACTCGGAAATCGGATTCACGGGGATCCTGATCGCTGAACCGGGTGCCGACAGCCTTCGTAGTACCCCATTCTCGGCCCCCAACATACATACACCAGGTCCCGATCCTGGGATCCTATAAGGAGGATTTTCCAATGTACATTTTTCTCAAAAGAAGCATAACCACAAGTATACCCAAATCATAAAGGCAACACCATCATCACATATCCACTAATATAATCATTTGAATACAATGCAAAAAGGGAAATACATATATCGAAATCAAAGCTTTAGAGGATAGCTGCATGCTCCAAACTCAACGCTGCTGCAACCCAACGCCACCTACACGCATCTATCGTGCATAAGCTTATAAAAGCTTAGAGGGTGATGAAAGTGTGTGTACAAGATAAGTGCCAAGTATACCATAAAGCCATAAATCATACATCATTGAAATAAGTGGAAATACTGATAAGATCATGAATCATATGATATCAGAGTAAGCAAAAATATACTGGTATGTCCATGAGTGCTATCAGCCATACCAAGGTTATGCGATGCAAAACATAATAAGACAATAACAGATGCTGAGGATGCAATATAATATGCAAATCCTGACGAGCCACGAATACCATCAACCTCGTCTAGGCCATATAAGTGCAAAAACATAGTAACCCAAAATGATAAGTACTGTGGATGCAATGTAATATGCGGTGCGAATGAAATTACTATGCTGGAATGTGAAGTCAGGATGATAGTACGTAGTATCACAGGTTATGAGGTCGACCACAAGGGACTTCTATCCAAACCAGTCTCATACCTAAATTTGAATAGTCTGACTCAATGTTGTAAACTCCTGATTTAGGTTAGTTGTGTGCCCAACCGAAATTCTGGCCATGCAAAGTACACGTAACAAATAGTTACGCACCACCAGCCCGAGTGGATGGTGAATGAATGAATGAATAGATATGCGATTCCTACTCAATAAGTCCACATATCAGTACAGTTGCTCTCTGAAAAAATCACTGGGGTCTATTACACTCGACAACGACTGCCTCCTCCCTAGCTGCACAGCCCAGCGAGTAGAATAGATCTCACTATCTGCCTAACCAGTAGTTCACCAATACCTACTCGGCTCCTCAATAGCGGACCCATTTATGAGCTGGTCATACTCAGCCTAGCTTATAGCCCCTTGACTCAGGCAGATAAGGCCACACCCCCTTCCAACCGACCATGACACGGTGGGAGACATGGCCTCATGATATAGGCACTGGCGCTCATATTCCACTCAGTCTAGACATTGGAGCATCTCCTGGTACCAAGGAGGTTCTGGGATTTTCACCCAAGGACATCCTATGTGCCCACAGTGCTAGATCCAAGCAATTTCGGTCTCCCATCTGGCCATCCACGAAGTGCCTGTGGAGGCCACGACCCTGATGTGGCTAGGGCGTACAATGATCAAGTCACATATATGCGAGATGCATGAGTCACACTATCCAGTCTTGCAGCAATCCTGCGCGTACGGCGTGATAATGTGGGCACTTTGTCTCATAAGGAGTCTCGTAAATAGTCTGCCCAATGGCGTATGCTATGATCAAATATTCCTCATATCAGGAATACATATGATGTGTATGGGCATGAATCATGGAGTTATACTAAGCATTTTACATGGTGATGAACTATCCTCACAATGAAGATGGGCCTTGATGGCCTACACACAATAAGTATGGACCTATCAATGGGCCCTAGGGAGAGTTATAATGTGAACATTTAACCAACATTATTCTTACAATGTGGACGTCAATGTAAGTGTTATAGTTTATAGCCCCTTTTTATTGTCAGATTTGTGGTGCCAAAGACACTGTTATGAAGCTTTCATCTGTGAAAAACAGTGCTCTACTCAAGATCAACTTTGTTTGACAAGCACTGTTCACAAGTCAGGAATCTCAACAAGCTTTCAAGTTTAACCTCAAGATCTCAAGAAGCTTTCAAGTTTGAGCTCCATCAATACTTCAAGCTTTGCTACTTCCAAAGGTCTCCTGTCTCTACGTTTCAATGTCCTTACTTCACTATTGAGGTATGACTGACCTTAGGTTGACCTTTAGAGTAGGTCTTTTTGGATACATAATTCATATGTTTTGTATATGTGAGTTTAGGCTATTCTAAGACTAGTCCTAGACTTTGTTCGACTAGTCCTAGCACTACTTCGACCTATCTAAGAATTTTCTAGATCAGTCAAAAGTTTGTTGCAAAATTTGGATATTTTTTGTTTGGCTTTGACTAGTCTTAGGGTTTGTTCGACTAGTCGTATGAAAAGTGTCGACTGTTTCTTCGACCTGTTGTAGAGCTATGACTCAATGTACAGCGTTAAAGAGTGGCTAGCTTTGACTACTCGTGTGAAACCTATGACCAGTCAAAGGAAACCTACAACCAGTCGTAGACCACCTACGACCAGTCGTGAAATCGCCAGATCTTATCGTACCTAAATTTTTAAATATTTGTTGGTTCTACGACCAGTCGAAGAGGTCTTTAGACCAGTCAAAGACTTGATTTGTTCATCTACAAATAGAGCACGAATCTCAGAATTAAATATGAAATTCAAGCTAATTTAATTCGGCCTTCTGAGAGATAAGTTCGTGCTCCATTTTAAGCTAAGTGTGCATATTTAATATTCTCTTTCTTTAACTTTCCTTATTTGATTTTGTTCCTGTATTCCAATCTTATTTGAAAAGTGGAATTGTTGTATTCCGTCTTCTTGGAATCAAAATCAAATAGAGCTACGCCCAATTGGTTTAATTTAAAATCTGTTAGAACTTAGAACCATTACAAAGAGAGTATTGGACATTGAACTTTGACATTCAAATCTCTACTCCGACTTGGTTCTTCTGGGCTGCTACAACGAAGGAGAAAGTCAGGTATTTTACATTTGTGTAATTTACTTTCATTTGATTTTCTTTTGGGATTTGCCAGAAAAATCTCATTGTATTGGTTATCTGAGGAGAGCCAGGAAAACTCAGAAGAGGGATTTTTTTAATTGTGTAAGCCCATAGAGAAAAACACAATTGTGAAGGTTTTGGGTGAACATGGAAAACCTATCTTTGATAGTGAACGCTGATATCCCCTGTGTGAGGATATTAGGAGTGGAGTAGCGTTGTGTGGTTGTTGTTGAACAGTTGGTGTACACACAGGCGAACCACTATAACTCTTTGTCTCGTGGTTTGAATGCTTGCTTAAGTTTTATATCTCTTTTCATTCAGATTAGTGGAATGTATGTGTGGATGTGAATGTTGCAAAATTTACATTTCAAGTACAGTGGAATGTTGTAATAATTTATTTCAATTCCTTGCTATTTATTTATTCCTCTTCGGTTTGAGTTTTTGATACAAAGGACGTTCTAGAAATAAGGTTGTCCTACCATAAACCATTGGTTTTTATGGTGTAAGGTTGTCCTCAGAACTGAATTCGTATCAACCTCTCAATACTTGTTTAGTGAGGTTGCATTTATTTCAGCATTGTGATTTGATTTAGTTTATTTAGCTATCTATCTTACTTTATTCCGCTGTTAAAGTTTTATTTTGGCATCGTCCTATTCACCCCCCCTCCCTTCTAGGATGTATAGCTAGGCCATTTCAAGTGGTATCAGAGCCTAATAGCTCGCTCTTATTACTTTTTATTTGGATTTAATTCCTGAGCTAACGATCTAAGCTATATATAAGATGTCAAATTTTGATAGCCTATCAATCACTAGGCCTCCACCCTTTGATGGCTCCAACTATGCCTATTGGAAAGCCAGGATGAGGATCTTCCTCAAATCAATGGATGAGAGTGTGTGGCAAGCTACAGTGACTGAATGGAACCCACCTACCATTGAAGTGCCTGGTATTGATGGTTCAAAATCAATGAGAGTAACACCATATTTCTCATGAACCACCCTTCAGAAAAATGAGAGTAGTACTAATGCAAAAGCACTAAATGTAATCACTTGCGCACTATCACTAGATGAGTTCAAAAGAATCATATCCTGTGGTACTGCAAAGCAAGCCTGGGATATATTAGAAATGACACATGAGGGTACTACAATTGTCAAAAAATCTAAAGTCCAACTCCTCACAACCAAATTTGAAGAAATTCATATGGAGGAAAATGAAATGTTTATGGACTTTTACACTAGATTAAATAACATTGTAAACTCAATGTGGGGTCTTAGTGATAAAATCTCAAAAAGTAAAGTGTGTGCAAAGATACTACGCTCACTTCCTAAACGATTCAACTCTAAGGTAACCGCGATCCAGGAACTTCATGATACGGACAATATGAGGGTAGAAGAACTAGTTAGTTCTTTACAAACCTATGAGTTAAACTTTAAAGCTCCTAAAAGTAAATCTATCGATCTTAAATCTTCTAAAGAAAACTTCGATTCTGAAGATGATATGGCTCTTTTAGCGAAAAAGTTTTACAAGATTTTCAAGAGTAAAAAGAGGGTTGATTTTCAAAAGTCAAATGATAAGAAAAGATCAAAACCCAAATCTAAAACGTGGAAGTCTTTGAAAGATAGTCAATGTTACAACTGCCAAGAATATGGACATTTAGCAAACAAGTGTCCTAAAAACGACAAAAAGAAGGGTATGTTGGCTACTTGGTATGAATCGTCTGATTCTGAAGCTTCTTCTGAATCAGAAGATTCTGAAACCAAGTCGGGTAGTGAAGTTAAAGCCCTTATGACTCTAGCAAAATTCACTTTTTTAGATCATGATGATTCAACTAGTGAAGAAAATCTGAATAGTGATTATGAAGATGAAGATGATCTTCAAGATGCTTACAATGCACTATACAAGAAAGTTGTAAAATTGCTGTCAAACTTAAACTTCAAAAAGAAAAGTTTTTTAAACTCAAAGAATGTTTTGAATCTCTTGTTTTAGAAAAATTCTAAATTTTAGATTGTTTTGAAAAATCAAAATGTGATTTAGAATTTAAAACCTCCCTAATTAAAAATCTGAAATCTGAAAATGAGAGACTTAAAAATGAAGTATCTTCTCTTCTGAGTTTAAAGGATACATGGAGGTATGCCCAAGGAGATCCAAAGTTAGAAAAACTTTTATCTGGATCTAGAAAATGTGGCGACAGATCCGGGTTGGGTTATGATACAAATGTTCCTCCTAAACAAAAGTATACTTCTCCTAAGTTTGTGAAAGGAGAGTCCTCTAACTCAAAAGGGAAAAATACTAGTCAAGGTTTTTCTAAAAATACAAAAGCTTTTCAAAAACCTAGAGGTAGTTATGTCAACTTCAAAAATCAGAACAAAAACCCACTAGCTGAAGAGATAGTGGATTTACTCAATGAGCTGTTAAAATCTAACTCAGTAGGTCATTCTTATAACAACAGACAAAAGAAGACCAACTATACTCCTAAACCCAAAACAGTTCTGAAATGGGTTCCTAAAGTTACCTGCTTGGTTACCCACACCACTTTCAAAGTAACAAGCCATTCAAAGTGGTACCCAGATAGTGGATGCTCCAGGCATATGACAGGCGACAAGGCCTTATTCACCGATCTTAAAGATATGACTGATGGGTCAGTTACTTTTGGTGATGGAAGCAATTGCAAGATTATGGGCCAAGGTATGATTCAACTCTATAACCTTCCTTTGTTTAAAAATGTTTTGTATGTTGAAGATCTGAAACATAATCTTCTAAGCATATCACAAATTTGTGATAATAACCATAGTGTTTAGTTTTCTAATCAATGCTGTGAGATTCTAAACAACAAGGGTTCAGAAATACTAACTGGACGTAGAACGTCTGAAAACTGCTATATTATTAGTGAATCTAGCTTATCTAATCAATCATGTTACATGGTCCATACAGATGAGACTGATTTGTGACACAAACGTCTTAGACATGTACACTACCGAAATCTATATAGATTGAGTAAACGAGAACTTATAAGAGGTCTACCCAAACTACGAAAGTTAGATAAAATATGTGGTGAATGCCAAATTGGCAAACAAATGAGGAACTCACACAAAAATGTAAATTCCAATACCACATCAAGACCACTCGAGCTTCTCCATATGAATCTTGTAGGACCTACTAGGACGGAAAGTCGAGGTGGCAAAAGATATATCTTAGTAATAGTAGATGACATGGTTTGTCTTCTTAAGGGACAAATCAGAAACCTTTAAAGAAGTGAAAAAGGTTCTCAAAAGGATTCAAACTGAAAAAGGTTCTCAAGTCAGTAAGATTCGTAGTAATCATGGATCTGAATTTGAGAATAGAGTTTTGAGAAGTTCTGTAGTGACCAGGGAATATTACATGAATTCTCAGCGCCCAAAACTCCATAACAAAATGGAATAGTTGAAAGGAAAAATAGAGTGCTTTAAGAAATGGCTAATGTCATGTTGAATAGTATGAAGCTCTCTAAGAATCTTTAGGCCAAAGCAGTTAATACAGCTTCTAATATCATTAATCGCGTTTACACTAGTAAAGGTAATAATAAAACGGCTTACGAATTATGGTTCGATAAAAATCCTACTGTCAAATACTTTCGAGTTTTTGGCAGCAAGTGCTATATTTTACGAGATCATGAAAATCTGAAAAAGTTTGATACGAAGAGTGATGAAGGGATCTTTTTAGGATACTCTTTAAACAGTCGAGCTTATAGGGTTCTAAACAAAAGGACCGGTGTGATTCAAAAGTTTATCAATGTAGTCATTGATGATCACTTAAACACACCAGTCTCAAGTTCAGATAATGATGAAGTTCTAGTAATTGATAAATCTGATACTTCATTTAATCAGACTGATTCTGAATTGAGGACTATTAAATATCATCCAACCACACAGATTCTTAGAAACCCTCTCATTGGTGTTCGTACCCGTAGACAACTTGAGGATATATGTAATTACGTATGTTTTGCATTCCAGATAGAACCATCTAACGTAAAAGAAACTCTTGCTGATGAAAACTGGATTATTGCGACGCAAGAAGAACTTAACCAATTTGTGAGAAATAATGTTTGGTATCTCATACCTAGACCTAAAGATAAACACATCATTGAAACCAAATGGCTTTTCAAAAATAAGTCTGATGAGCTTGGCAATATAATTCGAAACAAGGTTAGGCTAGTGATATAAGGTTACACTCAAATTGAAGGTATTGATTTTGATGAAACCTTCGCACCAGTAGCACGGCTTGAATCAATTAGACTCTTTATATCCATTGTGTATTTTAGAAAGTTTAAGATTTACCAAATGGATGTGAAAAGTACATTTTTAAATCGCGATCTGCATGAGGAAGTCTATGTTGAATAACCAATGGGTTTTAAAGACCCCAAAAATGCTAATCATGTGTATTGCCTTAAAAAGGCACTTTACAGTTTAAAACAAGCTCCTAGGGCATGGTACGAGAAACTAACAAAGTTTCTATTAAGCCATAATTTTCAAATGGAATGTGTTGATAAGACTCTGTTTATCAAAAAACATGATGATCACATTTTAATAGTACAAATTTATGTTAATGATATCATTTATGGATCTACCTATACTGACATGACTATTGAGTTTGCAGATTTGATGAAATCTCAGTTTGAAATGAGCATGGTTGGGGAATTGAATTATTTCCTTGGGTTACAGGTAAAACAAAAACCTGATGGAATGTTTATTTCTCAATCTAAATATGCTATGAATTTGATTAAGAGATTTAGATTTGAGAATGGTAAGAATTTTGATACTCCTATGAGTACAACTTTGAAACTCTCAAAAGATTCTACTAGTAAAAATGTGGATCCGAAATTATATCGAAGTATGATTGGTAATTTACTGTATTTAACTACTAGTAGACTTGATATCACTCTAAGTGTTGGTATTTACGCTAGATATCAGTCTGATCCTAAAGAGTCGCACTTAATTGTTGTCAAGTGGATTATGCAATATGTCGCAAGTACTATTAATCTCCGTCTCTAGTATCCACATGAGACTAGTGTTTAATTAGCCGGGTACTCGGATGCTGACTGGGCTGGTAATCTTGATGATAGAAAATCAACCAGTGGTGGTTGCTTTTATATTGAAACTGTTTAGTTTTTTGGTTTAGCAAGAAACAAAGTTCTTTATCACTTTCAACAGCTGAAGCTAAATATATCGCAGCTAGTAATGCGTGTACACAGCTAGTTTGAATGAAACGTATGCTAAGTGATTATGGAATTAAATAGGATTCTATGTTATTATATTTTGATACTTCCAGTACTATAAATATTTCAAAAAATCCAATTCAGCATTCTCGTACTAAGCACATTGACATTAGATTTCAAGAAAAGGTTATATCTTTGGAATATATTCTTACCGAGAATTAACATGCTGACATTTTCACTAAACTGCTCGACAAAAGTAGGTTTAACAAAATGAAATTTGATCTTGGCATGTGCATTTTAAAATGAGTATTTATGCCTATTTGTATCATATTGTATATATTTACTTGATTAGATTTCAAATTTTGTATATATTGCTTGAAATCAGATTTTTTGGCCGGTACTCGACCAGTCGTGATACGACCGGTCGTGTGCATCCACAACCAGTCGTGAATCGCGTGAATCACTTAAACTTTGGGAAAAATGCTTCTTTTTCTTCATTTCTTCTTCACTCTCCTTCGAGCCGACGCATGACCAGTCGAACCCATTCTTCAAAATCTTCAAGGTTAGTGCTCCATTTGCATTTTTCTTGTAGATTTAAGTCTAGATTTCTTCTATTTTTCTCTTGAAGTTATCTATTTCAAATTTCTTTGAGATTTGAGGTTTTTCTTGGGTAAAATCTGTTTTGAGAAAACCCACTTCTCAATCCTTTGCAACTCTCTATTTCCTTGAAATCCTTATTGCAAATGGCATCTAGAGGGAGAAAGACAACATCCCATGGTCCATCTTCTTCCTCCAGATCGGCCCCTATCACTAAGCGTCATCTTCGGGCTCCCGAGGACGATCCATCCTATGTTCGGGACATCAGATTACATAATGTTATTGTTGAACATCCTGTTGATATTAATCATGTTGCTCCATTTGAGATCCTTCCTATGCTCCAAGCTGTAGGTTGGGATAACATATTACATTGGGGTGGGCCAGCATACCGGTCCATTGCCCAGTCCATGTTTGCATGCATATGTGATTTTTCATTAGAAAATTTATCTTTTAAGATAGCCACAAGAGAAGGACCATTTGACGTTGATCGTCATTTGATTTCAGCTCTTATGAAAATTCCTGTGAATGATGAGGGCATTCATATCCATAACTTATCTGAAAAACCCTCTGTATCTGAAAAACGTATGCTCACTAAAGATTTATGCAATTTGGATGTTCAATGGACTCATAAAGGGAATGCGCTTCCTTCAAAATATCTGTTACCCAAATACAGAGTTCTTCACAAAATCTTTGTGTCTAACTTGTATCCTCGTTCGGGTAATAAATCTGAATTGACTTCATTCATAGTCCGTGTTCTTCATGCTATTGCTAGCGGTGCTCATGTTTGTCTACCATCCTTGATTTGTCACTCCATTATTTAGTTTCGACTCCATCCAGGTCACAGTGACATTCCTTTTCGTTATTTGATGACTGTGTTGGCTACACATATGTTAGTCGATATGCCGGTTGGAGAGGCCCCTATCTATCATCTGATATTTAACAATTCTAATATCAATAAGATGAAGCTTGATTTCCTTCCTGGTCAAGGTGTTGGTGGTGGCAATGCTGAAACTGAACATGAGGAAGAAGCTAGTGATCTTCCTCCTGATGATATCAACATGGATAATATTTTTGAAGAACTTGAATCTGATTCTGAAAATGATCCAGATTATGAGCCTTCTGAGTTTGATGCACGTCTATGTGTATTGGAAGATAAAGTTGAGAATATGAATGTTAAGATGGAAAATATGTCTGTTGCCTATGATTTATAATTCAAGTATATGCACAAATATCTTAGGCGCATGAACAAGGGCTTGCATCAACTTGATCCTTCCATCCCTGCACCTTCATCTAGCTCTGATTAGATCTTTTAAGTTAGCTGGTCTATTATAACTTTATTACTCTTGTGTTAGCTTAACTGGTTTTGAGACTGTAGCTATTTTTGACTTAGCTCTGTTTATGAATTATGTGGTTGTTTATGCTGGTTAATCATATCTTGTCTTATTTCCACTCATATATCTCTTTCCTTATTTCTCCTCAGCCATTTGTTCTATGCTTCCTTTGTCTTATTGTGACAAAAAGGGGGAGAATGCATATGGATGTGATGTGTTTAATTAATGATTATGTTATGAGGAGGGAGTAGCATTGTATGTTACTCAGGGGGAGTATGTGCAGAAGTGGACTGTATGTTATGTTGAATATTGATTTACAGGTTTGCAGGATCATGTATGCCGATTGATAACAACTGGTACATGATATAACAACTGGTGCATGATTCTTTAATCAAAAATTCTGTGTTATGTAACATATCTTGGAAGTGTGTTTTGTCACTAATTTGACAAAGGAGGAGATTGTAAGTGCTATATTTTATAGCCCCTTTTTGTTGTCAAATTTGTGGTGCCAAAGACACTATTATGAAGCTTGCATCTGTGAAAAACAATGCTCTACTCAAGATCAACTTTGTTTGACAAGCATTGATCACAAGTCAAGAATCACAAGAAGCTTTCAAGTTTGAGCTCCATCAAGACTTCAAGCTTTGCTACTTTCAAAGGTCTCTTGTCTCTAAGTTTCAATGTCCTTCACTATTAAGGTATGACTGACCTTAGGTTGACCTTTAAAATAGGTCTTTCTGGATACATAATTCATATGTTTTATATATGTGAGTTTAGGTTGTTCTAAGACTAGTCCTGGACTTTGTTCGACTAGTCCAAGCACTGCTTCGACCTGTTTAAGAATTTCCTATATCAGTCGTAAGTTTGTTACAAAATTCAGATATTTTCTTTTTGGCTTCGACAAGTCTTAGGGTTTGTTTGACTAGTCGTATGAATAATGTCGACTGTTTGTTCGACCTGTCGTAGAGCTACGACTCAATGTACAACGTTGAAGATTGGCTAGCTTCGACTAGTCATGTGAAACCTACGACCAGTCGAAGGGGACCTACGACCAGCCATAGACCACCTATGACCAGTCGTGAAACCGCCTGATCTTAATGTGCCCGAATTTTTAAATATTTGTTGGTTCTACGACCAGTCGCAGAGGTCTTTAGACCAGTCGAAGAGTTGATTTGTTCATCTATAAATAGAGCACGAATCTCAGAATTAAATATGAAATTCAAGCTAATTTAATTCGGCCTTCTGAGAGATAAGTCCGTGCTCCATTTTAAGCTAAGTGTGCATATTTAATATTCTCTTTCTTTAGCTTTCTTTATTTGATTTTGTTCCTGTATTCCAATCTTATTTGAAAAGTGGAATTATTGTATTTCGTCTTCTTGGAATCAAAATCAAATAGAGCTACGCCGAATTGGTTTAATTTAAAATTTGTTAGAACTTAGAACCATTACAAAGAGAGTATTGGACATTGAACTTTGACATTCAAATCTCTACTCCGACTTGGTTCTTCTAGGCTGCTACAACGAAGGAGAAAGTCAGGTATTTTACGTTTGTGTAATTTACTTTCATTTGGATTTCTTTTGGGATTTGCCAGAAAAATCTCGTTGTATTGGTTATCTGAGGAGAGCCAGGAAAACTCAGAAGAGGGATTTTTTTAATTGTGTAAGCCCATAGAGAAAAACACAATTGTGAAGGTTTTGGGTGAACCTGGAAAACTTATCTTTGATAGTGAACGCTGATATCCCCTGTGTGAGGATATTAGGAGTGGAGTAGCGCTGTGTGGCTGTTGTTGAACAGTTGGTGTATACACAAGCGAACCACTATAACTCTTTGTCTTGTGGTTTGAATGCTTGCTTAAGTTTCATATCTCTTTTCATTCAGATTTGTGGAATGTATGTGTGGATGTGAATGTTGTAAAATTTACATTTCAAGCACAGTCGGAATGTTGTAATAATTTAGTTTTAAATTCCTGCAATTTATATCAATTCCTTGCTATTTATTTATTCCTCTCCGATTTCAGTTTTTGATACAAAGGACGTTCTAGAAATAAGGTTGTCCTGCTATAAACTTTTGATTTTTATGGTGTAAGGTTGTCCTTAGAACTGAATTCGTATCAACTTCTCAATACTTGTTTAGTGAGGTTGCTTTTATTTCAGCATTGTGATTTAATTTAGTTTATTTGGCTATCTATCTTCCTTTATTCCACTGTTAAAGTTTTATTTTGGCATCGTCCTATTCACCCCCCACCCTAAGACGTATAGCTAGGCCATTTCAAGTGGTATCAGAGCCTAATAGCTCGCTCTTATTGATTTTTAATTGGATTTAATTCCTGAGCTAACGATCTAAGCTATATATAAGATGTCAAATTTTGATAGCCTATCAGTAACTTGGCCTCCACCCTTTGATGGCTCCAACTATGCCTATTGGAAAGCCAGGATGAGGATCTTCCTCAAATCAATGGATGAGAGTGTGTGGCAAGCTATAGTGATTGAATGGAACCCACCTACCACTAAAGTGACTGGTATTGATGGTTCAAAATCAATGAGAGTAACACCATATTTCTCATGAACCACCCTTTTGAAAAATGAGAGTAGTGCCAATGCAAAAGCACTAAATGCAATCACTTGCACACTATCACCGGATGAGTTCAAAAGAATCATATCCTATGATACTGCAAAGTAAGCTTGGGATATATTAGAAATGACACATGAGGGTACTACAATTGTAAAAAAATCTAAAGTCCAACTCCTCACAACCAAATTTGAAGAAATTCATATGGAGGAAAATGAAATGTTTATGGACTTTTATACTAGATTAAATGACATTGTAAACTCAATGTGGAGTCTTGGCAATAAAATCCCAGAAAGTAAAGTGTGTGCAAAGATACTATGCTCACTTCCTGAACGATTCAACTCTAAGGTAACCGCGATCCAGGAACTTCGTGATACGGACAATATGAGGGTAGAAGAACTAGTTGGTTCTTTACAAACCTATGTGTTAAACTTTAAATCTCCTAAAAGTAAATCTATCGCTCTTAAATCTTCTAAAGAAAACTCCGATTCTGAAGATGATATGGCTCTTTTAGGGAAAAAGTTTTATAAGATTTTCAAGAGTAAAAAGAGGGTTGATTTTCAAAATCAAATGATAAGAAAAGATCAAAACCCAAATCTAAAACGTGGAAGTCTTTGAAAGATAGTCAATGTTACAACTGCCAAGAATATGGGCATTTAGTAAACAAGTGTCCTAAAAAGGATAAACCCAAAAAGAACGGTATGTTGGCTACTTGGGATGAATCGTCTGATTCTGAAGCTTCTTCTGAATCAGAAGATTCTGAAACCGAGTCGGGCAGTGAAGTTAAAGCCCTTATAACTCTAGCCAAATTCACTTTTCAAATCATGATGATTCAACTAGCGAAGAAAATCTAAGTAGTGATTATGAAAATGAAGATGATCTTCAAGACGCTTACAATGCTCCGTACAAGGAAAGTTGTAAAATTGTTGTCAAACTTAAACTTCAAAAAGAAAAGTTTTTTAAACTCAATACTTGTTTAGTGAGGTTGCTTTTATTTCAGCATTGTAATTTGATTTAGTTTATTTGGCTATCTATCTTACTTTCTTTCACTGTTAAAGTTTTATTTTGGCACCGTCCTATTCACCCCCCCCCCCCCCCCCCACCTCTAGGACGTATAGCTAGGCCATTTCAGTCAAACCAACATTACTCCCAAGGCATGGCCCGCCATAATTATCATTACACAAACCATGGTAAAATCACATTCAATGGGCCTCATGTACATCCCATTGGGCCTTCAATACATTAAATGGGCCATATCACATGGGCCTTATATTCATTAGGTAGGCCACATCAATGGGCCACACCAATGGGCCTTATGTACATTGCAATAGGCCATAACCCATGGCCTTAGAATGCATCAAAATGGGCCTAATCACATGGGCCTTACGTGTATCAAATGGGTCACGCCAATGGGCCCCATATATATATATATATTAAATGGGCCACACCCAAAATAAGTGGTGATAATGATTTCCATCATTAAAATTCCCAAGGCCCACCATAACATTTATTTTCTACCCAATCTGGTCATAAGGTTACACAGACCTGGATTAAGAGGAAGAAACACATTTCCTAATGATCCAAACTTTTGTGACAACAAGGAATTTCAATGGCAGGAACTCAATCCCCACTACTTTTGCTAGGTGGTCCACTTGATCCTAAATCTGCATCATTCTTTAGATCATGCCATAAAATGAGCTTTCCAAATTGTTGGAAGGCTTGGATGCAACACATGCATCATGATGGACCCCACTGTCATGGGACAGTGTGAATAAAACACATAAAGGGGGTCCTACCGTCCGCCTGGATGGTGTGACTAAAACACATACATCACTTGTGGGCTCCACCGTCCGCCTGGATGATGGGAGCCAAACACATACATCTCTGTGGGTCCCATGTGGGGCCCACCATAATGTAAATTTTCCATCCAACTGCTGATAAGGTCATACGGACCTTGCTGAGTAAATTTTATATTGATCTAAAACTTCTATGATACCCAAAAGGGTCAAGGGTAGGCGTTAGATCCCCACTGCATCCTATGATGTGGGCCATCTGAGACATAGATTGGCCTGATCTTTGGAGGGGGCCCACTTCAAGGAGGGGCCCACCCAATGTACGGTTTGGATACTAAACATACATCATGGTGGGGCCCACGGTGGGGGCCATGGGTCACTGTCGTCCGCCCGCCCGTAATGACGCAGGCACTGCTTGCGCCTGCAGTAGCAGCGCCTGCTGCATGTTATTATATATATATATATATTTGAAATCAATTTTTCTAAGGTTTTTCACGTGTGGGGCCGGCATCAGGCGAATCCACCCCACCCATTGGTTCCCATAGCTCGAGACAAACCAAACAAGCCCAATATCTATATTTTTCGGTGTATAGAAACGGCAGGATGGATTTTCAATGGTAGAAACCACTGTTTTATGTACTATGGCCCGCTAGAAGATCGGATGGACTTCATTTTTCGGCTCAACGCCTAAAACGGGCTGAGGAATGAAATGGACAGCGTGGATTGAATACTTACATTAAGGTGGGGCCTACACAAGTGGCCCACCTAATAAGCTTGAAATCAAGATTATATTTATTTTCGCGTCCAGCGTCCTAGCTCACACGAACGTTCAAGGTGGGCCCTGCTCAAGTGGGCCACCACATGGCTAGGTGGTGTGGGACAACACATATAAAGTGGGCCCCACCTATAAATGGATTGAATCCAATACATACTTCATGGTGGGGTCCATCCAAGTGGGCCACACAGCCACCTCATCACACACAAAAAAAAGAGGGGGAGAGAGAGAAAGATAGAGGGACACGCGTGATGGAGGGACCCCGATACTATGGGCCCTCTGTTTCAAGCATCTAATCATACATCAAGTGGGTCCCAATACATGTGGGTCCATTAAATCAAAATTCAACAGTGGAGATTCCTTCTCCACTAAAATGGACAATCTAGATGACCTCTATTCAAGCTAGAAAAGCAAACATCATGATGGGGTCCATGGAGAATGGCCCCATCATGGAATGATATCGATAATCAAGGTGGGCCATCGGCCACATCTTGGGGTCCAAAGTGAGATCCATACCATCGATCAGTAGGCCTCACTTGGCCCATCATAAAAACATAAAAACCTAGCCTATAAGGCACCCACCGTCGATTTTCTTGGTCTGTTGGAAAGCCGATCTCCTTGTGCTTCACTTTGATGGTGGAAGATGATGAATGAATGGTTAGGATGAAGATTTTTGGGATGGGAAGGTGGGCCACACACATGCACTCTCTCATATGGAAGAGAGCTTGGACGTGAGTGTTTTTGGTTGCTTGGACTTGTGTGTTGAGAAAAAGAGAGAGAAGGGGTTGTAAGGAGGGGTGATGGATGGGTGACTTGACATGTATGGTTGTGTAAGAGAGGGTGAGAAAGAGTTGACTTGGTGGTTACTTGGGGATGGGGTGAAAGGTGATGTGTACTTGACATGAAGTGATTGATTGATTAATGGAGTGATTGATTGATTGATGGGACATGTTGTAGAGATTCTCTTGAGATTTACAACGCGCAGTGTTTTCTTCAAACTGAACGTCGGTCCACATCTCCCTGTTAGGGTATCGGATCAGTGTGCGAGATGCAGCATCGGAACAGCGGCGATGGTGTGGTCGTAATGGTACAAGTCTCGGATTAAGCCGACTCAATTCTACAAGATACAACTTAGGGTCGCGCGCAAACATCGATTATACGTCGCAGGTTGCCGGAATTCGACAGAAGGATCACAGCAGTCGACAGAACAGTACGGGCTAGGATACAAGTCTTACAACTCTCCCCACCTAATAAAAATTTCGTCATCAAAATTTAAAACATGACACAATCAATACAGAGCTCAACCAATGGAGAGAAATCCTATCTGAACACAACATGCCAACATAATCAAACACTTAAGAGATGGGGACAACGCCTGCGAACCTCAGCCTCCTGCTCCCAAAACGCCTCATCAACACTACAATGATCCAACTGGACCTCGGATCCTGATCAGAAATGATCGAAACTGAAATACTATGCAGCCTCACAATCTCAACGGTAGGGAGCTAAATCAAAAAATTTCTAAGTTATTTGAACTCAGGGATCTAACCATTATAAGTTCTCAATAATCATAGAGTGAAAGGGTAGCTATTAGCAGATATATGATGTTATCTTTAGGTATTCCCAAGTTATGCTCTGATACCAACTTCTGTCACGCCCCAAACCTGAAAATTGGATTCACAGGGATCCCAATCACCAAGCCTGGTGCTGACAGCCTCCGTATTACCCCATTCTCGGCCCCCAGTGTACATACGCCAGGTCCCGATCCTGGGATCCTACAAGGAGGATTTTCAAGCATACATTTGTCTCATAAGAAGCATAACCACAAGTATACTCAAATCATAAAGGCAACATCATCATCACATATCCACTAATATAATCATTTAAATACAATGCAAAAAGGCAAATACATATATCAAAATCAAAGCTCTAGAGGACAGCTGTACGCTCCAAACTCAACACAGCTGTAACCTAACGCCACCTGCACGCATCTATCGTGCATAAGCTTATAAAAGCCTAGAGGGTGGTGAAAGTGTGTGCATAAAATAAGTGTCAAGTATACCATAAAGCCATAAATCATACATCATCGAAATAAGTGAAAATACTGACAAGATCATGAATTATATGATATCAGAGTATGTAGAAATATACTAGTAAGTCCATGAGTGCTATCAGCCATACCAAGGCTATGCGATGCAAAACATAATAAGACAATAACAGATGCTGAAGATGCAATGCAATATGCAAATCCTGACGAGCTACCAATACCATCAACCTCGTCTAGACCATATAAATGCAAAAACATAGTAACCCAAAATGCTAAGTGCTATGGATGCAATGTAATATGCGGTGCAAATGAAATGACCATGCTGGAATGTGAAGTCAAGATGATAGTACATAGTATCACAGGCTACGGGTTCCACAACAAGGGACTTCTATCCAAACCAGTCCCATACCTAAATTTGGATAGTCTGACTTAATGTGATAAACTCCTGATCTCAAGTTAGTCGCGCGCCCAACCGAAATTCTGGCCATGCGAAGTACACGTAACAAATAGTTACGCATCACCAGCCCGAGTGGATGGTGAATGAATGAATGAATGAATATGTGATTCCTGCTCAATAAGTCCACATATCAGTATAGTTGCTCTCTGGGAAAATCACCGGGGTCTATTACACTCGACACCGACTGCCTCCTCCCTAGCTGCATAGCCCAGCGAGCGGAATAGACCTCACTATTTGCCTGACCAGTAGTCTACCAATACCTACCCGGCTCGTCGATAGCGAACCCATTTATGAGCTAGTCATACTTAGCCTAGCTTATAGCCCCCTCACTCGGACGGATAAGGCCACAAACCCTTCCAACGGACCACGACACAGTGGGAGACACGGCCTCATGGTATAGGCACCGACGCTCATATTCCACTCGGTCTAGACATTAGAGCATCTCCTGGTACCAAGGAGGTTCTGGAATTTTCACCCAAGGACATCCTACGTACCCACGGTGCTAGAACCAAGCATTTTTAGTGTCCCATCTGGCCATCCACAATATGTTTGCGGAGGCTATGACCCTGATGTCGTTAGGGTGTACAATGATCAAGTCACATATATGCAAGATGCATGAGTCACACTATCCAGTCCTGTAGCAATCCTGCGCGTACAGCGCGATAATTTGGGCACTCCGTCCCATAAGGAGTCCCGTAAATAGTCTGCCCAATAGCGTATGCTATGATCAAACATTCCTCATATCAGGCATACATATGATGCGTATGGGCATGAATCATGGAGTTATACTAAGCATTTTATATGGTGATGAACTATCTTCACAATGAAGATGGGCCTTGATAGCCTACACACAATAAGTATGGACCTATCAATGGGCCCTAGGGAGAGTTATAATGCAGACATTTAACCAACATTATTCTTACAATGTGGACGTCAAACCAACATTGCTCCTAAGGCATGGCCCACCATAATTATCATTACACAAACCATGGTAGAATCACATTTAATGGGCCTCATGTACATCCATTGGGCCTTTAATACATCAAATGGGCCATATCACATGGGCCTTATTCATCAAGTGGGCCACATCAATGGGTCGCACCAATGGGCCTTATGTACATTGCAATGGGCCATAACCCATGGGCTTTATAATGCATCAAAATGGGCATAGTCACATGGGCCTTAAGTGTATCAAATGGGTCACGCCAATGGGCCCCATATATATATTAAATGGGCCACACCCAAAATAAGTGGTGATAATGATTTCCATCATTAAAATTCCCAAGGCCCACCATAACATTTATTTTCTACCCAATCTGATCATAAGGTTACACAGACCTGGATTAAGTGGAAGAAACACACTTCCTAATGATCCAAACTTTTGTGACAATAAGGAATTTCAATGGCAAGAACTCAATCCCCACTACTTTTACTAGGTGGTCCACTTGATCCTAGATCTGCCTCATTCTTCAACTTATGCCATAAAATGAGCTTTCCAAATGGTTGGAAGGCTTAGATGCAACACATGCAACATGATGGACCCCACTGTCATGGGACAGTGTGAATAAAACACATAAAGGGGGTCCCACCGTCCGCCTGGACGGTGTGACTAAAACACATACATCACTTGTCGGCTCCACCGTCCGCCTGGATGGTGGGAGCCAAACACATACATCTCTGTGGGTCCCATTTGGGGCCCACCATAATGTAAATTTTCCATCCAACCGTTGATAAGGTCATACGGACCTAGCTGAGTAGGAAAAATAAAATTTATATTGATCTAAAACTTCTGTGATACCCAAAAGGGTCAAGGGCAGGCGTTAGATCCCCACTGTTTCCTATGATGTGGGCCATCTGAGACTTAGATTGGCCTAATCTTTGAAGGGGGCCCACTTCAAGGAGGGGCCCACCCAATGGACAGTTTGGATACTAAACATACATCATGGTGGGGCCACAGCGGGGGCCGTGGGTCACTGCCGTTCGCCCGCCCGTAATGACGTCGGTGCTGCCTATACCTGCAGTAGCAGCGCCTGCTGCATGTTATTATATATATATATATATATATATATATATATATTTGAAACCGGTTTTTCTAAGGTTTTTCACGTGTAGGGCCGGCATCAGGTGAATCCACCCCGCCCACTGGTTACCATAGCTCGAGACAAGCTAAACAAGCCCAATATTTGATATTTTTTGGTGTATAGAAACGACAGGATGGTTTTTCAATGGTAGAAACCACTGTTTTATGTACTATGGCCTGCTAGAAGATCGGATGGACTTCATTTTTCGGCTCAATGCCAAAAACGGGCTAAGGAATGAAATGGACAGTGTGGATTGAATACATACATCAAGGTGGGGCCTACACAAGTGGCCCACCCAATAAGCTTGAAATTAAGCTTATATTTGTTTTCGCATCCAGCGTCCTAGCTCACACGAACGTTCAAGGTGGGCCCTGCTCAAGTGGGCTACCACATGGCTGGGTGGTGTGGGACAACACATATAAAGTGGGCCCCACCTACAAATGGATTGGATCCAATACATGCTTCATGGTGGGGTCCATCTAAGTGGGTCACACAGCCACCTCATTACACACAAAAAAAGAGGGGGAGAGAGAGAAAGATAGAGGGACACACGTGATGGAGGGACCCCGATATTATGGGCCCTCCGTTTCAAGCATCCAATCATACATCAAGTGGGTCTCAATACATGTGGGCCCATTAAATCAAAATTCAACAGTGGAGATTCCTTCTCCACTAAAATGGACGGTCTAGATGACCTCTATTCAAGCTAGAAAAGTAAACATCATGATGGGGTCCATGGAGAATGGCCCCATCATGGAATGATATCGATAATCAAGGTGGGCCATCAGCCACATCTTAGGGTCCAAAGTGAGATCCATACCATCGATCAGTAGGCCTCACTTGGCCCATCATAAAAACATAAAAACCTAGCTTATAAGGCACCCACCGTCAATTTTCTTGGTCCGTTGGAAAGCCGATCTCCTTGTGCTTCACTTTGATAGTGAAAGATGAGGAATGAATGGTTAGGTGAAGGTTTTTGGGATGGGAAGGTGGGCCACTGTAACGCCCTGAAATTCGGGGGTCGAGCATAACTCAGCTCCCGAGTTCCAAAACATCACTTATGCAACATAATTACTGATGGATGTATGTTGACTATATTAGTGCATAAAACATGGAATAGATTAAGCCAAAACACAGATATAATTCAGGGATAAGTGAAGAAAGCAAGCGGAAGACTTATAGAAATATATGTGTACAAGTGCAAATCCCTGAAGTACATATACAAACCAGGTCCTAATGAAAGTGTTATTTATCAAAATTGCAAGTATTAAGTTACATCATTTAGATCCCAAAAATAATCCTAGAGTCCCGCGCATCAGAACAAGGCTCGCTAGAACCCGTTTGAAAACTGCATATAAGAGAAAGCAGCCTCATCATCATCCATCTCCCGCTCTGCCTCAAAAGTCGCATCAACATCTGCAACATCAGAACCTAAGACAGAGTCTGGTGGGTGTTTAACACCGCCCCAGAACGTGGGAGTGAGTGATCAACTCAGTGGAACAATAAGGCACTGGTTAACATGTTATCAGTTCAATCAAGCAGTAATGATAAAGCAAAATAATTAAACAAGTCCTAAGTACTCTTGTTAATGCAAGGATGTATGCAAAATGATGCGTGCCCTCACGCGTACACCCTCAGCATCTTCATCTTACGTTACGCATGACACCACCTCAAAGTGCGCCACATCTACAAAGCACTTGCAAATGCGGTGCATGGATATGATTACCAAGTTATTATTAGTCCTTTTCATACAGTAGGATTGGGAAGCTAAGATACCTTCCTCATGTCAACATCCAAACAGTGATCCATTCTAGGGTCGTCAGTCCTAGATATCTCATATGATCATATGGTTTCAAGTCGTAGCAAAGGGCTCGTCACCAATCAATGCACGCCTATCACACCTTCGTTACTACACCAAGGCCCGTCACCTCAATGCGGTATCCAGGCATGCTCGAGGTCACTACAAAGGGCTCGTCACCAATTAATGTAGGCCGACAGCACAAATATAGTGTTCCATACCACCATAATCGGCTCACGAGTTTAGTTGCTTACTGGTCACTACGGGGAGGCTCGTCACCCCAGCGTAGGCCGACAGCTCGACCACGGTGTCCCATACCACCATGTCTGGCTCATGTGTCTTAGCGGATCAAGGTACCATGGTTAATAGGATTTCACTGGTAAGTTCGGTACCCTAGATTCAAGCAGTAACGTCCAATACATGGTGAACATACATCGGACAATCGGGTTACTTGACGAACTCGACTAACACGAGCGCACGTTGGGTTGAATGACATAGAGTGCGCAAACACTCCGCGTGGCCAAACCACGGCCGCCAACTCTAATACGGCTCGGGTTCGTCTAATTACGTCCTACGTGGCGAAAGCAACCTCAGCCACGATCTTAAGGTCGATTACCGATTTCCTGGACTAATGCATAGTCCCACACACATTACACTACAACAGATATTCATATTGAATGTAGAACAGTAATGGAACAACAACTTAAATTATGTGGTACTCAAGCATTTGAAGAATATCAACTTAACATAAATGTAAGCATAAGAAATGCTTGAAATTAAATAACAAGGAATGTAACTTGTAAAAAGGAAATCATACACACTAGTGGGAGAGTTGAGAATCACTTCTCAACGCCCATACTAGGTTCAAATATCATACCATAGATCATTCAGACATTTCTACAAACACTTAGAATACATAATACAACATACACGTAGGTTGAAAAACAAGCATTTGGACAATTCCTTTTGTCAAGGAGTTATCATACATACATCTAGCATACATACATGACAAATAATCATGGCAAACACAAGTGCATATTTTATACGTATACGGTACTTTATACATACATGTAGAATACACAAATCTCAATATAACACATGCATATCAGGAACGCAACATAAACATAACATTTGGCATGTGAAATCTCATCCATAACAAGAATAAATCATTAATTGGCATTGAAAGCCTTGAAAACCATAACCTATACACTTAAAGTCCGCACCTTAAGCCAAAAAAGAAACACCGAACTGATTTAGACGAGTTGTCTTCGTCAACGGCGATGGAATACCCTAAAGCAAGAATAGAAATGAGATACAACAACACCAAGACTATTCTAAGCTCCAACACAGATTAGGGTTAGGTTAACTTACCCAAGGATGAACTCAGAATCGTCAGAATAACAATTCAAAGTGAAGGTTCAAGGATGTAGAAGAACAGGAAAGAATTCAAGATGATTCACCAACTTATCTCTCACTTTCTCTCTCTTTTCCACTCTCTTTCTTAGCTAGGGTTAGAGAAAATTCGTATGGATAAGAGAGCTAGGGTTTAAGGACTATAAATAGGCCTCATATTGATGAAAATAACCCTAGGGCTAAGGTATACTTAGGGTATAACCAAAACCTGCCTCTTACGATCCAACGAAGCACTTCCGGTGGGCCAAATACCACGAAAGGTCGGACTTAAGCTCACTGACCATGGATCTAGGTCAAGCTGAGTTTTCGTACCGACCGGCTCTTCAGATCAGCCATGGCGGACAACACTCAAATCAACGGTCACTGAATCTAGATCAGGTGCACAAGCACAAGGATATGCCTGCGCCACCTTCCCTGATCAGAGGGTGAAATTGGGTCAGAATCCAATGGTCAGATAGCTTAAAATTGTCGCGCAAGCGACACGACTCAGATTTCATAAAAGCTTAATAAATTTCCAATCGTTCCCACACTCTCTACTCCGAACTCAATCAAATCAACCCAGAACATCACATGGACTTGATTTTCGAGGTGATGGTCAAGCTCAACATGGTGACCGCAACAGCCTAAGATCATCGCTATCGGACTTTCGACGCGCGGTCCAGGTCCGATCCAGAACTTCTAAAAATTTCCCAGAACAACTGGATTTAGCGATGGATCCCAGATTTCAGAGTAACATAGCGCTAACTAATCTACAAGTTTTGAGTCATGCAGATACAATTTAAAGTGATTGATGCAGATTTCACAAGCAATCGAGTATAGCGCTAATTACCCTAAAAACAACTACTTAAGGAAAGATTAACAAAAAATTTCCAAGGTCATTACAGCCACACACATGCACTCTCTCACATGGAAGAGAGCTTGGACGTGAGTGCTTTTGGTTGCTTGGACTTGTGTGTTGAGAAAGAGAGCGAGATAGAGAGAGAGAGAGGAGTTGTAAGGAGGTGATGGATGGGTGAAAGGGTGAGTGATGTGTGATGTGTACTCAACATGTATGGTTGTGTAAGGGAGAGGGTGAGAAAGAGTTAACTTGGTGGTTGCTTGGGGATGGGGTGAAAGGTGATGTGTACTTGACATGAAGTAATTGATTGATTGATGGGACATGTTGTAGAGATTCTCTTGTGATTTGCAACGCGCGGTGTTTTCTTTGAACTGAACGCTGGTCCACATCTCCCTGCAAGGGTATCGGATCAATGCGCGAGACGCGACATTAAAACCGCGGCGATGGTGCGGTCGCAATTGTACAAGTCTCAGATTAAGCTGACTCAATTCTACAGGATACGGCTTAGGGTCACACGTAAACATCGATTATATGTCGCAGGTTGCCAGAATTCGACACGAAGGATCGCGACAGTCGATGAAACAGTACGAACTAGGATATGGGTCTTACATCATAGGAGGCCAACATTGAAGAATTTACATGCCAAATATCTGAGAAAATTAAGTAATTGAAGTTTAAGGGGCCAGAAAGTCATCCTGAATGCGAGATCACAGGGTTCCCACCATCCATTTGACTCGAAACTTTATATCTGCATGGGGACCATCAATTAACCATACATGTCAAATTTCAGCCCTTGGATCCCTGTGGAAGTGGTCCAACGGACAGATCAGCCCACAAATCACTGATCTGGGGCCAACTTGATATCTGGATATGCTTCAATTTTGGTCTCAATCCCTTAAATTTGATGACAAAATGTAAGGACGGAGCGAAAACATCACAATGGACCCCACATGTGATGTACGTGTGTAAGTGCTATAATTTATATCCCTGTCTGTTGTCAAATTTGTGGTGACAAAATCACTGTTATGTTATATATTACTTGCATAAGTGAAGTTCTCTCAAGGATCAACATTCATGAACAAGCAATGTTCACAAGGCAAGACTTCATGAAGAGTACAAGGCAGTTCGTAAAGAACTCAAGACCCTTTCAAGATTGAGCTACATGAAGATTTCAAGATTGATCTACATCAAGACTTCAAGACTCATTCTTTAAGGTCACTTGTTCCGAATGTTTCAATGTCCTTTACTTCATGATTGAGGTTTGATTGACCATAGGTTGACCTTAGAAGTAGGTCATTTCGGATACATAAACCGAATGTTTATTTTACATGTGATTGGTCTGTTCTTCGACTAGTCCTAGGCCTTCTTCGACTAGTCCTAGACTTGCTTCGACCAGTCTAAGAAATTCCTCGATCAGTCGTGAGTTTGTTACAAATTTCGGATGAAATCTGTTAGGCTTCGACTAGTCCAAGAATCTGTTCGACCAGTCGTAGGAACAGTGTCGACTGCATCTTCGACCAGTCGAACATCTTCGACTCGAATTCCAGCGAAGTTTTACAGGACCTACGACCAGTCGAAGGAGACCTACGACCAGTCGTAGGAGAGCTTCGACCAGTCGTAGAACGGTCAAAGCATATCCCGCCGGATTTTTCAAATATCTGTTATTGCTTCGACTAGTCGAAGAGCACTCTAGACCAGTCGAAGACCCGATCTTCTCACCTATAAATAGTGCACGAATCTCAGAAGAAATCATCGAATTACTTAATCCATTCAAGCCAATCTTCGTCGAACTTCTGAGAGATAATTCTGTGCTCCATCTAAGCTAAGTGTGCTTATTTAATATTCTCTTTCCTTAGCTTTATTTAATTGATTTTGTTTCTGCTATTCCAATCTGATTTGATTAGAGGAATTGTTATTCCCTTTCTTTGGAATCAAAATCAATTAAGGCAAGCCCTATTCGGTTTAATTTAAAATCTATTAGAATTAGAACCATTGTAATCGAGTACTGGACATTGAACTTGGACATTCAATCATCTACTCTGATTTGGTTCTACCGGGCTGCTACAATGAAGGAGATAATTAGGTATTTTACATTTAATTGTAAATCCCTTTCTCTTTTGGTTTCTTTCAAGATTTGCCAGAAAAATCTTGTTGTATTGGTTTTCTGAGGAGAGACAGGAAAACTCAGAAGTGGGGTTTTTTTAATTGTGTAAGCCCACAGACAAAGACACAATTGTAAAGGTTTTAGGTGAACCTGGGAAAACCTATTTTTAGTGAACGCTAATATCCCCTGTGTGAGGATATTAGGAGTGGAGTAGCATTTTGTGTGGCTGTTGTTTAACAGTTGGTGAACACACAGGCGAACCACTATAAACCCTTGTGTTGTGGTTGATTGATTTATTCTTCTAAATCTTTAATTATTCTTTTGTGGGATGTATGTATGGTGGTGAATGTTGTAATCATTTAATTCAAGCATTGTGAGAATTTTGTAATAGTTTAGAATTTATTTTTAACTATTCCTTTATCAGCTTGATTTTCAATTTCATTTGAAAGTTGTTCCAGCAAGGTTGCCCTGCCATTTTTATGGTGTATGGCTGTCCCTAGAACAATACATTTTTTATTACAAGTTATTTCAATTCAGTTTGTATTTAATTCTGTATTCCTCTTCGATTTGAGATTTGATACAAAGACCTTTCTAGAAATAAGGTTGTCCTACCATAAACTCTGGTTTTTGGTGTAAGGTTGTCCTTAGAATAACATTTGTATCAACCTCTCAAGATCTGAATTTTGAGGTTATTTTTCTTTTCTGCATTGTAATTTATTTTGGCTATCATTTTCTTTTTAATTCCGCTGTTATAAGTTTTTATTTGGCATTGTCCTATTCACCCCCCCTCGAGGACATATAGCTTGGCCTTTTCAACGTGTACACAGCACGTCCGCACGCAAGCCACACCGGTCTGGTCAACTCGGTCAAAGTCGAGCTAACCCGACCCTTCTTACAACGGAAACAGCGAACGGACGTTGTTCCGCCAGGCACTTGTAGTGGGACATCGTGTTTGTCCTAATGAAAGATTGGGACCATCCATTCACTCCGGAGGGTAACCACGACCCTTGCTAAGGTTTCCTTTCGGCCCCATGCACACGTACACATGTGGATCTCCAGAAAATGCAAGATGAACGGCGAGGTGATTTGATACAGTGGATCGCACCAAAACTCGACTAAAACCACTCCTGACTAAAAATTTTCCAGGAATCTAATGAATGGGGTGGATTTCACCGAAAACATCACTGTGGAGCCCACCAAGCATCTCAGCGGAGGAAAAAACTAATTTACGCACATTCGATTTTCCCGGACAATGCGGGGAGTTGTGGCCCACAGTTTGTTATCAGATGCTTAGTTTGAACCATCCAAAAGCTCTGGCAGGGGGTCTTTTCCCCAACCATGGAGCCAAAACGGGTTTCTTAAATTCCTTCGGCCAAAAAAAGTGTTCAAACGCAAGAGGATGCATTTTCCTGTGCATGTCGCTATGCACACCAACTTCTCCTTACGCACGCCCTCTCAACCGACCTTCCAGTAGCTTCTCCACCATCCTACATTGCTCTGTAAAAGGGAGAGACAAAGAGAGAGAAGGGATCATTCATTCTTTGGCATATCTCTGGGACTTGGAGCACAAGTGGAAGCGAGAGAAGGAGAGAGAGGGTAGACAGCTGGCGTACAAAGGAGTCTTCTTCGCCATTTCCTCTTCAATTTCTTCTTCCTTTTAATGTTTTTCCTAAGATTTTAGTTTGATCATGACTATAATCGGCTAAACCTCCTAGCTAGGGCTAAGAGGTGAAGCTTGTAGCGTGATGGGGTGTTTTCTATGGCTTTAATTCATGTTTATTAAACTTTTTTTATTATAGTTTGATTATAAGGAATACTCTTAGTTTTTAATGGTTTGTTCTGACTTAAATTACAATGGATCTGCGATATCTTTGGGTATGTTCTTTTCGTTATTGTGATTTTGAAATTAGGAATCCTTTTATTCACTATTGTCTCATGGACATGGTTGGATGACGGAATCCTTCCTAACATTCATAATTCCCTTAGATTGGTTGTGGATTGGTTAAATTATGTTGTTTGCATTGTCTCATAGGCATGGTTTTGTGATAGAATCAATTCTAATTCTCATACCTCTTGTTTATTGAAAACTAGATCAAAGGAAATTTATATTTAGATTTTAATGAATTATCTTCCAATTGGATGAAGATAGGACTCTGATTCCAGTTGTGTTTATGAATCAAGCATAGATCTCCCTGATTGCTACAAGTGGATCCTTGGCACCCTAGTTTCCCACCTTTGAATTTTACAAGTTTTATTTTAATAATTCATCATTATTCTCTTAAAATCCTCTAGTTTAGACTACATCCTCATCTAGTTCTAGTTCTAGTTACTTTCAAATTACGTACAAAGTTTAGTCCCTATGGATTCGACCTCGGTCTTATCGAGATTATTACTACATCGCAACCCTATGCTTGTGGTGGTGAACAACACAATTAGGACATATGATGAATTAGATACATACACTCAATTGAATTCCCACAGAAAATAGGGAGTTGTGAAATTAGAAACCCATACTCAGATTCCCCATTAAAAATATTAAGTTAGACATGGAATCTAGAAACTGCGACTCTAGGTCCCCATTAACCTTCCTCTAAAATTTTCAAATCCGTTGTAGTCTAGTTGGTTAGGATACCTGGCTTTCACCTAGATGACCTAGGTTCGAATCCCAGTAATGGAACCATAATTAGGAAAGGCGTAAGGGGACAAATCCAAATTACCAAATCTCAGGGTCGAGATTTTGTTTAAGGGGGTAGGCTGTAGCGTCCCGATTTTCTAGTAGCCAGTTATACGCACACCTAGATATATACCTTAAGAGTGATGCATTGAAAACTTAAACGTGATGAATCAATGAAAATGATAAAAGTAAGTTCAGGTAATGTATCAGATAATCAGAGTATGCAGTGAAAGCTTAATAGGCCACGTAGAATTGGCCCTATAAGAATAAAAGATTTTCAGGATATTTCTCATGGTTTATAATAATCAAGGTTACAGACTGATGGAACCATACTTACACGAAATTTAGGTAGTTTGACTCAATTTCTAAGTCCTAGAAAATCTCAGATGATCTCAATTCCCTAATTAAGTAAAGGATCAAGATTTAACGAGATTGTGAATTATAACTAAAAAAATCCTTTGTACTGCGCAGGTGAAGGATCTGCGTATCGGTCCCAAACCCACTATAACCATCTAGTTATATTACCTCAAACACAGGAAGTAAGGAGGCCTTAGTGACATAGAAAATGACATATATAATAAGAATACTAAATTTTGAGGGTGAAATTATGTTTAAGGGGGGTAGATTGTAACGCCCCAAACTTTTCAATACCGAGTATTGAAAGTTCTCGAGCGTTATGTGAAAAGTAACATAATATTGACATGTGTGTGACACCAATCTACCTATCTTAACCTTACATCCATTCCCTAGTAAGAATCTAACTGTTGGGAATGATCCCCATTCATAGATCCAACAATCCGACCGTCAATTTTAAGACATGACTATCCATAATGCGATTCGATGTGTGTCTTCCCTTAAAGGGATGGGTTAATAACTCTTTATCCATAATGATTTAGATGTAAGTTCTTTTGTAAAAAATTATTTAGAAATAGGCATATAACCATGTAGAACCATTAAATTTCACAAAACTCATAGATCATCAATAATTACGAAAATGCCATTAACTTATACCCCTAAATTCCAAATCACATGGTTCTCATGATCCGTTTCATGTGAAATTTTATACAGGGTTTAATTATCATAAATTAACTATACATGTCAAATTTCAGCCCTTAAATCATAGTAAACTAGCTACTTGACCTCTATATCCATCCGTACATTTATCATACAATATTCTGATCCATTCATCTTGTTCACCCCATATGAATAGGCTTAACCCACTATAGAATTATAATCTGAGGAACTTATACATGAAAAAGTCACTCGAATCTAATGTTATACATGTCCTACCCCTAATCACTCCAAAAAGCCACTTATGTTCATCTATTTACAAAATTGAGAGTACACTTACCTAAACACATTATTAGAATACTAACTATCAAATTTACTTATTTTTAACATGTCATCTGACCATCCATCTTATTTGGATCCGCCAAACAGGCCCCCCGAAGGTTATGATAAATCGGTCATTTCAAAGATCTTAGGGTATATGCTAAGACTACCGGCTAACTTCCCTATTAGATGCATAAAACATAGTTTTTAGACTTTGGAGTAGTATTGTCCATTAAAAAGACATCCGGGTCATCTGATGGCGATCAATGCTCAAACTTGGGTAATGGAAAGAGCATGAAAAATAAATATCACTCATCAAACCTCATCACGTTTAGATGATGACGTTTTGAATTATGAATGGTAGAAGTTTGAAAAACAAGAGAGGTAGAATTGTAAATAAGCTACCATAACATGTATGGCACTGTTTAACGAGATTGGCAATTTAGGTTTCGATGGTGAGTGTTCTCGCTACTTGGTCAGACCGTGCAGCCCACCTGATTAATTAAATTACTTCATTTTTTACGTCATGTCTTAAAAGGGTGTAACAAACCAAATAGATGGAGTGGATTTTAGAAAGAAAGGTTCTGGTGGCCCCATCTGAGACCACGATAAATCGCGCTACCTTTGTTATGTGATTTTAGCAGGGACGTTTATCCATTAGTATCAGCTGCTTATAAGGTGTGTTGTGGCCCACTAAAAACTTAGAATTTCTCCATCCCTTGGCCCATGGCCTAAAATGTCCTTACAAAGCCGATGAACGAAGTGGATCTTTTATAAACCCATCATAGTGGACCCCACCTATCATGCATAATAGAATAAAAAAGAAAATTTAGAGCTCTCTCTCGTTGTAACACGTCCGACGTCCGGATAACACACAGAAGCTAAAGAAGAGCCCTTTCACGATATCTTGCCAATCTAGACCATCCAAACCACGAAGAAGATGGTTTCGACTGTTCCCACGATGACAGAAAAGAAAAAGAAGAAGTGAGGGACTGGTGTTCAACCGCATCACGCGGAAACCGCGAATGGCAAATGATAACGGATCGAACAAGACATCTCTGCATGATTGGACGATCAAAGTCTGGATCAAAGCCCCGATCCGAACTGTCCAAACTGCTGGGATGAGGATTTTGACCCCTTCCACATCAATGGAAAGGATTAGAGGGGATTGCAAGCCAGTTCCTGATCCTGTTACGGAGAGATGGAGTACGTAGGGAAATTTTGCATGTCTCCTTTCAAGCCTACGTAGGGACCAAACAAATCCCTTAACCTAAAAAAGGCCCTCACGTCCCACGATTTGAGAAAATGTAACAACAAGTTAGGGAGATGAAAGAAAAGAAAAGAAAAGAAAAGGAGAGAGAGAAAGAGAAAGAGAATAGGAAAGAAAGAAAGAAAAGAAAGAAAGAAAGAAAGAAAGAAAAGAAAGGGAAAGGAAAAGAGAAAAGAAGAAAGGAGAAGCAAGAAGAAGCAAGCAGGGATTGTGCCATTGAGCCATTGAGCCGTCGGACTCGGGCCAGGATTGACTTAAGTTAAACAATGGTGAGGGTTTTATCCTTTAAGCTTACACTAATTGAAGTTGTTATATTTATCCTGCCTTTTACATGCCTTCCTGTTATTTCATCTTTGCTTTCAATGCTTTCATGTTATTTTATCTTGCTTTTTGCATGCCTTCATATTACTCTGAATCTTCCCTGCAATTATATGTTTTACCATCAATTATTGCCTTTGGCTTATATTATAATGTGGATTAAGTGATATTTCTGAATTTATGTGGGACCATGGATACAAGCCTTGCCCTTGTCTTATCAAATTTATTAAGATAGCCCTGCCACTCGTCTCTTTATTGAGTTGGCCATTGCCACTCTCCTTATTATTGAATCGGACGTTGCCGCTCTTCTATTTGTTGAGTTGGCCATTGCTACTCTCCTTATTATTGAATCAGTCATTGCCGCTCTTCTATTTGTTGAGTTAGCTATTACTACTATTCTTTTATTGAGTTAACCATTGCCACTCTCCTATTTGTTATATTGGTCATTGCCACTGTTTGTGTTGACCATTGTCACTCTTCTCTATATTGGCCTTGTATTATTTATCTTTACGGCTTGGGCATGGGTCTTGATATTACAGAAACCCCATGATTCAGTTTATATTCTCTATATGTGCAAGCAATGTGGTCAAATGTATCACAACCAGTGATTCAAATAATCTATCATGGACGTAATGCGCTCTTGTAGAGATCCTCTTGGTTGTCACGTAATTCCTTGGGTTTTAGGTAGTGGTGCACAAATCGATGTGTGTAATTCACAAATAGAGTGTCATATCACTTTTGGGATTGGATGTCACAAATAGTCACTCCATGAACAAATCGTGTCACGTAATTCATCTGACTCATGTGTTTTGTGCCTTGAGGTGTTCATATAAATTCACAGTAGCATTGGCCATGCCGGTGAATATTCGTATAGTGAGAGTGCGGGTCGAGCCAGATATTATGAAACTATTTTCCACATCGTGATGATCACTACGTATGATGAGATGCACACACTTTGCTAGGCATGCATCTAATGTAGGTTGTTTACGCATGCTGATGCCCTCGCATTAGTTGAGTATGGGACGTATCAAACCCTTACTTTACTTTTATGAATTTCTTGAATTATTGTTAATTTTAAAGGATAACCGTCACTATGAGTAGGGCATTGACCCTCTCCCAACTGTACAGATTATGCAGGTGACGTACAGATTGATGACCTAGTGACCAATCTCCCTAAGGAAGATTATGTTGAAAGAATAAGAAGATAACTTTATGATTTAACTTTAAACTTCCGCTGCGAACTCTGAGATTGTAATACACTCCCATTAAGAGGACACTTGATATTTTATTGAATTCTATTAATAATAATGACAGTTGATTTTATTCTTATGAATGGTTACCTTCATGAATGTATTTGGATATGATCCAAATGAAAAAAAATAAGGTGTTATTTTTAAAGCACCCTAGTTTATACATTATTAACACCCAATTTTTTCAAGAACGAGTATAAACTCTAGCTGTGAAAATTCAGGATGTTACAGTATCTCTCTGGTAGGTTCATGATAAATTGGCCATTTTTTGACAAGCCTCACAACCATTGGCATACTGTATATAATTGACCATCATCGTTGGCCAAAAATACCTATAACATCGGAGTGTGAGTCTCATTTTCCTCCCTGCCTAGTGATCCCCACATATTCCTTCATGGACTTCACCCATTGCTAACAAAGCCTCCTTTTTATACTCTGATCTGCTCAAGTGGTAGACTGAGTGAAAGATACCTCGTTTTAACACTGAGATCTTGGTATCGATTCCCTAGTGGGGGTGGCTAACAGTGAAGTGTGAACTAACAGTGGGGTGTACTAACAAGCTAATTAAAAAAATAAAATAAATAAATAAACAAAGCCTCCTTTTTAGACAAGCATCGGAGCAAGACTCCGTCGACCCTTTTCAGTAAAGTTCGCTATCAATAATGACATTATTAGCAGCCAATCTCCTCACATTCCTATTAACCTTGGTAAGCGAGCTCTACAAATAACCCATGAGAGGAGCCCTCCAATCTTCTTCCCCTAACTCTACTTGGCATATGTCCATAATATCTCCTCTTTTAAAAACAAATGGTAGGGATCTTTTCTAAACAACAATTATTCGCTCAGGTGACCCTCTTAGGGCATAGAGACCTGTGGCTAGTTGCGTCATTTCATTGGTGTCCATGTTGTGGTCCCTAGTCACATGTACTAGCTCCACTTCTTCAAAATGGTCTAACATTTGGGTTGCTAAGGCTTAATATGGAAATAAGGATGTACTAGTACACTTAAATTTCATGCCATCTGATTAATCACTAACTATGAATCACCTATTACCATCATAGTCTTTGCACTCAATTCCATCAATAATTATAGGACGATTATCAAGGCTTCGTACTCGTCTTGGTTATTGGTGCAGTCAAACTCCAATTGGAATGTAAACTCCTGTCTATTTCCATTTGGGATAATTAAAATTATTTCAACTCCTGATGCCTTATGTGTTTTTTACCCATCAAATATCAACTTCCATGGTGTCAATTATACATAATATAGATCCAAAATTTCTAAAAAAATTTATCTTCCAAATCAGAGGGATGGTCAGCCAAAAAATCGGCTATGGCCCAACCCTTTATTGCTTTTTGTGAAATATAATAAAAATCAAATTCAGACAAAGCTAGCACCCATTTTCCAATTCAGTCATTCCAAATTGGCTGATTTAACATATATTTCACTAAATTGGTCACCGCTATTACATTTACTCTCTCAGCTAACAAATAATGTCTTAATTTAGTGGCCTCGAAATATAATGGCTGAAATTACAGTAAGGACTGTTATAATAGAAGTAGGAATGGGTCAAAGAGTCCTAGAGGGGGGTGGATAGGACGTTATAAATTTTTATGGTAATTTAAAATCCTATTTACCTAATCTTGATCTACGATGCAACTATCAAGATATACTCATTTTAACTCTAATGGCTTCAAAGCTAAGTAGAGGATCCAATCACAAGACTACTCAATATTAAACAAGATATAACAATTTGTCTATGATGGATGAACTATGTGAAAGTGTGTGGGATGTGATTCTTATCAGTTCTACATATTCATGTTATCATGCTTCATGTGATCATTCAAAGTAAACATAATAAAAGTATATGCAAATATCAATCCCAAACATAGTCATTTATAATGGTTCGACTATGTGCCTACTCCACTCCTGGTGGATGCACTCAACCCTTAAGTGTACCGGATTTCACTAATGGAGGTTTCAAATCAGGTTCACCTCAAACCTTTACAACCTACACAAGGTTGACTCTAGGACCTACACAAGGTACCTAAACATGCCTACATAAGACAAAATTTTATGCCCTACACAAGAGCAAATGTCCTATACAAAGCACCTAGGTTTTAGGCCACACAGGCCAAGGATCCACATAAGGAACTTAGGTTTTTGGCCACATAGGCCAAGGGTCCACACAAGGAACCTAGGTTTTAGGCCACACAGGCTAAGGGTCCATACAGGGAACCTAGGTTTTAGGTCACACAAGACAAGGACCTACACAAAGGACCTAAGTTTAGGCCACATAATGGCTAAGGACATGCATAAAGGATTTGAGTTTATGACCTACACAAGAGCAAAGGTCCTACACTAAACACCTAAACGTACTCTCTCATTGAAGGTCTCCTATAAGGGCTTAAAAGGTTTGAGATGAAAGGGGTGAGCTCTTAGTCTTAGAGAGGGGGTGAATAGGGCTATGCCAAATAAAAAATAAAAGCGGAATATAAATGCAGATAGCTAAAATAAATAGTAACCTCAAATGCACTAGTCTTGAGAGGTTGATATAAACTTTGTTTAAAGGACAACCTTACACCGAAAACCAAGGTTTATGGTAGGACAACCTGATGTCTTGAACTTAGTAAGGATAAAAAAAAACTCAAACTAATACAAAGGATAAATGAAATAAATCTAGCTATTATAACATTCACCACATGAACATGAAAATAAAATACAGCATTCACCACATCACATACATCATCATCATCGTCATCCAAACTTTGAGAATTATAGTGGTTCAGTGTGTACACCAATTGTTCTCAAACAGCCATAACTACTCCACTCCCAATATCCACAACCCACGGGATATTGGCTTCCACTATGAAAAAAGGTTTTCCAAGGTTCACCTTAAAACCTTTACAATTGTGTTTTCAATGGGCTACCACAATTAAAAACCTCACACACTGACATTTTCTGGCCATCTCAGTCAAAACCACAGAAGAGATTTTCTGGTAATCTCACAAACTAAAATACAATAATTGAAATGATAATACTTATCAAAGATTCTTCTTCTTCAATGTAGCTCGGTAGAACAGCCTTTTTGAAGATGTAGATGTTCAATGTTCAATCTCACAAATGATGGAGTTCTAGGTCAAAATGAATTTTAATTTAAATCCAACCTTAGGCTACTTTGATTAAATTTCTTAGATCTCAAAAGGGTAAAACAAAATTTCCTTTTTAACAAGTAAGATTGAATAGCAAGAGATCAAGAAATTCAAAATCAAAAATCTATAAAAGAATCTTAAATTACCATACAATAGCTTCACAATAGCAGAGATTTAGTTCTCAGAGAGGTGGCTTGAATTAGCTTGGAATGAGTATGAAATGCTGAGAAAAGTCCTCTATTTATAGGGTGAAATTTGGTTCGCTTAACTGGCCTAAGGACTGCCTCAATTCGTCCAGGTAGTAACCAATTTTCAAAAATTCTAGCGCGATCGGATAAACCTGACACTCGACTGGTCGAGCATGGCACTCAACTGGTCGAGTGGGGCTCAAAAACTTTGTTAGACTTTGAGTCGAGCCCTGCTTAACTAGTTAAGCCAATCTCCATGATCGGTCAAGTAGGGTGCTCGACTGGTCGAAGACTTACCAGACTTATCTGAAAATTTGAGTTAATTTCTGGACTGGTCGAGCCAGTGCCTAGACTAGTCAAAGTATAACTAGGGCTAGTCAAAACAAAGCCTAAAATAAGTACAATGACCCAAATTCAATATGAAATATGAATGACCTAACCGTAAGGTCTTTCTAGGGTCACATATACCTTAAATGTGAGTATTGAACTTGTAAACTTCAGTCGCTTTGGCAGATAGTATTCTTGAAGTACTTGAAGCTTGATCTTGTACTATTTAAAACTTGAAACTTGTACACTTGAACTTGGACTTGTATACTTGAATTTAATCATGTAATGCATTTGGACTTGAATTAGTATTTTGAAGTCGCACTTGCACTCAGACTTGTGTATGAACTTGATCTTGTATTTGCAGTTGAACATGCACTTTAATTTGAAGTTGTAGTAGCATTTGATGTTGATGTAGATGACTTGAAATTCATCTTCGTATGAAGGTGAACTTTACATCTATTGAACTTGAAGGTGAACTTTCCATCTATCAAACAAGTTAATCACTCCAAATTGGTTTGTCACTGCAAAATTTGACAATACAAGGTGCTAGATCTAAACCATAGCACTTACAATCTCCCCCTTTGTCAAATTTGTGACAAAACCAACTTAGAAGATCAACCAAATCATTATACACAAGTTCATAAACAAATCAAACTTTCAAAAATAACCCCCTCAATCTACTCCTCCTCAAGTTGATCTTGGTGACTTGTAGATACCTGTATTAACAAGTACATATCCAAAATATATATATATACATGCATCTCTCTACATCATTCACCAAAACATAACCACCATTCTACACAAATTCTCCCCCTTTTTGTCACAATATGACAAAGGAAGAAATATATAATAAAGTGCAAACAAGATAGGGATTATGACATATGAAAAGAGCAGTAGAAAGAGAATAAAAAGTTAAAAGATTAAACTATAATGAAAGAAAGTGTCAACATCAAATAGTTATACATGTCCAAATAGTAAATAGTCAATGAGTGAAAGACTAGAGTTAATACATGTCCAAAATCAAATATCAAGTAAAGTAAACTAGTCAAAGCCAGATGAAGAGGGAGGTGGAATGGACGGATCAATTTGGTGCAATCCCTTTGTAATACGTCAAAAACACTTATGCATATATTTCATTTGATTATCATGGGATATTTTTAATCCATCCACCTTCTCTTCTAAAGCGCAAAGGCGCTCATCAAATCCAGAAGGCTGAAAATTAAGATCAGCCTCTACATCATATGTTTCCAATCCATCAAAGATATCATCCATGTTGGCGTCAGTTGGTAGCGCATCTTCCTCTCCAACTTCTTCCCCAACTTCCTCAGCAACCCCATCCCTTTTGTCCAGGAGCTAGCCTCAAATTTATCTTGTTTAGATTTGAATTATTGAATGGAAGATGCGAAATAGGAGCTTCGCCAGGTGGCATGCTCACAAGGCAATGCAAAGCCAGGGTGGTCATCAAATAAGTAAAAGGGATAAAGCTACGAATGGGGTGAAGTTGAAATTGTATAATGAAATAAAATATCAAATGAGGAGGACATACAGGAACACCAGACACGATAGAATGAATGATACGAGCCATAAATTATGTAAGTTCAGTTTTGTTTCCGGATCGAGGATAAACATTGGAAATAAAAATACGATGCAAAACTGTATCTGGGCAACATTTGGTTGGCCCGGAGCACATTACCTGAACTCCATTTCGAGTCCATGTTACACAATTTTCGGGTTACAAAATGTTTTTTGGACTCATTCAGCTTTTCAACTAGGGTCAGAATTGGAATGCAATCATCATTCGCACTGATATCCATTAAACCCGAAATTAAGTGATGATCAACTGTAAATGAGCCTTCTCTAAATATGATTATGAAGGTCAAATCCTTAAGTGAAACATCACCAATGTAAGTGTACGTCCCTTGCGCAATGGAGTGGTATGCGGGTCTGCCCCAATTCAAAATGTTGTCCCATCCTACAGCAACAAGGAGGGTGGCAATATGAAATTGTGCAAGGTGATTGGCATTGACGGTGTGCTCAACTATAACATCGCGGTGATGAAGATCCCGCACATATTCAGGGTCCTCTTCGGGTGGTCGAATAGTGCGCACCCTAATAGGTGTGGAACAAGAAGAGGATGCTCTAGAAGGTTTCCTCTTCGTTCTTCCTTCCATTGCAAGGATCAACAAAGAAATGCAATAAAGAAACCAAGGGTTTCAAACCCAACAGATTTTATACAAATACACCCTAGACATCACTAGGAAAGATGAAATAAATGTAAGAATCCAATAATGTGAGACTCAAGGAACCCAAATACAAAAGGAAATCGAAAATGGAGCACTTACCAAGTAATAATCGAAGGTGGGTTCGATCGGTCGGTGAAGGGGCAAGTGAGGAAGATGAAAGAAATGGAGAAAAAGTGTTTTTTTAACACTTAAAGGCCCTCCAACCATGATCCTCGACTGGTTGAGTACATATTCGACTGGTCGAGCCATGACTAGTCGAGTATGTGCTCGACTTGTCATGCAAGTACAAAAAAATGCACATTTTATTATATATATTTTTTAATTCCAAATAATTTGTATAAAAATATATAAAAATGAAGCATGTAAACATGATAAACTCAGTTCAAATTAGACATACCTATATCCATTTTTAACTTAAAAAACCTATTTCTGTCAAGTGGTTTAGTAAATATGTCTGCAAGCTATTTTTCAGTTTGTACATATTCCAATGCAATGATTTTATCTTCGACTAATTCCTGAATGTAATGATACATAATGTCAATATATTTGGTATGAGAATGTTAGATGGGATTCTTAGAAATATTAATTGCACTAGAATTATCACAATATAGTATCATAGTATCTTACGCATTACCATAGTCATTGAGCATTCTTTTCATCCATTCCAGCTGGGTACAAGCATTTTCGGCTGCGATATATTCATCCTCAGCTATGGATAAAGATACGGAACTTTGTTTCTTGCTGTGCCATGAAACCAAATAGTTCCCAACATAAAAACATCCACCACTAGTAGACTTTCCATCATCTATATTCCCAGCCCAATCAGCATCCGAATATTCAGCGAATTGAACATTAGTATCATGTGGATACCATAGGCCTAGATTAGCCGTACTTGCGACATATCTAATAATTCACTTGATAGCAATAAGGTGAGATTCCTTAAGATCTTATTGATATATAGCACAGATGCCTACACTAAATGCTATATGAGGTCGGCTCGCAGTTAAGTATAATAAACTACCAATCATACTGCGATATAATCGATGATCTGCACTTTTACCTGTTGCATCCTTAGAAAGCTTAAGAGTTGTACTCATAGGAGTATCGAAATTTTTTCCATTCTTAAATCTAAATTTCTTAACTAGATTTAGAGCATAGTTAGTTTGAGAAATGAAAATACTGTCATCAAGTTGTTTAACTTGTAAACCTAGAAAGAAATTCAATTCTCCCACCATGCTCATTTCGACTAGGATTTCATCAACTCTGCAAACTCAACAGACAAGTTAGAACATGTAGAACCATAGATAATATCATCAACGTAGATCTGTATTATAAGTATGTGTTCATTATGTTTCTTAACAAAAAGAGTTTTATCAACACTCCCCATAACAAAATTATAACTTAGTAACAACTTAGTCAATTTCTCATACGACGTGGATCAACACATCATCATGATGGGTCCACAGGTGTGGCGAGATGTGGTCCACAAGAGTGTGGCCCACCCAAGCTTTGGATCAACTAATATTTGTGTTCTTCTTCACCCATGGTAGAAGGATGAGGCCCAACACATGGACGGTCTAGATCAAGTGGGCCACATTCTTCACAAAAGAGAGAGAGAGAGAGAGATAGAGAGAGATTGGCACATTAGAGGGACTCCGCCACTATGGGCCCTCTTTGCTACAACACAAACATCAAGATAGGTCCCACCATAAGTGGGCCCTACATACAAATCAAGGTCCTACACTATGATCACCCACCAATTGGCCTTCTTCTTTAGCTCCTTGGAATGTTAATCTCCTAAGCTCCTTCTTTAATGGAAGATGATGAGGTTTGGATGGTTGGATGGTGATATGTGGGGGGTAGAAAGTGGGCCACACTTGGCTCTTTGGAATAGCTTGGATGTTAGTCTCTTGGTTGCTTCAGAGTGAAGAGATAAATGAGAGAGAGAGAGAAGTGATGGGATGAAAAGGTGGAGTGATGGGTGATGGGTGTAAGGAAGGGATGGCTGGAGAGAGAGAGTTGACTTTGGGAATGGGAGAGAGATGGGTAGGGTATGAGTTGCTTGTACTTGTGATAGGATATGTACTTGACTTGAGGTGATTGATTGATGTGATAGGTTGTTAAGATTCTCTCAAAATTCACAACGCATGGCATTTTCTTTGAAATAAACGCAGGCCCACAACTCCTAGCCTGGGTATCGCATCGACACGTGAGACGTGATGTTTGAACTGCAGCGACGACGCGATCGCTAAGGTACAAGTTTCGAGTCAAGCCGACTCAGATCTTCGAGATGCGACTTAGGGTCATGCACAAACGCTGATTATAGGTTACGGGTTGTCAAAATTTGACCGGGAGGACTGCGGAAGCCTACGGAACAGTATGGTCTAAGATACGGGCCTTACAAACCATGAGAGTTTTAGAAATCCAAGACACATGCCCAAGCCATAAAATAAGAAATATAGCACAATGCTAACCGAACAAGAGAAAAAAGAGTAGCAATAGACTAACTCAATGAAAAGAAGAGTAGCAATAAGCTAACTTAACAAAAATAAGGGAGATGATCAAAAGTTAACTCAATACATAGTAGAAAAACACATCACTCTCAAAATCAATAAAGGGTAAGGCTTGTATTTATCACTCCTCTAAATTTATAAAAAGTCCAGTGGTATTTTCATTGACTAATTAATATAAAATTATAATAAAATAAACTCCAGTTGGATAGAAAATAGTTCATATACTTCAAAGTATATCAATAAGCATAATAATGCAATTTTGAGTCAGACGGGTCACTAGGTAGGTCCAAAATACTCCAAATGTGGGTCACAGTGCCGTAAGGTTTAAAATATAGATTTTAGGTCAAATTAATATCAATAAAAATTATAAGATTTTCTAACATAACCATCATGTCTATTAGATGTGAAACTATGCACCGTTTGGAACCCAAACACATGTAGTTTCATGATTTAAGGCATAGTTTTGTGATCCAACTCACAAATATGTCTAACATGATTAAAATTATATCTTAAATATAATTTCCACATGGATAAACAATTCATAACAATCCACCAACTTATTAGCATGAAAATCACTGTAAAAATCAAACTATAAGCAATTTTAAGGAGAAAATAAGAGAAAGTATATATAAATTCAACTTAAATTGGTTATAAGCTTAAAGGAATCCCTCACCTTAGATTTTATATCACTCTAGGGAGGATCCAAGTAGGTAAAATAATAATCTAAAAAAAAAGTTCATATTTTGAATGCTTTGATTTCACATATACGTCATGGATCGAAACTAAAACTTCAATTGGGTTATTTATAAAATATAAAAAAATTACCTACTTAAATTAAGGCTGAATTACCTTAAGATCAATGGAGGATGATGAGGAAGAAGAAGATGAAAAATATCTTGAAGGGGTTGGGACGCCCACCCTTCTCTCTCTCTCTCTCTCTCTCTCTCTCTCTCTCTCTCTCTCTCTCTCTCTCTCTCTCTCTCCTCTTCTCTTTCATGTGTGAGGGCTAAATGCAAAATTATGTGGAATAGTCTACCACGGAACTTGTGGAAGCTTGACAGAGCTATGAATGGTAGCTATGTCCTAGAAGGGGGGTAAATAGGATCACTTAAAATTTTATCAATTAAAATTCAATTGCCTACTTAAATTAATTTACCAATTTAAACTAAAAAAGGCAATTAACACTTAGGTTTCCAAACCATAGTGGGTCCATTCACATAGACTATAATAGATGCTACAATTAAACAACTAATCTATAGAGATAGTGAGCTTGTGTATGTGCTTACAAGTTAAGTGCCTAGCATATAATTCAATTCAAGCATTCAAATAATTTAACAAATAAAACACATGTGTAAGAATAAAATTATACTCAAATGACAATCACAAACACAAGCATGTATAGTAGTTCAGTTTTCCTACTCCAATCTTGGCAAATGCATTATCTTCGAGTGTATCAATATTTAATATCGAAGGTTTTCAATAGGTTCAACCCTAACCTTTACAATCCTACAAAAGGACCTAAACGTACACTCCCATTGAAGCCTCCCTTGAAGACTTAGTTTTCTATCAATTAACTAGCAACCTCGGTCCTAATCCAAGGACCTAAGTTTACTTCAACTAGAGGCTCCTACAAAGACTAATATGTACGCACTCGTGTCCAATGAATTCGGCCCTATACAACAACATATTCAAGTTTGGATCACAAACTCTTATACTCAATCCTATACAAGGAAAGATTGTATGGACTCATACTTGACAACTTACTTGTCGGATTAAGCCCCTTTGTAGTGCATTGCTTAAGATGCTTCTTCAATGCTCTCCCATCCATGAATTGTAAGGCTCATATCTTAGTCTGTACCAGTCCTTAGACTCTCGCGATCCTCCTCGTTGAATTCCGACAACCCATGACTTGTAATCAGTGTTTATGCACAACCCTAAGTCATATCCTGTAGATCTAAGTAGGCTCAACCCGAGACTTGTACCCTTGAGACCGCGGTATGGCGCACCAATGCAATACCCAGGCCAGGAATTGTGGGCCCGCATTTATTTCGAGAAAACGCCTCTCGTTGTAAACCCCGAGAAGGGAATCTCTATAATCTATCAATTAATCCCATATTCAATCAAGTACAACACCCATCCCTCTCTTACCAACAAGGAATGGCAACCAATACCTCTCTCATCCAAAGTAACTCTCTCTCTCTCTCTCCACCCATCCCTTCCTTACACCCATCACCATCCCTCTTTCCCATCTATCACTCTCTCTCTCTCTCTATCTATCTCTCTTTCCCATCTTTTGGCCCACCACGATGTATTTTTTTATCCATGCTTCCACCATGTGGACCACACCGCTATCCAAGTGGGCCCACCTTATCAGCTCCAACAGACCTAGACGAAGAGGAAAACTCAAATATTAGCTTTGAGACAAGCCGCTGGTGGGCCACACATGTGGACCCACCTAATTCATGTATTTTATCCAGGCCATCTGTGGCCCATCATGATGTACGTGTGAATCCACGTCATCCATCTGTGATAGCCACACGTGGTGTATGTGTTTCATATCCAGGCCATCCAGGGCCTGGACGTTAGTAGCAACATCATCTACTATTGTATAATATAATATAACATAATATGATATATATATATATATATATTTATAATATATCATATGTGCTGGGCCGCACTTGGGACCCACCTGATGAGATAGTGGATTGGCTGAAGTACCTTATAGCGGCTACCTAGCTGCTATATTGACTTCAGCAAGTTCCGTAGGTCTTATCATGAGGTATGTGTTTGACAAACATGTGGGGCCCATCCTATATGAGCTGCACGCGTGGGATGGGGCCCACCTTGATGAATGTATTCTATATTCTCACCGTCCACTTGATTAGGATGGTGGGACGTGACCATGATACATGTATATCCACGCAGTCCATCCGTTATCTGGACAGGTGGAGCACTTTATAGTTTGTATTTCATCAACGTCGTTCATCCGTGGACCCCACTTGATCATGAAGTATGTGTTATATCTAGTCGTCCATCTGCTGGACGAGTAGCACACAGTTGTTGTATCTAACGTCAACAAGGTCTGTGGACCTGATCATGAGATATGTGATATATCTCAACCATCCATCTGTGGGTCCCACGCAGGGACCCACCTGTGATGTATGCATTCCATCCATGCTGTTCACCATCCAACAATTGATGGTGGAGCCACATGATATATGTGTTTCATACCCACGCGCCGTAGGGCCCACATTGTTTATATATTAAATCCAGACAGTCCATCCACCAGCCTTATAGCTACTAGATTGACGTCAGTAAAGTATTATGGGCCTGATTAAGAGGTATCTGTTATATCCAGACCATCCATCTATAAGGACGTCGGCAAGTTCTGGGTCTGATGATGAGGTAGTGTTATATCCACCATCCGTCTAATACACGGACGTAGGACCCACCTCCATGCATGATCCATATCATCCATCCACTTGCGAACTCGTCTTAATAGACGGATCCATCTATCAGGTGGACCACACTATAAAAATTAGTGGACGATTGAACGTCTACCATTGAAACCCTTTTTGGGGTCACAGAAGTTCTGGATTAATATGAGATTTGTCTTTCCTCTCAACTCAGGTCTTTGTGACCTTATGATCAGATGGGATGGGAAACAAACGTTATGGTGGGCCCTATGATTTGTTTAATGGTGAAATCATTATCTCCACTACTTTTGTGTGGTGCGGTCTAGATACTCTTTGGATGTTATTCATTTTTTATAATGCTCTCAAATGATCTCTATAAATAGATTAACAATGTAGATATAATAATTACATCACTTTGGGACCCATGTAACTTTGATCTCCTTTGAACCATTTATACAACTTGGAAATCGAGGATATAAAAGCACTTGCTGGGGCCCACCTGAAATTTGGATGCATCTGAAACTCGGTCTAACCCCTTAACCAAGTGGGACACAGTTATTGGATGGGCTAGATTTGCAAACCACGACTTGGTGGGCCCAAGTAATGATTGTGAATGTTTTAATGGAGGGTAAACTCCTCAACTGTGTGCATGGTGTGGCCCACACAAGCCTCAAATTGACTTGATTTTAAGTCCTAGGCCCCACCATGATGTGTGTATTATACCCACTCTGTTCAACTATTATTTTTCTAGGGTCGTGGGCCCCATTGCATTGAACGACTGATCATGATATGTGTATTATATACACACATTGATCATCCATTTTTAGGCCATGGGCTGCCCCATGAGGCCCACTATGATGTGTTTTATCCAGGTCGTCCAGTTGTTGGACGCCCATCTAGGCCAAGGCACTGGTGGGCTGGCCTCCCCCCAGCTAGCCCATCCAATGTATGTATTATATCTCCACTGTCCATCTGGTGGAGCCCATCTTGTAGGCCCACTTATTGTGTTGTGTGAGGCCCATTGAGACGTATGAGGCCTCTATATGAGGCCCATTATGTGTATGTGGCCCATTGTATTTATGAGGGGCCCATTGTGATATATTTGAGGCCCATGGATATGGCCATTGTGATGTATTTAAGGCTCATGTGATGCGGCCCATTGTGATATATTTGAGGCCCATGGATGTGGCCATTATGATGTATATAGGCCTATGTGATGCGGGCCATTGTGATGTATATGAGACCCTTGTATAAGGCCAATGGGATGTATGTGAGGCCCTTATATGAGGCCTATGAGTGAGGCCTAATGTGATGTATGTGAGGCCCTTGTGTGAGGCCATGGGCCCACTATATGTTGGGCTCTATGTGGGCCACTTCTTGGAAGCAATGTTGGTTAAATGTCTACATTAATGGGCAATGATGGTTAAATGTCCACATTGTGACCTTCCCTTAAGCATTTGTAAGCCCATTCTCATCCTTCTCTAAGTGAGTTGACCCTAATCATTAGGCTCCATTGATAATTACATGATCCATCTATTCTTATTGGGCTAACCTAAAAGGTTGGTCCCCCCATTGGTTGCTAGTAGGGTTGTTTTTAATCTCGGAGTCCATCTAGGACTTATTTAGGCCCCTAGAGCATCTAGCGGGCCATATGATAATATGGTGGAGGAAGCCCGTTCCGGATCCTTAGGATTATAAGTAGGCCACCTAGGCCCAACCTTGATATGAGGAGAGTTCATCATCACCATAGACGGGAGGATCCGTGCTATCAGATTTTGTAGATCCGTAGTCGAGGATTGAGTCTCATGTTATAGATCTGCTATCCTTCTATGGACCCCACCATATATAGGCTGATTATTGATTACGACTATGATTGGTATATGCACTGAGTATGTGTTAGCATAACATCGTGATTGTATGAGGCCTATTGTGACTATGTAAGACCCATTATAATTGTATGGGGACAATTGTGTGATTAAATGAGGCCCATTAGGATTATATGAGGCTCATTGTGATTATATGAGTCCCATTGTGAATGTAGGAGGCCCATTGTGATTATATAAGGCCCATTGTGATTGTGTGAAGCCCCTTGTATGTCCGAGGCCCAATTGTGATGTGTGAGACCCACCATGTGTATGTGATTGTGTGCACGCCACTTGTTCATTATTACGGGCCATGGGCCACCTTATACAAGCCCACCATGATGTATCTAATTATAAGCATGCTTAGTATACTTCATGATACATGCCCATACACATCATTCGCATGCTTGTTATAAGGAGTGATTGAGCATAGCATGTGCCGTTGGGCTGATTGTTTATTGGACTCCCTGAGAGACGGAGTTACCCCACATGAGCACGTAGTACATGTAGGTTTGATGAATGACTGGATAGTACGGCTCATACATCTCGCATTTTTTGACATGATCATTTGGTGCCCTAATGACATCAGAGCTTCAGCCTTCACAGGCATATCGTGGATGGCCAGATGGGACACCAAAAATGTTTGGTTTGAGCATATCGGCACTTTGGATGTCTGTGGGTAAAAGTCTCTAAACTCTCCTGGCCAGGGGATGCTCCAATGTCTAGACCGAGTGGAAGAGATAAGCGCTAAGTGGTGAATAATAGGAGGTCACGCTTCCTATTGTGTCGTGGTCGGTTGGGAGGGGGTGTGGCCTTACCCGCCTGAGGGAGTAGGCAATGTTAAGCTGAGTCTGTCCAGCTTCAAGAATGGGTCCGCTATCGATGAGCCGGGAAGATATTGCAGGCAGATGGTGAGGTATCTTCCACTTACCCAGTTGTGCGCTTGATGGGGCAGTAGGTGGCATAGAGTGTACTAGACCCCGGTGATGATCCCAAAGAAGTACAGTACTGATGTGTGAACTTATTGAGCAGGAGTAGCATACTTAGAATTTTACTCATTCATTCATTCATTCACTATCCACTTTGGCTGGTCGTGCGCAACTAATTGCTATGTGTATCTTCGCAATGGCCAGGATTTCAGTTGGGGCATGCGACTAACCTGAGATTAGGAGTCTACTACATTGAGTCTAGCTATCCAAATTTAGGTATAGGACTAGTTTGGATATCAGTCCCTTGTAATAGACCCCATAGTCTGCAATACTACGTACTATCATCTTGACTTCACACTCCAGCTTGGTCATTCCATTCGCACCGCATATTACATTGCATCCTACGTGTCTAATATTTGGCTTACTATGTCTCCGCCTTGCATAGCTGATATACATTGCTTTCTCAGTATATAATATTGTCTTATTATGCTTTTGCATCGCATAGCCTGGATAAGGCTAATGGTATTTATGGACTTACTAGCATGTTTCCGCATTGCTCTGATATTACAAACTTGGCACTTCCCATGAGCACACACTTTCACCACCCTCTAAGTTTTCTATAAGCTTATGCACGATAGATGCATGCTGGTGGCATTAAGTCACAGCAACGTTGAGCTTGGAGCGTGCAGTTGTCTTCTGAATCTTTGATTTTCGATATATGTATTTCCCTTTCAGCATTGTATTCAACTATTTATATTAGTGGATATGTGACGATGATGTTGCCTTTATGATTTGGGTAAACTTATGGTTATACTTTTTACGAGATAAATGTATGTTAGAAAATCCTCCTCGTTGGATCCCAGGATTGGAATCTGGCATATGGGCTCTGGAAGTCGAGAATGGGGTACTACGGAGGCTGTCGCCACCAGATTCGGTGATCGAAAATTTTGTGATCCTGGTTTCCGAGTTTGGGGTATGACAGAAGTTAGTATCAGAGCATAACTTGAGAATACCTGAGGATAACATCACATATCTGCTCATAGGTACCCTACACTCTTTGATTATTGAGAACTTAGAATGACTAGGTCTCGAGTTTGAATAACTTAGCGATCTTCTGTTATAGACCTTTAACGTGCATGCCTTCGAGAGTTCTCAAGGTTGATAGGCTCCTTTGTTCTTTCCTATAGGACATGCCGCCCAGGAGAGCAACCCGAGCGACTCCCACTCCACCACCAGAGACCCCTGCTCCCCAGCCTGAGGATGCCGCTCCTCTACTTGAGACTGGTGTGGATCTGACCGTACCCGTGAGTGCCTCCAAGTTATAACAGATGTTACAGGCTGTGACGACCACCCTTTAGGGGTAGGGCAAGCACCTAGTTGTTTTTTCAGCCTAGGCAAAGCAAGAGCGCGTGAGCACTCTTCTTCAAGAGTTCTGACAGCTCCATCCCCTGCGTTTAAAGGGCGAGTCAGACCCGACAGCAGCCGAGAAATGGTGCTCCGAGGTGGAGAAGATTTTTGATACGATGGGATGTACAACCCAGCAACGGGTCCAGTTAACTATATTTCTTCTCCAGGGTGAGGCTGAGCACTAGTGGGAATCAGTCACCTGAGTAGTGAGAGCCAATTTTGAGTAGACCTGAGAGGATTTTATAGATCGCTTTGACCGGCAGTATTTCCTCGACCATATTCATCGGCAGCGAGCATTAGAGTTTAAAACCCTAGTACAAGGAGACATGTATGTGGCGCAGTATGCAGCTTGTTTCATGGCGCTATCGAGGTTCATGCCATATTTGGTTCATGATGAGCAGAAGGCCCGTCGTTTTGAGAACGACTTACGTTTTGGCCTCAGGAGCCATGTGTCAGACACATGCTCCTAACATTTGAGCAGGTAATTCAGAGGGCCCAGATTTATTAGGCAGAATGGAATGATTCACCGAGGGTCCATAACCACAGAGGAGACCGAAGGAGGAAGACCCCCTCTGGTAGTTCCCAGCAGTAACAGCGTCGACGGCCGCAAAGGCACATGAACCGACCATCCTTTCGAGCGCCAATAGCACCTTGCATAGTTGATTTGCATTACTTCCTCAGTATATGATATTGGCTTATTATGTTTTTGCATCACATAGCCTGGATAAGGCTGATGGTATTTATGGACTTACCAGCATGTTTTCAAATTTCTCTAATATTGCATACTTGGTACTTACCTTGAGCACATACTTTCACCACCCTCTAAGCTTTCTATAAGCTTATGCAAGATAGATGCATGTAAGTGGTGTTAGGTCACAACAGCGTTGAGCTTGGAGCGTGCAGCTGTCTTCTGGAGCTTTGATTTTCGATATATGTATTTCCCTTCAAGCACTGTATTCAACTCTTTATATTAGTGGATATGTGATTATGATGTTGCCTTTGTAATTTGGGTAAACTTGTAGTTATGCTTTTTATGAGATAAATGTATGTTAGAAAATCCTCGTCGTTGGATCTCAGGATGAGAATCTGGCGTATGGGCACTAGAAGCCGAGAATGGGGTACTACAGAGGCTGTCGGCATCAGATTTGGTGATCGGGAATTTTTTTAGCCCAGTTTTCAAGTTTGGGGTGTGACATGAATTGGCTTCTCAATTGCTACCCCGATCGTTGATGTCAATGCTTCATCTCCTACGATCAACTGACTTGCATATGATGCCCTGATGAGGTGGCCAAGGTGGAGAGAGGATGGTATAATTTCATACAACTAATGAAAAGTTGAAATCCTAAGGGATTCACCTTGATGAAAACTTTAGAGGTTGATAGACATTAGGATTTACTAATAGAATTAATGTATAAACTCTAGAGATAGTTTGGAATCATGTTCTTCTTGTAGAGGGGCTTGGAATGCTCAGTAGAGTGAAGAATCAATAAGAAGAGAGCATGAATCTCATTAGATAAATCCTAAGAGGTTTAGTAAAGCTTGAGATTCACTAGGGTTTCTAAAATTTCAAAATCCACTATTTACATAAGGATCCAAATGCAATATTTATAAAGAAAAAGCTCCAACAAATTTCTAACGACTAGCCTCGATCGATCGACCGAGGGTTATCAATCAATCGACCGAGATAATGTTCGATCGATTAAGCCCGATCAGTCGAGATTAATCGAGAAAGTGATCAATCACTCGAGATCGATCAAGAAAGTTCTTGATCACTCGATCAATCAATCGAATTCAAATATGAGTTAGTTGGTTTGTGAAATCTATTTTCTAGCAACTTGGGAACTCTATAGCTAATTTAAGCATGTTTTAAATGAGCTTCTAAGGCTATATGATGATCAAACAAGGTTTTCCTATCAATGTTAGGATCATCTGGAGGTTAAGGTTATTTTAGTATAAGTTTAGGTCACCAAGGCACCTCAATATACATGTTCATCATATCTTGATGCTCCAAGTCTTTATGTGTCTTTTATCTTCAGCTTCCTAGGGCTCAACCAACATACTGACACACAGATGCATGTGATTGACCAAAAAGTGCATAATTAAGTCCACTAACAAAATGTCTAACCATTTCCTGTTATAAAGGAAGGCTAGAGTGTTCCCTTTGCGTGATGGAATGTTGGAGTAAGCGTGGCCCACTTACTTGTTTTGTTCAAGATCTAAAACTTTTGACCTGTTTCCAATGTGTATTTTTATGTAACTATCAAACCATCCTAATTTCACTTTTCAACCAAGGGTTATCCCCCCTTTTTATGTAGATGGCTCACTTAAGTCGTAATGGGTAAGTGTAACACCCCGATCTTTTCAATACCCGAGTATTAAAAGTTCTCATGTGTAACCATGAAGTTAAACTTAGTATGAACATGTGTACAATACCAATTTACCTATCCTAACCTTACATCTATTCTCCAACATGAATCTGACCATTGAGAATGATCTTCATCCATAGATCAAGCCATCCAACAATTGATTTTAAGACAAGATCATCATATGTCCAAGTATTCCCACTTGTCCATCATAACCAACCGTTCAGTCAACTATCCACTAATAGTTAAAGATATCTGACCATCCACTTTGAGTTTGGACCACCCGATCATGGTAAACTAACTACCTAATCTCTACATCCGCTCGTATACGTATCGAACCAAGATGTTGATCTGTTCATCTTGTTCACCACCTATGAATATGCTTAAACCACCATCAGGAGTACAATTTGAGGAACTTACACATGTAAACAAGTCACTTGAATCTAACGGTATACCTATCCTACCTCTTAATCACTCCAAAAACATACCTATGTTCATCCGTTTACAAAACCGACCATACACCCACCTACATACATGATAAGAGTACTAACCATCAAGTTTTCCTATTTTTAACATGTCATCTAACCGTCCATCATATTTGGATCCACTAAATGGGCCGCCTAAATATTAGAATGAACTGCTCGGTTCAAAGATCGTAAGGTATATGCCACAACTACCAGCTAACTCTCTATTATATATATAAAAGAGTTGATTTATACCTCGGGGCCGTATAGCCCATTAAAAAGGCATCTTGGTCATCTGTAAGCGATCAAGGCTCAAAATGGAGCGATGGAAATAGAATGAAAAATAAAAATGTCTTTCAAATTTCGATGCATTTGGATGGTGTAGTCCAATGTTACAGACGGTGGAAGTTGGAGAAATAAAAGATGGCAAAATCGTAAATACTTAGGGCCTATTTGTTAAATCTGAAGTTTGCATATGAAGTCTGAATTTGAAATCTAAATCTAAAGTCGGAAAACTAATAGTGAATCTAGAATAACTTGTTTGTTAACTAACGTCTGAAATGTTTGAAATATATTAATTTGACACATATACCCATATGAAACAATTGTGATTGAATCCCTTACCTTTAAAAACTCCATGAATTTCAATAAAATGTTTATTTGTCATCCAACCTATTGAAAAGGTCACAAACAACTAGATGAAGAGATGACACAAACTTTTGTGACCCAAAAGAATTTTTAAATGGTCAATCACCTCTACTTCATAAACAAAGGTCCATCTAAGATTTGAAGCTAATTTATTTTTTAGATCACATCCTAAAATAAGCTTTCAATATAGATGGATAGTAAGGATGTGGTCACATATATCACAGTAAGCCCCACAGTTAGGGTCCCACCCACCTCGCTGAATCTGGGATCGCACCAAATCCAGGCAAATTGGCTAGTTACCCTACCACTAGCCAATGGCCATTGGTCAGTGTTCTGTGGGCTCCTCCATGATGTATTCATTTCATCCACTCTGTCCATCCATGTTTAGAGGTCATTTTATGACATGATCCAAAAAATGAGGTATATCTAAATCTCAAGTGGATCACATCATAGGAAACTGTGTTAATTGATTGCCCACCATTAAAAACTTATTGGGGCCACAAAAGTTTTGTATCAAGTTGATATTTTTTCCTTTCAGTCCAGGTTTGTATGACCTAATCAACAGGTTTGAGGTCAAATAAACACTATAGTGGTCACTAAGAGATTTTTTTATGATGGACGCTTAATCACTATTGTTTTCCTTTACTTTGGTCCACCTGAGATTTATATATGCCTCATTTTTTATATCAATGATTTATTAAATGATATGGAAAAATGGATGAATGGTGTAGATGAAACACATACATCATGGTAGGCCCACAGAGCACCGACCACTAGCCACCTGGCTAGTGGCACCATCACTGGCCAAACCACGTCCCCAGGTGTGAGCTGGATTTCATGGGAAAGCCTTCCCCAAGAAGTCCACCACTGGAAATCTAAGTGGGGCCCACCGTGATGTTTGTGTGAAATCCACCCAGTCCATCCGTTTTATGAGATCATTTTAGGACATAGTGCTAAAAATGAGCCATATCCAATACTCAAATGGGCCGAAAATGTGAGGATTGGACGCCCATAATTAAAATATTTGTGGGGCCATAGAAGTTTTCAATCATGCTAATATTTGTGGCTTGAGTTCATCTCACCAGGAATGACAGTATGAATGGTATTGATGGTATGTAAACATCACCGTTAACCCCAGGGAGGTTTTAACTATAAGAATTTTCCTACCCACCTTTTTCTTTAGTGCAGCCCACTTAAGTCTTGTGTCCTCCTCATTTTTTGTCTCAAGTCCTAAAATGATCTCAAAACATGGATGGATAGATTAGATTTATCACAAACATAACGGTGGGCTCCACCTAAGATTCCAGCATAGGAACTTCCAACGAAAGGCATTTAAACATAACTCACACCCGAAATTTGGAAGGGTATTACGTACTACCCCACTAAGATCTACCTAAATATGGACAGTTAAGGACTTTGTGAGGCCTACCATGATATATATGTTTTATCCATACCGTCCATTCATTTTTTTTCATATTATTTTAAAAATTAAGACAAAAAAAAGGCAAATATAAGGCTTAAGTGGGCCACACTACAAGAAACTGTGGGAATTGGGTGCCTATATTTGAAAATTTTTTGGGGCCACGTAAGGCTCTAATCATGCTTATTTTTGTGTTTTTCCTTCATCCAGGTCTGTGTGACCTTATAAAGAGATTTGATGGCAAATAAGCTTCACGTTGGACATTAGGAAGGTTTTAACAATAGTCATTCCTATCCCACTACTTTATCTGGTGTGGTTAACTTGAGCTTTGGATGTGCATCTTTTTTTCGGAACATACTTTATAATGATATAGAAAAGTCGATAGACGGTGTGGATCTAACACATAAATCATGGTGGGCTTAAAGAAGTGCCCCATGTTAAAAGGTATAACGCAAGGGAGAAAATCTTTGTCACAAAGGACACTTTTGGATTAAAAAAATAATCAGGGAGCTCATTCTTGATTCCCCATTAAGCTAGACTCCTATCACGGAAACATTTCAGCATAAAATGGTGGAGCGCTTCTCCTCTTCTGTGTTAACAAACACCATTAAACATGGAACATTTTTCAAATTTTGCATTAAGTACAAAAATTCAGCATTAACAAAGAGGCCTTTAATGTAACCCTTAGATCATTGTAAAAATGTCTTAATTAATAAATCAGCCCCTTAAACGTTGATTCTGGTGTCCATCGAGTGAGGAAAGTTCGTGAGTAGTTGTAGTAGGATATTTTCCTCCATATGAATGACTTGAATTACCCATCATATGGACCCACCCCACCTTGGTTGGCCTTTCCTTAGGCATGAAGTAATCCATTTTAGGCTTACCAAATCTTCCTAAATCTATAGCTTCCGATTTACCCACATTATATCGTCAATCGCAACTTCAATTTGGACCACACTTTGGCTTCACATGACTAGGATATCACACAAAATTTAGACCCCAATTTATGATCCTATACTGTTGAATGATGATTGTCTTGACTCTAATTCCTTCTTTTTAGTGCAAAAGGTGAAATTTCATATTTAGGCCATTTCCACTATTGATCAACCACCAAATTTTATCCAACCATTTGCCTATCCTAACTACACATTTCTCCTAAAATTGGGCAATGATCATTAAGTGTGTTCCGTTAATTGAAATAAAGTTCGTTTTGGCACCGTTAGGAGAATTTTCAAGATAAGCCAATCTAAATTTTGAATCACCAAGAAAATCATATACCCCTACTCTATTCGACGACCCCGATACACTGAATGAATTAGATTTAAACAAAGATTGCCAGAAAATGTCAAATTGGATAAACCCAATCCAAGTGTGATGTGAAACACACCCCTCTCACATGCCTACTCCTTTATAAAAGGGGTGTACGTCCCTTCTACACTCACACACCACCTCTTAACGTCCATGGAGGGGGGAGAGAGAGAGAGAGAGAGAGAGAGAGAGAGAGAGAGAGAGAGAAAGAGAAAGAAAGAAAGAGAAGCCTAGACGCCCATCATCCTCTTCCTTCTCCACACGTGTGGTGTCTCTCTCTTGCTCAAGCGATGTCATGATTCGTGTAGAAGTTTTCCTACATCAAGATCTACCTAAGGTTTAGATATAAGGCTAAGGTGAGGGATTCATTTAAGCTTATACTAATTTGAGTTGATATGATTTATCTTATTTTTGCATACTATCATATTACTATGATTTTTCGTGCAATTGATTGATAGATGGTTATGAATTATTTATCCTTTTGAGAATTATGGTTAAGGTATGATTTTAATTATGTGTAATATTTATGAATTTTTGTAGGATGATGGATACAAGCCTTGCCCTTTGCCAGTTTTAAGAGCGACACGTGTTTTCATTCTATATTGAGTTGGTTTTTGCTCCTCTCCCCTTATTGTTGTTAAATCAGCCTATTTGCTACTCTTCTCTTTTCATTGAGATAGGTTAATGCTACTTTTCTCCTTTATTAGGTTATCCTTGTGCTACCTCCCTTTATGGCTTGGGCATGTGTCATGGAATTCCAAAACTCCCATGGTTCGATTTATTTTTCCGTTCATGTAAGTGATGTGTTGGAGGTTCACATCTAGTGATTCATATATTTTATCAAGGATGTAATGCGCTCTGGGTAGTGACCCCTTGGTCGATACGTAATTCCATGGATTTCAGGTAATGGTACACAAATTAATGTAAGTAAACTGCCATACGTGTTACATCACTTTCGAGATTGGATGCGCAAATAGTCACTCCATGAACAAATAGTGTCACATAAATCATCTGATCAGTGTGTTGTGTCATCTTGAGGTGTTCACATAAATTCATGATAGAGTTTGACACACCGGCAAATCTCCGTAGTGTGCGAATGCGGGGCGAGCCGAGTTTTCTATGAATTATATTCCACATTGTGATGATCATTATATATGATGGACCGCACACACTTTGTTAGGCATGTATTTATATATATATATATATATATATATATATATATATATATATATATTGGTTGCACATATTAATACCACTCGTAGTGGCGGAGTACAAGACATATCAAAACCTTCACATTATTCTTATGAATCTCTTGAATTATTGTTAATCTTAAAGGATAACCATCACTATGAGTAGGGCATTAACCCTCTTCAACCATAGAAATGTTGCAAGTGAATCATAGGTTAATGTAACGGACAATGACTGTTCTATGGAAGACAGGTTCAAATTGAGAAGAAGAATAGTGCACGTTTACTTTTATTTATTTTTCGCTGCAAACTTTGATAATGTAATAATCTCTCATTGAGAGGGCATTTGATAACTTGCTAAATTCTTTTACTCTAATGGAATAATAAATATAGTTGATTTTATTCTCATGAATGGTTACCTTCGTGAATGTAACTGGATGTGATCTAAATAATAATAATAAGGTGCAATTTTGAAAAATCCAATTATTACATTATTACTCAGGCTACGAAAATTTGGGATGTTATAGTAAGTCATGATTGCTTATTTGCAATACAATACCATGGTAAATGGCGATCCAAACAAGCCCTAAGATCATCTATGTTAATTTGATAGTAAACTAAAGCTGTGACTTCCCAAATTAATTCGTCATCTATATTATACTTAGCAATAGGAACTTGTGAAAGTTTTTGGACCATGCTTGGATTCCACAACTCATTGGGTGTGGGTTATGGCATTTTGACCACTATTTGTCAATAGTGTTTATACTAGATATTAATATTTTCATGTTACAAATGTCGTAAGGAACGCCCATTTTAATTATTCTTTTAAGATAGCATCCACTCTGTCCATCAGTTTCTTCATCTCATGTTAGGGCATGAGTCCTAAATCGAGGCAAATCCAAAACTCAAGTACGGCATGCCACATAGGGATTGAACGCCCACCATTAAAACATTTTCGTGGGGCCACAAAAGTTTTGGATCATGCTAATATTATTGTTTAGTTCATCCCAATGGAAGTAACCTCATAAACAGTCTGGATGGCATATAAATATCACAATGGACCTCCTAAAGGATTCAATAGTGGGTATTTTTATCCCTATTGTTTCCTATTGTGTAGCCACCAAGTTGAGTTTCAGATATGCCTCATTGTTGAGTTCATGTCCTAACATGAGCTTGTAAAATTGATGAACGGAAATCGATGGGCCCAAAGCGTTGTTTCTTATAGGGTCTCCTAGTAGGTGAGGGGCATAGGAAAGTGGCTTCATAGGGTAGAGTAACTTCAAGTTGAAAAGTTCTAGGAGTATTTAATATAATAGCCTCAAGGTTATGACGTAATTGAGGGTTTAGCATCCACTCTTTAAATATATCTTTTCTAGCCTTGGGATCACTTTTTTTTTAAGGATGAAAATGCCAATCTATCAGCCGCCCCCTCATACAACTATAGCTTGTCACGGAAGTTGAAAGGGCCTTTTCAAAAGGGGCGCCCACTAAATCAAAGATTGGGCCCACCCTTTGGGCGATTGATCTGTTCACTTTAATTAGACAGCCGTGAACCCATAGTAGGGTCTCTTAAAAAAATTGAAGCCTTCATGGCCCACAATTGCATTAACATTATGCATTAATTTGAAAATATTTCCTCTGGTGTGGTTCATCTTGATGAGTTTTGTCCTCAAACTTCAGCTGATGACACAAAATTAAAAACCCTTTTATGTGAATGGGTGTTGAGGCATAAAAAGAAGAAGAAAGATTGAAGATTGAAAAAATAACTATTAAAAAGAAAGAAGAAGCAAAAGATGAAAGAAAAGTCTGTCTTTAAGGGGTTGCGTGGGTTTGCGCAAACCATATCAGTTGCGCAGGTCTACACAAACAGTGATACTAGTCGCACGGGTCTATGCAAAGGATTTTAGGACATTTTGTTCATGAATGGTTAGATCCAGTGAAAGGTGGATCCCATGGCACAAATATCGAAGGTTCGCATGTGTGGAGGTCTATAAATACCCCACTTCGCCTCTCATTTGGGGTGATTGAAGATTTTGGAAGAATTGCAGAGCTACAGAGAAGACTGAAGGTAGGCCTAGGGTTTACGCGGATCCACGTAAACCATATCAGTTGCGAGGGTCCGCGTAACCAGACTGCCATGCAGTCAGTAATGATAGGGGTCGAAATGTTGCCAAAATGATCAGGCTCCAGTTCTCCTTTTATACAAGCTTTAGAAAGAGAAATCAAATGATCAAATCCACACAATATTCCTCTTAAAGAGATGATTAGATCGCAAGTCGAAATGCTGCCGGATTTGATATTTAGACTCACTATTCAAACTCTGTCAATTTGTTGTATTCCAAATAATCTATCTCAGAATCAAGGGATATTCAAGGATGTAAATGAACTCAATATTAATAATGCAATAATTGTTCTTGATAAACTCTCTCTGTTATGTTTGAATAAGATAATCTCTCAAATCAAATACTTTTGTTTCTTGTTCTAAACAAAATGGCGACTCTACTGGGGAACTATCTTATTTAATATTAACATTGAAAGGGTTATAGGACTTTTGTCATAGTTTAGCATCTTTCTGGTGCCAAAATGGCGACTCTCAGTGGGAACATCCTCCCCTTCATCTCTCAGATAGATTATCGTATCATTCGAATATTAATTTAAGTTTTATGTTTTATCTTGAAGGTAAGAAGATAAAACTACAATTTACAATCAATGTCAAACTCGATAAAGAATGTCAACTTCTATTTCACTGCGGTTGGGTTCATGGTGGAATATGCAGCAAATAGAGCATCAGATTGTAAAGTCCGATCTCTTGCAAGTAAAAGTGAAAAACCTTCAGCAATGGTCGAAGGCATATCCGCTTTGCACATAGCACAAGATAGCAATCAAGATTGGATTGTCATTACGTCTCGAAAGATAAGGGCTTGAGATGTGGTAACAACCAAAGTGAACTCGCTTGTACAAAGAATCAGAGGACCAATGACGCGAAATGCAATTAAGAAAAATCCTTAATTAGCTCCTCCTGCATTATACCTAGGGAAATCCATTCCTCCCCTGACAGCATACGATTTTTCGACTCTGCCTACCGTATAAGCTCGGCAGACAGGAGTGCAGAAGGGTAAAATGTTGTTCGTAGGCTCACCAGCTCTGGTATCACTCCAATCTCCCGATTACTATGGAAGTAGTTGGAAATCTAACAAAACTTGTCTTTTCGTAAGCCCCATCACATCAATATATTCATACTCTACCCCAACTACAGCCTCATTAGGAAACAGAGAGGCAACTGTATATATGGTCGGGACAAGTCAGGGACCTCCGTTGACTGCTAAAGATCATATGGCTGAGATGGCACAAGCGCAGAGAACGCTGATGGAAGAATGCAGAAATCTCTGAGAAGCTTTAACAACTCTCACGCACAATGTGGCCTAGATAACAGTACCTTCGATGATGGGTAATATGAACAAGCAAGAACCATAACCTGAAGGCTCGCAGCCCCCAGACCAAGATCGCTCAGGTCTACTCTCATAGCAAGGGTGATAACACAAGAGGAAATGCAATAAGTTGTGGAAGAAGCTGTCAGACAGAAAGAGAACTCGAAAATGTCGATAGATTTAGATATCAAACACCATACCCAAGAGAGGTGGAAGATGTTCCTTTTCCAGTTAATTTCAAATAACCATATTTTTAGAAATTTAATGGAGATGGATCGCCAGAAGAGCATTTGATTCATTTTATCACCAATATGGGAAATTACTCTACAGTACCACAATATTACCTTCGATTGTTCAGCTCATCCTTAACAAGGCATTTCACTGGTACTCCAACTTGGCCCCGAGATTGATGCGCACTTATAAAAAAATGCAGGACACATTTATGTCAAATTTCTTCTCATATGAACGCGATGTCAGTATTACAAAGTTGGCTTCAGTACAGCAGAGAGAAGGAGAACCTATGGAGAAATTCATAGACAAATGGAAGACATTGGGAGCTTCTTGCAGATAGTTACTGGAAGAGAAAGAGTAGGTCAAGATGTGCTTAAACTCCATGGAAACAGGATTTGCATTTGGGCTCACCAGGGCTGATATCAAGACTTTCCGTGACCTGGCCACCAAAGCCCATGCCTTAGAACTGATGACACAGAAAATGCCAGCATTTCATTGTGATACTGCATGGAAAGGGTCCAGTAGATTGGTCGCAAATACTATGGATCAAGAGAAACGAAGTCAAGATATGAGAGAGAGAGAGAGAGTCAGGAGAGAAAAGGATGGAGTGGAATGAAGAATCAAGCCATCCTAGAAACAAATTCAGTGGAAAAAAGTTCAGATCACTTAACTCCCATGATAGGTTCGCATTCGATAGGGAAGATGTAATCCTTATGATGAATCAACTACTAAAAGCTGGCACGATAGAATTACCTCCATCCAAGTGCCCTGAAGATGTAACGAGAACAAGAGAAAGAGATTTTTGCTGGTACCATCGTTTGGTAGGGCACCCAACAGAAAATTGTTACACGATAAAATCCATAATACAAAGAATGATAAACAGGGTGAGATAGTGATTGGGAAAGAAAAAGAAAGAAATGCAAAGGTGACAATGAATGTACTAACAGCTCGGGAAAATACTCGTGAGACAACAGAGGAGGAAAATTATAAGATGACAGGCAAGGCTGCAGTGATCACCCTACGATCAGGGAGAAGAATGGCAAGTCCCCCAAGGCAGAAAGCTGGAACCACGAGAATAGAAGTCATCAAGGATAAGCATGATAATGATAAAAGAGAAGAGAAAGATGAGGCAGCAAGGGTGACTTATGATGTAGTAAGTCATTTGAAAGGTACCAGCTTGGTTAAGTCTTTATGACACATTAAAGCTGTTAGAAGATTTTTGGCAAAGCCTGATTTAAGCACTATCCGACTGGGATGTCAGAGAAACATTGCTTGTAGAAATGGAAAATGAAGAACGCAAAGAATGAGAGGATTGCATGCCAGTGATTTCCTTCTCTGACGATGATCTGACCTGTGATACAGGGCATAATAGGCCACTGATGAAGTAGGCCACATTTGTGGCAAGGAAGTAAAAAGGATTATGCTCGACAATGGGTCTGCGGTGAATCTGTGACCGTTAACAATGTTGAATAAATTAGGTTTTTGTCATTCTGATCTACGCCCTAGTGGAATGATGATACAAGGCTTTAATCAAGATGGACAACGTGCTCTAGGTAAAATTATAGTAACCTTGGAAATGGGAGAATTGGTTATTGATGTTGCTTGTCAAGTCATTAATGCAGTGACGACCTACAATCTTCCCTTGGGAAGACTATGGATGCATCAGTATGGCATCATATCTTCTACCTTACATCAGTGTTTCAAATACTGTAAGAATGGGGTGCAACACAAAGTGATTGCCGATGCAAGGCCATATATAGAAGCCGAAGCCTTCTTCGCTGATGCCAGTTACTATGATGGGTTTGCCCGAAAGGAAGAGAGAAAGAGTGACAAGAACAAAGCCCTAGAAAATGCTCATATAAAATTAGTGAAAGAGGAAACTGAAAAGGCAGGATCATCTAAAACATCACAAGTAAAGAAGAAATTTTATTTCGTGCTGAAACATCTGAGACGACCGGGTCAGCCGTCGTTAATGTTGTAATCGCCCAAACAGTTGAAAATCCTACAATCTACTTACACAGTGCCATTACCATATGCTAAAAGAAATAAGCCATTCCCAGCTATTCTGGAGAGATTTCACATCAAAGCCAGTGTAAAGTACCTGGAACCGATCGAATTCTACGCTCCTATAGAAGCTAAGATAGAAGAAGAGGCCGAAAATAATGTATATTATGGAAAGCTAACATCTCGAGATTTTAAGAAGTATAGCCTGGCAAGCAGGAAGATCATGAAAAGCATGGGTTTTTATTATGAAGAACCTACCGGCCTAAATTATGGGAAAGGAATCCAGATCCCTATCAAGGTTGGTCAGAAAAGGTGAGAAAAGTTTCAGGGATTAGGGGCAGAGTATTCAGTGAACATGATCACTGTTAATCATCTACCAGAGACAAATCCTGAAACAGTCGAGCATCTTGAGACAGCTCCAAATCAGATAGAAGACGAGGGGCAGCCAACGATCAATAGTTTATGAGAAATAAATTTGGGTACAGAAGAAGAGCCACGGAATACGTTCATAAGCGCGGGCCTTCTCGGGCAAGAAGCCGAAAGATACATCTAACTCTTGAAAGAAAATAAAGACGTCTTCACTTCGACGTATGTGGAAATGTTAGGTCTAGAACCTTCAGTAGTGACGTATCGATTGAACATTTCTAAAGATAAAAGGCCGATTAAGCAAGCACAAAGGCGATTTCATCCGGACCTGGTGCCTCTAATAGAAGAGGAAGTAAGTAAGCTAATAGAAGTCGGATTCATCAGGGAGGTTAAATATCCCAAGTGGATATCGAATGTTGTCCTAGTAAAAAAGAAAAGCGGACAGATCAGGGTTTGTGTCGACTTTAGAGACCTAAATGAAGCTTGCCCAAAAGATGACTTTCCATTGCCAATCATCGAATTACTAATTGACAGTACGACACAATATGCTGTCATGTCCTTCATGGATGGCTACACCGGTTACAATCAAATTAGAATGACTCTTGAAGATGAAGAGCGACAGCATTTAGAACTTCATTGGGAGTCTTCTGTTATAAGATCATATCGTTTGGTCTCAAGAATGCCGGAGCAACATACCAAAGAGCAATGCAGAACATCTTTCAAGACATGATGCACAAACATACCGAGTGTTACATGGATGATTTGGTGGTTAGGTCAAGTAGTCATGAGGAACATCGCGAACATCTGACATCAGTCTTCCGTCGGCTCAAAAAAAAATTGAAGATGAATCCGGCTTAGTGTGCTTTCAGAGTGTCATCAGGAAAATTTCTTGGTTTTTTTATTAGCACAAGGGAATCGAGATCGATCCAGAGAAAGTTAAGGCCATCCAAGATATGCCGCCTCCGAAAATGTTGAAAGAATTAAAAAGCTTACAAGGAAAGCTAACATATATTTATCGCTTTATCTCAAATCTAACAGGAAGATGTCAACTATTTTCTCATCTGATGAAAAAAGGAATGGAGTTCGTATGAGACAAAGCCTGTCAGAATGCGTTCGAATCAATAAAGGAACTACTAAAACAGCCTCCAGTACTAACAGCTCCTATAAAGGGTAAGCCACATATCTTATACATATCCGCAGCTAAGAATTCATTGGGAGCATTACTAGCACAGGTAAATGAAGATGGAAAAGAAACAGCTCTTTATTATCTCAGTCGAACTCGGATAGGGGCAGAATGCAATTATTCTCTGATCGAGAAAGAATGCCTGGCACTTATATTTACAGTACAAAAGCTGAGACATTACTGCCTTTCCCATGATATAACCCTAATCTCAAGAGCAGATCCAATAAAGTTCTTAATGACAAGGCTAATGTTATCAGGCAGATTAGCCAAATGGATGTTATTTCTTTCGGAATACACGATCACCTATGAGCTGGTGAAAGCAGTAAAGGGGCAGGCAGTGGCACATTTCTTGGCAGCGCATCCCATAACAGGAAATGAGACCATTAGCGATGATTTTCCTGATGACCAGGTTATGATGGTTGAGTCACAAATCCATGGTAAATGTATTTTGATGGTGATTCTCGAGCATCAGGAGCAGGCGCAAGAGTAATATTCATTACTCCTCAGGGTGACCTGTTACCTTATTCTTTCACACTGGGTACTGCATGCACGAATAATTAAGCCGAATATAAAGCTCTTATCATTGGAATGGAAATCGCCCATGAAATGAAGATAAAGACGCTGCAGATTATCGAAAACTCCAAGTTGATTATAAATCAACTAATGACTGAGTTTGAAATAAGAAAACAAGAGTTGTTGCCATATTGTTAGAAGGCACAATAGTTGCTTGAACAATTCAATCATGTTGAAATCAAACACGTACCGCGATCTAAAAATGCAAAGGCGGATGCTTTAGCAAGCCTGGTATCAGCCTTGTCTTGTCTGAATCAAAGTCCTCTTCAAGTAACTATAGAGGAAAGAAGGTTCTTGCCCTCTTTACAAGTTATCGATAAAGTTACCGAGGCACTCCCCATATCATGTTTAGAAGTGACAACAAATGATTGGCGCCAGGCTTTTGTAGATTACCTTAAATATGATATCTTTGAAAAGGCCGATCTAAACGTCCTAGAGAGGGGGGTGAATAGGACTATGCTGAATTAAAAATAAATGTGGAATATAAATATAGATAGCACAATCAAATAATAAAGAGGCACAAGTAAATAGCAACCTCAAATGTACCAGTCTTGAGAGGTTGATACAAACTTAGTTCTAAGGACAACGTAACACCAAAAACCAAAGGCTTATGACAGGACAATCTTACTAGAACATTTGTAAGGATCAAAAATCCAAACCAATAAAGAGGCAAAGGAAATAAACTAAGTTATTACAACATTCATCACAAGTGCATAAAATAAATTACACTATTCACCACCAATACTCAAGGTAAATTACAACATTCACACACATAAGCACATTCAATCATCCACCACAACTCCAGGAATTATAGTGGTTCATTTGTGTGTACACCAACTATTAAAAAATAGCCACATAACTACTTCACTCCTAATATCCACACCCACGGGATATTGGCTTTCACTATCAAAAAGGTTTTCCAAGGTTCACCTTAAAACCTTCACAATTATGTCTTTATATGGGCTTACACAATTACAAAAACCCCACACTCTGAGATTTTTTGGATTACCTTAGACAAAACTAAAAATGAGATTTTTCTGGCATAACCTCACAAACCACAAATGTACATGGTACTTATTTGGAAATTCTCCTTCTTAAGAAGCCCGGTAGAACCAATCCGATGTAGACGAAGATGTTTAATGTCCAGTCTCACAAATCAAAGGTTCTAAATCTAAATAATTTTTAAATTAATTCAGCCTAGGTTAGCTTGATTTGATTTTGATCTCAAAGAGGGTAAAATCACAATTCCCTTCTTTAAAGAAATAGAGTTGAATAGAGATCACAAAATCAAATATAAAAAGCTATTTAAGAGATTTTAAAATGAACACAATATAGCTTAAGAATTGTAGGAACTTATCTCTCAGAGTGAAGGTTTGATATCGCTTGGAATGAATGAAAAACTCTGAGATTCATCCTCTATTTATAGGTGAAAATACTATTCACTCGACTGGTCTAAGGGTCGGTTCGACTGGTTGAGGACCAACCAAATTTTAAAATTTCTAGCGTGATAAGATAAGGTCGTTACTCAACTGGTTGAGTGGCCTGCTTGACTGGATGAGCAATGCACTCGACTGGTAGAGTGGGACCAAAAAACCTTGCTGGACTTTGAGTCGAGCCTGCACCACTGGTCGAGCACTCTTCACTCGATTGGTCGAGCAGTCTCCATGACTGGTCGAGGGTTCAACAAAAAATTTAAAAATTCACAACAAACCTTGGACTAGTCGAAAAACTCTTGGACTAGTCGAACAAAGACTAGGACTGGTTAAGGAAATGACCTATAAACATGTGAAATGACCCACATAACATATGCAGTGAATGTGACCTAACCTATGGTCAATCTAAGGTCATCCATACCTTGTTTGTGAGTTTGAACAACTGAAACATCATTCGCTCTACAAATGCACACACTTGAAATACTTGAAGCTTGTCTTCAAATCTTAAACTTGAGCTTGAGTAAAGATTTGAGTTCTTAAGTCTTTAAAGTACTCATCTTGAAGATTATACTTGAACTTGAGCCTTGAACGAGTACTTGTACTTGAGCTTGAAATCTTGAACTTCGACAACACTTCTTCAACTTGAATACATAGAGAAGCTCGATGAAGATTTGGATAACTTTAAAATGCACGAAGTTGATCTAATCATCTCAACAAAACATGTTACAGATTTTAAATGATTTGGCATAACAAAATTTGACAACTTTGGGTGCCAGATATACAATATAGCATTTACAATCTCCCATTTGTCAAATAGGTGACAAAACCAAATAAAGAATCATGCACCAGTTACCACAAAAAAAATCATGCACCAAATGTGCAACAAATACTCTCCCCCTCAATCCATTACTCCCCCTCAATCCAGGCGAGGTGATATGTAGAACCTGTATAAATCAAATACATGTCCAATCCAAAAAAAATACTCTACAATCACACATCTCCAATCATCATAAAAACATTAAAAACATTCCACATTTTCTCCTCCTTTTTGTCACAATATGACAAATGAAATAAAAACAATCAGATGATACCATCAAAGATATATGAGAAGGATAAGAAATAAGAGAGTAAATCATAAACATGTTCAGCAAAATATATTCAGGAAACATAAAGTCATGCTCACAAGCCCAAATATTATCCAAGCGCAAATAAAAGTTAAAAGATAATACATGCCCAAGACAAATAGAGTCTAATCAGAACCAGAAGGAGCAGGAATAGAAGGATCAATCTGATGTAATCCCTTGTTAATGCGCCTAAGATATTTGCGCATATATTTGAATTAAGTTTCTTTAGATACATAAAAACCTTCCACCTTTTCCTCTAAGGTTTGCAATCGCTCATCAAAATTAGAAGGCTAAAAGTCAACATCATTAGGAGGTAAAGCATCTTCTTTTCCAGCTTCTTCAACAGCTCCTACATCATCCCTATCAACTTGGTCAGGCACCAACCTCAAATTCATCTTGTTAATGTTAGAATTGTTGAAGGGTAAATGGGAAATAGGAGCTTTTTCAACAGGCATAACCACAAAACTATTAATAGCATATGTGGACATCAGATATGCAAAGGGAATATCACTATGGCCAGGGATGGAGATGAAACTGAGTAATGATATAGCAAATAAGAGAATGAAGAAATATTGGAACACCAGAAACAACAGAGTGAAGTATGTGAGCCATGAAAGAAGTTAGCTCAGTTTTGTTACCAGACCTAAAATACTATAACGCCCCGGATTTCGAGGGTCGAGTAAAGCTCAACTCTTAAAAACCAATGCATCACTTATGCAACATAGATAATGATGTTTAAATGTCGTCCATATTAGTGCATTAAACATGAGAGGGATTATACCAAATCAACATATCATACTCTAGAGTTAATATAGTTAAGCAAGCGGAAGACTGAGATAATATATAAAGTATATACGTGTTTCACAACCTCTAGAGTATGAGTATCTTACCGGGCTGAATATATACATGTTCTGTCCCAAAATATACAAAATGTTAAAATGTAAATGTCCAACTAATCCATATAACCTTATGATCCTATCGAATCAGTACAAGGTCTACATAGACCCGCCTGATAGCTGAACGTAGGAGAATTCTTTCCCCTCGTCCATAAAGTCCAGCTCAGCTGCATAGACTTCGTCATCACCTACATCTAAACCAGAGTCTGGTTGATGTTTTAAAATACCATCCCAAAGTGGGAGTGAGTGATCGACTCAGTGGTACTATAAGGTAAAGGTTAACATGTTATCAATTCAATCAAGCAGTAATGATAAAGCAGTACAACAAGCATTTTCGAACTACTCTTATTAATGCAGGGGTGATAAGCAGTAATGATGCATGCCCTTGTACAAAAATCCCTCAAATGACTTCGTTAACCATTCGCGCATGGAAAACTCCCTAAACATGCACTTTCACGCCAAAGCACATGCAATGCGATACATGGTCGTGTTGGCCAAGCAATTAATTAGGCTTATTCATATAACAAATTTAGGAAGCTAAGGTACCTCCCTTTATATCATTAACCCAAACCAAAGGATCCATCTGGGTCGTCAATCCTAAATAATCACATATGATAGGCAAGTTGTAAGGCATCACCCCTAATGAAAAGCAGTGGATAAGTAAATTCAAGAGTTTATACTCGAGGTCACTACGGGGAGGCTCGTCACTTCATCGTAGGCCGACAGGTCGAATACAGTGTCCCATACCACCTATTCAACTCACAAGTTTGGGTTGCTCACTTGTCACTACAGGGAGGCTCGTCACCCCAGTGTAAGCCGACAGCTTAACCACGGTGTCCCATATCACTATGGCCGGCTCATGAGTCTTAGCAGATCATGGTACCTTGGTTGAACCTTAGATTCAAGCAATAGTGTCCATACATGGTAAAACACAATAAGCCAATTGGTTTATTTGATGCGTTCAACTAGTTCAGGCACACGCCGAATTAATCAACATGGTGCGCATAAATACTTCACATGGGCTAACCACTGTCGATAATTGTCGTACAACCCAGATTCATCGAACATATCTATTGTGGCAAAGCTAGTTCGGCCACTCAAACGGGAATCATTACTGATTGCCTGGACCACGTTGTAGTCCCAATCTTACTCAAATGCAGCATGTAAATACATATGTTAATCATATCAGCATTTGACAAACAATTCAAATCAATATCTCATTTGAGCATTTCATCAAACATATTGAACATGTTACCAAACATTGCATTTCATCATAAATTTGTGTAGTCAAAATTAAGATTTCATGAAGGAAACCATATATATAGATAAGATAATTGAGAATCCTATCTTAATACCCTTATTAAATACAATTCATCAACAATTTCTCATTCAGATGTTTTATCAAACACTTAGACTACACATTGCCAAATATATAGACTAGATTAGTTACAACATGAACTATAGCAATTTATTACACAAAGAGATCGTGATACATACGACAAGCATGAATCCTAGATTATAGTCAAGACAGGAACAAATCACAATTTCATATTCATTCAAACATTTCAACAAACACATGGAATGCATCATATATTCAACATAGTTCACACATGTATAACATATCGAAAACGTCGTAGCTAAGATCATATGGTAGCAATCAAGTCAGACATAAATCATTAGCTGACATTGAAAGCATTAAAAACCATAATCTAAACGTTTATAGTCCGCACCTTTCATCGGAGTACTCGTTTCAAACTCGATTCGAAACCTACGTTCCCAAACACAGAACAACAGGTACCAAAATCCCACAATAGGTTAGCTATTTCGTCGATTACTCAATCCAGCTTTCTAAATCAAGATTAGGGTTAGGATTTCTTATCCAAATCGTAGTTAAAATGAATCGATTAGCTAAATGTAAAGGCAATTCAGTGCATGGAGTAGCAAGAAAGAATCACTGCAGCAAACTCCAAGGATTACCCCTCACTCCCTACTCTTTTCTCTTCCTTTCTCTCTTCTCTCTCCTAGGGTTAGAGAAACTTCGTATGAGATAGGTACGGGGTCGTTTAAGGGCTTTATATAGACCCAGAACTGGTGCAAATGGCCCTAAGGCCATGGTATACTTGATTTACATCCAAAGGGCAACTGTTTCTGACGATTGGGGTTCATCCGGAGGTCCACTACTCACAGCGCGGGGTAAGTTCCCTGACGATGGATCTATGCCAAGATATGGTTTCAACGCGATTGGATAGGCTGATCAATCATGAAGGACCTGTATCAGATCAACGGTCATTGTCACTCAATTAGGGTCACAAGTATACCGATATGTGCAGGGAAATTTTCCTGATCCATGGGTGAAGTTTGGTCAGAAACTAACAGTCTGAAATCTTCAATTACGCACACAAGTGAATGGCCCAATTTACTTAAGTTTCGTTACGTTTTCTAAAGATATTCGCGTTTCTCACACACTTTGCTCAGGGCTCAAGTTGTGCATTTTTGTACATTATTTGGGCTCGGTTTCCGCGATGGTTGTCAAGCCTAATAAGACAGTCATAATCATATAGTTTTGCGGTCATCGGACTTTTGACATGCGGTCCAGGTCCGATACGGTGTTTCAATGTGCTCCCAAGAGTAACAGGCTTTTGGGATTTCTCCTAGGTTTTTAAGTAATGTTAAGTCAGCGATTTTGCTGGTTTTAGGTCTTGCCATTTATATAAATAGTGGTTCAAACGAATCCACCGATTAATTCAGTTTAATACTTAATTAATTTTCGTCTAATTTCTATAGAATACGGTCCTTAGGGATTTCTGGCTGAGGTGGTACTCGAGTCTTTGTACGAATTTTTTCAAGATGTTACAATCTACCCCCCTTAAAGAAAAATTTTATCCCCAAAATTAGTACCTTTTTGTACTCCTTGAGGATCTGAGGATAGTTCTTATGGACCTCGACTTTTGTTTCCCAAGTAGCCTCTTCCTCAGTATGGTGTGTTCATAGTACTTTCACAAGTGGGATAACCTTGTTGCGTAGCGCCTGTTCCTTCCTATCAAGAATTCGTGTTGGTTGTAGTACATAGGTAGCATCCTCACTTAGCTGCACCTGCTCCCACTTGATAATGTGAGTAGGATCAGGAACATATTTCTTCAGCATCAATATGCAAAATACGTTGTGCACGCCCGCGAGTGGTGTGGACAAGGCAAGACAGTATGCTACCACACCCACTCAGTTTAAAATCTGAAATGGACCAATAAATCATGGCGTAAGCTTCCCTTTCTTGGTAAATCGAAGGACTCCCTTCATAGGGGGAAACCTTAAGAAATACATGGAGTCGACATAACTCTTCTACCTACTCTGGGTTGCAAGGAGTCAATGCCTGATAATGTCGATCTTCTCTGAGGTCGCCTGTACTAAATCTGGGCCAATCAAACTCTTCTCGCCAAGTTTTGCCCAACAATGTGGTGCTCGACATAAGCTCCCATACAAGGCTTCATAAGGAGCCATGTCAATGCTCGCTTGGAAGCTGTTGTTATAAGCAAACTCGGCATAGAGAAGACAGTCATCCCAACTGTCCTTAAAATTAAGCACACACGCTCACAACATATCTTCTAATATCTGATTTACTCGTTCCATCTACCCATTAGTCTGTAGGTGGAACGCGATACGAAACTTCAGTTTCATCCCATTGCTTCTTGAATCTAAGTCCAGAAATAAACGTGAATCATGTGTCTCGGTCCGACACAATTTCCATAGGAACTCCATGTAGTCGTACGACCTCTTTGATGTACAGCTTGGCTAAATCATCTGCCGAGTTTGAAACTCTAATCGAGAGAAAATGAGCCGATTTCGTCAATCTGTCCACAATCACCCAAATGGAGTCATGCCCCTTTCTCATCTTCGGTAACCTAGAAATGAAATCCATAGATATGAAATCTCATTTCCATTCAGCTATGGGCATGGGCTGAAGTAAACCAGGAGATCGGCAATGTTCGGCCTTGACCTGCTGCCACGTGAGTCAATGGGACATGAAGTCTACTATCTAGGCCTTCATGTTGTCCCACCAGTATGAACGCTTCATATCTCGATACATCTTTGTACTGCCCGGATGCATCGCCATCTTTGAATTGTGAGCAGCTTCCAGAACTTCCCTTCTGAAGTCATGGAGATTCAGGATGCATAGGCGGCCTCGGTATCGTAAACCTCCATCCGAGCCGACTCTCCATTCAGATTCCTCAATGTCACTTGCTCGTTCTCTCATCTTCACTAACAATTCATCTTCTTTCTGAGCCACAACGATTCAGTCATCAATAAGTGGCTGCATATGGATGTGTGTGACGCTTTCGAAAGGCTCCTCAACTATATGCTTCTATTCAAAGTCTCGTACAAACTCTACCATATTTCATTCTTCTATCATCAGCGAAGCTGCAAATTCTACTGTCTTCTTTCAGCTCAATGCATCAGCCACAAGGTTAGCCTTACCAGGATGGTAGGAGACCTCAAACTTGAAGTCTTTCAAGGTTTCCATCCAACGTCGTTGCCTCATATTTAAGTCTCTCTGAGTAAAGATGTACTTGAGGCTTTTGTGATCGTAAAAGAGCTCGAACTCTTCTCCGTAGAGGTAATTTCTCCAGAGCTTTAATGCGAAAATAACCGCTGCTAATTCCAGGTCATGCGCGGGGTAGTTTTCCTTGTGTTTCCTCAACTGTCGCAAGGTATAAATGATCACCCTATCCTTCTGCATAAGTACGTATCCCAAACCGACTTGAGATGCATCAGTGTATATAGTATACTTGACCCCTTGCTCTGGCAATACTAACATGGGTGCGAATGTCAGCTTGTCCTTTAATTCCTGAAAGGCTGCTTCTGCTTTCTCGTTCCAAGAAAACTTAAGATCTTTTCGAGTGAGTTGTGATAACGGTCTGGCTATCTTGGAAAAATCTTTAATGAAGCGGCGATAGTAGCCAGCAAGTCCGAGGAAACTCCTCACTTCTGTTACTCAACCAGGTTGTTCCCAGTCCTGTACCGCGGCCACCTTGGCAAGGTCCATGGAAATTACTTTCTTGGACACTACGTGTCCAAGAAACTTGACTTCCTCCTTCCAGAAGTCGCATTTCTAGTATTATGCAAACAACTGATTCTTCCTTAGAGTATCAAAGACTGCTCGTAGGTGTTCTTTCTGATCTTCCCGACTCTTGGAGTATATCAAAATGTCATATATAAACCAGATGATGAATTGGTACAGATACGACTGAAACACCCGGTTCATGAGGTCCATGAACACAGCCGGTGCATTTGTAAGTCCAAACGACATCACAAGGAATTCATAGTACCCAAAACTGCTTCTGAATGTTGTTTTCTACATGTCTTCATCACTGACATGCAACTGATGATACTTGAACTGCAGGTCGATTTTAGAGAAATATTGTGCCCCTTTCAACTGGTCAAACAGGTCATCTATCCTGGGCAGAGGATACTTGTTCTTGACTGTGACATGATTCAGCCTGCGATAATCAATACACAACCGTAACGACCTGTCTTTCTTCTTTACAAACAATACAGGTGCTCCCCAAGGAGATACATTAAGATGTATAAAACCTGATTTTAACAGATCGTCTATCTGTCTCCTCAATTCTTTCATTTCACACGGAGGCATGTGGTATGTTGGTAGGGAAATGGGAGTCGCACCAGGCACAAGGTTAATAGTAATGTCGATCTCACACCGATGAGGTAGTCCAAGTATCGTTCTGAACACGTCCATGAAATCTTGGACTACAGGCATGTCCCCAAGTGTCAGATCATCAACACTTTCTAATAAGGAAGCGTAACAACTTATGCGGTAGGGCTAACTGACCTGAACTAGGAAAGTAAAGGTCATGCCCTCAGGTCCATGGGCTATCACCAATCTAATATCGCAGTCGATCTCTACCTATATTTCAGTGAGCCAATCCATGCCGAGGATTATGTCGTAATGATACAGCAGGGTGACGATCAGGTCAATTCACACCGTTCTACTTCCTAAGTCTATCGAGCAATCCTTACAATACTTAGTAGCGTCGAAAAATGTCCCTATTGCAGTAAAGACTCTCACCCCAACCCTAGGGATAATGTTCAACCCTAAGCGCTTGACTGTAAAGTACGATATTATTGAAATAGTGGATCTGGTATCCACCAATAGAAATACAGGTGTACCTTGAATGTGGGCAGTGACTTCAAAGGCTAAAGGCACTACAGTTGCTGACTCAGATACTTCAACTGCAAGTGCATATACACGTGCTTGTTGAGAACGATTGGGTTGCTCTCCCATAGGTCATTGAGGCGGCCTATTTCGAGGTACGCATGGTCAGTAAAATGGTTGTGTTGGTGGTGCGGATCGTAAAGGTGGAGCTGAAATAGCCTATGGCAGCTGGCAGTTGATCTTCTGAGGTGGTGTAAAGCCGTTGTCCCTCATCTTGGTAAAACAATAGGTGTCTATATGGCCTGCCTTCTTACAGTAGACGCGCTAAAGTTCTGATCGCCTCAGTTAGGTCGTTGGAGCCATTAGCCTAAGAGGCGAATCTGCACGTGGCCTCTTACCGAGGAATGGTTGGTTCGGCAGTTCAGGCCGAGGCCTCGGGCCCATGGGTATACATGTCCGGGACAATCTATCTCCATCCTGCTCAACTCGCAGGGACATGTTCACTAGCTCAGCATAGTTGGGAATGCTAGCGCAACACATCTTAGTACGGATATCAGGCTGCAGACCCTCTGAAAATCACCGCATTCTCATTGACTCGTCTGCTAAGATCAGTGGAGAATATCTGGCTAGATCCATAAAGCAGTTCTTGTATTCAGAAATGGTTATCCCTCCCTATCGGAGGCAGAGAAATTCACCCTCCTTTTCATTATAGTAAGTGAGAGGGAAATACTTTCCATGAAAACGTGTTTCGAATGCGTCCCACGTCCACACGTATCCTGCGGGAACGGTTCGTAAGATGCTGTCCCACCAAAGACTAGCCTCCTTCTCAAACATATAGGTCACAAGATCCACTTGCTCTGCCTTAGTATAATGCAGTGGCTTCAGCATCTTGGATATACGATCCAACCAATACTCTACCTCCTCGGGTCGGTGAGTACCCACAAAAGTAGGAGGACAGAAGTGCTGAAAGCACTCAAATAGGCCACTCGTATTCATCGTTCTAACAGGCTACACAGGGGGTACAGGTGGGACCATGTTCATGTTTTGGGCAATGGTCCCCGCAATAGTGGTCAAAAACTGTTGTTGCTGCTGTATAAGGAGCATCATTTGCTCTAACCTATCAGGAGGAGAAGCCGCCTAAGGCACGTGTGGCATCGATGTAGACGCATGGTTCTGTCCCAGAACCGGTGGTGCACTAGGTGTTGGCCCATTGGTGGGGCCAGTGGGCGACTGTGAATCCAGATTTATCTCGATATTTGGGCCCAAACTGGGGTCCACATGGCTATCGCTCAGGGGAGGTGCCCCGTCAATGGACCTACCAAGTGCGACATGTGCTATGTTCCAAGTGTTTTTAGGAGGCATCCCCTATATACAACATAGGGTGCAATGTGTGTAAGATTTAAAATAATATCACTCACTTTTCTAAACATTCCACACATTTCAAATCAAAAAGAAGCTTCACGCATTTCATTTAACTAAAATTGTCATGACACACATGATGTAGCATTACATGAATCATGACAAAGAATGCATGTGAGCTAAGTTTAACAAAAGTTTCAACACTAACTATTCTAACATCCAACTAAGCCGACAAGGGCTATTACATACAAAAGCAAGAAATAAAGCAAACCAACAGACGAGTGCAACATATGACTAGTCTGTTGACTCTAGTGAAGGTGGAGGCGCGCCCTTATCCTGCATGCAACACAGAAGAGTCTTCAAGGTGCGTGACATTCTCTTGAATTTTTGTTTCAGATAAGCCTAGTTCTCCTTAACCTCATGTCTCAGGGTGGCCTGGTTCTCTTCAATCTTGGCCATGTTGGCTTCTAAGGCAGCCCAATCATGGCGGTCTTCATTTACAGCAGGAGGAGGTCCCCCATCTGAATCTTGGGCCTCCCCTACTTCTTCCTACTCTTCCTCCTCACTTCCCTCTTCCCCACTACTTCTTTCCTCACTACCTTCTTCTATTTCATTTCCTTCCTCATCTTCCCCACTTTCTTCCTCTTCACTTTCTTCTTTTATTTTGTCCCCATACTCATCGAGTCGGGCTTGACACTGCCTAAGGCCAATACCCATATTTTTGAGTGTATTCTCACTGATGAAGTGGATGGGTGCAAGATTTTCCATATTTAGTCTGAACCCAAAATTTTAAGCAATCTTACAGATAAGTCGGCCGAATGGGAGTAAGGCATCACCCCGAGTAGAGCGTGCAGTCCTCATTATCTATGATAGGGCGAAAGTAGGCAGACAGCTTATCTCCCTATCTAACTCTGTACAGGAAGTCTACCATCAAACGAGTGCATTCTGTACGATTGCTCTACCTATGATACACGTTATACGTGCATATATGGTGGAGCAGGTGGAAGTCTGCCATCATTCAAGTCGATGGGAGGCTATTGTCTGGCCTCCACTGAGCCAGTCAACCACAAAGAAAATGTGTACAGCGTTCTCTCTCTCGTCAACTAGTGAGATGAGATGCACTAGCATGTACTACACCACGTTCAATTCCCATTATACGGGCCATCACATCTACATGGACTATGGCCTTCTGCCTCCCCAAAGGAATAGTAAACTGAAGCGGCTCTAGTAGTGGGTTTCGTATGTGGGCATAGAAGGCTCGTACGGTGCCTTCACTTGCATGAGCCTTCCCTTCAAACATGAGCCCCCATCCGGTCTCCAATAGGAGGTCAATCACTGGATACAGTCTAAACAATTTCTCATCGACATGTACTTCAAAAATAACTTTGCAATCATGAAACTTACCAAGTCCAGTGCCCGCCAGTAGAGATCTTTCGAGTGGGATTTGAGGATCGAGATCACGTTTCGTTCTTCGCACTCTCTTAGCACTCGTGCTAACCTCGACGCTCGCCTTCTTCCTCGAGCGGCTTAGACGGCTCAGTTTGGCCTTATCTGGGGCCTCTCTTCTTTTTCCCATAAGGGAAAGGAGCGTTGAGAGCGAGAATATGGAAGTAACTAGCTCAAAGAGCACCATGGAAGTGAAAAAGCTTGGAGATTGAAGTGGATGGGAAAGTTTAGGGGTTATGAGACACAAAAATGGGTTTGTGTGCTCAAATAAGGGAAAAAAGGGAGATGAAAAGTTGTAAGAGGTGGTTTTAAGAAAATGGTCAAGGATGGGTGTAAGATAGAGAAGAAGAAGAAGGTTTGTGTGTATGGAAGGGAGATTTGAGAGGGAAAAGAGGCTTTGTAAAGTATATAGAAGGTTAGAAAACATGAAATGGCAGGCAAATGGAGCAAAGGGGGAGAAATAGAGGGCCCCACACAGTCAGGCGGTGGGTGGCGTGCCGCCAGTACAGCGGTGCCACCGTGGTCCGTTGGAGGGTCGTGTGGTGCGCCGCAACCCAGGCGATGCTGCCGCACCCCTCTGGGGTTGCCAGCAGTGGCCACCCCCTCCCGGGGTGCTATGCACATGCAGGGACCCCCTGGGTCCCACCAGAAATTGTGATTTGGGCCCCTACGCCCACGTGATGTATTTCCTCGGCTCAACAAGTGCGTATTCACGCTTTTTGGATTATTTGAAGGGTGAGATTTACCGAATTTTCATTCAAACCCATCGATCGATGGCCCAGAGGTAATTTAGAACACTGCACGTGATCCAAGTCACTCAGGTATTCATTGGGAACTAACCTACCGCATTTTGTTTCGCTCGTCGGTAAAACTTGGGATCCTATGATCATTTCTAAATTTCATCACCCCCTTCCTAAGTCAAGTGCGCCGGAGCGCATCGTGTTACCATAACCCAAGTCCCGTTTAATCAAAATCATGCTCTAATACCAACTTGTAATGCCCCCAATTTCGAGCGTCGAATAAAGCTCAACTCCCGAGATCCAACGCATCACTTATGTAACATAAATAATGATGTTTAAATGTTATCCATATTAGTGCATTAAACATGAGAGGTATTATACCAGATCAGCATATCATACTCCAGAGTTAATATAGTTAAGCAAGCAGAAGACTGAGATAGATATATAAAGTATATACGTGTTTCACAACCTCCAAAGTATGAGTATAGTACTGGGTTAAATATGTACATGTTCTGTCTCAAAATATATAAAATGTCAAAATTTAAATGTCCGACTAATCCATATAACCCTATAATCCCATCGAATCAATACAAGGTTTACATAGACCCGCCTGATAACTGAACGTAGGAGAATTCTTCCTCCTCATCCATGAAGTCCAGCTCAGCTGCATAGACTCCGTCATCACCTATATCCAAACCAAAGTCTGGTTAATGTTTTAAAACACCATCCCAGAGTGGGAGTGAGTGATCAACTCAGTGATACTATAAGGCAAAGGTTAACATGTTATCAATTCAATCAAGCAGTAATGATAAAGCAGTACAACAAGCCTTTCCTAACTACTCTTATTAATGCAGGGGTGATATGCAGTAATGATGCATGCCCTCGCACAAAGCTCCCTCAAGCAACTTCATAACCATTCGCGCATGGCAAACTCCCTAAACGTGCACTTTCATGCCAAAGCACATGCAATGCGATGCATGGTCGTGTTAGCTAAGTAATTAATTAGGCTTATTCATACAACGGATTTGGAAAGCTAAGGTACCTCCCTTTATATTATTAACCCAAACCGAAGGATCCATCTAGGGTTGTCAATCCTAGATAATCACATATGATAAGCAAGTTTTAGGGCATCAACCCTAATAAAAAGCAATGGATAGGAAAATTCAAGAGGTTATACTCAAGGTCACTATGGGGTGGCTCGTCATCTCAATGTAGGCCGACAGGTCGAATACAGTGTCTCATACCACCATATTCGGCTCACGAGTTTAGGTTGCTCACTGGTCACTACGGGGAGGCTCGTCACCCCAGCGTAGGCCGACAGCTCGACCACGGTGTCCCATACCACCATGCCCGGCTCATGAGTCTTAGCGGATCATGGTACCATGGTTGAAAGGGTCTTTACATTGGTAAGTGATACTTTAGATTCAAGCAGTAGTGTCCATACATGGTTGAAATGGGTCTTCACTCTGAGTTTTCTTGATCACCTCAGATAAACTAAACAATGAGATTTTTTTTAGCTCAATCTCAAAAGAAACCAAAAACAAAAGATTTATACAAATGTAAAATACTTAAATTTCTCCTTTTGTTGCAGCCCGGAAGAACCAAGTTGGAGTAGAAGTTCGAATATAGAAGTTCAATGTCAAATACTACTTTGAAATGGTTATAGGTTCTGATTGATTTTAAATTAAATCAAGTTGGCCTAGCTCTATTTGATTTTGATTCCAAGAAGTGGAATATCACAATTCCTCTTTCAAATCAAATTAGAATGCAAAAAGAAAATCAAATATAAAAAGCTAATAAAAAGAGAATATCAAATGAGCACAATTTAGCTTAAAATAAATACTAACTTATCTCTCAAAGTGATGTCTTGATTCTACTTGAATTGAATATCAAACTCTGAAATTCGTGCTCTATTTATAGATGAAGAAATCACGTCTACTACTAGTCCTGTGGACACGAGTGGTTGTAGAATGAACTAATTTTTAAAATTTTGAGCGCGATTGGATAAAATCGTTCCATGACTGGTCATGACCTGCCCACGATTGGTCGTGAGGAGCCAGGAATAGTTGCTGGAGTTTGAATCATAACTGCAGGACTGGTCGTGAACGAGTCGTGCACTGTTCACACGACCGGTTGAGCAGACTCCAGGACTGGTCGTAGCTCAACCAAAAACTTTTAAAAATTTACAACAACTTAGGACTGGTCGTAGAATTTCTTAGACTAGTTGAGCCAGTGCTAGGACTAGTCGAACAAAGATTAGGACTAGTCGAAGAATAGATCAAATAGTTATAAAATAAGCAATTGACTTATGTATCCGAAATGACCTACCCTAAGGTCAATCTAAGGTTTTTTATACCTTAACCATGAAGTATGAACATTGAACCTTCTTTTCTTCAGATGATGGACGATTGTAGAAGTTCATGATGATTGTAGAAGTTCATGATGCTTGTACTTGAGATCTTTTGAAGCTTAACTTTGTAATACTTGAATTGTGCTTCACTTTGAGTCTTGATGTCACTTTAAAATCATTGAACTTTGAAGCTTAAAGGTGAATCAATGTACTTGATCTTGCATTTCTTAAAGTAGATCTTTGTTCTTAACTTGAAGCATTGTCCTTGTACGTGTGATGCATTGCCTTGAACAGATATAAATGTACTACATAATAAATGTGCTACACAAGACACATACTTTGGTTTTGGCACAACAAAATTTGATAATCAAAAGAGCAAGAAACCATAGCACCTACACATAAGCACTCCACATGGCATAACCACTGTCGATAATTGTCGTATGACCCGGATTCATCGAACGTATCTACTGTGGCAAAGCTAGTTTAGCCACTCAAATGGGAATCATTACCGATTGCCTGGACCACGTTGTAGTCCCAATCTTACTCAAACGTAGTGTGTAAATACATATGTTAATCATATCAGCATTTGACAAACAATTCAAATCAATATCTCATTTGAGCATTTCATCAAACATATTGAACATGTTACCAAACATTGCATTTCATCATAAATTTGTGTAGTCGAAATTAAGATTTCATGAGGCAAACCATATATATAGATTAGGTAATTAAGAATCCTATCTCAATACCCTTATTAAATACAATTCATCAACAATTTCTCATTCGGATGTTTTATCAAACACTTAAACTACACATTGCCAAATATATAGACTAGATTAGTTACAACATGACCTATAGCAATTCATTACACAAAGAGATCGTGATACATATGACAAGCATGAATCCTAGATTTGTAGTCAAGACAGGAACAAATCACAATTTCATATTCATTCAAACATTTCAACAAACACATGGAATGCATCATATATTCAACATAGTTCACACATGTATAACATATTGAAAACATTGTAACTAAGATCATATGGCAGCAATCAAGTCAGACATAAATCATTAGCTAACATTGAAAGCATTGAAAACCATAACCTAAACATTTATAGTCCACACCTTTTGTCAGAGTACTTATTTCAAACTCAGTTCGAATCCTATGTTCCCAAACACAGAACAACGGGTAACTAAATCATGAAATAGGTTAACTATTTCGTCAATTACTTAATCCGGCTTTCTAAATCAAAATTAGGGTTAGGATTTCTTACCCAAATTGTAGTTGAAACGAATCGGTTAGCTAGATATAAAGGCAATTCAATGCGTGGAGTAGCAGGAAAGAATCACTGCAGCAAACTCCAAGGATTTCCCCTCGCTCCCTACTCTTTTATCTTCCATTCTCTCTTCTCTCTCCTAGGGTTAGAGAAAATTCGTATGGGATAGGTATGGGGTGGTTTAAGGGCTTTATATAGGCCCAGAACTGGTGCAAATGGCCCTAGTGCCATGGTATACCTGATTTACATCCAAAGGGCGACTGTTTCTGACGAATGGGGTTCATCCGGAGGTCCACTACTCACTTACAGCGGAGTGTAAGTTCTCTGATGATGGACCATGCCAGGATGTGGTTTCAACGCGATTGGATAGGCCGATCGACCATGAAGGACCTATATCAGATCAACAGTCATTGTCACTCGATCAGGGCCACAAGTATACTGATATGTGCAGGGAAATTTTCCTGATCCATGGATGAATTTCAGTTAGAAACTGACGATCTGAAATCTTCAATTTCGTGCACAAGTGAACGGCCCTATTTACTTAAGTTTCGTTACATTTTCTAAAGATATTTGTGTTTCTCACACACTTTGCTCAAGGCTCAAGTTGTGCATTTCTGGACATTATTTGGGCTCGATTTCCGCGATGGTTGTCAAGCCCAATAAGACGGTCATAATCGTATAGTTTCACATTCATCAAACTTTCGATATGCAGTCCAGGTCTGATACGGTGTTTCAATGTGCTTCTGAGAGCAACAGGCTTTTGGGATTTCTCTTAGGTTTTTAAGTAATGTTGAGTCAGCGATTTTGATGGTTTAGGTCTTACCGTTTATATAAATAGTGGTTCTAAGTAATCCACTGATTAATTCAGTTTAGTACTTAATTAATTTTCGTCTAATTTCTACATAATACGGTCCTTAGGGATTTTTGGCTAAGGTGGTATTCGGGTCTTTGCACGGATTTTTTTGAGATATTACAGATACACATTCAAAATGAAAATATGATAAAGAATCCTATGTCTAGGTAACATATTTTTGGAACTGAGTGCAATACCAGTGTTTCATTCAGCATTCATGTTACAGAACACTCTAGTTACCATACATTTTTCAAATTCAGATGGTCTCGCAACTAACGTAAAGATAGGTATTCATTCATCATTCATAGGAATATCCATCAATCCAGATATCAAGTGACAGTCTACATCAACTGGATCTTCTCTAGCTGACATAGTAAAAGTTAAATTCTCAACAAAAAAGTCAATTATACAAGAAAACATGGCCTGTGCAATGGAACGGTGTGCCGGACCACCCCAATTCAAAATGTTAGCACATCCTACAGTTTTAGGGAGGGGAACAATATTAAAAGGACTCAAATGATTGGAGTTAACTGTCTGCTCAACAATTACATTATGGAGACGAATATCCCGCACATATTTGGGGTCCTCTTCGGGTGATCAAAGAGTATGCACCGTAATCGGTGCGGAACGGGAAGAAGAGGGACCACGAGAGAATCTCTTCTTGTATCTAATCTCCATTACATAATAAACAAAAGAAATGTAAGAAAGGAATGAAGCGTTTCTCCCAAATCAGATTTTAAGCTAGAAAACCAAAGAAACCACAAGAAAACTTGAAATAAACTACAAAATCAAGGAAATAGAAGTGCAAAGATCCAAAATCCAAAAGGAAAATGGAAAAGATGCACTAACCAAGTAGCAATCGAAGGTGGGTCCGACTAGCTATGGAAGGGTTTATTGGAGAAGATGAGAGAAATGAAGAAAAAGTAGCTTTTTGCACTTTTAAAACCCTCAAACCCAAGCTACTCGACTGGTCGAGTACTGTAACGCCCTGAAATTCGGGGGTCGAGCATAACTCAGCTCCCGAGTTCCAAAACATCACTTATGCAACATATTTAATGATGGATGTATGTTGACTGTATTAGTGCATAAAACATGGAATAGATTAAGCCAAAGCACAGATATAATTCAGGGATAAGTGGAGAAAGTAAGCGGAAGACTTATAGAAATATATATGTACAAGTGCAAATCCCTGAAGTACATACACAACCAGGTCGTATTGAAAGTGTTACTTATCAAAATTACAAGTATCAAGTTACATCATTTAATTCTCAAAAGAAATCCCAGCATCCCGCGCATCAGAACAAGGCTCGCTAAAACCCGTCTGAAAACTGCATATAGGAGAAAACAGCCTCATCATCATCCATCTCCCGTTCTGCCTCAGAAGTCGCATCAACATCTGTAACATCAGAACCTAAGACAGAGTCTGGTGGGTGTTTAACACCACCCCAGAACGTGGGAGTTAGTGATCAACTCAGTGGAATAATAAGGCACTGGTTAACATGTTATCATTCAATCAAGCAGTAATGATAAAGCAGAACAATTAAACATATCCTAAGTACTCTTGTTAATGCAAGGATGTATGCAGAATGATGCGTGCCCTCACGCATACACCCTCAGCGTCTTCATCTTACGTTATGCATGACACCACCTCAAAGTGCGCCACATCTACAAAGCACATGCAAATGCGGTGCATGAATATGATTATCAAGTTGTTATTAGTCCTTTTTCATACAGCAAGATTGCGAAGCTAAGATACCTTCCTCATGTCACCATCCAAACAGTGATCCATTCTAGGGTCGTCAATCCTAGACATCTCATACGATCATATGATTTCAGGTCGTAGCAAAGGGCTCGTCACCAATCAATGTACACCTATCATACCTTCGTTACTACACCAAGGCTCGTCACCTCAATGCGGTATCCAGGCATGCTCAAGGTCACTACAAAGGGCTCGTCACCAATCAATGTAGGCCGACAGCACGAATATAGTGTCCCATACCACCATAATCGACTCACGAGTTTAGTTGCTCACTGGTTACTACGGGGAGGCTCGTCACCCCAGCGTGGGCCGACAGCTTGACCACGGTGTCCCATACCACCATGTCCGGCTCATGAGTCTTAGCGGATCAAGGTACCATAGTTAATAGGATTTCATTGGTAAGTTCGGTACCCTAGATTCAAGCAGTAGCGTCCATACATGGTGAACATACATCGGACAATCGGGTTACTTGAAGAACTCAACTAGCACGAGCGCACGTTGAGTTGAACGACATAGAGTGCGCAAACACTCTGCGTGGCCAAACCACTGCCGACAACTCTAATACGACTCGGGTTCGTCTAATTACGTCCTATGTGGCGAAAGCAACCTCAGCCACGATCTTAAGGCCAATTACCGATTTCCTGGACTAATGCACAGTCCCACACACATTACACTACAACAGATAATCGTATTGAATGTAGAACAGTAAAGGAACAACAACTCAATCATGTGGTACTCAAGCATTTGAAGAATATCAACTTAACACAAATGTAAGCATAAGTAATGCTTGAATTTAAACAGCAAGGAATGTAACTTACATGAAGGAAATCATACACACTAGTGGGAGAGTTGAGAATCGCTTCTCAACGCCCGTACTAGGTTGAAATATCACACTTTAAATCATTCAGATATTTCTACAGACACTTAGAATACATAACACAACATACATGACGTATGTTGAAAAACACACATTTGGGACAATTCCTTTTACCAAGGAGTTGTCGCACATACATCTAGCATACATACATGACAAATAATCATGGCAAATACAAGTGCATATTTTATACATATACGGTACTTTATACATACACATAGAATACACAAGTCTTAATATAACACATGCATATTAGGAACGCAAAGTAAACACAACGTTTGGCATGTGAAATCTCATCCATAACAAGAATAAATCATTCACTGGCATTGAAAGCCTTGAAAACCATAACCTATACACTTAAAGTCCTCACCTTAAGCCAGAAAAGAACACCAAATTGATTTCAGACGAGTTGTCTTCGTCAACGGCGATAGAATACCCTAAAGCAAGAATAGAAATGAGATACAACAACACCAAGACTAATCTAAGCTCTAACACAGATTAGGGTTAGGTTAACTTACCCAAAGATGATCTTAGAATTGTCAGAATAACGATTCAAAGTGAAGGTTCAAGGATGAAGAAGAACAGGAAAGAATCTAAGATGATTCACCAACTTCTCTCTCACTTTCTCTCTCTTTTCCACTCTCTCTCTCTCTCTAAGCTAGGGTTAGAGAAAATTCGTATGGAAAAGAGAGCTAGGGTTTTAAGGACTATAAATAGGCCTAAAATTGATGAAAATAACCCCAGGGCCAAGGTATACTTAGGGTATAACCAAAACCTGCCTCTCACGATCCAACGAAGCACTTCTGGTGGGCCTATAACCACGAAAGGTCGGACTTAAGCTCACTGACCATGGATCTAGGTCAAGCTGAGTTTTCGTACCGACCGGCTCTTCAGATCAGCCGTGGCGGACCACACTCAATTCAACGGTCACTGAATCTCGATCAGGTCCATAAGCACAAGGACATGCCTGGGCCACCTTCCCTGATCAGAGGGTGAAATTGGGTCAGAATCCAACGGTCAGATAACTTAAAATCGTCGCGTAAGTGACACGACTCAGATTTCATAAAAGCTTAATAAATTTCCAACCGTTCTCACACTCTTCACTCCGAACTCAATCAAATCGACCCAGAACATCATATGGACTTGATTTTTGAGGTGATGGTCAAGCCCAACATGGTGACCACAACAGCCTAAGATCATCGCTATTGGACTTTCGACGCGCGGTCCAGGTCCGATCCAGAACTTCCAAAAATTCCCCAGAATAACTGGATTTAGCGATGGATCCCAGATTTCAGAGTAACATAGCACTAACTAATCTACAAGTTTTGAATCATGCAGATACAATTTAAAGTGATTGATGCAGATTTCACAAGCAATCGAGTATAGCGCTAATTACCCTAAAAACAACTACTTAAGGAAAGATTAGCACAAAATTTCTAGGGTCATTACAATCTACCCCCCGTAAAGAAAATTTCGTCCTCGAAATTCATACCTTCTCATATTCCTCAAGGATCAGAGGGTAGCTCTTTCTGACCTCAGCTTCAGATTCCCAAGTAGCCTCTTCCACACCATGATGCGTCCATAGCACCTTCACAAGAAGGATAACCTTGCTACACAATACCTGCTCCTTTCTGTCGAGAATACGCGTCGGTCGCAGTACATAAGTGGCATCCTCACTCAACTGCACTTTCTCCCAACTGATAATATGCGAAGGATCAGGAACGTACTTCTTCAGCATAGAAACATGAAATACATTATGCACGCCCGCAAGAAGTGTGGGCAAAGCAAGGCGGTATGCTACCGCTCCCACTTGATCCAGAACTTGAAATGGACCAATAAATCTCGGCGTCAGCTTCCCCTTCTTACTGAACCGCAGAACTCCCTTCATAGGAGAGACCTTTAGAAATACATGGTCTCCAACCTCAAACTCAAGCGATCGACGCCTCATATCAGCATAACTCTTCTGCCTACTCTGGGCTGTCAGAAGTCGACGTCGAATGATGTCAACTTTCTCTGAAGTCACCTGCACCAATTTCGGGCCAAGCAAACTACGCTCGCCAATCTCTGCCCAACAATGTGGTGCTCTGCATGAGCGACCATACAACGCCTCATAGGGAGCCATGCCAATACTCGCCTGGAAACTATAATTATATGCGAACTCTGCATACTAAAGACAATCATCCCAACTGTCCTTGAAATCCAAAACACAAGCTCGCAACATATCTTCCAGGACCTGATTCACTCGCTCCGTCTGCCCATCTGTTTGCGGATGAAACGCGGTGCTGAACTTCAGTTTCACACCCATCGCTTCCTGAATACGAGTCCAGAAGATAGATGTGAAACGCGTGTCTCTATCAGACACAATCTCCAGGGGAACTCCATGCAGACCTACTATCTCCTTGATATACAACCTAGCCAACTCGTCTGCAGAGTAAGTGACTCTGATCGGTAAGAAATGTGCCGACTTCGTTAATCGGTCGATGATCACCCAAATAGAGTCATATCCCTTCCTCGTTCTCGGCAACCCAGAAATAAAATCCATAGAGATGAAGTCCCACTTCCATTCAGCTATGGGCATGGGCTGCAGCAATCCAGGAGGTCGGCGATGCTCTGCCTTGACCTGCTGGCACGTGAGACAACGAGAAACAAATTCAGCAATCTGGACCTTCATATTGTCCCACCAATAAGATCTCCTCATATCCTGATACATCTTCGTGCTACCTGGATGCATCGCAAGCTTAGAACTATGGGCTAACTCGAGAACCTCCCGTCTCAAGTCAGGGATGTCAGGAACACATAACCGGCCACGAAATCGTAGGCCCCCATCAGAACTAACACTCCAGTCGGAGTTCTCATCTGTACCAACCCGCTTCCTCATCTTCACCAAAAGCTCATCATCTGCCTGAGCTGCAATGATCCTCTCGACGATAAGGAGTTGTATACGAATGTGTGCGATAACCTCATACGGCTCAACCACCATAAGCTTCTGCTCAAAATCTCGCACGAACTCCAACATATCCCACTCTACTATCATCAGCGGAGCCGCAAACTCAATAGCCTTCTTGCGACTCAACGCATCTGCCACAAGGTTCGCCTTGCCCAGATGGTAAGAAACATCGAACTTAAACTCCTTCAATGTTTTCATCCATCGGCGCTGCCTCATATTCAAATCACGCTGCATGAAAATATACTTAAGGCTCTTGTGGTCGCAAAAGAGCTCGAACTCCTCACCATAGAGGTAATATCTCCAAAGCTTTAATGCGAATATGACAGCTGCTAATCCAGGTCGTGTGTAGGGTAATTCTCTTCGTGTTTCCTCAACTAACGCAAAGCATAAGCAATCACCCTGTCCTTCTGCATAAGGACACAACCCAGGCCAACGCGAGAGGCGTCAGTATATATAATATACTTAACCCCTTGCTCTGGCAATACTAGCACAGGGGCGGATGTCAACTTGTCCTTCAGCTCCTGAAAAGCTAACTCCGCCATCTCATTCCAAGCAAACTTTAAATCCTTCCGTGTCAGCTGCGACAACGGTCTGGCAATCTTCGAGAAGTCTTGAATGAAGCGTCGATAATAGCCTGCAAGACCCAGAAAACTCCTTACCTCAGTAACTGAACCAGGCTGCTTCCAGTCTTGCACTGCAGCTACGTTGGCAAGGTCGACGGCTATCCCTTCCTTAGACACCACATGTCCCAGGAACTTCACTTCTTCTTTCCAGAAATCACACTTCTTGAACTGCGCAAAAAGCTGATTCTTCCTAAGAGTATCCAAAACCGCTCTTAAGTGCTCCTCGTGCTCTGCCCGACTCGCCAAATAAATCAAGATGTCATTGATAAAGACAATGACGAATCAGAACAAGAATGGCCGAAACACCCTGTTCATCAGATCCATGAACACGGCCGGTGCGTTCGTCAGACAGAACGACATCACAAGGAACTCATAATGACCGAAGTTAGTCCTAAAAGTGGTCTTCTGCACGTCCCCATCCTTGACGCGCAACTGATGATACCCTGACTATAGATCAACCTTCGAAAAGTATCGTGCCCCCTTCAATTGATCAAACAGATCATCAATCCTGGGCAAAGGGTACTTATTCTTCACAGTTACCAAATTCAGCCTGCGATAATCAATACACAATCGCAAGGAACCATCCTTCTTCTTCACAAACAAAACAGGTGCTCCCCAAGGAGACACGCTAGGCCGAATAAAACCTAAATCCAGCAAACCATCTATCTGCTTCCTCAACTCCTCCATTTCACTCGGAGGCATACAATAGGTGGGTAAAGAAATGGGCGCCGCACCAGGCATGAGGTCGATAGCAAAATCAATCTCATGCTGAGGAGGTAATCCAAGAATCGACTCAAATACATCTTCAAATTCCTGAACTACCGGCGTACTAACTAACGCCGATTCAGCCATACTCTCTAACAGAGAAGAATAATAATCAATATGAAGAGGGTAACTGACCTGAACTGGGAAAGTAACTGTCTCGCCCTCAGGTCCATGGATCGTCACTGATCTAGCTTCACAATCAATCTTAGCTCGCATCCTCGTGAGCCAATCCATACCCATAATAACATCGTAATGATAAAGGGGTGCGACTAAGAAATCAACCCGGATCGATCCACTTCCAAGATCGACCAAACAATCCATACAACGCTTGCCCAAAGCAGAGGAAATCCCCGTAGCGGTAGTAAGCATCACTCCTTGCATAGGAACAAATCTCAAACCCAAACGCCTAACTGCCGCATAAGATATAAGAGAAGTAGTGGACCCTGTATCCACCAACATAGAAACGGGAATACCTTCAATGTGCGTTGTCACCTCAAAGGACCTCGGCACCAATTCAGACATAGGCGCTTCAGCTGAGAGCGCATGAACTCGAGCCTACTGCTAACGATTCGGTGAAGGAACCATGGGCCGCTGAGGTGGCCTGAAGTTAGGAACTGCAGGTCTGAAGGATGGATGAGCTGGCTCTGAACGAAGAGGTGGAGGAGAAATAACCTGAGGCATCGGACGGCTAATCCTCTGCGGTGGAGTAAAACCACTGGCCCACATATGAGAGAAGCAAAAACGGTCTAAATGCCCCGTCTTTCCATAATATGAACAACGAAGATCAGCTCTCATTTGCTGAGCGGGCGGAGCTGAACGCCTAGGAGGAGAATCTGCTCGCGGCCTCTTGCCGAGGAAAGGTGCACCCTGAAAGTCCGGTCACGGCCTAGGAACCATCGGTGCTCGCATGCGGGACAACCTATCCCCGTCCTACTCTGCTCGCAAGGACATGCTCACCAGCTCCGCATAAGAAGAAATGCTAGCACAGCAAATCTTCGATCGAATCTCAGGTCTCAATCCCTCAGAGAAACGCCGCATCCTCATCGGCTGATCACCCAGGATCAACGGAACATACCGACCCAGCTCAGTAAATCGATTCTCATACTCCGTCACCGACAGCCCTCCCTGGCGAAAGTGAAGGAACTCACTCTCCTTCTCATGTCGATACGTAACCGGGAAATACTTCTCGTGGAAGTGCACCTCAAACGCCTGCCACAACCACACAAAACCTTCCTCGACAGTGCAAAGAACACTGTCCCACCACAGACTGGCCTCCTTCTCAAACATGAAGGCGGCACGCTCAACCTGCTCGACCTCTGAATAATGCAGCGATCTCAGCATCTTAGAGATGCGGTCGATCCAATACTCGGCCTCCTCTGGTCTATGAGAACCCACAAATATAGGAGGTCGCAAGCGCTGGAATTGCTCAAAAGTGCCGCTGGCACTGGCGCTCCCAGATGGAGGCATAGGTGAAACAGGTGGAGTCGCCCCCACTGACTGAGCAAAGATGTCAGCCATGGAAGAGAGGAACTGCTGCTGGTGGTGCTGCTGCTGAATCTGCTGCTGCATCAACAGCATCATCTGCTCAAACCTATCAGTAGGCGGAGTAGATGAAGGCGAACGGCTCGGCTTAGGAACCGAGGGCATGACTGGAGGAGCCATAGGTGTCGACCCAACACCGGCATGAGACGGGCCTGCCTATGGATCCGTCTGGCTATCGCTCAAGGGAGGAACCCCAGCAAGCGACTCAACCAAAGAGAGATGGGCCGAAGTCTTCGAACCCTTAGGAGGCATCCCTACATTCAACAGAGGATGCAACCTGTCAGATTCTACGTCCACATAATCCATCCACACAACATTCACAGCACAACTCCAAAGATAAACAACATGCATTCCATTAAACAAAATTGTCCTAATATAAGTAGTGCAGCATTACATGAAAATCATGACTAGGAAAGCATGTGAACTACAACATCTAACACTTCAAACAACCACAACAACTACAAACAACTACAACAACTCCAACAACAAGCCAACAACGACTACACACAGAAAGAAAAACAACAAACAAAGCAAAGGACGGCCACAATGATACTACTTGTCGAAATCAGGAGATCGAGGCGGGGCACCCTTATCCTACAAGCAACACAGGATAGACTTCAGAGTTCAAGTCACCTTCTTAAACTTATGCTTCACAAGGCCTCGAAGATCCATAATATCCTGGCGTAGAATAGCCTGCCCTTCTTCAAGCCGAGGAATATGTGCATCTCTGGCAGTCTGCTCTGCGCTCTGCTCTAGCGCCACAGGAGGAGAGCTATCACTCGTATCCTGTGCCTCATCCTCTTCCTCGTCCTACTCTGTTTCTTCCTCAATCTCAGCACCACCTTCAACATAACTCTCTTCATCATCGCTCTCTGACTCAGCCTCACTCTCTGAGGCATGTCGACCAGAACCGATCTCCATCTGCTTAAGAGTCCTCAGATTAATATGACAAACAGGAACCAGCTTCTCTGCTCCAAGCCTATAGCCAAACTCATGTGCAAGCTTGTAAATGAGGTGACCAAATGGAAGCGACTTGGTCCTCCTAGACGAATGAGTGATGAGAATAATCTGGCGCAGGATGTACGTCGACACACACAACTTCGCTTCTTGCCCCACCTGATACAGGAAATCTACCATCAGGCTCGTACACTCACTGCGGTTGCTCCACCTTGGGTATACATTGAACGTACACATGTGGTAAAGCAAACGGAAGTCATCCGTCATATTGGTAGCCAGAAGACTCCTATTAGGCTACCATTCGACCAGACGACCACACAAGGATCGGGTGCGACGATCCCTCTCGCGTATACTGTTCAAATTCTTCTCGCTGGCATGCACCTCACTAAGTAGCATATTCAAGAGTAGGGATATCAAAGCGACGTTGACTGTAGCTTCCCGACCACTACCACAAAGAATCTTAAACTGCAGAGGCTCCAGTGAAGGATCACGAATATTAGCATAAAAGGCTTGAACAGTACTAGCATTCGCGCGATACTCGCCTTCAAACAAGGGACACCAACCAGCCCCTTCCAGGCGCTTCAACAACAAAAACTTGTCATACAGCCGCGGATTAACATGAGCCTCAAAAAGGACTCTACGGCCTTCATAGACTCCATGCGAAAGCTCCGCCAACAAAGTTCTACCAATGGGAGCTCGAGGATCGAGGTCCCGCTTGGTCTGGAATTCACGAGTGGCGGACGTGCTCGCGGCGGCACCTCTCGACCTCCGTGCACGGGTTGGGCGGCTAGGCTTGGCTTCATCCACGGGCGCTCTCTTCTTCCTCATCAAAGAAAGAAGGGAGGAAATGGAAAAGATGGCCGTAATGAACTCAAAGAGAGCCATGAGAAATGAGAGAAAGAGAGAAATAGGAAGATGGTGAAGCTTCCACACACTTGAGAGCTCAAAAGGGAATGTAAGAGCTTAAATGAGAAGGAAAGGAAGGGTAAACAGCAATGGGGGTGAGGGTTTTGAGATGGGGTGATAGGGTTTCCACGAAAATGAAGAAAGAAGAAGATTTAGAAGGGATTTGGAAGGGTTTGGAGAAGGATTTCAAGAAAAAGAGAGCTTGGGAGGGGAGTTTGTGAAGGAAGTAGGGTGTAGGAAGGTTTTAAAACAAAGAACCTTAGAGGGGTGGGCCACACTAGGCCTAAAATGCGTCGGCCCCCGCCGGCCCAGCCCGCCTGACCCGCTGATCGGCGAGCCCTCGCCGAACCAACGATGGCATCGCTAGTCTCTAGACTGGTCAGCAATGCCTCACCATTTGGGCGAGGTCCTCTGGGTCCCCCATGCTCAAAAAGATGTGGTTCCCCCCTGGGCCCCACAGGAAATGCCCCGATCGGCCCCTTGCATGATTTGACGCCTATCGGGCCATTCTGGCAGAAATCTGATTCAAATAGAGATTTTTTGAAGGTTTAAGGGTTAAAACAGGATGATAAATCATCTAAACTCATTAATAGATGGTCTAGAAAAGGTTTCGGGTCGCTGTGTGTGATCAGGAGAGAGCACAAACTTGATCTCAGCGAACGTTTTCAGGAAACTTTCGCCGATAGAAGCTACGGAACACAAACACACAATCGACAATAGACCTGCACCCAAATACACTAAAGTGGCGACAACGTGTGGTGTGTAACCATAACCCAGGTCCGGTTTAATCCAGATCATGCTCTGATACCAACTTGTAACGCCCTGAAATTCGGGGGTCGAGCATAACTCAGCTCCCGAGTTCCAAAACATCACTTATGCAACATATTTAATGATGGATGTATGTTGACTGTATTAGTGCATAAAACATGGAATACATTAAGCCAAAGCACAGATATAATTCAGGGTTAAGTGGAGAAAGCAAGCGGAAGACTTATAGAAATATATGTGTACAAGTGCAAATCCCTGAAGTACATACACAACCAAGTCGCATTGAAAGTGTTACTTATCAAAATTACAAGTATCAAGTTACATCATTTAATTCCTAAAATAAATTCCAGCATCCCGCGCATCAGAATAAGGCTCGCTAAAACCCGTCTGAAAACTGCATATAGGAGAAAGCAGCCTCATCATCATCCATCTCCCGCTCTGCCTCAGAAGTCGCATCAACATCTGCAACATCAGAACCTAAGACAGAGTCTGGTGGGTGTTTAACACCGCCCTAGAATGTGGGAGTGAGTGATCAACTCAGTTGAATAATAAGGCACTGGTTAATATGTTATCAGTTCAATCAAGCAGTAATGATAAAGCAGAACATTAAACATATCCCAAGTACTCTTGTTAATGCAGGGATGTATGCAGAATGATGCGTGCCCTCACGCTTACACCCTCAGTGTCTTCATCTTACGTTACGCATGACACCACCTCAAAGTGCACCACATCTACAAAGCACATGCAAATGCGGTGCATGAATATGATTACCAAGTTGTTATTAGTCCTTTTTCATACAGTAGGATTGGGAAGCTAAGATACCTTCCTCATGTCACCATTCAAACAGTGATCCATTCTAGGGTCGTCAATCCTAGACATCTCATACGATCATATGGTTTCAGGTCATAGCAAAGGGCTCGTCACCAATCAATGTATGCCTATCATACCTTCGTTACTACACCAAGGCTCGTCACCTCAATGCAGTATCTAGGTATGCTCGAGGTCACTACAAAGGGCTCGTCACCAATCAATGTAGGCCGACAGCACGAATATAGTGTCCCGTACCACCATAATCGGCTCACGAGTTTAGTTGCTCACTGGTCACTACGGGGAGACTCGTCACCCCAGCGTAGGCCGACAGCTCGACCACGGTGTCCCATACCACCATGTCTGGCTCATGAGTCTTAGCGGATCAAGGTACCATGGTTAATAGGATTTCATTGGTAAGTTCGGTACCCTAGATTCAAGCAATAGCGTCCATACATGGTGAATATACATCGGACAATCGGGTTACTTGAAGAACTCAACTAGTACGAGCACACGTTGAGTTGAACGACATAGAGTACGCAAACACTCCGCGTGGCCAAACCACTGCCGACAACTCTAATACGGCTCGGGTTCGTCTAATACGTCCTACATGGCGAAAGCAACCTCAGCCACGATCTTAAGGCCGATTACCGATTTCCTGGACTAATGCACAGTCCCACACACATTACACTACAACAGATAATCGTATTGAATGTAGAACAGTAAAGGAACAACAACTCAATCATGTGGTACTCAAGCATTTGAAGAATATCAACTTAATACAAATGTAAGCATAAGTAATGCTTGAATTTAAACAGCAAGGAATGTAACTTACATGAAGGAAATCATACACACTAGTGGGAGAGTTGAGAATCGCTTCTCAACGCTCGTACTAGGTTGAAATATCACACTTTAAATCATTCAGACATTTCTACAGACACTTAGAATACATAACACAACATACATGACGTATGTTGAAAAACACACATTTGGGACAATTCCTTTTACCAAGGAGTTGTCGCACATACATCTAGCATACATTCATGATAAATAATCATGGCAAATACAAGTGCATATTTTATACATATACGGTACTTTATACATACACATAGAATACACAAGTCTCAATATAACACATGCATATCAGGAACGCAAAGTAAACACAACGTTTGGCATGTGAAATCTCATCCATAACAAGAATAAATCATTCACTGGCATTGAAAGCCTTGAAAACCATAACCTATACACTTAAAGTCCACACCTTAAGCCAGAAAAGAACACCGAATTGATTTCAGACGAGTTGTCTTCGTCAACGACGATAGAATACCCTAAAGCAAGAATAGAAACGAGATACAACAACACCAAGACTAATCTAAGCTCTAACACAGATTAGGGTTTGGTTAACTTACCTAAAGATGATCTCAGAATCATCAGAATAACGATTCAAAGTGAAGGTTCAAGGATGAAGAAGAACAGGAAAGAATCTAAGATGATTCACCAACTTCTCTCTCACTTTCTCTCTCTTTTCCACTCTCTCTCTCTAAGCTAGGGTTAGAGAAAATTCGTATGGAAAAGAGAGCTAGGGTTTTAAGGACTATAAATAGGCCTAAAATTGATGAAAATAACCCCAGGGCCAAGCTATACTTAGGGTATAACCAAAACCTGCCTCTCACAATCCAACGAAGCACTTCTGGTGGGCATATAACTACAAAAGGTCGGACTTAAGCTCACTGACCATGGATCTAGGTCAAGCTGAGTTTTCGTACCGACCGGCTCTTCAGATCAGCCGTGGCGGACCACACTCAATTCAACGGTCACTGAATCTCGATCAGGTCCACAAGCACAAGGACATGCCTGGGCCACCTTCCCTGATCAAAGGGTGAAATTGGGTCAGAATCCAACGGTCAGATAACTTAAAATCGTCGCTCAAGCGACACGACTCAGATTTCATAAAAGCTTAATAAATTTCCAACCGTTCTCACACTCTTCACTCCGAACTCAATCAAATCGACCCAGAACATCATATGGACTTGATTTTGAGGTAATGGTTGTAAGTGCTATAGTTTATATCCCTGTCTGTTGTCAAATTTGTGATGACAAAATCACTGTTATATTATATATAACTTGCTTTAGTGAGGCTCTCTCAAAGATCAACATTCATGAACAAGCTAAGCTCACAACAAGCAAAGCTCACAACAAGTAAAGCTCACAAGACAAGACTCAAGCTGCAAGACTTCAAAAAGAGTTCAAGGCAGTTTGTACACTTTCAAGATTGAGCTACATCAAGGTTTGATCTACATCAAGATTACAAGGCTCATACTTCAAGGTCTCAAGTTCCGAATGTTTCAATGTCCATTCTTCATGGTTGAGGTTTGATTGACCATAGGTTGACCTTAGTAGTAGGTCATTTCGGATACATAAACTGAATGTTTATTTTTCATGTGATTGGTCTATTCTTCGACTAGTCCTAGGTCTTCTTCGACTAGTCCTAGACTTGCTTCGACTAGTCTAAGATATTCCTCGACCAGTCGTGAGTTTGTTACAAATTCCGGATAAAATCTGTTAGCCTTCGACTAGTCCAGGAATCTGTTCGACCAGCCGTAGGAACAGTGTCGACTGATCTTCGACCAGTCGTACAATCTTCGACTCGAAGTCCAGTGAAGTTTTACAGGGCCTACAACCAGTCGTAGGAGAGCTTCGACCAGTCGTAGAACGGTCAGAGCATATCCCGCCGGATTTTTCAAATATCTGTTGTTGCTTCGACTAGTCGAAGAGCACTCTAGACCAGTCAAAGACCCGATCTTCTCACTTATAAATAATGCACGAATCTCAGAAGAAATCATCGATTTAATTAATTCATTCAAGCCAATCTTCGTCGAACTTCTGAGAGATAATTCTGTGCTCCATCTAAGCTAAGTGTGCTTATTTAATATTCTCTTTCCTTAGCTTTATTTAATTGATTTTGTTTCTGCTATTCCAATCTGATTTGATAAAGAGGAATTATTATTCCCTTTCTTTGGAATCAAAATCAATTAAGGCAAGCCCTGTTTGGTTTAATTTAAAATCAATTAGAATTAGAACCATTGTAATCGAGTACTGGACATTGAACTTGGACATTCAATCATCTACTTTGATTTGGTTCTACCGGGCTGCTACAACGAAGGAGATATTCAGGTATTTTACATATTGTAAATTCCTTTCTATTATTTTGGTTTCTTTCAAGATTTGCCAGAAAAATCTTGTTATATTGGTTATCTGAGGAAAGCCAGGAAAACTCAGAAGTGGGGTTTTTTAATTGTGTAAGCCCACATACAAAGACACAATTGTAAGGGTTTTGGGTGAACCTGGGAAAACCTATTTTTAGTGAACGCTAATATCCCCTGTGTGAGGATATTAGGAGTGGAGTAGCTTTTTGTGTAGCTGTTGTTTAACAGTTGGTGAACACACAGGCGAACCACTATAAAGCCTTGTGTTGTGGTTGATTGTTTTATTCTTCTAATCTTTAATTAATTTTTGTGCGATGTATGTATGGTGGTGAATGTTGTAATTATTTAATTCAAGCTTTGTGAGAATGTTGTAATAGCTTAGAATTTATTTTCTGCTATTCCTTTATAAGCTTGATTTTCAATTTCATTTGAAAGTTGTTCCAGCAAGGTTGCCCTGCCATTTTTATGGTGTATGGCTGTCCCTAGAACAATACATTTTTAATTACAAGTTATTTCAATTCAGTTTATATTTATTATTATATTCCTCTTCGGTTTGAAACTTGATACAAAGATCTTTCTAGAAATAAGGTTGTCCTACCATAAACTCTGTTTTTGGTGTAAGGTTGTCCTTAGAACAACGTTTGTATCAACCTCTCAAGATCTGAATTTTGAGGTTATTTTAATTTACTGCATTGTGATTTACTTTGGCTATCATATTTATTTTAATTCCGCTGTTATAAGTTTTAATTTGGCACTGTCCTATTCACCCCCCCTCTAGGACATATAGCTTGGCCTTTTCAATGGTCAAGCCCACATGGTGACCGCAACAGCCTAAGATCATCGCTATCGGACTTTCTACGCGCGGTCCAGGTCTGATCCAGAACTTTCAAAAATTTTCCAGAACAACTAGATTTAGCGATGGATCCCAGATTTCAGAGTAACATAGTGCTAACTAATCTACAAGTTTTGAATCATGCAGATACAATTTAAAGTGATTGATGCAGATTTCACAAGCAATCGAGTATAGCGCTAATTACCCTAAAAACAACTACTTAAGGAAAGATTAGCACAAAATTTCCAGGGTCATTACAAGTACATACTCGACCGGTCGTGCCACGACTGGTCGAGTGTGTACTCGACTGGTCGTACAACCTCAAAAATGTCCATTTTTCAGTAATTTTTATTTTAAAAATTTTTTTAAAATAAACACATGCAATATAGTATAAGCAAACACAATTAACTTAGATCACATTACACATATCAATATCTAATTTTAATTTAGCAAACCTGTTTCTGTCAAGTGGTTTTGTGAAAATGTTTGCAAGTTGATTTTCTGTTTGAACATAATCCAATGAAATAATCTTATCTTCCACTAATTTACGAACATAATGATATCTAATGTCAATATGCTTAGTTCGTGAATGCTAGATTGGATTTTTAGAAGTGTTGATTGTGCTAGAATTATCACAATATAGAACTATAGAATCTTACACAAATTCATAATCATTTAACATCCTTTTCATCCACACAAGCTGAGTGCATGCATTACCGGATGAATATACTCAGCCTTAGCTGTGGAAAGTGATACAGAACTCTATTTCTTACTATGCCATGAAATAAGATAGTTCCCAATATAAAAACATCTACTGCTAATAGACCTGCAGTCATCAATATTACCAGCCCCATCAGCATCTGTATAACCGGCTAATTAAACATTAGTATCATGGGGATACCAAAGACCAAGATTGGTCGTACTTATGACATATCTCAAGATACGCTTAACAACAATTAAGTGGAATTCTTTAGGGTCAAATTGATATCTAGCACAGATTCCTACGCTGAATGCAATATCAGGTCGACTCGTAGTTAAATATAAATAAACTACCTATCATACTGCGATGCAACTTAGGATCTATCCTTTTACCTGTTGAATCCTTAGAGAGCTTAAGTGTCGTACTCATAGGAGTAACGAAATTTTTACCGCTCTCGAATCCAAACTTTTTCACCAAGTTTAGAGTATACTTGATTTGAGAAATGAAAATTTCACCTTCAAGCTATTTCACTTGCAGACCTAAAAAATAATTCAGTTCTCTAACCATGCTTATTTCAAACTTGGATGTCATCAAATTTGTAAACTCAACAAACATGTTAGAACAAGTAGATCCATAGATAATGTCATCAACATATATATATACTATCAGTATGTGATCATTGTGTTTCTTTACAAACAGGGTCTTATCAACACTTCCCATTACAAAGTTATGACTTAGTAAAAACTTAGTCAATTTCTAGTACCATGCCCTGGGAGCTTGTTTTAGTCCATAGAGTGCCTTTTTCAGGTGATAAACATGATCAGTATGTTTAGGGTCTTCAAAATCAGTAGGTTGTTATACATATACTTCTTCATGTAGATCACCGTTCAAAGCACTCTTAAACATCCATTTGATAGATTTTGAAATTTTTGTTACAAGCAATAGATATGAATAGTCTAATAAATTCAAGACGAGCTACTGGGGCAAAGGTTTCATCATAATCGATGCCTTCTATCTGAGTGTACCCTTGTACAACCAGTCTAACCTTATTTCTTATAATATTACCTAGTTCATCAGACTTATTTTTAAAGATCCATTTAGTTCCAATAATATGTTTATCATTAGGTCTAGGAACTAAGTTCCATACATCATTCCTTATAAATTGATTAAGTTCATCTTGCATAGCCATTATCCAGTTTTCATCAGCAAGCGCTTCTTTTATGTTGGTCTGCTGTAAAGCACACATAATTGTAAATATTTTCTAATTGTTTACGAGTGTGCACACCAGTGAGAGGATTCTCGAGAATTTGATCAGTTGGATGGTTTTTAACTGACCGCAGTTCAGTGTCATTTTGACTAGATGAAGAGTCTAGTTTATCAAATAAAGAGACTTCATCATCTTCTGAACTTGAGACAGGTGTATTCAGGTGATCATCTATAACCACATTAATGGATTCCTGAATCACACCAGTCCTCTTGTTGAGAACACGATACACTCTACTATTTACTGCATATCCTAGGAAAATACCCTCGTCACTTTTAGTATCAAATTTTCCCAAATTTTCCCGATCACGTAGAATATAGCATTTGTTTCCAAAAACTCGAAAGTATCTGACTATTGGTTTCTTATTGAGCCACAGTTCATATGTAGTCTTATTATTTGACTTTATAGTATAAACACGGTTAATAATATAACAAGTCATGTTCAATGCTTCAGCCCAAAGATTTTTAGGAAGTTTCATGCTGTTTAACATTACATTAGTCATTTCTTGAAGCACGCAATTTTCTCTTTCAACAACCCCATTCTGTTCAGGTGTCTTAGGAGCAGAAAATTCATGCAATATACCATGATGCTATAGAACTTCTCAAAACTACTATTTTCAAATTCAAAACCATGATCACTATGGATTTTAGAGACATGTGATTCCTTCTCAATTTGGATATGCTTGAGTACCCTTTTCACTTCATCGAGAGTTTCAGATTTCTCTCTCATGAAAACTACCCATATATACCAGGTAAAGTCATCTACTATTAACAGAATATATTTCTTACTGCCTCGACTCTCCGTTCTAGTCGGTCCAACGAGATCCATGTGAAGGAGTTCAAGGGGTTTGGATGTGGCACTGGAATTCACTTTCTTGTGAGCACTCCTAGTTTGTTTTCCAATCTGACATTCGCCACAAATTTTATCCATTTTCTTTAACTTGGATAGACCTCTTACTACTTCACCTTTGCTCAATCTATAAAGATTACGGTAGTGTACATGTCATAGGCATTTATGCCATAATTCAGCTTCATTGGTTTGGACCATGTAACACGATAACTTAGACGAGCTTGAATCACTGACTATATAACAGTTCTCAGATGTTCTGCAACCAGTTAATATCATAAAACCATTCTCATTAGAAATCTCACACCTTTGGTTGGTGAATTTGACGCTATATTTATTATCAAAAATTTGAAAAATGGTTAAGAGATTATGCTTAAGGCCCTCTACAAACAAAACATTCTCAAATGGATGAAGATTAAAGAGTTGAACTGTACCTTGGTCAATAATCTGCAGTTGCTACCATTACCAAATGTGATTGAGCCATCAGTCATATCTTTAAGGTTAGTGAACAAATCTTTGTCACCTATCATGTATCTAGAACAACCACTGTCTAAGTACCACTTTGATTGACTCGAAGCCTTAAAAGCGGTGTGGGAAACCAGACAAGCAACCTTAGGGACCCATTTCATTACTGTTTTGGGTTTTGGAGCATAGTTGGTTTTTCTATGCTTGTAGTTGTTATATATTCTATCATTCGAATTAGATTTTAAAAGCTCTTTTAGTAAATCAACAATTTTCTCAACTAAGGGGTTATGATTCTGATTTCTATAATTGATATGGTTACTCTTAGGTTTCATAGCCTGAAAAGTTTTAGGATTTTTTAAACTATTTTGATTCAGACTTTTCCTTTTTGAGTTAGGGGACTCCCCTTTGACAAACTTAGGTGGAGTGGACTTACTTCTAGGAGGTGTATTCTTATCGTAGCCCAGACCAGATCTATCGCCACATTTCCTTTATCTAGTTAGCAGTCTTTCTAGTTTAGGAACACCCTGGGCATACCTCCAAGTATCCTTCAAACTCAAGGGAGAAGAGACTTCTAGTTTTAGTTTTTCATTTTCTGATTTAAGGCTTTCAACTTGGGATGTTTTGAAATCTAAATCACAATTAGCTTTTTCAAAACAATCAGAAAATTGTAATTTTTCTAAAACTAAGTTATCAAAATCTTCTTTTAACTTTAATAACTTTTCTTCTTAAAGTTTTAGTTTTATAGCTATCTTGCAACTTTCCTTGTATAGGGCATTATAAGCATCTTGTAAATCATCATCATTTTCAGGGTCGCTCAGATTATCATCATAAGTTGAATTACAACTGTCTGAGGAAGTGACTCTGGTTAAAGTCATTAAGGCTTTAACCTCATTAGTAGACTCGGGTTCAGAATCATCTAACTTAGAAAAAGCTTCAAAGAAAGATGACTCATCTCATATGGCCAACATGCCTTTCTTCTTATGTTTGTCCCTTTTTGGACATATGTTTGTCAGATGCCCGTATTCATGGCAGTTGAAACATTAGTTGTCTTTAATAGATTTCCAAGTTTTAAATCTAGTCCTTTTCTTTTTAGAAGGTTTTTGAAAATCTACCCTCTTTTTTCTTTTAAAAATGTTATAAAACTTCTTGGCTAATAGTGTCATATCATCTTCAAAATTTTCACAATCAAAATTACTACCTTTATCATGAGAAATATGTTTAGAAGACTTAAGGGCTATGGACTTACCTTTATGAGCATTAAAATTTAACTCGTAGGTTTGTAAAGAACCAACAAGCTCTTCAACCCTCATATTATCTGTATCACGAAGTTCCTGAATGGCAGCAAAATATCTTTGCATAGACTTTACTTTCTGGGATACTATCACCAAGACCCCACATAGAGTGACTATGTCATTTAACTTAGTGTAGAAGTCCATGAAAGTTTCACTTTCTTCTATATGTATCTTCTCAAACCGAGTGGTGAGGATTTGAAGTTTAGATTTCTTGACAATAGTCATACCCTCGTATGTCATTTCTAGAATGTCACAGGCTTGCTTTGCAATATCACAAGATATAATTCTTTTAAATTCATCCGGTGATAGTGCGCAAGTGATTGCATTTAAAGTCTTTGCATTGGCACTACTATCATTTTTCTGATGTGTGGTCCATGAAAAATAAGGTGTAACTTTAATATATTTAGTTCCATCAATGCTTAGAACTTCAGTTGTGGGTGGGTTTCATCTAGTCACTATGGCTTGCCACACGCTCTCATCTATGGACCTTAAAAAGATCCTCATCCTGGCTTTCCAATAAGCATAATTGGAGCCATCAAAAGGTAGAGGCCTAGTAATTGAGAAGCTATCAAAATTTGACATCTTATAAGCTCAGATCGGTTAGCTCAAGAAATGAATCCAAATAATAAAACGAGCTATTAGGCTTTGATACCACTTGAAAAGGCCGAGCTAAACATCTTAGAGGGGGTGAATAGGACTATGCCAAATTAAAAATAAATGCAAAATATAAAGATAGATAGCACAATCAAATAATAAAGAAGCACAAGTAAATAGCAACCTCAAATGTAATAGTCTTGAGAGGTTGATAAAAACTTAGTTCTAAGGATAACCTAACACCAAAAACCAAAGGCTTATGGCAGGACAACCATACTAGAACATTTAAGTATCAAAAACCCAAACAAATAAAGAGGCAAAGGAAATAAACTAAGTTATTACAACATTTACCACAAGTGCATAAAATAAATTACACCTTTCACCACAAATGCTCAAAGTAAATTACAACATTCACACAAATAAGCACATTCAATCATCCACCACATCTCCAAGAATTATACTGGTTCATTTGTGTGTACACCAACTATTAAAAAAACAGCAACACAACTACTCTACTCCCAATATCCATACCCACGGGATATTGGCTTTCATTATGAAAAAGGTTTTCTAAGGGTCACCTTAAAAGCTTCACAATTGTGTCTTTAGATGGGCTTACACAATTACAAAAACCCCACACTCTGAGATTTTATGGATTACCTCAGACAAAACCAAAAATGAGATTTTTCTGGCACAACCTCACAAACCAAAAAAGATATACAAAATGTAAATGATACTTATCCAGAAATTCTCCTTCTAAAGAAGCCCAGTAGAACCAATCCAATGTAGATGAAGATGTTCAATGTCCAATCTCACAAATGAAAGGTTCTAAATCTAAATAATTTTTAGATTAATTCAGCCTAGGCTAGCTTGATTTCATTTTGATCTCAAAGAGGGTAAAATCACAATTCCCTTCTTTAAAGAAATAGAGTTGAATGGAGATCACAAAATCAAATACAAAAAGTTATTTAAAAGAATTTAAAATGAACACAATATAGCTTAAGAATTGCAGGAACTTCTCTCAGAGTAATAGTTTGATATCGCTTGGAATGAATGAAAAACTCTGAGATTCGTCCTCTATTTATAGGTGAAAATAATGTTCACTCAACTGGTCTAAGAGTCAGTTCGACTGGTTGAAGGACCAACCAAATTTTAAAATTTGTGGCGTGATAAGATAAGGTTGTTACTCAACTGGTCGAGTGGTTTGCTCGGCTGGTCGAGTGGCCTGCTTGACTAGTTGAGCAATGCACTCGACTGGTCAAGTGGGACCAAAAAACCTTACTGGACTTTGAGTCGAGCCTACACAACTGGTCAAGCACTGTTCACTCGATTGGCCGAGCAGTCTCCAAGATTGGTCGAGGGTCCAACAGAAAATTTTAAAAATTCACAACAAACCTTGGACTGGTCGAAAAACTCTTACACTAGTCAAACCAAAGCTTAGATGTAAGGCCCGTATCCTAGTCTGTACTGTTCCGTCGACTCCCACGATCCTTTCCGATGAATTTTGGCAACCCGCGACCTATAATCGATATTTGCACGTGACCCTAAGTCGTATCCCATAGATTTAAGTCGGCTCGACCCGAGACTTGTACCATTGCAACCGCACCATCGTTGCGATTTCGACGCCACGTATTACGCGTCAAGGCGATACCCAAGCCTGGAGATGTGGGCCCGCGTTCAATTCGAGGAAAACAACGCACGTTTGCAATCCCAAGAGAATCTCTACAACATGTCCCATCAATCAAAAAACCAATCAAAGTACACAACCCATGCTTTCTTTCTCCCCAAGTCAAGCAAGCACTAAGTCAACTCTCAAGTCAAGTACACTATCACCTCACATCCATCACCTCTCTCTTACAACCACCCATTCTCTCTCATTCTCTTCACATTTTCCAAGCAACTAAGCAAAGAAAGAGTGGTGGACGTCCAAGCTTTTCCATGAGAAAAGAGTGAGTTGTGTGGCCCACTTCCCACCCCAAAATCCTTCATCCTAGCCATTCATCTCTCATCACCTTCCATCAAAGTGAGACATACGGAGATCGGCGTTCCATTGGACCAAGAAGATCGAACGATGGGTGCTTTTATAAGCCTAGATTTCATATTTTTATGATGGGTCAAGTGAGGCCTACCGATTGATGGTATGGATCTCACTTTTGACCCTAGATGTGGCCGATGGCCCACTATGATTCACATGATCATTCCATGATGGGGCCAATCTCCATGGACCCCATCAGGATGTTTACTTTCTAAGTTTGAAAGAAGTCATCTAGACCTTCCATTTTGGTGGAGAAGGAATCTCCACCGCTGATTTTTGATTTGGTGAGCCCACATATATTGGGACTCACTTGATGTATGATTGCATGCATGGAAGGGAGGGCCCATAGTGTCGGGGTCCCTCCATCGCACGTGTCCCTTTCTCTCTCTCTCTCTTACTCTCCTTTTCATTTTTGTGTGATGATGTGGCTGTGTGGCCCACCCGGATGTACCCCACCTTGATGTATGTCTTATCTAACCGTCCAAGCCATGTGGACCCTACCCTTTGTGATGGGAAAACACAAGTATCAAGTTGATCCAATCAAGTGGGCCACGTCCATGTGGGACCCATCAGCCATGGTCCCCACACGTGGGTCCCACCCTATATATGTGTTACCCAAACCGTCCAGCGTCCAAGGACGCTGGACGTGGCTACACAGTGAAGTTTGAACTGACGATGTGATGTACTAACAACAAGCCTTTTTGGGTGGGCTGCTCATGCAGAACCCACCTTGATGTATGAATTCAATCCATGCCATCCATCCCATTTCCCAAATCATTTTAGGCGTTGAGCCGAAAAATGAAGCCAATCCAACTATCTGGCAGGCCATAGCATAGAAAACAATGTTTTCTACCATTGAAATCAACCTAATGTTTCTACACACCAAAATACTTTGAATATTGGGCTTGATGGGTCTGTCTTGAGCCATGAAAACCAATGGCTGGGTTGGATTCCCCTGATGTGGGTCCCACCTATGAAAAACCTCAAGAAAACATAAAAAATTAAAAAAATAAAAAATATGAGAGAGAGGACGTAGCAGCATCCTGCACTGTGGCCACGTGAACAGGCCAGGGACGTGGGTCCCAGCCATGAGCCCCACCGTGATGTGTGTGGAGCATCAACACCTTGCATTAGGTGGGCCCCCTTAGGGCAGCGGGCCACCCCAAAAATCAGCCGTGTACATAACTCAGGTGGCCCACATCATAGGAAACAGTGGGATTGAACGTCTGCCATTGAAACCCTTTGGGGTTGTCACGGAAGTTTTGAATCATTTTGAAATTTGTTTTTCCTCTCCATCAGGGTCTGTGTGACCTTATTAACAGCTTGGATGGCAAGTAAACGTTATGGTGGGCCCCACGTGGGAGCCACTGATGTATGTATTGTATCTCACACCGTCCCACGCATGGGAGTGGGATGGCTAGTGTACCTCACTCCAGCTGTAGCGGCTGCAGTGGCATCACCAAGTTCCATGGGTCCCACCTGTTTCATCCATGACGTCCATCTATATGGGACCCACCATGATGCATGTGTTGCATCCAAACCTTCCACCATTTGGCAAGCTTGTCTTATGGCTTGAGGCCAAAAGGAGACAGATTTACTTATCTGGTGGGCCACTGATAACAATGGTGGGTTGAACGTCTACCATTGAAACTCCTCTAGCCCAGAGGTTTTAAATAAGCATAAAATTTATTTATTTATTCTTATTAGGTCTGTGTGACCTTATCAACTATTGGATGGAAAAATAAATGTTATAGTGGACCTTGAGGATTTTAATGGTGGAAATCATTGTCACCACTATTATCTGGAGTGCGGTCCAGATGATCTTTCGATACGATTCATTCCTTGTGAAATGCGAATGATCTCTACATGGGTTATGACCCATTACAATATATATAAGGCCCATTGATTAGGCCCATTTGATAAGGCCTGATGAGATATACAAGGCCCATTGTTGGGGCCCACCTTAATGTATATAAGGCCATGTGATGAGGCCCATCTTGATGTTTTTATGGCCCATCTGTTGAGGCCCACCTTGATATATATGAGGCCCATGTTATGCGGCTCATTTGATGTATCTAAGGCCCATGGATTGAGGCCCAATGTGATGTACATAAGGCCCATTGAAATGTGTGATTCCACCATGGTTTATGTAATGATGTTTATGGTGGGCCATGCCTTAGGGAGCAATGATGGTTTGACGTCCACATTGTAAGAATAATGTTGGTTAAATTTCTGCATTATAACTCTCCTTAGGGACCATTGATAGGCCCATACTTGTTGTGTGTAGACCGTCTAGGCTCATCCTCGTTGTAAGATAGTTCATCACCATATAACATGCTTAGTATAACTCCATGACTCATGCCCATACGCATCATATGTTTACTTGATATGAGTAGTGACTGATCATAGCATATGCCATTGGGCAGACTATTTATGAGACTCACTAATACGATTTACCTACATGAGCGCGCGGTACGCGCAAGATTGCTACATGACTAGAGGGTATGACTCATGCATCTCACATTTTCAAAGTATGGTTATTATTTGCCCTAGCATCATCAGGGTTGTGGCCTCCATAAGCACATCATGGATGACGGAATTTAAACACTGAAAATGCTTGATTCTAGCACTGTGGGCACATAAAATGTCCTTGGTGAAAGTCCTATAACCTCCTTAGTACTAGGAGATACTCTAACGCCGAGACCAAGTGAAAAACATGAGCGTCGATGCCTTTACTATTAGGCCACGACTCTCACTGTATCTTAGTCGGTTGGGAGGGGTTGTGGCCTTACCCGCTTGAGTGACAGGGCAATAGCTAGGCTGAGTCTGATCAACTCGTAAATAGGTCCGCTACCGTTGTGCCTTGTTGGTGCTGGCTGTCCACAGGCAAGTAGTGAGGTCTCTTACGCTCGCTGGGCCGTGCAGCTTGGAGAGCAGTAGTTAACAGGTAGTGTATTTGACCCCGGTGATTCCCCAGAGAGGAACAGTACTGATATGTGGACTTAATATGAGGACTGACATGATATTATGACACCCCGTCACTGTTGCACATGTGGGCGGACGCTGATGTGGGTGGGGCTGAGGCCTGGGTGAGCTACCACACTGGGCGAGCTACCAGTGGTTGGCAGACTATTGTGCTAGTAGGCTACTGAGCAAGAGTTGCATACTCATTCATTCATCCATTCACTATCCACTCAGGCTGGTGGTGCGTAACTATTTGTCATGTGTACCTTCGCAATGGCCAGAATTTCGGTTGGGGTGCGCGACTAACCTGAGATCAGGAGTTTACCACATTGTGTTTGACTATCCAAATTTAGGTATGGGACGGGTTTGGATAGAATTCCCTTGTGATTGACCCCATAGCCTGCGATACTACATACTATCATCTCGACTTCACTCCAGCTTGGTCATTTCATTCGCATCACATATTGCATTTCATCCACGGCATATAGCATTTTGGATTGCTACGTTTCTACACTTATATGGCTTAGACGGACTTGGCAGGATCTGCATATTGCATTGCATCCGCAACATTTGATATTTAGCTCATTATGATCTGCATTGCATACTCTGATATTATATGACTCATGGACTTACCAGTATATTTTCGCTTACTCTGATATCGTATGATTCATGATCTTGTCAATATTTCCACTTACTCTGATATCGTATGATTCATGATCTTACCTGTATTTTTGACATTGTATGATTGTGACGTTGTATTTGTGTGTTTGGCACTTACCTTATGCACACACTTGCACCACCCTCTAAGCTTTTTATAAGCTTATGCACGATAGATGCGTGTAGGTGGCATTAGGTTGCAGCAGCGTTGAGCATAGAGCATGTAGCGGTCTTCTGGAGCTTTAATTTTTGATATATGTATTTCCCCTTCAGCACTATATTCAAATGTTTATATTAGTGGATATGTGATGATGATGTTGCCTTTGTGATTTGGGTGAACTTGTAGTTATGCTTATTACGAGACAAATGTACGTTAGAAAATCTTCCTTGTAAGATCCTAGGATCAGAATCCAGCGTATGTGCGCTGTGAGCCGAGAATGGGGTACTACGGAGGCTGTCGGCACCGGATTCAGCGATCGAAAATTTTGTGAGCCCGATTTTCAGATTTGGGGTGTGACATTGGACTAGTCGAACAAAGACTAGGACTGGTCGAGGAAATGACCTATAAACATATGAAATGACCCACATAACATATGCAATGAATGTGACCTAACATATGGTCAATCTAGGGTCATCCATACCTTGTTTGTGAGTTTGAACAATTAAAACATCGTTCTCTCTACAAATGCACACACTTGAAATACTTAAAGCTTGTCTTTAAATCTTGAACTTGAGCTTGAGTAAAGACTTGAGTTCTTGAGTCTTTAATGTACTCATCTTGAAGATTATACTTGAACTTGAGCCTTAAAGTAGTACTTGTACTTGAGCTTGAAATCTTGAACTTCGACAACACTTCTTCAACTTAAATACATAGAGAAGTTCAATGAAGACTTGGACAACTTTAAAATGCATGAAGTTGATCTAATCATCTCATCAAAACATGATACAGATTTCAAATGATTTGGCACAATAAAATTTGACAACTCTGCATGCTAAATATGCAATATAGCATTTACAATCTTGCCAGAAGATCTGGCACAAAGACAGCAAATCGAGTAGAGAGCGAGTAAATTTATCATATGTAGTGAAGTATTGTATAAGAAATCCTACAATGGGATATTGCTACATTATCTAAATGAACAAGAAGCAAACCAAATGTTGCAAGAAGCTCATTCTGGGGATTGCAGAGCACATCAAGCTGGTCGGAATCTATTCCATCGAATGGGGTATTACTGGCCCACAATGTTCAAAGATGCAATAGACTACGCAAAGTGATGCCATGAATGTCAAATCCACGGAGATGTTATGCATGTGCTTCCTGAAGAACTCCATCAAACAGTCACTTCTTGGCCTTTTTCAGGTTGGGGACTCGATGTTATTGGTCCAATAAATCCACCTTCATCCAAAAGGAAACAATATATTCTGGCAGCAACGATAATTTCTCTAAGTGGGCATAAGCGATCGCATTATGCGATGTCAAGGAAAAAGACGTGGTCAATTTTATTCGGCAAGTGATAATATATCAACATGGTATCCCGAAGAAAATCATTACTGACAATGGCACCCCTTTTAAGAATAGAGGCATGGAAAAGCTATGTCAAAAGTTCAGTATCCACCATTCATTTTCAGCACCTTACTATCCACTAGCCAATGGATTAGTAGAGGCATTTAATAAAATGATTGTGAAAATACGAAAGAAGACGGTGACTAGAAACAAGCATGATTGGGAAGAAAGGTTACAAGAAGCATTATGGGCTTACAAGACTACCCACTGAACAGCAGCAAGAGCAACACCATATTCATTGGTTTACGCATAGAGGCGGTCATCACGATTGAAACACAGGTCATGTCACTTAGAGTGGCAGTGCATCAGTCAATTACAGATGATGAAAATGCAAAAACAAGGTTAAAAGAAATGGACGTACTCGATGAGAAGCGCCTGGAAGCTTAGCAACAGTTATAGTTATATCAAGGAAGAATATCGGCTGCCTTTGATAAACGAGTCAAGTATCGCTCTTTCAAGAAAGGTAACATGGTGATAATGTTGAAAAGACTGATAGTGGTCACCCAGAAGATGGGGCAAGTTTGAACCTAAATGGGACGGACCATACATCATAAAAGAAGTATATTCCAATGGAGCATACAAAGTGGTGGATCAAGATGGATAGGGTATCAGTATACCAGTCAATGCTCTCTTCATCAAGAATATCATCCCTAAAGATAGTTACAGTTTTGATCCAGAAGATTATCAGTATAATGCTTCTATATCAAAAGGGGGCAAGAATAAGTGAAGCCATGTATTCTTCTTCAGATAATTGAATAAGAGAAGGAATTCCAAGCATATCAACTTATCATTATCATTTAAGGCAGCTTAGCCAAGCCTATAAGGCCAACTATGCATAAGGCCTATCATTATTAAAATTCGGGCAGCAATGAGAAGTCAATGGCCCTAAAAAGCCCTCCTAGGCCATCATATGCATACCTATGCTGGCAGCGGATGAAGCCAATGACCAAGAGCCCTAAAAGGCCAAGAAGTCCTAAAACGGCCAGTCACGCGTAACACTAATGTCGTCTGTATAGCTTTCTAATAGTGTCACAGGGGATGGATGAAAGTGTCCTCCCATGAATGGGTCCAACCTTACAAATAAAGAAAACATGGGTTGCATGTGTGCTCTTTGGCCATGTCCATAAATCAGTCAACCATGCATAAGACCCCCCAGATCTCACTCATGAGGAAGGGCTTAAACCTACTCATTGATGGACTAGCGGCCTTGGATTTGGTACCCCAAAGATAGCCTTGTGAGCCTCGTGAACTCTAGAGAGTTATTGCGGCCAACCCCGCGTGTAAATCCAATCGAGTTCACGGCCCCAGTAGCTTTATTGAGCCCCTCTGATGGAACGTGGTTTGTGAACTCACCAGCTGGTGAAAAGTCCAGCGAACTCATAAGAGTTACAGAGGCCATCACATGAGACCTGACTCCAATAACTTAAGAGTCTAAAAAAGTATGCTGCTCCAACTACTCAAGAGCTTAAACTGTGTGTGGCTATCTAACTAAATTGAAACTTAGTTCCGCCAATCAAGACAAGATCATATAGGGAACCCCCTACTAACAATCATAATAAAATATAATAAAACACAATGCACCAATCAAATAATTGCATGGACACATGTCTGGAAGAAAGTTATAAAAAAAAAAGGGGAGAAAAGAAAATAAAAGAAAATTCAAAAGAGACATTTATCCTCAAAATATCATAATGTATTAATGTCTTACAATTCAAAAGAGTACAAATGATGATAAAAGAAAATAAGGCAAAAACTTTGTAATTCTTTTGCTATGCCTAGCACTGCTAGGTATTTCTATAAATTCTCTTTAAGATGTATTTGAGCAACAACATGTTCCGATTTACCTTCAGAAATGATTCTAGTATGATCTGGAATGCCAACTAATTTCCTTTCCAGCAAGGCAATTAGTTCTTCATTCTATGCTATTTCTGACCACTTAGCATCAGCAGAATGAAGACTGGATTGCATCTTTTCCTTTATCTTCTTTATGTTCAGATCTTCTTCCAAATCCTTTATCTCCAGCTGGACAATCTCTTGCTTCAAAAGAGTAATCCGGCTCTGAATGAATATCTTATTATCAGTAGAAGCCTTCAATTACTCTTAAAAGGATAAATGCTCCTGATCATGCCTAGAGATGATTGAGGTGATCTGGGAAGCTTTCTCTCTAGAAGATACTAGTCTTCCAAACTCCAAAACTTCTAGTGAGACAACTATACTTTCAGCCAACTTTAAAGAAATTATGGAATATCAAATCTTGAAAGAGCATCGCATACAGGGGAGATGTTGATCTTATTATCAGTAACAGCAGCTAGATCCAACCACTGTTCAGGATCTTTAAACATCTCGACAGCTGCTGACATAGAGTTCCTCATTAACGTCAGCTTGTATGCAGGAACCTTCTCAAAAGATAATATATATGATACAGTAGCAATGGAGCTAGAGCTAGCTGTGCCACTTTGAGGCAAATTTCTTGTCATATAATAAAAAGGAAAGGGTTATAGTAAGAATCACAAGGGCAAGAAATATAAAAGCATAAATAAAGAAAGGAATATACCTTCTGCCAGGACTTGAGCAACAGGAGATTGCATATCCCTGATAGAGGAAGGACCAGATCCTATCATCTCAGCAAAAGAAGGTGCTCTGGCCTTAGTACTTGAGTCTATGGTCATCGAAGTGGTAAATCGGTTGGCTCCACCGAAAAGACAATTTCACGAGCCACCGCCTTTGATGCCATCAAGGGAGCCAAGGAAACTCTCGGCGAGACCATTGGTGTAAAGATCCGTAAGAGAAGTATCTTCTGTCCTAGTGTTGAAAATGTGAGTACCTGAAATAAAGAATATAATAGTAATAATAAGATAACTATCATAAAATATATATATGTATATATAAGACTGCAAAAGTTCCTTACTCGGTGAATATAAATATTCTCCATAATCTAGAGGCTCCTCCTCTTCCTCTATGACTGTCGAAGTTTTTATAGGGATGATAATATCTTCTTGAGCTTCATGGGCTAGTGAAGGATGTTCTTCACCAGTAAGGATGCCTTTCGTAACAACATCATCCTCACCATCGATATCAACATCATCATCTTCATCTTCCCCTTTGGTATCATATTCAGCAGAATCAATGCCTTTAGACGAAGAAGCTTGAGAACTCTCTTCTTCCAATTCTCCTTCTTCTACTTCTTCAATCATAATTTGCTTCCCTTATAAAGAAAGAATTCTACTACTTTCAAGTTGAGAATCTTTATTAACCAAGATCGGAGAAGCTAGAACAACCATCCCTTCCTGAGGTGAGGGGGGAGAAGCTTGAGAGCATGTCTGAGACCTTGTCATCGGTGAAGATGGACTAGGAAGGACAATTTGGGGGGCAGGAGGAGCCAATTGATCTTGAGGTTCAGTAACATTTTCTTGAACTGGAGAAGGAGATTTTATCACCTCCTTGGTCACTCTCTCAGAACGATCCCAGGGGACCTTTTCAAACTCCATGACAACCCCATAAGTGATCCACCCTTCCAAAGTGTTATCAAGTTTGCATTCGCGAATGGGATTGTCCGAGGATATCTTGACGCAAAGATGACCAGGAAAGGGGGCATGGCTTGTCTTTGATATAAAGCCTATCCCTTCTCCAATTATACGGCCCCTGAGTCTTGGTGGCGAAATCCAGATGGGTTCATTTATAGGTAAGCATCTGTTAACTAAATATGACTGATGAGCCCACCATCTCATGTGACTGTATGAAGCACGAGGAACGTGATTGCAGCCCGAGATAATAAAAGTGGATCTAACGCGACCACCCAAAAGTTGCTTCCATATCATCGCCCAATTATAAAGGTCGGTCCCATAGCTCCGCATTCTCTTAGTCACCAACTCGCGGTCCTCTAGAATGGTTTGGTCAAAACCAAATTGATGAGCAAAGCAGCTCGGATAATATGGATCCCTCAAAAATTCCACTCCCTCTCTCAGCGGGAGACTATAAGATCGAATCGACAGGTAAAACGCACTTTCCCCTGAGGTAAGTGATCTGATATCTACTTTATCTGTATCCTCTATGTAGCGATACAGGCAAAAATGGAAGTAGTTGATATTATCATCAAAACGAATCGCGTCAACAACCCATTCGTATGGTCTTTTCGGCATCGTTCTCCTCTGAAAAAACTAAAGTGGGATATAGGAGGGATGGATTCATCTTTACATTCTTCCATTATAAAAATTCATCAATTACAACATTCATCCATAACAACAGTCATTCATTCCAACATTCATCACATTCATCCATTACAACATTCTTTAATTACAAAAATTCATCCATTTCAACATTCATCATCACATTTCAACATTCATCACATTCATCCATTACAACATTCTTCAATTATAAAAATTCATCCATTCCAACATTCATCACATTCATCCATTATAATATTCTTCCATTACAAAAATTTATTTATTATAATATTCTTCCATACCTTCCTTTTCACAAAATCTCACCATTTATACCCAACCAAATAAAAAAATGACTATAAAGGCAACCACCACACCTCTTCCTTTTTATAAACTCACACAATTAATACCCACCAACAAAAAACAAACACAACATGCAAAAGAACCCACCTTTGGGTGTCATAACTTTTGCGTCGGAGATTGTGGCCCGAGAACTTCAAAAAAAAAACCCTATTTTTTGCACAAGGAGCTTCGACAAAAGTTGGCCAAAGTTTTTCAACATCACTAGGGAGTGTAATGTTCATCCATAAAACAACCAACCATCGAAGAGGCTTCAACTCTTTGTGTGGTCCCCTCCTATGAAAAAAATGAAGAAGAAAGATGAAAAGGCCAAACGGCCTTCTCATGTAAGGGCCCCCACCTTTTGAACCCACATTAGACCCTATGCGGAGCCCACTGGATTGTCTTGGAGCAAATCCAACCCGTCCACATGAAAAGGATTTTAATTTCATGCCATTGGCCCAAGTTTGAGGTAAAACTCATCATGGATGGACCACACCAAAGGAAATAGTTACAAATTAACACATAATGCTAATGCATTTATAGGCCACAGACAAGTTCAATTTTTGTAAAAGTCCAATTCAAGTGAACAAATTATATTAGCCAGTGGGTGGGCACATTCCTTGATTTAGTGGGACTCACATCCTCTTTTAAAAAGGCCCTTTCAACTTCTGAGACAAGCTACCGTCGTGCAAGGGGGATGGCTAGCAAAGGGGCATATTCATCATTTGAAAAGCAAAAGGTGCTCCCATGGCTAGAAAAAGATACGTTTAGAGAGGGGGTGCTAAACCCTTAATTACATCATAACCTCAAGACTATTGTACTAAATCTCCAAGGTTTTAAGTTGGAACCCACCCTATTTCCTTGATGAGTGCAAACATTTAAGCATGTTTTTAAAATTTTTATTAGATGGATTTATTTTCCCATCTGGAAGTGAAGAAGACAAGGATAAAGCTTGTCCACTTGGCATGGACAAGTAGGGAGAGATAGGGTATCGTTGTCCATGTCTTCGTTTAGCTCGGAAGAAGAAATATATGACGTGGTGGACAAGCATCCATTACCAAATTAATTCCATTTTTCCTGAAATAAAACTTTATTAAGATTGCTTTAAGGACCATTCAAGTCTATCATATGATTTTTCTAAATTTTAACTTAGGTACCATTTGGTAAACCAAAAATAAGGTTTGAAAATTAATTTTTAAGTGTTGAAAACTCAAAATCTTGAATTTTAGTATTTTTAAGTACTAAAAAACTTCTTGATATATGAAAATAACCACTTTTTCACAAATAGACTTGGTGGCCCGTCGGAGGATTTTGAAGGTGGACATCATTGGTTCCATTGCTTTTTGTGGTGTAGTCTACTTTAGTTTTGGATCTACCTCATTTTTTGGCTCATGCCTTATAACGATATGGCAAAATGGAAGGTCAATGTGGATATAACACATACATTATGATGGGTCCCACAATAACTTTTCCAAGTGCTCCACAATTAGAGTCCTTTCAAAACTTCTAGAGAAGTCACTTACAAATGATAAAGTTATTATTTATAAAATTTTCAAGGATATTTTGGTCAAAAGTGAGCAAAATTTTGAAACAAAAGCACTTACTGTATTCATATGAATGAGGGAAAATTCAAATTAAGCACGTAATTCTTAGATTTGTCAAATGGTATGAATGATGAAAAATTACTGGAAATTGTCTATTTCAGTGATAAGTGTTGATGACCCTCCTTGGTTAACCCTCTAAAACCTACACACAAGAAAGTAAGAGGCAAAGGAGACATTAGCTAGTACAAGGGACCCTCCGATGCCTAAGTCAGGAAATTAGGTCTGTGTAGGAGGTGATCTTTCAGGAAAAGAGTCACCGATCATGTATGTGATTGAGTATTATGAATGTACCTTTCATCGTCTAAGGATCCCCTTATATAGTCAAGGGGGAAGATCATACAAGCATGAAATCTTCTCTATTTAGTAGGGAAGATAACGTTGTTGGAAGCCTTCCCTGTTTAGGACTCCTGCTATACTGCAGATCTTCCTGCACGGGTATCTAAATCTCTCAGGGATTTTCCCGAGATTACAGTCGTCCGGGATCCACAGGATTAGATCTTAGGAGAGATCTTTGGGTCGTAGGAGAGATTCTCGAACTATTCGTTCGGGACAAGGTCGAGCGACGGAGGTGCCGAATATAATGGAAGTAGTACCGAGCTATTCGACAGATTAGCATTCACCTTAGTTGAACTCCGATGGCTATTGACCTCGTCGGAGACAATGCTGACCTATGGCCGAGCTATGTCTAACCTATGGTCAGGCTGACCTATAGTCAACCTATAATCGACACGTTGTTGTGCCGATTTGTTCAATAGGTCGACTGTTTGTTAAGTGGACTTATGGCTATGCCGACCTACTTTGTGGTCGGCCTTCTTTGCGAGTAGATGTCTCGTGAGTGGTTTTAGCCCATTGGGTCCATGTTGGTTATAGAGTTGGTTCCTTTTTATAGGTCATATTATTTTTTCCCTAATAGTAAGCCCCCCTTACTTGCGAGTCAATCTTCAGAGGCTCAAAAAATAAGTTAAATGTAGATTAGGTCAGGTTATGTAGTCATAAATGCCAAGTATGGCGGCCAGCATGGGATTCGAGGCGTGTCAGTAATCATGCACGGCATAGTCAAGGTAGCGTATTGTGGCTGAAGGCCACATGGCCTGCTAGGCTACCATTTCGGTGTCAGACCAACTAGAAAATGACACGTGGCCAATTCTCAATATTAAGGTTGACTGATGCATAGGGTCACACCACGTGTCAGGACATGGTAGCCAAAGGGACGTCGTAGGAACCCGCATTGATGGGTGCACTCAAGCGTTGCCACGTGGCTCCCCTATATAAGGAAAACCTTAATGTGTTTCAAAAGGTCCGTTTTCATTTTCCCCTTCCAGTTGTCTTCCTTAACTCACAGAAGTGATTTTCGACGACTATTCTCACCAGCAGCCGAACATCATTTCTTCCTTAGTGAGCTCCATTCTTCACTCCCCCACCCCCCCCCCCCCTCCTTTCTTTTTCCTTTATCAATGACTCTCAACATCTATAAAAGTCACTACATCTGAATCTTTGAACTCATGAGAGGGGGTTTCCGGCGATGACAGTGGGGCTAGTAGCCTTCATCCCATGTTGAACCCACCGCCATCGTTAGTGATGGTGGTCGACGCCAATTTTTGGGTGTCCCAGTCATCGATGGCGATGGAGAGGTCCCCGACAGAGAGGCCAGTTAAGGTGGAACGTAGTCTGTTTGATGAAGAGGACATGGAGGATTCCTCTGGCGAGGAGGGTCAGAGAGGTCCTATAACCTCAACCCTTACTGAGGTGGACCTAACCCCGCTCAGGGTGGGGTACCACATTCCTGAGTCCATGATCCTTCGGGTTCCCTCACCGGACGAGATTCGTGATCATCCTCCGGATGGAGCAGTTATCATTTTTTAGGTCACCCTTTAGTGCGGCTTAAGGCTCCCTCTATAAGATCTAGGATACTTGCTTGCCTGAACTTGGCTCTGGGGCAGATGATCCGCAATGGGTGAAGAGCATTGATCGGTTGTGTGGTCTTATGGTCCGAGCTAGAGTAGCCTGAGCTCACCATCGAGGAGTTCCTCCATTTATACCAGTTGAAGCCGAATAAATTCCACCCTGGCTGGTATTATCTCTCTGCCTAGTAGGGGACCAGAGGAAGCCTCATCACTGACCCCCATCATCCAATAAAAATTGGAGGAACAAGTGGTTTTAGGCCTCTAGATGTTGGGAAGTGCCCAACCTGACCTTCCATCAGCACTTGGTCCCCACAATGTTTACTAAACTAGGTCGGCATTCCTCGAACATAGCTATCCCTTAGCTCTTCCTTAATTGGTCGGTCTTCGAGCGTCCTTGACTTATTTGCACATGTCTCCTATCACAGCTATTCCCAAGTATCCTTCCTTGCTGGAGGCTAGATCTCTTGCTCGAATCAGGGGGGGCAAAATCACTAGGGATGGAGGAAAGATCTTAGAGAGTACTCCTTCAACCCGAGCTTCAGCTTAAGTCGGGTTTAAACACTGCCCTTACTGGTAAGAGCTTTAGTAAGGACCTTTAGTCGACCTTTAGGACTTAGAAAATCTTCATGAAATTTTCATAACCGAGTTTCCTCTTATTGTGATGCAGAAATGCCTGAAGCTCGCCCTCTGCTGAGGCACATCTCTAAGCGCGAGGCATCGCCCCTTGATGAAGTCGCAACACCGAAGAAGAAGAAGATGAAGGCGAAGGCCTCCTCCAAAATACAAGGGGAAGGTTGGACCTTCATCTCCCATCGTGGTGGAGGTCAGGGATGAGCAGGTAAGTGAGCCTGCCCCTACGGCTGCTGAGGCAATGGTCGAGATGACCATTCGTGAGGAGGCTTCTCCTGCAGAGGCCTATGAAGCTGCCAAGGCTTCTATGGAGGCTCGACCTATGCAATCAGAAGAGACTGGCTGACCTTCTGCTGGTCCTTTCGAGGTTCGGGAAGAGGAGGAACGTCGAAGCCTCCGTGGGGCCATAGAGGAGCTCATGCCTTGGGCTGATAAGAACATGCCTAAGAAGGAGTTCCTCCATTTGTTGGACTCTTTCGGAAATGCAATCCTCGCACCTACAGCAACAAGCCTTCTTGGGGTAAGTGTGCTTCCTTGGGTAATTCATTTTCTTTATTTTATTTCACTTTGCTCATTCCCTCATTCTCTTTTTTCTTGGCGGCTTGCCCCCTACATGCTAAAGGTGCATTACGACATCCCTCAACTACAAGAGCAAATGTGCGAGAAGCTCGTGCAGAAGGAATTTGAGGCCGCATAGTCCCAAGTTACAGCTGTTGCTACGGAAGCTCGAGCATCTTCTTTAGAGGCCAAGCTGGACGCTACAAAGAAGCTTCTGGCAGAGGCTTCTGATAAGTCGGTTCGACAGGAGGCTAACCTAAAGGCGAAGCTCGAGGACGTTGGGGCAAATCTCAAGGCGAAGCTCTAGAAGATTAAAGTAGAAACCTGAGCAGTTATCTCCCTAGCTCGGGAGGATGCCATCAAGGAATACAAGTCTTCCCAGGTGCATGCGGAAGATAAAAATTCTTTATACCAACTAGGCTTCTCGAAGTGCATCCAGGAGATCAAGGAGGCCTTTCCAGAGATAAACCTCTCTGGTTTCGAAGATGCTGACTCGGGCTTCGATGCTTCTGGTGATGACGCACCTCCCGAATAGCCCCCCGAGGCTTGACGATCGGCTCCATTTTTGTAACCCCCTTTTTTGTCTTTTAATGTAGCCTGATGTAATCGAGCTCTTAGGAGTTTATCAGTAGAATATACCCTTTTGTTTTATGAAACAGTGTGTTCATTCACAAATTTTTCTAAGTAAATTGCATTCAATAAACGAGTCAGATCTGGTAGGTAGATCAGATCTTGCAAATAGGTTGACCGTAGGTCAAGTCCTATAGATAGGTCGAATGCATTAGAAATTAGACTGCACAAATCTTTATTTGCCATCCTTAATCTGTCATTTCATTCTTCAGTTTCGACTCCATCATGGTCATAGTGACATTCCTTTTGCCTATTTTATGACTGTACTGGCTACACATATGTTAGTCGATATGCCTGTTGATGAAGCACCAATCCATCATCTGATATTCAACAAAACAAATATTAATAAGATGAAGTTGGATCTGCTTCCTGAACAAGGTGGTGGTGGTGGTGGTGGTCCTGAAGAAGCTGGTGTTGACATTAATATGGATGACATTTTTGAGGAACTGGATTCTGACTCAGCAAATGATCCAGATTTTGTACCATCTGATGTTGATGCACGTCTGAGTGCATTAGAGGGTAAAGTTGAGAATGTAAATGTTAAGTTGGAAAACATGTCTGTTGCTCATGATTCGTAATTCAAGTACATGCGCAAATATCTCAGGCGCTTGAACAAAGGCATGCACCAACTTGATCCCTCTATTCCTGCTCCTTCATCAAGTTCTAGTTCTGAGTAGTTTTTATGAGACTTCTGGTCTGTAATAACTTTCTAACTTAGCACTTGGCTGATTTAGAGTTGGATTCTATTGTTATTTTATGCTGGATATTTATTCTATGTGATGCTATCACTCTTTTGCTATACTCATGTTTTATGCTTATCTCCTCATGTTTACTCTCATGAATTCCTTTATTTAGTTCTCCTTTGTCATATTGTGACAAAAAGGGGAGAATGGTTTATTCTTAATGTGATTATGAAAGGAGTAGCATTGGTTATGTTACTCAGGGGGAGTCAGGGGGAGTGTATGTTTGATCTTGTTGAATGAAACTGGTTGAATGTTGAAACTGGTTGAAACTAGTTGAATGTTGAATATTGAATATTGATTTGCATGTATTAACCAGTTGTTTTACTTTTGTTTATCTTGGTTATGTGTTTTGTCACTAATTTGACAAAGGGGGAGATTGTAAGTGCTATAGTTTATATCCCTGTCTGTTGTCAAATTTGTGGTGCCAAAATCACTGTTATGTTATATATAACTTGCATAAGTGAAGCTCTCTCAAGGATCAACATTCATGAACAAGCTAAGCTCACAAGACAAGACTCAAGCTGAAGAGTACAAGGCAGTTGGTAAAGAACTCAAGACCCTTTCAAGATTGAGCTACATGAAGATTTCAAGTTTAATCTACATCAAGACTTCAAGGCTGATACTTCAAGGTCACTTGTTCCTAATGTTTCAATGTCCATACTTCATGATTGAGGTTTGATTGACCATAGGTTGACCTTAGAAGTAGGTCATTTCGGATACATAAACCGAATGTTTATTTTACATGTGATTGGTCTGTTCTTCGACTAGTCCTAGGCCTTCTTCGACTAGTCCTAGACTTGCTTCGACCAGTCTAAGAAATTCCTCAATCAGTCGTGAGTTTGTTACAAATTCCGGATGAAATTTGTTAGGCTTCGACTAGTCCAGGAATCTGTTCGACCAGTCGTAGGAACAGTGTCGACTGCATCTTCGACCAATCGAACATCTTCGACTCGAATTCCAGCGAAGTTTTACAGGACCTACAACCAGTCGAAGGAGACCTACGACCAGTCGTAGGTGACCTACGACCAGTCGTAGGAGAGCTTCGACCAGTCGTAGAACGGTCAAAGCATATCCCGCCGGATTTTTCAAATATCTATTATTGCTTCGACTAGTCGAAGAGCACTCTAGACCAGTCGAAGAACCGATCTTCTCACCTATAAATAGTGCACGAATCTCAGAAGAAATCATCGAATTAATTAATCTATTCAAGCCAATCTTTGTCAAACTTCTGAGAGATAATTCTGTGCTCCATCTAAGCTAAGTGTGCTTATTTAATATTCTCTTTCCTTAGCTTTATTTAATTGATTTTGTTTCTGCTATTCCAATCTAATTTGATAAGAGGAATTGTTATTCCCTTTCTTTGGAATCAAAATCAATTAAGGCAAGCCCTATTCGGTTTAATTTAAAATCTATTAGAATTAGAACCATTGTAATCGAGTACTGGACATTGAACTTGGACATTCAATCATCTACTCTGATTTGGTTCTACCGAGCTGCTACAACGAAGGAGATAATCAGGTATTTTACATTTAATTGTAAATACCTTTCTGTTTTGGTTTCTTTCAAGATTTGCCAGAAAAATCTTGTTGTATTGGTTTTCGAGGAGAGCCAGAAAACTCGTAGTGGGGTTTTTTTAATTGTGTAAGCCCACAGACAAAGACACAATTGTAAAGGTTTTGGGTGAACTTGGGAAAACCTATTTTTAGTGAACGCTAATATCCCCTGTGTGAGGATATTAGGAGTGGAGTAGCATTTTGTGTGGCTGTTGTTTAACAGTTGGTGAACACACAGGCGAACCACTATAAACCCTTGTGTTGTGGTTGATTGATTTATTCTTCTAAATCTTTAATTATTCTTTTGTGGGATGTATGTATGGTGGTGAATGTTGTAATCATTTAATTCAAGCATTGTGAGAATTTTGTAATAGTTTAGAATTTATTTTCAGCTATTCCTTTATCAACTTGATTTTCAATTTCATTTGAAAGTTGTTCCAGCAAGGTTGCCCTGCCATTTTTATGGTGTATGGCTGTCCCTAGAACAATACATTTTTTATTACAAGTTATTTCAATTCAGTTTGTATTTAATTCTGTATTCCTCTTCGATTTGAGATTTAATACAAAGACCTTTCTAGAAATAAGGTTGTCCTACCATAAACTCTGGTTTTTGGTGTAAGGTTGTCCTTAGAATAACATTTGTATCAACCTCTCAAGATCTGAATTTTGAGCTTATTTTTCTTTTCTGCATTGTAATTTATTTTGGCTATCATTTTCTTTTTAATTCCGCTGTTATAAGTTTTTATTTGGCATTGTCCTATTCACCCCCCCTCTAGGACATATAGCTTGGCCTTTTCAAGTGGTATCAGAGCCTAATAGCTCTTTTTTAATTCTTGGATTTAATTCCTGAGCTAACGATTTAAGCTATTTAAGATGTCAAATTTTGATAGCCTTTCAGTCACTAGGCCTCCACCCTTTGATGGCTCCAACTATGCCTATTAGAAAGCCAGAATGAGGATCTTCATCAAATCAATGGATGAAAATGTGTGGCAAGCCACAGTGACTGAATGGAATCCTCCTATCATGGAAGTTACTGGGGTTGATGGTTCAAAATCAATGAAAGTCACACCATATTACCAATGGACCACCCTTCAGAAAAGTGAGAGTAGTGCAAATGCTAAAGCATTAAATGCAATTACTTGCGCACTATCACCGGATGAGTTCAAAAGAATCATTTCCTGTGATACTGCAAAGCAAGCTTGGGATATATTAGAAATGACACACGAGGGTACTACAATTGTCAAAAAATCTAAAGTCCAACTCCTCACAACCAGATTTGAAGAAATTCATACGGAGGAAAATGAAATGTTTATGGACTTTTACACTAGATTGAATGACATTGTAAACTCAATGTGGGGTCTTGGCGATAAAATCCCAGAAAGTAAAGTATGTGCAAAAATATTACGCCCACTTCCTGAACGGTTCAATTCTAAAGTAACCGCGATCCAGGAACTTCGTGATACGGATAATATGAGGGTAGAAGAACTAGTTGGTTCACTACAAACCTACGAGTTAAACTTTAAAGCTCCTAAAGGAAAATCTATCGCACTAAAATCTTCTAAATATAATTCAAAAGATGATTGATTCAGAAGATGATATGGCTCTTTTAGCTAAAAAATTTTACAAGATTTTCAAAAGCAAGAAAAGGGTTGATTTTCAAAAATCAAATGATAAAAAGAAGTTTAGACCTAAATCTAGAAAATCTTTGAAAGATAGTCATTGTTACAACTATCAAGAATATGGGCACTTAGCAAATAGATGTCCTAAAAGGGACAAACCCAAGAAGAATGGTATGTTGGCTACATGGGATGAATCATCTGATTCTGAAAGTTCTTCTGAATCAGAAGATTCTGAAACTGAGTCGGGCAATGAGGTTAAAGCTCTTATGACTCTAGCCAAATTCACATTTTCAGATAATGACTCTACAAGTGAAGAAAATCTGAATAGTGAATGTGAAAATGAAGATGATCTTCAAGACGCTTACAATGCCCTATATAAGGAAAGTTATAAAATTGCTGTCAAACTTAAACTTCAAAAAGAAAAGTTTTCTAAACTCAAAAATTGTTTTGAATCACTTGTATTAGAAAAATCACAAATTTCAGATTGTTTTGAAAAATCAAAATGCGATTTGGAATTCAAAAACTCCCTAATTATTGATTTAAAATCTGAAATTGAGAAACTTAAAACTGAAGTATCTTCTCTTCTGAGTCTAAAGGACACATGGAAATATGCCCAAGGTGATCCAAAGTTAGAAAAACTGTTATCCGGATCTAGAAAATGTGGCGATCAATCCGGGTTGGGTTATGATAAAAATTTATCTCCTAAACAAATGTATACTCCTCCTATGTTTGTTAAAGGAGAGTCCTCAAACTCAAAAGGAAAAAGTACTTATCAAGATTTTTCTAAAAATTTAAAAACTTTTCAAAAACCTAGAAGCAGCCATGTCAACTTTAATTAGAAACGAAATCCACTAACTGAAAAGATAGTTGATTTACTCAAGGAGCTCTTAAAATCTAACTCTATAGGTCATTCCTACAAATGTACACAAAAGAAGACCAACTATGTTCCTAAACCCAAAACAGTTATGAAATGGGTTCCTAAAGTTACCTGCTTGGTTGCTCACACTGCTTTCAAAGCAACAAGTCATTCAAAGTGGTACCTAGACAGTGGATGCTCCAGGCATATGACAGGTGACAAAGCTTTATTCACCGATCTGAAAGATATGACTGATGGTTCAGTCACATTTGGTGATGGTAGCAACTGCAAGATTATAGGCCAAGGTACGGTTCAACTTTTTAATCTTCCGGTATTTAAAAATATTTTATATGTTGAAGGTTTAAAACATAACTTGCTTAGTATATCACAAATATGTGATAATAACCATAATGTTCGGTTTTCTAATCAAAGCTGTGAAATACTAAACAATAAGGGTTCTGTAATATTAACTGGACGTAGAACGTCTAAAAATTGCTATATTATTAGTGAATCCAACTCATCTAATCAAACATGTTACATGGTCCATACAGACGAGACTGATTTATGGCACAAACGTCTTGGACATGTACATTATCGAAATTTATATCGATTGAGCAAACGAGAACTTGTAAAAGGTTTACCCAAACTTCAAAAATTAGATAAAATATGTGGTGAGTGCTAGATAGGCAAACAAACAAGGAATTCACACAAAAAGGTGAATTCAAATACCACATCAAGACCACTCGAACTTCTCCACATGGATCTGATAGGACCTACCAGAATGAAAAGTCGTGGTAGTAAAAAGTATATCTTGGTAATAGTTGATGACTTTACCAGATTTACTTGGGTAGTCTTCTTAAGGAACAAATCTGAAACCCTTGATGAAGTAAGAAAAGTTCTCAAAAGGATTCAAACTGAAAAATCTTCTCAAATCAGTAAAATTCGTAGTGATCATGGATCTGAATTTGAGAATAGCAATTTTGAGAAGTTCTGTACCGACCAAGGAATATTACATGAATTCTCTGCTCCCAAAACTCCACAACAAAATGGAATTGTAGAAAGAAAGAATAGGGTACTTCAAGAAATGGCTAATGTCATGTTGAATAGCATGAAGCTCTCTAAAAATCTTTGGGCTGAAGCAGTCAACACAGCTTGCTATATTATTAACCGAGTCTACACTAGCAAAGATAATAATAAAACGGCTTACGAATTGTGGTTCAATAAAAAGCCTACTGTTAAATACTTTCGAGTTTTTGGCAGCAAGTGCTATATTTTACGTGATCATGAAAATTTGGAAAAATTCGATACAAAGAGTGATGAAGGGATTTTTCTAGGATATTCCTTAAACAGTCGAGCTTATAGGGTCCTAAACAAAAGGACTGGTGTGATTCAAGAATCCATTAATGTTGTCATTGATGATCATTTAAACACACCAATTTCTAATTCAGATAATGATGAAGTACTAATCATTGATAAACCCGATACTTCATCAAATCAGACTGATTCTGAGTTGAGGACTGTTAAAGATCATCCAACCACTCAAATTCTTGGAAACCCTCTCACCGGTGTTCGCACCCGTAGACAACTTGAGGATATATGTAATTATGTATGTTTTACATCCCAAATTGAACCATCTAACGTAAAAGAAGCTCTTGCTGATGAGAACTGGATTGTTGCGATGCAAGATGAACTCAACCAATTCGTAAGAAATGATGTTTGGTATCTCGTACCAAGACCTAAAGATAAACACATCATTGGAACAAAATGGATTTTCAAAAATAAGTCTGACGAATGTGGAAATATAATTAGAAACAAGGCTAGACTAGTGGTACAAGGTTATACTCAAATTGAAGGGATTGATTTTGATGAAACCTTTGCACCAGTAGCACGTCTTGAATCTATCAGACTATTTATATCCATTGCATGTTTTAGAAAGATAAAGATCTATCAGATGGATGTGAAAAGTGCTTTTCTAAATGGCGATTTACATGAAGAAGTCTATGTTGAACAGCCAATGGGATTTGAAGATTCCAAAAATACCGATCATGTGTATCGGCTTAAAAAGGCACTTTATGGATTAAAACAAGCACCTAGGGCTTGGTATGAGAAACTAACAAAATTTCTTTTAAGTCCTAATTTTCAAATGGGATCTGTTGATAAAACTCTGTTTGTTAAGAAACATAATGATCATATCTTAATGGTGCAGATTTATGTTGATGATATCATTTATGGATCAACTTGTACTGACTTGACTACTGAGTTTGCAGATTTGATGAAATCACAATTCGAAATGAGCATAGTTGGGGAATTGACTTATTTCCTTGGATTGCAAGTAAAGCAACAACCTGAAGGAATATTCATTTCTCAATCTAAGTATGCCTTGAATCTAATCAAAAGATTTGGATTTGAGAATGGCAAGAATTTCGATACTCCTATGAGTACTACCCTGAAACTATCAAAAGACTCTAATGGTATAAATGTTGACTCAAAACTTTATCGGAGTATGATTGGTAGTTTGTTATATTTAACTGCTAGTAGACCTAATATTTCTCTACGTGTTGGTATTTGCGCAAGATATCAATATGATCCAAAAGAATCTCACTTGATTGCTGTCAAGCGAATTATTAGATATGTCGCAAGTACTGTAAATCTTGGTCTCTGGTATCCTCATGAAACCAATGTCCAATTAGCTGGGTACTCGGATGCTGACTGGGCTGGTAATCTAGATGATAGAAAATCAACCAGTGGTGGTTGTTTTTACATTGGAAATTGTCTAGTTTCCTGGTTTAGTAAGAAATAAAATTCTATATCACTTTCAACAGCTGAAGCTGAGTATATCGCAGCTGGTAATGCATGTACACAGCTTGTTTGGATGCAACGAATGCTAAGTGATTATGGAATTAAACAGGATTCTATGTTATTACATTGTGATAATTCCAGTGCGATAAATATTTCAAAAAATCCTTTCAGCATTCTTGTACTAAGCGCATTGACATTAGATTTCATTATATAAGGGAATTAGTAGAAGAAAAAGTTATATCTCTAGAATATATTCCTACTGAAGATCAACGAGCTGACATTTTCACAAAACCTCTCGATAAAAGCAGGTTCAAAAAGATGAAATTTGATCTTGGCATGTGCATTTTAAATTGATAATTTATGCCTTCTTGTATTATAGTGTATATATTTGCTAGATTAAATTCCAATTTTTTTTTAAATTGCAAGAAATTTGAATTTTTGGGTTTTATTCGACCAGTCGTGAGTATACACGACCAGTCGTCCTACGACCGGCCGTAGATACCCACGACCAGTCGTGGAACACGGGTTTCACTTGAAATTGAGGATTTTTCTCTTTCTTCCTCATTTCTTCTTTCTTCTCCTTGGAGCCGAACTTCGACTTGTCGAACCCATCCTTCAAGTTCTTCAAGGTTAGTGTTCCAAATCCCATTTTTCTTACAGATTTGTGTCAAGATTGTTTCCTTTTCTCTCTTGAAGCTTTCTATTTTGAAAATCTTTGAGATTTGGGGTTTGGATTTTGAAAAATCTATTTTGTATAAACCCACTTCTCAATCCTTTACAACTTCCTATTTTCTTGAAATCCTTGTTGCAAATGACTTCTAGAGGTAGAAAAACTACTTCACGTGGTCCTTCTTCTTCCTCCAGATCGACCGCTATCTCTAAACGTCATCTTATGGTTCCCAATGATGATCCATCATATGTTAGGGACATTAGATCACGTAATGTTATTGTTGAACATCCTGTTGATGTCAATCACATTGCACCTTTTGACATCCTTCCTTTGCTTAAAGCTGTAGGTTGGATTAACTTATTGCATTGGGGTAGGCCTGCATACCGGTCCATTGCCCAATCCATGTTTACATTTATTAGTGCATTTTCACAGGATAATTTAACTTTTCAAATTTCTACTAGAGAAGGGCCTTTTGACGTTGATTGTCATTTAATTTCAGCCCTTATGGACATTCCTGTGAATGATGAGGGTATTCCTATTCATAATTTAACTGATATACCCTCAATGGCTGAAAAACGCATGCTCACTAGAGACTTGTGCAACATGGATGTTCAATGGACTCAAAAAGGGAATGCGCTCCCCGTAAGGTATTTGTTACCCAAATACAGAATTCTCCACAGAATCTTTGTGTCTAATCTGTATCCTCGTTCGGGTAATAAATCAGACTTGACTTCGTTTATGGTTCGTATTATCCATGCTATTTCCAATGGTACTCAGATTTGTTTGCCATCCTTAATCTGTCATTTCATTCTTCAGTTTCGACTCCATCCTGGTCATAGTGACATTCCTTTTGCCTATTTTATGAATGTATTGGCTACACATATGTTAGTCGATATGCCTGTTGATGAAGCACCAATCTATCATCTGATCTTCAACAATACAAATATTAATAAGATGAAGTTGGATCTGCTTCCTGAACAAGGTGGTGGTGGTGGTGGTGGTCCTGAAGAAGCTGGTGTTGACATTAATATGGATGACATTTTTGAGGAATTGGATTCTGACTCAGCAAATGATCCAGATTTTGTACCATCTGATGTTGATGCACGTCTGAGTGCATTAGAGGGTAAAGTTGAGAATATAAATGTTAAGTTGGAAAACATGTCTGTTGCTCATGATTTGCAATTCAAGTACATGCGCAAATATCTCAGGCGCTTGAACAAAGGCATGCACCAACTTGATCCCTCTATTCCTGCTCCTTCATCAAGTTCTAGTTCTGAGTAGTTTTTATGAGACTTCTGGTCTGTAATAACTTTATAACTTAGCACTTGGCTGATTTAGAGTTGGATTCTATTGTTATTTTATGCTGGATATTTATTCTATGTGATGCTATCACTCTTTTGCTATACTCATGTTTTATGCTTATCTCCTCATGTTTACTCTCATGAATTCCTTTATTTAGTTCTCCTTTGTCATATTGTGACAAAAAGGGGGAGAATGGTTTGTTCTTAATGTGATTATGAGAGGAGTAGCATTGGTTATGTTACTCAGGGGGAGTCAGGGGGAGTATATGTTTGATCTTGTTGAATGAAACTGGTTGAATGTTGAAACTGGTTGAAACTGGTTGAATGTTGAATATTGAATATTGATTTGCATGTATTAACCAGTTGTTTTACTTTTGTTTATCTTGGTTATGTGTTTTGTCACTAATTTGACAAAGGGGGAGATTGTAAGTGCTATAGTTTATATCCCTGTCTGTTGTCAAATTTGTGGTGCCAAAATCACTGTTATGTTATATATAACTTGCATAAGTGAAGCTCTCTCAAGGATCAACATTCATGAACAAGCTAAGCTCACAAGACAAGACTCAAGCTGAAGAGTACAAGGCAGTTGGTAAAGAACTCAAGACCCTTTCAAGATTGAGCTACATGAAGATTTCAAGTTTGATCTACATCAAGACTTCAAGGCTGATACTTCAAGGTCACTTGTTCCTAATGTTTCAATGTCCATACTTCATGATTGAGGTTTGATTGACCATAGGTTGACCTTAGAAGTAGGTCATTTCGGATACATAAACCAAATGTTTATTTTACATGTGATTGGTCTGTTCTTCGACTAGTCCTAGGCCTTCTTCGACTAGTCTTAGACTTGCTTCGACCAGTCTAAGAAATTCCTCGATCAGTCGTGAGTTTGTTACAAATTCCGGATGAAATCTGTTAGGCTTCGACTAGTCCAGGAATCTGTTCGACCAGTCGTAGGAACAGTGTCGACTGCATCTTCGACTCGAATTCCAACGAAGTTTTACAGGACCTACGACCAGTCGTAGGTGACTTACGACCAGTCGTAGGAGAGCTTCGACCAGTCGTAGAACGGTCAAAGCATATCCCGCCGGATTTTTCAAATATCTGTTATTGCTTCGACTAGTCGAAGAGCACTCTATACCAGTCGAAGACCCGATCTTCTCACCTATAAATAGTGCACGAATCTCAGAAGAAATCATCGAATTAATTAATCTATTCAAGCCAATCTTCGTCAAACTTCTGAGAGATAATTCTGTGCTCCATCTAAGCTAAGTGTGCTTATTTAATATTCTCTTTCCTTAGCTTTATTTAATTGATTTTGTTTCTGCTATTCCAATCTAATTTGATAAGAGGAATTGTTATTCCCTTTCTTTGGAATCAAAATCAATTAAGGCAAGCCCTATTCGGTTTAATTTAAAATCTATTAGAATTAGAACCATTGTAATCAAGTACTGGACATTGAACTTGGACATTCAATCATCTACTCTGATTTGGTTCTACCGGGCTGCTACAACGAAGGAGATAATCAGGTATTTTACATTTAATTGTAAATACCTTTCTGTTTTGGTTTCTTTCAAGATTTGCCAGAAAAATCTTGTTGTATTGGTTTTCTGAGGAGAGCCAGGAAAACTCAGAAGTGGGGTTTTTTTAATTGTGTAAGCCCACAGACAAAGACACAATTGTAAAGGTTTTGGGTGAACCTGGGAAAACCTATTTTTAGTGAACGCTAATATCCCCTGTGTGAGGATATTAGGAGTGGAGTAGCATTTTGTGTGGCTGTTGTTTAACAGTTGGTGAACACACAGGCGAACCACTATAAACCCTTGTGTTGTGGTTGATTGATTTATTCTTCTAAATCTTTAATTATTCTTTTGTGGGATGTATGTATGGTGGTGAATGTTGTAATCATTTAATTCAAGCATTGTGAGAATTTTGTAATAGTTTAGAATTTATTTTCAGCTATTCCTTTATCAACTTGATTTTCAATTTCATTTGAAAGTTGTTCCAGCAAGGTTGCCCTGCCATTTTTATGGTGTATGGCTGTCCCTAGAACAATACATTTTTTATTACAAGTTATTTCAATTCAGTTTGTATTTAATTCTGTATTCCTCTTCGATTTGAGATTTAATACAAAGACCTTTCTAGAAATAAGGTTGTCCTACCATAAACTCTGGTTTTTGGTGTAAGGTTGTCCTTAGAATAACATTTGTATCAACCTCTCAAAATCTGAATTTTGAGGTTATTTTTCTTTTCTGCATTGTAATTTATTTTGGCTATCATTTTCTTTTTAATTCCGCTGTTATAAGTTTTTATTTGGCATTGTCCTATTCACCCCCCCTCTAGGATATATAGCTTGGCCTTTTCAGCTTGAAATTCAAATCTTAAGGCATATTGTATGCATGTACGATCTAGGGTCTCCAGGACTATCCTGGCCCCACTTGCCTTAGAGTTATATGGGCCATCAACATGTAGTGTCCACTTGGGTAGGTCAGGATCAACCTAGTAATCGGATGCCTGACTTGGTTCAACTTCCGGGATAAGTTCTAACCAAAGTAGGTTGGTTTCCTGTCCGAGTGTAGAAGTTATTTTAGCAATAAAGTCCGCCACTACCTTTAATGGTCGTTTGGGGTCGGTACTTTATGTCAAACTCACTTAACTCGATCACCCACTTGGTCAGTCTTCCCGAAGCTTCGAGCTTTTAGACTACTTGTCGGAGTGGTTGATTAGTTAAGACAACGATGGTATGAGCTTGGAAGTACGGTCGTAATCGTTGAGAAGAAACGACCAATGCCAGTGCTAACTTCTCTAGGCTTGGATATCTGGTTTCAGCTGAAACTATGGCTTTGCTTACTAGTACACTGGGAATTGCTTCCCTGCGTTCTCCAAAATCAGGGCCGAGCTAACTACTGCATCGGAAACAGCCAAGTATAATAGTAAAGATTCTCCATCTTCGGGTTTGGAGAGTAGTAGTGGTGACCCTAGATACTGCTTGAGCTTTTGGAAGGTCGTCTCACATTCTTCTGTCCAGTCTACTACTTGCTTCCCTTGCAGCTATTTGAAGAAGGGGAGACATTTGTCTGTAGCTCGGGACACAAAGTGATTGAGTGCGGCGATCCTTCCTGTAAGTCATTGAACATCTTTGGTCGTCTTTGGTTAATCCATGTCAAGTAGAGCTTTGATCTTCTCAGGGTTTGTTTCAATTCCCTGTTAACTGACCAAGAAACTAAGAAACTTTCCCGAACTAACCCCAAAGGCGCATTTGTTTGGATTCGACTTCATCTTGTATTTACAAAGGACGAGGAACATTTCTTCGAGATTGGAAATGTGATTTGTAACCTTGATGCTCTTGATGAGCATATCGTTAATATAGACTTCCATTATTCGCGTTATTTGATGGGCGAATATCTTATTGACTAGTTGCTAATAAGTGGCTCCAGCATTTTTCATACCAAATAGCATAACTCAGTAACAAAAAAAAACTTTTGTTAGTGACAAAGGCTACTTTCATCTTGTCATAGGGATGCATTACAATTTGATTATAACCAGAATAAGCATCCATAAAACTAAGTAGATCATGCCCTGCAGTGCTGTCGACAAGCTGATCAATTCAAGGTAGAGAAAAACTATATTTGGGACAGGCTTTGTTCAGGTCTGTGTAGTTAACATAGACCCGCCATTTCCCATTAGACTTTTTGACCAAGACTATGTTGTCTATCCAGTCCGGATAGAAGACTTCCTCAATGAATCCGTCTTTGAGAAGTTTGTCAACTTATTCTCCGATCACTGCATATCGTTCAGGGCTAAGCGCAGGTGCTTCTGTTAAATTAGTCGGTGGTCGGGGTCGACATTCAAGCGATGCACGATGACTTTTGGGTCGATGTCGGGCATGTCCTCATAAGACCACGCGAAGACGTCTGCATAACATCGAAGGAGGGCTATCATTCTGTCCCATAATAGAGGTTTCAGGGACGACCCAATTTGGACTGTTCATGATGGGACGGAATCGCCGATCTGGATGAGAACAAGGTCCTCCATGGGAAACCCTCTTTCTTCAGAATCCTCGTGAGGGTCCAAAGAGGTGACTGTCATCGTCTGGTGTGAAGCCCTTAGTGCCATCGTGTAGCTTTATCGAGCTTCATGTTGGTCTCCCTTAACTGATCCGGTGCCTTGTTCGATAGAGAATATCATGGTCAGGTGGTAGGTTGAGACCACAGCTCGCACGGCGTTGAGGGGTGGACAGCCGAGGATTACATTGTAGACAGATGGGCAGTCCACTACTAGGAAGTTAATCATCGTAGTTACCTAGTTCTGCCTGTCTCTGGTTATTAGTGTAAGCTATATTGATCCTTCTAATATGACATTGACACCAAAGAAACTGAGTAATGGAGTTTTGATAGGTCGAAGTCTCGACGACCAACTCCCATCTTGTTAAATGCCTGCACAAAGAGGATATCTATCAATGATCCAATGTCCACAAGGATTCAGAACACTTTAAGATTGGCTATGGTCAGGTTGACCACGAGCGCATCATCGTGCGGATGGTGGATCCCTCAAGCATCCTTTTCGGTAAAGGTCAGATTGCAAGTCTCCACCTTTTGTTCTTTCGAAGGTCGGCTGGTCGTGAGGATTTCATGTTTTGGGTTGGAATGAACGATGCTTCGTGCGTGGGCTTTTCAAGCCTTATTCTAATCTCCTCTACCCCCAGGTCCCCCGAAGATAGTACAGATTTCTCATTGCTGGTTCGTTGTTGACATGGGGCACATCTTGTCCCGTTCTTCTCGATGGCTGATGTATTCTTCAAGATGACCGCTACGAATAAGTGCCTCGATTTCCTGCTTGAGGTCGAAGCAGTCACATGTCAGATGACCGTGACCCGATGGAAGAAACAATATTTGCTCTTACTTCTGTTAGAGTCAGATTTCAACTTGCTCAACCACATGAAGATGCACTTGTCTTAAATCTCCATTAAGACTTGTTTGGGCATTTTATTGAGAGGAGTATACGTCTTGAACCTTCTATCGGGCCACTTATTCAATCAATAGGCGTCGCGTGATTGGTCATCCTTCCTCTTTTTGTTCTTAGCAGCCAAACTTCATTCTTCCCTTGTCTGTTGTTCTTTGGTCGGGGGAGCTTTGTTCTGGACAGTCTCTCGTAAGATGCAGGCATCATCGGCATTAGCATATTTCTGTGACCTGTTCAGTAGATCGGTCATTCTTGTTGGAGACTTTTTGTCCAGTGAGAAGAGGAACTAACAATCTCTCGATCCTCCCATGATCGTGGTTAGGGCGAGCTCTTCAATACGCTTTTTCTAGGTTGAAGCGTTTGATGTAATCTTTTAGTAGTTCGTCATCCTTCTAAATGACATGAAGGAGGTGGGCGACCGGTTTGAGTCTCTTCTTTCCCCTGATAAAGTTTGTGACGAAGACCTGCCTAAGCTAAGAGAACGAACTAATGGAGTTCAGCTTCAATTGTTTGAACCACAGTCGGGCAGCTCTAGTTAGGGTTCGGGAGAAAACTCGGCACATTACTGTGTCAGATGCGTTATGGAGTTCCATATAGACCATGAAGGACTCTATGTGCTCCGATGGGTTGGTATTTCCTGATAATGGAGTGATCTGAGGTAGACGAACCTATCCAGCAGGCATGCCCATATGATGTTGATGGTAAATGGAGATTCAGATTCCTCCATTATTGCTTCCATCGAGGTTGGTGCGTTCGTGCAGTAGGCTTTTCGCATATCCCCAATATGACCATTTAAATCCTGGAGCTCAACTTCCCAAGGTTTGCCGCTTTCGGCAGTAGCTTCGATCAGGGCTTTGACGCGCTTCTTCCGATCTAGCTCATTGCGTAGGTCAGAAGTGGGCAAAGCTGCAATCCCGAAAATATGAGAAGGGGCTGGCTTGGTCTAGCCTTATCGTCAGCTCTTCTAGGAGGCGGCATGTGTGCTAGAAAGCTAGGGAAGATTGTGGCTTGTTTGTTCATCCTCCCTGTTGGTCTTTTATACATACTGTGGTTGTAGTTGTTCCAGCAACTGTCTCATGGAGTTCATGTTGTTATTCAACATTTCAACCTACTGCTTGAGGGAGTTCAATTGACCTCCTTTGACGCGTGACCGCTGACCCTGCCTCTCGGGGCCAGAATCAGCCTGATGTTGAGAAGAGCAACCCCAATGACTATCAAGTTGTTCCGGAGGAGGCATTAGGTCAGGTGTAGCTAGGGAGATTTGGGTCTTCTTTTTTCCCTCAAGCAATTGTAATCGCTCTGGTAAGGCAGGGAACGGCTTTGATTCTGTGTTCCCATAGACGGTCTCAAACTGTTGATGCAATTTTCCTGTGGACCCTCCTTGGTTAACCCTCTAAAACCTGCACACAAGAAAGTAAGAGGCAAAGGAGACCCTGGCTAGTACAAGGGACCCTCTGATGCCTAAGTCAGGAAATTGGGTCTTTATATGAGGTGATCTTTCAGGAAAAGAGTCACCAGTCGTGTATGTGATTGAGTATTATGAATGTACTTTTCACCATCTAAGGATCCACTTATATAGTCGAGAGGAAAGATCATACGAGCAGGAAATCTTCTCTATTTAGTAGGGAAGATAACATTTGTTGGAAGCCTTCCCCGTTTAGGACTCCTGCTATACCGCAGATCTTCCCGCATGGGTATATAGATCTCCCGGGGATCTTCTCGGGATTACGGTTGTCTGGGATGCCCAGGATCTAATCTTATCTTCGGAAGATCATGGGAGAGATCTTTGGGCCGTATAAGAGATTCTCAAACTATTTGTTCAGGGCAAGTTCAAGCGACGAAGGTGCCGGATATAATGGAAGTAGTACTGAGTCGTTCTACGGATCAGCATTCACCTTTAGTTGAACTCTGACGGCCATTGACCTCGTCGAAGACAGTGCTGACCTATGGCCGAGCTATGGATGACCTATGGTGGGGCTGATCTATAATCGACACATAGTTGTACCGATTTGTTCAATGGGTTGGCGATTTGTTGAGTGGACTTATGGCTATGACGACCTACTTTGTGGTAGGCCCTTATTTGCCAATAGATGTCTCATAAGTGGTTTTAGCCCATTGGGTCCGTGCTGATTATAGAATTGGTTACTTTTTATAGGTCATATTATTTTTCCCCCAACAATAAGTGCTGAAAATAAGTTTTACCAAACAAGCCATTAAGATAGAAGCGGCCAAAAAATTTTGGATTGTTTTCTTTAAAGATTCCTTAAGCGATCAAGATGTTGCCTTGTATTTATCTCTTCCGGATGGATGCTTCTTTCAATTAGGATATTAGTTTCATGACTCCTTTCTTCCGGTTTCATTTTTGGTTCATCGGCTATCAACGGTGGGGTCCATCGTATCAACAATTTAGACCATCGAACCATGACGTTGGCTTATATAGTATGAAAACCTTCAAGTGTAGTTGCAAATTCTTTTGCTTTGTGCAACTTTTGTCGAAACTCTGAGATATCTACACACTACAGGCATCTTAATCATTGTCATCCATGGAGGAGAAAAATATATATTGGACTATTTGGACCCATGAACAATTTGGAACTAGTTAAATAAATAAATAAAATCAAAACCTAGCTCGATGCGATCGCCTGGATCTTGCACTTAGCACACGTGCTATCTTGTAGAGGGGTCACCTCTACATGCATTGGGGTCAGCAAATCTCTAAGTTTTATTCAGGGCCGTTAATAGGTGAGGCAGGCCCGTTAAGCTTCAAAGCCCATCAACCATGGTCCATGCATGGGCTCATTTCTAGGCCCATAGGACAGGTTGATCGTAGCATTAACGATATTTTCTATTGAGATATATGCCTAGCTAGTAAGTCCATTTATGGAATCTACCTGCAAATCAGGCCCACAGATGGAGTCCATAACTAAATTTTGGGCAACAAGATTAAAGGGGCTAAGCATGGGCCTACCCAAGCTTAGGCCATTGACAACCCAAGTGTTAGATTGATCATTCTCTATCGTTGGGATCCTTAATTTCTTTTCTTTACCATGCGCTAATGGAGATGTTAGTCTGTTCAAGTAAATATTGGTTGAGATAACCTTAGGCTCGCTTGGTTGCCACTCAAAAGTGAGTTTATCTCATGTTTCCGTCAGTGTTAAAAATGATCTAGATAACTCATTCTTTAGGTCATCCAATCCAAATCATCAGAAGCTGCCGAGGAAGAATGAACACCCCAAAATCAAGTCATTTCATGGCTCAGGTGGGCCAAACCACTTGAATTTAGATTTTTTAGGCAGGATGTTACGTTAGTCCCTGTGGTGTGGTCCACCTGAGTTTTGGATTGGCCTGATCTTTTATCTTATTATCGATCTACGGCGGCACACCTTATGCACAGTTTGCATTCCACACACACATCACAGTGGACCCCATAGAAGCTCTACCGTATAAGAGAATAGTTTGAATGTTTATAATCATTCCCAGTACAAATATTTTATTTTCAACTACGACCCCCTTGCGTTTAAGAGATGCAATTCTTTAGGGTGTGTTTGGACAGGCCCATCCCATGGGATTAGATTGTATTAGGGTGGATGGCAGGTAATGATGGCTGCGTCAGTGGATTGCTGGCAATCTCATGGGATTGCTATATCCAGGGAGTCTATCACCGAGTATGTTTGGCCCGCCTGGCCAATCCCGGGATTATGCCCGGCCAATCCCTTCCAATCCGTCCACCCAAACATGTCCTAGGCAAAATAGATGGGATTAGGAAGGATTGGGTGGATTTCAAGGTAATGATGGTGATGTCAGTGGATTGCTGGCAATCCCATGGGATTGCTCCAATCCAGGCAGAAGTTCAACGTGCCTATTTGGCATGCCCGGCCAATCCGGGATTGCTCCTTCCAATCCCTTCCAATACAATCTAATCCCATCCAGTCTGCCCGTCCAAACAGGCCCTTAAACTCTATTAATACAACGGTGTGGATTTAAACAGGCTTTTGTTTCTTCACGTTTTATGTGCGAGGTTTAACTTCAAAAAGAGAGGACAAAAGAGATCGTCCTCCTTTTCCCTTTTTCAATCATTAACGAAGGTAACTTGAAATTCTCATCATTCACCACAGTGGCAATGGCCCAGGTGTCCCACCGGCCCAAGTCAACCCCCCTATGGGCGAGGCTTGGACCTATTAGCTTAACCTTTGGGTGGGCCTTGCATGCATGACCCAATCAATATTTCAGGTCGGGCTTGGACTTAATTCATTTCAACCTCCTATAAATATGCCATTCAAATCCTCAAATTAGGGAACCCATCCAATTTGAATGCAGATCATTGGTTCCATTCCTATAAAATGTCTATTTCTTTGTGTAGGTGTGGCCCACTTGATCAATGGTAGATTAGGAGCATTCAAGTGGGAAATAGGATTTTGTCAATTTGCCTGCTTGGCCGAATTGAGTCAGGCCCAACCATTTTTTAGCTTAGGCTTGGGTCAAACTCGAGCCTTAGGTCTTTAAGTGTCAGGCCAGGCTTTTGAAAAACCTCACCCTGCCTAAACCCAGCATCCAACTTGAACGCAGATCATTGGTTTCATTCCTATAAAATGTCTATTTCTTTGTGTATATGTGGCCCACTTGATCAATGGTAGATAAGGAGCATTCAAGTGGGAAATAGGGATTTTGTTATTTTCCTGGCTAGTCCGGATTGAGCCGGGCCTAACCATTTTTTAGCTTAGGCTTGGGTCAAGTTCAAGCCTTGGGTCTTAAGTGTCCGGTCAGGCTTTTGTATAGCCTCACCCTGCCTAAACCCAGCCCATTGCGACCTCGACCAAGAAATCATTTTATATTATAGAGTTTAAAGCCGAACAAGCCTTTACCAGATATACCATATGCAAGCCTAGTGGTAGTGGAAAAAAAAAACGTTTATTTGATGAGGCTCCCCTTCGATGCAGATAAAAATAATAATAATAATAAAATAATATTAAAATCTCAAATTATACATTTCAACTAGCTTATTATACAAAGGCACCGCCACGTTCAAAGAAAATGAGCCAAATTATCCATGAGCTGAAATAATCCATCTTGGGGCTTCTATTTGTCATCTTTCCATTGGATAAAGTGAGATTTACCACATAAACAGTTTAAATCACCTGAATATGATCCACATTTAAAGGATAAAGTACCGACAAATCATATTGCACGTTGGGATGTATTCAATAATAATAATAGGAGACATTATTTTACCACTTATGGCCCGTTTGGATGCCACCAAATAAGTTACTTTTTCTACTTACAGCAGTAGATGAGTGACTTATTTCAGATAAGTAAGTTTGGTTTATGATTAGTTACAACCAACTTTTTTACCTAAAAGTACTTAATTGCTTAGTTACTTTTTTTTAAGCTTTTCTACTCTTCATAAGTTGCTGAAGAGAGGCATGAACTAAGCATACTTATCTTCTTAATAAGTTTGTTGTTTACCAAATATACTTATCTTCTTAATAAGTAGAAACTAAGATAAGTTATTTGTGGCATAAATAACTTATCTTAAGCAACTTAGGGTTCACTTTTTGGATACCACCAAATAAGTTACTTTTTTTACTTACAGCAATAAATAAGTAACTTAATTCAGATAAATATGTTTGGTTTATGATTAGCTATAAGTAACTTTTTTAGTTGAAAATACTTAATCACTTCGGTTGATTTTTTAGCTTTTCTACTTTTCATAAGTTGTTGAAGAGAGACACTGGAGAGACAAAAGATAAGAGAAGTTGATAAATATGTTGTTTATCAAACATACTTATATTCTTAATAAGTAGAAACTAAGTTAAGCTACTTATGGCATAAGTAATTTATGTTTGAATTGTAAGTTACTTTAGATAAGCTACTTATGGCATAAGTAGCTTATCTTAGTTTATACTTGATCAGCAGATAAGTATATTTAGTAAATAACATATTTATCATCCAAGAAATAGAAAAGCATTCCAACATTATAAGTAATTATCTTAAAAGTCTGTTTAGTTCCCCTCATATCTACCGCCCATTAAGGCCAACCTTTTATGTGAATCGTTCATTTGCGTCAGTCCCACCTTTGATGTGGGCCATCTTTCATGCATGGCCTACCTTGGTTATGGGTCATTCATCATTAGGAGTCGACCTTTAATGTGCAAAGTTTATTAGGTAGGGCCCACCTTTGATGTTAGTCATCCATCACGTGGGCCCACCATCAATGTTATTGTCCATCACATGAGCCCCATCTTCAATATCTACTACCCATCATGTGGAGCCCACCTTTGATGTGGACCATCCATCCATCTTCGATGTGGGCCGTCCATCATGCGGGACCTGCCTTGGACATGGTCCACTCATCATTAGGCCGACCTTTGATGTGGATTGCCCATCACATGGGGCCCACCTTGATGTGGATTATATCATGTAAGGCCCACTGTTATCAATTGCTTATCATGTGGAGCCCACCTTTGATGTGGGTTGTCCCTCATGTGGGTCTCACCTTCAATGTGGGTTGCCTATAATGCAAGGCTCACCTCAGATGTGAGCCATCCACCATTAGGGGCGGACATTTAATGTGGATTGTCCATCATATGGGGCCACCTCGATATGAGTCATCATGATGTGAGGCCACTTGATTATCTACCCATTCATTGGATGATTTTCCAATCTCATGAACTGATAAGAACTTTGGGTTCATGGCCACAAGGAGTATATTCCTTTAAATAATTTCCTTAAGTTGTCATGTCACCAATGAAAATGAACAAAATAAGTTTCTTTTAGAAGAAGAAAAATAATAAAAAATAATAATAAGTTATAAAAATAAGTTACTTTTAAAAAAATAATAATAATAATAATAAACTACATATTTAAATTTAATAACCAAACTAACTTATTAAAGAAAAGTAACATATTAACTTACGCAAGTTTTAAAAGCTACTTATTTAGTAGTATCCAAATGTCTCTAATGTTAAATTCAAGAAAGGATAATTGGTTTCTCTTAAAATGATGAAAATCCCCTATGAGGAGGTCATATCTTCACATATATTGATGAAAGGACTGTAAGTGCATTGATTCATGCATCTTGTTTATCAATCACGTGGGTATGTATGTCATGTAGTCAGTTGAGCCCTTGTGAGTTGAAGACCAGAGACATGAGAGGACATGAGCATCAAGGAGCAAAGAGTAGGTAAATAAGGTGCTTGGTGACCCTAACATTTTACCCAAAACAACCCCTTAAACCTCTAGATGATCCTTAGCCTTATAGGTAAACCTTATTGATCATCCTTTAATCTTAGAAGCTTAATTGAAACATGATAAGTAAGGCTATAAGATGTGCAAAGGCGTTGTGAAATCATATGCCTAAAACAACAAACTTTCAAGTGGTTCTTGATCTCATTGAGCAATCCTCAATGGGTATTCGATGCCATCGAAGACCACTCGATGGAATCGAGTATGTAACTAAGATCTGTCCAGGAAGATATGATTTTATTTTTTTTAATATAAGTTTCTCGAAGAAATCGAGGAACCTTCAATGACATCGAAAGGTCCTCTCAATCCCATCGAATACCACTCGATGGCATCGGGTATCAATGTGTAAACTGTCCAACAATAATATAGCTAGAAATTCAATTTTCTCGATTCCATCAAAGCCACGCTCGATGTCATCGACAGAGTTTTTATCTGCTCATTTTTATCGTTGGAGCTCGAACTCCATATATTGGGCATTCGATTCTTAGGCATTCGGATTGATTTTTGGTATAATAGAAACTTAGGTGATTCCATAATCATATTTATTATTTCAAGTCTCTTAGTCCATAAGATCTAAGTTATCTTCCTTATGATTTATCACCTGAAAGATTATTATATCCCCAACGATGAAGATGAACTTAATCTCCAAATTGTTCTAGAGTTTAGACTTAAACTAATAGTTAAATCCTTATTTAAACCCTCTAGAACACCCATCTAGGTAAATCTTCTAGGCATTACAATTTCCCATTAATTGTAAGAGATTCTATCCAACCTTACATCACCTCGGTCACTACATCAAAGCATCACAGGTAAGGTGTTTGATCCTGGAGTTGAAGCATTGGCAATACGCTAACATCATAATCTGGGGAGTAATTGTAGAGCGGATTCAAGAACAGGAAAGGTTTAAAGAAGTAACTCATAAACGACGCATCAACGAGGCTCAATTCGACAAGTGTCATTAAGCGAGTCCATACTCTATTTCTTTGAGTAGGATTGAGGGTAAGATTTTATAATTCAAACTCGATAGGTTCTCATGTAAAACCTAGACTCTTGTGTAGGGCCGAATTCACCAGATAATAGTGTGTATGTGTTAGTATCTATGAGAGCCACCGGCAAAAGTAAATGTAGATCTTTGGACTAAGACCGAGGTCGTTGGTTAGCAGATAGAAAACCAACTCATGTCTCTTATGGGAGCATCCAGCGGAAGTGTACGTCTATAAGTTCTTGTGTTGGACTGAGGTTTGTGGCGAGCCTATAGAAAATCACGTAGAGTGTCTTGCGGGAGCCAATCCTTGTATAAGATTGTAAATGTTAGAGGTGAACCTAATTTAAAATCTCCGATAATGAAATCTGGTACACTTATAGGTTAAGTGCATCTACTAGGATTGGAATAGGAAAATTGAACTACTATACATGCTTGTGTTTGGGATTGTATGAGACCCGTACCGTTCCGTATGCCTCCGCGGTCCTCCTAATCAAATTTCGGCAACCCACGATCTGTTATCAGTGTTTACACGCGATCTTGAGTCGTGTCCCATATTCCAGAGTCAGCTTGACTCGAAACCTGTACCCTAGCGACCGCGCCGTTGCCACGGTTCCAACACTGTGACTCGCGCATCGATCTGATACTCGAGCAAGGAGATATGGGCCCACGTTGCGAATTCTGAGAGAATCTCTACGACCCATCACATCAATCAATCAAGTACACATCATTTCACAAGTCAAGTACACCACCCATGCCCCATGCCACCTCACCCCTCACAAGTCAACTCTCTCTCTCCCCATCCATCCCTCTTTTACCCAAAATTCAACTAAACCCATACATTTCCATTCCCTTCCTTACAACACCCATCCCTTATCATCCCATCACTCCTCTCTCTCTCCCATTTTCAAACTTATTCTCCCAAGCAACCATGGGAGGTGGACGTCCAAGCTCTCCATGAGAAAGAGCTAGGTGTGGCCTAACTTCCTACCTCCCATCTCCACCCTCCAAAATCAATCTTAACCGTTAAATCTTGATTCCTTGGGGCTCTAGAACCCATTGGTGGAAGAATGAAGAAGATATCTTGAGGTGGGTGTTTTCTAGACTTGATTTGTGTGGTTTTGATGAATTGAGGGCCCACATATGGTGGGACCCATCTTGATGTATGATTTGTATGAGGGGCCCATAGTGGCGGGGTCCCTCCGCTACTCTGATCTCTCTCTCTCTCTCTCTCTCTCTCTCTCTCTCTCTCTCTCTCTATTTTATTTTTATTTTCCTTGTGTGACGGTCCACCTTAATGGACAGTGCTGTGGACCCCACCTATGATGTATCCATACCGCCGCCCATCTAGGTGTCCACCTTGCTATCCATTTGGGCAGACCCTGTTTAGGGAAAAAGATACAAGTATCAACTTGATGTATGTGGGGCCCACCTTGTTAACGTGCCACCTCCAGCACATGGGACCCACCTTGTATATCAGCACCGCCTATCTGGACGGCGCCATGTGGAGGTTACCTTAATGTATGGGTTCTATTAGCACCATACAGTAGTTACTGGACGGTCGGGCCCACCTTAGCATGTGTTTATCATGGCCATCAACCTCCAAGCACCATGGAGACCCTGCAGCATGTGGCTGCCATTGACGTCAGCAAGACCTGTGGGTCTTGCATGATGTGTGTATCAATACCACACAGTCCAGCAAGACGGTGGGTCCCACTGCATGTCATCAGCAGTTGTGGGCCCTGATCATGGGGTGTGTTATGTCCAAACCGTCCATCTATTTGGGACCCACATGCCACACATGTGGCAACCACACCGTCCATTGGTAGGGACGTGGGTCCCAACTATAAGGCCGCTGTGCTGACGCCCACAAGTTCTAGGGTCCAATCATGTGGTATGTGTTACACCATACCGTCCACCCATTGCTGGATGGTGGGACCCAGTTGCACGTGTGGTATCTCCACCATCTAGACGTGCCATGTGGGCTTCCACCTTGATGTATGGGTTGTACCCTTGCTGTCCATCTGAGGACGTGGGGCCCACACTTGATGTATATGTTTTATCCACGCTGTCCATCGTCCAGCAATGGACAGTGGAGCCCTCCGATGTAAGTGTTCTACCCACTCTGTCCAGTCCAAGGGACGTGAACCTCACCTTAATTTTTGTGTCATCCATCTCCATTTGTTGTGGAGACCAACCATGATGTATTTATTTCATCCACACCGTCCAGATTGTGTTGGACAGTGCTGGACGACATTTGGACAGTGCTGATCACATTAGTAAGCCATGTACCCCTATGATAGTGTGCAGTGATACACATGTTGCACCTGCCACTATTGAAATGATTTTAGATGTAATCCAAGCCCTCACCCACATCATAGTGGGACCCACAACGATATATATGTTATTCACACTGTCCAAGTGGCCCTCACGTAATGTACGCGTTTGATCCAAGCTGTCCATAGATGAGGCCCATGTGGTGTATTTGAGGGCCCATATGTAAGGCCCACCTGTTTTGTATTTGTGGCTGTTGATGAGGCCTAATATGATGTTTCATGGCCCACACTGATGTATTCATGGCCCATCCGTTAAGGCCCACCTTGACGCAATCGCGGCCCTTATACGAGGCCCATGTGATATATTTGAGGCCCATGTGTAGGGCCCACCTATTGTGTATTTGAAGCCCATGGGTTGTGGCCCATTGTGATGTACTTGAAGCCTATGTGATAGGGCCCATCGTGGTGTATTTATGGCCCATTTGGCGAGGCCCATTATGATGTAATTTTGGCCCATATGATGAGGCCGATGTGATATATGTGTGGCCAATGTGATGCGGCCCGTTGTGATGTATTTGGGGCCCATTTGGAAGGGCCCGATGTGATGTATATGAGGCCTTTGTTTAAGGCCCAATATGATGTATTTGTGGCCCATTCGTTAAAACCCAATATGATGTATTCGGGGCCCATGGGTTAAGGCCCATTATGATGTATTTGGGGCCCATGGGTTAAAGCCCATTGTGATGTATTTGGGGCCCATGGGTTAAGACCCATTGCGATATATTTGGAGCCCATGGGTAGAGGCCCATTGCGATATATTTAAGGCCCATGGGATGTAGTCTTTTGTGATGTATATTAGGCCCGTGTTTGAGGCCTATTGTGATGTATATGTGGCCCATATGATGCGGCCCACCTGATGTATGAGAGGCCCATGGATGTGACCCATCGTGATGTATATTAGGCCCTTGTGTGAGGCCATGGGCCCACTATTGTTCGGCCCTATGTGGGCCACTCCTTGAGAGCAATATTGGTTAAATGTCCACATTGATGGGCAATGATAGTTTAATGTCCATATTGTGACCTTCCCTTAGGCCCTTTGTTAGGCACATTATTGATTCTGATTGTCGAGGCCGATTTTGATTATCGAGGCCGATTCTGATTGTCGAGGCCGATTCCGATTATCGAGGCCGATTCCGATTATCAAGGTTGATTTCGATTGTCGAGGCCAATTTCGATTGTCAAATTCTAAATATCTATGCCGATTTTGATTGTCGAGGCTGATTCCGATTGTCGAAGCTGATTCCGATTGTCGAGACCGATTTCAATTGTCAAGGTTGATTCCGATTATCGGGGATGATTCCGATTGTCGAGGCCGATTCTGATTATCAATGCCAATTCCGATTGTTAAATTCTGAATATCGAGGCCGATTCTGATTGTCGAGGTCGATTCCAATTATCAAGGATGATTTTGATTATCGAGGCTAATTCCAATTATCAAGGACAATTCCGATTGTCAAATTCTGAATATCGAAGCCGATTTCGATTGTCAAATTCCAAATATCGAAGCCGATTCCGATTGTTGAGGCCGATTTTGATTGTCGAGTTCGATTCCGATTGTCGAGGCCAATTCTGATTATCGAGGACGAATCTAATTGTCGAGGTCGATTGTGATTATCGAGGTCGATTCCGATTGTCGAGGCCGATTCCGATTGTCGAGGTCGATTCCGATTGTCGAGGCCAATTTTGATTATCGAGGCCGATTGTCGAGGCCTAATGTGATGTATAAGCGGCCTGTATTAAGGTCCATTATGATGTGTATTCAACCTATGTTTAAGGCCCAATGTGATATATATGAGGCCTATGTGATAAGGCCCATTATGGTGCATTTGAGGGCCAGGCGATGGAGCCCATTGTAATATGTATTGGGCCCATGTGAGAGGCCTATCGTAATGTGTATTAAGCTCTTGAGTGAGGCCCATGATGTTATATATTTGGCCCTTGTGTGAGGTCATGGGTCCACTATATGTTAGGCCCTATGTGGGCCATGCCTTGGGGGCAATGTTGGTTAAATGTCCATATTGTCAAGGTCGATTGTCGATGCCAGTTATTAATACCGATTATGAGTATGTGACAGCATACCATCATGATACATGCCCATACGCATCATCTGCATATTTGTTATGAGATGTGGTTGACCATTACATATCTCATTGGGTAAGTTGTTATGAGACTCCCTAATAAGCGGAGGTTTATCTCACATGAGCGCACTGTATGCACAGGATTGATGCATAACTGGATTGTATGACTCATGCATCTTACATTGTGTGTTGTGATTACTGTATACCCTAGCGACATCAGGGTTGTAGCCTCCACAGGTATATCATAGATGGCCAGATGGGACACCGAAAATCTTTTATTAGCATCAGGCTGTCATAAATGGCCCTGGGTGAAAATTTCTAAACCCTCTTGGTACCAGAGGACGCACCAACGTCGAGACTGAGTGGATATATATGAGCGCATAAGGGTCGTATTCCAGTAGGCCGCATCTCCCACTATGTTGTGGTCAGTTGGGAGAGGGTGTGGCCTTACCCGCCTGAGGGAGTAGGCATAGCTAGGGTGAGTTTGACCAGCTCGTGAATGGGTCCACTATCGACGTGCCGGGTAGATATTGGCTGACTACTAGCCAGGCGGATAGTGAGGTCCCTTTCACTTGCCCAGTTGTGAGCTTGATGGGGTGGTAAGCTGGTGCAGAGTGTACTAGACCCCGGTGATGATCCCAGAGATGAACAGTACTGATATGTGGACTTATTAAGCAGGAGTTGCATACTCATTCATTCATTCATTCACTATCCACTCGGGCTGGTGGTGCACAACTATTTGTTACGTGTACCTTCGCAATGGCCAGGATTTCGGTTAGGGCGCGCGACTAACCTGAGATTAGGAGTTTACCACATTGAGTCTGACTATCCAAATTAGGTATGGGACTGGTTTGGATAGAAGTCCCTTCTGATGGACCCCATAGCCTGCGATACTACATACTATCATCCTAACTTCACACTCCAGTATGGTCATTCCATTCACACCGCATATTACATTACATCCACGGTATATGGCATTTTGGGTTACTGTGTTTTTGCATTTATATGGTCTAGATGCGGTTAACGGTATTCGTGAACTCATCAGGAATTGTATATTACATTGCATCTTCGGCGTCTGATATTTGACTCTTTATGACTTCTCATTTATATAGCTTATCTTTATTGTGTACTCTGATATTGTTTAACTCATGGACTTGTCAGTATTTCTGCTTACTCTGATATCATATGATTCATGATCTTACCAGTATTTCCGATATTGTATGATTATGACATTGTATTTGTACGCTTGGCACTTATCTTACGCACACACTTTCACCACCCTCTAAGCTTTCTATAAGCTTATGCATGATAGATGCATGAAGGTGACGTTGGTCGTAGCGGCGTTGAGCCTGGAGCGTGCAGCTGTCTTCCGGAGCTTTGATTTTATTTTGCATATATATTTCCCTTTCAGCATTATATTCAAAGTTTATATTAGTGGATATGTGATGATGATGTTGCTTTTGTGTTTTCCGTAAACTTGTAGTTATGCTTCTTACAAGATAAATGTACGTTGAAAAATCCTCCTTGTATGATCACATGATCGAAACCTAGCATATGGGCGCTAGGAGCCGAGAATGGGGTACTATGGAGGCTGTCGGCACCGAATTCGGCGATCGGGATTCCTGTGAATCCGATTTCCAAGTTTGGGGCATGACAGATTGTCTTTGAGTACTTGTTTAATTATGCTTAAGTGATGAATGTTTAATTATATGCATAATTAAATGAATACTAGGAGTTGATAGGTAGCATATCCCACACACACATATACACTGTCACGTTTATAAACTAGTTGCTTATTTAACACATCTTTTGTAATCTATGTGATTGGACCATCTATTAGCTTGGAAGCCTTAGAGTTAATTGTCTTACTTAGTTTAAGTGGGCAATTGTGTTGAAAAGGAAAAATATCACAGTTAGAGTCAGGCATTGCTGACCCGATTCAGTGGCCATGTGGATGTGATAGGGTTAATCTCAGTCATTGATCTTGATAACCATAGTCTTTTTTAGCATATATTATATGCCTTAGATACATATCTTGTTACATTATTCTTATATTCTATGAGTTATATGGGAAGTATAAGATAAATCTTTAGGTTCTTGTGAACTTGAGATTAGACACAGTTAGAGCCAAGCATTTCTGACCTGATTAAGTGGATCCGACCCGACCAGATCCAATCCGATCCGAGCAGAACCGAAGGCCTAGATCGATGCGATTCGAGTAGGATCAGGCAGATCTGATCGTTTATCGGATCGAGTTTGGATCAATGTCAATCCGGACTTATCCGATCCGATCCAATCCGGACAAAATCTATTAATAAGTATGTATATTTACTATTTTACCCTAACGTATATATATTTTTTAACTTATTTTACTTTTTACCCTACCCTCTCTACCCACACTTGAACGCCCGCCGCCCCAAACCCTAAATCCCCAAATCCTCTCTATCTGAACGCAGGCAGCCCGGCACGCTCTTCAAGCCACTCACTCCCGATCCCGATCTAGCCAGGCGGCCACTCCAGACTCCACTTCACAGCCCGGTACACTCATCAGGCTACTCCCAATCCCGATCCGGCCACTCGAGTCTCTCCATTCATCAGGTAGGACCCACTCGGCCACTCGATCAATTTTTTTTTTTATTTTTATCATTATTTTAGGAGTGCAATGGGCCAATGGCTCGCTGTGGTAGACTGTTGTGCGGTCGTGGCTCGTCGGCCAGCCATGAGCCACTACTCGATGGTGGTCCACCCTTCCCAAAATCCCTACCCTCTCTAATTTTTTGCCATGTCCCGCTGCCCGCTGGTGATCCGGCCACTTTTCTGGCCACAAAACTTATCTTAATGAGGCCAACCTCCGCCGATTGCGTAGAGCTTCAAGAAGACCCGATCTTGATTTGTCACCAACCCAATGTTGATGAATCTGGGCGGTCCATTTAGTTGTTAGCTCTATAACGGTCCACTTTTAGATAATGCACTCCAAGCTTGCGATCCGGCTATCCTAAGGCCCCAACATGATGTTCGTGTGTCATGCAATGCGTCCACTAGATTCGCCACTTCATCTTAGGCCTAGTTCCAAAAATTCCCCCCTTCCATGATTCAGGCGGGCCACCGCAAAGGAAAATATGGGGGACATTGGGGAGGGTGACGCTCACCATATTCACATAGAATGTAGAGTCCACCAGATTGTGTATATTCCATCTAAATCACTCATCAGGTTCACTCCACTACAATGAAGAGACCAAAACTCAGGTATTCGCACCATGTGAATATATACGTTTTAGGCACGATCATATAATACTCCGTGTCGTGTCCCAGTTAAGTTTTTGATTAGGATGATTCTTGAGATGTACGGTGAACATGAAGATAAACACCATATTAACGGTTTTGATTCAACTCACACATCATGGTTAGGCCCCACACAGCTTTTGTGTGTATGGTAATTGCCATGCGTTTCAACGGATGTGATTATTTCCCGTGGTTTTTTTATTTTTTATTTTTGTGATCCGTGGTGGACTTGTGTTGAGGTCATGACATGATAAATCCAAGACTAACCAAAATTCCATCCGTGTAGATTACATTGCAGAGCAATTTTACACCGGTAGAAGAAATCGGACGAGCGGTCCAGATTTCAAGTATTGAAGGGGATATTCCAATCGATTTTCCTGAGGGCATTTACATCAGAAACGGTACATTACTTTCTTGTTGCTATTACTGCCGTATATTTGAGCTTTCTATTTTTTTTCATTGGTTTCTTGCAAAACTGCTACCATTAGTCCATTACCATTGTGTATATTCCAATCTTATATAGGCATGTTGTTTGTTGGGCGAGGGTAACTTAACCTGTTTGAAGACAACCAAATAGATTTTGATTGAATGCAAATCAAGCATGATTTTGTGAATTGGGGCCCATTACTTGTAAATAAAACACCAACAACAACAACTAAAAAAAAAAATAGAATAGAAAAAAAGTAATATGCATCTTGAATTGGGGTCCACTTTGATTATTATAAATACCTTCATGTGCATGTATGTCATCTAATGCTTACTATGAAAATATGATATCAAAAAATTCAGACTAATCTAACTGATTATAAGGTTGGCAACTAAGCTTGGGCCTAACAAAATAATTTTTTTTAGTAGGGTGGCCCAAAGGCTCAGCTTGACTAGTTCAAAACTTAAACCCGAGTCCAACCCATTGCCAGGATAATTAACTTGTAAGTGGCTTACCACATAAATTTGTAGGTTTTTTAGTGGGTATATTATAGCTAATGTTTAGATTAGCTTGATCCTACAATGAGGGTGGTTTATTGTTTGGAATCTTGTATTTGAAATGCATTGAAATGTAACTCACAATTACACTGGAATTAAAGTGATTCTGAATCTTCAATTTTGTTTGGTAACTTACACTGAAATGCATGGATTCCAATAGGTTGGCTCGTGTGTGCAGGACATCCAACCCGTCCAATAGGTTGGCTCCATCATGAAGATCATCTTATATATTTAAAAATCAGCTCTATCTACTTCTTAGGTGGGCCACATTAGAGCAAAAATGTATATCATATACTGTTTTCTATAGTTGGTCTCAACTGATGAGCGGATGGGACTGATTACTTTTATTAACAAAATGCTAATTTGAGGATATTTCTGTAATTTTTTTTCCTTTTGTTGTTGCCTTGTTAGTTAGTTGTTAACTGTTAGTTAGACAGTTACAAAGGTTGTTATTTGTTAGTTAGAGAATTGGTTGTCAAAGTTAATTTTGATTTGTTGAGGTTAGATGTAAGTATCAATTAATCTCTGAATTAGGTAACATTAAACATGATTATTTAGCAGTTTGGTAGAAGTTAGCTTAATATTATTGTGCATTATATACTTAGCTTAATATGTATATTACTTTCTTTGCTTAGATTATTAGTGTGACTTGTGAGTTGTGACTTATGATTTTGATTTGTGAGTTAGATAATTAGTTATCCATTTGAGGATTTTTATGTGGTCATATATAGATAGGTGTGTTTTTGGTGGCATAGAAATCGTTCAAATTGTCTTTTTTGGACATTTCAAGGTTAGATAGATAGTATGCTTTCATATAATCTATTTAAATGTTCATGCCTGATTTGCGGTCCATCTCCTCATTTCTCTCTCTGAATATGTTTCTTCTGTTTCGTTTTCAATGCCAAATATTTTTACATTGCTTAGGTATTTGACATTGGAATGTAACAGAAGGTCAACTTATCTGAAGAAGCATGGGGAGATGCTGCCAGATTTTTGGCGTGGACGTTTAAATGGAAATATGAAAGTATTACAATTTACCAACCTTGGATGGGTAACTAATTTAGAATTTAATTGTGAGTGTGAGTTAGATAATTAGCTACCCATTTGAGGATTTCTATGTGGTCATACATAAATATAGTGTATTTTTTGTGGCATAGAAATCGCTCAAATTGTCCCATTTTGGATAGTTCAAGATTAGATAAATAGTATGTTTTCATATAATCTATTTAAATGTTCATGTCTGATCTGCAGTCTATCTCCTCATTTCTCTCTGGATATGTTTCTTCCGTTTCATATCCAATGTCAAATATTTTCACATTACTTTAGATATTTGGCATCAGAATGTAATGTAAGATCAACTAATCTGAAGAGGCATGGGGAGATGCTGCTGGATTTTCAGCGTAGACGTTTAGATGGGAATATGAAAATATTACAATCTATCCAACCTTGAATAGATAACTAATTTAGAATTTAGTATAACTCTATTGGCATTAGATTGTTAATGCTAATATAATTTAGTATATTTCAAATATCAGATGGAAAGTGAGGATCTTTCTAATACCCTAGGCGGTCGGTCAATTACATCACTGATGATCCTTGAAAATCAAGGATTAGGTCTTGAACATGAAGAAATGCCCGCCGTTGATACTAGTACCATATAGTCACTTTTTGCGGGAAAAATGAAAAAGAGCTCGGTAGTGTGGGATGATTTTGAAGAAGTAACCCTGAAGAACGGTTATGTAAAGATACAATGCAAGTACTGCAAGACTCAGTATACTAAGCAATCAGATGGTTTGACCACAACTTTGAAGAAACATCTTTCAAAGTGTTATAAAAAAAGTGAGAAGTACAGCAGGGCAACAAACACTTTCATTTACGTAATCTACAATGGATCCGTCAGTGTCCATCTACAAATATGACAAAGAGCTGGTGAATGAGTTGACAACCAAGTTAATTATTACAGATGAAAGACCATTTCAGATGGTAGAGAGTCCTACTTTTGTTGAATTGGCCAAATGCCTTAACCCCAAATACGAGAAGGTCTCCCGTACAATAATAAAGAGGGTGTGTATGAAGATGTATGAAAGTGAGAAGGTCAAGTTGAAAGGAGAGTTGGAAATGATTTCTCGAATTAGCCTGACATCAGATTTGTGGACGGCATCCAATCAACGAAAGGGGTATATGTCACTAACTGCTCACTATGTTGATGCCGAATGGAGGCTTTACAAGAGAATAATAAACTTTCATTATTTTGCGCCTCCTCATAGTAGTTTGATGATTTCAGACTGCATATACAGATGTCTTATGGAGTGGGAAATTAAGAAGAAGATCTCCACAATAACTCTAGACAATGTCTCCATAAATGATAGCGTGATAACGAATTTGAGCAACTAGTTTAGGGCCACCGATGACCTGTATTTTGGTATAAAGATATTTCTTGTTAGGTGTTATGCCCACATCCTAAATTTGATTGTACAAGATGGCCTTAAAATAATCGATCCCACGATCGAGAACATAAGAGAAAGTGTAAAGTACATACGGGGGTCACCTTCATGATTACATACATGGAATGAGACCATGAAGCGGTTGAATTTGTCAACCCAGAGAACGATGAAGTTGGACGTCACAACACGTTGGAATTCAACTTTTGAAATGTTGGATTCAACGATAGATTTGAGACTTGTATTCTCTGACTATGCGAAGCGTGATAGTGTGTATGTTTGGCTGCCTTCTGAAGATGATTTGTCAAGAGCTAAATCAGTTCGTAAGTTCCTTTCAGTTTTTTACAATAGTACGAAGAAATTTTCAAGCAGTAAGTATGTAACAACAAATATATTTCTGTCTAAACTTTGGAAGGTAAAAGATGTCTTATACAAAAGTAGTAGTAAACTAGACTTTTTACACCTAATGACCATGGGTATGCAGGTAAAGTTTAATAAGTATTAATATGAGTGTAATATGGTAATGGCTGTTGCAGTCATTCTTAATCTTTGATACAAGATAATTATAGTTGAATTCATATATAGTAAGTTGTATAGTGCGATGGGTGTTATTAACGTTGAAAAGATTTCAGATGCAGTCAGTGAATTATACAATTTTTATGCGTGTGCCACAAAAGAACAATCCCCTCATGTGGGTTCTAGTTCTGCAGTTGATGAACCGCAAGAAGAAACGATAGATGATTTCATGTCTTACAATGCATAATGGAAATGGACTCAAATACAGACGCCTAGATCAGAACTTGAAGACTATCTCAAAGTGGAACTTCTAATTGTAAAATTCAAAGGCGATGATTTTGATGTTTTGGACTGGTGGAGAACGAGATCTGGTAATTTACATTACCTTGTGCTCTTGTTAATGGCATGAAACATATTATCAATTATAATTTTAACTGTGGCTAAAGAATCTACTTTTAGTACAGGGAGTAAGGTCGTAAGCAAATATAAAAGCTCACTTACACCTGAATCGGTTGAAGCACTTACTTGTACTCAAGATTGGCTGCGTCCGATATGAGGGAGAGAGAACTCTGTTGATGAGGTGTTCGATAAAGAGGAGACTGAGAAGATAGATGAGACAGTACCTATAGCTGTTATATGATTTTGATGCCTTCTATTTCTGTTATATCATGATATTTGTAATTTTGTTTTAACAATTATATTGTAATATTATGGTTATGGGTGGATGGATATTTCTCTTTTTTCATTTGTATTATTCAATTCGCTAATGTTGTTTAAATCTCTTATTATATTGTTGGGCAATTGCGTTCATTTATGACTTTAATTTTTATTTTTTATTTTTTTTTGTCCTAACCTAACCAAATATACACTAGATATGTCATCGGAAGATGATGCATCAGTGGATATTTGGAATTATGGAGTCCAAGTTTACTCCCATGATGGAAAGATAAAGTTGAAATATAAGTTTGTGTGGAAAACAATTTGTCAACAAAATAAATCGGCTCAAATTACATTTGGCTTGTCAGGGAGGAGACGTCACACCATGTAACAAAGTTCCTCAGGAAGTCCGAGATTTATTTAGAGTCATTCTCAACTCAAATTCGAAGACTTCATACACCCCTCACCCTACAACTACAACCAATACAACTAACCAAAGAATATATATAAAAGTAGGCCTATTATAAATAAAGAAGGGTTAAGCAGATGAACTACCTTTAGCTCTGGTTCCAGGCCTTTCATAATTAGTAGAGAAGAAGAACAAGAGAGAATTTTAAGGGAATAAGAAAAACGCGATTATAAAGAAGTCATTAAAGAAAGCTTACAAATGACATCCAAATCAAGAAGTACCAGACAACAACATCCACCTCCGAGACAACATGATGCTGAAGCAGGCACAAGTAAACCATCAAAGTTTCTTAAAAGTATTGCAGCATTTTATAAGCGGTTGGGAATCCCATACAAATCGGATCATAAAAGTGTTTGAAAAAATTCTTACATCTGTGAATGAGGACAATGGGAAGGCATCCCCACCATCCGATTTAGTAGAGGTGAACGACCGTTTTTTGGACATATTCAGCTCAAAGTCGCCCAAGAGTTCTCCTACAATTGAATCAGTAAAAAGAGAACCAATAGATGAATCTGGCGATGAAGGTGGAGGTGGAGGAAGAAGTTACTATTACAAACAAGATTTATTTAGTTACATGCCACAAAGGCATTCATTATATAGAGGGTATTGAATGTATGAAAGTTTTACCTAATCTATATGTCAATATGTACATGTTAGGTTTATTTACTTTTGATTTTGGACATGGTTTATTTTCTTTTTTTATTTTATGTCAGAATGTACATGTTAGATTTTCATGAAACTATTCATTGTGTAATATAAAACTTTACGTGGCATGTTAGATTTACATTAAGGCTTTTAATTTTTGCTTTTACTAATATTTAAAAGAAGTCTCAAGATCGACTGGTTAGACACGTCCACCAAGTGAATAACTTCTAAAATCCAACCCATCCAATACGACAAGGATCACCTTGTGCAAAAATCAACCATATCCACTCATCGAGTGGGCATTGTTTTCTATGGTGCGCCCCACTTGATAAGTAGAAAGTGCTGATTGTTTCTAGTATTGGAACCTAATTGCAAGGTTTCAATTTTAGATGTACTTAACAGGTTAGAAGTTATTCCCTGGTGTACCGTAACTTGTGGCCTGACTGGTTGGACCTGAGATCTTCTCAAACAGAGTTGAAAATCATAAATTCTAATTATGAACCAAAATATGAAATGAAGGGCATATATTCGAAGTTAAAAGGTCATACTTTAATTTTAATGTTCATGTCTTAAATTTTAAATGAGTGAATACTGTGATTATCGTTGAAAGGCTTATATTTACAAGGAGCTTCTAATGGATATATGGCAATCACCTCATGTGGCTAACACTGAAATAGCCATGCTCTTGTCTATACTTCAGTTTGAGTTAGAAGCTGCTAGTTTGGGAAGAGACCCCGCCAGAAATTGTTGAAGTGATTGCATGGGTTTTTCATTGTAGTTATTTATGACTTCCCATGTTCTTTGTATTTCATGTGTTGTTGAAATTAATTGCATGTTGGTCGGCATGCAGTATAAGGTGAGCCTACACATGGTGGGCCACCATCATGCACCGGGTTTCTCTGATTGTAGCAATGTAAGCAAGCCAAGGCTGCTGACTAGATTATGAGTTTCCTCGATGGTAGCTCATGCGTACCTTGTAGTATACCTTATCATGAATAAGTGATTGGTGCAACTAGTTCGATGATTTTACATGGGATTTGGAAGTTAATCAGTCGACAATCTACCTAATTTAGTATAGAACGCCCAGGAAAATCTAATCCATGGCTGATAGAAAGAGGGATTGAAGTTGTGAATAGAAAATCACACATCATTTAGCATTTCGGATTTAGAATCTATGAATTTGAAATTTCTTTAGCAGTTGCCTGCTTAGCTTATTCCTTCCTTCTATATGTGTTCCGAGTAGTATTAGGATTTTTGTTTGTTAGCCTACATATGATCTACGGTAACTAAGAGTTTGCATGATTCAATTACTTGAATTAACAATAGTTAGAGGTTGCTGAGCAATTTCTAATTTATGGTGTGTTTGGATGCTCCAGGATTGCAATGATCCCATTTGATATATAAGAAATGACAACAGCAGGGGTGGTGTGATTTTAATCAGTAAGGGCAATCAAATCCCTAATTGTAATTCTGTGCACCTTGAGTTGGATGTATAGCTATCTTAATTGCATTTTGGGTCTGGGCCTCATTTAGAATACAGCCATGATCGCCCAACTTTTAGTCATTTACATTTAATTCAATTGATATTTTGCACTTAAATTCAATTGAGCATCCAAACACAGCCTTAGCTTCTGCAATTTTTTACAGTTTGGGCTGATTTCATTTTACTTGTTTATATGCAATCCTATTAGGATTATGGCATTAAAAAGGCATTAATGGTGATTTCTTTTTGCAAGATCTCAATCTGTAATGGACCAAACGGAAGGCTCAGATTGAATCTCGTTGCTCAAAATGGATAGCCATTCATCCCCTGGCCACAGTTCAAACATACATCTCTGGAACTTTGCATGGAAACCCTCAATTGCCTATGTAATCTGGTTCTATGAACCAGGAAAAGAAACAAATAAGAAGACAATTGCAAACCTTGAACTGTTAGATCAGTCAAAGAGTGATCTGATTGCAATGTTGGTTTACATCCATGATTGTATGCATATCTGACGGGTCCAATCAAAGCTCTTGTTCTTTTGAAATCTCATTCTCAATGTAACCATTTTGTAAAGCTGCTTCATCAACCTTCATTATTATCTTTTTCAATGATAATCTTAAATTTTTCAAAAAAAAAAAAAAAATGGACCGATCCAAAACTTACCCAATCTGATCCGACTTGGTTTTCCTGACCGAGTCGGACTCGGATCGGTTCAGGCCAATAGTCATTTGGATCGGTTCAAGTCAAATGACCCAGACTCTGTCCCGGATCGGATCGAGTTCGGGTCATGCCGTGTAGATTTCGGACCGAGTCGAGTTGGATCCAATCCGATCCGACTCGGTCCGATGCCCAACTCTAGACACAACCATCACTAGTCAAGAAGAATTGAGTTCTATGGCCCATTCCAACACATTCCGTTAACCCTCCCTCTTATATTATTCTCCACTACCTATATCACCCTCTACTAAATGGGCCAATAACTCTATCTCCTCTTCACACCTCCCACATGCCTAATGAATATCTTCCACCACACTTCTCACATCCCTCATCCACCAATATATGCACTCCACTAATTCCTTTATTATATTACCTTCCGCTTACTCATCTAACCCACGAGGGGTTACTACACTTATAATTCCAACTCCTACTTGGTTCTCTAAACACCAAAGAGCTTGCAACACACACACACAAAAGAGAGAGAGAGAGAGAGAGAGAGAGAGAGAGAGAGAGAGAGAGAGGAAGAAGAAGAAGAAAGGAAAAAAGAAAGAAAAGAAGGAAAGAAAGCAGAAAAGGAAAGGAGGTAAGGAGGAGTCAACCTGCTAGAGTCGATCGCGGGGACGACAACGGCCACGCGCCAACAAGGTGAGTCATCTCCCTTATTCCCTTCCCTTTGCTTTTCCTCTGTGGGCCCAAGATCAACGCTGAATCAAAGCCCAAACGGGCCATACAGTAAAGAATATCATAATTATACATCGATCGATGAAAATCCCCCTTGGGGGACACCTTGGCGTATGCGTACGTGGCTTATTTGTCTTTCTGGCCCTTTTCAGGTGGATCAAACGATAGGAAACAATGTGAAATGAATGAACATTGTTGGAGACATTTGAGGGCCCACAGGGGTAGGCCACACTATGAGTATGGCAGGCGTTGCACGTTGTCCAAAATAGTTTGTCCATATGTTGTGGGGGGCCACTGCAATGTATATGTTTTATCCCCTCTGTCCATCCATTTTACCAACTCATGTTAAGCTTGATCCCCAGAGCAAAGAAAACCCGAACCTCGAGTGGACCGCACTCTAAGAAATAGTGTTGATTGAAAGTCTACCATTAAAATTTGGTGGGGGACCATAGGGGTGGGCCAGCTGTGAGGAGATGGTGACAACCACGCTGTGGGACCCACTATAAAGTGGTATTCACCCACTCCATCCACCAGTTCTCCCCAATTCATGTCAGGTATAAACCCCCAAAATGGGGCAAATCTTAAGTGGGCCCCACTGCAGAAAGCAACGATGTTAGACACCTATCGTTGTGTTGATGTAGTTTTGGGATAAATACAAATATGGTTCGGAACCACATTTATCATCATTCCTTTACAAATATTTACATAATATTCCCATGACATTGCCATATCCAGAGAAACAAGAGTGCACACACTTGAAAGACTTCACTATATTCAAAGTTCAAATATATTCCAGGCCATGACATACCAAAAGCTTTTAATTATATTTCTTTGGATAACCCTTGATTTAATATATAAATAAAGAAATAAATGGAATAAACTTAAGGAATGTAAATAATCCACGTGTACAATAAGCCAATGAAGTCAATGATACTATCTCAAGTGACTATATCAAGTGGTACTCAAAAGTGCCATTGAGAAGATTCAACTGATATAGGTTGCAAGAATTATAAAAGAGAGTCAAACCATAATAAAAGAGATTTTCTTATTTTGATATCTATCTACTCTATGGGATAAGGCTAAGTTCCGTGACGTCATGAAACAATTATATTGCCGTCATAGTCCACCCTTTGTGGCCATACCTATGATATAGTGTCAATGTATGCTAGTGTGTGTGTGTATACAAATGTACGTGAAGCATATAGCAAATATGTACATCGAATGACCAACGTGTAAATCTAGAAATTAGAGCTCTCATTATGAATAATGATTAGTTAAAGTAAATCATTAAACATAGATTAGCTAGGTGGGCTGTAGGCAATGAAATGGGGCCACCATGGCCCAGATAGGCATGAGATGACCTTAAGCATGCTAATAGAATGAGCCACGGCTATGTTCTGAGCCGTGAACATGTGAAATGGTCCTTGGGCCATGAAGCGGGTCATATTCCATGTAAATGGACCATGGAGTGTGCAAATGGTCCACGTGCAATGTAAATAGGCCATGGACACTGCAAATGGGCTGAGGGCCGTGAAGCGAGCCACAGGATATAGAAATGGGCTTTAGGCGTTGATAATTGGGCCATAATTGGGCCACATGTCAGGCGAAGGGGCTGTGAGCCATCCAAGTGGACCATGGTCCATGAGACGGATGGGCAGCAGGCCATAGACTATGAGTGGACCATAGGTGAGTGAGATGAACTTTAAGCTTGATGGACGGTCAACCAAAATAGATCTTGTAGACAGATGTAGATCTGGACCGTGCAGATGGAGGGTCCGCTCGACATCAAATGGTCCTACAATATGGACTGTGTATAGACCTTAATGGGGTCAGCAAATTATTCTTTAATCTAGGCTGGAGAGTGGTGTGTATAAAGGCCAGCGATGGGCCTAAGATCTGGACATCATACAGGTCACACAAGATCTGGATATGGACCACTTAAATAGGTCATGGGCCCATGCTGCTCATGAGACGAGATTGAAAGTTACAGTCCCATCACGTGGTGAGAGTGCGCAATGGCAGAAATCACTACCTCAGGACACTTACCATATGTGAATAAGCTGTACACGAGTCGAATTGAGTCGAGCTTGGCACAGCTCAACTCAGCTCGGCCACTAGCTGACCTAGTTCGAACTTGGTTTGGTCCTCGAGTCTGACTGGTCAGCTCAGCTCAGCTCGGTTGGGTCAGCAGTTCAGGCCAGTTCGAACCTTTGCAGCATTTTCTCAAACACTTGGATCTCACAGTGTGTAAAACACCAGCAGTTTATAGGTATTTTATCAAACACACGGTAGGCAACATCAAAATCAAGATACAATGGTAGTTTTATCATATAATGTTTCTTTTTTTTATAGTGATTTGTTTTGTACTCATGCTTTCCTCGCCACCAGTCAATCATGCACCCAAAACAACACTTCGTTGTGTCATTTCATCAAACACTTGATGAGCAACATCAATATCAAAATAACCAAGTCACTGAACTAGTTCGATCCCAATCGATTCGAGCTCAGACAAGCTTGAAGTCGGCTCGGGAAAAATAAAAAATAAATAAATAAATAAAAATGAAAAAAAAAAAAAAAATCGAGCTCCATAAATCAGTTCAACTCGGCTCGAACTCAGTTTCGAACCGAGTCGAATCGAGCTTTTTCGACTTGAGCGAGTTAACCGAGCTAACTCGGTTCGTGTATGATGTAGGTGTTTGTCCTCATCAGGTATTTCCTTCATTCCATCGTTTTCACAGAGATGCAGGGACGGTGACGATTAAAAAGTTGGGTTTAGCGTACCTTTGAACGTTCTGATTGCGAAGGTGATGAATGGCAGAGGACTGAATGGTGATCATGGCCCACTCGATGAACGATCTCAGTCACTCGGTTGAGGACCCAGACACAAGTGCGGCTCATTACAAAGACGCTACAACTGTTGATTATCACGAAGAAACAGCAGTGGTTGTGGCCTGAGCAGTCATGAACCACGCTCAAGGACGGTTCATCTGATGGACGGTCGGATGATCTGAACGGCATGAAGCCAATCCGCTTCTAGCTGAAGCTAGAATCTGACATAAACAAAGATAAAATCAGATTACAAATGAAACTGGAACCTGATATAAACAGATATGAATCAGATTATAAATCCAAGTGAGAATCAGTTGTAAACAGAGCGTGGATCTGTCCAAGATAGACTCCGATATGGACTGAAATGGAACTGAGATCTTGATGGCGATCGGCTTGAACCAGGCGCATAGCGACAGTTCGATCAGACGGACAACATGATGATCAGCGATCTAAGCTGAACTTAATCAGGATCATCATAGGTCGTAGCAGGTGAAGATCGATAGAAGATCTGGCCGCAGCTGCCATTAACGAAGTTCGAGCTGTATGGAACAGTTGCGGATTTGCAGATGACGAAGCTCGAAGATCAGATGCTTGGAGGGATTAGCTACCTAAAGAAGTGACGCAGGGATGAACATGATGAGGATAACTACTCCAAATCCACGGAGCTTCTCTGGACTCCTCACAGAGACTTCTCGAATCCACGAGGAAAGAAAGCAGAAAATAGAAATAAATTCTAATAAATTCGAAATTGATTAATTGATGAATAAAAACGAGTTCACAACCCTTTAAATAGGGGTACCAAGCAATGGGAAAGAAATCAGAATCAAACTACAACTCAAACTCGTAGAATCCGCAACTTACTATAAATAGTAAACTTACTATTTATAGACGGTCGTGATGTCTCCTAGTGCGCGAGGTTTTCGGCCAAAAATAGTAAGTGTCCTATTTGGCTTCACCAAACCGTTCTCCTAATTATTCTAAGCTCTTTTCACATTGGGTGCAACTCCTAAAGCCCGACGGATGAAGAGTTATAATCAAACTAAAACTTACTATTTATAGTAAAAACGAAATTAAAACAGGGAAACGACCGTCGATCCAGGGGTTTTTTGCAATTCCGGGCTGCGCAACCAGGCGTAGCAGGGTTGGTTGGCTTCAGTAGCTCCTTCTACCCCAAAATCATATATTTTACGTCAGATAACTCATTCCGGATTGCAAGATACGCCCGATTTAAGGTTCGATGGTCTGGATCACTTCTGCTGTTGACCGGGCCTTTTATGATCCATCTTGGCCATGTAACTGTCCACGACCCGCTCTACATCAGTAAGTCAGAAACTTGGAGAGATCAGCTGCTTGACACAGCTTCGATCTAGCTTGAAGATCCTTTTCTTAGAAGATCTTTGTGGTTGCTGGAAGCTGATGATCGTGATCGTTAGATGCTGATCTGATCTCGCCATCTCTTCCACCATAATCTGACGGCCTGATGTTGATCCAGATCCGCTACAAAAGGAGGTCTTAATCTACCATTGTGATCCTCGATCCGTTGGAATGATCTTCGGATCAGATGCTAGACATCGGTTTTCTTTGGCTGGCGGTTGATTAGGGTCGTTGATTGCTAAACGCCTACTCGATCTGTAACTTTAGATCTGATCTAAGAACCCAAAAATGAAAAGAAAGGAGGAGACATAAAAGAGAATGTAATTCCGAGGCAAGACTGGAGATTTAAAGTTCGAGTCCAAGCCAAGCCCACACCCAAGACCATTAGCATTTAGAAATGTTGGGTTTTTTCGAAACAAGAAAGAAAAAGAATTTCAATTTATAAAAAAAAATTGGGAAAATGGTTATGGCTTTAGTGATTGTTGGTAACCATTCATTTGTGAATGGTAATGTCTCTTGGTAAAGGGATTATCATTTGAATTTGGAATGAAAGGATACCATTGTTAAAAAGACCACCATTGTTAAAAAGACACCATGGATGAAGATGTCTTTCATGAAAATGGTCTTTAGCATCTCTTGTGATTCTATATAAACCCATCTTTGGGTCAATCCGAATACACAATTCTAACAATCTCCTCTCCATCTTCTTCTTCTTCACCATTTGTGTTTCTGGAAGGTTTTTTGCAAAGATATAGTTTTCAGGTGCTAAAGTGTAAATAGTTTTTAGACAGTAAATTACAAACGGTTTTCTAGGGGTAAATTGTAACAGCACACAAGTCAAGGTTGTATGCGGTAAAAGTGTGTTCGGGGTGCGGTTTTTCAGTTTTGCAAGTCGAAACCCACATTTCTCTAGTCTTTGAGAAGAGGCTTATTATATCTTGTAGGCGGATTTGTTGTAACTCTCTTGCAAATTGGTTTAATCACCAGTAGGGTGCGAATATCGCCTTAAAGATAGCGACATCATAATGCGCCTTAAGTCTATCTTTAAGTAATTTATTTCTTATCTTTCCGCCTCAACCATAACAAGGACTAGCAAATCCAAGTGAACAGGGGAAAATACTACGTCGGGAGGCTCCCGCAAAAGATGAGGGCCATCCATGTGGTGGGCAGTATCGATAAGCTCCATCTTTTGCTGGGAGTTTAGGTGGGGTAATGACATTGCATGCTCTCCTTGGCAAGCGCACTGGAATGGAAATGACCCCTTTGCCCCTCACTTTATCCAAATTGTGTAAAGTGTCCCTAGATCCAACCATCCATATCACGCCATGTGGCAGTAGTCAATCCTAACCCTTAGTGCCCTTTTACCCTTTATAGGAAATCATATAGTTCAATTATAGGAATCACATAGTTCATGCCTCAAATGCAATTCCATACCATTAAATTCTGCGGTCCAAAGAGGCCCCAAATGTAATTTCATATCATTTAATCCCACTATCCAAACAGTCCCCAAATAAGCTGGTAAATTTGATGGACGGAGTGGATAAAATGCACGCTTCATAGTGGGGCCCATAGAGCTTTTCCAATGACCCATTGAGCTAAACCAGGGATTGAAATTTCTAATTAGGGATTTTGACTTCAAAGAGAAGAAAATTAGAATGTGAGAGAAACACATGTCTCTACTTCCACACCTACTATCACCACTGCTTAAAGAAGCTAATAAAAACAATCACACGCTTAACACAACGGAAATTTATGTGGTTCGACCTAGTAGGTTACATCCACGGGAGAAGAAGAGAGAAGGATTTATTATTCATGGTTGCTCATATGAGAGCACCTCAATATATAGAGATACAAGAAGCTTCTGAGCTAAGAAAAGAAGCAAAAATAGCACATCTCAAACATAGCACATTCCATATTAGCACCACCCATATTAACACCACCCACAAATATAGAAAAATAATCTTTCCTTCTCCACAACACTCCCCCTCAAGTTGGAGTGTAGATGTCAATCGAGCCCAACTTGGACAAGATCGTATGAAACTTTGCCGAGGGTAGACCCTTGGGAAAGATATCAGCTAGTTGATCATCACTGCAAATGTAAGGACTACGAATAATATTGGCTTGGACCTTTTCTCTGACAAAATGACAATCGACTTCGATATGTTTAGTTTGTTCATGAAATAATAGGTTAAAAGTAATGTGTATGGCTAATTGATTGTCACAGAACATAGTCATTGGTAGGGGGTCGAAAGGCCCAAATCTTGCAAAAGAGAGTAGAGCCAAGTTAACTCACTTGCAGTGGATGTCAAGGCCCTATATTCAGCCTCAGCACTAGATCGAGTAACAACATTTTGTTTTTTGCTTCTCCATGTGACTAAGTTCCCCCCAACAAATGTGCAATACCCAGTAGTAGACCATCTATCAACCAGGCTTCCAACCCAATCTGCATCAGTATAGCCTGTGATAGAGGTATGACCATTTTTGTGCATCCAAATGCCACGTCCAGGAGAGGCTTTGAGGTATTGTAGGATTCTATGAACTGCATTCATATAACTATCCCTAGGATCATGCATGAACTAACTGACCAAGTTGACTTCATAAGTGATGTCTGGGCGAATGATGGTTAGATAAATGAGTTTTCCTACCTATCTTTAAAATTGACCAACATTCTCTAAAATATTTCCTTCCAAAGTAAATTTACCAGAGTTATTAGTTAGAGTATCAACAGGTTTGAGACTCAAGATGTACTTTCTTTGATTCAGGAACAGGCCTTTTTTGGAGTGAGCAATTTCCATACCCAAAAATTATTTTAATATACCCAGATCTTTGATAGTAAACTTCTTGTGAAGAAGAGATTTTACTGCTGCAATATCTTAATTGTTATCCCCTGTAATGATAAGGTCATCCACATAAACAAGAACAACTGTAGTTCCATGAATACCTCTTTTTGTGAATAGGGAGGAGTCAGCCGAACTTCTTCTAAACCCATAACTCAAAAGAGCAGAACTCAACCTGGCATACGAAGCTCTAGGAGATTGCTTAAGTCTATACAAAGCCTTATTTAATTTGCAAGCCAATTCCGAATTTGACTCTTGAGGGTGTCTTGGTGGAAGGCTCATGTAAACTTCTTCTTTCAAGTCTCCATGGAGGAAAGCATTTTTAACATCCATCTAAAACAAAGATCAAACCAGGTTGACAACAACAGACAAAAGGACCTGAACAGTATTCATCTTTGCAACATGAGCATAAGTTTCTTTGTAATCAACCACATAGGTTTGTGTGAACCCTTTGGCCACCAATCGAGACTTATGCCTTTCAATTGTCCCATCACTATTATACTTAATTTTGTACACCCACTTATACCCCACAGTTTTCTTGCCTTTAGGTAATTTGACAAGGTCTCAAGTATGATTTTGGTCAAGAGCTTGAATTTCTTCATCCATGGCCTTTTTCCATACTAGTTGAACATTAGCTTCGGGAAAGCTTTTGGGCTCATCGGAAATAGAACTCCAAAAGGCTAAATGAGATTAGGACACATTATTATATGTCAAATTATTTTGAAGGGGAAATCTGGTGGGTGATAGGTATAGAAATCCGCAACTTCATAGGGGGTTAAGAGGATCTGGTCGATCGACACAATATGTTTTCAGGTGGAGCCTCAACGGGAGATGCATGTGGTGAGGCATCTTCTGATGGAGTGACTAGTGGCTCGAATGGGGTTGTAATTGGTTCTCTTTGTTGTCCATGACCGACGGTTGGGAGAGGGACCAAATCACTAAAACACTCCCCCTAGGACCGAGCCTTAAAGAAGGGTTCGATCTCAATAAAATGAACATCTCGAGAAACAAGAAGCTTCCTACTCGATGGGTCATATCACTTGTACCCCTTCTGAGTAGAAGAGTAGCCAAAAAAACACACATTTGATAGCACAGGCATCAAATTTGTCACGATGAGGAGCATAAACATGAACATAGTATAGACAGCCAAACACACGTATGTGTGAGAGATTAATAGGGCGTTGTTTGAGGACTTCTGAAGGTACCCTTGTTTGTCAATTAACGTGACAGGTGAGTCATAGAGTCCAATGAGCCCCACGTAAAGACTATAAGCTGAAGACTCAACAAAAATGGATGTGCTCAATGATCTCCAAAGGTACACTAAACCTTACATCCCATGACCAAAACACCTCAGGTAATAAATCCCCTTTAAAAATAATGTTCTAATATGTCCCAAAATCAACTAAGAAAATATTTTTGAAAGATTAGAAAAAGAAAACGAAGCTGCAAGAGCATATGAAAAATTCACCAAGTTTTTTGTTACTGATGATGACATCGAACACTGATTCGATGACATCGAAAAAGTGCCCAAATATGTCCAGCAACCAAACCACATGTTTAGAGAATTTTTTGATGTAATCGAACTCCATTCGATGTCATCGAAATTCAAACTTCGATGACATCGAGATAAGTTCGATGACATTGAAAAATAGGCACCAAACGTCCAGCGAGCTCAATAAGAAAATCATGAATTATTGGATGTAATCGAACTCTGTTCGATTTCATCGAATTTCAAACTTCGATGACATTGAAAACACCGTTCGATGACATCGAAATTAAGACTAATCTATCTAGAGAGTTTGTGAAGAAAATCATGAATTATTCAATGTAATCGAACTCCATTCGATGTCATCGAAATTCAAACTTCGATGACATCGAGGTAGTCTCGATGATATCAAATTTTGAATCTCAAAACTCTCCAAGCAAGCCTCAAGCACTTCCAGTAAAAAATCTCGATGACATCGAAGTCAGTTCGAGTCATCGAAGAAAACTTCGATGACATTGAAAGACTTTCGATGACATCGAACCCTAACAAATCTATGCCTGTTTTTTTACCGTTTGAACTTCATTGCCTATTTAAAGAAGGTTGCTTCCTAAGTTCTAGATTGAGAAAAAGAGAGAGATTTAAGAGAGTTATTGCTATAGAAGATCTACCTACCACCTTAAATCCATTTTCTCATAGGAGTTCATCCTTCAATCCCTTCTTAAATGCAATCATTATTAAATCAATAAATTAGATTCAAGAATAAACTCCACCATTCAAGGATCCTTCGGCAAGACTTTTATGGTAAATTATTAAGCTAGAATCCTTTGAATGATTAATATTATGGAATCTCTCCGTCACTTAAAGACTAACATTTAATAGAGAAGATTCCGTAGTTGCGAATCAAGGGAGCTGAAGATACTCCATCAACAAGGAAGGTCATCTTCAACATGTGCTAGAAACAGGGCTCACCTACTTACAAGCCATTAGAGTCCAGAAATCCTAAAGACCTTTCCTTATGTAGGACTGGGATTCAGAGGTTATCTCACAAACTTACTAAGACCTTCATAGGCATTCGACGAGAGAATACGTTGAGTCCTTGTGTAGGATTTATTGCCTTGTGTAGGCATAGATTGCCTTACGTAGGCATAGGTTGCCTTGCGTAGGCTCCTGGTTTTGTCCTTGTGTAGGCATAGGTTGCCTTGCGTAGGCTCCTGGTTTTGTCCTTGTGTAGGCATAAGTTGCATTGCGTAGGCTCCTGGTTTTATCCTTGTGTAGGCATAGGTTGCCTTGCGTAGGCTCCTAGTTTTGTCCTTATGTAGGATCTGTTTGCCTTGCATAGGCTTCTAAGATTGTCTTGTGTAGACTCCTTAGCTAACCTTGCATAGGTTGTAAAGGTTAATGGTCAACCTGGTTTAAAACCATTTAATAGTGAAATCTGGCACACTCTAAGGAGGAGTGCGTCAGCTGGGAGTGGAGTAGGCACATAGCTGAACCACTATACATTGCGTTGTGTTTATAATTGATTATTCTTGTTCATATGGATTGATTGCTGAAATGTTTACTTATGCACAGTATATGTTTGATAAAATGCAGTACCTTGATCACTCACTATCTTAGAACATGAATATAGATGATTTCTTAGTAATCCTACTTAATTAGACTTGAATTGGTAGAATCTATTGTTTAATAGGATTATAGATTTTTAAAAGTCCTATTCACCCCCCTCTAGGACACTTGGTCATACATCCATATTTCAATTATAGCGGTCTAACCAAAATTTCAATTTCGAGAGGAGATTTAAATTCAAGAACATAATTAGGAAGTCTATTGATTAAGTAGGTAGATGTGAGGACCCCGTGGGACCAGTATTTTTTTGGAACATTCATTTGAAACATGAGAGATCTAGTAGTTTCCAATAAATGCCTATTTTTTCGTTTGGCCACACCATTTTGTTGGGGAGTACCTGTTGAGTATCAAATATTACATATTCTCCCCTATTTATATCTTGTTTTTAAGAACATCATAATGCTAAATTGTATATATTATACATGTTTGTGTTGCAAGGTGAATCTGAGAGCTTGGATTGAAAAGAATGCTAAAAGCATGAATTTGATACTCAAGAATTACCTAGGCAAAGGAAGGATCTTATGAGACCAAGATTGAATAATTCACATGACAATGATCCAAGAAAACCAAGTACAAAAGCTGAAGAAAGGACTTGAAAGATCACAGAATCTGTAGCAGAAAACAAATAGGTTCGATCATGTTCGGTCCGACCGAACTTGCACAAAACAGTCCAGTGACAAATGATGAAATTCAGAAGCTAATTCAGTTCAACCAATGGACAATTCGGTCCGACCGAAGGGAGGATTTGGTGCGACTGAAAGTGCACAAAAAGCTCTGACACTGAAAAGAGTTAATTTGGTTCGACCGAGGATTAATTTGGTCCGACCGACAACTTAAGTTCGGTCTGACCGAAGACAGCTCGATCCAACCGAAATCGAGCAACTGCTGAAACATAATCATTTTCAAATTCAGACTCGACTTCATATTCAACTTCGGTCCAAACAAATGTGTCATGCCCCAAACTCGAAAACTGGGCTCACAAAATTTCCGATCACCGAATCCAACGCCGACAGCCTCTGCAGTACCCCATTCTCGGCTCCCGGCACCCATATACCAAGTTCTGATCCTTTGATCATGCAAGGAGGATTTTTAACATTAATTTGATTTATAATAAGCATAACCATAAGCATAACTCATGAACAATAACCAAGACACCATCACAAAATCCACTATGATAAAAAACTTTAAGGTACCATGTGTATAAAGGGAAATACAATAACAAAATCGGAAGCTCCAGAAGTCCACTACACACTTCAATCTCAATGCTGCTACAGCATCCTAACGTCACCTGCATGCAACGGTCATGCATAAGCTTACAAAAATCTTAGAGGGTTGTGAGAGTGTATGCGCAATATAAGCGTGCTCAGAATGCAATATCAGAGTAATGCAAAAAATGCTGGTGAATCCATGAAACCTAGTAGTCGTACCAAGGCTATGTGATGCAAGGCATGAATGCTATCGGCCATATTAAGGCCATGCGATGCAAGGCGTGAATGATGTTGGCCATACCAAGGTCATATGATGCGAGATGCAGCTCAAGCATACCAATCCTCATCCAGACCCACATATCAATGCAGGTCATCACTAGAGCATCAAATATTAATACAGTTCTCACGCTGGACAATCACCGGGGTTGAGTACACTCCAAATGACACTGCCTCTTTCCTAGGCGCGCAGTCCAAATGAGCGTAAGAAACCTCACTATCTTTCTGGCTAATAATCTATCAATATCTATCGGCACGTCGATAGCGGACCCATTTATGAACTGGTGATACTCAGCCTAGTAATTGCCCCTACCCTCGGGCGAGTAAAGTCACACCCCCTTCTAACAGACTACAACACAGTAGGAGACGCGGCCTCCTAGTATTCGACCCTCGTGCGCTCATGTATCCACTCGGTCGACATTAGAGCATCTTTCGGTACCTTCAGGTTTAAGAATTTTCACCCAAGGACATCTATGGTGCCCCGATGCTAATAACAATATTTCTAGTGTCCAATCTTACCATCCACGATATGCCTGTGGAGGCTACGGCCCTGATGTCGTTAGGGCGTATAGTAATCACAACACACAATGCAAGATACATGAGTCATACAATCCAGTCATGCATCAATCCTGTGCATACCGTGCGCTCATGTAAGACAATCTTCACCTATCAGGGAGTCTCATAACAACCTGCCCAATGATATATTCAATGGTCAACCACATCTCATATCAAGCATACAGATAATTCGTATGGGAATGTATCATGATGATATGCTAAGCATACTCATAATTAGTGTCGATAACTAGCATCGACAATCGGCATCGATAATCAGCCTACATATAAGGCAGGGTCCATAGATGAACAGCCGATCTAAACCATAATATGAAGATCGACCCTCGACTGTAGATATTGTAAATGTTATTGTGTAAATCTAGCACCCGTTGTATTGTTAAATTTTGTTGTGTCAAACCATTTAGTTTATGTATCATGCTTTGAGTTAAAGTGATCAGGTTCATACATTTTTAAGTTCTCTAGATCTTCATCGAACTTGCCTATATCTTCAAGTTGAAGTAAAGAGTGTTGAAGTTCATGGTTTCAAGATCAAATTCAAGAACTTAAGTTCAAGTTTGAAGTTTAACTTTTATACGCTACAGACTCAAGAATTCAAGCATAACTCAAGCCCAAGTTCAAGAAATCAAACTCAAGCTTCACGTATCATAAGTATTCAAGATTTTGAAGCAAATGATGTTTCAAGTGTTCCAACTTACAAACAGGTTTGGATGACCCTAGATTGACCCTAGATTGTGTCATATTCATTGATATTTTATGTGGGTCATTTCATATGTTTATAGGTCTTTTTCTTGACTAGTCTTAGACCTTGTTCGACTAGTCCAAGTACTGGCTCGACTAGTCTAAGAGTTTTCTCGACCAGTCCAAGGTTTGTTACTATTTTTTAAAATTTTCTGTTAGGCTCTTAACCAGTCCTGGAGACTACTCGACCAGTCAAGTGAATAGTGCTCAATCGGTCATGTAGGCTCAACTCAAAGTCCAGCAAGCTTTTCTGTAGGGGTGCACATTGAACTGGTAGAACCGTGGAACCGGATCGAAACCAACCAAACGGTCTGGTTTAGTTTGGTTCTAGAGTGCACTGGTTCCAATTCTGGTTCCAAAATCAAATAACCGATTACATCGGTTCGGTTCTCAGTTTGGGGGTATGTAGAACCGAACCAAACCGTGAACTGAACCATGGACCCAATCCATGGAACCGAACTAGGAACCCTTTGATTGTTTCCTTATTTGATTCATGATTTATGGTTTATAATGCACCATTTGATTATTTCAATAAATGTATTTTTGCACACCTTATACAATATCTAAACCATTTATCAAATGGATCACAACATGAATGGACATGGGCTAGATAAGAAAATAAAACATGTAATTGGGCTGAATTATAAAAAGCCCGGAACCATGGAACCAATCTGGAACCGAACCGATTATAACGATTCGATTCCAGTTCGGTTCTAGGGTGCTAACGGTCTGATTCTGATTCCGAATATCCTAAAACCGTTAGGAACGGTTCGGTTCCTATTTCACCCCAGAACCGGACCGAACCAACCCGTGTGCACCCCTACTTTTCTGGTCCCACTCGACCATTCGAGCAGGCCACTCGACCAGTTGAGTAACGACCTTATCTTATCGCGTCAGAAAATTTAAAATTTTGTTGATGCTTCGACCAGTCAAACCAACCCTTAGACCAGTAAAGTGAACAGTATTTTCACCTATAAATAGAGCACGATTTTCAGAGTTTATTCATTCATTAAAGCGAAATCAAGACACCACTTTGAGAGATAAGTTTGTGAATTTATTAAGCTATTCTGTGCTCATTTTAGATTCTCTTTAATTAGCTTTTGTAATTTAATTTTGCGATCTTTATTCTAATTTTATATTAAGAAGGGATTTGAGTTTTCCCCTTTCTTGAGATCAAAATCAAATCAAGCTATCCCAGGTTGAATTAATTAAAAATCATTTAGAACTAGAACATTCTCATCTGTGAGACTGGACATTGAACATCTTCGTCTACATCGGATCAATTTTACCGAGCTTCTTCAAATGAGAATTTTCAAATAGGCGTCATTTACAATTCTGTATATCTTTTTCGATTTTTGAGGTTGTGCCAGAAAAATATCTTTTCGGTTTGTCTAAGGTAATCTAGAAAATCTCAGAGTGTGGGGGTTTTTGAAATTATGTAAGCCCAATCAAAGACACAATTGTGAACGTTTTAAGGTGAACCTTGGAAAACCTTTTTTCATAGTAAACGTTAATATCCCAAGGGAGTGGATATTAGGAGTGGAGTCGTTGTGTGGCTGTTTTCTAACAGTTGGTGTACATACAAGCGAACCACTATAATTCCTGGAGTTGTGGTGGATGATTGAGTGTGTTTATGTGTGTGAATGTTGTAATTTATTTTAATCATTGTGGTGAATGGTGTAATTTATTTTATGCACTTGTGGGAATGTTGTAATAACTTAGTTTATTTTATTTGCTATTTCATTTGCCTCTTTATTAGTTTGGGTTTTTAATACTTACAAACGTTCTAGTAAGGTTGTCCTGCCATAAACCTTTGGTTTTTGGTGTTAGGTTGACCTTAGAACTAAGTTTATATCAACCTCTCAAGACTAATTCATTTGAGGTTGTTATTTACTTGTGCTTCTTTATTATTTGATTGTGTTATCTTTCTTTCAATTCCACGTTTATTTTTTAATTTGGCATAGTCCTATTCACCCCCCACCCTAGGACGTATAGCTCAGCCTTTTCAGATATACCAATTCTAATAGTAAGGAGTCTATGGCAAGGATGAACCATGCAACATCAATGGGGCATAATAATTTGGGTTAACCCACTAAGAGAATGATGAGAATGGGCCTATCGAGGCCTAAAGGAAGGTCACGATGTGGACATTTAACCATCATTGCCCATCAATGTGGACATTTAACCAACATTGCTCCCAAGGAGTAGCACACATAGAGCCACACGTATAGTGGGCCCATGGCCTCACACAAGGGCCTAATATACATCGCCATGGGCCTCACTCATGGGCTTAATACACATCACGATGGGCCTCACTCATGGGCTACATATGCATCACATTGGGACTCATCATATGGGCCTCATATACATCAAATGGGCTGCAATACATGAGCCTCATATACATCAAATGGGCCGTAATACATGGGCCCCGAATCATCACAATGGTCCTCTCATATGAGTCCAATATGCATCACATCAAGGTGGGCCTTAATGGATGGGCCACAAATACGTCAAGGTGGGCCTCAGAGATGGGCCACAAATACATCAAGGTGGGCCCCATGGATGGGCCATAAATACATCAAGGTAGGCCTCATGGATGGGCCATAAATACATCAAGGTGGGCCGCATCACATGGGCCGCACCATCTATACCATTCATCTATTTAAAGGATCATTTTAGAGCATTACCCAAAAATGAATCACATCGGAAGATCACCTGCCACCGTCCAGATGGACGGATGAATAAAACACATATATCATCTGGTGGGCCCCACCTTCACACGTGCAACACATGTGGGTGGGTTCCACACGACTGAAATGGCTAGACGGTGTGGATTAGAGTATATACATCAAGGTGGGTCCCACCGTCCAGCAAACTGGACGGTGTGGATGAAACCCACGGAACTTGGGACATCAATACAGCAGCTACATAGTTGGTATGAGACTCACCAGCCAATCCGTTTCCAAGAAGGTAAGTCCCACGTGGGGCCCTCCATATATACATAAGATATATACATATATATATATATATATTAATTATCATTATATTTTATTATATATTTTTTTAAGAACCAACATCCAGAAGGTTGGACGTCCATCCAACGGACGGTCTGGATACAACACCACATCATGGTGGGATCCGGTGATGAACGACTAGATGAAACATGGATATGACATGGGTCCCACATGCACATTCAAAGAGAATGGTATAGATCCAAATTTCAGGTGGGACCCACATAGCTTGTGGACGTGCAGTACAACAGCTTCCTAGCTGTGTGGGTCCCACTTCCTGACGCAATACAGCAGCTACATGGGTGTGTGGGTCCCACCGTCTTGGCTTCAACGGACGGTGTGGATCAACACATCATCATGGTGGGTCCACACGTGTGGCGAGATGTGGTTCACGAGAGTGTGGCCCACCCAAGCTTTGGATTAACTTATATTTGTATTCTTACTTCACCCATGGAAGTGGGATAGGGCCCAACACATGTACAGTCTAGATCAAGTGGGCCACATTCCGTCACAAAAGAGAGAGAGAGAGAGAGAAAGAAAAAGAGATCGACACATTAAAGGGACTCCTCCACTATAGGCCCCTCTTTGCTACAACAAAAACATCAAGATGGGTCCCACCACAAGTGGGCCCTACATACAAATCAAGGTCCTACATATGATCACCCACAATTGGCCTTCTTCTTTAGCTCCTTAGAATGTTAATCTCTTAAGCTCCTTTAATGGAGGATGATGATGTTTGGATGGTTAGATGGTGAGATGTGGGGGGTAGAATGTGAGACCCGTATCCTAGCCCATACCGTTTCATAGGCTTCCACGGTCCTCCCGGTCGAATTCCGGCGACCCGCGATGTGTAGATAGCAGTTACGCGCTACCCTGAGTCGTATCCCATATTCCAAAGTTGGCTTGACCTGAGACTTGTACCCTTGCGACCGTGCCGTCTCCGCAGTTCCGACGCCTTGTCTCGCTCGCCGATGCGATACCTGGACCAGGAGATGTGAGTCTGCGTTCAGTTCGAGGAAAACGCCATGCGTTGCAAATCTTAAGAGAATATATCCCATCAATCAAGTACACAGCACACATCAAATGTCAAATACAACACCATCCCCAAATCAACTCTCTCTTACAACCCTTACCTATCAAGTACACCCATCACTCACCATCCCTCTCCTTACATCACATCTCTCTCTCATCTCTCTCTTTCTCATTTTTCCTCCCAAACTCCCAAGAGCAACTGTCCAAGCTAACTCCATGGGAGAGAAGCTAGTGTGGCCCACCTTCCTACCACCCAATCCTACCCTCCATGATCAATCTCAACCGTTAAATCATATTCCATTAGAGCTCTAGCATGCATTGGCGGAAGAAGGAAGAGGAGATCCAAAAGTGGGTGTTCATCATCTCGATATTTATGATTTGAGGGCCCACATATGGTGGGACCCATCTTGATGTATGCATTGTATAGGGACGGCCCATAGTGGCAGGGTCCCTCCCCTTTCATCTCTCTCTCTCTCTCTCTCTCTCTCTCTCTCTCTCTCTCTCTCCATGTGGCCCACCTGATGGTGTGGTGTCCTCACCGTCCAGCAAGGGACGGTGAGACCCACCAAACGTATATGTTTTATCCACACCATCCAGCATTTTCTGGACAGTGGAAACCCCTAATTGATGTGTGCACTTTATATCCTGGACGTACATCCGTCCATGGGACGTGGACCCCACTGATGTTTATATTCCATCCATGTCATCCATCACATGGACCTAGTACATGTGTGGCATCCATGGGCCACTTGATGTATGTATTTTATCCAGTGTCCAATGATGGACGCTGGACGCTACTAACGTACAGAATAAAATAAAAATAAAATAAGTATATAATATAAAATAAAATAATATATATATATATAATTATATGATATATATATATATATATATACTATATATATCTGGTGAGCCCCACGTGGGACCCACCTGTTGAGTGAGTGGATTGGCTGGCCTACCACACACACCAGCTATATATAGCTGACGTGAGATGTCAGCAAGCTTGTGGGACCCACCATTCTTGTGTTGATCCACACAATCCATCTGGATGGTGTGGTATGAGGTACACCGTGATGTGTGCTTCTCACACTGTCCATCAGAAGGTGGGACCCACCGTGATATGTGTGTTTTATCAACATCGTCCAACCCTCTGTTAAGGACATTGGATGACAGTGCAGGGAGGGTGTGGCAGATCTGGAATTCAGATGGGTCCCACACGTGGTCGAAATCCAGGCCATGTAGACCCTATGGGCTATACCGTGATGTATGTATTTTATTCCAACCGTCTAGATGGCTGGACGGTAGACCTTTGTGATGTATCTGTTGTATCCACACTGTCCAAGTGGCTGGACGATGGGCCATGCCATGATGTATATAATTTTTTACATCCACGTCATGCATCTGTTTCACATCCACACCGACCAACCATACCATGATGTATATGTTATATCCAACCGTCTATCAGGTGGACCACACTGCAAAAACTAGTGTGGGATTGATCGTCCACCATTGAAACTCCTTGGGAGCACATAAGTTCTAGATTAATATGATATTTTTTTTTGCTTAATTTGGGTCTTTGTGACTATATGAACAAATTGGATGGAAAATAAGCGCTATGGTGGGCCCTGTGGAGTTTTAACGGTGGAAATCATTATCACCACCGTTATTTCTGGTATGGTCCAGATGATCTTTCGATATGATTCATTTTTTTAGGAAATGCTCTAAAATGATCTTTAAAATAGATGAATAGGTGTAGATGGTGCGGCCTATTGATGCGGCCCACTTGATGTATATGAAGCCCATTAGTGCGACCCATTGATGCGGCCCACTTGATGTATATGAGGCTCATTGGTGCAGCCCATTGACGCAGCTCACTTGATGTATATAGGGCTCATTGGTGTGGTCTATTGATGAGGATCACTTGATGTATATAGGGCCCATTGGTGCGACCCATTGATGTGGCCCACTTGATGTATATAGGGCTCATTGGTGCGGCCCATTGATGCAGCCCACTTGATGCATATGAGGCCTGTTGGTGCAGCCCATTGATACGGTCCACTTGATGTATATTAGGCCCATGTGAGCGGCCCATCGTGATGTATTCGAGGCCCTTGTGATACGGCCCATCATGATGTGTATGGTCCACGATGATAAAGCCCATTGAGATTGTATGTGGCCCTTCTGTAAGGCCATGGGCCCACTATATGTCTGGCCCTATAAGGGCCTCTCCTTGGGAGCAATGTTGGTTAAATGTCCACATTGATGAGCGATGATGGTTAAATGTCTACATTGTAACCTTTCCTTAGGCTCTTTGTTAGGCTGATTACTGATTCCGATTGTCGAGGCTGATTGTCGAGGCTAATTCCGATTATTGAGGCCGATTCCAATTGTCGAGGCCAATTCCGATTATCGAGGCCGATTTTAATTGTTGAGGCTGATTCCGATTGTCCCTGAAATTCGGGGGTCGAGCATAACTCGGCTCCCGAGTTCCAAAACATCACTTATGCAACATAATTAATGAGAGATGTATGTTGACTGTATTAGTGCATAAACATGGGATAGATTAAGCCAAAACACAGATATGATTCAAGGATAAGTGAATAAAGCAAGCGGAAGACTTATAGTAAAATATGTGTACAAGTGTAAGTCCTGAATTACATATACAACCAGATCGTGTAAAAGTGTTATTTATCAAAATTTATAAGTACAAGTTACATCATTTCGGTTCCCAAAATAGTAATCCCATAGATCCGCGCAAACACCGAGGCTCGCTAGAACCCGTCTCAAAACCGCATATAGGAGAAGGCGGCCTCGTCGTCATCCAGCTCCCGCTCTGCCTCGACGTCGCATCCACATCTCGCAACATCGGGGCCTAAGAGCAGTCCGGTGGGTGTGAAACACCGCCCGAAACGTGGGAGTGAGTGATCAACTCGGTGGAACAATAAGGCACTGGTTAACATGCTATCAGTTCAATCAAACATAATGATAAAGCAAGACAATTAAATAAATCCTAAGTACTCTTGTTAATGCAAGTATGAATGCAATATGATGCGTGCCCTCACGCGTACACCCTCAGCGTCTTCATCTTACGTTACGCATGACATCGCCTCAAAGTGCGCCACATCTACAAAGCACATGCAAATGCGGTGCATGGATATGATTACCAAGTTGTTATTAGTCCAATTCATACATCAGGATTGGGAAGCTAAGATACCTTCCTCATATCGCCATCCAAACAGTGATCCATACTAGGGTCGTCAATCCTAGACATCTCATACGATCATATAGTTGAGGTCGTAGCAAAGGGCTCGTCACCAATCAATGCACGCCTTTCATGCCCTTACTACCACAGATCGGCTCGTCACCTCCTTGTGGTATCCAGGTATGCTCGAGGTCACTACAAAGGGCTCGTCACCAATCAATGTAGGCCGACAAAGCACGAATGTAGTGTCCCATACCACCATAATCGGCTCACGAGTTAAGTTGCTCACTGGTCACTACGGGAAGGCTCGTCACCCCAGCGTAGGCCGACGGCTCGACCACGGTGTCCCATACCACCATGTCCGGCTCATGAGTCTTAACGGCGGATCAAGTACCATGGTTATTAGGATTCCACTGGTAAGTTCGGTACCCTAGATTCAAGCAGGAGCGTCCATACATGGTTAACATACACTGGACAATCGGGTTAGTTGACGAACTCGACTAGCACGAGCGCACGTTGAATTGAACGACATAGAGTGCGCAAACACTCCGCGTGGCCAAACCACCGCCGCCAACTCTAATACGACTCGGGTTCGTCTAATGCGTCTCACGTGGCGAAAGCAATCTCAACCACGACCAAAGGGTCAATTACCGATTTCTGGACTAAGGCATAGTCCCAAACATCCTACACTACTACATATATTCATATGGAATGTAAAACAGGTAATGGAACAATAACTCAAATCATGTTACATACACATTTGAATAATATCAACTTAACATAAATGTAAGCATAGGAGATGCTTGAATTTAAATAACTTGGAATGTAAATGCGTAAGGAAATCATGCGCATCCATAGAAGTATTGAGAATCACTTCTCAACGCCCGCATTTAGTGTAATCACAGTTACACGTAGGTCATTCATGCATTTCTACAAACACTTAGCATCCATGGAACAACATACATGACGCATGTTGAAATACATGCACTTAGACAATTCCTTCTTCCAAGGAGTTGTCATACATGCATCTAGCATACATACATGATCAAAAATCATGGCAAACATAGTGCGTATTTTATACGTATACGGTACTTTATAAATACACATAGAATACACAAATCTCAACATAGCACATGCATATCAAGAAAGCAATGTAAACATAACATTTGACATGTGAAATCTCATCCATAACAAGAATAAATCACTAACGGGATTGAAAGCCTTGAAAACCATAACCTATACACTTAAAGTCCGCACCTTAAGCGAGGAAAGAATAACGAATTGATTTAGACGAGTTGTCTTCGTCAACGGCGCAAGAATACCCTAAAATAAGGATAGAAATGAGATACAACAACACCAAGTCTAATCTAAGCTCTAACACGGGTTAGGGTTAGGTTAACTTACCCCAAAAGAACTCAGAAATCGTCAGAGGAACGATTCAAAGCAAAGTTTCAAAGGTGAAGAAGAACAAGGAAGAATCAAGATGATTCACCAACCAATCTCTCTCACTAACTCTCTCTTTTCCACTCTCTCTCCAAGCTAGGGTTAGAGAAAATTCGTATGGAAATGAGAGCTAGGGTTTAAGGACTATATATAGGCCTTAAAATGATGGAAATAACCCCGGGTCAAGGTATACTTAGGTTATAACCAAAGTACGCCTTCCTCGATCCAACGAAGCACTTACCGGTGGGCCTATAACCACGAAAGGTCGGACTTAAGCTCACTGACCATGGATCTAGGTCAGCTGAGTTTTCGTACCGACCGGCTCTTCGGATCAGCCGTGGCGGACCACACTCAATTCAACGGTCACGGAAACTCGATCGAGTCCACAAGCACTAGGATATGCCAGGGCCAACCATCCTGATCGGAGGGTGAAATTGGGTCAGAATCCAACGGTGAGAATGCTTAAAATCGTCGCCAAGCGACACGACTCATTTCATAAAAGCTTATTAAATTCCAACCGTTCTCACACTCTTCACTCGAACTCAATCAAATCGACCCGAACATCGGATCGACTTGATTTTGAGGTGAAGACCAAGCCCAACTCGTGACCGCAACGGCTAAGATCATCGCCATCGGACTTTCGATGCGCGGTCAAGGTCCGATCCAGATCTAAAATTCCCCAGAACAACCGGATTTAGCGATGGATCCCAGTTTCGAGTAACGTGGCGCTCACTAATCTGCACGTTTAGAGCCATGCGGATACAATTTAAAGTGATTGATGCGAATTTCACAAGCAATCAAGTAAAGCGCTAATTACCCCAAAAACAACTACTTAAGGAAAGATTAGCACAAAATTTCCAAGGTCGTTACAATCTACCCCCTTAAAGAAAATTTCGTCCTCGAAATTCATACCTTCATATAATCCTCGAGGATCGGAGGGTAGGTCTTCCTGACCTCAGCTTAGATTCCCAAGTAGCCTCTTCTACGCCATGATGCGACCATAACACCTTCACGAGAGGGATAACCTTGCTACGCAGCACCTGCTCCTTTCTATCCAGAATACGTGTTGGTTGCAGTACATAAGTGGCATCCTCACTTAACTGCACTTGCTCCCAACTGATAATATGCGAAGGATCGGAACGTACTTCTTCAACATAGAGATATGAAATACGTTATGCACGCCCGCAAGAGGTGTGGGCAAAGCAAGGCGGTAATGCTACCGCTCCCACTCGATCCGAACTTGAAATGGACCAATAAATCTCGGCGTCGGCTTCCCCTTCTTACCGAACCGCGAACTCCCTTCATAGGAGAGACCTTGAGAAAAACATGGTCTCCCACTACGAACTCAAGCGGTCGACGCCTCGTATCGGCATAACTCTTCTGCTTGCTCGCGGCTAGAAGTCGACGTCGAATGATGTCAACCTTCTCAAAAGTCACCCACCAACTTCGGGCCAAGCAAACTACGCTCACCAATTTACGCCCAACAATGTGGTGCTCGCACGGCGACCATACAACGCCTCGAAGGGAGCCATACCGATACTCGCACTGGAAACTATTATAATACGCGAACTCTGCATCCGAAGACAATCATCCCAACTGTCTTTGAAATCCAAAACACAAGCTCGCAACATATCTTCCAGGACTTGATTCACGCGCGCCGTCGGCCCATCTGTTGGCGGATGAAACGCGGTGCTGAACTTCAGTTTCACACCCATGGCTTCCTGGATACGAGTCCAGAAGATAGATGTAAAACGCGTGTCTCTATCGGACACAATCTCCAGGGGAACTCCATGCAGACGCACTATCTCCTTGATATACAACCTAGCCAACTCGTCTGCAGAGTAAGTGACTCGATCGGTAAGAAATGCGCCGACTTCGTTAATCGATCGACGATCACCCAAATAGAGTCAAATCCCTTTCTCGTTCTCGGCAACCCAGAAATAAAATCCATAGAGATGAAATCCCACTTCCGCTATGGGCATGGGCTGCAACAGCCCAGGAGGTCGGCGATGCTCTGGCTTGACCTGCTGGCACGTGAGACAACGAGAAACAAATTCAGCAATCTGGACCTTCATATTATCCCACCAATATGATCTCCTCATATCCTGATACATCTTCGTGCTACTGGATGCATCGCAAGCTTAGAACTATGGGCTAACTCGAGAACCTCACGTCTCAAGTCAGTAGGGATGTCGAGAACACATAACCGGCCACGCAGCGTAGGCCCCCATCAGAACTAACACTCCGGTCGGAGTTCCCATCTGTACCAACCCACGCCTCATCTTCACCAAAAGCTCATCATCTACCGAGCCGCAACGATCCTCTCGTCGATGACGGGCCGTATACGAATGTGTGCGATAACCTCATACGGCTCAACCACCGTAAGCTTCGCTCAAAATCGCGCACGAACTCCAACATCTCCCACTCTGCTATCATCAGCGGAGCGCAAACTCCAAAGCCTTCTTGCGACTCAACGCATCTGCCACAAGGTTTGCCTTACCAGGGATGGTAAGAAACATCGAACTTGAAGTCCTTCAATGTTTCCATCCATCTGCGCTGCCTCATATTCAAATCACGCCGCGTGAAAATATACTTAAGGCTCTTGTGGTCGCAAAAGAGCTCGAACTCCTCACCATAAAGGTAATGTCTCCAAAGCTTTAATGCGAAGATGACATGTGTTCTACGTCGTGCGTAGGGTAATTCTCTTCGTGTTTCCTTAATCGACGCGAAGCATAAGCAATCACCCCGTCCTTCGCATAAGGACACAACCTGCACTAACGCGAGAGGCGTCGTATAAATAATATACTTAACCCCTTGCTCGCAATACTAGCACAGGGCGGACGTCAACTTGTCCTTCGCTCCTGAAAATAACTCCGCCCGCTCACTCCAAGCAAACTTCAAATCCTTCCGTGTCACCTACGACAACGATCAATCTTCGAGAAGTCCCGAATAAAGCGTCGATAATATCCTGCAAGGCCAAGAAAACTCCTCACCTCAGTAACTGAACCGGGCAGTCCTGCACTGCAGCTACCTTGGCAAGGTCGACGGCTATACCTTCCTTGGACACCACATGTCCCAGGAACTTGACTTCCTCTTTCCAGAAATCACACTTCTTGAACTGTGCGAAAAGCTGATGCTCCTAAGAGTACCCAAAACCGCTCTTAAGTGCTCCTCGTGCTCTGCCCGCCTCGAATAAATCAAGATGTCATCAATAAATACAATGACGAATCGAACCAGGAAACCGAAACACCCTGTTCATCGATCCATGAACACGGCCGGTGCGTTAGTCAAACGACATCACCAGGAACTCATAATGACCGAAGCTGGTCCTGCGGTCTTCTGCACATCCCCATCCTTGACGCGCAATTGATGATACCCTGACCGCAGATCAACCTTCGAAAAGTACCGTGCCCCCTTCAACGATCAAACAGATCATCAATCCCGCAAGGGGTACTTATTCTTCACGATTACCAGAAGTTCAACTGCGATAATCAATACACAATCGCAAGGAACCATCCTTCTTCTTCACAAAGAAAGACAGGTGCTCCCAAGGAGACACACTTGGGCGAATAAAACCCAATTCTAGCAAACCATCTATCGCTTCCTCAACTCCTCCATTTCACTCGGAGGCATCCGATAGGTGGGTAAAGAAATGGGCGCCGCACGAGGCATAAGATCGATAGCAAAATCAATCTCACGCTGAGGAGGTAATCCAGGAATCGGCTCAAACACATCTTCAAACTCCTGAACTACCGGCGTACTAACCAACGCCGACTCGGCCGAACTCTCCAACAGAGAAGAAAAAAAATCAATACGAATAGGGTAACTGACCAGAACTGGGAAAGTAACAATCTCGCCCTCAGGTCCATGGATCGTCACCGATCTCGCTTCACAATCAATCTCAGCTCGCATCCTCGTGAGCCAATCCATACCCATAATAACATCGTAGTGATAAAGCGGTGCGACTAGCAAATCAACACGGATCGATCCACTTCCCCGATCGACCAAACAATCCATACAACGCTTGCCCAAGGCGAGAGGACATCCCCGTAGCGGTAGTAAGCGTCACTCCTGCATAGGAACAGATCTCAAACCCAAACGCCTAATCGCCGCATAAGAAATAAGAGAAGTAGTGGACCCTGTATCCACTAGCACGAAACGGGAATACCTTCCATATGCGCGTCACCTCAAAGGACCTCGGCACCAAGTCAGACATAGCGAGATCTGAAAGCGCATGAACACGAGCCTGCTGCCTAGCGATTCGCGGAGGAACCATGGGCGGCGAGGTGGCACGAAGCCGTGAACCTGCAGTCCGAAGGATGGATGAGTGCGCCGATCGAAGAGGAGGAGGAGAAATAACCGAGGCATCGGACGGCTAACCCTCTGCGGTGGAGTAAAACCACCTGCTCGCATACGGGAAAAGCGAAACGGTCCAAGTGCCCAACCTTCCCACAATAAGAACATCTCGAGATCAGCTCTCATCTGCTGGCGGGCGGCGCGAACGCCAAGGAGGAGAATCAACACGCGGCCTCTTGCCGAGGAAAGGTGCACCCGAAATCCGGTCTCGGCCTAGGAGGCATCGGTGCTCGCATGCGGGACGCTCTATCTCCGTCTTGCTTCGCTCGCAAGGACATGCTCACTAGCTCCGCATATGAAGAAATGCGCACAAAGAAATCTTGATCGGATCTCGTGTCGCAGCCCCTCGAAAAACGCCGCATCCTCATCGGTTGATCGCCCAGATCAAAGGAACATACCGCCCCAACTCAGAAACCGGTTCTCATACTCCGTAACCGACAACCCTCCCGGCGGAGGCGAAGGAACTCACTCTCCTTCTCATGTCGTTATAACCGGAAATACTTCTCGTGGAAGCGCGCCTCAAACGCCCGCCACGACCACACGAAGTCCTCCTCGGCAGTGCGAAGCACACTGTCCCACCACAAACCGGCCTCCTTCTCAAACATGAAGGTGGCAAGCTCAACTGCTCGACCTCAGAGCAGTGCAACGGCCTCGGCATCTTAGAGATGCGGTCAATCCAATACTCGGCCTCCTCGGGTCCGTGAGAACCCGCAAAAGTAGGAGGTCTCAAGCGCTGGAATCGCTCGAATGTGCCGCTAGTAGCACTGACACTGCACTCCCAGATGGAGGCATGGGTGAAACAGTGGAGTCGCCCCTACCGACTGAGCAGATGCCAACCATGGAGGAGAGGAACTCCTGCGCTGCCGCTGCTGCTGGCCGATAATCGCTGCTCGCGCATCAACATCATCTCGCTCAAACCTATCAACAGTGAAGCGAAGAAGGTGCATGGCTCGGCTCGGGAAGGGAGGTGTGGACTGGAGGAGCCATAGGTGTCGACCCAACACCAACACGAGATGGACCCGCCTGCGGATCCGAATGGCTATCGCTCAAGGGAGGAACCCCTGCAAGCGACTCAATCAAGGAGAGACGGGCCCAAGTCTTCGAACCCTTAGGAGGCATCCCTACATTAAATCAAAGGATGCAACCTATCGATTCTAAGTCACATAATCCATCCACACAACAACAACACACAACACCAAAACAAACCACATGCATTCCATTAATCAAAATCGTCGCAATACAAGTAGTGCGGCAATACATGAATCACGACTAGGAAAGCATGAAAACAACAACATCTAACACTACAAACAACCACAACTACTACAACCACTAACACTACCACACTACAACAACTCCAACTACAAGCCAACAACGGCTACACACGTAAAGAAACACCAAACAAAGCAAAGACGGCCACGACGATGCTACTCGTCGAGTCGGAGACGGAGGCGGAGCACCCTTATCCTGCAAGCAACACAGAATAGACTTAAAGTCCGGGACATCTTCTTGAACTTGTGCTTAACCAAGCCTCGAAGATCCACCATCTCCTGGCGTAAAGCAGCTTGCCCTTCTTCAAGCCGTGTAAGACGGGCATCTCTGGCAACCTGCTCTGCGCCCTGCTCTGACACCACAGGAGGAGAGCGATCACTCGAATCTTGTGCCTCAATCTCTTCCTCGTCTTGCTCTGCTTCTTCCTCAGACTCCGCACCACCTTCAGCATAACTCTCATCATCACTCTCAGACCCGGCCTCACCCTCGGAGGCAAGCCGACCAGAACCAACCTCCATCGGCTTAAGGGTCCTCAAGTTGAGATGACGAACAGGGACCGGCTTCTCAGCTCCAAGCCTATAGCCAAACTCATGTGCAATCTTGCAAATGAGGCGGCCAAAGGGAAGAGACTCGGTCCGTCTACTCGAACGAGCGATGAGAATAATCTGGCGCGCAGGACGTACGTCGGCACACACAACTTCGCATCCTGCCCCACCTGATATAGAAAATCTACCATCAGGCGCGTACACTCGCTGCGGTTGCTCCACCTGGGATACACATTGAACGTAAAGATGTGGTGAAGCAAACGGAAGTCGTCCGTCATGTGAGAAGCCAAAAGACTCCTATTCGGCTGCCATTCGACCAGACGACCACACAAGGATCGGGTGCGACGATCCCTCTCGCGCACACTGTCCACATTCTTCTCGCTGGCATGCACTTCCCCAAGTGGCACCTTCAAGAGTCGGGATATCAAAGCAACATTGACAATTCCAACTCGACCGCTACCACAGGGAATCTTGAACTGCAGAGGATCCAGCGAAGGCTCCAGAATGTTGGCATAGAAGGCCCGAACAGTGCTAGCATTCGCGCGATACTCGCCTTCGAACAAGGGACCCCAACCAGCCCCTTCTAGGCGCTCCAACAAAAAGAACTCACCAAAGAGCCGCGGATCAACATGAGCCTCAAAAAGGACTCGACGCCCCTCATAGACTCCATGCGACAATTCCGCCAACAAGGTCCTACTGACAGGAGCTCGAGGATCGAGGTCCCGCTTCGTCTGGAACTCGCGCGTGGCGGACGTGCTAGCGGCGGCACCTCTCGGCCTCCGTGCACGGGTTGGGCGGCTCGGCCCGGCTTCATCCACGGTCTCTCTCTTCTTCCCCTTCTATGTAATAATCGAAGAAATGGAAAAGATGGCCGTCAGAATCTCAAAGAGGGCCATGAGAAATGAGAGAAAGAGAGAAATAGGCAGATGGTGAAGCTTCCACACAACTATGAGCCAACAAGGGAATGAAAGGGCTCAAATGAGAGGGAAAAATGGAGAAATCAGCAATGGAATAGAAGATTTGAGAATGGGGTGATGGGTTTGCACGAAAATGGAAGGAAGATGAAGATTTGGGAGAGATTTGAGAGAGTTTGGAGAGGTTGTTGAAGAAAAGGAGAGCTTGGAAGAGGGTTTTGTGAAGGAAATAGGTAAAAGGAGTGGTTTTAAAGTGAAACCCGTGGAGGGGTGGGCCACACAAGCCTCATGGACGATCGGCCCACTGCGGCCCGGCCCGCTGAGCCCGCTGACCCGCGATCCCTCGCCGAACCGGCGATGGCATCGCCGGTCTCTGGACATATCGGCGATGCCTCGCCGATTTGGCGAGGTCCTCCTGGTCCTCCTTGGTCCAAATGATGTGGTTCCCCCCCTGGGTCCCACAGAAAATGCCCCGATTGGCCCCTTGTGTAATTTGAAGCCTATCGGGTCATTCTGACAGAAATCTGATGCAAACAGCGATTTCTGGAAGGTTTAAAACTGAATAATGGGAGGGTAGACCATCTACACTCATTAATAGAGGGTCTAGAACAGGTTTCGGGTCGCTGTGTGTGATCAGGTAAGGGTACAGACTCGATCTCGGTAAAGGTTTTCAGGAAACTTTCGCCGATAGAAACTACGGAGCACAAACACAAAGCGATGATAGACCCGCACCCAATTACACTATAGTGGTGACAACGTGCGGTGTGTGACCATAACCCAGGTCCGGTTTAATCCAGATCATGCTCGGATACCAACTTGTAACGCCCCTGAAATTCGGGGGTCGAGCATAACTCGGCTCCCGAGTTCCAAAACATCACTTATGCAACATAATTAATGAGAGATGTATGTTGACTGTATTAGTACATAAAACATGGAATAGATTAAGCCAAAACACGATATGATTCAGGGATAAGTGAATAAAGCAAGCGGAAGACTTATAGTAAAATATGTGTACAAGTGTAAGTCCTGAATTACATATACAACCGGATCGTGTAAAAGTGTTATTTATCAAAATTTATAAGTACAAGTTACATCATTTCGTTCCCAAAATAGTAATCCCATAGATCCCGCGCAATACACCGAGGCTCGCTAGAACCCGTCTCAAAACCGCATATAGGAGAAGGCGGCCTCGTCGTCATCCAGCTCCTGCTCTGCCTCGGGCGTCGCATCCACATCTGCAACATCGGGGCCTAAGACAGTCTGGTGGGTGTGAAACACCGCCCCGAAACGTGGGAGTGAGTGATCAACTCGGTGGAACAATAAGGCACATTGGTTAACATGCTATCAGTTCAATCAAACAATAATGATAAAGCAAGACAATTAAATAAATCCTAAGTACTCTTGTTAATGCAAGTATGAATGCAATATGATGCGTGCCCTCACGCGTACACCCTCGGCGTCTTCATCTTACGTTACGCATGACATCGCCTCAAAGTGCGCCACATCTACAAAGCACATGCAAATGCGGTGCATGGATATGATTACCAAGTTGTTATTAGTCCAATTCATACATCAAGATTGGGAAGCTAAGATACCTTCCTCATATCATCATCCAAACAGTGATCCATACTAGGGTCGCCAATCCTAGACATCTCATACGATCATATAGTTGAGGTCGTAGCAAAGGGCTCGTCACCAATCAATGCACGCCTTTCATGCCCTTACTACCACAGGATCGGCTCGTCACCTCCTTGTGGTATCCAGGTATGCTCGAGGTCACTACAAAGGGCTCGTCACCAATCAATGTAGGCCGACAAAGACGAATGTAGTGTCCCATACCACCATAATCGGCTCACGAGTCTGATGTGCTCATTGGTCACTACGGGGAGGCTCGTCACCCCAGCGTGGGCCGACGGCTCGACCACGGTGTCCCATACCACCATGTCCGGCTCATGAGTCTTAACGGATCAAGGTACCATGGTTATTAGGATTTCACTGGTAAGTTCGGTACCCTAGATTCAAGCGATAGCGTCCATACATGGTTAACATACACCGGACAATCGGGTTAGTTGACGAACTCGACTAGCACGAGCGCACGTTGAATTGAACGACATAGAGTGCGCAAACACTCCGCGTGGCCAAACCACTGCCGCCAACTCTAATACGACTCGGGTTCGTCTAATGCGTCTCACGTGGCGAAAGCAATCTCAACCACGACCAAAGGGTCAATTACCGATTTCTGGACTAAGGCATAGTCCCAAACATCCTACACTACTACATATATTCATATGGAATGTAAAACAGTAATGGAACAACCACTCAAATCATGTTACATACACATCTGAATAATATCAACTTAACATAAATGTAAGCATAGGAGATGCTTGAATTTAGATAACTTGGAATGTAAATGCGTAAGGGAAATCATGCGCATCCATAGAAGTATTGAGAATCACTTCTCAACGCCTGCATTTAGTGTAATCAGTTACACGTAGGTCATTCATGCATTTCTACAAACACTTAGCATCCATGGAACAACATACATGACGCATGTTGAAATACATGCACTTAGACAATTCCTTTTATCAAGGAGTTGACATACATGCATCTAGCATACATACATGACAATTAATCATGGCAAACATAAGTGCATATTTTATACGTATACGGTACTTTATAAATACACATAGAATACACAAATCTCAACATAGCACATGCATATCAAGAAAGCAATGTAAACATAACATTTGACATGTGAAATCTCATCCATAACAAGAATAAATCACTAACTGGGATTGAAAGCCTTGAAAACCATAACCTATACACTTAAAGTCCGCACCTTAAGCGAGGAAAGAATAGCCGAATTGATTTAGACGAGTTGTCTTCGTCAACGGCGCAAGAATACCCTAAAATAAGGATAGAAATGAGATACAACAACACCAAGTCTAATCTAAGCTCTAACACAGGTTAGGGTTAGGTTAACTTACCCCAAAGGAACTCAGAATCTCAGAGGAACGATTCAAAGCAAAGGTTCAAAGGTGAAGAAGAACAAGGAAGAATCAAGATGATTCACCAACCAATCTCTCTCACTAACTCTCTCTTTTCCACTCTCTCTCCAAGCTAGGGTTAGAGAAAATTCGTATGGAAATGAGAGCTAGGGTTTAAGGACTATATATAGGCCTTAAAATGATGGAAATAACCCCAGGGTCAAGGTATACTTAGGTTATAACCAAAGTACGCCTTCCTCGATCCAACGAAGCACTTCGGTGGGCCTATAACCACGAAAGGTCGGACTTAAGCTCACCGACCATGGATCTAGGTCGGCTGAGTTTCGTACCGATCGGCTCTTCAGATCAGTAGTGGCGGACCACACTCAATTCAACGGTCACGGAAACTCGATCAGTCCACAAGCACTAGGATATGCCGGGGCCAACTTCCTGATTCGAGGGTGAAATTGGGTCGAATCCAACGGTCGAATGCTTAAAATCGTCGCGCAAGCGACACGACTCAATTTCATAAAAAGCTTATTAAATTCCAACCGTTCTCACACTCTTCACTCGAACTCAATCAAATCGACCCGGAAATCCGATCGACTTGATTTTTGAGGTGAAGACCAAGCCCAACTCGGTGACCGCAAACTAAGATCATCGCCATCGGACTTTCGATGCGCGGTCCAGTCCGATCCGGATCTTCCAAAAATTCCCCGAACAACCGGATTTAGCGATGGATCCCAGATTCTGAGTAACGTAGCGCTCACTAATCTCCACACGTTTAGAGCCATGCGGATACAATTTAAAGTGATTGATGCGAATTTCACAAGCAATCAAGTAAAACGCTAATTACCCCAAAAACAACTACTTAAGGAAAGATTAGCACAAAATTTCCAAGGTCGTTACATTCCGATTGTCGAGACCGATTCCGATTATCAAGGCCGATTATCGATACCAATTATCGAGGCCGATTATTGATGCTGGTTATCGATCCCGATTATGAGAATGTAATAGCATAGCATCATGATACATGCCCATATACATCATCTGCATGTTTGTTATGAGGTGTGGTTAACCATTGTATAAACCATAAGGCAGGTTGTTTATGGGACTCCTTGATAGGCGGAGTTGTCCCACATGAGCACACGGTATGCGCAGGATTGATGTATGACTAGATTGTATGAGTCATGCATCACGCATTTTGTGATATGACTACTTATGCCCTAATGATATCAGGGTCGTAGCCTCCATAGGCATATCATGGATGGCCAGATGGGACACCGAAAATGTTTGGTTCTAGCATACGGGCATCATAGATATCCCTGGGTGAAAATTCCTAAACCTCTGTAGCTAGGAGACTCCCCAACGTCAAGACTGAGTGGATATATATGAGCACATGAGAGCCGTATACCAGTAGTCCGCATCTCTCACTGTATCGTGGTCGGTTGGGAAGGGGTGTGACCTTACCCACCTAAGTGAGGGAGAAATATCTAGGTTAAGTTTGACCAGCTTGAGGAATGGGTCCGCTATCGACAAGTCGGGCCCGTATTGGCAGGCGGATAGTGAGGTCTCTTCCACTTACCCAGTTGTGTGCTTGGATAGGGGCGACAAGCTAGCGTAAAGTGTAATAGACTCCGGTGATGATCTCATGATGTATGGTACTGTTATGTAGACTTATTAAGCAGGAGTTGCATACTCATCATTTTACTCATTCATTCATTCATTTACTATCCACTCGGGCTGGTGGTACGCAACTAATTACTGTGTACCTTCGCAATGGCTAGGATTTCGGTTGAGGCGCGCGATCAACCTGAGATCAGGAGTTTACCACATTGAGTCTAACTATCCAAATTTAGGTATGGGACTAGTTTAGATAGAAATCCCTTGTGATGGACCCCGTAGCCTACGATACTACGTACTATCATCCCGACTTCACACTCCAGCTTAGTCATTTCATTCGCATCGCATATTACATTGCATCCTCAGCACATAGTATTTGGTTTATTGTGCATTTGCATTACATAACCTAATTAAGGTTGACAGTATTCGTGGACTCGTCAGGATTTGTATATTATATTACATTCTCAGTATATGATATTGGCTTATTATGTTTTTACATAACATAGCCTGGATAAGGGTGATGATATTCATGGACTTATCAATACTTCTACTTACTCTAATATCTATGTGTTTGGCAATTACCTTACGCACACACTTTCACTACCCGCTAAGCTTTCTATAAGCTTATGCATGATAGATGGGTACAGGTGGTGTTAGGTCGCAGCAACGTTGAGCTTGAAGCATGCAGCCGTCTTCTGGAGTTTTGATTTCTGATATATGTATTTTCCCTTTCAGCATTGTATTCAACTGTCTATATTAGTGGATATGTGATTATGATGTTGCCTTTGTGATTTGGGTAAACTTGTGGTTATGCTTCTTACGAGATAAATGTATGTTGAAAAAGTCTCTTTGTAGGATCCCAAGGTCGAAATATGGCGTATGCATGCTGGGAGCCAAAAATGGGGTACTACGGAGGCTGTCGGCACCGGATTCAGCGATCGAAAATTTTGTGAGCTCGATTTCCGAGTTTGGGGCATGACATAGAAAGTGGGTCATACTTGGCTCTTTGGAATAGCTTAGACGTTGGTCTCTTAGTTGCTTGGGAGTGAAGAGAGAGATGAGAGAGAGAGAGAGAAGTGATGAGATGAAAAGGTGATGGAGTGATGGGTGATGGGTTTAAGGAAGCAATGGGTGGAGAGAGAGAAAGAGAGAGAGAGAGAGAGAGAGAGAGTTGACTTTGGGAATGAGAGAGAGATGGGTGGGGTATGGGTTGCTTGTACTTGTGATAGGATGTGTACTTGACTTGAGTTGATTAATTGATGTAATAAGTTATAGAGATTCTCTCGAAATTCGCAACGCATGGCATTTTTTTCGAAATAAATGCAAGCCCACAACTCCTAGCCTGGGTATCGCATCGGCATATAAGACTCGGTGTTAAAACTGCAACGACCGCACAGTCGGTAGTGTACAAGTTTTGAGTTGAGCCGACTCAGATATTCGAGATGCGACTTAGGGTCGCGCGTAAACGCTAATTACAGGTCACGAGTTGCCAAAATTCGACCGAGAGGATCGCGGAAGCCTATGAAACAGTACGATCTAGGATACGAGCCTTACAGAAGGTGACTTCGGTCCAACTGATGCATAATGCGGCTGCATAAATTGAGGCGGTTTCGCGATCAGTTTGCGAAAATTCCAAGTCGATGCGTAAGGTGGAGCTTCATAAGTATAAATAGGAGTCCCTAGGACGTTCCTAGGTATCTTCTAGGGTTTAAGGAGTGGAGCAAAAGGGTGGAGAGCCGCCGCCAAGAGTTTTCTTCTTCTTCCTTGGTTTTTATGTTTTATTCAAGAGTTCTTAGTTCAATCATGTTTATAGTTGGCTAAACCTCTTAGCTAGGGCTAAGAGGTGAAGCTTGTAGCATGATTGGGGTGTTTATCTTACTTTGATTTATATTTATGTTGAACTTCGTTGATTTTTAGTAGATTTTAAGGAATAATTTTAATTTTCTGTAGTTTGTTGTGACTCAAATTACAATAGACGTTGTGATAGCTTTAAATATCTTCTTTTCTTCTTTGAGATTGTGGGATTGGTAAATCCTATTATTTGCCATTGTCTCCTGGGCATAGTTTAGTGACGAAATCCCTTCCAAATATTCACAATTGTCTTCCATTAAGGTTAGATCAATGAGAAGTTCAGAAATTTGATCATCTCACCTTCCAATTGGATAAGATAGGACTCTAATTCTAAATGGATCTCTTTAATCAAGTAACGTAGCATCCCAATAGCTACAGTGGATCCTTGGCACCCTAGTTCCCACCTTTAAATTCACAAGTTTCAATCTACAATATCACAATTACTCAAATTATTCCAAATTTCTAATTTAGTTCTTCTTCTAATTTTATTTCTAGTTACTTTTAGAATACACACGAGTTTAGTCCTTGTGGATTCAACCTCGGTCTCATCGACCCTACACTTGGGGTTGTGAATAGTACCCACACAACTGGTTTGGTGAATGATACTGTGCTTACTAACGTAATTAGAGAAAAGATTCTTAGTATATTCAGTACCATTGTCTGATCAAAGAATTTTGACACGAGCACCAAACTGATTTATAATCAAGAAATGAAAAGTTTGGAAGGTAGAAACAGCTTCACTTTTAAATTTCAATAGATAAATCCATGTGGCACGTGATTTATCATCAATAAATGTAATAAAATACTTATAACCATCATGTGAATCAAAAGGAGTAAGGCCCCAAACATCAGAATGAATTAATTGAAAAGGTTCAGCAGACACAGAATGAGGGACTAAATGGTAAACAACTCTATTTAGCAAATTGACGCACTTCACAAGTACCAGAATGAGTAGGTTTAATGGGAAAAAATAAGGATAAAATGTGATCAGAAGGATGTCACATACGCTTGTGCCAATCAGTGGGAGTTTGAACAGTCAAAGCTCGAGAGTCATATTTCAACAAGTACAACCTATGCAAATAGATGCCCTCACCAATCCTCTTCCCCGTGACTCGATCCTAAAAAATCATGGGAGAAAAGATAACATTACAGTTCAAGGCATTAGTCAATTTTCCAACATAAAGTAATTTTGAAGGAAAGAAGGAATGTAAAGTGCCTCAGAATCAGGGTAGTTAGGAAAAAATTTAATTTGTCCACAACCACGAATAGAAGCAAAAGACCCATTTGCAATTGAGACAGTTTTATCAGGATGCAAGGTAAAATTGGATAAGTCAACAGATTCATTAGTCATATGATCTATGGCACCAGAATTAATAACCCAAGTGTGGGAGTCAGAGGTGGCAGAAAGAAAGGCTTGGAGATCACCTGAGGCATGGGTAGAAGGTGATGATTCAGGAATGGAGGAGTCAAGCTTACTCAGTTGCTGTAGAAGTTTAGCCAATTGCCCAATGCAGATGATGGTATCGGAGGTGACAGTATTGGCTACTCCGTCAGTCTTGTCACTCTTATCAAACTTCGGCTTGAGATTGGGGTGAGTGATCCAACAATGATCTTTAGTATGCCCAATTTTGTTGCAGTGTTCACAACAACATCCTTTCTCTTGATTGCAAGAATGATTTTGATCCTTGCTAGAATTGTTCCCTTGCTTCTTGTCATCCTTCTTTTTATCTACTAATAAAGCACTTGTTTCAGAAGGGATGGTGGTAGAGCTACCTTCAATGCTCATGGCCCTTTTTTTATTTCCTCTTATTGGATGGTAGCACAAATACTGGACAGGGAGGGAACATCCAATCCCATCAAAACCTAGCTTCGAAGATTCTCAAACTCAGTCTTTAAAATAACCAATAACTGGAACACCTTGTCTTGCTCTACCATTTGTTGTAGTATTTTGAGATCTGTTGTAGGAGGACAATACATATTGAGTTCATCCCACATACTTTTCATCTTACCTAAGTACTCAATAAAGATATTGTCTCCCTGTTTGCATTCGTTGATCTCTTGTTCCAACTGGAAGATTCAAGCAGCATTAATTTGGTGGCCATATAAATCCCTAACAGATTCCCAAAGATCCTTAGCGGATTCAGAAAAAGTGAATATCTCAGCAATCTTTGGTCCCATGGAGTTGAGGAGCTAAGACATAACCAGATGGTCATGAGATTGCCATTCTTCGAACTTGGGGTCATCCATCTTAGGTGCATTTTTTGTTCCATTGATGTGCCCTCATTTCAACTTTTCACCAAGTGACAAAGACACTGCTCGGGACTAGGGAAAATAGTTTAAACCATTCAAGAGAACCAATGAGAACCTCATGCTTAGGTTGTTGTTACTATCAGATTCAGCCATTAAGGAAAAGTAGTGGAGAGAACTTACAGGAAGTGTCGTATTGTGCAAGTCTCATCTAAAAAATCCCCAATGTAAGAGGTAGCACCCTGCCTTCTTCTTGATTCGGAGGAGCGAAAAGTTATGTCTGTTAGAACTATGATTGATTTTCATGGTCTCACTTCTTCCCAAATCGACGGACAAACAAGGGCCAAATCAAAACGATAGCTTTGATACCATAAAGAAGCTAATAAACACAATCACACACTTAACACAATGGAAATTTATGTGGTTTGGCCTGGTAGCTTACATCCACGAGAGAAGATGAGAGAAGGATTTCTTATTCATGGGTTCTCATATGAGAGCACCTTAATATATAGAGATACAAGAAGCTTCTAGGCTAAGAAAAGAACCAAAAATAGCACATCCCAAACATAGCACATTCCATATTAGCACCACCCATATTAACACCACCCACAAATATAAAAACATAATCTTTCCTTCTCCATAGCACTGCCACTACTCCCTCTCTCTGAGAGAGAGAGAGAGGGAGGGAGGGAGGGAGGGAGGGAGGGAGAGAGAGAGAGAGAGAGAGAGAGAGAGAGAGAGATGGGCATTATCGTGTTTTAATCCCAAAAATAAAAATTTGACTACCAGGGGCTAGAAAAAAGCGCTAAATCGGGTGAAAGGCCATCGAAAAAATTCAATGGCATTAGGCCATCGAATTTACTACTTTTTTCTAGTCATTTTTTGGCATTTTTACGTAGTGATTATTAGCCCTAAAATTCCCCATGAAACTCAATCTTAGGATGAGGAATTATTTTGGCCTTATTATGGCCTAGTGGCAAATTGGACCAATAAGATGCTATGTAGCAGAACTTTATTGTGTATGATTTGATGGACTTCTTGGACTCTATAGCAGGACTCATTGGAATAGCACATTTGATAAACCGAGATCTAATATAGATAAAATAAAAGCCCTCAATACTGTATAATGGGCCTAAGTCAAGCCCGCTATCCATCTTAAGAGAGCATGTCGTGAGCTACTTTGGGCCTATTCTTGGAAATGGGCCGAAAGACTCTATGGGCTAGAGTGGAACCCTTTTAACACTTTGAAAGTCATAATTGGTAGACTCGGTCTACTTTTGTGTATATTCTTAAAGGATCCTCTATTATGCCCTAGCTGAACCAGTACAAAACCATTGATTTTGTGCATAAAGTTGAAATTTGGGGATTTTGGTTATTTCGGGAGAAGTTCTCTACTTTAGAAAAAATATATAATAAATGGGTTTAAATTTTGTGTAAGGTTTTTAAAGATCCCATACAAGAGACGAGAACAGTAAGATGCAATTTACTTTGTATTTGGGCTAAATTTTAGTGAGAACCCACTAAGGGCCCAATACTTCAATTTAAGACAAATTGTGTACTTTTCATAATTTATGAATTTCATAAGATAGTATGATGAGTGTTACTACTGTAGAACTCGGATGTCAATACTTAGACTAACTAAGATGTAAGAGCGGTTCAGAACATGTATATTCACATACAATTAAATCTAGGAAAATTTAAGACCACTCAAGTCACACTAATGGACCATTAGTACAGCTGAGTAAGTCTAGGCCAGGTAAAATAACTTTTAGGGTGAACTAGAAAGTATTTCAGGAAAGAAATTCCAATTAAGAAAGTCTATTTTTGGTAAGTTTCCCAAATTAGTATGAAAGGTCAAGATCCAACCAATTAGAACTTTAAGTCGGACAATAAGAAAAACAATGTTAAAAAGGAAACCAAATGAAAAGTGTAAGCAAAGGACTTTGATGGACTAATATTGTACGTCTGTGAAAACATTCTTATGAGTGGTTCTAAATTCAAGATACTGGTGCTTTCTAAATTTGCATATTTTGATAAATCTCTATATTTGGAAAGATTTATTTACACCAAAGTTATTTTTGGAAAGTCTGTGAGAAGGCTATTTTAAAAAGTCTTTCATTCATACATCTTTACAACACCAGAGAAAGTGATTTATATGAGAGATGGTAAGGATATTTAGTAACTATGAGGTTATATTCATGAGTGATAGATATGCATGAGTGAAAGTGAGGTTATGTTCATGAGTGAAGGTGAGGTTATGTTCATGAGTTAAATACATGAGTGATAGTAAGATTATATTCTTAAGTCCCTCAAATGAGTGATAGTAAGGTTTATGACTAACATGAGTGCATGTGAGGAATGCTTATAAGTGAATATAAACGAGTGATGTTGAGTGATAAATGAATATGAGTGATGAGTGAATATGAACGAGTGATGCTGAGTGATGAGTGAATTGAGTGATGAGAGAGATTAGACCAATTGGAAAGGAATTAGTCGCGGTGTTACACTATCACGCCCCGACATTCGGGTTCCCGAATAATGTATTCAGGACCCGAATCTCAAGTTTGTGAGTTTTAATGTATTGATATTTATTACAATCCACATGATTCCATCAAATTTCATAGATATTTAGAGTCATGTAAAAGGAAAATACTGCTAAAATAATATAATGTCTACTAAATTCAACTCTCTTAATAGTTTTTTTTTCTACATCAAAATTTGGAATTTAAACTAAACCTAAATAATAAAAACTAAATTGAAATTCAAACTAAATTAAATTTTTTATAAAAAGAAAAACTAATAGTAGAGGCCCGCCCGCTCGTAATATTCCAGCTCTACACCTATAACGCCTCGAATTTCCAAGGTCTGAGTCTTTGCTTACCCTGGGAATTCTAACGTTAATTTTATTCACACGTCATTCAGTTAGGGTAACTAAATTTATACATTTTGAGCATTCAAGTATCATTTCATGAAAAGAAAATTCTTTATATTTATTATTCCATTGAAAGGGAAAAAAGCTCAATGTATCACTAATGCTCACTCAAATGGAAGCTTATTACAAAAACCAAATTGTAGCGAAAACATAAATAAACTGAATCATGAAACTGTTTTCTTGTTTATTCAGTATAGTCTTCCTCAAGGAGGTGGTTCTCTGGGTCTTCACTTTGTTCGTCACCTGCATCATCTATATAGTTGGAGAGGGTCAACGCCCTACTCAGAGTGATGGGCATTCCTTTAAAGTTTACAAAGGTTAATATAGTGCAAAGGTTAACAAAAAGCAAGGCATCGATACTCCTCGTATTCCACATATATAAGGATATTGATACATGCAACATTCTATATGATATGCATGCCTAAAAAAATATGTACAAATTATCATACTCAACAGTGAGAGTCACAATGTGGAAAGCAGTTTAATATCCCCGACTCTCCCCGCATTCTCACACTACGGATTCTCAGTACGATACTTGCATGTAGGATAATAAGATGACAAAAATCCCTATAGTGCTAACTAATAAGAATATAGTAAACAGTAAAATAAATTTTGAAACAGAAGAAAGGGTGTAACCAATTAAATTGCAAAAATCGAAGGAAGGATCCTCACCTTATTTGCCTGATCGTCCCCTAAGCTAAATATTCAGGAATATAAATTTGAACCAATTCTTTATCCGGATGTGCCTGATTGAATTTGGCTAGAGTGAGTATTTATTGATTTCAAGGATTATGCTATGCATGTCTCATCTAAGCGTTAAAGGATTTTGAAAGAAGGAAATCATGAAGGTAAGAAGGAAGAGAAAGGACTGGTAAGGAAGAGAAAGGACTGGTCAGAGTCCTTTACTCGAACTGATGTTATTGTTGGTGGCCATAGCGTTCGATTTCTTCCTTCTTATCCTCTCTTTCACGTGCTTCCTCCTCTTTTCTCTCTCACTTTTCTTTCTCCTACTAGCGTGGTTCTTTCACTCTCTATATGTCAGGCTTTTATAAACCTTCCAACACCGTCCAACAAGGGAGTCCGATCGAGTTGGTTCATGGTTTGCGCAGGCCCGTTGGAGCTTTCATAGTTTGGCTTGCAGTAGGGGCAGGTTTACAGCCCAAATCTGTTTATCGTTTCTTTCTAACGTGTAGAGGTGGTCTCGTACTTGAATGGCCCAAAGAGGGATGTCTTGATTTCAACTTTGGGAGCAGGCAGTCATCGTCATTCAGCGATTGTGTAAGGAAGATGGATCTGGCTTCAATGGTGGATCGATGCTTGGCCCACTTTCTCTCGAGGCGGGAATTCTAAACGAATTGAGATCACCATCCGACCTGACCTGGCCCATCAGATCGATGGTCGGTGTGAGGTCATAAGATCCTCTGCGAACGGAGGAAGTTCTGACGCACCATGCACAGTGGCGTGAAAATCGGCGCAGCTAGGAGGTGGTGCATTCTCTCATCACTCTCTTTCTTTGTCTGGGATGAATCCGGAGCCCCATCCTTAATGAGCGGACGAATTTTCTACCCTGAGAATCAGAGATTTTCAATCTTGATAAGTTGGACCACATGGTCATGGCTCCAGTCTCCCAGCCTCCCGTGATGGTGGGCCACATTAGGTCCAATCGGGCCTTACATTTTTAAACCCTCCGCAAGCGGGAAGAACGGGAGAGGGATTTCTCTCTTCGGGTTTCGCCAATCAAACACAGTTTGCCCGGTTTTAGCTTTTCGGTGTTCCACGGCTATTCATGTATTGTGCACATGCACTCCGGTATAGTGCTCACTGGGGGGTTTTGGTTAATCCGCACTGTCAATCTTGGTTCGTTGGCGTAGGTAGGACCTTTGGGTTCCATGGTGAATCTGACCAATGCTAGGTGGGTCATGTTTTATGATATTCAAATTAATCTTAGGTTTACTTCGAATTTGGTTGTTTAGATTTCTCTAGATTTGGTCGTCTTCATTCCTACTTCGTTGTGATTTGTTACATAGTTATCTTGACCCTTACTCTCATCCTTAGTCAACTGAGTAGGTTGGTCTATGGATAAGGGTAGGTCCGAGCGGTCAGATTTGGCATGGATGAGGAGAGTGTCCTGTGTGTTTGTACTGGTTAAGCTCTTGTGGCGACGTTTGGGTACTAAGGGTTTGGGGTGTTACAACACCTGTGCAATTTTTTGTAGTATGGTGAGCATAACAGCCAAGTAGGGTCATTTCTTATCCAAAATTTAAAATGTTCATATTATATCAAATTTTTATAAATAAGAGAAAAAATAAAATATGGATAATAAAAGAACATGAATTTACGCATTAGAATCGTAAATATATTATGCATGTGATACTTTCCGTGAATTCTTATAAACAATTTCTGTCATCTCTTATAACATTGTACCCAAGTGGATGCCCACGTTGCATTAATGTCGACGCACCGGTACCTTGTGGTGAGAAACTCATTCATACATTAGCTGGTCAGACTACTGCTCCTGTTGTACCTCTGACATATGTCCGCACACACAATTGTAATCATACGCCATACACAAAGGAAACCCTAAAGGATTCAGAGGGTTCTATAGTCTTTCTCCCAAGGGATACAATCGCTCTACTTGCTGGCTTTAGGGTCTTCCACCCAAGGGACACGATCGCCCTACTTATTTACGTTACATCCAACATATTAATATCGATGCTCAATTAATATTAAACTTGCATGTAAGATGAATCGCTGTTTCACAACCGAAAATATCAACATAAATCCATCATACATTTATTCACGTGCTTTACTACATTTAAAAATTTTTATACTAATTAATAATTATTGAATTATCAAAATATCAACAATATAAAATTATTTTCTAATTAATAATTCTAAATATAATTTTGTCGAAACTTTAATAATTTAAATACTTAAATAAATAATAATAATTTTTTTACTATTATTAAATTTATGAATAACTAAGATTTTATAATGTATAAGAAATTTTATTTTAAATTCTAACTTTAATTAAATCAATGTTTTTACTTAAATAATATTAAATATAATAAATCATATTAGCATAAAATAAATTATTTTTATTTTTATTCACTAAATTCTAAATTTTAGAATTTATTTTAATTATAACATAAACTTCAAATAATTTTTTTTATTGTTCTAATATTAAATTAAAATTTAATAAATTTATATAAATCAAGTATTTTTACAATTAAAGAATTAATTTATATTTAAATTTAACTTTGGATAAAAATTGATTTAAATCAATCACATTATAATGTAATTTATTAAATAAATTCCAAAGCTGATGAATATGAATTTTTTTATAACAAAATTTATTTAAATTATTAATTTCTAAAATTTTATAATTAAAATTAGTTTTTTATATAAAAAATCAGATTGTACTTTCAATAATTTATTGATTAAGTTATATTATATTTTTAGCTAATTACAATTATTTCAAGGTATATTTCAAATTTTCAACAATTAAGCCAAATAATAAAATAAATTTTAAATAAAAAGATCAATCACATAAATAATTAATTTAAGTAATATTACTATTAAAATTTGGAATAATATGACATAATAATAAGCTGAAAATTTTAAACTTTAAATTAAGATCATGTACCTGATTTGAAGTGCTGGACCAAACCTTATGCAGTACAAACCCGATGTATACACTCAATGTGCACAATGCCTAAACTCGAGTCTTGATTGACTCACACCTATGCACTATGCATACACCAACTATTGTTTTATGATTTTAATTGTGGGCCCACACTCAAACTCTACTAGACCTACACTCATGCCGTAAGCTCATGGCTAAACCCTATTTATAAGACCTATGCTATAAATGTGCATCCACATGCTTCATATGTGAAGCAAATACGAGTCTTGGTGTTTCATGCATGAAAAAATAAATTTTTTAAAACTATTATATTAAAAACTAATTTCATTATTATATTTAATACTAATATTAAAAAGTTCTAACCTACGTTGTCACCCTCATGCTAATACCTCTACATCTATATAAAATAATGTGCACATAAGAAAGATTTGATGTTAGAATACTGTTCATTAGATGTATCTTAGGTGGTTCAGATAATGAATGGTTTAGATTTTTAAATGGGCACTCCACATGGCATATTCGAATTCAACAATCCAGACGATACGGTTCGCCACTAGATGGTTTTAATTGGTTTGATCATCTATTGGGAAGTACGTCAGGGGTTGAATTCTTTGAATGGTTTAGATTGATATGAGGATACATTGACTAGTTGAAAAAGGTGAGTACCATGATATTTGAATTATCCAGATAGGTAGAGTGTTTGAAATGCTAGTCATCCCACGTTTCATATATTTTTTTCTTTTTTTTTTAACTTGCATTTATATCCATTTATTTCTTCTTCTCTTTCGCATGTGTGTCACATGTGTGCAACATGTGAAGGGTGCATGCTGTGTGTGGTTTGATTTGGTACATGCATGCATGCATGGATTGGTTACGTTTTATCTACGTCATTACATGCACTGAAAAGAAAATAAATTGTACCTTGAGATGTGGAAATTTAGGCATGTTATTTTTTTTATTTACAAATATTTTTCCTTAAATGCTATATTTGGAGACTTTCGCTATATCTTGTATTCAGAACCATTTATTGTGTATTTTGGCTCATACCATTCATTGATGGAAAAATCACAGACTAAAGAGCATGTCAAGATACTTCAGAGTTGGCCAGACGAGACCCGTAACATGGATGATTTATTTTAGTTGAATTTTTGACAGAACATTATTAGATTCAGTTTATGTTTATTTTTTTACCATGCAATACATTGAGATTAAGTGATAGACGGTTTATATTTTCATGATTAAGTTTGAATAAAGTTCATTAGTTTACTTCTTATTTATGTGTAATGAATGTAGATGTATGGTGAATGTTTAATTAGTACCTTAACCCAAGTCACATCTTTTAACCCGAGGCTAGGGTTAGCCTTAACCATGGTTTTCGAATTTGGGGGAATGACAAGAAGGCCTAGTACCAAAATCAAGCTCGAAGTCCATTGGATAAAGGCCTCACATACTCATCTCATAAGTGGGGAGCTTATAGCCATGGCAAAACCCACCCGGCACGTCGTAGTGGACTCATTTTAGGGGTTAGTTAAATCTAACCACATTCACTCCACATCTTTAGCTAAGTATTATCGAACATCTTCTCAACCGACTGCGCCGGCAGGATAGGTGACTTATGGTATCCGCTCGGTCTTGACAATGAGACTTAATGATACTAATACTTGATTTATGGAATTTCACATAAGGGTCTAGGACCTAGTATAAAAATCAAATTTTCAGCATCCACATCACCAACCACATTGACGTTATGGTGGTCTCATCAGTAAAACCACGGTATTTTTGTGGTGCTCAATCAATCACACATATGTTATACGAAGTACCATGATAATCCACAAGCATGCCAGGCAGTATAATCATACTCAAGCAATGTTACGCACATGAGCCATATATGCATACGAGGCAGTCCTAATGCCAATCGAGCTCCTCTCCCGAACCACGTTCAACCTTAATAGATAGTTATCATGGCCTAAATATGCTTGCAACATCTGCACTATGATGAATTTAAATCAAAATAGGGTACCAAGTAAGCTTTAGGAACTTCAACACAGTGACAAAGCCCAATATATTCGCTTTAGGGAGTTTAACCCAGGGACCAAGCTTGATATATTCACTTTAGGGGTTTCAACCTAAGGACCAAGCCCGATATATTCACTTTAGGGACTTCAACCCAGGGACCAAGCCCATGGTCTCTCATGTTGGTGGTTGGTTTTTGGCTGTATGTACGCAAGCATGCCATAATTGGAATTATGGCTCAATTCAAACCGAACAACTATGACCTTAAGCGCCCGGATAGGCAGACACATTCTTACGCCTTCATCCCTTCCTCTTCAGAGTAACTTCAGACATCAACCTTTCCTCAAGCGTGCCTCCTCATCTTTTACCCCGTCATTCCAACAAAACAATCTCGTCATGGTGATGTATGCTCTTGCTAAAAAATGCATCGACAAGACAGTCTTCAAATTTCCCGTTGGGGACTACTACTGTATAGGCCTGGCATTCACTCCAACGACTGGAGTTGAAGAAGTTACTATGATGGACACTTTGTTTCCAATCTGCCCTAGCGAAACTCTACTAATCTAGTCAGAAAACATCCATAATCCTTATAATGCTCTAAAGAATCCTTGATCATGGTTAAAGCCCCTCCCTGAATGGGACATTTGGTTTTCTCGTGTCTCATCTCAATATGAGATAACATAGAGAGAATCATGCATTTATGAGTGCATCAAGCTTTCCATCTACGACTACCCTTCAGATCCTATTATTCTCGTTGTAACTTTGACATTTTGGAGCTCTTCTACCAATATATTCTTCTTCTGTTGCAGTCCCTTGAGTCCAACCATCTTTGACATTACGGCTTTAACTCAACTTCTACCTTTTGGTGAAGCCGTTTATCTATATTTTGCACAATAAGAGGCCAAACACTCTTGAATAAAGCCAGTAAAGCCTATTCTCACTTCATGCAACCCTACCATAATCACATTGGACCGATCGATTATGAAGAATATACGGTTTTTCTATTACTTTAGATCTGTCGTCACCTACTTTACATGAATGCCCTACAAGTCACAAATGAATACGTTCATCTGGATGAGGTCCTTGCTCAATGTCGAAAACCTGTCTTGGCACCTTTTGTACTCAACCACTTATACAAGGGTATTTACAAAGTTACCACTAAGAGTCTATTTCTTGGAGAAGGACCGTTGTGGCTTCTTTATATGTGGATCTATAAATACTTTCGCTCGTCCCTTGTACATCATTATATCCATTCCAAAGCAATTTATTCTTCTTATAACAAGTGTGTCATCAGTCAACTCTCTCCAAGAACTTCAATCTTTTTTAGTGTACATGAGTACTTTATCTTTTCTTTAAGTGGAAGCAAACAGAATCAGTCGTTTACTCCATTTCATGATGGAGAATATGGTCCAGGCTGGTTTACTAGCCAATTTGCATAGGAAAACGACCATGAGGCATCATAGACACACTTGGCTTGGGAGAGTTACCTCATCGATCATAATTTTCTGTATGGAGGTATAATCGATTCTAGCAAAAATTTCAAGGCTGGGATCAAGTAGTATGGCCTGAACTTGCTTACTCGGCAATTTAGTTTAGTTCAATGCATCCCCTATCCATTCACTTAGAAAATTGGTAACCAATCCTGTTTCAACTGGCTGGTTGTTGACAACGATGAGCTCTACCGATCACTCCATTCTTCTTTTTAATAAGCTAGTTTAGCTCTTAATTTTCCCTACTATACAAATCATCCACAGGAAATGGATACTTCACCATTTGGTGGGAGATCCATTATCAGAAATTAATGAATAAATCTTAATGAGAGATTATAGCTCAACTTTCTTCAAAGATTGAGCCTAAAGGAAAGAAAATAATAGCACCTTCATCGACCATTACACCAAGTTGAAGGATGAATAAGCCAAAAATTAAGTTGGCCACGACATCTCCTCATATTTTGCTAATCGAAACAGCAGTTGCTCTACCAAAGCGCCAAAAGATCGTGGCGAATATTCTTGTTGCCCCCACGCCTCCATTGATTCACCAACTTCCATCAGCTCCAAGGAGAATCCTCAACCTGAGAGCTCCACTTGGCCCACCTCCTCAACCTCCTATCCTAATTCTCAAATGCGTCGATCCACCTCCTCAATCAACAATTGCAGATCGACCATTAATGACTTCATTTAGGCCTTGACAGGTACCAAGTACATCATCGACAGAGGCATTTCTTCCTTTGAAAAATACTTCAAAACTAAGTACTTGTCAGGTCTCTCCATCGTCAATTATTCAAAAGAAATTGAGGAAGGCTTTAAACGTTACCAAGAAGCTCATTATAATAAATACTGGAATAAATAGTGGCAGGATGGGGAAAGATTAAACGATCCTGATCTCCCTTTTGATGAAAAATATCTTACTCCCTATCATTCTAATCCGCCACCATTCCCCACTTTGAGGCAAGCACTGGTGATGATTATAAAAAATCATTAGGCTATGGACAAACGATCTATCACATATGTCATCCGTTCTGATTTAGATGGAAATTCCTTACCTATATATAATTATTCTGAATCTTCTTACCTCTCCTTTTAACTGACTATACCTTTCTCTTGTAGTTACCTGAGAGTTATCGGCCACTGAAAAATATGTCATTGTGGTGCAACCATTGCAGCAATGCTAGTCAATGACTGATGTTCCCGAGATCATTGATGTTCAGACCGTCGGTTCCGAGACTAAGGTTAGTATTGAGGCCCTTCCTTCCTGCAATTCTCCTAAAATCACGACTGTCGTCACAAAGTTTGAGTATATGGTCGACCTACCCCCAACGCTTCCTGCTGCAATCGATCAATAAGAAGAAGAAGAAGAAGAAGAACCACTTATCCTTCACTGATATGGCAAAATACCATTGTCACGCCCCAAACTCAGAAACTGGGCTCACAAAATTCCTGATCGCTGAATCCAGTGCCGACAGCCTCCATAGTACCCCATTCTCGGCTCCTGGCACCCATTTACCAGGTTCCGATCCTAGGATCCTGCAAGGAGGATTTTCAACATCGGTTAGATTCGTAAGAAGCATAACCAAAGGTATAACCCACAAACAACAACCGAAAACTTCATCACATTTCCACTATGATCAAGAACTTATAAGTATAGTGCACGTAAAGGGAACTACAATGATGATAGATAAAAGCTCCAAGATGATCTGTTATGCGCTCCTGCCTCAGCGCTGTTGTGATCCAACGTCACTTACACGCAATGGTTGTGCATAAGCTTACGGAAAGCTTAGAGGGTGGTGAAAGTGTATGCGCAATGTAGTAATATAATTATACAATATCAGAGTAATGCAGAATATGCTGATGAATACATGAATATTATTTGTCGTACCAAGGTCATGCGATACAAGGCATGAATGATGTCGGCCATACCAAGGCCATGCGATGCGAGATGCAACTCAAGCATACGAATCCTCATCTGAGCCCACAAATCAATACAGCTCAACTCTGGAATATCACCGTAGTCTAGTAACTCCAAACCAGATTGTCGCCCCATCGCACGCAATAAGGTGAGTGAAAGAGACCTCACTATCTGCCTACCAATATCGGGCTCAGCTAGTCGATAGCGGACCCATTCCTCGAGCTGGTCAAACTCATCCTAGCTTTACCCCCTCCTCTCAAGCAGGTAAGGCCACACCCCCTTCCAACCAACCACGACACAGCGAAAAGGTGGCCTCTAGTAATCGACACACAGCGCTCATACATCCACTTGGTTTAGATGTTGGAGAAACCTCCTAGTACCATAAGGGTTTAGGAAATTTCACCTAGGGACATCTATAACACCTCATGTAGAACAAGATTTTTGGTGTCCAATCCTGCCAACTACGATACGCCTGTGGAGGTTATGGCCCTGATGTCACTAGGGTGTACAGTAATCATGTCACACAATGCAAAATGCATGAATCACACTATCCAGTCATGCAGTAATCCTACGCGTATCGTACGCTCATGAGGGTAACTCCTCCTATCATGGATTACCATAATAATCTGCCTAATGGCATGTGCTATGATCAATCACTCCTTAAATCAAGCATACATATGATGCGTATGGGCATGGATCGTGGAGCTATACTAAGCATATTATGATGATCATGTATCCCCCCTTACATCAAGGTTGGGCCTAAGTGGCCTACTCATAATCCTAGGGATCCAGAAAGGGTTCCTTCACCATACTATTGCATGGCCCGCTAGATGCCGTAGGGGGGCCCAAACGAGTCCTACATGGACTCTAAAAATAAAAAAAGTAATCCCACTAACAACTAATGGGGGCCCAACATCTTGGGATAGTCCAATGAGAATAAATGGAGAATGTAAATGGAGCCTAATAATTAGGGTCAACCCACTTAGAGAATGATGTGAATGGGCCTAACAAGGCCCAAGGGAAGGTCACAATGAGGACATCTAACCATCATTGCCCATTAATGTGGATATCTAACCAACATTGCTCCCAAGGAGTGGCCCACATAAGGGATTTATACACAACGTAATGGCCACACCTACATCACATTGGGCCTCACATACATCACATCGGGCTGCATACAAGGGCTTTGAATGTATCACATGGGCCATGCCCATGGACCTCGAATACATCATAATGGGCCTCGCGCCATGAGCCTTGAATACATCTTATTGGGTCTCGCCCATGGGCTTCAGATACATCTCAATGGGCCGCGCCCATGGGCCTCCAACCTATCGCAATGGGCCTCATCAAATGGGTCTTAAATGCATCACCATGGGCCTCATACATGAGCCTCATATACAACAAGTGGGTCGCACTGCTTGGACCTCATATGCATCAAATGGGCCACGTATCTGGGCCTTGAATACATCATATGGGCCACGCAACATGAGCCTAACAATACAAACAGGTGGGCCCCACACATGGGCCAAAAATACATTATGATGGGTGTTCACTCCCCAAGTATAAGGTTGTGATGTAGTAATAAACTCAGTGAGACCGAGGTCGAATCCCAAGGGACTAAACTTGTACGTAATCTGAAATTAAGTAGAACTAGAACTAGACTAAGATGAAATCTAAATCAAATGAATTTGAGGAAATAATGGTGAATTATTAATCTAAAACTTAAATAATTCAGAGGTAGGAAACTAGGGATTCAGAGGATCCACTTGTAGAGATTAGAGAGATCTTATGCCTGCTTCAAGAGCTCAACTGGACTTAGGGTCCCATCTTCATCCAGTTGAAGGGTGTAACCATGAAAATCAAATTGAACTTCCTTTGATATAGTTTTTAAGAGATGAAAGGTATATGAATTGGAATGGATTTCATCACCAAACCATGCCCATGAGACAAAGTAAACAACAGAATTAAACTGATTACCAACCAATCAACAATGTATGAAGGTTAGGAAGGGTACCGTCATCCGACCATGCCCATGAGACGATGGTGAACAACAGGGCCTCCTGACGTCATAAACATAAAAAGGGAAGGAACATCCTTAAAGCTATCACAGACCCATTGTAATTTTAGTCACAACAGACCATTAAAAACTAAAAACATTCCCTTAATTAAACTAAAATCAACATCAATTCAGTATAAACAAAAGGAACAAGCAAAAAGTTCTCCCATCACGCTATAAGCTTCACCTCTTAGCCCTAGCTAAGAGGTTTAGCTACTCATGAACATGATGAGGCTAAACATCTTAAATAAACATAAGCAGAAACTAAGAAAAGAGAAGAAAAAGAACTCTTTGAAGCTTGCCCATGCTCTACTTCTTTCTTGACTCCACGTTCCCCTTCCCTCTTGGATGCCCCGATCTCTCTCTCTTACTTCCCTTTATAGAGAAGGAATGGGCGGTGGTTATAGTTGGACGAACCGACCTCTTTTCGCAGTCCAAATCGCAGCAGGAATAGGCCTCTGTTCCTGCGTAAGGAGAACACACAAAACAGCTACATTTGACTTGTGTTTGGAGTGGATGACCATTTGCGTCATTCATTCTGACTCTATAAGAAGGGTTGTGGCCCCCTTCTCCAACGTTTGGATGGTTTAGATCGAAGAGCTGGCCCATCGTGATGGCCCACAGCTGCACGTTGCGTCCGATTTTTCTGGACTGTGAAACAGAACCAGCGCTTCTTGCGCTGGCTGTCAGTGGGGCCCACTCCTTTCGGTGTCTACGAAATCCACTCTGTCCATTGCAATTACATCGAAAGACCAGTAAGAAATGGCTATTTTCAGATTGGATTCGGTGTGGTCCATGGATGTTTTCATTCAGTCGTCCGTCCTACGTTTGGGTGATTAAAAATCAATATCCGATGTACTTTAAAATTTTGTCACATAGGACTTGGTGAGCCGATGTACCTTGAAATTTCGTCACCTAGGACTTAGTGAGCAGGCCTTTATGAATCTGATGAATGGTTTGGATTTTTCATATGGACAATAGGTGGGGCCCACAACATCAACCGATGATTACAGCGAAACTTCGCTGTAACGGCAGTTGCCTTTTTGTGTAAGAAGTCGGTCAACACCGACTTTGACCGGGTTTCTCCATCCGGTGCACGTTGAGTGCACATACACTTTCTATACATGCGATGCTCATGGGCCATCATCATGATGGTCGTGAGAAATCCGTTCCGTTCAGATCTTTTCTCATATCATCTAATGGATAAAGCCCGAGTTTGAAGCATATTTGAATATCAGGTGGGCCTCAGATCAGTAATTCATTAGTTGATCTGACCGTTGGACCACTTCCACAGGTACCCAACTACTAAAATTTTACGTGTACGGTTTATTTAGGGTCTTCGGGCCATATATGAAGTTTTGAGCTGAACGGATGGTGGGAACCCTGTGATCTTGCATTTTGTACCAATTTCAAGCCACTTGAGCTTCAGTTTCTCGATTTTCTTAGGTCTCAGGCATGTTATTTTGTCGATCTTGGTCCCTTGGGGTCCGTCCCTTGCCTTGGTGAATTCTGAGTGTTAATTTCATACTTTTAGCATCCTTTCCAGTTCAAGCTTGTAATTGCACCTTGCATCATAAACACGATTACAACAGGCTGTTAAATAGTATTATGTTCATAAATTCAGGAAATAATTGGGGTCTGATATGCAATATTTGACCCTCAACACAACCCCCAACCAGCATCTTGTCAGTCCCGAGCAAGGTATGCGAAAAATAAGTTGAGACTTACATGACGATTTCCATAAACTCAAGTGATGAAAAAAAAAAAACAATCCCGATCCTAGAATTCTAAGATTCATGAATGTTGGGCATTACTTTCTCCTGAAATCGAGCACACAGTAAATTTCATAGTCAAGTTCAAAGTATTAATCCATCAATTAGAAAATTTTCTAAACATTGAGTTCCATGGGTGTGCGGTGTAATCTCGGCTCATCATCATTAAGAACTCAATTCTTTATTTTCTTGATAACATAGATAATCACTAGATCATTTAGGATAACCATAACTCAAACCAAAACTTGCCTTATAGTTCAACTTTTTATTCTTCCAGCTTTTAAAATTTATTTATTTTTTTCATTGATGGCTTTCACGTTGTGTCAATCTCTTAAAGGTAAAGCCAAAGAGGGGAAACGAGCCCTCACCTATAGGGAGCAAACCTATGTTAAAGATCATTGCCCACCCCTATCTGAATGTCAACCTTGGGAAATCAAATCTTCATCTATAGGGAGCAAACCTATGGTGAAGATTATTTAACCAACCCTTTCAATTCTTCTTTATAAACTGATAGTAAAATTTCTTAGGCTGGTTCCTTACATGCTTAGTGATTACCAAGTTAACCCTTCAATATTAAACTGAAACCTTAATATGAAAGTAAGATGTGACATATGAAATCATGACTCAATCAATGTTTACAACTTCTAATTCTGGATTAACAATTCAAACTTAACTGTGAAATCTAATAGATACTGAATCCAAGAGTCATAAATCCAACATCACGTATCTTGAAATTCTAAGTGCCCTAAATAGCCGTCAAAATCACTTCGAATTCACAAGAAATTCCAGAAAAATTAAAAAATTTCACAATTTTTACTCAAGACTAAGAAAACACTGATTAGGAAACCTAATCTCTCACCCCCAACCTAAAATCTACATTGTCCTCAATGTAAAAGATGTAAGCATGAAATGCACATGGGACAACGAAAGTAAATGAGAAATGATGGGAAGATAGTACCTGGATAACGAATCGAGAGAGACTTTCTACAATGTTCTTAACATGAAAGCAGGTCAGCAAGATAGTGAAAACAACTAAATCAAACTATCCTAAAATGATGTAGGAAGCAAACTAACCTAATGGCATAAAACCATCTAACCTAAAACAGCATAAAGCAAACTACTCTAGTCCTATGAAAGCAGGGAAAAACTACTCAGTTATGCCACAAGGTTCCTCTTCCGACCAGTATCTTGATAAGTTTCTCAGTAAGCTCCTTAAAAGGATCATCCAAAAGCCCTTCTCACAATAGGCTTGGACGCCCTGGAGTACAACTCTCCAGAGAAACTTATGTACCTTATAAGAAAATTATCGTTGAATTGCTTAAGGTATCCAGAGTATATATGATTCACCTGTGACAGAAGAAGTTTCAGTGTTATTATCTCATGGTGAATCAGAGACTACAAGTAAATAAAGTTCAGAAAACTTCGCAAGAAGTGATGTAGTCTCAACACATTCCGAAGTATTAGACTTTAGTGCCATTGTCAGATCCTCCTCCTTTAATGGTAGACATTTAGGATCAGGGGAAGAAGGGGCTTCAGAATAAGGGTTCTCTTGGTCAGCGATGACTACCGAGATGTTGTCTTGCAAGGCATTCACTATGTATCTTATCATAGGATCATTTGATTCTGCAAAGTGCACTAAGTAATCATCCAAAACATTAGGGAATTCGGCTGAGAGTGACTTGTTTTCCACATTGGAGCTCGTGATGATCTGCCCAAGGATTCCATCGTCTTTAAAAGTAGATGGAGGTATGCTCTCTTGCTCCCGCCATGTGTAGACAAATTGAGGGTCAGTAGACAAAGTATTGATGTGAGGAATCTGTTCATTAATACTACTCAGAAGAGGCATTGAATCGTCAAAAATTGACAGTTCAAATGGTGGCCTCAACTGGGTGGTTTCAAATTCCAAAGTCGTATCGAGCAACTCGTCCATCTTCTGAATCATATCATCACACAATTCAGGGGAATGATCAAAACATGCCTCGCAAAGGTTAGAAGGTTTAAGTGAAAGTGGTTCATCCTCCACATTTAAATTAGCCATGTCAGATAGGTGGAGTAGAACTTCCTGTGCCTTGTGATCACCTTCCTGGACCATAATTGAAGTTGATTCCAGTGAATTTTGGGTTGTGCTCTCATGAATCTCATCCCAATACTTATCAGCTTCCAATTCAGTGCAGTACACACTTGGGATGGGATTGCTTTCCTCACATTTTATTACTAAATTAGGTTGAGCTTCGAATAAACTAACCTCTTCCTCATCATTGAACTCGAGTGTGTCATGTGAGTGAAGTGTGTTATCATCATTGTATTTGAAAGACACCCATGTCTCTTCACCATTCTTTTGAACAGTCATCGAGATCAACTCATCAAGAAATTGAACCGTATGCTCATTAATGGAATCCAACTCCTCATTCCAAATTCCAGAGTTCTTTAAAAGCGAGTTAGGATCACTTTTCTCGTATTGTATTCCTGGAATGAATTGTGGCTAGGATGAACAAGTCTCCTCTACCTTATTAAGGCGCGAATTAAGCGCTTCCAACAATTTTTTAATTTCCGCAAGACAGGCCATGTTACACTGAAATGAATCCTCTTGGATCATTTCTGGTTGGATCTCAAAGGTAGGAGATTCAAGAGAATAATCATTAAAACATGTTGTTGGTTTATTTGCCCAATTTTGATGTTTCCACTGATTATAGTCATATAGATCATAGGTGGGAGAATCTAATGATTGGTAATACTTATTATCACTCATAATATAATCACGCATTGTTTTCTTCTTATCTGATAGGTGATAATAGTCTTCATGCCCATAATTATGATAACCCCAACACTCACGTACTGTTTTGTTAATCCGTGGGGTGTAATTATTCTCCCTCATATGATCGCGTAAGGACTTCTTAACCGATGGATCATTATATTCTGGTTGGTTCTCGATGATAGTTTTAAAAAAAATTTAAGACATAGGTTGATTTCTATCATCATTATCCCAATATATGTTATTCTTCTCAGCATACTGACGTTCCCACTCGTGCATATACATGGTGAAACCCTAACTCTGAATCAAATTGTAAACGAAAAATCCTACAGCAATCTAGAAAGTAAGTAGAGGAGAAGTTAGAAAGAAGTTACCAGATTGGAGTTCCTATGTTAAAATCCTGCAAAAGGAAATAAAAGAAATTAGTTTCTAAAAACAGAAAATCTAAAATTAGAGATTTTCTAAAGAACAAAGAAGAAGAGTTAGTTTCTAAAAAGGAAGGAAATCTTATAATTAGAAAGTTACTAAAAATAAAAATAACAAGTTAGTTTCTACAAAAGAAAGTTTCTAATCTTAGAAATAAAAAGCTAAGTTAGTTTCTAAAAATAGAAAAATTTCTAAAACTAGAAAATAGAAAGTTACTTAAAAGAAGAATCTAGATCTAAAATTAGAAAATAGAAAATTTCTAAAAAAGAAAGCCTAGAATTAGAAAATTTCTAAAAAATAAAACCTTATTTCTAAAAATAGAAATTAGAAAAACTAGAGAATTTAGAAAGGGATTACCAAATTAGAAGTTTATGTCAAGATCCTACAAAATAGGAAACAGGTTAGTTTTTAAAAATAAAATAAAAAACTTTAACCTAAAGTTAATAAAATCCTAATCTTAACCTAATTCTAAAACTAATTAATCTCAGAAAACGTAACCGTCAATCCCCGGCAACGGCGCCAAAGACTTGTTCACTCCCCAAGTATAGGGTTGTGATGTAATAATAAACTCGATGAGACCGAGGTCGAATCCCAAGGGACTGAAACTTGTACATAATCTAAAACTAAGTAGAACTAGAACTAGACTAAGATGAAATCTAAATCAAATGAATTTGAGGGAATAATGGTGAATTATTAATCTAAAACTTAAAGAAATCTGAGGTAGGAAACTAGGGATTCAGAGGATCCACTTGTAGAGATCAGAGAGATCTTATGCCTGCTTCAAGAGCTCAACTGGACTTAGGGTCCCATCTTCATCCAGTTGAAGGGTGTAACCATGAAAATCAAATTGAACTTCCTTTGATATAGTTTTCAAGAGATGAAAGGCATATGAATTAGAATGGATTCCATCACCAAACCATGCCCAGGAGACAAAGTAAACAACAGAATTAAACTAATTACCAACCAATCAACAATGTATGAAGGTTAGGAAGGGTACCGTCATCCGACCATGCCCATGAGACGATGGTGAACAACAGGGCTTCCTGATGTCATAAACATAAAAAGGGAAGGAACATGCTCAAAGCTATTGTAGACACAATGTAATTTTAGTCACAACAGACCATTAAAAACTAAAAACATTCCCTTAATTAAACTAAAATCAACATCAATTCAGTATAAACAAAAGGCACAAGTAAAAAGTTCTCCCATCACGCTACAAGCTTCACCTCTTAGCCCTAGCTAAGAGGTTTAGCTACTCATGAACATGATGAGGCTAAACATCTCAAATAAACATAAGTAGAAACTAAGAAAAGAGAAGGAAAAGAACTCTTTGAAGCTTGCCTGTGCTCCACTTCTTTCTCAGCTCCACATTCCCCTTCCCTCTTGGATGCCCCGATCTCTCTCTCTTACTTCCCTTTATAGAGAAGGAATGGGCGGTGGTTATAGTCGGACGAACCCACCTCTTTTCGCGGTCCAAATCGCAACAGGAATAGGCCTCTGTTCCTACATAAGGAGCACGCACAAAACAGCTGCATTTGATTTGTGTTTGGCATGGATGACCATTTGCGTCATTCATTCTGACTCTATAAGAAGGGTTGTGGCCCCCTTCTCCAATGTTTGGATGGTTTGGATCGAAGAGCTGGCCCATCGTGATGGTCCACAGCTGCACATTGCGTCCAGTTTTTCCAGACTACAAAACAGACCCAGCGCTTCTTGCGCTGGCTGTGGTGGGGCCCACTCCTTTCGGTGTCTACGAAATCCACTTCATCCATTGCAATTACGTCGAAAGACCAGTAAGAAATGGTTGTTTTCAGATTAGATTCGATGTGGTCCATGGATGTTTTCATTCAGCCATCCGTCCTATGTTTGGGCGGTTAAAAATCAATATCCGTTGTACCTTGAAATTTCGTCACCTAGGACTTGGTGAGCAGGCCTTTATGAATCTGATGAATGGTTTGGATTTTTCATATGGACAATGGGTGGGGCCCACAACATCAACCAACGATTACAGCGAAACTTCGCTGTAACAGCAGTTGCCGTTTTTGTGAAAGAAGTCGGTCAACAACGACTTTGACCAGGTTTCTCCATCCGGTGCACGTTGAGTGCACATACACTCTCTATACATGCGATGCTCATGGGCCATCATCATGATGGTCGTGAGAAATCTGTTCCATTCATATCTTTTCTCATATCATCTAATGGATAAAGCCCGAGTTTGAAGCATATTTGAATATCAGGTGGGCCTTAGATCAGTAATTCATGGGCTGATCTGACTGTTGGACCACTTCCATAGGTATCCAACTATTGAAATTTTATGTGTATGGTTTATTTAAGGTCTTTAGGCCATATATGAAGTTTTAAGCTGAACGGATGGTGGGAACCCTGTGATCTTGCATTCTGTACCAATTTCAGGCCACTTGAGCTTCAGTTTCTCGATTTTCTTGGGTCTCAAGCATGTTATTTTGTCGATCTTGGTCCCCTGGGGTCCGTCTCTTACCTTGGTGAATTCTGAGCGTTAATTTCATGCTTTTAACATCCTTTCCAGTTCAAGCTTGTAATTGCACCTTGCATCATAAACACGATTACAACAGGCCGTTAAACAGTATTATGTTCATAAATCCAGGCAATAACTGGGGTCTGACATGCAATATTTGACCCTCAATAATGGGCCTCATGGATGGGCCGCACCAATGGCCCTCAAGTGGGCTTGGACCACACCAAAATCATTTCAATAGTTGTAGGTGTAACATGTGTATCACTGTATACCATCATTTCATGGGGCACATGGCCCATTAATGATGATCAGCACTATCCAAACATTTTCCAGGTACATCAGCACCGTCCAAACATTGTCCAGGTAAATCTACACCATCCAAACATTGGACAACACCGTCCAGACATTGTTCAGCACTATCCAGATATGTGGACGGTGTGGATGAAACACATACAACATGGTGGGGCCCCACAGAACCTACTGACATCATGACAACAGCAATGTAGCTGCTGTCAACGCATGTCAGCCAATCCATTTCATCACAAGGTGTGTCCCACGTGGGCCCATCACATATACACCTATGTATATAGCATATATTATATTATATATTTTTTATTTTATTTTATTTTTTAAAATGGCCCAAAGCCTTTAATCGTCCAGAGTCCAGCGTCTAGGCCCTAAACGTCTGTACGGACGGTCCGGATATCAGCGGTGGGTCCCACCAGATGGACAGATGGTGAGGATTTACATACATCATGCGTGGGACCCACAGACCTGTGACCATCAGGACAGCAGCCACGTGTTGCTGGATGGAACGTCCGGTACAACACATACCTCATGATCGAACGCACAGAGCTTGCTGTGTGAGACAGCAGCTGCTGTGTGCAGCGGATGGATGGTTTGGGCCTCACGCATAAACAATGTGGGCCCCACGACTGATGACCAGCATGGGTAAAACACATACATTACACGGCCTTAAGGCCTGGACGGTGTGGATTTCACACGTACATCGCGTGAGGTCCACAAATCAAGCTGATGTTTGTGATTCCCTTCATCCAGGGCCTGCCGAAATTCGGCAGCAAGTGGGCCTCATGATCAAATGGTCTGGTTCAGGTGGGTCACATTCCATCACAAAAAGGGAAAGAAAGAAAGAGAGAGAGAGAGAGAGAGAGAGAGAACGGTGGAGATGGGAGGGACCCCGCCACTATGGGTCCCTCTTGGATACAAGGCATACATCAAGATGGGTCCCACCATATGTGGGCCCTTAAATCACAAAAATAAAAATTGAAAACGTAGATCTAAGGTCACCCACCGTAGGTCTTCTTAGTCCGGTGAAACACCAAACTCCTTGGTTTCGATCTCAACGGAAGATGATGAATTTTTAAGGGTTGAGATGGGAGATGAGACGGTAGGAAGTGGGCCACACACAAAACTCTCTCATGGAGGTTTGAAGAGCTTGGAGATGGGATTTTTTTTTGTCTTTGGGTTACTTGGAAGAGAAGGGAGAATAAGAGAGAGAGTGATGGGTGATGGAGTGATGGATGGGAGAGAGAGAGATTGGTTGTGTAAGAGATTTGTTGACTTTTGGGGTTGCCTGTGTAAGAGAGGTATGGGTTGTGATGGGTTGAATGATGTGTTGAGTGATGTGTGTACTTGACTTATACTTGACCATTGATGGGATTGATGGGATATGTTGGGCAGAGATTTTCTCAGAATTACAAATGCACGGCGTTTTCGTCGAACTGAACGCGGGCCCACATCTCCTGGCCAAGGTATCGCCTTGGTGCGTGAGACGCGCCGACGACGCGGTCGTTAGGGTATAAGTCTCGGGTTAAGTCGACTCGGGTTAACAACCTGTGACTTAGGGTCACGCACAAATGGCAGTTGCAAGTCGCAGGTTGCCGAAATTCGACAAGGAGGATCACGAGAATCTTCGGAATGGTACAGACTATGATACGGGTCTTACAACCTTCTTCTTAGCCAGTAATTTCTTTACCCAACCAACAGGTTCCTCCAACAATTGAAGAGTCTTCAGCCTATAAGAGAGTTGTCGTTGTGGCCGAGGGTATCTTATGATTCATAAGAATTTTGATAAATTTTTGACCAACTGAATGTCAAATATTTCATTAGCTCTTGTCATGTCAAAGGTGTAAATCTTTTGAGCTTTCTATGTGGTCGATGCAGTCGATTCCACTTTGACCAATGTTAAACATACAAGTAGTTTCTTAGCCACCACTTCGGTAATTGTAACTTCGTAATTTGGGTCGTGGTAATAAGTCTCTAATGACGAGTTCTTTTGCCTGGTTCTTTTTTGTAAGAGTTATTCATATCTAAAGACTTTCTTAGTTACGTCGTATAAATCTATGAACTCCATGCTTACGAACTTCTTACAAAGTTTGTATTTAAGCCCATCTTGTACAAATTACACAAATTCGACTTCAGTTATGACGATTTTACAATGGCCCTTCGCCCTTTTGAACCACAAGATATAACTCTCACATGTCTCTCCAGGCAATTGCCGAAAGTGGGCGTGATCGACTATAGCTATTTCCTTGTTCTTAGATAAGAACTGGGCATGAAATTTATAACTAAATAATTGTAATTTATGATAGTCATTATTCGCCAACTCTCTACATTGCATAATAAATCAGTCAACATGTTTGATAGTCGACTGACTGGATTTGCCTGAAAACAAGGCAAAATTCGGTTAATAATTCCTTTACAATAGATGTTCCCAATCTATACATTCGAGATACGGTTTATGATACACCGGGATAATATAGTGGCAGAGTGCTTGACCAGCAAATTCTTAGACAATTTACACAATCTGGTCGCAATCCATATGCTAAGGTTTAAAGACCAGCAATGGTTCAGGGCCAAATCAATTCAAATTGTCTTAGAATAAAGGATTTCTGGGGAATTGTTGAGGGTTAAACCCCCGAGTAATCCTTATCATGATTTCAAGGTATAAAGTTTCTAGCCTTTCACTTCGGTCATTAAGTTCCGCAGGAGGCAGAATATTTTGCATCTCCTGAACTAGGACCAGTGGTGGATTCATTTGCGGAAATGGCATGGGAGCTGCATTGCCGATAGAACTTCCTTCGACATTGTATTGTATTACCGATGGCGTTCGCTCAGCCATCATAGCCATTAATCGATGCATAACCTCAATTTAGCTAACCATATATATGTTAGTATTCTCAGTTTGAATATTGAATTGCTCAACTTGGGCCCTTCTATATTCTTGTACATGTTGGATACTGTAACATCCTAGATTTCGTAACCTAAGTTTTATACTCATTTTTCGAAATCTCGAGAGTTCACCCACAAGGATAGCCCACATTTCATAGTAATTTTTTTCTTCTTCTTTTATAAGTGTAAGCGAGCAATCGCAATAGAAGCAAAACAAACCACACATAAAGGGAATGCCTAAAATATATCTTAACATATACAAATGGCTGCCCATAGGGCTTATACAAACCAATGACTCAAAATTCAAATGACATATCTTAATAAAAGTAGGAAATGTAGAATCAAGAATCGTAAGATTATCCAATTCTTCATGCTCCACATTAATGTTAACCTGTATGTCATTTACATAACTTACACCAACTGAATACGGTTTGATAGTGTCAATGGCTATCCCAGTGAGGCATACCCTCTAAGATTACCAAGCATCACAATAGTCAATAATGGAATTCAAATGACTCAGAAGAATACAATATCCAATGTAATCTTCATAAGTAAAATATAAAAATATACAATTTATGTTTCCCAAGTAACATATAGGATAATACCACCTGTACATAAAAAGAAAACACAATCTACAAGTACAATCCAAACTATAGAATCTAAGTTACATTTCACAATTCACAAGTACAACACCAACTACATATCCACTCAGAATTCAAAGTATAACATGTAAAGATACAATCCTTTCCCCACAAATATAACACAAACGGTTATAACATCCAAACTACAATTTAATGTATAACATAAGAAGATATAATCTACTTCACACACAATATTCAATCATCAACTTAATCTTAATTAATGAATAAATGCATGAATGCAATCAGCCTGGGGATGTACATCCAGCTGAACAAATGAATGAACCTTTCAAACAGTTGGCCCATTCAAACAAGGTATCGGGTCTTTCAAATAGTTGACCCATTCAAAATGCAAAAAGGGTCATTCAAACAGTACACTGGTCTTTTAAACAGTCGGTCAAGCACCCAATAACGCCCACGTGCCATGTGTGCATGATTAACCCAACCGTTATTAGTCTAATTTACAAACAGAATATCAGAGAAGCTCAAAGGTCATTATGGGGGGCGCGCAACCCAACATAAGCCGATAGCTCGGGCATAGTGTCTCATTCCACCATCCCCGGCTCATAAGACTTAAACAAGTAAGATTCTTACACACTTGAATAATTATAAGTAGTGATAGTAAAACAAAGAATACAAGACATTCCATTTACAAGAATCTCTACAACTAATGACCACTAATGATTCGACACATAGACATTACCATCACCAATCCATGTATACTTCCAACAAAGAGTTCTCCCAACAAGCCACATTGGCATCAAGTCCTTTAAGGACACCACTAAATAATACAGTCCATAAGCCACAAGAACACAAATAATTCATGAGATGGTAAGTCTACAACCACATAATATTTAGTTCATTCAAAACTGGCCACTAGCTCAGGAAAACTCTAATATACATATCCACTAACATATAACATTAAATTCCAATTACAGCTTAACACAATCAAGTGTTAAACCAAACTATAATCAATTCAATATACATCATCAAGTGTCAAACTAATCTACAATCAATTCAATATACATCATTAAGCAAATACTCATGTAAGTACTCATCAAACTAGACTAGAGCAAATAATTTCACAGTCAAATAAATCATAACTCTTTAGGATTTAAAATATTAATATATGTAAATCAAGAGATGTATTCATATGATTCCTAATTATGAGAGAATGTTCATATATAAATACGAATCATCTTAAAATGAAGATTAACAATTCATAACTCAATTAACTATCTAATCATACACGTAAATTAATTATAAACATTCTTAAGAAAATAAATCAAAATAAAACAAAATTAACTATTATGACAAAGGAAAGCTTGAAGGGTGAATCCCCACCTCTAGTTACGATTTTCCTCGCTAAAAGGTGAGGAGAAGATATTGGAAGAATGGTTAAATACAGACTACTTGCTAGTAAAGCCCCTGAGATTTTATGGTCAATTTAAGAAGTCAATTTATTGATTAACCTGTTCCTAGTTACTCCAAAAGGCCTCCAACAATTCCTGCTTATCCAATCCAATGCCCAGTCCCCCTTTCGTTAAGACTAATTCCATGGTTCAAATGAAGGCGTCGGTCTATCTATTAGTTCCTTAGTCAAAAGTCATTGGATGTTCGCCCTTGGATCTCGCCAAGATAGGAGATTTCTGACAGCCTCAATAGCCGGCTCCGCCGAAGATTCGGTAGCAAACTTCTGAGCAGTTTCGGTATTAACCCCCAACTTTAAGAAAAGGTAGTGCCCGAAGGTTCCATTGAACTTGGGGGTTTACCATTTATCTATAGTCAAAGGTAGCTCTAAGATCTGTAGCGCGCACGTACTATATATGCGCGCCGGCGTGTATGTGCGCGTACTATATCACGTATAATTGGGAAGTGCCTTCGGCAGACTGAGTTACAGTTTCGGCTGGCCGGAGGGGATTTATTTAAAACCCGGAGGCCGAAATATGTGTTCCTGAGGGTCACATATGTCACAAAAACAACCTTCCCACTTGACATGACAAGTCTGCCAAGTGCCTTCTTGTCTTGGAAAGGTTTTCCCTTGGGAGCTCATGCAATAATACGTTGTTCCCATCTGGTGGGCTTTATAATGCCCCTATGTGGGGAGCGAGAGTCTCAAGATTGACTATTTCTTGGTAAACGGGTGTGCCGTCATCCAAACTCCTACAATAAGAAGATAATTCAATCAATGAACCCATTATTTAATCTACATTGAATTCTAACCTAGAAATTTATAGAAAATAGAGTTAACTCACCATGGATTCGAGTCAACTAGGATCTAGTCCAACCCAAGACGATCTAACCCACTAAAATGACAAGATTTACAACAATAACACTAAAAAGCCTGAAACTAAGAATCGACTCAAGATACAATTGAATAAAATACTTAGTTAAACTGAGTTGACTCACTACGATTTCACGGTTAATACGACTTGATTCAAGATCAAGATCCTTCGACACTATATGAAATCAAGATCTCTCTAATGAAGGTTTCAGGTGTTGTTGAACTGAATGTGGCTAGCCTCAATTGTACTCGTACTGAGTCGACTCAGTTGAGTCAACTTGACTCACCGAATGTTCCTCTCCTGACCTTTTCTTTTCTTCTTTCCATCCTTCTTCCTTCTCTTTCCTTTTCTTTTCTCTTTCTCTTCTTCTATACTCCTTCACTCAACACGATATTAACCCGCCGTTTTGAAACATGTTGAAACAACATTGTTGCTGACTAACCATGACTCACTCCTAATCTACTAGATCGAGACTACCCCGGAGTTAATCCGACTCGGATCTGAACTCGGCCTGCTATTGAGTCGACCTGCTCAGACTCGATATAGTCTCCTTCTCTCTCATCTTTTCCTTTTCTTTTTTCTTTTCTTCTTCTTGTTAAGGCACAAAAAATATTCCATTGCATGTCCATTGCATTGGTCAGAGAAATTCATGGTGCAGATCCTTCCCAAGGTTGTGCACTCCTTATTTTGGCAGAAATGAGTGAATGGGGGTATTTTGGTAAAAAGTAGTGAGTGAGGGTATTTTGGTAAAAAGCAGTGAGTGAGGGTATTTTGGTAAAAAGCAGTGACTGGGGGTATTTTGGTAAAAAGCAATGACCGGGGGTATTTTAGTAAAAAGTAATGACTAAGGGTATTTTGGTAAAAAGCAGTGAATGGGGGTATTTTAGTAAAAAGAAGTGAAGAGGATATTTTGGTAAAAAGGGGTGGATGGGTGTTATTTTAATGAAGAAGTGGTTGTACACCACTATTTAAAGAAAAATGGTTGAACATTACTATGTAAGGAAAGAGGGTGGAAGTTGTATGAAGAAAGAAGTAGTGGTGATCACCATTATGTAAGAGAATGATGCTTATAAATACCCCTCCCCATGCCACATTTGAAGGGTGGTTGGTTGGAAGACAAGAAGGAAAGAAGACAAGAAGGTTGAAACACAAGAGAAGAGAAGAAAGGGAGAGAGAGGAAATAGATCCTCTTGCACCATCCGTGCAAATACTTTTTGAAGAAATTCTCTTGCGCGAACCACGCAACCTACTTTTGAGAAAGTCCCTTGCACCACATGTGATGGAGCTTTGTCCTGAGAAAATTCTCTTACGCAAACCGCGCAACCTACTTTTGAGAAAGTCCTTTGCACCACATGTTGTGGAGCTTTGTCCTAAAGAAATTCTCTTGCGTGAACCGCACAACCTCCTCTTGCCAAGGCTCTTGCGCCACTTGGAATGGAAGTATGTCTAAACCCAAGGCTTTTAATGCCACTTTGAATGGAAGTATGTCCAAACCCAAGGCTTTTAACACCACTTTGAATGAAGGTTTGTCCAAACCCAAGGCTCTTGCACCACTTTAAAGGGAACCATGTCCAAATAGAAAGCTTTTGCACCACTATTTGTTGAGTGCATGGTTTGTGCACGACTTCTCATGCACCTTTGTCCGAACAACAGCCTTTTGACGCCACTTTGCATGAAGACTTGTCCTAATGCATGGCTTTTAACGCCACTTTGCATGGGACCTTGTCTTAATGCATGACTTTTGTGCTCTCTTGTCCTAAGGGATAGTCTCCTGCACCATTCTTTAAAAAAGCTTGTGTGTTCCACTTCTGAAAAAGCTTGTGTGTTCCACATTTCAAGGGTTGTTCGCTCCACATTTCAAGGGTTGTGCACTCCACCTTCAGAGAAAAATGAAGAAAATGTGAAGTACAAAAAGAGAATTCTAAAAGAAAGAGGAATCTGAAGGAAATGTGAAGTACAGAAAGAGAATTCCAGAAGAAAGAAGAATCCGTCCATACGACTGGAAGGATGATCAGAACCTATCACACAGCCAGATCAAGGGTTTCAAGTCCGCATAACCCATCCGCCTTTGCGATAAACATCAAAAGCATCGAAATGCTGCCAAAATCACCATCAGACTGTCTTATCTTTCATTCATTGTATTGATTGATTGTACTCTGTTTTCATAATCAAGGGAATCTGAGGATGTAAATGAATTCAGAATAGTTATCTTGTGATCATTGTTCTCTCATTATTTCTTTATTATTATTGAATAATCCCCCCAAATCAAATGCATTCGTTTCTTGTTGAAACACTTCTTCACTCGATGGATCGACTAGTAAGAAACTCGGATCTGAACCAACCAGATACAAAAAATGAAGCAAGTCAGAAGATCTACTAAGTTAACTCAGGAGTGGTGAGGCTATAAAACAGTAAGGCACGGACACTATTCGGATTGCTATGTTAATTTCCCTTAATGGTTGGACTTCGGTTGGATATTAGCACTTAAAAGACAATCAAAAGACCTACCTGATGGACATCTTTGATCTCAAAACCAAGCTATACCTTATATCATGCGGTTACACTACTTGCTAAGGAAGATGATGGAGCTCCAATGGCATTTTCCAAATGTAGGGCTATCTCTTCAAGTCGGTTCTTCTAGGTGATTCTAATCACTCCAAGGAATCTTATGGACGAGAGATTCCGAAGGTCCACATTTATTTGGGTGGTGGTTTCGAAGCTTAAAGGTTTCGGCATTTTTTCTTCGCGCTGCAGGAAATGGAGAAGAGGTGCGTTTTAACATGACATTTAGGGTTTCTCGCAACCTCCTTTTGACTCAGACGACTACAATTGTCTTGTATAAACGGTCCAGATGGATTTTGCTCATAACAAATTCAAAACAGGCAAAAACAGAAAGATTCCTTCCGTAATAGTTTATTCTTGTAAGAAAACCCGTGATCCGAGTGAAGTAGAATGGAGGGATATGATTTTCTCATTGAAGGGTGAGATTGCAAGAAATATTACTGCATGGATTTCCAGCTTAGCAACAAAAGAATTTCATTTCTTTTTGAAAAATGCCACACATAGGTCAAGTTTGCATCAAAAATCGTGTTCATGCACATGTGCTCTAACAAGTGAAAAGGGTTGGGTTTGGTCAAATCTGTCCTGTCTACAAGATGGACGGTTTAGATCTTATTAATAGTTCGTGATTGTGACCCATGAACATCACAACGGAGGGTCGACCAATTTGAATGGTTACTGGCAGGAATACTGTAGAGAGGAAGAGGAGGCTTTTCCTCTTTCGACTTGGGTCACACGTTGTTTGACTGAGAATCTTGTCCTGTGCACAGTGAGTGTGCACACTCTCGGTGCACACACACTATGTATGTGGGGCCCATAGTGATGTTTGGAGAAATTTACTCTGTCTATCTGGTTCTACGACCACAGTAACACCCAAGTACGAGAGATACGGGGTGTTACAAATACCCAGTTGTATATCCTAGAGTATAACCGTTATTTCTTCTAAAAAAACAATCCGAGAGGTCGATGCTCCTTCCTAAACCCCAATACTAGGCATTGGACTATTATTTATGTTCAACGCTTCAGGGTCAGCTTAAACCAGAATGTCTTCAACTGGATGTGGGGAGGTTGGTATAGAAGGATCGTTCCTAGCAATCTAAGTACTTCTTTTATCCATAATTGGCAATATTAGCATGCCAAAAACTGTTGATGATCAGTTTTCGACTGTATGTGTGTGGGCGTGCCAGAATTGGAATTGCATATCAATTCAACCCAAACAACTATGACCCCAAGTGCCAAGATAGGCAGACACGTAGTGTATGACTGAAATCTGATGAGTTTGATCACCTATTTAGCCACTCACTCAATGTATAAACAAGATTAGGCGATATTCAAAAGGTGGGCTTTGTCCTCTAATGATGGATTACACTTTTGGCTTTCGTATGAAAGGGCTTTTCAACATAGGTAAAGTGAAATGAGAAAGGGATTCTTACTTTCAGTCACAGAGAATAGCTGTAAAACACCTTTCCGAGTGAAGAATTGAATGCAGTGTGCAAGCGTAGACTCAAATTACAGCTAAAATTAACAGCTACTTGGTTAGCGCTGTGGATTACACTACAAAATGAAACAAATTAACAGGAAAAGTAAAGGATTACACTATAAAATGTAAATTGAGAATAGCTGTAAAACACCTTTCCGAGTGAAGAATTGAATGCAGTGTGCAAGCGTAGACTCAAATTACAGCTAAAATTAACAGCTACTTGGTTAGCGCTGTGGATTACACTACAAAATGAAACAACTTAACAGGAAAAGTAAAGGATTACACTATAAAATGTAAATTGACTGATAATTGAAAGATAATGTTTGATTTGATTGGGTTGGTATGAAATGAAAATTTTCAAGTTTGCATTCCTTTGCAATTTATAGCTTTAATCCGTCATCTGGATGTTTCTGATTTTCTAACTATTACTGTAACCATTCACCATTACCTAGCTTCCTCTAATTTTTTTAACTTCCTCTATTTTTTTTATTTTTTTATTTTTTTTGCCACTTATGCCATAACTGCTCCTTTACTATTGCTCATCCATTGATAGCTCTAAACAATTATGTGGCACATTTTAATATGTTGCCACTCTTGTTACTAAGAAAATTTCTTAAACTTTTCAAATACACCATGTGATACGTACAGATCACATGTGTAACATGTTGATGCAGTTTTCTGGCTGACCCACTATGATGTTCCTCCTTTTACCTGTAAAAATAGAGGTGAGAGATAAAGGAGACCCTGGTTTATTCAGGGGACTCTCCGATGCCTAATCAGGCTTGTGCTCTTAGAAGTGGGACCTCCAGAAAAGAAATCAGTCAAGTGTTCAGGGTTTTTTGTGAACGTACCTCTGATGGTGGGAGAAACTCATATATTTATAGGGAAAAGAGGATCCCGTTATGGAGGCGAATCTCTCCTAATATCCTGAGATTTGGTGTGATACAGGATCTCCTTGAGATTGCAAAATCTTGAGATTGTCGAGATTCGCTCTTATCTCTCAAAGATCTCGAGGGGGAGATCTTTGATCCTTGATGAGGACTCTTTTAAGCCCATAGTTCGGCTTTAGGTCGGGTCCCAAAGTGGTCGTAGAGTTGGAGCTGAGCCGAAAGGTACAACCAACCAATTGACAGATCGACATTTATTTCGGTTCGTCAAGTAAACTAGCAGGATAATGTTTCCTTTGTCCGGGTGCTGAGACTTCTTTACCTTGCCAGGGGCATTGTTTAGTTTATGGCGATCTATGACCAGGCTATGGTCGGTTTGTGATTGTCCTGCAACTAATCTATGGCCAATCTATAACCGAGTTATGGCCGGTCTGTGATCATCCTATGACTGATCTATAGTCAATCTATGACCAATTTATGACTGAACTATGGCAGTCTGTAATCGATCTGCGACCGAGCTATGGTTGATCCATAATCGACATGTGGCTGGCTTATAGGCGATCCATAACTGTCCTTTAGCCGACCTATGAATTAGGTCGGTCTCTCAACCACTTGAATGAGCGTAGAAGCTCTTCGAGTGTCCTTGCATTTGCATTATCCTTCTTGAAGGTTAGCCTACTTTTGGACATAGAAGCCTTATCAGGCTCAGATTTTCATGGGCTCAGGCTGTTTCAGTTGAGTTGGTCCATTCCATAAGCTGACTTATAGACTTGTAGATTTTTCCTAAACACAACGTATCTTGATTGGTACTTAGGAGGAAATGTGAAATGTGACAGGGGGATGAATGTGAAATGTGACAAGGGCATGAACATCCAGGACCGGCACTATTTAAATAGTTGTCACTCTTGTTACTAGGAAATTTTCTTGAACTTTTCAAATACACCATGTGATATGTACAGATCACATGTGTAACCTATTTCGATTGGTCCTCACGAGGAAACGTTACAGGGGGATGAACATCTAGGACTGGATAGCATCTGCGTAGTCCACAACATGTACCATGCACCAATCATCGAATGTCTTTCTCTCGCAATTTCTTTCTTTCTCTCGGTGTTTACATTGTCTCCCATGTCACTGACGTTTTATAGAAGTCATGGCTGCCTCCACAGGTTTCTGAAAGGTTCCCTTACGTGGTGATTCAGAGCCGAGTCGACGCGTCCGAGTTGCGCATGAGTTTCATGCCGATGCCGAGCCTGTCTTGGATTCCTCTGCAATCAACAAATCTTGGTGGAACTTCAGGGATTTCATGATGTTTGAATGGCCCACCTAATGTATGTGTTTAATCTCCAGATCATGTTTAAACAAGATCGAATGATCACTGTTCAATCAAGGAAGACGCTTCAGCCTTTAATGGCAGAATCGAACCAAAGCCTTATTTCTTCGAAAGAATCGTACTAGACGGACCAGATGGGTCCCACATAGCTTGTGGACCACTAATTTCGAAGGTTTGGATTGAAAATCTCGACAGTTATCCAGTTCGTTCGCTTCAGGCGTATGCCGCTCGAAGCCACAAACAATGGGGAAACCGGAAATAGTATCCCAATTTTATTGGCAGTGGTCAGTTGATGATAGGCCTAGTTCTCCTTCGTCAACCTATGGTTGCATGAAAAAAAAGAATAGATGAGATAATGGTTCTCTTTGAGGGGAACCGTTCCTCTAAACAGCTCTGTAAAGAGTCGATAACAAATGTCTTGCCTTTCCATTCCCTCCAGACAACTTTTTATACAAGAAATGCTTTAACAAAAAGAGCTAAAAACACGGAAATAAACAAACAGTAGTTATGGTAACGTTCAGTAACATTACAAAGATTTATTCAACTGAAGACCTATTCAATCGCCGAAAATCCCTCTCATAACAATCCTTCCCCCTTAAAGGTAACCTTGTCCTCAAGGTTAAAATTGGGGAATCGTTCCTTGACAGAAGTGAAGGTTTCCCATGTCGCTTCTTCAGGTGGACAATTTCATCATTGGATCAATAATTCAGTAACAGCTTTGTTATTCCTTTTCACCATGCGATGATTTAAAACCCATTCTGGTTCTTTGGTTAAGAAGTCTTCAAGCAGCAAGGTAGGTGGGGTCACCTGTAAAGGAACAGCCAGTCTTATTCTTCGTTTAAGCTGAGATACATGAAATACTAGGTGAACTTTAGACCCTTCAGGTAGGTCGAGTTTATAAGCACCTGGACCAATCTGTTGCAGAACTTGATAAGGGCCATAGTACCTTGACGATAGCTTCATAAAACAACATTGAGCGATTGTACTTTGACGATAGGGCTGTAGCCTAAGATAAACCCAGTCTCCCTCCTTGAACTCACGATCAGTTCGACGAGCATCGGCAAATTTCTTAATACGATCCTAAGCCTTAATAAGGTTATCTTTGAGAAGCTGAAGAATGACATCCCTTTGTTGTAACTCAGTATCCACAGCTTGCACTTTTGTAGTTCCCGGTACATAGCTTAAGAGTGAAGGAGGAGGGACCCCATAGATGGCCTCAAAAGGAGTCATCTTGGTTGTCGAACGGATCGATGTATTATACGATCATTCAGCCCAAGGGAGCCAGTGAATCCATTCCTTGGGTTTGTGACTACATAAACAAGGTAAGTACCCCTCCAAGCATCGGTTCAGAACTTCCGATTAACCATCAGTCTGGGGGTGGTATGCCGAGCTCATGCGCAGCTGGCTTTCTTGCAAACGAAACAACTCCCGCCAAAATGCACTGGTGAAAACTGGGTCACGATCACTAAGTAACCACTACGGCATCCCATGGAGCTTAAATACGTTGTTCACAAAAGCTTGTGCAACTGACTTAGTCGTGTAAGGATGACCAAGAGCTATAAAGTGGGCGTATTTGGACGACGATCTATTACCACAAGGATCACAGATTGCCCCTGCGAAAGAGGAAGGCCCTCAATGAAGTCCATAACAATATCTGTCTAAATACGCTTAAGAACTGGCAAGGGTTAGAGGAGACCTACTAGGGAGGTATTCTCATATTTATTTAGCTGGCATGTGTCACATTCCATGATAAACTCTTTTACTGCTCTTCTCATGCCTAGCCAATAAAACTGTTTCTTGATTCGTTGCCACATCTTGTGAAACCCCACATGACCAACAGTGGGTGAAGCATGTAGCTCGATCATTAATTTGGTTCTTGATTGAGCAGAACCGACAAATAGTCGTCCTTTGTAAAACAGGAGCCCATCAAGCATATCATATCTTTTAGTATCTAGCTAGCTTGTGTTCCAAAGCTGAACGAGGTCATGAATTACTGGATCACTATGGTAATCTTCCTTAATTGCATTTAACCAATCAGAGATAGGTGTGGACAAAGCTAGGATCTCCCCCACTTCATGCCTTCCAGATAAAGCATCGGTTGTAACATTTTCCACTGCCTTTTTGTACTCTACCTTGTAATCATAACCCATGAGTTTGACAAGTCATTTTTGTTGCACTGGCGTGGCAATCCGCTGCTCTAAGAGAAATTTTAAACTTTTGTGGTCAGTACAGACGATGAACCGTCAGCCAAGTAAGTATGGCCTCCATTTCTGGACTGCATGGACCAAGGCTAACATTTCCTTTTCGTATGTGGATAATGCTAGACTTTTCCCTTGCAAGGCTTGGCTAATGAAAGCAATTGGACAACCATCTTGTATTAAGACTGTACCAATTCCACCACCTGATGCATCACACTCCGCTGTAAAGGGCTTTAAGAAATCAGGTAAAGCTAGCACAGGAGGATTTGTCACGGCCTGCTTGAGGTTTACGAAAGCCTGGTTAGCTTGCTCATTCTAATGAAAGGAATCTTCTTTAAGAAGGGCTGTGAGTGGACCAACGATTTTGCCATAATCTCTGATAAATTTACAGTAATAACCTGTCAAGCCCAAGAATCCTCGTAAGGCTTTGAGTGAGTTGAGCCTGGGCCAGTATAACATGGCTTGAATTTTTTTGAGCTCCACGGCTACTCCCGCACCAGATATGACATGCCCCAAATATTCAGCTTCCCGTTGACCAAACTTGCATTTAGACTTTTTTGCATATAATTGATGAGACCGTAGAAGGCCCAATACAATGGCCAAATGCTCCAAGTGTTCTTGCCATGTCTTACTATAAATGAGAATATCATTGAAGAACACTAGTATAAACTTTCACAGGTAAGGACAAAAAATATCGTTCATGAGACTTTGAAATGTCGATGGTACATTAGTGAGGCCGAATGGCATCACCATAAATTTATAATGACCTTCGTGGGTTCTGAACGCTGTTTTGGGGACATCTCCCTCTGCCACTCGGATTTGATAGTACCCTGACCTTAAATCCAACTTAGAAAAATAATAAGAGCCATAAAGTTCATCAATCAGCTCATCAATGACCGGTACGGGATATTTATCCTTGATGGTCACTTGATTAAGGGCGCGATAATCAATACATAATCGCCAGCTACCATCAACCTTGCGTACCAAGAGTACTGGTGAGGAGTACGGGCTTGAACTGGGCCAAATTATTTCGGTTGCCACATGTCTTATACCATTCACTCGATTTCATGTTTTTGATAACGCAAGTAGTAATAAGGTCTCACACTGACAGGTCATGCCCCATTTTCCAATGGTATTCGATGGTCATGGGACCTAGGAGGTGGCAGCCCCTGAGGTTCTTTGAAGACATCTTAATAGGTATTAAGTATAGACTTTAGCTCAGGTGCCGGGAGGGTAGGATCAAATAAACCTTCCACGCTACAAAGACGTAACACCATTCCCCACCCCACTTTCTTAGCTTTTTTATTGAATGTGGATCCATCCACCAATTAAAGTGCAATCTGCATCATACCCTTGATAGTATATTCTTGTTTGTCAATAGTGAACCACATCCACATGTGAGAGAAATCCCACAAAATTGGTCCAAGAGTTTGTAACCAATGTGCCCCTGGGACCACATCGCACCCACCTAAAGGAAGTATATAGCAATCGGTGGAGGTAATGAAGTCTTGCAACCGTAATGATAGACTCATACACTTACCTTGGCTCATTAATCAATCACCATTGGTAACCATCACTTCGAATGCATCCCCAACCGAAGTAGAAATTCTAACCTTCTTGAGGGTAGTAGGGTCAACAAAATTGTGGGTGCTCCTAGAATCAATCAACACAATGACCGGGTTCTGGTATAAGTAGCTGCAAACACGCATGATTTAAGGAGTGGGTGAGCCTGCTATCGCTTGAAGTGAAATTTTGGGTAGAGTACTTGATTCATGGTCGATTTCTACCTCATCAGCATCTTTGGTGTCATCTTCAGGCATTGGTTCCCATGGCCCATCAATCAGAAAAAGCCTTTGGGTTTTGCATCGATGCTCAGGGTGAAATTTTTCATCACAATTGTAACAAAGCCCCCGATCTCAACGTACTTTTGCCTCAGTAGGAGTAAGTCGTTTGATGGGTGGTAATAATACCTTAGACTCTCCTTCTTTAGCGGTCACAGAAGGGGTCCTACTAGAATCTGGTTGGCCCAAACGTCGTCTCGTGGCTACTTTTTCCTCCTAAAGTCGGGCCAAGGCAATGGCCTGCATTAAGGTAGCAAGACGAAACAATTGGACATCCAAATGGATGTCGTCCCGCAGGCCACAAACAAAGCAACTGATGAGAAAAGCCTTAGTCAGACCATCTGTCCGATTAGCTAGCCTTTCAAATTCAGTTTGGTATTCCCAGAGCGAAGAGGTTTAATGTAGCTTGGCAAGTGCTCCAGAGTGATCTTCATATTTGGTCGGCCCGAAACGATCATTTAATGCTGATAAAAACTCCCGCTAGGACATGGACATTTGTGATTTCTCATACCATTGCAAGGCGTCATCCTGCAAATGGAATGAGGCGATGGTTAATCGCTCCTCTATTGGCATGTGATGATAGGCGAAGACTTGTTCCACTCGATAAATCCATTCAGATGGGTCACCTCTGCTGAATGTCGGAAAATTAAGCTTCACTATTCTGGATTGGATGGGCCCTGTGGACCCCGAATGAGATGATCCATTAGTGTTACCAGATCCACCAACGATTGTTTCCTTCCCCTTTTTAAGTGAACTGGCAATCTCCTCATAGCGGCCATCAAGAAGAGTGAGCCGTTGCATGATATCTGAGAGTGTCTGTTGAACACTGATGTATTCCGGGGCTTGAGAAGCTCGTGAATCCGCCATTTGATCAGGCTCTGATACCAAATTGATAGGTCTGATTCTCCTTCGTCGGCCTATGGCTGCATGAACTAAAAGAATAGATGATATAGTCGATAACAAATGTCTTGCCTTTTCATTCCCTCTAAACAACTTTTTATACAAGAAATGTTTTAATAAAAAGAGCTAAAAAAGAGGAAATAAACAAATAGTAGTTATGGTAACGTTCAGAAACATTACAAAGATTTATTCAACTGAAGACCTATTCAATCGCTGAAAATCCCTCTCATAACAGTTGATTAGTACATCACGGTAGATTATGGTCAGGAATGAAGATCTGGATGACATTGATGCTATTGACATCGTCAGCACTGAGTTTCACTTCTGAAGTGATGTCACCAAGTTTTATGAGCCCCTCAATAATGTATGTGGTGTATCTACACCGTCCATTTTAGGGCATGAGCCAAAGAATGAGTCAGATCCAAAGCTCAAACGAACCCCACCAGAAAGAAAAAAAAAAAAAAAAAACCAAGTGAGGATTAAACGCCTACCATTAAAATTTTCTCGCGGGTTGCAGGAGTTTTTGATCAAGCTGATATTTGTGTTTTCCCTTCATCCATGTCTTTGTTTACTTATGAACAGATTAGATCTCAAATAAATATCACGGTGGTCACTAGGAAGGTTTAACGATGGGTGTCACTGTCCCCCACTACTTTCTGTGGTGGGTCCACTTGAGCTTTGGAATTGCCTTATTCTTTGAATCATGCACTAAAATGATCTCTAGAAATAAATGTACGGTGTGGATACAACACATACGTCATGGTGGGCCCACAGAACGTGGTGATGTCACTTCACTGGCGAAACTCGCTACTGACTCAACTCGTCAGTTCGCTAATCCGCATCCCTAAAAATGGAAACATAATCCGAAAATCGAACTCGTTTCCTGATTCTTCCGCAAATAGTGTGTGTCAACCGATTCCTTCAAACCGAAACCGCATCCTAGTGTAACTCGAATTTTTATCCAATCTCTCCGGATCTTCAGGATCCTAATCCGCTGAGAGAGAGAGAGAGAGTCAATCACAACCGTTCGAACACAGATACTTGATCCCGTATTCGATAAGATCTCGCGACATCCCACCGAGTTACGTGAAAACTGGCATAGACAGATCTCCGCTACCGTGAAAACACTGGATTCTTTATCCAAACCGTTTACAGCATGCTGATTTCATGATTCGATGGCCTTGATTTCGAGCCACGAGAAAACGTTGTCGAAGAAGCATCGTCGAACCGAGTATCACGCTGAGATTTACGGAAACCCGCGTTTCGACCCGAAACATTCCAACCTTAACCCCATCGATGAAATCACAAGGGACCTTCGAAAAGCAGCCTCTACAAGCTTCTTAAACCCCGTCTGGACCGTCCATGACAATCAAACCGAAGAAATAAGCATCCATTGAGAATCTGCTATTAAAGCTGCCCCTCTTCACTCCAGAAAATCCACCATCGTAGATCCATGCATGGCCGTTGATCCAAGATCAAAACCTGACGTTTTAACGCCCATATGATCAACGTGAAATCACCAATCTTCAAAATAAATCAGATTCCTTCTCACGTTCGTAACATGCGCAACCCATCCCAGGTTAACTCGACGCTGAGTCGAGGCATATGCATTCCAAAAACCTGCATTATCTATAAAACGGCCTCCCTCACCTGACATACAATATGCAACAGAACAGAGAGAAAGAAATAATAGAAAATTGAGGAGAGAAAATGAGAGAGAGAGAGAGAGCGGGATCGGGTCAGAAAACCCTTTCTGGACATGGGACCTTGGAAGAGAAAAAGGAAAGTAGAAAGAGAAAGAAGATGATTGTAAAGAGAAAACTCTGCATTGACTCCGTCAGCGAGTTAGCCATTGAGTCGACTCGCGACTCAGACCTGAATCAGTACCGTTTGGAACAAGAAACACAGCGGCTACAGGTGAGTGATACTATCCCTAGGTCTTTTATTTCGTTTTTCATAAAATTTACCCTTAACACCAATGGTTAGATTTAGGTACCAATAGAGGTGTACACAAACCGAGCTAGCTCGGTTAGCTCGCTCGACTCGGTTCGCAGCTGAGTTCGAGCCGAGTTGAGCTGATTTTTTTAGCTCGAAAACGAGTTCAAGCCAAGTTCGAGCTGGCTCAAGCTCGACTCGACTTGGATCAAACCCAGCTCGAATTGAACTCGAATCGAACCAGTTCAGTGACTCGGTTACTTTTATATTGATGTTGCTCACCAAGTGTTTGATTAAATGACTCGACAAAGTGTGGCTGGTGGCAAGGAAGGTATAGAATCGTTTTTCATATGCCCCATTTCTTAAAACATTGTTGTTCGAATTTCTTCTTTGATGTCTTCTCTCAAGTCACGTCATCACATTAGCAGTGGGATGTGGGGCTAATACAGACGAGATCTCTCTCTCTCTCTCTTTATTCAGGTGATGGGTAGTGATGTGACAATGGAGCAAGGTTGGATCCATTACAAAGCTTCATATAGGTTAAGCTTGGGGCCCACAGTGATGTGTGTTTGACATCTAACATGTCCACCATGTGCGCCCACTCGTGTTCTTGGACCACTAAGATCAAGCTGATTGGAAGCTCAGGTGGGCCGCACTAGATGGACCAATTGGGATAGGAGTGTTCACCATTAAAAGCCATTAAGATTGCACATTGGCCCATCATGTTTTTCATATGCCCCATTGCTGTTGTTTTTTATACAGTGTGATTTTGAAGGTGCAGTCTAGGTGTTTGTGAAAATGCTGCACAGGCAAACTTGGCTCAATCTTGGCTCAAACTAGCCCGAGATGCTGACCAAACCGAGCCGAGCCGAGTTCAAGCTAAGGTCAGCTAGTGATCGAGCCGAGTCGAGCTTAGGCTAGCTTGACTCGGTTCGACTCGATGTACACCCCTAGGTACCAATTTGAAGTCCCTTCTCAAGATTTGTTTAGTGCCAGAAATTAAGAGAAATTAAGTGGAATTCCTTGTCAAACTCTTCTCCAGATTACCTAAGCCCAAAATTTAGGAGAATTTTCTATTCAAAAACCTCCTTATCCTTGCCTGGGTGTTGGACTCCCATGAGGTTCAACACAAGGTCTAGGGTTCAAGTACCTATAGGTGGTGAAATCCCACCACAAGGAACTAGATAATTTAAGAAAAAATAGAACTTTAGAATGTTTGATATTCTACTTTCCTCACTAGAACAATCATAAAACTTACACGTGAAACCCTCTAACTTTAAATATTATTTACATAGCATGCTTTGGTGGAATTTGTGAATGCTATGTGTGCTTGGATTATGCTCTCATATTCATAACACTCATGTGCATCCTTCTATTTCTATTTTGAATTAAAAGAACCGAATGGAAGTACATGGTTGATTTGCCTACTGGCGCGTACGGTTGATTTGCCACCTCGTTGTACCAATTATATGAACATGGTTGATTTACGACAAGTTCCTAATGTCTAGAGGTAGCAAGATCAGGTCGTTGAGCATGGTTAATTTACTCAGTTGGAATGATGCAGCATGGTTGATTTGCTCGATTGGAATGTTAATGCATGGTTGATTTTCTCACCAGGAGAGCATAGTCGATTTGTCGACATGTATTTATTTAATTTCATCATACATTGGATATGAACATACATGACATCATGCTTATCATCATTAAAGTATGCTAATTGATGAAAAACATTGCCTAAAACATTATTTCATGAAGACCTCACACGCGTTTTATTCCATGTTGAGTAAGATTGTATTGAAAAATCCCATGGAACTCCAATGGGGTTGGACATGATTTCACTGGGCTTTTAGCTCACCAAAATCATCACAGTTCTTGCAGATTTTCAGGAAAAAAAAAAAAAAAAAAGAAGAAAGACATAGGCAAAGTAGAGTACACAGACGGTCACATTCTACTCAAGGCATCACTGTGGTTAATTTATTTTATTTTTGTTAAATTCAATATAATAAGATAATAGTGGAATTTTTTTATGAGTAGGAAATTTAGTGAAATTAGTTTTGACTTTGAAAATTTAAGTTTTAATTAAATTAGAGCTTAATGAAATTTTATTTGCGTTTAGTTAAATATACGATGTGTGAAATGTAATCTTAAAGAATCTATACTCGAATTTTAATTCACACCCTAGAATTCGGGATTCGGGTTACTGTACTCGGGTTTCGAATTTCGAGGCATAACGAAAAGGTCATGGAAGAACAGGAAAAGACATCATTCATCACATTGTGGGGGACTTTTTGTTACCAAGTCATGCCATTCGGATTAAAGAACATAGGAGAAACATACCAACGAGCCATGACGGCACTATTCTAGGACATGATGAACCCAAAACTTGAAGTCTATATATATAACATGATCATCAAGTCCTGAAGCATCGAGGGGCATATCAAATACCTCAAAAAGCTCTTCAACCGATTGAAAAAATTCAAGCTTTACCTCAACCCATAGAAGTTTGTCTTTAGGACAACCAAGGGCAAGTTGCTTGGTTTTATCATCAGTAAGGATGGCATTCGAGTCAACAAATTAAAGACTATGACAATCCTTGAAATGCCACCTCCAAAAATCAAGAAAGAAATTTAGGGTTTCTTGGGCAGAATCCAATACATCATTCGCTTCATCGCCCAACTCACGTTCATATGTGAACCCATATTCAAGCTGCTCCACAAGAACATGTCGAAAGAATGGAACGAGGATTGTCAAGAAGCCTTTAACATAATCAAGAAATATTTGTTAGATCCACCAATGCTAGTTCCACCAGTACCAAGGAGACCACTGTTAATCTATATCTCAATACCTGCAGACACCATCGGGTGCATCCTTGGCCGGCATGACGACACAAGAAGAAAAGAGCAAACAATCTACTATCTCAGCCACAAATCCACGATTACGAGTCCAGATACTCTCTAATATAAAAATAAATAAATAAATAAATAAAAAACATGTCTCACCCTCGTATGAGTGTAAAACCCACTACTTTTCAGTACTCAGGTGTTACCATGAAGTTCTAACTTAGTATAAATACAATGCTAGTTTATTTGAACATTCACCTTCATTCTAGCCTAAATCTAACCATTGTGAGTAATTTCCATCCATAGATCCAGCATTCCATCTCTCGATTTTCAAGAAGTACCATCATATTATCAGAGAAACCTATTTTTAGAATTTCAATCTTATTGATAGATAAATCTAAATGTCTATCTTAAACTTCAAAGCCCGAATCATAAGATCCACCATTCATTGCATCCTTAATAACCTGATGGTTAATCTACACCTAAACCACACAATCTAGTTGATAAATACTTGAGCACTATCTAATTCCACCTTAAGTTCCCTTAAGAACCATTAAAAGTAATGATGATCAAATCCATAAATGATCTGACCATTGAATTGTCGAGAATCAATAATTAAAACAAAGTTTCACTTGGTGTGGCCCACCTAAGTTATGGATCTGCATCATCTTTAGACTAATGCTCTATTAGGAGTAGTAAGAGCTGATGAGGGGAGTTAGATTTTATGTGAGATCACTGTGGACCCCACCTTAATACTGGCATGTGCACTAACAGTTGTGCTCCCACGGAGCACTAAACCCATGCCCGGTCAAATCAAGCGTTGACCCGAATCCTTTCGAAAAAGAAAGGATTTCTCTCTTTCTCCATTTTTCCTACTGAGCGACATTTTAAACGGACAGTGTCCATGTTTCTGATGTGTGGCCACTACTAAAGTCCATCCACGAAATCCATATCTCTGGGTGGGAGTTAGTGTAAAATCAAATAAGATCCGATATCTCGCGGTTTCCCCAAAGATTACTGGATCTGAATGCACATACGATCAAACTAAACTCCAATGTCAGCTCCATTATATCAAATGTTAATGCTCTGAAAAGACAGTAGGCTAAGACTAGCCAGAAGAAATCATTCAAACATGCGAAAAAGAAAAATTATAACCTAAGTGTCAAAATCAGAAGATTACATAGGAAAAGGTCACCCGCACATACCTAGGAGTGGATGCATGCAGAATTTTATCGAGTCCAAGTTGGCATAGTGAGTTCCCTGTAAGGCCGTACAAAGCGCAGGGCAACTAATTATTGGTTGTGATCAAGAGTCAGATTTATTTAGGATGGTTGATCAGTTCCATCGTCTCACAAAGTAATTAGACTTTCTCAGGATTGTTTTTGGGCTAATCCAGACCATTGGTTGCGGTTCAATCTGGCTTTCATTAGGGATGGTGCAAATATGTCCATTGTTGGCGGTCAAGATTCCAATTTGCAAGCAAATGGGTCTGTCGTCCAACTATATGTTTAGATTTTGGTGCGGTTATGACTCATGGGGATTTGAAAGTGTTTTTGGTATTTTCGAAAGATGATCTGGTCCATCGAATAGCGAGTTGGCGGTCGCGATCGATGTTGATTTTTATTGGAAGTGTTTTTTAGATTTTAGAAAGATGATCTAATTCATTAAATTGCGGTCCAACAGTTACAATCAATGTTGGTTTTTATTAAAAATATATTTTTTGAGTTTTTTGAAAGTTGATCCAGTCCATCAGATTGCGAGTTGTCGGTCATGATCAATGCCAAATTTTTAAAAATATTTTCTTAAGATTTTTTTAAGATGATTCAATCCATTGAATCACGAGTTAACAGTCGTGATCAATGCTAGTTTTTATTAAAAATATTTTTGACATTTTTCAATGATGATTTGATCCATCAAATCACAAATCGACGGTCACAATCTATACATGCTTTTATTGAAAATATTTTGTTTGAGATTTTTGAAAGATGATATAGTCCATTGGATTGTGAGTTGACGGTCACGATCAATGTTGATTTTTATTGAAAATATTTTTAAGATTTTTGAAAGATGATATGGTCCATCGGACCACGAATCGATAGTTGCGATCGATGCCCACTTTTATTGAAAATATTTTTCAAAATTTTGAAAGACAATTCGGTCTATTGAATTATGAATCAATGATTGTGATCAATGTCAATTTTTATTGGGAATATTTTTGTGAAATATTTTTAAATGATTCAGTCCATCGGATCACGAATTAATGGTCACGATTAATACTGGTTTAAATTAGGAAGTTGCGATCGATGGCAGTTTTTATTGGGAATATTTTTATGAAATTTTTAAAAATGATTCAGTCTATCAATGGTCACAATTGATGCCCATTTTTATTATGATATTTTTTTAGAATTTTTGAAATGATCCGAACCTCGAATTATAATCGAACGGTTACGATCGATGTCGATTTTTACTAGAATATATTTGTAAATTTTTTTAAAATGAACTAGTCCATCGGATCACAAATCCACGGTCACGATCGATGTCTATTTTTATTAAAATATTTTTTATAACTTTTAAAATGATCTAGTCCATTGGATCACAATTGAAAAGATGTAATCGATGCCAATTTTTATTTTAATGTTTTTTTTGTGATTTTTATAAGATGATCTAGTCCATCGAACTCTGATACAATGGTTGCAATCGATTCTAGTTTTATTGGAATATATTTGAATTTTTTTAATTTTTTAAAAGATGATATGGTCCATTAGATCGTGAGTTGATAGTCACAATCAATGTCGGTTTTTATTGAATTATTTTTAATTTTTTAAAAGATGGTTCGGCCCATCGAATTCTGAAACGACGGCCACGATTAATGTTAATTTTTTAAGCTAAACTTACTATATGGGGTTTGCACTTTTGACACAAAGATGGTGGGCTGACTACCCATTTTCGCACATTTGCTCGTTCCCATAGGTGAGATTACTTTGTAGTTAAGGAGGCTTTAATGCCTACAAGGAGATAGAGAGCATTTTAGTAAGAGGATTAAAACATTGGACAGGGAGGTGAGATACTTACCTTTTGGAGATTCAGACAAAGACTAAGAATTTTTTCTTGGTTTTTTTAATTTATCAGGCCATTCATACGCACTTTTTATATGGTACGTGAATGGTGGAAAGCGTTGTATTTTGTTTTTATTTTTATAAGCAAAAGAAAGACATACATGTAAAGAAAACACTTTTTAATCTCTTTTTTTTTTCTTTTTTCTATCTTGTAGTGCACACCCTTCTTTTGTCATTTTTTCTTTTTTTCTTTTCCTTTTTCTCTTTTCTTTTTGTTCTCTGACCCTTTTTATCGAAGCACTTATTTGGGGACGAGAGGGAGTGGTTCGTAGGATGGCCAGCTTTGGTTAGTTGACTTCACCTTTGCTATTATAAATCTTAATAGGGTTAGAAAAGCTTACTTGTGAAAGATCCTTACCCCTCAGGTTAGTTGACTTCACCTTTGTTATCAACATTCCTTGGCTCTGGAAGATCCTTGCCCCTCAGGTTGGTGAGTCGAAGGGCGCCTCTCAGAAGAACTTCTCTAATCATTAAGGCATCTCATGTGAGTTTCGAACTTGGCCCTTAAGTCTTGTGGATGCGGCAATACGATATGCTTCATTACCATGTCATTGACCTTGAGATTTCCTTTTTAATTTTTCTTGTTGTAAGCCCAAGCAGACTTCTTCCACTAGATGTGTCTGATGGTATTGATCTTATAGCCGCTTCTCTTCCTTGATTTCGTACTCCATCAATACTTTCAAAGATGAGATCTTGAATTTAACTGATAAGACCACTTCCATTTGAGAATTTGACTTGCAAAGAGTTACCCCCATAATCATGTGTATGGATGTCCGATTAGCCCAAGATGCATACGAAAGTGGTATAATGTCTTCTAATTTTGAGCTTTATAAGGAACTCCCCCATCTTTAGATTTATGAAGGGCATTCCATTGTTGATGATGAATCCATGTGGGTTCCTGTAGGGGCTAATGATGTTGTTCTTCATGAATGTCATCACGTGAGACAAGGATGTTGCCTCCCTCCATTTTGTAAAGTAGTTGATTGTAGTGAGCATGCATTCATAACCGTTAGATGTCGTCAGGTTTATTTCTAGCTAATGTTGATGACCCACATAGCAAATGACGAGAGCATTTCCAGGTTATAGAGCTTCGAAGCATACACTTTGTGGGATCCTAGTCCTTTGCAACATCGCTCGTATGCCCATGTGTCCCAACTCGCACCGTTGATAGACCATACACTGCACCCTAGTGCACTTAGAAAACTCACCCAAGTGATTTGTTCCGGATGATCTTGAGACCTCTATCATGTTGACCGTGTCGTCGTTGCAAACGCAATGGTGAAAACCGCGCATCAATCCAATGCTCCGTTAGTGAGATATGACCCATCGAATGTAAGGCCCAAATTATGTATCCAATAACACTAGCAACCTTTATTATGCTAGGCCCATTAGACTTGAGCCCATGTGGGCCTAAAGCCCACTTTTAAAATATGAAAATTACCAACAAATAGGACAATTGCTACATGACAAAATAAGAAGCTAGCACATATAAGACAAGCACTATAAGACAAAATTGGATTCTATCCCAAAACTCATCATTAGCTCTCTCCCCATATCTTAGAAATTAATCATAGCTCATGTCCACCTCATCTGTAATGACCCAAAAAATTTTGTGCCAAGACCCGAGTACTACCTCTATTTTCCTTAGAAGCTTTTTGTGGGGTAATTAGCGCTAAACTCGATTACTTGTGAAATTTGCATCAATCACTTTAAATTTGATCTGCAGGACCCAAAACCTATAGAATAGTTAGCGCTATGTTACTCTGAAATCTGAGATCCATCGCTAAATCCGGTTGTTCTTGAGAATTTTTAGAAGCTTTGGATCGGACCTGGACCGCACGTCGCAAGTCCGATAGCGATGATCTTAGGCGGTTGTGGTCACCATGTTGGACTAGACCATCACCTCAAAAATCAAGTCCAGATGATGTTCTGGGTCAATTTGATTGAGTCCGGAGTGAAGAGTGTGAGAACGGTGAGAGATTAAATGTGTTTGTGTCGCTTGCGCGACGATTTTAAGCAATCTGACTGTTGGATTCTGACCCAATTTCACCCTCCGATCAGGGAAGGTGGTCCAGGCATGTCTTTATGCTTGTGGACCTGATCGAGTTTCGGTGACCGTTGAATTGAGTGTGGTCCGCCACGGTTGATCTGTGAAGCCGATCGGTACGAAAACTCAACTTGACCTAGATCCATGGTCAGTGAGCTTAAGTCCGACCGCATGTGAAAAGACGACCACTGAAAGTGTTCCGTTGGATCGAGAGAGGCCTGTTTTGTTTATAACCTAAGTATACCTTGGCCCTGGGGTTATTTTCATCAATGTTAGGCCTATATATAGACATTAAAACCCTCACTCTCTTTTCCATACGAATTTTCTAACCCTAGCTAAGAAAGAGAGAGGAAAAGAGAGAGAAAGTGAGAGAGAAGTTGGTGAATCATCTTATATTCTTTCCTGTTGCTCTACATCCTTTAACCATCACTTTTGAATCGTTATTTCGGTGATTCTAAGTTCCTTCTTGGATAAGTTAACCTAATCCTAATCTGTTTTAGAGCTTCGAAGAGTCTATATGTTGTTGTAGCTCATTTCTATTCTTGCTTTAGGCTATCTTGTCGCCGTTGACGAAGACATATCGTCTGAATCAATTCGGTGTTCTTTTCTGGCTTAAGGTGCGGACTTTAATCGTATAGGTTAGGGTTTTCAAGGCTTTCAATGTCAGTTAATGGTTTATTCTTGTTGTGGGTGCAATTTCACATGCCAAATGTTATGTTTATATTGTATTCCTGATATATATGCCTTGTGTAGCGATTTGTGTATTCTTTGTGTATGTAGGAAGTACTGTATACGTATAAAATATGAACTTGTACTTGCCATGATTAACTGTCGTGTACTTATGCTAATTGTATGTGTGACAACTCCTTGGTAAAAGGAATTGTTCAAATGCGTGTATTTCAACATGCGTCATGTATGTTGAACTTTGTAGTCTAAGTGTTTGTAGAAATGTCTGAATGGTTTATAATGCTATATATTGTCCTATTTGCGGGCGTTGAGAAGTGATTCTCAACTCTCTTCTTGGTGTGTATGATTTCCTACATGCAAGTTACATTCTTTGTTGTTTAACTTCAAGCATTACTTATGTGTAAATCCATGTTGAGTTGATATTCTACAAATGCTCACATACTACATGATTTGAATTATTGTTCCATTACTATTCTAAATTGTTGATACGAATATCCGTTGTTGTGGAATATGTTTGGGACTATGATTAGTCCAGAAAATTGGTAATCGGCCTTGACTTCGTGGCTGAGGTTGCTTTCGTCACGAAGGACGTGATTTGACGAACTCGAGTCGTATTAGAGTTGTCGGCAGTGGTTTGGCCACACGGAGTGTTTGCGCACTCTATATCGTTCAACCCAACATGCGCTCGAGCTAGTCGAGTTCGTCAAGTAACCCGATTGTCTGATGTATGTTCACCATGTATGGACGCTATTGTCTGAATCTAGGGTACCAAACTTACCAATGAAATCCCATTAACCGTTGTACCTTGATCCGCTAAGACTCATGAGCCGGACATGGTGTGGGACACCGTGGTCGAGCTGTTGGCCTACGCTGGGGTGATGAGCCTCCCCGTTGTGACCAGTGAGTAACCAAACTCGTGAGCCGATTATGGTGGTATGGGACATTATATTCGTGCTGTCGGCCTACATTGATTGGTGACGAGCCCTTTGTAGGGACCTCGAGCATACCTGGATACCGCATTGAGGTGACGAGCCTTATTGTAGTAACGAAGGTATGATAGGCGTGCATTGATTGGTGACGAGCCCTTTGCAACGACTTAAAACCATATGATCTTATGAGATTGTCTAGGACTGACGACCCTAGAATGGATCACCGTTTGGAAATTGATATGAGGAAGGTACCTTAGCTTCCAAATGCTACTGTATGAAAAGGACTAATAACAACTTGGTAATCATGTTCATGCACCGCATTGCATGTGCCTGGAAGAGGTAGAGCACTTAAGGTGATGTCATGCGTAACGTAAGAGGAAGACGCTGAGGGTATATAAGCGAGGGCACGTATCATTCTACATACATCCTTGCACTAACAAGAGTACTTAGGACATGTTTGATTGTTCTGCTTTATCATTACTTCTTGATTGAATTGATAACATGTTAACCTTTGCTATATTGTTCCACTGAATTGATCACTCACTCCCTCGTTCTGGGGCGGTGCTTAAACACTCACCAAACTCTGTCTTAGTTGCAGATGTTGATGCGACCTCTGAAGCAGAGTAGGAGTTCAAGGATGATGAGGCTGTTTTTTCTTTTATGCAATTTTCAGGCGGGTTCTAGTGAGCCTTGTTCTAATGCGTGGGATTCTGGAATTTCTTTTTGGGAATAGATGATGTCTTTTGATACTTGTAATTTGATAGCAACACTTATAATATGACCTGGTATGTATATGTATTTCAGGGATATTGCACATGTACACATATATTTCTTTAAGTCTTCCACTTACGTTTTTCACTTATCCCTGAATTATGTTTGCAGTTTGGCTTAATCTATTCCATGTTTTATGCACTCATACAGACAACATACATCCATCATTTAATATGTTGCATAAGTGATGTTTTGAAACTCAGGAGCTGAGTTATGCTTGACTCCCGAATTTCAGGGCGTTACAAGTTGGTATCAGAGCATGAATTGGATTAAACTGGACCTGAGTTATGGTCACACACCGCACGTTGTCGCAACCTTAGTGTATTTGGGTGCGAGTTTATCATAGAATTTGCGTTTGTGTCTCGTTTCTTCTATCGGCGAAAGTTTACTGAAAATGATCACCGAGATCGAGTCTGTGCTCACTCCTGATCACACACAGCGACCCAAAATCTCTTCTAGACCATCCCTTGACGAGTCTAGATGGTTTATCTTCCCATCTCAACCCTTTAATTGTCAGTAAATCTCTGTTTGTATCCGATTTTAACCCGAGTGGCCCGATAGGCGTCGAATCAAGCAAAGGGGCCGATCGGGGCATTTCCAGAGGGACCCAGGGGGGACCCACCTCATTTCTAAGCTTAGGGGCCAGGAGGACCTCGCCCAAACGACGAGTCATCGCCGGATGGTCCAGAGACCGGCGATGACCTCGCCGCCCAACAGGCCAGGCCGGCTCGGGCCGAAGCATTTGGGGCCTAGTGTGGCCCACCCCTCCATGGTTTCTTGGTTAAAACCCCTCCTAAACCCTATTTCCTTCACAAATCACCCTCCCTAGCTCTCCTTTTCTCCAAGTTTCTCTCAAAACTCCACCAAAATCCCTCCCTAATCTCCTTCTTCTTCCATTTTCGTGCACACCCATTCAACCCATCTCAAAACCTCACCCTCATTACTGATTTCACTCTCTTTTCTTTTCATTTGAGCTTCCAAATCCTCCCTTGGGATCTCAAATATGTGGAAGCTTCACCATCCTTCCTATTTCTCCTTTCTCTCATTTTCCATGGCCTTGTTTGAGTTTATCACAGCCATATTTTCCATCTCCACCCTTCTTTCTTTGATGGGGAAGAAGAGAGCGCCCGTGGATGAAGCAGGGCCTAGCCGCCCAACTCGTGCACGAAGGCCGAGAGGTGCCGCCGCGAGCACTACCGCCACCCGTGAATTTCAGACCAAGTGGGACCTTGATCCTCAAGCTCTCATTGGAAGAACTTTGTTGGCGGAGCTATCTCATGGAGTCTATGAAGGCTATAGGGTCCTTTTTGAGGCTCATGTAGATCCACGGCTATTTGGCGAGTTTCTGTTGTTGGAGCGCCTGGAAGGGGCCGGTTGGTGTCCCTTGTTTAAGGGCGAGTATCGTGCCAATGCAAGCACTGTTCGAGCTTTTTATGCTAGCATTCGTGATCCTTCGCTAGAGCCTCTGCAGTTCAAAATTTCTTGTGGAAGCAGTTGGGAGGCCACGGTCAACGTCGCTTTGATATCCCGACTCTTGAATGTGCCGCTTGGTGAGGTGCATGCCAGTGAGAAGAATTTGAGCAGTATGTGCGAGAGGAATCGTCGCACCTAGCTCTTGTGTGGTCGTCTGGTCGAATGGCAGCCGAATAGAAGTCTTCTAGCTACCAACATGACAGACGACTTCCACTTGCTTCACCACATGTGTACGTTCAATGTATATCCAAGGTGGAGCAATCGCAGTGAGTGTACGCGCCTGATGGTAGATTTCTTATATCAGGTGGGGCAAGGAGAGAAGCTTTGTGTGCCGACGTACATCTTACGTCAGATTATCCTTATCGCTCGTTTGAACAGGAGGACCGAATCGCTCCCATTTGACCGACTCATTTGTAAGTTTGCACATGAGTTTGGCTATAGGCTTGGGGCAGAAAAGCCGGTACCTATTCGCTATATTAATGAGACGACCCTGAATCAGATGGAAATTAGGCCTCGTCGTCGTCAAGCCTCAGAGAGTGAGGATGAGATAGAGAGCGATGAGGAAGAGAGTTATGTGAAGGTGGAGTTGAGATCGAAGAAGAAACAAAGCAGGACGAGGAAGAGGTTGAGGCACAGGATACGAGTGAGAGTTCTCCTCCTGTGGCACCAGAGCGGAGCGCAGATCAGGCTGTCAGGGATGCCCGTATCGCTCGGCTTGAGGAAGGGCAGGTTGTTCTACACCAGGATATCATGGATCTTCGAGGCCTTGTGAAGCATAAGTTTAAGAAGGTGACTCGAACTCTGAAGTTTATCCTGTGTTGTTTGCAAGATAATGGTGCCCCGCCTCCATCTCCTGATTCTGACGAGTAGCTACAGTTGTAGTCATCCTTTGCTTTGTTTTGTGTTTGCCATTGTTGGCATAGTTGTTGGTAGTTGTTTGTTGTTTGAAGTTTTAGATGTTGTAGTTCACATGCTTTCCCTGTCGTAATTCATGTAATGCTGCACTTCTTGTATTGCGATAATTTTGTTTAATGAAATGCATGTTATTTTTTTGTTGAAGTTGTGCTGTGAATGCTGTGTGGGTGGATTATGTGGATATTGAATCTTACAGGTTGCATCCTCTATTGAATGTAGGGTATGCCTCCTAAGGGTTCGAAGACTTCGGCCCATCTCTCCTTTGTCAAGTCGCTTGTTGGGGTTCCTCCCCTAAGCGATAGCCAGACTGATCCACAATCGGGCCTGTCTCATTCTGGTGTTGGGCCGACACATGTGATTCCACCTATGGCTCCTCCAGTCACGCCTTCGATTCCTGAGCCGAACCGTGCATCTTCGTCTGCTCCGCCTCCTGATAGGTTTGAACAGATGATGTTGTTGATGCAGCAGCAATAGCAGCAGCAGTTTGTCTTCCATGGCTGGCATCTTTGCTCAGTCGGTGGGGGCGACTCCACCTACTTCACCCATGCACCCATTTGGGAGCGCTAGTGCGAGCGGCACCTTTCAGCGATTCCATCGCTTACGACCTCCCACATTTGCGGGTTCTCATAGACCCGAGGAGGTCGAGTACTGGATTGATCGCATCTCTAAGATGCTGAGACCGCTGCACTGCTCTAAGGTTGAGCAGGTCGAGCTTGCCTCCTTCATGTTTGAGAAGGAGGCCAGTTTATGGTTAGACGGTGTTCTTCGCACTGTTAAGGAAGGGTATCAGTGGTCGTGGCAGGCATTTGAGGTACACTTCCACGAGAAGTATTTTTCGGTTACGTACCGACACGAGAATGAGAGTGAGTTCCTTCACCTCCGCCAGGGAGGGATGTCGGTGACGGAGTATGAGAACCGGTTCACTGAGTTAGGTCGCTATGCTCCCTTGATTCTAGCAATCAGTCGATGAAGATGCGGCGTTTTTCTGAGGGATTGAGGCCTGAGATCCGATCGAAGATGTGTTGTGCTAGTATATCTTCCTATACAGAGTTGGTGAGCATGTCCTTGCGAGCAGAGCAGGACGGGGACAGGTTGTCCCGTATGCGAGCACCTATGGTTCCTAAACCTACACCTTTTCTCGGCAAGAGGCCGCGGGCACATTCTCCTCCTAGGCGTTCAGCGCTGCCCACTCAGTAGGTGCGAGCTGGTCTTCGCTGTTCGTACTGTGGGAAGATGGGGCATTTGGATCGTTCTTACTTTTCACGTATGCAGGACAGTGGTTTTACTCCACCGCAGAGGATTAGCCATCCGATGCCTCAGGTTATTTCACCTCCACCTCTTCGTTCAGCGCCAGCTCATCCATCCTTTAGACCTTCAGTACCTAGCTTCAAGCCACCTCAGCGGCCCATGGTTCCTCCGTCGAATCGCCAGCAGCAAACTCGAGTTCATGCGCTCTTAGCTGAAGCGCTTGTGGCTGACTTGGTGCCGAGATCCTTTAAGGTTACAGCGCACATTGAAGGTATTCCCGTTTCTATGTTGGTAGATACAGGGTCCACTACCTCTCTTATATCATATGCGGCAGTTAGGCGTCTGAGTTTGAGCACTGTTTCTATGCAAGGAGTGATGCTTACTACTGCTACAGGGATCTCCTCTGCTATGAACAAGCGTTGTTTAGATTGTTTGATTGATCTAGGGAGTAGATCGATTCTTGTTGATCTTTTTGTCACACCTCTTTTCCATTATTATGGGTATGGATTGGCTCACAAAGATGTGGGCAGAGATTGATTGTGAAGCAAGGTCGGTGACAATCCATGGACCTGAGGGCGAGGCAGTTACTTTCCCAGTTCAGGTCAGTTACCCTTTTCATCTTGGTTATTATACTTTTCTATTAGAGAGTATGGATGGGTCGGCGTTTGAAAGCACGCCTGTAGTTCGGGAGTTTGAAGATGTGTTTGAGTCAATTCCTTGATTACCCCCTCAGCGTGAGAATGATTTTTCTATCGATCTCATGCCTGGTGCGGCGCCCATTTCTTTGCCCACCTATCGTATGCCTCCAAGTGAAATAGAGGAATTGAGGAAGCAGATAGATGGTTTGTTGAATTTGGGCTTTATTCGGCCTAGTGTGTCTCCTTGGGGAGCATCTGTCCTGTTTGTGAAGAAGAAAAATGGTTCCTTGCGATTATGTATTAATTATCGCAGGTTGAATCTGGTGACTGTGAAGAATAAGTATCCTTTGCCCAGGATTGATGATCTGTTTGATCAGTTGAAGGGGGCACATTACTTTTCGAAGGTTGATCTACAGTCAGGGTATCACCAGTTGCGCGTCAAGAATGAGGACGTGCAGAAGACCGCTTTCAAGACTAGCTTCGGTCACTATGAGTTCCTTGTGATGTCGTTCGGTCTTACGAACGCACTAGCCGTGTTGATGTATCTGATGAACATGGTGCTTCGTTCATTCTTGTTTCGATTCGTCATTGTCTTTATCGATGACGTTTTAATTTATTCTGCGAGTCGGGAAGAGCACGAGGAGCACTTAAGAGCAGTGTTGGATACTCTCAGGAAGAATCAACTTTTTGCGCAGTTCAAGAAGTGTGATTTCTGGAAAGAGGAAGTCAAGTTCTTGAGACATGTGGTGTCCAAGGAAGGGATAGCTGTCGATCTTACTAAGGTAGCTGCAGTTTGGGACTGGAAGCAGCCTGGTTCAGTTATTGAGGTGAGGAGCTTTCTGGTTCTAGCAGGCTATTATCGACACTTCATACAAGACTTCTCGAAGATAGTCAGACCATTGTCTCAGCTGACACGGAAAGATTTGAAGTTTGCTTGGAATGAGAAGGCGGAGTTAGCTTTTCAAGAGCTGAAGGACAAGTTGACATCCGCCCCTGTGATAGTATTGCCAGAGCAAGGGGTTAAATATATTATATATACTGACGCCTCTCACGTTGGCCTAGGTTGTGTCCTTATGCAGAAGGATAAGGTGATTGCTTATGCTTCGAGGCAGTTAAGGAAGCACGAAGAGAATTACCCTACACACGACCTGAAGTTGGCAACTGTCATTTTCGCATTAAAGCTCTGGAGACATTACCTCTATAGAGAGGAGTTCGAGCTCTTTTGCGACCACAAGAGCCTTAAGTATATTTTCACGCAGTGTGACTTGAATATGAGGCAGCGCTGATGGATGGAAATATTGAAAGACTTTAAGTTCGATGTTTCTTACCATCCGGGCAAGGTGAACCTTGTGGGAGATGCGTTGAGTCGCAAGAAGGCTATAGAGTTTGCGGCTCCGCTAATGATAGCAGAATGGGACATGTTGGAGTTTGTGCGAGACTTTGAGCTGAAGCTTACGGTGGAAGAGCCGTATGAGGTTATCGCACACATTCATGTACAGCCCCTTATTGACGTGAGAATCGTTGCAGCTCAGGCAGATGATGAGCTTTTGGCGAAGATGAAAAAGCGGGTTAGTACAGATGAGAACTCCGAGTGGAGTATTGGTTCAGATGGGGGCCTACGTTTTCGTGGCCGATTATGTGTCCCAGACATTCCTGACTTAAGACGGGAGGTTCTCGAGTTAACCCATACTTCTAAGCTTGCGATGCATCCAGGTAACACAAAGATATATCAGGATATGAGAAGATCTTATTGGTGGGACAATATGAAGGTTCATATTGCTAAGTTTGTATCTCGTTGTCTCACGTGCCAGCAGGTCAAGGCAGAGCATCGCCGACCTCCTAGGCTGCTTCAGCCCATGCCTATAGCAGAATGGAAGTGGGACTTCATCTCTATGGATTTTATTTCTGGGTTGCCGAGAACGAGGAAGGGACAAGACTCTATTTGGGTGATCATCGACCGATTGACGAAGTCGGCTCATTTCTTACCGATCAGAGTCACAAATTCTACAGACAAGTTGGCTAGGTTGTACATCAAGGAGATTGTACGTCTGCATGGAGTTTCCTTGGAGATTGTGTCTGACAGAGACACACGTTTCACATCTATCTTCTGGACTCGTATCCAGGAAGCGATGGGTGTGAAATTGAAATTCAGCACCGCGTTTCATCCGCAGACAGATGGGCAGACGGAACGTGTGAATCAGGTTCTGGAAGACATGTTGCGAGCTTGTGTTTTGGATTTCAAGGACAGTTGGGATGATTGTCTTCCTTATGCAGAGTTCACGTAAGGTGAGTATCGGCATGGCTCCCTATGAGGCGACTTTTGACAGCCCAGAGTAGGCAAAAGAGTTATGCTGATACGAGGCGGCGACCGTTTGAGTTTGAGGTTGAAGACCATGTGTTTCTTAAAGTCTCCCCTATGAAGGGAGTTCTGCGGTTCGGTAAGAAGGGAAAGCTTATGCCGAGATTTATTGGTCCATTTCAAATTCTGGATCGAGTGGGAGCGGTAGCATACCGCCTTGCTTTGCCCACACCTCTTGCGGGCATGCATAACGTATTTCATGTTTCTATGCTGAAGAAGTACATTCCTGATCCTTCGCATATTATCAGTTGGGAGCAGGTGCAGTTGAGCGAGGATGCCACATATGTACTGTGACCGACGCGTATTCTAGACAGGAAGGAGCAGGTATTGCGTAGCAAGGTCATCCCTCTTGTGAAAGCTCTATGGACGCATCATAGTGAAGAAGAGGCTACTTAGGAGACCGAAGCTGAGGTCAGAAAGAGCTACCCTCAGATCCTTGAGGAATATGAGAAGGTACGAATTTCGAGGATGAAATTTTCTTTAAGGGGGGTAGATTGTAATGAAATTTTGTGCCAAGACCCGAGTACTACCTCTATTTTCCTTAGAAGCTTTTTGTGGGGTAATTAGTGCTAAACTCGATTGCTTGTGAAATTTGTATCAATCACTTTAAATTTGATCTGCAGGACTCAAAACCTGTAGAATAGTTAGCGCTATGTTACTCTGAAATTTGGGATCCATCGCTAAATCCGGTTGTTCTTGGAAATTTTTAGAAGCTTTAGATCAGACTTGGACCGCGCGTCACAAGTCCGATAGCGATGATCTTAGGCGGTTGTGGTCACCATGTTGGACTTGACCATCACCTCAAAAATCAAGACCAGATGATCTTCTGGGTCGATTTGATTGAGTCCGGAGTGAAGAGTGTGAGAACGGTGAAAGATTAAATGTGTTTTTATGAAATCTGAGTCGTGTCGCTTGCGCGACGATTTTAAGCAATCTGACCGTTGGATTCTGACTCAATTTCACCCTCGGATCAAGGAAGGTGGCCCAGGCATGTCGTTATGCTTATGGACCTGATCGAGTTTCAGTGATCGTTGAATTGAGTGTGGTCCGCCACGGTTGATCTATAAAACTGATCGGTACGAAAACTCAGCCTGACATAGATCCATGGTCAGTGAGCTTAAGTCCGACCGCACGTGGAAAGAGGACCACCGGAAGTGTTTCGTTGGATCGAGAGAGGCCTATTTTGGTTATAACCTAAGTATACCTTAGCCCTGGGGTTATTTTCATCAATGTTAGGCCTATATATAGACATTAAAACCCTCACTCTCTTTTCCATACGAATTTCCTAACCCTAGCTAAGAAAGAGAGAGGAAAAGAGAGAGAAAGTGAGAGAAGTTGGTGAATCATCTTAGATTCTTTCCTTTTGCTTTACATCCTTTAACCATCACTTTTAAATCGTTATTCCGGCGATTCTAAGTTCCTTCTTGGGTAAGTTAACCTAACCCTAATCTGTTTTAGAGCTTCGAAGAGTCTATGTGTTGTTGTAGCTCATTTCTATTCTTGCTTTAGGCTATCTTGTCGCCGTTGACGAAGACATATCGTCTGAATCAGTTCGGTGTTCTATTCTGGCTTAAGGTGCGGACTTTAATCGTATAGGTTAGGGTTTTCAAGGCTTTCAATGTCAGTTAATGGTTTATTCTTGTTGTGGGTGCAATTTCACATACCAAATGTTATGTTTATATTGTATTCCTGATATATATGCCTTGTGTAGCGATTTGTGTATTCTTTGTGTATGTAGGAAGTACCGTATACATATAAAATATGAACTTATACTTGCCATGATTAACTATCGTGTACTTATGCTAATTGTATGTGTGACAACTCCTTGGTAAAAGGAATTGTTCAAATGCGTGTATTTCAACATGCGTCATGTATGTTGAACTTTGTAGTCTAAGTGTTTGTTGAAATGTCTGAATGGTTTATAATGCTATATATTGTCCTATTTACGGGCGTTGAGAAGTGATTCTCAACTCTCTTCTTGGTGTGTATGATTTCCTACATGCAAGTTACATTCTTTGTTGTTTAACTTCAAGCATTACTTATGTGTAAATCCATGTTGAGTTGATATTCTGCAAATGCTCACATACTACATGATTTGAATTATTGTTCTATTACTATTCTAAATTGTTGATACGAATATCCATTGTTGTGAAATATGTTTGGGACTATGATTAGTCCAGGAAATCGGTAATCGGCCTTGAGTTTGTGGCTGAGGTTGCTTTCGTCATGAAGGACGTGATTTGACGAACCCGAGTCGTATTAGAGTTGTCGGCAGTGGTTTGGCTACACGGAGTGTTTGTGCACTCTATGTCGTTCAACCCAACGTGCGCTCGTGCTAGTCGAGTTCGTCAAGTAACCTGATTGTCCAATGTATGTTCACCATGTATGGACGCTATTGTATGAATCTAGGGTACCAAACTTACTAATGAAATCCTGTTAACCGTTGTACCTTGATCCGTTAAGACTCATGAGCCGGACATGGTGGTATGGGACACCGTGGTCGAGCTGTCGGCCTACGCTGGGGTGACGAGCCTCTCCATAATGACCAGTGAGCAACCAAACTCGTGAGCCGATTATGGTGGTATGGGACACTATATTCGTGCTGTCGGCCTACATTGATTGGTGACGAGCCCTTTGTAGTAACCTCGAGCATACCTAAATACCGCATTGAGGTGACGAGCCTTATTGTAGTAACGAAGGTATGATAGGCGTGCATTAATTGGTGACGAGCCCTTTGCAACGACTTAAAACCATATGATTGTATGAGATTGTCTAGGACTGACGACCCTAGAATGGATCACCGTTTGGAAATTGATATGAGGAAGGTACTTTAGCTTCCAAATCCCGCTGTATGAAAAGGACTAATAACAACTTGGTAATCATGTTCATGCACCGCATTGCATGTGCCTGGAAGAGGTGGAGCACTTGAGGTGATGTCATGCGTAACGTAAGAGGAAGACGCTGAGGGTGTATAAGCGAGGGCACGCATCATCATACATATATCCTTGCACTAACAAGAGTACTTAGGACATGTTTGATTATTCTGCTTTATCATTACTGGTTGATTGAATTGATAACATGTTAACCTTTGCTATATTATTCCACTGAGTTGATCACTCACTCCCTCGTTCTGGGGCGGTGCTTAAACACCCACCAGACTCTGTCTTAGTTGCAGATGTTGATGCGACCTCTAAGGCAGAGCAGGAGTTCGAGGATGATGAGGCTGCTTTTTCTTTTATACAATTTTCAGGCGGGTTCTAGTGAGCCTTGTTCTGATGCGTGGGATTCTGGGATTTCTTTTTGGGAATAGATGATGTCTTTTGATACTTGTAATTTGATAGCAACACTTGTAATACGACCTGGTATGTATATGTATTTTAGGGATATTGCACATGTACACATATATTTCTTTAAGTCTTCCGCTTGTGTTCTTCACTTATCCCTGAATTATGTTTGCAATTTAGCTTAATCTATTCCATGTTTTATGCACTTATACAGACAACATACATCCATCATTTAATATGTTGCATAAGTGATGTTTTGAAACTCGGGAGCTGAGTTATGCTCAACCCCCGAATTTCAGGGCGTTACATCATCATATACTTGCATCCAATGCATATCTTGATTTATGTCACATCACTTCAAATAACTAATTGCAACACTCCATTTTATCACCACCATGCATCACTTACAACCCACAACCCTTATCCATCCATTAGCCAATGCATGTCTAGATTTCTTCCACCTTGGCCAATACATGTTTTGTACCATCTACCTCATCCATCCACTACCCATACCATACATCACATTCTACCTCACTTTTAGCACCAATAAGGTCCCATAAACTTGTCACATCATCTTGCCACGTCAACCCCCAATTTCCTATATAAGAGTAGGAGCTCTCTTGCACTTATTCTTTTCCTATACTTATAAAAATTCTGAGATTTTTAGAGAGAGTGAGAGAGATCGGGGCCAAGGTGTGGCCCATTATCAAACCTAGAGGGAGTAGACCACACATCATCATCTAACCATCTATCCATTGAGGTGAGTCTACACCCCTCCTTTCATCCTCCTCATCCTCTTCTTTCTTCCTCTTTTATTTTCTTGATATGTATGGGGCCCACTGGTGTAGAGTTCTTGTGTGCATGTATTTATGGTTATGGTGGTGAGCAAAGTGGCCCATGTCTGTATAGTCCACCATGATGAACATGGTATCTACACCCTTCACATGTAATCCTGTTTTTTTGTATCTAGACAACAAGTTCTAAAAATCATATAAAATCGACCATACTAAGATCAGAATTGAAACTTAATAATATGAACCACAATATGAACTAACTCTGGACCAACTTTCATAGCCATCCAACGATCCAATCATCCGTAACATCAAGTTTACTTGGTTACTGTCCAGCAGCACATGCATGATTCCGATTTGCCTAAAACAGACCCATTTTTAACTCTTTTAATGAATGTATTAAAAATATATGTTCTACTAGATTCGTAGAAAATCGAACCAGCTTTCCAACGGTATATAATAAGCCTCAATCGGAGTTCGTACAGCTGAGATCTTGGCCTTATATGAAAGATGTATTTGGGGGCTTGTTATGACCATTCTTGTGTGATCGATATCCGTGATTCCAACGGTCAGATGCATTTGATATTTGTTCTTAACTTACTTGAGATAGTAAATAATCATATATATGGTCCCTATGATCAGATTCTTTCATGATAAAATTTAGAAAATTCTAGACTGTCAGATACTTTCATAGGGACAAATCTTGAATTTTTATGTGTGATCCAGATGGATCCAAGGCTCTGTATGGTTTGAAACTTATAAACGGCCTGAATGATGTATTCCCAAACCATTCATTGGCTCGGATTTTCCAACATAGAATCTGTCATAGATATTTAATCAAGACATTTCATGTGCTACTTGTATCTTGTATGTATGTTGACCACAATATTCATCCTCTTATTAGGGACCCACTTGGTAGTGAGACCACTTTTGATTTATGTACTTTATTAGTTCATTTAATCTGGACAGTCATGTGTATTGGTGTATGTCTCTTATCTATGCTTTGCTAATATGTGGGCCCCACTTGTCTTTCTATTTATTTCCCTTTTTTTTTTGCTCTTTCTGTTTGCTGGAATATTTCTTAGTACCTAACTGCATTGCATGTAGGCCTCTTTAACACCTTGTGGTGGGCTCCACACTCTTAGTTAAGGGTACCACTATGAGGGATGTTTAATTCTCCTATAAGTGAGCTAAGATGTCCCACCTTTGTGTTAGGAATGATCCCCAAGTGTTTGAAAATTGGGCCCTAAGTTGTGACAGACCCCATTGCTGAAAACTGTCTGATTATTTTTGTATTTTGTACCAAATTTGGACCTCTTTAGTGGACCACACGCTGGAGATATGAGTAGGCCACCACTTGGAACCTTTAACCTATACCAATGAATAGATAAATAATATTTTACTCAGGCTAAATCAGACCTCACATGTCAGGGAGTGGATCCCAAAATGTGGTCAGGCATGGTTGTGCAGAAAATCAAAGTACCTATGTTTGGCCCTATACAAAATATTACGTGTGCACAACCAGTTGGTCCCAGCTTATAGTTTTTTAAGTACATATATAGTACAACCAAGGGCACCTGATGGGATACTGAAAGGTGGACCCCTGTGATCATGGGACATACTCAAAATCGGGCCAAAACTAATTCTGCATTGTGTTTCCTGTACATTTTCTCCAAGTACCCATGTTTGGGACACCACGTAAATTCTATACACCAAACCAATGAGGATTGCCTTATACCTTTTAAAGTCCATACATAGAGCTACCAAATGGATCCTTCCTTTCACCGGATGTAGGTCCCACATGATCATAAATCTGAATTGAATGGCCAAAAACCAACATTTGCGCAAAAATCTGTTTGATGTAAAATTTGTGTGGGGCCACGTCAGTGGGATCCACCACCTTCTCAAAGCATTTAATGCAGCATCTGAACTCTGAAAAATAACTCTCAGATATGTTGGGCTTAAAAACCGTAAGTGGGCCATCTAGTATGGGCTATCTTGTATGGGCCTTACCTTTCATGTAATGAGGTCCACCGGGCATGTTTCGTAAATGGGTGTTGTATAACTTGTAAAATATTTAGTGGACAATCTTGCTGTCCAAATGTTCTCTTAAGGCATAGGTGGCCTTAGGCTCATCTAAATGATGTAACCCTAAGGCCCAAGCGGGCCCAACACTAAGAGAAATCGTTGGGAAGTGAGAAGCCCACAATGGTAGCCTTCCTTAAGCCCGTTGGGCAGGCCCATTGCCCACTAGCAGCGTGCCTTGCATACTACCTCTAGTCAAGCAGACCACGCTTAGAGAGACATATTTTACAATGCATAAACTGAATTGGGCTTTTCTTGGTTTGTTATGTATGTGGCTGGTGAGCCCAATATGATATATGACATGAAACATGTTAACATGTTATCCTTTATGTTTGAGATTGTGCATTGTTTCTAATTGGTGGAATGTGTATGTGGCTAGTGGGCCTAATATGATATATGACATGAAACATGTTAACATGTAATCCTTTATCTTTGAGATTGTGCATTGTTTCTAATTGGTGGAATGTGTGGGGCCCACTTAGTTGTGAAACTAGATCTACACCATTGAAAGTGTTGTGGTTGGACATTTATGCCCTGGGGTTGGCATACTGGTCCACCAAGTGGGACTCACACTTGACCTATACGACCCTATGCCTTACATGTAGTTCAAATCCAGTGTGGAAGTCACATTAGGTAGGACGCACCTATCGATGGGTGAGATGATGATACATGTATGGTAACATGATAATGATGATTGTAAGTTGTTGGTTGAAATGATAAATATGATTTAATGGATGGTGAATTATAACATATGCATTGATGATGAATGAGTACTTATTTATAGTACTTATGACATTGTTTATGTTAATCATGAAGTGAAAATGATCCTCATGGTAATGATGATGATATTATATATATGTGTGTGTGTGTGTGTATGTGACAAAATATGCCAGTTGACTACCATGCTTGATATCCAAGTGATGATAATGCACATATTGATTGTCGTAATGATAATGTGGATGAGAAAGCCATATTTTACTTGATACGTGAATAATGATAAATAAATAATGTTAATGGATATAAGGATAACCTTATGCATGATAGACAAATAATGCTTAGGGCATGTATAATGACAGTATTGACAATGGCCATGATATTGATAATGCATGTGAATCCCTATATGCTATGTACTTTATGCACGTGATTGCATGATACATGTTATGAGCATAAATTTGATGTTGAGTGATGTCTATGATAATGATGATACATGTTAGAACTTGTGTACCACCATAACCTATGCACCTTATGTATGTGCATGTTATAGGAGCCCCGGTGGCCATTTGTTACGTATTCACAAGAGGTATAGGGCCTCAGTGTGCTATTGAAGACACTTAAATATATGGACCCTAACGTCACATTGGTTATTCTTGTGTTTAGGCCGATAATTGTTTATATCTAATAGTCATGCTAGTGTACCTAGTCTAGTAGGACACACTGAGAATATGCTTAGTATAACATCATGATACATGCCCATATCATCATTTGCATGCTTGTCATGAGGAGTGATTGATCATAACATGTGTCATTAGGCTGGTTGTTTATGGGACTCCATGAGAGACAGAGTTGCCCCACATGAGCGCATAGTACGTGCAGGTTTAATGCATGACTAGATAGAATGACTCATGCATTTCATATTTTGTGTGACATGATCACTATACGTCCTAGTGACATCAGGGTTGTATCCCCCATATGCATATCGTAGATAGCAGGATTGGACACTGAAAATATTTTAGTTCGAGACATGGGGTTCCATAAATGTACTTGGGTGAAAGTCCCTAAACCCTTATGATATCAAGAGGATGCTCCAACGTCGAGACCGAGTGGATGCATGAGCACATGAGGGCCGTATACCAGTAGGTCGCGTCTCCTACTGTGTCGTGGTCGGTTAGAAGGGGTGTGGCCTTTTCCACCCGAGTGAGGGGGCTTTAAGCTAGGCTGAGTTTGACTAGCTTGTAAATAGGTCCGCTACCAACGTGTCGGGTAGATATTGGCAGACTACTGGACAGGCGCGTAGTGAGGTCTCTTCCACTGCATGGTCGTACGTCCAGATGGGGCGGCGATCTGGTGTATAGTGTACTAAACCCCGGTGATATTCCAAAGATGAACTGTACTGATATGTGGATCTTAATGAGGACTGGTATACTTGTGATTGCATCTTACATATGACATTAGCCACATAAGCCTTGTACCGCATAGCTATAGTATGGATGACAGCATTGTACTAGACCCCATTGATATTACAGAGATGAACAGTACTGATATGTGGATCTTAATGAGGACTGGCATACTTGTGATTACATCTTGCATATGACACTGGCCACGTAGGCCTTGCACTGCATAGCCGTGGTATGGCTGACAGCATTGTACTGGACCCCGGTGATACCCCTGGAGATGTACAGTACTGATATTGTGACGCCCCATCACTATTGCACACGTGGGCGGGCACACGTGGGTGGACGCTGATGTGGGCGGGTCCTAAGGGCCTGGGTGAGCTACTAGTGGTTGGCAGGCTACTGTGCATACAGTGGGGCGGAACCTTGTCCCACATCGGAAGCGTTGTGGTGGTTTTATGTGGACTTACTGAGTATGAGTTACGTACTGAGCAGGAGTTGCATACTGAGCATCTGACTCATTCATTTATTCATTCACTATCCACTCGGGCTTGTGGTGCGCAACTAAATCATTATGTGAACCTTCGCTATGGCTATGATTTCGGTTGGGACACGACCAACCTGAAATCTGGAGTTCACCACATTGAGTCTATCTATTCAAATTTAGGTACGAGCCTGGTTTGGATAGAAATCCCTTGTGATGGACACCACAGCTTGCAATACCACATACTATCATCCCGACTCCACACGTCAGCTTTGTCATTGCCCTTCCATCGTATGTCATATAATAGAAAATAGAATTTGATTATCTTGTTCATGATTATTAGCTATTTTAGTGATTCATGGAGTGGTCGCTTGTTATGTGACATCCCTATTATTGATGTCATGTTCATAATAATCATGTAGTTATACGACATGATTAATTGATAACCTACTCACTTATGATACCATGATTGGTTGATAATATGCCTATGGTTGTTTTGGATGTCTTTATGGGAGCGCCCTGATAAGACGTGTTTTACTCTCGGCACGGAGTAGATTGACGAGCTGCGGTTTGCTCATACGTATGACTTACTCTTTTTAGGATACATACAAGAGCTGTTGGAGTTTGTTATTGTTTCCTTCATTACTGTTGAGCTGGTGCACCATATTATGTGTGACATGTCTAACGGGTTCCTTTGTTCGATATGCGTTGATGCCATGTACAAAATGTGTAACCGCCTAAACAGATTAACCATTTAAAAAATTTTCACACTGAAAATCCTCCTTGTAGGACCCCAGGATTGGAATCTCGCATATGGGTGTCGGGAGCTGAGAATGGGATATTACGGAGGCTGTCAGCCCCGAATTCGGCGATCGAGAATTCTGTGAGCTCAGTTTCTGACTTTGAGGCGTGACACACTTGGATCTAGTGTGCGCGCTCATGACACTTGAAGTACTTTCTGATATGTTGACCATAATTTATCTCTATCGTTAGCTGATAACAACTGAGCCGTAGGATCTCTTCCTCCATTATATATTCATTCGTGTGTGGGCCGCAAACTCCAACATGGAATGTAAGCATGGTCTTGGTAGATTCTGCTTGATAGACTTGATTTCAGGCTTGGTTGATGAATTTTTTATTGAATCTGAACAAGTCTTCAAAGGATACAAGATCAGACAGTCATGGCTTTAAGAATTCAATCATTTTATACTTGTTTTTTAGGGACAAGGATTCTCAATGCTCACTTCGCTAAGAGTTCCAAGGGATCCTTGGCTTATGATTTTGAAAATTTTTTAGATGACATTGGCGATTAAATTCAATTTTTTTTAGAAGGTCCTCTAGTTTAAAGAGTCGGCCCATCACCTTCCTCATCATCGGCTTCATCTAAACCCTTGAGTTATAAGTCCAACTCTATATCTAAACCATATGAGTCGACTTCATACTCAAACGCTTTAACAAACAAACTTAACACTTTTATTGCTTTAAGAATTTTTTAAAGCATTTTTTTTTTTGAAAATTTTACAAATATCTAGATTTTAAAAAAAAATTGAAATATTTGTTGTTTTGGATTTTTTAAATCTTTCAATTTTTTTTTTAAAGATTTTAATTAAAAGCAACTCCGAGCAAGACGACATTGCGAACCAGGGTTGCCTTATTTGGCTCAGGGAGCTATGCATTACTCACACTAGCTTTTATTGGCCGTCATGGGGACTACAAACCTATTACTACTCTACACTCCCTCCCCTTAGGAGGCAGAGCCAAAGGGATCAGTAGGTGGGCCCTCATCGTTGTGTCCAAACGTCATGATGGATCTTGGATTGGGCTTTGAATCGAAGTTAAATGTGATTTCTCATGGCCCATCCCCGATGCATTACAGCTCTTTGGGCCCATCTAACTCAGGTGGGACTAGGATTGTGGTCTAATTAATCAGAAAAAAATCCTACCCCTTGCATGAACCATCTTTGGGCAACTTAATCAAGTTCGGTCTGCTTGTTAGATCTTTGAATGTGGAATCTGACTTGTTCTCGGGGTAGATAATCTATGCAATGATAAATTGGATGGGTGTGCAAATGAAAGGATACCGTCTTCTTAACGACTTTGTCTTCTTAGGGCCTATTTGGTTCAGTGTATTAGCCAGTATTATATGGAATTGAATTGGAAATACCACCAACTTAGCCCCATATCTTGTTTAGCTCCTTCATTGGCTATTAGCTTCATATGCTTTGGAAAACGATCCATAAGCCATGGAATTAGGGGTTGCAACAAGAAACTTTCCCAAGCCGTCTGGGATTCGAGGTGCATTGTCTTCATCTACACCCTGGGTTTTGCTGGATTTAAATGGATTCTTAATGATGACAAGTTCTGTAGGCCCCACCATGATGTATAGGTTATATCCACACCATTCATCCATTTTTTGAGATCATTTTAGGGTATTAACCCAAAAATAGGCAAATCCAAAGTTCAAGTGGACCACACCACAAAAGGTAATGGGGATTGAACGCTTACAATTGAAAAGTTCTTAGGGGCCACAAAAGTTTTGGATGAAGTTGATATTTGTGTTTTCCCTTTGTCCGAGTCTGTGTGACCTTTTAAACATGTTGGATGGAAAATAGACACCACGGTTGGTCTTAGGAAGGTTTCAACGATGGGTGTCACTGTACCCACTTCTTTGTGTAGTGTGGTCAATGTAAGCTTTGGAATTGTCTCATTTGTGGGCCCATCCCATGAAATAATGTCTCAAAACATATGCATGGTGTGGATATAACACATACATCATGGTGGGGTCCACATAACTTGGTAACATTAACATGCTACAGACGATCGTGTTGGTGTCTGGCATTTCTAAACACGCTACAGAGGTTAGATAAATTTTCATTGCTTCCACAATTCAATCCAAACACGTTTCAAAGTAAATCCAGGGATCTACATTTTCACCACTCTTCTTCCAAACAAGGAATAAGATGACCTTCATCCCATGGGATTTTAGGCAAGCCTGACACCACATAATCATTACACAATGCCATTTCCATCCCACCTAATTCCATTTAATACCATGCAACAAACACCCCCTTATGGTACATCTGTGTCTTGGTTTCTCCCCTGATGGAGACTAATACACTTGTCGCCTCTTGTCCACATTTTCTCGATCCTTAATAATCCAGGTCGGGTCTTAGTTTTCAAGCCAATGGTAGAAGATTTAGTGCTCGAAAAGGAGGAAGACGTAGTTTGATCCAATAGGGCATGCAAGAGGAATGTAATTCGCAGCCTTGACCTTAAGATCATGGTGTGAGATTCCTTCATTGAAGCATGACACATTTATGACTAGGAGGACAAGCTCCTTCTATCTCCCGTTGTTGTGGATAGATGGTGGGGACTTCTGCCCTGGTTCTCAGCTAGTGATTCTAGTGTGCATGGTGTCGAGCTGGGCAAGTTATGCCCTTGGTTGGTTAATAAAGTGGTTAGGTTATGCCTCTGGTTGACTGGTGTGGGCAAGTTGTGCCCTTAGTTGAATGATACTGAGATGGGCAAGTTGTCCTCTTGATTGGTCGGAGTGGGCAAGTTATGCTCCTAGTTGACTGGAGTGGGCAGGTTATCCCCTTGGTTGACCGAATGTGCGAAGAATGAATTGACTAAAGATGATCCTTGTATATTTAAGGGCATAAAGATTGAACTGATTGGAGATACCCTTGCAGGGTGAGGGGCTCTGAGATTGGATTGTCTGAGGATGCCCTTGAAAAATGAGCGGTAATGAGATTGGACTGTCTGAGGATGCCCCTTATAGGATGAGGGGCTCGAACTCCGAACAAGATTCGATGGCATAGATAAATTGGGCTAGATAGATAAGAGATTCGTCTATGATGATATTAATGGTATGGGTGCCCTATGTGCGGGGACCCACTTGATGTTATGGTAGGGGATTCTGGAGTATATTGTCTGCAGTTGCGTCAGGTCCATAATTGGAATTTTTCCTTGATCGATCAACTTTTAGACTACATGTTTTAAGGTAGAACAGCGATCCATTCTATGACCTCTGGCTTGGTGGTACGCATATACTCATTTTCTTTATAGGTTGGCGATAAAGGGTTTAATGTGGGCTTAGGTAGTAGTGAGTAAGAAGTTGCCCCTGGACTAGCACTGTTAACATTTCATTGTAAGTTTAATCTATTGATGTGAACCGCGTAGGCTCCTGGACCATGCCCGTTTGCTACCCATGATTGTGGTACTTTGGTTTCCATCTTGGCTGATAGTGTTGTTGAGTTGTCCCTGCTGAGGGGTGAATGGTGTGCTTCGATAAATGCAACAGGATCGTCTTCTTTTATTGGATGGGGGATGGGAACATTTTTGTTACCATTCTCATATCCAATAGGCCTTCTTTCCACTATCGATTGTACCAGGGAAGCTTAATGAGGCCACCAAGGAGAGATTGTCCTGGCCCTAATTCTAGCTTTGACTTGTTTCCCAGTGTAGATAAGTTGGGTAAACTTGGCATACAAATACGAGACAAGTTATATAGAGATATTTGGGTTTGTCGAGTGGATGATCATGGAGATTTGCTCCTCATCGTCGATGAGTGTCTTCATTATGATGATCATAGCCCACCACCGTCCAATGTAAGTTGTCAATGACTCAGAGTCACTTTGCCTTAAGGTAGTAAAATCTACCCTTCTAGGATCTAAGTTAATATTGTAAGCAAAATGATCGATAAATGCTTGGAAACCTGCTCCCAAGTTTTGATTTGATGGTAGTTCAGTGACATGTACCAATCTAACAAGTCACCCTTCAAGGACTTCTGAAATAAACGGATCAAGGCTTCATTATTACCTACCACGACATTAAGCACTCTATAGAATGCTCTCAAGTGGTCTATAGGGCATCCTTTATCATTGTATTTTTCAAATTTCAGTACCTCAAAGCATAGAGGTACCTTTGCATCAGAAAGGGACAAAGGTCCTAGAACTTGGTGGATGGAGATCCATCTCAGGATAGTTCTATAGGTTTCTCTCACGCCTTACAGTTGCTCTTGGAGTCCCTGATTTCCAAGGGACTAAATGGGAGGAGTTTTCCCCTTGCCAAGCCTACCAAGTATCCTTCTCATAATAGTTGACCTCGTTAACACCCCTATGATTCCTACTTGGAGGAGGCTAGACCGTAGCATCCCAACTTCATGTAGCTAATTATACGCACACCTATTCATATATATACCTCACAAGGAATACAATGAAAACTTAAACATAACAAATTAGTGCAAATGATAAAATTAATTAAATTTTGGAGATGAAACTTTGTTTAATGAGGGTAGATTGTAATACCCCGAACTTTTCAATACCCGAGTATTAAAAGTTCTCAAGTGTTACCACAAAATTTAACTTAGCATGTACATGTGTATGATACCAATTTTGCCAATCCTAACCTTACATCTAAATGACCGTTGGAAATAATCTTCATTTATAAATTAAGTCATTCGGCCATTGATTTTAAAGAGAGACCATCATATATCCAAGTATTCCCACCTATCCATCATAACCAATCGTTCAGTCAACTATTCACCACTAGGTAAAGATATCTGACTGTCCACTCTGAGTTTAGACTACCCGATCATAGTAAACTAACTACTTGATCTCTGCATCCGCTAGTACACATGTTAAATTAAGATTATGGTTCATTGATCTTGTTCACAACCTATGAATATGCTTAACCCACCATCAGAACTATAATCTGAGGAACTTACACATGTGAATAAGTCACTTGAATCTAACGGTATACATGTTCTATCTCTTGATCACTCCAAAAATCCACTAGTATTCATTAGTTTACAAAACTGACCGTACAGCCACCTACATACATGATCATACTACTAACCATCTAAGTTGTCCTATTTTTAACATGTCATCTGACCATCCATCATATTTAGATCTGCCAAACGTGTTGTCAAAATATCGGAATAAAATGCTTAATTCAAATATCATAGGGTATATGCTACAACTACCGGCTAACTTCTCTATTAGGTGTATAAAAGCGTTAATTTAGACCTCGGGGCAGTATAACCCATTAAAAAGGCATCTTAGTCATCTATAAGCGATCAAGGCCCAAAATGGGGCAATTGAAAAAGCATAAAAAATAAAGAATTCCTACCAAATTTAAAGGCATTCGGATAGTGTAGTACCAACGTTACGAACAGTGGAATTTGGAAAAATAAAATATGGCAAAATCGTAAATATTTAATGTCATTACCTAGGCCCTCGAATTCTAGATCACATAGCTCTCATGATCCGTTTAATGTGAAATTTTATACCATGGCTATGTATTAGAAGTTAACCATACAAATCAAATATCAGCATTTAGATAATTATGAAAGTGGCCCAATTAACAAATCAACCCCTTAATCGTTGATTTTGATGTTCATCGAGTGAGGAAATGTAACGCCCCAAATTTCAAGGACCGAGTAGGAACTTAGTTCTCGAATTTTTGGGTGCCACGTGTGCCCTAATGGGCTTCATACTTTAATTATATTTGGATGATCTCATAAACAATGGAGAGCTTAGCAAGACATGAAGCATAAGTAAGTCATAAAGCAGTATCAAGTGCCACTAAATATAAAAATATCCAAACTACAAATCCAAAAATATCTAACTAGGGAACTAGTCCCACCCATACATATGTCTCAAAGTGACTAGAGCCCTGGTCCATACCCCGCGATGGCCTGAACTCGGACTGGAAGGATCCGCTGAAAGTTTGGAAATACGCTCGCTCCTCCTCATCGTCCACGCTGGCATCCCCCAGTGCATTCAACTTCATCGTCCCTATATCTATAACAGGTTCTGGTTGGTGATTTAAAACACTATCCCAGAGTGGGAGTGAGTGATTAACTCAATGGTACCATTAACTATAAGTTACACAAGTTATCATGCACAAGAGTAAATTTAGTAAAAAGCATATATTCACAGAATCCTATATACTCTGGTTAATATAAATACATGATTTAATGATATGATGTATGCCTCTCACCACAATACTCCCTCTTACGACACCATCTAACGTTCGCGAACCAACACTCCCACAAGTGACCACGACAACCAAATCGCAAAAGTAACCAATGCATGTAATGCACATGTTAGTTAAGTTGATTAGTTAAGTTTATTCATCCAGCAGGTTGGAAAAACTGAGATACCCCGACGAATTGTTGCCCTAATCCGATTGCATGGCTCTAATGGTTGTGACCATACGACTCTTGCAATCCTTAGCCCTTGTGAGTTCGTCATTCCCATGGCTCTTAAGCTCATATGAAAACAGTTAGGACATTAGAATCCTACTCGTGGTCACTACGGGGAGGTCGTCGCCCCAGCATAAGCCAACAGCTCGAGCATAGTATCTCATACTACCATTCCTGGCTCATGAGTCTTTGGTGCTCACTGGTTACTATGAGGAGGCTCGTCACCCCAGCGTATGCCAACAGCTCGGGCATAGTGTCCCATACCACCATCCCCGACTCATGAGTCTTGTGGGCCACAAATTAAGGTTATCAACGGGCGCAAAGGTTACAGGGTACCTTGGGTTCCAACAAACATGTACAAATATGGTTAACGTACAAGGATGGCCAACCAGTGGACCAATCTATCCCCACGAGATGAATCATAGATTGTACGACCTGAGAACATCTCATGTAGTCCAACTACGGCCGACAACTCGCTGTTTGGCTAGTCGAGCTAAACTTACCCATGGGCTGACCCAGCGGAAAGGTTGCCTAAAAATATTTCGGTTGGCTAGCTGATCCGCAAAGGGGCATATACGTAAGTGTATAGCATACGTTTAATAATTTCAGGGACAACTCCAGCTATAGATTTGCATGTTTCAGAATTCCAGCAATATAGACAACAATACACTCAATTCCCACACATCAACCGCATGTGACAGGTTCTAACTTACAAAATCAGCAACAATGGAGATCATGTTCAACATATTTCAACAATTTAACAAAGTGAACAGCCATACACCTAACTACACCTTTCAATTGCATGTGCCAACATCTAACTTACAAAATTAGCAACAGTGGGGGAAATCAGGTTCAACAAAATTCAGCAATTCAACAAGTAGACAACAATGCACCCAATTTACATCTATCAATTGCATGTGACAAAATTCAATCATATAAAATTAGCAACATTGGAGAATTGCACATGCAATTCCCTAAATTGACCAATAATTTAGCAATCTACGTATTAGGGAACCTCAGGACCTAAATCCCTTTTCCAAATTTAGGGAAATTTTAAACATGGGTCCTAAATCAACACTATATAAAATTTAGTAACATGCACACATATTCTTCACACAAAATCACTATGATTTACGTTAGGCAGGATAATTGGCCACGTAAAGGTAATGGTCCGCACCTATTGTCGACCGGAAGCTCTTACGGTTGCTCTAGCGGCGTCGGGTCCACAAACTTGACGTGTTGGGGCCCTGTGTCATATGAAATTCATGTTAAGGTGTATGCATGCAACCCTAACTTAAGAAAAACGGAGGAGAGCTCGAATTTATTACCTTAGATCAGCCACACCTTGTCTCTACGGCGGTAGGACTGTGGTTTCCAACAAATGATGGAGGTAGGAGTGTGGAAATTTCAATTTCCTAGCTCCCCTCCCTCTCACAACCCCCTTTCTCTCTCATTCTCTCTCTCTCTCCTCTCTCTCTCTCCCTTTGCTGGAAATTGTTGTGAGAATGAGGGAGAGAGGGGGGTTAAAGGGTTTTATAGCCTAAATTTTAAATCAGTTGGCCCTGAGTTCTATAAATTCCTTCAAATGGCCCTATGGGACCCATTTCTAATTGTTAGGCCTGCTCTGATGGCCCCTTGGCCTATATAATTTATAGGATAGGTGCCTCATGGCCCGATGAAGGGCTGTGTAAAGTTTGACGGCAAATGGATGCGGGGTTTTATCGCAAGGGTCCAATTTGTGATCAACGGTCACTGTTTCTCGATCGGGGGTCAGATTTGGCTGACAAGTGCAGGGAAATATCTTCAACCTATGGTGCAAATTTGGGTGGAAACCAATGGTTGAAATGTTTTAATTTATTATCCTAAGTGGTGACGTCATTTGTTTTAAAATTTAGATTTTTACCAATATTTAGGAGATTTGCATTTTACAAGTACCGACTAGACGGCGCAAATTGTCTATTTTAAGGTGTCTTTTAAGTCTATTGCCCAGAATGGATCACAAGCCCAGTGAGATGGACATTACTCTATAATTCGGAACTAGTGGCCCACTAACAAGCGGTCTAGATCTTATTCGAGTAATCAGGGCATTTCTAGAGTAAATTAGGTAGAAAGATTTCTTAGGCGCAGTTGTTGAGGTATGGATTAACTAAGTTCACAATATGGCCTATTTGAAATTAGCGAAAATGGTGATTCGGTCATAATCACTCTAAACCATCAGTTTTAGGCTAAAGAGTGACCAAGTTTAGTTGGTTTATTAATTAAGGTTTGATTCATAACTGGCTCGGGTTTAAGTAGTTCTCTAATTTAGTTACGGTTGTTTGGTTAGTCGGTGGTAGGTCGGTAAGATTTGGGCCCTACGTGAACAAATCATGAGGCTAATCTTGGATCACTTGGATTCATTGGTTTTCTACGGTTGATCAATTTTATTTGTACGGTTCTTTTTCGGTACCAACCGCATATAAGCTTACCTCGAGCGTCAAGGGTCAGTAAGTGACGACATGGCTAATTATATAAAAAAATTTAAGGATTTTTTTTGGTAAATCCAAAATAGCGAAAATTCGGGGTGTTACAAGAAAGCTCATGGATAGTCGTAGTAGGATATTTCCATTAATATGAATTACTTGGATTGCCCATCATATAGATTAAGTGTGAAATATGAAGACCCCACTTTAGTAGGCTTTTCCTTAGGCGCGAAGTTATCTTTTTGAAGCTTATCAGCTCTTTATAAATCTGAATCTTCTTATTTAACCACGTCCCGCCGTCCATTCCAACTCAAACTGGGACCATGCTTTGGCCTCATATGACTACGAGATCATACAAAGTCTACACCCCGATTTATGATCCTACGCCGTTGAACGTTGAAGCCAACTCCTTCATTCTAGCGCAAAGGGTGAAATTTCAAATGTAGGTTCTCCCACCATCGATCAGCCACCAAATGTTGTCCAACCATTTACCTATCTTGATTACACATTATCACCAGAATTGGGCCCTAAGCATTAAGCATGGACCGTTAATTAAGATTAAGTCCATTATGGCGCCCGCTAGGAGAATTTTTAAGATAAGCTTACCTAAGCCTCAGATTAAGTCCATATTTAATCCCATGGACTAACATATCGTACCGAAAATGATTAAGGGAGTGGATCTTATGAGAGATCAACAGTAGTGGACCCCACCTACTCAATAAATGAACCAGAGTCGAGCTCCCTCTACAGGCTGCAACAGCGCCGTGAAAACTGAGCACACTAGGAAGATTTCACGCTAAGGCTTTCGAGTCTTTGGATCTACCCCTAATCCAAGCCATCCAAACTCTGAAGGAGGGAGTTCCAACCCTTCCCAACTAGAACAGGTAATAAGAAAAGCAATGGAGGCAAGACATTCTGTTGTTTTTCAGGCAAAATAACCACATCGTGCGAAAATCGTTTTTGTGTAAACCATCCAACAAATACATCCAAGCAATCATTATTATGGGACAAGAAGTATCAGGTGAAAACCTAGGATAGTCTAAAAGAATCTATTCAAGCACATGTTGGAAGGAAAAAGATCTATCATTGGAGTAGGGCCTGTCTTCTCCAAGCAAATGTTGTACGAAAGCCACTGTCCTAGCATCATTCTAGGGATCAAAGTCGTTCACCTATTGGCACATTCAAATAGGAAACATTCCATGATACATCAGAAGAAATAGGGTAGCAAATCTACACCTCGAAACTAAATCAACACCCAAGCTAAGCAACGAAAATTCAGTGCGTAACCAAACCAGTGCAAGGCGTTGTTGTGTTCGACCGGGACTCCCTCTCTTGTTAGAACACATCCGAGAGCTTATAAAATACCAACATATGGGAGGGAGAAAGTCATTTAGTGATTAAGTTCCAAACACCAAGAGAGAGAGAAAGAGGCAACAACTATTACGAACAGAGTACTGGTGCAGCAATGGCGACTCACTGAGTCATTGACTCGGGTCCAAGATCGAGTCGAGTTCATCACTCCTTGAGGTAAGTACATGTTCATATTCCCTTGCAAGTATTCCTAGTTGTTGGTTTTCATACATCCAATATTGTGAATTAGCGATAAGCTGAATTGAACTAAGTCGATTTCGCACAGGTATTCGCTAAGTTACAAGATTGACAAAAACTAAGAACAAAAGTTGAATAAAGTAGAGTTCTTGGTTTTTATCAATCCTGTAACTTAGCGAATACCTGTGTGGAATCGACTTAGTTTGATTCGGTTTATCTCTAATTCACAATAATGGATGTATGAAACCCAACAACTAGGAATACTTATAAGGGAATTTGAACATGTGCTCACCTTGGGGAGTGGTGAACTCGACTCGATCCTGACCCGAGTCGATGACTTAGTGAGTTGCAGTTGCGGCACTCGTACTCTGTTTGTGATAGTCGTTGCCTCTCTCTCTCTCTCTCTTGGTGTTTGGAACATAATTGTTGGATGACTTTCTCCCTCCCATATGTTGGTATTTTATAAGCTCTCAGATGTGTTTAACAAGAGAGAGGGAGTCCCAGTCAAACACAACAATGCCTTGCACTTGTTTGGTTACGCACAGAATTTTCGTTGCTTGGCTTAGGTGTTGATTTAGATTCAAGGTGTAGATTGGCTACCCTGTTTCTTCTGATGTGTCATAGAATGTTTCCTATTTGAATGGGACAACAGGTGAACAACTTGGTTCCTTAGAATGATGCTAGGAGAGTGGCTATCATCTAACGCTTGCTTGGAGAAGATGGGTCCTGCTCCAATGGCAGATCTTTTTCCTTCCAACCTCTACTTAAATTGATTATTCTGAGCAGTCTCAGGTTGCCATCGGAGACTTCCTGTCCCATAAGATTATTGGGCTGGATGTATTTATTGGATGGTTTACACAAAAATGATTTCCGCACGACGTAGTTATGTTGTGTGAAAAATAGTGGAACTTCATGCCTCCATTACTTTTCTTATTTCATGTTCTAGTTGGGAAGGGTCAGAACTTCCTCCTTTGGAGTTTGGATGGCCTAGATCAGAGGTAGATCCAAAGACTCAAAAACCTTGACAAGAAATCTTCCTAACGTGCTCGGTTTTCAAGGCACTGTTGCAGCTTGTAGAGGGAGCTCGACTCTGGTTCGTCTGTTAAGTGGGTGGGGTCCACTATTGTTAGTCTTTCGTGAGATGCACTCCCTTCATTATTTCTAGTATGATGTGTTGGCCCATGGGACTAAATATGGAGTTGATACGAGGCTTAAGTGACCTCATCTTGAAAATTCTCTTACCGGGCGCCAAAACGGACTTAATATTAATTAACGGTCGACGCTTTATGATCATGGCCCAATTTTGGAGAAACTGTTCAGTCAAGATAAGTATATGTCGGACAAAATTTGGTAGTTGATCGAAGGTGGGAGAAGCCTACATCTGAAATTTCACCCTTTGTGCTAAAATGAAGGAATTGGTTTCAACGTTCAATAGTGTAGGATCATAGATCGGGGTTTAGATTTTATATGATCTCGTAGTCATATGAGGCCAAAGCGTGGTCCAAGTTTGAGTTACGATGGACGGCAGGAAGTGGTTAAATCAGAAGATCCAGATTTCTAAAGAAGTGATAAGCTTCAAAAGGATAACTTCGCACCCAAGGAAAAATCTACCAAAGTGAAGTTTTCATATTTCACACTTGGTCCATATGATAGGCAATCCAAGTTATTCATATAAATGGAAATATCCTACTACGACTACCCATGAGCTTTCGTCACTCGATGGACACTAAAATCAACGATTAATGGGCTGATTTGTCAATTGGGCTACTTTCACAATTATCTAAATGTTGAAATTCGATGTGTATGGTTAACTTCTAATGCATAACCATTATATAAATTTTCACATCAAACGGATCATGAAAACTATGTGATATAGAATTTGAGAGCCTAGGTTAATAACATTAAGTATGTACGATTTTGCCATCTTTTTTTTAAAAAAATCAAATTCCACCGTCCATAACGTCGGTACTACATGTAAATGCATTTAAATTTGGTAGGAATTATTTATTTTTATGCTCTTTTAATCACCCTAAATTGAGCCTTGATTGTTTACAGATGACCAAGATGGCTTTTAAATAGGTTATACCACCTCGAGGTCTAAATCAACGCCTTCATACACCTAATAAAGAAGTTAGCCAATGGTCGTAGCATGTACCTTATGATCTTCGAACTGAGCATTTTATTCCGATATTTCGGCAGCATGTTTGGCGGATCCAAATAAGATGGACTGTCAGATAATATATTAAAAATAGAAAAACTTGATGGTTAGTACTCTGATCATGTACGTAAGTGGGTGTACGGTCAGTTTTGTAAATGGATGAACACAAGTGAGTTTTTTGGAGTGATCAAGAGGTAAAACATGTATACATGTGTAAGTTTCCCATATTGTAGTTCTGATGGTGGGTTAAATATATTCATAGGTAGTGAACAAGATGAATTGACCAAAATCTCAATTTGACATGTGTATGAGCGGATGCAAAGATCAAGTAGTTAGTTTACTATGATCAGATAATCGAAACTCAGAGTGGACGGTCAAATATCTTTACCTAGCAGTGAATAGTTGACTGAATGGTTGGTTATGATGAACAAGTGAGAATACTTGAATATATGATGGTCTGTCTTACAAATCGATGGCCAGATAAGTTAATTTACGGATGAAGATTATTCCCAACGGCCATTTAGATGTAAGGTTAGGATTGACTAAATTGGTATCATGCACATGTAATTCTAAGTTAAATTTCATGGTAACAGTCGAGAACTTTCAATACTTGAGTATTGAAAATTTTAGGGTGTTACAAGACCTGGTGGTTACTCCCATTATAGGGAGTCTATTGAACTAGGATTGGAAAAGGAGACTGCAAAGAAATCCCAGCTACAGTGTATTATTGAAATTGACTAAAATTCTCAAAAGGGAGAAAGTTTTGGAATTGACTGGGAGTCCAAGGTATTGGATGATGAAACTGACTCTCATTCGTGGGAGGATGTTGGAAGAAATACTTTGAGGTAGATGGTTGTGCTGGCCAGATGTCTCCATTTGGAGGGTATCAAAAGTCCTGCGCCAATCTTGACTACTGCAAATATTGTGTTGTGCTAACTTGGGTGTTGGTTATTGAAACTTGCGCTTATATGAGCGGGCAAAGCATTTCTTGCATGATCTTTGTATTCTGGACGACCTACTGCATGCAAGAGACTGACATTGATCCTGCTGGATACGACTGTGGGGAATGCCTTCTTATATATCGAGAGTGGAGAAGGGAAGAACTCTTTCTTTGTGGTTGGCCATGGCTGTTCATGATCTGGTTTGAATTAGGTTATGGTAAGAAAGACTTTTTTCGAGAGCACCTTACTCGTTGAGGCGTAATTTTTTTGGATTTTAGTTTTTGGAATTAAAATGGATGTGGATGCAAAAGCAAGTTTGCGAGAAATGATATTCCTTATGAATTTTAAGATATTGCCTTTCAAGTCGGGTCGTGACTAGTATGACTAGTAAGTCCTTGGTGGAGTTGCCATTATATAGATGTTGGATCCTAGGTGGGGGAATCGACTCACTTTCCAAGGGTTGCCACTCTCGAGGGCTTTTAGTGTTAAGAGGGTGTTATGTTTGATCAAATTCGCTATTAACCAATTACTTTGAATATACAATCGGTTAGATCCTGTAGAAATACTTAGGATTGAGAATCCAAAGATCCTTAGTTCTAAGATGACTCTTGAGTTTGTGTTCTGCAGATTCAGAGTAAGGGACTACGATTACAAAGAGGAAAGGTGTTAGGCACTCATTCCACCCGTACAAGTGTACAGTATTTACTTCACAAGATCTGACCAACTTCTGAGGAATAAGATTAGTTCTCACACACAAAAGATTGAAATATAGGGCAATGATGGTGATGGTTAGTCAGTATGGATTTGATGGGCATGATCCGATTATATCGGCAAGCCGCAGAGCATACGTTCGAAATGACTGAAGTGTTGAGTGCTATGGAGTGTGGAAAGGTGATGTGTGGGATGCTTAATACTGTGTTAATGTTTATGTGTAATGTCCTATAAAATGTCGTACTGAAACACTAGTACGTTCACGAGCGGGACCATCAAAGGGTCGTGCTAGTCTAACTAAATGCCTTAATTTACTAGAACTGACGAATTTAGGATAATTAGAGTCGAATACCTATTTACACTAATTGTGAGTAGCTAGTATCATGAACTTAGCTAAGCCCAACGCTGATTGTCACTCACGAGAAATCCCGAGGTTTAATTTATCCCATAAATGCCCTAATTAACCAGATTAGGTCTAGATCGCATATTTGTTGTCCGCTAAACTCAAAACTATAGAAGAATGTCCGTATTGCTTGGCTTGATGCCCATCACGGATATTGAGACGAGATAGTGTTTAGAATCGCTCAACTTTGGCCCATAAGCTAAGTGCATGGAATGTGCGAGTGCCTTAAGTGATAGCCCGAAATTAAGTAAAATGTTTACCCTTTGCTCTTTGCCAAAGTTGTAGCTTTTGTATTGTTAGGTGATGTTCTATCAGGCCCGTATCCTAGTCCGTACCATTCCTTAAACTTTTATAATCCTCTCCGTCGAATTCCAGCAACCCGCAACTTGTAATTGGCGTTTACTCGCGACCCTAAGTCATATCCCGTATATCTGAGTTGGCTCGACCTGAGTCTCGTACCCTTGTAATTGCACCGTCGCTGCGATTCCAATGCGGCATCTCGCGCGCCGATGCGATACCCAGGCCAGGAGTTGTGGGCCCGCATTTATTTCAAGAAAACGCCGCGCATTGCATTCCCGAGAAGAGAATCTCTACAATCTATCAAATCAATCCCATAATCAATCAAGTACAATACTCATCCCTCTCTCACCCAAAAGTCAACACAACTCATGTCTCTCATGTCAATCTCTTACACAACCTATACTACCCATCACCCATCGCTCCATCCATCACCCATCCCTCTCTCCTTACATCTCCTCTCTCTCTCTTATTCTCTCCACCTTTCTTTCCAAGCAACAAGGGTGGACGTCCAAGCTTTCCAAGATGAGAAGCTAGGTGTAGCCCGCTTCCTACCCCAAGATCCTCACCATCCAACCCTTCAAATCTCATCATCCTCCATCAAAGGAAGAGCTTAGGGGCCAAAGAGTTCAATGAGCTGAAGAAGTGGAAATCAGTAGGTGTTCATAGCATTACATATTGATTTTGAAGTAAGGCCCACTTGTGATGGGACCCATTTTCTTGTATGTGCTGTAAGCATGGAGGGGCCCATAGTGGTGGGGTCCCTCCATCATACCGTCTCTCTCTCTCTCTCTCTCTCTCTCTCTCCCTCTTTCCCTGTTTTGGCTGGCCCACCTAGGGGCAATTCGAACCGTCCAATAGGTGGGACGACCTTATTGTCCACCCTGCTGGACTGACCATCCAAATGGACAGTTTGGATGATGGGAAAACATAGCTTTGATCTAAAGGCCGATGGGCAGTATGTACGTGGACCCCACCGTGCGTGTATATGCATCCACGTTATCCGCCCAGCCCAATAAGGCCAGGACGTCCAGTAGGTCCACCCGAGTTCATCCAAGCCGTCCGTCTATGGGCATCCAGCCATCCTGGACGAAGAGAAATACAAATATCAGTTTTATTCAACATCTGGTGGGCCACATGTGTGGACCCACCTTGATGTATCTGCTTTATCCCCACCATCCAGCATTTTTGGACGGTGGGCCATCCAGACCATCTCGATCATGGGTCCTGCCCTGATGTATCTGTTTACCCCACACCGTCCAGTAGTTGGATGTGTGGGGCCTATCTTAATGGATGTGTTGCATCCGCACTGTCCATTGGCTGGACGAGGTTCCTACAATGATGTAAGTGTTATATCCCCACCGTCCATCTGGACGGTGAGATCGACCATTCTGTATGTATTTTATCCCTACCGGATCCACCAGATGTATGGATTTAATCCACACCATCCAGCGGTTCTGTAGACCCCACCTTGATATAGGTGTTGTACTTGCACCATCCAGCAGTTTCGTGGGACCACTCGATGATGTGTTGTACATCCTCACTGTCCACTGTCTGGACGGTGGGACCCACCCGCTGGATTGATGTCAGTAAGTCTGTGGGACTGGATCATGAGGCATGTGTTTTATCTAACCGTCCATTCGTGTAGGGCCCACCTTGATGTATCCGTTGTATGCGTGAACCCCACGTTGATGTATGTATTTTATACCTACACCGTTCGTCCAGAGTGCTGGACGGTGCTGCTGTGTAGGGCCGACTGTGATGTATGGGTCTCCTCCACGCCGTCCGTTTGTTAGACGGGTGAGACCCACCTTGATGTATTGTTTCATCCAGCCATCCATCCGTTGGCTGGACTATGTGGGCTCACCGCATGAGGTCAATTTTACATCCAGACCGTTCGTCCATTTGTATGGACGTCAACAAGCAGTGGGTCTAATCTTGAGGTCTGTGTTACATCCAGACCGTCCGTCCATTTGTATAGATGTCATCAAGTCTGGGTCTGATCATGAGGTGTGCGGTATATCCTAACCGTCCGCCTGTTTTGGCAGCGAATGGGGCCCACCTTTAGGTATGAGTTATATCTGCACTGTCCAGTATCCTAGACGATAGAACCTTCTATCGATGTATGTGTTTCATTTCTACACCGTCCAAGCATGCTGGACGGTGGGGGGCCCACATGATGTTATGTTTCATCCACACTGTCCATCCGTCCATCCAGATCTTAGACGTGGGGCCCCACCTTAATGTTTATGTTTGATTAGCACCGTCCAAACGTCGTGGGGCCCTAATGTATGGGTTTCATCCTCACCATCCAGGGACGTGGGTCCCACATGATATATGTGTTTTATCTATATCGTCTAACCATTTGTAGAGATCGTTATGTGGCATTACAAAGAGAATGAAATAGATCTAAATTTCAAGTGGGACCCACCATTATGTATGTTATCCACGATGTCTAGCAATCGTGGGTCCCAACGTGATGTATGTGTTATAAATCCGCAGCGATGGTGGGACTCACATGATGTATGTGTTTCACATCCACATGGTTCACTCGATGGGGCCCATCTGCTACGAGCAGGGCCCACCTACTGTATGTGCAGGGCCCATTGTGGCCATATGAGAGGCCCATTATTGCCATATGAGAGGCCCATTATTGCCGTATGTGAGGCCCATTGTGGTTATATGTGTGAGGCGCACTTGATGTACATGAAGCCCATGAGATGCGGCCCATTGCGATATGTAAGGGCCATGTAGTATGGCCTATTGTGATATACATTGGGATTTTATGTGAGGCCCTTATGTGAGGCCATGGGCCCCGCTATATGTTTGGCCACTTCTTGGGAGCAATATTGGTTGAATGTCCACATTGATGGACAATGATGGTTAAATGTCCAAATTGTGACCTTCCCTTAGGCCTCATTAGGCCCATTCTTGATATGAGTAGGCCATCTAGGCCCATCATTGATATGAGAAGAGTACATCATCATCATATAACATGCTTAGTATAGCTCCACGATCTATGCCTATGCGCATCATATGTATGTTTGCTATGAGGAGTGATTGATCATAACACATGCCATTAGACGGATTATTATGGGACTCCCTGAGAAACAGAGTTGCCCCGCATGAGCGCGCGGTACGCTAAGGTTTTGGACAATGATGGTTAAATGTCCAAATTGTGACCTTCCCTTAGGCCTCATTAGGCCCATTCTTGATATGAGTAGGCCATCTAGGCCCATCATTGATATGAGAAGAGTACATCATCATCATATAACATGCTTAGTATAGCTCCACGATCTATGCCTATGCGCATCATATGTATGTTTGCTATGAGGAGTGATTGATCATAACACATGCCATTAGATGGATTATTATGGGACTCCCTGAGAAACAGAGTTGCCCTGCATGAGCGCGCGGTACGCTAAGGTTTGGTGCATGACTGGATGATATGACTCATGCATCTCACATTCTGGGATATGACTACTGTACGCCCTAGCGATATCAGGGCCGTACCCTCCGTAAGCATATCGTGGATGGCTAGATGGGATACTGAAAATCTATTTCTACACGAGGTGTTATAGATGTCCCTAGGTGAAAGTCCCTAAACCTCTGTGGATAGGAGACGCTCCAACGTCTAGATCGAGTGGATACATGAGCACCCGAGTGCCGAATACTACTAGGCCGCGTCTTCTATTGTGTTGTGGTCGGTTGGAAGGGGGTGTGGCCTTAATCGCATATCGAACCCCATATTAGCCGATTTTACGTATATGATAATGCTTAATGGAGTATTTTAATTGTATTTTTGTTACAGGATGAAGTCAGGAGCGTTAATTGAAAATTGATGTTAAAGGCATGGATTTCATGATCCAAAGTCTCCAGAGCACGGGATGGACTCTAGAGAACTATTTCTTTTCTTTATTGGTGCCTGAGATCTGAGGAAAGCAAGCCAAAGGGGCCCGAAAAGGATCCATAATGCAAGATCACATGGTTCCCGCTATCCAATCAGTTCGAAACTTCATACATGGGATGAGGGCCGTAAATTAACCGTACATATTAAATTTCAGCCATTGATAATCTCAGGAAGTGGTCTAACGGCCAGATCAGCCCCTTAATTCATTAAGTGGGGTCCGCTGGATATCTGGATATACATCAATTTTGGTCCTGACGGTTTAAAGAAGATGAGCAATAGGATGGACGGATTGGATTTCTCGAAATCATCACAGTGGACCCATATGTATAATGTATGTACATAGTGCACATGTGCACTATCGGAGCACCGAATGCACCTAAGTCGGTCAGCAGCGCTGACCCGACTTTCCTTTTCAAAAACGGAAAATTCCGTTTCCAGCGCGCGGAACGGACGGAAGTCCGTTTTTACGGACCGCTGTGGGCCCCACCGGTAGCACGTACGGTTGATCCAAGCCGTCCATCATGTTTTGGACGGTGGGCCATCCAGACCATCTCGATCATGGGTCCTGCCCTGATGTATCTGTTTACCCCACACCGTCCAGTAGTTGGATGTGTGGGGCCTATCTTAATGGATGTGTTGCATCCGCACTGTCCATTGGCTGGACGAGGTTCCTACAATGATGTAAGTGTTATATCCCCACCGTCCATCTGGACGGTGAGATCGACCATTCTGTATGTATTTTATCCCTACCGGATCCACCAGATGTATGGATTTAATCCACACCATCCAGCGGTTCTGTAGACCCCACCTTGATATAGGTGTTGTACTTGCACCATCCAGCAGTTTCGTGGGACCACTCGATGATGTGTTGTACATCCTCACTGTCCACTGTCTGGACGGTGGGACCCACCCGCTGGATTGATGTCAGTAAGTCTGTGGGACTGGATCATGAGGCATGTGTTTTATCTAACCGTCCATTCGTGTAGGGCCCACCTTGATGTATCCGTTGTATGCGTGAACCCCACGTTGATGTATGTATTTTATACCTACACCGTTCGTCCAGAGTGCTGGACGGTGCTGCTGTGTAGGGCCGACTGTGATGTATGGGTCTCCTCCACGCCGTCCGTTTGTTAGACGGGTGAGACCCACCTTGATGTATTGTTTCATCCAGCCATCCATCCGTTGGCTGGACTATGTGGGCTCACCGCATGAGGTCAATTTTACATCCAGACCGTTCGTCCATTTGTATGGACGTCAACAAGCAGTGGGTCTAATCTTGAGGTCTGTGTTACATCCAGACCGTCCGTCCATTTGTATAGATGTCATCAAGTCTGGGTCTGATCATGAGGTGTGCGGTATATCCTAACCGTCCGCCTGTTTTGGCAGCGAATGGGGCCCACCTTTAGGTATGAGTTATATCTGCACTGTCCAGTATTCTAGACGATAGAACCTTCTATCGATGTATGTGTTTCATTTCTACACCGTCCAAGCATGCTGGACGGTGGGGGGCCCACATGATGTTATGTTTCATCCACACTGTCCATCCGTCCATCCAGATCTTAGACGTGGGGCCCCACCTTAATGTTTATGTTTGATTAGCACCGTCCAAACGTCGTGGGGCCCTAATGTATGGGTTTCATCCTCACCATCCAGGGACGTGGGTCCCACATGATATATGTGTTTTATCTATATCGTCTAACCATTTGTAGAGATCGTTATGTGGCATTACAAAGAGAATGAAATAGATCTAAATTTCAAGTGGGACCCACCATTATGTATGTTATCCACGATGTCTAGCAATCGTGGGTCCCAACGTGATGTATGTGTTATAAATCCGCAACGATGGTGGGACTCACATGATGTATGTGTTTCACATCCACATGGTTCACTCGATGGGGCCCATCTGCTACGAGCAGGGCCCACCTACTGTATGTGCAGGGCCCATTGTGGCCATATGAGAGGCCCATTATTGCCATATGAGAGGCCCATTATTGCCGTATGTGAGGCCCATTGTGGTTATATGTGTGAGGCGCACTTGATGTACATGAAGCCCATGAGATGCGGCCCATTGCGATATGTAAGGGCCATGTAGTATGGCCTATTGTGATATACATTGGGATTTTATGTGAGGCCCTTATGTGAGGCCATGGGCCGGGGGGGGGGGGGGGGGGGGGGGGGGGAATTTTTTTTTTTTTTTTTTTTTTTTTTTTTTTTTTTTTTTTTTTTTTTATGCGCATCAATGGGACTCCCTGAGAAACAGAGTTGCCCCGCATGAGCGCGCGGTACGCTAAGGTTTTGGACAATGATGGTTAAATGTCCAAATTGTGACCTTCCCTTAGGCCTCATTAGGCCCATTCTTGATATGAGTAGGCCATCTAGGCCCATCATTGATATGAGAAGAGTACATCATCATCATATAACATGCTTAGTATAGCTCCACGATCTATGCCTATGCGCATCATATGTATGTTTGCTATGAGGAGTGATTGATCATAACACATGCCATTAGATGGATTATTATGGGACTCCCTGAGAAACAGAGTTGCCCTGCATGAGCGCGCGGTACGCTAAGGTTTGGTGCATGACTGGATGATATGACTCATGCATCTCACATTCTGGGATATGACTACTGTACGCCCTAGCGATATCAGGGCCGTACCCTCCGTAAGCATATCGTGGATGGCTAGATGGGATAGTGAAAATCTATTTCTACACGAGGTGTTATAGATGTCCCTAGGTGAAAGTCCCTAAACCTCTGTGGATAGGAGACGCTCCAACGTCTAGATCGAGTGGATACATGAGCACCCGAGTGCCGAATACTACTAGGCCGCGTCTTCTATTGTGTTGTGGTCGGTTGGAAGGGGGTGTGGCCTTAATCGCCTATCAGACCCCAGTAATTACCAGATTTTACGTATATGATAATGCTTAATGGAGTATTTTAATTGTATTTTTTTTACAGGATGAAGTCAGGAGCGTTAATTGAAAATTGATTTTAAAGGCATGGATTTCATGATCCAAAGTCTCCAGAGCACGGGATGGACTCTAGAGAAACAATAATGAATATTTTACAAGCCTGAGATCAGAGGAAATCAAGCCAAAAGGGCCCGAAAAGGGTCCAGAATGCAAGATCACATGGTTCCCGCTATCCAATCAGTTCGAAACTTCATACATGGGATGAGGGCCGTAAATTAACCGTACATATTAAATTTCAGCCATTGATAATCTCAGGAAGTGGTCTAACGGCCAGATCAGCCCCTTAATTCATTAAGTGGGGTCCGCTGGATATCTGGATATACATCAATTTTGATCCTGACGGTTTAAAGAAGATGAGCAATAGGATGGACGGATTGGATTTCTCGAAATCATTACAGTGGAACTATATCTATAGCGTGTGTACATAGTGCACATGTGCACTATCGGAGCACCGAATGCACCTAAGTCGGTCAGCAGCGCTGACCCGACTTTCCTTTTCAAAAATGGAAAATTCCGTTTCCAGCGCGCGTAACGGACGGAAGTCCGTTTTTACGGACCGCTGTGGGCCCCACCGATAGCACGTACGGTTGATCCAAGCCGTCCATCGTGTAGAGGGCTTTGACAACTACAAAACCATGTTTTCATATTGTGCCCATGCGTGCACACGTGCGTGATACAGAGGCCACAAATAGGCCGTCTTGTGACATTCAAAACTGATTTTGTTCTGATTTCTTCTCTGGGCTGCGTCCACGCAAATTCAAAACCATCCATATTTGAACGAAATCTCGTCCTCTATCCAATGGACGGGGTGGATTTCTCCGAAAATGCTTATGTGGGGCCCACCGAGCATCACAGCGCCGGACGTACGAAGGCTTACGCACGTCCGCGAAGAGCTGACTTCCGGGCGGTTGTGGCCCACCATCTTCGATCATATGGAAGATCTGATCCGTCCATCGTGTAGAGGGCGTCGAGAGCTTCAAAACCATGTTGATATTCCTCGCCCATGCGTACACACGTGTGCGGTGCAGAGGCCAAAAGTAGACTGCCCCGGGACGTTCAAAACTGATCTTTTTGTATTTTCTTCTCTGGGCCGCACTAATGGACCTTCAAAACCACCTATTCTTGACTGAAATTTCGTCCTGAATCCAATGGACGGGGTAGATTTTCCAGAAAATGCCTCTGTGGGGCCCACCAATCACGGCTGCGAAAAATTGCACTTCGAGTCCTTCTACGACTCTGCCACCGACCCCAGCCATCTAGCAACTATAAAAGGGGAGTTTTGGACGTAGGAAAGGCATTCGGAACCAGGGGATTCCAGATCTGAAGCAAGGGAGAGAAGAAAGAGAAGAAAGAGAAGAAAGAAGAGAGAAAGAGATTGTTTGGTTTGACGTTTCTTTTATGAATTTTATTTAATATTTTTATGGATTTTATGGGTCACTAATCTCTCAGCTAGATGAAGCCCCTAATTTGATTAGTTCTTGTATTGGTTGATTTACTTTGAATTTCAATTAATTTGTTTCTTTCTTTAAGTGGGCTTTATGGGTTTAAATTCTATACTTCTCCATCTATGAACTTGATTAAAGTATATATATTGATGTTTTTTGGATGCTTATTATAGGTACTTGTGTCTGATCAAGAACAAGTTTCCTATAGAGGAAGAAACATGGTGCTTTAATGAATGTACATTCCATGTACCCGACCAAGGATATGGGATATGTCATTCATGGCATTGCTTAAAGGACTTAGTAGAACCTTCTATCGATGTATGTGTTTCATTTCTACACCGTCCAAGCATGCTGGACGGTGGGGGGCCCACATGATGTTATGTTTCATCCACACTGTCCATCCGTCCATCCAGATCTTAGACGTGGGGCCCCACCTTAATGTTTATGTTTGATTAGCACCGTCCAAACGTCGTGGGGCCCTAATGTATGGGTTTCATCCTCACCATCCAGGGACGTGGGTCCCACATGATATATGTGTTTTATCTATATCGTCTAACCATTTGTAGAGATCGTTATGTGGCATTACAAAGAGAATGAAATAGATCTAAATTTCAAGTGGGACCCACCATTATGTATGTTATCCACGATGTCTAGCAATCGTGGGTCCCAACGTGATGTATGTGTTATAAATCCGCAGCGATGGTGGGACTCACATGATGTATGTGTTTCACATCCACATGGTTCACTCGATGGGGCCCATCTGCTACGAGCAGGGCCCACCTACTGTATGTGCAGGGCCCATTGTGGCCATATGAGAGGCCCATTATTGCCATATGAGAGGCCCATTATTGCACGTAATGGTGAGGCCCATTCTTGTAAAGGTTATATCGTGTGAGGCGCAACGTTGATCGTACGATGAAGCCCCATGAGATGCGGCCCATTGCGATATGTAAGCGGCCATGTAGTATGGCTATTGTGATATACAAACTTGGGATTTTATTGTGCCAGGCCCTTATGTGAGGCCCAAGGGTCTTGCTCAACGATTATTGTTGGCCATTCTTCTTGGCGAGCAAATTAAACATCTGGTTGAATGAATCCACTTGATGGACAATGGAGTGGATTAAATGTCCAAATTTGTGGACCTTCCCTTAGGCACTCATTAGGCTCCATTCTTGATATGACGTTCAGGCCTTAGGCCCCATCATTGATGATGAGAAGATGATACATCCATCGAGTCATTATAACCATGCTTAGTATCTCCAGCGTCCACGATCGTATGCCAAATATCGGCGTCAATCATTATGTATGTTTCTTTATGAGCGAATGGACTTAGATCACTATTACACATTGTCCAATCATGACGGGGGATTTCAAACTTATGGGGCCACCTCACGCTGAGAAATGTCGAGTTTGCCGCAGACCCGCTGACTAAAAGGGGTTTTGGACGGGAAAGATTCGATGGTTAGAATGTCACAGGAAAAAAAGAAAAATTGATGACCTTCCCTTAGTTGCCTCATTAGGCCCATTCTTGATATATATTTGTAGGCCATCTAGGCCCATCATTGATATGAGAAGAAGTACATTCATCATTCATATAACATGTTATTAGCTTCGAATTCATTAATTGTTCTTCTTTAATGGCTTATGGTTAATGTTTCTTTCATGAGGAGTGATTGATATAAACATGCCATGTAGATGGATTATTATGGGACTTTCCGAAAGAGCAGTTGCCTATGAGCGAGAACGGTGCTTAAGAGTTTCGGTCGCATGGAATGGATGATATGTACTCATGGCATTCTTAAGCATTAGCAGTTTGATGCCGATTAGGACACAGTTGGCTTCTATAAGGGCGATATCAGGGATCAGACAAACAAGGTTAAGATAATTCGTGGATTGAAGCCTAGATGGGATCTGATAAATTTCTATTTCTTAATAACGAGGTGTTATAGATGTCCCTAGGTGAAAGTCCCTAAACCTCTGTGGATAGGAGACGCTCCAACGTCTAGATCGAGTGGATACATGAGCACCCGAGTGCCGAATACTACTAGGCCGCGTCTTCTATTGTGTTGTGGTCGGTTGGAAGGGGGTGTGGCCTTAATCGCCCAAGGGTAGGGGGCATAGCAAGGCTAAGTTTGACCAACTCATAAATGGGTCTGCTATCAACGTGCTGGGTAGATATTAGCTGATTACTGGCCATGCGGATAATGAGGTCTTTTCAATTTGCATAGTCGCGCGTCCAGTGGGCGGCGATCTGGTGTAGAGTGTACTAGACCCCGGTGATGATCCTAGAGATATATAGTACTGATATGTGAACTTACTGAATAGGAGTTGCGTAATCAACATTTTCATTCATTCATTCACTATTCACTCGGGCTAGTGGTGCGCAACTAATTGTTGTGTACCTTCACAATGGTCAGGATTTTGGTTAGGGCGTGCTACTAACTTGAAATTAAGAGTTTATCACATTGAGTCTGGCTATTCAAATTTAGGAATGAGATTATTTTGGATAGAAGTCCCCTGTGATGGACCCCATAGCCTGTGATAATACGTACTATCATCCCGACTTCACACTCCAGCTTGGTCATTTCATTCGCACTGCATATTGCATTACATCCGCAGCATATGACATTTTGGGTTGCTATGTTTCTGTATTTATATGGTCTAGATGAGGTTGATGGTATTCATGGACTTGTCAGGATTCTCATATTGCATTGCATCCTTAGTATATGATATTTGGCTAGTCTCCACATAACATAACTGATCTATATTGCTTCCTTAGTATATGATATTGGCTTATTATATTTTTGCATCGCATAACCTAGATAAGGCCGATGGTATTTATGGACTTACTAGTATGTTTCTGCATTGCTCTGATATTGCATACTTAACACTTATCTTGCACACACACTTACACCACCCTCTAAGCTTTTTATAAACTTATGCACGATAGATGCATGCAGGTGGCGTTAGGTCGCAACAGCGTTGAGCTTGGAGTGTGTAGCTGTCTTCTGGAGCTTCGATTTTCGATATACGTATTTTTCTTTCAGCATTGTAATCAACTGTTTATATTAGTGGATATGTGATGATGATGTCGCCTTTGTGATTTGAGCAAACTCGTGGTTATGCTTCTTACGAAATAAATATACGTTGGAAAATCCTCTTGGATCGGAATCTAGCTTATGGACGCTGGGAGTTGAGAATGAGGTACTACGGAGGTTGTCGACACTAGATTCGGCGATCGAAAATTTTATAAGCCTGCTTTCCGAGTTCAAGGTATGACATGTTCAAATTTAAGACATCGAGTTAAATTATTATTACCCTGCTCACATCCATATAGTTGTAGACCCGATTAACACTAGGTGACCATCGGTATGAGTTAGGGTGTTCCCCATTTATCGGCACGTCCGATCATCGAATAGTTATATCCAAACATAGATATCCTAGTGGGCACTTATCTCATGGCTTATATTGACCCATACACCTCTAGGTGGGTCACAATGGTTGAAAACAACCCCCCTTAGGATTAATAAAATGAACAAAGGGCCAATGAGCCATTTGCACCCATTCTTGTATTATAAATACCCTTTTATTTCACACCCCCTCTCTCCATATGATTTTGTGTGCCATAATTTGGGAAGATGGAGAGAAATAAGGGAAATAAGAAGACAGATAGTGAGAGAGGGATCGATCTGAAGACATTTATCCTTATGCCCTTTAATCGATAATCCAGTCACAACCGGATCCTTCATCGAAGTCTCTTTGGCAACGATTGGAGGTAAGTTCTAATACCTTATATTTTTCACTACTCGGGTGTTACCATGAAGACCTAATCCAATATAAATGCAAATATATCTTACTCGAATATTCACATTTATTTTATCCAAAATCTAACTATTGGGAATACTATTCATCCATGGATCAAGCTATTCATCTGTTGATTTTCAAGTGGATCATCATAACATCAAAGAAAACTATTTTTATTGATACGTGGAACTAACAAAACCCACCATCCATGGAAGATAACTATTTGAAAATATCATGGACTTTCCTATTATGTTGACTTCGACAAGTTATGTGGACCTCACTATGATGTATATGTTATATCCACACCGTCCTTCCATTTTGCATGATCATTTTATGGCATGAGCCAAAAAATGAGGAAGATCCAAAGCTTACATGGACCGCACCAGAAAGTAGTATAGATAATAACGTCGACCATTGAAACCTTCTCAGGGCCCAATGTAATGTATTTTTGCCCATCAAATCTGTTCGTAAGACTACATAAACTTGGATAAAGGGAAAACACAAATATCAGCTGGATCCAAAACTTTTATGGCTCCCAAGAAGTTTTCAATGATAGGTGTTCAATCTCCATTGCTTTATGTGGTGTGGTCCATGTGAGCTTTTGATATGCTTGATTTTGGGGCTCATGCCCTAAATTGATCTTCAAAAATTGATGGCTGGTCTGGATATAATTCATATGTCATGGTAGGACCCATGGAACTTACTGGCATCAATGTAGTCATTAGTTGGATCCGCGTGATGCATGGGCGGACGGCCAACTATATTTCAAATTTCAAATGGATTTCAAAAGCTTCTGCTGTGAATTCCATGTCTCAAATGGATTCTTTATGACCATTCATGGCGCATTTTCCAAAGCCTATAAGCCTATCAATGGTTGAAGAAAACGAGCATGGGTGGGATTTAAATATTGGTATTTTCAATTCCATCCTGGTTAATCCCATGTAATTTCACGTGCAAAACACTCTCTTAATGTATTTGATGGTATTTAAAATTTTTGGAGATGGATTAGTCGAGGAATGATGACTTTGATAATCCTTGAGTGCTCGTGATTAAATATAATAGTTGGGAGAGTCTGGAAGAGTCATGATTCATTGATCAGAAGTGACTTCGGTCTGAAGGAACAGCCTCTTCCAAATAAGGATCTGACGTGATATCGCTGTGCATTGGCTTTTAACCACGCTCCCAAATTCAAATGATCCTTCTAAGTTATCTATTCCTTGTAAGAATGTGGTCCACTTGATGAGTGAACTGGCCTTCCAGGTGGAGCAACGTATGGACGGCGTGGATCCCTTACCCATGTGGTAAGCCGGCACACGAGGTGGCTTACACGAGTGCGGGATTCGGCACATGTATGAAATGTATAATGCACCATTTTGCAGGAATATGGATTCTCGTACTCTACCAGTTATCCCCTCCAGCGTCCAGTCCAGGCCATTATACGGCACACGGTTGACATTATGTCGCACAATTCACTCCACGCGGTGAATGGCCCGGATCTGAAACATGCACGCCAAATAGCACGTGCACCGTGAAGCCCTTCGTCCAGGCGAGCTGAGTGATACAGCATTCCGCTGCAAACGACGTCAGGTAGCGGCCATATGATCGTGCGGATGATACGGTAGTGGCGAACGACTCAGGAAGAACTATGAATCCTGATCAGGAGTAACGTACCATTTGTTGACATGCAATCGAGGGATTCCGTACATGTGATGCTAGTTTCCAACGATCCAAATCGTTGATACGGTGGATATATTGAAAAAAAACAAAAAATGTCACATACTGAAAAATTTCAACTCTCTAGTAACTTAAGCTCTTTCCCTTCTAGCGCGGGATGTTTCCTCAACCGTCTATTCGGGTACCATCTTCTGTAAGGTTGCCGTCTTCAAATACCGAAGATTTTCAAAATAATACCATCGGTTGTCTATGGAATCAGATCAATGAATTGGGTCACCGTAAGTGGGCCCCACGTGCACGGACGAATCACGCGCGTCAGGAAACGGGTACATTGGCCGACGAGCAACACCCGATTATTCCTGCCTGCTGAATTAGGGTTTCCTCACTCACGCTCGCGAGTATATAAGACATACGGTCCGGCAAAGACAGTGCGGTGCAGTGCGGGCTGCCCTCCCAAAACTCCCTCTCTCTTTTCCTTGCACTCTCCTATATTTCCTTCCCATTTTACCCCTACCTCATCTTCTTCGGATCTCCGATCCCTTACCCTTCCCTTTGTCCTCTTCCATCTCTCACTCCATTAAAAACCCCAAAAAATTCAAAAATCCAAAAACAAAAATTTCTAAATTGCCCTACACATATCCCAAAGAGTTAGGTTTGGAGTCTCTTCTTTGGCTTCTGTTCGTGTTCTTGTTTCAATAAAAAGAGGAGAGGGAAAAAAAAAGAAGAAAACCGTTAAAAAACGCAAAAAAAGGGTTGAGAAAATTAGGTTTTCTGAGATGGCTCAGGTTCAAATTCCGCCGCAGGCTCCTCTTTCGGGTCCGAATGGCGCCGCGGCGGCAAGCAATGGTGCCAACCAGTTCGTGTCAACGTCCCTGTACGTTGGAGACCTCGACCCGAACGTCACGGATTCGCAGCTCTATGATCTATTCAGCCAGCTCGGCCAGGTCGTCTCGGTTCGCGTCTGCAGGGACCTCAGCACTCGCCGCTCCCTCGGCTACGCCTATGTTAATTACAGCAACACGCAAGACGGTTAGTCTGTTTTCTCCCAGCTTTTGTTTGCTGTTTTTTGTGGATGTTGGTTTCTTGCACTTGCGGTTATGTTTATGCCCTCTCTGATATGGTTGTTGTTGGTGGATAATAAGCTATAGCTTTAAATTTTGTTTTCTTTGCTGTGACTAAGGAACCCAGCATATGTTACTGTATTTTGGACTCACGTGCTGAGATGATCCGTGATTGGAACTGTTCAAGGTCTGGATTCTATGCTAACAGTTGATTCAGACCATCACTGTGTAGATGAATATTGAATGTTCAGCTTCAAAAACTGAATGTCATATCCTCATCATCATTAGAGTTATGATTGTTGGAAGAAGAACATGGACGCTTCAGATCATTCGATGGACATGCTGTGGGTTCCATGTGGTGACACATGCGGGTAATCACTAGTTGTAATGTAGGCAAAATGAAATCGTTACTTTCATTATGGACATCATGTATTTTCTGCCCCTTTTTTTTACATTTTGAAAAAAAAGGTAGCAGAGCTATGTAGGGGAAATGGGTTTGTAGGCTCATTGTGGTCATCACGCATTTTCTGCATTTTTGAGTTCGTTTTACTTGTTGAGAGATGGTAGCAAGGCGACAGGTGAAATGAACATCATGTGGGCTGCCTTTTTGAGTTCGTTTTACTTGTTGAGAGATGGTAGCAAGGTGACAGGTGAAATGAACATCATGTGGGCTTGCAGGTTCATTGTGGACATGATGAATTTTCTGTCTTTTGTTGTGAGTTTGTTTTACTAGCTCATAAATGGTAACAAGGCTACATATGCAAAATGACTCATTAGTGTATTATAGACACCATGTATAGTTTGCTTTTTGTTGTGAGTTTGTTTCACTTATTGATAAAAAGGTGCATATGCAAAATGAACTCGTAGGTTTATTATGGTCGTCATTTATTTTCTGCTTTTTGTTGTTAGTTCGTGACATCATGCTTTTTGTTGTTAGTTCGTTACGTCATGTATTTTCTATCTATATTGGTTTTACTTGTTGAGTAATGGTGAAGGCTACATGATGTAGGTCCAAGGTCCAATGTGTGCTTATTGCTTAATTTTGGGCTATTTGCTATTAGTTTTGGGGGGTCGAATTTCATTTACTATTTTTGAAAGATTAAAGGTGCCGATTTTGAAGATATAGTTGCTGGTGCGTGCAACCTGATCGTCGAGTTGATGAAATCTTGACACTTGAATCCCAATGAAAATGAGCATGTATAAATTTATAACAAATATTTGTGTAGTGAGGGAGAAAAATTATATTGATATTCAAACATCTTGTATAATACTTTAGAAAACTCATAACTCAAAAAATTTGGAATGCCTACCTCCTACTCCTTCATCCTTTATAAACCCTAAAGACAATCCCTATGAGTCGTTAATGAAAATCCCCCAACTATTAGATTAATTTCAAATTAATCTTAGTTGGTTTCAAAGTAATCTAATCTTTTTAAGATGGCAACGAGCCTAGTAATAGTAAAAGCAAAGGTAGGAAATAATCCTCAAAATCTTTAATCACATTGTTAAATCAGCCCCCATATTTTCCACAGATAGTAAATTGTAGTTCCTGATATCTTTTCCTTAAATATATCAACAATCAGTCTACAATTAGTACATGCTTGGCCTTATGGTGACCCATGGACTTACGTCGTTCCTTTCGGTTGGAAGGACGCTTCGTACAAGCAGTAACGATCCAAATATAATCTACTCAGCTTGTTGTCTCTGATCCATGTGCATTCAGAGTAAGGCCTGCCCATTCTTTCATTTCACCAAGTATTGCTTATATTGGCCCCATCAAGTGTTAGCAGTTTTCATGTGCAATCTTTGTTCATCATCTTCATTTTTCTTCGGGAATTGTTTATCCATATTGACAATGACTTTATCTTCCACGTTTCACCTTGTTATGTTGCTTGAACAAATCTGCAACGTTGAAAGTCTTCGAGATATTTGGGAACTTGGTTTCATAGGCATTTTCACTTAACTTCCTCTTGACTTAGCATGGACCAATCTTCTTAAGACTTAAGCTTGTTATAAGTTTCCCTTGAATATCTTTCTTTGTTGAGTTAACTAAAACCAAATTGCTTTTATATATCTTCTCATGGTGATGTTCATTTGCAGCTTCTTGGTACTTGGTTCTGCTCTCGTTGACATCATTCTTTCGCTTCTTTTTCTTTTTTTGCTTTCTTCTTTTGAACTTTATGTTGGACCATTCAAATGGTAGGAGTTTGGCTTTTTTGGTTAGACTTATTTGGTAATGCTCTAGATTCAAACCTGATGCTTCATTCAATTGGTGCTGAATCTTCCTCAGAAGAGGAAGTCCACCTAGCAATTCTTTGGGCACTAAGTCTTGATATTTACAAAGGATCTTTTGTATGGGAGGTGGAACATTGGATTGTTTTGCTTCTTTAGCAACCAAGACGTAAATGATGTTGGTTACCTTTCTTCTCCAAACTTTTCCGCATTGAGTGATTTCTATCCCTCTTTATCAACATTGGGCGTCAATAGATGTTTCATTGGGAATGTAAAAAATGATGTTGGTTACCTTTCCATCTCTAAACTTTTCTGCATGGAGCCATATCTCTCTCTTTATCAGATCTAGGCGTCAATAGATGTTTCATTGGGAATGTTAAAAAAAGATGTTTCATTGGGTAAAATGTGATTTTTATTGAAGCTTGCAAAAATTATTAAAATGCCAAAAGGCAAAAAAAAAAAACAAAAAAAGCAAACAAAAAAGCAGAGAAAAAAGAGAAAAAGAAATGAAAACCTAGTCTAACTACACAACCCGAAGTAGGGCAAAGCCCAACTATACAACCTGAAACAAAACACCCTAACATTGATGGGGGACCACTACACGACATCTTGCTGTTTTGGTCATTTTAGAATATTCTCAATGAAATTGGTGCAACGAATAGTCTCGACTAAAAAATGTGGTGAAGACACTTTTGTGTTGTGAAAAAATAAAAATAAAAAATGGTGCAGGTTATTTTATAATAAGGATATGGAGTAGACCATTATAGTAACAGGTCATCGAAATTTCTTGTCTAGTTAATGTGTTTTTCTTTTTTTTTTTTTTTTTTTTTTTTTCCATATCTCTTTAGGAGATGCGTAATTTGTTAAGTTGAAGTTGGCTGTATTAAAGGGACTTGCACCTAATTTGGTTAGTTGAAGTTGCAGGATTAAGTGGGGACTTTCTATGGTATATATAAGGGGGGAACAAATTTTATTTGGTCAGATGGGAGGTTCTATTCTAAATGGAAGAGTTTATTGGTATTGAAAAGTGAAAGACTTTATTGAGCCATTATTTGTAGAATTGGTTGGTAGAGGATCAAGGGGTTTTCAGGGAGGGTTATAAAGGGAAAATATGGTTGTTTGGAAGGAGGATGGTTACCTAAGGGTATTTTGGTGTTTTAGGGCTAAGTAAATGAACCTGAACCTATTGTTATGTGGGGTGGGGCATGTTCAACAAATTTGAAACATGGCATCCTCCCAACATCTTTTGATCATATAAAGAGAGATTGCGATGCAACCACAATGACACCATGAATTGAAGTTAACATTTCAAAAAAAGAACAAAAACCTAGAAACTAAATTGCATAAATTTGAAGACACGAAATTAGGGCTCCAAGATTCTTCAGTAGGTCACAAGATTGATAACATGCAAGATGAAGAACTTTGTACCCACAAGACATGCTTGAGGGGACGTAGCAAGAAATGCTAAACCAACAAATGCTTGAAAACTTGAATAATTTGTCAATCCATGCTCTAATTCATATGCACAGTTATATATTTATAATCTTGTAAATAAATAATCGTTTAATGCTCAAGGCAGATGGAACATTTCTATGGCTCTCACAAAACCTTCACCTAAGCTATCTCTAAAGAATTTTTAAGGTAGTGATTATTATTATTATATATATATATATATTTTGTTTTTAATGATGACAGGGTGTCGTTGCCCCTTTAAGGAGAGACTATTCCCTGTGGATGCACACAATCACTTGCTAACCACATGCATTGGGTATACGGGAAGGGGAACCAAACTCGTGTCAGTGGGGAGCAAACTCATGACCGAAGCTGTTTGCTCAAACTCTTACGGGTTTTAAGGTAGCAATTAATGGATTCCAAATTAAAAAAAAGAAGACTGTACAACAACTACCCTTTCTAAACCGTATGGTTGTACAAGGATTCCATTTTCGTCTAGAACTCTTTCTAATAGCAACTGTATGGACTTGCATGCATGTGTTTTGATGTAGTTTGTTGCCCAGGCTCTAAAATAAAACAACAACCAACTGTTAAAGTATATACTAAACGGCAAGGTAAGCATGCTTGATGGTTGGATCGACATGATTTTGGGGGCGTCCTATTTTCATTATGTGCTGACCATGTTCGACTGGTTGGATGCCATTCGTACACCATGTTGGCCCCCATATTCCAACTAGTTGCATTTACAACTAGCCATAGGTGAGACCTTCCCATATTTAATAATGTTGAAGACAAATTGACTAGTGTCTATGATGATCCAGGGTTCAATACTTAGTCCTTTCAAAAAAATTTCCTCGTTCACCATCCATGTGATGCTTAGCATCACACAAAGATATGGCTATATCTTGCTTTATGAGTGTGTATCGTAAAATAATGCAACCACGTTGTGTATGGAGCCGAAGTCTCTACTTGATTGGACCTCTGTGCCTCACATTCTAAGCATTTACTTTGGGTCATCTAATTGGATTTGTGGCCAACTGGTTCAATTGGGTGACTTTTTGGTGCTTAGTCTTCAATAGGTCGCTTAATATAGCCTATCTAGGACCCACCTTGATGAATGCATGGTGTGGCGGCAATCTTCCCTTATTTTGAGAGACTAATCAGCAAGCGTTGAGGTGGATACTTCTTGTAGATCTCATCTTTCTATGGCATCTCCTATTTCTCATCTGTGCCTTCTGTGATATGGCCCACTTTGTTTAGACCATTTGTGATGCATGGCAACTAACCGCTTGCTCTAAAAGCTTAAATTAATAGTACGTGGCGAATCAATCCCTTTATCTCATATAGCCCAGGCCCTACTTCCCATGGGTTAGGTCCTCGGCTGAACCCCCCATGTGGGCCCCACATCACATGGGTTCCACTTCACATGAGCCACCCGCCTCACATAGGCCACCCCATTCGAGCACGACGTGAAAAAGGTGAGGAGTCTCTAATACGAGACCTCCCGCTTTGATACAACTTTAATGCTGGACAACTAACCACTTGCTTTAAAGCTTGAATTGATAGAGCGTGACGAATCAATCCCTTTATCTCATAGCCCATGCCCCGCATCCCAAGGTATAGGTCCTTGGCCGAAACCCACTCATAGGCCTCACATCACATGGGTTCCGCCTTACACAAGCCCATCCACTTCACACGGGTAGGCCCCGCCTCACACAGGCTGCCCACCCCGAGTGCGCCCTTGCATCCCACAGGCTACCCCACTTGAGCCTTGTGTGAAAATGCCCCTGCATTAATTTGGCTCAAAGATTCATTTGGTTCACTTCTAGGCTACACTAGTGCACAAAAAAATGGATGTGCAAAATGATGTTTTTCTGCCCCTCTATTTATTATTATTATTATTATTTTTGCATTGGGGCCATCTTTTGGAGTCAATGGGTTTGATTTCTTTGTCAAATTATGTGGACGGTGTAGATCATGTACTTGAATGTTGATCTCATACAGACGTGACTTATTGGCACGTGTTTTGGTGTGCAAATGAGTAGGCCTATACATGTGTTTGGCTAGCTAAAGGGGTTGAGTCCTCTGGTACTCCTACCCCAGCTAACTTGGTCATGCTCTTGCCTAGTTTGAGTTCGAGTCTGGATCCTTTTGGGTTTGGGTCTCATTCTCCAAGACCTTGACCTGGATTTGATCGGGTTTGGGTACTTGTATGGTACACATTGGGTATTTGGATTTTAAGCTACAAAGCATTTACATGGTTGTGCCCACCCACACAAATAACCTAGTCCCAGTTGTTTTGGTTCAAGTTTCATTCTTGAAGACCTAAAGTTGCATCCGATCAGGTTTAGGTACTCGTTGGGTCTTTAGACCTAGGGTTTGAGCCACATAAGAGCATTTGCATGGTCTTACCCACCTAACGTATGGATTAGGCACACAATTTGGTCCAAGTGTTGCTTGTTTTGTGTCCTTTCGGATCTAAGTCTCATTCTTGAGTACTTGGATCTTGATTTGGTCAGTTTGGGTACCCATTGGGTCGTTGGATCTAGGTTTTGAGCAAAAATAAGAAGATTTATATGGTCAGACCCATGTGTGGATTGGATTGCACACGCATGTGCCATATTGACCCATGCATGTTATGTAAGTGGGCTCTCTTACATGCATGCAGTGTTCGAAATATCGGTATCGCGTTACGTATCGCATCCTTGGGATACAAATATGTATCGGTTATCGCATGGGATATATCGTTTGTATTGTGTAATTTATTGCACTTTTTGGGAAACATTGGGAAAATGGTTGAATATTCCAATGGAACTTCAGGGATTGTTAAAAAGACCTTAATACACACTTTTAAATCATAAAATCTAAAAAAAAGAAGTGCACATTATATGTTTCCTTTGTATGGGGTCCTAAAGCGATGCGTTGTCTAACTGAACTAATGCAAATATATTCAAATTGAATGCATAACATTTAGAATGTATGTGATCATTTCATCAAACACTCCTAAATACTTTGAAATTAGTCTCAATTGACAACTGGTTGAAGGGAAATTTGATTTTTAATAAATTTTAATTAAAAAATTATTTTTATTTTCCTAAAATTGACAAGGACTTAACAAATCAGTAGACCAGCCCTTGTACATGCTTGATTTCGTGTTTGGAATGCAACATTGCAAGCAAATTGGGGAAAATTTGAAATTTCCCAAAGCTTCCCCAAATCATCCCACCTACACTCAAATTTTAAAATAAGAGTGTATGTGATGATCATTTCATCAAATACTCCTAAGTATTTTGAAATTAGTCTCAATTGATAGCTGATTGAAAGAAAATTTTGAAAAAAACATGGAGAACATGAAGAACCAATGGATATCGAAATCAAAGCTCGAACTCCATGATTTTTCATGCAAAACATGAAGAACCAATGGATTTATAACCATTTGACATCGACTTATCATAATTTCAACAAAAAAAAGGGATCAAAAATTGAAAATGCTCACTGGATCGAACATGTGGGATATATCGGCACTACTCGTGTGTTTCGTATTGCACAGGTGGGATACAAGATATACGTGGCATATATCGACCGATATCGTCGATATTTAAAACATTCCATGCATGTGGCTTGGGAAACTGTGTTACTTTGCTAGAATCAGTGTTCGAAATATCGCTATTGCGCAATGTATCGCACTCTTGGGATACAGATACGTATCGGTTATCGCACGGGGTATATCATTTGTATCGCATAATTTATCGCACTTTTTGGGAAACATGGGGAAACATTGGGAAAATGGTTGAATTTTTCAATGAAACTTCAGAGATTATTAAAAAAGATCTTAATACATATTTTTCAATCATAAAGTCTCAAAAAAGAAGTGCACATAATAGGTTTCCTTTGTATATGGTCCTAAGCTATGCATTGTTCGATTGAGCTAATACAACTATATTCAAGATCCACCCCCCGTCCATCCATTTTTCCATATTATTTCAAGACATTATGCAAAAAATAAAGAAGATCCAATAATTAGGTAGACCATACCATAGGAAACAATGGTGATTGAACATTAGTGGGCCACAAAAGTTTTGCACTTAAATACGCTCTTATAGTATTAAATAAACTCTGTTGGGCCCATCGTGAATGTACATGGTTTATGCACGTTGTCCATCCATTTTTCTAGCTCATTCTAAGGGTTAAGCACAAAATTGAAACATATCCAAAGCTCAAATGGACCACACAAAATAGTAGGAATAATGATTTCCATCGTTGAAACCTTCCTAGGGCCTACAATGATGTTTATTTTTCATCGAACCTATTCATAAGATCACAAAGACATGGATGAAGGAAAAGAACAAATATCAGCTTGATCCCAAACTTCTTTGGCCTCAAGGATTTGTTAATGGTAAATGTTCATTTTGCACTGTTTTCTATGGTGTGGTCCACTTGAGCTTTGGATATGCTTCATTTTTAGGCTAAAACCATAAAATTATCTGGTAAAATGGACGGATGGAGTGGATAAAATACATGAATTATAATGGGCCCCACAAAGTTTACATGAATTATAATGGCCCCACGAATATTTCAAGTGTTAACGTTCAATCCTCACGTTTTCAGCGCACTTGAGTATCAGATCCTGCTCATTTTTGACCCCATCTCCTAAAATGATCTCACAAAACAAATCAACGGAGTGGATTCCTGGCAAACATCATAGTGGGCCCCACCTTAGGTTCCAATAGCAGGAACTTCCTTGGAAAGGCTTTAATAGGAAATCCGTGTCCGGCACTGACACTACTCAAGCTCGAGCTGTACAAACATTTCAATGTTACATGGCCCCACAATAATGTATTTATTATATCTATATTGTTCGTGCATTTGGAGAAATCATTTTAAATCATGAAATAAAAAATGAGTCATATCCAAAGCTTAAGTGGACCACACCACAAATAACAATGGGGATTGATTGTCATCGTTAAAACATTCGTAGGGCCCACCATAACGTTTATTTTCCATCCAATCTGTTAATTTGGTCACACAGACCTGGATGAAGAGGAAAAATAAATATCATATTGAACCAAAACTTCTGTGACCCCCAAAAGGGTTTTAATGGTAGACGTTCAATCTCCCACTGCTGTTTGCAGTGTGGTCCACTTGAAATTTGGATGTCTTATTTTTTAGCTCAAGCCTTACGAAGAGCTCGCCAAATGGAAGAATGGTCTAGATATAAAACATAGCTCATGGTGGGACCCATAGAACTTTGTGACGTCAACACACCAACTCAGTCGTGTGGTACGGTACCCCTTTCCTTAAAAAGGGCTCGATCACTCTTTAAAAAAAAAAAAAAAAAAAAAAAAGAGGCAGAGGAAGGTCGAAACCCTAAAATTTCTTCCGGAACCCTAAAATTTCTCTCATATCTCAAGTATCGGCTAGGATTTCGATAGATTTCTCTTCAAAATCGGAGATTTTATCTGCGGTAACCTACTTCGATTCGAATGGCCCACCAAACGGAAGCTTCCGATCATGGCGATCTCTTCTAAAAGTATCGAAATCCGTCATCTGGTTTTTTTTTTTTCCCCATTTTTTCGGATAATGATGCTATCCTGAACGATATTTGGCCTATTTTTTTTTTTTTTTTTTACTTTTTGGTATCTTTCGAAGGATATCATATTGCTGGACTACGATACCGATAATATCGGCCGATAGTATCGATATTTCGAACACTGGCTAGAATAACCAATATATACATATTTGATGTATAATAGAGAACTTCCAACCTTTTTAGTGCATGTGACATCTGACCCTTCCAATAGGTTAGCCCCACCATGAGGATCACCTAGTACAAAAGTCAGCCTTAACGACTCATCGACAATGTTTTAAATAGCTTATGCTATGTAGCATGTAGCTCAACCTTAACACTAGGTTACTTGTGAAAATAGCTTAAGTCGAATGTAGTGTGCACTACATGCTAATTTTCCCATGCTGCACGCTACATAAGCCCATGCTACATGCTACATGGCTTACACTACATGTTATTTTTAATGTTTTCAGTTTTCAGTGATTTGTTATCTTTTTCTATTTTCAATAAAATTTAGTTAATCATTTCAGGGACTTGAGTAAAATAATAGAACTAACAATATTAAACTAGTCACGTTGCTCTTTCTTTATCTTGATTATCTGTCCTATTTTTCTTATTATTTTAGATTGTGTTTAGTTCTACCAAATATCATGAAATTTCATCAGTCTAATTTGGTGCAAAATGTCATGAAATTTCATGATATTTGGTGCAACAAATTGCAACCTTAATTAAAAATCTAGTAGCATGTAGTTTATGCTACATGTTTATGCGTCATGCTTCAGAGGAGTGAAAGCTACACCACACTATTCCCTATTTAAAACATTACTCATCTGGTAGGTCGCACCATAGAAAACAATATCCAGTAGTCATTGATGGTAGCAAAATACAGGTGTGGTCGACTAGGTAAGTAGATATGGCTGTTTTTTGCACAAGGTGATCCCCATGGTGGGAGCAACCAACCGGACAGGTTGGACATAGCACACTTATGAAAGGTTGGAAGTTATCCACTAGGTGGACCATAAGTAGAGTCCAACTGGTTGGACTTGGGACCTCTATATAATATCACTATTAAAACTAACTAGACCCAACCCCATCTGATTTTGATTGGGTCCAAGTTGATGGTTCCCACCCAAACCTGAATACATACATACATATATATATATATATATAATATTATAATATTACTATTAAAACTAATTGCACCAAGATGACTGGATTTTAACTGGCTCCAAGTTGGTGGGCCCAACCCAAACCCAACTAGACCTTTACCTGACCTGATTTCTCAACAGGTCCAAAACAGTGGACCAAGCCATTAAAATTGGTCAGGTCCATAGGGATAACTAGGGCTGAAAGTTGGACTGGTTGGGTCGGGTTGTGCTCAACCTTAGCCCAATCCAAGGTTCTTATAACCCAACCCAACCTCGGGTTGGGAATTCTCAACCCAAGCCCAACCCAGACATGCTCGGTTGGGTTGGTCGGGTTGGCTCATGCCCTCAAACGATCTCTCCAAATGGATGGACGGTGTGGATAGAACACATACATCATGGTGGGGCCCACAGAAGTTGGTGACGTCATTTCGTAGGAGTAAGTTTTAATAAAACGTTCTCTCTGGAAGCGGAATCGATCTGGATGTGGATTTCCTACAAAGGTGATTGACCATAAACGGGCCACAAAAGTTTTTGATCAAGCTGATATTTGTTTTCTTCCCTTCATCCAGGCTTATGTGAACTTGCCAACAGATTGGATGATGAACGAGGAAAATAAGCCTCACGGTTGGCCCTAGGAAACTTTCAACGGTAGTGTGTTCAATCCCTATTGCTTTCTGTGTTGTGGTCCACTTGAGCTTTGAATGTGCCTCATTTTTGGGGTCATGCTCTAGAATGATTTGTAGAAATTGATGGACGGGCTGGATCTAAAACACAAATTATTGTGGGGCCAGAGAAGTTCCACACGTTTAAGGTCGTGTTGTGTAGCATGCAATCTATTTGGGAGAGAGAAATCTGGCATATCTTGTTAGCTTGAGTCATCGGAAATGACGTGGACCAATGAGACGTGATGACACTGGAATTTCCTGTGCCTTCAACACAGACGATCTGCACTCAATTATAATTTACAAGTTACTTAGCTATCGATTTGGTTCGGGTTGGGTTGGGCAACTTGAGACGTCAAGCTAAACCCGACAGAAATTTTATTGGGTTGGTGTTTGTATAGCCTGAGACCGAATCCCAAACATCCTGCCGGAGCCCAACCCAATGTCAGGTCGGTCAGGTTGAACCCTCCCGACTTTCAGCCCTCGGGATAAGTGTGGGTCCAGGTACCCTATGACAGCCCTATAGAAGATGAAAAAGTTCCTCAATTGTTATGTGCCATTTTAATTAATTTATTGAAAGATAATCCTAGATTAATGCTTGATATGAATGTTAATTTGCTATTGATTATTGCGGATATTAGATAGTCAAAATAGAAAAGAAGAAAAATAGATAGTTCCTACTACAACATTAGCTTGTGATTGTATAATATCTGATGTAATTCGAAGCAGTTAATGATAAGGAAAATCTACTTTGGTTAAGGAATGGTTTCCATTTCAAGTCTTAATTTGATCAATTATTAAAGTGAAGTTTATAAAAAGTGAAATGCAGGAAGGTCTTACATCATTCTATATGACTCATAAAGCAATAAACGGAAGATAATACTGGGAAGATGCATATCCATAATGTATCTTTGTTCTACATATTGATATTGTTGGATTTGTATCCATGTGTAGAACCATCATATTGATATAACATAGAACTGTGTTGTGAGTCCAGCACTTGTATGATGTGATATATCCTACTTGTATGGAAGTGTACGATCCAGTTCTTTTGTGGTTGTGTTTGCCATAATTTCGAGATGAATTTAATGACTTTCTGTCCCTAACTAGTGTGGTTAATGATGATGGCAGCGGCAAGGGCACTGGAAATGCTGAATTTCACCCCTCTCAACGGCAAGCCTATCCGTATAATGTATTCTCACCGAGACCCTAGTATTCGTAAAAGCGGGGCCGCTAATATATTTATTAAGGTATTTTTTTTTTTTTTGGGTCCATTTCTAGAGGTTACATTCAGATTTGAGGGTTCCATCTGGGTTCAAACTCTGATGGGATGTGTGCAATGTTTCATTTATTCCTTTCTTATCTGAAACTTCCAACGCACTTATTTTCACAGAATTTGGACAAGGCAATAGATAACAAAGCGCTTCATGATACATTTTCTGTATTTGGTAACATCCTCTCATGCAAGATCGCTACAGATCCATCTGGTCAGTCAAAGGGCTATGGGTTTGTTCAATTTGAGCAAGAGGAGGCAGCCCAAAATGCCATAGACAAGCTGAATGGCATGCTTCTTAATGATAAACAAGTTTATGTTGGACCTTTCCTTCGTAAGCAGGAACGAGATATCGCTGCAACCAAGACAAAATTTAATAATGTCTTTGTCAAAAATCTCTCTGAATATACAACGGAGGAAGATCTGAAGAAAGTTTTTGGCGAGTATGGAACACTTACTAGTGTTGTAGTAATGAGGGAAGGAGATGGCAAGTCGAAGTGTTTTGGATTTGTCAACTTTGAGAATGCGGATGATGCTGCTCAATCAGTTGAAGCTCTTAATGGAAAGAAATTCGATGATAAGGAGTGGTATGTTGGAAAAGCACAGAAGAAGTCTGAAAGAGAGATGGAGTTGAAAGGGCGGTTTGATCAGAGTATGAAGGAGGTGGCAGACAAATTCCAAGGTGTGAACTTGTACTTGAAGAACTTGGATGACAGCATTGGTGACGATAAACTTAGAGAATTGTTCTCTGAGTTTGGTACAATTACATCATGCAAGGTGAGTAGTAAGGTCTCCTGAATAGCATATAGCATTTGGTTGTCAGCTTACTGTCCTCTTTGTTGGAGGCTTCTCAATGTTTTTTTTTTTTTTTTTTTTTTTTCCATCTTTGTGAAAATTTGAACAGGTTATGCGGGATCCTAATGGCGTAAGTAGAGGATCAGGATTTGTTGCATTCTCGACTCCTGAAGAAGCATCTCGAGCTGTAAGTTGATGTTCTCTTCTTGAGTCCTTTTGAAGATTTTATCATTGACCAATGTATTTATTTATTACTATTGTTATTTTGTCTTCTAGCTCGCGGAGATGAATGGTAAAATCGTTGTTAGCAAACCTCTCTATGTTGCACTTGCGCAGCGTAAAGAGGACAGAAGAGCAAGGCTACAGGTAACTTCTTTCTGATTGTTTGGTTCATTGAGAATGATGCAGATATACTTGTCATTTTTATGCCAATATATTGAGAAAGATCACCTGCCTGAGTCAATTTTATTCATAATTCTGTTGCTTTCTTTGCAAAAGTTGTGAACTCAAATTGTGTTCAGTTAAACATTCTTTGACTGTAGCTTCTACTGTTTCCCTCTGCTAGATTTTTTATGGAACAGTCACCATATTTGGCTGTATCCCTTATTTCAAAGGATTGACAGGCTCCTTTTTATGCTACCTTCTGGAAAAATATATTTCCTTTTTTTTTTTTTTTTTTTTTCACTTCTTTAGTTTATGCAAAAGAGTTGACAATGGTAAAATTGTATTATTTTCTGTTTTTCTGTTGCATGCATGTTTTGTTTCCTGGATCCAGTGAAGGTCCAATCTCTGCTGCTATAATTAGTATTGAGTATGGCTGTCAATCAGCTTGGCTGGGTGTTGGGCTTTTGGGCCTTGCCCTCTGTGTTGGGCCTGGGCTGGAATATTAGGGTGGGGCCTAAGCCTAAAGTTTAAGCCCATTTATTAATCAGGCTAGGATCAGGCTGTGGCTACGAGCTCGTCGGCTTGTCCCAGGTCGGTATGTTTAGGCTTTTAAGGGCACTTGCTAATATATCATGCACTGTGGGGGCACACTTAATGAAAAGCCTGTATATTGCACAAATGCGGGTGTGGTAGGGCTCAGGCTTGTGCTGGGGCTATGCATAACTGTCATGGGCTGGTCTCCTTCCTAGATTTACTTTTCTGGCTAGGCTTTTGGATAGGCATCGGCCTGGCCCAGGCTCAGCCCGTTGATGGCCCCAGTATCTATGAAGAGCCTCTATCTTGTACAATGGTGGGTGTGGTCAGGCTCAGGCTTGGTCTAGGGCTGTTCATGATTGTCATGGGCTGGGCTCAAGATTTACTTTGCTGGCCATGCTTTTGGATAGGCATCAGCCTGTTGACGGCCCAAGTATCAGGATGCTAATCCTGTGCATGGGGAATCATTATACATTTTAATGGATTCTTGTATTTCTTTATTTTTTGTTATAATCTTTGTCATAGACGTCTTTCCATCTTCATAATTTCTTGGATTGGCACTTGGTTGATCTATTTCATCATCATACATTGTTTACATGCAACTTCCAAAGCATAGTATGGAAATTTGTCCAATACAACTTGATATCGTTGAAGTTGCATTGTGGAAGTTTCCTTCCAATCTGTTCTGAGTCGGACCTACTGCATGTCAAAATGTCCTGACCAGGCTTGGCTTGTCCAGTTTCAGGATGAGTCACACCAAATATGGATGTTAGAATGAATCACAAACTATTCTCCTGAGCAAAAAAAAGTTATAGAACTTATCACAAGTGAGTCGCCTGAGCAAAAAAATTGTAGAACGTAAAATTTCAGGGCCGATTACATTATTGACCCTGTACAACTTATAAACCCTAGCCTTTTCATTATCCTATTTTGTGTTCTTGTTCTATCCCTCTGTTGGCGCGGTATAACTTATCGCTCATCTCTCTCATCCTTATTAGTTATTTATTTCCCCCCAACCACCACCACACACGCACATACACACACACCAGCTGCTCTGCTACCATTTCGTGTTTTGATTTCTGGGCCTCACTATTTGGTTTCCTTTTCTTTTCGTTTTATACTTTAAACCAAATGGATAGACCGTGAATGTTGGGGGTTCCTCTGATCCTCCAGATTGGGCCATATTTTAATAAAATTGCATTTTACTGGTCCATGTTTGGCCTTTTTTTCTGATTTTTATTATTTTTCAATCTTTTCTGATTATATTAAGTTTTCTGATTTGTAATTGTTTTTATTGATTATATGTATTGGGTGAGCAACTTGTTTGAATTCTGATGATTCATATCAGTCTGGCAAGTTGTATTGATTCCTGAACCACTCTGAAACCGATGTTTATTACAATGTCTCAAAGTCTAGTCATTCTGTCCTCCGTGTGTGAATATTCAATATTGAATGTTTTGCTCTTGGACAGCAGAAATGACTTAAATCTTATTGCTTCTTTTCAAGTTCTCATCTAGATAAACAAAAAGGCTGCGTGAAAAAAAATTGAGATGCAAGGATAGGGGATGAAGTTGCAAAAGGCAGAATCTTAAAGAGCCATACTTTAAAGAGGGCAATTTCATAATTGCTCTCATTATAACTAATTTGGCTAATTGTGAGAGCAATTTCATAATTGCTCTCATTATGAACAATTTGGCTAATTATAATTAGCATATTTCACTGAGCTTTATGTAATCCAGATCATCCATCCTATGGGTTGGCCATAAATGACAATCTAGTATCCCCAACCATTATGTCATAGGTTATCCAAAGTTTAAAGTCTTGAGCTTGGCCTAAAAGTTGGTTAGTCTGTTCCCAAATTCTGCTAATCAAGTCGTTGACATTATTGGTTAAATTGCGTCTCATAAAGAGCAAAAGGAAAAAAAATCTAAAGAAAATGTGAACATTTCGATTTCATTATTTGTTTTTATTTATTTATTTATATATATTGATACAAGCTGAAAGCTCTAAGAGGGCAAAAGGGGAAGGCCGGCATGGGTGGAGGTAGTAAGGAAAGACTTCATGGCCTATGGTTTGATTGAAGTTATGTCCCTCGATAGATTGGAATAGTGGAACAAGATTCATGTAGCTGATCCCAATTTCATGATATTTTGCACCAAGTTAAGACTGATTAATATTGAAATTTAATGAGATTTCATGAGATTTGGTGCAACCAAACACAACCTAAAGGAATAGGAAAGGGCAATGAGTATAAAGGTAAATAAATTTTGACATGGCCCATTTAAGAATTTAGTCAGAATTTTGGACCCAGATCCAACCCATTAAAATTCAGATCTGATTCGCGTTGGGTCCAAGTAAAAAAATAACAAACCCATTTAATGGGTTGGGTTTGGTTCAACTATAAAAATTACAATTGGATTTTCAAAATAATAATAATGTTCTAGACCATAGTTTGCAAACTAGATGTGTTGAGCAGGGACTCATATGAGTCAAACCTGGCTTGTCCACCATGCTGGTCACTGGGTTAGTGGAACTAGGAAAGTTGTTGTTTGAGTCAACATGTGACTTGGTTGGCTCCGCAAATTGAAATAGGTCGGGGAGTTGAATAGTGGCGGAAAAAAGTAACTAAAAAAATTGTTATTCATTCGTAGTTACCAAAAAATAGAAATCATTCAAATTGTAAGTTGCCAAAAAAAAAAAAAAACCATTTGTCCGTCCCTTAGATTTTCTAAAAAGTTTTTATTGGAAAAATGAAGGATAAGGAGAAGAAAGAGGTAACATTCTTGTCCTTTTGTTCTCTATTTTTGTAATTTTTCTTCATCATTTTTTTTTCTAAAGAGGTGGTATGGGCATGCATCCACTAAAATATTATTTACCTTTGTCGATTCATGACAGTGTGCACTAATTGGATGGTTTGGATCAACGAAACATGGTATTCTATGGGACTATTTATAGCTGAGCCTACCTGAAATATAGTTTGTATTAGTGTTTCAAATAGCGCCCGTAGCGTAGCGGTAGCGCACGCTACGTAGCGTCCCAAATAGCGTAAATCGTCGTAGTGTACGCTACAGCTACGTAGCGCGTAGTGTCCGTAGCGTAAGCTACCATGTATTTTTTCACTATTTTAGTTTTTTTTAATTATTTTTTTTTCACGTTTTCTTTGTTTCTAATGTTGAGGAATGTGACACTTGTATTGTACTTGATACTTTTAACCTATGAGATTTTTATTTCTTTTCATAATTGTGACTTGTGGTTTCAATTAGACATTATTAATTAAAGTGGTTTGCTTAGGAAGTTGTTGATGTGATAATTATTTGATTTGGCTTATGTATGTGGATTGGCTTTTGATAAATGATAACTAATAACTTTTTTGAACATGCTTATAATTGACAAAATGAATCATCTTTTAGGCATTTATATATTTTTTCCCCCTTTTTTTCACTATTTATTATATTTGTCCTATTTTTAAATTCAAAAATAGAAATATCATGTAGCTTACGCTACACGCTATAGAGGGCTGAGCGCTACGCGTCACGCTACCGCTATTTAAAACACTGGTTTGTATATATTTTCATATTTTTTAATTTATTCATAATAAAAATAATAAAAAAATATTTTTTGACCAACTTTATTCCAGCCTGGTGACTGACCGAGTCTGAGCTTTGAGTCCTGGTCAACGAACTATGTTCCAGACCATTCAATTGGTGGTGGCTATCAGTTTTGATGGTAATGAATAAAATGGCCAGTAGTGAAAAACTCCAAATTCAATTAGTAATCATATAGTTAGGATTGTCCAATTTGTATTGTTTTTTCTTTTTCTTTTTTGTATATTTTCCACCTGCATTGGGCCCACAATTTGCTGTCGTGATTACTACTGGTAGTGGATGGGTGACTGTGTTTTAAAAGGTGGTGAGCCATTGTTGTAGTCTAGCTAAAAAAACCTGTGCTTTACGTACTTATTCTTGGGTCTGGGTTTGGGCGATTTTAGCATGAACCAAGTTGGAACCATTTTAAAAAAAAAGTGTTCATGCTAGGTTGTTGGGTTGTCTTTAAGAGGGTCTAGACCTGACCCATTTAGTAATTTTGGGTAGATTTGGACCCATATCCACTGCATGGGTAAAAATTTTGGACCGAGACCCACTAATTGTTCACTCATTCCAATGATCCGTTGGGTTGACCCAACCCATTTGCACCCCCAAATCTAATATTCCAAACTATTACATCACTGGTTATCAAAAGTTCGGGCTTGTATTGAACATTGGTTACATCTTATGCTTGAGATGAATACCTTTTAAGTACTAGTAGTTGCTGAGACACACTAATTGTCCGGTCATTCCAATGATCTGTTGGGTTGACCCAACCCATTTGCACCCCCAAATCTAATATTCCAAACTGTTACATCACTGGTTATCAAAAGTTCAAAAAATTGGGCTTGACTTGAACATTGGTTACATCTTATGCTTGAGATGAATACCTTTTAAGTAGTTGCTGAGATTTAAAAGGCTATCAGTTTTCATACTTTTTGACAAGCAATAACAATTTGTTAGTTAAAAAAAAGGTTAAGTACTAGTGTACTACTTATTAAGGTAATGAATAGTAGTCTGACATATGAAGAATGTCATACGACTACTTAGCCAAGCATTTTGCCAAGGATCGAGGGCTCCTTAGGGTCCAGGCTAAAAGAAATATAAAAGGTGAGATTGACTCCTGGCTTAGTTTACACTATGTCTAAAACATTGTTTCCAAGGAATTGCCCTGATCCAAAAACCAAACAATAGCATTGATGCAACCAGACGGTGCAATCCTCGATTCAGATTTGAGATCACAGTATGATTGCCATAGTGTCACAGGATCATCAAGGTATCTCACCAAGAAGAAATCTCACCTTGGATTAGGACACTTTAGTCATGATCCATTCCCTTAGGATTTTTAAATGCCGCTTCCCGAGGTGCCATCTTAAATTATTTCATTGATTCTACAAACTTCTAAGTATAACCAAATCTACTTAGACATTGGCTTGTAGTGGTAGGTAGTGTGTGGAGCATTGGTATAGTTATGTGTATTGATTATTGGGGATACAGAATGTATTGGTATTGCTGATACTCAGAAAAATATCAGAGTCTGAGGGAAACTTTGGGGACACGTCAGGAAAAGGGTGGATGTTTTTAGTGAAATTTCAGGAGATGTTAAAAGACTCATGTTTACATATGTAGGAATCAAAATATTGTAAAATAATTGTATATATTATGTTTCGATTTTACAGAGGACTAACCATGCGTTGTTGGAAAAATCACTATAAAATAAATATACAAAATTTGTATCCAATCAATTGATTGGCCAACAAATTAATATATGAAATTTCCAGATTAATTAATATTGAATAACACATTTTCCAACATAAAAAAAAAAACTAGGATTTTCTCAATTTCTCACAATTTTCAGTTTAAATATTATTTTTCACCAAAAATTCATGTCAATTCATGAAAATCATGCATAGACATGGATTTCTGTTGCAATCCATGTTAACTTCTGAAGAAAAAAAATAAAATTTCTATGGATTTTTTTATTTTTTATTATCACCTTTTAGTTTTGGCCCGTCCTTGTTTTGAGTCGAGACTTTTTCCCAAATCCGAACTTCTATATAATAAAAACCAATTGTGATTGAAATCACCTAAGGAACCAAGTTCCAAGCGAAAAAATCCTTAAAAATGGAGATTTTTTGGGGTTTTTGAAAAATTTCCTTACTTCAGTTAATTTTCACCTATTTATAGATGTTTCCCTAGTATTGTGGATATTATCGATGGTATCGCCTATACTACGCAACTTTTATAAGGGATTCTCCCCATAATCCAAACTTCTATTTAATAAAAACAAATGGTGATTGAAATCACCTAATGAACAAAATTCCAAAAGAAAAAAATCCTTAAAAATGGAGATTTTTTGGGGTTTTTGAAAATTGGACAATTATGATGAGTTCATCAATACCAACTAGCTAAAAGTCATGTTTTTTGGAAACGGGCCTGCAGGAGTTGGGGTATTGTTAGAGATAGTAATGGGGTAGTTGTTTGGTCCAGTTGAGTAACAACTCAAGTTTTGCAGAGGCAGCCTTGTTACAGGTGGTGAAAATTGTTGTTAAGTCTTTTTCCAGTTTTTGATGGAGGGAGATCAGTAATGTGATCTCTTGGGCACAGTTGGATGTTTGCCTGTGGAGGGGGCTGACATGGTTGAAGAGTCATGGGATCTGTTCGCTGGAAAGCCTGTAACCTTCTCTGCTATTTCCAGGTGTGCAAATGAGCAGGTGGATGGTCTGGCTAAGAGTGGTGCAATGATGACAGATTTGCTGGTATTGGTGAGCAGTTAAGCTGCAGTTAGTGTACTGGGCTGCTGGTTGTGTTTCTATCTGTGTTTTTTTGGTGTAGTTTTTCCATTTTGCCTTGGGATGTTGTCATTTTGGTCTTTTTGGTGGCCGTTGTTGCTTGATTTTTTCTCTCTTTCTTTTACAATCATTAACAATAAAAAAGAGAGATCAGTGGTCACCATGGTTAGTAGGTGGAACATTCTGTAGAGACGGATCATTTAGATAGGAATTTCTTGAAAAAGGAAGGATTTGGGAGAGTCGGAGAATGATATTAACTCACTATTTGATTACTTATATTCCTTTTTGCTCACACCCATAGAAATTCTAATAAATTTAGTTGAAGTTTCCTAACTTGACATTATTTATACTAAAAATATACTTCTTCTTCCTTCCTTTCTGTCTCTGAATTTGTTGTGTTTTTCCTTAACTGAATTTTGACTAAATCAAACACAGACGTTCCCAATACCATTTTTTGCCATATGGCATTTTAAAACTATGGGCGCAACAATCGAAACACCTTTGAAGGGTATTTTTGATCAAACATGGCAAAAAAAAATTCTTCTCACCCCAAGGGATGGCTTGTGGTTCTAAGGGCTGATCTGGTGAAGGGTGATTTGGATTGCCAGTCTAAGGGTTGGGATGAGGGGTTGATTTGGTTTAGAAATGTAGTTGGAAGGTTTCCTTTTTATTTATTTATTTTTGGTTGGGGGTTATATGGTTGTGATTTGTTGATGGATGGAGCTGAATTTCAGATTTGAGAATGTGAATCTAACCTAAGGATTATACTACCATTCTGATTTGGTGGCGTAAAGGAGCTGGGTTTTTGTATATCGTTGGGTCTAGAGGTTCTTATTTCGTATGGTTGAGATTTGGGTTTAGATCTATATTGAGGTGAGATAGATGGGCCGATTTATTTACAGTGAGTTAACTACATCGGTTCAGAGGAAAGTGGTACCCTTGTCAACTTAAATTATACCATACCCAGAACGATTAACTCCTTACTGCAGGTTCGGAATTTGGGGTTTCAAGGTGAAAGGAAAATGTCCTTTGGCATGTCTCCCTTGAATGTGTGGAGTGGTCTTCACGGAGAGAACGCAATGATAAAACATTTTACGAAAGATTTGCCTCCATGGAAGATATGTCCCGAAGGTTGAGGAGGGGATCAATGTATGGGCTTTGGAAAGTTTTTTTTTTTTTTTTCGAGGAGCTGGGACATCTATTTTTAATTTTGTAGTTTGGGACTGGGACTTGGAATGATTTCTCATTATCCTTTTTTCTTGGCCTTTTTGCTTTTTCTTCTTTCGCCTTAACCTTGATAAATTTGATTGTTACCGCCCAAACACAAAAAAAAGGATCGGGATATGGGTGGCCGCTAGGGCTTATTTTGGAAAGGAGGGTGGAGCCTAAATTACTATGACGATTATGGTTAAAGGTAGAAGAAAGGAAGAAAATGTTGATGCCCAAGAGTAGAACTTTCTTCGGTTCCAAAAATGATGCACTAGATGGTTTAGTCTTTGATCTTCATGTGAGAGAGATAGGTAGAGTCACATTAACATTGCCATAGCATTGCACCAACGGCCTTCAAGGCATCTTATGAAAATGCAACCCCACTGGATTTAGTAAGATGCATCCCTTCTTAACACTCATGAAATAACAAAGTTTTCATTTATTCTCAAATTCAACATAGGCTAAGAGAATCACATGCCACATATCTTGTTCTACATTGGCATTGCTTAAGTGACACACATGGCTACTGTCAGTGTTATCCGGTTGCAAAACACATTGAGATTGATTGCATTTTATTCATGATACACATCAATTGTAAATCACAATGTGTTTGACGCATGGTGTTTTGTATTCATTGCGATAAGGCCGTAAAGGCTAATACGTATAGGTAATGGTCGTGACCCTTATGCGATGTTTTAAATATTGTTATCTCATCATGTATCCCACCCTTGGGATACAGATACATATCGGTTGTTGCATGGGATATATTGGTTGTATCCACAGTGTGCCGTAAAGGCCGTTACGGGGCCATAAAGGCCGTTACGTAAAGGTAACGGTGGCAACCGTTACACGTTACGGGGTTGTAACGGCCGTAACCTATTAACAACACGTTACATCCCCTATAAAGGCCATAATAGCTCCATAATGGTCTATTACAGGATATATATAGGTTTTTCATACTTTTTAATCAACATTATGGGGCAGATATATGTTTTTCAGGGTTTTTTTTTCCAGTAAATAAAAAATAAAAAAGAGAGACCGTAATGGCCGTTGCAGGGCCGTAACAGCCGTTATGCCCCGTATCGTAAAGGTAATGGTGGTGGTTGTTACAACCACCGTTACCGTTACGGAGCACTTGTATTACATAATGTATCGTTGTTGTTGGGAAACATGGGAACAATGGGAAATTGGTCGAAATTTTCAATGAAACTCCAGGGATTGTTGTAAAAGACATCAATAAACACTTAGAAATTAGAACATTACAAAAAAAAGTGCACATAATAGGGGTTTCCTATGTATAGAGTCTTAATACATGCGCTTTCCAATTGAACTAATGCAAGTATATTCAAAGTCTATTAATATAATTTATAAACGTAAGAAGACATGTATGGAAACACAAGCAATACATTCAAAAGCAAAAGAAGAATCATAGATCAGGTTATGTCTTTATTTTTGTGTTTGGATACAAAGATTGCAACTGAATTGCGAAAAATTGAGAAATTTTGATTTTTCTCAATTTTCCACTACTTCACCCATCTCCCCTAAATCTTGAAATCGAAGTTCCAAATTGATGATTTTTCATGGAAAATATAAAGAATTATAGATTTGTAACCATTTGACATTGGTTTAACACGATTTGCAACAAAAACATGGATCGAAAATCGGAAATGCTCACTGGATCGAATAGGTGGGATATATCAACACTAACTGTGCGTTTTGTATCACATAGGTGGGATACAAGATATATCATCGGATATATCGGCTGATATCGTCGATATTTAAAACAATGCCCTTATGCGATACGGAGGTGAAATGGGGTAGTTGGTTTTTTGGGACCGTATCGGCCTTTACAGGTGCCCCTAATGGCCATTATGAGCCATAGCGACCGTTACCCCCGTAAAGGTCGAAAAATGAGCACTTTTGTTTTTAATGTAAATCCATTTCTCTCTCTCTCTCTCTCTCTCTTTTTAAATCACTTTTCTCATTCCAAAAACTTTTCTAGATCATTCTACATCAGATTCTGACCACTTGTACTACAGTTTTCAGGATTAAAATAGTAGATTGAGGCGATTTATGAATAGAAGCTCCTAGTTTTCAGGATTAAAATAGCAGATTGAGGCAATTTAGGCGAATAGATGCTCCGATGGCCATTTTTTCAAAATATCGAAAAAGTGATACATATGCATTTTTTTTTTTTTTTTTTTTCCGATTTCTAATTCTAATGATTGATTGTGATGTGTAAACATTAGAGAACCACATTCATAAATTCAACAGACAACCTAATACAACGATCACCAAAGAGTGGACCGTTTCGCCACCATAAACATGTTTAAAACGAACAATGTATACATATTTGGAATATTTACATTATTCTAGATTTTCTAGATTTTTTTTTTTCTAGATTTTTTTGGACAAATTTTTTGTCAACCGTTATGGGGTTCGTAATGGTTGTTATGCCCCCATATCAGCAATTATGACTGATACCCGTATCGGTAATGACAATGACCGTTACGTCCATCGTTAACGATACCGAATATCTTGGTTTGACCCTATGTCAGCCATTAATTAGTTGGTGTCTCAAACGAAGGGCTATTCCTAGATTGCCCAACTTGAGGGAAAACTATTGAGTAAAGACAGTATTCTTTATTTGTCGTCAAGTCACTGTTGTTTATTTGTTATCTTCACACACACACACACACACACACACACACACACATATATATATATATATATATATATATTTTAAATTCTTTTCTTCAATGTTGTATGCAAGGAATTTGACTGGAACTTAGTGTTCCAGTATTCAAGATATAATTTGAGAAATTAAAAATACGCCACCAAAATACCAAGTGTTCAAAACCCTTCAAAAGAGGGCCCACACCCTAAACAATCCTCCGAAGTCTAAGGCTGAGAAAGCAATAAACAGCCCTTAACATACCTCTAATGAAAACTTGAGTTCTAGAAAATCACAACTCTCAGAAAAAATAATTCTAATAACCTTACCTTTTTTTTTGTCAGAAAATGTCTCAACAGATCCCAACTGATCCATCCATGCTCACAGCCATAGATTCTGGTAAGATGTTCCAAGTAAACTCGAACAGGAAAACTCCCATTTCTTGAAATCCATGCATCCTATTGACATTTTGTCAAAGTTGAGGTTGGGCATTTACCACTGACTACCTATGATGCTGTCATATCATCATGACCTTGGATTTGATGCACATTGTAGGAGGCATTCCAAATTGAAATTTGGTGGTTTGGTTGGACCTGCTTTTGATCACATTTGACCATTTCAACTTGTGCCTTTGGCACCCATCTGAGTTATGTTTTAGGATTGTTATGGATCACATCAACCTGTTTGAGTTTCCCTGAAACATGGATAGATGAGCTGCACCAACGGAAGCCAGGAGATCATGGGAACCTTGAATAATGCAATGGAAAATAATTGAAACCAAGGTTGTGTATCACAAGTGTGTACACAGTATGGTATGCTGCTTCCCTACCATGTGGTACACTAGTGGTGGGATCATGTTGGTAACTCCATGGCATACCTGAAGCGTATGCAATATAGTGTTATATATGGTTTGAGGTAGTACATGTCATATGACGAATATTATGAGTTTAGATCTTGCATGAATAATATTGTACCATATACATGCCATCACATAATTTTGTTCGAATGGTCTGCTATTGCATAAGACAACGTATAAATATCTAAGTTTTTAATATAAAATCCACATTAAAACTTCAGCACTAAGTGTATAAATCCATGACTTCAGATAAGTAGCAATCTGGATTGCAAATAACCATAATCTATATCACTCAATTCGGAACAGAAAATACATGGTGGTTGTCGATATCCGATTGAAACAAAGGGATTTATTTATGGTAAATCTTGAAACCTCGTTGGAAGGTGTCATTTGGGTGAATTGTATTGGCCATTGCTGACCAATATGACACATTCCCCTAGGGGAAGCCTTAAATAGGCATAGGTGGGATTATTCAAAGCTCGACAATGAAAGGCTTTGAAGATTCCTTTCAATTGGGTAGACCTTTGGAAGCATGGGGCCTTGAACACGGTGAAGCACCTTGAGCAGGCTCTTCGGAGGCATGGGGCCTTGAACGTGGTGAAGCACCTTGAGCAGGCTCTTCGCCATCAGAATCCCAAAATCTTAAAAAGAAAATCCTTCTAAACAGGACTGCCACAATGTTTGCCACCCACCATCTAGATAAACTCTTTAATAAGAATATTCAGAGATGAGAAAGAATAACTCATGTAAAGTAGTGCCATGGGACATCCCACGTAAAGATCCTCCCAAATCCAGATCCTCTCCCAACCTCTGCAGCCGAAATGCCATTTGTTTAGTCATCACCTCTTCAACCCTTCTTGATGTATCCCCAATTTTAGAAAACTCCTTCACACAAATGAACATCCTACTCCCCTCTACTCATTTTCCCAAAGTGACATAAAAAAAATTTCACGTAGGCTTCTGCTGCAACCCCAAAATTTCACCATCACATAGGTAGCAAGGACAAAATTTTTTGTTTGTTTGTTTTTGTTTTTTGGTTCTCTAATTTTACCCCCAAAAGACCCTTCACTTTTAGCTTTTTGCACCTTGCATTTAATGAGATGGAATTTATGTGCACGCGCGCGCACACAAAGAAGGAGAGAGAGAGAGAGAGAGAGCTTTGGCCAGCTTTTTTTTTTTTCCAGCTCTATTGGCATGTGTCATTTGTTGCATTGCAATATGCTCTAGCTGTTACTTATATACTTTTTAATCTTATAATTAATTTATGTAGGCACAATTTTCACAAATGCGACCAGTTGCAATGGCACCTTCTGTTGCACATCGTGTTCCTATGCATCCCCCCGGTGCTCCTGGCATTGGACAACAAATATTTTATGGTCAGGGCCCCCCAACACTCATTCCTCCGCAGGTAAATTCCTCTACTATTAATGATATATTGTTCTATGACATTTTTTTTTTTTTTTTTTGTGGAAGGGCTTCTTAGTTCCTACATCGAGCATTTATTAACGTGGGAATTTTAAAAAAACAAAATTTAGTGCCTTTTTTTTTTTCCTTTTCTATTTTGGTATCCCATTTGGTCTAAATATGGGTAGTAGATCTAGAAATTAATCAAATGATGAAGTTCAATGTCTTGGAATGGATGGATCAGAGTGGTCAATCTTAAGAAAAAGTATCATAGTGGTTCGGCGAGTTGTGTTTAGATACATTTCAGCCAACTTCAGTTGGGCTCGATGAAAAAGACTACTTTTTGAGTATAATCAAATGCTGGTGTACCCTACTGATTGGAGAAGCTAAGCTTCCAAACAGCCACAGGATTAGCCTGCCAATAATGCCGAAGCTGAAAAATGAGCTAATTCATGCTTTAAAAAAAAAGAAAATCAATCTAATGCCTCTAAGCATTTCCTTCCTATCCATTATAAAGTCTGCCATTGAGACATTGGTACATTCCTCAAAAGTGGGGCCAGCTCAATGTTTATCTTATCTTTAGTGGAAATTACCTTATTTAAAGAAAATAAGGCAACTCAAGATTGCGAGGGAATCTTTGGGCATTGCTTTTAGATAAGCTTCAACTAATTCGCTTTAGTTGGGCCCATAGTTAGCAGAACTCCATAATTTATGACTCATATAATTGACAAAATGTTTAAAACTACTATTTCAGAAGATAGGCAAAAAAGAATAAAAGAGAACTTGTTTTTTTAGTCAAAAAGAACTAAATTTGAATTTATTTATTTATTTATTTATTTTTTTCAATTTCCAATATGCTGTTTTTTTTTTTTTTGGGGGGGGGTAAAGGCGGAAGCTTTTAGTAGTGATTACTCGACTTATATTAGAATACTTGGAAAGAAAGGATTTAAGAGAGACGGTGTGTGTGTGTGTGTGTGTGTGTGTGTGTGTGTGTAGGCAAATCAAGATGGAACTCCTTCGGATTGAAAGCTCTCCCTTCGTGGCATGTTGTGGTCAGATGCCACTCCTTAAGGAGTGGTGGAAATTCATTGATGTCTTACCTCAAAATGCATACGAACATACCCGCATCATTGCTGAGTTTGAGCTTTATCAAACTGATGTGTCTTTCTGCAGTCGGATGTTGAGCTTGCTAGCTCCTTGCCAGCCCTTTTTTAAGTTTCCCATGCTTCTCTCTCTCTCTCTCTCTCTCTCTCTCTCTCGGTAAGGGAGTCTTAGGCTGGGGTTGGTGAAACCCATAGGTTCAGAGTGGACGCGAGTCCTATCTTGCTTGACCGAATGGATTTCGCCTGCTCGAGTCTAATGTATCATACTCTCCTGCGGACAGGCCCCCTCTTCATAAGCCAAAGGCCTAAGACTACTACTACGAGTATAGTAAGTAGTAATAAAGACGACCCTAAGATCCTAATTTGTTTTGCTGTTCATCGGTTGGTTCATTGACTCCGCGTGCGAGGTGTAGCGTAGTCTGGTCAGCGCATCATAGCTCCTCCGAAGGGAAGCGCAATTGATGATATTAAGCAAATGATATTCATACTAAAGGGTCGTTTACAAAACCTTAGCCTCGAGGCTAAGCTGATCTTTTTGGTTCCAGGCGTTCATTCCTAATCCTTTCTGGTTGAACCACCCTCTGATCCTTCCCCGCCTTCTTCCCTCGTATCGTTCTTTCTGGTGTTGGGGTGGCAAGACCCAGCCAGATGATGTCTGCTGGTTGGTAGTGAGAGGACTCTTAGTACCCGCATACCCAAAAGGGGGCGCTTGTTAAAAAACAATCATTTGATTTTGTTTCTTGCTCTCCCTTAGCAACGGGAAAGGCGTATCTATCTGTGGACATTAGTTCCTTCACTTGAGATAGTTGAGTTCGTTTATGAAATTAGGAAAAGTCAGGTTAGCAAAGAGGGCGAGCGCATCAATCTCATCTCCGATTCGTCGATTGAAGCTGTACAGGCGATCTTGAGTTAGAGAGTCGAGTTTGAAGTGAGTCCCCATTTTCCCATTGGAGAGGTACTTAGTAGCGAAATATAATATGAGCACCATGGCCTTTTCTTTTCCTTTTGAAATCTCAGGCCAGCATTTTCTTGACAAATTTTTCTACAATGCACCTACATACCCCATCCTCTTCCACTTGAATTCCCCTCTCATCGTCATCACCAAGTGGAGCAAGGGCCTTTATATTTGGGGTAGCAGAGGGCTGTAAATAGCACTCCAATTCTATTTCTTCGCTACACCCATTCGTATTTATTCCGATCAATTCGAAATAATCTAGTGTCAACTGCTCTAATTCATAGGTTTTTTATTGCCCGGGAAGCTACCTTGACCATCTTCCGAAGTTCTAAATAATCTACTGATCAAATGCTGTAGGAGCGGACTGCTCTACATTCAGCCATGCCACAGTGACCCCCAAAGCGCTACGGACGGGACGAAATCAGGCAGCCCATTGCTGGCTCTGAATAACCAGCAAGTTCTCATACAAGGTTTTTGAACACGCTGAGAGGTGGCACTGCACAATGTAAAGCCTTCTCATACTAATTGAATGCTCTAATAATGAAATCAGAAGGGATAAGACTTAAGGGCAACATAGGGAAATCATTCCATAGGGTATTCCCTTGTCGGCCCCCGGGAAAACGTTTGCAGACGTGACCATGAATCGAACCAGGTTGAAACATTCAGCTGTCGACGGACAAACTTTGTCGGAACGTTGACCGCAAATGGCTACAGCAAGCTTTCCCCCTTCGTTTGTTGTAGGTCGCACCTCACTGCAGGCACTGAATGAATGAGTGGAGATCTTCCTTGAATTGTTTCCACATTAAACTCACTATCTCTTAGTAGGGTAAAAGCTTTACATCCGCCAGTTTTATATTCATTTGACGATTTGCTTAATTACCAACTCTGAATCTCCGATTCCAATTGGATAATCTGGCTTGCTTTCGCACCCTAGCGTCGGTAGGGACCCAGAGAGTTGCCTTCGCTTTTGGCATTCCTTCGTAGATCTCCGGATTTCACCCCTACACACGAAATTCCACTCTCCTCTGTCTCACTTAAGTGAATTGGTTTCGAGAGCATTCCGCCACTTTTTGGCTACTTTCACACTTTTTGCAAGCATTTTCGGGCGGGTTTTGTTCCTCTTCTTTTCGTTTTCTGTTCTCGTTTCTTTCCAATTATGTTGTGCTTTCGACGAGGTTTGGAGATTTTTAGATGGAAATCTGTATTATCCCGCGGATTTTTCCATTAACTGAAAGGCTAGTATTGTGATTGCCACTTTTTTTCTCTTCTTTCTTTTTTATTTAGGTTTTTTTTTTTTTTCCATGTGGGATTAAGATGAGACTATAGCGTCTTCCTCTCATCAGGAAAAAGATCATGAAAGTCTTGTTACCGTTATCTTTTTGTATATGTCGTGTATAACATCGCTTGTTTGATGGTACATTTCAAATTCATATTCTTATCGAAGAGAAGGAACGAGAAAAACCGAAATCTTCCTATAGGGGCGAGCCCTTAAAGCTGAAGGGGGCTCGTTCTTCCATTTTTAGATCTTTAGATTTGTAGAACTTCTTGGAGAAATCAGTAGAAATGAGTAAGATTCGTTAGATCATGATAGAGTCCCCGTCAGCCCTTGAAACAAAAAATTAACCAATTAGAGGATCAGTTGAAGATACATGGTGTTGAAGTATTCCCTACTAGGTTTGAGGACCTTTGTCCTTTTCCTGATGCCCGATTGCCAGAGAAATTCAAGATGCCAGATCTTTAAAAATATGATGGCACAGAAAAGAGTGTATCTCACTTTGTACGGATTATAGCAAATTATATGCCTTATGCATCGTTTTAGTAAGTAAGGAATATGGTACAACGGTTTGCCTGACGCCCTACAGGTTAGTGGAATTGTTATGTTCTAAATTCCGAAAAAAGTAGTCACTTATTCGGTACCGGTGCGGGAACTGCTATAAAAACTCTTCTTAGAGGATTCCATCCACGCACTTTATCAAACAAAGTTTGTGGCTGACTGAGTACACCTACACCCTACACGCACACTCACTATATCTGTATACGTATACGTTGATAGCCTTTCTGCCCTTCACGTTAGTAAGCCCCCCTCTCTACTACATACAGTTGTTTCAGGCCGAACAATAGCCGGTGAAAGACCAAGAAAAAAAAACAAAAAAGAATTTCAGTGAACTATTGAAGCTATCAGTGTGATTGATCAGACAAGTACCAAGGGCTTTTTGTAGCCTTATTTCATTTCTGAATTTGCTTGCGAAAAGTCCTTGCATTAGTATGAGTTCGTTGACCGCGTAAGGGCGATCCATCTTGATGACGTATGTTGTGTCCAAGAAGCCATCTATGAAGCCAAACAAGGGAAAAGAAGACGGATGATCGTCAAACTGGACATGGACAGTGCATATGACAGGCTAAATTGGAGATTCATCTTTCAAAGAATCTTTCTTTTATAATAGCCCTGCATTTCAAAGTTCGAGGAATGGGGTTTCCCAAATGTCCGATCTTTGCTGCGGCACAGGAACTGTTTTTGAATCATTTCTTTTGATGATGGAATTGATTTTCATCATCTGTTGAGTTTGCCAACTCAAGGGCAGAAACATTCTTCGGCACTTATGCATGATTGAAAGAGCCAAAATCAATGAAAAGAAGAGCAGAATTTTGCCCCCCCCCCCTAATGTCGATTCAGATTATTCCAAGGCTTTATTACTTGTTTGTCGCACAAAAAAACTTTTACTGCCGCCCATATCCCTTTTTCTTCCAAATATTTCTACGAATACACTTTTTTGATATATATAAAAGAGAGAGAGAGAGAGAGAGAGAGAGAGAGAGAGAGAGAGAGAGAGCTGAAATTTATTAGAAGCTAACAAAAGAATACAATCCAACTCTATAGCTTAAACAAGGAGTAGAGATTTGACAGAACTTATTGCCTTTACATAAGAAGCCCAACCTAAAACACTAAGCTTGACTCTATAGATGATTTTCTCCATCAAGGATCCCCTATTTTGAAAACACTGGCTATTCCAATCACCTCAAACAACAAAAAAATAGTCATAATAATTATTTTTTACAACTTTCCTAGCTTTCCCCACCCCCCCTCATCTAGGCGCATTGAAGATTATCAACAAACCTCAGCATCACCCATGCTATATGAAGTAAGGTGAAGAAACGCTCCCACACTAGCTGCACGTAAGGACAATATGAATGAACAAGTGATTAATTGGCTTCGTATCTCCTATACATGTTATATAGATGTTTGGAAGACGTAAGGGATCCCCTTTGCAAATTGTAAATAGTTAGCACTCTTTCTTTTTCCACTAACCACGCAAAGGCCACAACCCTAGGGGGAGCTTCGTAAGACCGAAGACAAAAAGGAAATTGAAAAGCAGAAGTGTAAGGCGACTTGCTAATTAGTTTGAAGAACAATCAGACCGAAGGAACAACATTCTTCAACCGGTCCAATAAATCCTCTTGCTCCTTTATCTCTTATCCATCAGATTTCTTCGGCAAGAGGGAGACCACACCACAAAGCCATTGCTAACGGAGAAACAACAATTCGTAGTGATACTCCCATCTAGAACAAGACAAGCCAAGCCACCCTACGAAATCTTCCCGAAGCTCTCTGCACCAAACATCAAAGTAGAATTGGATGTAGTATCTGACACCAAGTGAGATAACCCTCTACGAAACAAATGGTTTGTCGGCGCCATCGCTTTCCACAGACTGGCAACTCGATAGAGGAACTCTTCACTCCCCATCCTCCCAATTGAGAACCATATTTCCTTTCAAACAACTCCCTCCATACTCTCTCCTTTTCGGATCCATATTTCCACAAGCATTTTGGCATTTGAAGAGTGATATTAAGTACACCAGCATAGTAGACAAAGTAGATTTGATGAGAGTTAATTAACAAATAATGACATTTCTAGCTTGCCAGTTTCCTTTCGATTCTCTCAATAACCTTATACCACATGTTTTTTTGGTTTCCAAATGCATAAAGGCACCCCAAAGATACGAGAAGGGGAAATCCCTTTCGTTGCATGCGGACACAATAGCCAATCGTGCTAACTCCTTATCTAAGCAGATTCCCATCATTTCACTCATGAACAATAATGCTTAAACTTAACACTGCTTCAAAACAGACCACAATTTTCCTTAGGCTATCCACTGAGGTCCCATCTACATTACAAAACAGAAGGGTATCATTGGCATAATTCTAACATCTGATACTCTAAAGCCATTGATTAATCCGGTCTCCTCCCCTTTATCCATCATCTTGGTAAATGTCTACCCGACCACTACATAGAGGTATTGAGATAAAGGATCACCCTGCCTAATACCCCTAGATGCCTTAAAGAAACATTTTAGCGAGCCATTAACCAATATAAAGAAGACATCAAATTGCATACAAGATTGCACCCATCCTCTCCATTTTTGACGATAACCCAGTCTCCCAAGACTGCACACAAGATCACATCCATCCTTCTATCTATGACCATAACCTTGTCTCCCAAGCAAGTAGTCTAGAAATTCCCAGTCTACATGATTATATGCCTTTATGCCTTTTTGATGTCAAGCTTGTAAACTAGCCCTTGCTTCCCTTCCTTATGTTTGGAATCAATGCATTCATTCTCAATGAGGACACTATCTAGAATTTGTTTGCCCTCCATAAAAGCCCCCTGGCTATCGGAGATAATCTTAGGAAGCACTCGAAAATTCAAAGGAAAAACCTTGGATAATGTTTTATATGGCCCCCAATGAGACTTATGGGCCTAAAGTCTTTTAATGTTTTTGCCCTTTTATTTTTGGAATAAGAGATAAATAGCTTCGTTCGAAGAATTTTGATATGAACGCCACCACATGCCTTTTTAACTGATTCCCATTTTTTTTTTTTTTTTTTGAAAAAACATAATCGGGAATTCTTCTAGGCCTGGGGCCTTATCTCCACACATCATATCAAGTGCTTCCTTAACTTACTCTTTAGATGTCATATTTTCAAAGTATATTGCAGCTGTAATAGACAATTGATGAAAATCTAGATTATCTAGTCGCGGCCCCTTCCATTGTTCGCAGGATAATAACTTATAGAAATGAATCATCGAGTAATAAATCTCCCCATTTTCTGTTGTCTTTTCCCCCTCCGCTGCAAGCTGCTAATTCTGTTGCTTCCATTGTTGTCAAATCGCATATGTGAGTGCATGCACATATGTGAGTGTGTGTGACCGCATATGCTTATGCCCTTATGCGATCACACAATTGCATATGTTTTTTCTTTTCTTTGAAAAATTTTAAAAAAATACAAAATATAGGAAAAAAATTTGTAAAAATATTAGGAGAAACTTCCACAAGTGATTAGAAAACTTATTTTACTTATTTCAGGTTCGTTTGAGAGAAATAAAATTAACTAAACAATAAAGTACATCAACAATCTATTTAACAAAACAATCAACAAGATATTTAATGTACAAATACAAGAAAGCGTTCTAGAGCTGAAATGTTGTCCAGTTCTTTTTTTTAGAACCATTTTTTCCAACATAACAAGAAAGCCAACCATATGCGTTACTTTTGCCTCTGTCGGATCAGCAGAATCGAAGAATGCGGTTAGGTCAAGAATGTAGGCAACCAAAGACAATGGAGCAGGGTGTCCCATATTGGTTACGTATCGGCCGTAACGGCCAATACATATTGGTAACGGTGGTACCCGTCACGCGATTCGGGGCTATATCGGCTGTTCCCCTTTTTTGTACCCGTATCGGCCGATATGGGCCCGTTACGGGTAAAAGGGTCTGGGTCTAAAATTTGGACCCAAACCCATTTAGTAAATGGGCAGGTCTGGTTTTGGCTAAACCCGTCCCAAATCTGACCATTTACAGCCCTACTCACGTTCTTCTTCGTCTTCTTCTTCTTCTTCTTCTTCTTCTTCTCTCTCTCTCTCTCTCTCTCTCTCTCTCTCTCTCTCTCTCCTTTCCCTCCTTTTTCATTTCCGGCATCGAAAACGGAATGGACCGCGTGGCTGAGCTGCGGGCCCTGCTGCGGCTTCGGCCGCAGCTTCTTCTTCTTCTTCTTCTCTCTCTCTCTCTCTCTCTCTCTCTCTCTCTCCCTTTCCTCTTTTCTTTTTCGGTTTCCCTCTCTTCTTTTTCATTTCTAGCGTCGAAATCGGAATGCACTTATTATTATTATTATTATTTTGTGTTTTGCGGTGCACGCTGAACAGTGCACTTGCACTGTTTTGTTACACGGTCCGCTGTAATGTTTATTTTCCATCTAACCTGTTAATTAGGTTACACTGACGTGGATGAAGGGAAAGCACACATGTCAGCTTGATCTAAAACTTTTGTAGCCCCCAATAAAATTTTAATGGTGGACGTTTAATTATTGTTGTTTCTTATGTTGCAGTCCACCTGAGCGTTGGATCTGCCTCATTTTTGGGCTCATGCCCTAAAATTATTTGGCAAAATGGATGGACGGTGTGGATATAACACATTCATCACGGTGGGGCCCAAAAAACTTTGACACTCGTGTGCTACACTTCACAATCCGAGTCCCGCCTAATTCGGGCCCTTAAAAAATGGTACACAAGACATGTGTTAACTTAAAATTTACCAATTAAATTATGAACTATAGATACTAACTCACAATGCCAAAATCAAATTGTTTGAATAGTTATAATTGTTAATTTGTGGACGCTTATTTTTTAAAATAGGGCCTTTTGATTTTTTTGATGATTCACTAACCAATAAATGTCCACCAATTTATAAGTGGGATAATGCCAATAAATTGCATGAATTTGAGGCTGATTTGGGGCATGGATTAGTCCTCCAAGTCAGCCCCAAATTGGCAACGCCATCTACCTAAATTTAATTTCATTTTTTAAAAAAACTATTGGGAGAAACGATATCAAATTGTTTAGTATATAAATTATATATTTAGAAAATTAAATATATGAATTTTGTAGTCAAATTCAGGTTATCTGGTTCATAAATTCATCAGACAGTCCGATACAACTTCTCGCCAAAGAGTAGACCGTTACACCACCATAAACATGTTCCAATTTATAAATGAATGCATATTTGGAATGCTTAGAATATTTCGGATTTAATCCATATTTTTTCATATTTTTTTGGCCAAAAAAATAATTTTGCGCCGTTACGGGCTGTTACACCTCCGTATCGCCGTTATGCCCCTGTATCCGTATCGGTTTCGGAGCGCACCGTTATGCCAACCGATACCGATACGAGACACCTTGCAATGGAGATGACATTTGGTTGCTCCATCGTCTGATTCTCTGTCTAAACGTATAGCCACTATTCAGATCTTGTCGAACAGAGCCATCGAAGAAGAAGCTTCATGGAGAATTAAGTCCAGAGCGAGATGGATCGTTGAGGGTGACAAGAACACGAAATTCTTTCATAGCATGGCCAACTTGCATGCTCGTTCGAAGGCCATTCTCAACATTTTTGATAAGGGGAGAAGAATTGAAGACAAAAAGGAGATTGAATCGTTAGCCATTGCCCACTTCATCGACCTCCTCTCCGCTGAGAATTGGGTCAGACCTCGCTTGGATAACATCTCCTTTCGTTCTTTGGAGTTCGCCGAAGCTGAGAAACTGGAAGCTCAAATCTCTGAGGAGGTCAAAGCGGCAGTCGATGCTCTGGGTGGGGATAAGTTGCCAGGCCCAGACAGGTTCTCGATATGCTTCTTTCAGACTTTCTGGGAGCTTGTTTGAGTCGACCTCCTCTTCATTCAGGAGTTTCAAGATCGTGGGAGATTATCGAAGGGGCTTGGAGCGTTGTTTATCTCCCTCATCCCCAAGGTGGCAGGTGCTAGCTCCTTCCTCGAATTCTGACCCATCAGCCTGATAGGGGGTCCCTACAAAATTCTAGCTAAAGTCCTTACCTCTCGGCTTGCAATGGTTATCGGCAATCTCATTTCGCCTTCTTAAAATGCCTTCATAAAGGGTAGACAGATCACGGATGCTGCGATGATAGCAAATAAAGTCCTTCACTCCTGCCATAGGTCCAAATTAAAAGGCATTTTCTGCAAATTGGATGTAGCCAAGGCCTACGATCACGTTGCCTGGGACTTCCTTCTCTATATGCTAGGTTGGATGGGCTTTGGGGCTAAGTGGAGAATGTGGATCGCTGCCTGCATTGGCTCCGCTCACTTCTCCATTATCCTTAATGGATCCCCCAAAGGTTTTTTCAGAAGCTCGAGAGGCCTGCGCCAGGGTGACCCCTTTTCTCCTCTCCTTTTTCTGATTGTGGCAGCGGCGTTGTCTGCTATGCTAACCAGAGGCCAACAACAGGGGCTTCTTTGTGGAAGTAAGATGCCTGCTCTTCCCAACCCGATCACTCACATCCAATTTGTGGACGGCACTCTGATATTTTCGGAAGAGTCGGTGAAATGTATCGACAATCTCCTTATTTCCCTAAGCTGCTTTGAAGCGGTCTCCGGCCTCAGGATCAACATGTCCAAATCTAAGATAATGGGTATCAACGTTCCCTCTCCCTCCCTTTAGACCTATGCAGACACTCTTGGCTGTCAGGTCGCCACCTTCCCAACGTACTTCGTTGGCCTTCCTCTCTCTGTGGGGCGGCCGCCGAAAACCATGTGGGAAAAGATCATCAGCAAGTTTTAAAAGCTTCTCGCTACCTGGAAATGCCGCTATTTATCCATGGGTGGTCGTCTCACTCTTATCAAAGCTGCTCTGTCTAGCCTACCCCTCTATTTCATGTCTCTATTCAGGTGTCCAGGTTAGGTGCTTAAGGCCATTGATAAAATCAGAAGAGATTTTCTGTGGTTTGGTAAAGAAAATCAGAGGAAGTTTCACTTGCTGGATTGGAATGACGTGTGCAAGGTCTTCAAGGAAGGTGGGGCCAATGTGAAAAATCTGAAATCGATGAATTCCGCGTTGCTTGGGAAGTGGGTCTGGAGATTCGCTACTGAGAAGGAGGCTCTGTGGGCGATGATAGTCAAAGGTAAGTATGGCTCATCTCAAGGGGACTGGTGGCCTAAAGACGCCCCGCTTTACAACGTTTCCCATATCTAGGAAGGTGTTATCAAAGAGAAATTCTCTATCATCCAGCATACTACGTTTGAGTTGGGTGGTGGATCTTCTATTCGTCTTTGGGAAGATCGCAGGCTCGGGGATCAGCCCCTCAAATTTCAATTTCTGCAAATATATCGGCTGTCCCCTTCAAAAGACTCCCTTATTATTAACTGCTACTCTATCTCCTTTGGTTACATTGTGCGGGACATCAGAACCTTCAGAAACCTTAACGATAGCGAGGCTTCGGAGTTTGCAGCTCTCATGGAGTGCCTAATTCGTTCGGCTCCCCTCTGTAATCAGCACGATAGCCTTCTCTGGCAGTTGGAGAAGTCAGGTCATTTCTCTGTCAAATTGCTGTACGCTGCCTCTAGCCCTGCGAATCATCACGTTCAAGAAGCGTCCCCTTTCATCTGGAAGTATCCGGCCCCTCCTAAGTCTATCTGTTTCGCTTGGCTAGCTGGCCGTAACAGAATTCTCACTGTTGATAATCTCCTCAAGAGAGGAATGCAAATAGTTAACATTTGCCTTTGCTGCATGCGTCACGTAGAATCGGTCGATCACCTGCTTGTTCATTGCCCCTTCATGTCTACTATTTTGAATGACTTTTGTCAGCATTTTTCTATTTCCTGGTGTATTCCTGACTCGGCGGGAGGCTTGCTTTCTACTTGGAATGGGCAGAAAGTTGGGAAGGTCCAATCCATGATTTGGCGTTTGTCAATTATCGCTATCTGGTGGGCTGTTTGGGAGGAAAGAAACGATCGCTGTTTCAACAATGTTTCCTCCTCCGCCTTGGTGGTTGGAACGAGGGCTAAAAAGTTGGTGATCGAATGTGCTTGTAATGTTAAGGAATTAAGGGTTTTTGATTTGTCTTTCCTAGGTTGTTAGGGGTGGTCTGCCATCTCGGCAGCGTTGCCCTTTTCCCTGTTTTTGCTTTTTCTCTTTTTCTTTCTTTTCTCCTCCCGCTGTTTTCTCCTTATCTCTTTTATTGAAGTTGCTGTTGCTTTTTTTTTTTTTTTTAAAGTCCATGATTTTATTTCTAATTAGGGATGTACACAAGCCAAGCTAGCTCAAAAAGCTCGCTTGGCTTGGCTCGATCTACCTCGACTTGATTCGAACAATGACTCGAGGCAAGCCAAGCTTCATATGACCTAGCTCGTTTTGCTCGTTTTGAAAACATGCCAAGTTCGAACATATTAGAGCTTGAATTGACTTGACTCGAACTCGGCTCGGCTCGAAGCTTGAGCTCGACTCGACTCGAATATATATTATATTATATTATATTATATATATTATATTTAAAAATTAAAACTTAAAACCATATCATACCCGTCCGTCCCTTTCTTACCCTTTCCCTTTCTTACCTAACTTGCCGCGCTTGAGCTCCTCTCTGATGCAGGACAATTAACCACTTGCTCTAAAAGCTCGAATTGTTAGAGTATGGCGAATTAATCCTTTTATCTCATAGCCCAGACCCCACATCTCATGGGTTAGGACCTCGGCCAAATCCCCCTCGTGGGCCTCAAATCACATGGGTACCGCCTCACATGGGCCACCAACCTCGAGTGTGTATCCGCATCCCACAGGCTACCCCACTCGAGCCCGGTGTGAAATGCACATTAATCACCCCCGGTGAGGAGTTTTGAACACAAGATTTCACCCGTTGGCCCCAAATCACATGGGTCACCCGCCCCGAGTGCGTCCTCGCATCCCACGGGCTACCCTACTCGAGCCCGGTGTGAAAATGCCCCTGTATTAATCATCCTCAATGAGGAGTCTCAAATACGAGACCTCCCGCTTTGATACCAATTTGATGCTGGACAATTAACCACTTGCTCTAAAAGCTCGAACTGATAGAGTATGACAAATTAATCCCTTTATCTCACAGCTCAGGCTCCACATCGCATGGGTTAGGACTTTGGCCGAACTCCCTTCGTGGGCCTCAAATCACATGGGTACCGCCTCACATGGGCCGCCCACCTTGAGTGTGTCCCCGCATCCCACAGGCTACCCCACTCGAGCCCAGTGTGAAATGCGCATTAATCACCCCCGGTGAGGAGTCTCGAACACGAGACTTCCCTCGTGGGCCTCAAATCACATGGGTCACCCACCTCGAGTGTGTCCCCGCATCCCACGGGCTACTCTTCTCGAGCCCGGTGTGAAATTGCCCTTGCATTACTCTCTCTCTCTCTCTCTCTCTCTCTCTCTCTCGGCCACTCGCCCAAGCCTGACTCGGTGTCTGCCTGACTTATCTCAGCCATACGGCTTGCACTCACCCGTGCTCTCCTCTCTCTCTCTCTCTCTCTCAACACAAACAATAAGGTACCCTTTATGGCTTTACCTAATATTATATATATACACATTTTAATTGAATATTTGATTTGGGGGTTGGGTCAATTAGGTTGGGTTGCTGGGTTGAGTCAGGTGTAGGTTGGGTCAGGTTGGGAGTAGACTCGACTCGAGGTAAGCTCGCCTCGACTCGATCCCTCGAGCTCAACTCGAGCTCGACTCGAAAGGTTTGGTAAACAAGCTAAGCTCCAATTGTAAGCTCGAGGCCGAGCTCGAACTCAAGGAGAGCACGAACGAGCCAAGCCAAGCTTAACCCACCTCGACTTGACTTGACTCGATGTGCAACCCTATTTCTAATCCTCTCCATTGTATCATAGATGTAACCCATTGGTGGCTTCTCATCTTCGTCCAGCAATTGCAACACAGTCAAGGGTTCTGACGCTTTTAGGGCTTATAACACTTGTGTCAAAAAAGATTGCAAAAAGATGGTGTGTTGGACTAGTTTCCCTTCAGACTTCTTTGACCAAGGCCCATTAGTCCAATCGATCGACACTATAAAGCTGCTAAGTTCAAATTTAATGTTAAGAAGGTTGTGGCAAAATGGGTGACAACTGGATGTGGTAAGTTAGACCCAATGTATTTTCTCATATGATGGAGAAATGACATGTTTGTACATAAAGACTGTGATTCTTCTAGCTCTTACAATCACTTTTAAGTACAACCTACTGATGTCTTCTAGCATAAAATCTACACAAGTAAGAAAGCAATCTTCATAATGACGCATCTTCATAAGAAAGCAATCGACGACTATATGAGAGGTTGGACAACGTGTCCCTCTCCTAGTTCCTCAACTACACTATCTAATAGCTTAAACAAATAATAAGCCATATGTGGATGACCCGATTTGTCCACGAGCTTCAAGAACATTGTCCTAGTTGGACAATTTACTAGAAAGTTTATTAGTCTGATCGGATTTATTGGTCCATCAGTCGACTATGTGAGTATAACCATAGGTTTTCCACTATTCTTTATAGTCTACTATGAAACTTTATGTATAATCAGCCTCTGTTTCGAGGTATGTCTCTCGCACTTCATGATATGAAGGAGGCGTAAGCTAAGTCCAAATTGACCTATTGTCTCAATCGTAACTTTGAAACTTTTCAACTTAATAGTGTTGAACGCAACGCTGGCTTGGTAGAACCACTTAGTGATATATTGAATTGTTGTTTTCCCATCTTTTTGCTTGTATTGGTTTTATAATGTAGTTTGAGCCAGTCTTTTGCCCCGACCCCTTTGGTCGATCACATCATCGAGGTGTGGTTTACATCACCTATCCATGGGCCCTTGCCCACGAACTCTTTTAAAATTGTGTTCACACTATGTGAGTCTTTTTGATAGCTAGGTGTTGCGTTGGATATAAATTCCACATCAAGCACATCTCTCTATTCTCATATAAATTCCTCTCGAAGTACGACACTATCGTGTCCTTTGGTCGATCACATCATCGAGGTGTGGTTTACATCACCTATCCATGGGCCCTTGCCCACGAGCTCCTTTCAAAGTTGGTGGTCACACCATGCGAGTCTTTTTGATAGCTAGGTGTTGCTTTGGATATAAATTCCACATCAAGCACATCTCTCTATTCTCATATAAATTCCTCTCGAAGTACGACACTCTCGTGTTCTTTTGTTGATTTTTTGTCCATGTACTTCATGATTACTCTTTATATCTGGAGTAATATTGGGACATTCTCTTGCATTTGATTCCGATGTATGTGCAAGGTGTTGCTTCTGCTGTGTCATGCCACCGACACTTACAAAATCACCCAACTCACACGATGTGAGTATTTTTGGTAGCACTTTGATAGTGCTCGTATTTCCAACCCGGGTCATGCGACTTGGGTTTCAAAGAGTGGGAAGAAGAAATGATGCTTTTACACTTGTAAGTAGGAGAGAGAGAGAGAGAGAGAGAGAGAGAGAGAGAGAGAGAGAGAGAGAGTTGCCAATCTTCGTTCTTCTCTTGAGTCTTGAATTTTGCAGTTTGTAGCCTACACTTGTAGATTCTTGAATCTTGTAGCTTATAGCCATGTACATTGTAGTTTTGTTTGCTTTTTACACATGTAGAGGCAAGATATTAGACTATGATTATCTACTAAATGAATGAGAATAATAAATGAAAGTATGGGTGGAATGAGGATGTATGATTGTATGTACTAGAGAATGTAGAGACTGGAATCTTGATCTTAGAAACCTTGTATGCTCTTGACAGAAGAATTGTTGTCTTCTTAGGAGCTTGTAGACTTATAGAATGGAGAGAGAGAGAGAGAGAGAGAGAGAGAGAGAGAGAGAGAGAGAGAAGAATAGTGAAAATGGGGGGATTTGGGTCACATTTATAGGCCAAAAAAAGTCCCAACGATCAGATTTCTGACCGTTGTGGCAATATGTAATTGCATATGCTGTATGCGATCGCATAATGTGTGAAAATCGCATATGTGATTTCTTCACACATATGAGCGTATGCGATCGCAGTTGACAACAATGGTTGCCCCCATGCCCCTGAGCTAGCTATGTTATGAAAGAAACAAGTACTATTATCCCCTTCTTTGAGCCACAATACTCTTGATCTTTGCCTCTACTTAATTTCCTCCTCTTTAATACGGTTAGAGTATTTAACGGTTAAGGAAGTTCCCCTTTCTTGCTCTTCGACCGCCAATTGACCGGCTCTCTTTTCAATATTGAACTCCTTAATCTCCTTCAGTAATATGTTGAACTCTGCCTGCTGAACCCCGAGAACTTTTTTTTTTTCCAAATTTGTCCCTTTTCTTTCAACAACTTTTGGCTTAATCTAAATTTAGCAAAACCTTTGACCATGAAATAAGACCATCGATCAACAAACCAACTTCTCAAACCTGACAATCTCCATCAAGGCTAGTTCAAACTTGAAAGGTTTTGGACCCCAATCCTCATCCACCGCCTCTAATAAAATGGAAGGATGATAAAAAATAGGTATTGGCAATCCCCACTGACACACAAGCGAGAATTTTTCAACCAACTTCAGGCTTAGGGATGCGTACAAAAGTTCCGGTACACCTACATTTCCTTCATCCCCACCTCACTAACTCCCTCTATACCAACTCCATCGATGCTGATGTGATTTTTACACGTGCCCTCGCTTTTTGATACTCCATTGGAGATCTAAAGCTGTGCTCCATCTTCTGTCCTCCGCTTGGGAGAGACTCTACTTGTCGGGTCTCCAACTTCCGTACTGTGCCATGTCTCCCCTCATCGAGGCTAATTTCCCCAACATATCTCCTTTTTCACCCTCAAATCAACAGTTTCTTCCTCAATTGCAACCCTAACAGAGGCTGTCCGCTATCACGCTTCTCCTTTTTATCCATAATTGAGCTATTCCAATTTCTGCCCCATCTTTCTTGCAGTGCCAATCGCTACCGCTTCACCCAAGCACGAGCCTATAGATAAAAACACCTCTTGAAACCATAGCTTGAGAGGGACTCCCTATATAAAAAACCATACCTCCCACTTGTAGAAAGATTTTTGTCCATCTTTTAATTTGTGTTATGGGTCTGTTGGGAAAAAATACTGCCACCACCAATGCATGGTCGATATTTTCCCTTTGCTTCACAAATGTCCAGACGTCATTCAATTCAATTAGGTTGATGTCTTCCTTTGCCAGACCACATCAATCTTCTAACCATCCCTTTATTTGCATCATGATAGCGCCTTTAGAGGTCTCAGCCACCACCGATTGTTGAATGGAGTTCCATGCGTTCTCCACTGCCTCTGGTCTGATGCAGACCACTTGAGTATCTCCACAACCCTCTCCCCATATCCATTTCATCGCATCTGTTTCCTCCTTATTTGTTTCGTTCTCCTTCTCTACTCTTTTCTCCTCTTACGGCTTTTGTTGATAACACTCCCCTACTCCTGCATCCTTGAAAGGATTTTGAACCAACCCCTCTACCCTTACCCGTCCCTCCTTTCTCTTTCCTTCGAACACCCACCCACTCAGCCACACACACCACCCCACCTTCACCCTTTTGCCCTCCTTCCTCCTCTCATCTTCCCATCTTCATCTCCCCTTCCCTATTTTTCACCTTAGGGCCAAATCGAGCCCTCTAGACCTGCAACATAATGCCGCCTTCATCACCTCCTCTGAGCTGTTTTGCACAAAGGCAAACCCTTGATAGGATTTGGACTTCCACTCGTGAGGTATAATCACCTCCATTACCTTCCTTGTCTGTTCAAAAGCTCTATAGACGTTAATCGGCAACCATCCTCCGGAAAAAAGACCAACCACAAATAGAGTTGGTAGCTTTGAGAACTCCTTTGCCAAACCTATCTCCATCCCCTAATTCCGTTTTTTTGACTTCTGTGCATTCTTTCCCCCCACCTCCTCTTGATGGCACTCCCTCACCATCTTCTCCCTCCTCTCCCCTTCCCCCTGGTGTGTCTCCACTCCCCCTTCCCTCTGTTCTTGTTGCTCTGAGACTACTTGAGGATTCATCTCCTCAATTCCCCTTGCTGTTATCCCCCCTTTTTCTCCCTTTCAAACCATGGACAGGAGAATATTAACCCACTATTTGATTACCTATATACATAATTGTTTATGCATATAGGAATTTTATCATTTTAATTTGCTTTTTTTTTTTTTACTTAACCTTGTTTAAATATAAGATACATGCATATGCACACACGCATGCACATGTAGCCTTTAAAAAAAAAAAAAAAAAAAAATCCTTTTATTCAATTGAAACCATATTAACCTGAAACTTCTCATTTCTTTTGTGTGTTTTTTTTTTAAACTACTATTTTTTTACCAGCTTTTTACTGTTCAAGACCCAATCAAAGATGAGCGTTTCCCATACCTTTTGCTTTTCCACAAGTCATTTTGGTAAAGATGGTTGTGTCGGAAGAGGAAGAGACGTCTAGGAGCACCCTATCTGTGGGGATTGCTTTTAGAAATACTTCATCTGAGCCACTTGATTCAGTTGGGAGTCTTAGTAGGAAGAGATTTGTTTGAGACAAATACCTCAAATGTGGGTGCTGAAGTGGCCTGAACAGTTGAAAGCATCCAAACACCAATAGAATGAGCTTCCCAAGAAGCCCAAGCTGAAAAATGATCTAATGCCTTCACTCAGCTCCTCTTTTAAATTCCTTTCTAAGTCCCCACTGAGACATCGTTGAATTCCTAGCATGGGGCCAAAATCAAGATTGTGCTCATCTTAATAAATTCACCTTCATACCTTATTTTGGAATGTGCTTGTTTCTGTCATTCTCAATACCCCAAGGAATGGCGAATACAAGAAGCTTTCGGAGGATATTGCTCCTGAGTTAAGCAGCCCACGGTTCCAACTCTTAACCATGGCACTGATGGAGCCTTGAATTACCTGAAGAACTCACAAATAGGGCATGGTGCTACACAATTGGCATTCAACATGAACACAGACACTGGGAGGCAGTATTACTCTCTCCAGATGAACCAACGTTACCCATGGCTATCCAACAAAATGTTGCAGCCCGTGGTGGGACCAACTTACCCTGCACTAGTGCATGAGGGCTGTAAGAGAGCACTGTTGAAGAGAACATGCTATCTGATGGTTGCTTCTGAGCAATAATGCTCTTTCTTTTTTGACAAGTATACTGAAGCTACATTTCGTGTGGAAGGAAAGAAAAAACTGCTATTCTAAGTTCTCTGTGAAATAAATCCCTATATACTCTCTCCGGGGAAAAATGAGTCATGTTGAACAAATCAGTTCCATAGTTTCTCTCTCTACCATGTGTTGTTTGATATTTGGTAGGTCATTCTTGAAGCTCGAATTTAGGTATGGTCACTTGGCCTTCTATTTAGGCATTTCTCTGGTTTTATTTTCAATTAGCAGGTGCATGCTGTGAGTGTTGACCTTCGGACACCTTACTAACTCTGTTTCTTCTGTTGATATACTTGACAGCCTGGGTTTGGCTACCAGCAACAACTCGTCCCTGGGATGAGGCCTGGAGGGGCCCCAATGCCAAACTTCTTTGTGCCATTGGTCCCACAAGGTCAGCAGGCACAGCGCCCTGGGGGAAGACGCGCAGGAGCAGGCCCAGTGCAGCAGACCCAGCAGCCTGTGCCACTGCTTCAGCAGCAGGTTGGTGATGTTCAATTCAATCCTTCCAACGTTTGGGGTTTATTTTCTTTGCAGTTACCTATTTGAATTGCAACTCATGACAGTTCATGATGATTTAGGCCCCAAATCAGGAATTGGTGGGAGTTGACACTCAAATGCAGGCCCTTATCAGTTTTTGTTATTTTGCCTCACAATAACAATTGTGTTGTTGTCTGATTGCCTGACAGATGCTTCCAAGGGGACGAGTCTACCACCGCTATCCACCTGGTGGGCGTAGCATGCCTGATGTTCCTCTGCCTGGTGTTGCTGGAAGCATGCTTCCTGTTCCATATGATATGAGTGGCATGCCGTTGCGAGATGCTGGAATTTCACAGCCCATTCCAATTGGAGCTTTGGCGTCTGCTCTGGCAAATGCAAATCCTGAACAGCAGAGGACGGTATGCTTTTGATTTTCAGCCATACATGCGTGAGAAATACTGAGTTGATCATTGAGGAGAGATTGAAGAGAATTCAATGCACGTGTTCCAATGTGGGTGGTGGATCCAGAGAAATCATGAGGTGGTAATCGCCATGAACATGCCCGATCCAAAATCAACGACCACTCATCAGGTGGGATCCATGCGTATTTTGTATATAGACTTTTGCGCTACACGTGGGACCAGCTTGATGCTGTGGTAGGCCATGATTTTGCTCGGATACATCTTAATGTACTGCAATCTGATACGTTGGGAGTCCAGCCATTGGAATTAGCTATTTTTAATGACCCAAACCATTTATGTTATAGGGCTTCCCATAGATGGGGGATTTTGCAAAAATCTCTGAGATTGAATATTTCAAATATTTGATTATAGGAAGTTTATGGTGATCATCCATTTTCTAAGCAAAAGAGTCAAATTTCAAATGGTTGAAATAATTGAATCTGAGATGTTTTATCAGTTGCGTAGCCACCATACAATCTGAGGCATGTAGTACAGACGGTTTGGATAATTGGAAGATGACCTAGATTCACAAGGTGATGTCACATTACAGTATGTTGGGATGCCAGAAGCCTTCTCTGGAAAGGCAGATTCCATCACATTGCAGCATTTTGGGATGCCACGAACCTACTCTGTAAAGGCCAGATTCCGTACTGGTGTTGACCTGGGGATTGGTCTGCCCTGGTTTCACCTCGCCTCACGACGTCTGTACAAGTGCATATGATTTTTAGGTGGACTGCAAGTTAAAAAGAATAATAGTCCTTGGTGCAACTGTTGAATCTTTTGACATTGTCTGTTGCATGTGCACAGATGCTGGGTGAAAGTCTCTATCCACTTGTGGATCAGCTGGAGCATGACATGGCAGCTAAGGTGACAGGCATGCTTCTGGAGATGGACCAGACTGAGGTGCTGCACCTGTTGGAGTCTCCGGATGCTTTGAAGGCGAAAGTGGCAGAAGCCATGGAGGTTTTGAGGAATGTTGCCCAGCAGCAGCAGCAACAGCAGCAGCAGGCTAGTGCCCCAACTGACCAACTATCGGCGCTTTCTCTGAATGACACGCTCGTTTCCTGAGGCAGGTTAGTTCTGTTTTCTTCATCCATCTGTGTGGGTTGAGGAGTTTTTATGCAGTAGACCTGTTTGGAGAATCATCATTGAATAAACACACATTTTTAGGAGTGGCATTGATTTGAGACATGGTAGGAGTGCGAGTTATTTGGTTGACTGGATTTTTGGTTGATGTACTGAATCGGATTCTTGAGACATTGATTTTTAAATTGTTGCTTTTAGGTCGTGGTTGTGACTACCATATTCTGCTCTATTTGCTTTGTTTTTGGTCATTCTTTTGCCATTATATTAGTCTTAATTGTTTTTTTCCCTATATGACTACCCATTGCCGCCGTTTGTGATTTTTTCTCTTAATGTTGCTTGTATGGTCCCGCGTTAGATGATCCGCATCTTCATCCAAAATTTGTATCCTTCAAAAGGATTGGTAAAAATCTACTACCGCCCATGGTCCAGATACACAACTAAGTAAGCATCTGTTGGATGGTCAGGATTTCCTGATGGTACTGCTGGCTGTTGCACAGCGAACTGAAAGCCTCATCAGTACCCCTCACATTTCCAATTGTTCAGTAGTGATGCTAGCGTGCCATTGTCTTTCTGGATCAACGGTGGGCACATCCACTGTAAAATGCTGGGATGGTTTTTACAATACCCTGTGCTTCTGTTTAGCACTTTTGGGCGCATCATGGCCATCGAAAATGGATGGCCCATGTACGGTAAAGAAAAAACACCAAGGTACAATATGGTAGCTGTATAAACTTAGGTATTTACATTTGGCTTGGCTTTATTATCTTTTTCAACTGTTTATTGGGAGTTTCAAAACTATGGGCCTCCTGGACGATAGTGGAATGGTGGAGCAGGATCTGTAGCGGACCCAAATTAGTTAGGTCAACACTTAAATGATGATGATGTTGTTGATGGTCTGTAGCAGACCCAAGCCAGGGTTTAGCACAAGAGTACGCCAACTCCTTAAGATAATGGGCATCTTGTGAAGAGGCCACGTACCTGAAAAATTGACCATCCATTCTATCAGTGGTCAGAAAAGCGTATGGAAGAGCAGCGGTCCTCAACACTCATAAAAATCAACTGTATCTGATTGTCAGATGTGCCCCACCCTGCGATTGTTACTAGCCCATGTGGACGAGTATCAACGGTACCGGAACTTGACACATTTCAGCACTCGTTACAAGATCCCAATAAAGTAGGGTTGTCATGCCGGACCTTGCCCTGCAGGGCCAGGACCCAAAACTTGTCTCGAGGGCTAGGCCCTGGCTTGAAATCTAGGACTAGTATCTGGGCTGGGCCAGGGTCGGGACCGATTGACCTGTTCAAGTCATGAAGTTGACCAGTGTTATTCAAAGGAATGGGGCATTTGAAGATGCTTGTTAGTGGCTCCATTCAATATACATGCGTACTTTAAAAGCACCTTTGAATTTCGGGTCATGTTCCATCATCATTAACTATTTATATCATGCGATTAGAGGGGATGTGACACAATTACCTAGATTTGGATTATTTCAAACTTTCAATCATGTCACTCTTTCGCTAGTGCCAGCCTTGTAGGGCCGGGTATGACATAGCAATCGCCATACTTCCACTTGCACCATGAGGATGACATGGCATGGGTGCATTAGGTAGTCGTGGGATGGTGTCCTTGCAGTCCTATAACAATTTGGCTGATTGTGGTAAGGAAATTTACATTAGTTGAGGAATGTCAGAGTATACTTGCGCCTTGGGATGGGCTGGGAGCTTTTCCGGGTAAGTAGGGTGGCAGTAGCCGTGCTTGGCAAAATCAATATTTTGAATAGGCTGACCCAACCGGCTCAAAATCTGAACCAGGCCGAGACCATTCGTTTTGGATAACACCCAGCCCAATCTGACACCATACCTTCGGATTTTCATTTTTTAGGCGGGTCCTGGTTGATCCTGCTTGTGCTAGGCTGAGTTGACACACCCAACTTCTGATGTTCTTTTTGTGCTGGTGCGAAAGGTACATTGAAATGCTATGAAGTACGTGTGCGTACCTGGATACGAGGAAAGAAAGGGTAAATGGTTATCATGTGTCATCATCTAGATGGAATAATAAGTTGATATATCCAGAGTTCCAAGAGCCAAGGCCCATGTCTGCCAGTGATTTCACTTTATAGTCTTAGCGAGTGATTGCTGCACTTTTTTTTTTTCCTTGAAGATAAAGAACTCTTTATCTTCTGTAAAAGGGCATGTAGGCCAAAGAATAGAAGAGGCGGCCTACACCTCAGGCTAAGCAGAAAAGAAGCTTGGGAAAAGAAGAAAAAGAAAACTCACACTCCTTTTGTTCCACTTCTTCCATCCTTCCAATTCGCTCTATGCCTTCTGTTCTGTCAAATATTCGATCATCATCTCACTCCAAAGGCAGATCACTAATAAATAGAAGAAGCATGGGAGAAGGAGAGATTTGTGAGATTGAAAAGCTGAAACCTCCAAGAACTATAAAGAGGCAAAAAGCATCGACATTAGTGCCGCCGCAAAGGAGAACCTCAGCGACGCCCCTCCAAGTTTGGGAAACGCCCACACCGTGAATTAGGGAAAGGAAAACCCGCACCCCAAGCTAAGGAAAGAGCCCACACTATGGGCTATAGAAAGAAAATGAACAGGAGAAAAGGAAGAAACCTAGCTCAAAGAAGTGAGGTTAACTTAAAATTCGAGATTATGCAGCCAAAAGTACTGGATGGAACATTAGCAAGCTTAGAGATAAGCGGTTTCCTCTATTTACTAATGATCATCACCTCACCTTAATGCTCATCATTTTGAGCAATGAGTGTCATAGAAAAAAGAATAGGGCTTCAAAATTGGATGAAAGCAGTCTTCATTATACACTTCAATGAGAAAATCTAAAATAACAGAAATAACTCTCCTTAGACAAAAAAGAATAACAAACAAACTTTTATCCCTAGGCCTTGAAATTGTGTGGATTGTTTACCATGACATGCGAAAGTTTACTGGAGTTTAGAATTATGGCTAAGTCATATGAGGTGGGATGTTGAATAGTAACACTTAAAATTTTTTTGCCTAATTATCTAATTTACCAATTATGGACAATTAAGGCATAAGCGTCCAATTCTCATATACTAATATTAATGCAAGTAACTGAGCAACTAGTTGTTGGCAACCCCAAGTATAGGGTTGCATTATAGTAATATCTCGGTGAAACCGAGGTTGAATCCACAGGGACTTATATATGTGTTTTTCTGAAATAAACTGGAACTAAAACTAGAATATGGAATAAGAGAGATTAATTGTGAATGAATTTAACAATAACGATGAACAACTAGGATGCCAAGGATCCACATGTAGCTATTAAGATGATACTTGATTTAGTAAAACAAAATTGGAATCGAAGTCATAGCAAATTCAAAAATAAAAGAAAAACTAAAAGATCTACTTGATTTCATCATATACTTGAATCAAAACAAATGAAGCATTAAAATAAACTACAGTCTCACCTCTTAGCCATATCTAAAAGATTAGCTAGTGATAAAAATTCAAAAATAAAAGAAAAAACTAAAAGATCTACTAAAACCGTGAAGAAATTGAAGTGGAAAAATGTTGTCGGCGCTCCACCTAGGCCTTCTCTCCCTTTCCAAACCCTAGAAGATGATTTGGAATAGCCTGGGGACTCCTTTAAATAGTTTTACAATTCAAACTTTCACATTGCCTCAGAAAAGTTCCGAAACCGCTTCAAATTTATGCACTCTGTGCATCTTCGATTGTAAACTTCAATGCCATCGAATAATCGTTGATTGCACCTTTGATGCCATCGAATAGTCTTCGATGTCATTGAAACTCGTCCAGAACTGTCCAGCGAGTTGAGCTCGAAATTCATAAATTGTCGATGTCATCGGAGTTTAATTTTGAAATTATTTCAGAAATTCTCTTTTTAGACTTGGAGATTCAGAATATCATTTTTTGGCCAATTTTTAGGATTCCTTTTTTTCAATTCAAATTTTGGATTATCTTCATTCATCTCTTAGATTCCTTGGATCTTTCGCATGTGAATTTTTCATTAATGACTTCCAAATCTCTAATTATTTGTTTGGTAATCTTTTGAAAATAAATATTCTCTTTAAGCGTTCTTTTTCCTTAGCTTTCAAAATCACCTCACAAGAGAAAATATTTGAAAATAGATCGATTAAGTGTATTTATGTTCTTAAAACCAATGAATAACAAAGGAAAAATATGCAATATTTCACACTCAATGCTAGTTTATATGTTAGATATAGTGATCTTGTATGTTTGTGCGCACGCATTATCAATCAAATACCTAGCATACAATCCATTCAATCATTCATATAATTTAACTAGTTAAACTCATAATCATGAATAGAAATGTACTCAAATCACAATCGCAAATACAGTGATATGAAGTGGTTTGGCTACTTGCCTACTCCACTCTGACGGATACACTCTCTTCGAGTGTACCGAATTTCACTATCTTGGAGGTTTTAAATTAGATTCACTTTTAACCTTTGCAATGGTTTCTAATAGGCTCACCACTAACCTACACGTACACACTCATGTCAGTGGACCACATACACACATGTTGGTGACGATCCTATAGAAAGGCCTATATGTACTCACCTGTGTTGGTGGAACACGTTTCTACTCGTATTAGTGGCTCCTACGGATACTTGGTTGGTTTTCTATCGGCTAACCAACAACCATTAGATCCTAATTCAAGAACTTACATTTTGCACTCGCCATAGGCTCCTGTAGAGATTAACACGTCTGCATTTGTGTTCGATGAATTCAATCCTACACAAGAACTTATTCGATTTTGGATTATGAAATCTATACTCAATCCTACACAAGGAAGAAATATACATGGACTCTAAAATTGACCCTTGGTGGTCGGATTGAGCCCCGTTATTGAGTCTTCTTGAGATGCTTTTTCAATGCTCTTCCGTGCTTGAATCAACTTCTCATTTGCTCCCACGATCATTGATGCGAATGCCTTAGCTCCTACAATCAATCGCCTTGCATATGATGCTCCAATGAGGTGGCCAAGCCAATGAGAGTTGGGTTGAATCTCCTATAACTAATGGTTTTAGTTGGTTCCTAGTAGGGATTCACTTATATGGGCATTTTAGAGTTTAATAGACTAAGAATTCACCTCTAGGATTCTATCTATTCTCTAGAAAAAAGGAGAGAGTTCATTCACATCTTCATAATGGAGCTTGAAATGCTCATTAGAGTGAATGTGGCCACTTAAAATTTCTTTACCTATTATCTAATTTACCAATCATGAACAATTAAGGCATAAGAGTCCAATTCTCATATACTAATATTAGTGTAAGTAATTGAGCAACTAGTTTATGTATTAAATATTCCATCATACATGATCTTGTGTGTGCGTGTGCACGCTACAATCAAATGCCTAGCATACAATCCATTCAATCATTTATATAATTCAACTAGTTAAACTCATAGTCATGAATATAAATATGCTCAAATCATAATCGCAAACACAAGGATATAAAATGGTTCAGCTACTTGCCTACTCGACTCTTGATGGAAACAATCTCATCAACTGTACCAAATTTCACTCTCTTGGAGGTTTTAAATTAGATTCACTTCTAACCTTTACAATGGTTTCTAACAGGCTCACCATTAACCTATACATACAGGTGGACCACGTACACACATGTCGGTGACGGTCTTATATAAAGACCTACATGTACTCACCCGTGTTGGTGGAACACGTTTCCACCCATGTCAGTGGCTCTCATGGAGACTTAGTTTTTTATTGGCCGACTAAAAACCACTGCGATTCTAATTCAAGGACCTATGTTTTGCTCCTGTCAAAGGCTTCGGTAGAGACTAACACATCCGCACCTGTGTTCGATGAATTCGGTCCTACACAAGAACCTATTCGAGTTTGGATCATAAACTCTATACTCAATCCTACACAAGGAAGGAAGAAGTATACATGGACTTTAAAATTGACCCTTACTTGATAGTTCAATTGAGCCCTGTTATTGCATCTTCGTGAGATGCTTTTCAATACTCTTCCGTGCTTAAATCAACTACTCATTTTCTTTCACGATCGTAGATGCGGATGCTTTAGCTCCCACAATCAATCACCTTGTTATGATGCTCCAATGAGGTGGCCAAGGCAATGAAAGTTAGGTTGAATCTCTTATAACTAATGATTTTAGTTGGTTCCTAGTAGGGATTCAGCTAGTTGAGCGTTCTAGAGGTTAATAGACTAAGGATTCACTTATGAGATTCTATCTATTCTCTGGAAAAGGGGAGAGCTCATCCACATCTTCATAATGGAGTTTGGAATGCTCATTAGAGTGATTAATCACAAGAAGATTGGCATGAAACTCTTTAGTATGTTTAGAAGAGAGATTAAGAGTGGAGAATCACCTACGCTCTATCTGCATAAAAAAGCCATAAAAAAGTCTAAATACTGAATGCTCTTTATATAGCCAATGAGTTGTAACAGACAGAAAAACGGGCAAATAACGAAAGTAATTCCAGATTTTCCTGTTTAGCTTGCTAGATTGTCACGCCCCAAATCCGGGGACGGACAGCTTCCGTGATGCCTTGAATCCAGTACCCGACTTCCATACACCAGTCCTGAGTTCGGTGCACCACAATGAAGATTTTTGACTGAAATATATATATATATATATATATATATATATAATAATAATTCCTAAGCATGATGATCCATGATCAAAATACCAAGCAACACTCTCCATTATAAATCCTGATGATTACAAGTACAATGCTTTTCAAAAGGTACGGACGTCAACATTGCCAAATCAAAAAATAGATACAATGCAACGAGAAAGCTAAGTCTTCCAAGCTATTCCTGCCCTGAAAAAATGGGAAATAGGAAGCTTAGGCAAAAAGCCTAGTGAGTACACTTGTGTGTGCAGTGTGTCCTACATGCAAGCAAGATAAATACGCTATGAAGAAATCATGTATGGTGAAAGCCGTGTAGTATGTAAGGTATGATGCCAATGCCAATGCAATGCATATGTAATATAGGAAGACTCCGAGTCAATGCTACCAACATCACTAAGTTATATTTTCATTTCTCCTATACCACAGCCATAACCGTATTACACGCATCCATAATCATATCATCATCATCATCATCATATTATCATGTCATATCATAATTGTATATCTAGGGAAACACCATGGTCGACACCCATGCACCAGATACTAGTAATCGATCTCGCATACCCATCTTGTGGTGGACTTCCACCAACTATATATCATGAAAAACACCGTGGTCGACACTCATGCACCAAACACCAGTAATCCACCTCGCATACCCGCCCTGCGGTGGACTTTCACCCTGCATGTCAGTAGCGGACCTCATTCGCGCTTCTCCTCGCAGGCGGGTCAGACCTGTCCCTGTTTGCACCTCAGCCCTTAAGTAGGTTGGACTCACCTCTTCTCAACCTGACCTCGTCAGTGGGAGTCAAATCCATGACGCATGTATCCACTCGGCCCAACGGTGAAGTATCCCTAGCTAGCATCGGGGTTTAGGGACTTTTAACCCAAGGGGCACATCATCCCCTACTATTTTCATACTTTCGGTGTCCCGTTCATTTTCAGGGATAACCCAAGTCATTATCATAGATGCACATTTTGTCGTCAAGATCCAACTCATGTTATACGGCACGACTGTGGTATTTCGATCATCATGTGTGTCATGATTATGCATGAATTTAAGCAATCATGATAAGGCATACGTTCAAGTGCATGTGGTACGCATATAATGTCATGAGTTTAGGACCTTTAAGCCAAAAACTGACATATAATCATCATGTGTCACTATCAACTATATCAATCCATGGTCATGTGACTAAACTGAAGAGGACATATCTGAAAGTGCCCTGGTTTGTCAAATAGCGTGAGTGTTGAGTCGGACAGATTGAAGAACCTCATAGGAAGATCAATTCAAGCGTCTGCCTCAACCGGGATGTGTGCAAGCTCACCTTAGGTAAATCTAAGCCTCACATCCCATGTCCCAAAACACCAGGTATATAAATCCTTAAAACAAACTAAAACATCATACGGTTTTAAAGTTGAGAAAACTTTTTCAAAACTCAAGAAATTCTTTGAGTTTTCTTGCTTTATCGATTTTATTGATGCACATCTCGATATGATCAACCTGTGTTGTCGATGTCCTTGATACTTAAATGATATCATCGAAATGAGGAAAATATATGTCCAGCAATCGCATATATCTCCGGATGAATTTATCGATGTATCGATATACCTATCGATATCATCGATATTTGAATCTCGAGTCCATCGATGGTGACTCGATAATATCGATAAACAGATCTTCGGTGCCCCTGTTTTACTTAAGAAAATCATGTGTGCATCGATATATCGAAACTCTTCTCAATATCATCAAAGTTCAAATCCCGATGATATTAGAAGGTTCTCGATGTTATCGGTCATAGGCGCCTTGTCTTCCAGCAAATATTTTAAGATGTTTTATCTTTGATCGAGGGTCCCTCGATAGAATCGATATTCAAATATCGACGATATCGATGCTGAATCGATTGCATCAATCATGGACATAAACTATCCAGCAAGCTTAATGAAAAATCCTTTGGATTTATCGATGCCTCGACAAAGCTATCGATATCATCGACATTCAAATTCTAATGATCTCGAAGGTCCCTCAATCATTTTTGTAAACCTGAAATATTTCATAGCAAGTCTTTCTCATTTTCAAGTGTCGATGAATCGAACCTCTCATCGATGATATCGGAGTTCGAAATTCAATGACATCGACACGTGCTTCGATTCCCTCACCAACTGGCATTAGGTTTCAAAAGCATATGACATTTGAGTTTGTGTCATCGAGCGGACAGTCAATGCAATCGAGAGTATACGCTTGATGATATCGACCCCGCTCGATGATATTGAACTCTGTCATAAATGTGACCGTTTTATATCCGTTGGAACCTTTTGCCTATATAAATGGGACTTGTCTATTGTTGCTGGTAGAGAAAGAAGAGAGTACTTTTGAGTGTTTTACCTTAGATCATATACCCAAAGCCCTTTCTCTCAAGGGAGTTCATCCTCCAATCCATCCTCATCATTGATATTCAATAGAGTGGATTGGGGAATGAACTTTCGCATTCAAGGATCCTCCAATTACTACCTTAATGGCAAATCATTTAGCTGGGATGCCTTGAATGCATAGATGATTGGAATCGCTTTATCTTCTTAATAGAAAAATATTTAGAGAGTAGGATTCCATCATAACCTTGACCCAACCCGTCGCCATATATTGGTACATCATTTGAGTTGCAGATCAAGGAAGCAGAAGACTCTTCATCAACAAAGGAGGAGATCTTCATTAACAAGCTAAATGAGACTCATCCACTTATCTGTAAGTAACTAGAGTCCAGAGGACCTTTTGATCATTCCTTTGTAGGATTGGGTCTAAGGTGTTTCTCACCCTTACAAGCCCTCGTAAGAGGCCTTCGGCGGGAGTGTACATGGTGGGTGCATTGTGTGGACCCTTGCTTTGTGGAGAGCATAAACATCCAGTTGAAGGTGAACCTGTTTAAAACCTTAGGTTAGAGGTGAACCGTGTGAAACCTTAGTCAGGGTCTTATGGAAGATCCTTGGCCAGTGTGCCTAAAAGTGGGTGTGTTGTGTTGACCCTTGCTCGTGAGAGCATAAACAGTCAGCCTCAGTGTAGGTTGTAAAGGTTGAAGGTGAACCTGATTTAAAACCTTAGGTTTGAGGTGAACCGCTGTGAAACCTCCTTAGTGAAATCCGGTACACTCAAGGGTTGAGTGCGGTTACCGGGAGTAGAGTAGACAAGTAGTCGAACCACTATAAAAATGACTAAGTTGTTATTGAAGAATCCAACGAAGGAGATTCGGAAGGTGAAGGTTCAACTTCTTCGTCTGGAAATACTGTTTCTGATGAATATGAAGTGAAAGGAGAGAATCAAGACGATGACTATGAGGAAGGGGAAGTTGATATTAGTGGTGAGGAGGATATCATTGCAGAAGATGTTCCTACCAATGAAGGACATATCCTCCTGATCTCCGAGGCTGTTCCTGCAAAGACTTAACCCATTGCGGGGGAAGAAGAAGACGAACCCCTAGACTACGGGGAATGTAGTTATTCACCATGTAAGAAAATCTTACTATTTTTTTTCTTTTATTCTTTTCTCCTTTCCTATCTCACATATTTTATTTCAGGTAATCATACTGTCAATACGGGCAGATAATACTTCCCCCATAGTTTACCTCCCGTCGTACCACCCTGTCAAGCTGTATCGACTCAATTAGAGACTTGTACCCTAGCAACTGTAGGACCCGTATCCTAGACCGTACTGTTCTGTTGACTCCCATGATCATTTCCATCGAATTTTGGCAACTCTTGACTTGTATTTGACATTTGCATGCGACCCTAAGTCGTATCCCGTATATTTGAGTTGGCTTAATTTGAGACTTGTACTATTGCGACGGCACCATCGCCGTGGTTCCAACGCCGCGTCTTACATACCGATCTGATACCCTGGCTAAGAGAGTGGGCTCGCATTCCATTTGAGGAAAACACCGCGCATTGCAAATCCCAAGAGAATCTCTACAACATGTCTCATTAATCAATCCAATCAATCAATTACCTCATGTCAAGTACACAACCCATGCTTTCTTTCTCCACAAGTCAAGCAATCTACCCCAAAAGTCAACAAATCTCTCACCTCACTTATCACACACCTCACATCCATCACTCATCACTCTCTCTCCTTACAACCCTCTCTCTCTCTCTCTCATTTCTCAAACAAAAATTCCAAGCAAAAGAAGTGGTGGATGTCCAACAATTCTAAGAGAGAAAAGTGAGTGTGTGTGGCCCACTTCCCACCCCAAAATCCTTCATCCTAGCCATTCATCTCTCATCATCTTCCATCAAAGAGAAGCACAAGGAGATCGGTATTCCATCAGACCAAGAAGATCGAATGGTGGGTGCTTTATAGGCTAGATTTTCATGTTTTGATGATAGGCCAAGTGAGGCCTACCGATTGATGTTATGGATTTCACTTTGGACCCTAGATGTGGCCAATGGCCCACCTTGATTCACATGATCGTTCCATGATGGGGCCATTCTCCATGGACCCCATCATGATTAAAGAGGTCATTTAGACCTTCCCTTTTGGTGGAGAAGTAATCTCCACCATTGATTTTGATTCGATGGGCCCATATGTGTTGGCCACTTGATGTATGATTGAATGCTTGAAAGGAAGGGCCCATAGTGTCGGGGTCCCTCCATCACACGTGTGTGTCTATCTCTCTCTCTCTTTCCTTTTTTTTTAAAATTATTGTGTGTGATGATGTGGCCATGTGGCCCACCCGGATGCACCCCACCATGAAGCATGTATTTTATCCAAACCATCCGTAGGTGGGGCCCACTTTATATGTCTTATCCTCACCATCCGTGCATTTGGTGGCCCACCTGAGCAAGGCCCACCTTCAATGCATGTGTTATGGCCAAACCGTCCAGCGTCTAGAGACGCTGGATGTGAAATGAAAACTAAAATATTAGCTTGATTTAACAAGTTTTTGGGTGGACCATTCATGTAAGCCCCACAATGATGTATAGGTCCAATCCACATCGTCCATTCCATTTCCAAGCTCATTTTAGACGTCAAGCCGAGAAATGAAGTTAATCCGATTATCTAGTGGGCCATTTCATAGAAAACATTGGTTCTTACTGTTAAAATCTACTCTAATTATTCTACACGCCAAAACATACCGCATATTAAGCTTGTTTGGTCTGTCTTGAGCCATAAAATGCAACGGCTGAAGTGGATCCACCTGATGTGGGCCCCACGTACGAAAAACTGTGGAAATACTATTATATATATATATGTGTGTGTGTGTGTGTGTGTGCAGCTGCTGCTGTCGCTGACGTTGCAGCAGGACGCTGCTGCGTCTGAGGCAGGGACGGGGTCCCAGCCATGGGCCCCACCGTGATGTGTGCCGAACAACCACACCGTGCATTTGGTGGCCCCCCCTGTAACGCCCCGACTTATCAGGACCCGAGTACACAACCCGTTTCCTAAAAATCCGAGTGTTAACCTTAAATGATGGTCAAATTCGAGTACATATATTTTTTTTTCATCAGAATAAGCAAATGAGCGTAGTGTGGACAAATCGACATAAAGAAAAATTTCATTATCATTCAAATATGCCCATAATGACTTATACAAACCAATGTCTCCAAAATTAACAAATACAAGAATTACATGATCTAATACATGAGAAATAATAGAAAGCATATAAATATAAGTCGCAAGATCACACAGCTCCTCCAAGCATATAGTCATGCATTCCTGGTGATCATACTCTGCTCCTTATCAAGTCTGAACATGCAAATCACTTAAACCACCTGTACTACCTGTACGGTTTTATTTTTGATGGATGAGTGGCCAACTCAGTGTGAATTTCCCTCAAGATTACACACCACCGCATTAGGTAAGAAATAGTATAAAACATATAGACAACCAAAACAGAGTAAATGCAGTCTTGTTAGATGCATGGATGCATGAATGTAATGATCGACCCGGGTAAAACATCTAGACGGTCTGTGCCCCGAGAAAAATATCCGGATGGACATTGGGGTCATCACCTAGGGATAAGACTGGTCATCAGCGCAACATTCAGCGTAATGCAGGGCATGATAATCTGAGTCAATATCATCATCGAATGACTGGTCATAAGCGCAACATTCAGCGTAATCGCAGGGCAAAGTGATCCAAGTCAATATCGTCATCGAATGACTAGTCATAAGCGCAACATTCAGAGTAATCGCAGGGCAGAGTGATCCAAGTCATCGAAATATGCCATGTATGCATGATTAGCCAAGTCATTATTAATCCATTTACAACCAGCCAATTTAGGTAAGCTCAAAGGTCACTATGGGAAGCACCTGGCCTAGCGTAGGCCGACAGCTCGGGCATAGGTCCCATTACCACCATCCCCGGCTCATGAGACTACCACCTTAAGATGTTTAATGGAAACCCATCGACTAGTGGCCAATCATATTATTGTATATGGGGCTTACCATCACATGGTTGCACAGAATAAAACATCGAACTCATATAGGAAAAATACTAGAACAAAGCCACATAGGGCGATATCAAAGTAGGCCACATAGGGCGAGTATCAGAACTGTGCGATAAAAGACCATCCTTGAAAGCCATTGGACACAACAACCTTGGATGGTAGGCCCACATCAATGATTCATCTAGACCACCACTTAATAACCACCAAGTCGAAGGTCCATTACGATCACAACTTGTCAAGTTACATCCCAAGTATGGGTGTACATTCATATGTGGGAATTTCCCACTAATGTACCAGTTTAAGTTCCATAAGCAATCCACAAGCATGAACAGTTATACAGGATAATCATAAAGCATATAATACAACAATTCAATTTTCACTAGCTAACACATGTGATTATAAAGAGAGATCAATTATGAATTTAAATAACAACTATAACTTAAGCTAATGAGAAGATGGAAAGCTCAAGGGGAAGAATCATCACCAGATACGTTGTAGGGTATCCTTTGGTGTGTGCCCTCTCGAGAAGCTAGTGTCTCTATATCACTTGAATAGATTCCTAGAGAAATCCCTTGCATTAGCTGATAAGTTCTAAGATTCCAGGACGCCATGGTTGGTCGAAAGGCCCAAATCGTGATGGTTTGGTGATTATTGAGAGGAGTACAGGCCTGACAATACTTGTCCCAATAAGTGGGCACAATATACAGTTACCTAGTTGGTGGGGTCTATTTCAAGATGGGCAGATAAGCATTTATATCATGGAGGGGCCCCCATATGTGGCCCACTGCCATATAGATGAGCTTGCCCACTATATACATCCCATAGTATATCTGTGTATACATTATGTACAATATATTTGCATCATATGGTATACATGTATACATTATGTACAATATGGGTGCGTCACACAGTATATCTATGTACAAAGCATGCATATTATATTTGTACCATATGGTATGTATGTATATATTATATACGTTATAGATATATCACATAGTATATTTATGTTTACAGTATGTATATTATATGGTACGTATATGAATATCGAGCGACCAGCCCCTGGATAGTTTATATCCAGAGCACAAAAGTGGGTTCCACACGTGCAGGACTCACCCTGCATGAATATATGAGGCATGCTCACCTATGCACCTAGGCACGTGTGCACCTTCACACATGTGACATGGGTGTCAAATCCAAACGGTTCATAAGATGGGGAATCCCAACAAACCTTAGGGGGTAAATTTTCATCCTGATCTAAGGTTCTGGTGGGCCATAGCAAAGGTAAATGCACTTTCAAGGGAAGAAACTGTTTGCATTAATCACGGCCCACCCAAGTTTTGGTTCAAGGTAAAAATGGGAACCAGGGGGTTTTATGAGGTTCTGCTCCAGGTGGACCATTCAGATTTTCCAGATTCATCAGCCATGGGGAGATCTCGAAATTTTGCAGTGGCTTACGTGAACTAACATATCTTCACTCCCTGGTGCATGCATGCACCGCCAATTTACTTCACGTGTGGGTCCTGCATAAACATGGGTGTCAAATTCGAACGGTCCATAAGATGTAGAATCCCAAGAAACCTCAGGGCGTGAGTTTTCACCATGACCCAAGATTCTGATGGGCCATAACAAGAATAATTTCAATTTAAAGGAAGAAACTATTTTCATTCCTTGTGGCCCACCGAAGTTTTGGTTTAAAGTAAAATTTGAAACCAAGGGGTTTTATGAGGTGCTGCTTCATGTGGACCATTTGGATTTCACAGACTCATCATAGCTGATGAGATCTCAACTTTTTGCAATCAGTTTACGTGAACTGATTGGCAGAGGAGCGTTAAACTGTACATGTATAGTACCCCCTTTGTTTCAACGCCCTATGCATGCATGCACCGTTTATGCATTTCACAGGTGGGTCCCATGTGATTGGTAGGCCTCACGAATGTAGAGCAAGGTGGATCCTATCCACACGTGGGTGTCACACGTGGCCAGGGACTCCGCTGCCCTGTGAGATGGCCTGACCATGCAGCCCACTTTGGTGTTTTAAGTGAGGCCCACCTGCAATTTACAGGGCCCAATAGCTCTTTAACGTGAGAACAGGCCCTGTTCCAACTAATTTCTGGCTTTGAGAATGACTCCGCTCTCATAGCTCAAACAGAGCTTCGTTTATACCTGCTCGTGGCCTGACGCACAGCCATTGTTTGGCCGGGTCCTGGCCTGAAATATGAGCTACACTTGGGTCCGATCCCAGACTGAAACAGATACTACAGATGGGGTGGTTCTCAGCCCGGAACAGAGCCATGGATTGGCTCAGTTTCGGCTTCAAACAGGGACCCACTAAAATGCCTTGATGTCTGCGTGACCACAGCCATTACTTGGCTGGCTTCCGTTTCGTTGGAGCCTGGCACGACCTATCTCCATAGCATGAAGGAGGTCAGTACCAGCTCCTTTGATGACGTTCTCACATTGAAAGAGAAGGAAAGAAGAAAAAGAAAAGAAAGGAAGAAGATAGGGAGGCAAAAGGAGGCAACCAGCTACCTGGTTCCGAGCTACAATGGTCCGCACTCCTACTTCTCTCTCGTTGAGCATGAACTTCTAGGTCTACAGGGCCCGTCTTATAGAGGAAGTGAGAGAGAGGGAACGGTTGAGATTGTTTCCCCAATGGACGGTTGAGATTCGTCCTTCCCAAAGAGGAAGGGCGGTTCTCTTTTCCTTTCCTCCCATGGGCGCTCGTCGGGCTATCTTTGGTTTGAATTGGACGGTGGCATTCGATCTCCTTCGTCCGTTTACAAGTGGTCAAACGGCTATGCCATTTTGATCGTGTGGGTCCCATGAAGGATTTGAACGGTTTATAATGCTCGAAAAACAGTCGTGGTGGCCCACTTATAGGCTCAAACATAGTCGGTTTAAACCTCTGTTGACGGGAGATATTTGTGTTTTGCAAAATGGTCGGTCAAAGCATACATGACCGCGATAAAGAGTTTGGTGTACTTCTCACCTAAGTGTTCTTTTTGTGTACATGCATTGTATAGGGGCCTGCTGAGATGTCCATAATCCATACGGTTCATCCGTATTGGGAACCCTTCACAGGGACCCTGACCCATTTTGGGTTGACGGTGAGACCCAAGTGGGCCATGCCAACCAGATCTTGACCCTTAACGGATGATTAGAATTGTTCTGGTGGTTAGATTTACCCCATATCAATCGTCAACAGTTAAAGTGGCCCTATGGGTTGTCTACCTCTTCAAGACTTGTTACTGCCCTAATAATACTCGTAATTTTATTTTATTTCATTTATTTTGTTACGTGTATACATGTATTTATATCATTTTTGTATTTATTATTATTATTATTGTCTGCACACTATATATATAATTCATGATGTGGGCCACACTGTAGGTCATTAGGAGTTAGGACCATTATAAACCAACCCAATGATTGGATTGCCTAGTATTTCATTATCGATAACTCTAGGGGTCCTAATGATCGTTTGGGTGAAATTGGGGAGTTGAATAGGATGGATCTTCCTACGGGACATTGTAGATCGAAGAATTATGGACCTTGTGATTTTGATCCCTACATTGGTTTCATACGGTTCGACTGTACTAAATAGGAGTATGATGAGATGTCATCACGGTCAAGATTATAAAAATAAGATTTTCATTTATTTAAATACAGTTCAACTTGTGATAGTCAAACGGACAGATTGATCTCAAATCTTATTATGATGTTGTGAGTTGTTATAGTCTAAAATCTAAGGGTTTAAGATGGATATATAGATTGAGAGTTGTTGGATAGTGATGTGTAAGGTAAATTATGTGGGTAGTTACATATATGTAAGCTAATTTGGATCTACGTGGTGACACCCGAGTACTGAAAGTATGGGGTGTTACACCCCCTTTGGACAGTGGACCTCCCAAAAATCAGCCGTATACATCACTCAGGTGGCCCACGTCACAGGAAACAGTGGGATTGGACAGCTGCCATTGAAACCCTGTTTGGGTTCACAGAAGTTATGAATCCATATGAAATTTTTTTCCTCTACATCCAGGTCTGCGTGACCTTATGAACAGATTGGATGGCAGATAAACGTTATAGTGGGCCCCACATGGGACTCATAATGATGTATGTGTTTTATTCACACTGTCCACAGTATTGGATGGTGGAACCCACCGTGGTTTGTGTTTTAACCACACCGTCCACACCACTGGACGATGGGACCCCAATAATGTATGTGTTCTCTCCACACCATCCACACCACTGGACGGTGGGACCCCCCATGATGCATGTTTTGCATCCAATCTGTCCAACCATTTTGACATATCATTTCATGATATGAGGCAAGGAATGAGTCAGATCTAAGGTTCAAATGGACCCCAACATTTAAAATAGTGGGCAGTGACCTCCACCATTCAAACTTCTAAGGGCCACTGTAGTTTTAAATAAAGCTGATATTTGTTTTCACTTCATCTATTAGTATGTTAACTTATGAATTGGTTGGATCTCAAATACATTACGACGGACACCAGGATGTGTCCAGCCATTGATCAGGTGGACCACACCACAAAAATAGTGAGATTTGAATGTCTATCATTGAAACCCATTTGGGTCACGGAAGTTCTGGGTTAATGGGGAATTATTTTCCGTCTTAATCCAGGTTTTTATGACCTTATGATTAGATTGGTTGGAAAATAAACTTTATAGTGGGCCCTGTGAATTATTTAACTATGAAAATTATTATCTCCATTGCTATTTGTGGTATGGTCCATATGAATCTTTTTGGGGATGTTTGAGGCCCACCTTGGTATATATATAAGGCCCATGTGATTAGTCCATCTTGATGTAGTTATGGCCCATCCACTGAGGCCCACCTTGATATATATGAGACCCATGTTATGAGGCCTATTTAATGTATTGGAGGCCCATGGGTTGAGGCCCAATGGGATGTACATAAGGCCCATTGTAATGTGATTCCACTGTGGCTTATGTGTTGACCTTTATAGCAGGCTATACCTTGGGAGCAATGATGGTTTGACGTCCACATTATAAGATTAATGTTGGTTAAATGTTTGCATTGTAATTCTTCCTAAGGCCCGTTGATAGGCCCATACTTGTTGTATGTAGGCCATCTAGGCCCATCCTCGTTGGAAGGATAGTTCATCACCATATAACATGCTTAGTATAACTCTATGATTCATGCCCATATGCATCATATGTATGCTTAATATGAAAAATGTTTGATCATAGCATAAGCCGTTGGGCTGAGACATTTACGGGACTCCTTATGAGACGGAGTGTCCCACATGATCGCACGGTACGTGCAGGATTGCTGCATGACTGGATAATATGACTTATGCATCTTGCATATGTGTAACATGATCATTATACACCCTAGCGACATTAGAGTCATGGCCTCCACAGGCACATCGTGGATGGCTGTATTGGATACCGAAAATACTTGGTTCTAGCACTATGGGCACTTAGGATGTCCTTGGGTGACAGTCCTAGAACCTTTTTGGGTCCAGGAGATGCTCCAATGCCTAGACCGAGTGGATACACAAGCGCCCGAGTGCCGAATACCAATAGGCCGCATCTCCCACTGTGTCGTGGTCGGTTAGAAGGGGGTGTGGCCTTATCTGCCCGAGTGAGGGTGCTATAAGCTAGGCTGAGTTTGACCAGCTCACAAATGAGTTTGTTATCGATAAGTTGGGTAGGTATTGGCAGACTACTGGTCAGATGGATAGTGAGGTCTATTCCGCTCGGTGGGCTGTGCGGCTAGGGAGGCGGCAGTCAGTGTCGAGTTTACTAGGCCCCAGTGATATCCCAGAGAGAAACTATACTGATATGTGTACTTGATGAGGACTGACATGCTTGCTTTACATCTCGTATATGACATTTGGCTACGTAGGCCTTGCATTGCATGGCCTTGGTATGGCCGATAGCATTCATTGACTTACCTGCATATTTCTGCATTACTCTGATATTGTATACTTGGCACTCGCCTTGTGCACATACTTACACCACCCTCTAAGCTTTTGTAAACTTATGCATGACCGTTGCGTGCAGGTGTCGTTGGATCACAATAGCGCTGAGGTAGGAGTGCATATTAGATCATTTTGGAGCTTTTTAATCACCTTGTATTTCCCTTCCCGCATTGTACTTTAAGTTTTTGATATAGTGGATATGTGATGATGTTGTTTTGTGACTTGGTTATGCTTGTAGTTATGCTCCATTACAAAAAAAATTCATACTGAAAATCCTCCTTGTAAGATCCCAGGATCGAAAATTTGGCATACGAGTGCCGAGATCCAAGAATGGGGCACTACGGAGGTTGTCGGCGCTGGATTCGGTATTCAAGAATTTTGTGAGCTTGATTTCTAAGTTTAGGGCGTGACAACGACCGTGTCGTCACTGCTGTTCTAACGTTGCGACTCATGCGCCGGTCCGATACCCAGGTCAGAAGATATAGACCCACGTTTAGTTCGAGGAAAAATGCCGTGCATTTGCAACCCAAGAGAGATTTCAAATCATGTCCCATCAATCTCATCAAATGTCAAGTACACATCACCTCACAACCCCATCCCCAAGCAACCCCTAAAGTCAACTCTCTCTCTCTCCACCCATCAAGTACACCCATCACTCCCCATCACTGCATCATTGATCCCTCTCTCTCCTTACAACCCTCTCTCTCTCATTTCTCAAACCCATCTTCAAGGTAACCATGAGAATCGTCCTAGCTTCATGAGAGAGTTAGGTGTGGCCCACCTTCCTACCCCCAATCCCACCATCCAAAGTCCATCTCGATCGTTGAATCGCACCCCTTGGAGGTCTAGATCGCATTGGTGGAAGAAGGAAGAGGAGATCAATGGTGGGTGATCTTATATTTACCTTTTTGTGATTTTAGGGCCCACATTGGTGGGACCCATCTTGATGTATGCATTGTATAGGGAGGGCCCATAGTGGCTGGGTCCCTCCCCTTCTCACGTCTCTCTCTCTCTCTCTCTCTCTCTCTCCCCCTTTGATGTTGTGTGGCCCACATGTTGCGTGTGATATATCCACGCCATACATCACGATGGAGCCCACTTTGATGTATGTGGTGTATCCACACCATCCAGCAACTTGGACGGTGAGACCAACCATGATGTATGTGTATCATCCACACTGTCCATCCACAGTGGAGCCCACTATGATGTATGGTTTCATCCTCACCATCCCTGGTTCAAATGGTGGGTCCTCACCATGACGTGTGTGTTTCATCTAACCGTCCGTCCAACAGGATGTGGCCCACTGTGATGTGGGCTTCATCCACGTAGTGCATCCCTTTGCAGCAGCAGCAGGTGTTACTGATGTCAGTGGACAAGTGGGGCCCACCTCCAATGATATATGTGTTAGATCCAAACCGTCCGTCCATTGGTGGACCACCCTGATGTATTTATTCCATCCATACCGTCCAGATGGTGCTGGACAGTGTTTGGATGGTGTTGTTCAACGTTTGGACGGTGCTGATTTACATGGACAATGGCTGGACGGTGCTAATTTACATGGATAATGTTTGGACGGTGCTGATTTACATGCTGATTTACATGGATAATGGTTGGACGGTGCTGATTTACATGGATAATGGTTGGACGATGCTGATTTGCACGTCCAATGTTGGACAATGCTGATCATCATTAGTGGCCATGTGCCCCATAGAATGATAGTGTACAGTGATACACATGTTACACCTGCAACTAGTGAAATGATTTTTGGTGTGGTCTAAGCCCATTTGAGGCCCATTGGTGCGTCCCATCCATGAGGCCCATCAGGATGTATTTTTAGCCCATGTGTGGGGCCCACCTGTTTATATTTTGGCCCATGTGATGGGGCCCACCTGTTTGTATTTGAAGCCCATATGATGAGGCCCGACTTGATGTACATAAGGCCCATTATGATGTGTATTAGGCCCATATCGTGCGGCCCATTGTGATATGTATTAGGCCCATGTTGTGTGGCCCATTTGATGTATTTGAGGCTTAGATACGTGGCCCATTTGATGTATATGAGGCCCAAGTAGTGCAGCCCACTTGTTGTATATGAGGCTAACGTATGAGGCCCATGGTGATGCATTTACGACCAATTTAATGAGGCCCATTGTGATATGTTGGAGGCCCATGGGATGAGGCCCATTGTGATGTATCTAAGGCCCATGGGCGCTGCTCATTGTGATGTATTCGAGGCCCATAGGACGTGGCCATTGTGTTATATGTGAGGCCCATGAGTGAGGCCCAATACGATGTACGTGAGGCCTGTTACATTGTGTATGATTCCCTTGTATGAGGCCATGGGCCCATTATATGCTAGGCTCTATGTGGGCCACTCCTTGGGAGCAATGTTGGTTAAATGACCACATTGATGGGCAATGATGGTTAAATGACCTCGTGTGACCTTCCCTTAGGCCTTGTTAGGCCCATTCTCATCCTTCTCTAAGTGGGTTGACCATATTCATTGTGCCCCATTTGCATGAGATCTATCTATTCTCATTGGGCTATCATAAGACGTTGGGTCCCCATTAGTTGTAAGTAGGATTAATTCTTTTATTTTGGAGTCCATCTAGGACTCATTTGGGCCCCCTAGGGCATCTGGCAGGGCTATATAATAGTATGGAGAAGGAACCCTTTCCGGATCCTTAGGCTTTAGGTTGGCCACTTAGGCCCAACCTTGATATAAGAGGGGGGTACATTGTCATAATGTAACATGCTTAGTATAGCCCCATGATTCATGCCCATATGCATCATATGTATGCTTGATATGAGGAATGATTGATCATAGCACATGCCATTGGGCAGATTGTTATGGGACTCCTTGATAAGGGGAGATGCCCATATGAGCGCGCAGTACACGCATGATTACTGTATGACTGAATAACGTGATTCATGCATCTCGTATTGTGTGACATGAATACTGTACATCCTAGCGACATCGGGCCCGTAGCCTCCACAGTCATATCGTGGTTAGCAGGATTGGACATCAGAAATCTTGTTCTACATGGGGTGCTATAAATGTCCCTGGGTAAAATTTCTTAAACCCTTATGGTCCAGGAGGTTGCTCCAATGTCTAGACCGAGTGGATGCATGAGCGCCGAGTGCCGATTACCAGAAGGCCACACTTTCCACTATGTCGTGGTCGGTTGGAAGGGGGTGCAGCCTTACTCACCTGAGAGGAGGGGGCAAAGCTAGGGTGAGTTTGACCAGCTTGAGGAATGAGTCCGCTTTCGATGAGCCGAGCCTGATATTGACAGGTGGATATTGAGGTCGCTTCCACTCACCTTGTTACACGCGATGGGGCGGTAATCTGGTTTGGAGTGTACTAGATCACGGTGATATTCTAGAGTTGAGCTGTATTGATATTTGGACTCAGATTAGGATTGGTATGCTTGAGTTGCATCTCGCATTGCATGGCCTTGGTATGGTCGACACCATTATGTCTTGCATCGCATAGCCTTGGTACCGCCAATAGTATTCATGGATTCATCAGCATATTTTACATTACTCTGATATTGCATAATTGTATCACTACATTGCACACACACTTTCACCACCAGCTTTCCGTAAGCTTATGCGTGACCGTTGTGTGCAGGTGACTTTGGACCACAGCAGTGCTGAGGCAGGAGCTCATAGCAGATCATCTTGGAGCTTTTATCTTTCATCATTGTATTTCCCTTTATGTGCATTGTACTTATAAGTTTTTTATCATAGTGAATTTTATAATGGTGTTCTTGTGGTTATTTTTTGTGGGTTATGCTTGGTTATGCTTATTACAAATCAAACTGATGTTAAAAATCCTCCTTGTAGGATCCCAGGATCGGAACCTGGTAAATGGGTGTCAGGAGCCGAGAATGGGGTACTACGGAGGTTGTCAGCACCGGATTCAGCGATCAGAAATTTTATGAGCCCAGTTTCTGAGTTTGGGACGTGATAGAAGTTGGTATCTGAGCATAACTTGGGAATAACTGAGAACAACATCACATGTCTGCTATGAGTTTAGAATGATTAAGTCCCGAGTTCGGATAGCATAGCGATCTTCTATTATAGACCTTTAATGTGCATGCCTTCGAGAGTTTTCAAGGTTGATAGGCGCCTTTACTCTTTCCTATAGGACATGTCACCCAGGAGAGTGACCCGAGTGACCTTACTCCACTACCTGAGACTCCCACTCTACCACCTACGATCCCTACTCCATCACCAGAGATTCCTACTCCCCATCCTGAGGATGTCATTCCTCCATCTAAGACTGGTGCAGATCTGACCGTACCCATGAGTACCTCCCAGTTACAGCAGATGTTGTAAGCTGTGATGGTTACCCTCTAGAGGCAGGGCAGACACCTCATTGTTTGTCTAGCCTAAGTAGAGCAAGAGCACGCGAGCGCCCTTCTTCGAGAGTTCTGACAGCTCGATCCCTCGCGTTTTCAGGGCAAGCTAGACTTGACAGCAGTTGAGAGGTGGTGCTCCGATGTGGAGAAGATTTTTGATACGATGGGATGTTAAACCTAGCGACGGGCCGGTTAGCTATATTTCTTCTCCACAGAGAGACCGAGCACTAGTGGGCATCAGTCGCTAGAGCAGCAAGAGCCGATTTTGAGTGGACCAAGGAGGATTTTGTAGATTGATTTGACCAATAGTATTTTCCTGATCACATCCGACGACAGCGAGCGTTGGAGTTCAAGCCCTGGTACAGGGAGATATGACAGTAGCTCAATATGCGGCTCATTTTGTAGTGTTGTCCAGATTTACACTATACTTGGTAGATGATGAGGAGGGGAGAGTCTGCCGTTTTGAGGACGGCTTGCGTTACGATCTTCAAGGTCATGTTATTGGGCATGAGCTCTCTACCTTTGAGGAGGTGGTATGAAAGGCCTAGATTTTTTAGGTTGAGTGGGCTGGTTCTTAGAGTGATCGCGGTCAGAGAAGAGACCGAAAGAGGCAGGCTCCCTTCAATGACTCCCAGTAGTATCGACCACAACAAAGGCGCACAGGTCACCCAGCCTTTCGAGCGCTAGCACCACCTCCAACACCACCTCCGAGGCAATTCACCAGTACCTGTTTTGGGTGCAGTACGATGGGGCACCGTATTTGGGAGTGTCCCCGCCCCCAGCAGCAGCAGTCGTAGCTAAAAGGTTCACAACAACCTCCACCGTAGCAGCAGCAGAGACCCCCACAACAGCAGCGACATCATCTCCCACCATTGAGGCCCCCTTAGAAGCAACATCAGTACCAGCCTCCGAGGCTGCAGCAGTAGAGGCAGCAGTTTCGACCACCTCAGCGACAACAACAGCAACAGCATACTCAGATGGGTAGGAACCTCCTCAGCCAGCTCAGGCTAGGTTCTATGTGGCTTAGTAGGACCCGTAGTCATCCGGAGAGATCGTCGAGGGTATAATTTTAGTCTCTACATGCATTGCACATGTGTTGTTTGATTTTGGTACATCGCATTCCTTTGTGGCTGAGAGTTTCTGTCGATCGACTAGTTTGTTGTTGGAGTCTGCTCGTGAGGGCTTGTCAGTATCGACTCCCTTGGGGAAGACTGCAGTGTTGGGCTGATTTTACTTGTCTTGCCCCATTCTAATTGGGGATATCTTTTTACCTGCCGATCTATTTGCATTGCCAATGTCCGAGTTCGATGTTATCATGGGGATGGATTGGCTTGCCGAGTACCATGCCATATTGGACTAATCCACGAGGACAGTCACGTTCTGTATACCCAGCTTGCCGAAGTTCCAGTTCATTACCGAACCCAGAGGAGAGTCGTTGTCTTGTATGATGTTGTGTGCCATAGAGGAGCCCATAACAGCGAACATCGACCAGTTGCCTGTGGTTTGTGATTTTCCCTATGTGTTCCAAGAGATTCTGAAATTACCGCCTCGCCGGCACATAGAGTTTCAGATTGATCTCGTGCCCGGTACCACGCCTATTTCAAAGGACTCGTATCGTATGACACCGTTAGAGTTGCGGGAACTGCAGAAGCAGTTGGACGAGTTGCACGAGTTAGGCTTTATTTTTCCAAGCAATTCGTCATGGGGAGTGCCAGTACTCTTCGTGAAGAAGAAGGATGGCTCGTTGAGGCTCTGCATGGATTACTGTGAACTCAATAAAGTCATGATCAACAATAAGTATTCGCTCCCGAGGATCGACGATTTATTTGATCAGCTACAGGGTGCGTAGTTCTTTTTGAAGATTGACTTGCGTTCCGGTTATCATCAGATTCAGGTCCGAGAGGAGGACATCCCGAAGACGGCTTTTGAGAACATTATGGTCATTAGAGTTTTAAGTCATGTCCTTCGGACTGAACAATGCACCCACGGTCTTCATGCAGTTGATGAACGAGGTCTTCTGTCCGTATCTCGATTAGTTTATTGTAGTCTTCATCGATGACATTCTAATCCATTCGAGGACCCGTGAGGAGCACGAGCAGCATCTAGAGATTGCATTGCAGAACCTTCATGCCCACCAGCTATATGAAAGCTAGAGAAGTACGAGTTTTAGCAAAAGGAGGTGAAGTTCCATGGTCACATGGTGACGAGAGAGGGTGTTGCAGTGGACCCCTCGAAGGTTGAGACAGTGCGTCAGTGGGACCAACCCACGAGCGCATCCAAGATCTGCAGTTTTCTTGGTTTGGCAGGCTGCTACCGGCGTTTCATTGAGGGCTTTTCCCGCATTGCAGCCCCGTTGACCAGGTTGACTTGGAAGGGCACAGAGTTTGTTCGGACCAACACATGTGAGCAGGCATTTACAGAGCTAAAGGACCGTCTGATGTCCGTACTTGTCTTAACTTTTCCCTCTGGGAGTGATGGATTTATAGTTTTTATCAATGCCTTGCATATTGGTTTGGGTGCTGTCCTGATGCAGCATAGGAAACTGGTGGTCTTCACCTCTCGCTAGCTCAAGATCCATGAGCTGAACTACCCCACATGATTTGGAGCTGGCAGCAGTCGTCTTCACACTGAAGGTGTGGAGGCACTATCTCCATGGGGTTAGGTTCGATCTCTTCTCCGATAATAAGAGCTTGAAGTACCTCTTCTCGCAATCTGAGTTGAACATAAGGTAGAGGTGCTGGATGGAGCTCCTGAAGGATTATGATTTTGATCTCCAATACCACCCAAGCAAGGCAAACGTTGTGACGGATCCCCTCAGCCGTCAACCACGGGGCCTGGTGGCGCATATGATGATTCAGGAGTGGAGGATGCTTGAGGACGTGGCAGCTATGATTTTGAGTTCAGTCTGCAGTCTTCTATCGTGCAGTTATCGAGCATGTCGATTTAACCCTCTCTTGTCACAAGAGTGATCGAGGCTCAGCAGGCTGATGAGTTGTTGCAGAGTTATAGGGCTGAGGCATCATCTGAGAATCAGTCAAATTGGCAGATTGGTTCTGATTTCACTTCAAAGGCTGATTATGTGTCCCAGATGTTCCTGAGTTGTGCAGAGACCTTATGACTGAGGCACATCGATCGCGGTTTTCTATCCACCCTGGCTCAATGAAGAAGTACCGTGATATGAAGTGACAGTATTTTTGGGCGGAGATGAAAAGCCAGATCGCTAGTTTTGTGGCTGAGTGTGACACATGCCAGTGTGTCAAGGTCGATCATCAGAGACCCCTTGGTCCATTCTTGTCGTTGAGCGTCCCTACATGGAAGTGGGAGCATATGTCAATAGATTTCATTATAGGCTTACCGAGGACTTAACGCGATCATGACGCCATCTGGGTTGTTATGGATCATCTGACGAAGTCGGCACATTTTCTTACGATGCGTGCGATTTGGTTTACGAACCGGCTTGCAAGGTTATTCATCGAGGAGATTGTGAGACTGCATGGCATTTCAGTCTTGATCGTTTCTGACTGAGACCAGAGGTTCATGTCTCACTTTTGAGGGAGCTTTCAGAGAGCGATAATGTAACGTCTCGAAAAAATCCATACAAAGATCTGAGTACCACCTCAGGCAGAAATCCTTAAAGACTGTATACTGTGAAAATTAGACAAAAATTAATTAAGTACTAAACTCAATTAATTGGTGCATTAGCTTGAACCACTATTTATATGAACTACAAGACCCAAAACCATTAAATCGCTAACTCAACATTACTTGAAAACCTCGAAGAAATCTCAAAACCCAGTTGCTCTCGAGAGCACATTGAAACTTCGTATCGGACCTGGACCACGGATTGAAAGTCCGATTACCGTGAAACTGTAAGGTAATGACCGCCTTACTGGACTTGACAACCATCGCAGGAATCGAGACCAAATAGTATCCAGAAACGCATAATTTGAGCCTTGAGCAAAGTGTGTGAGAAACACGAATATCTTTAGAAAATAAACCAGAACATAAGTGAATTGGACCATTCGCTTATGGGCAAAATTGAAGACTTCAGACCATCAGATTCTAACTAAAATATACCCTTGGATCAGGAAAATTTCCCTGCATATGTCAATATACTTGTGGCCCTGATCGAGTGACGATGACCATTGAACTGATACAGGTCCTCCACAGTCGATCCACAAATTCGATCGGACCGAAATCATAACCTGGCTTAGATCTATGGTTAAGGAACTTACTCCATGATGCAGGTAAGTAATGGGCCTTTGGATGAGTCCCTTTTGCCCGAAACAAACACCCTTTGGCTATAACTTAAGTATGTCATGGCCCTGAGGCCATTTGAAGCAGTTCTGGGCCTATTTAAGGACCTTAAACCACTCCATTCACATTCCATACGAATTTTCTCCAAACCCTAGGAGAGAGAAGAGAGAAAAGAATAGAAAAGAGTGAGGAGAAGAGAGGGAGTTTGGGAGATCGAGGCGGTGTTTCTCTCTTGCGACTACACGCACTAGATCGCCTCTACACCTAGCTATGCGAATCTTTCCAACTCCGATGTGGGTAAGAAATCCTAACCCAAATCTTGTTTTAGGAATCCAAATAGAGGAATTGATGAAATAGCTAACCTATTTCGTAATTTAGGTAGCCGTTGTACTGTAGACGGGAACGTAATGTTCAAACCAAGTTCAAAACGAGCAAACTGACGAAAGGTGCGGACTATAAACGTTTAGGTTATGGTTTTCAAGGCTTTCAATGTCAGCAATGATTTATGTCTAACTTGATTGCTGCCATATGATCTTAATTACGATGTATTCAATAAATTATACCTGTGTGTAAAATATGTGAATATATAATGCATTCCATGTGTTTGTTGAAATGTTTGAATGGAATTAAAATTTTGAATTATGCTTGCCATGACTATTAATCTAGAATACCTGTTTGTTGTATGTATGACAACTCCTTTGTGAAATGTTTGCTATAATATATGCTATAACTAAGTTAGGGCATGTATGTAGTAATGTGTAGGCTAAGCGTTTGATAAAATGTCTGAATGAGTAATTGTTTGATGAATTGTAATTATTAAGGGTGTTGAGATAGGATCCTCAACTGCCTTATCTATATGTATAATTCCTTCATGTAACCTTAATTTCAAATACGTGATTTATATGCAAAATGCCTATGTATAATACATGTTCTATGTGTTTGATAAAATGCTCAAATAATTATTGTATTTGAATTGTTTGTTAAATGCTGTTATGATTATCAAATGTGTCTACTTATTGCATTTGAGTATGATTGGGACTACTACGTAGTTCAGACAATCGGTGATGGTTCCCAATGGAGTGGTCGAACTAGTTTCACCACGTTGGATACGTTCGATGAATCCGAGTCGTATGCTGATTGTCGATAGTGGTTAGGCCACGTGGAGTGCTTATGCGTTCCATGTCAATCAATTCAACGTGCGCTCGTACCAATCGCACATGTCAAATAACTCGATTGGCCTATTATGTATTTACAATGTATGGACGCTGCTGCTTGAATTTACGGTACCACTTACCAATGTGAAGCCCGTTTCAACCATGGTACCAAGATCCGCTAAGACTCATGAGCTAGACATGGTGGTGTACGGGAAATCATGGTCGAGCTTTCGGCTTACGCTGGGGTGACGAGCCTCCTCGTAGTGACCAGTGAGTAACCCAAACTCGTAGCCGAATATGGTGGTGTATGGGACACCATATTCGAGCTGTCGGCATACGTTCAGGTGACGAGCCTCCCGTATTGACCTGGAGTATAAATTAGGCCTACGCTGAGGTGACGAGCCTCTTCGTAATGACCTCGAGTGTAAACTCATGAACTTACCTATCCACTACTTTTTCATCAGGGGTGATGCCCTACAACTTGCCTATCATATGTGAATAACTAGATGGATCATTGTTTGGGTAAATAATATAAAGGAAGGTAATTTAGCTTCTCGAATCTGCTGTATGAATAAGCCTAATAAATTACTTGGCTAACATGACCATTTACCCCATTGCATGTGCTTTGACGAGGAAGTGCACATTTAGGGAGTTTACCATGTGCGATTGTGAGATGATGTCGCTAAGGGAGTGCAGACGAGAGCATGCATCATTGTAACATACCATTCCTGCATTAACAAGAGTACTTAGGATATGATTGTTGTATTGCCTTATCATTACTGCTTGACTGAATTGATAGTAAGTTAACCTTTTCCTTATAGTACCACTGAGTTGATCACTCACTCCTACTCTGGAACGGTGTTTTAAAACACCAACCAGACTCTGTTTTAGCTGCAGATGGCGATGAGGCTTATGCGACGGAGCCAAACTTCTTTGATGAGGAGGAGGAATTCTCCTACATGCAACTCTCAGGCGGGTCTATGTAGACCTAGAGTTGCATCGTCGAGATTACGGGACTATGGATTAGTTGAACCTTTACATTTGATATTTTATAAATTTTGAAACCATACATGTATTTATTTAGCCTGGTAACATACTTATACTCTAAGGATTGATAAACACTTACATACTTTATATATTTATCTCAGTCTTCCGCTTGCTCAATTAAATTTCTCTGGAGTATGATATGCTGATTTAGTATAATCCCACTCATGTTTAATGCACTAATATGCACAACATTTAAACATTATTATCTATGTTGCATGAGTGATGCATTTGAACTCGGGAGTTGAGCTTTGATCGACCCCTGATTTTCGGGGCGTTACAGTTGGGGACTGTTTTGTAGCTCAACACGGCGTATCATCCACAGATCGATGGCCATACCAAGAGGGTCAACCAGATCCTTGAGGAAATGCTTCAAGCTGGCAGGATTGATTTCGGGGGTAGCTGGGATGAGCATCTACGATTAGTTGAGTTCGCATACAACAACAGCTATCAGGCGACCATTGGCATGACTCCTTTTGAGGCATTATATGGTAGACTGTGTAGATCACTGAGTTGTTGGATCGAGGTTGGAGAGCGCTGTCTCCTACGTCCCGAGTTTGTGCAGTAGACGTCAGAGGCTATCGATATCATCAGGCAGAGGATGCCACATCTCAGAGCCGGTAGAAGAGTTTTACTGGTTGCCGACATTATCCCTTAGAGTTCGCTATTGGGGACAGTGTATCTCAAGGTCTTGCCCATGAAGGGAGTAGTTTAATTTGGAGCAAAGGGCAAGCTTGCCCTAAGATTCATAGGACCTTTTGAGATCACTGGGCGCGTTGGCACAGTGGCCTATCGGCTTGCCTTGCCATCTCAGTTGTCTGGCGTCTACAACATTTTTCATGTCTCTATATTGAGGAAGTGTGGGTTAGACATAGTTCCTGTTATTGATTGACAGCTGCTGGAGGTTCATGAGGATGCTTCTTAAATTGAGCAGCCAGTTCGTATCCTTGATCAAAAGGAGAAGGTCCTCCGGACCAAGGTCATTCTGTTGGTGAAGGTTCAGTGGGGTCACCATTCTGTTAGGAGGCTTCTTGGGAGCGCGAAGCAAAGATTCGAGAGCGCTATCCCCATCTCTTTGATAATTGATTATGTGTTGCATTTTATATGCTGTCTCTGATTTTATATATGATGATGTTATGTTTCTTCTTCCTCATGAGTTATGTCTAGTTGTGATGATTGTGTAAATTTTGATGACGAAATTTTTTATTTTGAGGGGAGAGCTGTAAGCCCGTATCCTAGACCGTACAATTCTGTAGATTTTTGTAATCCTCCTTATCGAATTTCGTCAACCTGCAACCTATAATTGACATTTATGCACGATTCTGAGTCGCACCCTGTCAACCTAAGACTTGTACCTTGACGACTGCATCATCGCCGCGATTCCAACGCTATGACTCGCGTGCCGGTCCGATACCCAGGTCAGAAGATGTGGCCCCGCGTTCAGTTCAAGGAAAAACGTCGCGCATTTGCAAACCCAAGAGAGATTTCAAATCATGTCCCATTAATCCCATCAAATGTCAAGTACACATCACCTCACAACCCCATCCTCAAGCAACCCCTAAAGTCAACTCTCTCTCCCCAACCATTAAGTACACCCATCACTCACTTACCCATCACTCCCCATCACTCCACCTATCCCTCTCTCTCCTTACAACCCTCTCTCTCTCAATTCTCAAACCCATCTCCCAAGCAACCATGAGAATCGTCCTGGCTCCATGAGAGAGGTAGGTGTGGCCCACCTTTATACCCCCCAATCCCACCATCCAAAGTCCATCTCGACTGTTGAATCGCACCCCTTGGAGCTCTAGATCACATTGGCGGAAGAAGGAAGAGGAGATCGACGGTGGGTAATCTTGTATTTACCTTTTTGTGATTTAAGGGCCGACATTGGTGGGACCCATCTTGATGCATGCATTGTATAGGGAGGGCCCATAGTGGCGGGGTCCCTCCCCTTTTCACGTCTCTCTCTCTCTCTCTCTCTCCCCCTTTGATGTCGTGTGGCCCACCTGATGCATGTGATATATCCACGCCATCCATCACGGTGGAGCCCACTTTGATGTATGTGGTGTATCCACACCATCCAGCAACTTGGACAGTGAGACTCACCGTGACGTATGTGTATCATCCACACCGTCAATCTATAGTGGAGCCCAATGTGATGTATGGTTTCATCCTCACCGTCCGTGGTTGGGATGGTGGGTCCCCGCCATGACGTGTGTGTTTCATCCAGCCATCCGTCCATCTGGACGTGGCCCACTGTGATGTGGGCTTCATCCATGCCATGCATCCCTTTGCAACTAATAAAATGATTTTTGGTGTGGTCCAAGCCCATTTGAGGCCCATTGGTGTGGCCCATCCATGAGGCCCATCAAGATGTATTTTTGACCGATGTGCGGGGCCCACTTGTTCGTATTTTAGCCCATGTGGTGGGGCCCACCTGTTTGTATTTGAAGCCCATATGATGAGGCCCGACTTGATGTACACGAGGCCCATTGTGATGTGTATTAGGCCCATATCGTGCTACCCATTGTGATATGTATTAGGCCCATGTCGCATGGCCGATTTGATGTATTCGAGGCCTAGATATGTGGCCCATTTGATGCATATGAGGCCCAAGCAGTGCGGCCCACTTGTTGTATATGAGGCCCACGTATGATGTAACGCCCTGCAATTCGGGGGTCGAGCATAACTCAGCTCCCGAGTTCCAAAACATCACTTATGCAACATATTTAATGATGGATGTATGTTGTCTATATTAGTGCATAAAACATGGAATAGATTAAGCCAAAGTGCAGATATAATTCAGGGATAAGTGAAGAAAGTAAGCGGAAGACTTAAAGAAATAATGTGTGTACATGTGCGAATCCCTGAAATACATACACATACCGGGTCGTAATGTAAGTGTTGCTATCAAAATTACAAGTATCAAATTACATCATTTGGTTCCCAAAAGAAATCCCAGCATCCCGCACATCAGAACAAGGCTTACTAGAACCCGTCTAAAAACTGCATAAAAGTGAAAGCAGCCTCATCATCATCCATCTCCCGATCTGCCTCAGAAGTCGCATCAACATCTGCAACATCAGCATCTAAGACAGAGTTTAGTAGGTGTTTAACACCGCCCCAGAACGTGGGAGTGAGTGATCAACTCAGTGGAACAATAAAGCAAAGGTTAACATGTTATCAGTTCAATCAAGCAGAACAATTAAACATGTCCTAAGTACTCTTGTTAATGCAAGGATGTATGCAGAATGATGCGTGCCCTCACCCATACACCCTCAGCATCTTCATTTTACGTTACGCATGACATCGCCTCAAAGTGCACCACGTCTACAAAGCACATGCAAATGCGGTGCATGAACATGATTACCAAGTGGTTATTAGTCCTTTTCATACAGCAGGATTGTGAAGCTAAGGTACCTTCCTCATATCACCATCCAAACGTGATCCATTCTAAGGTCGTCAGTCCTAGACATCTCATACGATCATATGGTTTGAGGTCGTTGCAAAGGGCTCGTCACCAATCAATGCACGCTCATCATACCTTCGTTACTACACTAAGGCTCGTCACCTCAATGCGGTATCCAGGCATGCTCGAGGTCACTACAAAGGGCTCGTCACCAATCAATGTAGGCTGACAGCACGAATATAGTGTCCCATACTACCATAATCGGCTCAAGAGTTTGGTTGCTCACTGGTCACTACGGGGAGGCTCGTCACCCCAGCGTAGGCCGACAGCTCGACCACGGTGTCCCATAGTACCATGTCCGGCTTATGAGTCTTAGCGGATCAAGGGACCATGGTTGATAGGATTTCATTGGTAAGTTCGGTACTCTAAATTCAAACACTAGCGTCCATACATGGTGAACATACATCGGACAATCGGGTTACTTGACGAACTCGACTAGTATGAGCGCACGTTGAGTTGAACGACATAGAGTGCGCAAACACTCCGCGTGGCCAAACCACTGCCGACAACTCTAATACGACTCAGGTTCGTCTAATCACGTCCTTCGTGGCGAAAGCAATCTCAGCCACAAACTTAAGGCCGATTACCGATTTCCTAGACTATTCATAGTCCCAAACACATTACACTACCACAGATATTCATATTAAATGTAGAACAGTAATGGAACAACAACTTCAACCATGTAGCATATGAGTACTTGAAGAATATCAGCTTAACATGAATGTAAGCATAAGTAATGCTTGAACTTAAACAATAAGGAATGTAACTTGCATGAAGGAAATCATACACACCAGTGGGAGAGTTGAGAATCGCTTCTCAACGCCCATACTAGGTTGATATATCACACTTTAGATCATTCAGACATTTCTACAAACACTTAGAATACATAAATACAACATACATGACGTATGTTGAAATACACACATTTGGACAATTCCTTTTACCAAGGAGTTGTCGCACATACATCTAGCATAAGTACACGACAAATAATCATGGCAATCACATGTTCATATTTTATACGCATACGGTACTTTATACATACACATAGAATACACAAATCTCAATATAACACATGCATATCAGGAACGCAAAATAAACATAACATTTGGCATGTGAAATCTCATCCATAACAAGAATAAATCATTCAATGGCATTGAAAGCCTTGAAAACCATAACCTATACGATTAAAGTCCGCACCTTAATCTAGAAAAGGAACACCGAACTGATTTCAGACGATTTGTCTTCGTCAACGGCGACAGGATAACCTAAAGCAAGAATAGAAATGAGCGACAACAACACAAAATCTATTCTAAGCTTTAACACAGATTAGGGTTAGGTTAACTTACCCAAAGATGAACTCAGAATCGCCGGAATAACGATTCAAAAGTGAAGGTTCAAGGATGAAGAAGAACAGGAAAGAATCTAAGATGATTCACCAACTTCTCTGTCACTTTCTCTCTCTTTTTCACTCTCTCTCTTAGTTAGGGTTAGGAAATTCGTATGGAAAAGAGAGCTAGGGTTTTAAAGTCTATAAATAGGCCTAACATTGAAGAAAATAACCCCAGGGCCAAGGTATACTTAGGGTATAACCAAAACCGGCCTCTCACGATCCAACGAAGCACTACCGGTGGGCCTATTACCACGAAAGGTCGGACTTAAGCTCACTGACCATGGATCTAGGTCAAGCTGAGTTTTCGTACCGACCGGATCTTCAGATCAGCCGTGGCGGACCACACTCAAATCAACGGTCACCGAAACTCGATCAGGTCCACAAGCACATGGACATGCCTGGGCCACCTTCCCTGATCAGAGGGTGAAATTGGGTCAGAATCCAACGATCAGATTGCTTAAAATCATCGCGCAAGCGACACGACTCAGATTTCATAAAATCTTATTAAATTTCCAACCGTTCTCACACTCTTCACTCCGGACTTAATCAAATCGACCTAGAACATCACATGGACTTGATTTTTGAGGTGATGATCAAGTCCAACATTGTGACCGCAACAGCCTAAGATCATCGCTATCAGACTTTCGACGTGCAGTCCAGGTCTGATCCAGATCTTCTAAAAATTTCTAAGAACAACTGGATTTAGCGATAGATCCCAGACTTCAGAGTAACATAGCGCTAACTAATCTACAAGTTTTGAGTCATGCAGATCCAATTTAAAGTGATTGATGTAAATTTCACAAGCAATCGAGCTTAGTGCTAATTACCCCAAAAAAACTACTAAGGAAAGAATAACACAAAATTTTCCAGGTCATTACATATAAGGCCCATGGTGATGCATTTACGGCCAATTTAATGAGGCCCATTGTGATATGTTGGAAGCCCATGGGATGAGGCCCATTATGATGTATCTAAGGCCCATGGGCGCTGCCCATTGTGATGTATTCGAGGCCCATAGGGTGTGGCCATTGTGTTATATGTGAGGCCCATGAGTGAGGCCCAATACGATGTACGTGAGGCTCGTTACGTTGTGTATGATTCTTTGTATGAGGCCATGGGCTCACTATATGCTAGGCTCTATGTGGACCACTCCTTGGGAGCAATGTTGGTTAAATAACCACATTGATGGGCAATGATAGTTAAATGACCTCGTTGTGACCTTCCCTTAGGCCTTGTTAGGCCCATTCTCATCATTCTTTAAGTGGGTTGACCCTATTCATTGCGCCCCATTTGCACGATCCATCTATTCTCATTGGGCTATCATAAGACGTTGGGTCCCCATTAGTTGTAAGTAGGATTAATTCTTTTATTTTGGAGTCCATCTAGGACTCATTTGGGCCCCCTAGGGCATCTAGCAGGGCTATATAATAGTATGGAGAAGGAACCCTTTCCGGATCCTTACGCTTTAGGTAGGCCACTTAGGCCCAACCTTAATATAAGAGGGGGGTGCATTATCATAATGTAACATGCTTAGTATAGACCCATGATTCATGCCCATATGCATCATATGTATGCTTGATATGAGGAATGATTGATCATAGGACATGCCATTGGGCAGATTGTTATGGGACTCCCTGATAAGGGAAGATGTCCACATGAGCGTGCGGTACGCGCATGATTGCTTATGACTAAATAACGTGATTCGTGCATCTCGTATTGTGTGACATGAATATTGTACACTCTAGTGACATCGGGACTATAGCCTCCACAGGCATATTGTGGTTGGCAAGATTAGACATCAAAAATTTTGTTCTACGTGGGGTGTTATAAATGTCCCTGGGTGAAATTCCCTAAACCCTTATGGTCCAGGAGGTTGCTCCAATGTCTAGACCAAGTGGATGCATGACCGCCGAGTACCGATTACCAGAAGGCCATGCTTTCATTATGTCGTGGTCAGTTGGAAGGGGGTGCGGCCTTACCCACCCGAGAGGAGGGGCAAAGCTAAGTTGAGTTTGACCAGCTCAAGGAATGGGTCCGCTATTGACGAGTCGAGTCCGATATTAGCAAGCGGATAGTGAGGTCTCTTCTACTCACCTTGTTGCACATGATGGGGCGGCAATCTAGTTTGGAGTGTACTAGACCACGGTGATATTCCAAAGTTGAGCTATATTGATATGTGGACTCAGATGAGGATTGGTATGCTTGAGTTACATCTTGTATCGCATGGCCTTAGTGTGACTGACATCATCATGCCTTGCATCGCATAGCCTTGGTACGACCAATAGTATTCATGTATTCATTAGCATATTTCGCATTACTCTGATATTACATAATTGTATCACTACATTGCGCACACATTTTCACCACCCTCTAAGCTTTCCATACGCTTATGCACAACCGTTACGTGTAGGTGACGTTGGACCGCAGCAGCGTTGAGGCAGGAGCACATAACAGATCATCTTGGAGCTTTTATCTATCATCATTGTATTTTCCTTTATGCGCATTGTACTTATAAGTTTTTGATCATGGTGGATTTTGTGATAGCGTTCTTGTGGTTATTATTTGTGGGTTATGTTTATTACGAATTAAGCTGATGTTGAAAATCCTCCTTGTAGAATCCCAGGATCGGAACTTGGTAAATGGGTACTAGGATCCGAGAATGGGGTACTACGGAGGCTGTCGGCACCGGATTCGGTGAGCGGGAATTTTGTGAGCCCGGTTTTCGAGTTTGGGGTGTGACACAATCAAACCCAATATTATCTTTCAATTATCATGTCAGTTTACATTTCATAGTGTAATTTTTACTTTATTTGTTCAACCATTTATATTCCTTAGTTTAATATTTACTTTCCAAGTCAGCTAATTTACATTTCGTAGTATAATTCATATTTGATAAGCTTAATTGCAACTAGAATCTGCATCGGGATCCATTTCTCTCATCGGAAAAGTATTCTTCAGCCACTACCAGCGACCGACTCTAAGGAATTTCCCTCCTATTTCAGTTAATCTGAATTAAAAAGTCATTTCGAATGAGAGGCAAGGAAGAAAGTCATTTTTAGAGGATGAACCCCTTTTGAATATTGCCTGATTCAATTATACATTAAGCGAGTGGCTAAATGGGCGGCTGATCTCTATAGAACTCAGTCATACTCTATGTCTGCCTATCTCGATGCTTGGGTTCAACATTGTTCGGTTCAAATTAGAGCCACAAATCCAATTCTGGCATGCCCGCGCATAACACACCCATGTCAGGGAAAAACCACAACGAATAAATACATGTCTAACCCCGGCAAGCAATAATAGGAGGAGGCAGTGAAATGGCTACTTCTATACATTCGAGGTATAAAAGATTACGTTTTATCATATGAGAAATCAGGGGACAATATTAGGCTATGTGGATTCTGATTACGCAGGCAGTGTGGACAGTAGAAGGATGATAAATCAGTTGGATGTCAACTTTTGGTTATTCGTTTGTGCTAGCGGATGAAGTGATCAGTTGAATTGCAAAACTTCAGTCTATGGTGGCTCTTTCCACAATCAAAGCTGAGTATATAGTGGTGACATAAACATTCAAGGAAGGCATTTGGTTTAGGAGGATGATAAATTAGATGGGGCTTCAGTAGGAGGTTGTGCTAGTAATTGTGATAGCGAGAGCGTGATCAATTTGGCTAAAAAAATTATTTATCACTCACGTACTAAATTGATGTGCGTGACCATTTAATCTAATATGTATTTGAGGAATGAAGCATGACTTTAGAGATGATTCACACTAGCGTGAATCTGTCTGACATGCTTATAAAGGTCGTTCTAACAGAAAAGTTCAAGTTATATGCAACTTCTTTGGGCTTGAGGAAGGCATAAATGGAAGACTGAGTGTGTATGAGAGTGATGGTGGAGCTATGATACAAGACGAAATTAAAGATGAGGATAAAGAACTATGAAGAATAAAGATTGAAGACATGGTGGAGATTATTGTTGATGTCTTAAATCTGTAAGCTACAGGGTTTGTCGATGCCATCGGAAAAATCCATGTTGGTTTCTGTAACTTTTTGATATTGCTACTCGATGTCAGCGAAGGTGTTCGCTGCTATCGACAGATTGTCGATGCCATTGAAGTCCCATCGAAGGTGCCATTGAAGTCCCATCGAGCGCGCGCATAAAATTGCGTAAGTGCTGGATTTGTTTCCTATTCCGTTGTTGTACTATATATATCAGGTGTAATCGGGATTTGGGATAGAGTAGAAGAGTTCAAAGGCTTTCTAATTTGTTATTGAGGGTTTCAAGGGTGTAGCTTGGGCTTGTGATGTGGATCGGAGGCTTGTTCGAATCGGTAACATTCTATTTCTCGCATGTTTTTTCTTTCATAGTATATTACTCGTTGCTTTGTGTCATGGTTTTTTCTCAAAAAGATTTTTCCACATAAAATTAGATTGTTTGTGTTTGTACTTGGCTGTGTGATTGGTAATACTTTGATTGATTCATCTCCGTCTGCTTCCGCTTACCCAACATTGTTGAATGAATGTTACATGATAAAATCCTGGCTTTATATATATATATATATATATATATATATATATATATATATATATATATATATATATATATATATATAAGTTCCAAAGTCATCTTATTTCGGTGGAAAAAAGAGAGGTCTTCATTTATAAAACATCCAATGCAAATTGTAATTTTGAAAAGTAGGTAAAATACAAAATACATTTCAAAAACTTCTCTTCTTAGTGAGCTTTGTTGGTAAGCATATCAGGTGTGCATTCGGAGAAGGATGGTTCAATCCAATAGTGAGAAGATTGTCACACAGTCTTCACTTGGGGAAGTACATGGCCGTGACAGTTGACACTATTGTTGCTTGGTGCTGCATCATGGTGAACCAGAGTCGCATTGCAGCCCCTCTTAAACGTTACAATGCCTTTCTTCTGATTTTAAGAGGGAAGCTGGTTCCCTCTGCTTGGTGCAAACACTCAAGGTTTACAAAAGTCACAAAGGAAAAAAAAAAAAAAGAGAAGGAAAGAAGTTATTCTGCCTTGAAACCCTTTCACTTTTGTACAACAACGTATCAGAAAAAGTTTGGTGCCTGGGCCATGGGTGCAGAAAGGAAATAAAGATAAAAAATAGCAGTAACCCTTGAAGGGTAAGGCAGCGGCTGAAAATGCCACTCTTTGGCGCTCTATAAATGCCTCTTCTCATGATCGCCTTCGTATGAATTTTGGAACATTGCACGTACAAGGTGTAAATCACCTAATGACCACCTCTGTTCTGTTTCACATGCACGGAGTTGCTGCATAGTAATTGAATTCAGATCATCAGTCCATTCTTTCAACCGTCCATTTATTTTCTGTACGTTTGTGCTATTTATCTCATCCCCTTTCTTTGGGCAAGGAATCTTTACATCTCGGCCTGAGTGGCTTGGATCTCTCGCTAAGCCTAGCACGACATTACGACAGGGAGGAATTACAGCACCGGTGCATTAGAACATATATAGTGTCCTCATGTGTCAATTTTGTACAAGTGGGGCCAGGGTTCGTTGATCCGGTCCGTTGAAATTATGACACCCACCTTAGTCTTGGATAACGAACCCCTCTTAATGCGAAGATCCTAGCCATCAAATCTTTGCCATGTTTTATGGAGTATTGCTGGGCTTTTGGTTAACAGCTCGGTTGTGGACCAATGGTCTGGGAACCTCTAATCTAGGACATTTTTGAGGATTTGAACATAGACGGTACGAAATTACCAAAAAGCATGAATGTCTGAGGCATGCCTGGACTCCTATGTTAGTGTCGTACAAATGATCATGACTCATCCTCCTGACCCGTGCCACTGATGTGCAGATTTCAGACTATTCAAATTGTGAGTGCCGAGATGTTGGTGAAGAAATCCTAACCATTCAATTAATAACAATCAAATGAATGATTAAAAGTAAAATATTGAGAGCGGTCCAAATTGGTACTGAAAAAAATTGGATGGCTAGGATTTCCTTCTCAGTCTAATTTTTGGGTTGTATTCCATCCCCAGCGGAGTCAGCAATTTGGACGGTTTGAAAGGCAGGTACAGCCATGCTAGTTGTACGGTTGAAGGGTCACCACCATTTTTTTAACGGTGCTGAACTATCCCAGCGAATGATGCATCAGGACATCAAATGTATGGATGTATGAAAACATGGGCCGCGTGGAGTCCAGGACCGTACTGATGCAACAGGACGAAATCCTCGTTCCTATGCATCAGGACTCTTACAATTCCTCTTTCGGGATCCCATTGGATTTGGCTTTGTATTTTTCATCCGGTAAAGACTAGTTCCACGGAGATTCGCGCGAGTGAAGATTGAAGATGTAAATCACGCGAATTTCTCACGCTTGGTAGTGTGATGTCGTAAAAATCCTAGGCGTGCCCAACCTAAAAAATATAGCTGGCCCATAAATCTTTTCCATCCACGCATCACGTTTTCCAAAATTTGAGTAAAGGGACGGACGGTGAGAGATGAATGACCAACGACACCCTTACGTGTCCGCAGCAGTTACTGTTAACAAAAGCCTACGTTCACATGGACCCCGGGGGGACCCGGATCGGGTCCCCAAAACAAGTCTGAAATCGATCCTGGAGAGAGTGGCGTTGCCTTTTTGTTGCTGGCTGCGAGGGAATCTCCACACTCGCTCCTATTCCAGTTGAGGAAAACTCCCTCAAGGAGGGTAGCCTCGTCGCGCTTCCATTATTGGAATGTTTTATTTCGCACCGCAGAGGATGAGATGTAAATGTGGGTTGCCCTGTCCGACTCCGAAATGACGTGCCATGTTACGGTTGTGGAGTCCACCACTCTAATGTTGTTGGCATTTAATACGAGGTGCCAACCCGTGCCTCTGGACGGTGATTGGTTGCCTGACGCCCCACAGGTGCTACGTGGCACTTCCCGTACTCTTGGATTGGACATTTCTGGAAACAGACACCTTTTTCCTCGTTTCCTTTTTTCGAAAGCCTGTCGTGGGAGTCAAGAAGATTCGTCTTTCTTCCCCTTATGCCCCCAGCTCCTCCTTGGAACCCGAGGGCGTGTAAAATTCTTTATCCTACGGTTTCGAGGTTGTACAGGTGTAGGAGTGCACACGAGTCGAACGGGCTCAACCTGGTCCGGCCCGGTTAACATCCACACCTAGCCTGAACTCGGCCCGGCCTGGTTATCGGGCTAATATGTCTGGCCCAAATTCAGCCGGGTCAACAATCGGACGAGTTCAATCAAATTTCAAACTTACTTCATCTACAAAGAGACGGACGACATTTTCACTTCTTTGTCTCAAATGATTAGGATCAAGATTTAGGATATATATATATATATATATATATATATATATATATATATATATATATATATAATATTATAAATGATTGAGTCAAGTTGACTCAGGCCGAGTCGGGTTTCAGACCGAGTCGAGCTGAACTTGGATATGTTTAAACTCGGCCTGAACTCAATTTTGGGCTGAAAAAAATAGCCTATCTCGAACCGAACTCAGTTCCGGATCGGGTCGAATCGAGCGAGTTAACCGGGCTAGCCCGATTTATGTACAGCCCTATACAAGTGGGCCCTCTTTTCTTTTCTTTTTTATCTTGATCCAGGCTATTGACGTGATTAAGTTCACCAGAGGTGGACCATCGGTGATCTTTTCCATTTACAATTTAAACTTCCTTTAAGTGGACCACCTCTATCTTTCCATTTCTAAAAAGAGTCTTTAAGGGGGGAATGGTCATGGTGATAGTCATATCAACGGCCCGGATCATTTAACCCTTGGGTCCCACTTGCACGGAAATTAACAAAGAGCTAGTAATGTTCCCATTGTAATCTTAAATTTGTAATGGTTTGGGCCAAGTTGCTTGGAAAACAATTCCGTGACTCATTTTCTAAATTGGGTAAAGAAGCAATCCCATTTTACCTCTTTTCACACGCGTCCGAACACACGTGAGTAAGATCAATAACTGTCGCGATGACCCAAAAGTCCCATTCTATCATGACTATCTTATATTTAGTGGGCCACACTAGTCATCCTGTTTATTTGTGACAAGCTTTTACACCATGCTATAAATTAGTTTAATAATTTCTTTAGTGGCCCCCAAATAAATTGTGAGGAAATTATAACATAGGGACTATATTATGAAAATGCGCCTCCATTCAAAATATATAATTTATTGCCACATAAAATTATGCATATATAGATGAAGATGTAATTACTAAATTAATAAATAAGATAATCTACCTGACCCTAACATCATGACTCAAACTCAAGGTGTTATGCAAAATTACTTTGAGTTTGGAAGAAAGTAACCAATTTATTGAAATTCTCGCATGATGGGCCTTGATAGATGACAACTAATGATGATGATGATGATGATGATCAAAGTTTGAGCATTGACCAGCACCAATGTGCTATATAAAAACTACTTGAGAAGAAACTTATTCATAAACAAAGAAAAACTCTCATAATGGACTTTAGTAAACAACAATAGTAAAAATAAATCAAGTTTAAGCATTGACAAGCAACAACTATAATTTAAAATGGCAGTTATCACAAACTTCAGGAGACAAATGTTAGTGACAAACACCTTCAGATGAATAATTCATCTAGCTCTAGAGTTAGTTGGCTGATATGTTTCTTTCTAACGCTAAGGCCCAAGATCTTCACGGGCATTTGAGTAAAATAAAAAATTAAAGACAAAGACCAGATAAATAAAAATCTAAGAGAGATGCCAACAGCCAGCTATAGGGATCAATGTTACCTAGATTCGTCGGTTCAAGTACCTGACAGAATGGAAATGTGCTCGTATCCGATTTTATATCTAAAAAAATATAAAAGGGTCGGTATTCAATTCCACTATCCTGGACTCGTAGAAAGTTGGGTTGGTTTGGTCCAGCACCTAACTAATTTAATGTATGTGTTTTATAACAATTGAATAAGCTTTCCTGATGTAGGACGTGGCTGAGGTACATTCCTAGCATGGTTAGATTAAAAGGTGAACAGTAAATGTTGGCTGTAACTTTTGCTCCAGGTATTATTGGTATCATTACGGGGCGCACAACCTATCCATCTTTATTGAAACGGACCATCCGAGGTGAACCGACCCACGAGGTGAGTCGCATTTGTCTATTTTGTCAGAAAATGCGCGCTTTCAGCGCAAAAATAATTTTTTAGGGAAAAATTATTATTTTTAGTAATTTTAAAAATTTTAATATTTTTTATTTTTAGAGTTTTAGATTTTCTTTCTTTTTAGGAATAACTTATAATCATGTTACGACTCTTCTAGCAAAAGTTTATTTAGAATTTTTATTTTTAGAAATTATGCTTTAAGAGAGTTTCATTAGAATTAATATTTTTATTATGGTTAGAATTTTACTATTTTTGGTAATTACGAATTTTATTTATTTATTTTTTCTATATTAATGCTGTAATAGGGACACATAGAGATTAGACAATTATCAATAAAATTATTTTAAAAAATTTAGAATTATTTCTATTTTCTTTTCCTCGAAAATTTGAGGCTTATCTGTGAAGAGTCCAGAGAAGTTTCGTGGATTCATAACGGCTATCCCCCTTAAGAAGACAATGCTTGACCTCACATTATTCCCTGCGTCAATTTGGTATCAAAGTGAGGCTTTACCTCGGATATATGTCTTTTGACGATGGGTCGGGCAACAATCCCATGGACAGTGCTCTATTAAATTATCTTTTAACCGCGATGACTTTCGAAGCAACGCAGCGAAAGAATCGGTAAGTCATGCAAGGGCTGCAGGCTGCCATAGATCGTATGATAGAGGCCCTAGGGCAGCTCCATGTTCATGGCAGTGATTCGTCCCTAGTAGGCACTAGAAATCATAATCGCCCTGATCACAAGATGTTGCTAGTGGTGAACCATGGGATCACTTTTGAGAAGGTGGGATCCAATGACATAATTCCACAACATCCTGGACGAGGCATTGATGTCAAGATGAGGGTCGATCTTCCTAGCTTCAATGGAAAACTTCACATTGAAGATTTACTTGATTGGCTTTTTGAAGTTGTGCGATTCTTTGAATATATGAAAATCTCTGAAGGAAAGAAAGTCAAGCTTGTGGCCTACAAGTTGAATAGCGAAGCTTTAGATCAGTGGGAACAACTTCAAATCGAGTGGATGAGATAGATGAAGGCGCCAATCTGCACGTGGTTATGAATGAAGTAGTTATTGCGCATGCGATTCCTCCCTAGCAACTACGATCAGGTATTATTCCAACAAAATCAAAATTATTGGCAAGATAACCGATCAGTAAAGGATTATGTAGAAAAATCACATTATTTGTCATCGAGAGATGACCGGGTCAAAACGGAGTTACGACAGGCCACATGATTAATCAGTGGCAGACATGTAGCCACTTATGGGAACGAAAACCAAACCTAGACTATTAAAGTGAAGGGACAATCTACCATAACTGAACATGCTTTTGTTAAACATTTTGAAGAAACAAGATATATATATATATATATATATATATATATATATATATATATATAGATATATATATATATATATATATATACATACATTAGTTGAAAATGAAAAATATATGGAGCCTGTGAACATCCCAGAGGATTTGAAACTAATTCAAGACAATTGTGCTCGAAGAACTTCCTAATAAATTGTCTCCCATATAAGATATATAAAGTACATTGATCTTGTCTCAGGGACAAGTCTACCTAATTACCTACATTATCAGAAAGAATGTGACATCTTGCATGCACAAGTGAAGGAATTGATCCATACTAGCCAAGTCAATGAGAGCATGAGTACAACATTGTGTCAGCTCAAGAGCCCAATGCCAAGTACAAGAGAAGGGTTAATAAATATTGATGTCAGAAGTTATTTGAGAATCATGAGTCTAGTCCATTGAGTAACTTGAAGATAACTTTTTTTTTTTAAAAAAAAGTGGAGGGGTCTAATGTAGGACGTGGCATAGGTACATTCATAACATGGCTGGACCAAAAGAAGGCGAACCATAAATTGACTATAACTTTTGAACCAGGTATCGTTACGGGGCATACAATCTATCCGTCTTTACTGAAATGGGCCATCCGAGGTGAACCGATCCACAAAGTGGGTTGCATTTGCCTGTTTCTTCAGAAAACGCGTGCTGTTAGCTTAAAAATGATTTTTTTAGGGAAAAAATTAATATTATTTTTAGTAATTCCATTTTTTAAAATATTTTTTATTTTTAGAGTTTTAGATTTTCTTCTTTTTTAGGAATAATTTGTAATCATGTTAGGACTCTTCTAGCAAAAGTTTATTTAGATTTTTTATTTTTTGAAATTAGGCTTTAGAAGAGTTTTATTAAAATTAGGATTTTTATTAGGGTGAGAATTTTTTTTCATTTTTGGTAATTATGAATTTTATTTTAATTTTCAATATTAATGGTGTAATAGGGACACATAGAGATTATACAATTATCTATAAAATTATTTCAAATATTTTAGAATTATTTCTATTTTCTTTTCCTCGTGGATTCGAGGTTTCTCTTTGAGGAGTCTAGATAAGTTTTGTGGATTCAGAACGACTTTCCCCCTGAGGAAAACGGTGCTTGAACTCACGTCCTTTACTGCGTCATTTCCTAAGTAAATAAGTGTACTAAATAGCCCATCTATACGTCATTTGTATGTTGATGATGCTTATACCTGATCTGACACTATTAAACCAAACAACTAAAAAAGCTGACATGTGGCAAGATGGAAAGGCCCTAATTACCTAAAGATGAGAGATTACGTGCAGGTCTCATATGCTTCATAGCATATGGAAGGATGTGATTAGCTACACTTAGATAATTACTAGTTTGTTGAACAAAGATCATATAAAACTTTTTAAAAGATAAAAATATAATTGGCCACATCTATTAGCACCAATCAATCAAGAGAAGATCATACAAAGTGTAAGGCCCGTATCCTAGACCATGCTGTTCCGTAGACTCTCGCGATCCTCCTTATCAAATTCCAACAACCCTTGACATGTAATCGACATTTGCGTGCGGCCTTAAATCGCATCCTGTAATTATGAGTTGACTAACCTTAGACTTATACTTTAGCGACCGCGCTGTCACCACGGTTCCGTTGCTGCGTCTTGCACATCGATGCGATATCTAGGCCATAAGTTATGGGCCCGCGTTCATTTCGAGGAAAATGGTATGCATTGTGAATTTTGAGAGAATCTCTACCCAATCCATCACATCAATCAATCAATCAATCAAGTACACATCATATCTCAACCCATGCTTTTCTTTTCCTCCAAGATAAGCAACACCCCGAAAGTCAACCCTTACATCACTCCATCCATCACTACACCCATCACTCAAACCCATCACTCACAGCCATCACTCTTACAACCACCTCCTCTCTCCCTCTCTCCACCCATCCCAAGCAACCAAGAGAGGTGTGGACGTCCAAGCATTCCCGAGGAGAAAAAGCCAAGTGTGTGGCCCACTTCCTACCCCATCAACTCTCATCTCCACCCTTCAATCTTCATCATCCTCCATCAAAGTTCAAGCCAAGGGTCTTGACATTGCAAGGAGCCTAGAAGAAGCGGAATCGGTGGGTGACTTGTAGGTTAGATTATGTTTTTTATGATGGGCCAAGTGGGGCCTACCGATCGATGGTATGGATCTCACTTTAGACCCTAGGTGTGGCCGATGGCCCACCATGATTCATATGATCATCCCATGATGGGGCCATTCTCCATGGACCCCATCATGATGTTTATTTCACCATTATGAAAGGTCATCTAGACCTTGCATTTTGTTTAGTGGAAAGGGATCTCCACCGTTGATTTTTATGATTTAGGGCCACATGTTTTGGGACCCATTTTGATGTATGTATTGTATTTGCATGGCCCATAGAGGGAGGGCTCATAGTGGTGGAGCCCTTCCTCTCACCACACGTCTCTCTCTCTCTCTCTCTCATATTTTGATGGCCCACCTTGATGATCGTGATCTAAATCCACACTGTCCAGTTGGAGATCATGTAAGACATGGGCCTGGTGGGCCATGACCAGTCGGACAGGCTATTGTCCAGGCCGTCCAACAAGTCTGGACGTAGGAAACAACAAATATTAGCTTTGTTCAAAGCTGGTGGGCCACACGTGTGGACCCACCAGATGTATGCATTCATCCATCCCATCCACCGTCTAATTATGGACGGTGGAGCCCCTAGTGATGTATGTGTTGTATATACCCACCGTCTAAAGGCAGGGATGGTAGGCCTGCCGTGGCAATTGTGTGCTGTCCACACCGTCCAACGTGGGACGGTGCTGGACGCACCATGTTGTATGTGTTTTAGTCAACCGTCTAGTCCACTAGACATGGACCCCACCTTGATGTATGTATTTGATCCACATCGCCCATCTAATTTCCCAGCTCATTTTAGGCGTTGAGCCGAAAAATGAAGCCGAACTGAATCTCTAGCGAGCCATAATGTAGAAAGAAGTGGTTTAAGGCGACATAAACTATTAAGGTCGATGTGATATTTCTGTGCGTTAAAATATATCGAATATTGAGCTTATTAGGCCTGCCTCGAGCCCAAGAACCCAACCGGCTGGGTGGATCCTCCTGATGTGGGCCCCACCTATGAAAATCTGTAAAAAAATAAAAGAAATATATATATATATATATATAAATATATATATATAATAATAACAACAGATGCTATTGCTGCTAGCGTCCAGAGGACGTTGCAGCAAGCAGCGTTCGGCTGCTTGGTTGAACACCGGGACCGTGGACCCCACCACCAATCCCACCATGATGTATGTTGAATATCCACACCGTGCATTTGATGGATCCCCTCTAGATATTGGGATACTCCAAAAATCAGCCGTTCACGGAACTCAGGTGGTCCACACCACCAAAAACAACAGGAGATTGAATGTCTACCATTAAACCCCTTTTAGGTCACAGAAGTTTTGGATTTATATGAAATTTGTTTTTCATCTTAATTCAGGTCTTGTGACCTTATGAACAATGGGATGGAAGATAAACATTATGGTGGGCCACACGTGTGGACCCACCTTATATCCACATCGTCCATTGGTACGGACGGTGGGTCCCACGCAGCATGCAGCTGTTGCTACATTGACGCCATCAAGCTCTGTGGGCCCCTGCATGAAATATGTGTTATATCCCATCTCTTGGGGCGTAGAACCCACCATATATATGTGTTGCATCCACCGTCTAGCCCATGGACAGTGGGTCCCACCTTGATATGTTATATATCCACACCGTCCAAGCATGGGACGGTGTGGCCTGCCATAATACATGTGTTTTATATCTATCCACACTGTCCATTGCTCGGACATGGGACCACCTTGATGTTTGTATTACATCCACGCCCTCCATTGCTGGACGTGGACCCCTGCCATAATATAAGTGTTGTATCTTCACTGTCCACGTAAGACTGTGATACTAATCTTGTGATGTGTTGTATATTCATACCATCCATTCACGTGGCCCCCACGTGAGGTACGTGTTTGATCTAAACTGTCCGTCTGGTGGGGCCCATTTGGAATGTGCAGGGCCCACCTCATTGTAATGTATTTGTGGCCCATTTGGTGAGGCCCATTGTGATGTCCTTCTGACCCATTTGGTGAGGTCCAATGTGATGTAATTATGGCCCATATGATGAGGCCCATTATGATGTATACGCAGCCCAAGTATGAGGCCCATTGTGATGTAATTGAGGCCCAGGTGGTATGGCCCAATGTAATGTATTGATGGCCCATTGATGAGGCCCAATGTGATTTATTTATGGCTCATTTGATGAGGCCCAATGCGATGTATATGTGGCCTATGTGATGCAGTCCACTTGATGTATATGAGGCCCAAGTGATGAGGCCTACTGTGATGTATATGTGGCCTTGTGTGAGGCCCAATGTGAGTATATGAGGCCCATGTGGTGAGGCCCAATATGATATATATTTGGTCTTATGTGAGGCCCAATGTGATGAATATGTGGCCCATGTATAAGGGCCATTGTGATGTATAAGTGGCCCGTATATAAGACCCATTATGATGTATGAGAGACCCATTATATGTTTGAAGGTCCATTGTATGTGTGAGGCCCAAGTGTGATGTATGATTCTACCATGATGTATATGTAACCCATCCATTTTCTAGCTAGTATAAGGGCCGAGGACTCCATTATAGTTAGATTCTAAGTTCCAAATGGGCCACACCTTTGGAGCAATGACAGTTAAATGTCCCCTTGTAAACGGTGGTTAAATGTCCACCATTGGGAACCATCGTAGGGCCCATCATGAAGCCCATCTCCCCATCCTCTCTTTTACCCAGTGTTGAGTAGAGTCCCACCATAATGTATGTGTTATTGATATGCTAATCATCCATTCTTCCAGATCTCATAGGGCTGTGGGTCCCATTGAGGGTCAGATCCAAATCCCAAGTAGACCACACCATAGGAATAGTGGTGGTTAAATGTCCAACCATTGAAAATTATATCTTGTAGGGCCCATTGTTATATCCAATTTTTCAACCCATCTTCCTTTGTTGGGCTATCCCAAACCATTGGACCCCCATTGATGTTAGTGGTACTCATCTTCCCTTGTTGGGCTATCCAAAACTATAATGCACCCGGATTTCGAGGGTCGAGCAAAGCTCTACTCTTGAGATCCAGAACATCACTTATGTAATATGGATGATGATGTTCCGATTTTGTCCATATTAATGAGTTAAGCATGAGTTAGATTATACCAAAACGACATATCATACTCCAGATATAATTAAATTAAGTGAGCGGAAGTCTGAAATATATATATTCAAGTATGTGGGAGTCTCACAAACCTCCAGAGTATGATTACGTAACCGGGTTTAATATGTACAAGTATTGTTTCAAAATATACAAAATGCGGAAGAGTAAATGTGTCCACTAAGCAAAGTATCCCTATAATCCCTGCGTACCGGCGTGAGGTCTACATAGACCCGCTCGAGAGCTGAAAATAGGAAAACTTCTCCTCCTCATCCATCAAGTCCTGCTCTGTCGTATAGACATCATCAGCACCTGCATCTAAACCAGAGTCTGGTTGGTGTTTTAAAACACCGTCTTAGGGTGGGAATGAGTGGCTAACTTAGTGGTACTATAAGGTAAAAGTTAACATGTTATCAAGTCAATCAAGTAGTAATGATAAGGCAATCATAATAATCACTTCCTAACTAATCTTGTTAATGTAGGAATGGAGTGTAAGTAATGATGTATGCCCTCGCATTAAAGCTCCCTCACAAGCGACTCCGACAACCTATTTCGCGCATGACATCATTGCCTCCCGTGCAAACTTCACCTTTTTTAAGGCACATCCTCATTGATGTAATGCAATGCATGGGCGTGTTAGCCGAAAACTTAGTTAAGTTTATTCATACAGTAGATTTGGGAAGCTAGGGTACCTCCCTTTATATCAATGACTCGAACCGAAGGATCCATCTAGGTTTGTCACTCCTAGTTATGCACATACGATAGGTAAATTATACTCGCGGTCACTACAGGAGGCTCGTCACCTCAGCGTAGGCCGATAGCACGAACACGATGTCCCATACCACCATGCCTGGCTCACGAGTCTTGGTTACTCACTGGTCAGTACGGGGAGGCTCGTCACCCCAGCGTAGGTCGACAACTTGAACACGGTATCCCATAGCACCATGCCCGGCTCATGAGTCTTAGCAGATCGTGTAACCATGGTTAGAGTGGGCCTTTACATTGGTGAGGGGTACCTTAAATTCAAGTAGTGGTGTTCATATATGGTAAATACACAATAGGCCAATCGATTTGTTAGGAAAGTTCGATTAGTATGGGCACACACTGACTTAATCGACATGGAGTGCATAAGCACCCCTCATGGCCTAACCACTTTCGACAATCGTCCTGCGACCCGAATTCATCGAGTATACCCAATGTGGCGAGGCAAATTCAACCACCCGAACGGAGAACTGTTACCGATCGCCTAGGCTACGCTGTAGCCCCCATCTTACTTAGATGCAGCAAATAAACACATGTGATTATCAATTCTGCATTTAACAAACAATCCAAGTAATTTCCTCATTTGAGCATTTCATCAAACTCATTGATCATGTTACCAACCACGTGCAATTTATCAATGCATTGGGTAGAGGCAAATGTGATTACATGAAAGAAACTATACATATGTGTACGGTAATAAAGAATCCTATTTTAATACTCGTAAAAAATACAAAACATCAACAAATTTCTCATTCAGACAATTCATCAAACATTTGGACTATAATTCACCAAATACATAGACTAGGTTAGTTACAACATTTATTTTAGTAATTCCTTATACGGAGAGATCAACATACATATAACAATGATTAATCCTAGGTCAGAAATTATGGCAGGCACAAATTATATTCAAATGGTCATCAAACATTTCAACAAACACATGAAATGCATCTTTTGCTCAACATAGTTCATATATGTATATTATACCGAAATCGACGTATCTAGGATAATATGACAACAATCAAGTCAGACATAAATCATTAGTTGAGATTGAACGCATTGATAACCATAACCTAAGCATTTATAGTCCACACCTTTCATCGGAATACTCGATTCGAACCTGGTCTAGACACTACATTCCTAAAAACAGAACGTCGGGCACCTAAATGGCATAATAAGTTAGCTAGTTTGACAAATAATCCATCTGAATCTCTACAACGATATTAAGGTTAGGGTTTCTTACCTAAAATTGTAGTCGAAACAGATCGTGTAACGAAATGGGGAGGTGATTCGGTGCGTGAAATTATAGGAGAGGATTCCCTCAAACTCCTTCTCTCTTTCCTCTTTTCTCTTCCTTTCTCTCCTCTCTCCCTTAGGGTTTTAGGAAATTCGTATAAGAGAGGGGAGGGGTGATATAAGGGCTATTTATAAGCCCAGAAGTGATGCAAATGGCCCCAGGGCCTCGGTATACTTAGTTTATACCCCTTTGGTGACTGTTTTTGATAAACGGGGTTGATAGGGAGGCTCATGACCCACCTACGGCATAGGGTATGTTCCCTGACAATGGAACTATGTCAGGATACGATTTCGATGTGATTAGATAAGCCGATCGATGGTGGAGGACCTGTGTCAGTTCAACGGTCATACTTCCCCAAATCGGGGTAACAATTATATGGATATGTGCAGGGAAATTTTCTTTCCCCATAGGTGAATTTTGGTTAGAAATAGACGGTCCGAAATCTTTAATTTTGCGTAAGAATGAGCGGCCTAACTCACTTAAGTTTCATTTTGTTTTCTAAAGATATTCACGTTTCTCACACACTTCACTCGGCACTCAAGTTGTACGTTTCTGGACACTATCTAGGCTTAATTTTTGCGATGGTTGTCAAGCCTAGTAGGACGGATATAATCCTATAGTTTCACGATCATCGGATCTCCGACGTGCGGTCTAGGTCCGATACGGAGTTTTAATGTACTCCCGAGAGCAACCGGCTCTTGGGATTTCTCCTAAGTCTATATGTAATGTTGAGTCAGTGGTATTAATGATTTTAAGCCTTCTTATTTGTGAAAATGGTGGCCTGAGCTTAATCCACCGGTTATTTAGTTTAGTACTTAACTAATTTCTGCCTAAATTATAACAGGATACGATCCTTAGGTGGTTCTGCTTGAGGTGGTATTCGGACCCTTGTACGGATTTTTTCAAGACGTTACAATCTACCTCCCTTAAAAAAAAATTTCATCCCCAAAATTAGTACCTTTTCGTATTCTTAGAGGATTTGAGGGTAGTTCTTATGGACTTCGGCTTCCGTTTCCCAAGTAGCTTCCTCCTCAGTGTGGTGTGTCCACAACACTTTTACGACTGGGATAACCTTGCTGCGCAATACCTGTTCCTTCCTATCTAGAATACGTGTTGGTCACAGTATATAGGTAGCGTCCTCACTTAGTTGTTCTTGCTCCCACTTTATGATATGGTTAAGGTCAGGAACATACTTTTTCAGCATGGATACATGAAATAAATTATGCACACCTGTGAGTGGCATGGGCAAAGCGAGACGGTATGCCACCATACCCACTCGATCTAGAATCTAGAATGGGCCAATGAATCTTAATGTGAGTTTTCCCTTCCTGCTAAAATGAAGTACTCCTTTCATTGGAAAAACTTTAAGAAATACATGGTCCCCAACTTTAAATTCTAACGGTCTTCGTCTCATATTAGCTTAACTTTTCTATCTACTCTGGGCTGCAAGGAGTCGATGACTGATAATGTCAATCTTTTCTAAGGTCGCCTGGACCAAATCTGGGCCAACCAAGCTCTTTTTTCCCACTTCCGTCCAACAATGAGAAGCTTGATAGGGGCATCCATACAAGGCTTCGTAAGGGGCCATGCTGATGCTTGCTTGGAAGTTGTTGTTATAAGAAAACTCGACATAAGGGAGACAGTCATCCCAGCTATCTTTGAAGTCAAGCACGCATGCCCGCAATATGTCTTCAAGTATTTGATTTACCCACTCTATCTACCCATCGGTTTGTGGGTGGAACGCGGTACTGAATTTCAGTTTCACTCCCATTGCTTCTTGGATTCTTGTCCAGAAAATAGACGTGAATTGTCTCGGTCCAACACATTCTCTATAGGAACCCCATGCAGTCGTATTATCTCCTTGATGTACAACTTGGCTAGATCATCTGCTGAAGTAGAAACTCTAATCGGGAGGAAAAGTGCCGATTTCGTCAACCGGTCCATAATTGCCCAAATGGAGTCATGCCCCTTTCCTGTCTTTGGTAACCCAGAAATGAAATACATAGATATGAAATCCCACTTCCACTCAGCTATGGGCATGGGCTGAAGTAAACCAGGGGGTCAGCTATGCTCGGCCTTAACTTGCTAGCACGTGAGGCATCGAGACACAAAATCTGCTATTTGTGCCTTCATGTTGTCCCACTAGTACGAACGCTTCATATCTCGATACATCTTTGTACTACCTGGATGCATCGCTAACTTTGAACTGTGGGCGGCTTTAAGAACTCCTCTCCTCAAGTCGTGAATGTTCGGGACGCATAGGCGGCAACAATACCGCAAACCTCTATCTAAGCCAATCCTCCATTTTGAATCTTCACTGTCGTTCGCATGCTCTCTCATCTTTGATAGCAGCTCATTATCTTTCTGAGAGACAATGATTCGGTCATCAATAAGTGGCTACACGTGGAAGTGTGCAACACTTTTGAATGGTTCCTCCACTTTCAACTTCTGTTCAAAATCTCACACAAATTCTATGATATTCCACTCTCCTATCATTAGTGGAGCTACAAATTCTATAGTCTTCTTGTGGCTCAGTACATCGGTCACAAGGTTAGCCTTGCTAGGATGGTAGGAGACTACGAACTTAAAGTCTTTCAAAGTTTCCATCCAACATCTTTGCCTCATATTCAGGTCTCTCTGTGTAAAGATGTACTTGAGGATCTTATGGTCGCAAAAGAGTTTGAACTCCTCTCCATAGAAGTAATGTCTCCAAAGCTTTAACACGAAAATGACTGCCGCCAACTCTAGGTCATGAGTAGGGTAGTTTTCTTCATGTTTCCTCAACTGTCGTGAGGCATAGGCGATCGCCCTATCCTTCTGCATCAGCACACAACCTAAACCGATTCGAGAAGCATCAGTGTAAATAGTATATCTAACCCCTTGCTCTGGCAGTACTAGCATGGGTGCAAACGTCAGCTTGTCCTTTAATTTCTGAAAGGCTACCTATGCTTTCTCATTCCAAGCAAACTTAAGATCCTTCCGAGTAAGTTATGACAATGGTCGGGCTATCTTGGAGAAGTCCTTAATGAATCAGCGATAATAGCCGACAAGTCCGAGGAAACTCCTCACTTTTGTAACCTAGCTAGGCTGCTCCCAGTCTTGTACCACGGTCACCTTGGCAAGGTCCACAATAATTCTTTCTTTGGAAATCACGTGTCCTAAGAACTTGATTTCTTCCTTCCAGAAGTCACATTTTCGGTACTGTGCAAATAATTGATTCTGCCTAAGAGTATCAAGGACTGTTCGCAGGTGTTCTTTATGATCCTTCCAACTCTTCGAGTATATTAAAATGTCGTCTATAAATATGATGATGAATCGGTAAAGATACGGCCGAAATACTGGTTCATGAGATCCATGAATACGGCCAGTGCGTTCGTAAGACCAAACGGCATCACGATGAATTCGTAGTGCCTGAAGTTAGTCCTGAAAGCTATTTTCTGCATGTCTTCATTCCTGACGTGCAACTGATAATACCCGGACTGTAGATCTATCTTAGAAAAATACTGCGCCCCCCTCAGTTGGTCGAACAAGTCATCTATCCTGGGTAGAGGATACTTGTTCTTCACCGTAACGTGATTTAGCTTGCGATAATCAATACACAAATGCAGCGATCCATCCTTCTTTTTTATAAACAACACAGGTGTTCCCCAAGGAGATATGCTCGGTCGTATGAAACCCAAGTCTAACAAATCGTCAATCTACATCCTCAGTTCCTCCATTTCACACAGAGGGATGTGGTATGTTGATAAAGAAATAGGTACTGTACCTGGCGCAAGGTAGATGGTAAAGTTAATCTTGCACTGAGGAGGTAGTCCAGGGATCGTTCTGTACACGTCCATGAAATCTTGGATTACTGGCATGGCCCCAAGGGATGGGCCATCACAGTTTTCCAACAAGGAAGCATAACAACTAATGCAGTAGGGCCAACTAACCTGAACCCAAAAGGTGAAGGTTGTGCCCTCAGGCCCATGGGATGTCACCAATCTAGTCTCATAGTCGATTTCTGCCTTTATTTCGATGAGCCAATCCATGTCGAGGATGACGTCGTAATGGTATATTGTGGTGACAATCAGGTCAATGTGCACCATTCTGCTTCCTATGTTTATCGGGCAACTCTTACAAAGCTTAGTAGCGTCCGAGAAAGTTCCTCCTGCACCGATGACTCTCACCCCAACCATAGGGGTAGTGTCGAGTCCAACCCTAATCGCTTGACTGTAGAGCATGCTATCATAGAAACAGAGGACCTGGTGTCCACCAACAGAAATACATTTGTACCTTGAATGTGGGCAGTGACTTCAAAAGCGAGCGGCATTGTAACCGCAGATTCAGACGCTTCAGAGACGAGTGCATGTACTTGAGCTTGTTATGGACGATTTGGCTAAGCTACCATAGGTCGTTAGGGCGGCCTATTTCGAGATACGGGAGGTCAGTTAAATGATTGTGTCGGAGGTACAGATCATAGAGGTGGGGCTGAAATGGCATGCTATGGCATGCAGTTGATCTTCTGAGGTGGTGTGTAGCCGTTGTCCCTCATCTTGGTAAAAAAAAGGGGTCAGCATGACCCACTTTATTACAATAAGTACACCAAGGATCAGTACGCCTCTACTGAGTTAGCGGAGCCATTGGTCTGGGAGGCGAGTTCACACGCAACCTCTTGCCGAGAAATGACCTGTTTTGAAATTCAGGCCTAGGCCTCGGGCCCATTGGCATGCGTGTTCGAGACACCCTTTCACCATCTTACTCAGCTTGCAGGGACATGTTCACTAGCTCAGCATAGTTAGGAATGCTAGCGCAACACATCTTGGTGAGGATGTCAGCCCGTAACCCTTCTGAAAATCACCACATTCGCATCGGCTCATTTGACAAAATCAAAGGAGCATATCTAGCCATCTCCGTGAAACGGTTCTCGTAGTCTGCTACTGACATTCCCCCTTATCTGAGGTGGAGAAATTTGCCCTCTTTTTCATTATGGTAAGTGAGGGGGAAGTACTTTCCGTGAAAACGTGTTTCGAACCCGTCCCACATCCACACAAATCCTGTGAGAACGATTCGAAGGACACTGTCCCACCACAGGCTAGCTTCCTTTCAAACATATAAGTGACTAGCTCAACCTGCTTTGCTTCAGTATACTGTAGTGGCTTCAACATCCTAGATATGCGCTCCAACTAGTACTCAGCCTCCTTGGGTTTATGAGTACCTATAAAAGTGGGAGGACGGAGGCGCTGAAAGTGTTCAAATAAGCCACTTGCAGTCATAGCCCCAGTAGGCCGTACGGGTGGCATCGGCGAGTCCACATTCATGTTTTGTTTAATGGCCCCACTATAGTGGCTAAAACTTGTTGTTATTGTTGCATTAGGAGCATCATCTGCTCCAACCTATCAGGGGGAGAGGCTGCCTGAGGCATGTGTGGCATCGACAAAGATGCATGGTTCTGACCCAGAACCGGTGGTGCACTTGGTGTTGGCCCATTTGTGGGGCCAGTGGCCGGTTGTGAATCTAGCATTATCTCAATACCCGGGCCTAATTTAGGGTCCGTGTGGCTATCGCTCGGGGGAGGGGCCCCATCAATCGATCCGCTAAGTGGGAGACGTGCCATATTTTGAGTGATTTTAGGAGGCATTCCCTATATACAACATAGGGTGCAACGTTTACAGGATTATGATAACATCATCCACTTTTTCCAAACATTCTACACATTTCTAAACAAAAGGAGCTTCATGTATTTCATTTAACCAAAATTTGTCACAATACATATGATGGAGCATTACATGAACTATGACAGAGGATGCATGTAAGCTAATTAACAAAAAGCTTCAACACTTACTGACCTAACATTCAAACTAAGCCTATCAAAGGCTATTACAAAAATAAGGAAAACAATTATAAATATACAACTAGTCCTCCGATTCTGGTGAAGGCGAAGGCGCACCCTTATCCTGCATTCAGCATAGGAGGGCCTTCATGGTGCGAGACATTCTCTTAAACTTTTGCCTTAGATAGGCCTGGTTCTCCTTAAACTTCTGCTTTAAATAGCCCTGATTTTCCTCAATCTTGGCCATGTGGGCCTTTAAGGTCGCTTGGTCATGGCAGTCCTCAGGAGCAGTAGGAGGTCCCCCGTCTGAGTCTTGGGCCTCCTCTTCTTCTTCCTGCTCCTCTTCCTCATTACCTTCCTCTTCTTCATTTCCTTCCTCTTCTTCACTAGCTTCCTCTTCTTTAGTCTCTTCTTCTATCTCATCCCCGTACTCATCAATCCTTGCTTGGTGTTGCTTAGGGCCTATGCTCATATTGTTAAGTGTAGTCTCATTGATGAAGTGGATAGGCGCAAGATTCTCCATATGAAGCCTGAAACTGAAGTTGCGGGCGATTTTGCAGATGAATCGGCCAAATGGGAGGAAGGTATCCCCCCAAGTAGACCGTACAGTACTAATTACTTATGTCAAGGAGAGAGTAGGCAGGCACACTTTTTCTCCCTATCTAACTCGATATAGGAAATTCACCATAAATCTTGTACATTTCGTGCAATTACTCCACTTAGGATACACTTTATACGTGCATATATGGTGGAGCAGGTAGAAATCGTCTGTCATACGTGGCGATGCGAGGCTATTTCCTCACCCCCAGTTGACAAGTTGGCTACAAAGGAAACATGTGCAGCGATCTATCTCCCATACGCTAGCAAGATTAGTATCACTGGCATGTACAACTCCATGCTCTATTCCCATGATACGGGCCATGACATCCACATCAACTCTGGCTTCATGTCTCCCCAACGGAATAGTAAACTAGAGAGGCTCTAGAGTTGGGTCCCGTATGTGAGCATAGAAGGCTCATACGGTGCCTTCACTTGCATGAGTTTTCCCTTCGAATATGGGACCCCACCCAGTCTCTAGGAGGCGGTCAATCACAGGATACATCCCAAATAACTTCTCATCCACATGTGCTTTAAAAACAACTTTATGATTTCAGATCTTACCGATTTCGGTGCCCACCGGTAGGGACCTCTCTACCGGGATTTGAGGATCGAGGTCCCACTTCGACCTCCGCTTGGCATTCGCACGTGCCTTGATGCTTGCACTTATTTCGACACTTGTCTTCTTCTTAGACTGGCTTGGACGGCTAGGCCCGGCCTCATCCGTGGTCGCTCTCTTCTTTCCCATAAGGGAAAGGTGCGTTGAAAAGGTGAAAATGGTAGTCACAATCTCAAAGAGAGCCATTGAGATGGAAAAGCTTTGAGGATGAAGTGAATTTGAAAGTGTGAAGGTTATGAGACACAAAAATAGGGTTTTTGTGTCCAAATGAGTGAGAATAATGGAGATGGAGAGATGTAAAGGGTAGTGTTTAGAGGAATAGTGGTGGAGGGGTGTAAGATGTAGAGGATTTGAGAGATTTGAGTGTATAAAAGTGGAGATTTGAGAAAGAAAGGGAATTTTGGAGGTTTGGAGGTCTTGGTGGGGTAGGAAAGGTTGAATTGGGGAGAAAATGGGGCTTAGGGGGTTAAATGGGAGGTCCCACAAATGGGAGGGGCCCCATATGACTGGCTAGACGGTGGTGCGCCGCCACTGCCACGGTGCCACCTGGTTGGCTTGGCTGGGCTGGCCGGCGGTACATCGCTGATCGGGTGGTGCCGCCACCCCTTCTTGGTTTGTCCGGTGGTGCCGCCATCATGGGGTGGTGGTCAGCCCTCCCTGGTGATGGATTTTGGCCTGTAGGATCCCCTGGGCCCCACCGAATTTCATGTTTTGGGTCCTTTGGCCCATAGGGTCCGTTTTGGGGTCCAATGCGCACGTATTCACGCTATTCAGATCCGTTTCGAGTTTGGAATTCATCAACTCATGAATCAAACCCGTCGACTGACAGCCTTAGGTCGATGCACGTAAGCTAGGTCCCTCAACTGTACATCGGGAACTACATTACAGTATTTGGTCTCGCCTATCGGTGAAACGTTGGGATCCTAATATGGTTGCTAAATTCCATCACCCCTTTGCTAAGTCAGAGTGCATCAGAGTGCGTCGTGTTACCTATAACCCAGGTTTAGTTTAATCCAAATCACGCTCTGATACCAACTTATAATGCCTCAAATTTCGAGGGTCGAGTAAAGCTCTACTCTCGAGATCTAGAACGTCACTTATACAATATGGATGATGATGTTCCAAATTTGTCCATATTAATGAGTTAAGCATGAGTGAGATTATACCAAAATAACATATCATACTCCAGATATAATTAAATTAAGCGAGCGAAAGTCTGAAACATATATATATATATATATTCAAGTATGTGGGAGTCTCACAAACCTCTATAGTATGATTATGTAACTGAGTTTAATATGTACAAGTATTGTTTCAAAATATACAAAATACGGAAGAGTAAATGTGTCCACTAAGCAAAGTATCCCTGCAATCCCTACGTATCAGCACGAGGTCTACATAGACCCGCCCGAGAGCTGAAAATAGGAGAACTCCTCCTCATCCATCAAGTCCTGCTTTGTCGTATAGATATCATCAGCACCTGCATCTAAACCAGAGTCTGGTTGGTGTTTTAAAACACCGTCCCAGGGTGGGAATGAGTGGCCAACTCAGTGGTACTATAAGGTAAAAGTTAATATGTTATCAAGTCAATCAAGTAGTAATGTTAAGGCAATCATAACAATCACTTCCTAACTACTCTTGTTAATGTAGGAATGGAGTGCAAGTAATGATGTATGCCCTTGCATCAAAGCTCCCCCACAAGTGACTTTGACAACCTATTTCGCACATGACATCACTGCCTCCTATGCAAACTTCACCTTCTTTAAGGCACATCCTAACTAATGTAATGCAATGCACGAACGTGTTAGCCGAAAACTTAGTTAAGTTTATTCATACAGTAGATTTAAGAAGCTAGGGTACCTCCCTTTATATCAATGACCTGAACCGAAGAATCCATCTAGGTTTGTCACTCCTAGTTAAGCATATATAATAGGTAAGTTATACTCGCGACCACTACGGGAGGCTCATCACTTTAGCGTAGGCTGACAGCACGAACACGGTGTCCTATACCACCATGCCTAGATCACGAGTCTTGGTTACTCACTGGTCACTACGGGGAGGCTCGTCACCCCAGTGTAGGCCGACAACTCAAACACGGTGTCCCATACACCATGCCCGGCTCATGAGTCTTTGCGGATCGTGGTATCATGGTTAAAGTAGGCCTTTACTTTGGTGAGGGGTACCTTAGATTCAAGCAATAGTGTCCATACTTAGTAAACACACAATATGCCAATCGGTTTGTTAGGCAAGTTCGATTAGTATGGGCACACATTGACTTTATCGACATGGAGTGCATAAGCACCCATCATGGCCTAACCATTATCAACAATCGTCATGTGACCTAGATTCATCGAGTATACACAATGTGGCGAGGCAAATTCAACTACCCGAATGGAGAATTGTTACCGATCGCCTAGGTTACGCTGTAGCCCCAATCTTACTCAGATGTAGTAAATAAATACATGTGATTATCAATTCAGCATTTAACTAAAAATCTAAGTAATTTCCTCATTTGAGCATTTCATCAAACACATTGATCATGTTACCAACCACGTGTAATTTATCAATGCATTGCATAGAGGCAAATGTGATTACATGAAAGAAACTATACAATGCGCAAGGTAATAAAGAATCCTATTTTAATACTCGTAATAAATACAAAACATCAACAAATTTCTCATTTAGACAATTCATCAAAAATTTAGACTATAATTAAATACATAGACTAGGTTAGTTGCAACATATATTTTAGTGATTCCTTATACGGAGAGATCAACATACATATAACAATGATTAATCCTAGATCAACAATTATGGCAGGCACAAATCATATTCAAATGCTCATTCAAATATTTCAACAAACGCATGGAATGCATCTTTTGCTCAACATAGTTCATACATGTATATTATATCGAAATCGATGTATCTAGGACAATACGGCAGCAATCAAGTCAGACATAAATCATTAGCTGACATTGAAAGTATTGATAACCATAACCTAACCGTTTATAGTCTGCACCTTTCGTTGGAATACTCGATTTGGATCCGGTCCAGACACTACGTTCCTGAAAATAGAACATCGGGCACATAAATGGCATAATAAGTTAGCTAGTTTAACAAATAATCAATCTAAATCTCTACAACGATATTAAGGTTAGGGTTTCTTACCCAAAATTGTAGCCGAAATAGATCATGTAGCGAAATGGGGAGGTGATTCGGTGCGTGGAATCGTGGGAGAGGATTCCTGTAGCAATCCCTCAATCTCCTTCTTCTCTCTTTCCTCTTTTCTCTTCTTTTCTCTCCTCTCTCCCTTAGGGTTTTAGGAAATTCGTATAAGAGAGGGGAGGGGTGATATAAGGGCTATTTATAAGCCCAGAAGTGATGCAAATGGCCCCATGGCCTTGGTATACTTAGTTTATACCCCTTTGGCGACTGTTTTTGATAAACGGGGCTGATAGGGAGGCCCACGGCCTACCTACATCATATGGTATGTTCCCTAACAATGGATCTATGTCAGGATATGATTTCAGTGCAATTGGATAAGCCGATCGACCGTGGAGGACCTGTGTCAGTTTAACGGTAATACTTCGCCAAATCGAGGCCACAGTTATACGGATATGTGTAGGAAAATTTCTTTCCCCATGGGTGAATTTTGGTTAGAAACTGACAGTCCAAAATTCTCAATTTTGCATGAGAGTGAACGACCCAACTCACTTAAGTTTCATTTTATTTTCTAAAGATATTCGCATTTCTCACACACTTCACTCGGCGCTCAAATTGTACATTTTTGGACACTATCTGGGCTTAATTTTCATGATGGTTGTCAAGCCCAGTAGGATGGACATAATCCTATAGTTTCATGATCATCGGATCCCCGACGTGCGGTGTAGGTTCGATACGGAGTTTTAATGTACTCTGAAGAGCAACTGGCTCTTGGGATTTCTCCTAAGTCTTTATGTAATGTTGAGTCAGTGGTATTAATAATTTTAGGCCTTCTCATTTGTGAAAATGGTGGCCTGAGCTTAATCCACTGATTATTTATTTAGTACTTAACTAATTTCTGCTTAAATTACGACAAGATATGATCCTTAGGTGGTTCTACCTGAGGTGGTATTTGGGCCCTTGTACAGATTTTTTCGAGACGTTACACAAACTGTTGGGCCCCCATTGATGATGGTGCGTTCCACCATACCTTCTAGAATTATCCAAACCTTGTAACCCACTTTGTGTATGTATCGGGCTTGCCATGGAAAGGACCAATAATTACATGATATAGAGATTTACAAAGTCCAATTATTCACCCTATTAGCTTACCCTATGAACTCCCATTGTTGTATACTCACTTGATTCACCACGATGGATGTATCCTATGTTTGTACCCCATTTGCCAAGACCTTGTGACATGCACACATCATCCACACCGTCCATCTCCTTACTGGGACAAGTGTGAGGTCCATCCTTGACATTAGTGTATCATCTAGACCATCCATTACTTAGTACCCCATCACCCTTGCTGTAGATGGACGAATATGAGGTATCAGATTTGGTACATTCACCGTTGAAGCTTATCTTGATTCATGGGTTAGATCTACCATCCTTATAGGGGACCCTGCCTTAGGAGGTATTATATGTTTGTACCTTGAGTAGGTTATGATAGTCCAACATGGACCTTTCCGTATAAACTTCTATATGTCCAGCGGGGCGTATCATTCAGCCCTTACTCTTGTAAGTGACATACCAGTTAAGATCGGTCATCGCTTGTTATATTTGATAATCATGTTAGTATACTTAGTCTAGTAAGACACACTGAGATCATACTTAGTATTACACCTTGCTACATGTCCATAAGATCATTTGCATGCCTTTTGTGAGGAATGGTTGATCATAGCATTACTATTGGGCTGAGTTATTTAAGGGACTCCTTAAGAGACGGAGTTGCCCCACATGATCGCGCAGTACGCACAGGTTTGATGCATGATTGGATGGTATGACTCATGCATCTCGTATCTGTATGACATAATCAATTGGCGCCCTAGTGATATCAGGGCTGTGGCCTCCATAGGTTCATCGTGGATGGCCAGATGGGATACTAAAAATATTTGGTTCTAGCACTATGGGCACATAGGATGTCCTTGGGTGAGAGTCCCAGAATCCTTTTGGTATCGGGGGAGACTCTAACGTCGAGACTGAATAGATACATGAATGCTTGGGTGCCGAATACCAGTAGGCGGCGTCTCACACTATGTTGTGGTCGGTTGTAAGGGGGTGTGGCCTTATCTACCCGAGTGAGGGGGCTGTAAGCTAGGCTGAGTTTGACTAGCTCATAAATGGGTCCGCTATTGATGAGTTGGGTAGGTATTAACAGACTACTGGTTAGGCAAATAGTGAGGTCTTTTTCACTCGTTGGTTGTGCGGCTAGGGAGGCGGCAACCATTGTGGAGTGTACTACACCCCGGTGATATCCCAGAGATGAGCCATACTAACATGTGGACATACTGAGTATGGGATTACGTACTCACTATTTGACTCATTCATTCATTCATTCACTATCTACTCGGGCTGTTGGTGTGTAACCAGATCATTACGTGCACCTTCGCAATGGCCATGATTTCTGTTGGGTACATGACCAACTTGAGATTAGGAGTTTACCAGGTTGAGTCTAGATATACAAATTTAGGTATGAGACTGGTTTGGATAGAAGTCCCTTGTGATGAACCCCACAACTTGCGATACCACATGTTATCATCCTGATTACACACTCCAGCTTTATCATTTCTTTTGTATTTGCATATTTTATTGCACCCTTAGCTTATAACATTGAGTTTACTATGATTCTACACTATATGGCCTAGATGTGTCATTTGGCTTACTATATCTCCACATTACATAGTCAATTTACATTGCCTTCTCTGTATATGACATTTCCTTATTATGTCTTCGCATCGTATAGCCTGGATAAGGTTGATGGTATTTATGGACTTACCAATATTTCTGCTTACTCTGATATTTATATGTTTGACACATGCATTGCACACACAAATACACTACCCTCTAAGCTTCTTTGTAAGCTTATGCATGATCATTGCGTGCAGGTGACGTTAGGTTGCAGTAACATTGAGATAGGAGCATGCGTCGAGCTTGTGGAGATTTTATTATTCATGTATTTCCCTTTTCAACACTTTAATAAAATGTTCATATTAGTGGATATGTGATGATGATGTTGCCTTTGTGATTTGGGTACATTTGTGGTTATACTCCTTAAAAAAAAAACTAAAAAAAAATCACAGTGAAAATCCTCCTTGTAGGATCCCAGGATTGAAATCTAGTGTATGGGCACTGGAAGCCGAGAATGGGGTACTATGGAGGCTGTTAGCGCCAGATTCGACGATCAGGAATTCTGTGAGCCCAGTTTTCGAGTTTGGGATGTGACACAAAGCGCTCTTGAAGAAGAAAGCATAATCAACCATGTCTGCTAATTGGCTAATTAGTTGAGAGAGGATAGTGGAGACTGATTCCAAATACAACTCTCCAGCAATTGCCTCAAATCCCTATAAATAAAGCATAGAATGAAGAGCTCCTAGCCCATGCCAATCCAACACAAATCTCTTATATAGAGCAACGTTACCTATCCTTTGTCCCTCATGGCTGCCTATCCTTCATCCCTCATAGACACTTATCTTAGTTTAGATTTGATCTAAATCCACTGCTAGCCAGTGGAATGCTATAGAAAACATGGTTCATTTATATCCTATCCACAAATGCACCACTAGAATGCTAAGAAGATCCCTAAATTTTTAACAGATGGCTAGTGAGGTCTTCTCACCTTTGTGCTTAAAGATACCCTCAATTCCCTCACCTATGAAGTTCAATTTTACGATGAATATATTGTTACTATCTACGGCTGTCTCACCTATGAACCTTAACTGAGCAACAAACATTTAGTCAAATCATGATAGTCTCGCCTACGAAGGGAGCTTACAAGTAATAAATAGATAGTCATTCCTACAACTATCTTGCCTATAGAATTTCATTTTAATTGACGAATAGATTGTCACCCCACCGACCTCTCCTATGAACTGCATGGCTGGGTGATGAACATATTGCCATTCTTAATGACCTTCTCGCATATGAAGCCCAACTGTCCGATGAACAAGTTGTCGAAGATCCACCTATTATCGGTCGTTTATTTAAGAAGCCCTGTTCATGTTATCTGAGTGACAAATATATGGCCATTCCCCCCGACCATGATTATTATGCATTATGAAACTTAGCTATGTGACGAACAACTTCTTGTCTCTTGACAACGATCTTATCATGAGCTAGTTGAGCAGGTGATCCAACTTTCGTGCCCCACAACCTTCTTCTTACGAAACCCCGGTATTTTACTAGACAACAAATAGTTTTTTGTTAATTATCCCCTTTTATTTTCCCCTTTTATCTTTCAGTCAAGTATACTTACAAATGCTCAACCCCATTTCATCCTTTATCCATATTGCCATATCGTTAAATAGTTTTAGCTATCACACACTTATTTGAAAGTTCTTTTGCTTGAAGGTAAAAAGAACTAATTAGAAGGGCGAACCTTCTCCTTTGCAAATCATCTAATTTTCTGTAATTGATGGCTAGATAAATGGTTGATCTTCACAGATTTGGTCATAATTGGTCTAATTCAACACCTAAGGTCACAAGGCGTTCGATTCAATTTGAGTCGTGTTCGATTTGATTTGAGTCACATTCGACTCTGGCACATTAGGCACACGCATAGGCATATGACCAAATTTGAGCCAAACATTATTTTCTGGCATGCTTAATGGGATAAAGGTTCTATACCATTTCAATGATATAACTATATGGTTAGAAGGTCTAACGGGCTTAGTGAAGATGCAAATGGCTAGAAATATCAAAATCTCCTTGGACAATTTTTTTACCACACTAAGTTGGTAAAAAAAATGGTAAACCTAACTACCATTTCGAATAGGAGGACAACCCCCCATGCTCCTAGTACTGCGATACGATTCTGGAGCCCAACATTCTAGGGGTTAACTTCCCTTAACAATAGATATGGCCAATTTAACGGTTAAGATGACCATCCCAATAGCTAATTTAAAGAGGGTGTCATTCTTAATGAGAATCTTGAGAAGGCAGCAAAAGATATGATCAAGACGATCATCGTCCTGAATTATGATGAGGGAGAGAAACCTCTTGCGCCTCCGTTTCCTACATTGGTGAACCTCATAGACCACGACCCATAAGTAGTCGCACAACCATATCAAATAATTTCGGTTGATACCCGGCCATTGAGGTTAATTCCATCATGACTAACAAAGTCTATAAGAAATTTCCAAAATAGAAGATTGTGCAGAATGGTCATAGAAGTAATGAAGAACTATCATATGAAGCCACCAACAAGATTCAATGTTTCTTCACATTCTCGAAGAGTAAAGAGATGTTGGGGGTAATGTTTACACCTGATCATGCCCTGTTAGATCAGATGGATAGAAAAATTAACACATTACAAGAGGGGAAAGGCCACAGTTACATAAAGGTATAAGAGATGGTACATGCCACAATTATGTGAATGTATAAGGGATTATGTGCAATCAAATAATTGGTTGTGATATGCTTCAATACATATGACAAGACGTGATTAGCTACACTTAGGTAATTACTAGTTCGTTTTTGTTAGTGCCCTAATTTATGCACCTTTTTTGTCAATCATATGAGTCTATGTGTCATGTACTCGGTTGGGCCATTGAAAGCTAAAGAACAAAAACACAAGAGGAATTAGAGCATTAAGCAGCAAAGAACATGTAAATGAGGTGCCTTGGTAACCCTAAATTGATCCAAGACAACCCTTGAACCTCTAGATGATTATGGCTTAATAAGTAAAGCTTGTTTGATCATCCCTTAGCCTTCGGAGCCTCATTGTAACATGATAAGTAAGGCTAGTAGAGGTGTTAAGCTGCTGTGAAAACATATGCTTAAAACAACATTTTTTTAATGATTCTCGATCCCATTAACAGGCTGTCGATGAGACTCGATGGAATTAAAGGACTACTCGATCTAATCGAAGAATGAGTCCAACAACCAAAAAAAATTATTCATAGATTTCTCGATGGGATCGACGGAGGTTTTGATCCCTATCGAAGGACCTTGGATCTTATCAAAAGAGCCATTAACTAGCCGTTATAAACCAATTTCTTATAAAAGAGCATTCAGTTCTTGGACAAATAGATGGATTTTTTGTGCAATAGAAGGCTACATGATTCCAGATTGATATCCCACCTTTTATACCTCTATTCTCATGATTTGCAAGCCATCTTCCTTAAGATTAGCACTTTAATTAGGATTCCAACATCCACCTTGAAGATGAAGTTGAACTCCATAATTTTTTACAGATTAGACCCAATCTTCTTGGAATATTATTTGTTTGAATCATTTAGAAGACTTTTTTACGTGAATCTCCTAGGATTTCACCCCATTAGTTGTAAGAGATTCTACCCAAATCTCATCACATTAGTCACCTCAAAGGAGCATTGCATGAAAGGTATTTGATCTTAGAGTTTAAGCCCTGACAAAGCATTGGCATCAACAATCAGGGGAGCAATTGAGGAGCTAATCTAAGCACAGGAGAGCTTTGTAGAAGCAACTCAAGATGACACATTAAAGAGCCTCAATTCAACAAGTGTCATTTAGTGAATCCATATTCTCTTTACTTATGTATGATTGAGGGAGAGAGTTTGTAATCCAAACTTAATAGGTTCTTGCGTAGGACCTAGGCTCTTGTGTATGGTCGAATTCAACAGACATGGGTGTGTACATGTTAGACTCCTTGGGAGCCTTTGATTAGAGTAAACATAAGTCATTAGAATAGGACTGAGATTGTTGGTTAGCCAATTGAAAACCAACTAAAGTCTCTTGTGAGAGCCTCCGGTGGGATTGTACGCTAGGTAAGTCCTTGTGTAGGCCGCCGACATGGGTGAGTACATGATAAGTCTTTGGGTAGCCCATCGACACGGGTGAGTACATGGTAGGTCTTTATGTAAGGTTGTAAAGGTCAGATGTGAACTTGATTTAAAACCTCTGATAATAAAATTTGGTACACTCATGGGTTGAGTGCATCCACCAAGAGCAGAGTAGGGAAGCCGAACCATTATACATGCTTGTGTTCGAGATTGTCATTTGAGCACTTGTTTAATTATGCTTATGTGATTGATTAGTAAATTTTATATATATATATATATATATATATATATATATATATATATATACATGATTAAATTAATGCTAGGAGTCAATAGTTACACATCTCTCACACACACATGTACACTATCATATATAGACTGGTTGCTTGAAAGACATATCTATTGTAGTCTATATGATTGAACCCTCTATTGGCTTTGAAACCTTAGAGTTAATTTCCTTAGTTTAAATTGATATATTAGTTCAAGTAAGCAATTGTATGAGAAGCGGCAAAAAAATTATGTTATCCTAATCACCCACTCTAAGACATAGCCTTCATTCTTTAACTCCACCAAGATTTTATGTGTAGCTATGGTATCTTAATTCCACATGTAATTTTAGGTTGCATGAAGATCACAAAAAATCCCCAGAAGATAGAAATATAATTAGTCACATCTGTTAGCTGGCCAATCAGTCAAGCAAAGATTATAGAGATCCCTCTTAAAGAAGGAAACATAATCAACCATGTCTACTAATTGGCTAATTAATTGAGAGATGATTATAGAGACTAATTCTGTAGACAACTTTCCAGCAATCACCTTAAATATCTATAAATAAAGTAAAAAATGAAGGGCTCCTAACCCTTGCTAATCTAACATGACTCTTCTATATAGTTGTAGACACCCCACCTAGGGGCTGACAAGTTGACCATAGTACTGTAAGAACCCCAAAATCTAGCCAAAATCTAAGCCCAAGTTGTTCACAACCCCAAGTGTAGGGTCGCGATGTAGTAATAATCTCCATAAGACCGAGGTCAAATCCACAGGGACTGATCTTTTGTGTCTTTTGAAAGTAACTAGAAGTAGAACTAGAAGAAGATGAAAACCTAAGTCTGAAATATTTGAGAAAATGATTGTGATTAAGTAATTAAAACTAGTGAATTTAAAGGTAGGAACTAGGGTGCTAAGGATCCACTTGTAGCAATTGGGAAGCTGCCTTGCATGATTCAAGGATACAACTGGAATCAGAGTCCTATCTTATCTAGTTGGTAAGAAGAGATTTGTCAGATCTCTGAACTTTTCATGGATCTAATCATCAATGGATGAGAGTGGTGAAGATTTGAAAGTGATTTCGTCACCTAACCCTGCCTAGGAGACAAGTCAAACAACAAGATTTACCAATCCTACAACCAATCATAAGAGAATTGTGAAAGTTAGGAAGGATTCCATCACCCTACCATGCCCAAGGGATGATAGTGAACAATGGGACTTACTAATTTCATGATCTCAATTTAGGAAAAGAAGATATCTCAAGTTATCGTAGATCCATTGTAATTTGTCACAATAAACCATAAAAAACTAAAAATATTCCTTCATAATCAAACTAGAATCCAAGAGAGTTCAATAAAACATGAATAAAAACAAAGAAAACATCCCCATCACGCTACAAGCCTCACCTCTTAGCCTTAGTTAAGAGGTTTAGCCAACCATAGACATGATTGAACTAAAGACTCTTAAATAAAACAAAAAGACTAACTAAAGAGGAAGAAGAAGAACTCCCAGATGGCGGCTCAACCCTTTTGTTCCACTCCTCAAACCCTATAAGATGCCTAGGAATGCCCTGGGGACTCCTATTTATAGTTTTGCAACTCTAACTTTCAGACCGAGTTGGAAAAATCCAAAATCCGCCTTAAATTTTCTCAATTTGTGTGCTGTCTGCGTAACCTTAGACTGGTCAGGACAACTCTCGACTGGTTGAGGGTTACCTTCGATTGGTCGAGGGTTTCCTTCGACGAGTTGAGGATGATATGATTTTAGAGGATTTTATCGCCGGAGTTCAAGTCAAGGAATCCTTGACTGGTCGAGCAGGAGCTAGGACTAGTCGAGGATTATGCAAAATCACTTCAAAACTTCGATTCTCTTCCTTCTTGACTTGGTTTTCTTGGATCTTTGGCATGTGAATTCTTCATTCTTGGTCTTCTAAGATCTAATCTTTGGCTTGGTGATTCTTGAGCATTAAATTCATGCTTTTAAATCCAAGCTCTTAAATTCACCTTGCAACACAAACATGAGTAAAATAGGACATTAAGCAGTATTATATTCATAAAACTAAGATATAATTGGGGGAAAATATACAATATTTGAGTCTCAACACAAGTCCAAGACAAGCCCAATTCAAGCTCGAGCCCAGACCCATTAGCATTTAGGACTATAATAAGGCAAAACTAAGTGGATTGGGGAGAAATGTGTTAATGCCTAAATATTGCATATTTATCCCCTATTTGCATTTTTTTAATCATATCCAATTAATTAGTCCTAATTATGTTTGTTTAATGTGCAAGGAGAGATTTAAAGTCCAAGAAAAAGTTTGAGTTAAAGGTGAGGATTTAAAGCCTAAAGATAACCAAGAGTGATGTGATTAAAAATTTAAGAGCTCAAGGGATGAAGATCAAGCATATTCGAGCATGTAGACTAGAAGAGATCAAGAGGAGGTCGAACGATGCTTGAAAATAAGTGAAGAAACCAAGGAAAATGAGTCCTAAAAATTCAGGGCTAGGAAAATCAAAATTTGAAATTCTAGGGATAAAAAGACAAAATCTTGAAAATTGCTGAAACGATCCTTCGATATCATTGAGGACAACATCGATGCCATCGAAGACAACTTTAATTCCATTGAACCTTCTTTGATCCCATCAAAAAATTTATAAAATTTCCAAGTTAGTTACTGGACACATTCTTTTATGCCATTAAAGGTGTAATGTCTTGAAAAAATCCCTTCAAAGGCCGGAGTACCACCTCAGGCAGAAATCCCTAAGGACTGTATTCTATAGAAATTAAACCAAAATTAATTAAGTACTAAAATAAATTAATTGGCGGATTAGCATGAACCACTATTTATACAAATGACAAGACATAAAACCATCAAAATTGTTAACTCAACATTACTTGAGAACGTAGGAAAAATCCCAAAAGCCTGTTGCTCTCGAGAGCACATTAAAACTCTGTATCAGACCTGGACCGCACGTCGAAAGTCTGATGACCTCAAAACTATAGAGTTATGACCATATTATTGGGCTTGATAACCACCGCGAGAATTAAGCCTAGATAGTATCCAGAAACGCACAACTTGAGCCTTGAGCGAAGTGTGCGAGAAACGCGAATATCTTTAGAAAATGTAATAAAACTTAAGTAAATTGAGCCGTTCACTCACGGGTAAAATTGAAGATTTCAAACCATAGGTTTCTGACTGAACTTCTCCTATGGATCGGGAAAATTTCCCTGCACATATCTGTATACTTGTGGCCCTGATTGAGCGTCGACAACTGTTGATTTGACACGGGTCCTCCACGGTTGATCCGCTAATCCCATCATACCAAAGTCATAACCTGGCTTAGATCCATGGTCAAGGAACTTGCTCCATGCTGTAGGCGAGTAGTGGACCTCCAGATGAGCTCTGTTTACCTGAAACAGATGCCCTTTGGCTATAACCTAAGTAAACCATGGCCCTGGGGCCATTGACATCAGTTCTAGGCCTATATAATGCCCTTAAACCACCCCACTCTTCTCTCATACGAATTTGCTTCAAACCCTAGTAGAGAGGAGAGAAAAGAAGAGAAGAGTGTGGAGAGAAGAGAAAGATTGGGAGATCGTGGCAGTGTTTCTCTCCCACGACTACACGCACTAGATTGCCTTTCCACATCGCTACATGACTTGTTCAACTACGATTTAGGTAAGAAATCCTAACCCTAATCTTGATTTAGGAATCCAAATAGAGAGATTTATGAAATAGCTAACCTATTTCAATGATTAGGTACCCGTTGTGTTGTATTCGAGAATGTAGGATTCGAACCGAGTTCGAAATGTGTAATCCGACGAAAGTTGCAGACTATAAATGTTTAGGTTATGGTTTTCAATGCTTTCAATGTCAGCTAATGATTTATGTTTGACTTGATTGCTGCCATATCGTCTTAGATATGTCGATTTCGATATATTACACATATATGAATTATGTTGTATAACTATGCATCCTGTGTGTTTGTGAAAATGTTTAAATGAATGTGTAAACATGATTTGTGCTTGTCATTATTACTAAGCTAGGATTCATGATTGTTATTTGCATGATGACATCCTTGTAGATGGAATTGCTAAAATACTTGTTGTAACTAGCTAAGTCTATGTATTTGCTTATGAGTAGCCTAAGTGTTTGATAAATTGTTTGAACAAGAAAATGTTGATGATTTGTATTTATTACAAGTATTAAGATAGTATTTTGAATTACCTTGTATGTATGTATAATTTATTTCATGTAATCATACTTGCCTCTACGCAATTCATGAATAAAGTGCAGGTGTTTGTTAACATGTTCAAGGTTTTTGATAAAATGCTCAAATGAAGTATTTACTTGGATTGTTTGTCAAATGTTGAAATGATTATCACATGTATGTATTTGCTACAGCTGAGTAAGATTGGGGCTACAACGTGGTCCAGGCAATCGGTAAGAGTCCCTATTCAGGTGGCCAAATTAGTCACGTCACATTGGGAAAATTCGACGAATTCGGGTCGCACGATGATTGTCTACAGTGGTTAGGCCACAAGGGGTGCTTATGTACTCCATGTCTATTACATTAGCATGTGCCCGTACCAATCAAACTTTCTTAATAAACTGATTGACTTATTGTATGTTCATCATGTATGGACGCCACTGCATGAATCTAAGATACCCCCGCCAGTGTAAAAGCCCATTTTAACCATGGTAGTATAATCCACTAAGACTCATGAGCCGGGCATGGTGGTATGGGACATTGTGGTCGAGCTGTCAGACTACGCTGGGGTGACGAGCCTCCCCGTAGTGACCAGTGAGCAATCCAAACTTGTGAGCTGAATATGGTGGTATAAGACACTATATTTGAGCTGTCAGCCTGCACTAAGGTGACGAGCCTCCCCTAGTGACCTCGAGTATAAACTCTCGAAATTACCTATCCACTACTTTGAATTAGGAGTGATGTCCTACAACTTGCCTATCTTATGTGGTTAAGTAGGATTGACGACCCTAGATGGATCTTTCAGTTGGGTAAATGATATAAAGGGAGGTACCTTAGCTTCCCTAATTTGCTATATGAATAAGCTTAATTAAGTACTCGGGTAACACGATCAAGCACCGCATTGCATGTGCTTTGGCGAGGAAGTGCACTTTAGGGAGTTTGCCATGTATGAATGGTTGATGTAGTCACTTGAGGGAGTATCGTGCGAGGGCATGCATCATTACTACATACCATCCCTGCATTAGCAAGAGTATTTAGGGAATGATTGTTGTACTGATTTATCATTACTACTTAATTGAATTGATAACATGTTAACCTTTGCCTTATAGTACCACTGAGTTGATCACTCACTCCCAATCTGGGATGGTGTTTTAAAACACCAACCAGACTCTGGTTTAGATGTAGGTGATGTCAGAGTCTATGTAGTTAATCTAGACTTTATAGATGAGGAGGAGGAATTCTCCTATGTTGAGCAATCAGGTAGGCCTATGTAGACCTCGTGCTGATTCGACAGGATTATGGGGATACATGGATTAGTTGGACATGTACGTTTTGATATTTTGTAAATTTTGGAACAATACTTGTTTATATTCGGCCCGGCATCATACTCATACTTTGGAGGTTGCGACATCCTCATGTACTTATATATATGTGTTTCAGTCTTCTGTTTGCTAAATTAAATTGTCTCTGGACTATGATATGCTGTTTTAGTATAATCCCCCTCATGTTTAATGCACTAACATGGACAACATTTAAACATCATTATCTATGTTGCATAAGTGATGCGTTGGATCTTGGGAGTTGAGCTTTGCTCGATCCTCAAAATTTAGGATATTGCAAGTTGGTATCAGAGCATGATTTGGATTAAAGTGGACCTGGGTTATGGTAACATGATGCACACTGACGCACTTTGACTTAGGAGGGGGCGATAAAATGTAAAAATGATTATAGGATCCCAAGGTTTTATCGATGGGTGAAATTGACCATTGTAATGTGGCCCATACACATCTGAGATTATGTGAAATGATCTTAGCCCCTTTTTAGGCCGTGAATCGACAAGTTTGAACGAAAATTCAGTGAATTATGAATTTAAAACAAATCAGAAGGCGCGAATACGCTCGAGTTAGACCCAAAAAATACGTCACGCGGGCGTAGGGGCCCATAGCACAATTTTTGGTGGGACTCATGGGGTCCCCCGCATGTTTTTGGCACCCCGAGAGGGGGTGGCCACCGCTGGTAGCCCAGGGAGGCACGCCAGCACCGCCCGGATGGTGGCGTGTCCCCCGGCTTCATAGTGGGCTGCGGTGGGCCCGTGGTTTCGACGGTCCACTACCCTCCACCCACTCATGTGGGCCTTGTCCACATGTGGGACCACTCCGTTTAACCCCTCTTGGCTCCCCTTTGTTCATTTCACCCCTCTCCTAACCCTCTAAACAACTCCAAACCCCTCCAAAATCCATTTCCCTTCCAACTCGTTCAAGGAAGCAAGCAAGCACCATGGCTACTACAAGCGCCGAGCGAGAGTGAAGAACAAAACGGGACCTTGATCCCCAAATCTCTCTCGAAAGATCTCTACCGGCGGGCATCAGACTTGGTAACTTTCGTAACCGCAAGGTCGTATTTGAAGCACATGTTGATGAAAGGCTATTTGGGCTGTATCTAGTGATGGACCTCCTATTGGAGTTCGGGTGGGGTCCCATATTTGAAGGCAAGTCTCATGCAAGTAAAGGCACTGTCTGAGCCTTCTATGCCCACATACGGAATCCACTGCTGGGGCCACTTCAGTTTATTATTCCCTTGGGGAGGCAGGAAGCCATAGTGGATGTAAATGTGATGGCCCATATTATGGGAATTGAGCATGGGGTGGTACATGCTAGTGCATCTCGTCTCACTAGTGTGCGAGAGAGAGATCATCCCACGCGATTTCTTTATGGCTGACTGGCTCATTGGAGGTGAGGCAATAGCCTCCCATCGACCAAGATGATGGCAGACTTCCGCCTACTCCACCACATATGCACGTATAACATGTATCCTAGGTGGAGCAACCGTACGGAATGCCCTCATCTGATGGTGGACTTCCTATACAGAGCTGCATAGGGAGACAAGCTGTGTCTACTTACTTTCACCCTGACATAGATAATTAGTACCATACGCTCTACTAGGGGAGATGCCTCACTCCCATTCGGTCGACTTATTTACAAGATTGCTTGTAATTTCGGCTTCAAACTTAATATGGATGAACTTACGCCGATCCACTTCATTAATGACTACACTCAACAACATGGGAATTGGTCCTAGGCAATGTCAAGCCCGATTCGATGAGTATGGGGATGCAATAGAAGATGAAAGTGAAGAGGAGGATGAAAGTGAAGATGAGGAAGAAATTGAGGAGGAAGGAAGTGGAGAGGGAGAAGGCACTGAGGATGAGAAAGGCAGTGAAGAGGAAGAGCAGGGAGAAGAAGAGGAGGCCCAAGACTCAGACAGGGAGCCTCCTACTACTACCCATGATGACTGCCATGATCAGGCTGCCTTAGAAGCCCGCAGGGCCAGGATTGAGGAGAATTAGGCCTATCTAAAATAGAAATTCAAGAAAATGTCTCGCACCTTGAAGGCCCTCCTGTGCTGTATGTAGGATAAGGGTGCGCCTCCACCTTCACCAGAGTCAGCGGACTAGTCCTGTTTTGTAGTTGTCTTATGGTTTTTCTTATTTCTTGTTTTTCTTTGTGATAGCCTTGGTAGGCTCAGTTGGTTGTTGGTGTGCTTAGTTTTTAAAGCTTCTGTTAGGTTAGCTTACATGCATTCTCTGTCATGATTTATATAATACTACATCTCATGTATTGTGATAATTTTGGCTAAATGAAATGCATGGAACTTCCTTTGTTATGGAATGTATGAAATGTTTGGAAAATTGAGAAATGTTGTTCTAAAATCTCAGATGTGTTGCATCCTATGTTGTATATAAGGAATGCCTCCTAAAAACACTCGGAACATTGCATGTCTTGCACTTGGCGGATCGATTGATGGGGCACCTCCCCTGAGCGATAGCCATACGGACCCCAGCTTGGGCCCGGATATTGAGACTATACCAAATTCACAGCCGGCCACTGGTCCCACTAATGGGCCAACATCTTATGCACCACTGGTTCTGGAACAGAACCGCGCGTCTACATCGAAGCCATACATGCCTCAGGTAGCTCCTCCCCCTGATAGGTTGGAGCAGATGATGCTCCTAATGCAGCAACAGTAGCAAGTTTGGACCACTATAGTGGGGGTCATTGCCCAAAACATGAACATGGTCCCACCTATGCCACCTGTGCATCCTACTGGAGCCATGAACACTAGTGGCTTGTTTGAATGTTTTCAGCATTTTTGTCCTCCTACCTTTGCGAGTACTCACTGACCCGAGGAGGCTGAATATTGGTTGGATCGTATATCCAAGATGTTGAAGCCATTTCACTATATTGAGGTAAAGTAGGTAGAGTTGGTTACATATATGTTTGAGAAGGAGGCTAGTCTTTAGTGGGACATCATCCTACGGACTGTCCCCGCAAGACACATGTAGACGTGGGACTCATTTGAGACTCGCTTCCATGGGAAGTATTTTCCCCTCACCATAATGAAAAGGGGGGTGAATTTCTCTGCCTTCGATAGGGAGGGATGACCATTACTGAATGCAAGAACTGCTTTACAGAGCTGGCCAAATATGCTCTACTGATCCTAGTAGATGAGCTATGAGAATGTGGCGATTCGCAGAGGGTTTGCAGCGCGATATCCATACGAAGATGTGTTGCGCTAGCATTCTCAACTATGATGAGCTAGTGAACATGTCCTTACAAGCTGAGCAGGATCGCGAGAGATTGTCCCGGACACATATGCCCATGGGCCCAATGTCTTGGCCTAAATTACCAAACTGATCATTCCTCGGCAAGAGGCCATGTGCAGATTCGCCTCCCAGGCTTATGGCTCCACATACCTAGTAGAGGCGATCAGACCTTTGGTGCACCTACTATAAGAGGGTGGGCCATACAGACACCTACTATTTTATCAAGATGACGGACAATGACTTTATGTCACCTCAGAAGATCAACCGCTAGCTGCCCCAAGCTATTTCGGCTCCACCTCTACAATCAGCATCACCTGCACAGCCTTTTTACAGACCACTTGTACCTCGAAATAGGCTGCCTCAATGACCTATGGTAGTGCAACCCAATCATTCTCAATAAGCACGTGTACATGCACTTGCAGCTGAAGCATCTGAGTTAGCAACTGCAGTGCCTTTAGCCTTCGAAGTCACTGGCCACATTCAAGGTACACCTGTATTTCTGTTGGTGGACACTGGGTCCACTATTTCGATAATATCATACTCTACAGTCAAGCGCTTAGAGTTGAACACTATCCCTATGGTTAGGGTGAGAGTCCTTACCGTAATAAGGACCTTCTCTGACGCTACTAAGCTTTGTAAAGGTTGCCCGATAGACTTAGGAAGTAAAATAGTGTGCATTGATCTGATTGTCACCCTGCTGTATCATTACGACGTCATCCTCGGCATGGATTGACTCATCAAAATGAAGGCAGAGATTGACCCTGAAACTCGACTAGGCACGGCACATGGACCCGAAGGCACTGCCTTTACTTTCCCAGTTCAGGTCAGTTGGCCCTACCGCATAAGTTGTTACACTTCTGTATGGGAGAATATTAATGGTCTGACTCTTGGGGACATGCCTGTAGTTTAAAATTTCACAAACGTGTTCAGAACGATACCTGGACTACCTCCTAGGTGCGAGATCGACTTTGCTATTGACCTTGTGTCTGGTGCGACGCCCATTTCCTTGCCAACATACCGCATGCCTCCGTGTAAAATGGAAGAATTGAGGAGACAGATAGATGATCTGCTAGAATCAGGCTTTATAAGGCCTGACGTATCTTCTTGGGGAGCACATATGTTGTTTGTAAAGAAGAAGGACGGATTGCTGCAGCTGTGTATTGACTATCGTAGGCTGAATCATGTCACGGTCAAGAATAAGTACCCTCTGCCCAGGATAAATGACTTGTTTGACCAGTTGAAAGGGGCATGATATTTCTTTAAGATCGACCAACAGTCAGGGTATCATCAGTTGTGCGTCAGGGATGAAGATGTGAAGAAGACAGCATTCAGAACTAGTTTTGGTCACTATGAGTTTCTCGTGATGTCGTTCGGACTTATGAATGCACTGGCCGTGTTCATGGACCTCATGAACTGGGTGTTTCAGCTGTATCTGTATCGATTCGTTATCATATTTATAGATGACATTTTGATATACTCCAAGAGCTGAAAGGATCATGAAGAGCACCTACAAATAGTCTTTGATACTCTCAGGAAGAATCAGTTGTTTGCTCAATTCTAGAAATGTGACTTCTGGAAGGAAGAAGTCAAGTTTCTGGGACACGTGGTGTCAAAGGAAGGAATTGCCATGGACCTTTCCAAGGTGGTCGTGGTTCAGGACTGGGAGCAGCCCAGTTTGGTTACAAAAGTGAGGAGTTTCCTCAGACTGGATGGCTACTATCGCCATTTCATTAAAGATTTTCCCAAGATAGCCAGACCGTTATCGCAACTCACTCAAAAAGATCTTAAGTTTACCTGGAATAAGAAAGCAGAAGTAGCCTTTCAGGAATTAAAGGATAAGCTGACATCTGCACCCATGCTAGTATTGCCAAAGCAAGGGGTCAGATATACTATATATACTGACGCGTCTCGTGTTGGTTTGGGTTGTGTTCTTATACAAAAGGACAGAGTGATTGCCTACGCATCGCAGCAGTTGAGGAAACACGAGGAAAACTATCCCACGCACGACTTGGAATTGGCGGCAACCATTTTCACATTAAAGCTCTAGAGACATTACCTTTATGGAGAGGAGTTCGAGCTCTTTTATGACCACAAGTGCCTTAAGTACATCTTCACGCAGAGAGATCTGAACATGAGGCAACGACGATGGATGGAGACCTTGAAAGACTTTAAGTTTGAGGTCTCCTACCATCCTGGTAAGGCCAACCTTGTGGCTGATGTGTTGAGCTACAAGAAAATGATAACATTTGCAGCTCCGCTAGTGATAAAGGAGTGGAATATGGTAGAGTTTGTTCGAGACTTTGAGCAGAAGCTTAAAGTAGAGGAGCCGTTTGAGAGCGTCGCACGTATTCATGTACAGGCACTTATTGATGATCAAATCATTGTGGCTCAGAAAGAAGATGAAATGTGGGTGAAAATGAAGAAACATGGAAGTGACAGTGAAGAATCTGAATGGAGGATTGGCTTAGATGGAGGTTTATGATATCGTGGCCGCCTATGCGTCCCGAACCGTTATGACTTGAGAAGGGAAGTTTTAGAGGTGGTTCACATTTCAAAGTTGGGAATGCATCAAGGTAGTACGAAGATGTCTAGAGACATGAAGAGTTAGTACGGTGGGACAACATGAAGGCCTAGATAGCAGACTTTGTGTCCCATTGTCTCACCTGTCAGCAGGTCAAGGCCGAGCATTGTTGACCTCCTGGTTTACTTTGGACCATGCCCATAGCTGAATGAAAATGGGATTTCATATCTATGGATTTCATTTCAGGGTTACAGAAGACGAGAAAGGGGCATGACTCCATTTAGGTGATTGTGGACCAATTGATGAAATCGGCTCATTTCCTCCCGATTAGAGTTCCAAACTCAATAGATGATTTGGCCAAGCTGTACATTAAGGAGATTGTACAGCTGCATGAAGTTCCTATGGAGATTGTGTCGGATCGGGACATGTGATTCACGTCTATTTTCTGGACTCGAATCTAGGAAGTAATGGGAGTGAAACTGAAGTTTTGTACCATGTTCCACCCACAGACCGATGGGCAGATGGAATGGATAAATCAGATATTAAAAGATATGTTACGGGCATATGTACTTGATTTCAAGGATAGTTGGGATGACTGCCTTCCCTATGTCGAGTTTGCTTATAACAATAGCTTCCAAGCGAGCATTGGCATGGATCCCTACAAAGCTTTATATGGGCGTCCATGTCAAGTACCACATTATTGGGCAGAAGTTGGTGAGAAGAGCTTGGTTGGCCCAGATCTAGTTCAGGAAACCTCAGAGAAGATCGACATTATCAGACGTCGACTTCTTACAGCCCAGAGCAGATAGAAGAGTTACGCCGATACCCGATGGCGACCGTTGAAATTTAAAGTTGGGGACCACGTATTCTTGAAAGTTTTCCCAATGAAGGAAGTCCTTCGTTTTGGTAAGAAAGGGAAACTTACGCTGAGATTCATTGGCCCATTCTAAATTCTAGACCGAGTGGGTGTGGTAGCATACCGCCTTACCTTGCCTACACCACTCGCGGGCGTACACAATGTATTTCACGTATCGATGCTGAAGAAATATGTTCCTGATCCTACTCACATTATCAAGTGGGAGAAAGTACAGCTAAGTGAAGATGCTACCTATGTGCTTCGACCAACACGTATTCTAGATAGGAAGGAACAAGTCCTGCGTAGCAAAGTTATCTCGCTCATGAAAGTATTGTGGACTCACCACACTGAGGAAGAGGCTACTTGGGAAACGGAAGCCGAAGTCTGTAAGAACTACCCTCAGATCCTCGAGGAGTACGAGAAGGTACTAATTTCGGAGACAATTTTTTTTAAAGGGGGGTACATTGTAAGTTTCGAAAAAATCCATACAAAGGCCCAAGTACCACCTCAGACAGAAATCCCTAAGGACTGTATTTGTAAAAATTAGACAAAAATTAATTAAGTACTACACTAAATTAATCGGTGGATTAGCATGAATCATTATTTATACAAATGACAAGACTCAAAACCATCAAAATTGCTAACTCAACACTACTTGAGAACGTAGGAAAAATCCCAAAAGCCTGTTGCTCTCGGGAGCACATTGAAACTCTGTATCAGACTTGAACCGCACGACGAAAGTTCGATGACCCGAAACTATAGGTTTATGACTGTCTTATTGGTCTTGACAACTATTGCAGGAATCGTGCCCAGATGGTATCCAGAAACGCACAACTTGAGCCCTGAGCGAAGTATGTGAGAAACACGAATATCTTTAGAAAATGTAATGAAACTTAAATAAATTAGGCCGTTCACTCACAGGCGAAATTGAAGATTTCAGACTATCGGTTTTTGATCGAACTTCACCAATGGATCAGGAAAATTTCCCTGCACATATCTGTATACTAGTAGCCCTGATCGAGCATCAATGACTGTTGATCCGACACGGGTCCTCTATGGTCGATCCATTAATCCCATCGTACCAAAATCATAACCTGGCTTAGATCCATAGTTAGAGAAATTGCTCCATGCCGTAGGCAAGTAGTGGACCTCCAGATGAGCTCTGTTTACCCAAAATAGTCGCCCTTTGGCTATAACCTAAGTATACCATGGCCTTGGGGCCATTAACACCAGTTCTGGGCCTATATAATGCCCTTAAACCACCCCACTCCTCTGTCATACGAATTTTCTCCAAACCCTAGGAGAGGGAAGAGAGAAAAGAATTGAAAAGAGTGTGGAGAGAAGAGAAAGATTAGGAGATCGTGGCAGCGTTTCTCTCCCATGACTACACGCACTAGATTGCCTTTCCACATCGCTACATGATTCATTCAACTACGATTTGGGTAAGGAAACCTAACCCTAATCTTAATTTAGGAATCCAAATAGAGAGATTGACAAAATAACTAACCTATTTCAATGATTAGGTACCTGTTGTGCTGTATTCGGGAACGTAGGATTCGAACCGAGTTCGAAATGAGCAATCCTACGAAAGGTGCGAACTATAAACATTTAGGTTATGGTTTTCAATGCTTTCAATGTCAGCTAATGATTCATGTCTGACTTGATTGCTGCCATATCATCTTAGACACGTTAATTTCGATATATTACAAATGTATGAATTATGTTATATAACTATGCATTCTATGTGTTTGTGGAAATGTTTGAATGAACGTGTAAACATGATCTGTGCTTGTTATGATTACTAAGCTAGGATTCATAATTGTTATTTGCATAATGACGTCCTTGTAGATGGAATTGCTAAAATACTTATTGTAACTAGCCTAGTCTATGTATTTGCTTATGTGTAGCCTAAGTGTTTGATAAATTGTCTGAATGAGAAAATGTTGATGATTTGTATTTATTACAAGTATTAAGATGGTATTTTGCATTACCTTGTATGTATGTATAATTTATTTCATGTAACCATACTTGCCTCTACGCAATTCATGAATAAATTGCAAGTGTTTGTTAACATGTTCAAGGTGTTTGTTAAAATGCTTAAATGAAGTATTTACTTGGATTGTTTGTTAAATGTTGAAATGATTATCACATGTATGTATTCGCTACATCTGAGTAAGATTAGGGATATAACATGGTCCAGGCAATCTGTAAGAATCCCTATTCAGGTGGCTGAATTAGTCGTGTCACATCGAGAAAATTCGATGAATCTGGGTCGCATGACGATTGTTGACAGTGGTTAGGCCACAAGGGGTGCTTATGTACTCCATGTTGATTACATCAGCATGTGCCCGTACTAATCGAACTTCCTTAACAAACCGATCGGCTTATTGTATGTTCACCATGTATGGATGTCACTACTTGAATCTAAGATACCCCCACCAGTGTAAAAGCCCATTTTAACCATGGTACCATGAGTCGCTAAGACTCATGAGCTAGGCATGATGGTATGGGACACTGTGGTTGAGCTATCGGCCTATGCTAGGGTGACGAGCCTCCTCGTAGTGACCAGTGAGCAACCCAAACTTGTGAGCCAAATACGGTGGTATGAGATACTGTATTCGAGCTGTCGGCCTGCACTGAGGTGACGAGCCTCCCTATAGTGACCTCAAGTATAAACTCTTGAACTTACCTTTCCACTGTTTTTCATTAGGAGTGATGTCCTACAACTTGCCTATCGTATGTGGTAAACTAGGATTGACGACCCTAGATGGATCTTTTGATTGGGTAAATGATATAAAGGGAGGTACCTTAGCTTCCAGAATTTACTGTATGAATAAGCATAATTAAGTACTCAGCTAACATGATCATGCACTGCATTGCATATGCTTTGGTGAGGAAGTGCACTTTAGGGAGTTTGACATGTGCGAATGGTTGATGTAGTCACTTGAGGTAGTGTTGTGCGAGGGCATACATCATTACTGCATACCATCCCCGCATTAACAAGAGTAGTTAGGGAATGATTGTTGTATAGCTTTATCATTACCGCTTGATTGAATTGATAACATGTTAACCTTTGCCTTATAGTACCACTGAGTTGATCACTCACTCCCACTCTGGGATGGTGTTTTAAAACACCAACCAGACTCTGGTTTAGATGCAGGTGATACCAGAGTCTCTGCAGCTGATCTGGATTTATAGATGAGAAGGAGGAATTCTCCTATGTTCAGCTATCAGGCGGGTCTATATAGACGTCGTGCTGATTCGATGGGATTACAAGGATACATGGATTAGTTGGACATGTACATTTTGATATTTTGTAAATTTTGGAACAATACATGTTTATATTCAGCCCGACATCATACTCATACTCTGGAGGTTGCGACACCCTCACGTACTTATATATATATGTGTGTGTTTCAGTCTTCCGCTTGCTCAATTAAATTGTCTCTGGAGTATGATATGATATTTTAGTATAATCCCCCTCATGTTTAATGCACTAACATGAACAACATTTAAACATCATTATCTATGCTGCATAAGTGATGCATTGGATCTTCGGAGTTGAGCTTTGCTCGACCCTCGAAATTTGGAGCATTACAAAAGGTGCACGCGACTCCATAAACTCAAAGTTAGTTTGTGATTTTTCAAATGTGATATGAAAGTTGAATATTCAAAATTATAAATTGGGGTCCTTAGGATGTCCCAAATCATCTTCTACAGTTTGGATAGGGAGACGAGGCTTATATGAAGCGTCAACACCATTCTTCCCCTTCGATTTCTTCACCAGTTCTACTAGATCTTTTAGATTTTCTTTTATTTTTTAGTTAGCTATGTTTAGCTGATCTCTTAGCTAAGGTTAAGGGGTGAAGCTTTCTAGTTTATTGATATATTTTAATTTATGGATTCTTACTTTTAGATTTGAATGATGATTAGTTAATTAAAGTTGGTTTGAATTTCTTTTAAAGATTTTTTATTATTTCATCTTTGCTCCATTGTTACCTATGGGTACATTGGATACTTGGAAGTGTAATTATAATGCTTGTTTAGAGAAGAAATCAATCTAGAAATTTCTTGATTTATTGTAGACTTTGGGCACAATAAATGCTTTGAATTCCATGTGGTTGATGTTTGAGTGCTTCATAAAAGAATTGTTCAATTGAAATCATATATTGTTTGTGAAAATTCACCTATGGTCTATGGGATTACCACGACTATATGTGTGGAACCTTGGTGGAGCTAAGGAATGAATTTGTCTTAGAGGAGGGGTGATTAGGACCAAATAAAATTTTCATCATTTTAAACCATAATTTCCTACTTAAGCTAATATACAAATGAAGCCAAGCAAGGTAATTAACTCTAAGGCTTCCAAGCCAATAGAGGGTCCAATCACATATACTAAAAAAGATATGCCAATTAAGCAACTAGTCTATAACATGATAGTGTATATGTGTGTGTGGGATGTGCTAACTATCAAGTCCTAACATTCATCTAATTATGCATAAACATAATTAAACATACAATCACATAAGCATAATTAAACAAGTGCACAAATGATAATCCTAAACACAATCATTTATAGTGGTTCAGTTTCCCTAATCCACTCCCGACGGATGCACTCAACCCATGAGTGTACCAGATTAACTATCAGAGGTTTTAAGTCAGGTTAACCTCTAATATTTACAATCCTACACAAGGAAGGACTTCTGTAAGAGACTTTATGTGGTTTTCTTTAGGCTCACCACAAACCTCGGTCCTACACAAGAATCTACTAATGTACACTCTCGTCGGAGTCTCCCGCAAAGGACTTTGGTTGGTTTTGCATAGACTTTCTGCACCAAGGTTTTTCAAATAGGTGTTGGGCAAATTCTATCCGATGGCATCGACATCTTTCGATGCCATCGAAGATGCCTTTGATTTAATTGAGAGATTGCTCGATCCCATCGATATTTTCCTTGTAAAATTCACTTTAGTTGTTGGATAGATTGAGTCACTTTTTGATGCAATTGAACTAGCTTATGATTCCATCGAAAATGTCATCGATAGCATGTCGTTTCCATTGAGAATAAAATGGTTTTCCTATGAAAACTCTCTGGACAGATTTGTCTTATTTTGATGCAATCGATCAGACCTTTGATGCTATCTAGATTTGAATTTCGATGCCATTGAACGGTCTTCGATGCAATCGAACATATTAAAATTTCCTTAAAAGCTTGCTGGACAAAGTGATCTATATTTCAATGGGATCGATTTACTTTTGATGTCATTGACAACTTATTTCAATGCCATTAAAAGGATTTCGATTACATCGAATAACACTTAGAGAAAAATCAAAGTTGATAGAGGAAGTGGCTAAGGTCAATGCAATTGAAGTGGGTTCGATGTTATCGAAACTTAAGTTTTAATGTCATCGAACCGCCGTCAATGCAATTGACGATTTCAACTTGTTTTATAGAGGTTGTTGGACTATTAAGCTTGGATTCCAATGCAATCGAATATTGTTCAATGCCATCGAAACTTCCCTCAATTGCAACTTAATGTAATTGACAATACATGCATTTATGTGTTTGATTCAATTTTCTACCAACTCCAAGATATCTCTAATCTCAGCTTGCCATGGGATTTTCAAATATGTTTTTGGGTAAGATTAGTTCATTTTGATTTGGGGCATATACCTGATAGGGTTTGGCCAGGGAGGTGAGGCTTAGTTTACCTATTAAGCACACTCGTACTTCTTTATCTTGATGAGTCTTGATCTTGTGATCTTCCATTTGGAGCTCACTTGACAAGTGAACTCAACATTCATGTATAATGACAAACAAGGGCACTTTCATTATTGTGATAATCTTGGGGGATGCCCTCACTGATTACGTAGGCAAATCATTCCTCTTGTTGGAAAAATAACTGTAGACTTTGTAGGTGATGATCCAAAGAATGAGACAGATCTTCAAGGTGAGAATTACGATGGTTTGTGCCGATGGATGGCGGATGATGAATCCAAAGCGGTTTGATAGAGAGATTATCATTTTAATTGCTTTTTTTTAAAGATTTGTTATTTATTTATTTTTAAGAGCCTGTTTGGGAGCATGGATTTGGAACCTTCTGGATTTGAAACCCCCTGGATTTGAAATCCTCCTATTGTGTTTGGCACCTTGGATTGGGAATCAACTTTAATCCAAAAGTAGCTATGTATGGTATATTTACAAGGGTTTGAATCTAATTACTAAATTATATTTAATATCTCTAATTAGTGATGTATGTAATTTTTGACACAATTGTTGTAATAAGCCCACTGAAATATATGCTTTGCCCGGAAATGATGAAATTCCAAGTCTCGGAAGGGCCACAAGAACAAGATCATGTACAAGTGACTAACTAATGATTTTTAATCATTGATTTACATGGACAATGTTTAGACGGTGTTATAGTTATGCAATTGATAATCTAATTATTTTGGGATATCATTAGTGGGCCATTTGCCCAGTAGAATAATAGTCTGGTGACACACATGTTACACATGTAACTCCTGGAAGGATTTTGGATGTAGTCCAAGCTCTCACTATGGATTTCAAACCCCCTTTTTGAGGGGATTTGAAACCCCCAATTACTTTATTCGGCCAAACAACCAGGGGATTTTGAATCCCCTAAATCCATGGTGCCAACTGACCCCTAAATGTAATAAGTCCCATGGAAGGACCAAGAATGTAATATATTAATGTACTAATGATGAATGAAACTTAGAGTAATTACTTTAATGGAATGAGGTTTAATTTTACCATCATTTATGCTGCAATTGCCATAAAATTTTAGAATTATATTATTTTAAGGAAAATGAGGAGTATTTATACTATGCTATATTCAAATTATTACTTTAGAAATCCATTTTTCATGTTATTCATGAGAGCTAAAATCTTGGGCTGTCATAAAAACCCTATAAATATCCCTTCCCATTTCATTTCAAAACAATCTGTTAATACTCAACATTCACCAAGAGAGTTTAAGGGAGAGAAGAACGAGAAAGGGAGAGTGGGATCTAACCATCCATCCACCAAGGAGAGAAAGAGTGCAAGAGAGGAAGTCTACCAACACACGTCAACCCAACCTAGCCTAACCTTAGTCACCGAGCCACCCGAAGAGCCGACTCAATCTACTAAAGACAATCTTTATAATAACCCGTCTACCTACTTTTCCTACTCTGATCGAGCTTTATTTATACTTACATTAGCATCGTGCATCATCATTTTCACTCCTAACCCAACTTTGGTCTAGTTAGTCCAACTGTATACACTATAGCTCACCAATATGCCGATTTTGCCCATTAAAAACTTGAATTGACTAGGATTCGACCACTTCTCCAAGTGGGTGAGTTCGGGTAGACTTGTTTGACTCAATACATTGCTTGTAGTAGGCACCAAATCGCCACACTACATTTCATACACATTTGCATCATTTGTGCATAAAAATTAATTTAATTCTTGATATTTCATTTCATCTTGTGAAGTAAAACATTGTACGCTTGTACAGGCATAAAGTTGCCTAACACCTTCCCTCTTTGTAACCGTGGTCCCTTATACAGAATTTCTGATTATAGATCCAGAGTAATTTTATGATAGGAAATCTCCCTTAGTTCCTTCTCTTAAGGTATCTACAGGGTTTAATCAATTGTGGAAATCTGAGCAATTGGCTAGTGGTGACATCAAGTTAAATATATAATAACCTATGCCACAAATACACATAAAGCCCGAAAAGGAACCCGTAGCATGATCCACTCATGATCCAGCGTCCACAATAGTGTAATGCTGCCTATCCTTCATCCCATACAGGCACATATCTTAATTAAGATTTGATCTAACTCCTCCATTGCTATCCAATGAAATGTTGTAAAAATAATGGATCAATTATATTACTCCACCCTATGTCCATGAATACACCATTGGACTGCTAAAAGGATCCTTGAGTTTCAAATAGATGGCTAATGGGGCCTTCTCGCCTACATTCTTAGAGATACTGTCACATGCTTCACGTAGAAGTTTGGTTCTATGATGAACAAATTGTTGTTTTCCATGGATATCTCTCCTATGAAGCCTTATTGAGCAACAAAAATTAGTTGAATCATGGAAGTTTCTCTTATGAAGGGAGGTTATGAGGAATGAAAAGATAGTCATTACTACGATTATCTCACCTACAAAGTTTAATTCTAAGCAACAAATCGATTGTCTCCTCACCAATCTTCTCCCCTATGAAGTATGTGGCTAGGTGATGAACATATTATTGTTCTTAATGACCATCTCACCTACGAAGCCCAATTGTGCAACGAATAGATTGTTGAAGATCAACTATATAATGGAAATCTTGCCTATGAAGTTCGGTTCACGCCATCTAAGAGACGAAAAAAATGACCATTCTTGCAGTCCACGATTGTCTCACATAATGAAACTTAGCCACATGACAAATAGATTATCATCTCTTAATGACCATCTTGCTATGAAGCCTTGGTATTTTCACTGACTAAGAATCGATTATCATTAGTTATCACCTTTTATCTTTCAACCGATTATAGTTACAAATGGTCGACCTTGTTTCATCTTTTATATAGATTGCCATATTGTTGAATGGTGTAAGCTATCACGTGCTTAATTGAAAATCCTTTCACCCAAAAGGCAAAAAGAACTCATCAGATGGATAAACCCTCCCCTTCACAAATTGTTTAATTCTTTCTAATTAAGGGCTATATAGATGGTCATTCTTTAAAGATTTTGTCTTAATTGGTGTTTTGACAAGAAACAAATGTGTTTGATTTGGGAAAATTGTTCAATGATAATAAAGAATTCGATGAGAGAACACTGATCACAAGATATCTATTCATTCTGAGTTCATTTACATCCTCGCATTCCCTTGATTCTGAAAACAGAGTACAATCAATCAACGCAATGAATGAAAGAGAAGACAGTCTGATGGCGATTTTGGCAACATTTCGACTCTTTTGATGTTCATCGCAATGGCGGATGAGTGGTGTAGACTTAAAACCCTTGATCTGGTCGTGCGATAGGTTCTGAACATCCTTCCATTCATCCTTCCATTCGTACGAATAGATTTTCTTTCTCCTAGAACTCTTTCTTTTACGCTTCACATTTCTCTCTCCTCTATGAGCTCCTTGAGACCATCATAAGTAGGGTGCACAAGCTTTAGTAAAGGTGGAGTGCACAAGGCTTACTTCAAGATAGACTTCCATGGAGAATGACACACAATGCTTGCATTAAGACAAGAGAGCACGGAATATGGTGCAAAATGCTTTTGTATGGACAATCTTCCTTCTGTCTGGACAAGCTTGCTTCTGTCTGGATAAACTTGCTTTCAAAGTGGCACATGGGACTTGCTTTGGGACAACAAAAGCCTTGTGTTAAGATAATCGTGCGAAGGAGTTCTCTGCAGATGTGGTTGCGCACAATAGCGCAAAGTCCTTCTTTGCAGAAAGGCTCTTCTTCAAGACAAGAAAAGTCTATCTTTAAGACAAAGAGAGGGAAGTGGCACATGGAGTTTCTCTCTAATTCCCATTGCGCGGGTCGCGCAAGAGCCTCCCTAGTTGCGCAGGTCACACAATGGCTTCTCTCTCTCCCTCTCTTGCCTTATCTTCCAACCAACAACCCCTCAAATGAGGCATGGGGAGGGGTATTTATAGGCATCTCAGGCCCCTCACTCCTAAAATAGTGGTGATTACCACCACTTCTTTCTTCACACAACATCCAACCTTCTTCCTTAAATAATGGTGTTCACCAATTTCTCCCTTAAATAGTGGTGTACAACCACTTCTTCCTCCATATAAGGCAACACCCGTCTACTCCTTTTTACCACAATACTCCCATTCACTCCTTTTTACCACAATACCTCCATTCACTCCTTTATTCCAAACAATGCACATGCACTCCTTTATTCCAAATGACGCTCGTGTACTCCTTTTTACCAGATGACGTCCATCCATTCTCCTATCAAATGACACCCGTCCATTCTTCCATATCAAATGACATCCGTCTATTCTTCCATCCCAGATTGTGGAGTGCACAACCTCTTCTATCATGGAGTAACGCTTCATAAGGCTTCTATTGTTATGGGCGCACAACCTTAGGAAGGATCTGCACAATGGAATTCCCTTGCTAACGCAATGGGCATGTAATGAGATTTTCAGAGAGAATGATGGAATATTTTTATGCCTCAATAGATGCCCCCTCGATCCTTCTTTGATTGATATATAAGATCAAATGGAGGATCGATATTTTTCTGCACAAAAAACCCTTTCACTTTAGAGAAGGATTAACAGGGATGGATCACTTGAATGAAGATCTTCAATAGTTGATTTTGAAATAATCAAGCTCGAAGGAATCATATTTGAATAGATTACAATTGAAGGATGACTGGATGATTGCACTTGCATAGAAGACTAAATGATCACACTTGACCAGAAGACTGAATGATCGTGCTTGAGCGGAAGACTGAATGATCGTGTTTGAATGGAAGACTGAATGATCGCGCTCGAACGGAAGACTAAATGATCGCACTCGATTGGAAGGTTGAATGCTCCCAGTCAAAAAGCATCAAGCGGATGATTCAATAAGGAGGATAATGCAGCAATGAAAGCACTTTGTCTTCATAACGGTTAATCAAATAGAACAACTTTCCGCAATTAGAGCTTCAACTGCATCCTCCACAACTTTAACTCCCTTATTTGCAAATTCTCTTTTCATTGAAGCTTGCCACTATAATAGTTATGTCAACTTCATCTTTGAGTAACTTGATCAGCAAACTATCTTTTAGTACTGCTACTGCTGCAACGGTCTCTTTGATCAACTCCGGTGACTCTTTCTTTAAACTTTGTGGCTAGGGAATTGTTCTTTAATGCTGCTCCTACTGTAACAATCTTTTCAATCATCTCCTTTATTCATGATAGTCTTTTCTGTCAAATTGATCAGAATTAGTATCTCAAGACATCATAATTTTCCAATTTAGTTTCATGAAGTATGGATAATTTTGAAATATATTGAAAATATCTTCTCTTTTTTAGGTTGATTGTAATATTCATAATATGATAATGATTTAAGCATTTCATCTTTGTGCTTGTCATCGTTCTTCACATTGCATTTGTTGCATTCTTTACTCGTGCTTTCAGAGATGTCATTTCCAGCTCCAAAGGTCCAACTGCTGAGTCTTTTGTTGAGTCTTTTTTAATTTGTGCTCCTTGGCATTTCTTTGTTGATTCTGAAAAATAGATAAGACTTCTTTTAATTTTCATTTAATAACTTTTCAAAGGCAATAGAAGTACTGATGATGATTCCATTTGTTCTTTGTCTCCATCAGATCCGGTACTTGGAGTCTTGAGAAGTTACAACATCAGACCATATAATTGGGCCTTGATATAAAAACAACTTTTGAACATTCGCCCTGGATCATGCTTCATAATTCTTGGCATATGAATTCCTCCGCCGCGCATAAGAAATTATTAGAAAGACCAAGGCATAGATTACTTTGAAGAAATAGATCATGGCCCCTTTCCAAGTCAACTTCACATAAAGATTTCTTTAGAAGATAATATTTTCGAAGTAAAGCCTACTGATACCCTTGAAGGATGGATAGTCTTTGCTGCTCCTTTAACGATTCCAATGAATATATCTGAATCTTTAAATTTTCTGGGAGAGAATGATGATTCTTCGCTAGTTTATTCTCTGTCACCTTTGAGAATTTTGTGCGATAATATTTCTCTATCATCAAGAAGGCAAGAGACAAAGAGACCTCATGGCTCTTGTCAATATATTAATTGATCTTGAAGATTTAAACTTTTGAGTAGATAATTGCCAATATTTTAGAGGCATCTGTTGTTGTTGTAATTTGAACCTGATTGAAGAGAAACGCATTTTTACATGTTGTTTACTCAATATTTAAAAATTTCATTAGGCAATTGCATATTTGAGCATATCTAAAGTGAAATATATATCTGCAGCATTTTGATGCTACGTATAGTTTATACTTTTAAGCAATGGAGCTAGTGTACGTTTGACTGGACAAGACTGAACTTGTCTTGACTTGACTAAATTGAACTAGACTGGACTTGACTGGACTGACACTTACACACAAAATTTAGGCTCTTGAGTAGTGGAGTAACACACAGTTTAAGTTCTTGAGTCGTGGAGCAACATAGTTTTTTAAACTCTTAAGTAGTGGAGTCGGGTCTCACGTGATGGTCTCTACAACTCTTATGAGTTCGTTGGACTTCTCACAGCCTGGTGAGTTCACAAACCGCAATCCATTAGAGGGGCCTAGTGAAGCTATTGGGGCCGTGAACTCGATTGGATTTACTCACGGGGTTGGCCGTAGTAACTCTCTAGAGTTCATAGAGCTCACAAGGCTACCTTTGGGGTACCAAATCTAAGGCTGCCAGTCCCTCAATGAGTAGGTTTAGGCCCTTTCTCATGAGTTACTACTGAAATCAAGCCAGAGATCTGGGGGGTCTTACTCATGGTTGACCTATCTATGAATAATGGCTAAAGAGCATATGTCATGCCCTAAACATGGAAACCGGGCTCACAAAATTTTCGATCGTCGAATCCGATGTCGAAAGCCTCCGTAGTACCCCATTCTCTGCTTCCAGCGCCTATATGCCAGATTCTGATCCTGGGATCCTACAAGGAGGATTTCCCAATGTACATTTGTCTCATTAGAAACATAACCACAAGTTTACCCAAATCACAAAGGCAACATCATCATCACATATTCACTAATAAAAACAGTTGAATACAATGCTGAAAGGGAAATACATATATCAAAATCAAAGCTCTAGGAGTCCACTGCATGCTCTAAGCTCAATGTTGTTACAACCTAACGCCACCTGCACGCATCTATCATACATAAGCTTATAAAAAGCTTAAAGGGTGGTGAAAGTGTGTGCGATGCACATGCCAAGCATATAATTATCAGAGTAAGTGGAAATATTAGCAATCCATAAATCATACAATATCAGAGTAATGTGGAAACATTCTGGCAAGTTCATAAACACCATTAGCCTTATCCAGGCTATGCGATACAAAAACATAATAAGCCAATATCATATATGAGTCCATGAATACTATCAACCTTAATCAGGTTATGCAATATAGAAGTAAAGTAAACCAAATGCTATGTACTGTGGATGCAATACAGATGTGAATGAAATGACCAAACTGGAGTGTGAAGTCGGGATGATAATATGTAGTATTGTAGGCTATGTGGTCCACCACAAGGGGCTTCTATCTAAACCAGTCCCATACTTAAATTTGGATAGTCAGACTCAATGTGGTAAACTCTTGATCTCAGGTTGGTCGGGCGCCCTAACTAAAATTCTGACCATTGCAAAGGTACACATAATAAATTGTTACGCACCACCAGCCCGAGTGGATAGTGAATGAATGAGTATGCAATTCCTACTCAATAAGTCGACAGATCATTACTGTACATATCTGGGATTATCACCGGGGTCTAGTAAACTCTAAGCCACCTGCCGCCTCATCAAGCGCATAGCTGGGTAACTGGAAGAGACCTCACTATCCGCTTGCCAAAATCAGGCCTGCCTCATCGATAGTAGACCCATTCCTCAAGTTGGTCAGACTCAGTCTAACATTGCCTACTCCTTCAGGCAGGTAAGGCCACACCTCTTCCCACCGACCACGACACAGTGGGAGACATGGCCTACTGTATAGGGACCTCATACGCTCATATATACCCACTCGGTTTAGACGTTGGGGCGTCCTCTGGTACCAAGAGGATTTAGGGGTTTTCACCCAGGGCTATTTATAGTGGCCCGATGCTAGTAACAGATTTCTAGTGTCCCATCTGGTCATCTACGACATGCCTGTGGAGGCTACGACCCTGATGTCGCTAGGGTGTACAATAATCACAACACACAATGCAAGATGCATGAGTGTAACGCCCTGAAATTCGAGGGTCGAGCATAACTCAGCTCCAGAGTTCCAAAACATCACTTATGCAACATATTTAATGATGGATGTATGTTGTTTGTATTAGTGCACAAAACATAGAATAGATTAAGCCAAATTGCAGATATAATTCAGGGATAAGTGAAGAAAGAAAGTAGAAGACTTAAAGAAATATATGTGTACATGTGCGAATCCCTGAAATACATACACATACCAGGTCGTAATACAAGTGTTACTTCAAAATTACAAGTATCAAATTACATCAGTTAATCCCAAAAGTAATCCTAGAATCCCGCGCATCAGAACAAGACTCACTAGAACCCGCCTGAAAACTGCATGAAAGAGAATGCAGCCTCATCATCCTTGATCTCCTACTCTGCCTCAGAGGTCTCATTAACATCTGCAACTAAGACAGAGTCTGGTGGGTGTTTAACACCGCCCAGAACGTGGGAGTGAGTGATCAACTCAATGGAACAATAAAGCAAGGGTTAACATGTTATCAATTGAATCAAGCAGTAATGATAAAGCAGAACAATCAAACATGTCCTAAGTACTCCTGTTAATGCAAGGATGTATGAAGAATGATGCGTGCCCTCGCACGTACACCCTTAGCGTCTTCATCTTACGTTACGCATGACATTGCCTCAAAGTGCACCACATCTTCCAGGCACATGCAAATGCGGTGCATGAACATGATTACCAAGTTGTTATTAGTCCTTTTCATACAGCAAGATTGGGAAGCTAAGGTACCTTCCTCATATCACCATCCAAACAATGATCCATTCTAGGGTCGTCAGTCCTAGGCATCTCATACGATCATATGGTTTGAGGTCGTTGCAAAGGGCTTATCACCAATCAATGCACGCCTATCATACCTTCGTTACCAAAATAAGGCTCGTCACCTCAATGTGGTATCCAGGCATGCGCAAGGTCACTACAAAGGGCTCGTCACCAATCAATGTAGGCCGACAGCACGAATATAGTGTCCCATACCACCACAATCGGCTCACAAGTTTGGTTGCTCACTGGTCACTACGGGGAGGCTTGTCACCCCAGCGTAGGCCGACAGCTCGACCACGGTGTTCCATACCACCATGTCCGGCTCATGAGTCTTAGCGGATCAAGGTACAATGGTTAATAGGATTTCATTGTTAAGTTCGGTACCCTAGATTCATACAATAACGTCCATACATGGTGAACATACATCGGACAATCGGGTTACTTGATGAACTCGACTAGCCCAGTGCACGTTGGGTTGAACGACATAGAGTGCGCAAACACTCCGCGTGGCCAAACCACTGCCGACAACTCTAATAGGACTCGGGTTCGTCTAACACGTCCTTCGTGGCGAAAGCAACCTCAGCCACGATCTCAAGGCCGATTACTGATTTCCTGGACTATTCATAGTCCCACACACATTCCACTACAACAGATATTCATATCTACAATTTAGAATAGTAATAGAACAACAACTCAAATCATGTAGTACATAAGCATTTGAAGAATATCAACTTAACATGGATTTAAGCATAAGCAAGACTTGAAATTAAACAACAAGGAATATGACTTGCATGTGGTAAATTCTACACATCAATAGAAGTGTTGAGAATCGCTTCTCAACGCCCGCAAATAGTATAATATATTACACTTTAGTTCATCAGGCATTTCTACAAACACTTAGAATACATAGTTCAACATACATGACGTATGTTGAAATACACACATTTGGACAATTCCTTTTACCAAGGAGTTGCCGCACATACAATTAGCATAAGTATACGACAAATAATCATGGTAAATACATGTTCATATTTTATACGCATATGGTATTTTATACATACATAGAGAATACACAAATCTCAATATAACACATGCATATCAGGAACGCAAAATAAACATAACATTTGGCATGTGAAATCTCATCCATAACAAGAATAAACCATTCACTGGCATTGAAAGCCTTGAAAACCATAACCTATACGATTAAAGTCCGCACCTTAGACCAGAAATAGAGCACCGAACTGATTCAGACGATATGTCTTCGTCAACGGTGACAGGATAACCTAAGACAAGAATAGAAATGAGTTACAATAACAAAAAAACTATTCTAAGCTCTAAGGGTTAGGTTAACTTACCCAAAGAAGGAACTTAGAATCGCCGGAAAAACGATTCAAAAGTGAAGGTTTAAGGATGAAGAAGAACAGGAAAGAATCTAAGATGATTCACCAACTTCTCTCTCACTTTGTCTCTCTTTTCCTCTCTCTTTCTTAGTTAGGGTTAGGAAATTCGTATGGAAAAGAGAGTTAGGGTTTTGAGGTCTTTATATAGGCCTAACATTAATGAAAATAACCCCAGGGCCAAGGTATACTTAGGTTATAACCAAACAGGCTTCTCTCGATCCAACAGAGCACTTCCGGTGGGCCTATTACCATGAAAGGTCGGACTTAAGCTCACTGACCTTGGATCTAGGTCAAGCTGAGTTTTCGTACCGATCGGATCTTCACATCAGCCGTGGTGGACCACACTCAATTCAACGGTCACCGAAACTCGATCAGGACCACAAGCACTATGACCTGCCTGGGCCATCTTCCCTAATTCGAGGGTGAAATTGGGTCAGAATCCAACGGTCAGATTGCTTAAAATCGTTGCGCAAGTGACACGACTCAGATTTCATAAAATCTTATTAATTTCTCACCGTTCTCACACTCTTCACTCCGGACTCAATCAAATCAACCCAGAACATCATCCGGACTTGATTTTTGAGGTGATGACCAAGTCCAACATGGTGACCAAAACTGCCTAAGATCATTGCTATCGGACTTACGATGCGCGGTCCAGGTCCGATCCAGAACTTCCAAAAATTCCCAAGAGCAACCGGATTTAGCGATGAATCCCAGATCTCAGAATAACATAGCGCTAACCATTCTACAGATTTTCAGTCATGCTGATCCAATTTAAAGTGACTGATATAAATTTCACAAGTAATCGAGTTTAGCGCTAATTACCCCAATAAGCTACTAAGGAAAGATAGAGGTAGTACTCGGGTCTTGGCATAAAATTTTTCGGGTCATTACAATCTACCCCACTTAAAGGATATTTCGTCCTCGAAATTCATACCTTCTCATATTCCTCAAGGATCTGAGGGTAGCTCTTTCTAACCTCAGCTTCAGATTCCCAAGTAGCCTCTTCCTCACTATGATGCATCCATAGCACCTTCACAAGAGGGATGACCTTGCTACGCAATACCTGCTCCTTCCTATCTAGAATACACGTCGGTCGCAGTACATATGTGGCATCCTCGCTCAACTGCACGTTCTCCCAACTGATAATAGGAACGTACTTCTTTAGCATAGAAACATGAAATACGTTATGCACGTATGCAAGAGGTGTGGGCAAAGCAAGGCAGTATGCTACCGCTCTCACTCGATCCAGAACTTGAAATGGACTAATAAATCTCGGCGTAAGCTTTCCCTTCTTACCGAACCGCAGAACTCCCTTCATAGGAGAGACCTTCAGAAATACATGGTCTCCAACCTCAAACTCAAGTGGTCGCCGCCTCGTATTAGCGTAACTCTTCTGCCTACTCTGGGCTGTCAGAAGTTGACGTCGAATAATGTCAACTTTCTTTGAAGTCGCCTGCACTAACTCCGGGCCAATCAAACTACGCTCGCCAACTTCTGCCCAGCAATGCGGTACTCTGCACGGGCGACCATACAACGCCTCATAGGGAGCCATGCCAATACTCGCCTGGAAACTATTATTATACACGAACTCTGCATACTGGAGACAATCATCCCAAATGTCCTTGAAATCCAAAACACAAGCTCGTAACATGTCTTCCAGGATCTGATTCACGCGTTCCGTCTGCCCATCTGTCTGCGGATGAAACGCGGTGCTGAACTTCAATTTCACACCCATCGCTTCCTGAATATGAGTCCAGAAGATAGATGTGAAACGCGTGTCTCTGTCAGACACAATCTCCAAGGGAACTCCATGCAGACGTGCAATCTCCTTGATATATAGCCTAGCCAACTCGTCTGCAGAGTTTGTGACTCTAATAGGTAAGAAGTGAGCCGACTTCGTCAATCAGTCGACTATCACCTAAATAGAGTCATATCCCTTCCTCGTTCTCAGCAACCCAGAAATAAAGTCCATAGAGATGAAGTCCCACTTCCATTCTGCTATGGGCATGGGCTGAAGCAACCCAGGAGGTTGGCGATGCTCTGCCTTAACCTGCTGGCACGTGAGACAACGAGAGACAAACTCAGCAATATGGAGCTTCATGTTGTCCCACCAATAAGATCTTCTCATATCCTGATACATCTTCGTGCTACCTGGATGCATCGCAAGCTTAGAACTATGGGCTAACTCGAGAACCTCCCGTCTCAAGTCAAGGATGTCAGGAACACATAACCGGCCACAAAATCGTAGGCCCCCATCAGAACTAACACTCCAGTCGGAGTTCTCATCTGTTCCAACCCGCTTCCTCATCTTTACCAAAAGCTCATCATCTGCCTAAGTTACAACGATCTTCTCGTCGATCAGGGGCTGTACACGAATGTGTGCGATAACCTCATACGGCTCTTCCACCGTAAGTTTCTGCCCAGGAACTTGACTTCCTCTTTTCAGAAATCACACTTCTTGAACTGTGCAAAAAGCTGATTCTTCTTAAGAGTATCCAAAACCGCTCTTAAGTGCTCCTCGTGCTCTTCCCGACTCGCAGAATATATCAAGATGTCATCGATAAAGAAATGATGAATTGGAACAAGAATGGCCGAAATACCTTGTTCATCAGATCCATGAACACGGCCGGTGCGTTCGTAAGACCGAACGACATCACAAGGAACTCATAGTGACCGAAGCTAGTCCTGAAAGCAGTCTTCTGTACGTCCTCATTCTTGATGCGCAACTGGTGATACCCTGACTGCAGATCAACATTTGAAAAGTACTGTACCCCCTTCAATTGATCAAATAAATCATCAATCCTAGGCAAAGGGTACTTATTCTTTACAGTTACCAGATTCAACCTGCGATAATCAATACATAATCGCAAGGAACCATCTTTCTTCTTCACAAAGAAGGCAGGTGCTCCCCAAGGAGACACACTAGGCCGAATAAAACCCAAATTCAACAAACCATGTATCTGCTTCCTTAATTTCTCCATTTCACTCGGAGGCATACGATAGGTGGCAAAGAAATGGGCACCGTACCAGGCATGAGATCGATAGTAAAATCAATCTCGCGCTGAGGAAGTAATCTAGGAATCGACTCAAATATATCTTCAAACTCCTGAACTACAGGTGTGCTTTCAAACCCTGATTCAGCCATACTCTCCAACAGAGAAGTATAATAATCAAGACGAAAAGGGTAACTGACCTTAACTGGAAAAGTAATTGTCTCGCCCTCAGGTCCATGGATTGTCATCGACCTTGCTTCACAATCAATCTCTGCTCGCATCCTCGTGAGCCAATCTATACCCATAATAACATCGTAATGAAAAAGTGGTGCGACAGGGAAATCAACACGAATTGATCCACTTCCTAGATCAACCAAACAATCCATACAACGCTTGTTCATAGCAGAGGAAATCCCTGTAGCGGTAGTGAGCGTCACTCCTTTCATAGAACTAGTGCTCAAACCCAAACGCCTAATTGCTGCATATGATATAAGAGAAGTAGTGGACCCAGTATCCACTAACATAGAAACGGGAATACCTTCAATGTGCGCTGTAACCTTGAAGGATCTCGGCACCAAGTCAGACATAGGCGCTTCAGCTGAGAGCGCATGAACTCGAGCCTGCTGCTAACGATTCAGCGGAGGAACCATGGGCTGCTGAGGTGGCCTGAAGCTAGGTACTATAGGTCTGAAGGATGGATGAGCTGGCGCTGAATGAAGAGGTGGAGGTGAAATAACTTGAGGCATCGGACGACTAATCCTCTGCGGTGGAGTAAAACCACTGGCCCACATACGCGAAAAGCAAAAATGATCCAAATGCCCCATCATCCCACAATACGAACAACGAAGATCAGTTCGCATCTGCTGAGCGGGTGGTGCTGAACGCCTAGGAGGAGAATCTACCTGTGGCCTCTTGCTGAGAAAAGGTGCACCCTGAAAGTCAGGTCGCGGCCTAGGAACCATAGGTGCTCGCATACGGGACGACCTGTCTCCGTCCTGCTCTGCTTTCAAGGACCTGCTCACAAACTCTGCATAGAAAGTAATGCTAGCACAGCATATCTTCGATCGGATCTCAGGCCTCAATCCCTCAGAAAAGTGCCGCATCCTCATCGGCTGATCGCCTAAAATCAAAGGAACATACCGACCTAGCTCAGTGAACCGGTTCTCATACTCCGTCACCGACAGCCCTCCCTAGCGGAGGCGAATGAACTCACTCTCCTTCTTATGTCGGTACGTAACTGGGAAAAACTTCTCATGGAAGCGTGCCTCAAACGCCTGCCACGACCGCTCAAATCCTTCCTCGAAAGTGCGAAGAACACTGTCCCACCATAGACTGGAATCCTTCTCAAACCTGAAGGAGGCAAGCTCGACCTACTCAACCTTAGAGCAGTGCAGCGGTCTCAGCATCTTAGAGATGCGATCAATCTAATACTCGGCCTCCTCGGGTCTATGAGAACCCGCAAATGTGGGAGGTCGTAAGCGCTGGAATCGCTCAAAAGTGCCGCTCGCACTGGCGCTCCCAGATGGGGGCATAGGTGAAGCAGGAGGAGTCTCCCCCACTAACTGAGCAAAGATGCCAGCCATGGAAGATAGGAACTGCTGCTGCTGGTGCTGCTGGTGCTGTTGCTACTTAATCTGCTGCTGCTGCATCAACAACATCATCTGCTCAAACCTATCAGAAGGCAGAGCAGACGAAGATGCACAGCTCGGCTCAGGAACCGAAGGCGTGACTAGAGGAGCCATAGGTGTCGGCCTAACACCGACATGAGACGGGCCCGTCTGTGGATCTGACTGGCTATCGCTCAGGGGAGGAACCCCAATAAGTGACTAAACCAAGGAGAGACAGGCCGAAGTCTTTCAACCCTTAGGAGGCATACCCTACATTCAACAGAGGATGCAACCTGTAAGATTCTACGTCCACATAATCCATCCACACAACATTCACAGCACAACTTCAAAGATAAACAACATGCATTCCATTAAACAAAATTTTTCGTAATACAAGTAGTGCAACATTACATGAATCACGACAGGGAAAGCATGTGAACTACAACTTCTAAAACTTCAAACAACAACAAACAACTTCCAACTATAAAAGCCAACAACGGCTACACACAGAAAGAAACAACAAACAAAGCAAATGACGACTACAACGACTCGTCAGAATCAGGAGATGGAGGCGGGGCACCCTCATCCTGCAATCAACACAGGATAGACTTTAGAGTTCGAGTCACCTTCTTAAACTTATGCTTCACAAGGCCTCGAAGATCCATGATATCTTGGCGTAGAACAGCCTGCCCTTCTTCAAGCCGAGAAATACGGGCATCCCTGGCAGCCTGATCTGCGCTTTGCTCTGGTGCCACAGGAGGAGAGCTCTCACTCGTATCCTGTGCCTCAACCTCTTTCTCGTCCTGCTCTGTTTCTTCTTCAATCTCAGCACCACCTTCAGCATAACTCTCATCCTCATCACTCTCTGACTCGTCCTCACTCTCTGAGGCCTGACGACAAGGACCAATCTCCATCTACTTAAGGGTCGTCAGATTAATGTGACGAACAGGAATCGACTTCTCTGCTCCAAGCCTATAGCCAAACTCATAAGCAAGCTTACAGATAAGTCGGCCAAAAGGGAGCGATTCGGTCCTGTTAGTCGAATGAGCGATAAGGATAATCTGACACAAGATGTACATCGGCACACATAACTTTGCTCCTTGCCCCACTGGATACAGAAAATCTACCATCAGGCGCGTACACTCACTGCGGTTGCTCCACCTTGGATATACATTGAACGTACACATGTGGTGAAGCAAGCGGAAGTCGTCTGTCATGTAGGTAGCTAGAAGACTTCTATTAGGCTGCCATTCGACCAGACGACCACACAGGAACCCGGTGCGATGATCCCTCTCGCGCATACTGTTCAAATTCTTCTCACTGGCATGTACCTCACCAAGTGGCACATTCAGGAGTCAGGATATCAAGGTGACATTAACCGTGGCCTCCCGACCACTACCACAAGGAATCTTGAACTACAAAGGCTCCAGCGAAGGATCACGAATAATGGCATAAAAAGCTCAAACAGTACTAGAATTCACGCGATACTCGCCCTCAAACAAGGGACACCAATCAGCCCCTTCCAGACGCTCCAACAACTGAAACTCTCCAAACAACCGCGGATCAACATGAGCCTCAAAAAGGACCCTACGGCCTTCATAGACTTCATGCGATTGCTCCGCCAACAAGGTTCTTCCAATGGGAGCTTGAGGATTAAGGTCCCGCTTGGTCTGAAACTCACGGGCGGCGGTCGTGCTCGCGGTGGCACCTCTTGGCCTCCGTGCATGGGTTGGGCGGCTAGAACCGGCTTCATCCACGGGCGTTCTCTTCTTCCCCATCAAAGAAAGAAGGGAGGAAATGGAAAAGATGGCCATGATAAACTCAAAGAGGGCCATGAGAAATGAAAGAAAGAGAGAAATAGGAAGAATGGTGAAACTTCCATACACTTGAGATCCTAAAGGAAGATTTAAGAGCCCAAATGAGAAGAAAAGAAAATGTAAACAGCAATGAGGGGTGAGGTTTGAGATGGGTTGGTTGGGTTTGCATGAAAATGGGAGAAGAAGAAGATTTGGAAGAGATTTGGAGGATTTTGGAGAAGAACTTGAAGGAAAAGAGAGCTTGGGAGGGTGGATTATGAAGGAAGTAGGGTTTAGGAGAGGTTTTAATCAGCAAAACATGGAAGGATGGGCCACACTAGGCCATACACTCGTTGGCCCAAGCCGGCCTGGCCCGTTGATCGGTGAGGCCTCGCCAAACCGGCGAGGACATCGCTGGTCTCTGGACCATCCGGTGATGGCTCGCCATTCGAGCGAGGTCCACCTGGTCCTTTAACTCCAAAATGATGTGGGTTCCCCTTGGGTCCCCCTGAAAATGCCCCGATCGGCCCCTTTGCATGATTCAACGCCTATCGGGCCATTGGAGCAGAAATCTGATACAAACACAGATTTTCTGACAATTGGAGGGTTGAAATGGGATGATAAACCATCTAAAATCATTAATAAATGGTCTAGAAGGGATTTCGGGTCGCTGTGTGTGATCTGGAGAGAACACAGACTCGATCTCGACGATCGTTTTCAGTAAACTTTTGCCGATAGAAATAATGGAACACAAACACACAATCTACGATAAACTCGCACCCAAATACACTAAAGTGGCGACAACATGCGGTGTGTGACCATAACCTAGGTCCGGTTTAATCTAAATCATGCTCTGATACCAACTTGTAACGCCTTGAAATTCGGGGGTCAAGCATAACTCAGCTCCCGAGTTCCAAAACATCACTTATGCAACATATTTAATGATGGATGTATGTTGTCTGTATTAATGCATAAAACATGAAATAGATTAAGCCAAATTGTAGATATAATTCAGGGATAAGTGAAGAAAGCAAGCGGAAGACTTAGAGAAATATATGTGTACATGTGCGAATCCCTGAAATACATACACATACCAAGTCGTAATACAAGTGTTGCTATCAAAATTATAAGTTTCAAATTACATCATTTAATCCCAAAAGTAATCCTAGAATCTCACGCATCAGAACAAGGCTCACTAGAACCCGCTTGAAAACTGCATGAAAGAGAATGTAGCCTCATCATCCTCGATCTCCTGCTCTACCTCAGAGGTCTCATCAACATCTGCAACTAAGACAGAGTCTGGTGGGTGTTTAACACCGCCCAGAACGTGGGAGTCAGTGATCAACTCAATGGAACAATAAAGCAAGGGTTAATATGTTATCAATTCAATCAAGCAGTAATGATAAAGCAGAACAATCAAACATGTCCTAAGTACTCTTGTTAATGCAAGGATGTATGAAGAATGATGCGTGCCCTCGCTCGTACACCCTCAGCATCTTCATCTTACGTTACGCATGACATCGCCTCAAAGTGCACCACATCTTCCAGGCACATGCAAATGCGGTGCGTGAACATGATTACCAAGTTATTATTAGTCCTTTTCATACAGCAGGATTGGAAAGCTAAGGTACCTTCCTCATATCACCATCCAAACAGTGATCCATTCTAGGGTCGTCAGTCCTAGGCATCTCATACGATCATATGGTATGAGGTCGTTCCAAAGGGCTCGTCACTAATCAATACACGCCTATCATACTTTCGTTACCACAATAAGGCTTGTCACCTCAATGCGGTATCCAGGCATGCTCGAGGTCACTACAAAGGGCTCGTCATCAATCAATATAGGCCGACAGCATGAATATAGTGTCCCATACCACCATAATCGGCTCACAAGTTTGGTTGCTCACTGGTCACTACGGGGAGGCTCGTCATCCCAGCGTAGGCCGACAGCTCGACCACAGTGTTCCATACACCATGTCTGGCTCATGAGTCTTAGCGGATCAAGGTACAATGGTTAATAGGACTTTATTGGTAAGTTCGGTACCCTAGATTCATACAATAGCGTCCATACATGGTGAACATACATCGGACAATCGGGTTACTTGACGAACTCGACTAGCACGAGCGCACGTTGGGTTGATGACATAGAGTGCGCAAACATTCCGCGTGGCCAAACCACTGCTGACAACTCTAATACGACTCGAGTTCGTCTAATCACGTCCTTCGTGGCGAAAGCAACCTCAACCATGATCTCAAGGCCGATTACCGATTTTCTGGACTATTCATATTCCCACACACATTCCACTACAACAGATATTCATATCTACAATTTAGAATAGTAATGAAACAACAACTCAAATCATGTAGTACGTAAGCATTTGAAGAATGTCAACTTAACACAGATTTAAGCATAAGCAAGACTTGAAATTAAACAACAAGGAATATGACTTGCATGTGGTAAATCCTACACATCAATAGGAGTGTTGAGAATCGCTTCTCAATGCCCGCAAATAGTATAATATATTACACTTTAGTTCATTCAGGCATTTCTACAAACACTTAGAATACATAGTTCAACATACATGACGTATGTTGAAATACACACATTTGGACAATTCCTTTTACCAAGGAGTTGCTGCACATACAATTAGCATAAGTACACGACAAATAATTATAGCAAACACATGTTCATATTTTATACGCATACGGTACTTTATACATACACATAGAATACATAAATCTCAATATAACACATGCATATCAGGAACGCAAAATAATTATAACATTTGGCATGTGAAATCTCATCCATAACAAGAATAAACCATTCATTGGCATTGAAAGCCTTGAAAACCATAACCTATACGGTTAAAGTCCGCACCTTAGACCAGAAATTGAGCACCGAATTGATTCAGATGATATGCCTTCGTCAACGGTGACAGGATAACCTAAGACAAGAATAGAAATGAGCTACAACAACACAAAAACTATTCTAAGCTCTAAAATAGATTAGGGTTAGGTTAACTTACCCAAAGAAGGAACTTAGAATCGCCGGAAAAATGATTCAAAAGTGAAGGTTTAAGGATGAAGAAGAACAGGAAAGAATCTAAGATGGTTCACCAACTTCTCTCTTACTTTGTCTCTCTTTTCCTCTCTCTTTCTTAGTTAGGGTTAGGAAATTCGTATGGAAAAGAGAGTTAGGGTTTTAAGGTCTTTATATAGGCTTAACATTAATGACAATAACCCCAGGGCCAAGGTATACTTAGGTTATAGCCAAAACAGGCTTCTCTCGATCCAACGGAGCACTTTCGGTGGGCCTATTACCACGAAAGGTCAGACTTAAGTTCACTGACCTTGGATCTAGGTCAAGCTGAGTTTTCGTACCGATCGGATCTTCAGATCAGCCGTGGTGGACCACACTCAATTCAACGGTCACCGAAACTCGATAAGGACGACAAGCACTATGACCTGCCTGGGCCATCTTCCCTAATTCGAGGGTGAAATTGGGTCAGAATCCAACGGTCAGATTGCTTAAAATCGTCGCGCAAGTGACACGACTCAGATTTCATAAAATCTTATTAATTTCTCACCGTTCTCACACTCTTCACTCCAGACTCAATCAAATCGACCCAGAACATCATCTGGACTTGATTTTTGAGGTGATGACCAAGTCCAACATGGTGACCAAAACTGCCTAAGATCATCGCTATCGGATTTACGACGCGCGGTCTAGGTCCGATCCAGAACTTTCAAAAATTCCCAAGAGCAACCGGATTTAACGATGAATCCCAGATCTCAGAGTAACATAGCGCTAACCATTCTACAGATTTTCAGTCATGCAGATCCAATTTAAAGTGATTGATGCAAATTTCACAAGCAATCGAGTTTAGCGCTAATTACCCCAATAAGCTACTAAGGAAAGATAGAGGTAGTACTTGGGTCTTGGCACAAAATTTTTCGGGTCATTACAATGAGTCATATAATCCAGTCATGCATCAATCCTATACATACCGTGTGCTCATGTGAGATAATCTCAACCTATCATAGAGTCTCATAACAACCTGCCCAATGACATGTGCAATGGTCAACCACACTGCATTACAAACATGCAGATGATGCGTATAGGCATGTATCATGATGCTATGTTGTCACATACTGTCTCATAATCAGTATCGACAACCGGCATTGCGAATCGGCCTTGATAATCGAAATCAAAATTGGTTTAATAAAGGGCCTAAGGGAAGGTCATACTGTGGACATTTAACCATCATTTCCCATCAATGTGGATAATCAACCAACATCGGCCCCAAGCAATGGCCCATATAGAGCCAAACATAAAGTGGGCCCATGACCTCACAAAAAGGCCAAATATACATCGTAATGGGCCTTATATAAGGGCTACATACACATCACTATGGGCCGCATCACATGGTCCTAATACACGTCACGGTGGGCTACATCAAATGGGCCAAATACGTATCATGATGGGCCAGATCACATGGACCTCGAACATATCACAATGGGCCTCACTCATGGGCCTCATATACATAACAGGTGGGCCCTGCACATGGGCCTCAGATACATTACATGGGCCTAATACACATCATAATAGCCCTCATTAAATGGGCTACAAAAATATCACAATGGCCATTCCATATGGGCCGAAAATACATCTCAATGGGCCCCATTACATCATAATTGGCTGCAACCCATGAGCCTCAAATACAACAAGTGGGCCGCATTATTGGTTCGCACCAATGGGCCTCATATACATCAAGTGGACCGCATTAATGGGCCTCATATATATAACAGGTGGGCCCTACACATGAGCCTCAAATACATAACAAGTGGGCCCTACACATAGGTCTCATATGCATCGAATAGGCCACGTATCTGGGCCTCGAATACATTAAATGGGCCACACGTCATGGGCCTAATACATATTACAATGGGCCTTGCCCATAGACCTCGAATACATCACAATGGGCCTTCCCCATATGCCTCGAATACATCACAATGGGCCTTGCCCATAAGCCTCGAATACATCACAATGGGCCTTTCCCCATGGGCCTTAAATACATCATAATGGGCCTTGCCCATGGGCCTCAGATTCAAGCAGGTGGGGCCCAACATATGGGCCTTAAATACAAGGTAGGTGGGTCCTATCACATGGCCTTAAATATGCATCATGATGGGCCTTAAGTGGGCTTGGACCACACCAAAAATCATTTCAATAGTTCTAGGTGTAACATGTGTATCATTGTACACTATCATTCTATGGAGCACATGGCCCACTAATGATGATCAGCACTGTCCAAACATTGTCCAGGTGAATCAACACCATCCAAACATTTCCCATACATTACCCATGTAAATCAGCACCATCCAAAAATTGTTCGTGAAAATCAGCACCGTCCAGCTATTGTCCTTGTGAATCATCACCATCCAAATAGATCTAACACCATCTAGATCATCTGGACGGTGTGGATGTAATAAATACATCAAGTTGGGTCCCCACCATCCAGAAACACTGGACGTTGTGGATAATTCCATACATCAAGGTGGGTCCCACGTGGGCCCTGCTATACGTATATATATATGTTATATATATTATATAATAATATATTATCCTATTTTTTTAATTTTTATTTTTAAACCACGACCAGCATCCAGGCCTGGACGAACGGCCTGGACGGAAAACATATATATCAAGGTGCGCCCAAAACCGTCCGTGTGCTGGATAGTGGGGGCACAGTATAGGTATGGTGGGGTCGACATAGGTGGCACGCCTAGCTCGGGATCTAGCTGATCTTTATATTTCCCTTCATCTAGGGCCTGTCTAGGAGGGATGACCTGGATACAACACGTACATAGGGTGGGTCTCACCATCCAGATCTGCTGGACGGTGTGGATTTCTCACACACACCAAGGTGTGCTCCATCATGATGGATGACATGCATGCATCAAGTGGGCCACATGTACCATCAATACTAACAAAAAAAGAAAAAAAGGAGAGAGGGAAAAGAAGGGAGAGAGATCGGTTGTGGGAGGGGCCCCGCCACTATGGGCCCCTCTATACAATGCATACATCAAGATGGGTCCCACCATATGTGGGCCCTTAAATCATAAAAAAGGTAAAATAAAGATCACCCACCATTGATCTCCTCTTCCTCCTTTCGCCAATGTGATCTAAAGCTCCAAGGGGTGTGATTCAATGGTCGAGATGGACTTTGGATGGTGGGATTAGGTGGTAGGAAGGTGGGCCACACCTAGCGTCTTTGGGGAGCTTGGACGTTGCTCTCATGGAGTTGCTTAAAAATGGAGAGAGTGAATGAGAGAGAAAGAGGTGATGGGAGAGAGGGATGGTGAGTGATGGATGAGTGTACTTGATGGGTGGAGAGAGAGAGAGAGAGAGTCGACTTTAGGGGTTGCTTAGGGATGGGTGTTGTACTTGACATGATGGGATGGAGTACTTAACATTTGATGTGATTAATGGGACATTCTCTTAGGATTGTAATGCGTGGTGTTTTCTTTGAATTGAACGCGGGCCCACATGTCCTAGCCCGGGTATGGCCTTGGTGCGCGAGACCCGGCATCGAAACCGCGGTGACGGCGCGGTTGCTTCGGTATAAGTCTCGAGTTGAGCCGACTTTGATATACATGACATGACTCAGGATCACATGCAAACGCCGATAAAAGATCGCGGGTCACCAAAATTTGACCGAGAGGACCACGGAAGCCTATGGAACGATACAGGCTAGGATACATGTCTCACAGCTCTCCCTAGTAATTAAAATTTCATCCTCGAAATTTACTATCACGCAGGACAAAGCAAGGGAAGAGGAAGCATCGACTTATACATAAACTAATCAATACCATATGAGGCATAATCAATCTATAAACAAATAGCGCCCTCTAATCTAAACCTCGCTCTCCCAAGATGCATCATCAACACTATGGTGATCCTACTGAACCTCAAACCCCAGATCAGAGACGATGAAAATTGGAATACTATACAGCCTTATAATCTCATCTGTAGGGAGTTATGTTAGAAAATCTCTAAGTTTCTCGAACTCGAGGATCTAACCTTTCTAAGTTCTCAACAATCATAGAGTGCAGGGTAGCTATCAGCAGATATGTGATGTTATCCTCAGGTATTTCAAAGTTATGCTTTGATACCATCTTCTATCACGCCCCAAACTTAGAACCTGGGCTCACAAAATTCCCTATCACTGAATCCGGTGTCGACAACCTCCGTAGTACCCCATTCTCGGCTCCCAGCGCTTATATGCCAAATTTCGATCCTGGGATCCTACGAGGAGGATTTCCCAATGTACATTTGTCTCATTAGAAGCATAACTACAAGTTTACCCAAATCACAAAGGCAACATCATCATCATATATTCACTAATAAAAACAGTTGAATACAATGATGAAAGGGAAATATATATATATCAAAATCAAAGTTCTAGGAGTCCGCTGCATGCTCCAAGCTCAATGCTGCTGTAACCTAATGCCACCTGCACGCATCTATTGTGCATAAGCTTATAGATAGCTTAAAAGGTAGTGAAAGTGTGTGCAATGCACGTGCCAAGCATATAATTATCAGAGTAAGTGGAAATACTGGCAATCCATAAATCATACAATGTCATAGTAATGCGAAAACATGCTAGCAAGTTCATAAATTCCATCAACCTTATCCAGGTTATGCGATGTAAAAACATAATAAGCCAATGTCATATACGAGTCCACAAATACCGTCAACCTTAATTAGGTTATGCAATATAGAAGCAAAGTAATCCAAATGCTATATACTGAGAATGTAATGCGATATGCAATGTAAATGAAATGACCAAACTGGAGTGTGAAGTCGGGATAATAGTACGTAGTGTCACAGGCTAAGGGGTCCACCACAAGGGACTTCTAACCAAACCAGTCCCATACTTAAATTTGGATAGTCAGACTCAATGTGGTAAACTCCTGATCTCAGGCTAGTTGTGCGCCCCAACTGAAATCCTGGCTATTGCGAAGGTATATGTAACAGTTGCACACCACCAACCCGAGTAGATAGTGAATGAATAAATGGGTATGCAACTCCTGCTTAATAGGTCCACAAATCATTACTGTACATCTTTGGGATCATCACTGGGGTCTAATACACTCTACGCCATATACTACCCCATCAAGCGCACAACTGGGCAAGTGGAAGAGACCTCACTATCCACTTACCAATAATGTGCACGACTCGTCGATAGCGGACCCATTCCTCAAGCTGGTCAGACTAAGTCTAACATTACCTACTCCCTTAAGTGGGTAAGGCCACACCCCCTACCAATGACCATGACATAGTGGGAGATGTGGCCTACTGGTATACGACCCTCATGCGCTTATATATATCCACTCGGTCTAGACGTTGGGGCGTCCTCTGGTACCAAGTGGGTTTTGAGATTTTCACCCATGGCCATCTATGGTGGTCCGATGCTAGTAACAGATTTCTAATGTCCCATCTGGTCATCAACGACATGCCTGTGGAGGCTACGACCCTGATGTCGGTAGGGCGTACAGTAATCACAACACACAATGTAAGATGCATGAGTCATACAATCCATTTATGCATCAATCCTGTGCATACCGTGTGCTCATGTGAGATAATCTCCGCCTATCATGGAGTCTCATAACAACCTACCCAATGACATGTGCAATGGTCAACCACACCTCATAACAAATATGCAGATGATGCGTATGGGCATGTATCATGATGCTATGCTGTCACATACTGTCTCATAATCAGTATCGACAACTGACACTGATAATCAGCCTCGATAATCGAAATCAAAATCTGTCTAACAAAGGGCCTAAGGGAAGGTCACAATGTGTACATTTAACCATCATTGCCCATTAATGTGGACATTCGACCAACATTGCCCCCAAGCAATGGCCTATATAGAGCCAAACATAAAGTGGGCACATGGCCTCATACAAAGGCCAAATATACATCACAATGGGCCTCATACAAGGGCTCCACACACATCACTATGGGCTGCATCACATGATCTTAATACATGTCACGGTGGGCCACATCACATGGGCCTAATATGCATCATGATGGGCTGCATCACATGGACCTTGAACACATCACAATGAGCCTCACTCATGGGTCTCATATACACAATAGGTGGGCCTTGCACATGTGCCTCAGATACATCACACAGGCCACAACCCATGGGCCTAATACACATCATAATAGGCCTCATTAAATGGGCTACAAAAACATCACAATGGCCATGCCATATGGGCCAAAAATACATCTCAATGGGCCACGACCCATTAACCCTATTACATCATAATGGGCTGCAACCCATGGGCCTCAAATACAACAAGTGAGCCACATTAATGAGCCACACGAATGGGCCTCAAATACATCAAGTGGACCGCATAATGGGCCTTATATACACAACAGGTGGGCCCTGCACATGGGCCTCAAATACATAACATGTGGGCCCTACAAATGGGTCTCATATACATCGAATGGGCCATGTATCTGGGCCTTGGATACATCAAATAGGCCACGCATCATGGGCCTAATACATATTACAATGGGACTTACCCATAGGCCACAAATATGTCACAATGGGCCTTGCCCATATGCCTCGAACACATCACAATGGGCCTTGCCCATAAGCCTCGAATACATCACAATGGGCCTTTCCCCATGGGCCTTAAATACATCATAATGGGCCTTGCCCATGGGCCTCAGATTCAAGCAGGTGGGCCCCAACATATGGGCCTTAAATACAAGGCAGGTGGGTCCTATCACATGGCCTTAAATATGCATCATGATGGGCCTTAAGTGGGCTTGGACCACACCAAAAATCATTTCAATAGTTGTAGGTGTAACATGTGTATCACTTTACACTATCATTCTATGGAGCACATGGCCCACTAATGATGATTAGCACTGTCCAAACATTGTCCACGTGAATCAACACCATCCAAATATTTCCCATGTAAATCAGCACCATCCAAACATTGTCTATATAAATCAGTGCCATCCAAACATTACCCATGTAAATGAACACCATCCAAACATTGTCTATGTAAATCAGCGTTGTCCAAACATTACCCATGTAAATCAACACCATTCAAACATTGTCCGTGAAAATCAGCACCGTCCAACCATTGTCCACATGGATTAGCACCATCCAAACAGATCTACCACCATCCAGATCATCTGGATGGTGTGGATGTAACAAATACATCAAGTAGGGTCCCCACCGTCCATAAATGCTGGATGGTGTGGATAATTCTATACGTCATGGTGGGTCCCACGTGGGATCTGCCATACATATATATATATGTTACATATATAATAATATATTTTCATATTATTTTTATTTTTATTTTTAAACCATGACCAGCATCCAGGCCTGGACGAACGGCCTGGATGGAAAACACATATATGAAGGTGCGTCCAGCACCGTTCGTGTGCTGGACGGTGGGGGTACAATATAGGTATGGTGGGGTCCACATAGGTGGCCCACCTAGCTCAGGATCAAGCTAATTTTTGTATTTCCCTTCATACAGGGCCTGTCTAGGAGGGTGGCCTGGATACAACACGTACATGGGGTGGGTCTCACCGTCCACATCTGCTGGACGGTATGGATTTCTCACACACACCAAGGTGGGCTCCACTGTGATGGATGACATGCATGCATCAGGTGGGCCACATGTACCATCAATACCAACAAAAAAAAGGAAAAAAGGAGAGCGAAAAGAAGGGAGAGAGCTCGGTTATGGGAGGGGCCCCGCCACTATGGGCCCCTCTTTACAATGTATACATCAAGATGAGTCCCACCAAATGTGGGCCCTTAAATCACAAAAAAGGTAAAATAAAGAGCACCCACCGTCGATCTCCTCTTCCTTCTTCTGCCAATGCGATCTAGAGCTCCAAGGGGTGCGATTCAATGGTCGAGATGGAATTTGGATGGTGGGATTAGGTGGTAGGAAGGTGGGCCACACCTAGCTTCTTTGGGGAGCTTAGATGTTACTCTCATGGAGTTTCTTGAAAATGGAGAGATAGAGAGATAGAGAGAGAGAGAGAGAGAGAGAGAGAGAGAGAGAGAGATGATGGGAGAGAAGTAATGGGAGAGAGGGATGGTGAGTGATGGATGGGTGTACTTGATGGGTGGAGAGAGAGAGTTAACTTTAGGCATTGCTTAGGGATGGGTGTTGTACTTGACATGATGGGATGTAGTACTTGACATTTGATGTGATTGATGAGACATTCTCTTGGGATTGTAATGCGTGGTGTTTTCCTCAAACTGAAAGCGGGCCCACATCTCCTGGCCCCGGTATCGCCTCGATGCGCGAGACGCGGCATCAGAACCGCGACGATGGCGCGATCGCTAGGGTACAAGTCTTGAACCAAGCTGACTTTGATATATGGGACATAACTCAAGATCATGCGTAAATGCTGATAACAGATCGTGGGTCACCGAAATTTGACCGAGAGGACTGCGGAATCCTACGGAATGGTACGAGCTTGGATATGGGTCTCACAGCATATAATGCAGCCTATGTTTTCTTCGTCTACAAGGTCGGACCCATTCACAGGAGGGTAGTTTCATCCGTTCCCCATGACGCTGTCGGAAAGCTATACAGATAGCATTGCTGTTACATGTGATTGGCCGTTAAGGACTTTATGGCCTTTTAGGGTTTTTAGTCGCTGACTCCATCCGCTGCCCGCATGAGTATACATATGATGGCCTTCAGGGGCTTTTTAGAGCCATTGGCTTCTCACTGTTGCCCGAATGACGATGGTGATAGCCCTTATGCGTAGTTGGTCTTATAGGACTTGGTTAGGTTGCCTTGAATGATAAACTGTTGTCGCTGACATGATAATTGATCGTACAAGCTTTAATAAAGATAATAGATGGATGATTGAAGATAACATGCTAATGATTGATATATCGCCCCTGCTGCTATTAATGATATTATAAAATTTAGTTCAAATGGAGCTTCAAGTTGGTAATAATATCAATTTCGTTAAATTTTGATAATAGAATAATCTTCACGTCAGCGATATGGCGATGACAATGGTAGTTTTGCTAATCTAATCTAGTAACCATCGTCGGTGCTCAACAATAATAATATACTTAAACTTGATATGCTTAGGAATCTGCCTTTTATTCATGTATGACATCGGCATTCTGAGACTTGACATTCTGGAACTTTGGATTCTAAGACTTCAATTACCTTGCCCCCTTTTGATTTGGAAGTATTATGCTAATAATCTTCAAAATCAAAACTGTAATTTATCTTCAAAGATAACATATTTTTTATGCTTTTGTCTGCCCCCTGAATAATTACCCCGTGAATCTTCTGAGTCAAAACACTATGAATCTTTTGAGTTAAAACATTGTGAATCTTCTGAGTCAAAATGCTGTGATTCTTTTTGGTATTTAGGAATGATATATTTTGCTAGACTAGTAGGTATATTGATGAAAATTTTCCCCATGATGAATATACTTGTTTTGATTTCTTTTTATTTGTTCTTCTATGGAGTGAAAATTTTCAATTGGGACCATATGTCGTTACTTTCTCTCTTATTTCATATGTCCTCAGTATGACAATTTTATTGTCGTTAGTAATCTTCGGTAGAATACCTTTTCTTCTTCGCTTCATTTCCTTTAAATACTTTGGCTGTGGCAATTCAATTTTCTCGGCAGCTAGCCATCATAAGGAGTATGTCGTCTTCTTTAAATGTATATTTCCTGTAATCCTTGAATTGTCCGAACCCTTTCATTACCTTCTTATTTGTAAAATCACCGATGTTCTCTTTATCGAAATTTCAACTCTTTACTTTGATGATCCTTCATTTTGCTTTCTTTCTTTGGCAATATCTATTGTTGTTCTCTTAAGACTTTAAAATAGTCGATTCATATGAGAGTTGAGTAGCTTCACGTTGATTCTTTTCAAATTAACTTGCTTTTTTACTTTGGCAAGTTGTGACGATGCCCCGAGGGTTCTCTATTGATTGATGAATTTGTTAATTGATTCATCTTCTCGTTGGCGAGTAACGCTTAATTCAATCGAACTAACTTCTCATCTGAGGGCTTTCCTTAGAGAGAAATGTTGTTCACGATAGTCGCCAATATTAAAGGAGAAAGTGAAAACTGCATTTGATGATGCCGTCGAGGAGGATAATATGAGTGAGTGAGGTAAAACTATGCCTCGTAACATTTCACATGACCGACTTGTTATCCATACTTGGCAGGACAATATTCTTTGTGAGAGAAGATTGAACCCTTCTTCTTTTGGATGTTGCCGTCATCTGTCCTTTATCATCTTGCTGCGCTACCGGTGAAGCAGAAACTATTCCAAACATTACTTGGCATTGTCTGTCCTTGATTGCAACTAATTTGATATTCTCTAATACTTTTTGGTGGAAATCCGTTGGGTGTGAAGTAGACAACCACATCAGTCATGAGAAAAGTCATTACAGTATACCTGTCATTTAGAACAGAGTGTTAGTTACTTTGATTAAATAAAATTATACTTTATTTTTAGAGATGAAGTGGAGGATGTTCTCACTAAGAGTCTCCATTTTAACGTCTAAACAATGCTAAAAAGTAATAATGTTCTCTGAATATTTTCTAAGTTATCATTGAAAAGAATCCCCAATGGAGTCACCATTTTATTTCGATAAGAAATGAATGCATTTGATTTGGGGGAATTATTCAATGATAACAAAGAATTCGATGAGGGAACAATGATCACAAGATATCTATTCATTCTGAGTTCATTTACATCCTCGCATTCCCTTGATTATGAAAATAAAGCACAATCAATCAACGCAATAAATGAAAGAGAAGACAGTCTGATGGCGATTTTGGCAGCATTTTGACACTTTTGATGTTCATCGTAAAGTCAGATGAGTTGTGCAAACTTGGAACCCTTGATCTGGTCCTGCGATAGGTTCTGATCATCCTTCCAATTGTATGAACAAATTTTCTTCCTCCTGGAACTCTTTCTCTACACTTCACATCTCTCTCCTTTGTGAGCTCCTTGAGACCCTCCATCATAAGTAGAGCATACAAGCTTTAGTCAAGGTGGAGTACACAAGGCTTACTTCAAGATAGACTTCCACGGAGAATGGCACACAATGCTTGCATTAAGATAAGAGAGCATGAAATATGGTGTAAGAGGCTTCTATCTGGACAATCTTGCTTTTGTCTGGACAAGCTTGCTTTTAAAGTGGCAGATGGGACTTGCTTCAGGACAATAAAAGCATTATGTTAAGACAAACTCCTCTAAAAGTGGCACATAGGGCTTGCTTTAGGACAACAAAAGACTTGTGTTAAGATAAACTCCTCTTGGCATATGGGACTTGCTTCAGGACAACAAAAGCCTTGCATTAAGACAAACTCCTCTCAAAGTGGTGGATGGGGTTTCTTGTAGAAGTGGTTGCGCAGTTCGCGCAAAGGAGTTTTGTAAGTGCTGTGGTCTCATGCTCCTTTGGTTGTCAAATTTTATGGTGCCAAAACCTCTATATGTGTCTTGTGTAGTTTGTTGTTGTATGGATGTTCAAGAAACTGCATCAATGCTTCAAGTCAAGTACGGTTATCTACTTCAAGAAATGCAAGGTCATGTACTTGAACCTCTTCTGTAAGCTTCAATGTTTAGAACTACATTAATCAGAAGAGCGCTTGTTCAAGTCTAAAGATGATGTTTAAAAATGAAGTACATTCTAAGAAGACAAATCCAAGCTGTAGAAGATCTCAAGATTAAGCTACATCAAGTAGAGATCTCAAGCTTCATAAGGTTCAAAGGTCAACCTTCATCTGATTGAATGAAGTTTTAATGTTCATACTTCATGTCTCAGGTATGATAGACCTTAGATTGACCTTGGGGTAGGTCATTTTGAATACATAATTCATATTAAATCACTATATAAGTATTTAGTCTGTTCTAAGACTAGTCCTGGACCTTGTTTGACTAGTCCTAACACTGGTTTGACCAGTCCTAGAAAATCCAGGACCAGTCCGAAGTATGTTGCAATTGTTCAGAATTTTCTGTTCATCTACGACCAGTCCTGGACTCTGTTCGCCGGTCGTGTGAACAGTGTCGACTAGTCATTCGACTAGTCCTAGTTCTTCGACTCAAACCGATTGGTTCTTCCGGGCTACAACGAAAGGAGAAATTTAGGTATTTTGCATTTATTGTAAATTCAATTATTTTGGTTTTGTTTGAGGTTAAGTGTAACGACCTTGGAATTTTTGTGCTAATCTTTCCTTAAGTAGTTGTTTTTGGGGTAATTAGCGCTTTACTTGATTGCTTGTGAAATTCGCATCAATCACTTTAAATTGTATCTGCATGGCTCTAAACGTGTAGATTAGTGAGCGCTACGTTACTCTGAAATCTGGGATCCATCGCTAAATCCAGTTGTTCTGGGGAATTTTTGGAAGATCTGGATTGGACCTAGACCGCGCGTCGAAAGTCCGATGGCGATGATCTTAGGCTGTTGCGGTCACTGAGTTGGGCTTGGTCTTCACCTCGAAAATCAAGTCGATCTGATGTTCTGGGTCGATTTGGTTGAGCTCGGAGTGAAGAGTGTGAGAACGGTTGGAATTTATTAAGCTTTTTATGAAATCTGAGTCGTGTCGCCTGCGCGACGATTTTAAGCTATCTGACCGTTGGATTCTGACCCAATTTCACCCTCTGATCAGGATGGTTGGCCCAGGCATATCCTAGTGCTTGTGGACCTGATCGAGACTCCGTGACCGTTGAATTGAGTGTGGTCCGCCACGGCTGATCTGTAGAGCCGGTCGGTACGAAAACTCAGCCTGACCTAGATCCATGGTCAGTGAGCTTAAGTCCGACCTTTCGTGGTTATAGGCCCACCAAGTGCTTCGTTGGATCGAGAAAGGCGTACTTTGGTTATAACCTAAGTATACCTTGACCATGGGGTTATTTCCATCATTTTAAGGCCTATATATAGTCCTTAAACCTAGCTCTCATTTCCATACGAATTTTCTCTAACCCTAGCTTGGAAAGAGAGTGGAAAAGAGAGAGTTAGTGAGAGAGATTGGTTGGTGAATCATCTTGATTCTTCCTTGTTCTTCTTCACCTTTGAACCTTCACTTTGAATCGTTCCTTTGGCGATTTTGAGTTCTTTTGGGGTAAGTTAAACTAACCCTAATAAGTGTTAGAGCTTAGATTAGACTTGGTGTTGTTGTATCTCATTTCTATCCTTATTTTAGGGTATTCTAGCGCCGTTGACGAAGACAACTCGTCTAAATCGGTTCGGCGGTTCTTTCTTCGCTTAAGGTGCGGACTTTAAGTGTATAGGTTATGGTTTTCAAGGCTTTCAATCCCGTTAGTGATTTATTCTTGTTATGGATGAGATTTCACATGTCAAATGTTATGTTTGCATTGCTTTCGATATGCATGTGCTATATTGAGATTTGTGTATTCTAAGTGTATTTATAAAGTACCGTATACGTATAAAATACGCACTTGTGCTTGCCATGATTATTGGTCATGTATGTATGCTAGATGCATGTATGACAACTCCTTGGTAAAGGGAATTGTCTAAGTGCATGTATTCCAACATACGTCATGTATGTTATTCCTTGTATGCTAAGTGTTTGTAGAAATGCATGAATGACCTAAGTGTAATGATTACACTAAGTGTGGGCGTTGAGAAGTGATTCTCAATACTCCCATGGATGCGCATGATTTCCTTTATGCATTTACATTTCAAGTTATTTAAATTCAAGCATTCCTATGCTTACATTTATATTAAGTTGATTATTCTTCAGATGTGTATGTAACATGATTTGAGTTGTTGATCCATTACTGTTTTACATTCCATATGAATATATGTCGTAGTGTAGGATGTTTGGGACTATGCCTTAGTCCAGAAATCGGTAATTGACCCTATGGTCATGGTTGAGATTGCTTTCGCCACGTGAGACGCATTAGACGAACCCGAGTCGTATTAGAGTTGTCGGCAGTGGTTCGACCACGCGGAGTGTTTGCGCACTCCATGTCGTTCAATTCAACGTGAGCTCGTGCTAGTCGAGTTCGTCAAATAACCCGATTGTCCAGTGTATGTTAACCATGTATGGACGCTCTTGCTTGAATCTAGGGTATCGAACTTACCAGTGAAATCCTAATAACCATGGTACACGATCCGCTAAGACTCATGAGCCGGACATGGTGGTATGGGACACCGTGGTCAGGTCGGCCTACGCTGGGGTGACGAGCCTCCCGTAGTGACCAACGGTGAGCAACTTAATCTCGTGAGCCGATTATGGTGGTATGGGACACTATATTCGTCTTTGTCGGCCTACATTGATTGGTGACGAGCCCTTTGTAGTGACCTCGAGCATACCTGGATACCGCAAGGAGGTGACGAGCCGATCTGTGGTAGTAAGGGCATGAAAGGCGTGCATTGATTGGTGATGAGCCCTTTGCTACGACCTTAAATATAAAATAGTATGAGTTGTCTATTATTGACGACCAGAGTATGGATCATTGTTTGGATGGTGACATGAGGAAGGTATCTTAGTTTCCCAATCCTGTTGTGTGAAATGGACTAATAACAACTTGGTAATCACATCCATGCACCGCATTTGCATGTGCTTTGTAGATGTGGCGCACTTTGAGGCGATGTCATGCGTAACGTAAGATGAAGACGCTAAGGGTGTACGCGTGAGGGCACGCATCATACCGCATTCATACTTGCATTAATAAGAGTACTTAGGATTTATTTAATTGTCTGCTTTATCATTCTTGTTTGATTGAGCGATAACATGTTAACCAGTGCCTTATTGTTCCACTGAGTTGATCACTCACTCCCACGTTCTGGGGCGGTGTTACACACCCACCAGACTCTGTCTTAGGCCCTGATGTTGCAGATGTGGATGCGACGTCTGAGGCAGAGCGGGAGCTGGATGACGACGAGGCTGCCTTCTCCTATATGCAGTTTTCAGACGGGTTCTAGCGAGCCTCGGTCTGTTGCGCGGGATCTAGGGGATTACTATTTTGGGAACTGAAATGATGTAACTTGTACTTATAATTTTGATAAATAACACTTTTACACGATCTGGTTGTATATGTAATTCAGGGGCTTACACTTGTACACATATTTTACTATAAGTCTTCCGCTTGCTTTATTCATTTATCCCTGAATCATATCTGCGTTTTGGCTTAATCTATCCCATGTTTATGTACTAATACAGTCAACATACATCATTCATTAATTATGTTGCATAAGTGATGTTTTGGAACTCGGGAGTTGAGTTATGCTAGACCCCCGAATTTCAGGGCGTTACATTAAGCCAGAAAAATCTCATTGTGTTGGTTATCTGAGGAGAGCTAGAAAACTCAGAAAGTGGGGTTTTTGAATTGTGTAAGCCCATATAAAAGACACAATTGTGAAGGTTTTAGGTGAACCTGTGAAACCTATTTTGATAGTGAACACTGATATCCCCTGTGTGAGGATATTAGGAGTGGAGTAGCTGTGTGGCTATTGTTTAACAGTTGGTGTACACTCTGGTGAACCACTATAATTCTTTGTCTTGTGGTTTGAATGTTCGTTTAATATTTCCTATCTGTTATCATTCAGAATTGTGGGATGTATGTGTGGATGTGAATGTTGTAATATTTACATTTCAAGCATTGTGGGAATGTTGTAATAGTTTAGACTTTATTTTCTGCTATTTCCCTTTATTATTCCTCTTCAGTTTGGGATATTGATACTTATCGTTCTAGTAAGGTTGTCCTACCATAAACCCTTGGTTTTTATGGTGCAAGGTTGTCCTTAGAACAACATTTGTATCAGCCTCTTGAGACTTGAATTTGAGGTTGCTTTACATTCCTGTATTGTAATTTGTGCTATCTTTCCTTTATTCATTTAAATTCTGCTTTAAAAGTTTAATTTGGCATAGTCCTATTCACCCCCCCTCTAGGATATATAGCTTGGCCTTTTAAAGTGGTATCAGAGCCTAATAGCTCATTTTTAATTCTTTATTCTTGGATTCATTTCCTGAGCTAATGATCTAAGGTATATATAAAATGTCAAATTTTGATAGCCTTTCAGTTACTAGGCCTCCACCATTTGATGGCACCAATTATGCCTATTGGAAAGCCAGGATGAGGATTTTCCTTAAATCCATGGATGAAAGTGTGTGGCTAGCCACAGTGAATGAATGGACCCCTCCTACCATTGAAGTGACTGGTATCGATGGTTCAAAAACAATGAGATCACCAGCTTATTTTTCTTAGACCACACTTCAGAAAAGTGAGAGCAGTGGAAATGCAAAAGCACTAAATGCAATCACTTGCGCACTATCACTGGATGAGTTCAAAAGAATTATATCCTGTGATTCTGCAAAGCAAGCCTGGGATATATTAGAAATGACACATGAGGGTACATCAATCATCAAGAAATCTAAAGTCCAAATCCTCACAACCAAATTTGAAGAAATTCATATGGAGGAAAATGAAATGTTTATGGACTTCTACACTAGATTAAATGGCATTGTGAACTCTATGTGGGGTCTTGGTGATAAAATCCTAGAAAGTAAAGTGTGTGCAAAGATACTGCGCTCACTTCCTGAACGGTTCAATTCTAAGGTAACCGCGGTCCAGGAACTTCGTGATACGAACAATATGAGGGTAGAGGAATTAGTTGGCTCTTTACAAACTTATGAGTTAACTTTTAAAGCTCCAAAAGGAAAATTGATTGTTCTTAAATCTTCTAAAAATAGTTTTCAAGAAAATTTTGATTTACAAAACTCTAAAGATGAGATGGCCCTTTTGGCGAAAAAGTTGTACAAAATTTTCAAAAGTAAAAAGAAGGTTGATTTTCAAAAAGTAAATGATAAGAAAAGATCTACACCTAAATCTAAATCTTGGAAATCATTAAAAGACAGTCAGTGTTACAACTGCCAAGAATATAGGCATTTGGCAAATAAGTGTCCTAAAAAGGACAAACCCAAAAAGAAGGGTATGTTGGCTACTTAGGATGAATCCTCTGATTCTGAAGCCTCTTCTGAATCAGAAGATTCTGAAACCGAGTCGGGCAGTGAAGTTAAAGCTCTTATGACTCTAGCCAAATTCACATTTTCAGATAATGATGATTTAACAAGTGAAGAAAATCTGAATAGTGATTGTGAAAATGAAGATGATCTTCAAGATGCTTATAATGCCTTATACAAAGAAAGTTGTAAAATTGCTGTCAAACTTAAACTTCAAAAAGAAAAATTTTTAAAGCTTAAAGAAAATTATGAGTCTCTTATTTTAGAAAAATCCCATATTTTAGATTTTTTTGAAAAGACTAAATGTGATTTAGAATTCAAAACCTCCCTGATTGAAAATCTTAAATCTGAAAATAACAAACTTAAACTTGAAAACTCTTCACTTTTGAGTTTAAAGGATACATGGAGGTATGCCTAACGAGATTCAAAGTTTGAAAAACTCTTATTTAGATCTAAAAAATGTGGCGACAGATCTGGGTTGGGTTACGATAAGAATATACCTTCTAAATAAAAGAATACTCTTCCTAAGTTTGTGAAAGGAGAAACCTCTAACTCAAAAGGGAAAAGTACTATTCAAGGTTTTTCTAAAAATGCTAAAACTTTTCAAAAACCTAAAAGCAATTTTGACAGCTATAAAAATCTGAAATGAAATCCTTTAGCCGAAAAAATAGTTGATTTGCTTAAGGAGCTTTTAAAATCTAACTTAGTAAGTCATTCTTATAACAACAGACAGAAGAAGACCAACTATTCTCCTAAACCCAAAACTATTATGAAATGGGTTCCTAAGGTTACTTACTTGGTTGCCCACACGGCTTTCAAAGCTACAAGTCATTCAAAGTGGTACCTAGATAGTGGATGCTCCAGGCTTATGACAGGTGACAAGGCTTTATTTACCGATCTTAAAGATACGACTGATGGGTCAGTCACATTTGGTGATGGTAGCAACTGTAAGATCATTGGCCAAGGTATGGTTCAACTTTATAATATTTCCTTATTTAAGAATGTTTTATATGTTGAGGAACTAAAACACAACCTGTTAAGCATATCTCAAATATGCGATAATAATCATAGTGTGAAAATTTCAAATCAAGCTTGTGAAATCTTAAAAAAAAAGGGTTCTGTAATATTAACTGGTCGCAGGACTTCTGAAAACTGCTATATTGTATGCGATGGTAGCTCATCTAATCAATTGTGTTACATGGTCCATATCGATGAAACGGAATTATGACATAAACGCCTTGGACATGTACACTACCGTAATCTATATAGATTGAGCAAAAAAGAACTAATAAGCGGTCTACCCAAAATACAGAAAGTTGACAAAATATGTGGTGAATGTTAGATTGGAAAACAAATAAGGAGCCCTCACAAGAAAGTGAACTCCAATGCCACATCAAGACCACTCGAACTTCTTCATATGGATCTTATAGGACCAACCAGGTCAGAGAGTCGAGGTGACAAAAAATAAATTTTGGTAATCGTGGATGATTATACTAGATTCACATGGGTAGCCTTCTTAAGGGATAAATAAAAAACCCTTAATGAAGTAAAAAGAGTGTTCAAGTGGATTCAAACTGAAAAAGGTTCTCAAGTCAGTAAAATTCGTAGTGATCATGGATTTGAATTTGAGAATAGCAATTTTGAGAAATTCTGTAGCGATCAGGGAATATTGCATGAATTCTCTGCTCCCAAAACACCACAAAAAAATGAAATTGTGGAGAGGAAAAATAGAGTGCTTCAAGAAATGGGAAATGTAATGTTGAATAGTATGAAGCTCCCTAGAAATCTTTGGACTGAAGCTGTAAATACTGCATGCTATATTATTAACCGAGTTTATACATGTAAATCCAATAATAAAACTGCTTATGAACTTTGGTTTGATTAGAAGCTTACTATCAAATACTTTCAAGTTTTTGGCAGTAAGTGCTATATTTTGCATGACCATGAAAATCTTGAAAAATTTGACATAAAAAGTGATGAAGGAATCTTTTTAGGATATTCTTTAAACAGTCGTGCATATCGCGTACTGAACAAAAGGACTAGTGTGATTCAAGAATCTATAAATGTGGTCATAGACGATCATTTGAATACACTTGCCCCAAGTTCAGATAATGATGAAGTTCTTTTAATTGACAAACCAGATACTTCATTAAATCAAACTAATACTGAACAGAGGTCTGTTAAAGATCATTTAACTACTCAGATTCTTGAAAACCCTCTTACTGGTGTGCGCCCTCGTAGACAACTAGAAGTCATATGTAATTACGTGTGCTTCACATCCCAGATAGAACCTGCCAACGTAAAAGAAGCTCTTTTTGACGAAAACTGGATAGTTGCGATGCAAGAAGAGCTTAACCAATTTGGGAGAAATGATGTTTGGTATCTAGTTCCTAGACCTAAAGATAAACACATTATAGGAACTAAGTGGATTTTCAAAAATAAGTCTGATGAACTTGGTAATATTATGTGAAACAAGGCTAGATTGGTTGTACAAGGGTACACTCAAATAGAAGGCATTGATTATGATGAAACCTTTGCCCCAGTAGCTCATCTTGAGTCAATCAGACTTTTTATATCCATTGCATGCTTTAAGAAGTTTATAATTTATCAAATGGATGTAAAGAGTGCCTTCTTAAATGGTGATCTACATGAAGAAGTGTATGTGGAACAATCAATGGGTTTTGAAGACCCTAAGAACACTGATCATGTGTATCCCCTTAAAAAGGCTCTCTACGGTTTAAAACAAGCTCCCAGGGCATGGTACCAAAAATTGACTAAGTTTTTACTAAGTCATAATTTTAAAATGGGTAGTGTCGATAAGACGCTCTTTGTTAAGAAACATAATGATGATATCTTAATAGTTTAAATCTATGTTGATGATATTATTTATGGATCAACTTGTACTAACATGACCGTTGAGTTTGCAGATTTAATGAAATCTAAGTTCAAAATGAGCATGGTTGGGGAATTAAACTATTTCCTAGGGTTGCAAGTAAAATAAGAACTTGATGGTATTTTTATTTCTCAAGCCAAGTATGCCTTGAACTTGATTAAAAGGTTCGGATTTGAGAATGCTAAGAACTTTGATACTCCTATAAGTACAACTTTAAGACTCTCAAAGGACTCTACAGGTAAAGATGTGGATCCTAGACTGTCTAGAAGTATGATTGGTAGTCTACTTTATTTAACTGCTAGTAGACCTGATATTGCTTTAAGTGTTGGTATTTGCGTTAGATATCAGTCTAACCCTAAAAGACTCACATCTAACTATGGTCAAGCAGATTATAAGATATGTTGCAAGTACTGCTAAATTGGGTCTCTGGTATCCATATGATACTAGTGTTCAATTGGCTGGGTACTTTGATGCTGATTGGGCTGGTAATATCGATTATAGGAAATCAACCAGTAGTGGTTGTTTTTATATTAGAAATTGTTTAGTTGCTTGGCTCAGCAAGAAATAAAGTTCTATATTACTCTCAACTGCTGAGGCTGAATACATCGTAGAAGGAAATGCATGTACTCAGCTTGTTTGGATGAAACGTATGTTAAGCTATTATGGAATTGTACAGGAATCAATGATATTATATTATGATAATTCCAGTGTGATAAATATTTCCAAAAATCTAATCCAACATTCACATACCAATCACATTGACATTAGGTATCATTATATTCGTGAATTAGTGGAAGAAAAAATAATATCTTTAGAATACATTCCTACTGAGACTCAACTTGCTGACATTTTCACTAAACCGCTCGACAAAAGTAGGTTTGATAAATTAAAATTTGATCTTGGTATGTGCTTCAAAATTGATTATTCATGCATGTATGTATCATAGTGTACATATATATTTGATACTTTATGTGTTTAAATTATAATTTTTTATGAAAAAAATACATGTTTTTTCCTGTACAGAACCAGTTGTGGTTGTACTCGGCCGGTCGTGGTACGACCGGTCGAGGATAGCTCAAGACCGGTCGTGGAGCGCATCGGGTCTTTTATAATTTAGAGAAAAATCTCATCTTCCTCATTTCCTATTCCCTCTCCAATGAGCCGACGCCTGATCAGTCGAAGCCACCGACCTAGATCTTCAAGGTTAGTGTGTTATTTGCATTTTTTTTATAGATTCTAGTCTATATTACTTCATTTTCACTCTTGGAGTAATCTATTTGATCTTTCATTGCAATTTTGGGGTTTTATTTTAAAAAATCTGATCTAGCAAAACCCCACTCTACATCCTTTGTATCTTCTTGTTTCTTTGAGTTTCTTGTTGCAAATGGACTGCAGAGGGAAAAAGAAAACAACACGTGGTGCTTCCTCTTCTATATCAAATTTAACTCGGCGACATCTTCGGTCTCCCGATGATGATCCCTCATATGTGCGGGATTTACGTATGTGCAATGTCATTGTCGAACGTCTGGTTGATCTTAATCATATTGCTCAGTTTGGTATCCTACCTCTACTCCAAGCTATAGGATGGGATAACATCTTACATTGGGATGAGCCAGCATTCCAATCTATTACACAAGCCATGTTTGCATGTCTTTCTGACTTTTTTACTAAAAATTTATCATTTAAGATTGATGTTAGAGAAGGGCCATTTGATGTAGATCGTCATTTGATATCTGGCATTACGGATATTCTTGTTAATGATGAGGGTATTCCTATTCATACTTTAACTGAAAAACCCTCTGAATTAGAGAAACATATGCTAACTAGAGATCTATGCAATATGAATGTGCAATGGACGCATAAAGGGAATGCACTCCCCGCAAAGTATTTGTTACCCAGATATAGGGTGCTTCATAGAATTTTTATTTCGAATCTATATCCTCGTTCAGGTAACAAAACTGAACTAACTTCTTTTATGGTTCAGGTCTTGCATTCTGTCATTTCTGGTACTAAAGTTTGTCTGCCTTCCTTGATATGTCATTCAATTATTCAGTTTCGTCTCCATCCAGGTCATAGTGATATTCCGTTTGCATATCTTTTGGCTGTTTTAGCTAATCATATGCTAGTGGCTATGCCTGTTGGAGAGGTTCCTATCCATCATCTCATTTTCAACAATTCTAATATAAACAAGATGAAATTGGGATTAACTCCTGGCTAAGTGGATGTTGGTGGAAGTTGAGCCGAAGCTGGGAATGAAGAAGATGTTAGTGATCTTCCTCCCGATGATATTTACATGGATGACATTTTTGATGAGATAAAATCTGACTTTGGAAAGGATCCTGATTATGAGCCATCTGAGTTTGATGCGCGTTTACGTGCTTTGGAAGAGAAGGTGGAAAATATGAATGTTGCCCACGATTTAAGGTTTAAATATATGCGCAAGTATCTCAAGTGTATAAACAAGGGCCTTCATCAACTTGATCCTTCTATTCCCGCTCCTTCTTTAGGATCTAATTAAGTGATTATATTGGTCTGTATTAACTTTATTACTTTTAACTTTTGGTGGTGTATGAACCTTAAGTAACTATTTTTTTTTTTTGAACTAGCTTATGGTGTGTGGGCTTTTTAACTTGCTTATATCTTGACTAGTTCATCCATTACTTACTCTCCTACTAATTATCCTTTTATTTCTTCCTTTGTCATATTGTGATAAAAAGGGGGAGAATTTATTGGATATATAGATTGATATTTGTTGAAGTATTAGCATAAGCATTTCTTTTGGATTTATATGTGCTACTCAGGGGGAGTAATATTTGTGCTTGTTAACAACTGGTGTGCTTGTTAACAACTGGTGCATGATTCGTTAACCAGGCTATAATATTTGTGCTTATTAACAACTGGTGCATGATTCGTTAAGTTAACAGCTGGTGCATGATTCTTTAATCAGGCTGTAACTGGTTCTTTTATATATGAGTTGTGCTTTTCTTCTTTGGAGTATGTTTTGTCACAAATTTGATAAAGGGGGAGATTGTAAGTGCTATGGTCTCATGCTCCTTTAGTTGTCAAATTTTGTAGTGCCAAAACCTCTATATGTGTTTTGTGTAGTTTTTTGTTGTATGGATGTTCAAGACACTGCATCAATGCTTCAAGTCAAGTACGGTGATCTACTTCAAGAAATGCAAGGTTATGTACTTGATCCTCTTCTGTAAGCTTCAATGTTCAGAACTACGTCAATCAGAAGAGCGCTTGTTCATGTCTAAAGATGATGTTAAAAAATGAAGTACATTCTAAGAAGACAAATTCAAGCTGTAGAAGATTTCAAGATCAAGCTACATCAAGTAGAGATCTCAAGCTTCATAAGGTTCAAAGGTCAACCTCCATATGATTGAATGAAGTTTCAATGTTCATACTTCATGTCTCAGGTATGATAGACCTTAGATTGACCTTAGGATAGGTCATTTTGAATACATAATTCATATTGAATCACTTTATAAGTATTTGGTCTGTTCTAAGACTATCCTGGACCTTGTTCCACTAGTCTTAGCATTGGTTCGACCAGTCCTAGAAAATCCAGGACTAGTCCTAAGTTTGTTGCAATTGTTCAGAATTTTCTATTCATCTACGACTAGTCCTGTACTCTATTCGACCGGTCGTGTAAATAGTGTCAACTAGTCATTCGACCAGTCCTAGTTCTTTGACTCAAACCATAGCAACGAATCCTTGAGTCCTACGACCAGTCGTAGGTTTTCTACGACCAGTCGTAGATACCCTGCAACCGGTCGTGTAACCGTCTGTTTCAATCCCGCTTGAAAGTTTAAAAATCGGTTTCATCTACGACCAGTCGTGGAGTACTCAGGACCAATCGTAGGCATGATTTTTGCATCTATAAATAGACGACGAATTTCAGAGATTGATAACTCAATTCAAGTAAAATCAAGGCATCACTCTGAGATAAGTTTGTGTTTATTTTTAAGCTACATTGTGCTTATTTAATATTCTCTTTTGTTAGCTTATTTAATTTGATTTTGTTTCTATATTCCAATCTAAATTAAAAAGAGGAATTGTTGTATTCCTTCTTCTTGGAAAATCAAATATAGCTAGCCCAACTGGTTTAATTTAAAATCAATTAGAACCATATCAAAGTGAGTATTGGACATTGAACTTCACATTCGAACTTCTACTCCGATTGGTTCTTCCGGGCTACAACGAAAGGAGAAATTTAGGTATTTTACATTTATTGTAAATTCAATTATTTTGGTTTTGTAAGCCTGAAAAATCTCATTGTGTTGGTTATCTGAGGAGAGCCAGAAAACTCAGAAAGTGGGGTTTTTGAATTGTGTAAGCCCATATAAAAGACACAATGTGAAGGTTTTAGGTGAAACTGTGAAACCTATTTTGACAGTGAACGCTGATATCCCTTGTGTGAAGATATTAGGAGTGGAGTAGCTATGTGGCTGTTGTTTAACAGTTGGTGTACACACAGGCGAACCATAATAATTCTTTGTGTCTTGTGGTTTGAATGTTCGTTTAATGTTTCCTATCTTTTATCATTCAGAATTGTGGGATGTATGTGTGGATGTGAATGTTGTAATATTTACATTTCAAGCATTGTGGGAATGTTGTAATAGTTTAGACTTTATTTTCTGCTATTTCCCTTTATTATTCCTCTTCAGTTTGGGATATTGATACTTATCGTTCTAGTAAGGTTGTCCTGCCATAAACCCTTGGTTTTTATGGTGCAAGGTTGTCCTTAGAACAACATTTGTATCAGCCTCTCGAGACTTGAATTTGAGGTTGCTTTACATTCTTGTATTGTAATTTGTTTCATTTCTTTTGTTGGCTATCATATTCTTTAGTTTCCACTATTAGAAGTTTAATTTGACATAGTCCTATACACCCCCTCCCTCTAGGACATATAGCTTGGCCTTTTTAAGTTCTCTTTATAGAAGTGGTTACGCATAGTCGTGCAAATGAGTTCTCTGCAGATGTGGTCATGCATAGTCGCGCAAAGACCTTCATAGAAAGGGTCTTCTCTAGGACAAGAAAAGCCTATCTTCATGCCAAAGACAGAGAGAGAGAAGTGGCACATGAAGTTTCTCTCCAATTCCCATTGCGCGGGGGGCGTAAGAGCCTTCCGTCATGACCGTGCTCCACAAAAAGTGGCACATGGGAGGAAGCCTCCCATTTCCATTGCGCGGGTTGAACAAGAGCCTCCCTAGTTGCGCGGGTCACGCAATGGCTTCTCTCTCTCTCTCTCTCTCCCTCTCTTGCCTTCCTTCCTTCTTGTCGTTCAACCAACAACCCCTCAAATGAGGCATGGGGAGGGGTATTTATAGGCATCCTAGGCTCCTCACTACTTCTTTCCTCACAGAATATCCAACATTCTTCCTTAAATAATGGTGTTGACCAATCTCTCTCTTAGATAGTGGTGTAAACCACTTCTTCCTCCATATAAGGCAACACCCGTCCACTCCTTTTTACCACAATACCCCCATTCACTCCTTTTTACCAAGATACCCTTGTGCACTCCTTTATTCCAAACATGCCCGTGCACTCCTTTATACCAGATGATGTCCATCCATTCTCCTATCAAATGGCACCTATCCATTCTTCCATATCAAATGACATCCATCCATTCTTGCATCCTAGATTGTGGAGTGCACAACCTCTATAATGCTCGTAGCCTAGTCCGTACCGTTCTGTAGACTCCCGCAATCCTCCTTGTCGAATTTCGACAACCCACGACCAGTAATCGACATTTGCACGTGGTGCTGAATCGCAACCCATAAATCTGAGTCACTTGACTCGAAACTTATACCATCGTGACCACATTGTTGGCGTGGTTCCAACCCCGTCTCTTGCACACCGATGTGATACCCAAGGTAGGAGTTGCAGGCCCTTGTATTTTCTGAAGAAACGCCACGCTTTGTGAATTTCGAGAGAATCTCTACAGCCATCACATCAATCAATCAAGTACAAGTCAAGTACACAACCCATACCTCTCACATCCCTTTTTTACCAATAAAGACAAGCAACTCATACCTCATGCCACCTTACCCCCCATAAGTCAACTCTCTCTTACACACACCCATCCTTCTCTTACACTACGCATTCCTCTCATCCCATCCTTCTTACATAACCCCATTCCTCTCTCATTTCACTCCATTCTCTACCATTTCCCAAGAAACCATGACAGAAGAATCCTAAGGAGAGAAAATAAGCTAAGTTTGTGGCCCAATTCCTACCCAAAATCCCTCATCCTAGCCCTTCATTCCTCATAATCTTCCATCAAAGAGAGAGCCAAGGAGTTTGGCATTCCAACGGACCAAGAAGATCCAACGGTGGGTGTTTTATAGGTTAGGTTTGTGTTTTGATGATGGGCCAAGTGGGGCCTACCGATTGATGGTATGGATCCTATTTGGACCCATTTTGATGTGTGTATTTTAATCCTAGGAGGGCTCATAGTGGTGGAGCCCTCCATCACTCGATTATCGATCTCTCTCTTTCTCTCTGCATGATGGCCCACCTAATCAGTACATGTATGGATGATCCAGATCGTCTAGCGGGTGGGATGGCCTTGCTGTCCACCATGCTTAGCGGATCGTCCAGCTGGACCATCCAAATGGTGGGGAAAACATAAATATCGGCATGATCCCCAGCTGCGTAGACCCCACCTAATGGACCCTTTCTTGATGTATGTGGTCCATATCCTCGCCATCCATCATTTATTCACCCAGAACATGGGCCAGGTAGCCCATCTTCAGTCAGACCAGCTACTGCCCATTAGCTGGCATTGATGGAGGAAAAACACAATATATCAGCTTGGTTCTGGTTGGTGGGCCACTCTCACGTGGACCCCACCTTAATGTATGGTGCCTCCACACCAGCCGTCCACTTTGGAGTGATCATTTGGTGACGTGGGCCCACCAATCTGATCAGGCCAGTGCTGGTAACCATCCAGCCTGCCTGCACGCCTGGGCATAGGAGAATACAAATATCAAATTGACCCAATCCATGGTGGGACACCACATGGGACCCACGTGCTGTATGTATTGCATCTGCGCCATCCAGTCCCTGGACAGTGGGACCCCTATGTGATGTATGTGTTTTGTCCACACCGTCTAGATGTTTGGGATGGTGATGGACCACCATAATGTATGTGTTTCATCCCACTGTCCAGATGACACGGTGGGAACCCTCTAATGTATGTGTGGGTGGTGTCCGCACCATCTAGTAGGCCTGGACGTGGGACCCACCTTGATGAACGTTCTTGTCCACACCGTCCAGCCATTTTTCCAAGATCATTTCTAGGTGGGCCCCGATCTAATTTGGCAAGCCTGGATGCTATATCTAAAAAAAAGAAATATAATATATATAATATATATAATACATATATATGTATATCTGGTGGGCCCCACGTGGGACCCACCTGATGGAAAGCTGATTAGTTGGTGTACTTTACATAAGCTATATAGCTGATGTATTGATGTCAGCAAGTTCTGTGGGTCCCGCATGATGTATGATTTTATACCACGCTGTCCATCTGTTTCATCCAAACCGTCTAGCGGCCTGGATGTGGTCGTGGGCCACCATGTTGTATGTATTATATCCCAGCCGTCCATTTGGACGGTGAGGACCCATGGGCTGCATACCTGATGTATGTATATCAGTAGTTCTGTGGGTCCTAATCATGAGGTATGTATTATATCTAAACCGTCCATCCAATTGGCAAGCTTGTCTCAAGGTCTGAGACTAAAAATGAGGCAGATCTATTAAGTGGACCACATTATAAAAATAGTGGAGAGTTGAACACCTACCATTGAAATCCTTTAGGGATCACAGAAGTTATGGATCAATATGATATTTGTTTTTCCTCTTAATTTTGGTCTTTATGATCATATGAACAGATTGGATGGAAAATAAACGTTATGGGGGGCCCTGGTAATTTTAAGGGTGGAAATCATTATCTCCACTGTTATTTGTGGTATGGTCCAGAGGATTTTTCATTATGCTTCATTTAGGTAATGCTCTAAAATAACCTCTTAAATAGATAAATGGTGTAGATGGTGAGGCCCATTGATACGGCCCATTTAATGTATACGAGGCCCATTGGTACGGGCCACTTGATGTATATGAGTCCCATTGGTGTGACCCACTTGATGTATATGAGGCCCATTGGTGTGGCTTGTGGATGCGGCCCACTTAATGTATATGAGGCTCATTGGTGCAACCCATGTGATGTGGCCCACTTGATGTATATGAGGCCCATTGGTGCAGCCCATGTGACGTGGCCCACTTGATTTATATGAGGCCCATTGTGATGTATTTGAGGCCCATGGGTTGAGGTCCAATGTGATGTATTAAGGACCATGAGTGAGGTCCAATGAGACGTATGTGAGGCCTTCGTGTGGAGCCGAATGTGATGTATATGAGGTCCATTGTGATGTGTGATTCCACCATGATGTATGCAATGATGTTTATGGTGGGCTATGCCTCGAGAGTAATGATCGTTTGACGTCCACATTGTAAGAGCAATGATGGTTAAATGTACACATTATAACTCTCCCTAGGGCCTATTGTTAGGCCTATACTCGTTGTGTGTTGGCCATCTAGGCCCATCTTTATTATTAGATAGTTCATCACCATATAACATGCTTAATATAACTCCATGATTCATGCCCATATACATTATATGTATGCTTGATATGAGGAGTGACTGATCATAGCATATGCCTTTGGGCAGATTGTTTATGGGACTCACTGATAGGAGTTGCCAACATGAGCGCCCGGTACGCGTAGGATTACTGCATGACTGGACAGTGTGATTCATGCATCTCGTATTTATACAACATGATCACTGTATGTCCTATTGACATAAGGGCCGTGGCTTCCATTGAGACATCATGGATGGCTGCATTGGATATCAAAAATATTGGATTTAGCACTATGGGCACATAGAATGTCCTTGGGTGAAAGTCCCAGAACCTTTTGGTACCAGGAGATGCTCTAACGTCTAGACCGAGTGGATACACGAGCGCATGAGTGCCAAATACTAGTAGGCCACGTCTCTAATGTGTCGTGGTCGGTTGGAAGGGGGTGTGGCCTTATCCGCCCAAGTGAGGGGGTTGTCAGCTAGACTGAGTTTGACCAGCTCACAAATGGGTCCGCTATTGATGAGTCAAGTAGGTATTGACAGACTAATAGTCAGGTGGATAGTGTGGTCCCTTCCACTCACTGTGATGTGCAGCTAGGGAGGCAACAGTCAGTGTAGAGTGTACTAGACCCTGGTGATATTTCAGAGATGGGCTATATTGTTATGTGGATTCAGATGAGGACCGACATGCTTGCGATAAATCTCGCATATGACATTTGGCTACGTAGGCCTCACATCACATGACCTCGATATGACCAAAACATTCATGCCTTACATTGCATGGTCTTGGTATGGTCGATAGCATTCATGCCTTGCATCGCATAGCCTTAGTATGACTGATAGTATTCATGGACTTACCAGCATGTTTCCCCATTACTTTGATTTTGCATACTTGGTACTTGCCTTGCACACACACTTACACTACCCTTTAAGCTTTTCGTTAGCTTATGCATGACCGTTGCATGCATGTGATATTGGATCACAGCAGCACTGAGACAAGAGCGAGTAGCTGAGCTTTTGGAGTTCTAATTCTATATTTGTATTTCCCTTTTCGCATTGTACTCAAAGCTTTTGATATAGTGGATATGTAGTGAAGTTGTTTTGTGACTTAGTTATGCTTGTGGTTATCCTCCATTACAAAAAAAAATCATATTGAAAATCCTCCTTATAGGATCCCAGGATCAGAATATAACATATGGGTGCCGGAAGCCGAGAACGGGGCACTATGGAGGCTGTCGGCGCTAGATTCGGTGATAAAAAATTTTATGAGCTCATTTTCTGAGTTTGAGTCATGATTGAAGTTGGTATCAGAGCATAACTTGGGAATACCTGAGGATCACATCACATATTTGCTATGAACTTAGAATGATAGGTTCCGAGTCTGAATAACCTAGTGATTTTTGGACACAGACCTTTTATGTGTGTGCCTTCGAGGGTTCTTAAGGCTGATAGGCCCTTGTTCCTTCCTATAGGACATGCCGCTTAGGAGAGCGACTCGAGTGACTCCCGCTCCCCCGTCTGAGACCATTGCAGCCATGACAGCACCCATGACTGCAGATCAACTTTAGTAGATGTTGTAGGTGATGACTACTATCCTTCGGGGGCAGGGTAGGCAGCCCACTATTATGCCAACCCAAGTAAGTAGGAGTGCGCGAGCGCCCTTCTAAGAAACTTCCGAGGCGAGCCAGACCTTACTGTAGCAGAGATACGGTGCTCCGAGGTGGAGAAGATATTCGACACTATGAGATATACGACCCAGCAACAGGTCCTGTTAGCTCTATTTCTTCTCTAGGGCAAGGCTCAGTACTGGTGGGCATCAGTCGCCCGAGCAGCAGCGGCCAATTTTGAGTGGACCTGAGAGGATTTTGTAGACCAGTTCGACCAGAAGTTCTTTTTCGAGCATGTTCGATACCAGCGCGCATTAGAGTTTGAGACTCTAGTCCAGGGGGACATGACAGTATCCCAGTATGAGGCATGTTTTGTTGCATTATAAAGATTCACAACGTACTTTGTTGATGGTGAGGGGTGAAAGGCCCGCCATTTTGAGAACAGCTTGCATCCTGCCCTCAGGAGCTGTGTGGTCGGACACACGATTCTAACGTTTAAGTAGATTGTGTAGAGGGCACAGGTTTTTGAGGTAGATTGGGTTGATTTGCAGAGGGTTCGTGACCACAGAGGAGACCGAAAGAGGAAGACACCCTCTGGTAGCTCCCACCAGCAGCTGCATCGTCCACGGCAGTGACACATGACCCTCCCAGCATTCTAAGCACCAGTGGTACCTCTAGCACCATCTCCATGACCATTCTTAGGTGCTTGCTTTGGACACAGTAGGACATGACATCATAAGCACGAGTGTCCCCATCCATAGTAACAGCAGTTGAGGACACTGCATCAGCCTCCGCAGCAGCAATGACCATAACACCAACCTCTGAGACCTCCCCTGCAGCAGCAGAGGCAGCAGATCAGGCTGCCACAATGGCGACAATAGCAGTAGAGACCTTAAAGGGGACATGCACCTCCTCAGTATGCTCAATGCAGATTTTATGCTACCCAGCAGGACCCTTAGTCATCATGAGGGGTCGTAGAGGGTACCCTCCCTGTTTCTTCATGCATAACACATGCATTATTTGATTCTAGTGCATCACATTCCTTTGTGGATAAGGATTTCTGTCGATCGATTAGTTTGCCATTGGAGTCTGCTCATGAGGGTTTGTCGGTATTGACACCATTAGGGAAGACTTCAGTGTTAGGCTGATTTTGCTCGTCTTGCCCCGTTCTAGTTAGGGATATCTTTTTACCTGCTGATTTGTTCATGTTGTCGATGTCCCAGTTTGATGTCATCCTGGGAATGGATTGGCTCATTGAGTACCAAGCCATATTGGACTGCTCCGCGAGGATAGTCATGTTTTGTATACCCGGTGTACCACAGTTCTTGTTTGTTGCTAAGCCTAGAGGAAAGCAGCTTTCCTGCCTGTTGCCGTGTGCCATTGAGGAGTCGGTTGCTTTGAGTATCGACCAGCTGCAGGTCATTTGTGGTTTTCCCGATGTGTTCCAAGAGATTCTGGGTTTACCGCCTTGTAGTCGCACAGAGTTTTAGATTGATCTCGTGCCCGTTACTGCACCTATTTCGAAGGTCCCGTATCGTATGACACCATTGGAGTTACGGGAACTACAAAAGTAGTTGGACGAGTTACACAAGTTAGGCTTTATCCATCTAAGCAGTTTTCTATGGGGAGCCCCAATACTCTTCGTGAAGAAGAAGGATGGCTCGTTGAGGCTTTGTGTGTGCTACCACGAGCTAAACAAGGTCACGATCAAGAATAAGTATTCGCTCCTGAGGATCGATGATTTGTTTGATCAGTTACAAGGCGCATAGTTCTTTTCGAAGATTAAGCCGTGTTTTGGTTATCATCAAATTCGGGTCTGTGAGGAGGATATCCCGAAGACAGCCTTCAGGACGCGTTACGATCATTTTGAGTTTCAGGTCATGTCCTTCGGATTGACCAATACGCCTGCGATATTCATACAGATGATGAATGAGGTCTTCCATCTGTATCTCGATCAGTTTGTTGTGATTTTTATCAATGACATCCTAATATATTCGAGGACCCGTGAGGAGCATGAGCCACACTTGGAGATTACTCTACAGACCCTCCACGCACACCATCTTTACGTGAAGCTGGAGAAGTGCGAATTTTGGTAGGAGGAGGTGAAGTTCCTTAGTTACGTGGTGATGAGGCAGGGCGTCGCAGTCGACCCCTCGAAGATTGATGCTATACGTCAGTGGGCCCAGCACACAAACACGTCTGAGATCCGTAGTTTCCTCGGTTTGGCGTGTTACTACCGACATTTCATTGAAGGATTCTCCCGTATTGCATCCCCATTGACCAGGTCGACCTGGAAGGGCACCGAGTTCGATTAGAGTGACACTTATAAGCAGGCATTTGTGGAGCTGAAGGACCGCCTAACATCCACTCCTGTCCTCACTATTCCCTTTAGGAGTGATGGATTCATTGTATTTACTGATGCCTCACGAGTCCTAATGCAACACGGGAAGCTAGTGGCTTATGTGTCTCGCTAGCTCAAGGTCCATGAGCTGAACTACCCCACGTATGATTTGAAGCTGGCAGCTATAAGGCCCGTATCTTAGACTGTACAGTTCCATAGGCTTCCGCGGTCCTCCCAGTCGAATTTCAGCAACCCGCGACCTGTATTTGATAATTGCACATGAACCTAAGTTGTGTCTGATATATCGAAGTTGGTTCAACTTGAAACTTGTATGCTAGTGAGCGTGCCATCGCCACGGTTCCAATGCCACATCTTGTGCACCGATGCAATACCTAGGTCAGGAATGTGGGCCCGCGAATATTTCGAAGAAACACCGTTCGTTGCGAATTCTGAGAGAATCTCTACGATCCGTCACATCAATCAATTAAGTACACATCACTTCACAAGTCAAGTACACCACCCATGCCCATGCCACCTCACCCCTCATAAGTCAACTCTCTCCCTCCCCACCCATCCCACTTTTACCCAAAATTTAACTAAACCCATACCTTTCCATCCCCTTCCTTACAACACCCATTCCACCCATCCCTTATCATCCTATCACTTCTCTCTCTCTCTCTCTCTCTCATTCTCTAACAATCTCCTAATCTCCTAAGTGAGCATCCAATGTCCAAGCCTCCCAAGGAGAGCTAAGTGTGGCTCACTTCTCTACCACTCAATCTCTCATCTCCACCATCCGATCATCATCATCCTCCATCAAAGAGTAAGCTAAGGAGCCTAGAAGAAGGCTGATCAGTGGGTGATCCATCATTGATTTCAAAATTTAGGGCCCACTTGTAAGTGCGACCCATTTTGATGTATGTGTTGTAATCTAGAGGGGGCCCATAGTGATGGGGTCCCTCCGCTATACCCAAATCTCTCTATCTCTCCTTCCCTCTCTCTTTTCCTTGATCTTGTGGCCCAATCATGATGTATGTATTTTATGGCCATGCTGTCCATCTTCAAGCCCACCATGATGGACATGTTCCATCCTGACTGTCCAGATGTGGGCCTAGATGAAGGAGAACACAAATATCAGGGGACCACGAGTGTATGGACCCCACTGGATGCAGACCACCACAATCATCTAAACCACCCATCTGTAGTATGCTGCTGGACTATTGTCCAGCAACAAAAGATGCCTAGATGCTGGCCTGTAAAAGAAATAATTATATAATAATATTAATATTATGAATATATATTACATATATATATATCTGTGGCCCTATGTTGGACCCACCTACTGTGGGAAGTAGGCTGGTGTATGATTACATCGGCTTTATTGTTAATGAATTGATGTCAGCATAGTCTGTGGGGCCCACAGATGATATGTGTGTTTTACCAAAAAATGCTATTCATCAGCACTGTCCAATGCAGGACGGTGTCTCATAGGGCCACCTGATGTATGGGTCCCATCCACCCCGTTCGTCCATCTAGATGTGGTCGTGGACCCCACCATGATGTAATATCTAGGCCGTCTAAGGCCTAGACCCTACTATCCATTTAAAATAAATAAAGAAATTGTTATATTAATATAATATATTATATTCTATGGTGGGCCCTACGTGGAACCCATCAGTTGTGGAAGCTAATTGGTTGATATACCTCACATCAGCTACATAGCTGGCGTATTGATGTCTCCAAGTTCTGTGGGTCACATGATATATGTATTTCATTTATGTCATCCATCCAGTTTCATTTGGACCACCCATTTATGTGGACCCCACCAGCAGGTGACGTATTGACGTTGACAAATTCTATGGGCCCCCACGTGAGGCTTGTGTTACATCCCAACTGTCCATCCTTTTGACGTGTTGGCCACGTGCGTGGACCCCACCGTGATGCATGTGTTGTATCTACATTGTCTAACCATTTTGGGAGATAATTTTATGGCATGAGATGAAAAATAAGACAGATCTAGTATCAATTGGACCACACTACAAACATAGTGGGTTTGAACGTCCACCAATGAAACCATTTAGGTTATAGAAGATTTGGACCAATATGATATTTGTTTATCCTCTTAATTCAGATCTTTATGACCTTATGAACAGACTAGATGGAAAATAAATACTATGGTGGGCCCACTTGAACTTTTATCACCACTGTCAATTGTGGTATGGTCCATATGATCTTTTTGATATGATTTAATTATTTGGATAATGCTCAAAAAATGATCTCTATAGATGGATGAATGGAGCAGTTGTTGTGGCCCATTTGACACGGCCCATTGGATGTATTTGGAGCCCATTTGGTGAGGCCTGATGTGTTGAATTTGGGCCCATTTGGTGAGACCCAATGTGATGTATTTGGGGCCCATTTGGTGAGGCCCAATGTGATGTATTTGGGGCCCATTTGGTGAGGCCCAATGTGATATACTTGGGGCTCATTTGATAAGGCCCAATGTGATATATTAGGCCCTTATAAGGGGCCTAACTTGTTGTATTTATGGAGGCCCAACATTATGTATTACGACCCATCCGAGTGAGGCCCAATGTGATGTGTATATGCCCTAGAAGTGAGGCACATGATGATGTATAGTAGGCCCTTGTGTGAGACCGTGGGCCCACTGTATGTTCGGCCTTATGTGTGTCACACCTTGGGAGCAATGTTGGTTGAATGTCCACATTGATGGGCAGTGTTGGTTAAATGTCCACATTGTGACCTTCCCTTAAGCATGGATAGGCCCATTCTCATCATCCTCTATTAGGTTAATCCAAACACTTGCGCCACATTGATATTGCTTGATCAATCATCGACCATCCTTTTATGGACCCCGCCTTGCATCGAGGCCAATTGTCGAGGCCGATTCTGATTGTCGAGGCCAATTTCGATCATTGAGGTCGATTTCAATTATCAAGGCTGATTCCGATTGTCGGGGCCAATTCTAATTGTCAAGGCCGATTCTGATTATCAAGGCTGATTCCGATTATCAAGGCTGATTCCAATTGTCGAGGCCGATTCCGATTGTCAAGGCTGATTCTGATTGTTGAGGCTGATTCTGATTGTCGAGGTTAATTCCGATTGTTGAGGCTGGATATCGAGGCTGATTACCAAGGCTGATTGTCGAGGCTAAATGTGATGCATATGTGGCCCATATCTGAGACTCATTATGATGTGTATTCAGCCCATGTGATGTATATGAAGCATATGTGATGAGTCCATTGTGATGCATTTGAGGGCCAAGCAATGGAGCCTATGGTGATTAGGCCCATGTGAGAGGCCCATCGTGATGTGTATTAAGCTCTTGAGTGAGGCCCATGGTGTTGTATGTTAAGCCCTTGCGCGAGGCCATGGGTCCACTATATGTTCAACCCTATGTGGGCCACTTCTGGAGACCAATGTTGGTTAAATGTCCACATTGATGGGCAATGATGGTAAAATGTTCACATTGTGACCTTCCCTTAGGCCCTTTGTCAGATAGGATATCAAGGTCGATTATCGAGAGTAATTATCGATGATGATTATCAGTGCCAGTTATTGATACCGATTATGAGTATGTGACAGCATGACATCATGATACATGCCCATAAGCATCATCTGCATGTTTATGATGAGATGTGATTGACCATTGCATATGCCATAGTACAGATGGTTTGTGGGACTCCCTGATAGGTGGAGTTATCCCACATGAGCGGACGGTATGTGTAGGATTGATGCATGATTGGACTACATGACTCATACATCTTGCATTGTGTGGTTACGATTACTATACGCCCTAGCGACATCAGGGTTGTGACCTCCATAGGCATGTCGTGGATGGCCAGATGGGACACCAGAAATGTTTGGTTCAAGCATCTGGACACTTTGAATGTCCGTGGGTGAAAGTCTCTAAACCTCCGAGGCCAGGAGACTCCCTAATGTCTAGACTGAGTGGATACATGAGCGCCCGAGTGCCAAATACCAGTAGGCCACGTCTCCCACTGTGTCGTGGTCAATTAGGAGGGGTGTGGCCTTATCCGTCCAAGTGAGGGGGCTGTAAGCTAGGCTGAGTTTGACCAGCTCCCAAATGGGTCTACTATCGACGAGCCGGGTAGGCATTAGTATACTGCTGACAGGTAGTTAGTGAGGTCTTTTTCACTCGCTGTGCTAGGCAGCCAGCCAAGGTGATAGTCAGCTTAGAGTGTACTAGACCCCAGTGATGATCCTAGAGATGTATGGTAATGATTTGTGATGCAGAAGTTGCATACTAAGCATTATACTCATTCATTCATTCATTCATTCACTATCCACTCAAGTTTGAGGTGTGCAATCAAGTCATGTGTGTACCTTCGCATTGGCCAGGATTTCGGTTTGGGCACGCGACTACCCTGAGATCAGGAGTTTACCACATTAAATTTGACTATCCAAATTTAGGTATGGGACTGATTTAGATAAAAGTCCCTTGTTATAGACCCCATAGCTTGCGATACTACGTACCATCATCCCGACTTCAGGCTCTAGTTTGACCATTTCATTCGCACCACATATTGCATTACATCCATGGCATATGACATTTTGGGTTGCTATGTTTCTGTATTTATATGGCCTAGATGAGACTGATGGTATTAGTGGCTCTTTATAATTGCATTGCATCCTCGGTATTTAATATTTGGCTCACTGTCTCCACATTACATTGCCGACCTACATTAAATTCTTAGTATATGACATCGACTTGCTATGTCTTTTCATCGTATATCTTGAATGAGGTTGATGATATTTTTATGTACTTGTTAGTATTTCTATTTACTTTGATATTGTATGGTTCGTGGACTTACTAGTATTTCCGTTTACTCTAATATTACATTTTGAGCACGCATATACTGCTCACACACTTTCACCACCTTCTAAGCTTTCTATAAGCTTATGCATGATGGATGCATGCAGGTGACGTTAGGACGTAGTCATAGCTGAGCAGGAGCAGGACCGTGTGGCCAAGCCTTGTGAAGATTTTATTATATGGATGTATTTTCCTTTTAGCATTGTACTTGAATGATTATATTAGTGGATATGTGGTGATGATTTTGTTCTTGTGATTTGGGTATACTTGTTGTTATGCTTCTTACGAGACAAATTCATATTGAAAATCCTCCTTGTAGGATCCCAGGATCAGAATATGGCGTATAGACATTGAGAGCCGAGAATGGGGTACTACCGGAGGCTGTCGGCACCGGATTCTGTGATCGGAAATTTTGTGAGCCCGGTTTTTGAGTTTAGGGTGTGACAGAAGTTGGTATCAGAGCATAACCTGGGAGTATCTGAGAATAACATCACATATCTGCTGATAGCTACCTTACACTCTATGATTGTTGAGAACTTAGAATGATAAGATCCCCGAGTTCGAATAACTTAGAGATTTTTTGATATAGCTCCCCATTGTGTGTATATTTGAGAGTGTTCGAGGATAATAGGCCCTTGTTCCTTCTTGTAGGGCATGACATTAGAGCGAGTGACCTGAGCGACTTTCACTCCCCCACCTACGATTCTTGTCCCCCCACCCGAGACTCTTGAACCTCCATATGAGTTTAGCGCAGTCCCGGCAGTGCCCATGAGTGCAGATCAGCTTCGGCAGATGATACTTTCCATGACCGTTATTCTTCAGAGGCAGGGTAGGCGACCTACTATTTTCTAGCCCAGGCTAAGCAGGAGCGTGGGAGTTCACTTCTCCAAGTGTTCTGACAGCTTGATCCCCCGTATTTTCAGGGCGAGTCAGACCTGATAGCAGTCGAGAGATGGCACTCCTGGTGGAGAAGATTTTTGATACGATGAGATGTACGACCCAACAGCGGGCCCGATTAACCATATTTCTTCTCCAGGGTGAGGTCGAGCATTGGTGGACCTCCATCACCCGTGTTGTACGAGCTGACTTCGTCTAGACATGGGAGGATTTCATTAACCAATTCAACCAGCAGTACTACCTCGACCACTTTTGTTGGCAACAACTGTTAGAGTTCGAGACCGTGTTGCAGGGAGACATGTTTGTAATGCAGTATGCGGCTCGTTTCATAGCACCATCAAGGTTCACACCGTGTTTAGTTGATGATGAGGAGTGAAAAGCCAACCATTTTGAGAACAACTTACGTTTTGGCCTTAGGAGCCATGTCAGCGGACACATGCTCTTGACCTTTAAGCAAGTAGTTCAGAGAGCCTAGATTTATGAGGTAGAATGGAACAATTTACAAAGGGTTCGTAACCATAGAGGAGACTGGAAGAGGAAGAAGACCCCCCTAGTAGTTCCCAGCAGCAGCAGTGTCAACGGCTGTAGAGGCACAGGAACCATGCATCCTTTCGAGTGCTAACATCACCTTCAGCACCACCACAGAGACCGTTTACGGGTGTTTGCTTCAGATGTGGTGAGTTGGGGCATCATAAGCATGAGTGCCCCCATTTTTCAGTAGCAACGACCTCTTTGGGGGAGGACATACACCTCCCCAGTAGACTTAGGACAAAATTTATGCAGCTTAACAGGATCCTCAGTCGCCAGGAGGAGTTGCCGATGATTCGCATGACCAGGCATTAGGACCATTTCGCTAGATTGGTCATTGAAGAGATGGTGAGGCTGCAAGGTATCCCAGTTTCGACCATTTCTGATCCAGGGTCTAAAGTTCAGTAGGGGTCACCATAGTATTAATGAGGCGTCTTGGGAGAACGAGGTTGAGATTAGAGAGCGTTGTTCTCATCCTTTTGTAAATTGATTCTGCGTTGACACACACACACACACACATATATATATGATGATGATGATGCTTCCTCTTCCCTTGTCTGTTCTGTAAATTTTGAGGATAAAATTTTTATTAAGAGGGGAGAGCTGTAAGGCTTGTATCCTAGACCGTACCGTTCCATAGGCTTTCGTGGTCCCCCCCAGTCGAATTTCGACAACCTGCGACCTATATCCGACAATTACGTGTGAACCTAAGTCGTGTCTTGTATATTGGATTTGGCTTGACTTGAAACTTATACCCTAGCGACCACACCGTCGCCGCAGCTCCAACGCCACGTCTTGTGCACCGAAGCAATACCAGGCCAGGAGATGTGGGCCCGCGAATATTTTGAAGAAACACCGTGCATTATGAATTCCTAGAGAATCTTTACGACCCGTCTCATCAATCAATTAAGTACACATCACTTCACAAGTCAAGTACACCACCCATGCCCCATGCCACCTCACCCCTCATAAGTCAACTCTCTCTCTCCCCACTCATCCCTCTTTTACCCAAAATTCAACTAAAACCATACCTTTCCATCCCCTTCCTTACAACACCCATTCCGCCCATCCCTTATCATCCCATCACTTCTCTCTCTTTCTCTCTCTAACAATCTCCCAATCTCCCAAGGGAGCATCCAACATCTAAGCCTCCTAAGGAGAGCCAAGTGTGGCCCACTTATCTACCACCCAATCTCTCATCTCCACCATCCGATCATCATCATCCTCCATCAAAGAGCAAGCTAAGGAGCCTAGGAGTCCAAGGAGCCAAGAAGAAGGCCGATCAGTGGGTGATCCACCATTGATTTTAAAATTTAGGGCCTACTTGTAAGTGGGGCCCATTTTGATGTATGTGCTGTAATTTAGAGGGTGCCCATAGTGACAGGGTCCCTCTGCTTCTATCTCTCCTTCCCTCTCTCTTTTCCTTGATCCTGTGGCCCACTCACGATGTATGTATTTTATGTCCATGCTGTCCATCTTCAGGCCCACCATGATGGATATGTTCCATCCTGACTATCTAGATGTGGGCCTGGACGAAGGAGATCACATATACCAGGGGACCATGTGTGCGTGTACCCCAATGGATGTAGACCACCACAATCATCCAAGCTGCCCATCTGTAGTATGCTGCTGGACTGCTGTCCAGCAGAAGAAGATGCCTGGATGCTGGCCTGTAAAAATAATAATAATTATAATATAATATTAATATTATGAATATATATATTACATATATATCTGTGGCGCTATGTGGGACCCACCTACTGTGGGAAGTAGGCATGTGTATGATTACACCAGCTTTATTACTGATGTATTGACGTCAGCATAGTTTGTGGGGCCCATGGATGATATATGTGTTTTACCACACTGTTCATTAGCACCATCCATTGTAGGACGGTGTCTCATAGGGCTACCTGATGTATGGTTCCCATTCACGCTGTTCGTCCATCTAGACGTGGTCGTGGACCCCACCATGATGTAATATCTAGGCCATCAAAGGCCTAGACCCTACTATCCATTAAAAATAAATAAAGAAATTATTATATTAATATAATATATTATATGCTATGGTGGGCCCTACGTGGGACCCATCAGTTGTGGAAGTTGATTGGTTGACGTACCTCACATTAGCTATATAGTTGGCGTATTGACGTCTCCAAGTTCTGTGGGTCGCATGATATATGTATTTCATTCATGTCATCCATCCAGTTTCATCTGGACCACCCATTTATGTGGACCCCACCAGCAAGTGAGGTATTGACGTCAGCAAATTCTATGGGCCCCCACGTGATGCTTGTGTTACATCCTAACCGTCCATCCTTCTGACGTGCTGGCCATGTGTGTGGACCCCACCATGATGCATGTGCTTTATCTAGATCGTCCAACCATTTTAGGTGATAATTTTATGGCATGAGATGAAAAATAAGATAGATCTAGTATCATGTGGACCACATTGCAGAAACAGTGAGTTTGAATGCCCACCATTGAAACCCTTTGGGTTATAGAAGTTTTGGACCAATATGATATTTGTTTATCCTCTTAATTCAGATCTTTAGGACCTTATGAACAGACTGGATGGAAAATAAATACTAAGGTGGGCCCACTAGAATCTTTTATCACCACTGTCAATTGTGGTATGGTCCATATGATCTTTTTGATATGAATCATTTGTTTGGATAATGCTTTAAAAAATGATCTCTATATATGGATGAATGGTGTAGTTGTTATGGCCCATTTGACACGGCCTATTGGATGTTTTTGGGGCCCATTTGATGAGGCCTGATGTGTTGTATTTGGGGCCCATTTGGTGAGGCCCGATGTGATGTATTTGGGGCCCATTTGGTGAGGCCCGATGTGATGTATTTGGGGCCCATTTGGTGAGGCCCAATGTGATATATGAGGCCTTTGTAAGGGGCCTAACTTGTTGTATTTACAGAGGCCCAACATGATGTATTGCGACCCATCCGAGTGAGGCCCAATCTGATGTGTATATGCCCTAGAAGTGAGGCCAATGATGATGTATATTAGGCCCTTGTGTGAGACCGTGGGCCCACTATATATTCGGCCCTATGTGGGTCACTCCTTGGGAGCAATGTTGGTTGAATGTTCGCATTGTGACCTTCCCTTAGGCCTGGATAGGCCCATTCTCATCATTCTCTAGTGGGTTAACCCAAACGCTTGGGCTCCATTGATATTGCTTGATCCATCATCGGCCATCTATCTATAGACCCCGCCTTGCGTCGAGGTCGATTACTAAGGCAGATTCTGATTATTGAGGCTGATTCTGATTACCGAGGCTGATTCCAATTGTCGAGGCTGATTTCGATTGTCGAGGTTGATTCTAATTGTCGAGGCTGATTTCGATTATCTAGGCCGATTCCGATTATCGAGGCCGATTCTGATTATCGAGGCCAATTTCGATTATCAAGGGCGATTTTGATTATCGAGGCCAATTTCGATTGTCGATGCCGATTCTGATTGCCAAGGCCGATTCCGATTGTTGATGCCGATCATCGAGGCCGATTCTCATTGTCGAGGTTGATTCCGATTGTTAAGTCCGGATATCGAGGCTGATTACCAAGGCCGATTATCGAGGCCTAATGTGATGTATATGTATCCTGTATTTGAGACTCATAGTGATGTGTATTCAGCCCATGTGATTAGGCCATTGTGATGCATTTGAGGGCCAAGCGATGGAGCCCATGGTGATTAGGCCCATGTGAGAGGCCCATCGTGATGCGTATTAAGCTCTTGAGTGAGGCCCATGGTATTGTATGTTAAGCCCTTGCGCGAGGCCATGGGTCCACTATATGTTCAACCCTATGTGGGCCACTTTTGGAGAGTAATGTTAGTTAAATGTCCACATTGATGGGTAATGATGGTTAAATGTCCGCATTGTGACCTTCCCTTAGGCCTTTTGTCAGACCGGATAACAAGGTCGATTATCGATACCGATTATCGATGGCAATTATCGATGACGATTATCGGTGCTGGTTATTGATACCGATTATGAGTATGTGATAGCATTGCATCATGATATATGCCCATAAGCATCATTTGCATGTTTATTATGAGATGTGATTGACCATTGCATATGCCATAATACAGATGGTTTATGAGACTCCTTGATAGGTGGAGTTATCCCACATGAGCACATGGTATGCGCAGGATTGATGCATGATTGGACTACATGACTTATGCATCTTGTATTATGTGGTTACGATTACTGTACGCCCTAGCGACATCAGGGCTGTGACCTCTACTGGCATGTCGTGGATGGCCAGATGAGACACCAGAAATGTTTGGTTCAAGCATCTGGGCACTTTGCATGTCCATGGGTGAAAGTCCTTAAACCTCTGAGGCCCGGAGATGGCCCAATGTTTAGACCGAGTGGATACATGAGCTCCCGAGTGTCAAATCTAGTAGGTCACGTCTCCCACTATGTCGTGGTCGGTTGGGAGGGGGTGTGGCCTTATCTGCCCAAGTGAGGGGGCTGTAAGCTAGGATGAGTTTGACCAGCTCCTAATGGGTCCGCTATCGACGAGCTGGGTAGGCATTGGTATACTATTGGCAGGCGGGTAGTGAGGTCTTTTCCACTTACTATGCTACGCAGTCGGCCAGGGTAGTAGCCAGCTTAGAGTATACTAGACCCCGGTGATGATATCAGAGATGTACGGTACTGATTTGTGGAGCTGGAGTTGCATATCATTCATTCATTCATTCATTCACTATCCACTCGGGCTGGAGGTGCGCAATCAAGTCATTGTGTGTACCTTCGCATTGGCCAGGATTTCGGTTTGGGTGTGCGACTAACCTGATTTCAGGAGTCTACCACATTGAGTCTGACTATCCAAATTTAGGTATGGGACTGGTTGGGATAGAAGTCACTTGTGATAGACCCCATATCTTTCGATACTACGTACCATCATCCTGACTTCACGCTTTAGTTTGACCATTTCATTCGCACCGCATATTGCAATACATCCATGACATATGGCATTTTGGTTACTATGTTTCTACATTTATATGGCCTAAATGAGGTTGATGGTATTAGTGGCTCTTCAGAATTGCATTGCATCCTCGGTATTTGATATTTGGCACACTATGTCTCCACATTGCATTGCCGACCTACATTACATTCTCAGTATATGACATCGACTTACTATATCTTTTCATCGTATATCTTGAATGAGGTTGATAATATTTTTATGTACTTGTCAATATTTCTGCTTACTCTGATATTGTATGGTTCATGGACTTACCAGTATTTCTGTTTACTCTGATATTACATTCTGAGCATGCATATACTGCTCACACACTTTCACCACCCTCTAAGCTTTCTGTAAGCTTATGCATGATAGATGCGTGCAGGTGACGTTAGGACGCAGTCGTAGCTGACTAGGAGCAGGATCATGTGGCCAAGCCTTGTAAAGATTTTATTATATGCATGTATTTCTCTTTCAGCATTATACTTGAATGATTATATTAGTGGATATGTGGTGATGATATTGTTCTTGTGATTTGGGTATACTTGTTGTTATGCTTCTTACGAGACAAATTCATATTGGAAATCCTCCTTGTAGATCCCAGGATCGGAATCTAGCGTATAGAACTGGGAGCCGAGAATGGGGTACTACCCGAGGCTGTCGGCACCAGATTCAGTGATCAGAAATTTTGTGAGCCCAGTTTCTGAGTTTGGAGTGTGACAGTAGTTATCTTCGCACTGAAGGTGTGGAGGTGCTATCTCTATAGGGTTAGGTTCGAGCTCTTCTTCGACCACAAGAGCTTCAAGTATCTATTCTCTCAGTACAAGCTGAACATGAGGCAAAGGTGTTAGATGGAGCTCCTGAAGACTATGATTTTGATCTTTAGTACTACCCGAGAAAGGTGAATGTGGTGATAGATGCCCTTATCTGTTAGCCACGAGGCCTGATGGCACACATGATGATTTAGGAGTAGAAGATGCTTGAGGATGTGTCAACATTCAACTTTGAGATCAGTTTGCAGTCTTCTATTATGCAGTTATCAAGCCTGTCGATTCAACCCTCTCTTTTCACAAGGGTGATCGAGGCTCAGTAGGCAGATGAGTCATTATAGAGTTATTAGGCAGAGGCAGCATCTGAGAGTTAGTCAGATTAACAGATTAGTTCAGATGGTGGAATTCGCTTCGGAGGCCAATTATGTGTCCCGGATATTTCTGAGTTGCGCAGAGATTTTGTGACCGAGGCACATCGATCACGGTTCTCTATTCACCCTGGCTCGACAAAGATGTATCGTGATATGAGGCATCAGTATTTTTGGGCGAGGTTGAAGTGCCAGATAGTTTTGTAGCTGAGTGTGACAAGTGCCAGCATGTCAGGGCTGATCATCAGAGACCCCCTAGTCCCTTGCAGCCGTTGAACATCCCATTATGGAAGTGGGAGCATATATCCACCGATTTTATCATGGGTTTACCGAGGACTCAGTGCAGTGACGACACCATTTGGGTTATCGCCGATCGTCTGATGAGGTCGTTGCATTTTCTTACGATTCGTGTGACCTGGACTTTGGAATGGCTTGCGAGGTTATTCATCGAGGAGATAGTGAGACTGCACAACATTCCCTTTTTGATCATTTCTGATCGAGACCGGAGGTTCATGTCTCGATTTTGGAGGAGCTTTCGAATGACAATGGGGTCTATTTTGCAGCTTAGCACTGTGTATCATCCGTAATCCAATGGGCAAACCGAGAGGGTCAACTAGATCCTTGAGGATATGCTCAAAGCTTACGTGATTGACTTCGCGAGTAGCTGGGATGAGCACCTGCGATTGGCTGAGTTCACGTACAACAACAGCTATCAAGTGACTATTGGCATGACTTCTTTTAAGGTATTATGTAGCAAGCCATGTAAATCTTTAAGTTGTTGGACCGAGGTCAGAGAGCGGCGTCTCCTAGGTCCCCAGCTTGTGCAATAGACATCAGAGGTTATCGATATCATTAGGCAAAGGATGCGCATAGATCAAAGCCAGCATATGAGTTTTGCTGATCGTCGGTGTCCTTTGGAGTTTGCCATTGGGGACCATGTGTATCTCAAGGTCTCGGCCATGAAGGGTGTGGTTCGTTTTGGAGCGAAGGGCAAGCTTGTCCCGAGATTTATAAGACCTTTCGAGATCACTGGGTGGATTCGCGCCATGGCCTATGAACTTGCCTTGCCATCTCAGTTATCTGAAGTTCATAACATTTTTCATGTCTTTATGTTGCGGAACTGTGGGTCAGACATCGTTCCTATTATTAATTGGCGGCCATTAGAGGTTCATAAGGACGCTCCTTACATTTAGTAGCCAGTTCGTATCCTTGATCGGAAGGAGAAGGTCCTCTGAACTAAAGTCATCCCCTTGGTGAAGGTTCAGTGGGGTCATCATAGTGTGGATGCGGCATCTTGGGAGTTCGAGGCTGAGATTCACGAGCGTTATCCCCATCTCTTTGATGATTGATTGTATTTTATATTGTCTCTGATTATATATAATGTTATATTTCCTATTTCCTTATGAATTTTGCTTAATTGCGATGATAGAGTAAATTTCAAGGACAATTTTTATTAGGAGGGGAGAGCTATAAGGCCCATATCCTAGTCTGTACCATTCCGTACACTCCTACGATCCTCCCGGTCGAATTCTGGTAACACGCCACTCGTAATTGGATTGACTCAACACTTATACCATCGCGACCACACTGTCACCGCGGTTCTAACGCGGCGTCTTGTGCACCGATGAGATACCCAGGCTAAGAGTTGTGGGCCGTATATTTTTCAAAGAAATACTGCGCGTTAAGAATTTCGAGAGAATCTCTACAGCCCATCACATCAATCAATCAAATACTAGTCAAGTACACAACCCATGCCTCTCACATCCCTTTCTTACTAACAAAGACAAGCAACTTATACCCCATGCTACCTCACCCCCCATAAGTCAACTTTCTCTTACACACACCCATTCCTCTCTTACACTACCCATTCCTCTCATCCCATCCTTCTTACACAACCTCACTCCTCTCTCATTTCACTCCATTCTCTACCATTTCCTAAGCAACCATGAGAGAAGAATCCTAAGGAGAGAAAATAAGCTAAGTGCATGGCCCACTTCCTACCCAAAATCCCTCATCCTAGCCCTTTAATCCTCATGATCTTCCATCAAAGAGAGAGCCAAGGAGTTTGGCATTCCATCAGACCAAGAAGATCCAACAGTGGGTATTTTATATGTTAGATTTGTGTTTTGATGATGGGCTAAGTGGGGCCTATAGATTGATAGTATGGATTCTATTTGGACCCATTTTGATGTGTTTATTGTAATCCTAGGAGGGCTCATAATGGTGGAGCCCTCAATCACTCTCTCTCTCTCTTTGCATGACGGCCCACCTAATCAGTACATGTATGGATGATCCAGACCGTCCAGCGGGTGGGACGGCCTTGTTGTCCACCCTGCTAGGCGGATTGTCCAGTTAGACTGTCCGAATGGCGAGGAAAACATAAATATCGACATGATCCCCAACTACGTGGACCCCACCTGGTGGACCCTTTTTTGATGTATGTGGTCTATATCCTCGCCATCCATCATGTATTCACCCAGACCATGGGCCAGGCAGCCCATCTTCAGTTGGATCAGCTGCTGCCCAGCAGCTGGCGCTGATGGAGGAAAAACACAATATATCAGCTTGATTCTAGTTGGTGGGCCACTCTCACGTGGACCCCACCTTGATGTATGGTGCCTCCACAATAGCCGTCCACTTTGGAGAGATCATTTGCTGACTTGGGCCCCGCTGGCAACTATCCAGCCTGCTGTAGGTCTAGATGTAGGAGAATACAAATATCAGATTGACCCAATCCATGGTGGGCCACCACATGGGACCCAGGTGCTGTATGTATTGCATCTGCACCATCCAGACCCTGGACGGTGGGACCCCTATGTGATATATGTGTTTTGTCCACACCGTCCAGATGTTTGGGATGGTGATGGACCACCATTATGTATCTATTTCATCCCACCATCCAGATGGGATGGTGGGAACCCTCTGATGTATGTGTGGGTGGTGTCCGCACCGTCCAGTAGGCCTAGACGTGGGACCCACCTTGATGAACATTCCTATCCACACTGTCCAGCCACGTGGACGATGGAATCCACCTTGATCATGTATTATATCTACACCGTCCATCCATTTTTTCAAGATCATTTCTGGGTGGGCCCTGATCAGATTTGGCAGGCCTGGATGCTGTATCTCAAAAAAATAGAAATATAATATAATATATATATATATATATATAATACATATAGATCTATATCTAGTGGGCCCCATGTGGGACCCACCTGATGGAAAGCTGGTTGGTTAGTGTCCTTTACATCAGCTATATAGTTGATGTATTGATGTTAGTAAGTTCTGTGGGTCCCGCATGATGTATGATTTTATACCAATTGTCCATTTGTTTCATCCAGACCATCCAGCGGTCTAGACGTGGTCGTGGGCCACCATGTTGTATGTATTATATCTCAGCCATCCATTTGGACGGTGGGGACCCACGGGCTGCATACTTGCTGTATGTATATCAGCAGTTCTGTGGGTCCTAATTATGAGGTATGTATTATATCTAAACTGTCCATCCAATTGACAAGCTCATCTCAAGGCCTGAGACTAAAAATGAGGCAGATCTATCAGGTGGACCACATGTAGAAAACAATGGAGAGTTGAACGCCCACCATTGAAATCCTTTAGGGATCATAGAAGTTCTGGATCAATATGATATTTGTTTTTCCTCATGATTTAGGTCTTCATGACCGTATGAACAGATTGGATGGAAAATAAATGTTATAGTGGGCCTTGGTAATTTTAAGGGTGGAAATCATTATCTCCAATGTTATTTGTGGTATGGTCCAGATGATTTTTCGTTATGATCCATTCGGGTAATGCTTTAAAATAACCTCTTAAATCGATGAATGGTGTAGATGGTGAGGCCCATTGGTGCGGCCCATTGATGCAGCCCATTTGATGTATATGAGGCCCATTGATGCGATCCACTTGATGTATATGAGGCCCATTGGTGTGGCCCATTAGTGTGGCCCATTTGATGTATATGAGGCCCGTTGTGATGTATTTGAGGTCCATGGGTTGAGGCCCAATGTGATGTATATAAGGACCATGAGTGAGGCCTAATGAGACGTATGTGAGGCCTTTGTGTAGGGCCGAATGTAATATACATGCGGTCCATTGCGATATGTGATTCCACCATGATGTTTGTAATAATGTTTATGGGGGGCCATGCCTTGGGAGAAATGATGGTTTGATGTCCACATTGTAAGAGCAATGACGGTTAAATGTCCGTATTGTAACTCTTCCTAGGGCCCATTATTAGGCCCATACTCATTGTGTGTACGCCATCTAGGCCTATGTTTGTTATTAAGATAGTTCATCACCATATAACATGCTTAATATAACTCCATGATTCATACCCATATGCATTATATATATGCTTAATATGAGGAGTGACTGATCATAGCATATGTCTTTGGGTAGATTGTTTATGGGACTCACTGATAGGAGTTGCCCACATGAGCATGCGGTACGCATAGGATTACTGCATGACTGGACAGTGTGATTCATGTATCTCACATTTGTGTGACATGATCACTGTATGCCCTAACAACATCAGGGTCGTGGTCTCCACAGGCACATCGTGGATGAGTGGATTGGATAACAATAATATTTGCTCAGCACTGTGGGCACATAGGATGTCCTTGGGTGAAAGTCCCAGAACCTTTTGGTACTAAGAAATGCTCCAATGTCTACACCGAGTGGATACACAAGCGTATGAGTGCCGAATACTAGTAGGCCACGTCTCCCACTGTGTCATGGTCGGTTGGAGGGGGGTCTGGCCTTATCCTCCCGAGTGAGGGCGTTGTAAGCTAGGCTGAGTTTAACCAGCTCACAAATAGGCCACTATCGATGAGCCGGGTAGGTATTGGTAAACTACTGGTCAGGCGGACAGTGTGGTCTCTTCCACTAGCTGGGTTGTGTGGCTAGGGAGGCAATAGTTAGTGTAGAGTGTACTAGACCCCGGTGATATTCCAGAGATGAGTTGTATTATTATGTGAATTCAGATGAGGACCAACATGCTTACATTGCGTCTTGCATATGACATTTGGCTATGTAGGCCTTGCATCGCATGACCTCGGTATGGTCGACAACATTCATGCCTTGAATCGCATGGTCTTAGTATGGTCGATAGCATTCATGCCTTGCATCGCATAGCCTTAGTATGACTGATAGTATTCATGGACTTACCAGCATGTTTCCGCATTACTCTCATATTGCATACTTGACACTTGCCTTGCGTACACACTTACACCACCCTTTAAGCTTTTCGTAAGCTTATACACGACCGTTGCATGCATATGACATTGGATCACAGTAGCATTAAAGCAGAAGCGTGTAGCTAAGCTTTTGGAGTTCTAATATCTATATTTGTATTTCCCTTTCTGCATTGTACTCAAAGTTTTTGATATAGTGGATATGTGGTGATGTTGTTTTGTGACATGGTTATACTTGTGGTTATGCTCCATTACAAAAACAATCACATTAAAAATCATCTTTGTAGGATCCCAAGATCAAAATCTAACATATTGGTGCCGGGAGCCGAGAATGGGGCACTACGAAGGCTGTCGGCACCAAATTCGACAATCAGGAATTTTGTGAGCCCAGTTGCCGAGTTTGGGGCGTGACAACCTCTTCTAACATGGTGCAACACTTCATAAGGCTTTTATACTGTTATGGGCGTGTAGCCCTAGGAAGGATCTGCACAACGAAATTCCGCTGCTAATGCAATGGGCATGTAATGAGATTTCTAGAGAGAATGGTGGAATAGTTTTATGCCTTAACAATCGGTCAATTTTGACACATGGGGCCATAAGGTGTTCTATTCGATTAAGCCATGTTCAGCTCTGGCACACCAAGCCCATGCACAACATGCGCGACTGACTAAATTTATCCTAAAGACTATTTTCTAGCATGTCCGGTGGAATGCATGGGTTATACCAATTCAATGATATATTGAAGGTCTAACAAGCTTAATGAAGATCCAGATGGCTAGATAGATCAAAATCTCCTTCAATGAAATGTTTGCTAGTTAAAATTGGTAAAAGGAGAAAAATAAAATGGCTAACCTCACAACTAATTTGAATAAGAGGAAAACCTCTTGTGCTTCTCATATTATTATACAAAGTTAGATTCGAACATCCCTAGGGTTAACTTTCCTTAATAATCGGAATTGCCAATTTAATGGTTAAGACAACCATTTTAACTAGGATGTCCTACTTAATGAGAATCCTAAGAAGGCAACGAAAGAAATGATTAAGATGGTCACCCTCCTATGCCTCAGTTTCCTCCGTAGGTGAACTTCGTGGCTCAAGACTTATAAGTAGTCGCCCAATCGTATCAGATAATTTGGGTTGATAACTGATCATTAAGGTTAGTTGACAACGTCTAAATAATGTATATTTATCCTCTTAATTACACTAGTTTTGGAAGCTTTTAAATGGTTAATTGATTAAGTAACATATATTTTGTACATGCTAGGTAATCTAAGAAATAAATATGAAATCATGCTTAAGGAGGATTAAAGATAAAAGAATGAACAAATGAAGAATTGAAGATTTAGAGTTCAATATTGAAGAATTTACATGCCAAAGATCCAAAGAAACTAAGTACAAAGGATGGAGAAAAGACTAAAAAATCACACAATCCATTGACAAAAATAGTAGACTGTTCGGTCCCACCTGAGGTTGGTTCGGTTCGACCGAATGTGCACAAAATAGTCTAGCAAGAAATTATGATTTTCAGAGTTAATTTGGCTCGACATTTAGTCCAATTGAGGTTAGGTTTGATGACATCGAATGAGGTTTTGATCCAACCTGAGAGAGTCAGAGACTTCAGAAGAAATTAGAGAAAATTTGGTTGCAACTAAGAAATTAATTCAATGCGATCAAAGTGATGTTCGGTGCAACCGAAGGTGATAGTTGACGTGATTGAAGCATAACAAAGTGTGAATTTTTTAAGTCAGTGCGAATCAAGTCTATTTAAACAGGTATTTTAGGCTTTTCTAAGTACAATGTAGGACTTGGGAGAGAGACGTAGGAGTAGTGGAGTTTCTTTGAAATCATCATTCCTTTTTGATCCTTCGGTTATAGTTTATTTATCTAGTTTTTCTTTTTGTTTCCTTTAAGATGTTAGTCATGCTTGGCTAATCTCATAGCTAAGTCTAAGGGATGAACCTTTTATAAATATTTGATAGTTAATTCATTTTTTAATGAAAGTTAGGTTTTTTATGTTCAATTGTGATTGGATGTGATTAAATTCCTAGATTTGAGAAGGACTCAATCTGTGAAGTTTATTGATCTATTATCGCCTCCAGGTACATTAGATGTTTTCAATTCCATGCGATGTGATCACCTATATTTTCATGAGATATCAAGCCTATCGTGATTCTAATCTATGTTTGAAGTTTATTATTGATATTATTGTGTTATCTTCAGATTAGAACTGATTGGAATCCAATTCTAGTTGAGTTATCAACTAGAGAAGATGAATTAAGTTCAAAGTTTATTGACTGGGGATTCTTAGATCCTTAGTCCTTTTTATTAATTATTTTTAAAATCCTTCTATGCCGATGGATTTAAAACCCAAACTAACCGTTATTCTTATATTAAGTTTTTAGTGTATTCTCACCAAAGTCCCCGTGGATCAACCTTGGTCTTACCAAGTTATTACCGCATCGCAGCCCTATACTTGGGGTTGTCAATCCTTGAGTTCGATCATTAGTTTCTATCATGCCCCAAAATTCGGTACTCGAGTTGATCAAGCCCGAATCCTAATCTCAGATCCATGAGGTATGTTTAATTAAATTTTAATTCACATTCATATATTTCACATCATTCACATAACCAATCAAAGCCATTTAAAGGAAAATAAACTAAAGATTCTCATTAAATAAATATTCACTAATCCATCATCCATTCTTTAATAATTCTCTCAATTACATTAAAATTTGAAATAAACTACTCATATGAATAAAATAAAAGCAACTCTAAACTAATCCTAATTTAACAAAACTAGAACTAAAGAACTTATTAGCTTGATCATGCTATTCCATCTTTGTGCATATAAAATAATTTAAGAGGTGTGATCGTGATGGATTGTAGAGCCAAATCATTACCAAAGTTAGAAATACTATGTTGGCATTAAGTATTGCTTAATAAAATAAATAAAATCAACATAAACTATCATGAGTAGGCATGTTACGAAAGAGAATGTATAGTGTCACGCCCCAAACTCGGAAGCCGGGTTCACAAAATTTCCGATCGCCGAATCCTACGGGGACAGCCTCCTTAGTACCCCATTCTCGGCTCCTGGCACCCATATACCAGGCTCCGATCTTGGGATCCTACAAGGAGAATTTTTAATATAAAATTTTTTCATAAGAAGCATAACCATAAGCATAACCCACAAACAACAACCAACAACATTACTACATATCCACTATAATTAAAATCTTTAAGTACAATGCATAAGGGAAATACAATGGTGGTATCAAAGGCTCCAGAAACTCAGTGGCACACTCCTGACTCAGTGCTTCTGTGACATCCTTGCATCACCTGCACGCAACGATCGTGAATAAGCTTATAGAAAGCTTAAAGGTTGGTGTAAGTGTGTACTAGGTATGTGCCAAGTATGCAATGTCAGAGTAATGCGGAAAAATGATGGTAAATCCATGATTGTTATGCAGAAATGCTGGCAAGTCCACGAATGTTATTAGCCATACCAAGCTATGTAATGCAAGGCTTACCTGGCCAAATATCATATGCAAGATGCAACACAAGCATGCCAGTCGTCATCTGAATCCATATATCAGTACAATTCATCTTTGGACAATCATTGGGGTCTAGTACACTCAACACCAGCTTATTGCCCCATCTAAGTGCATGAATAAGTAAGTGGAAGAGACCTCACTATCTGCCTGCCAATATCGGGCCCATCTCGTCGATAGTGGACCCATTCCTCAAGATGGGTCAGACTCAGCCTAGTATTGCCCCCTGACTCGGGAAGGTAAGCCCACACCCCCTGCCAACCAACCATGACACAGTGGGAGACACAACCAACTGGTATTCGGCCTTCATGTGCTCATGCATCCACTCAGTTTAGACATTAGAGCATCCTCCTGGTACAATAAGGGTTTGGAGACTTTCACCTTGGGACATCTATAGCTCCCCCGTACTAGAACAAGTATTTTCAGTATCCAATCCTACCATCCACGTTATGCCTGCGGAGGCTATGGCCCTAATGTCGCTAGGGCAAACAACAATCGAATCATACAATGCTAGGTGCACGAATCACACTATCCAATCATACACAACCTTGTATATACCGCGTGCTCATGTGGGGTAACTCCGTCTATCAGGGAGTCCCATAAACAATCCGCCCAATGGCATGTGGTATGATCAGTCACTCCTCATAACAAACATACAAATGATGCGCATGGGCATGTAAATGATGTTATGCTAGCCTATACTTAGTATGTCCTGCTAACTCAAGTACACTAGTATGATTAACAGATATAATATCAAGATCAGTCCTCAACAGTGGATATACCAAATCTGATACCACAGATTCTCCTATGTACGATAATAATGTACTCTCCTCATGACAAGGATGGGCCTAGGAACAAGGAGTGGGCTTCCTTGCCCATTCTAACATGTAGCAAACTAAGCTTTCTAAGGGGTCCAATAAAATAGGATGGGCTTAATAACTTGGACAATCTTCAAGGCATGATGGAAGCATCAACAATAATGGGGGCCTAATAAGGTGAGATGGATCATACTAATAACAGTGGGGGCCCAATGGTTTGGGTTAGCCCACTAAGAGGAGATGAGAATGGGCCTAACAACGGGCCCTAGGGAGGATTATAATGTGCACATTTAACCATCATTGCTCTTACAATGTGCACATTTAACCACCATTTCTCCCAAGGTATGGCCTACTAGAATCTATCGTATAATGGGGCCCATGGCCCTTGTACTAACTACGAGATGGATGGGCATCATAAACATTATCACATACATCATGGTGGAATCACACATCACAATTGGGACTTACACAAGGGCCTCATATACATCATATTGGGCCTCATCACATGGGCCTCACATACATCGCATTGGGCCTCATACAAGGGCCTCATATACATCACATTGGGCCTCACACAAGGGCCTCATGTACATCACAATGGGCCTCACACAAGGGCCTCACATACGTTATATTGGGCCTCATCGCATAGGCCTCACATACATCACATTGGGCCTCACACAAGGGCCTCATATACATTACATTAGGCCTCATACAAGGGCTTCATATACATCATATTAGAATTAATGGGGCAGCCCCTAATCCAACAAAATAGATGATCAACATGGGTAGCATATACATCCAGGTGGGCCTCACAGGTCTACCCTATAGTTCAGAAAAATAGATGGACATTGTGCTTACAATACACACATCAAGGTGGGCCTTATACATCACAAAATGGGCCCCACTAGCTAGACTGGGAGAACAGCAACATGGGCTGTCCTGCTGAACGGTCGGCCTACTACTGCTGGCTTTGTTGGGCGTTAAATAGATGGATGGTCTGGATGGAATACATAGATATGGTTGGCCTCACATATCCCAATGGGCCCCACCAACTGATGGCCAGCATGAATATACAATGCTGACATTATGGTGGATTGCACCGTCCCAGGTTGATGGATGGTGTGGATCAAATGCATCACAGTGGAGGTCCATGTCCCAAGCACGGACGACATGGATATGACACGTACAGCAAGGTGGTCCCACGTCCAGCTATATGGATGGTAGGGAAAAAATACTTACATCATGTGGGTCCCACATCCTTGCTAGATGGTGTGGACACCACATGTCATCAAGGCATGCCCCACCATCCCACATTGGACAGTGAGAATGAAACACATATCATGCTGGTCCTATGGATGGACGGTGTGTATACAACACATACATCACTGCAGGTCCCACCATCCAGGGGTCTGAATGGTGTGGATAAGGCACTTACATCAAGGTAGCCTCCACCATCCAGGGACTAGACGGCGGAGATACAACAGACACATCAAGGTGGGTCCACATGTGTGGCCCACCAGCTTTGGATCTAGCTGATATTCATGTTTTCTCTTCATCTGGGCTTTTCCAGATGGACAAGCAAGTGGGCCTACCACTAGACATCAGTAAGGTGGGTTGCTCATGTGGATGGCATGGATATAATACATAGATCATGGTGGTGTCCATGTGGCGGGCCACACAGCTACACATCAGGCTAATATTAGTGTTTTCCCTTGTCCAGGCCAGCCCGAAAAATGGGCAGCAAAGGTTGTTGGATGGTGGACAATAAGATGGGCCGGTCCCACTGCTTGGATAGCCATGTGGTCCACCATTTAGACAGCATAGATAACATTCATTCATCATCATCAGGTGGGCCATTAAGCCAAAGAGAGAGAGAGAGAGAGAGAGAGAGAGAGAGAGAGAGAGAGAGAGAGATCGACTAAAGGGAGGGGACCCCGCCATTATGGGTCCCTCCAAAACAAATCCAAGCCTTACATCATGGGTTGCATGCATGCATGAGCCCTACATCTAAAAATCTGAGGTGGGGATGCCATCCCCACCATGAAATCATGGTCTAGGTGACCCATGAAAGCCATAAATCAAATAAAACAACATGATGAGGTCCATGGAGAATGGCCCCATCATGGCTCATGCATGCAACAAGGGTGGGCCATTGGCCACACCTAAGGGACCAAATAGGATCTCCACCATTGATTGGTGGGTCCTACATGCCCCTAAGTAAATAAAATTAAAAATCTATGTAAGAAAACATTAAAACTAACCTTAGAGAAGCACCCACCTCAAATCTCTTCCTCCTTCCACCTTGAGGTTCAAGAGCTCCAAGGGAAAGGTTTTAATGGTTAAGATGGGTTTTTTATGGTTGGATTGAGAGGGATCTAAGGTGAAAGTGGCTGGATTTATGGGTTCATGGCTTGGACGTCCATTGCTTCTCTCTTGCTAGCAATGAGGAAGAGAGGGAGGGAAAGAGAGATGTAAGAGGGGTGTAATGATTGCTTGTAAGTTTATGATTAGTTTGTGTAAGAGGCATGAGGCTAGAGGAGGCATGCTTGAAACGATTATCTAGGAAGCATGGAAGTGGATGATGTCACCCCTAGGCTAGTAGCTTAGGGTGACATCACACTTATGATGGTCCTAGGGAATGGTGCTATCTAGAATGTCCAGGCCTCATAACATGTGGTCCACAACCGGAATAGAGCGCGGGCCACATCTCACAATCTAAGCATCGCATTGGCACACGAGACGTGGTGTTGGAACCGCGGCGACAGCGTGGTCGCAATGACATAGGTATCGAGTTGAGTCAGCTCGGGTTGATAGGGTGGGACTTAAGGTCGGGCACAAATACTATTTATAGGTCATGGGTCACTGGAATTCAATTGGGAGGATCGTGGGGTCCTAAGGAACAAAATGGTACTAGGACACAGGCCCGACAGCTCTCCCCTCATAATAAAAGTTTCATCCTCGAAATTTACTATTACACAGAACAAAATGAGAAGGAAGCGGAATCATAAACATATCATTAATATAATATAAAGAACGATATAAGCACAATCAATCTACAAAAATATAGGGATAGCGCTCTCTAATCTCACCTCGCGCTCCCAAGATGACTCATTAGCACTATGATGACCCCACTGCACATTTACTAAGGGAATGACCTGGGTTTGGAGGACCTGCTCCTTTCAATCAAGGATGCGAACTGACAACTTAATGTAGGAAGCATCCTCATGGACCTTAAGTGGCTGCCAATCAATCACAGGAATGGTGTCTATTCTACACTTCCGCAGCACAAAAACATGAAAAATGTTGTGGATACCAGACAACTCAGGTGGTAAGGCGAGCCTATAAGCCACGGTGCTTATGTGCTCAGTGATCTCAAAAGGTCCAATAAATCTCAGGGCATGCTTGTCCTTTGCTCCGAATCAAACCACACCCTTCATGGGTGAGACCTTGAGATACACTTGGTCCCCTACTGCGAACCCTAAAGGATGATACCGACGATGAGTAAAACTCTTCTGCCGGCTCTAAGCTGTGCGCATCCTTTGGCTGATGATGTCAATAACCTCTGATGTCTGTTGCATGAGCTCGAGACCTAGGAGATGGTGCTCTTTAACCTCGGCCCAACAACTAGGAGATCTACATGGCTTGCCATATAAGGACTTAAAGGGAGCCATATCAAAAGTCGCCTGATAACTGTTATTATATGCGAACTCATCTAGGCACAAATGCTCATCTTAGCTACCAGAGAAGTCAATTACGTAGGCCTGAAGCATATCCTTGAGGATCTGGTTGACCCTCTCGGTCTGCCCATCGGTCTATGGATGATACACAGTGTTGAACTGCAAGGTAGACCCCATCGCCCTCTAAAAGCTCCTCCCAAAACTAAGACTGAACCTTGGGTCTCGGTAAAAAATGATTAAAACTGGAACACCATGCAGTCTTACGATCTCATCAATGAATAATCTGGCAAGCCAGTCTAAAGGCTAAGTTACACGAATAGTGAGAAAATGTGCCGACTTCGCCAGACAATCCACGACAACCCAGATGGCGTCATGACCACGCTAAGTCCTCAGCAAACCCATGATGAAATTTGTCGATATGTGCTCCCACTTCCACGCTGGGACGCTCAACAACTGCAATGGACTAGGGGGTCTCTGATGATCAGCCTTGACACACTGGCAAGTGTCACACTCGACCACAAAACTGGCGATCTGGCGCTTCATCCCGGCCTAAAAATACTGTCGCCTCATATCACGGCACATCTTCATCGAGCCAGGTTGGATAAAAAACCTCGATCGATGTGCCTCGGTCATAAGATCCCTGCACAATTTTGGAACATCCGGGACATATAATTGGCCTCTGAAGCGAAGTTCATCGTCAGAACCAATGTGCCATTCTGACTGACTCTCAGATGCCGCCTCTACTTGATAACTCTGCAATGACTCGTCTGACTGATAAGCCTCGATCACCCTTGCGACAAGAGAGGGTTGAATTGACAGGCTTGATAACTGCATGATAGAAGATTGTAAGTAAAATTCAAAGTCATATGCTGCAATATCCTCCAGCATCTTTCACTCCTGAATCATCATATGTGCCATCAGGCCTTGTGGCTGATGGCTGAGGGCATCTACTACCATGTTCGCCTTATCCGGGTGGTACTGAAGATCAAAATTGTAGTCCTTCAGGAGCTTTATCCAGCATCTCTGCTGCATGTTCAACTTGAACTATGAGAAGAGATACTTCAAGCTCTCTGGTCAGAGAAGAGCTCGAACCTAACCCCCACTTTCAGTGCGAAGATGACTACTGCCACCTCTAAATCATGCATGGGGTAGTTCAACTCATGGACATTGACCTTATGTTGCATCAAGACAGCACCCAAGCCAACATGCGAGACATCAGTAAAGACCACAAATCCATCACTCCCATAGGGAAGAGTGAGGACAAGAGCAGATGTGAGGCGGTCATTCAGCTCTATAAATGCTCGTTCACAGGCGTCACTCTACACAAACTCTGTGCCCTTCCGGGTCAACCTGGTCAGCGGTGCTGCGATACGGGAGATCCCTCAGTAAAGCATTGATAATATCCTGTCAAACTAAGAAAATTATGAATCTCGGACACGTTCATGGGCTGGCCCCACTGACGCACTGCATCTATCTTCGAGGGGTCCACTGCGACACCCTCCCTCATCATCACGTGACCTAAGAACTTCACCTCCTCCTCCCAAAACTTGCACTTCTCTAGCTTCGTATAAAGCTGGTGAGCACGGAGGGTCTACAACACAATTTCTAGATGTTAATCATGGTCCTCGCTGGTCCTCGAATAGATCAGAATGTCATTGATGAAGACCACAACAAATCGATTGAGATAAGGATGGAAGACCTCATTCATCAACTGTATGAAGACCGCGGGGCGCATTAGTCAGTTTAAAGGACATGACCTGAAACTCAAAGGACAATAACACGTCCTGAAAGCTATCTTCGGGATGTCCTCCTCTCAGACTTGAATCTGATGATAACTGAACCACAGATCAATCTTTAAAAAGAATTGTACACCCTGGAGCTGATTAAATAAATCATCTATCCTCGGGACCAGATACTTGTTCTTGATCATGACCTGGTTATGCTCGCGGTAATCTATGCATAGCCTCAACGAGCCTCCTTCTTCCTAACGAATAGTACCGGTGCTCCCCATGATGAACTGCTCAGACGAATGAAGCCTAGCTCATGCAACTTGTCTAACTGTTCCTGTAGCTCCCGCAACCCCACCGCTGCTATACGATATGAGGCCTTCGAGATAGGCATAGTACCAGGCACAAGATCAATCTGAAACTCGATAAGCCAGCATAGTGAAAATTCTGAAATCTCCTAGAATACATCGAGAAAATTACAAACAACTGGCAACTGATCAATGCTCACTACTACGGGCTCCTCTACGGTACACGACATCAAACAAGATAGTGGCTCTACTCTAGGCTTAGCTATGAACTGGAACTGTGGAAGGACAGGTATGTAGAATGTGACAGTCCTCGCAGAATAGTTTAGAATGGCATGGTACTTAACGAGCCAATCCATACCCAGGATGACGTCGAACTCTGACATCTGCAACACAAATAAATCTGCGAGTAAGAAGGTCTACCCTACCAAAACAGGGTAAGACGAATAGATGAGGCCTAACATTGAGGTTCTCCCTAAGGGCGTCGACACTGATAACTCCCTGCGGGTAGACTTTACGAACAATCCAATCGAACGACAAAAACCCTCAGAAATGAAAGAGTGCGAAGCACCATAATCAAACAATACTCGAGCAATACATACAAAGATGGGAAGAATACCCTCAACAACCCCTCCTAACGACTGTGGGTCCTTCCGAGCCTAATGTGTCATCAAGGCAGGCCCCATCGTCCCCCACTAGATGGTGAGGATGAAACACATATCATGGTGGTCCCATGGATGGACAGCGTGTATACAACACACATCACTGCAGGTCCCACCGTCCAGGGGTCTGGACGGTGTGGATAAGGTGCTTACATTAAGGTAGGCTCATCAAGGTGGGTCATATAGGTGGACGGCATCAAGGTGGGTCCACACATATGGCCCACCAGCTTTGGATCTAGCTAATATTCGCATCAAGGTGGGTCCACACATGTGGCCCACCAGCTTTGGATCTAGCTGATATTCATGTTTTCTCTTCATCTAGGCCCGCCACTGAACGTCAACAAGGTGGGCTCCACAGGTGGACAACATGGATATAATACATAGATCATGGTGGTGTCCATGTGGTGGGTCATACAACCCACATTAGGCTCATATTAGTGTTTTCCCTCGTCTAGGCGGGCCTGAAAAATGGGCAGTAAAGGTTGTTGGATGGTGGACAACAAGATGGGCCGGTCCCACTGCTAGGACAGCCATGTGGTCCACCATTTGGACAACGCTAGTAACATTCATTCATCATCATCAGGTGGGCCATTAAACAAAAAAAAAAGAGAGAGAAAGAGAGTGAGATCGACCAAAGGGAGGGGACCCTGCCACTTTGGGCCCCTCCAAAAAAAATCCAAGCCTTACATCATGGGCTCCATGTATGCATGTGCCCTACATCTAAAAATTTGAGGTGGGGATGCCATCCCCACCATGAAATCAGGGTCTAGGTGACCCATCAAAGCCATAGATTAAATAAAACAACATGATGGGGGTTCATGAAGAATGGCCTCATCATGGCTTATGCATGCAACGAGGGTGGGCTGTTGGCCACACCCAAGGGGCCAAGTAGGATCTCCACCATTGATTGGTGGGTCCTACATGCCCCTAAGTAAATAAAATTAAAAATCTATGCAAGAAAACATTAAAACTAACCCTAGAGAAGCACCCACCTCAAATCTCTTCCTCCTTCCACCTTGAGGTTCAAGAGCTCCAAGGGAAAGGTTTTAATGGTTAAGATGGGTTTTTTAATGGTTGGATTGAGAGGGATCTAAGGTGAAAGTGGCTGGATTTATGGGTTCATGGCTTGGACATCCATGGCTTTTCTCTTACTAGCAATGAGGAAGAAAGGGGGTGGAGGAAGAGAGTGATGTAAGAGTGGTGTAATGATTACTTGTAAGGTTATGATTAGTTTGTGCAAGAGGCATGAGGCTGGAGAAGGCACGCTTGAAATGATTACCTAGCAAGCATGGGAGTGGATGATTTCACCCCTAAGCTATTAGCCTAAGGTGATATCACCGACATGATGGTCCCAAGGAATGATGCTATCTGGAATGTCATGGCCTCGCAACATGCTGTTCATGGTCGGAATAGAGCACGGGCCACATCTCACAATCTACACGTCATATTGGCACACAAGACACGGCGTTGAAACCATGGCGATGGCACGGTCGTAGTGGCATACGTCTTAGGTTGAGTCAATTCGGGTTGATAAGGTGTGACTTAAGGTCACGTGCAAATACTATCTACAGGTCGCGGGTCGCCGAAATTTGATCGGGAGGATCGCGGGGTCCTAAGGGACAAAATGGTACTAGGACACAGGCTTGACATACAGAAAGGTCGAGTCATAGTGTGTGGATTCATGGGTTAGTGAGGGCTCACACTAAGGGCCACAATTCACGTTAATCGCATCTCTACCATGCGAAGTGATTTGAAAATGATAAACTCCTAATCTTGAACAGTCCCATACTTATTTGAGATCGTGGCCCATGAATGTATGTAGCTAAAATATATTTACATATCTAAAATTCTGAATTTAAGAGTGCAAGTGCTTGCACTTAAAACACACTTAATATTGTCAAATTTCATTGTTCCGAATGGATCACAAGCAAACTCCAATATTCTTCGACAACTCAGGAAGATCACTTAAAGATAGGATTAACATCTCAAGATTAGCTTAACATCTCAAGCGCTAAAGACTTTTCATGATTCAAAACTAAAGCTCTCTGTATATGTCAACTATCAGGTAGTATAACCTTAGAATGACCCTAGGTTAGGTGTTCTTAAATTATGGTTGTAAGTATAATGCATACAATATAAAAAATCTGAAGTTCAGCTAGCCCAACTTCAAGTTCGGCTAGCCTACCAATATTTAGTTAACCGAACATAATTCGGGCAAGTTTACAACAATGATTGAATTTTCCATGGCAAGTTCGGCCAGCCCGAGTTTTTTTTTTCAGTCAAGTTTCCAGCAATGCAACTTTTCGGATTCCAAGAAAATTGGGCCAGCCAAAAATTTGATTTTCTTATCCCGTGGAATCCGAGAGCTGTTGGATCACAATCCTTGAAATCTGGCCAGCCAAACTAAAATTGGGCTGACCGAATTTCCAAATCCATGCTATAAATAAAGGCCTTTTCTCATTCATTTTAACAACAAAAATTGGTGAATAACCTTCTCAAAGTCAAAGAGAAAGTCAGGCCCTGTTCAAGCTAGTTATGCAATAACTATAATCTTTGTTTAGCATTTATATTCTCTTTCTCAAGTTAGTTTTTAAATCATATTTAAGAGAGTTCTTCATACTTTACTTGAGTCTTAGAGAATTGAATTTGTAGCATTAGAGTTTTGTTTTATTGAAAATACTTTAAATCCCTTTTAATTCTTTTAGGTTGAACATATAATGCTAGATTAATTTCCCAAAAAAGAAGATCACTGCAATCAATCTTCCGTTACATATTCGAATCGGCATTTGAAGATAATTACCTTGTATTTACTTTTGTCTCATTTGGGTTTTTCTAAGATTTCCTGAAAATCTCAGTGAGTTGTTTTTTGGTGAGCCCGTGAAAATCACAAAGTGGGTTTTGTTGTGACAGCCCATGAAAGTCATAAGAACTGTATCAGGTTGTTAAGGTGATCCTATGAAAACCTTGAAATAGTGAAAGCCAAAATTAAAAGGATAGTAATTTTGGGAATGGAGTAGGTTTGGGTTTAAGCACTAGACCACTATAACTCTTTCTGCATTGGTTGTAATTGATTATCTCTTTATTGGAATGCTTTATTTATTTTTGTCTCTTGCAAATTTGAAAGATTGATCTCAAAAATATCATGAAATAAAGTTGTCCTGCCTAAATCTTTTAAGTGAAGGTTGTCAAACGAATTATTTGGAATTAAGCTTTCAATACTCTAAGTAATTGAGATTAATTGTTTATTTATTCCACATTATATCAAAATATTTGGTATTGTCCTATTCAACCCCTCCCCCATCCCATCTAGGACATCAATAGCTCGTCTTTCCAAGTGGTATCAAATTGGGTTACTTTTTTTGGGATTTTCCTCCTAGAGCTAGATCCAGAACTATTAGATGTTAAATTTTGATAGTTTATCCATTTCCAGGCCACCTCCCTTTGATGGCTCAAACTATTCATATTGGAAAGTTAGGATGAGGATCTTCCTCAAATCCATTGATGAAAGTGTGTGGCAAGCCACTGTGACACAATGGATCCATCCTATGATGGAAATAGTAGTTGAGAATGGAACTATGTCAATGAAAGAAACAACTTATAGTTTTTGGACGACTACTCAGAAAAGTTAAGGTAGTGCAAATGTAAAAACATTAAATGTAATAACATGTGCTTTATCATCAGATGAATTCAAAAGAATCATTTGTTGTGATACAACTAAACAAGCATGGGGTACTCTTAAAATGACACAAAAAGGAACTAACATTGTCAAAAAATTTAAGATCCAAATCCTCATAACCAAATTTGAGAAAATGCTTATGGAAGAAAGTGAGTCATTTATGGACTTTTATACAAAACTAAATGACATAGTTAATTCTATGTGGGGTCTTGGAGATAAAATCCCTAAAAGTAAGGTTTGTGCAAAAATACCATGATCACTTCCTGACAGTTTCAATTCAAAAGTTATTGATATATATGAATTGATGGATACTGATAGTATGAAGGTTGAAGAATTAGTTGGATCTCTACAAACCTACAAGCTGAATTTTAAAGATCCTAAAAAATAAGTCCATAGCTCTTAAATCCTCTAAATCTAAATCCAAATATATAAATGTAAATTCTAATAATGATGAGAATGAGGATGATATGGCAATGTTGGTTAAGAAATTTTATAGAATATTTAAAAATAAAAATAGAACAGATTTTCAAAAACCTTTTGACAAAGGAAAATGAAGTTAAAATTTTTGAAAATCAAAATCTAAAGACACAAATGCTTCAACTGTTCTGAATTTGAGCATCTAGATTCAAAATGTCTAAAGAAAGATAAATCTAGAAAAAGAGGCATGATTGACACTTAGGATGAATCATCGGAATCTATATCTAATTCAGAAACTGACGAATTAGACCAAGAACTGCCAAAGATCAAAAGGGTTTTATGATTATAGTCAGACTCACTTCTTCTGATGAATATGAAACTTTTGATTATAAAACTGTTAGAAGTGATTGCGAAAATGAAGATGATCTCTAAGTAATATATGATGCCCTATACAAAGAAAGTTGTAAAATTGTGGCTAAATTGTAAATTCAAAAAGAAAAGTATTTCAAACATCAATTAGAACTTGAAAAGGCTGTTTTGGAAAAATCTCATTTTTCTAATTGTTTTGAGAAAATAAAATTGGATTTGAATTTAAAATTTTCTAAAATACAAAATCTCAAATATGAAAATGAGAAACCAAATATAGAAGTTTTCTCCCTTAAGAGTTCAAATGATACTTGAAAATATATCCAAGGAAACCAGAAACTTGAAAAATTATTAACCTCATCTCGTCGAAGTGGTGAAATTTTTGGCTTGGGGTTATATTAAAAATCACTAAGATTATCTAAAAATTTTGCTCCTACATTTATAAATGGAGAATCTTCAAAGTTTAAAGGAGAAACTCTAAAGGAATTAAACAAAAATGGAAAACCCTTTCAAGAAACTTCTAATGTAAAAACTAATGCCAACTATCACAAATATCAAAGGAGAAATAATAATCCTCCTCTAGACAATTAGTAGACTTTCTCAAAGAACTATTGAAATCCAACTCTGGTAATAATGGAGTAAGTAGAAACAGGAGAAATATTTACTCCCAAATACATCGAATGGTAGGAGATCCTCCTAAACCTAAAACCATAATGAAATGGGTTCGAAAGGTTAAGTGTCTTGTCATCCACACAACTTTCAAAGAAAGTAACCATTCAATATGGTATTTGGATAGTGGATGTTCTAAACATATGATAGGTGATAAGGCCACACTATCAGACATCAGTTAAATCAATGGTGGCTCAGTTACATTTGGAGATAGTAGCAACTGTAAGATCATTAGAAGAGGTAATGTAAAACTTCCCAATCTGCATATCTTTGAAAATGTATTATATGTTGAAGGCTTAAAACATAATTTATTGAGCATATCTTAAATCTCTGATAATAACCATAGTGTAAAATTTTCAGATTACGAATGTGAGATAATTAGCAATCAATGTCATGTAATATTAAATGGTCGTGGGACCTCTGAAAATTGTTATATCATTGATAACTCTTGCTCAACAAATCATTCATGTTACATGGTCCAAACAAATGAAACTGAACTATGGCATCAATTTCTTAGACATGTAAACTATGTGGTCCACCCAAATTGAAAAAGAGAGAAAACAAAGTATGTGGTGTTTGTCAAATGGGAAAAAAAATTGGGAGTAGTCATGAAAAGGTAAACTCCTTAGCCACTACAAGACCTTTGAAACTACTTCTTATGAACTTAATTGAACTAGCTCGAATGGAGAGTAGAGACAGAAAGAAATACTTTCTAGTTATAGTAGATGACTACACTTGATATTCAAAGGTAGTCTTCTTATGAGAAAAGTCGGATGCTTTTGATGAAGTTAAAAAGTTAATTAAACGCATCCAAACTGAAAAAGAACTATATGTGATCAGAATAAGGAGTGACCATGGTACTTATTCATAACCCCAAGTGTAGGGTCGCGATGTACTAATAATCTTGGTAAGATCGAAGTCGAATCCATAGGGATTGAACTTGCGTGTCTTTTGAAAGCAACTATAACTAGAACTAGAACTAGAAGAAGATGTAATCCTAAATATGGAAGGATAGAGAGTAATTATGAGAGATATAATAAAAAACTTAAGAAATTCAAAGGTGGGAAACTAAGCTTTCCAAGGATCCACTTGTAAAGATCTGGGAGATCTATGCTTAATTCATGGACACAACTGGAATTAGAGTCCCATCCTATCTAATTAGAAGATATCTCAGTGAAATCAAATCTGAACTTCATTTCACCTAGTTCTCAATGGATGAGAGGTGTGAGAACTGGAAGTGATTCCATCACAAAACCATGCCCAGGAGACAAGGCAAACAACAAGATTTACCAATCTCATAACCAATTTGGGAGAATTGTGAAAGTTAGGGATGATTCCATCATCCAACCATGCCCAAGGGACGATGGAGAACGACAGGATTTCCTAATTTCACAATCTCAATACATGAAAAGAACATACTCAAAGCTATCACAGATCTATTGTAATTTGAGTCACAACAAACCATTAAAAACTTAAAGTATTCCTTATAATCAAACTAGAATCAAAGAGAGTTCAATATAAACATGAATCAAAGTAATTGAAACGTCACATCACGCTATAAGCCTCACCTCTTAGATATGAGTGAACTAGAATTTCTTAAAAAAAGCATAAAAACAACTAAGGAAAAGGAGGAAAAACTCTTGGCAAAGACTTCTCCACGCTTTTGCTCCACTCCCCAAACCCTAGATGATGCCTAGGAGTGCGCTAGGGTCCCCTATTTATAGTTTTAGGTCTTAAAATTTTGCACTGAGTGGAATTTTTTGGAAACCGTCTCAAACTTACGCAGTCCGCGCAAGTTTTGCGTAACCCTCGACTGGTCGTGGGCCGTCCTCGACCAGTCGTGGGATGTCCTTAACCGGTTGAGGGTCTCCTTCGACTGATCGAGCAAGACGTAGATTTTGACGTTTTACTTGCTAGAGTTCGAGTCGAGATACCTTCGATTAGTCGAGCAGAGTCCAGGACTAGTCGAGTATACGTAGGACTGGTCGAGCCAGAGCCAGGACTAGTCGAAGATGGCCGAATTTCACTTCAAAACTCTGATTTTCTTCATCCTTGACTTAATTTTCTTGGATCTTCAGTATGTGCATTCTTCATTCTTGGTCTTATAAGATCCATTCTTGTCTTTAGTGATTCTTGAGTGTTAAATCCATGCTTTTAGCATCCTTTTTAATCCAAGCTCTTGAATTCACCTTGCAACATAAACATGATTAAAATAGAACATTAAGCATTATCATATTCATAAAACCAAGTAATAAATGTAGTCTAATATGTAATATTTGACCCTCAACACAATCCCCAACCAGCATTTTGCTAGTCCCGAGCAAAGTATGCAAAAAATGAACCTTAATGCGCAATATTCAAACCTTTTTACAAAAACGATCTTTTATGTAATCAAGTATGATTGAGTAGACTCAAGATGAGAAATTAAGATTTTGAAGACCTAGAGTTGAATCACATAAGCAATCAATCAAATAAGTCCTTTATCCATTAGGTCAGATTATAGTTTATATATCAAGTTTTTCAAAGTGTTCAGTGAAAATACTTTCCAAAATGTTAGCCATGCTCATCACTTCAAGATTGGTTGAAAACACATGTACTGATTCCGAACTTATCCCCCTTTCCTTCTTTTTTCCAATTTTTGATTTTATATCGACGGTCATTTATATTTATTCTTTTTCTTTAGACATTACATCCTTTTCAAAGACATTTTTATTCCGCTCAAAGATATTATCATTTTTCATTCTTTATGACCTCTTTGTCGATCTCCTATTTTTTAACTGAATCTTTTTCTTCTTTTAAGGTGGATAAAATTCTCCAGACTCAGTTCTTAATATCTTTCAATGATCATCATACTAACAATCAAAAATCTAATGATATTTACCGAAACAATTTGAATAACCTAACATTTGAACTTACTCTTAATCATTTGAATGTAAGAACCATGAGTGATAGGTCACTTAGTCGTTCCAACTCTAACAATTCAAAATTTGATTTCTATCTTATCATCATACTCAAAACAGTCTTAAATACACAACTTATCGCTCTCCAAACAGATAAACATTGATAATTTTTCAAAAATTTTACAAATTTTGCTCAAAACTAAGAAAATACTGCTTCGGCTACCTAATCTCCCATCCCCAACCTAAAATCTACATTGTCCTCAGTGTAAAAGAAGGAAGCATGAATTGCCAAAAAAGACAATGTAATTGAAAGAGAGGTGATGGAAAGAGAGCACCTGATGAAGAAATTTTGAGGCTTTTTCTAAAGGATCTCATCGTGAAGGTGGTTAGCACCAGAGTTTAACAACCAAAAAGTAAACTACCCTAAACAGCGGAAACAAACTATCCTAGAACGGCAGAAAGCAAACTATCTTAAATAGTGGAAGCAATAAACCTAACTACACCTCCGTCGGACTAGGAGGTCAATCATGGTAAATAGGATCATTTAGAGGTATGGACATGTCCTCTGAATTAAATTTCTCGTAAATGGCTTTAATCGATGTCCATTCACTTTAAAATAATTTCCATTGTTTAGATTCCTTATCTTGACAACCCCATGAGGATAAACATTGGTAATAATGAAGGAGCCGGTCCAATGAGATCGAAGTTTGCCTGGGAAGAGATGTAATCGAGAATTATACAAGAGGACTTTCTGACCTAGTGTGAATGATTTTTGAAGAATGTGTTGGTCATGAAACACCTTCATTCTATCCTTATAAATTCTAAAGTTCTCATATGCATTATTCTGAATTTCTTCAAGTTCATTTAACTGAAGTTTGCATAGCGAGCCAGCGTTGTCCAGATTAAAGTTTAAATTTTTGATCGCCTAGTAGGCTCTATGTTCCAACTCTACAGGAAAGTGGCAAGCCTTCCCATAGACAAGTCTAAAGGGAGACATTCTAATAGAAGTTTTAAATGCAGTATGGTAAGCCCATAAAGCATTGGTCAATCGGATTGACCAATCCTCGATCAGGGTTAACCATTTTCTCTAAAATGTGTTTGATCTCCTTATTGGCAATCTCAGCTTGCCCACTTGTTTGTGAGTGGTATGGAGTGCTCACCTTGTGAGAGATGCCATTTTTCTTTATAAAGTTCATGAATGGCCTATTACCAAAATGTGAGCCCCCATCACTAATGATGGCTCGAGCCGTTCCGAATCAGGAAAGGATCTCTATTAAAAACTTAATGATTGTTTGATGGTTATTGTTTTGGCATAGAATTTCTTCGACCCATTTAGTGACATAGTCTATGATGAGAAAAATATAAAATTTCAAAAGATTGGGGGGATGGTCCCATGAAATCAATGCCCCAGCAATCAAATGCTTCAATGATTAGAGTGGGGTTCAAGGGCATCATATTTTGATGGGACAATGCTCCCAACTTCTAACAATGCTCACAAGCTTTGTAAAATTGATGAGGGTCTCTAAACATAGTGGGCCAGTAAAAGCCACACTGCAGAATCTTGGTCGTGGTCTTTTTTGTAGAAAAATGACCACCACATGCCTGAAAGTGATAGAAGGAGATGACACTTTGGTGTTCATTGTCTGGCACACATCTCCTTAATATTTGGTCTGGGTAATATTTAAACAAAAATGGATCATCCCAAAAGAAGTTATGAACCTCGGCAAAGAATTTTTTCTTATCTTACACAATCTAATGTGTCGGTGTGAAACTTGTGGCAAGATAATTAGCAATATCAACAAACCAAGGTGAATGGGAGACTTTGAACAATTGTTCGTTAGGGAACATGTCATTTATATGTGTCATCTCAAGGGAATCAAATAGATCAAGGCGGGAAAGATGGTTAGCCACTACGTTCTCTACTCCCTTTTTATCTTTTATTTCTGAATCAAATTCTTGGAGTAGGAGGATCCATCTAATCAAGAGGGGCTTAGTATCATTCTTAGAAAGAAGATACTTGAGTGCCGTATGATCTGTGCAAATGACGATCTTTGATCCGATCAAGTAGGACTTAAATTTGTCCAAAGTGAATACTACGGCTAAGAGTTTCTTCTCCATAGTTGAATAATTCACTTGGGCAGGATTTAGGGTTTTACTTGTGTAGTGTATAACATAGGGCTTCTTGAATTTTCTCTGGCCTAGGACAGCCCCAAGAGCATAGACAGATGCGTCACACATAAGTTCAAAAGGAAGGCTCCAGTCGGGTGGCTGCATGATAGGTGTTGTGGTTAACATGCCCTTGAGCTTAGTAAAAGCTTCCTGACATTGCTTAGTCCACTTGTATGGTGCATTCTTTTGAAGTAGATTACATAGAGGACGAGAGAGGTGACTAAAGTCCTTTATGAATTTCCTGTAAAACTAGTGAAAAGGCCAAGCTATATGTCCTAGAGGGGGAGGGGGGGGGGGGGGGGTGAATAGAACAATGCTAAATAAAACTTATAACAGCGGAATTAAATAGAATATGATAGCCAAAGTAAATCACAATGCAAGAAAGTAAAATAACCTCAAAATTCAGATCTTGAGAGGTTGATACAAATGTTGTTCTAAGGACAACCTTACACCAAAAACCAGAGTTTATGGTAGGACAACCTTATTTCTAGAAAGATCTTTGTATCAAATCTCAAATCGAAGAGGAATACAGAAATAAATACAAACTGAATTAAAATAAATTGAATCATAAATGTATTGTTCTAGGGACAGCCATACACCATAAAAATGGCAGGACAACCTTGCTGGAACAACTTTTAAAAGAAATAGAATATCAAGCTGATAAAGGAATAGCAGAAAATAAATTCTAAACTATTACAACATTCTTACAATGCTTGAATTAAATGATTACAACATTCACCACCATACATACATCCCACAAAAGAATGATTATATATAATAGTGATTTTGGCACAACAAATTTGACAACAGACAGGGATATAAACTATAGCACTTACAATCTCCCCCTTTGTCAAATTAGTGACAAAACACATAACCAAGATAAATATAAAGTAAAACAACTGGTTAAAGAGAACCAGGTCATATCAACTGGCTTACCTGCAAATCAATATTCAATAATATTCAACATTCAACATTCAACATTCAACATTCAACATTCAACTAGTTTCATTCAACTAGTTCAAACATACTCCCCCTGAGTAACATAACCAATGCTACTCCTCTCACAATCACATCATTAAGAACAAACCATTCTCTCCCTTTTTATCACAATATGACAAAGGAGAACTAAATAAGGAGATATATGAGAGTAAACATGAGGAGTTATGAGAATATAGCAAAACAGAGATAGAGATACTCAGTATAGCTTCACATAGAATAAATATCCAGCATAAAACATAGATAGTATCCAACTCAAAATCAGTCAACCAAGTGCTAAGTTATAAAGTTATTACAGACCAGAAGTCTCATATAAACTAGTCAGAACCAGAACCAGATGATGGAGCAGGAATAGAGGGATCAAGTTGGTGCATGCCTTTGTTTAAGCGCCTAAGATATTTGTGCATGTACTTGAATTGCAAATCATGAGCAACAGACATGTTTTCCATCTTTACATTTATATTCTCAACTTTATCCTCTAATGCTCTCAGACGAGCATCAACATCAGATGGTTCAAAATCTGAATCATTTGTTGAGTCAGAATTTAGTTCCTCAAAAATGTCATCCATATTAATGTCATCACCAGCTTCTTCATGACCACCACCACCACCACCACCTTATTCAGGAAGTAGATCCAGCTTCATCTTATTGATATTAGTATTGTTGAAAATCAGATGATGGATTGGTGCCTCATCAACTGGCATATCGACTAACAGATGAGTAGCCAATACAGTCATTAAATAGGCAAAAGGAATGTCACTATGACCAGGATGGAGTCTAAACTGAAGAATGAAATGGCAGATTAAGGATGGTAAACAAATCTGAGTACCATTGGAAATAGCATGGATAACACGAACCATAAACGAAGTCAAGTCAGATTTATTACCCGAACAAGGATACAGATTGGACACAAAGATTTTGTGGAGAATTCTGTATTTGGGTAACAAATACCTTGCGGGAAGCACATTCCCTTTTTGAGTCCATTGAACATCAATGTTGCACAAGTCTCTAATGAGCATGCGTTTTTCAGACATTGAGGGTTTATCAGTTAAGTTATGGATAGGAATACCCTCATCATTCATAGGAATGTCCATAAGGGCTGAAATTAAATGACGATCAACGTCAAAAGGCCCTTCTCTAGTAGATATTTTAAAAGTTAAATCATCCTGTGAGAAAGCACTAATACATGTAAACATGGATTGGGCAATGGACCGGTATGCAGGCCCACCCCAATGTAATAAGTTAACCCAACCTACAGCTTCAAGCATAAGAAGGATGTCAAAAGGTGCAATATGATTAACATCAACAGGATGTTCAACAATAACATTACGTAATCTAATGTCCCTAACATATGATGGATCATCATTGGGAACAAGAAGATGATGCTTAGTGATAACGGTCGATCTGGAGGAAGAAGGACCACAGGAAGTAGTTTTTCTACCTCTAGAAGCCATTTGCAACAAGGATATCAAGGAATTAAGAAGTTGCAAAGGTTTGAGAAGTGGGTTTACTCAAAACAGATTTTTCAAAATCCAAACCCCAAATCTCAATGAAATTCAAAATAGAAAGCTTAAAGCTTGAAAAGAAAGCAATCTAGACACAAATCTGCAATAAAAACGAGATTTGGAACACTAACCTTGAAGAACAAGAAAGATGGGTTCGACAAGTCGAAGCATGACTCCAAGGAGAAGAAGAATGAAATGAGGAAGAAAGCAAAAATCCCCAATTATAAGTGAATCCCGAGTTCTACGACTGGTCGTGGGTATCTACGACCGGTCGTAGGTCGACAGGTCGAAGAATGCCCAAAAAATTCATATTTTTTGCAAATTATACAAAAATTAGAATTCAATCTAGCAAATATATTCACTATAATACAAGTAGGCATAAATAATCAATTTAAAATGCACATGCCAAGATCAAATTTCATCTTTTTGAACCTGCTTTTATCGAGAGGTTTTGTGAAAATGTCAGCTCGTTGATCTTCAGTAGGAATATATTCTAGAGATATAACTCTTTCTTCTACTAATTCCCTTATATAATGAAATCTAATGTCAATGTGCTTAGTACGAGAATGCTGAATAGGATTTTTTGAAATATTTATTGCACTGGAATTATCATAATGTAATAACATAGAATCCTGTTTAATTCCATAATCACTTAGCATTCGTTGCATCCAAACAAGCTGTGTACATGCATTACCAGCTGCGATATACTCAGCTTCAGCTGTTGAAAGTGATATAGAATTTTGTTTCTTACTAAACCAGGAAACTAGACAATTTCCAACGTAAAAACAACCACCATTGGTTGATTTTCTATCATCTAGATTACCAGCCCAGTCAGCATCCGAGTACCCTGCTAATTGGACACTAGTCTCATGAGGATACCAGAGACCGAGATTTACAATACTTGCGACATATCTAATAATTTTCTTGACAACAATCAAGTGAGATTCTTTTGGATCAGATTGATATCTTGCGCAAATACCAACACTTAAAGAAATATCAGGTCTACTAGCAGTTAAATATAACAAACTACCAATCATACTCCGATAAAGTTTTGAGTCAACATTTTTACTATTAGAGTCTTTTGAGAGTTTCAGGGTAGTACTCATAGGAGTATCGAAATTCTTGCCCCATTCTCAAATCCAAATCTCTTGATTAGATTCAAAGCATACTTAGATTGAGAAATGAATATTCCTTCAGGTTGTTGCTTTACTTGCAATCCAAGGAAATAAGTCAATTCTCCAACCATGCTCATTTCGAACTGTGATTTCATCAAATTTGCAAACTCAGTAATCAAGTCAGTACAAGTTGATCCATCAACATAAATATGCACCATTAAGATATGATCATTATGTTTTTTAACAAACAGAGTTTTATTAACAGATCCCATTTGAAAATTATGACTTAAAATAAATTTCGTTAGTTTCTCATACCATGCCTTAGGTGCTTGTTTTAATCCATAAAGTGCCTTTTTAAGCCGATATACATAATCAGTATTTTTGGAATCTTCAAAACCTATTGGCTGTTCAACATACACTTCTTCATGTAAATCGCCATTTAGAAAAACACTTTTCGCATCCATCTGATAGATCTTTATCTTTTTAAAACATGCAATGGATATAAATAGTCTGATAGATTCAAGACGTGCTACTGGTGCAAAAGTTTCATCAAAATCAATCCCTTCAATTTGAGTATAACCTTGTACCACTAGTCTAGCCTTGTTTCTAATTATATTTCCACACTCGTCAGACTTATTTTTGAAAATTCATTTTGTTCCAATGATGTGTTTATCTTTAGGTCTTGGTACGAGATACCAAACATCATTTCTTACGAATTGGTTGAGTTCTTCTTGCATCGCAATAATCCAGTTCTCATCAGCAAGAGCTTCTTTTACATTAGATGGTTCTATTTGGGATGTAAAACATACATAATTACATATATCCTCAAGTTGTCTGCGGGTGCGAACACCGGTGAGAGGGTTTCCAAGAATTTGTGTGGTTGGATGATCTTTAACAGTCCTCAACTCAGAATCAGTCTGATTCGATCAAGTATCGGGTTTATCAATGATTAGTACTTTATCATTATCTGAATTAGAAATTGGCGTGTTTAAGTGATCATCAATGACAACATTAATGGATTCTTAAATCACACCAGTCCTTTTGTTTAGAACCCTATAAGCTCGACTGTTTAAGGAATATCCTAGAAAAATACCTTCATCACTCTTCGTATCGAATTTTTCCAAATTTTCACGATCACGTAAAATATAGCACTTGCTGCCAAAAACTCGAAAGTATTTAACAGTAGGCTTTTTATTGAACCACAATTCGTAAGCCGTTTTATTATTATCTTTGTTAGTGTAGACTCGGTTAATAATATAGCAAGCTGTGTTGACTGCTTCAGCCCAATGATTTTTAGAGAGCTTCATGCTATTCAACATGACATTAGCCATTTCTTGAAGCACCCTATTCTTTCTTTCAACAATTCCATTTTAATATGGAGTTTTGGGAGCAGAGAATTCATGTAATATTCCTTGGTCAGTACAGAACTTCTCAAAATTGCTATTCTCAAATTCAGATCCATGATCACTACGAATTTTACTGATTTGAGAAGATTTTTCAGTTTGAATCCTTTTGAAAACTTTTCTTACTTCTTCAAGGGTTTCAGATTTATCCCTTAAGAAGACTACCCAAGTGAATCTGGTAAAGTCATCAACTATTACTAGGATATATTTTTATTCACCACGACTTTCTGTTCTGGTAGGTCCTATCAGATCCATGTGGAGAAGTTCGAGTGGTCTTGATGTGGTATTTGAATTCACCTTTTTGTGTGAGTTCCTTGTTTGTTTGCCTATCTGGCACTCACCACATATTTTATCTAATTTCTGAAGTTTGGGTAAACCTCTTATAAGTTCTCGTCTGCTCAATCTATATAAATTTCGATAATGTACATGTCCAAGACGTTTGTGCCATAAATCAGTCTCGTCTGTATGGACCATGTAACATGTTTGATTAGATGAGCTGGATTCGCTAATAATATAGCAATTTTCAGACGTTCTACATCCAGTTAATATTATAGAACCCTTATTGTTTAGTATCTCACAGCTTTGATTAGAAAACTGAACACTATGGTTATTATCACATATTTGAGATATACTAAGCAAGTTATGTTTTAAGCTTTCAACATATAAAACATTTTTAAACACAGGAAGATTAAAAAGTTGAACCGTACCTTGGCCTATAATCTTGCAGTTGCTACCATCACCAAATGTGACTGAACCATCAGTCATATCTTTCAGATCGGTGAATATAGCTTTATCACCTGTCATATGCCTGGAGCATCCACTGTCTAGGTACCACTTTGAATGACTTGTTGCTTTGAAAGCAGTGTGAGCAACCAAGCAGGTAACTTTAGGAACCCATTTCATAACTGTTTTGGGTTTAGGAACATAGTTGGTCTTCTTTTGTGTATATTTGTAGGAATGACCTATAGAGTTAGATTTTAAGAGCTCCTTGAGTAAATCAACTATCTTTTCAGCTAGTGGATTTCGTTTCTGATTAAAGTTGACATGGCTGCTTCTAGGTTTTTGAAAAGTTTTTGAATTTTTAGAAAAATCTTGATAAGTACTTTTCCCTTTTGAGTTTGAGGACTCTCCTTTAACAAACATAGGAGGAGTATACTTTTGTTTAGGAGGTATATTTTTATCATAGCCCAACCCGGATCGATCGCCACTTTTTCTTGATCCGGATAAAAGTTTCTCTAACTTTGGATCACCTTGGGCATATTTCCATGTGTCCTTTAGACTCAGAAGAGAAGATACTTCAGTTTTAAGTTTCTCAATTTCAGATTTTAAATCAATAATTAGGGAGTTTTTGAATTCCAAATCGCATTTTGATTTTTCAAAACAATTTGAAATTTGTGATTTTTCTAAGACAAGTGATTCAAAACAATTTTTGAGTTTAGAAAACTTTTCTTTTTGAAGTTTTAGTTTGACAGCAATTTTACAACTTTCCTTATATAGGGCATTGTAAGCATCTTGAAAATCATCTTCATTTTCACATTCACTATTCAGATTTTCTTCACTTGTTGAGTCATTATCTGAAAATGTGAATTTGGTTAGAGTCGTAAGGGCTTTAACCTCATTGCCCGACTCAGTTTCAGAATCTTCTAATTCAGAAGAACCTTCAGAATCAGATGATTCATCCCATGTAGCCAACATACCCTTCTTCTTGGGTTTGTCCCTTTTAGGACATCTATTTGCTAAGTGCCCATATTCTTGACAGTTGTAACATTGACTATCTTTCAAAGATTTTCGAGATTTGGGTCTAAACTTCTTTTTATCATTTGATTTTTGAAAATCAACCCTTTTCTTGCTTTTGAAAATCTTGTTAAATTTTTTAGCTAAGAGAGCCATATCATCTTCTGAATCAGAATTTTCTTCTGAATTACATTTAGAAGATTTTAGTGCGATAGATTTACCTTTAGGAGCTTTAAAATTTAACTCGTAGGTTTGTAGAGAACCAACTAGTTCTTCTACCCTCATATTATCCGTATCACGAAGTTCCTGGATCGCGGTTACTTTAGAATTGAACCGTTCAGGAAGTGAGCGTAATATTTTTGCACACACTTTACTTTCTGGGATTTTATCGCCAAGACCCCACATTGAGTTTACAATGTCATTCAATCTAGTGTAAAAGTCCATAAACATTTCATTTTCCTCCATATGAATTTCTTCAAATCTGGTTGTGAGGAGTTGGACTTTTGATTTTTTGACAATTGTAGTACCCTCGTGTGTCATTTCTAATATATCCTAAGCTTGCTTTGCAGTATCACAGGAAATGATTCTTTTGAACTCATCCGGTGATAGTGCGCAAGTAATTGCATTTAGTGCTTTAGCATTTGTACTACTCTCACTTTTCTGAAGAGTGGTCCATTGGTAATATGGTGTGACTTTCATAGATTTTGAACCATCAACCCCAGTAACTTCCATGATAGGAGGATTCCATTCAGTCACTGTGGCTTGCCACACATTTTCATCCATTGATTTGAGGAAGATCCTCATTCTGGCTTTCCAATAGGCATAGTTGGAGCCATCAAAGGGTGGAGGCCTTGTGACTGAAAGGCTATCAAAATTTGACATCTTAAATAGCTTAAATCGTTAGCTCAAGAATTAAATCCAAGAATTAAAAAAGAGCTATTAGGCTCTGATACCACTTGAAAAGGCCAAGCTATATGTCTTAGAGGGGGGGTGAAAAGGACAATGCCAAATAAAACTTATAACAACGGAATTAAATAGAATATGATAGCCAAAGTAAATCACAATGCAAGAAAGTAAAATAACCTCAAAATTCAGATCTTGAGAGGTTGATACAAATGTTGTTCTAAGGACAACCTTACACCAAAAACTAGAGTTTATGGTCGGACAACCTTATTTCTAGAAAGATCTTTGTATCAAATCTCAAATCGAAGAGGAATACAGAAATAAATACAAACTGAATTAAAATAAATTGAATCACAAATGTATTGTTCTAGGGACAGCCATACACCATAAAAATGGCAGGGCAACCTTGCTGGATCAACTTTTAAAGGAAATAGAATATCAAGCTGATAAAGGAATAGTAGAAAATAAATTCTAAACTATTACAACATTCTCACAATGCTTGAATTAAATGATTACAACATTCACCACCATACATACATCCCACAAAAGAATAATTAAAGATTAGAAGTATAAATCATTCACCACAACACTAGGGATTATAGTGGTTCGCCTGTGTGTTCACCAACTGTTAAACAATAGCCACACAGAATGCTACTCCACTCCTAATATCCTCACACAGGGGATATTAGCGTTCACTAACAAAATAGGTTTTCCCAGGTTAACCCAAAACCTTTACAATTGTGTCTTTGTCTGTGGGCTTACACAATTAAAAAAAACCCCACTTCTGAGTTTTCCTGGCTCTCCTCAGATAACCAATACAACAAGATTTTTCTGGCAAATCTTGAAAGAAACCAAAACAGAAAGGAATTTATAATTAAATGTAAAATACCTGATTATCTCCTTCGATGTAGTAGCCCGGTAGAACCAATTCAGAGTAGATGATTGAATGTCCAAGTTTAATGTCTAGTACTCAATTACAATGGTTCTAATTCTAATAGATTTTAAATTAAACTAAATAGGGCTTACCTTAATTGATTTTGATTCCAAAGAAAGGGAATAACAATTCCTCTTATCAAATTAGATTGGAATAGCTGAAACAAAATCAATTAAATAAAGCTAAGGAAAGAGAATATTAAATAAGCACACTTAGCTTAGATGGAGCACAGAATTATCTCTCAGAAGTTCGACGAAGATTAGCTTGAATGGATTAATTAATTCGATGATTTCTTCTGAGATTCGTGCACTATTTATAGGTGAGCAGATCGTGTCTTCGACTGGTCTAGGGAGCTCTTCGACTAGTCAAAGCAATAACAGATATTTGAAAGATCCGGCGGGATAAGCTTTGACCGTTCTACGACTGGTCGAAGGTCTCCTTGGACTGGTCGTAGGTCACGTACGACTGGTCGTAGGTTTCCTTCGACTGGTCGAAGAACCTATAAAACATCGCTGGATTTCGAGTCGAAGATGTTCGACAGGTCAAAGATGCAGTTGACACTGTTCCTTCGACTGGTCGAACAGATTCCTGGACTAGTCGAAGCCTAACAGATTTCATCCGAAATTTGTAACAAACTCACTACTGATTGAGGAATTTCTTAGACTGGTCGAAGCAACTCTAGGACTAGTCGAAGAAGGCCTAGGACTAGTCGAAGTACAAACCAAACTCATGTAAAATAAACATTCGACTTATGTATCCAAAATGACCTACTTCTAAGGTCAACCTAAGGACAGTCAAACCTCAACCATGAAGTAAGGACATTGAAACATTAGGAGCTAGTGACCTTGAAGTATGAGCCTTGAAGTCTTGATGTAGTTGAAATCTTGATATAGCTCAATCTTGAAATCTTGATGTAGCTCAATCTTGAAAGTGTCTTGAGTTCTTTACAAACTGCCTTGTACTCTTCTTGAAGTCTTGCAGCTTGAGTCTTGTCTTGTGAGCAGTTCTTTCATTCAAGATTGATCCTTGTACTTGTGAGCTTTGCTTGTTGTGAGCTTTGGCTTGTTTATGAATGTTGATCCTTATGAGAGCTACACTTATGCAAGTTATATATAATAGTGATTTTGGCACCACAAATTTGACAATAGACAGGGATATAAACTATAGCACTTACAACTAGGCGTATCCTAAGAAGGATCATACGTCCCGTATGTTCTTGGGTGGAGGTAAGTTCGAGATAAGATCAATTTTAGCCTTATCTACCTCAATTCTCTTGAATGAGATGACGTGTCCAAGGATAATTCCCTTTTAAACCATGAAGTGACACTTTTTTCAATTTAGTACCAAGTTCTTTTCCTCGCATCGCTTTAGCACATTTTTAAAATTTTTCAAACATTCGCTAAGGATGGGCCAGAGACCGAGAAGTCATTCATGAAGACCTCTAAATATTATCCCGCCATGTCAGAACAAATACTCATCATACATCGCTGAAGGTGGCGAGGGCATTACACAATCCAAATGGCATCCCTCGGTAAGCAAAGGTGCCGTAAGGACTTTTGGTATCCACATGATACTATATACAAATAGCTGGATATACTGATGTTGACTTGGGCAGGTAATGTTAATAATAGAAATTGCACAAGTAGTGAATGTTTTTATATTGGAAACTGTTTTGTATCTTGGATGAGAAAAAAAGAGAAATTCAGTGTCTTTATCCACTACAGAAGCTGAATACATTGCTGCTGGAAATGCTTGCACATAGCTTATATGGATGAAATGCATGTTAGCTTACTATGGTATTGATCAAAATACTATGAATTTATATTGTGATAATACCAGTGATATAAATATATCTAAAAATCATATTTGATATTCTCATACAAAACACATTGATATACGATATCATTACATACGAGAATTAATTGAAGATAAGACTATCATGCTGGAATGCATTCAAACAATGAAGCAACTTGCAGATATCCTGACTAAACCATTGATTAGTGTCAGATTCTCTAATTAAAAGCATGATATTGTGTTATGTACTGTTAAATAATTATTATGTCTTTAATTCATTTCTTTTCTTTTCTTTTTGCATTTTGTTCACTTATGTATAATATATGCACGAAAAGAAAATTAGAAATGGGATGGGTCAGCTTACCGGTTCATCACTCGAGGCATGTATGCATCTATTAATGAGATTTTTATAGATAATTTAACTTTCAATATTCAATTTATAGAAGAAACCATCACAATAACACCTTCCACCATATTGTCCTTAATTAACATTGTAATGACGGATGACGGGATTCCAATCTCTACACTTTCTGATGATATAAACAATTCAAAAAGAGCTTCTCTTACCCATGTGTTATGTGGATTCAACACTGAATGGCGGTTCGGTAATGCTCTCCCCACCTATAATTTACTTCCTAAATATTGCGTCCTTCACCACATTTTCACCTCGAATGTTTATCTTAGGGTAGGGAATAAGACTGATCTTACTCTTTCATGATGAGCATTATTCATGATGTTGCCACTAGTGTTCGAATACGTCTTCCTTCTTTAATATGTTTCACGGTAATTCAATATTTCCTACATCCTCATTATGGTTCTATTCCATTTGCATTTCTTATGACTTTTCTTGCTTTACATTATCGCATTCAAATTCCATCGATTCAAGCACCAGAATTCGAACTTCCATTTAATAATGTAAATATGAACATGATGTGATTAACTCCATGTCCTAAGAAATAAGGTATCGTGAAGAAGGTTAAGAAGGCGATATCAATATGATGACATTTTTACAAACACGGAGGAGTTTAGTGATACTAATGATATGATTTCCAGCCTTCTCAATTCTCTGATAGGTTGGAAGTCATAAAGAAGAAGGTGGATGCTCTACAATTATCTCATGATTCATTATCTCAAACTCAAAAACAACGTATGAAGTATATTAAAAAATACTTTCATCAATTTAATCAGAGTTTAAAAGTTAATTATCCTAAGATGCTAGATCTGTCCCCTTCTGAATCTGAATGATATATCATTTCATTTGGTCTATAATAACTTTGAATATTTTTGGATTATTTACACACTCTTGTTAATGCTGGATTATTTGCACTCTCTTTATTATACATGTCCTTTTCTTTGATATTCATGATCTACCTTTAAATTGTGATAAAAGGGGGAGAAATGGATACACACACACACACACACACACACACACACACACAGAGCACTGCATGCATGATATGAGTGTTTGGAATTGGAATTGGATATTTCTTGTTGTGCATGTGTTTGGGTAAGTACTCAGGGGGAGCTACAAATGATTGTTCTATGGGAAGCTTTAAGTGAATGTACTACAGGTGGTGTACTGATGTTCTTATGAACCAAAGCTTCATGATTGTATGATGAGTCCATGAGATGTTGTAATGTATGATTGTATGATGAGTTGTGTATGGTTAGGTTTTGACACGAAATTGAGAAAGGGGTATATTGTAAGTGCTTATTCTTAAAGCACACATAGTATTGTCTAATTTCATAGTTCTGGATAGATCACAAGTACACTCCAGTATTCTTCAGCAACTCATGAAGATCACTTAAAGACAGGCTCAACATCTCAAGATCGGCTTACCATCTTAAGCGTTAAAGAGTTCGCATGGTTTAAGAATAAAGCTCTCTGTATATGTCAACCATCAGGTGGTATAACCTTAAAATGACCCTAGGTTAGGTTGTTCACAATCCCAAGTGTAGGGTCATGATGTAGTAATAATCTCGGTGAGACCGAGGTTGAATCCATGGGGAAAAAACTTATACGTTTCCTGAAAATAATTAGAACTAGAACTGGAAGAAGATCTAAACCTAAATCTAGAATAAAATAGGGCAATTGTGATTGGTGTTGATGAAAACTATCAATTGAAAGGTCGGAACTAGGGTGCTAAGGATCCACTTGTAACTATCAGGATGCTATCTTACTTTGATTCAAGAGACATAATTGGAATTAGGTCCTATCCTATCCAATTGGAAGATGAAGCAATTAAAAAAATATGAACTTTTCATTGACCTAACCACACATGAAGGAGTATTGTGATGATTGGAAGGGATTCCATCATCCTACCATGCCCAGCAGACAATGGTGAACAACAGGATTTACCAATCTCACAATCTCAAAACAGGAAAAGAAGATATTCAAAGCTATCACAACATTTATTGTAATTTGAGTTACAATAAATCATAGAAAACTGAAAATATTCCTTATATTCAAACTAGAAGTGAATGCGGTTCGAGAAAAATAAGAATCAAAGCAAGAAAATCATCATAACTGTTTCGAACAAAAAACAAATGCATTCGATTTGGGGGATTATCTTATTCAAATATAACAGAGAAAGAGTCCATTAAGAACAATCATTATATTATTGATACTGAGTTCATTTACATCCTTGGGTATCCCTTGATTCTAAGATAGATTATTTAGAGTACAAAAATTGATAAAGTTCAAATCTCCAAGCTGAATGTCAAATTCGACAGCACTTCGACTCGTAATTTGATCATCTCTTTAAGAGGAATATTGTGTGGATTCGATTAGCTGATTTCTCTCCTTGAAGCTTAGATAGAAGAAGAACTGGAGCTTGATCATTTCGGTAGCATTTCAGCCTGATCACTATTATTGACTGCATGACAGTCTAGTTGCGTGGACCCGTGTAACCAACATGGTTTGCGTGGGTCCTCACAAGCCACTGACTTCTCTTCAATCCTACCTTCACTCTTCTTTGCTGCTCTACTACTCCTCCAAAATCTTCAATAACCCAAATGAGGGAGGAAGGGGGGTATTTATAGGCCTTCGCACATGTGAAACCTCAATTTTGGTGCCAAGGGACCTACCTTTCATTGCTTTGGATCATTTACACAGAACAAGTCCAGAAGTTAGTTGTGCGAACCCGTGCAATTGGTATTTGGGTTGCATGGACCCGCACAATCAACATCGTTTGCGCGGACCCATGCAAACCCCTAAAAAAGTACTTGTTCTTCTTCATTTTCTATTTCCTTCCATCTTTCACTTTTAATCTTCTTTTTCTTTAATTATCTCTTCTCATTTTTACGCCTCAATAGATGCCCCATTGATCCTTTCTTTGTTTTTTTTTCCAGAAAATTAAAGAAAAAGGATCAATTTTCACCTTGAAAGGGTTTGCGCGAACCCACACTACTGAAGGTCGTGTACCGTACTCGGCCTCATATTCTATAAATACTGTGAACTTCATTCATTCTTCACTTGCTTCAGCTTGTAACAACCCTCTGCCTCTCCATCAAGTTCTCGCGCAATCAACTCTGATTGTGCTAACCTGCGCAATAAGTCTCTTGTTCAAGCAGGACTCCCAGTTGTTGCGCTGCACCGCGCAGAGAACTTCATCTGCATGAACCCGTGTAACCAATCTCGCTGCAGACTTCCTTGACTTAGAAAATTTTGAACTCTGGGACTCTTTTGGCCTTAGCATTCCATGGACTTTGACACTTTTTCTTTGTAAGTCCAATTCTTTCCACCATGCATCGCTCTCAATCCCCTTTTTCAAAATGAAAGAACCATCCATCCACTTCAAAACCTGAACAACCTCTTCACCACTCTTGAAAATACGTAGAAATACATTAAGAAATTTTGGATCTTCATAACCCCTTCACCAGCGATCAAACTATTATTCCCATCAATCTGCAACGTCATTGGTCAATCCTACACAATGAACTTTTGATCTTTGAAATATCTTTGTCTCTCTAGACATTTGGGTCAGAAAAGAACCTAGGATCTTGACAGGATATTTTGAAGGAAATGAACACTACCAAAGAGCAGGCAAAATTCATGAGATGAGATTTCTGCTTTCATATTATTTTCCTCAACAACCTTTCCCCACCCATTATTTTAAGACATCTCAACAATTGTTCTTCTTTGAGAGATTTCCTTGGAACATGGAGAACTTCTTAGTTACTGGACACCTGTCTCTTCGTGATTTCTATAGTTCCTGGGCCTGTGCTGTTGTTCGGAAGCATACTGCCATTTTGGAGCAAATTTCTCTTTCTGATGCAATCATAGCCACATCTGAACATTTTCATGCGGATGCTGCTATTTTTAGAGGCTTTCTTAACCATTGGTCTCCCATTACCAATTCATTTCATCTTCCTTCAGGTGAAATGAGCATTACCGTATGGGATCTATTTTGCATAGCGGGTCTTCCTATTATGGGTAACATTTTTTATGCATATGTGCCTTCTAATAGAGAGCTTGCTCTAGCATTGGCGGGAGGAGATACATCCAAAATTTTCAGAACCACCCTTGAACTTTTCAGTGCATTAGCCAACTTCCCTCATTTTGATCGCATTACTTCTCTCGAATGGTTGGCTTTTTCTCGAAAGTTGCGGTATGTCATTCCCCTTTCGATTTCTATTTTCGTAATTTTAATATCAAATGATTTTACTCTGATTATCATATCTTCATCTTGGTACCTTTGCAAATCATAACCATCCAAAGCTCAAGGCCATTCGGAAGAACATTAAGCACACTGTGGAATATAGTTCTTCTTGCGAATTAGCTGCCTTCTTAGCTTATTGGTTAAGCTTGGTGATATTCCCGGATTCTGATCAAATGGACATCATTAGACCTTCCTTCTTTGTGGTCGCAGGTGCAATGGCGGAAGGTCAAAAATATTCGTTAGCTTCTTCAGCTTTATGTTCCCTTTATTGCGCTTTCGGAGATGTTATTCTTGGTCCAAAGGATCCTGTCTCTTAATCTTTTCTTGTTTATGCTCCATGGCATTTCTTCATAGGCTGGCTAGGAGTATACTTTCCTTAGACATTTGCTAATTCTGGAAGAACATATTCGAACCCTAGCTGACTTCCTCTTCAACATTATCAATTGAGAGATATGATTAAGAAATCAAATGGATGGATCTCTAGAAAAATAGAAAGCAACAATCCCGTCGACTTTCATCAATTTCCAATGTTTAGCTATCCTGAAGATATAGAAGCTATTGATGATGATTCCATATCATCTGGTGAACATTATTTCCTTTTTTCCATCAGATCCAATACCCTTCCTTTAAGGGAGAATAGCGTATTCTGGTGTGAACCATATTATCCCAGTAGATTTGCTTGCCAATTTGGATTTGATCAAACTATATTAGAAACTTATGATATTGTCACCAGAGCAATGAGAAGTTATGGCATTGGGCCGTATAATTGGTCCCTAATATGGAAGCAACTTTTGAACGTTCACACTCATTTCCTCATTCCCAGCTATAATTATCCAGTTAGTGCTTCTTACTGTTGGATGCACTGGTGGGTCCATCAATATTACTTGGTAGTCCAATGTTACCCAGTGAATCATACTATATGGATCATTCCTCCCCACCTGAAAGATTACCAGAAGGACCAAGGTATTGGCTATTTTGAAGAAATGGATCGTGGCCCCTCTCCAGGCCAGCTTTGCCTAAAAATCTCTTTGGAAGATGACGCTCATAAAGTAAAGCCTGTTGATGCTCTTGAAGGATGGATAGCTTTTGATACTCCTTTAAGGGACACCCATAAATCTCTGACAGAGACTAATGATTCCTAGTAGTTCTTCCCTCCTCCTTTGCGAATATTACAAGATAATTCTCCTTTATCGTAAAAAATGGCAAAAAGTGGAGGAACATCGTTGCCTACCTTAGAAAGATAAACATATTGTTATTGAAGACTCATCCTCTTCGGAAAGATAAGCATATTTTGAGACATTTGACTTAGTACAGAAAGTTTTGAGTATCAAACATTTTGATCAGACTTTATGTAATCACAGTCTATGTTGCATGGTTGTTTGTTCTAAACATGAAATTTTCATGATTTTTGTCATTATATCAAACAATCGGCATATTTGAGAACATTTCATATAGTCACGTATTCTCTTTTGAAAGTATCACAATATCTTGGGATGGTTTCTTCTTTTCATAAATTTTTCATGTCATTATTTATTGCAAGCATATTTATTTACTCTCATATGAAATATTCTGGAAGCACTATGAGATATCTAGTATTTAATGAAATATAACAAATAAAAATATCAACATATTATGATTATTAGTATATAGTTTCCTATGTGATTTTGGTTTTGATAGGCGGTACTAGGTTTCAATTCAGTTAGATGATCACCCACAGTTTAAGCTCTTGAGTAGTGGGGTCGGGTCTCACGTGATAGTCTCTGTAACTCTCATGATTTCACTAAACTTCTCATAGCCTGGTGAGTTCACAAACCGCGATCCATCAGAGGGGCCCAGTGAAGCTACTGGGGTCGTGAACTCGATTGGATTTATGCACAGGGTTAGCCCAGTAACTCTCTAGAGTTCACAGGGTGCACAAGGTGACCTTTGGGGTACGAAATCCAAGGCCAATAGTCCATCAATGAGTAGGTTTAAGCTCTTCCTCATGAGTTACTACTGAAATCAAGCTAAGGATTTGGGGGTCTTACGCATGGTTGGCCAAAGATCGCACATTGCAGCCTGCTTTTTCTTCGTCTGTAAGGTTGAGCCCATTCACGGGAGGGCAATTTCATTCGTTCCCCGTGACACTGTCAGAAAGCTATACATATGACGTGGGTGTTACGCATGATTAGCTGTTGATGACTTTTTGGCCCTTTAGGACTTTCAGTCACTGGCTTCATTCGCTGCCCGCATGGGTATGCGTACGACAGCCTTCATGGGCTTTTTAGGGCCATTGACTTCTCACTACTGCCCGAATGGTGATGGAGATAGGCTTTATGCATAGTTGGCCATATAGGGCTTGGCTACGCTGCCTTAAGAAGTAAGCTGTCCCGCTGTCATTTACTTTATATGTGGTTAGCTATATAGTTCGTTCCACTGCCAAAATTGGTGAATCAATAATTGATATTTCACCACTATTAACAATGTTTTGAGAACATTCATATTATGTTTAAAATAGTGTATCAGCTTGGCGATTATAGAAATTTCGATAAAATGAACTTATATGAGTGATTGATAATGACAGCAATAGTTGTTAATTTTGGCGATAATCATCGACGTTTGGTGAATTTGATGATAATCATCGATGTCTGCGGCAATCGTCAATGCTTGGTAAAAATCACCAATACTTCGGCAATAATCATCAACACTTCTGATACATTTGAGAAGCTTTACTTGAAAATTTGCACCTTTTATTCATTCACATGAGGGAGAGTACATGACTTTATCTTTCGCAACCCTGAGTAAATGACTTTGTCTTTCGTTGCCCTTTTGTCCTTCTACTTGTCATGCCCCCTTTTGATTAGGAAGCATTGCTCTGGGAATCTTTGTAATTAAAATTGTGACATTGCACCCCTTAACAAATACCCAGTCACTACATCACCTCACACTATTTACCCAAGATTAGCATTGCCCCCAGTTTTGAACTAATCAAGCCTGTGTATTATTATCTCTTCTTTTATTTCATACACTTTCCTTATAATGTCTTCTTCTTTATCAATCATCTTCTGTAACTTTTTCTTCAAGCTGAAACAATTCTCCGTTCCATGTCCGAGGAAACGATGATAATAACAATAATCACCTTCATTTATTTTCTTCATTTCCTTTGGACGTTTCGGCCATGGCAACTTGATCTTTTCGGCTGCCAGCAGTTTGTTCAACATAGGGAGCATATCGCCTTCTTCAAATGAATATTTCTTATAAGCCTTAGGCCGTGCAAATTCTTTCTTCATTTTCTTGGTCGTATGTTCATTCATATTTCTTATATCTGAACCTCCTTGTCCTTTTGTTGATTCTTCATATTTTTCTTTCTTCTTTAATCATGTCAGTCGAATTTCTTTCGAGGTTCGGAACCAACTGACGTATATAAAAGTTAGCCACCTTTGCAATAATCCTTTCTGAACTACAAGCCTCCTCAATTAGGTCTTGAAATGTCTGTATATTTAAACCCTTAAGACTTAGCGCAATACTTGGCTTTATACATTCCAAGCATAACTTAACTTTCTCCTTTTCTTCTTTCACCAATGTATGAGTGATGCCCCCAGGATTCTCCATCGATTAATGAATTCTCCGCCCAATTCATCCTCTCTTTAGTGAATAGAAGCTAAACCATGAGTGACTTCTTTAGAAGATAATTCGACAAATTCTGAATCATAATGAGAATTTCTGAGTGAATTCACCACTGCCGGCCATTCTCTTATTGCAACAGCTTTCCTTTTATCTTTCTTAATCTTCAATAGGTTCCCTGCAAATGTGGTATTCACAGTCACTTTCTTATCTCATTTTTCATCCTTTTTCATTACTATTTCACCTTGTTTTATCATTCTCTGTAACATATCTTTTAATGTAAAACGATTTTCCATCGGATGCCCAACATAATGATGATAACGAAAATATCTCTTATTTTTAGTCATTTCGACTTCTTCTGGGCGTCTGGACTGAGGTAATTGAATGGTTCCGGTGGCTAGTTGTTGTTCCATTATTGGTATGACGTCTTCTTTTTCAAAATCATACTCTTTATGATAATCATTCGATCAAGTTAGCTTATCATTCACTTGATTTTTATACCGATCTGAGTCTTCTCTTTTTCTAGTCTCTTGCTTGTTATAGAAAGTAATTTTCTTTCTTTATTGAGAAACAGTATTCACTAACAGTCTATTCGATCTGCTTCAGTCTGCTTTGAAATATTGGCATCTTCTTGGTCATTAATTCCAAAACATGCGCCTTTGTTGCCAATTCTTAAAAAGTTTTTATGTTAGCGCTTGTGAGTCCAAGCTTGATTCCTGTTTCTACGGAATTTAAGCACATTTTCACTTGTTCTTTCTCTTCTAGTAACTGTCCACAAGAAGCTCCTTCTCTTTGTCGCACCGAAGCTAACTCTGTAATACTGACATTGCGTTTTGAGGAGAAGAAATTTGACATGAAGGCATCCTGCATTTGCTCCCAAGTGTGTACCGATCCCGGAGCCAGACTGGAGTACCATCAGAATGCTTTGCTTGTTAGAGATGATCCAAACAATCATAGGCAATACTGCGGTATCGTAGAGAAATTCCTCATGCTAGTAATAAAGTACATCAAATGTTCCTCCGGTGACCCCTCTCCATTAAACTTTTGAAAATCTGGATGCTTGAAGTTGACTCGGAATGGGATGTCCTCTACTTCCCGTAGATAGGGTGTTTGATATTCAAACCGACCAACATTTTCACGTTCCCTTTCCACCTTGACAGCTTCCTTAACAACTTGCCGTACTTCCTCTTGAGTTATAGCCCTTACTGCTGGAGCAGATCTTAGCGATCTTGCCCCTTGTGGTTGGAAACCTTAAGGTTGGTGTTCTTGTCCGTTCATCGTACCCATCATCGGAGGAGCCGCTATCTGGGCTACATTGTGCACAAGAGTTGCCAAGGCCTCTCTGAGATTTCTACATTCTTCCATCAATGTTCTCTGTGCTTGTGCCATTTCATTCATGTGGTCTTCTGTAATCAGCGTAGTCCCTTGATCTACTCCGGCCATATGTACTGTGGCTTCCTCACTTCTTGATGAAATTGCATTCAGAGTGGGATAAGAACATGTCAATGTAATGGGGCTCATGAAGAGGGAAGTCCCGTTTGGTTTTCCCATACTTCCACTACAAGTGTTTGATCGAGACAACACAGAAGTAGGTGATCCCACAAGTAATGCTTTTCCCTTTTGTTCTTTTGTCCATTGAGCTCTTAGAGCAAATAGAGCCGGGAAGTCACGTGATGCTAATTGTGGAACCGTATGCCTAGGATATTGGCAGGAAGGGCCAATTCATGATTCTTTTGGGCAGCATTTCGTGTTATCGGTCCCCTGGTTCATGGCGAAGGTAGAGTCATTCTAAAGCTTCCTGCATTTCGAGCCCTACTTCTCTGAGATGTCATGACAGTCCAATTCTCACCATCTTCTAGTACTTGAGTAAAGCAGATACGACTCCAACCATTATGCGAGCTGAGTCATTTTTATCTACGGGAGACTGAGTCTCGCACTTTGGTGGCTGGTCCATCGCATATTCCACCATAAATCCAGTCGCGGTGAAATAGAAGTTTATCTTTGTTGCTGAGTTTGCCATTTGATTGTAGTTCGCAACCTTATCTTTTTACCTTCAAAATGAGACATAAAAATTGTAATTATCATTTGGATAATCAATATAATCTATCTAAGAGATGAAGGGGGGATGTTTCCATCGAGAGTCGCCATTTTGGCGTCAGAAAGACGCCAATCTACCATGAAAGTTCTATAACTATCTCAATATTAACATTAAATTAGATAGAGTCCCTAGTAGAGTCACCATTTTGTTTTGAATAAGAAATAAATGCATTCAATTTGGGAGATTATCTTATTCAAATATAACAGAGAAAGAGTCCATTAAGAACAATCATCATATTATTGATATTGAGTTCATTTACATCCCTGGGTATCTTTTGATTCTAAGATAGATTATTTAGAGTACAGAAATTGACAAAGTTCAAATGTCCAAGCCGGATGTCAAATTCGGCAGCACTTTGACTCGTAATTTAATCATCACTTTAAGAGGAACATTGTGCGGATTCAATCAGCTGATTTCTCTCCTTGAAGCTTGGACAGAAGAAGAACTGGAGCTTGATCATTTCAACAGCATTTCGGCTTGATCACCATTATAGGCTGCATGACAGTCTAGTTTGTAACACCCTATACTTTTCAGTACTCGGGGTGTTACCATATAATCGAGTTTTGTATAAATGCAAGTATAGTTTAAGCAGACGCTCACGTGCAATTCAATCTAAATCCATCCATTGAAGGTAATCACTATCCACATATTAAACTATCCATTTAATTGATTCTTAAAATGGCCCATCTCAATCGTTTAATATAACCCTGATTCATAAATTAAGACATTTGGCCATTTAATCCCGCATCCTACATACGGATATAATAAATAAATAAATAAAGATAAATAACTAAATAAAGGGCAATATATAGATAATAATATTAATAATTAAATATTTAATAATATAAAGTCATGAGATGAAAGTCCTAACCTACAGAGTGGGGCCTATGACATGAATTAAAATTTGCACGCATGTGCGAAAGAGAAAATAATAATAATAATAATAAACGATAGTGTTAAAAGTGTTGTAACGTGGTATTTAATGTTATAAAAACATAATAGGCCACCAAACCCATAATCTAGCCATTGATTTCTACCTTAAATAATCCCTTAGGACATTTTGACCATTAATGGTTGAATTGGAATTCATCCGACCGTTAGAATTGCATTAACGGACACTCAAACCACAAATTCCATCTAATATGGCCCACCTTAACCTCGATTTTGTCTGACCCTTGGCCAAAGGTCTTAATTGGACCTGTGAAACCAAATGAATGGTGTGGATTTCATCCAAACACCATTGTGGACCCCACCCAAATTGTGCATGTGCACATTTCACGTGCACCCACTATGCATTGGTCAGCCCAGCATAGTCAAAGTGGGCTAACCTGCTATTTCTTAAAGCAGAGAGATTTCAATCTCTCCTCTATTATAGCAGCTGATGGACGCTCATCCATTTCTTCAATCACAGCCCATCGTCTGGGCCCCACATTGATGATCCAGACCGTCCATTCGATAGGGGACCCACGTGCAACAAAAACGCAATGTCTTCGTACGTTGGAAACCCACGAATGTGTACACAACACCAATCGCAATGAGAGCCTACAAACACACTATTTCCAAAAATAGGAACCGTCCTCACACTAGCTTGGTGATCCGTGTGAACTACTCCTGTTACATCTCAACCCTCAAAGCAATCCCAGCCGTTGTCTTTAGGGCTTTATAGAAGGAAAGCATAAGACCCCCAAAAGTGGCCATTTCTCCTCCATTTAGAAACCCACCATCCAAACCTCCTTCAAACTTCAAAATCTCTATTCCATAAGCACCCTTGCATCCATCCTAGCTGTCCCTAATCTCCTGATTGGAAGAAATCCATGCGGGAGAGATTTTGCCATTGACTGCCTCGTCGTCTTCTCTGATCCGCTGATTCATTCAGACTCAGTTAAACAAAGTCTTAAGCTTACAAGATGTGATAGAAAGGAAGACAGAAGGTTGGAGAGTGGAGAAGAAGAAGGAAGAAAGGAGGAAAGAAAGAAGAAAGAAGCAAGGAGAAGCAGAAACAGAGTGGGAGAGAAAGTGTAGTTGTCGCACTAGCTCAGTTCGAGCTGAACAGAGTTGGGTCTGATCAAATCTAGACTGTTCTTCTAGTTAAAGTAGTGAGGAGAAGAAAGAGAAGAGAGATAGGGAAGGAGAATCGAGAAGGAGGGAGAAAGAGAGGAAGGGCGCATGCGTTGTTGCACCAGCTTGAACTGAGTTGTGTCTCACTCACTGCCGAACTGCACTCTTGCATCGGCTGACTCATTGGAGTTCAAGCTGGGTTTGGTCCTGCTATTGCTGAAATTCTACTAAGAGAGTGAGGGGAAGAAGAAAAATACAGAGAAGGCAGCGGGTGTGTGAGTGTCTGTCTTGCCACACCACTCGACCCAACCGAGTTGTTGGGCCTTGTTTTGGTTGCTGGTGAGTTGCGTCTGAGTCAACTCGATCCAGACCCCTGCTAAATGAGTGTGATAAAAGAAGAAACAAAGGAGAAGAAAAAAGAAAGAGAGAAGGAGAGAGAACCAAAAGAGAGGTGTTGGTGTTTGTGTTGAGTCGAGTCAACTCGACTCGAACCGAGTGGACTAGGTGAGCCCACATTTTCTGCCCTGATTGAAATTATTTCAATTATCATTGTTATTATCATTGTCATTTTGAGGATTATTAAATTTAAGATATAATTAACCACTAGTAAATTCTCCATACGAATATTGGTTCATACACATAGGAATTATCATATTAGTATTTCATTTTGCCGTTCTTAAAATATTAACACAAACGTTAGGACATACTAATTATTTTCATCAAAATGATTATTAATGTTACATTAGCTAATGTTAGGAATATTGTTTATATTCATAATTGTTTTAGAATTATTAGCACTATTATTCATCATGGGTTGTTATTAGATAATTTAATGTGATAGTAGCCCTTGTTGATATTTATAAAATTAACAACTAAACTATTTGATTATTTTTATTCATTCAAAATACCATTAATGGCCACATGAAATAGAGTTCATATTCCATAATCTAAATCCAGAACTAAATCCTAAGATGAAACCCTAAATTCTACATTAAAACCCTAAAGATCTAGCCTAGACCTAAACTCTAAGATGAAATCTTAGGCCTAGGTAATCTAAACCCTAGGTCGATACTTTTGTGTGTTGGGTTTAGGTCTAGGTATAGAATCTAGTATCGGTATATTTTATATGAACTTATGAACTATCATTATTAACATAATTAACAGATATGAGTTATAACCCTAATGCTAATAGTATTCTTGTAATTATTAAGATTTAATTTTAACTAATGCACCAGGTAGAGTTCAAACCCTAAAATCTAAGTATAAGACTAAACTCCGGGATGAAATCTTAATTATACATCAAATCCTAAGAACAAGCAATTCAAACCTTAGGCCATGAGTACATGGAACTCAAATCTAATTGTACAATTTCATAACTCGTGGTAGGGTCGACCCTAAGGGTGCAGCACTTCTTAGCGATGACGTAGACGGTTCAGAACATCAGGTGATGATTCTTCCCCTTGAGCTTTCCATTTTCCCATTATCTTAAGTTATAGTCTTCATTATTTATTTCAATTGATAATTGATATCTCCATCTTATAAATCACATGTGTTAATTGTTGGAATTGAATTGCTAGATCACATGTTTAATATTTATTTTGCATATCTTCTTATACTTATGGATTACTTGTGGATTGCTTCTGAAATTTAAACTGGTACATCAGTAGGAATCACCCACTTATAAATGTACACCCATACTTGGGATGTAACCTAATTGATTGTGACTATAATAGACCTTCGACTTAGTGGTTATTGAATGGTGGTTTGGATTGACCATCGATGTGGGCCTACCATCCAGGGTTGTTGTGTCCAATGGTTTTTAAGGATGGTCTTTATCGCATGGTTTTAATACTTGCCCCATGTGGCTTATTGTAATATGTACCCTAGGTGGCTTGTCTCAATATCGCCCTATGTGGCTTTGGTTTGGTACTTGCCCTATATAGGTTCGATGTTTTATTTTGTGCAACCTTGCGATGGTAAGCCCCATATACTAAATATGATTGGCCACTAGTCGATTAGGATTCATTAAACATCTTAAGGTGGTAGCCTCATGAGCCAGGGATGGTGGAATGGGACACTATGTCTGAGTTGTCGGCCTGCACTGGGTTCTTAGCTCCCCATAGTGACCTTAGAGCTTATTAAACTTGCTGGTTGTGAACGGACTAATAATGGTTGGGCTAATCATGTATTTTCATAGCATATGATCTTTTTTGGGTGATTAGTTTGTTCAAACTTGGCCTTGGGAAATGACCTTATACAAGCTTTAAATATCTCATGCTAGTATGTTTGAAATTAGAAATTTGAACTTTGGTGAATTTCCCCTAGACTTGGAACAATCGTTGGGAACGTAGGAATCCAAACTTAGGCTTCCCCATAAATTGTTCTGGTAGTCATTTGAATTGATGTGGAGTCTCATTGAAATTAGGAGAAATTGAGAATATAGAGACTCAAAACTTTAGGCCCCTCGAAAGGTTGTTGAGTGATCATAGAACTTAGAAATGAACCTAGGCCCCCTTTAAACATTTTAAGTTTAATCAATTGAACTTAGAAATGGAAATTTTGGTTCCCTTATGAGCTACCAGGATAGTTGTCTGAACTTAGAGACTAAGCTTAGGTATTATGGGGAATAAGTGGCCACTATGATGCAAATGGGAATTATGATGAACATTCATCGAATTTGACTCTCAATAAACAATCCTTAGAAAACTTAGAATTTGAACTTTTTTAAAATTTTCTTAAAGTTAGAAATAATACCGTTATAAGATTTAACAAATGAAACTAACTTGCATTGTAGAGATTTTCCTTAACCATCATATTGTACATTTAAGTGGGCGTAAGTGCTCTCTAAACTTAAGAATCGTACTAGGAATTGTAGCTTGGATTCCCTAATATGTCTCCTTACTTGGAGATGACATTTCCCACAATTCCACCACGTAAAATTTACTAGAGACAGGATTATAGAATTTTAGGTGAATTTCCCAACTCTGGGCTAGGTATATTGGAAATTGATTTGAAATCCCAGATAGATTCAACAAAATTCTAAACTTAGGCTTCATGTAGGAGCTCTGGTCCTGAAATTTTTGCATTAAACCTAGATGATCAGAGTGCACAGTGGAAGTGTAATGGGCCACTTAGACTGTCCTTTATGAAGATATAAGATTACATGATAGTTTCCAAGAGTCTAGAACAATCGAGAACACGAGTTGATGGAACCATATTCAAACCAAGTTACATGGTTTGGCTCGAATCCTAAGTCCTAGCAAATCTCAATGATTCCAATGCCTTGATCAAGCAAAGGATCAAGATTTAATAGGATTATCAATTGATACCCAAATCCTTTGTTATACGTAGGCAAATGATCGATGTATCGGGCTCAGACCCACTACAACTATCTATCCGTGACAGCTCGAACACTGAAAGCCAAAATATTGTGTTACACTCTAGATAATGGGGAACTATCATGATAGATAAAAGAAAATGAAAGGGAAGGATAATATACTGTTGTTAGCCACCCAAATGAACTTACAATCCTGGTAAATGCTATTGGAAAACTTGATGTTAACGAGCACTAAAACAATTCCCCAGTCCTAGTTAATACTTAAATGATTTATAATCTGTAGAGGAACCTAAACCCATTAGTTGGTTAATAGACTAAATGTCAAAGGGTTGTAGTAGGTCTGTATATAACTCGTTGGGATTTCATAGGGTGCACCTTTAGGATAATTGAACCACTCATAATATTAATAATAGATACGTACATCATTAAATATGGAAGTAGGACTTTATTTGTTTCTCTTTAAGGGGGGTAGATTGTAATAACCCCACTTTCTACAATTAGTTATATACAATGTACAAACGTGCCACTTTTAAGGAAAAATGGCGAATGCTTAGGAGCATTGCAAATTAGATTATCATCATTCACAACCATGGTAGAAGTACTGAATTTCGAGGATGAAATTATCTTTAAGGGGGGTAGTTTGTAACACCCTGTACTTTTCAGTACTCGGGTTTTACCATATAATCGAGTTTAGAATAAATGCAAGTCTAGTTTAAGCAGACTCTCACGTGTAGTTCAGTCTAAATCCAACCATTGAAGGTAATCACTATCCACATATTAAACTATCCATTTAATTAATTCTCCAAATGGCCCATCTCAACCGTTTAATACGACCCTGATTCATAAATTAAGACATTTGGCCATTTAATCCCACGTCCTACATACAGATATAATAAATAAATAAATAAAGATAAATAATTAAATAAAGGACAATATATAGATAATAATATTAATAATTAAATATTTAATAATATAAAGTCATGAGATGAAAGTCCTAACCTGCAAAGTGGGACCCATGACATGAATTAAAATTTACATGCATGTGCGAAAGAGAAAATAATAATAATAATAATAATAAACGATAGTGTTAAAAGTGTTGTAATGTGGTATTTAATGTTATAAAAACATAATAGGTCACCAAACCCATAATCTAGCCATTGATTTCTACCTTAAATAATCCCTTAGGACATTTTCACCGTTGATGGTTGAATTGGAATTAATCCGACCGTTAGAATTGCATTAATGGACGCTTAAATCACAAATTCCATCTAATATGGCCCACCTAATCCTCGGTATTGTCCGACCCTTAGCCAAATGTCCTAATTGGACCTGTGAAACCAAATGAATGGTGTGGATTTCATCCAAACACCATTATAGACCCCACCCGAATTGTGCATGTGCACATTTCACGTGCACCCACTATGCACTGGTCAGCCCAGCATGGTCAAAGTGGGCTGACCCGCTATTTCTTAAAGCAAAGAGATTTCACTCTCTCCTCTAATACAATAGCCGATGGACGCTTGTCCATTTCTTCGATCACGGCCCACCGTCTGGGCCCCACATTGATGATCCAGACCGTCCATTCGACAGGGGACACACGTGCAACAAAAATGAAATGTCTTCGCATGTTAGAAACCTACGAACGTGTACACAACACCAATCGTAATGAGAGCCTACAAACACACTATTTCCAAAAATTGAAACCGTCCTCACGCTAGCTTGGCGATCTGCGTGAACTGCTCCTGCGCCATCTCAACCCTCCATTCTGAAAGCAATCCCAGCCATTGTCTTTAGGGCTTTACAGAAGGAAAGCATAAGACCCCCAAAACCAACCATTTCTCCTCCATTTAGAAACCCACCGTCCAAACCTCCTTCAACCTTTAAAATCTCTATTCCGAGAGCACCCTTGTATCCATCCGAGCCGTCCCTAACCTCCTGATTGGAAGAAATCCGTGCGGGTGAGATTCCGTCATTGATAGCCTCATTGTCTTCTCCGAACCGCTGATTCATTCAGACTCAATTAAACTGAGTCTTGAGCTTGCAAGATGCGACAGAAAGGAAGATAGAAGGTTGGAGTGTGGAGAAGAAGAAGGAAGAAAGAAAGAAGAAAGAAGCATATTGAAGCAGAAACAGAGTGGGAGAGAAAGTGCAGTTGTCGCATGGCTTAGTCCGAGCTGAACTGAGTTGGGTCTGATCAAATCCAGATCGTTCTTCTGGTGGAAGTAGTGAGGAGAAGTAAGAGAAGAGAGATAGGGAAGGAGAATCGAGATGGGGGGAGAGAGAGAGAGAGAGAGAGAGAGAGAGAGAGAGAGAGAGAGAGAGAGAGAGGGCGCACGCGTCATTGTACCAGCTTGAACTCAGCAGTGTCCGACTCACTGCAGAGCTGCACTCCTGCATCAGCTGACTCACTGGAGTTCGAGCTGGGTTTGGTCCTGTTGTTGCTGAAATTCCAGCAAGAGAGTGAGGGGAAGAAGAAAAATACAGAGAAGGTAACGGGTGTGTGAGTGTGTGTCTTGCCGCACCACTTGACCCGACCGAGTTGTTGGGCCTTGCTTTAGCTGCTGGTGAGTTGTGTCTAAGTCAATTTGATCTAGACCCCTGATGAATGAGTGTGAGAAAAGAAGAAATAAAGGAGAAGAAAGAAAGAGAGAAGGAGAGAGAACCAAAAGAGAGTTGTTGGTGTTTGTGATGAGCCGAGTCAACTCGACTCGAACTGAGTGGACTTGGTGAGCCCACATTTTCTGCCCTGATTGAAATTATTTCAATTATCATTGTTATTATCATTGTCATTTTGAGGATTATTAAATTTAAGATATAATTAACCACTAGTAAATTCTCCATACGAATATTGGTTCATACACATAGGAATTATCATATTAGTATTTCATTTTGCCATTCTTAAAATATTAACACTAACGTTAGGACATACTAATTATTTTCTTCAAAATGATTATTAGTGTTACGTTAGCTAATGTTAGGAATATTGTTAATATTCATAATTGTTTTAGAATTATTAGCACTATTATTCATCATGGGTTGTTGTTAGATAATTTAATGTGATAGTAGCCCTTGTTGATATTTCTAAAATTAACAACTAAACTATTTGATTATTTTTATTCATTCAAAATACCATTAATGGCCACACGAAATAGAGTTCATATTCCATAATCTAAATCCAGAACTAAATCCTAAGATGAAACCCTAAACTCTACATTTAAACCTTAAAGATCTAGCCTAGACCTAAACTCTAAGATGAAATCTTAGGCCTAGGTAATCTAAACCCTAAGTCGATACTTTTGTGTGTTGGGTTTGGGTCTAGGTATAGAATCTAGTATCGGTATATTTTATATGAAGTTATGAACTATCATTATTAACATAATTAACGGATATGAGTTATAATCCTAATGCTAATAGTATTCTTGTAATTATTAAGATTTAATTTTAACTAATGCCCCAGGTAGAGTTCGAACCCTAAAATCTAAGTTTAAGACTAAAATCCTGGATGAAATCATAATTATAGATCAAATCCTAAGAACAAGCAATGCAAACCTTAGGCCATGAGTGCATGGAACTTGAAAATTTCATAACTCGTGGTAGGGTCGACCCTAAGGGCGCACACACTTCTTAGTGATGATGTAGATGATTCAGAACATCAGGTGATGATTCTTCCCCTTGAGCTTTCCATTTTGCCATTAGCTTAAGTTATAGTCTTCATTATTTATTTCAATTGATAATTGATATCTCCATCTTATAAATCACATGTGTTAGTTGTTGGAATTGAATTGCTAGATCACCTGTTTAATATTTATTCTGCATATCTTCTTATACTTATAGATTACTTGTGGATTGCTTCTAGAATTTAAACTGGTACATCAGTGGGAAACACCCACTTATAAATGTACACCCATACTTGGGATGTAACCTGATTGATTGTGACAATAATGGACCTTTGACTTAGCGGTTATTGAATGGTGGTTTGGATTGACCATTGATGTGGGCCTATCATCTAGGGTTGTTGTGTCTAATGGTTTTTAAGCATGGTCTTTATCGCATGGTTTTGATACTTTCCCTATGTAGCTTATTCTAATATCTGCCCTAAGTGGCTTGTCTTAATATCGCCCTATGTGGCTTTGGTTTGGTATTTGCCCTATATGGGTTCGATGTTTTATTTTGTGCAACCTTGCAATGGTAAGCCCCATATAGTGAATATGATAGGCCACTAGTCGATTGGGATTCATTAAACATCTTAAGGTGGTAGCCTCATGAGCCAGGGATGGTGGAATGGGACACTATGTCTGAGTTGTCGGCTTACGCTAGGCTCTTAGTTCCCCATAGTGACCTTTCAGCTTATTAAACCTGCTGGTTGTGAAAGGACTAATAATGGTTGGGCTAATCATGCATTTTCATAGCATATGGTCTTTTTTGAGTGATTAAATTCCCCTTAGGTGATCTATGGTCTTTTCTGGGTGATTAAATTCCCCTTGGGTGATCTATGTTTTATGCTCTTTTCTGGGCGATCAAATTCTCCTTGGGCGATTTATATATTATGGTCTTTTCTGAATAGCTGGTTCTCCTTAGGTGTACCTTTGTGTATTTTTCCAGGTAACTAGTTCTCTTAGGGTGACTCTTTATTTCGACAGCGGGATGTGTATCCCCAGGTCGATGATGCATTCACACATCCATGCATTTAATAAGACTGCATCATGTATTGTGTTGTATGCCTTGCCATGTTTTTATAACTATGCTTACCTAATGTGACGGTGTGTAATCTTGAGGGGAGTTTGCACTGAGTTGGCCGCTCATCCATCAAATAAATATAACCGTACAGGTGGCACAGGTAGCTTAAGTAATTTTCAGGTTCGGGCCGATGAGGAGACGGGTTTAACTGTCAAGGTTGCATGGCTGTATCTACCTAGAGAAGTTGAGGAGTCTTGCAGCTCAAATTTACTAGCATTTTTCTACTCCTCGTGTATTGGATCATGTAATTCTTGTATTTGCTAATTTTGGAGACATTGGTTTGTATAAGTCATTATGGGTGACCTCTTGTATATTCTAAATGAAATTTTCCATTATGTATAATTTGTCCATTCTACGCTCATTTGCTTACTCTGATAGTTAAAAAATATATATACTCGAACTTGACCATCCTTTAAGGTTAACACTCGGCGTTTTGGGAAACGAGTCATATACTCGGGTCTTGAAAAGTCAGGTTGTTACATAGTTGCACGGACCCGCGTAACCAACATGGTTTGTGTGGGTCCGTGCAAGCCACTGGCTTCTCTTCAGTCCTACTTTCAGTCTTCTCTGCTACTCTGTTGCTCCTCCAAAATCTTCAATCCCCCAAATGAGGGTGGAAGGGGGGTATTTATAGGCCTTCGCACGTGTGAAACCTCGATTTTGGTGCCAAGGGACCCACCTTTCATTGCTTTGGATCATTTACAGAGAACAAGTCTAGAAGTCAGTTGTACGAACCCGCGCAATTGGTATATGGGTTGCGCGGACCCGCGCAAACTCCCTAAAAAGTACTTGTTCTTCTTCAATTTCTATTTCTTTCCATCTTTCACTTTAAATCTTCTTTTTTCTTCAATTCTTTCGTCTCATTTTTATGCCTCAACAACAACATGCTATAAGCTTCACCTCTATGCTGTAACTAAGAGGTTTTGCCAACCATAAACATGATTGGATCTAAAAACCTAAAAGAAAGTATTAAAAATAGAAAAAAGAAGAAGAAAAACTCTTGGAAGGCTGCTCTATCCATTGACTCTGCTCCTTTTAACTTAATTCATGTTTAGAACTCTTCAAAGAACCAATATTTATAGCCTTAATCAAATTATTTTTGAAAACTACAAATTTATGCACTTTGCGTAACGCCTTTGATGTCATCCAACGTAACTTAAATCTAGAAGTTGCTCCTTTTTGCACTGTGCAATGCCTTTCGCACTGCTTAACTCTTCATGTCATCAAACATACCTTTGATGTCATCGAAGGGTGTTCGATCAATTGAGAATGTGTCTAGAGTGTTCTATTGAGTTGCTCCAAAAATCCATAAAAATCTCAATGTCATCGAATTGCCTTTGATGTCATTGAGCAGGTCTTTGAGTAATCGAATAGGGCTTTAATGTCATGGAGAGCCACATCCAATTTGTCCAGCAACTTGTTGAGGGTTAAATATTACATATTATCCTCCATTTATTATTTGGTTTTATAGACATGATAATGCTTAATGTTCTATTTTAATCATGTTTTTGTTGCAAGGTGAATTTAAGAGCTTGGATTGAAAAGGATGCTAAAAGCATGGATTTAACGCTCAAGAATCACCAAAGCAAGGATGGATCTTATAAGACCAAAAATGAAGAATTCACATGCCAAAGATCTAAGAAAACCAAGTGAGGAATGAAGAGAATTAAAGAGTTGAAGTAAAGAAAAGGAACCTTAAAATATGTCTCCTTCGACTAGTTTAAGCCCTCATTCAACCAGTTTAAGGCTCTTACTCGACTAGTTAAAGATTCCTCGACTCAAATTCCAGTAACAAAATCCTCTAATTTCTCGTCATCCTCAACTAGTTGAAGGAAACCCTCGACTAGTTGTAGGTGCCCTCGACTAGTCAAAGGTTGCCCTCAACCAGTTGAAGATTTTCCTTGACTCATTTAAGGTTACGCAGACAGCACACGAACTGCGCAAAAGTCAGGGTTGTAAAACTATAAATAGGAGTCCCTAGGATATTCTTAGGGATCTTCTAGGGTTTGAGGAGTGAAGAAAAAGGGTGGAGAACCTGTCGCAAAGAGTTTTTCTTCCTTTTCCTTAGTTGTTTTTATAATTATCTTAAGAGATTTTAGTTTAATCATGTCTATGGTTAGCTAAACCTCTTAGCTAGGGCTAAGAGGTGTAGCTTGTAACGTGATGGGATGTTTCTTTTGCTTCGATTCTGTAATGACCCTGAAAATTTTGTGCTATTCTTTCCTTAGTAGTTTTTTTTGGGGTAATTAGCGCTAAGCTCGATTGCTTGTGAAATTTGCATCAATTACTTTAAATTGGATCTGCATGACTCAAAACTTTTAGATTAGTTAGTGCTATGTTTCTCTGAAATCTGGGATCCATCGCTAAATCCAGTTGTTCTTGGAAATTTTTGGAAGATCTGGATCGGACCTGGACCGCGCGTCGAAAGTCCGATAGCGATGATCTTAGGCTGTTGCGGTCACCATGTTGGGCTTGACCATCACCTCAAAAATTAAGTCCAGATGATGTTCTGGGTCGATTTCATTGAGTCTGGAGTGAAGAGTGTGAGAACGGTTGGAAATTTAATAAGATTTTATGAAATCTGAGTCGTGTCGCTTGCGCGATGATTTTAAGCAATCTGACTGTTGGATTCTGACCCAATTTCACCCTCTGATCAGGGAAGGTGGCCCAGGCATGTCCTTGTGCTTGTGGACCTGATCGAGATTCTGTGACCGTTGAATTGAGTGTGGTTTTCCATGGCTGATCTGAAGATCCGGTCGGTACGAAAACTCAACTTGACCTAGATCCATGGTCAGTGAGCTTAAGTCCGACCTTTCGTGGTATTAGGCCCACCAGAAGTGCTTCGTTGGATCATGAGAGGCCGGTTTTGGTTATACCCTACGTATACCTTGGCCCTGGGGTTATTTTCATCAATGTTAGGCCTATTTATAGAACTTAAAACCCTAGCTCTCTTTTCCATACGAATTTCCTAACCCTAGCTAAGAAAGAGAGAGGAAAAGAGAGAGAGTGAGAGAGAAGTTGGTGAATCATCTTAGATTCTTTCATATTCTTCTTCATCCTTAAACCTTCACTTTTGAATCGTTATTCCGGCGATTCTGAGTTCATCCTTGGGTAAGTTAACCTAACCCTAATCTGTGTTAGAGCTTAGAATAGTCTTTGTGTGGTTGTAGCTCATTTCTATTCTTGCTTTAGGTTATCCTGTCGCCATTGACGAAGACAAATCGTCTGAAATCAGTTCGGTGTTCTTTTCTTGATTAAGGTGCGGACTTTAATCGTATAGGTTATGGTTTTCAAGGCTTTCAATGCCAATGAATGGTTTATCTTGCTATGGATGAGATTTCACAAGACAAATGTTATGTTTATTTTGCGTTCCTGATATGCATGTGTTATTTTGAGATTTCTGTATTCTATGTATATGTATAAAGTACAGTATGTGTATAAAATATGAACATGTGATTGCCATGATTATTTGTCGTGTATGTATGCTAGATGTATGTGTGACAACTCCTTAGCAAAAGGAATTCTCCAAATGCGTGTATTTCAACATACGTCATGTATGTTGTATTATGTATTCTAAGTGTTTGTAGAAATGTCTGAATGATCTAAAGTGTGATATATCAACCTAATATGGGCGTTGAGAAGCGATTCTCAACTCTCCTACTGTTGTGTATGATTTCCTACATGCAAGTCTTATTCCTTGTTGTTTAAGTTTAAGCATTACTTATGCTTACATTCATGTTAAGTTGATATTCTTCAAGTACTCATATGCTACATGGTTGAAGTTGTTGTTCCATTACTGTTCTAGATTCAATATGAATATCTGTTGTAGTGTAATGTGTTTGGGACTATGAATAGTCCAGGAAATCGGTAATCGGCCTTAAGTTCGTGGCTGAGATTGCTTTCACCACGTAGGACGTGATTAGACGAACCTGAGCCATATTAGAGTTGTCGGCAGTGGTTTGGCCACGCGGAGTGTTTGCGCATTCTATGTCATTCAACCCAACGTGCGCTCGTACTAGTCGACTTCGTCAAGTAACCCGATTGTCCGATGTATGTTCACCATGTATGGACGCTACTGTATGAATCTAGGGTACCGAACTTACCAATGAAATCCTGTTAACCATGGTACCTTGATCTGCTAAGACTCATGAGTCGGACATGGTGGTATGGGACACCGTGGTCGAGCTGTCGGCCTACGCTGGGGTGACGAACCTCCCCGTAGTGACCAGTAAGCAACCAAACTCGTGAGCCGATTATGGTAGTATGGGATACTATATTTGTGTTGTCGTCCTACATTGATTGGTGACGAGCCCTTTGTAGTGACCTCGAGCATGCCTGGATACCGCATTGAGGTGACGAGCCTTAGTGTGGTAATAAAGGTATGATAGGCGTGCATTGATTGGTGACGAGCCCTTTGTAATGACCTACAACCATATGATCGTATGAGATGACTAGGACTGACGACCCTAGAATGGATCACTGTTTGGATGGTGATATGAGAAAGGTACCTTAGCTTCCCAATTTTGCTGTATGAAAAGGACTAATAACAACTCGGTAATCATGTTCATGCACCGCATTTTCATGTGCTTTGTAGACGTGGCGCACTTTGAGGCGATGTCATGCGTAACATAAGATGAAGACGCTGAGGGTGTACACGTGAGGGCACACATCATTCTGCATACATCCTTACATTAATAAGAGTACTTAGGACATGTTTAATTATTCTGCTTTATCATTATTGCTTGATTGAACTGATAACATGGTAACCTTTGTTTTATTGTTCCACTGAGTTGATCACTCACTCCCACGTTCTGGGGCGGTGTTAAACACCCACCAGACTCTGTCTTAGATGTTGATGTTGCAGATGTTGATGTGACTTCTGAGGCAGATCGGGAGATGGATGATGATGAGGCTGCTTTCTCTTTTATGCAGTTTTCAGACGGGTTATAGTGAGCCTTGTTCTGATGTGCGGGATGCTGGGATTTCTTTTGAGAACTAAATGATGTAATTTGATACTTGTAATTTTGATAGCAACACTTACATTACGACCTGGTATGTGTATGTATTTCAGGGATTCGCACATGTACACACATATATTTCTTTAAGTCTTCCGTTTGCTTTCTTCACTTATCCCTGAATTATATCTGTACTTTGGCTTAATCTATTCCATGTTTTATGCACTAATACAGACAACATACATCCATTATTAAATATGTTGCATAAGTAATGCTTTAGAACTCGGGAGCTGAGTTATGCTTGACCCCTGAATTTCAGGGCATTACAGATTCATGTTTATGTTGAACTTTATTTGAATCTAATTTAATTTTAAAGGAATACTTTCAGTTCCTAATGGTTTATTGTGACTCAAATTACAATAGATCTGCAATAGCTTTGAGTATCTTCTTTTCATGATTTTCAGATTGTAGGATTGGTAAATCCTGTTGTTAGCCATTGTCTCATGGGCATGGTTTGGTGATGAAATCTCTTTCAATTATCACAATTCTCTTCCATTGTGAATTAGGTCAAGAAAGTTCAGATTGATCTTAATTGTATATCTTCTAATTGGATAGGATAGGACTTCAATTCCAATCATGTGACTTGAATTAAGTAAGAGAGTTCCCTGATCTCTACAAGTGGATCCTTGGAAACCCTAGTTACCACCTTTGAATTTGTTGGTTTTAATCACTTTAATCACAATTACTCTCTCAATTAATTTAGATTTAGATTCACATCTTCTTCTAGTTCTAGTTCTAGTTACTTTAAGAAACGTATAAGATTAATCCCTGTGGATTCAACCTTGGTCTCACCAAGATTATTACACTTGGGGTTGTGAACACAACCAAACTTGATTTTCATGTAATTCTTCGATGTCATTAACCCGTGTTCGATGTCATCGAACACTGGCTTCAATGTAATTGACCGGTGGTCGATGACATAGACAGTGAAGTTCAGATTCTGTAAATTTTTACACTTTGCACTTTCGTCTTCTTTCCTTCTCCACTTGGTTTCCTTGAATCTTGGGATCTTGAAATCTTTAATCTTGGTCTACTAAGATCCATTCCTTGCCTTGGTGATTCTTGAGCATCAAATCCATGCTTTTAATATTCTTTTCAATCCAAGCTCTTAAACTCACATCGCAATACAAACATGTATAAAATATACCCATTCAACGTTATCATGTTCATAAAACCAAGATATAAATAGGGGGAAATATGCAATATTTGACACTCCACACCTCCCCCCCAATCAGCATTTTGCTAGTCCCGAGCAAAACATGCATGACAAAATCTTCAATTCTCAATGTTCAAACCTCTTTCTGAAAATAAACTTTTGTGCAATCAAGTATGAATGAGTATAATTCAAAGAAACAAGAGTGAAAATTAGAAAACCTAGAGCTGAATCACATGAGCAATCAATCAAATAGGTAATTTATCAATCTCTTAGGAGCATAAGTTCATATATTAAGTTTTTCCACTGTGCTTAGTGAATTCCAACCTACTTTCCATAAAAGTATTATCATTTCATAATATTAGCCATGCTCATCACCACCTCAAGATTAATTGAATAATCAACTATTGATTTCGAACTTATCCCCCTTTTCTTCTTTTTTCACTTTTTGATTTTATATCGACGGTCACTTTTAATTATTTATTCTTTTTTGTCTTTTCATTTTTCATTCTTTTTCAGTCTTTTCATTATACATGACCTTTCTGTCTATCTCTTTATTTTTTAACTGGTTCTTATCATCTTTTTAAGGTGGATAAAATTCTCCAGACTTAATTCTCAACATCTAACAATGATTCACATACTAACAATCAACAATTCTTGCACAATTCACTGCTTGTGATTTAGGTCAACATGATATGCAAACTTCCTCTTAGTCCATTAGATGAGGGAACTTAAGTGATAGTCTACTCAGTTGATCAAACTCCAACAATTCAAAATTCCATCTTTATCTTATCATCATACTCAGGGCATTCTTAATTATGTAAACTTTATTTTTCCAAGCAGGTTTTAATTTCAAAAATTAAAAATTTTCAAAATTTTTGCTCAAAAACTAAGAAAATACTGATTAGTTTACCTAATCCACACCCCCAACCTAAAATCTACATTGTTCTTAATGTAAAAGTTATAAGCATGTAATGCACATGAGATAACGAAAAGAAAGGAAAAGTGATGGAAAGGTATTACCTAAAGAAGGAGAATTGAAGCTTTTCCAAAGTTCTCAACATATAAATGGGTTAGTATGAAGACTAAACTTATTGAAAAATAAATTATTATAATCATAAATCTTATGAAAGCAATAAACCTAACTACACCTCCTTCAGACTATGAGGTCAATCCTATTACACAGGATCAATCAGAGGCATGGACATGTCCTCTGAATCAAACTTCTCAACAAATGGCTTGAGACGATGTCCGTTTACCTTAAAAATATTGTCGTTTGTCAGATTCTTTATCTCGATGGCCCTATGAGGATAAACATTCGTAACAGTGAAAGGGTCAGTCTAACGAGATCGAAGCTTACCCGAAAAAAGATGTAACCGAGAATTATACAAGAGGACTTTTTGAACGGCTGTGAATGATTTCCAAAGGATGTTCCAGTCATAAAATACCTTCATCTTGTCCTTGTAAAGTCTCGAGTTCTCATGTGCGTCGTTTCAGATTTCCTCAAGTTCATTCAATTGAAGTTTGCGTAGCGAGCCAATGTTGTTCAAGTTAAAATTTAGATTTTTGATAGCCTAGTTGACTCTATGTTCTAACTCCACAGGCAAGTGGCAAGCTTTCTGTTCACCACCCCAAGTATAGGGTTGCGATGTAGTAATATTCTCGGTAAGACCAAGGTCGTATCCACAGGGACTGAACCTTGTACGTAGTTTGAAAGTAACCAGAACTAGAACTAGAGTAAGATGTAATCTAAATCAGGGAAATTTAAGAGAATAATGGTGAAAAACTTTTAAAATTCAAATGTGGGAAACTAGGGTTTCCAAGGATCCACATGTAGAGATTAAGGAGATCTATGCTTGATTTACGATCACAACTGGATTTAGAATCCTATCTTCATCCAGTTGGAAGATAATTCATTAAAATTCACATCGGAACTTCCTTTAATCTAGTTTTCAATGAATGATAGGTGTGAGAATTAGAATTATTTCCATCACAAAACTATGCCCGTGAGACAAAGCAAACAACAGAATTTAACCAATCCATAACCAGTCTAAGGGAATTATGAACGTTAGGAAGGGTTCCATCATCCAACCATGTCCATGAGACGATGGTGAACAATAGGGTTCCCAGGTTCACAATCCTAATAATGAAAAGAACATGGTCAGAGCTATTGCATATCCATTGTAATTTAAGTCACAACAAACCATTAAAAACTACATGCATTCCTTATAATCAAACTATAATCAAAGAGAGTTCAATAAATATGAATCAAAGCATAGAAAAACACCCCATCACGCTACAAGCTTCACCTCTTAGCCTTAGCTAAGAGGTTTAGCTCATCATAGACATGATGAAACTAAAATCTCTTGAAAAGCATCAAAAGAAAGAAGAGACTAAAGAAGAAAAGAAGAAGGAGAAAAGCTTATTGTCACCCCCACTCTCTCTCTCTCTCTCGCCTTGTGTTTCATGCCTGATGATCCTTAAATGGCCTTTCTTTGATTGCATGCGTTCTCCGTTTATGGCAAAAAAGGGTCAGTGACATGGAGAAGTCGGTGAAGAAAGCAGGTGCATATGTCTTTTTTCTTTCACAGCTTGCGCACTCCCTTTGCATGAAACCTGTTGAAAGCCTGAGTTCTATCCCGCTGGTTCTTCTAACTTTCCTTAAGGACATAATCCCTTTGGGCAATTTTGGATTGCCTACAAGATGGATGGTCCAGATCGGCCATCTGGTCATCGGTAGTGGGCCACCATCTCCCAGAAAGGCCGAGTGTGTCTAGACGTGTTCTTGCACACGTACTGTGCTAAGATGTTTAGTGGGCCCCATAGTGATGCTTTCGGAGAAATCCACCCCGTCCATTAGATTCATGGCAAAAATTCAATGAGGAATGGTCACTTTTGCTAGAGTTTGGTGTGTCCCACTGTATCAAATCTTCCCACCATTCATCCTGCGTTTGACAAAGCTTTGTGTGTGTACACGTGCATGGGAGCAGAAAGACTCCATGGCTATGGTCGTGACCACCACCTGGACACAATGAACGGTCCGGATTGACAAGATGGTCGATAGTGGTGGGCCAATGAGTATCACAGTGGGACGCATGTCCCTTGCTGCATAAGAGATTGGGTTAACTCAATCTTTGACCAGTCCACGGTCCAGTGGGACTCGGCTGTGCACCTGATGTGCACACACATCATGTGTGTAGGTCCTACAGTGATGTTTTTAATAAATCTACTCCGTTCATCGTCTCCTCCATCTAATTTGAGGGGTTGAGACCAAAATTGAAGCATATCCAGAGATCAGGTGGGCCCCAGATTAGTGATTTATGTGATGATCTTTCCGTTGGGCCACTTGTATAAAGATATAAGGGTTGAATTTTGATGTGTATAGTTAATTTAGGGTCCTTAGGTCAGATATAAAGTTTTGAGCCAAACAGATGGTGGGAACCCTGTGATCTTGCATTGAGGATGACTTTCATGCTCCTTTAACTTGAATCACTTGATTTTCTTAGATCTTTGGTGTGTAAATTCTTCAATTTCGATCTCCTATGATCCGTCCCTTGCCTTGGTGATTTATAAGCATTAAATCCATGCCGTTAGTACCCTTTTTCAATCCAAGCTCCTAAATTCACCTTAAAATAAAAACATAATTAAAATAGGACGTTAAACATTATCATGTCCATAAAATCAGGTAATAACTGGGGTCTAGTATGCAATACTTGACCCTTAACACAATCGCTAACCAGCATTTTTCTTGTCTTGAGCAAAGTATGCAAAAATTATTTTAAGAATTACGGGACAATTTCTATAAACTCGAGTGATTTTTTGAAAAACAATCTAAATACTAGAATTTTAAGATGCATTAATGTTAAGCATTACCTTCTCCTAAACTCAAGTGCACGGTAAACTTCATGGTCAAGTTCAAAGTATCAATCTATGATTAGAACAATTCTAATCTTCGAGTTCAATGGGTGTATAGTGTAACCTCGGCTTATCATCATTAAGAGTCCAATTGTCAATTTTCATGATAACATTGATAATCAAACAGAGGATTCCTGGATAACCTAACCTAAACCAAAACTTGCCTTACACTTCAGCCTTTTATTCTTCCAGTCTTTTATTTTTCCATTAACGGCTTCACGTTGTGTCAACCGTTTTAAAGATCTTTAACAGGTAACTGTTTTCGATGACAACTGTTTTTTAGTTGAATATTCTTCTCTTCTTCTTTTTTCAAAGAACATGATGGACAAATTCCCTAGGTTGGTTCCTTCCATGCTTAGTGATTATCAAGTTAACTTTTCAATATCGAACTGAAACCTTAATGTGTAAGCTAGATGTGACACGTGAAATCATGACTCAATCAATGTTTACGACTTCTAATCATGGATTAATAATTCAAACTTAACTGTCAAATCTAATAGATAGCTGAATCCAGGAGTCATAAATTACTAACATTAAGTATCTTATACTTCTAAATCATGGATGAACTTTAAAATCACTTCGAATTCACAAGAATTTCTTGAAAAAAATTTCAAAATTTTTGCTCAATACTGAGAAAACACTGATTAGGTACCCTAATCTCCAATCCCCAACCTAAAATCATCATTGCCCTCAATGTAAAAGATATAAGCATGTAATGCACATGAGACAATGAAAGTAAAGGAGAAGTGATGAAAAGATCATACCTGACGAGGAAATTGAATGGCTTTTCTAAAGAGATTCCAGCGTGAAAGTGGGTCAGCACAAGAGTTAAACTAGCAACCTATTCTAGAACAACTGGAAAGCAACCTACCCGAACAGCATAAAGCTGATTATCCTAGAACAACATAAAGTAAACTACCATAGTCCTATGAAAGCAATAAACCTACCTATACCTCCATTAGAATGGGAGATCAATCCTGGTAAACAGGATCATTCAGAGGCATGGACATATCCTCTAAATCAAATTTCTCAACAAATGGCTTTAATCGATGTCCATTTACTTTAAACTCATTACCATTGTTTGGATTCTAAATCTCGACAGCCACATGAGGATAAACATTGATAATGGTGAAAGGGCCGGTCCAACGAGATCAGAGCTTACCCGGAAAGAGATGTAATCGAGAATTATACAAAATGACTTTCTGACCTGACGTGAATGATTTTCGCAGAATATGTTGGTTATGAAACGCTTTCATTCTCTCCTTATAAATTCTTGAGTTCTTGTATGCATCATTCTGGATTTCTTCAAGTTCATTTAACTAAAGTTTGCATAGTGAGTCACCGTTATCCAAATTAAAATTTAGATTTTTGATTGCCCAGTAGGCTCTATGTTCCAACTCCATAGGCAAGGTGTAAGCTTTCCCATAGATAAGTCTATAGGGAGACATTTCAATAGGGTTTTAAATACAGTAAGCTCATAAAGCATCAGTCAATCGATTTACCAATCCTTATGGTCAGGGTTAACCGTCTTTTCAAAAATGTGTTTAATTTTCCTATTGGAAATCTCAGCTTGCCCACTTGCTTGTGGGTGGTATGGAGTACTCACCTTATGAGAGATACCATATTTTTTCATTAAATTCTCGAATGGTCTATTATAAAAATGTGAGCCCCCATCACTAATGATGGCTCGAGGCATTCTGAACCGGGAACGGATGTTCCTTTTTAAAAACTTAATGACCGTTCGATGATCATTGTTCCAGCACGGAATTGCTTCGACCCATTTAGTGGCATAATATACGACAAGCAAAATATATAGATTTCTAATGATTAGGGGAATGGTCTTATGAAATCGATGCCCTAACAATCAAATGCTTCTACGAAAAGAATGGGGTTTAAGAACATCATATTTCGACAGGACAATGCTCCTAATTTCTGATAATGCTCACAAGCTTTATAAAACTCGTAAGTGTCCTTGAACATAATGGGCCAGTAAAAGCCAAACTGTAGAATCTTGGCCGTGGTCTTTTTAGCAGAAAAGTATCCATCACAGGCCCGTGAGTGATAGAAGGAGATGACACTCTAATGTTCATTGTCTAGCACAAATCTCCTTAAGATTTGGTCTAGGCAATATTTAAACAAATACGGATCATCCCAAAAGAACTTGCGTACCTCGGTGAAAAATTTCTTCTTCTCTTGCGCAGTCCAATGTGTCGGTGTGAAACTTGTGGTAAGATAATTAGTAATATCAGTGAACCAAGGTGAATGAGAGACTTTGAACAATTGTTTATCGAGGAACATGTCATTGAAATGTGTCGTCTTAGGGGAATTAGGGAGATTAAGGTGAGAAAGATGGTCAGCCACTACATTTCTACTGCCCTTTTATCCTTTATTTCCAAGTCAAATTCTTGGAGTAGGAGGATCCATCTTATCAAGAAGGGCTCAGCATCGTTCTTAGAAAGAAGATACTTGAGTGCTGCATGATCTGTATAAACAACAATCTTGGATCCGATCAAGTAGGACCTAAATTTGTCCAAAGTAAACACTACATCTAAGAGTTCCTTTTCCGTAGTCGAGTAATTCACTTGGGCAGGATTTAGATTTCTACTTGCATAATGAATAATGTAGGCCTTATTTTCTTTTCTCGAGCCTAAAACCACCACAAGAGCATAGTTAGATGTGTCGGAACATAAGTTCAAAAGTAAGGCTCTAGTCGAGTGGCTGCATGATAGGTGCAGTGGTTAACATACCCTTAAGCTTAGTAAAAGCTTCCTGGCATTGCGTAGTCCACTCGTATGATGCATCCTTTTGAAATAGATTATATAAAGGATGAGAGAGGAGACTAAAGTCCTTTATGAATATCTTGTAAAAATCAGCGTGTCTTAAGAAGGATCGCACGACTCGTTTGTTCTTGAGTGGAGGTAGGTTAGAGATAAGATCGATTTTAGTCTTATCTACCTCAATTCCCTTGGACAAGATGATATGTTCAAGAAAAATTCCCTTACGAACCAGGAAATGACATTTCTCCCAATTGAGTACCAAATTCTTTTCTTCACATCTTTTCATCACACATTTAAGATTCTTTAAGAAATCACTGAAAGATGGACTGAAGAAAGAGAAGTCATCCATGAAGACCTCTAGATATTGCCTCACCATCTTAGAAAAAATACTCATCTTGCATTGCTAAAAAGTGGTGGGGGCGTTACATAGTACAAATGGCATCCTTTGGTAAGTAAAGGTGCTGTAAGGACATGTAAATATGGTCTTTTCTTGATCTTCAAGGACTATCTCTATCTGATTATAGCTCGAATATCCATCAAGGAAATAGTAATATGAGTGACCAGCTAGCCTTTCTAAATTTGATCGATGAAGGGCAAAGGGAAGTGATCCTTCCTCGTGAAGGTATTCAACTTCTTGTAGTCAATGCACATTCTTCAACTAGTAGTAACTCTAGTTGGCACAAGTTCATTATTGGCATTGGTTACGATGGTGATTCCAGACTTCTTGGGAACCACCTGAGTTGGACTCACCCATTGACTATCGGATATAGGGTATATGATACCCACATCCAATAGTTTAAGAACCTCAGCCTTAACCACTTCCTTCATGTTTGGATTTAGTTTACGTTGCGATTTCTGCGAGGTCTTCGCATCGTCCTTGAGATAAATGCAGTGAGTATAAATCAAAGGGTCAATTCCCTTGAGAGTAGATATGATGAGCATACTCTCTTATTCTTGTTCAAGGTGGGAAGAAATCACCACTGGGTATGTCTCATCTTGACCTAAATAAACATATTTTAAATTAGAGGGCAAATGTTTTAGGTTAACCTTCGGTGGCTTGAGGTTAGATAATGGAGGCATACATCGGTTTGGGGAAACTCTTCAAAATGTGGCCTCCACTGGTTAACTTCAAGTACTGGCGTAATATTAAGCATGACACACATCTCCCTCATCATGTCATCATCAAAATCATGGAAGTGGGCCAGGTCAGTTTCTAAAGCATCAGAGGATAAGGTAAAAGTGTTTTATCTTCCACGAAAGAGTCAATCATATTAATGTCATGAAAATCGTTATCATCCTCTAACCGTCTGCCTGTATTAAAAAAGATATTTAGCTCTAATTTCATATTCCTGAAAGAAATACTCATGACCCCATTCCTGCAATTGATAATTACGTTTGAAGTGGCAAGGAATGGGCGACCAAGAATGACTGGAATCTGAGTGCTCATGTTACTGATGATTTTAGTATCCAGGATGATAAAATCTATAGGGTAGTAAAATCTATCAACCTAGACCAACACGTCCTCAATTATCCCTCTCGATATACGAACAGAGAGATCCATAAGTTGTAATGTGGTTAAGGTGGGTTTTAATTAACCCAAACCTAATTGTTTGTACACAGAGTAAGGAATCAGATTTACGCTTACTTCTAAGTCAAGCAGTGTGTGCTCTGTGAGACCCGTATCATATACTGTACCATTCTGTAAGCTTTCGTGGTCCTCCCGGTTGAATTTCGATGACCCACAATCTGTTATCGACGTTTGTGCGAGATCCTGAGTCGAGTCCTATATATCAGAGTCAGCTTAACTCAAAACTTGTATCATTGTGACCACGCCGTCGCTGCTGTTCCGACACCGTATCTCGCAAGCTGAGGTGATACCCAGGCTAGGAGATGTGGACTCGCGTTCGGTTTGAGAAAAATGCCACGCGTTACAAAATCCAAGAGAATCCATCACATCTATCACCTCACTTGTCAAGAGTACACCCATCACTCAACCCATTACTCTTCCCATTCCTAAGTACAAAAGCATTCCCAAAAAAGTCAACTTTCCCATCACCTCACCATCCCTCTCTCCCATCACTCCATCACTCACATCACCTCTCTCTCTCTCATCTCTCTCTCACTTCTTTCCTAACTCCATAAAAGCAACTCCAACGTCCCAACCTCTATGTGAGAAGCATTGTGTGGCCCCCTCCCTACCACTTGATCCAACCCTACCAAAGTCGATCTCGACTGTTTAATCAAACCCCTTGAAGCTCTAAAACCTATAGGTGGAAGGAGAAATGAAGGAATTTGAGGTGGGTGTTCATAACATTAAATTTTTTAGATTTTGATTATTTGAGGACCCACATATTATGGGACCTATTTGATGTATGATTTATATTGCCTCGAGGGGCCCATAGTGGCGGGGTCCCTCCATCACCATCCGATCTCTCTCTTTTCTTTTTGTATGATGATGATGATAAAGAGGTGCGTGGCCCGCCTGATATGTGTATGCGTGGCCCACCAACATGTGTTATATCATGCCATCGAAACGCGGGACCCACCTTGATGGGGCGCGACGTCCAGTGTCCCTAGATGAAAGGAAAATATAAATATCATCTTAATCCCACGTGTGGACCCATTTTGACCGTGGAAGTGGATTGGCTTGTCTACCACATAGTAGCTATTTGTGGTTAACAATTCCTGAAGGTCTGATCAAGTGGATCCCACCTTGATGCATGTATCTAATCCAAACCGTCCATCCCATTTCTCAGTTCATTTTAGGCGTTGAGCCCAAAAATGAAGCTGATCAGAATCTCTGGTGGGCCACACCACGTAGACCCACCCTGCCATCATAAAGACCCAACCAGCGTCCAGACTCTCTGGGCGCTGGGAGATTCTATCTCTTTTAATATAATATATTATAATATAATATATTATATTATACATATGATATATATATAATATAATATAATAAAATATATTATATTATAAATAATGTCTATGGTGGGCCACTCCCACGTAGGACCCACCTTTAACCCATATACACCATCACCATCTAGATGGGTCTAAACGGTGGTTTGGGCAGCCTCCTGCCATTGTATATATGTAATATATTATATTATAATATAATATACATTATATTAACAGTATTATATTGGTGGGCCACTACGTGGAACACACCATGATGTATGGATTTCATCTACACCGTCCACTGCGTGGACCCACTTCGATGTGCGTGTACATCCACTCATCCATCTGCTGGACGCTGGGCCAGCAGCCCAACAACTGTTGCTGCAGTGGTGTCACCAAGCTTTGTGGGATCCCACCACTTTAATGTGTGTTTTACATTCTTACCGTCCAACCATTTTGGCTGACGTGTGGGGCCCACCCCACAGTGCTGCACGTGTGGGATGGGACCCACCTTGATGTGTGAAGTATCTGCACTATCCATTGATCAGGATGGTGCTGTGTGGGCTAGCGTGTTGGATGTGTTGAATCCACACCGTCTGTCCAGATTGAGAAGGCCATGGGTCTGGACGTTGACTGATTTTTCAAAAAAAATAATAGTAATAATAAATAATATAATATAATTTAATATATATTTATGCCATGTATATCTGGTGGGCCCCACATAGGACTCACTTGCATGGAAACGGATTGGATAGTGTACCGCACACAGCTATATATAACTGACTGTATTGACGTCAGCTGTCCTTAGGCTTCTATCATGAGGTATTGTTATAACCAAACCGTCCATCTCAAGGGTCCACCTTGATGCATGCATTTCTCCTAGCCGTTCATCTGTTTCACCAGCATGGGACCCCCATGATGTATGTATCAGATCCACACTGCCCCTCCCTTCCTCTAGATAATTTTAGGGCCTGAGGCCAAAAAGGAGGCCGATCTAGATCTCCGCTGGGCCACACCATAGGAAGCAGTGGAGATATTGATGTCCACCGTTGAAACTTTTCTAGGGCCCATCTTGATGTTTATTTTCCATCTAATCTAGTCACAGGGTCACGCAAACTTGCATGTAGGGAAATACAAATGTCATCTTGATCCCTGACTCCTATGGGCCCCACTATCATTAATCAGTGGAGATCAAACGGCCAAAAATGGGTGGGGTCTGCCTTGATAGTTGTGTTTTATCTATGCCGTCCATCTCTAGCTAGTGGAGCCCACATGAAATATGCGTTGTATCCACCTTGATAGTTGTGTTTTATCTACGCCGTCCATCTATAGCTGGTGGAGCCCACATGTGATATGCATTGTATCTACCATCCATTCATGTGGCCCCCATGTTGGTGGACTGAACATCCAGCTAGCTGCCCATGGTTTTGTATGTGTTATGTATCCTTGATGCCCACCTGTTAGCATGAGATGGGGCCCACTTGGTATGTATATGAGGCCCATTGATACGGCCCATTAATGAGGCCCGACTTGATGTATATAAGGCCCATGAGTGAGGCCTAGTGTGATGAATATGTAGCAGATGGGTTGTGGCCCATTGTGATGTATTCAAGGCCTATGGGCAAGGCCTAATGTAATGTGATTATGACACATATGACAAGGCCCATTGAGATGTATTTCTGGCCTATGTGATGCGGCTCATAGTGATCTGTATTAGGCCCTTGTGTGAGGCCATGAGCCCACTATGTGTTTGATCCTATGTGGGCCACTCCTTGGGAGCAATGATGGTTAAATGTCCACATTGATGGGCAATGATAGTTGGATGTCCACATTGTGACCTTCCTAAAGGCCGAATGTATAGGTCGATTTCAATTGTCGAGGCCGAGTATCGAGGCCGATGTATAGGCCTATTCTGATTGTTAAGGCCAAGTATCGAGGCCGATTCCAATTTGTTGAGGTGGATTGTATAGGCCGATTCCGATTGTTGAGGCCGAGTATAGAAGCCGATTCCGATTTGTCGAGGCCGATTGTATAGGCCAATTCCGATAGTCGAGGCCGAGTATCGAGACCGATTCCAATTGTTAAGGCCGAGTATCGAGGCTAATTCTGATTTGTCGATGCCAATTTTGTTTGTCGAGGCTGAGTATCAAGTCGATCCGATTTGTCGAGGCCGATTGTATAGGTCGATTCCGATTGTCAAGGCTGAGTGTATAAGCCAATTCTGATTGTATAGGCCGATTTCGATTGTCGAGGCCGATTCCGATTGTTGAGGCCAAGTATCGAGACCGATTCCAATTTGTCGAGGCTGATTGTATAGGCCGATTTTGATTGTCTAGACTGAGTATCAAGGCTGATTCTAATTTGTCGAGGTCGATTGTATAAGCCGATTTTGATTTTCAAGGCTGAGTATCGAGGCCGATTTTGATTTGTCAAGGCCAATTGTATAGGCTGATTAGGATTGTCGAGGCACAGTGTCGAAGCCGATTTCGATTTGTCGAGGCCGATTTCGATTCTCAAGGCTGAGTATCAAGGCTGATTCCGATTGTTCAGGCTGAGTATCAAGGCCAATTCCGATTTGTTGAGGCTGATTGTATAGGCCGATTTCGATTGTCGAGGCCGAGTATCAAGGTCGATTCTGATTTGTCGAGGCTGATTCCGATTGTCGAGGCTAACTGTATAAGCCGATTCCCATCGTATAAGCCGATTCCGATTTTCGAGGCCGAGTATCATGACCGATTCCGAGTGTTGATTCCGATTGTCGAGGCTGATTTCAATTGTCAAGGCCAATTGTCGAGACCTATATGATGTATATGCGACCCATAGTTGAGGCCCATTGTGGTGTGTATTCAGCTTGTATGATGTATATGCAGCATATGTTTAAAGCCTAATGTGAAGAATATAAGGTCTATGTGATGAGGCCCATTGTAATGCATTTGAGGGTCAGGCGATGGAGTCTATTATAATGTATATGAGACCCATGTGAGAGGCCCATTGTGATGTATATTAAGCTCTTGAGTGAGGCCCATGGTGTTGTAATTAGGTCCTTGTGTGAGGCCATGGGTCCACTATATATTAGGCTCTATGTGGGCTATTCCTAAAAATTGAGGTTCTAACAAAGTAAAATTTTTAAAAACAGAAAATAGAAAGTTTTTAAAAATTGATTAGGAAAGTTCTAAACCTAAAAGCAGAAAGTAAGTTAGTTTCTAAAAAATAAAAGAAATCCTAAAATTTGGAAATTTTATAAAAATAGAAAAATAAAACTTAATCCTAAAAATAGAAAAATAGAAAAATTAGAAAGAGATTACAAATTTAGAAAGTCTATATCAGGGTCCTACAAAATAGGAAAGTTAGGTTAGTTTCTACAAATCAAACAGGAAAGCCCTAAACTTAGAAAAGCCCTAATCTTAAGCTAATTCTAAAACCAGTTAATCTAAAAAAAATGCAACTGTGAATCCCTGGCAACGACGCCAAAAACTTGTTCACCACCCCAAGTATAGGGTCACGATGTAGTAATAATCTCGATAAGACCGAAGTCGAATCCACAGGGACAGAACCTTGTACATAATCTGAAAGTGACCAGAACTAGAACTAGAATAAGATGTAATCTAAATCAGGGAAATTTAAGAGAATAATGGTGAAAAACTTGTAAAATTTAAAGGTGGGAAACTAGGGTTTCCGAGGATCCACTTGTAGAGATCAGGGAGATTTATGCTTAATTCACAATCACAATTGGATTTAGAGTACATCTAAACTTCCTTCGATCTAGTTTTCAATGAATGATAAGTATGGGAATTACAATTGATTCCATCTCAAAACCATGCCCATGAGACAAAGCACACAACAAAATTTAACCAATCCACAACCAGTCTAAGGGAATTATGAACGTTAGGAAGAGTTCCATCATCTAACCATGTCCATGAGACGATAGTGAACAATAGGGTTCCCAGGTTCACGATCCTAATAATGAAAAGAACATGCTCAAAGCTATCGCAGATCCATTGTAATTTAAGTCACAACAAACCATTAAAAACTAAAAGCATTCCTTATAATCAAACTATAATTAAAGAGAGTTTAATAAACATGAATCAAAGCATAGAAAAACACCCCATCACGCTATAAGCTTCACCTCTTAGCCGTGTCTAAGAGGTTTAGCTCATCATAGACATGATGAAACTAAAATCTCATGAAAAGCATCAAAGGAAAGAAGAGACTAAAGAAGAAAAGAAGAAGGAGAAAAGCTTGTTGCTGCCCACGCTCTCTCTCTCTCTCGCTTTGTGTTTCATGTCCAATGATCCTTGAATGGCCTTTCTCTGATTGCGTGCGTTCTCCCTTTATAGCCAAAATGGAGAAGTCAGTGAAGAAGGCAGGTGCATACGTCTTTTTCTTTCGCAGCTTGCGCACTCCCTTTGCATGAAACTCACTGAAAGCCCGGTTCTATCCCACTAGTTCTTCTAACTTTCTTTAAGGACATCGTCCCTTTGGACGGTTTTGGATGGCCTATGAGATGGACGGTCTAGATCGCCCATCCGATCATCGGTACCGGGCCACCACCTCCCAAAAATGCCGAGCATGTCCAGATGTGTTCTTACGGACGTACTGCGTTGAGATGCTTGGTGGGCCCCACAGTGGTGCTTTCGGAGAAATCCACCCTGTCCATTAGATTTGTGGTAAATTTTCAGTTAAGAATGGACACTTTTGCTCGAGTTTGGTACAGTCCACTGTATCAAATCTTCCCGTCATTCATCCTTCGTTTGACGGTGATTTGCGTGTGTACACATGCATGGGAGCAGAAAGACTCCATGACTATGGTAGTGGCCACCCCCCGGACACAATGAACGGTCCGGATAGAAGAGATGGTCCACGATGGTGGGCCACTGAGTATCATAGTGGACGCACGTCCCTTACTATGTAAGAGATCAGGTCAACCCGATTTTTGACCGGTCCATGGTCTGGTGCGGCTTAGTTATGCACCTGCCGTGCACACACATCACGCGTGTAGGTCCCACAGTGATGTTTTTGATAAATCTACTCCATTCATCCTCTCCTCCATCCAATTTAAGGGGTTGAGACCAAAATTAAAGCATATCCAGCGATGAGGTGGGCCCTAGATTACTGATTTATGGGTTGATCTATCCATTGGGCCACTTCTACAAATATTTAAGGGATGAATTTCGATGTGTATGGTTAATTTAGGGTCCTTAAGATAGATATAAAGTTTCGAGCCAAACGGATGGTGGGAACCCTGTGATCTTACATTCAGGATGACTTTCTAGCCCCTTTAACTTCAATCACCTAATTTTCTCGAATCTTTGGCATGTAGATTCTTCGATCTTGGTCTTCTAGGATCCATCTCTTGCCTTGGTGATTTATGAGTGTTAAATCCATGTCGTTAGTACCCTTTTCAGTTTAAGCTCCTAAATTCACCTTGTAACAAAAACATGATTAAAATAGGACGTTAAACATTATCATGTCCATAAAATCAGGTAATAACTAGGGTCTAATATGTAATATTTGACCCTCAACACTTTCCGATAGACAAGTCTAAATGGAGACATTCCAAATGGGGGTCTTAAAAGCTATAAGGTAAGCACATAAAGCATTAGTCAAGCGGATTGACCAATCCTTATGGTCAAGATAAACCAATTTTTTTCAAAATTTGTTTAATTTCCCTATTGGAAATCTCAGCTTGCTCGCTTGTCTGTGGGTGGTATGGAGTGCTCACTTTGTGAGAGATGCCATATTTCTTCATTAAGTTCTCAAATGGCCTACTACAAAAGTGCAACCCTCCATCACTAAGGATGGTTCGAGGCATTCCAAACTGGCAAAGGATATTTTCTTTTAAGAATCGAATCACCGTTTTATGATCATTGTTCTAGCACAAGATTGCTTTAACCCACTTAGTGATATAGTCTACTACCAATAAAATGTAAACATTTCCAAATGATTGGGGGAATGGCCCCATGAAATCAATGCCCCAGTAATCAAATGCTTCAATGATAAGAATTGGGTTTAATGGCATTGTATTTACAAGGGACAATCCTCTTAATTTCTGACAATGCTCATAGTCTTTGCAAAACTCATGAGTATCTCTGTACATAGTGGGCTAGCAAAAGTTGCACTGCAGAATTGTGGTCGTGATCTTTTTAGCAGAAAAGTGATCACCATAGGCCTAAGAGTGACAAAAGGAGATGACACTTTGATGTTCATTTTCTGACACACATCTCCTTAGAATTTGGTTTGAGCAATATTTAAATAGATAAGAATCATCCCAAAAGAACTTATGCACCCTGGCGAAGAATTTTTTTCTTATCTTGCGCAATTTAATATGTTGGTGTGAAACCCATGGCAAGAAATTTGCAATGTCAGCAAACCAAGGTAATTGGGAGAGTTTAAACAATTATTCATTAGGAAACATGTCGTTTATCGATGTCGGCTTAAGGTAATTCGAGAGATCGAGCCTAGAGAGATGGTCAGCCATTACGTTCTCCTTTTGTCTTGTATTTCTATGTTAAACTCTCAGAGTAGAAGGATCCATCTTATTAAGTGGGGCTTAACACCATTTGTAGAAAGTAGGTACTTCAGCGCTACATGATCAATGTAAATAATGATTTTGGATCTGATCAAGTAGGACCTAAATTTGTCCATAGCAAACACTATGGCTAAGAGTTCCTTCTCCGTAGTAAAGTAGTTCACTTGGACAGATTTTAGAGTTCTACTCACAGAGTAAATCATATAGGGCTTCTTCTCTTTTCTCTGGACTAACACCGCCCTAATAGCATAGTCAAATGTGTTGCGCATAATCTCAAAAGGGATGCTCCAATCGGGTGGCTACATGATAGGAGCAATAGTCAACATAGTCTTGAGCTTAGTGAAAGCTTCTTAGCATTTCTCAGTCCACTTGTATGGTATATCCTGTCACGCCTCAAACTCAAAAACTTGGCTCATAAAATTTTCGATCGCTAAATCCAGTGCTGACAGCCTCCGTAGTACCTCATTCTCGGTTCCCAGCACTCATACGCCAGATTCCAATCTTGGGATCCTACAAGGAGGATTTTTCAACTTACATTTATCTCATAAGAAGCATAACCCCAAGTTTACCCAAATCACAAATGCAATATCATCATCATATATCCACTAATATAAACAGCTGAATACAATGCTGAAAGGGAAATACATATATCGAAAATCAAAGCTCCAAAAGACAGCTGCACGCTCTGAGATCAACGCTGTTGCGACGAACACCACTTGCACGCATCTATCATGCATAGGCTTGTAAAAAGCTTAAAGGGTGGTATAAGTTTGTGCGCAAGGTAAGTGCCAAGTATGCAATAAGAGAGAAATGCAGAAACATGCTGGTAAGTCCATAAATATCATCAACCTTATCCAGGCTATGCGATGCAAAAACATAATAAGCTAATATCATATACTGAGGAAGTAATGTAGATTAGCTATGTAATGTGGAGAAATAGTAAGCTAAATATCATATATTGAGGATGCAATGCAATATGCGGTGTGAATGAAAAGACTAAGCTAGAGTATGAAGTCGGGATGATAATATGTAGTAACGTAAGCTATGGGTTACATCACAAGGGATTTTTATCCAAACTAGTCACATACCTAAATTTGGATAGCTAGACTCAATGTGGTATACTCATGATCTCAAGTTGGTCGCGCGCCCCAATCGAAATCCTGACAATTGTGAAGGTACACAACAATTAGTTGTGCACCACCAGCCGAGTGGATAGTGAATGAATGAGTAAAATGCTGAGTATGTAACTCCTGCTCAATAAGTCCACATATCAGTGCCGTACTTCTCTGGGATCATCACCGGGGTCTATTACACTCTACGCCAGCTTGCCACCCCTATCTGAGTGCATAACTGGGTAAGTGGAAGAGACCTCACTATCCGCCTACTAATATCAGGCCCGGCTCATCGATAGCGGACTCATTCCTCAAGCTGGTCAAATTCATCCTAGATATTTTTCCCTCACTCAAGCGGGTAAGGTCACACTCCCTTCAAATCGACCACAGCATAGCTGGAGACGTAGCCTACTGGTATACGGCCCTTATGCGCTCATGTATATCCACTCGGTCTAGACGTTAGAGTGTCCTCTGATACTAAGAGGGTTTAGGGACTTTCTCCCAAGGACATCTATGACACCCTATGTAGAAAAAAGATTTTCAGTGTCCCATCTGGCCATCCACGATATGCTTGTGGAGGCTACGACCTTGATGTCAGTAGGGCGTACGGTGGTCATATCACAAAATGCGAGATACATGAGTCATACCATCCAGTCATTCATCAAACCTGCGCATACCGGATGCTCATGTGGGGCAACTCCATCCCTCAGGGAGTCCCATAATAATCTTCACAATGGCATGTGCTATGATAAATCACTCCTCATATCAAGCATACATATGATCCGTATGGGCATGGATCGTAGAGCTATTCTAAGCATGTTATATGATAATGATGTACTCTCATCATATCAAGGATGGGCCTAGATGGCCTACTCATATCATGAAAGGGCCTACTAAGGCCTAAAGGAAGGTCACAATGTGGGCATTTAACCATCATTGCCCATTAATGTGGAAATTGAGCTAACATTGCTCCCAAGGAGTGGCCCTCATAGGGCCAAACATATAGTCGGGCCCATGCCTCACATAAGGGCCTCAAATAGACCACAATGGGCCTCATCATATGGGCTTTAAATACATCACAATGGGCCTCTTACACATGCCGCAATAATGGTCCTCATATACATCAAGTGAGCCGCATCACGTGGGCCTCATATACATTAAGTGGGCCGCATCACATGGGCCTCATATACATCAAGTCGGCTGTATCGCATGGGCCTCATATGCATCACATGGGCCGCATCGCATGGGCCTCATATACATCAAGTGCGCCTAATCACATGGGCCTCATATACATCAAGTTGGTCGCATTGCATGGGCCTCATATACATCAAGTGGGCCGCATCGCATGGGCTTTATATACATCAAGTGAGCCGCATCACATGGGCCTCATATACATCAAGTGGGCCACATCGCATTGGCCTCATATACATCAAGTGGGCCACATCGCATAGGCCTCATATACATCAAGTGAGCCGCATCACATGGGCCTCATATACATCAAGTGAGCCGCATCGCATGGGCCTCATATACATCAAGTGAGCCGCATCGTATGGGGCTCATATACATTAATGAGTCGCATCGCATGGGCCTCATCACATCACATGGGCCTTATAACATCATAATGAGCCTCATCCCATAGGCCTTAAGTACATCACATTGGTTCGCATCACATGGGCCTCATCACATCAATATGGGCCTCATCCCATAGGCCTTAAGTACATCATATTGGGCCACATCACATGGGCCTTTCACATCAAAATGGGCCACATCTCATGAGCCTACATTACATACATCTAGGTGGGCCTAATACACCATAAAATGGGCCTAATGGGTAGCCCATAATCCAGGAAAAATTGATGGGCAGCCTGGATGTACAACGCATTCATCAGGGTAGGCCGTTGCCCTGGACGATGTGAGTATACAACACATAGATCACATTGGCCCCACGTCCCATGGACAGTACGAATATATATCATAGCGGGGTCCACGTCCAAGGATGGATGGCCTAGATAAAATTCGTATAGCATGGTGGGCCTACGTCCAGTCCGTCTGGACAGATGGTGTCGATATATAACACATACTATAAGGTAGGCCCCACCCGTCTAGCAAACGGACAATGTGGATAAGACCAATACATCATGACTGGGCTCCAAGGGCTGGATGAATGGCCTGGATCAACACATACAACATGGTAGTAGGCCTCACACCTAGCAATGGGCCCCATCGATTTGGACAACATGGATATGAAACACATGCAGCAAGGGACTAGCGGTCAGATTGCACGCTGGCCGTTTTTGGTCCAGGCCCTAAGATGATCTGAAAGACTGGATGGACGGAGCTAATAAAATCCAGACGTCATGGTGGGGTCCTGTAAGTGCTATGGTTGAAAGCCCCTTTATATTGTCAAATTTATGGTGCCAAAAACACTGCTTGTACTTTATGAAATTACATAAATGCAAATGTTCGAGACACAGTATGGATGAAGCGAGTCTCAGTGTATGGATGTTGACTACATTAGTGAAGCACAATGCTCAACTCAAGATATGTCAAGCCACGACGTTGTCTCACAAGATCGACTTCGAAAGACAAGACATGTTTACAAGTCAAGAATCGAGAATGTTCAACTGAATTTACAAGTTATAAGTCAAGATTCAAGATTGCGTAATTGAAGCTTTTAAGGAAAAGCTACATCGAGATTTCAAGCTTCACTTTCTTTAAAGGTTACATATCTTAAGGGTTCAATGTCCTTACTTCACTACTAACGTATGTTTGACCTTAGGTTGACCTTTAGAGTAGGTCATTTCAGATACATAATGCAAATGTTTTATATTTGGGAATCTGGTCTGCTCTAAGACTAGTCCTAGATCTTTCTCGACTATCCTAGCACTGCTTCGATATGTTTAAGATTTTCCTGGACCAGTCGTAAGTTTGTTGCAAAAATTTAGAATTTTTTGTTAAGCTTCGACCAGTCCTGGGGTCTGTTCAACCAGTCGTGAATCTACGACTCAAACTACAACGATGTATTTTGCTTGGCTTTGACTAGTCATGATCAACCTAAGACTAGTTAAAGGTGTCCTTCGACCAGTCGTAGACTACCTACGACTAGTCGTGAAACTGCCTTATCTTATCGCGCTCAAAATTTCAAATATCTGTTGGTTCTAAGACTAGACGTAGCAATCTCTGGACCAGTCGAAGATGCGATTTGCTCACCTATAAATAGAACACGAATCTCTGAATATTGAGGACATCTGAAGTAATTGTAATTCGGCCTTCTGAGAGATAAGTCTATGCTCCATTTTAGGCTAAGTGTGCATATTTAATATTCTCTTTCTTTATTTTTTTAAATTGATTTTGTTTCTTATATTCCAATTTGATCTGAAAAGAGGAAGTGTTATTTTCCTTTTTTCTAGAATCAAAATCAATTAAAGCTAGCCCATTTTGGTTTAATTTAAAATCTATTAGAACCTAGAACCATTATAAAGTGAGTATTGGACATTGAACTTTGACATTCGAACCTCTACTCTGACTTGGTTCTTTCGGGCTGCTACAAAGGAGAAATCCAGGTATTTTACATTATTATAAATTACATTCTGTTTTTGGTTTCTTTTGAGATTAAGCCAGAAAAATCTCATTGTGTTTGGTTATATGAGGAGAGCTAGAAAACTCAGAGAGTGTGGATTTTTAGATTGTGTAAGCCCAAGTTAAAAAGACACAACTGTGAAGGTTTTAGGTGAAGTGAAACCTATTTTGATAGTGAACGCTAATATTTCCTGTGTGAGGATATTAGGAGTGGAGTAGCATTCTGTGTGGCTATTGTTTAACAGTTGGAGAACACATAGGCGAACCACTATAAATCCTTATATATTGTAGTTTGAATGTTTGCTTAATTTCCTATCTTTTATCATTCAAGTTGTGGAATGTATGTGTGGATGTGAATGTTGTAATATTTACATTTCAAGCAAAGTGGGGAATGTTGTAATAATTTAGATTTAAATTCTTATAAATTTTCAATTCTTTGCTATTTATTTATTCCTCTTTAGTTTGAGTTTTTGATACAAAGAACATTCTAGAAATAAGGTTGTCCTGCCATAAACCCTTGGTTTTTATGGTGTGAGGTTGTCCCTAGAACTGCATTTGTTTCAATCTCTCAATACTTGATTATTGAGGCTGCTTTTCATTTTAAGCCTTGTGAATTGATTTATTTCATTTGGTTATCATTTTTCCGTTGTTATAGTCTAAATTTGGCATTGTCCTTTTCACCCCCCCCCCCCCCCCCCCCCTCTAGAACATATAGCTTGGCCTTTTTAGGTCCACACGTCCCACGTGTGGACGGTGGACATACAACACATCATTAAGGTGGCCACACAAATCTCGTCTAGGGATGGATAGTTTAGATAAAAAATATACATAGGGGTGGGTCTCAGACCACCCATCCAGATGGACGGTGTGGGTAAAGAACATAGACATCAACGTGGGTCCCACCTGCCCACATGTGCGAGGCAGGTGCATCCAGCACCGTCCTTTGCTAGACGGTGCAGATGAAACAAATACAACATGGTGGGCCTCAGAACTTGCTGACATCAATACAGCAGCTATTTAGCTGGTGTGAGGCACTCTTGCCAATCAGCTTCTACTGCAGGTGGGTCCTACGTGGGACCCACCATAATATTATATTAATATATTATTATATTATTTATATATAAATATATATACATAGAGGTGGGTCACATCATCCAGGGGTCACACCTTCCAGGAGGCTAAACGGTGTTGATCAATCACATGCATCACAGTGAGATCCACAAAACTTGCTGACATTATACAACAGCTGTGGCTGCTGGGACCCACCATCCAGGGGGGTCTGGACGGTGCGGGTACACCACATACATCAAAGGTGGGTCCACGTAGTGGCCCACTAAAGATTTAGATCAACTGATATTGTGTTTTCTTCCAATCAGGCCCATCCAAACAGACTGCCAGGTGGGCCCACTCAATAGACGGCATGGATAAAATACATACTTTATGGTGTGGTCCATCTGGGTGGGCCATACGGCCACATCAATAAAAGAAATGAAAAAGAGAGAGAAAGAGAAAGGCGGTGTAGTGGAGGGACCACACCACTATGGGCCCCTCAAGTTTACCACACATACATCAAAATGAGTCCCATCACAAGTGGGTCTTACATCAAAATCAAGATCTAATATTATGAACACCCACCAATTTTGCTCCTTGGAATCCTTGGCTCCTAAGCTCTCCCTTTGATGGAGGATGATGAGATTTGAAGGGTGAAGATGGAGATCTTGGGGTAGGGAGTGGGCCACACTTGACTCTTCTCAATGAAAGCTTGAACGTTTCTTCTCCTTGAGAATTGCTTGGAATGGAGTGAGAAAATGAGAGAGAGAGGAGTGATGTGTATGACATGGGAGGGATGGGTCTTATTGACTTTTGGGATGAGATGAATGGGCTAAGCATATGTTACTTTGACTAGTTGGTGGAAGAGGCAAGGGTGAGTGATGGGTTGTAGTTTGATTGATTGATGTGATGTTTGGTAGAGATTCTCTTAGGTTTTATAAATACGCGGCATTTTTTGGAAATATGTGAAGGCCCACAACTCCTGACCCGGGTATCGCATCGAAGCGTGAGACGCGGCGTTGGAACCACGACGATGGCACGGTTGCTATGGTACAAGTCTCAGATATATAAGATGCGACTTAGGGTCACACGTAAACGCCAATTACAGGTTGTGGGTTGCCGAAATTTAACAGGGAGGATCGCAGAAGTCTATGGAACGGTACGGACTAGGATACGAGCCTTACATATCCTTTTGAAGGAGATTACATAAAGGAAGTGAGAGATGGCTAATGTCCTTTATGAATCGTCTATAAAATCTCCCGTGTCCAAGAAGGATCGTATGTCACGTATGCTCTTGGATGGAGGTAGGTTAAAGATAAGGTTAATTTTAGCCTTGTCTACATCAATTCCTTTAGATGAAATTATATGTCCAATCACTATTCCCTTGGGAACCATGAAATGATATTTCTCCCAATTCAAAACCAAATTCTTTTCTTCGCATCGCTTTAGCACTTTTTAAGAATTTTCAAACAATCACAGAAAGGTGGACCAAAAATAGAGAAGTTATCCATGAAGACCTCTAAATATTGCCCCACCATATCTGAAAATATACTCAACATGCATTGTTAAAAGGTGGCGAGGGCATTACATAGTTTGAATGTCATCCTTTGGTAAGTAAAGGTGCCAAATGGACATGTGAATGTTGTCTTTTCTTGATCTTCAAGAGCTATCTCTATCTGATTGTAATCCAAATACTCGTTAATGAAGCAATAGTAAGAGTGACCAGCTAGCCTTTTTAAAATTTGATCAATGAAGGTCAAAGGAAAGTGGTCTTTTCTTGTGAAGATATTCAATTGTTTGTAGTCAATGCACATTCTCCAACCACTGGTAACTTTAGTTGGTGCGAGTTCATTGTCGGTTTGGTTACGATGGTGATTCCAGACTTCTTAGGAACCACTTGAGTTGGACTCACCCATTAACTATGAAATATATGGTAAATGATACCCACATCCAACAACTTAAGTACCTCAGCCTTAACTACTTCCTTCATGTTTGGATTTAATCAACGTTGTGGCTTCTGGGAGGTTTTCGCATTATCCTCTAGAAGAATGCAGTGAGTACAAATCAAGGGATCAATTTCCTTAAGGTCTGTAATTGACCATCCAAGGGCTCCTTTATGTTTAAGTACACTCTCTTGTTCTTTCTTAAGGTGGGAAGAAATCACCATTGGGTATGTCTCATTTTGACCTAAGTAGACATATTTAAGATTAGGTCAAGCTTCGGTGCTTTAAGGCTAGATGGTAGAGGCACTACATCAGTTTGGGGCAATTTCTTAAATTGTGGATTCCATTAGTTAAGTTCTAGTATTGGCGTAGCATCAAGCAATGCATCCATCTCCCTAATCATGTCATCATATAAATCAAGGGAATGGGCCAAGCACGTCTCTAGAGGGTCAGAGTATAGAGTCAAAAGTTCTCTATCTTCCACGAAAGAATCTATCAAGTTAAAGTCGTGGATATCATCAACATCCTATAACTGTTTGCTCATGTTAAAAAAGATATTGAGCTCCAATGTCATATTTTTGAAAGATAAATTCATAATTCTATTCCTACAATTATGATTACATTTGATGTAGCAAGGAATGAATGACTAAGAATGATAGGAATTTGAGTGTTAATATCTACGATGGGTTAAGTATCCAAGACAATAAATTCTACTAGATAGTAGAATTTATGAACTTGGACCAACACATCCTCAATCATCTCTCTCGATGCATGAACGGCGAGTTGTAATGTGGTCTGGGTGGGGTTTAATTCACCTAGACCCAATTATTCGTAAACCGAGTAAGGGATCAGATTAACGCTCTCTCCCAAGTCAAAAAGTGCATGCTCTGTAGCATCAAGAATTTTCACAGCCAGAGTTTATATTCATGCTCGAGAAAATCGAGTGTTAATAATGTATAAATTAAAGCTTTAAAAATCGCACCTTATTTTTTTCATTTAGATCACATCGAGATACATTCATGAAGGTAACATTCACGAAAATAAAATCAACTATATTAATTATTTCATCAGAGTTAAAGAATTTAGTAAATAATCAAAATGCCCTCTCAATGGGAGCTTATTACATTTATTGAGTTTGTAACAGAAGTATAAAGCTCAATCATAAAATTATCTTCTTATTCTTTTAGTAAAATCTTCTATAGAGAAATGGTCCTCTAGGTCTTCAATCTATACATCATCTGCATCATTTGTATGGTTGGAGAGGATCAACACTCTACTCATAGTGATGGTTATCCTTCAAGATTAACAATAATTTAAGAGATTCATAAAAGCAATATAAAGGTTCTGATACGTCCCGTACTCCACAACTACGAGAGGTATTAATATGCATAAGCAATCTACATGAGATGCATCCATAGCAAAGTATAAGCAATTCATCACACTTAATGATCGCCACAATGTGGAAAATGATCAAAGTTATCTAGCTCGCCCCGCATCCCATTCTATGGATATTTACCGGCGTGTCCCACATTTAACATGGATTTATACGGTTATCCCAACACAACACATAACTGGATGAACTACGTGATACGATTTGTTCATGGAGTGACTATTTATGACATCTAATCCCTGAAGTGATGTAACACACATTGCGAATGAATTACATTGATTTGTACATCACTATCCATGAAACATGGAATTACGTGTCACCCAAAGGGCCACTACCGAAAACGCACTACGTCCACAATATTTATTCGATCACTAGAGGTGAGATACCCAATATAGTACTTGCACCAAAAAGGGAAATCCATTGAATTATGGGAGTTTTGAAAGCCAAGACACACGCCCAAGCCATAAAGGTAAATAGAACAAGGCTAACATAATAAAGGAGATAAGTAACAATGGCTAACTCAACAAATAGGAGAGTGGTAATAACCAACTCAATAATAAGGAGAGTGGCAATGGCCAACTCAAAAGAGAGGAGTAGCGAGGGCTAACTCAAAAATTGATAAAGGCAAGGGCAAGACTTGTATCCATCACCCCGCATAAATTCATAAAGATCACTCATAATTAACATCATATCATGATTCCCAAAAAGGTAAATAAATGTTGATGGTAAGTTAAACAATGACAGAGAGAAAAATCTTAGTAACATGAAAGCATAGTATATAAAGGGCAGGATAAAGCATATCAACTTAAATTACTATAAGCTTAAAAGAATAAAACCCTTACCTCTTAAACTCGATCTGACATTGGTAGTTTTGAATACATGTGTTGTTGTACCCAATTCTAGCATAATTAACATGCTTCATATGGTTAGATCATCACATTACATAGATTGTATGATTATGATCAATTTCAAGTTATAGTTTAGTATAGATAAAGATCTAGAACTAGGTTTGAAGTAGTTTCTAATCAAATTGAGAACTTCAATTTGATTAAATCGTGGATGTTCGCCTACTTTGATAAGCCAACGTTCTTAATTCAACAATTTGCAGTTAAGTGAATTTCTACACTAAGTCGACGCGATTTGGCTCGCTGGCAAATCAATATATTTAGCTATGGTTATGAACTCGAATCCTGCATAATACAAATTTAAAGGAATTTGGTACGTGGATTTTACCCACTCAAGTGGCTAGCTAGAATTACTCCAACTTGGACCCAACTCGTTACTGGACTCAATGGTTTCACTGAGTCGACTCGAAAACTCTTTGTCTCTTCTTCTTCTTCTTCTTCTCTCTTTCTCTCTCTTTCTCTCCCTTTATTGCGGGACGGCTGTCCAGGATCACTCTAACCGAGCAGATATCGTTGCTACACTCGATGTTAAAAGCTCTCTTCTATCTTTCACGTTTCTTTCTCTCTCTTGCTGTCTTTATTCCTTCCTTTCTTGTTGGACTCTTTCTTCCTCTTTTCTCTCTCTCTCTCTCTCTCTCTCTCTCCTCGTTTGTGTCTTTCTGGTCGAGTGTTAAGGGTCTTTATAACTTGTTAATCCTTCCTACGCAAATCTGTTTTTGTGTGAATTGTGTGGTGTGCGTAATAGCAACACAGCCATTCTTGTACGAAGTGTGGACGTAATATCTTGTGTTTCAGTTCTTCTTGGGGATCATCCTCCCATCCGATTCGTCTGGCCCACAAAACATCTGATGCCTTTTGGCCCATCAGATTTAATGATCCAGATTTGTTTCTTGGCGATTACCACGATTTGCTTCAGTAACGTATTTTGCATGTTATCCTTTTCTCTCAAGTTTGGAAAGGTTGGCTTCCTTGCAATTGTGTAGCATTCCTGACTCTTCTGAAATTTTGGGTTAGAGTTAAAAACCTCACAGATGGAGTTTGAACGGTTTAGATTCAAAAGAGAAGTTGTGTAGGAGTTTCAATGGCGAATTTCTTACATTTCCAATGCAGTGGGATCTTTCGATCCTCTAAAGAGTTCTCTTGCTAGGCTCCGAATCTTCCTTCTTATTGGTTGGACAGTCTCGATCGGTGGACGGTGTGAGGTGGAGGCCTCTCTCACTCCCACAACTCCTCCCTTGTCATCTGTTATTATAACGGGTGGGGAGGTGCTGAACTTGTTTCGATTAGTGGGTGATGTGGGGTCCACTTAGGATTTTTTTAGGGAAATCCACACCCTCCATCAACATGAGAGGGTCATGTTAGGACGTGGGCCAAAAGATGGGGTGGATCCGAGCTTTGGATGGGCCACACGGTCAGTTACTGCAGGGATGATGCTCACCGTTGAAGCATGGAAGTCAGTTATGTGCATTATTTCACATACTTCTTGGCTTCGTGAGTGGTTGGCTAAGGTAGGATCCAGTATCATATTTGGAGGGAATCTACTCCGTTCATTAGTTGGGTTGGGTCATGTTGACTCACGAGTCCAAATATGAAGTCGATCTGAGCTTTAAGTGGGCCACATGTTACACGGACATGTGAGTGAAACCCACCACTAAAACCTACGTGGTTTTATATGATATGAGTTTTGGATGCTATTATTATAATTATACTCTTCTCCCTTATTGCAACTTCCGTTGTCCGTATTTCCTAGTTGCACCGTGCAAATAGGATGAAATTTCATCAATGTTTGTTATTTTTCACGCTCTTTCTAATGTCTAAGTTTGGGCCTTGATTGCTTACGAACAACCAAGATGCCACTTTAATGGGTTATACTACTTTGGGGCTTCAATGTGACATTTACATATGCCTAGTTGCAGTTTTATCTGGTAGTTTAGACCTATGTTCTAAGATCTTCAAACTGAGTGGTTTGTTCTAATGTTTGGATGACCCGCTTGGTGGATCCTAATATGAAGGAAAGCCAGTTGACCTACTAAAAATATGAAGACTTGATGGTTGGTTCTCTAACAGTGTATATATGTATATGTACGATCAGTTTTATAAACGGAAGAACTCAAGGTGGGTTTTCGAGGTGATTAGGGGTAGAACATGTATACCGTTAAATTTGAGTGACTTGTTCACATGTATAAGTTCCTTAGATTGTAATTCTAATGGTGAGTTAAGCATGTGAACAAGATGACCGGATCAAAATCTCAATTTGATAAGTGTATGGACGGATGTAAAGGTAAAGTAGCTAGTTTACTATGATCGAGTGGTCCAAAATTAAAGTGGATGCTCAGATGTCTCTGTATATCAGTGAACATTTGATTGAGCGGTTGGCTATGATGTACATGTGAGGATACTTAGGTATATGATGGTCCTGCCTTAAAATTAATGGTCAGATGACTTGATCCATGGACGGCGATCATTCCTAATGGTCAAATTCACGTTGGAGATTAGATGTAAGGTTAGGATAGCTAGATTCGTATCATACACATGTACGTATTAAGTTATATTCATGGTAACACTTGAGAACTTTCAATACTTGGGAATTGAAAAGTTGAGGGTTTTACATGCTCAATGTAGTGATTGCCTATCATATAGGTAATAGTTGGGTTACCAGGATCTTTATATTTTTGTGGCACATCTTACTTGAGGATGACACTCACCTTTTTTGTTAGAAAAAATTTTCTTTTGAATGTTTTGCCGTCTATTGGTAATGCATTGATCTTTCAAAAATTTGGCATATGAAGGGATTTGTTTAACGACATCTAGTAGAGGAATATTTACCTTCACTTGCTTAAGAACCTCTAGAATATCCTGAGAATTAGATAAAGATTTTGGTGCAATCAACCACTGAGGGAATAGCATAATCGGCTCACACACTTTTTTCGATTCTTCCTCTTGTGGAGTAATGCTAGGTCTATCATTCTCATCTTCTTTCGGGTCCTTATGCTTTCATCCCTCACTTGAATAAATTTGTCAATTATTTTTCCACTCCTAAGAGTGGTGATAGACTTGGCTTGCTCTATTTGATTTGAAGAGCTTGAGTCACTAATTTCACATTGTGGCTCTGGATTGGGGAGAGGTTGGACTGGAAACATTCCTTTCTCCCCACTGCTAAGTGTGACTCAATTATTTGAATGGACGATGTAAACATTCCAATTATTGTTTTGAGATCTTGGAATACTTGTACTGTATTATAGTTGAATAGCTCTTGGTTTTCATAAAATTTTAAACCATATCCTCTTGAGGCATCTTTTGATTTAAAAATTGAGCAATGGCCTCTTGTAGGTTAGTCGTTTATACATTCCTCCAACTAAAATTTGGATAGTTCCTCCAGCTAGAGTTTTATGTATTTGAGGTGGGTCCTTTGAAAGGTCTTTAGTAGTTGTTTACGACATTTGATTGATCATTCAATATCTCTTAAAAAGTAGGAATTGTTGGATAATTTTCAGTTGTATGTATGTCACAAGCACAAATATCACAAACTACTACCGCAGCCTTATCGGGTTTGATAGGTTTTACTTTCTTAAGTTACATGGCCTCGACTTTCTTTGTGAGATTGGCCACCCTTACACTCATGTCATCTTCCTCTTTCACAGCATAAAATTCTCCCCTTTCCTTTGATTGAGTAGGTGTTGAGGGTCAAATATTGCATATTAGACCCCATTTATTACTTGGTTTTATGAACATGATAATGCTTAATGTTCTATTTTAATTATGTTTGTGTTGCAAGGTGAATTTAAGAGCTTGGATTGAAAAGAATGCTAAAAGTATGGATTTAATGCTCGAGAATCACCAAGCAAAGGATTAGATCTTAGATGACTAAGAATGAAGAATTCACATGCAAAAGATCCAAGAAAACCAAGTTAAGAAGGAAGAGAATTGAAGTTTTGAAGTAAATTTCTGTGATCCTCGACTAGTCTTGGCTCCTGCTCGACTAGTCGTGGCCCTACTCGACCAGTCGAGGATTCCTTGACTCGAACTCCAGCGGCAAAATCATTTAAAATTAAGTCATCCTTGACTCATTGAAGGAAACCCTTGACCAGTCGAAGGTGACCCTCGACCAGTCTTGGGTTACGCAGATAGCACATAAAATGTGGAAATTTGAAGCGGTCTCTGAAATTTTGCAACTCGGTGAGAAAGTTTAAGTTGCAAAACTATAAATAGGGGTCCCTAAGGCACTCCTAAGCATCATTTAGGGTTTAGGGACTGGAATAAAAGCGTGGAGAAGCCATCGCCCAGAGTTTTTTTTCCTTTTCATTAGTTATTTTTATGATTTTCTTAAGAGATTCTAGTTCAATCATATCTATGGTTGGCAAAACCTCTTAGCTAGAGCTGAGAGGTGAAGCTTGTAGTGTGAGGGGATATTTCTAATGCTTTAATTCATATTTATATTGAACTGTCTTTGATTCTAGTTTGATTATAAGGAATACTTTCAGTTTTTAATGGTTTGTTGAGACTCAAATTACAATAGATCTGCAATAGCTTTGAGTATGTTCTTTTCATGTATTGAGATTGTGAAATTAGGAATTCTTGTTGTTTTCCATCATCCCTTGGGCATGGTTGGATGATGGAATCATCCCTAACTTTCATAATTCTCCAAGATTGGTTATGGGATTGGTAAATCTTGTTGTTTTTCTTGTCTCTTGGGCATGGTTTTGTGATGGAATCACTTCCAGTTCTCACACCTCTCATTCAATGAGAAATAGGTCAAAGGAAGTTCAAATTTGATTTTACTGAGATATCTTCCAATTGGATAGGATGAGACTCTGATTCTAATTATGTGACTTGAATCAAGCATAGATCTCCCCGATCTCTACAAGTGGATCCTTGGAAACCCTAGTTTCCCACCTTTGAATTTCTTAAGTTTCTCATAAATTTTCACAATTACTCTCAAATATTCCAAATTTAAGTTTTCATCTTTTTCTAGCTCTTCTTCTAGTTACTTTCAGAAAACACACGAGATTAGTCCCTGTGGATTCGACCTCAGTCTTACCGAGATTATTACTACATCGTGACCTTACACTTGGGATTGTGAACAAGTTTTTTGCGCTGTTGCCAGGGACTAATGGTTGTGTTTTTCTAAGATTAGCTAGTTTTTAGAATTAGTTTAAGATTAGGGTTTTTCTATTTTCTATTTTTAGGATTAGGATTTTTTCTATTTTATTTTAGAAACTAACTTAGCTTTCTAATTCTAAGTTTAGAAACTTTCTATTTTTTGTTTTTAGAAACTGACTTGTTTTATTTTATTTTTCAGGATCTTAATTTAGGAACTTCTAACTTGGTAACTTCTTCCTACCTGTCTCTATTTCTATTTCTATTTCTAAATGTCTTATTGCTATAGGATTTTTTTTTTATTCTTCTTTTATTAGAGTCAGAGTTAGGGTTTCACCATGCAAGAGAAGATACGTCAGAATGCTGAGATGGATAAAAGATATTGGGAAGGAATGTATGATGATTATGATAGAAATCAACCTACGTCTCAAAATTTTTCTAATACCATCATCGAGAACCGACTGGAATATAATGCTCCACTGGTTAAGAAGTCTTTACATGATCATTTGTAGGGGAATAATTACACCCCACATATTAAGAAGATAGTACGTGAATATTGGGGTTATCATAATTATGAGAGTGAGAACTATTATCACCCATCAGACAAGAAAAAAAATAATGCATGATTATATTATCGGTGATAATATGTATCAACAACCATCAGATTCTCCCACATATGACTATGATCAGTGGAAATATCAATGTTAGGAAGAAGAACCAGCAATACATCATAGTGACATCAGAAGAACGATCGAAGCGCTTGAATCGCGCCTCGATAAGTTAATGGAGGCTAGTTCACCCCAGCCTCAACCCAATCCAATTATTCATTCCCAACTCCCTACTTATGATCAATGAAAATATCAAAATTGGAAAAGTTGAATCAACAATGCAACATAATGATAATTCTCTTGGGTCCTATATCTCTGAGATCTAACAAGAAATAATCCAAGAGAATTCACTTCAAAATTTTATACAAACTATAGAGCTCAGCCAGCAAAATACACTCCAAAGACTTCAAGAACTTATAAAAGATGTATAACAGTGGAGTTCACGTGATGCGATTATGGAAAATACTGAATTGAGAATAAAGAGTTGGATTGTGTTAATAAGCATACGGTTCAATTTCCTGAAGAGTCAATCTCGATGATAGTCCAAAGGAAGGATCAAGAGATGTCGGTGTCTTTCAAATTTAATGATAATGACACACTTCACTCACATGACACACTTGGTTTTAATGATGAGGGAGAGGTTAGTTTATTCGAACCTCAAACCAATTTAGGAGTTGAATGTGAGGAAAGTGATCCCATCCCAAGTGTGTACTACACTGAATTGGAAAATGATGAGTATTGGGATGACGATCATGAATGTGCAGCCCAAATTTCCTTGGAATCAATCTCAAGTTTAGTTCAGGTCAATGATCAAGAAGTACATGAAGTGATTAGTCATAATGATCTACTACACTCATCTGATATATCTGATTTAAATGTAGAGGATGAGCCCCTTTCAACCGACCCTTCTAACTCTTGTGAGACATGTTTAGACCACACTCCCCTTAATTGAATGATGATATGATTCTGGAGATGGACTAGTTGTTCGATATGACTTTGAAATTTGAAACCATCCAGTTAAGGCCACCATCTGAGTTGTCAACCCTTGACAATACAATGCCTTTACTAAGTAGTACCAATGAACATAGTCTTCACAGCAATTCTTCACTTGTTGATTTTTTAATCTTTCTGTGCATGGCAAGAGCAAGAGAGAATGCCTCCATCCACTTCTAGAGATTCTGGAATCCTTAGGCAAATCATCACAAACTTCAATGTGAAAAATGAGTCACTCTCAGCTGAATTTCCCAACTCTTTGGACGATTACTTGGCACACTTTGGAGATTTAAATGATCCTATGATTAAAATAAAAATAATAGTGGATGCCTCGCAAGACAATACCTCGATGGTTGTCACAGATCGAGAGAACCCTTATTTTAAAGCCCCTCCTTCCCTAGACCTTAAATGTTTACCATTAAAGGAGGAGCTAGAAATCGAACTGAAATTCGAAACTTCGGAATGTGTTGAGGCAACATCATCTGCTGAGAAATTTTCTAAATTCTAACTACTTATAGTCTCTGATTCACCATGTGGTACTAACTCTGAAACCTTCTTTGTTATAGGTGAATCATATATACTTTGGACAACTCAAGAGATTAAAAGGAAACCTTATGCTGAGGTACATAAGTTTTTCTAGACATTCATGCTCCAGGGCATCCAAGCCTATTGCAAAAAGGGCTTTTAGATGATCTTATTGAGAAACCTACTGAGAAATTTATCAAGATATTGGTCGAAGGAAGAACCTTGATGCATGACTGAGTAGCTTTTCCCTTGCTTTCCTAGTTTAGGATTAGTTTACTGCTTCCATGAATTTAGGACAGTTCGATTTCAGCTATTTTAGGATAGCTTACTTATCATTAGTTTGAGTCTTTTATATTAACCCATTTTTCACATTGAGATCATTGGAAACACCTCAAAATTCCATCTTCAGGTAATACCTTTCCATCACTTCTCCTTTACTTTCGTTGTCTCATGTGCATTGCATGCTTATATCTTTTACATTGAGGATAATGTAGATTTTAGGGTGGCGGTGTGCATTAAGCAAGCTAATCAATTTTTTCTTAGTCTTTGAGCAAAATTATGAAAACTTCTCTGAAAATTTTGTAAATTCGAGTGATTTTGAAGTTCATCCATAATTTAGAAGTATAAGATACTTAATGTTAGTGATTTATGACTCGTGGATTCAGTTACTTGTTAGATTTCACAGTTAATTTTGAATTATTAATCCATTATTAGAAGTTTTAAACATTGATTAAGTCATGATTTCACATGTCATATCTAGCTTTCACATTAAAGTGTCAGTTTGATATTAACTTGTTAACTTGATGATTATTAAGCATGGAAGGAACTAACCTGGGGAATTTGTCCATTATGTTCAATAAGAAAAATTGAAAAGAAAGAAAAAATAAATAAATGTCCAGCTAAAAAAACAGTTGTCATCGAAAACGACTACCTATTGAAGATCTTTAAAAAGGTTGACGTAGCGTGAAAGCCACCGATGGAAAAAACAAAAGCTAGAAGAATGAAAAGATGAACTCTAAGGCAAGTTTTGGTTGTCCTGAATTCTCTTTTGAGTATCAAGGATATCATGAAAATTAAGAATTGAACCTTTGATTGTAATAAGTCCAGATTTCACTACGAACTCAATGTTAGAATTGTTCTAATTTGTGGATTAATACTTTGAACTAGATTGTGAAATTTACTGAATGCTAGAGCTAAGGAGAAGTTGATGCACAATATTGATGTATCTTAGAATTCTATTATTTGATTTGTTTTTTTTTTTAAAACCACTTGAGTTTATAGAGATTGTCCTGTGGTTCTTGAAATGTTTTTCGCATACTTTGCTCGGGACTAGCAAAATGGTGGTTAGAGATTGTGTTGAGGGTCAAATATTATATATTAGACCCCATTTATTACTTGGTTTTATGAATATGATAATGCTTAATGTTCTATTTTAATCATGTTTGTGTTGCAAGGTGAATTTAAGAGCTTAGATTAAAAAGAATCTTAAAGCATGGATTTAACGCTCAAGAATTACCAAGCCAAGGATTGAATCTTAAATGAACAAGAATGAAAAATTCACATGACAAAGATCCAAGAAAACTAAGTCAAAAATGAAGAGAATTGAAGTTTTGAAGTAAATTTTTGTGATCCTCGACTAGTCCTGGTCTTGCTTGACCAGTCGAGGATTCCTCGACTCAAACTCCAATGGTAAAATCATTTAAAATCAGGTCATTCTGAACCTATCAAAGGAAACCCTCGACCAGTCGAAGGTGACCATCGACCAATTGAGGGATGTCAACAACCAGTCCTGGGTTACGCAAACAGCACCCAAAGTGCATAAATTTGAAGCGGTTTCTGAAATTTTTGAACTCGCTGTGAAAGTTTGAGTTGTAAAACTATAAATAGGGTTCCCTAGGGCACTCTTAGGCATTATCTAGGGTTTGGAGAGTGGAGCAAAAGCTTGGATAAGCCATCGCCAAGAGTTTTTCTTCCTTTTCCTTAGTTGTTTTTATGTTTTTCTTAAGAGATTCTAATTCAATCATGTCTATGGGTGGCTAAACCTCTTAGATAGGACTAAGCGATGAAGCTTGTAGCGTGATGGGATGTTTCTATTACTTTTATTCATGTTTATATTGAACACTTTTTATTCTAGTTTGATTATAAGGAATACTTTCAGTTTTTAATGGTTTGTTGTGAATCAAATTACAATAGATCTGCGATAGCTTTAAGTAGTTCTTTTCATGTATCGAGATTGTGAAATTAGGAAATCCTGTTATTTTCCATCGTCCATTGGGCATGGTTGGATGATGGAATCAACCCTAACTTTCACAATTCTCCCAGATTGGTTATGGGATTGGTAAATTTTGTTGTTTGTCTCGTCTCCTGGGCATGGTTTTGTGATGGAATCACTTCCAGTTTTCACACTTCTCAACCATTGAGAACTAGGTCAAAGGAAGTTTAGATTTGATTTTACTAAGATATCTTCCAATTTGATAGGATGGGACTCCGATTCCAATCGTGTGACTTGAATTAAGCATAGATCTCCTTGATCTCTACAAGTGGATCTTTGGAAACCCTAATTTCCCACCTTTGAATTTCTTAAGTTTCTTATTACATTTCCCACAATTACTCTCAAATATTCCAAATTTAGGTTTTCATCTTTTTCTATTTCTTCTTCTAATTACTTTCAGAAAACACACGAGATTAGTCCCTCTGGAGTCGACCTCGATCTCACTGATATTATTACTACATCGTGACCCTACACTTGGGGTTGTGAACAGTAGGCTTAGAAGTGGTGGGTCTTTAGGAGGTGTCCCATGAATGCACATTTTTTACCAATTGATTAAGGTAACCCCGTGCATCATCGGCCGCCTTGTTCATGAATTCACCGTTACACATCATCTTTATGAACTGGCACATTGGTGAAGTTAATCCATTATAGAAAAAGTTTATTGTTCGTCATATTTCGTAGCCATGGTATGGATATGAATTTGTGAGATCTTTGAACCTTTCTCGGCATTGAAAGAAGGTCTCTTCCTCTTTCTAGGTGAAGTTCATGATTGACTTCTTTAAAGTGTTAGTTTTATGAAAAGAAAAAAAAACTTTTTGAGAAATTTTCGGGTCATCTCGGCCCATGTGCCGATAGATCATTGCTTTAAGGAGTGCATATATGTCTTTGTTTTCTCCTTCAATGAGAAGGGAAATAATTTAAGTCACACTATATCTTCAGAAACATTAAAAAAGTGTAACGTGGTGACAATCTCATCAAACTCTTTAATGTAGAAGTATGGACTTTTAGATTCTAGTCCATGGAAATTAGGAAGTAGTTATATCATTCTAGGTTTAACGTCCATGGTTCTTGGATTTAATGGGAGTATCATGCAGGAAGGTGTACTCACTCCTGTCGGACATAAATAATCTCGTAGAGTACGAGGTGGGGTGCATGATGCACCTCATTCTCATATTCAACTTCCTCAACTAGACATTAAGGTTGATTTACAGTCATAACTTCAATTAATTTAGAGGATCTCAAGTGATATCTAATCCAGTAATGGATAGGCAACCCTTCGACTAATCCTCCTTCACTCAAGAGACGAAGAGTGTTATCAAGGACCCACTTAGGCATGAAACACTCTTAGCCTTCAAGTAACTTAATAACTAAACCTAAAAAGAAAACTAGAAAAACTGAAACAAATATGATATTTAAAAAAGATAAGAGAGAGTTGGAAAGAAGTTACTTGATTAGGGTTACTATGTTAGGATTCTACCAAAAAAAATAAAATAAAATAATGCTAGTTTCTAAAAATAATTTCAGAAAAATACTAACCTAAAAGCATAATAGAAAAATAAATCTTAATCTTAACCTAATTCTAATACTAATTAATCTTAGAAAAATTGCATCCGTAGTCCCCGGCAATGGCGCCAAAAACTTGTTCACAACACCAAGTGTAGGGTCGCAATGTAGTAATAATCACAGGGACTAAAATGTACATATCTTGAAAATAACTAGAACTAGAACTAGAAGAAGATCTAAACCTACATCTAGAATAAAAGGGGGTAATTGTGATTGGTGTTGATGAAAACTATCAATTAAAAGGTGGGAACTAGGGTGCAAAGGATCCACTTGTAGCTATGATGATGATATCTTACTTTGATTTAAGAGATACAATTGGAATTAGAGTCCTATCATATCCAATTGAAAGATGAAATAATTAAACCATATCTGAACTTTTCGTTGACCTAGCCACACATAAAGGAGTATTGTGATGATTGGAAGGGACCCTATCATGCCCTGGAGATGATGGTGAACAACAAAATTTATCAATCTCATAATCTTAAAATAAGAAAAGAAGATATTCAAAGCTATCACAACATTTGTAAGTGCTAAAATGATAAGCACACTTTAATTGTCAAATTTCATAAAGCCAAAACAACTTGACAATAGATCTTCAAGACTGGTCCATAATCAAGAGAAGCTCAAGCTCAAGATCAAGAGAAGATTAAGCTCAAGACCAGTCCATACTCAAGAGAAGATCAAGCTAAAGATTAACTACTGTTCAAGAAAAGATCAAGCTAAAAATTGACTAATGTTCAAGAAAAGATCAAGCTCAAAGTCAAGATGAAGTCCGAGACTTAGTTCAAGTCAAAGAAGATCATATATTTAATATATCTCAGGTGGTATAAAATCCTAGAAAGACCTTAAGACTAGGTTCTTTAAAAAATATATTATTTTGAGTTTTTATGCTTATTTTGCTTGGAATTTAGCCAGCCCAACTTTTAGTTCGGCTAGCCTAAGCTTTCTCGACTAACCCAACTTCAAGCCCAAAGCTAAAACTGATTTTTGTTGCAAATTCAGCTAGCCCAAGTTTTGGTTAGGCTAGCCTGAAAAATTTCGGGTCAAATTCCAGCAACTACACCTTTTGGAATTAGGACTAATTTGACCAGCCAAAGGGAAAATTCGGCTAGCCGAACTGGGGTGTTCGACCAGCCGAAGTTGACCTTGGGCCAGCCAAATTTTGGATAAATCTTATCCCGCTCAATCTGAAGTCTGTTGAACTGAATCCGGTCTGCATGGGCTAGTCGAAGACTGTCTCAGGCTAGCCAAAGATTCAACTTCTTTGCCTATAGATTGAGTTCCTCTCTCATTCTAAATTAATTAAGTTAATTATCAAAATCCTTCTGCATGAGAGAGAGAGAGAGAAGCTCAAGTTATTAGCAAGCTATTGACAAGATCTATAATTTAATTTATATAGCTTTTTTTAATTCCCTTTATCTCAAATCTTTCAAATTTGAGTCTAAAGAGAGTAAACTATACTCTTCTTTTGAGATCTAGGAGAATTAATTCGAGTAGCCTTTGGGTTGAACTTAATTAAAATCAATAGAACCCTAGACCCTTCTATCTGACTGAACAAGGAACAATCTACAGTCAATAAAGAGGTACTACTGGTATAAGCTTCTGATATGTCTTCTACGGTGAATATAAGTATACCTTCTAAACTCTTTTAGGTTTTTCTGAGATAGCCTGTTAAAATCTCAGTTTAGGTTTTGTCTGAGATAGCTTGAAAATATCAGTGTGGAATTGATTGTGATAGCTCATGAAAATCACAAGAATTGTATAAGGTTGTTAAGGTGAACCTAGCGAAAAAACCTTTTCATAGTGAAAACCAAAATTATGAGGGAAGTAATTTTATATTGGAGTAGGTGTGTTGTTTTTAAAGCACCGTACCACCATAATCCTTTATGTTATGTGGTGAATGCCTTTATTTTATTTGTGGTGAATGATTGTATTTAATTTCAGATTGAGTGGTGAATTTTATAATATTTTAATTTACTCTTGCAAGTTTGAGGGTTTGATTTTAAAGAAATTCGTGAAATAAGGTTATCATGCTTAAAAGTTTAGGTGAAGATTGTCCTAAAACTTTAGGTGAAGATTGTTCTACGAATTATTTGGAATCAACATTTCAATACTTAACCAATTAAGATCTTTACTTTATTTACATATTCAACACTTATTTTGATTATTTGACATTGTCCAATACCCCCCTAGACATCTTATGATCTCCTTTTTAAGTGGTATCATAGAAGGTTGCTCTATTTTATTTTATTTTTGGATTTACTTCCTTGAGCTAGATCCAAAGCTTTATTGTGTCAAATTTCGATAGCTTGTCCATTACCAGACCACCTCCTTTTGATGACTCTAACTATTTATATTGGAAAGCCAGGATGAAGATTTTCCTCAAATCCTTAGATGAAAATGTGTGGCAAGCCACTTTAACTAAATAGATCTCTCCTATGGTAGAAGTAACTGCTGATGATGGAACCAAATTAATGAAAGAAGCCGCATTTACTTTTTGGACCATGATTGAGAAAATGAAAGCAGTGCTAATGTAAAAGCCTTAAATGCTATAACTTGTGCTTTATCGCCTGATGAATTCAAAAGAATTATTTCTTGCAATACAGCTAAACAAGCATGTGATATTCTCGAAACGACACATGAAGGAACTACTATCGTCAAAAAAATCTAAAATATAAATCCTAACAACCAAATTTGAGGAGATTCGTATGAAAAAAAAATGAGTCTTTTATGGACTTCTATATGAAATTAAATGACATAGTAAATTTCATGTGGGGTTTTGGAGATAGAATTCCTAAAAGCAAGGTTTACGCAAAAATACTGCGATCACTTCTTGATAGGTTCAATTCAAAAGTTACTGATATATATGAGTTAAGGGATATAGATGTTATGAAGGTTAAGGAGTTAGTAGGGTTTCTTCAAACATATGAGCTGAATTTCAAAGCTCCCAAAGTCAAGTCTATAACTCTTAAATCTTCTAAATCTGATTCAAAGGAAACTAATGTTAATTCTGATTTTAAAGATAATGAAGATGATATGGCTTTGTTAGCTAAGAAATTTTATAGAATTTTCAGAAACAAGAAAATAACAGATTTTCAAAAACCTTTTGATAAAAGAAAAGGAACTTTAATTTTTTAGAAATCTAAAACAAGAGACAGTCAATGTTTCAACTGCTATGAATATGGGCACTTAGCTTCTAAATGTCCTAAAAATGATAAATCTAAAAGAAAAGGCATGATAACTACTTAGGATGAATTGTCAGAGTCTAAAACTAACTTTGAATCTAATAAATCAAACCAAGAAAATGCAAACGATGTGAAAGCCTTTATGACAATAGCAAGAGTCACTTCTTCAGACAATTGTGATATGTCTGACTATGAAACTCTAAAAAGTGACCCTGAAAATAAAGATGATCTTCAAGATGCTTATAATGCCCTACGTAGAGAGAGTTGTAAAATAGCTGTCAAATTAAAAATTCAAAAAGGAAATTATGTTAAACTAAAAGTAGAACTTGAAAAAGTTGTTTTCGAAAAATCTCATTTTTTCGATTGTTTTGAAAAAAATAAAATTAGATTTAAGTTTTAAATCTGCTGAATTGGAAGAACTTAAAATAGAAAATGAGAAACTAAAACTTGAAGTTTCTTCCCTTAAGAATTCAAAAGATACTTGGAAATATGCCCTTGGTGACCAAAAACTTGAATAATTATTAACCTCATCAAGGAGATGTGGTGACAAGTCTGGTTTGGGTTATATTAAAAATAACTCTTTAAAAACCAAGGATTCTACTCCTATCTTTGTAAGAGGACAATCCTCGAACTCTAAAGGAAAGACTCTAAGAGATTCAAATTGTAAAAAAAAATGATTTCAAAAACTCAAAATTTTTTCAAGTCTCTAAAATAAATAATAATGTCATCAGTTATAAACATCAAAGGTATAATAAACCTCCCTTAGCCAAAAAAATTATCAACTTGCTTAAAGAGTTATTAAAATCCAACTCGGATAAGACAAGGGTATATAGAAAAAGGAGAAATCCTAACTCTCAAATATAGCGAAAAACAAGAGATCCTTCTAAAACCGAGAACCATAACGAAATGGGTTCCAAAAGTTAAGTGTCTTATTGCCCACACAACTTTCAAAGCTATTAGCCATTTAAGATGATACTTGGATAGTTGATGTTTGAGACACATGATAGGTGATAAGGTGATATTCTCAAACATCAACAAAATAAATGACGGCTCAGTTACATTCGGAGATAGAAACAACTGCAAGATAATTAGCCAAGGTAATGTACAACTTCCTAACTTGCCTCTCTTCGAAAAAGTGCTTTATGTTGAAGGATTAAAACATAATCTTTTGAGCATATCTCAGATCTGTGATAATAAGCATAGTGTAAAATTTTCAAATCACAGATGTGAGATTATAAATGAGAAAGGAAGTGTAATATTAAATGCTCGCAGAACATCTAAAAATTGTTATATAATTGATAACTCTTTCTCAACAAACCATTCATGTTACATGGTCCAAACAAACGAGGTTGAACTATGGCATAAATGTCTTGGACATGTAAAATATAGAGATCTATATAAAGTGAGCAAAAGAGATCACTTACGTGGCCTACCCAAATTGAAAAAGATAGAAAAGTTTGTGGCACATGTCAAATTGGCAAGCAAATTAGCAATAGTCACAAGAAAGTGAACTCCTTAACCACGGCTAGACCTCTTGAACTTCTCCATATAGACTTAGTTGGACCAACTAGAATAGAGAGTAGAGGTTGAAAGAAATATTTTCTACTTGTAATTGATGAATACACTAGATATACTAGGTAGCCTTTCTAAGAAAAAATTCAGATACTCTTGATGAAGTCAGAAAAATTTTAAAACGTATCCAAACTAAAAAAGAGTTATCTATGGTCAAAATAAGAAGTGATCATGGTACCGAATTTGAAAATAGCAATTTTGAGAAGTACTACAATGATCATGGTATATCGCATGAATTCGCTTCTCCAAAAACACCTCAGTAAAATGGTATTGTTGAAAGAAAAAAATAGAATTCTACAAGAGATGGCTAGTGTAATGTTAAATAGCATGAATCTACCATAAAATTTATGGGCTGAAGTTGTTAGTACTGCATGCTATGTAATAAACCATGTTTATATTAGAAAAGCTAAAAATAAAACAACTTATGAATTATGGTTTAATAAAAAGCCCATAGCTAAATATTTTTAAACTTTTGAAAGTAAATGTTTTATATTACGTGACCAAGAAAATTTGAAAAAATTTAAAGCCAAGAGCGATGAGGGAATATTTCTTGGTTATGCTCTAAATAGTTAAGCATACAATGTTCTTAACAAAAGAACCGGGATGATACAAGAATTTATAAATGTTGTGATAGATGATCAACAGATCGCACCTAGTCCTAATCAAGATGATGATGATGATGTCAATTTGATTAATATACTTGACTCTTCATCTAAATCAGACAATACTGATTAAGGTTAGTCAAAAACCATTCGACTAATCAAATACTTGTAACCCTCGCACTAGCATTTAGACAAGAAGACAACTAGAAAATATATGTAACCATGTCTACTTTACTTCCTAAATTGAACCGGGCAATGTAAATGAAGCACTCGTTGATAAAAGTTGGATTAGTGTCATGCAAGAAGAAGTAAATAAATTCATTAGAAATGATGTGTGGTATTTAGTTTCCAAACCTACTGATAAACATGAGATTGGAACTAAGTGAATTTTTAAAAATAAAACTGATGAAATGGGAAATATTATTAGAAATAAGGCATGACTAGTTGTACAAGAATATACTCAAATAGAAGGTATCAATTACGATGAAACCTTTGCACCAGTTGCGCGCCTTGACTCAATTAGATTTTTTTTTTTTACATTGCATGCCATAGAAATTCAAATTTTATCAAATGGATGTTAAAAGTACATTTTTAAATGGTGATTTGAATGATGAAGTATATGTTGAAAAACCAAAGGGTTTTGAAGATCCCGAACTTTCAAATAATGTTTACCATCTTAAAAAGGCTCTTTACGGTTTGAAACAAGTTCCCAGAGCATGGTATGAAAAATTGACTAAATTTTTACTTAGTCATAATTTTGTTATGGGTAGTGTTGATAAAACTCTATTCAACAAGAAATATAATGATCATATCCTGATGGTTTATATCTATGTTGATGATATCATTTATGGATCTATGTGCACTAACTTATTTATTGAGTTTTTAATCTAATGAAATCCAAGTTTAAAATGAGTATGGTCGGTGAACTAAACTATTTCCTTAGATTGCAAGTGAAACAACTTGAAGATGGAATGTTCATCTCACAGACCAAATATGCATTGAATCTTGTAAAAAGGTTTGGTTTTGAGAATGGTAAAGATTTCGATACTCCAATGAGTACAACACTTAAACTCTCAAAAGATGAATCAAGTAATAATATAGACTCTCGTCTATATCAAAATATGATTGATAGTCTTTTGTACATAACTGCTAGTAGACCTGATATTGCATTTAGTGTTCGAATATATGTTAGATATCAATCTAATCCTAAAGAATCGCATTTAACTGTTGTTAAACAGATAATCAGATATGTCGCAAGTTGTACGAACTTAGGGCTATGGTATCCACATGATACATCTGCATAAATCATCGGATATACAAATCCAGACTGGGTAGGAAATGTTGATGATAGAAAATCTACCAGTGGTGTATGTTTTTATGTTGGAAACTGCTTAGTATTCTGGCTCAATAAGAAATAAAACTTTATATCTCTCTCTATAGCTGAAGCTGAATATATTGTAGCAGAAAATGCTTCCACTCGGCTAATTTGGATGAAAAGAATGCTAGCTGATTATGGAATTAAGCAAGATATAATGACTTTGTATTGCGATAACTCAAGTGCGATTAATATCTCCTAAAATCCAATCCAACATTCTCGTACGAAACATATTGACATACGATACCATTATATACGAGAATTGGTTGAAGACAAGTCTATCATGCTAGAATACATTTAAACTGAGAAGCAGCTTGCGGTCATACTGACTAAGCTGCTAGACAAAGTTAAATTTTCCAACTTGAAGTATGATATCGGTTTGTGTGTTGTTAAATAATTGTTTCATTGCTTTTTATGCATTTATTTTTATGTTTATATTTAATAATGGAATGCATGAAATAATAATAAAAATTAAATATGTCAAAAAATCCAAAAATTTGAGGTTTTTCTACTCGCCAAGCACATGCTCGCGTAGCCGAATTCTTCGGCCAGTTGAGCACATGCTTAGGCTAGCTGAAGATCGCATGGATTCCACCCAAAAAGGGAGAAAATCCCAAATCCTTTTCATTTCATACATTCTTCCTCGACTAGTCGGTGCCCCATTCGATCAACCTATCTTCCAAACTTGCTAGTAGGTGATTTCCTTTCAAATTTCTTCTATTATTTAGTGGTCTTTTTCTAGTAAATTATATTTGAGTAGTTGTTTCATCATTTAAAACCCTATTTGTTGTGGATTTTGATCAAAATCTGATCTACTCATTTTTCTAACATTTTCATTGATCTTTTTTCTTATATAAACTAGTATGGAGTATAGATCTAAGAAAATGGCATGCAAAAATCGTGCTAGTTCCTCTTCTAGATCAACTCCTATTGGTGTAAGAACCCTACGGTCGCAAGATGATGATCTGGACTATGTTCAGGATTTTTGCACAAGAGATATCATCATTGAAAAAATGGTTAATTTAGACCACATTACTCGTTTCGGTCTTGTTCTCATTCTGTCTAAAGTTGGTTGGGAACACATTTTGGGATCAGGTGGATTGACTTACCGCTCCATTGTGCAATGTATGTATGCGTCAATTTATGATGTCACTCTTGAGAATTTGACATTCTCAATAAAATTTGTTAAAGGGACATTCCAAATGACGCCGCAAATTATTTTAGCATTAATGAATATAGTTTATGTGGATGATGGCATACCTATTTTCACATTATCAAAGAAAATGTCCAACTTTGGAAAACAAGCAATCACCTACAAATTATGTCACTTTAATGCAGAATGGCAGTCGGGTAATGCCCTCCCCGCAAACAAAATGCTCCCTAAATATCGAGTATTGTGTCGAATTTTTACATCTAATGTTTATCCTTGAGCTAAGAATAAGACCGATCTTACTCCCTTCATGCTTAGAGTTTTTTATTTTGTTGTGTCTGGTATGCGTGTCTATTTGCCATCTTTGATTTTCTATATCATTATTAATTTTCGCTTGCATCCCAAGCATGATTCGATTCCCTGTGCTTATCTTATGACTTGCCTTGCGTTCCCTTACAATGTGCAAATTCCTTCCTTTGAGGCACCATAATCTGAACTCCTGTTTAATAATTCCAATCTGAATATGATGAACCTTAAACCTCTTCCTAGACAAGATGAAGAAAAGGAGGAAGCACAACCAGCTCCAGACACCACCACGGAAGACATCTTTAATGAGTTGGATGATGATTCAGATGATCCAGCTAATTTCGACTACAAGCCCTCTTAGGTTGATGAGCGACTTAAATCACTGGAGGAGAGAGTTGAAGCATTGCATGTATCACAAGACTCATTTATTCAAACTCACAAGTCTTCAATGAAGTACATGAAGAAGTACTTCCATCGTATCACCAGGAGTTTGAGCCAACATGATCTATCGATGCCCGCTCCTTCCTTTAGGTTGGATTGAGCTAGATTTTTTTTCTTTTTAAAACTTATGATGGTTCTTTAACTTAAACTTTATCCCGTGTCTTGGTGCTTCATTAAAGATGGTTCTTTAACTTAAACTTTCTAAAACTTTAAATTTCCTATACTTTCATGATATTAGCACTTCCATGATTTTAACAATTCCATATACTAACTTTTACATACTTCTTAGTATTGGAAATTTTATGTGCTTAAATGATATTTATCTTTTTCTTCCTTTATCATTTTGTGAAAAAGAGGGGGGGGGGGGGGCGGGGGGGGAATGTCATGAGAGTAGAATGATTGCTACATGTGGAGGAAAATTGAATGCAATAAATGACATGAATGCTATGTATGTATATCGGAATGTTTTATATGTTTTCACAGGCAGAATTATATTTGAGGAGGATTGCCTGATGAGCTTCATCTGTCAGTAAGCTGAAGATTACAAGAAGATCCTCTACAAGACTTAATTTTGATTTCAAGACTTTAATGTTTACATATTGTAATGATGATTGTTTTGTCATGAAATTGACAAAGGGGGAGATTGTAAGTGCTAAAATGATAAGCATACTTTAGTTGTTAAATTTTGTAAAGCTAAAACAACTTAACAATAGATCTTCAAGACTGGTCCATAATCAAGAGAAGCTCAAGCTCAAGATTAAGAGAAGATTAAGCTCAAGACCGGTCCATACTCAAGAGAAGATTAAGTTAAAGATTGACTAATGTTCAAGACAAGATCAAGCTCAAAGTCAAGATGAAATCCGACACTTAGTTCAAGTCAAGGAGATCATATATTTGATATATCTCAAGTGGTATAAAACCCTAGAAAGACATTAGGACTACGTGCTTTCAAAAATATGTTATTTTGGGTTTTTATGCTTCTTTTGCTTGGAATTCAGTCTGCCCAACTTCTGGTTCGGCTAGCATAAGCTTTCTCAACCAGCCCAACTTCAAGCTTGAAGCTAAAACTGATTTTTGTTGCAAATTTGGCTAGCCCGAGTTTCGATTCGGCTATCCCGAGAAATTTCGTGTCAAATTCCAGTAACTACACCTTTTAGAATTTAGACAAATTCAGCCAGCCGAACTAGGGTGCTTGGCAAGCTGAAGTTGACCTCAGACTAGCCAAAAATTGGATAAATCTTATCCCGTGTGATCCGAAGTCCATTGAACTGAATCCGGTCTGCTCGGGCTACTCGAAGATTGTTTCGGGCTAGCCGAATATTTAAATTCTTTACCTGTAAATTGAGTTCCTCTCTCATTCCAAATTACTCAAGTTAATTATCAAAATCCTTCTACAAGAGAGAGAGAAGTTCAAGTTATTAGAAAGCTATTAAACTGTATTTATAATTTAATTTATAGCTTTTACTTAAAATTTTCTTAATCTCAGAACTTTCATGTTTGAATCTAAAGAGAGTAAACTGTACTCTTCTTTTAAGATTTAAGAGAGTTGATTCAAGTAGCTTATTAGGTTTAACTTAATTAATATCAATAGAACCCTAAACCCTTTTCTATCCGACTAAACAAGGAACAATCTACATTCAAGAAAGAAGTTCTACTGCTACAAGCTTCTGATACGTCTTCTACAGTGAAGATAAGTATACCTTCTAAACCCTTTTAGATTTTTCTGAGATAACCTGTTAAAATCTCTGTTTAGGTTTTGTCTGAGATAGCCTGAAAATCTTAGGGTGGGTTTGATTGTGATAGCCAGTGAAAATCATAGGAATTGTATAAGGTTGTTAAGGTGAGCTTGGAAAAACCTTTTCATAGTGAAAGCTAAAATTACGAAGGAAGTAATTTTGGGAGTGGAATAGGTGTGGTTGTTTTTAAAGCACCGAACCACTAAAATACTTTGTGTTATGTGGTGAATGCCTTTAGTTTTATTTTTGGTGACTGATTGCATTTAATTTCAAATTGAGTGGTGGATGTTGTAATATTTTAATTTACTCTTGCAAGTTTGGGGGTTTGATTTTAAAGAAATTCATGAAATGAGGTTGCCCTGCCTAAAACTTTAAGTGAAGGTTGTCCCATAAATTTTTTGGAATCAACATTTCAATACTTAAGAAATTGAGATCTTTACTTTATTTACATATTCAACACTTCGTTTGATTATTTGACATTGTCCTATTCATCCCCCCCCCAAGGACATCTTAAGCTCTCCTTTTTAACATCTATTGTAACTTGAGTCATAATAAATCATTGAAAATTGAAAATATTCCTTAAATTCAAACTATAAGTCAATGCAGTTCAATAAAAATAAGAATTAATGCAAGAAAATCATCCCAATACGCTACAAGCTTCACCTCTTAGCCCAAGCTAATAGGTTTAGCCAACCATAGACATGACTGGATCTAAAACCCTAAAAGAAAGCATTAAAATTATAAAATGCAGGAAGAAAAACTTTGGGAGACTACTCCACCCTTTGGCTCTATTCCTTCTAACCTAATTCTTGTTTAGAACTCCTTAAAGAACTCATACTTATAACCTTATTCTGACTATCTTTGAAAACTACCTCAAATTTATATACTCTGCGTAACGCCTTCGATGTCATTGAATATAACTTAAATCCAGAAGTCGTACCTTTTCACACTGCGGAACACCTTTCACTCTGCATAACTCTTCATGTTGTCAAACAAACCTTTTATGTCACTGAACAGTCCTTCGATGTCATTGAAGGGAGTTCGATCAATCGAGAATGTGTTTAGAATGTTCCAGCGAGTTACTCTAAAAATCCACAAAAATCTCGATGTCATCAAACTGCCTTCGATGTCATCAAGTAGCTCTTCAAGTAATCGAATAGGGCTTCAATGTCATCGAGAACTGCATCCAATTTGTCTAGCAACCAACTTGATTTTCATGTAATTCTTCGATGTCATCGAACACTGGCTTCGATGTCATCGAATGGTGGTTGATGACATAAATAGTGAAGTTCAGATTCTGTGAATTTTTGTACTTTTCACTTTTGACTTCCTTCTCCACTTAGTTTCCCTGAATCTTGGGGTCTTGAAATCTTCAATCTTGGTCTCCTAAGATCCATCCCTTACCTTGGTAATTCTTGAGCATTAAATCCATGCTTTTAACATTTTTTTCAATCCAAGCCCTTAAACTCACCTCTCAATACAAACATGTACAAAATATACCCATTAGGCGTTATCATGTTCATAAAACCAAGATATAAATAGTGAGAAATATGGAATATTTAACACTTAATATAGGTGTTCTTAAATTATAGTTGTAAGTATAATGTATATAATTTAAAAACTCTGAAGTTCGGCGGCCAGCGTAACGATATTCGGCTAACTAAACATAATTCGGCCAAGTTTACAACATTGATTGAATTTTTCATGGCAAGTTTGGCCATCCTGAGTTTTGCTCGTTCAAGTTTCCAGCAATGTAACTTTTCAGATTCCAGGAAAATTGGGCCAGCCAAACCCTGTACTCGGCCAGTCGAATTTCGACTTCGGCTAGCCGAAAATTTGATTTTCTTATCTCACGGAATCCAAGGGTCATTGGATCGCAATCCTTGAAATCTGGCCAACCGAACTAAAAATTAGGCTGACTAACTTTCTAAATCCTTTGGCTATAAATAAATGCCTTTTCTCATTCATTTTAACAACGAAAATTGGTGAATAACCTTCTCAAAGTCAAAGAGAAAGTCAGACCCTTTTCAAGCTAGTTGTATGGTAACTCTAATCTTTGTTTAGCATCTCTATTCTCTTTCTCAAGTTAGTTTTTAAATCATATTTAATAGAGTTCTTCATACTCTACTTGAGATTCAGATAATTGAATTTGCTTCTGAATCAAATTTGCAGCATTAGGGTTTTGTTTTATTGAAAATACTTTAGATCCCTTTTTATTCTTTCGAGTTGAACATATATTACTACGTCAATTCCCTAAGAAAGAAGATTGTTGCAATCAAGCTTCGGTTACATATTTGAATCGGCATTTGAAGATAAGTATCTTGTATTTACTTTTGTTTCATTTAGGTTTTTCTGAGATTGCTCGAAAATATCAACAGGTTGGTTTTTGGTGAGCCCATGAAAATCACAAAGTAGGTTTTGTTGTGATAGCCTATGAAAATCACAAAGTGGGTTTTATTGTGAGAGCCTGTGAAACTTAAAAGAACTGAGTCAGGTTGTTAAGATGATCCCGTGAAAACCTTGAAATAGTGAAAGCTAAAATTACGAGGATAGTAATTTTGGGAGTAGAGTAGGTGTGGGTTTAAACAATGAACCGCTATAACTCTTTGTGCATTGGTTGTGATTGATTTTATCTTTATTGTGAATGCTTTATTTATTTTTTGGTCTTGCAAGTTTGAAAGATTGATCTCAAAGACATCATGAAATAAGGTTGTCCTATCTAAATCTTTTAGGTGAAGGTTGTCATACGAACTATTTGGAATCAAGGTCTCAATACTCTAAGCAATTGAGATTAATTGTTTATTTATTCCGCATTATATCGAAATATTTGGTATTGTCCTATTCACCCCCCTTCTAGGACATCGATAGCTCGTCTTTTCAAAGAGAATAGTAACATTTTCATAATAACAATTGAAAATTTGATAATGAAATCAAATAATAAAAAAAAAACTTCTAATCCATTTTTGGACTTCGCCAGGGCAGAGCACCCGTGCAGTTGACATTTTAGGGATTAACACAAGGCAGAGCACCATGAGCATTTTGGACCTCCCAAGGTAAGGCACATTGCATCCAACATTTTAAAGAGTCCGAGCAGAGCACCCATAGCACATTCACAATCTTTTCAAGGTAAAGCACTTATAATTTTAATACATTTTACACATAATAATAATGAAATGAATTCAACTTAAGCACATATGATAATCAAGAAAATCAATCTTCATCTCATAACCATAATTAAATAAACTTAGTGAAATCAATCTACATGTAATATAAAAAATCAAATAAACTTAATCTACAATGTTAATGTAGGATTTTTAACTGGGAAGATCACCTACCTAGCTAGAGAAGATCTGATGTTCCTGCAGACATCTGGTGAAGATCTGACCCAACATTTGCTATTCCTAAAACTGATAATTGTTGACCTGGTTGATGAATTGAATATAATCGCAACAGCAAATTACTAGTTGTTTTCTTACATGAGAAGTCTAATCAAATAGTGTTTGTTATGCAAATGCCATTGATTAATGACCAAAGGTTCGCAGTCCAGGTTCTAATCTTGATAGTTAACCGCACATGGATCATTGAGTCAACTCAGTGAATCGTTGTGCTATCAAAGAGATTTACAGAGCTAAGTTGTAAAATCTTTAAGCGTGCATTGGTTAATGAAGCGAGATGGTTAGTTCTAATCACTGCACCATGAAGAGGTGTTAATATGGTTTCGTGGTCAGCTAATCTCGGCAACGAGTTGCTTGTTTTATTAAATTTTTTGCTTGACTTAGTGCCTTCATGCACCATTATTGCTACAAAAAGATCGGATTTGTGCATGGAGTATAATCATAGATTTGCATTTTAATTACATGTAAGTGCTACTAGGGTCATTTGGAGAATACTTGGTATGTGAGGTGAGTCTGGATGTGCTCGAAAGATGGCGCGGGAAGGACCCATTTGCTGAAGAAGAAGAGACCACCTTCAATGGAAGATTTCTATCTGGCAAAGATTTGAGGATTATACTTCTTCTGGTCTAAGAATATCAATGCAGGGTAGCTTAGGAGGGTGCTAGAACGGGGTTTCTTTGAAGTTTAGCTAGTGGTTTTGAAATTTTAGGGTTACGATTGCTGGTTACATGAAAAAGAGGGACATACAATGAAACTACAGTTGCAGGAATTGTTCTAATTGGTTGTTAGCACTAAAATTGTATTGGAGCAATAAGAGTCGTTGGATCTTAAGGATTGAATGATTGATAAGAGTTGGAGGGTTTCATGTAGATTACTTAGTTTTTGTCTTTGGAATAGTTAGAGAGAGAGAGAGAGATGACACAACATATTAATGACGAGTTTGTGGATTGGCAAAGAAATAGATTTGAGGGATGATTCGATCGATGGCTGGGATTGAAAGGATGGATGGTAAGGATTCTCTGGATGGAGGTCTCACAGATCAACAACAATTCATGTTTGCAAATGTCACTACAACAAAACAGAGCTTGGCCGACTGATGGGGTAACCCTTTGCCCGCAGCCAGTTTTAACAACTGCAGGCAAAGGGTCCTATAAATTTAAAAAAAAAACAAAAAAAGCCCTAACCTATTGCGTCGTCTCTCGCTTTCTCTCTGCCTCTCCCTCTCTACTCCCTCTCGCTCTCCTTCCCTCTCGTGAATCGGCGGACGTAGCGAGGAAGATCACGTTTGCGATCGAGTGCGAGATGCAGGGATTGCCGTTCACGCTCGGGTTGGGCGAGCCAAACTTCGCTAGGAAACTGAACCTTGAGTACGATCTCATCTGTAAGCCGTCCAATCTCCATGCCCTGAAAAAATCCCTCAAAAGCCTCAAAAATTTCAAAAACGGGATCCTCTTCACCATCCACTAGATCCTAGAGTCCTGGATCTTCGCCGCGTGAGAGCTGCTGCAGCGGATTGGGGATCGGGTGGAAGAAAAGGAATACAAGAAGGCTGCAAGCGATTGTTGGTTGCTCGAGCGGATCTGGAAGCTTCTAACAGAGATCGAAGATCTACACCTCCTGATGGACCCGGACGATTTCCTCCGCCTCAAAAACCAGCTCTCGATCAAATATCTAATTAGGAATATGCATGGTCGAATGCCTAATTAGGGATTTGCATTACGGAATCCCTTTTTAGGGATTTGCATTGTTGAAACCCTTATTAGGGTTGGCATGCACTTTTTTTCCCAATACCAATGCTTCTTTTGTATATGAGAATCATCTACAGCTTGTCTTGTGTTTATGGCCCCACCATGGTGTGTATGGCATCCAACCTGTCTAGTAGGGACAGCCCACCATGAAAGTGGGGTGCATAAAATGTCAGGCTGACCCAATCATTAAGTGGGCCACATCATAGAAAAACAATGGATAGCCACGCAAAGCCCTCCAATTGGATCAGCCTGATTATTGGTGCCTCCCAATTTCATGGTGGTACAACCCTTCTGGACAAGGTTGGATGCCCATGTACACACAACAGCGGGCCCCGGATGCAACTAGTTGTGGATGATTTTCATCAATAACAGCTCTAGAGGAAACCTTTTGTACTTGTATTTTTGAGAAATGTTTACAATGAAACTTACAAATCTATGTGCTTGAAATTCTATCAGATCCAATCTCAAGGCTTGTCCTAATGCCTTCCCGATCATGATCTTGCTCATCTGTTAGATCAATGGCCCACATTAACGTGGGACAAATTGATTGGATGTGGCGTCAATGGATTCCTGACTGTGGGGCCCACCGTGATGTATGTGTGTTATATCAATGTGGTCCATCCATTTTGACAGCTCATTTTGGGGCATGATCTAAAAACAATAAAGCAGATCCAAATCTTAGGGGGGACCATACTAAAAACTTGTGGGCCACAAAAGTTTTGGATCATGCTTATATCTGTGTGGTCCCTTCATCCAGGTCTTTGTGACCTTATCAAAAGTTTAGATGGAAAATAAACATTCTGGTGGCCCCCAAGAAAATTTTAATGATGGGTATTTAATCACCACTCTATTTCTATGTTGTGGTCCACCTGAGATTTGGATCTACTTCATTTTGAGATCATGCCCTAAAATGAGCTATCAAAACAGATGGACGGTGTGGATGTAAGGCACATACATCACGGTGGGTCCCACAATCAGGCACATACATCAAAGCTATGGCTCTCACTATATCACTTCTACTGCTTGTTCTTTATTTGTTTTTCTTTTTAAAACTTACTCATGTTAAATAGCCCTATAAGGTTTTTGATCTCAATGCATTTGTCACCAATCATGAAAAGTTGTTATCTGCTCACTTCACAGTTGTACTAAATTTTAACAAGAGCTTCTCAAATTCCTTAAAGCAATGGGATCCTACATATTGTGTTTTGTATTCCATTTTTGGATGTACATATTGCCTTAATGTGATTGCTTGTTACATTCACTACTATTTTTTTTTCCTTTATTCTGTTTTCTTTTCTTTTGTTTTTTTGTTTTCTTTATTCACTTTTAACTTAGAAGGAAAAAAGCTATTTTCAAGCTACAATACTACCATTTTTGCTTAGATCTATGCTATGGCTTTCTAATCATGTAATAAATGTTGGCTTAACAATGCCAATAATCTCAGTCTTAAAAGATGTTAATTCTTATGCTTCTTTATATTAAGAACAAATAGACTAAGCAATTCTACTTCATATTTTCTGTTTAGTTGAATCTGCAATTTTATTTGACACATTTAGTACCTGTTTGGTGGATGCAAAAATGTGTTCATCTCATTTTAGTTAACAATAATTATGTATTAGAGTTGTTATCTGTATTACATAATCACTTTTAACATGAACTCATCATCTATTAGAGATCAACATTAATGCATAGTTTCTGTTAACCAAAATGAGATCAACTCATTTTTCAGGTGTCTACCAAACAGGGCCTTAGGTGAGTTGATATTGTTTGTTTGGAGTAGCAAACAGTATGCTCATATTTGGACAACACATAGTTATGTTGTTCTCTATAGGTGGTTTCTTGTAGGTGCTTTTTCTCAGTTTCGTATTGTTTTGCTGGTGGTTGCTTGCTAACTTTTAGGACTTGATCAGGTTGGTTAATGGTGCTACTTCTTTATTTAGTTAACTTTAGTAGGAAACTATGCTTATCATGATATTTCTGTTAGGTTGATACTCATTTTTAGGATTTGTATTGTGCTCATGAGTTTCTTCTCTTTTGAGTCGTCTATTGAGAATTCATGTTCAAAATACACCTTGGTAGTGTCCAAGCATTTATTTGTGTGTTTCATATTTAAATTGATAAAAAGAAGGAAATCATGATTAAGTCTTATTTTTGCTTTTTTTAAGTTAATTGGTCTTAGTCCAACCTTGAAACAGGTTTGACTATATTGAACGAGATTACCGAGCTTGTGGCCTTGGTTGCAATTTTGAATTTCAAAGGTATGTCTCAAGAACTTTCAAATTTCAGATTACCTCTTTATTTCTATGGATTGTTTATGCAAAATGTACGTCCATTGTAATTTTCAATTTCATTTTGTTGCTTGTAGGTTAATGGAATGCATTTTTGGATTGTGTATTTTGTATATTTTTTCTTGTTTTTTTATTCTTTTCCTTTGTATATGTTTGGATTCTAGAAACTAAGTTTGAAAATCTTGCATGGTTTTGAATCATATATATAGTAGCATGACCTATGTTGCCTCAAAAGGAATTTCGATAAAAGATGTGATATACAGGTCTGTACTTCTGTTTCTTTTGCGGCCTTCTTTTATCTAGAAATCAGTTTTTTTTTTCTTCTTGTAAATATGTGGGAAACTAGGTTTTTAGAGGTAGTGAGCCATTAGAGGTTGAATTTTAGAAAATGGTGTATAAATTTTGGTTACGATCCTGACATTTCTTTTGCAGTCTTCAGAAGAAGGTATTTGATGTCCTCTACTAGATAGCAGACATCCCTTCTTGGAAGCTTACAAGATCAAGATAATTGTAAGTGTAATCCCCTAGCTTGTTCAGACCTACACCATTCCAACTGAATATGCTCTTTCCCTATTGTTAGATTTTGAAATACTGGTAGGGTTTTGGTATAAATGAGATATTCTGGTTCTCACAATCTGATTCTTGTCAGCTTGAAGAGATGGATTTCCTTAGTGTTCTTCAAATGATTCCTTCATGTTTTCAACTAGCAATGACATGTAGGTATTAGCTTGAGGAAAAGCAATTTTAAATTATGCTCTTCTATTAACAATGTGATCATTTAATTACTTGTGCAATTCATTACTCATCCATTGCTCTAACAATATCTTGTTCAGTCATTACTCATTAAGCTATACCTGCATTCTCCTATGTGTTTGAGAGTGCGGATGTGTCTCTCTTTTTAGTTTAGGAATTCAATCTGCCTAGAGGATCATGTTGATAGTTCTTTTATCCAGAACGTCTGTTGGGCTCCACCGTGGATGGACCATTTCATAATATCTCCCAAGGTTAGAGATCCTAGCATTTCCTTAAGACTTTTGTACTTATGTGCTTCTTTACACATATTCTGCCCGTGTTTTGGAGTGTAGAACTCCGTAGTAGCCATGAGATGAAACATGAACTTGTACTTTTATACTTGTGTGCTTCTTTACACATGTGTGCTTGTTTTTTAGTGTAGAACTCCGTAGCAGCCATGAGATGAAACATGAACTTCATTCTTAGTTGAGATCCAAGAGGCAAGGACACAAGACTTAATAATTTGGAAAATTATGTCTTGTTTTTGAATCATAATTTCTTATTTTGTTTCGACTTTGGATGATATTTCCCAGCTCGTGCTTGAATTATTTGAAGTGCCTATGATGGCTTTAAATATACTTTTGAGTTGTAACTACGAAAAAAAAATATGATCAGAGGCACGCCTATTTATCTTTAATTTTTTTTCTTAATTATTCTCTATTCAATTTCAGATGATTGCTTTCAACTTAGAGAATAGAGGCTTTATTACTAGAACTCTATTTATAACAATTCACATTTATTTTAGAAATATTTGTGCCCATGATTTGTTTGCTTTTTGTGCAGATTTTGAATAAAAGGCTTTATCAGCATGTCTTGGCTATCTTCTTGTGTTAATTATAGCAAGAAGTGTGTTCGCTCGGTAGTGTTCTTTCGTGTCATATTGTAAGATTCAAGCTTTTCCGGTAAGACCAATATCTCAAAAATTTGTAATTTTTTTATTATTTATACAATCTCATCTTTTATTGAAATATGTTTGTAGAATTATCTGAGGCCTGATATCAAGAGAGGAAAATTCTCCAGTGTAGAAGAGTGGATCATTGTTCAAAGGTTCACATCTTGCTAATCATTTAAATTTGTACCCTTTTTATACTATAAAATCCTCACAATTAGTTTAAGTTGGGAGCGTGATCCACTCAGTTGATGGGCTAGTCTTAGATACTACAAATCACTAAGCCATAAACCAAGATTTATGTAATACTTCATCCCATACTGAACAAATTATGTTTGCACTACATTAATTTTTTTATTTTTTTCCCTCAATGCGAATATAGTGGGTCGGTGTGTTTAAAAAAAAAAAAAAGAAGAAGCATTTGATCATTTCCAAGTGGTCAGCACAATAGGGATTGAATTGCCATCATTAAATTTTTTTGAGGGCCACAAAAGTTTTGGATCAAGCTGTTATTTGTGTTTTCTATATGAAAATGCCATTTTGTAAATGGGAGATGGATGTACAGATGGTGGCATGGGAGTCCATTTCCTTTATGTGGTTTCTCTTCTCACTTCCTATTTGGATTTTGTTTTCAAATTATAGGATGAGGGTTTTACTGTGCTGCCATTCTTTTGACATGGTGCCATGTTGTCACAGGAAGTTCATTCTCATGGGCGCCAAGTTGTCATAGGAAATTGATCCTCATGGGCCTAAGTGATGGACTTGACTGAATTTACGGTAATCTTGTACATTACAGAGATTTTGCAAAGTACTAATGATGTACATCTTACTTATATAAGGCATTACATTGAATGGACAGTCAAATTTTGGTGAAAATATTTTTATAAGACAAATATTGACTCGGCTGAGTTTTCATGGCCCGGTGGATTGGCAGGTCAATGCAAAACTTGGCCGATTTTTGTATAGGACTGATTCTTAGTATGAATCAGCGGACCAATTTCTTTTAAAGCTGGAAATAGTTGTACTTTTTTGTTCCTTTGTTTCCTCAACAGATTTAGGTGATAGACTTGCTAGCTAGAAATGATGATCCCAGTAGAGAAGGTTGATGCTTGTTCTCCTGTTTTTGCTTGCTGTAGGCAGATCAATTGCATAAAATTTATTTGTTGTGTGGATCTGCTGATGAAGACAACTGGCCTAGGGTTTCCAAATTGCCCAAGTATGATGACTACAAGCTACAAAGTCCAATGGAGAGACGTATTAAGGAGGTTTTTAAAGAGTAAGTAGTTCTAGATTAGTAGACCGTTCAAACGATAAGTTCTGGTATTAAAGTTATCTGTTTCCCTCATTAGTCCTCTTGTTGTGGGCCTTAATTTGTACTCTCTTCTTATTAGTGTCGACACCCCTACTTTGGAGTTAAAGGTATCACTTTTCTAACTATTGTACTTATTTTGATTTTTTTTTTTGTCAGATTGATCTAAATGTATAGATATCTCTTGTGGTAGTGACTAGTCGGAATTTGGACTTCATGTGCCCAATGCTTATCATGACTATGTAGTTAAAAGTTTTATGCACAACAGTATATTAAAAGCTTTCAATTACAAAGAGGAGCCAGACTTAGATGCAGCCTTGAAAAGGCCAGTTTTTGAAATTCATATGCAGTGTGTTTCTAAAATTTATCATCATCACCAGAAAAAGGTTACAGCGTCTTTTCGCCATTGTCTAATATTTTATTTTCCCTTGAACAGCTTTTACCCTGCTTTCATAGCTTACTAGTTTCAAGTTAAAATCCATATACACTGCAATGAATATTTTATATCGCACAAAATCTTCTCTCTGTGGGAAATAAAAGAAGAACGTTAACATGTCGGTTCAAATGCGATTCTAATTTCGTGTGCTATTTATGCTCAGTTTCCACAAATAATTTGCATTATTTGGTTGCAGCAATGATAATCCTCTCAGCCAAATGGGAACAAGATTGGATCATCAAGCTGATCATTTTAACAGGTGGTGAACCTCAATATCATTGAGGGCCTGAACCTGCTGAAGGACTCCGAAATACTGATGTTTATGCCTTTTACTGCTACACAGCCCACCAAAGATTGACAGAAGAAACCAGTCCCTTGGAAACAATGGCAATCATTGGCAATAGGGAGATCATTGACATTAACCAAGGCATGTTAGCTGCTTAGATTGGGGTATAAAAAAAAAAAAAAAACAGAACTCGGATACATGTGGGTCACCTTTTTTAATAAGAAAGATTTTCTAGGTGGCTACGGATTCGTAGCAAAGCTTTAAAGAGCTATGCAGTGGTACTGTGTAGCCATATTTTGCTACGACTTTTATCAGTAGCTTTAGACCAACTTTCTGTAGTGTAGAAAGACCAACGATTTAGCGGTGTCCAGCAAAACCGTCAGTAAAGATACTGACCACCGGTAAAGCCTTTACCGACTAAGGATTTACCGGCTGTTAGCTGACCGCGGGCAAAGGATTTACTAGCAGTTTTTTGGGCCTTTGCCGGCAGTTTTGACCATCGGTAAAGGCCAGTTTTCTTATAGTGTGTGGAGGGATTCCGTGGGAAGATGGATTTCATGCACTAATTGCACGCTTTAGAGGCTTAGCTTCTAGTCTTGATGAGATAAGGTAATGTGAAAAGAATACAAGCCATTTATTAGTTTGGCAAATTCATGATAGGTCAGGAGCTCAAAAACAAAGAAGATCGAGATCACAGGTGGGCCACACAACAAGGTTCCAGGGAAGAGTTTTCAATAGTTGGGATTACTCCAAGGTCCAAACAAGATGAATGGTTTGGATTACACTGTGGGTCCCACTATGATGGATAACCATGTCCACTGGTGGAATGAGGTGCATCCATGGTTCACACGAAGAAGAAGAGAGGAGACGTAGGGTATCAGGTCAGTGATGGTATGACCATCACTGGAGGTTTTTTTATTTAGTAGTTATGCAGGGTCCACTGATGAGGTGTCTAAGAAATCCACTCCATCCATCTACTTTTCCTGATCATATTAGTGCATGGGTTTAAAAATGAGGCCAATCAAAAGTACAAGTGGGCCACACCATAAGAAACAGTGGAAAGTGGAATGCCCATCATTAAAAAATAGATTGTTACAAATTCATTATAGCGAGCATCGTCGATATGAAGTTTTGAAACAAAAAGCTAACCAGAGTAGTCATAGAAGAAATGAGGAGCTTCTATGCGGAACCACTCTCCAAAAGTAAAGAGATGGGGGGGGGGGGGTGTAAATTATCTGACGCTGTTAGATCAAACAACTGGAAAAGCTGACACATGGTAAAATAGGAAAGGTCATAGTTATATAAAGGCCTAAGAGATTGCGCATAATTAAATAGTTAGTGGTTATATGCTTCATAGCACATAGAAGGGTGTAATTGGCTACACTTAGCTAATTATTAGTTAGTTGCATGAAGATCCTAGAAAACCCTCCTAAAGATAAAAATGTAATTAGCCACATCTACTGGTTGGCCAATTAGTCAAGTGAAAATCATAGAGAGCTCTCTTTAAGAAGGAAATATAATCAGCCACGTCTGCTAATTGACTAACTAATTAAGAGAGAATTGTGAAAACTGATTTTAAATACAACTCTCCAGCAACTGCCTCAAATCCCTATAAATATATCAAAGAACGAAGAACTCCCAGCCACATGCCATTTTAACACAACTCTCTTACACATCATAATGTTGTCGATCCTTCGTTTCTCATGGGATCCTATTGTTGAGGGTCAAATATTGCATATTGGACCCCAGTTATTCCTTGGTTTTATGAACATGATAATGCTTAATATTCTATTTTAATCATGTTTGTGGTGCAAGGTGAATTCAAGAGCTTGGATTAAAAAGGATGTTAAAAGCATGGATTTAATACTCAAGAATCACCAAGACTAAGAATGAAGAATACACATACTGAAGATTTAAGAAAATCAAGTCAAGAATGAAGAAAATTGAGTTTTGAAGTGAATTTGCGTGATCCTCGACCAGTCCTGCCTCCAGCTCGACCAGTTGAACTGCCTCGACTCGAACTCCAGCAATTAAAATTGCTAAAATTAGGTCATCCTCGACAAGTCGAAGAAAATCCTCGACCAGTCGAAGGTGCCCTTGACTAGTCTAAGGATTTCCTTGACTAGTCCAAGGTTACGCGAACAGCACACAAAGTGCAAAAATTTGAAGCAGTTTTCGAATTTTTCCAACTCGGTGTGAAAGTTTAAGTTACAAAACTATAAATAGGGTTCCCTAGGGCATCCCTAGGCATCATCTAAGCTTTGAGGAGTGGAGTAAAGGCATGGAGGAGCCATCACCAAGAGTTTTTCTTCCTTTTCCTTAGTAGTTTTTATGTTTTTCTTAAGAGATTCTAGTTCAATCATGTCTATGGTTGGCTAAACCTCTTAGCTAGGGCTAAGAGGTAAAGCTTGCAGCATGATGTGTTATTTTCTATTACTTTGATTCATGTTTATATTGAACTATCTTTGATTCTAGTTTGATTATAAGGATTACTTTCAGTTTTTAATAGTTTGTTATGACTTAAATTACAATAGATCTGCGATAGCTTTGAGTATGTTCTCTTCATGTTTTGAGATTGTGAAATTAGGAAATCCTGTTATTCACCATCATCCCTTAGGCATGGCTGGGTGATGGAATCCTCCCTAACTTTCACAACTCTCTCAGATTAGTTGTAGGATTGGTAAATCCTGTTGTGAGCCATTGTCTCATGGGCATGATTTTGTGATGGAATCACTTCTAGTTCTCACACCGCTCTTCCTTTGAGAATTAGGTCAAAGGAAGTTCAGATTGATTTTGCTGAGATATCTTCCATTTGGATAAGATGGGCTCTAATTCTAGTTGTGTTCATAAATCAAGCATAGATCTCCATGATCTCTACAAGTGGATCCTTGGAAACCCTAGTTTTCCACCTTTAAATTCACTAGTTTTAATTACTTTAATCATAATTACTCTCTCAAATATTCTAGATTTAGGTTTTCATCTTTATTTAATTCTTCTTCTAGTTGCTTTAAGAAAACACACAAGATTAGTCCCTGTGGATTCGATCTCGTTCTCACCGAGATTATTACTACATTACGACCCTACACTTGGGGCAGTGAATAAGTTTTTGGTGCTGTTGTTGGGGATTAACAGTTGCATTTTACTGAGATTAGCTAGTTTTAGAATTAGGTTAAGATTAGGGTTTGTTTTATATTTTTAGAAACTTTTTAATTCTAGGATTTCTTTTATTTTTAGAAACTAACTTACTTTCTAATTCTAGGTTTAGAAACTTTCCTAAAGTGATTTTAGAATCTAAGTTTTTTAGAATCTTTTTATTTTCTCTTTTTAGAAACTTTCCTTTTTCGTTTTTAGAAACTAATTTACTTTCTATCTTTATTTTTAGAAACTTTCTAATTTTAGAATTTCTGTTTTTAGAAACTGACTTGTTTTGTTTTGTTTTGTAGGATTTTAATTAGGAACTTCTAATTTATTTTCTTTCCAACTCCCTCTCTCGTTCTATTTCTATATTTCTATTTATTTTCTCTTTTAAGTTTATGTTAGAATCTGAAATTGAGGGCTGAGAGTGTTTCATGCCCAAGTGGGTCCATGATAACACCTGACGTCTTTTAAGTGAAGGATGATTGGTTGAGGGGTTATCTATCCATCACATGATTAAACACCACTCGAGATCCTCAGAGTTAATTGCGGTTATGACAGCAAATTAACCGGGAAGACAACCTCAACCTAGGGTTGAGGAATGCAGGATGAGAATGAGGTGCATCAAGCACCCCCGCCTCGTACTTTGTGAGATTATTTACAACCGGCGAGGGTGAACACACCCTCATGCATGGTTTTTCAGAAAATATGAGACATATGGATATTAAGCTAGGGGTGATCTAACTCCTTCCAAAATTTCATGGACTTGAATCTAGAAGTCCATATTTGCACTTAAAAGAGTTTAATGAGATTATAGTCATTATATATTTTCCAAACATGTCTGAGGACACGGTCATACTGAAACTCTTTCCGTTTTCTTTGAAAGAGAAAGCTAAGACGTGGTTCCATTCACTACGTCCCAGATCTATTAGCATATGGAATGGCATGATAAGGGAGTTCATAAAGAAATTTTTTCCACATCATAAAATGAACACCCTTAGAAAGTCAATTATAAACTTTGCCCAAAAGGAGGATGAAGCATTCTTCCAATGATGGGAGCGGTTCAAGGATCTTGTCAGTTCATGCCCGCCCAGAACACGGTTTTGAAATGTGGCGCATTACACACTTTTTCTATGACGAACTGACATCTTCTATGCGCCAATTAGTTGAGACAATAGGCAATGGGGAATTCATGAATAAAAATGTCGATGATGTGTGGGACTACTTGGATAGACTTGTTGAAAATGCATAATGATGGGACAATTACCCAAAATCAAGCACCACTTCTAGGCCCACACAATCAAAGGAGAGGGGTGGATTATACCTTCTGAAAGAGGATAATGATATTACTACTAAAGTGTCTAATCTCATAAGGAAATTTGAGGCCATGGAACTAAAGAAGGATAAGGTTAAGGAAACTATTTGCGGTATTTGTGCTTACAACGTTCAAACAACTAAAAATTGTCCAACAATACCTACCTTTCAAGAGGTGTTAAATGAGCAATCTAATGCCGTGAATAATTATCAAAGACCTTGCAATGGACCTACCTCCAATACATATAATCATAATTTGAGAAATCAACTAAACTTCAATTGGAGGAATGGACAAACTGCTACCCCTCAAGGTTTCTTTAATCAAATTCCAAATCAAGTGAAACCTCAAGAAGAACTGGTTCAAAATTCCACACCAACTCAAAAGCTTACTTAAGCAATATGAGAACTTACAAAATATATGCAAAAGATGGATTCATGTGTTATAGTTAAAGAAAGGGGGATGCTTCCTACTTAACCTCTCCCCAATCCTAAACCGTAATACGAGATAAGCGATCCAAGCTCTTCAAATCAAATGGAGCAAGCTAAATCTATCACCACTCTTAGGAGTGGCAAGACCATTGACAAAACTATTCTGGTTAGGGCTGAAAAGCCTAAGGAACTAGAAGAGGACAATGATGATAGACCTAGCACTACTCCACAAGAATTGAAATCGAAACTTCAAGGCAAGATGATTGTCCCAATCCCCCAACAGTTGGTTGCAGCAAAACTTCTCTCTAACTCTCAGGACATTCTAGAAGTGTTAAAACAAGTGAAGGTCAATATTCCTCTACTTAATGTCGTAAAACAAATACCATCATATGCCAAATTTCTGAAAGACTTGTGTACAACTAAAAGACGGCAAAGTATCAAAAAGAAAATCTTTTTAACTGAAAAAGTGAGTGTCATCCTAAAGTAAGATGTGCCACAAAAGTACAAGGATCCCGGTAGCCCAACCATTGCTTGCGTAATTAGGAACTACCGGATTGAGCACGCACTTCTTAACTTATGAGCAAGTGTAAATTTGATTCCTTATTCGGTCTACAAATAGTTAGGTTTGGGTGAATTGAAACTCACCCTAACCACTTTACAACTTACTGACCACTCAGTTTATGTACTAAGAGGGGTAATTAAGGATGTGTTGGTCCAGGTTGATAGACTCTACTACCCAGTAGATTTTATTGTCCTAGATACCGAACCCATCAATAACATGAGCACTCAAATTCCCTTCATTCTTGGTCGCCCATTCCTTGCCACTTCAAATGCAATAATTAATTACAAGAATGAGGTCATGAGTATGTCTTTTGGGAATATGACATTGGAGTTGAATATCTTTTTCAACACAGCAAACAGTTAGAGGATGATGACGATTTCCACAACATTAACATGATTGAATTTTTCATGGAAGATAGAACTTTGATGACCTTATCCTCTGACCTTCTAGAGATGTGTCTGGCCCACTCCCATGATTTTGATGATGACATGATTAGGGAGATGGGTGCCATACTTGATACTATGCCAGTACTTGAAGTTAACTGGTGAAGGCCATAATTTGAAGATTGCCCCAAACTACAAAGAAGGAACTCTTAGCTGTATTATTCGCTTTGTACAATTTTAGGTCATACTTGATCGGATCCAAGATTGTCATTTATATAGATCATGCAGCACTTAAGTATTTTCTTTCTAAGAATGATGCTAAGCCCCGCTTGATAAGATGGATCCTCTTACTCTAAGAATTTGATTTGGAAATAAAAGATAAAAAGGGAGCAGAGAATGTAGTGGCTGACCATCTTTTCCACCTTGATCTCTCTGATTCCCTTGAAATGATACATATAAATGACATGTTCCCTGACGAATAATTGTTCAAAGTCTCCCATTCACCTTAGTTTGCTGATATTGTTAATTATCTTGCCACAGGTTTCACGCCAACACATTAGACTTCGTAAGATAAAATATTCTTCGCCGAGGTTCGCAAATTTTTCTGGGATGATCCATATTTGTTTAAATATTGCCTAGACCAAATCTTAAGGAGATGTGTGCCAAACAATGAACACCAAAGTGTCATCTCCTTCTGTCACTCCCAGGCCTGTGGTCGTCACTTTTCTGCTAAAAAGACCACGACAAAGATTTTACAGTGTGGCTTTTACTGGCCCACTATGTTCAGGGACACTCATGAGTTTTGCAAAGCTTATGAGCATTGTCAGAAGTTGGGAGCATTGTTCCATCAAAATATGATGCCTCTTAACCTCGTTCTGATCATTGAAGCATTTAATTATTAGGGCATTGATTTCATAGGACTATTCCCCCAATCTTTTGAAAATTTATATATTGTTCTCGCCATAGATTATGTCACTAAATGGGTAGAAGTGATTCCATGCCAAAATAATGACCATCAAATGGTCATTAAATTCATAAAAGAGAACATTCTTTTCCAGTTCGGAACGCCTCAAGCCATCATTAGTGATGGGGGTTCACATTTTTATAATAGGCCATTTGCGAACTTAATGAAGAAATATGGCATCTCTCATAAAGTGAGCACTCAATACCACCCACAAACAAGTGGGCAAGCTGAGATTTCCAATAGGGAAATTAAACACATCTTAGAAAAGATGATTAACCCTAATCGTAAGGATTGATCAATCTGATTGACCGATGCCTTATGGGCTTACCTACCACATTTAAGACCCCTATTGGGATGTCTCCCTTTAGACTTGTCTATGGGAAGGCTTGCCACTTGCCTGTAGAGTTGGAACATAGAGCCTATTGGGGGATTAAATTTTTGAATTTAAATCTAGACAACGCTGGCTCGTTACGCAAACTTCAATTGAATGAACTCAAAGAAATCCGGAATGATGCGTACGAGAACTCGAGAATTTACAAGGACAGGATGAAGGTGTTTCGTGACCAACACATTCTTCAAAAATCATTCACACCAGGTTAAAAGGTCTCTTGTACAATTCTTGATTACATCTCTTTCCAGGTAAACTCTGATCTCGTTGGACCGGCCCTTTCACTATTATCAATGTTTATCCTCATGGGGCTATCGAGATTCGAAATCCAAACAATGGAGTTTAAAGTAAATGGACATCGATTAAAGCCATTTGTTGAGAAATTTAATTAAGAGGACATATCCATACCTCTAGATGATCCTATTTATTCGGATTAATCTCCTAATATGACGGAGGTGTAGTTAGGTTTATTATTTTCTGCCATTTTAGGATAGTCGGCTTTATGCTGCTTAGGATAGTTTTCTTCCGCCGTTTTAGGATAGTTTATTTTTGGTTGATAAACTCTTGTGTTAACCCACCTTCACATTGAGATCCTATGTTAAAAGCTGCAAAATCTCTTCATCAGGTACTATCTTTCCATCACTTCTCTTTTAACTATGTTGTCTCTTTTTTCAAATGATGCTTATTTCTTTTACATTGAGGACAACGTAGAGTTTAAGTTGGGGATGGGAGATTACGTAAACTAATCAGTGTTTTATCAGTTTTGAGCAAAATTTGTAAAATTTTTGAAAATTTTCAATCTTTATCTATTTGGAAAGCGATAAGTTGTGTATTTAAGACTGCTTTGAGTATAATGATATGATAAAAATCAAATTCTGAATTGTTAGAGTTAGAGAAACTAAGTAACTTATCACTTATGGTCCTTACATTCAATTGATTAAGAGTAAGTTCAAATATTATGTTATGCAAATTATTTTTTATGAATAGTACTATAATTTCTGATTGTTAATATGATGATCATTGAAAGATATTGAGAATCGAGTCTGCAGAATTTTATCCACCTTAAAAGAAGAAAGAACTAGTTAAAAATAGGAGATCGACAAAGAAGTCATAAATAATGAAAAATGACAACATCTTTTGAGGGGAATGAAAAATGTCTTTGAAAAGAATATAATGTCTAAAGAAGAGGAATAAATACAAATGACCGTCAATATAAAATCAAAAACTGAAAAAAGAAGGAAAAGGAGATAAGTTCGGAATCAATACTTGGGTTTTCAACCAATCTTGAAGTGATGAGCATGGCTAACATTATGAAAAGATAGTATTTTCACTGAGCATGTTGAAAAACTTAATATGCGAACTATGCTTTGACCTAATGGCGAAAGGATTTATTTGATCAGTTGCTTATGTGGTTCGGCTCCAGGTTTTCAAAAATTCACTTTCGCATCTTGAGTCTACTCATGCATACTTAATACACAAAAGATTATTTTTTGAAAAAGGTTGAACATTGCGCATTAAACTTATTTTTCACATACTTAGCTCGGGACTAGCAAAATGCTGGTTGGGGATTGTGTTGAGGGTTAAATATTGTATATTGGACCCCAGTTATTCCCTGGTTTTATGAACATGATCATGCTTAATGTTCTATTTTAATCATGTTTGTGGTGCAAGGTGAATTCAAGAGTTTGGATTAAAAAGCATGTTAAAAGCATAGATTTAATGCTCAAGAATCACTGAGACCAGGAATGAAGAATGCACATACTGAAGATCCAAGAAAATCAAGTCAAAAGAATGAAGAAAATCGGAGTTTTGAAGTGAATTTGTGTGATCCTCGACCAATCCTAGCTTCGGCTCGACCAGTCGAGTTGCCTCGACTCGATCTCTAACAACTAAAATCCCTAAAATTAGGTCATCCTTGACTAGTCAAAGAAAATCCTTGACCAGTTGAAGGTTCCCTTGACTAGTGCAAGGATTTTCCCCGACTAGTCCAAGGTTAGGCGGACAACACACAGTGCGGAAATTTGAAGTGGTTTCCGAATTTTTCCAACTTGATGTGAAAGTTTAAGTTGCAAAACTATAAATAAGGGTCCCTAGGGCATCCCTAGGCATCATCTAAGCTTTGGGGAGTGGATCAAAGGCATGGAGGAGCCATCACCAAGAGTTTTTCTTCCTTTTCCTTTGTAATTTTTATGCTTTTCTTAAGAGATTCTAGTTCAGTCATGTCTATGATTGGCTAAACCTCTTAGCTAGGGCTAAGAGGTGAAGCTTGTAGCATGATGGGTTGTTTTCTATTGCTTTAGTTCATGTTTATAATGAACTATCTTTGATTCTAGTTTGATTATAAGGAATACTTTCAGTTTTTAATGCTTTATTGTGACTCAAATTACAACAGATCTACGATAACTTTGAGTATGTTCTTTTCATGTTTTGAGATTGTGAAATTAGGAAATCCTATTGTTGACCATCGTCCCTTAGGTATGGTTGGGTGATGGAATCCTCCCTAACTTTCACAATTCTCTCAGATTGGTTGTAGGATTGCTAAATCTTGTTGTGAGCTATTGTCTCATGGGCATGGTCTTGTGATGGAATCACTTCTAGTTCTCGCACCACTCTTCCATTGAGAATTAGGTCAAAGGAAGTTCAGATTGATTTTACTGAGATATCTTCCAATTGGATAAGATGGAACTCTGATTCCAGTTGTGTTCATGAATCAAGCATAGATCTCCTTGATCTCTACAAGTGGATCCTTGGAAACCCTACTTTCCCACCTTTAAATTCACTAGTTTTAATTACTTTAATCACAATTACTCTCTCAAATATTCCAGATTTAGATTTTCATCTTTTTCTAGTTCTTCTTCTAGTTGCTTTCAGAAAATGCATAAGATTAGTCCTCGTGAGTTCGACCTCGGTCTCACCGAGATTATACTACATTGTGACCCTACACTTGGGGTTGTGAACACCTATATTAGTTTAGATTTGATCTAACTCTTCCATTTCTACAACTAGTGCAATGTTGTAGAAATCATGGATCAATTAGATTACTCCACTCTATGTCCACGAATATATCGTTGAACCGCTAACAAGATCCCTAAGTTTTGAACAAATGGGCCGTAGGGCCTTTTCTCTTACGTGCTTAGAGATACCATCCACTGCCTCACTTATGAAGTTCGATTGTGCAATGAATAAATTATTGTTATCCACGCTATCCTTATGAAGCCTAACTGAGAAACATACATTTAGTCAAATCAATGTAATGTTGCATCTAACTCTTATAATGCTAACCAGTGTGATGTTAAAGAAATCATGGATCGATTAGATTACTCCACTCACTATCCACGGACACATCATTAGACTACTAGGAAGATCCCTAAGTTTTAAGCAAATGGCCACAAGGCCTTTTCTCCTACGTGTTTAGAGATATCATCGAATGCATTGCCTACGAAGTTTCATTATGTGATGAACAAATTATCCTACTGAAGCCTAACCAAGCAACGAACAGTTAGTCAAATCATGACAATCTCGCGTACGAAAGGAGATTTCGAGCAACATATATATAGTAATTCCTACGACTATCTTACCTATGGAGTTTGGTTCCAAGTGATGAATAGATTGTCACCACAATAACCTCCTTGCCTAGGAAGTATGTGGTTGGGTGACAAGCAAACTGTTGTTATTAACCACCGTCTCACCTACGAAGTCCAACCTTGCAAAGAATAGAATATCGAATCTTCATCAACCATTGGGCGTCTCGCTTATGAAGCTTAGTTCACACTATCCAAGTGACGAACAAACGACCATTCCCACAGACCACATTTGTCTTGCATACTGAAGCTTAGCCATGTGACGATCATGTTTTTATCTCTTGCTGACTGTCTTTCCATGAAGCTAACTGAGTAGGCAATCTAGCTTTCAACTCTAACAACCTTCCTATTACGAAGCCCTATAATTTTACTAGACGACAAACATATTATCATTAGTCATCCCTTTTTATTTTATTCTTTTAATCTTTTTTCCGATTATAGTTACGAATGAAATATTCATATCATCAGCTTCAAATGCATTTCATATTGTAAGTGCTTATACTTAAAGCACATATTGGTTTGTCAAATTTTGTAGTCTGGTTATGATCCCAAGATCGACTAAAGACAAGCTATCAACTTAATCAAGTTCCTGGAAAGAAGATTCAACATCTCAATACAAGATCATTCATGATTTGAAGTTCAGCACACTTCGTATGAGTCAACCTACAAGTGGTATAAACCTAGTTGGACCGTAGGTTCGGTGTATTTCACTCATACATATCTTAAATCACATTTTATGTTAAATGCACACTAGTTAGGCCAGCCCGACGTCCAGTTCGGCCAGCCTAACTACTTGGACCAACCATGCAAAATTCAGACAAAATTTAAATCACATAAGATCTTTTTTTGCAATAGGTTCGGCCAGCCCAAAGTGGTTCGGTCAAGTTTCCAACAATGGAATGATTTCGAAATCCAGACCAGTTAAGCCAACTGAACTTGAGCTTAAGCCAGCTGAACTTAGTGTTCAGCCAGCCGAATCTGGGCTTTGGCTTGACGAAGATTTGAAAGATTTTATCCTACAATTTTTAGATTCTGATTGGAACGTAATCTTTGAAGTTCGGCCAACCGAAGGCCAGCCAAGCTACACAAATCCTTGGATATAAATATAGGCTTTCTCTTATATTCTAAATCACAAAAATTTATATTATTTTATTGTGTTGTAGAGAAAGATCCTTCAAGCCTACTTAAGATATTTGTATTGTTATTCATATTTTATTATTAGGTTATTCTATTCTCTTTTTCAAAGTTAGATGAAATTTTTTTTATAAGAGTAATCCATACTCTACTTTGAGAAGAAGGAGGATCGAATATGTAGCAATAGGGTTTCATTCATTTCATTAAAAATCTATTAGATATCTTTGCATCTTTTTGGGTTGAACTCATACATCAACTTCATCATTATCCCAAGAAGAAGCTCATTGAACTCAAGCTACAGCTACGACTTCGACTTGCCAAATTGAAGATAAGTACTGTTTATTTTAATAACTTCAGTTTTGGATTTTTCTTAGATAGCTTGAAAATCTCAGCAGGTTTGTTTGGGTGACCCCGTAAATCACAAAGTGGGTTTGATTGTGATAGCCCATGAAAATTGTAATAACTGTATAAGGTTGTTAAGGTGACCCTAGAAAACCTTGAAATAGTGAATACCAAAATTGCGAGGGTAGTAACTTTGGGAGTGGAGTAGGTTGTATTAAGACACTAAACCACTATAACTCTTTTATGCATTGTGGTGATTGGATATTATTAATTGTGTTATTGTGCTTTTCTTATTATTTGTATTAGTTTTGAGTTTTTTATTTCAAAGACGTCATGACATAAGGTTGTCCTTCCTAAATCTTTTAAGAGAAAGGTTGTCTTATGAACTATTTAGTATCAAGGATTCAATACTTTGCAATATTGTATTTAATTAATTCATTATTCCGCATTGTATCAAATTATTTGGCATTGTCCTATTCACCCCCCCCCCCCCCCTCTAGGACATCTATAGCTCGTCCTTTCAAGAGGTATTAGAGTGAGGTTGTTCTTTTTGGGATTAACTTCCTCGAGCTAGATCCAGAGCTATTGGAATTTCAAATTTCGATAGTCTATCCATTTCCAGGCCACTGCCCTTTGATGGCTCGAACTATTTCTAATGGAAAGCTAGAATAAGGATCTTCCTCAAATCTATTGAAGTGTGTGGCAAGCTACCATGACCCAATGGGTCCCTCCAATGTTGGAAGTAGTGAGTGAAGATGGAACCAAGTCCATGAAAGTACAAGTTTATAATTTATGGACTCCAGTTCAAAAAAGCGAAAGTAGTGCTAATGCAAAAGCACCTAATGCTATTACTTATGCTCTATCACTAGACAAATTCAAAAGAATCATCTCATGTAATACAAAAAAAAAGCTTGGGATATACTTGAAATGACACATGAATGAACATTATCAAGAAATTTAAGATTCAAATCCTTACAACAAGGTTTAAAGAAATCCATATGGAAGAAAATGAATCATTCATGGATTTCTTCACTAAACTAAATAACATTGTTAATTCTATGTGGGGTCTTGGAGAAAAAGTTCTTGAAAGCAAAGTGTGTGCAAAAATCCTACGATCGCTTCCTAATAGGTTTAATTCTAAAGTCACTGCTATACAAGAATTGAGGGACACTAATACAATGAAAGTTGAGGAATTAGTGGGATCTCTACAAACCTATGAGTTGAATTTTTAAAATTTCCAAAAGTAAATCCATAGCCCTAAAATCCTCAAAATCCAAATCAAAAGATTCAAATAATGATGAAAATGAGGATGACATGGCTATGCTTGCTAAAAAGTTGTATAAGACTTTTAAAAATAAAAGTAGATCTGATTTTCAAAAATTGATTGAAGAAAGAAAAGAAAATTGGAAATCTAAATCTAAAGACTCTCAATGTTTCAATTATTCTGAATATGGGCATCTAGCTACAAAATGTCCTGAGAAGGATAAATCTGAACAAATAGGCATGATCGCCACATGGGATGAATCGTCTGAATTTGAATCTGATTCAGAAACTAACGAATCAGATCATGAAACTAAAATTGATCAAAAGGCATTTATGACCCTAACCAAACTTACTTCCTCAAATGAAGATGAAACATCTGACTATGAAATGCCAGGAAGTGATGTTGAAAATGAAGAAGATCTTCAAGTATCTTATGATGCCTTATATAAAGAAAGTTATAAGATTGCAACTGTTAAGGCATAAAAAGAGAAAAGGGTAGTAGAAAGATTATTGTGCACAAATTGTTGTGCGCGACTCTTTGTGCGCAAGTCGTTGTGCAGAAATAGACCTTGAAATACAGATAACCACACACCAGGGTCTGCACAAAGGAATCCGCACAAAGGAGATCTGCATAAAGGAATCTGCACAAAAGAAGTCTGCACAAAGGAGTCCGCAAAAAGGGGTTCGGACAAAGATGGTCGTGCAAAGGATTTCACACAATGACTATGTGGCATGTTCACACGTGTAAGAAGGCTATAAATACCTCCGACCTGTCAGTAAGGTTAGAAGCAACCAATCAAGAAGCAGAAGAAGGGTCTGAGAAGAGAGAGGAGAAAGAATATTGCAACCAACCAATCAATGGCAATTATTCAAGGAAATACAATTTTCTACTTTACTACGACAGAGTTTGTTGTGGAGTATACTAATAAATAAACTAGAAGTCACAAAGATAAAGCGGTAACAAGTAAGCAAACAGAATCACAGGCAGCTGTTACATTTGTAATTGCTTCACCAATAGCATAGGGAGAAAGAGATGAATGGATCGTCATCACTTGCAGGAGGACAAGGACCCAGAAGGTAACTGCAGCGAGAACAAATTCGCCACTGAGAAGAGTTAGAGGGCCAATAACACGTAATGCCGCCATGAGGTATCCTGAACTCGCTCCTCCTGTGATATATCCCAGATGAACAGATCCACAGTTAACATCGCGCGACTTCCTGACTTTGGTTGCCCCAAGAGTCAGATGGATGAAAGAGCAGAAAGGTAAAGCATTAGTAAGTTCACCAATGTCTGTATCGCCCCAATCGATCAATGGCAATAGAAACACAGAAAAGTCAAATGAAACTCTGTCCCCCCCTCTCCTCGTAAGTCTTATTACATCGACATATTCCCGCCCCACTCCAACTACAGCTTCATTGAAGAGTGGAGAAGCCGCAGTACATATGGCCGGAACAAACCCGGAAAGTATGTCGACTACGGAGGATCGTATGAATGAAATGGCAGAAGCAGAAAGGGCACTAATGGAAGAGTGCAGAAGCCTCAGAGAAGCCTTAACGACTCTTGCGCATAATGTAGCCCAGATAACGGCTCCCCGAATGATGGGCACAATTAATGGACAAAAAAAACAACCCAAACGCTTTCAACCATGGGGAGCAGAATCACTGTGGTCTGTACTAGCAGCGAGAACCATGACATAAGACAAGGTGAGATAAGTTGTTGAAGAAGTTGTCAGAGTAGAGAGAGAGCGTGAAAATACTAGCCGTTTCAGATACTGAACACCGTATCCAAGAGAGGTAGAAGACATTCCATTCCCAGCTAACTTCAAACACCCAAATTTTCAAAAGTTTAATGGGGAAGGATCACTGAAGGAAGACTTAATGCACTTCATTACTAGCATGGAAATTTTTCTACAATACCGCAGTATTGCTTGCGATTGTTCGGATCATCCCTGACAAATAAAGCATTCTGATGGTATTCCAGCCTGACCCTGGGGTCGATATGTACTTGGGAACAAATGCAAGATGCCTTTATGTCAAACTTCTTCTCTTTAAAGCGTGATATTACAGAATTGGCTTCCATGCGGTAGAGAAACGGAGAACCGATAGAAAAATTTATAGACAACTGGAAGACATTGGGAGCCTCATGTAGGCAGCTGCGGAAGAAAAGGAAGAGGTCAAGATGTGTCTGAACTCCATGAAAATAAGAATCGCATTTGGACTCACCAGTGTCGATATCAGAACTTTCCGTGACCTAGCCACTAAGGCTCATGCTTTAGAGTTGATGACTCGGAAGATGCTAGTGTTTCACTATGAGACAGCTAGGAGGGCACCCAGCAGGATGTCCGCAAATACCATCGATCGTGAAAAGAGAAGCAAAGATGCAAAGACTCAAGAGATAAAAGGCCAGAACAAAAAGAAGAATCAAATCAGCCAATAAATAGATACAGTGGACAATGGCCTAAAATGCTCAATTCTCATGAGGGGTTTGCATTCGATAAGAAAGATGTTGTTCCTATGATGAACCAACTGCTAAAAGCCAGTACAATAAAATTACCAGGACCTAAATGCCCTGAAGATGTGACAAAAACTAGAGATTGAGATTTTTACCGCTATCATCGCCTGGTGGGACATCTGATGGAGAATTGTTATACGTCTGATAGAGAATTGTTATACATTGAAATGTATAATACAACGAATGAAGACAGGGGTGAAATAGTAATTGGAAAAGAAAAAGAAAGGGGTATATTAGTGAGAGTAAATATGCTCACGATCTGGGAGAAGGCCCAAGAAATGAAGGAGAACGAGGACAGTAAGACGACAAGGAAGGTAGCAGTGATTACGCTACGATTAGGAAAGAAGATAACAAGCCCTACGAAGCAGAAAACAGGAGTTATAAGAAGAGAAGTTGTTGAAAGACAGAGTAATGATGATAAGCAAAAAGAGAGGGATGAGACAACAAAAGTAACCTACGATGTGGTAAATCATTTAAAGGGCATACCGGCTCGATTAAGCATATATGACACACTTAAGTTGTCAGAGGAATTTCGGTAGAGCTTGGTTCAAGCATTATTCGATCATGATGTCAGAGAGACATTGCTGGCAGAGATAAAACATGAAGAGTACAAAGAGCAAGAAGACTACCTACCAATCGTTTCCTTCTTCGATGATGATCTGATCTGTGATGCAAGGCATAACAGGTCGCTTATGATAGAAGGCCATGTCCATGGTAAGAAGGTTAAACGGATTATGATAAATAATGGGTCTGCAGTGAACCTCTTACCACTCTCGATGTTGAGTAAACTGGGTTATCATCTTTCTGATCTACGCCCTAGCAGAATGATAATACAGGGCTTCAATCAAGATGGGCAACGTGCACTCGATAAAATTACAGTGACGTTGGAGATAGGAGAGCTGACTACTGATCTCATTTGCCACATTATAAACACAGTGACAACATACAATCTACTCCTAGGTAGGCCATGGATACGTCAATATAGCATTGTACCCTCTACTCTACATCAATGCTACGAATACTGTAAAGGTGGGATACAGTATAAAGTAATGGCCGATGCGAAGCCCTATACAAATGTTAAGTCCTTTATAGATGCCAGTTATTATAAGGGGTTCGCTAAAGAACAAAGGAAGAATGATGAAAGCAAAGTCCTAAAGGACATTCAAGTAAAGGTGATGAAAGAAAAAACATAAAAGGCAGAATCATCCGGAGCTGCAGAAGCAAAGAAGAAATTCTATTTTGTGCCGAAACATTTGAGACAACCAGGACAACCGCCATTAACTATGTTATCACCTGAACAGTTGAAAATTTTACGATCCAATTATATAGTGCCATTGCTGTATGTTAAAAGAAAAAAGCCATCTTCGACCGTTCCAGGAAGATTTTAGGTCAGGGCTAGCACAAAATACCCAGAACCAATAGAATTTTACGCCTCAGTGGAAGCAAAGACAGGGGAAGAAGCTAAGAATAATGTGTACTGTGATAGACTGACACTGCAAGATCTTAAAAAATATAGCCTGGCAAGCAAGAAAATCATGAGAAACATGGGTTTTGATTATGAAGAACCCACCGACTTGAATCATGGAAGAGGAATTCAAATTCCTATTGGGGTTGGTCAGGAAAAGCGAGGAAATTTTCAAGGATTAGGGGCAGAATCATCGGTGAACATCTTTACGACTGAGTAGTTATCAGAAGAAGATCCTAAAATAATTGACCATCCTGACATGGCTCCAAAGTAAATAGAAGATGGGGGGCAACCAACGATAGACATTTTGCAAGAAGTAAACTTGGGCACAGAGGAGGAACCAAGGAACACATTTGTTAGCGCCGTTTTTCTGAACAAGCGACTGAGAAATATGTTCAGCTTCTTAAAGAAAATAGAGACATCTTTGCCTGGACATATGCAGCGATTCTAGGTTTGGAACCTTCCGTAGCAACGCACCAATTAAATATTTCTAAGGAGAAAAGGCCATTTAAACAAGCGCAAATGTGATTTCATCTGGACCTGGTTCCCCTGATAGAAGAAGAAGTGAACAAGCTGATAAAAGTTGGGTTTATCAGGGAGGTCAAGTATCCCAAATGGATATCGAACATTGTCCTAGTGAAAAAGAAAAATGGACAAGTAAGGGTATGCGTTGAATTCCGAGATTTGAATGAAGCTTGTCTGAAAGATGATTTTCCTCTCCCGATAACCAAATTGTTGATTAATAGTACGACTCAGTATGCTATCATGTCCTTCATGGATGATTATGCAGGCTATAATCAAATTAGGATGGCACCTGAAGATGAAGAAGCAACAACATTTAAAACTTTGCTAGAGATTTATTGTTATAAAGTTATGCCATTTGGTCTCAAAAATGCCGGGGCGACATATCAGAGGGTAATGTAGAATCTTCCAAGACATGATGCACAAACACGTTGAGTGTTATGTCGATGACTTGGTAGTTAGGTTAGGAGATCATCAGGAGCATCATGAACATTTGGCATCGGTTTTCCGTCAACTTAGAAAGAAATAGCTGAAGATGAATCCGGCTAAATGCACATTTGGGGTGTCTTCAGGTAAATTTCTCAATTTTGTTATCTAACATAAGGGCATTGAGATTAGTCCAAGGAAAGTTAGAGCCATTCAAAATATGCTGCCACCAAAGACAATAAAAGAATTAAAAATTTTACAAGGAAAGCTGGCGTACATTCACCGTTTCATGTCAAATCTGGCAGGGAGATGTCAACTATTTTCCCATTTGATGAAGAAAGATACAGAGTTTGTATGGGACCAAGCTTGTTAAAACACATTTGATTTGATAAAGGAATTACTGAAATAGTCGCTGGTACTGACAGCCCCAATAAAAGGGAAGCCGCTTATTTTGTATATATCTGTAGCCGAGAATTCTTTAGGAGCTTTATTGGCATAGGAAAGAGACTGCTCTTTATTATTTAAGCAGAACTCTGATGGGCATGGAATGCAATTACTCTCCAATCGAGAAAGAATGTTTGGCACTGATATTTGCAGTACAGAAATTGAGACATTATTGTCTCTCCCATGACATTACTTTGATATCAAGAGTAGATCTGATAAAGTTTTTGATGACAAGACCAATGTTATGTGGGAGATTGGCCAAATGGATGTTGTTACTTTCGGAATATACTATTACGTATGAGCCGGCAAAAGCGGTAAAAGGGTACGCAGTGGAGGACTTCCTTACAGCACACCCTGTAGCAGAATGTGAGACCATCAGTGATGAGTTTTTCGATGAACAGGATATGTTGACCGAGTCGCAAAGCCCATGGCAGATGTATTTTGACGACGCTTCTCGAGCATCAGGAGCGGGGGCAGGATTGATATTCATTACTCCTCAAGGTGACTTGTTACCTTACTCCTTCACATTGGGAACTACATGCATAAATAATGAGGCCGAATATAGAGCCCTCATCATTGGAATGAAAATGGCTCAAGAAATGAAGATAAAAATGCTACATGTCTTCGGGGATTTTAAATTAATTATAAATTAATTAACGATTGAATTCAACTAAGAAAGAGCTTTTACCATACTGTCGAAAAGCATAGAAATTGCTAAAGCAGTTCTATCATGTCGAAATCAAGCACATACTGTGGTCTGAAAATGCAAGAGCAGATGCTTTGGCTAGCTTGGCAGTGGATCTGTCATGCCTAAATCGAAGCCCTCTCCAAGTAACTATAGAAGAAAGAAGATTTTTACCATCTTTAGAGGTCATCGATGAAATTGTTGAGACACTTCCTATATCGTGTTCAGAGGTAACGACAGATGATTGGCATCAGCCTTTCATAGATTATCTCAAATATGATATCTTACCAGAAGATCCAATGTAGAGACAGCAAATCAAGCAAAGGTCGAACAGATTCATCATATGTAGCGAGGTGTTGTATAGAAAATCTTACAATGGAATACCGCTACATTTCTTAGACAAACAAGAAGCAGGCCAAATGTTGCGAGAGGCAACTCTGGAGAATGTGGGGCACATTAAGCTGGCCAAAATTTATTCCATCGAAAACATCGAATGGGATATTATTGGCCTACCATGTTCAAAGATGTGATAGATTATACAAAGCGGTGTCATGAATATCAGATTCATGGAGATGTTATACACATTCCTCCAGAAGACCTACAACAGTCAGTCGCCTCTTAGCCCTTCTCTGCCTGGGGACTTGACGTCATTGGTCCTATAAATCTGCATTCGTCTAAAGGAAAGCAGTATATCTTAGCAGCGACAGATTATTCCTCCAAGTGGACAGAAGTAGTCGCATTATGCAATGTTAAGGAAAAAGATGTGGTTAATTTCATCCAACATGCAATAATATATAGCCATGGTATTCCGAAGAAAATGGTTACAAATAATGGCACTCCGTTCAAAAACAGAGGCATGGAGAAGTTATGTTAGAAATTCAGCATTCGTCATTCATTTTTAACACCTTACTATCCACTGGCCAATGGATTAACAGAGGCATTTAATAAAATGACTGACAAGATACTGAAGAAAATAGTGACAGGAAATAAACATGATTAGGATAAAAGGTTTATGGGCATACAGAACTACCCACCGGATAGCAAAAAAAAAAACAACATCGTATTCGTTGGTCTATGGTGTAGAAGTAGTGATCCCGATTAAAATACAAGTAGTGTCACTCAGAGTGGCAGTACATCAGTCTATCATAGATGATGAAAGTGCAAAAATAGGGCTAAAGGAACTAGATTTGCTTGATGAGAAATACCTGACAACTCAACAGTGATTGCAATTGTAGCAGTCAAGGATATCAGCCGCCTTCGATAAACGAGTCAAGAGTTGCTCTTTCAAGAAAGGGGATATGGTACTGATGTTAAAAAAACCTATAGTGGTCACCCATAGAACAGGGGGCAAATTCGAGCCCAAATGGGATGGGCTGTACATAATAAAAGAAGTATACTTTAATGGAGCATATAGAATAGTGGATCAAGATGGACAAGGCATCAGTATATCGGTCAATGCTCACTTCATCAAAAGATATCGTCCTTGAAAATGCTAATGATTTTGATCCAGAATATTATCAGAATAATGATTTTGTATTAAAAGGGGCAAGAATAAATAAGACTACGGCTATGTACTGTTAGATAAATGAATAAAGAAGAAATTTACGAGTACATCAAGACTATGTATCAACAAATGTTACAAAAAGAAAGTGAGCATCGTTATCAGCATCAAGCGAGCTCTACAAAATTTTGTTAAAATTGGTATCATCACCAAGTTGATGTATTATGAACAACACATATGAAGATCGTTGAAGATATTAGCAGAAGTGGTGACATATCAATCTCAGTCAGAGATGTCTATCATCCTCGGGACAATGATGGACGCCTATTATTATCTTTTAAGGCAGCCTAGCCAAGCCCTAAAAATGGTCAGCTACGCATAAGGCCTATCACTTTCGCCATTCGGGTAGCAGTGAGAAGCCAGTGGCCCTAAAAAGCCCGTGAAGGCCATCATATGCATACCCATGTGGGCAGCGGACAGAGCCAACGACTAAGAGCCTTGAAAGGCCAAAAAGTCCTCAATGCCCAGTCATGCATGAGACCAATGCCTTCTGATAGCTTTCCGACAGCGTCACGGGGAATGAACGGAAATGCCCTCCCGTGAATGGGTTCGACCTTGCAAACGAAGAAAATGCGAGCTGCATTGTGAGCTCTTTGGCCATGTCCATAGATAGGTCAACCATGCACAAGACCCCCTAAATCTTTGGCTTGATTTCAGTATTAACTCATGAGGAAGGGCCTAAACATACTCATTAATGGACTGGCGGCCCTAAATTTGGTACCCCAAAGGTTGCCTTGCGAGCCCCATGAACTCTAGAAAGTTACTGTGGCCAACCCTGTACGTAAAACTAACCGAGTTCACGGCCCCGGTAGCTTCACTGGGCCCCTCTGATAGATCACAGTTTGTAAACTCACTAGGCTATGAGAAGTTCAGTGAACTCATGAGAGTTATAGAGAATATCATGTGAGACCCGACTCCACTACTCAAGAATCTAAACTGTGTTGCTCCACTACTCAAGAGCTTAAGCTATGTGTGAACGTCTAACTAAACTGAAACCTAGCACCGCCTATCAAAACAAAAATCATATAAGGGAATTCTATACTGACAATCATAATATGTGGAGATTTTGTTAGCAGTTCTTCATTAAAATATCATGTTGAGACTATTGCATAGATGAATATGCTTAAAATGATTCATGATGTAGAAATTTATGAAAGAGCAAAATATCTCAAAATATCTCTAATAAAATTTGCAAGTTGTTTATATATCTTAACACAAAAGGAATATTTACATACAATTTCTATAGATCTTCAGTTATGTTCAATATTTCTAAGTAATGTTACAACTCTTCTTTCTATTAAGATTGTGCTACAGCAGTTGTGCGCTCACCTTCAAGGATCATGCTGGCCTGATCAAGAACTCCAATCAGTTTAGATTCTAAAGAAGCAGTAGCTTCCCCATTCCTTGTTCGTTCAGCTTATACGGTATCAATTACTTGTGTAAGACTCGTATCCTAGCATGTACTATTCAGTAAGCTTCCACGGTCCTTCCGGTCGAATTCCGGTGACTCGTGACGCGTAAACTGCGTTCACGGACAACCTTGAGTCATGTCCCGTATTCCAAAGTTAGCTTGACCTGAGACTTGTACCCTAGTGACCGTGTCGTCACCGCAGTTCCAATGTTGCATCTTGCATACCAATCCGATACCCCAGCAGGTAGATGTGGACCCATGTTTAGTTCAAGGAAAACATCGCGTGTTTGCAATCCCAAGAGAATCTCTACAACCCATCCAATCAATCAATCGATCAAAGTACACAACCCATGCTTTCTTTCTCCCCAAGTCAAGCAATCTACCCCAAAAGTCAACAAATCTCTCTCCTCACCCATCACTCACCTCACATCCATCACTCACACCCATCACCTCTCTTATAACCACCCCTTCTCTCTCTCTTTCTCTTCACATTTTCCAAACAACCAATGAGGTGGACTTCCAAGCATCCCAAGAGAGAAAAGTGCATGTGTGTGGCCCACTTCCCACCCTAAGATCTATCATCCTAGCCTCCTTCAATCAAAGTGAGACACGAGGAGATCGCCGCTCCTTCAGACCAAGAAGATCGAATGGTGGGTGTTTTGATAGGCCTAGATTTCTTGTTTTGATGATGGGCCAAGTCAGGCCTACCAATTGATAGTATGGATCTCATTTTAGACCCTAGATATGGCTGATGGCCCACTATGATTCACATATGATCATTCCATGATGGGGCCAATCTCCATGGACCCCATCATGATGTTTACTTTCTAAGTTTGAAAGAGGTCATCTAGACCTTTCATTTTGGTGGAAAAGGAATCTCCACCATTGATTTCAATTTTGGTAGGCCCATATGTATTGAGACCCACTTGATGTATGATTGAATGCATAGAAGGGAGGGCCCACAGTGTCAGGGTCCCTCCATCACACGTATCTCCTTCTTTCTCTCTCTCCCTCTCTCTTTCATTTTTTGTGTGAGGATGTGGCCATGTGGCCCACTTGGATATACCCCACTTGATGTGTGTCTTACCCAAACCATCCAGCCATTTGGTGGCCCACCCTAGTAGCACATCTGTGGGTGGGGCCCACCTTAAATATGTGTTACCCAACCGTCCAGCGTCCAGGGACGCTAGACGTGGCTATAAAGTGAAGTATGAAATGACAGTGTGGTGTACTGACGAGCAACAAAAATATCAGTTTGATTTAAAAGCTTGGGTGGACCAGTCATGCAGGCCCCACCTTGATGCATTGATCTAATCCATGCCATCCATTCCATTCCTCGGATCATTTTAGGTGTTGAGCCAAAAAATTGAAGTCAATCCGACTATCTGGCGGGCCATATCATAGAAACCAGTGTTCTTTTACTCTTGAAAATTCACCTGATGTTTCTACACACCGAAATACATTGAATATTGGGCTTGATTGGTCTATTTTGAGCCATGGGATTCAATGGGTGGAGCAGATCCTCCCAATGCAAGCCCCACCAGGGAAAAACTGCAAAAAGACCATTTAATATATATATATATATATAGGCAGCAGCACCAGATGCCGCTGATGTCCAGAGAACGTGCAGTGGGCGCTGCTGCACTGTACGCTGCTGGACCGGCCCCATCGTGATGCACGTGCTGGCCCCACCACAGTGTATGTGTTTTACCCGCACCGTCCACACAATTGGATGATGGGACCTGCTAAGACGTATGTGTTTTATCTATGCTATCCAGCATTTTGGCTGGGCTGCTGGACGGTCAGTGGACCCAACCCTTGATGCATGTGTTGCATCCATACCATCTAACCATTTTAAAAACTCATTTTAAGGCTTGAGGCTAAAAATAAGACAGATCTAGGATCAGGTGGACCACATTATAGGAAGCAGTGGGTTTGAACATCCACCATTAAACCCTTAGGCTACCAAGTTTGGACTAATATGATATTTTTCTTTCCTCTAGATCCAGGCCTTCGTGACCTTATGAATAGGCTGGATTGGAAATAAACCCTATGATGGAGCCCAGTGGAATTTAACCGTGGGAATCATTATCTCCACTACTTATTATTGTATGGTCCAGTTGATCTTTGATATGATTCATTTGTGTGTGTGTATGTGTGTGTGTATGTGTGTGTGTGTATATATATATATATATATATATATATATATATATATGTTAACTTCTAAATAAATGAAGTGTGCTTAGCCCATTCAACTTGGCCCTTTCAACTCGGCCCATTCAACTTGGCCCATTTGATTAGGCCCGATGTGATATATGAGGCCCATTGTTGAGGCCCACCTTGATAAGATGTACAAGGCCCGTTGTTGAGGCTCACCTTGATATATATGAGGCTCACGTGATGCGACCCATTCGATGTATTTGGGGCCCATTTGGTTGAGGCCCATTATGATGTATTTGGAGCTCATGGGTAGAGGCCCATTATGATATATTTGAGGCCTATGGGATGTGGCCCATTGTGATGTATTTCTGACCCATTTGGGAAGGCCCATTATGATGTATTCAAGGCCCATGGTTGAGGCCCCATGTGATGTATGTATAGCCCATTAAGTTATGTATGAATCCCTTGTATGGGCCACTCCTTGGGAGCAACATTGGTTAAATGGCCACATTGTTAGGCAATGATGGTTAAATGTCCACATTGTGACCTTCCCTTAGGCTGTTTTTGATTATCGAGGCTGATTCCGATTGATGAGGTCAATTATCGGGGCCGAATACCGAGGCCAATTATCAGTTCCGGTTATCGATACTGATTATGAGTATGTGACAGCATAGCATCATGATACCTACACCTTGGAGCCACCTTATGTATATATTGAGACCATAAGAAAGTCCAGTTTATTACACGATAGAGAGGGTAAAGAAGCCCACTTATTGCACTTAGACTCGGATCTGCCCTCAGTGGGGGATATTGTGACGCTGCATCACTGTGATCACATGTGGGTGGGCGCACATCGGCAGACACTGATGTGGGCGGGGCCTAAGGAGCCTGGGTGAGCTACCAGTGATTGGCAGGCTACTGTGCACACAGTGAAGGCATAACTTTGTCCCACATCGGTTGCATTGTCTGATGTTGTGGTGGCTATAAGTTGGATTCTTTCCTGAACTATCGTGACACGTTTTAAATCAGTAAGTTTATCTCGATATTTGGACTAGATCCGTCGTCCTTTTGTGAACCCCCATCATTCGTATGCATGTTGTGATGGATGATTGATTAAAGCAGATGCCATTGGGCTGAGATGTTTATGGGACTCCTTATTAGACAGAGTTATCCCCACATGATCGTGTAATACGCACAGGTTTGATGTATGGCCTAGATGAGGTTGATGGTATTCGTGGCTCGTTAGGATTTGTATATTGTATTGCATCCTCAGCATCTGTTATTGTCTTATTATGTTTTGCATTGCATAGCCTTGATATGGCCATTAGCATTCATGCCTTGCATCACATAGACTTGGTACGGCTGATAGCACTCATGGACTTACCAGTATATTTTTGCTTACTCTGATATCGTATGATTCATGATCTTATCAGTATTTCCGCTTATTCTGATGATGTATGATTTATGGGCTTTATTGTATACTTGGCACTTACCTTATACATACTTTCACCACCCTCTAAGCTTTCTATAAGCTTATGTACGATAGATGCGTGCAGGTGACGTTAGGTGGCAGCAGCGTTGAGCTTGGAGCGTGCATCTGTCTTTTGAAGCTTTGATTTTAATATATGTATTTTCCTTTCAGCATTGTATTCAAATGATTATATCAGTGGATATGTGATGATGATGTTGCCTCTGTGATTTGGGTAAACTTGTGGTTATGCTTATTACGAGACAATAGTACATTGAAAAATCCTCCTTGTAGGATCCCAGGATCGGAATCTGGCGTATGGACGCTGGGAGCTGAGAATGGGGTACTATGGAGGCTGTCGGCACCAGATTCAATGATCGAAAATTTTGTGAGGCCGGTTTTCGAGATTGGGGCATGCCAAAAGATGGTATTAGAGCATAACTTGGGAATACCTGGAGATAACATCACATCTGCTGATCGCTACCCTTCACTCTATGATTGTTGAGAACTTAGAATGATTAGATCACCGAGTTCGAATACCTTAAAAAAAATTTGATATAGCTCCCTACCATTGAGATTGTGAGGCTGTATAGTATTCCAGTTTCGATCGTTTGTGATCTAAGATATGAGTTTCAGTAGAGTTATCGTAGTATTGATGAGGCGTCTTGAGAGCGCGAGGCAGAAGTTTGTGGGCATTATCCCCATCTCTTGAGTGTTTGATGATGTTGGCATGTTGTATTCTGATTATAACTATAGTGATAGGATTTCCCACCCTCATGAACTCTGTATTGGTTATCTCATGTTTTAAATTTCGAGGAAGAAATTTTTATTAGGAGAGGAGAGCTGTAAGACCGGTATCCTAGTGTGTACTATTCCGTAGGCTTCAACGGTCCTTTCGGTCAAATTCTGACGACCCGCGATGAGTAAATTGCATTTGCACGCAACCCTGAGTCGTGTCTTGTATTCCAAAGTCGGTTTGACTCGAGACTTGTACCCTAGTGACTGCGCCATCGCTGCGGTTCCTACGCCACATCTTTCATACCGATCCGATACCCAGGCAGGGAGATCTGGACTCGCGTTTAGTTTGAGGAAAACACTGCGCGTTTGTAATCCCAAGAGAATCTCTACAACCCATCCAATCAATTAATCAATCAAAGTACACAACCCATGCTTTCTTTCTCCCCAAGTCATGCAATCTACCCCAAAAGTTAGCAAATCTCTCACCTCACCCATCACTCACCTCACTTCCATCACTCACACCCATCACCTCTCTTACAACCACCCCTTCTCTCTCTCTCTTTCTCTTCAAATTTTCCAAACAACTAATGTGGTGGACGTCCAAGCATCCCAAGAGAGAAAAGTGCATGTGTGTGGCCCACTTCCCACCCCAAGATCTATCATCCTAGCCCTTCAATCCTCATCACCTTCAATCAAAGTGAGACACAAGGAGATCGGCGCTCCATCGGACCAAGAAGATCGAATGGTGGGTGTTTCTATAGGCATATATTTCTTGTTTTGATGATGGGCCAAGTAAGGCCTACCGATTGATGGTATGGATCTCATTTTGGACCCAAGATATGGCCGATGGCCCACTATGATTCACATGATCATTCCATGATGGGGCAATCTCCATGGACCCCATCATGATGTTTACTTTCTAAGTTTGAAAGAGTTCATCTAGACCTTTCATTTTGGTGGAGAAGGAATCTCCACCGTTGATTTCGATTTTGGTGGGCCCACATGTATTGGGACCTACTTGATATATGATTGAATGCATGGAAGGGAAGGTCCATAGTGTCAAGGTCCCTCCATCGCACATGTCTCCTTCTTTCTCTCTCTCCATCTCTCTTTCATTTTTTTGTGTGATGATGTGGCCGTGTGGCCCACCCAAATGTACCCCACTTGATGTGTGTCTTACCCAAACCATCCAGCCATTTGGTGGCCCACCCTGGTAGCACATCTATGGGTGGGGCCCACCTTAAATATGTGTTACCCAACCGTCCAGCGTCCAGGGATGCTAGACGTGGCTACAAAGTGAAGTATGAACTGACAGTGTAGTGTACTGACGAGCAACAAAAATATCAATTTGATTTAAAAACTTGGGTAGACCACTCATGCAGGCCCCACCTTGATGCATTGATTTAATCCATGTCATCCATTCCATTCCTTAGATCATTTTAGGCATTAAGCTAAAAATTAAAGCCAATCCGACTATCTAGCGGGCCATAACATAGAAAATAGTGTTCTTTTACCATTTAAAATCCACCTGATATTTCTACACATTGAAATACATTAAATATTAGGCTTAATTAGTTTGTTTTGAGCCATAGGATTCAATGGGTGCTACTGCGCTGTACGCTGCTGGATCGGTCCCACCATGATGCACGTGCTGGCCCCACCACAGTGTTTATGTTTTACCCCCACCGTCCACACCATTGGATGGTCGGACCCACTAAGACATATGTGTTTTATCTATGCCATCCAGCCATTTTGGTTAGGCTGCTGGATGGTCAGTGGACGCAACCCTTGATGCATGTGTTGCATCCATACCTTCCAACCATTTTGAAAGCTCATTTTGAGGCTTAAGGCTAAAAATAAGACAGATCTAGGATCAGGTGGACCACATTATAGGAAGCAGTGGGTTTGAACTTCCACCATTAAACCCTTAGGCTACTAAGTTTAGACTAATATGATATTTTTCTTTCCTCTAGATCTAGGCCTTCGTGACCTTATGAATAGGCTGGATGGGAAATAAACCCTATGATGGAGCCTACTAGAATTTAACCGTGGGAATCATTATCTCCACTACTAATTATTGTATGGTCCAATTGATCTTTTGATATGATTCATGTGTGTGTGTGTATTGATTTCTAAATAGATGAATTGTGCTTGGCCCATTCAACTCTGCCCATTCGACTTGACCCATTTGATTCGGCCCACGGATTCGGCCCATTTGATTAGGCCCGATGTGATATATGAGGCATATTGTTGAGGCCCACCTAGATGAGATGCATGAGGCCCGTTGTTGAGGCCCACGTGTGCGACCCATTTGATGTATTTGGGGCCCATTTGGTTGAGGCCCATTGTGACGTATTTGGAGCTCATGGGTAAAGGCCCATTATGATATATTTAAGGCCTATGGGACGTGGCCCATTGTGATATATTTTCGACCCATTTGGCAAGACCTATTGTGATGTATTCAAGGCCCATGGTTGAGGCCCCGTGCGATGTATGTATGGCCTGTTAAGTTATGTATAAATCCCTTATATGGGTCACTCCTTAGGAGCAATGTTGGTAAAATGGCCACATTGTTGGGCAATGATGGTTAAATGTCCACATTGTCACCTTCCCTTAGGCCGTTTTCAATTATCTAGGCTGATTCCAATTGACAAGGACGATTATCGAGGCTGAATACCGAGGCTGATTATCAGTGCTGGTTATCGATACTGATTATGAGTATGTGACAGCATAGCATCATGATACCTACACCTTGGAGCCACCTTGTGTATATATTGGGCCCATAAGGAAGTCCAGTTTATTACGCGATAAAGAGGGTAAGGAAGCCCACTTATTACACTTAGACTCGGATCTACTCTCGGTGGGGCATATTGTGACGCTCCATCACTGTGATCACCTGTGAGCGGGCGTACATGGGTAGAAACTGATGTGGGTGGGGCCTGAGGAGCCTGGGTGAGCTACCAGTGATTGGAAGGCTACTGTGCACACAGTGAAGGTAGAACTTTGTCCCACATCGGTTGCATCATCCGATGTTGTGGTGGCTATAAGTTGGATTCTTTCCTTAACTATCATGACGCGTTTTAAATCAGTGAGTTTATCTTGATATTTGGACTAGATCCGTCATCCTTCTGTGGACCCAGTGTTCGAGTTGTCGGTGTCACTACAAGTTTCGCTGGCTGGAGATAAAGATATAATATCGTTATCGCCGATAATATCGCCGATAACCGGAAATGCAGGAAAAAAGGGGGAAACATGGAGAAAATGGTGGAATTTTTCAGTGAAACTTCAGGACATGCCTAAACACATATATTTACATATTTAGGAATGAAAAATTTACAAAAAGAATACATTAAATTAAAAGTTTTCATTTAATGGGGGCCAAAAAGCATGCGCAGTCCCAATCAGCAAAATATCATTTTTGGAGCTTTCTATTTTTTGCCCAAAAATAGGAGTTGAGTAGAAATTTAAAGAAATTATCCCCATTCAACTGAACCAGGGCTGCCTGGATGTTATTTTCTGATACAATGATTTCTTTCCAGCAAAAGTGTCACAATTGTACAAAATCAGTTACGTGCCAAAGGTGGACCACACCATGATGATCAACTGGAATGAAAATCAGATCAATCCACTCTTTTGGCTGGCACACATGTACACTAAGTATTCCATCGGCTGCCCATTGATTTTGAAGTTGTGGCCCACCCAAAAATTGGTTCATCTTGATCATCATGGTGTGTCCCACCATTTTCATGGATCTGATATACTATCAAAGACATGTTTACAGTAAAAAAAGAGGCGAGATGTTCATTGGATGGCCCCAAAAATTTTTAAATGGTCAACGTTCATTCAACACTGTTTCCTGTAATGTGGTCCACTTAAGATTGGGATATACCTCATTTTTGGTCTCATATCATAAAATTATCTATAAAAATAGATGAACAGCATGGATGAAACATATACATCATGGTGGGACCCACAGTGCAATGGCTGGTGGCAGGGGAATAGCCAATCCGTTTCCGATCCGCCCGGAGGCGGCTTAGATACTGACAGGTTGAGTAGCGGTCGCCTACTGAAGTGACGTCACCATGTTCTGTAGGCCCCACTATGATGTATGTGTTGTATCCACACCGTCCATCCATTTTGAGATATCATTTTAGGCCATGAGCGAAAGGATGAGGTAAATAAAAATCTGCACTGGACCCCACCACAGAAAACAGTTCAAGAGTGATTCCTACAATTGAAACTATCCTAAGGCTGGCCATAACGTTATTTGAAATCCAACCCATTCAAAAGTTAAAAATGACATGAAAGAAGGGAAAACATGAATATTAGCTTGATCCAAAACTTACGTGGCCCTCCAAATATTTTTCAATGGTAGACATTCAATTCAACTGTTTCTTATGGTGTCGTCCATTTGAACATTGGATATGCCTCAAATTATTTTATATAAAGGCCTAAAATTATCTGTTAACATGTATGGACGGAGTGGATAAAATAAATAAATCATGGTGGGCCTTACATGCGGTGGCCGGGCTGCCTTTATACACGCGCGGATTGTTTTCCGCGTAATGCATTGATATACGCTCACTGCGTTCGTACGTAACTGGTGCGAACTTTTTGGTGGGCCATCATACATGATGGGAGTCTAAAATCTGAACGGTCCATGTGATGCAGCACCCCATGAAACCTGTAAGGACCAACTTTTACTTTGATCCAAAACTTTGGTGGGCCAAGAAAGAAGAAAAATGTTTCATTTATTGATTTTCATTTCTCTTTTCTATAGCCACCAGAGTTTTATATCGGTATAAAATTTGCCCCTACGAGGTTTCATGTGATTCCGCATTACATGGACCGTCCGGATTACACTCCCATGACACATGTACAAAGGTGCCCATGTGCGTAGGTGCGTAGGTGCGCATGCCTCATCAAGCTGGTAAGAGAAGAAAAGAAAAAAAATTCCTGAAATCTATTATGGGTTTTTCTTTACGAAAAGGAAAAAAACTTAAAAATTTCATGGAAGAGATATCTCCGCCGAAGAAATGAGATATTTGAAAGAGGGTTGATGCAGAAAGGGGATTTTCAAACCTGAAAATCCGAACAGAATGGCACCGGGTGCTGTTGATTGATGCGTTCTTCCGAGCTCCAACTTCCGATCTGATCAACAAGTAGGCGATCTTCTCGATTTCGATATTTTTTTCGAAAGATGGGTTTTCTTATTTTCAATAATTTTTTCAATTTTTTCAAAGAGGGGTTTTCTTACGAATTTATGGGTTGTTGGCCACAGTTTTCCCGTGATAGGGATCGTGGTTGGTAGCTACAGTGCGAAAATCTCATTATTATCGACGATAATCCAGGATTTTCGCTGATATCTCCGATTTCGCCGATAATCCAAAGAGAAACGAAATAAGGGGGTTTCGGTATCGCAAGACTAATGATACCGATATTATCGGCGATATTTCAATAATATCGCCGACAACTTGAACACTATGTGGACCCTCATCATTTGTATGCATATTGTGATAGATGACTGATTAAAGCAGATGCCATTGGGCTGAGATGTTTATGGGACTCCTTGTGAGACGGAGTTATCCCCACATGATCCCGCGATACGCGCAGGTTTGATGTATGGCCTAGATGAGGTTGATGTTATTCGTGGCTCGTTAGGTTTTGCATATTGCATTGCATCCTCAGCATCTGTTATTATCTTATTATGTTTTGCATTGCATAGCCTTGATATGGTTGTTAGCATTCATACCTTGCATTGCATAGCCTTGGTATGGCTGATAGCACTCATAGACTTACCAGTATATTTTCGCTTACTCTGATAATGTATGATTCATGATCTTGTCAGTATTTCTGCTTATTCCGATGATGTATGATTTATGGGCTTTATTGTATACTTGGCACTTACCTTACACACACTTTCACCACCCTCTAAGCTTTCTATAAGCTTATGCACGATAGATGCGTGCAGGTGGCGTTAGGTGGCAGCAGCGTTGAGCTTGGAGCATGCAGCTGTCTTCTGGAGCTTTAATTTCAATATATATATTTCCCTTTCAGCATTGTATTCAAATGATTATATCAGTGGATTTGTGATGATGATGTTGCCTTTGTGATTTGGGTAAACTTGTGGTTATGCTTATTACGAGACAAACGTACATTGGAAAATCCTCCTTGATCCTAAGATCAAAATCTGGCATATGGACGCTGGGAGCTGAGAATGGCGACATCGGATTCGGCTATCAGAAATTTTGTAAGCCTGGTTTCCGAGATAGGGGCGTGACAACTTGAGTGTTTGTTTCAAGCTCTTCTTTAATCTAACAAATAGTTAAGTCTTCTATTTCCCACTGACTCTTTTTAATAGAATCTCCCTCTCGAGAAGAGCAATTTGATTGCCAATGATTGCCTTATTCTATCGAAAACCTTCAATTTCTCATGGAGAGATTGATTAACAGTATTACAATTAGTAAGAACATCATCCACATGAGAGAGTTTCTCCTTTAGAAGTGCCAATTCCTTCTGATGACTTAGAATTTCGGGAGTAATGACCATACTCCGCACTACTTCTAAGTCCTTCGTGGAATCATAAAACTGTGATAAGGAAGTGTAAAGAGACTGAACATCAACATGTGTCTGGCGAGTTAAATGAGTGAGAACTACTAGAGCACTATCCAAAAAGGGCCATTGGGTTGGATCTTTAAAAGCACCAATGATAACGGAAATCGCATTCTTGAAGAGCCCCAACATGAGAGGTGGCACCTTTTCCAAAGATAGTTTATTAAAAGTTGCAGTCACTGAGTTAGATCCTTCAGATCCACTGAAAATTGGCACGACTGAAAATAAAAGATAAGAAGTAGGGAATATAAATTCAAAAGAAAACATATGCATGTCTAATGTTGACATAAAATAAGAAAAGAAGATATATATACCTAGATTAGGAACAACAGCAAAGGCAATTAGAACGGAATGGGTTGTGGGTGCTATAGAGTTGGGGACTTCTGTAGTCACAATATCATTAAAAGAAAGCTCCTGAGCCCCTAGACAATGGATACTCTAGACATATGACGATGATAAGGCGATACTTTCAGACATCAATCAAATCAATGGAGGCTCGATAACATTTTGAGATGGTAGTAATTGCAAAATCAGTGGAAAAGGTAATGTAAGACTTCCCAATCTTCCTATGTTTTAAGATGTTTTATATGTTGAAGGTTTGAAACACAATTTGTTAAGTATATCTCAAATCTGTGATAATAATCATAATGTTAAATTTTCTTATCATGAATGTGAAATACTTAATAATTAAGGTCATATAATATTAAATGGTCAAAGAACCTCTGAAAATTTCTATATCATTGATGAATCATGTTTCACATGTCACTCTTACTATATGGTCCAAATAGACGAAACTGAATCGTGGCATCAACATCTTGGACATGTGAACTTTAGAGATCTATACAAACTTAGCAAGAGAGATCATCTTCGAGGTTTACCCAAGTTGAAAAAGTTGAAAAAGAAAGTATGTGGTGCTTGTCAAATAGGCAAACAAATCAAGAGTAGTCACAAAAAGGTCAACTCCTTAACCACATCTAGACCCCTCGAATTACTCCATATGGACCTTGTTGGACCAACCCGAACAAAGAGTAGAGGAGGTAAAAAATACTTTCTAATTGTAGTTGATGACTACATTAGATATTCATGGGTAGACTTCTTAAAAGAAAAGTTGGATGCTTTTGACGAATTCAAAAAATTATTTAAATGCATCCAGACGAAAAAAAGAATTGCCTGTGAAAAAGATAAGAAGTGATCATGGAACAAAATTTCAAAATAGCAATCTTGAGAAGTTTTGTGATGACCATGAAATATTACATGAATTTTCTCATCCTAACACTCCTCAACAAAATGGTATAGCTAAAAGGAAGAACATAGTTCTACAAGAATTGGGGACTATTATGCTTAATAATAATAAAAAATTAGTAAAAAATTTATAGGCTAAAGTTATCAACACTACTTGTTATATTATTAATTAAGTATATGTAAGAGCAGGATTAAATAAAATGGTTTATGAACTCTAGTCTAGCAAAAAACCATCAGTAAAATATTTCCATACTTTCGGAAGCAAATGTTTCATTTTATGAGATAAGGAACATTTGGAAAATTTTAAAGCAAAAAGTGATAAAGGTATTTTTTTAGGGTATGCTCTAAACAGTAGAGCATATTGTATCCTAAATAAAAGGACCGGATTGATACAAGAATCCATGAATGTTGTAATTGATGATCAAACAATCACTCCAGCTGATAAACATGATGATGAGGTATTATATATAATCAATCAAAACCTTCGTCAAAATCAAATACAATTGAGAATAGACTAGTCAAAGACCATCCGACTACTCAAATTCTTGATAATCTTTACACGGGTGTTCAAACTAGAAGATAAGTTAAAAACATTTGTAATCATGTATGCTTCACTTCCTAGATAGAACCATCAAATGTAAATGAAGCCTTGGCTAATGAAATTTGGATTTTAGCTATGCAAGATGAATTAAATCAATTTATCAGGAACGATGATTGGTATCTAGTGTCTAACCATCTGACAAACATGTGATTGGAACTAAATGGATATTTAAAAATAAATCTAATGACTTTGAGAATATCTTAAGAAATAAAGCGAGATTAGTTGTACAAGGGTACACCCAAATTGAAGGAGTCGACTATGATGAAACTTTTGCTCCAGTCCCTCGTCTTGAATCCATCAGACTATTTATCACCATTACATGTCATAAAAACTTTAAAATTCATCAAATGGATGTTAAAAGTGTTTTCTTAAATGGTGATCTAAATGAAGAAGTTTATGTAGAATAACCTAAAGGTTTCGAAGATCCTAAACTTCCTAACAATGTATACCGTCTTAAAAAGGCTTTGTATGGATTAAAAAAACCTCGTAGAGCCTAGTATGAAAAATTAACAAAATTTCTTCTCAGTCAAAATTTTAAAATGGGTAATGTTGATAAAACTTTATTTGTCAAAAGAATTAATGAAGAGTTGTTGATTGTTTAAATATATGTAGATGGTATTATTTATGGATCAACAAATGTTAGCCTTTCTTCTAAGTTTGTAGAATCTATGAAATCAGAATTTGAGAAGAGCATGGTGGGAGAGATGAACTATTTTCTTGGACTTCAAGTGAAACAACTTGAAGATGGAATTTTCATATCTTAAACCAAGTATGCGATAAACTTAGTTAAGAAATTTGGCTTTAAGAATGGTAAAAACTTTGCTACTCTTATGACTACAATACTCAAATTATCTAAAGATAACATAGGTAAAAGCATTGATCCTCATCTTTACCGTAGTATGATTGGTAGTCTCTTATATTTAACAGCTAGCAGGCCTGATATCTCTTTCAATGTAGGCGTATGTGTCAGATATCAGTCTAACCTTAAAGAATCTCATCTGGCTGCAGTAAAAAGAATAATTAGATATGTTGCCAGTACTATTAATTTGGGTTTATGGTATCCTCATGATATATCTTTATAAATTACTGGATATACTGATGCTGATTGGGCAGGTAATATGGATGATAGAAAATCCACAAGTGGTAGATGTTTTTACATTGAAAACTGTCTTTTCTCTTGGATGAGAAAGAAGCAAAACTCAGTATCTTTATCCACTGCTGAAGCTGAATATATTGCGGCAGGAAATGCATGCACGCAATTAATGTGGATGAAGAGGATGTTAGCAGACTATGGTATTGATCAAGAAACAATGCATTTATATTGTAATAATATCAGTGCAATAAATATATCTAAAAATCTTATTCAACATTCTTGCACTAAGCACATTGATATTCGATTTCATTACATCAAAGAATTAGTTGAAAGTAAGTCTCTTAGGCTTCAATATATTAATACTGAAAAATAGCTTGCAGATATTTTGACAAAACCTCTTGATAGTGTCAGATTTTTTAATTTAAAAAATGATATTGGTTTATGCAATGTTTCTTAATTAATTATTCTACATTGCAATTTGTTGTTTTATGTTATTGCTTTAATAAAATAATGTGCATTCATGTCATTTTTTTAAAAAAAATTATATATAATATTTTTTAAATATTTTTGGCCAACCCTGAGCTGACCGCTTGGTTAGGCCAGCCGAGGACATACTCAGGCTAACTGAACCATGCGCAATTGTGCATTATTGTAAATTTCATCATTTTTCTTGAATCTATAACTCTATTTTTTTAAGTTTGTGATAGAAATATGATCTAGATCTTTTCATCCCATTTGTTGGTATTTCTTTTGCAAAACTAGTCATTTTCTATCATGGTATCTCGATCTAAGCGTATTGTGCCAGGGCCTTAAACTGGTTCTTCCTCTCAATCCGTTAATCAGGTTATACGTTCTATCCGTTTACTGGAAAATGATCCAAAAAATGTGCGTGATTTTTGTACCCGTAACATTGCCATTGAGCGCACTGTTAATACTAATCATATTGCCTGATTCAGTCTTGTAGAAATTCTATCCACAGTAGAATGGAATAAGATTTTTGCATGGGGTGGTGCGGCCTATTGGTCTATCATAAGAGGGTTGTATGCATCTATAAATAGTGTGTCTTTAGATCAGTTATCATTTTTCATTCAGTTTGTGGAAGACACAATTACTAGTAATGTGAGACCTGTATCCTAGCCCATACCATTCTGTTGGCTTCCGCGGTCCTCCTAGTCGAATTCCAGCAACCCTCGGCCTATATCTGACATTTGAGCGTGATCCTAAACCAAGTCCTACATACCGAAGTCAGCTCGACCTGAAACTACCCTAGCGACCGCGGCATCGCCACCGTTCCAACACCGCGTCTCACTCACCGATGCGATACCCAGGCTAGGAGATGTGGGTCCGCGTTCATTCCAAAGAAACGCCACGCGTTGCGAATTCTGAGAGAATCTCTACAACATGTCCCATTAATCAATCAATCAATCAAATACACACCATATCTTAAGTACATCACCCATACCCCATGCCACCTCACCCCCTCATAAGTCAACTCTCTCTCTCCCCACCCATACCTCCATTACACAAATTTCAACCTAACCCATGCTTTCCCATTCCTATCCCTTACAACAATCATTCCATCCATCCCTTTTCATCCATCATCTCTCTCTCTCTCTCTCTCTCTCTCTCTATCTTCACTCTCCAACCCCAAGAGAAACACCTAAACGTCCAAGCTCCAAGTTCCATGGATAGAGCTTGTGTGGCCCACCTTCTTACCACCTAATCCCGCTCTCCAAAGATCATCTCGACCATTGAATTGCATCCCTTGGAGCTCTAGGACGTGTTGGTGGAAGAAGGAAGAGGAGATCAAAGTGGGTGTTCACCATCTTGATCCTTGATTTTAAGGGTCCACTTATAGTGAAACCCAAGTGATGTATGTGTTGTACCAAGGAGGGGCCCATAGTGGCGGGGTCCCTCCACCATCCGATTTCTCTCTCTCTCTCTCTCTCTCCTTTTTTTGATGTGTGGCCCACCCTATGATGTATGTTTTTTTATCCATGTCATCCAACGGGATCACCTTGTGGGATGCACCACCATCTGCTAAGGGCCCACCTTACTGCCCATTTTCGAGTGGGCCTAGACAGAAGGAAAAACACTAATATTGGCATGATTTAGAGTGGGGTGGTCCACCCATCTGTGGACCACACCTTAATGTATGTGTAGTATCCACGCCATTTGTCCAGCGGCCTGGACTGACCGTCCAATGATTTAGACGAAGGGGAAATATAAATATTAGCTTAATGCATACGTGTGGCCCACTGGACATGTGGCCACCATGATTTAAGTATTTTATCCACCATCCATCCCTGGACGATGTGAATCCACCTCAATGTATGATCATCCACGCCATCCGTCCATTGGTGGGACCCACCATGATAGATGTGTTTTATACAAGGTCGTCCAGTCCCTGGACGTGGACGTGGGGCCCACACATGATGTATGTGTTTTATATCCACACCGTCCAGTGATCTGGACGGTGAAAATCACCTAGATGTACATGTTTTATCCACGTCATCCACCTATAGGTGGTGGGCCCTACCCTTTGATGCATGTATTCTATCCAACCGTCCATCCAAGGATGCAGATTCAAATCTCAGGAGGAGCACACCAACACATGGATGTTTGAGCATATAATATTATTATATTAAATGATATCTTTATATATGTGTGTATATATATATATATATTCATATTATATTATGTATATCTGGTGGGCCACTCATGGGACCCACCAGACACATGCCTCTTATCCACCATCCATCTAGACGGGCAGTGTAGGGCACACTGAGTTGTATGTGGTTTATATCCATGCCACCATCTGTTTTGAAGTGTGGGCCCACCCCACATGTGTGACACATGTGGGTAAGTGGGACCAACCTTGATTAATGTATTTTGTATCCACACCGTCCATCTGGACGGTGTGCTGAGTAGGGCATGCATGATGTATGCATTTTATTCCTAACATGTAGTGCACACTGTGATGTATGTGTTTCATGCAGGCCATTCATCTGTAGGCCCATCTGCAGTGTGCAGGGTCCACCTTGATTTATTTATTCTATATTCACACCATCCAGATTATGTTGGACGATGTTGATCATCATTAGAGTGCCATGAGGCCCACCTGTTGTGTATTTGAGGCTCATGTGATGCGGCCCATAGTGATGTATATTAGGCCCATGTGACCAGCCCATAATGATGTATATTAGGCCCATGTGATGCAGCCCATAGTGATTTGTGTTAGGCCCGTGTGAGTGGCCCATAGTGATGTGTATTAGGTCCATGTGATGTAGCCCATAGTGATGTGTATTAGGCCCATGTGATGCGGCCTGATGTGTGATATATGAGGCCCATATGATAAGGCCCGATGTGATGTATAAGGCCCATGTGATACGACCCACTTGATGTATGAGACCCTTGTGTAAGGCCAATTGTCGAGGCTAATTTTGATTATTGAGGTTGATTTCGATTATCGAGGTTGACTGTTGAGGCTGATTCTAATTGTCGAGATCGATTTTGATTGTCGAGGCTGATTTCAATTATCGAGGCTGATTGTCGATACCGATTCCTATTGTCGAGGCTAATTATCGAGGCCGATTCCGATTGTTGAGGCCGATTATCGATGCCGATTATGAGTATGTGACAGTATAGCATCATGATACATGCCCATATGCATCATCTGCATGTTTGTTATGAGATGTGGTTAACCATTGCATATGTCATTAGGCATGTTGTTATGAGACTCCCTGATAGGCGGAGATTGTCTCACATGAGCACATGGTATGTGCAGGATTGATGCATGACTGGATTGTATGACTCATGCATCTTGCATTGTATGTTGTGATTACTATACGCCCTAATGACATCAGGGCCATAGCCTCTACAGGCATATCGTGGATGGCCAGATGAGATGCTGAAAATTTGTTACTAGGATCGGGCCGCCATAGATGGCCCCGGGTGAAAATCCCTAAACCCTCTTGGTACCAAAGGACGCCCCAATGTCTAGACCGAGTGGATAAGGGTTGTAACCAGTAGGTCACGTCTCCCACTATGTCATGGTCAGTTGGGAAGGGGTGTGACCTTACCCACCAGAGTGAGGGGGCAATATCTAGGTTGAGTTTGACTAGTTTGAGGAATGAGTCCGCTATCGACGAATCAGGCCTGATATTGGTAGGCGAATAGTGAGGTCTTTTCCACTTACCTAGTTGTGCACTAGGATAGGGGCGACAAGCTGGCGTAGAGTGTAATAGATCCCAGTAATGATCTCAGTGATGTACGGTGTTGATATGTAGACTTATTGAGTGGGAGTTGCATACTCATTCATTCATTCAGTCGCTATCCACTCGGGCTGGTGGTGTGCAACTATTTATTATGTGTACCTTCGCAATGGCCAGGATTTCAGTTGGGGCACGCGACTAACCTAAGATCAAGAGTTTACCACATTGAGTCTAACTATCCAAATTTAGGTATGGGACTGGTTTGGATAGAAGTCCCTTATGGTGGACCCCGTAGCCTGCGATACTACGTACTATCATCCCGACTTCACACTCCTACATGGTCATTCGCACCACATATTGTATTGCATCCTTGATATCTGATACTTGACTCTTTATGACTACTCATTTGCATAGCTGATTTGTATTACGTACTTTGATATTGTATGACTCATGGACTTATCAGTATTTCTACTTACTCTGATATCGTATGATTCATGATCTCGCCAGTATTTCTGACATTGTATGATTATGACGTTATATTTGTGTGCTTAGTACTTATCTTGCACACACACTTTCACCACCCTTTAAGCTTTTTATAAGCTTATGCACGATAGATGAGTGCAAGTGGTGTTAGTCGTAGCGGTGTTGAGCTTGGAGCTTACAGCTGTCTTCTAGAGCTTTGATTTTATTTTGACATATGTATTTCCCTTTCAGCATTATATTCAAAGTTTATATTAGTGGATATGTGATGATGATGTTGCTTTTATGATTTGGGTAAACTTGTGGTTATGCTTCTTACGAGATAAATGTACATTAGAAAATCCTCCTTGCAGGATCCCAGGATCGGAACCTGACATATGGGCACTAGGAGCCGAGAATAGGGTACTACAGAAGCTGTCGGCACCGGATTCAGCTATCAGGATTCTTGTGAGTCCGATTTCTGGGTTTGGGGCATGACAAGTAACCCATCTATCATATCATCAATCTTAGGTATTGATATGGTGGAAGAGGGAATCTTTATTCCACCGATCTTTGCAGATATGTACCAAACAGAAAGAGAATCTCTCACTAGGAAGTTATGCAGTTTTAATACAACATGGCATCAACATAACTCACTCCCCACCTATAATCTTCTTCCCAATTTCCATTTCTTGCATTGTATTTTCACTTTAAATGTTTATTCTTGTGGTGAGAATAAGACAAACCTTACTCCCTCTATAATGCGTATTCTTCATTTGGTCGTTTTTGGTATCCGTATATGTCTTCCATCTTTGATTACTTATCAGATTATTGATTACCATCTTCATCCTTGTCGTGGCTCTATTCCTTTTACATATCTCATGACTTGCATTATATGATGCCATAATGTTCAAATCCCTGCAACTGAAGCACCAGAGTCTCAGCTCCCATTTGGGGTTGGTAATATCAACATGATACAACTTGAGCTAAGACTTGAGCAGCGAGGACATCAATTAGGTATTCCCAATTACCGTGTCATGCATCGCATTTTCACTTTAAATGTTTATTCTCGTGGTGAGAATAAGACAAACCTTACTCCCTATATGATGCGTATTCTTCATTTGGTTGTTTTTGGTATCTGTATGTCTTCCATCTTTGATTACTTATCAAATTATCAATTACCATTTTCCTCCTCATCATGGCTCTATTCCTTTTGCATATCTCATGACTTGCATTATATTATGCCATAATGTTCAAATCCCTGCAACTGAAGCACTAGAGCCTCAGCTCCCATTTGGTGATGGTAATATCAACATGATGCAACTTGAGCTAAGACCTGAGCAGCGAGGACATCAGAAAGGTATTCCTTAAGAAGATGTGAACATGGATGATATAATTGCAAATCTAAAAGAAACAGATAATACCGATGACTCTGACTTCCAGCCTTCTCAATTCTCAACAAGGTTGGAGAATTTAGAGAAGAAGGTGGATGACCTACATGTTTCTCAGGAAACATTACTTCAGACTCAGATACAACAGATGAAGTACATGAAAAAGTACTTTCATTACCTCAATAGGAGTCTGAGGATTAATGACCCTGACATGCCGCCACTATCCTCCTTCAATTCTGACTGATTTTCTTAAACTCCTAGTCTGTAATAAGTTAATATATTTTTACTTTTACGGACATACATCTGGATATGACAGTATACTATGCTTATATTATGCTAATGAATCCTTATGTTTTTGACTCCTTATATCCATTATGCTTCATTAATTACTTCTTCCTTTAACAACTTCTGACAAAAAGGGGGAGAAATATGTTATATTTTTGTGATATGTATATGAGATCAATACCCCTTGTTTATGAGCACACACATATTTGCATGCACTCTATGAACTATATTTTTACAGATATGACTAAGTGCTCAGGGGGAGTGATACAGATGCATTAAAGGTCCGTATCTTAGTATGTACTGTTCTGTTGACTCCCGCGATCCTTCCTGTCGAATTCCAATAGCCTTCGACCTATAATCGACGTTTACGCATGACCCTAACTCAAATCCTATAGATTTGAGTCAGCTTAATCCAAGACTTGTACCATTGCGACTGCACCATCGCCGCGATTCCCATCAATCAATCAATCAATCAAAGTATACACCCATGCTTTCTTTCTCCCCAAGTCACGCCACCACCATAAGTCAACTCTCATGTCAAGTACATCTATCACCTCACATCTATCACCTCTCTCTTACAACCACCATTTCACTCTCTTTCTCAACACTTTTTCCAAGTAAAGAAAGAGTGGACATGCAAGCTTTTCCAAGGAGAGAAAAGATGATGTGTGTGGCCCACTTCCTATCCCAAGATCCATCATCCTATCCCTTCATTTCTCATCATCTTCCATCAGAGAGGGACACAAGGAGATCGGCGTTCCATCAGACTAAAAAGATCGAATGGTGGGTGTTTCTATAGGCCTAGATTTCATTTTTGATGATGGCCCAAGTGAGGCCTACCGATTAATGGTATGGATTTCACTTTGGACCCTAGATGTGGCCGATGACACATCTTGATTCTAAAGATCATTCCATGATGGGGCCATTCTCCATGGACCCCATCATGATGTTTATTTTCTATGCATGGATAGGGTCATCTAGACCTTGTATTTCGGTGGAAAAAGAATCTCCACCATTGATTTTGATCGGTGGGCACATATGTAATGGGATGCACTTGATGTATGTTGTAATGAATCGAAGGGAGGGCTCATAGTGCCGGGGTCCCTCCATCATCACGTGTCTTTTTCTCTCTCTCTCTCTCTCTCCTCCCTTTATTTTGTGGCCCACATGATGAGTGTATGTGATATCTAGACCGTCCATCAAATGGACCCCATAGCTGTCCAAGCCATGTGGGCCCTACCCTCTAGATAATGGGAAAAAACACAAATATCAAATTTATCCAAATCAGGTGGGCCATGTCCATGTGGGACACAACTTGATGAAACATTCATTCAAGCCGTCCATCCAACGTCCTTGGATGTTGGACGTGGTTTCTTTTAAAGTTTGAACAGACATTGAGGTGTACTAATAGCAAAAATAAAATATGGCAGTTTGATTTTTAAAGCTTTTAGGGTGGGCCACTCATACAAGCCCCACCTTGATGTAAGGATCAAATCCATGCCGTCCATCCTATTTCTTAGCTCATTTTAGGTGTTGAGCTGAAAAATGAAGCCAATCCGATTATCTGGTGGGCCATAGCATAGAAAACAGTAGTTTTCACCGTTAAAATTCACTTTGACCTTTCTACACGCCGAAACATGCCAAATATTGGGCTTGTTTGGCTTGTCTTGAGCCATAGGAGCCAGTGGATAGGGTGAATTCTCTTGATGCAGGCCCCACCTACGAAAAACCCCACGAAAATGAAAATAAAAAAAATAATTAAAAAAGAGCAGTAGCAGGCACTGCTGCTGCTGACCGTCAAAGGACGCAGCAGCGTCCCGTGCTGGGCGTGAAAGGGGCCAGGGACGTGGGTCCCAGCCATGGGCCCCACCGTGAGGTGTGTTAGACATCAACACCATGCATTTTGTAGGCCCCCTTAGGGCAGTGGACCACCCTAAAAATCAGTCGTATGTGGAACTCAGGTGGCCAACACAGCATGAAATAGTGGGATTGAGCATCTACCATTGAAACCCTTTTTGGGTTGTCACAGAAGTTTTGGATCATTATGAAATTTATTTTTCCTCTTCATCTGGGTCTGCATGACCTTATTAATAGATTGGATGGCAGATAAACCTTATGGTGGGCCCCACATGAGACCCACTGATGTGAGTGTTTTACCCACACCGTCCCTGTTTCATCCACCCCGTCCATCTATGGGACCCACCATGATGCATGTGTTGCATCCAAGCCGTCTAACCATTTTGAAACCTCATTTTAAGGCTTGAGACTAAAAATAAGACAGATCTAGGATCAGGTGCACCACATTACAGAAAACAGTGAGTTTGAATGTCCACCATTAAAAACCCTTGGACTATAGGGTTTGGACCAATATGATATTTGTTTTCCCTTCTTAATCCAAGTCTTTACGACCTTATGATTAGATTGGTTGGAAAATAAACTTTATAGTGGGCCCTGTGAATTATTTAATCGTGAAAATTATTATCTCCATTGCTATTTGTGGTATGGTCCAAATGATCCTTCCATATGATTTTTTTGGGATGTATGAGGCCCACCTTGATATATACATAAGGCCCATGTGATTAGGCCCATCTTAATGTATATTTGTGGCCGTCTGTTGAGGCCCACCTTGATATATATGAGGCCCATGTTATGTGACCCATTTGATGTATCTAAGGCCCATGGGTCGAGGCCCAATGGGATGTACACAGGTCCATTGTAATGTGATTCCATCATGGTTTATGTAATGATGTTTATGGCGGGCTATGCCTTGGGAGCAATGATGGTTTTATGCCCACATTGTAAGTATAATGTTGGTTAAATGTTCGCATTGTAACTCTCCTTAGGGCCCATTGATAGGCCCATACTTGTCATGTGTAGGACATCTAGGCCCATCTTCGTTGTGAGGATAGTTCATCACCATATAACATGTTTAGATAATTCCATGATTCATACCCATTCACATCATATGTATGCTTGGTATGAAGAGTTACTGATCATATCGTATGCCATTGGGTAGATTATCTAAAAGACTCACTGATAGGAGTTACCCACATGAGCACGTGGTACGCACAAGATTGTTGCATGATTGGACAATGTGATTCATGCATCTCACATTTGTGTGTCATGATCATTGTACGCCTTACCGACATCAGGGCCATGGCTCCACAGCCACATCGTAGATGGCCGAATCGGATACCGAAAATACTTAGTTCTAGCACTGTGGGCACTTAGGATGTCCTTGGGCGAAAGTTCCAAAACCTTTTTGGTACCAGGAGATGCTCCAACGTGTAAACCGAGTGGATACACGAGCGCAGGAGTGCTAAATTCCAGTAAGTTGCGTCTTTCACTGTGTCGTGGTCGATTGGAAGAGGGTGTGGCCTTATCCGCCCGAGTGAGGGGGTTGTAAGTTTGGCTGAGTTTGACTAGCTCATAAATGATTCCGCTATCGATGAGCCGGGTAGGTAGTGGCAGACTACTGGTCAGGCGGATAGTGTGGTCTCTTCCACTTGTTGGGCTGTACAGCTAGGGAGGCGGCAATCAATGTGAAGTGTATTAGACCCCGGTGATATCCCAAAGAGAAATTGTACTGATATGTGTACTTTATGAGGACTTGCATGCTTGCTTTACATCTCGCATATGACATTTGGCTACATAGGCCTCGCATCACATGGTCTTGGTATGACAGATAGCATTCATGCCTTACATCACATAACCTTGGTACGACTAATTGTATTCATGGACTTACTCATATATTTCCACATTACTCTAATATTGTATACTTGACACTTACCTTGCATACACACTTACACCACCCTCTAAGCTTTTGTAAGCTTCTCCACGACCGTTGCATGCAGGTGTCGTTGGATCACAACAGCACTGAGGCAGGAGTGCGTATCAGATTATTTTGGAGCTTTTTGATCACCTTATATTTCCCTTTCCGTATTATACTTAAAGTTCTTGATATAGTAGATATGTGGTGATGTTGTTTTGTGACTTGGTTATGCTCCATTACAAAAAAAAAAATCGTATTGAAAATCTTTCTTGTAAGATCCCAGGATCAAAATCTGGCATATGAGTGTCGGGATCCGAGAATGTGGCACTACGGAGACTGTCAGCACCGGATTCGATAATCGAAAATTTTGTTACCCCATTTTTTGAGTTTGGGGTGTGAAAGAAGTTGGTATCAGAGCATAACCTGGGAATACCTGAGGATCACATCACATATCTACTATGAACTTAGAATGAGTAGGTTTTGAGTCCGAATAACTTAGCAATTTTCCAACATAGACCCTTAATGTTTATGCCTTCGAAAATTCTCAAGGCTGATAGGCCCTTGTTCCTTCCTGTAAGACATGCCGCCTAGAAAAGTGACCCGAGCGAATCTTGCTCCACCACCTGCGACTCTCGCTTCACCACTGGATATTCCTGCTTTCCAACCTTAGGATGTTACTCCTCTACCTGAGACCGGTACAGATCTAACTGTACCTGTGAGTGCCGTCCAGCTGGAGAGATGCTACAGGCGATGATCGTTATTCTTCAGGGGCAGAGCAGGCGTCCCACTGTTACACCAGCCGAGGAGGAGCAGGAGCATGCGAGTGCTCTTCTTAAAGACTTCTGATAGCACGATCCCCCTCATTTCTGGCGCAAGTTAGACCCTACTACAACAGAGATATGGTGCTCCGAGGTGGAGAAGATATTCGACACCATGTGATGTACGACCAAGTAGCGAGTCCCATTAGCCGTATCTCTTCTCCAGGGTGAGGCTCAGCATTGGTGGGCATCTATAGCTTGAGCAGTAGCGGCCGATTTCGAGTAGACCTAGGAGGACTTTGTAGACCAGTTTGACCGGAAGTTCTTTCCTGAGCATGTGCGACAGAAACGCGCATTAGAGTTTGAGACTCTGGTCCAGGGAGACATGACTATGTCCCAGTATGAGGCACATTTTGTTGCACTATTGAGATTTGCAATGTACCTTATTGATGATGAGGGGCGGAAGGCCCACCATTTTGAGAATGGCTTGCATCTTGCCCTCAAGAGCCATGTGATTGGACACATGCTTCTGACATTTGAGCAGATTGTATAGAGGGCCCAGATCTACGAGGCAGATTGGGCCAGCTTACAGAGGGCCCGTGACCAAAGAGGAGATCAAAAGAGGAAGGCATCCTCCGGTGGCTCCCAGCAACAGTAGCATTGTCCACAGCAGCGACGGACAACCCGGTCAACATTCCGAGCACCAGTGGCACCCCAGCACCACCTCGGGGACCATTTTCAGGTGCTTTCTTTAGGTGCGGTAGGATAGGACTCATAGGCACGAGTGTCCCCATCCGTAGCAACAGTAGCCGAGGGCACCGTATCAGCCTCCGCGACATCCCTCACAGCAGCAATAGCGACCATAGTACCAACCTTCGAGACCTCCCCTGCAGCAGCAGAGGCAGTAGATCAGGCCACCACAGCGATAGCATCAGCAGCAGAGACCTCAAAGGGTCCGTGTACCTCCCCAGCAGGCCCAAGGCAGATTTTATACCGCCCAGCAGGACCCTCAGTCATCAGGAGGGGTCATCGAGGGTACTCTCCCTGTTTCCGCATGTATTGCACGTGTATTGTTTGATTCTGGTGCATTGCATTCTTTTATGGCCGATGATTTCTACCGATCGACTGGTTTGCCAATGGAGTCTACCCGTGAGGGTTTGTCAGTATCGACACCCTTGGAGAAGACTATAGTATTAGACCGTTCTGATTGGGGATATCTTTTTGCCTGCTGATCTGTTCGTATTGCTGATGTCTGAGTTTGATGTCATCCTGGGCATGGATTGGCTCGCCGAGCACCACGCCATATTGGACTACTCTGTGAGGACAGTTACGTTCTGTATACCCGGAGTGCCAGAGTTTCAATTAATTGCAGAGCCTAAAGGAGAGTAGTTGTCCTGCCTGTTGTCGTGTGCCGTTGAGGAGTCAGTTGCTTTGAGTATCAACCAGCTGCTAGTCATTTGTAGTTTTCCAGATGTGTTCCAGGAGATTCCCGAGTTACCACCTCATCGGCACACCGAGTTCTAGATTGATCTCGTGCCCAGTACCGCGCCTATTTTGAAGGCCCCGTATCATATAGCACCATTGGAGTTATGGGAACTGCAAAAGCAGTTGGACGAGTTGCGCGATCTAGGCTTTATCCGTCCGAGTAGTTCACCGTGGGGAGCGCTGGTACTCTTCGTGAAGAAGAAAGATGGCTTGTTGAGGCTTTGCGTATATTATCGCAAGCTCAACAAGGTCACGATCAAGAACAAGTAGCTACTCCCGAGGATCGATGATTTGTTTGATTAGCTGCAGGAGGCACAGTTCTTTTCAAAGATAGACTTGCGGTCCGGTTATCATCAGGTTTGGGTCCGAGATGAGTACATCCCAAAGACATCCTTCAGGACGTGCTATGGTCATTTGAGTTCCAGGTCATGTCCTTCGAACTAACCAATGTGCCCGCAGTATTCATACAGCTGATGAACGAGGTCTTTCGTCCGCATCTCGACCAGTTTGTTTTGTTGTTCATCAACGACTTTCTGATATATTCAAGGACCCGTGAGGAGCATAAGCGGCATTTAGAGATTACCTTGCAGACCCTCCATGTGCACCAGCTTTATGAGAAGCTGGAGAAGTGCGAGTTCTAGCAGGAGGAGGTGAAGTTCCTTAGTCATGTAATGATGAGGCAGGGTGTCGTAGTGGACCCCTCAAAGATTGATGTCATGTGTCAGTGGGGCCAGCCCATGAACACGTCTGAGATCTGTAGTTTCCTTGGTTTGGCAGGCTACTACCGACGTTTCATTGAGGGATTCTCTCGTATTGCAACCTCGTTGACTAGGTTGACCTGGAAGGGTGTCAAGTTCGTTTGGAGCGACGCTTGTGAGAAGGCATTTGTGGAGCTGAAGGACCATCACACGTCTGCTCCTTTCCTCACTCTTCCCTCTAGGAGTGATAGATTTGTTGTATTTATCGATGCCTTGTGAGTTGGCTTGGGTGTTGTCCTGATACAACACGGGAAGCCGGTGGCTTATGCGTCTCGCTAGCTCAAGGTCCATGAGCTGAACTACCCCACGCATGATTTGGAGATAGCAGTAGTTGTCTTCACGCTAAACGTGTGGAGGTACTATCTTTATGGGGTGAGGTTCAAGCTCTTCTTCGACCACAAAGGCTTGAAGTATATGTTCTCTCAGTCCGAGCTGAACATGAGATAGAGGTGTTGAATGGAGCTCCTGAAGGACTATGATTTTGATCTTTAGTACCACTCGGGTAAGGCGAACGTGGTGACGAAAGCCCTCAGCCGTCAGCCACGAGGCCTGGTGGTGCACATGATGATTCAGGAATGGAAGATGCTTGAGGATTTATCTACATTTGACTTCGAGATCGGCTTATAGTCTTCTATTATGCAGTTATCGAGCTTGTCGATTCAACCCTCTCTTGTTGCAAGGGTGATTGAGGCTTAGCAGGCAGATGAGTCAATACAGGATTACCGATTAGAGGCAGAATCTGAGAGTCAGACAGATTGGCAGATTACTTCTGGTGGTGGACTTCGCTTCAGAGGCCGATTATATATCCCAAATATTCCTGAGTTATGCCAAGATCTTATGACCGAGGCACATCGATCGCGGTTCTCTATCCACCCTAGCTTGATGAAGATGTATCGCGATATGAGACGTCAGTATTTTTAGGTGGGGATGAAGCGCCAGATAGCCAGTTTTATAGCCGAGTGTGACACGTGCCAGTGTGTCAAGGCCGATCATTAAAGATCCTCATGTCCCTTGCAGCCGTTAAGCATCCCATTGTGGAAGTGAGAGCACATTTCTACAGATTTTATTATGGGCTTGCCGAGGACTCAGTGCGGTCATGACGCCATCTAGGTTGTCATGGACCGTCTGACAAAGTCGGCACATTTTCTTATGATTCGTGAGACCTGCATACAGACCGGCTCGCCAAGCTATTTGTTGATGAGATCGTGAGACTGCACGGTGTACCTGTCTCGATCGTTTTAGACCAAGACCTGAAGTTCAGGTCTCAGTTTTTGGGCTTCTAGAGAGTGAAGGGGACTGATTTGCAGCTCAGTACCGCGTACCATCCCCAGACCGATGGGCAGATCGAGAGGGTCAACTAGATCCTTGAGGATATGCTTCGGGCCTGGCGATTGATTTCTTGGGTAGTTGGGACGAGCATCTGCGATTGGCTGCGTTTGCGTACGATAACAGCTATCAGGCGACCATTGGCATGGCTCCTTTTGAGGCATTATACAGTAGGTCATGCAGATCTCCGAGTTGTTGGACCGAGGTTGGAGAGCGGCGTCTCCTAGGTCTCGATCTTGTGTAGTAGATGTCAGAGGTTATCAACATCATCAGGCAAAGGATGTGCATAGCTCAAAGCCGACAGAAGAGTTTTGTTGATCGTCCGCGTCGCCCCTTAGAGTTCGATGTTGGGGATAGAGTGTATTTCAAGGTCTCACCAATGAAGGATGTGATTCATTTTGGAGCGAAGGGCAAGCTTGCCTCAAGATTTATAGGGCCTTTCAAGATCATTGGGCACATTGGCGTCGTGGCCTATCGGCTTGCCCTGCCATCTCAGTTGTCTGACATCCATAACATTTTTCATGTCTCTATGTTGAGGAAGTGTGGGTCAGACATCATTCTTGTTATTGACTGGCAGCTGTTGGAGGTTCCTGAGGACGCTTCTTACGTTGAGCAGCTAGTTCGTATCCTAGATCGAAAGGAGCAGGTCCTACGGACCAAGGTCATTCCCTTGGTGAAGGTGCAGTAGGGCTATCATAGTGTAGATGAGGCGTCTTGGGAGTGCGAGGTGGATATTCGAGAGTGATATCCCCATCTTTTTGATGTTTGATTGTGTTTTGATTATATAAGATGTTATGTATCCTATTCCCTTATGAGTTATAATCAGTTGCAATGGTATAAATTTCGAGGACGAAATTTTTATTAGGTGGGGAGAGCTACAAGGCCTGTATCTTAGTCCGTATTATTCCAATGACTCCCACGATCCTTCTCGTCGAATTTCGGCAACCTGCAACCTATAATTGATATTTGCGTGTGACCCTAAGTCGAATCCTGTAGATTTGAGTGGGCATAATCTGAGACTTATACCATTGCGACCGCACCGTCGCCGCAGTTCCAATGCCACGTCTTGCACACCGATCTGATACCCTGGCCAGGAGATGTGGGCTAGCATTTATTTCAAAGAAACGCCGCGCCTTTGCGAACCTAAGAGAATCTCTACAACTCATCCCATCAATCAATTAATCATTTAATCAATCAAAGTACACACCCATGCTTTCTTTCTCCCCAAGTTAAGCAACCACCATAAGTCAACTCTCATGTCAAGTACATCTATCACCTCACATCCATCACCTCTCTCTTACAACCACCATTTATCTCTCTCTCTCTCTCTCTCTCTCTCTCTTTCTCAACACTTTTTCCAAGCAAAAAAAGAGTGGACGTCCAAGCTTTTCCAAGGAGAGAAAAGGTATTGTGTGTGACCCACTTCCTATCCCAAGATCCATCATCCTAGCCCTTCATTTCTCATCATCTTCCATCAAAGAGGGACACAAGGAGATTGGCGTTCCATTAGACCAAGAAGATCGAACAGTAGGTGTTTCTATAGGCCTAGATTTCATTTTTGATGATGGCCCAAGTGAGGCCTACCGATTAATGGTATAGATCTCACTTTGGACCCTAAATGTGGCCAATGGCCCATCTTAATTCTCATGATCATTCCATGATATTTATTTTCCATGCATGGATAGGGTGATCTAGACCTTGCATTTCGGTGGAAAAAGGATCTCCACCATTGATTTTGATCGGTGGGCCCATATGTAATGAGACCCACTTGATGTATGTTGTAAAGAATGAAAGGGAGGGCCCATAGTGCCGAGGTCCCTCCATCATCACGTGTCTCTTTCTCTCTCTCTCTCTCCTCCCTTTATTTTGTGGCCCACATGATGAGTGTATGTGATATCTAGACCATCCATCAAATGGACCCCATAGCCGTCCAAGCCATGTGGGCCCTACCCTCTAGATAATGGGAAAAAACATAAATATCAGATTTATCCAAATCAGGTGGGCCATGTCCATGTGGGACCCACCTTGATGAAACATTCATTAAAGCCGTCCATCCAACATCCTTAGATGCAGGACATGGTTTCTTTTAAAGTGTGAGCAGACAGTGAGGTGTACTCATATTAAAAAAAATATGGCAGTTTAATTTTTAAAGCTTTTTGGGTGGGCCACTCCTACAAGCCCCACCTTGATGTAAGGATCAAATCCACGCCGTCCATCCTATTCTTAGCTCATTTTAGGCATTGAGCTAAAAAAATGAAGCCAATCCGATTATCTAGTGGGCCATGGCATAAAAAATAGTAGTTTTCACCGTTAAAATTCACTTTGACCTTTTTACACAACGAAAATGTCAAATATTGGGCTTGTTTAGCTTGTCTTGAGCCATAGGAGCCAGTGGACGGGATGGATTCTCCTGATGTGAACCCCACCTATGAAAAACCCCACGAAAATGAAAAAAAAAAAAAGCAACAGCAGGTGCTGCTACTGCTGACCGTCAGAGGACATAGCAGCGTCCTGCGTTGGGCGTGAAAGGGGCCAGGGACGTGGGTCCCAACCATGGGCCCCACTGTGAGGTGTGTTGGACATCAACACCGTGCATTTGGTAGGCCCCCTTAGGGCAGTGGGCCACCTCAAAAATCAGTCTTATGTCAAACTCAGGTGGCCCACACAGCAGGAAACAGTGGGATTGAGCGTCTGCCATTGAAACCCTTTTTGGGTTGTCACACAAGTGTTGGATCATTATGAAATTTGTTTTTCCTCTTCATCTGGGTCTACGTGACCTTATTAACAGATTGGATGGCAGATAAACGTTATGTTGGCCCCACGTGGGACCCACTAATATAAGTGTTTTACCTACACCGTCGCCACATTTAGGAGTGGGACGGCTGGTGTACCTCACTCCAGCTACATAACTGTTGTAGTGGTGTCACCAAGTTCCATGGGTCCCACTTGTTTCATCCACGTCATGCATCTATGGACCCACCATGATGCATGTGTTGCATCCAAGCTGTCCAACCATTTTTAAAGCTCATTTTAAGGCTTGAGGCTAAAAATAAGATAGATCTAGGATCAGGTGGACCACATTATAGAAAACAATGAGTTTGAATGTCCACCATTAAAAACCCTTAGACTATAGGGTTTGGACCAATATGATATTTGTTTTCCCCTCTTAATCCAGGTCTTTATGACCTTATGATTAGATTGGTTGGAAAATAAACTTTATAGTGGGCCCTGTGAATTATTTAACCGTGAAAATTATTATCTCCATTGTCATTTGTGGTATGGTCCAAATGACCCTTCCAAATGATCCTTCTATATGATTCTTTTGGGGATGTATGAGGCCCACCTTGATATATACATAAGGCCCATATGATTAGGCGCATCTTGATGTATTTGTGGCCGTCTGTTGAGGCCCACCTTGATATATATGAGGCCCATGTTATGCGGCCCATTTGATGTATCTAAGGCCCATGGGTCGAGGCCCAATGGGATGTACACAAGTCCATTGTAATGTGATTCCACCATGGTTTATGTAATGATGTTTATGGCAGGCTATGCCTTGGGAGCAATGATGGTTTGATGCCCACATTGTAAGTACAATGTTGGTTAAATGTTCACATTGTAACTCTCCTTAAGGCCCATTGATAGGCCCATACTTGTCATGTGTAGGCCGTCTAGGCCCATCTTCGTTGTGAGGATTGTTCATCACCATATAACATGTTTAGTATAATTCCATGATTCATACCCATTCGCATCATATGTATGCTTGGTATGAGGAGTGACTGATCATAGCATATGCTATTGGGCAGATTATCTATGGGACTCATTGATAAGAGTTACCCACATGAGAGGGTGGTACCCGCCAGATTGTTGCATGACTGGAAAATGTGATTCATGCATCTCGCATTTGTGTGTCATCATCATTGTATGCCCTAGCGACATCAGGGTCGTGGCTCCACAGGCACATCGTGGATAGACGAATCGAATATCGGAAATACTTAATTCTACAACTGTGGGCACTTAGGATGTCCTTGGGTGAAAGTCTCAAAACCTTTTTGGTACCAAGAGATGCTCCAATGTCTAGACCAAGTGGATACATGAGCGCAGGAGTGCTGAATACTAGTAGGCCGCATCTCCCACTATGTCGTGGTCAGTTAGAAGGGGATATGACCTTATCCGCCTGAGTGAGGGGGTTGTAAGTTAGGTTCAGTTTGACCAACTCGTAAATGAGTCCGCTATCGACGAGCTGGGTAGGTATTGACAGACTACTGGTCAGGCGGATAATGTGGTCTCTTCCACTTGCTAGGTTGTGTGGCTAGGGAGGCGGCAGTTAGTGTGAAGTGTATTAGACCCCGGTGATATCCCAAAGAGAAACTGTACTGATATGTGTACTTAATGAGGACTGGCATGCTTGCTTTGCATCTCGTATATGACATTTGGCTACATAGGGCTCACATTGCATGGTCTTGGTATAGCCGATAGCAATCATGCCTTCCATCACATAGCCTTGGTATGACTAATAGTATTCATGGACTTACCCGCATATTTCTGCATTACTCTGATATTTGTATACTTGGCACTTGCCTTGCGCACACACTTACACCACCCTCTAAGCTTTTGTAAGCTTATGCACAATCGTTGCATGCAGGTATTGTTGGATCACAGCAACGCTGAGGCAGGAGTGCGTATCGGATTATTTTGGATCTTTTTGATCAGTTTGTATTTCCCTTTCTGCATTGTACTTAAAGTTCTTGATATAGTGGATATGTGGTGATGTTATTTTGTGACTTAGTTATGCTTATGGCTATGCTCCATTCCAAAAAAAAAAATTCATACTGAAAATCCTCCTTGTAGGATCCCAGGATCGGAATCTGGCATATGAGTGTCGGGATCTGAGAATGGGGCTCTACGGAGGCTGTCAGTACCGGATTTGGCGATTGAAAATTTTATGAGCCCGTTTTCCAAGTTTGGGGCAAGACATGCATGATCTCAGGGGGAGTAACAAGATTAATAGTGTGGACTCAAAAGATTTGTGTTGTTTGTGATGTTGTAATATGTGAGTTATATTGTTGTTTTGTCATGAAATTGACAAAGGGGGGGATTGTAGTGCTTATACCTAAAGCACATATTAGTTTATCAAATGTCGTAGTCCGGTTACAATCACAAGCTTGACAAAAGACAAGCTATCAACTCAATCAAGTACCTGGAAAGAAGATTCAACATCTCAATGCAAGATCATTCATTATTCGAAGTTTAGTACACTTCATATGAGTCAACCTACAGGTGGTATAAACCTAGTTGGACCATAGGTTAGGTGTATTTCACTCATGCATATTTTGAATCATATTTTATGTTAAATACATACTAGTTAGGCCAGCCTAATGTCCAGTTTGGCTAGCCTAACTACTTGGACCAACCATGCAAAATTCGAACAAAATTTAGATTACATAAGATCTTTTTTTTGCGGTAGGTTCGGCCAGCCCAAGGTGGTTCAATCAAGTTTCCAGCAATGAAATGATTTTGGAATCCGGACCTGTTAGGCCAGCCGAACTTGAGCTTAGGCCAGTCGAACTTGGGCTTAGGCCAGTAGAAGATTTGAAAGATTTTATCCCGCGATTTGCAGATTCTAATTGGAACGTAATCTTTAAAGTTCGGCCCACCAAACTGTCACGCCCCAAACTCGAAAACGAGCTCACAAAATTTCCGATCGCCGAATCCGGCACCAACAGCCTCCGGAGTACCCCATTCTCGGATCCCGGCACTCACATGCCAGATTCCGATCCTAGGATCCTACGAGGATTTTCAGTATGAAATTTTATTTTTTTTTGTAATGGAGCATAACCACAAGCATAACCAAGTCACAAAACAACATCACCACAAATCCATTATATCAAAAACTTTAAATACAAATGTAGAAAGGGAAATACAATGTGATAAAAACTCTAAAATGAACTGATGTGTGCTCCTGGCTCAACGCTGTTACGATCCAATGCTACCTGCACGCAACGATCGTGCATAAGCTTACAAAAGCTTAGAGGGTGGTGTAAGTGTGTGCGCAGGGCAAGCGCCAAGTGTACAATATTAGAGTAATGTGAAAATATGCGGTAAGTCCATGAATGCTATCGGCCATACTAAGGCTAAGCGATGCAAGGCTTATGTAGCCGAATGTCATATGTGAGATGCAAAGCAAGCATGTCATTCCTCATCAAGTATACATATCAGTATATTTCCTCTCTGGTTATCACCGGGGTCTAATACACTTCACGCTGACTACCTCCTCCCTAGCTGCACATTCAAGCAAGTGGAAGAGACCACACTATCCGCCTGACCACTAGTCTGTCAATACCAACCCAGCTCGCCGATAGTGGACTCATTTGCGAGCTGGTCAAACTTAGCCTAACTTATAGCCCCCTCACTCAGGCGGATAAAGCCACACCCCCTTCCAACCGACCACGACACAGTGGGAGACACGACCTACTGGTATTCGACACTCGGGAGCTCGTGTATCCACTCGGTCTAGATGTCGGAGTAATTCCTAGTACCAAAAAGGTTCTGGGATTTTCACCCAAGGACATCCTAAGTGCCCACAATGCTAGAACCAATATTTTCGGTATCTGATACGACCATCAACGACGTATCTGTGGAGGTCACGACCCTGATGTCGCTAGGGTGTGCAGTGATCAAGTTACACATATGCGAGATGCATGAGTCACACCGTACAATTATGCAGCAATCCTGCACGTACCACACGATCATGTGGGGCACTCCGTCTTATAAGGAGTCCTGTAAATATTTCAACCCAACGACTTATGCTATGGTCAAACATTCCTCATATCAAGCATACATATGGTGCGTATGGGCACGAATCATAGAGCTATACTAAGCATGTTATAAAGTTGTGAACTATCCTTACAATGCAGATGGGCCTAGATGGCCTACACACAACAAGTATGGGCCTATCAATGGGCCTTAAAGAGAGTTACAATGCGGACATTTAACTAACATTGTACTCATAATGTGGGCATCCAACCATCATTGTTCCTTAGGCATAGCTCGTTGTAAACATCATTACATAAACCATGCTGGGATCACGCATTGCAATGGACCTTAGGTACATCTCATTGGGCCTTAAATACATCAAATGGGTCATATCACATGGGCCTTATATTCATCAAATGGGCCTCATCAATGGGCCGCACCAATGGGCCTTATGTACATTGCAATGGGCCATAACCTGTGGGCCTCCAATACATCAAATGGGCCTCACAACATGGGCCTCTCATATATTAAGGTGGGCCTAAATGGATGGGCCATAACTACATCTAGGTGAGCCTCAACAACGGGCCACAAATACATCAAGGTGGGCCTCCTCAAATGGGCCTTATGTATATGAAATGGGTCATACCCAAGATAAGTGGTGATAATGATACCCACCATTAAAATTTCCAAGGCCCACAATAACGTTTATTTCCCATTCAATTTAATCACAAGGTCACACTGACCTGAAAGGGGTTTTAATGGTGGACGTCACTGTCCACTATTTTATATAGTGGGGTCCACTTGAACTTTAGATCTGACTCGTTCTTTAGCTCATGCCATAAAATGAGCTTTCAAAATGATTGGACGGTTTGGATGCAACATATGCATCATGGGGGGTCCCATTAGGATGGATGGCATAGATATAGCACATACCTTGTGCATGGGGCCCATATGGCCTGGGAGGCCAGGGGACGTCAACACAGTAGCTATTATGCTGCTGTGTGTGTGCGCCAGCCAATCCACTTGTAAGTGGGTCCCATGTGGGGCCCACCATAATGTTTATATGTCATTCAGTCCATTGATAAGGTCATATGGACCCAGATGAAGAGGGAAAACAAATTTCATGATGATCTAAAACTTCAGGAACACCTAAAAGGGTTGCAATGGTAGATGTTCAATCCCACTATTTCCTGTGATGTGGGCCACCTGAGCGTCAGATCGGCCTGGCCTTTGGAGGGGGTCCATTTCAAGCAGAGGCCCACCTAATGAATGGTTTGGATGTCATACACACATCATGGTGGGGCCCACTGCTGGGGGTCGTGGGTCCTTTCTATCCGCCGCAGCGCAGGATGCCTGTGCGTCCTCTGGTGGTGACAGCGGCAGCAGCGCTTGCTTCTTTTTTTATAAAAACACATTTTCTTATGATTTTCCTCATGTGGGGCCCGCATTAGGTGAATCCACCCTGCCCACTGACCCGCATGGCTCAAAACAAGCTAAACAAGCCCAATATTGGGCATATATTGGCATACAAAAACAGTAGGGTGTATTTTAACGGTGAACACCACTGTTTCCTATGCTATGGCCCACCAGAAATTTAGATCAGCTTCATCTTTTGGCTCAACGCCTAAAATGGACTCGAGAATGGAATGGACGATGTGGATTAGTCCCAAACATTAAGGTAGGGCCTATACAAGTGGCCCACCGAAATAGCCTTAAACCAAGGCTAATATATATATATATATATATATATATATATATATATTCCTTTTTAAGTCCAGTGTCCCTGGACGCTGGACGGTTTGACCCTACGCGTTCATTTAAGGTGGGCCCCACCTAGGGACGGGGGCCACCATAAGAAAGGGTTGGATGGTGTGGTAATACATACATCAAAGTGGGGTCCATCCAAGTGGGCCACACAACCATATAATCACACAAAAAAATAAATGAAAAATGAGAGAGAGAGAGAGAGTTGTAAGGAGAGAGAGTGATGGATATGAGTGATGGGTGAGGTGATGGTGTACTTGACATGTATAGGTGTGTAAGAGAGAGGGTGAGAGAGAGTTGACTTGGTGGTTACTTGGTGATGGGGTGAAAGGTGATGTGTAATTGACATGAAGTGATTGATTGATGGGACATGTCGTAGAGATTCTCTTGGGATTGCAAATGCGCAGTATTTTCTTCGAAATAAACGTCGGCCCACATCTCCCTGCCAGGGTATTGGATCGGTGCGGAGACACAGCACCCGAACCGCGGCGACGGTGCGGTCGTAATGGTACAAGTCTCGAATTGAGCCGATGTTGGTATGTGGGACCCGACTTAGGATTGCGCTCAAACATCGGATATGGGTCGAGGATTGCCGGAATTCGACCGGAAGGACGGTAGAAACCTACGAAACTGTACATACTAGGATACGGGTTTACATCTCTCCCCACCTAATAAAAATTTCATCCTTAAAATTTGCACTACCATCACAGCTCAACATAACTCATAAGGGAACAGAAAACATAACATCATATATAATGAAAACACTATGCATCATACAGTCAAACATTGAAAAGATGGCGATAACACTCTCGAATCTCCGCCTTGCGCTCCTAGGACGCCTCATCCACACTATGATGGCCCCACTGCACCTTCACCAAGGGAATGACCTTGGTCCGCAGGACCTGCTCATTTCAATCGAGGATACGAACTGACTGCTCAGCGTAAGAAGGGTCCTCACGAACCTCCAATGGCTGCTAATCAATAACAGGTATGCTGTCTGACCCACACTTCCTCAACATAAAGATGTGGAAAATGTTGTGGACACCAGACAACTGAGATGGCAAGGCAAGCCGATAGGCCACAGCGCCAACGTGCCCGGTGATCTCGAAAGGTTCTATAAATCTCGGGGCAAGCTTGCCCTTCGCTCCAAAATGAGCCACACTCTTCATGGGTGAGACCTTGAGATACACATTGAGATACACATAGTCCCCAATGGCAAACTCCAAGGGACGATACCAACGATCAGCAAAACTCTTCTACCAGCTCTGAGCTGTGCGCATCCTCTGCCTGATGATGTAGATAGTCTTTGATGTTTGCTGCATAAGCTCAAGACCTAAGAGATGCTGCTCTCCAACCTCGGTCCAACAACTCAGAGATCTGCATGGTCTATCATATAATGCCTCAAAAGGAGTCATGCCAATGGTCACCTGATAGCTATTGTTGTATGCAAACTCAACCAATCACGAGTGCTCGTCCTAACTACCCAAGAAATCAATCGCGTAAGACCAAGTCATATCCTCAAGGATCTGGTTGACACTTTCAGTCTGCCCATCGGTCTGCGGATGATACGCGATGCTAAGTTACAAATCAGTGCCCATCATTCTCTGAAAGCTCCTCCAAAACTGAGACGTGAACCTCGCATCTCAGTCTGAAACGATCGAGACAGGAACACCATGTAGTCTCACGATCTCATCAACAAACATCTTGGTGAGCCGGTCCGTATGCCAAGTCTCACAAATTGCAAGAAAGTATGCCAACTTCGTCAGACAGTCCATAACAACCTAAATAGCATCATGACCGCGCTGAGTCCTTGGCAAACCCATGATAAAATCAGTAGATATGTGCTCCCACTTCCACATCAGGACGCTCAACGATTGCAATAGACTAGGGGGTCTCTGATGATCGGCCTTGATATGCTGGCACGTGTCACACTCGCCACAAAACTGACAATCTGGCGCTTCATCCCTGCCTAAACATACTGACGCCTCATATCGCGATACATCTTCATCGAGCTAGGGTGGATAGAAAATCACGATCGATGTGCCTCGATCATAAGATTTCGGCGTAACTTAGAAATATCCAGGACACATAATCGGCCTCTGAAACGAAGTCCACTATCAGAACCAATCCGTCAATCTGTTTGACTCTCAGATGATGCCTCTACTCGGTAATCTTATAATGACTCGTCTGTCTACTGAGCCTCGATCACCTTTGCAACAAGAGAGGGTTGAATCGACAGGCTCGGTAACTGAACGATAGAAGACTGCAGACCAAACTCGAAGTCGTACTCTGCTATATCCTCGAGCATCCTCCACTCCTGAATCATCATGTGCGCCACCAGGCCTCGTGGCTGACAGCTGAGGGCATCCGCCACCATGTTCGCCTTGCCTGGGTGGTATTAGAGATCAAAGTCATAGTCCTTCATGACCTCCATCCAACGCCTCTGCCTCATGTTCAGCTCGGACTAAGAGACCAGATACTTCAAGCTCTTCTGGTCGGAGAAAGATAGTGCCTCCACACCTTCAATGCGAAGACCATTGTTGCCAACTCCAAATCATGCGTAGGGTAGTTCAGCTCATGGACCTTGAGCTGACAAGACGCATAAGTCACCGGTTTCTCATGCTGCATCAAGACAGCACCCAAACCAACTTGTGAGGCATCGGTAAATACAACAAATCTATCACTCCCAGAGGAAAGAGTGAGGACAGGAGCGGACGTGAGGCGGTCCTTCAGCTCCATAAATGCCTACTCACAAGTGTCGCTCCACACGAACTCGGCACCCTTCCGGGTCAACCTGGTCAACGGGGCTGCAATGCGAGAGAATCCCTTAATAAAACGTCAGTAGTAGCCCGCCAAAAGAAGGAAACTGCGAACTCGATGCGTTCATGGGCTGGCCCCACTAATGCATGACATCAATCTTCAAGGGGTCCAGGCGACACCCTGCCTCGTCACCACATGACCGAGGAACTTCACCTCCTCATGCCAGAACTCACACTTCTCCAGCTTCGCGTAAAGCTGGTGTGCATGGAGGGTCTGCAATGTAATCTCTAGATGCCGCCCATGCTCCTCACAGGTCCTCGAATATATCAGAATATCGTCGATGAACACCACAACAAACTGGCCGAGATACAGACGAAAGACCTCGTTCATCAACTAAAGGAACACTGCGAGCGCATTGGTGAGCCCGAAAGACATAACCTAGAACTCAAAATGACCGTAGCACGTCCTGAAAGCTGTTTTCGGGATATCCTCATCTTGAACCCGAACCTGATGATAATCGGACCGCAAGTCTATCTTCAAAAAGAACTGTGCCTCCTGCAATTGATCAAACAAATCATCAATGCTCGAGAGCGGGTACTTGTTCTTGATCGTGACCTTGTTGAGCTCGTGGTAATCTACGCAAAGCCTCAACGAGCCATCCTTCTTCTTCACAAAGAGTACCAGCGCTCCCCACGATGAACTGCTCGGACAGATAAAGCCTAACTCACGCAACTCATCCAACTACTTTTGCAGTTCCCGTAACTCCAACGGTGCCATATGATATGGGGCCTTCGAAATAGGCGCGGTACCAGGCACAAGATCAATCTGAAACTCGGTGTGCCAATGAGGTGGTAACCCCCGAATCTCCTGGAACACATCGGGAAAACCACAAACGACCAGTAGCTGATCGATACTCAAAGCAGTTGGCTCCTCAACGGCACACGACAATAGGTAGGAAAGCTACTCTCCTCTGGGCTCAGCAACAAACTGGAACTCTGGCACGCCGGGTATACAGAACGTGACTACCCTCGCGGAGCAGTCCAATATAGCATGGTACTCGATGAGCTAGTCCATGCCTAAGATAACATCAAAATTGGACATCAGCAAAACGAATAAGTCCGTAGGCAAAAAGATATCCCCAATCAGAATGAGGCAAGACGCGCAAAATCAGCCCAACACTGCAGTCTTCCCTAAGGGCGTCGATACTAACAAACTCTCACGGGCAGACTCCATCGGCAAACCAATCGATCGGTAGAAATCATCGGCCACAAAGGAATGTGATGCACCAAAATCAAATAATGCATGTGCAATGCATGCAGAAATAGGAAGAGTACCCTCGACGACCCCTCCTGATGACTGAGGGTCCTGTTGTGTGGCATAAAATCTACCTTGGGCTTGCTAGGGAGGTGCAGGTTCCCTCTGAGGTCTCTGCCTCTGCTGTTGCCGCTGTGGCGGCCTGATCTGCTGCCTCTGCTGCTGTGGGGGTGGCCCTGGAGGCTGGTACTGTGGTGGCTGCTGCTACTGTGGTGCTGTCGTGGAGGCTGGTACGGTGTCCTCGGCTGTTGCCACTAGGATGGGGACACTCGTGCACGCGATGTCCAATCTTACCCACTCAAAGCAAGTACCTGTGAACAGTCCCGGAGGTGGTGCTGGGGGTACTGCTGGTGCTCGAAATGCTGGGCGGGTCGTGCGTTGCTGCTGTGAACAATGCTACTGCTGTTGGGAACTACTAGAGGGTACCTTCCTCTTCTGATCTCCCCTTTGGTCACGGGCTCTCTGCAAACTGGCCCAATCTAACTCATAAATCTGTGCCCTCTCTACGATCTGCTCAAATGTTGGAAGCATGTATCCGATCACACGACACCTGAGGGTAGGACACAAACCATTCTCAAAATGGCGGGCCTTCCGCCCCTCATCATCAACAAGATACGTCACGAATCTCGATAGTGCGACGAAACGAGCCTCATACTGGGACACAGTCATGTCCCCCTGGACTAGAGTCTCAAACTCTAGTGCGCGCTGCTATCGTATATGCTCGGGAAAGAACTTCCGGTCAAACCGATCTACAAAGTCCTCCCAGGTCCACTCAAAATCAGCCGCTACCGATCGGGCGACAGATGCCCACCAATGCTAAGCCTCTCCCTGGAGAAGGAATACAGCTAATGGGACTCGCTAATGGGTCGTACATCTCATGGTGTCAAATATCTTCTCCACCTCGAAGCACCATATCTCCGCTGCAGTAGGGACAGGCTCACCCAAAAAATGCGGAGGATCATGCTATCGAATGTCCTTGAGCAGGGCGCTCGCACGCTCCTACTCAGCCTTGGCTGGTGTCACAGTGGGACACCTACTCTGGCCCTGAAGAATAACGGTCATCGCCTAAAGCATCTCCTGCACCTAGGTGGCACTCACAGGTACGGTCGGATCCGCACTGGTCTCATGTAAAGGAGTTGCATCCTCTAGCTGAAAAACAAGAATATCCAGTGGTGGAGTGGGAGTCGCAGGTGGTGGAACGGGAGTCACAGGTGGTGGGGTGGGAGTCACAGGTGGTGGAGCGGGATTCGCTCGGGTAGACCTTCTAGCCATCATGTCCTACATGAAGGAACAAGAGCCTATCAGCTTGAGAATTCTCGAAGGCATAAATGTTAAGGGTCTATGTTGAAAAATCGTTAAGTTATTCAGACCCGGAACCTATTTATTCTAAGTTCATAGCAGATATGTGATGTGATCCTCAGGTATTCCCAAGTTATGCTCTGATACCAACTTCTGTCGTGCCCCATTCTCGGATCCCGGCACTCACATGCCAGATTCCGATCCTGGGATCTTACAAGGAGGATTTTTAGTATGATTTTTTTTGTAATGGAGCATAACCACAAGCGTAACCAAGTCACAAAACAACATCACCACACATCCACTATATCAAAAACTTTAAGTACAATTCAGAAAGGAAATACAAGGTGATCAAAAACTTTAAAATGAACTGATGTGCACTCCTACCTCAGTGCAGCTGCAATCTAATGCTACCTGCACACAATGGTCGTACATAAGCTTACAAAAGCTTAAAGGGTGGTGTAAGTGTGTGCGTAGGGCAAGCACCAAGTGTGCAATATTAGAGTAATGCGAAAATATGCGGTAAGTCCATGAATGCTATCGACCATACTAAGGCCATGCGATGCGAGGCCTATGTAGCTGAATGTCATATGCGAGATGCAAAGCAAGCATGTCAGTCCTCATCAAGTACACATATCAGTATAGTTCCTCTCTGGATATCACCGAGGTCTAATACACTTCACACTGACTGCCTCCCCCCTAACTGCATAGTTAAGCAAGTGGAAGAGACCACACTATCCACCTAACCAGTAATCTATCAATACCTACCCAGCTCGTCGATAGCAGAATCATTTGCGAGCTGGTCAAACTTAGCCTAGCTTATAGCCCCCTCACTCAGGCAGATAAGGCCACACCCTTCCAACCGACCATGACACAATGTGAGATGCGGCCTACTGGTATTCGATACTCAGGCGTTCGTGTATCCACTCGGTCTAGATGTTGGAGCAACTCCTGGTACCAAATAGGTTCTGGAATTTTCACCCAAGGACATCCTAAGTGCCCACAATGCTAGAACCAATATTTTCGGTATCCGATACGACCATCCATGATGTGTCTGTGGAGGTCACGACCCTGATGTCACTAGGGCGTACAGTGATCAAGTCACACATATGCGAGATGCATGAGTCACACCATACAACATGCAGCAATCCTGCACATACCACGCAATCATGTGGGGCACTCCGTCTCATAAGGAGTCTCGTAAATGTTTCAGCCCAATGGCTTATGCTATGATCAAATATTCCTCATATCAAGCATACATATGGTACGTATGGGTATGAATCATGGAGATATACTAAGCATGTTATAAAGTTGTGAACTATCCTTACAATGCAGATGGGCCTAGACGGCCTACACACAACAAGTATGGGCCTATCAATGGGCCTTAAGGAGAGTTACAATGCGGACATTTAACCAACATTGTACTCACAATGTGGGCATCCGACCATCATTTTTCCCTAGGCATAGTCCATCGTAAACATCATTACATAAACCATGTTGGGATCACACATTGCAATGGACCTTAGGTACATCCCATTGGGCTTTAAATACATCAAATAGGTCATATCACATGGGCCTTATATTCATCAAATGGGCCACATCAATGGGCTGCACCAATGGGCCTTATGTACATTGCAATTGGCCATAACTTGTGGACCTCCAATACATCAAATGGGCCTCACAACATGGGCCTCTCGTATATCAAGGTGAGCCTAAATGGATGGGCCATAACTACATCAAGGTGGGCCTCCTCAAATGGGCCTTATAAATGTCAAGGTGGGCCTCAACAACGGGCCACAAATATATCAAGGTGGGCCTCCTCAAATGGGCCTTATGTATATCAAATGGGTCATACCCAAGATAAGTGGTGATAATGATTCTCATCATTAAAATTCTCAAGGCCCACAATAATGTTTATTTCCCATCCAATCTAATCACAAGGTCACACTGACCTGAAAGGGGTTTTAATGGTGGACGGTCACTATCCACTATTTTATATAGTGGGGTCCACTTGAACTTTAGATCTGAGTTGTTCTTTAGCTCATGCCATAAAATGAGCTTTTAAAATGATTAGACGGTTTGGATGCAACATATGCATCATGGGGGGTCCCATCAGGATGGATGGCATAGATATAACACATACCTTGTGCATGGGGGCCACATGGCCTGGGAGGCCAAGGGACATCAACACAACAGCCATTACGCTGTTGTGTGCGTGCGCCAGCCAATCCACTTGTAAGTGGGTCCCACGTGGGGCCCACCATAATGTTTATATGCCATCCAGTCTGTTGATAAGGTCACATGGACCCAGATGAAGAGGGAAAACAATTTCATGATGATCCAAAACTTCAGGAACACCTAAAAGGGTTGCAATGGTAGATGTTCAATCCCACTATTTCCTGTGATGTGGGCCACATGAGCATCAGATCGGCCTGGCCTTTGGAGGGGGCCCACTTCACGCAAAGGCCCACCTAATGAATGGTTTGGATGTCATACACACATCATGGTGGGGCCCACGGCTGGGGGCCATGGGTCCTTTCTGTCCACCCGCAGCGCAGGATGCCTGTGTGTCCTCTAGTGGTGACAGCGGCAGCAGCAGGCGCTGCTGCCTTGCTTCTTTTTTTATAAAACCCTATTTTCCTGCGATTTTCCTCATGTGGGGCCCGCATTAGGTGAATCCACCCCGCCCACTGGCCCCCATGGCTCAAAACAAGCTAAACAAGCCCAATATTGGGCATATATTGGCATACAAAAATAGTAGGGTGTATTTTAATGGTGAACACCACTGTTTCTTATGCTATGGCCCACCAGAAATTCAGTTCAGCTTCATCTTTTGGCTCAACGCTTAAAATGGACTCAAGAATGGAATGGGAGGTGTGGATTAGTTCCATACATTAAGGTAGGGCCTATACAAGTGGCCCACCCAAATAGCCTTAAACCAAGGCTTATATATATATATATATATATATATATATATATATATATATTCCTTTTTAAGTCCACCGTCCCTGGACACTGGACGGCTTGACCCTACATGTTCATTTAAGGGGAGCCCCACCTAGGGACGGGGGCCACCACAAGAAAGGGTTGGATGGTGTGGTAATACATACATCAAAGTGGGGTCCATCCAAGTGGACCACGCAACCATATCATCACACAAAAAATAAATGAAAAATAGAGAGGGAGAGAGAGAGAGAAAGAGAGACACGTGATGATGGAGGGACCTCAACACTATGGGCCCTCCCTTGCATTCAATCATACATCAAGTGGGTCCCATTACTAATGTGCCCATCAAATCGAAGATCAATGGTGGAGATCCTTCTCCACCCAAAATGGACGGTCTAGATGACCTCTTATAATGCAAGGAAAAATAAACATCATGATGGGGTCCATGGAGAATGGCCCCATCATGAAATGATCATGAGGATCAAAGTGGTCCATCGGCCACATCAAGGGTCCAAAGTGAGATCCATACCATCGATTGGTAGGCCTTACTTAGCCCATCATAAAAAATATGAAACTAGCCTATAGAAGCACCCACCATTCGATCTTCTCGGTCCAATGGAAAGCCGATCTCCTTGTGCTTCACTTTGATGGAGAGGATGAGAAATGAAGGGCTAAGATGATAGATTTTTGGGATGGAAAGTGGGCCACACAAATCACATTTTTCTCTCCATGGGAAGGCTTGAACATGTGCACCTCTTGCTAGCTTGAGAGTTGAATTGAGAAATGAGAGAGAGAGAGAGTTGTAAGGAGAGAGAGTGATGGATGTGAGTGATGGGTGAGGTGATGGTGTACTTGACATGTATGGGTGTGTAAGAGAGAGGGTGAGAGAGAGTTGACTTGGTGGTTGCTTGGGGATGGGGTGAAAGGTGATGTGTACTTGACATGAAGTGATTGATTGATTGATGGGACATGTCGTAGAGATTCTCTTAGGATTGCAAAAGCGCGGTGTTTTCTTCGAAATAAACGCCGGCCCACATCTCTCTACCAGGGTATCGGCTCACGCACCAAAATCGTAGCGACGGTGTGGTTGTAATGGTACAAGTCTCGAATCGAGCCGATGTTGGTATGTGAGACCCGGCTTAGGATCGCGCGCAAACGTCGGATATGGGTCGAGGATTGTCAGAATTCGACCGGAAGGATCGCAGAAACCTATGGAATGGTACGGACTAGGGTACGGGTCTTACACGAACTAAATCTTGGGCCAGACAAATTACACAAATCCTTGACTATAAATAGAGGCTTTCTCTTACATTCTAAATCACAAAAATTCATATTCTTTTATTGTGTTGTAGAGAAAGATCCTTCAAGCCTCCTTAAGCTATTTGTGTTGTAATTCATATTTTATTATTAGCTTATTTTATTCTCCTTTTCAAAGTTAGATTAAATTTTTTTTTTATAAGAGTAATACAAACTCTACTTTGAGAAGAAGGAGAATCGAATCTGTAGCAATAGGGTTTCATTCATTTCGTTGAAAATCTATTAGATCTCTTTACATCTTTTTGGGTTGAACTCATACATCGGCTTCATTAATATTCCAAGAAGAAGATCACTGACTCAAGCTACAGTTACAACTTTGACTTGCCAAATTGAAGATAAGTATTGTTTGTTTTAATTACTTCAATTTAGGGCTTTTCTGAGATAGCCTGAAAATCTCAGCGGGTTTGTTTGTGGTAACCCCGTAAAATCACAAAGTGGGTTTGATTATGATAGCCCGTGAAAATCGCAATAACTGTATAATGTTGTTAAGGTGACCCTAGAAAACCTTGAAATAATGAACGTCAAAATTACGAAGGTAGTAATTTTGGGAGTGGAGTAGGTTGCATTGAGGCACCGGACCACTATAACTCTTTTGTGCATTGTAGTGATTGGATATTATTAATTATGCTATTGTACTTTTCTTATTCTTCACATTAGTTTGAGTTTTTTATTTCAAAGACGTCATGACATAAGGTTGTCCTACCTTAAATATTTTAGGAGAAAGATTGTCCTACGAACTATTTGGTATCAAGGATTCAATACTTTGCAATATTATATTTAATTGATTCATTATTCCGCATTGTATCGAATTATTTTGCATTATCCTATTCACCCCCCCCCCCCCCCTCTAAGAGATTTATAGCTTGTCCTTTCACATATTTTATCCACATTGTCATATCATTGAGTGGTGTAAGCTATCACATGCTTAATTGAAAGTCTTTTTGTCTAAAAGGGAAAAAAATCTTAGAAGGATGAATCCTCCCCTTTAAAAAATTGCTTGAGTCTCTGTGATCAGTGGCTTGATAGAAGGTCGATCTTCAAAATTTGGTCTTAATTGGTCTATTTCAGTGTTTGGGGTCACAAGGCATTCAATTTTATTTTGAGTTGCATTTTACTCTAGTATGACCAACTCATGCACAACGTGTACAACCAAATTTGAGCCAAATAGATGTGGCATATGCATGTGAGATCCAATCTAACCATCAGGTGGCTCCAATTGTATAATTTGGTTATTTAATTAGAACCAACCCAATTAGAACTGACCTAAAACTAATGCGAACCAAAAGTAAAGGAAAATATGATTACTTAACGAGTAGCCCAAGTGGAGCAAATATGCTATTGGTCTTCAAAGATGGTACTTAAACCCCAACACAATATAACTGAATCTGACCATCATAAATGGGTCCTGAAATGGATACACATAGGATTTGATTCAAACCTAGTCCATGTTATTGATGTCTTAAATATGTGAGTAATAGGGGTTTGTCAATGTCATTGACAGACCACTTGGTGCCATCGAGTAGATGTTGATCCCATCGACAGATGCTCGATCCTAACGAGAAAATCCAGCAAATCCATGTTCGTTGCTGGAACGTTTTAGTGTTACTACTCGATGGGGTGTCGATGTCATTGAAGGTTTGCACAAAATTGCGTAAGTGCTTAAGTTTTTTCCTATTTCGGTTGTAACATTATATATAATAACTGTAATAAGGTTTTGGGAGGGAGAGGTGTATTAGAGCTTTCTAATTCATTCCTAAAGGTTCAAGGGCATAAACAAGGCTTATGAAAAGAGATTCGAGGTCTGTTCGAATCGGTAAGATTCAATCTCTTGTAAGTTCTACTTTCATAGTGTATTATTCATTGCTTAGTGCCATGATTTTTTCCTTTAAGGGTTTCCATATAAAATTTGGATTGTTCTTGTTTGGACTTGGTTGTGTTATTGTGTTTACTTTGCTTGAATTGTCTCTAAGTGTTTCTACGGTTTCTAACAAGTGGTATCACAGATAACGTTGGGAAGCAGATCAAATCTAAAGCAAGGTATCAATGGCATTTAACCAAAAGTTGAATGTAGAAAAATACTCCAGTAAAAAAAAATTGAACTATGGAAAGTTAAGATGAATGGTATCTTAGTTCAACAAGGATTAAACGAAGCTCTCCTTGAAAAGCAACCGAAATTTATGATAGAAGAAGAATAAAACAAGATGGATAAGAAAGATAGAACCTCTATCCAATTGTGCTTAACAAATGAGATCTTCTATAATGTTATGAGAGAGAAAACTGCACATATACATTGACAAAATTAGAGAATATCTATGCGAATAGATCTCTTGAGAATCATTTGTACTTAAAGCTACAGTTATTCAATCTGAAGATGGGGAAGAGGGCTGATGTTGAGGCCGACATTGGTAACTTCAATATGTTGATTTACAGATTGTTGGATGTAGAAGAGATGATGAAAGATAAGGATCATGCATGTATATTGATCAATTCTCTCCCAACTTCGTAAGAGTCATTCAAGGACTCTTTGTGCACCGATAGAACGACTATTAGCATTACGACCCTTATCTCAGCACTTCAGTTGAAGGCAATGAGAAAGAAAAATGGTGACGTGGGTACTTTTACAGATGCATTGGTTACGAGGGGGAGAAATTCTAAGCTAGACAATGGATCTTCGTGATCGAGGTCCACATCTAAGGGCAAGGGCAAAGGCAAGTTGAAGTGTTGGAATTGTGACATAACCAGGTACACGAAGAAGGATTATTAGAATCCTAAGTCGAGAAAGGAAAATTCAAATAGTTCTTCCAGGGAAGCCAACACCACAGAATACAGTGAGGAAACGAATAGTAGTGATGTGCTGACCACATCAAAATTTGGGTACTTCAACCAAAAATAGATTTTAGATATGGGAGCTTTATACCACATGAACCCTTATTAGAGCTGGTTCACCAGCTACAATGAGTGTGATGGTGGCCAAGCGTTTATGGGCAATGATAATGTCTGTAAAGTAGTAGTCATTGGATCAGTGTGCATCAAGATGTTTGATGGCATGTGACGTATCTTGACTAAAGTGAGACACATTCTTGATTTGAGGATGGGACATATCTTGACTGAGGTGAGACACATTCTTGATTTGAGGAAGAGCATGTGTCACGCCCGTATCTTAGCCCGTACCATTCCGTATGCTTTCACGGTCCTCCTAGTCAAATTTCAGCGACCCGCGATCTGTAACAGGCGTTTGCACGTGATCTTGAGTTGTATCCTGTATTCCAGAGTCGGCTTGAACCGAGACTTTTATCCTTGCAACCGCACCATCACCACGGTTCTGACACCGCATCTCATGCATTGCGATACCTGGGCCAAGAGATGTGGGCCCGCGCTCAGTTCGAGGAAAATGTCGTGCATTGCAAATCCTAAGAGAATATATCTCATCAATTAAGTACACATCACACATCAAATGTCAAGTACAATACCATCCCCAAAGTCAACTCTCTCTCTTACAACCCTTACCTATCAAGTACACCCATCACTCACTCCCCATCACTCCATCACTCACACCCATCACTCACCCATCTCCCTCCCTCCCTCTCTCTCTCTCTCTCTCTCTCATCTCTCTCTGATTCTCTCAAGCAACCCACCGTCCAAGTTAGCTCCATGGGAGAGAAGCTAGTGTGGCCCACTTTCCTACCACCTAATCCCACCCTCCAAAGATCATCTCGACCGTTGACTATGGTGGGACCCATCTTGATGTATGCATTGGATAGAGAGGGGCCCATAATGGTGGGGTCCCTCCCCTTCTCACGTTTATCTCTCTCTCTCTCTCTTGATGTGTGGCCCACCTTGATGCATGATGTTATCCACGTCATCCATCATCCAGACGATGGAAATCTCACCTTAATGTATGTTTTGTATATTAGCGACGTCCATCTGGATGGGCTATGTGGGGCTTACCATGATGGATATGTTGTATCCTCACTATCCAATCTTTGGACGGTGGGAAGCAGATTGGTGAGAATACCTCACACCAATTATGTAGCTGTTATAGTACGACAGCAGCATGATGTACGTGGTACATCCAAACCGTCCATTTGGGGCCCCCATTCACTGCACGTGTGCAGCATCCACACTGTCCATCTGCACATCCCATGCAGCAACACCTGCTGCTGGATCCACGTCAGCAAGTGTGGGTTAGATCATGAGGTATGGGTTTGAACCCAACCACCCACGTGGCACGTGGGACCCACCTGCTATGGGAAGTAGGTTGGTCGATGTACTTGCAATAGCTATATAGCTATTTATGACGTCAGAAGGCCCTGGTGGGCCACGTGTATGTGGGACCCACCTCTCTAGTGTGTGAGATCCACACCGTCCACTGCTGTGTGGGCACCATCATGATGTATGGGTCTTACCTGCACCATCCAGCAGGTCTAGACGGTGGGTACCCACCATGAAATATGTGTTTTATCCCAGCTGTCCATTGTCTAGATGGTGGGCCAATAGGCCACTGTAGCAGTAGCAATTGCTGTATCGACGTCAGCAAGTTCTGTGGGTCCCATCTGGACCGTGGACACCACCATGATGTATTTATTTCATCCACACCGTCCAGATTGTACTGGACGGTGCTAAACAATGTTTGGACGGTGCTGAACAATGTTTGGATAGTGCTGATTTACATGTCCAATGTTTGAACAGTGCTGATTTACATGTTCAATGTTTGGACAGTGCTGATTTACGTAGACAATGTTTGGCAGTGCTGATCATCATTAGTGAGCCATCTGCCCCATAGAATGATAGTGTACAGTGATACACATGTTGCACCTACAACTATTGAAATGATTTTTAGTGTAATATAAGCTCTCGCTTGAGGCCCATTGATGTGGCCCACTTGTTGTATATGAGGCCCATTGGTGCGGCCCATTAATGCGGCCCACTTTATATGAGGCCCATTGGTACAGCCCATTAATGCAGCCCACTTGTTGTATATGAGGCCATTTGGTGTAGCCCATTGATGAGGCCAACTTATTGTATATGAGGCCCATTGGTGCTGCCCATTGATGAGGCCCACTTGTTGTATACAAGGCCCATTAGTGCGGCCCATTGATGCGGCCCACTTGTTATATATGAGGCCCATTGGTGCGACCCATTGATGCGCCCACTTGTTGCATATTGAATCCCATTGGTGTGGCCCAATCGTTATATATGAGGCCCATTGGTGCGGCCGATTAATGTGGCCCACTTGTTGTATATGAGGCCCATTGGTGCGGCCCACTTATTGTATATGAGGCCCACTCGTTATATATGAGGCCCATTGGTGCGGCTATTGATGCAGCCCACTTGATGTATATTGAGGCCCATGGGTTATGGCCCATTATGATGTATATTGAGGCCCATAGGTCGTAGCCCATTGTGATGTATATTGAGGCCCATGGGTCGTAGCCCATTGTGATGTATTTGGGGCTCATGGGTCGTGGCCCATGGTGATGTATATTAAGCCCATATGAGAGGCCCATTGTGATATATTTTTGGGCCATGCATTGAGGACCATTATGATGTATTTTTTACCCATATGATGAGGCCCATTATGATGTATTTCCGACCCATTTGGTAAGGCCCATTGTGATGTATTTCTAGCTCATTTGGTAAGGCCCATTATAATGTATTTTCTGCCCATTTGGTAAGGCCCATTGTGATGTATTTCAGACCCATTTGGTAAGGCCCATTGTGATGTATTTTCAGCCCATTTGGTAAGACCTATTATGATGTATTTCCAGCCCATTTGGTAAGGCCCAATGAGATGTATTTTTTCGGCTCATATATTGCAGCCCATTTAACATACATGGGGCCCATGTATTGCAGCCCATTGTGATGTACATGAGGTTCATGAGCAAGGCCCAATGTTGTGCATATGTAGCCCATAAGTGAGGCCCATCATGATGTGTATTAGGCCCTTGAGAGAGGCCCATAATAATGTATATTGGGCTATTATGTGGGGCTATGAGCCAGCTATATGTTTGGCTCTATGTGGGCCACTCCTTGGGAGCAATGTTGGTTAAATGTCTACATTGATGGACAATGATGGTTAAATGTCGTCATTGTGACCTTCCCTTAGGCCCTTTGTTAAGTCGATTATCGATGCAGGTTAATGATACCAATTATGAGTATGTGGCAGCATAGCATCAGGATACATGCCCATATGCATCATCTGCATATTTGTTATGAGATGTGATTAACCATTGATATGTCATTGGGTAGGTTGTTATAAGACTCCCTGATAGGCCGAGATTGTCTTACATGAGCACACGGCATGCGCAGGATTGATGTATGACTGGATTGTATGACTCATGCATTATGCATTTTGTGATATGGTTACTATACACCCTAGCGATATCAGGATTGTAGCCTCCACAGACATATCATGGATAGCCAGATGGGACACCAGAAATATTTGGTTCTAGCATATGGGCGCCATAGATATCCTTGAGTGAAAATTCCTAAACCTCCATGGTCAGGAGATGGCCCAACGTCGAGATTGAGTGGATATATATATATGTATATATATATATATATATGAGCACATGAGGGCTATATACCAATAGATCACGTCTCTCACTATGTCGTGGTCTGTTGGGAAGGGGTGTGACCTTACTCGCCTGAGTGAGGGAGCAATATCTAGGTTGAGTTTGACCAGCTTGAGGAATGGGTCTGCTATCGACGAGCCGAGCCCGATATTGGCAGGCAGATAGTAAAGTCTCTTCCACTTACCCAGTTGTGCACTCAAATAGGGGCGGTAATCTGGTGTAGAGTATAATAGACCCCGGTGATGATCCTAGAGATGTAAAGTACTACTATGTGGACTTATTGAGTAGGAGTTGCATACTCATTCATTCATTTATTCACTATCCACTTGGGCTGGTGGTGCGCAACTATTTGTTACGTGTACCTCTGCAATGGTCAGGATTACGGTTCGGGTGCGTGACTAACCTGAGATCAAGAGTTTACTACATTGAGTCTGCCTATCTAAATTAGGTATGAGATTGGTTTAGATAAAAGTCTCTTGTGATGGACCTCATAGCCTACGATACTACATACTATCATCTTGACTTTACACTCCTACATGGTCATTTCATTCGCACTGCATATTGCATTGCATCCTCGGTATCTCATATTTGGCCCTCTATATCCATATTGCATAATCAATCTGCATTGCATACTCTGATATTGTATGATTTATAGACTTGCCAATATTTTCGACATTATATGATTTATGGACCTGCATTGTATACTTCGCACTTACCTTGTGCACACACTTACACCACCCTCTAAGCTTTCTATAAGTATATACACGATAGATGTGTGTAGGTGCTATTAGGTCGCAGCAGCGTTGAGCTTGGAGCTTGCAGCTAACTTCTGGAGCTTTGATTTTTCTATATATGTATTTCCCTTTTTGCATTGTATTTAATTCAACTGTTTATATTAATGGATATGTGATGATGATGTTGCCCTTTATGATTTGGGTAAACTTGTGGTTATGATTCTTACGAGATAAATGTATGTTAGAAAAATCCTCCTTGTAGGATCCCAGGATCGGAATCTGGCATATAGGGCTGGGAGCCGATAATGGGGTACTACAGGGGCCGTCGGCACCGGATTCAGCGATCGAGAATTTTGTAAGCCTGGTTTCCGAGTTTGGGGCATGAAAATGTGATATCCTTAGGTGCACTTAAGGTAGTAGGGTGTAAATTTACCAGTTTTAATCGTGTCCTTAAAGTTTCAAAGAGGGCACTCATAGTTGTGAAGGCACAAAGGAATGAAAACCTTTGCAAGTTGATTGGGAGTACTTCATTAGGTGGAGTTGTAACGTCTATAGTGGATTACACATTTACACGTATGTGGCATACATGCTTAGGCCACATGAGCGAGAGGGGCATGAAGGTACTTTCTGATCATTAATTAATTGCAGCTTTTAAAATTATTGATTTTAGTACATACGAGCATTGTATATATGGTAAACTGTCGAGGTTGTTTTTTAAATATGGGAAACATGTTTGTAAAGGGGTTTTAGATTTTGTGCATTCTGATATATGGGGGTCGTCGCTCGTGATTTCTAGTGAAGGTTTGTTATGATTTATCACGTTCATTGATAACTATTCTAGAAAAGTGTGAGTTCATTTTATGAAAAATAAATATAAGGTTTTCACCAACTTTAAGCAATTGAAGGTGATGGTGGAAAAACGGTAAGGGCAAAATGTGAAAGTGTTGAGGATAAATAAGGTGATGGTGAAAAAACAATACGGGCGAAAGGTGAAAGGTTGGTGAGGAATTCACGTATGGGGAATTTAATCGTTATTACAAGGATGAATGGATCGTGAGGTATAACACAGTACGCTACACACCAAAGCAAAACTGTGTGACTTAGAAAATGAAGCAGACTCTCTTGGAGAGGGCCCAATGTATGATCAGTAATTCTAGGTTGGGGCAAGAAATTGTGGACTGAGGCCCTTAACACGAATTGTTACTTGGTGAATCGATCACCTTCTACGACCATTGAATGTAAAATTGCAAAGGAACTGTTGAGTGGCCAACTGGTAGACTACTCAGGAGTGTGTGTATTTGATTGTAATGCTTACTCTCATGCACCGTCATTTGATAGATATAAGTAGGATCAGAGGGCTAAAAAGTATATCTTTGTCGGCTATGGTAACTATGTGAAGGGGTACAGACTATATGACTGAGTCATACAAAAAATTATTCGTAGCTGTGACGTCAAATTCGACAAAGGATCCTTGTTCCGGAAGGATGAGCACAAAGAAGTTGAAAGGTTTGTTGTGTACGTTCAATTAAACAGAGATAAGACAAGCTGATACTGAGACGTAAACACAGGTATAGGAGCAGGTGGAGTAGCCACCTGTGAGAAGGAATCCGCTAAGTGATCGCAAGTTACTGGTGAGATACATGGATGACTCAAATATCGCATTTTCCCCCACTATAGATGAGAGAGATCCATTTACTTTTTTAGGAGGCCTTGATAAGCCAGATGTGGAAAAGTGAAAAATAGCGATGAATGATGAGATGAACTCTTTTTACAAAAATGAGACGTAGGAGTTGACAGAGCTTCCCATCGGCCAAAAAGTGATTGGGTGCAAGTGGATCTTTACGAAAAAAAAGATATGTATGAGGCAATATTAGTAACAAAGAGATATACTCAGAGAGAATATGTGAACTTCAATAAGATATTCGTGCTGGTATTAAAGCAAGTATCTATCAGATTCATATTGGCGTTGTTTGCCCAATACAACCTCGAGTCAGAACATATGGATGTGAAGACTGCTTTCTTGTATAGGGAATTGGAAGAGCAGATTTACATGAAGCAAACAGAAGGTTTCGAAACACAAGGAGTAGAGAATAAGGTTTGTATGTTGATGATGTCATTGTATGGCCTAAAACAGTCACCTAAGCAATGGTAAAACAAATTTAATTCTTTTATAGTCAGCAGAAGTTTATCAGGAGTGAGTATAATCATTATGTTTATTACAAGACATGGAGTGATGGAAAGTTTATTATATTGGTATTGTATATTGATGACATGCTAATTGCTAGTCATAGCATGTTTGAGATCGACATATTGAAGACTTAGCTATCAGGGACATTCGGTATGAAAGATCAAGGGACTACAAAAAGAGTTCTTGGCATTGATATACACAAAGACAGGAAGATGAGTATTTTATGGTTATTTTAGGTGGAATACCGTGAGAATATATTGATGAAGTATGGGATGGAAAAGGCAAAGCCGGCCAGCATTTTTCACGCGGCTCATTTTAAGCTATTTTCTGAACAGTGTCTTAAAATATATGAAGAAAAGAAGGATATGTCTCATGTCGCGTGACTTATTCGAGTATAGTTGGCAGCTTGATGTATGTCATGGTTTGTACAAGACCGAATATTTTATATGCGGTAGGTATTGTTGGCAGATAAATGTCTAACTCCGGCAAGCAACACTGGGAGGCGATGAAATGGCTACTTCGATATATTCGAAGCATGGAAGACAACATCTTATCTCTTGAAAAATCAAGGACCAAGCTAATAGGTTATGTGAATTTAGATTATGTAGGCAGTATAGATAATAGAAGGTTGACTTTCGGATACTCGTTTATGCTAGCAGGTGGACTGATTAATTAGATGTCAAAGCTTCAGTATATGCTAGCTCTTTTCACAACTAAAGTTGAATATATAGCGGTGACAGAAGCATTCAAGGAAGGTGTTTGGTCAAAGGGAATGATAAATCAATTGGAGCTGCAGGAGGCCATGACAGTCAATTGTAATAGCGAAAGTGCGATCAATTTGGCTAAGAATTCTACTTTTTACTCACATATTAAACATATTAATGTGCATCATCATTTTATCTAACATATGCTTGAGGAAGGAAGCATGACTCTAAAGAAGATTCACACAAGCGTGTGCATAAGAAGCGATGATGGAGCTATGATGAAAGGCAGAATTAGAAATAAGGATTGATAAGGAGCTATGATGAATGGAGATTGAAGATATGGTGTATATTTTTGCTAATATCATAAATATGTTAGTAACAAAGGTCTGTTGATGCTATTGACAAACCACTTAATGCCATTGAGCAAATATTGATGCTATCGATAAACGCCCGATCCCATCAAGAAAATCCAGAAAGTCAATATTGGTTGCTGGAACATTTTAATGTTATTACTCAATGGCGTCGAAGGAGTTCAATGCCATCGACAAATCTTCGATGGTTGGTGTCGATGCCATCTAAGGTCCCATCAAAGATGTGCACAGAATTATATAAGTGTGTGTTTCGATCAAGAAACAAAATGCATTTTGTTTGGAAAATTTCATTCATTAAATTGATTATCAGAAGAAGATAAGAAAGACAATCACTTTATTTTTATATTCTAAGTTCTTCACATCCCTTTCTCCTTTGATTCCAAATAGAATACTCAAGAATTATAATATACAATCGGTATTTAGCACCCAAATTATGCATAAATGTATAAAACATTGAAACATAATGTTGAACGCTGTGCTAGAAGTCATTGTGCACTGTCAAAAGCCATTGTGTGCTGACAGAAGCCGTTGTGCGCTGGAAGAAACCATTGTGCGTTGGCTTCCGTTGTGTGTTGTCCCTTGTTGTGCGCCAGCAGTGTTGTGCGCCGCACAACGCCCGTTCCGCACAACAAAGGCAGACTCTACCTTTCTTCTTCTACAATTTCTTCTCTCTCCGCAATTGATTGCTCATGACCCCTTTAGAGGGGTTAAGGGGTATTTATAGCCCTCTCACACATGTGAATATGCCACGTAAGCACTGTGCATTCATCCTTTGTGCAGACCTTGGTGTGCGCTCCCCCTTTTTGCGGACCTCGATGTGCGCCCCTCCTTTGTGCGAACTTTGTTGTGCACCCCTCCTTTGTGCGAACTTTGCTGTACGCACCAAGCATCCGTGCACAATAACTATTTCCGCACAATGACCATTTTTTCTACACAAAGCTCCTTTTTTCTGCACAAAGCTCTTTTTAAACATATTATTTGCACACAATGCTTCTTCTTTTGTCTTCCTCACTTTTTATGCCTCAATAGTGTGTAAGTTGTTTCTTATTCCGGTTGTAGCAGTATATATAACAAGTGTAATCGGGTTTTGAGAGAGAGAGAGAGAGAGAGAGAGAGAGAGAGAGAGAGAGAGAGAGAGAGAGAGAGGTATTAGGGCTTTTTAATTTGTTCCCTGGGGTTCAAGGGCATAGCTAAGGCTTGTGAAAAGGGATTTGAGGCCTGTTCGAATCGGTAAGCCTCTATATCTCGTAATTTCTGCTTTAATAGTGCATTACTCATCGATTTGTGTTGTAGTTTTTTTTCCTGTAAGAATTTTTCCACGTAAAATTTGAATTGTTCTTGTTTGTACCTGGTTGTGTGATTGCGTGTACTTTGCTTGATTCGTCTCTAAGTGTTTCCATGGTTTCCAACAACCCAGTGATGATCCTAATTGAAAGTTAGAATGTTTGGAATGGAGAAGCCAGGACTATCCCAAATGGCAGGTCATGTCTATTATGCATTTTTCAAATGTTTTTTTTTTCCTTATGAAGACATAAGAGATTACCATAATAAAAGTTTAATTAGTAAGTAAGAAAAGAAAGGATAAGAATGAAAATTGTAATGATTATTGATTAATTATTTCTCTTGGTATCCATTAGTGCTCCTGGGAAAAGGATTCCATTTTGAATCGCATGTGTTTGGCAATGAAACTTCTCCATTTTATTAGACAAACGTTACCTTGAATTTTGTGCTAGAGAACTACAATAGGGAAAAAAATTAATAATTTTTGGTTGGAAATTATAGCTTTACTTACTAATCAAATATTAGAAAACATCTTAGCAAAGGAAAAAACAAGTCATTTTCCTTTTTTATCAAACAAAGCCTTAAAAGATGTTATACACCCTCGCTATTCTATTAGCAAAGAAAACAACACCTTTCCTACTATGCCTGAAATGGTAAGTCTCTTCCCTATTTAAATGGCTGGCTTCCCTGATCACAATCAACTGATCCCTTCAATTTTTTAATATAGATGAAGCCACAATTTAAAGGCACTGGTTGGACGAGCTCCCGACCGTCCAACTAGTAAGTATATTTTAATTTTTCTGCAAGATCCAATCCGTCCAAATATGTTGGCCTCAGCATTAGGACCACACGTACATGGTCCACCCATCAGGTGGCTGTATTATAGAAAAGAATGTATTTTGGCTGAGATGATAAAAATATGATTTTGGTTCACTCAGTTATTGGATGGGACTGATTTCCACCTCAAAGGGTATCTGCAACAAGTTGGATGTCACACACATGGTGGGATGGAAAATATCAACTTCTTGGACAATCACTTAAGAGTCCAGTTGGTTTAACATGACCAACATTGTATGTGTACCGTGCGTGCAAGTGCCATGACAATAAATGGAAGTGGATTAGCTTTGTTAAGTTAAATATAATACCTTTCTAAATCAGGATGACTATGCTTATGATATCTAAAAATAAAAAGGAATTTTAAAAATAAGACTACCTACTTAATATAAAAGTTACATTCTTATGCCTCCTTCCAAAAGCTTTCAATAAGCTACCATAAATTATTATTGTACTACCTTCGGTTGACAGAAGTTAGGTCCACTGTGCATACAAAGGGGTTGGGGAATGGGGGTGGAGCTGATCGTGGTGTTTATGTGAAATCCACCCTGGCCACTAGGTGTGTCACCTAATTTTAATTCTTAGGATTAGTTATTTTCGGCAGGACCATGATTGGAAACAATGTATAGGGCTATATTCACCATCTAAGCTGTTTCCCTTGGTGTGACTCACATAAATCATGGTTAGCTCTGACTTTTAGGCCTCAGGCTTAAACTTCGGCATGACATCTAATGGATGGAGTGGATTTCATATAATCATTACAGTTAGCCTTATAAAATTAATGGTGAACATCTCTCTCCCAAATCTTTTCTTTAATATGGTCTATCAAAACCATATATCAGCCTGATATTTTATATTTAAGCCTAACATGAAATTATACATCTAATGGTCAGAGTGAATCTCACATTCATTCACATAAAGTTGGCCCTACCAAAAATCAAGTGTGGGCCTCCCATAAAATTCCATTGTATATCGATGGAAATTGGGAAATGTGGGCAGAGCAACACCTGCCCTTTATTTTTCAAGGGACTCACGGTGATTTGCACGTGAAATTCACTATTTCCATTAGATGATAATTCCACGTTAGGCCTAAGGCCAAAAAATCACATTGACCTCTGATTTAATTGGGCCACACTAAAAGAAGTAATTGGGAGAGACGTACAGACTTGATTTTTATAGGGCCAATCTTGATGATTACATGAAATAGATTTAAACAAAATATCGCACCAACTTTAGGATTGAGTACAAAAATCAGCCAATCCATAAGTGGGCAATGCTGAGAGAAACAACTCGGAGAGTGAGCGTTGCCCTATGCGTGGTCCAATTGAATCATGGATGGGGTTGATGTTAGGGCCTTGAGTCCAACGTGAGGTGAAGCAGTTGGTTGCTAACATGGATTTTACGTAAACATTATGATCGGGTCCACCCGAGCCCCGTACCCTTTTACCCACAAGTGGACCCAACTTCTGTTAAGAAATTTAATTGAAAGTTACTCGAAGGTAATTACTTAAAGAGGTAGCTTATTGAAAACCATTATGAAAAGTAGCAGGATGTACATTCTATTTCATATAGGTATTTAAAAAAAATAAAATAATAATAATTGTAAAAATACCAAAATAAAGTAAGGGTTTGATAAAAGTCTTAATGTCCTAAAATGCTTATATAGTTATAAAAGTTAAGTGCGCTTAAATGGGTTACATGACAGAGGAGTGAGCATTATTGGACCTCTTCTATTAGTGCAGGTTTGCTGAGCCCTCTAAAACGGGACACTCCCTGCCCATCCACACGCAACGAGGCACACGCGTTCAACATCCAAGCGAATCTAGTTGGAAACAATGATTAGATCTTCAGATGGGACACACCACCGGTTAAAACAAAATTTTCTAGACGTCCAATTGTTTTATTTGCTGTGGCCTGCGTGATGAGTGAAACTATATAACTTTTTGGGCCATAAGATGTAAATAGTGTAGCCCCAGTGCTATGGAGAGCTCTGATCATTCACCCAAGTTGCATGTTCACACGTGTAAGTGTGTATGGCCAGGGATCTAGATTCGTGTGGGAGTAGCAAACCTCCAATTGGTGGGTAAGTCACTCACAGATTATTGCTTTCGATTTGGTTAACGTAGGAAAGAGAAGTAAGAAAGAGATGCTTCCTTTTTCCATTTTGACAAGAATGACGAGGGAAAAGGGGATTGGTTAATGAACAAGTCAGTGAGTTAAAATAAGGTGTAGGTCTAGACTCCTATGTTAGTCTTGCACCATTTAAAATAATGTACGAGGGATATGATGAAGGAGAGCCCGGTGGAACCCCGGATACGGTAGAACCATCTACGCATAGCACACGTGGCGGGTTGATCTGTCAATCAGATCCGTTCATCTATTTACTCCTACTTTGGACAGCGAATGGTTATAAAATAGATACAGATTGAATGAAAATAACCGTCTGATCAGTCGCTCTGAAAGAAGAGGCAGGAAATGAAAAGTGGAGGAAATCGAAGGGAATACTGTTGGAAACGATTACTCATGATAGCGCTGGACCCGGTGGATACATCACCATCCTATGTCTGCTGTGGAGAGATGGATGTACCATTATGTGGCTTTTTCTGCTACATGTGCAAGGACCACCGAGTAAGTTCACTTACGATAGAATTAAGCCGGTCCACTGATTGAGTGGGACACAGGTACATCATTACCGTTGGTTATCTTTATTGAAACTTCCCATTTTCTTTTTATCACTTGGATAAGTGGTAGGTTGAATTACTCAGATTGGTGATTTTCCTTTACCCAGCCGCTGACGACAAGACAAGTGGCCCACCTAACGAATGGTTCCAATATTAACACGGATCACTGAGCGCGTGGGTCATGTTGGCTCGTGGGAGTCAATTCACTTCTCCAATCTCTCCTCGCGCAAATCCGTGTAGCATCTCTCAGAGGAGGGTGAGGAAAGGGAAAAGATTAGTTTGTTTTGCATCTGCGGCGATTCGTCTCAACTGTGCGTCGCTACCCAATGAGGCAGACAATCTGAGTCGTCCGATCATCTAACCGTCAATGTCGAGGAATCTTTTACACACGGGCAGTGGCAAGAAAATTAGGTTGATTATTTCTGTAGAAAAGCTTATAAAAATGAAACAATAATTTTCAACGGCTCTAATTCAACATTAAAAGCCAAATGTTAAGATTATTCTGAAGTATAATTATCAGAAATTAGCTCATTCATAATAGCAAGGAGGATATGTACGGTTCATATAATCAAACAATCCCATTATATAGAACCCGGTCGGTGGCGACACGTTACGGAACGTGAGTCGCGACAGACTTAAAGCGAACTCGGCATGGTATTAGAGGAGTATACAAAAAAGAGAGAATACGAGAGAGAGCATTCCGTTCTCACTTCTCACCCGTTTGTCTACGCCTGTATTGGGCAGTTTGGCAAAGGAGTTTTCCTGCGACATATCTCCTCCACTGCTTTTTTTTTTTTTTTTTTTGGTTTTTGTTTTTTGTTTTTTCTTTTTTGCCACAGCTGTGTCGTAGGTTCTGCTGAGAGAGAGAGAGAGAGAGAGAGAGAGAGAGAGAGAGAGATTTTCGTTGCAGACAAGCACCAAAATACTGGTCTTAGATGGAGAGAGATGGTGTGTAATCGTTGGCTGCTGCTACTATCTATTGAAACAATCGCCATAAAAGGATAAAAGCAAGAGCAGCTTTTCAAAGGAAAAGAAGAAGCATCATGTGGGATCTGAACGACTCCCCCGACCAAAGGAGAGACGAACCTACCACCACAGCTTCACCCTCTGACGCCTGCTCTTTCGAGAAGCCCTTCCTCGACGACCCCGACGGAGATTACAACGCTCCCAAACCCATCGCCTCCGTTTCCAACGACAATTCCAGCTCCTCTGCCGTCGTCATCGAAGCATCCGACCATGAGGAAGATAACGAAGGGCGCAGGAATAGGAGCAGCAAGATCTTCGGGTTCTTTGTATCAGCCCAAGATAGCGAAGGCGACGGCAAGATCGTTACTCGCCAGTTCTTTCCCACAGAGAAGAAGGATGCCACGTCGACACAGGCAGCCAGCGACCCGCTTCCTTTCCCTCGGGCTCATTGGGTTGGGGTCAAATTCTGCCAGTCCAAGGAGCCGATTGAGGCTGGAAAAGCTACCGATGTCTTGCCGGCGCAGCACCAACAGCAGCAGCAGCCCATGAAGAAGAGCCGGCGCGGGCCACGGTCAAGAAGCTCTCAGTACCGTGGCGTTACGTTCTACCGCAGAACTGGCCGATGGGAATCCCATATATGGTTGGTGCTTTCTTTCCCTTTCCTTCCACATTTCAGCCTACCCCCGATGAGGCTAATCCACCGCACTGGGTCGGAACGAACGTACCCAGTCCTTGATATGCGGCAACTCGGTTGGTTGATCTGATCAGTCTACCAAGTGGGTCCTCGGTTAAAAATCACACCAGTTTCTATGGTCAAATCCATATTTCATCTAGATCATCCCGTGGAAGAGGCATCATTGATTTGTTTTGATTTTCAACTGTGGTCAATTCACCACGAGGACCCATGAAACAGACGGTCTTGATCCAAAACACTGCCTCCAACTGTCTTCCTGATCTACCGTAGCTGAAGGCAGAACCCCATCTTTCAATTTTTCGTTTCATTGCTTTCCGTTTGCAGTGATGATCACCTGAATTACACCATTTTTTCCCCAATTCTTGTTACAGGGATTGTGGAAAGCAAGTCTATTTGGGTATGTTTTACATAACATAATGCTCTTGAAAATTGGGTATTTTCTATAGAAATAAAAATTAGGTTTTGGTAGATTATGAAGTTACTGATATTGGATTAACGATATAGGGGGATTTGACACTGCCCATGCAGCTGCTCGGTATGTTTTTCCCCTGATTAAAAATTTCCCCATTTGATTTTATTTCTCCATTGAGATCTTCCATTTTAATTTGTGAAATTCGGTTCCGCACAGCGCGTATGACAGAGCGGCTATCAAGTTCCGTGGAGTCGATGCTGATATCAATTTCAGCTTGGATGATTATGAGGATGATTTGAAACAGGCAAGAAAGAGAACAGTCTTTTATTCTATCTTCTTGCTTTCCATGCAATGATATATGAACAAAGACAATAATTCAGTCATGTGGGGATTGGTAAAATGTGGTTGAAAACAGATGAGCAATTTAACTAAGGAGGAATTTGTTCATGTACTCCGTCGCCAAAGCACCGGATTTCCGAGAGGCAGCTCCAAATTCAGAGGTGTTACCTTGCATAAATGTGGAAGATGGGAGGCTAGAATGGGACAGTTCTTGGGCAAAAAGTACTCTCTTTCTTGCAAAGAAAATTCTCATTTCTTCTTGTAATGATGAACAATGGATCTAATGCTACTTTATTTGCTCTAATTCAAATGTTCTTTGATGCGTTTTTTTATACAGATATGTTTACTTGGGCCTTTTCGACTCTGAAATTGAAGCCGCCAGGTAATTCCCCCTTTTAATTTTGATCATCACATCTTCAATTATCCGACCATTTTGGGTCTAATATGAAATCATTGTTGCCTTTTATAGGGCTTATGATAAGGCTGCAATAAAGTGTAATGGAAGGGAAGCTGTAACGAATTTTGATCCCAGTATTTATGAAAATGAGATCAGTTCAATGAGTAAGTTGTTTGGCCACGAATTGAAAAATTGGCATCAGGGATTTTGAATTTTCTTATCATCTCTAAGTGGGCTCTTTATTCCTCTGCCGAAAACATCCAGGTAGCAATGTTGATCACAATCTCGATTTGAGTCTTGGGAGTTCAGCCTCGAAGAATGGTAGTTTTGAATCAGAGGATGCAGAGAGATCAAGCATGTCAGATCAGCAAACACTGGGCCTGTTCGAAATGGATTGGAGAATGGGGGGTCAGAGCATCAAGTCAAGGGTACATTTCTTGCCGTATCTTATTGTTGTTAATCTGAATTCTACCAAAACTCAATTTTTTTTATTTTTATTTATTTATTTATTTATTTTTAAATTCTTCTGATCTTTCAGTTTGATGACAAATTGAAGCTGCCAAGCAATGATCTGCACCGACATGTTTTAGAGGGGCGGGATGAGAGTGATGGTCGGTCCTGGCCCAATCACACTCATCTCCAACCTCCGGCCCCACTGAAGATTGATGATATTCATACGCACACACAGTTCAAAAGAGCTGGAGAAGCCCCCATGATGCATTTCATACAGCAACAGTTCAATCCTCCTTACCAGGTGAGTCACTGAAGCTTACTAGGAAACTCGTTAACTGATTGATGACTCAGTGCCTAACCAGGTCGAGTTGATTGATGACCTGATCGGGTTGACTCAAAAGGATTGGAATGCCTACATATTACCCATAAATGTTCTATTTCATTTTCTATCAATCACTTAAAAATTGCATACATGTAAACCTCCTGAAATTAAAAATCACAGAGAGAATTTCGCGAGCAATGAAATATATCATTGTTAACTAAGAAAACTACACTTAAAATTCAGGCTGAGTTAGTATAAAAGTATCATTAACATTACTAATTTTGTGTTTCAATTTGCTGTGGTAGACACAGTTTCTTAGCAGCAGAAAGGGCGTAGGAGGGGGGCTTCCTCTGGCTAATGGAGAACAACAACGACAACCCCAGCAACAACAACAGCAACACCTACACCCAAGGCAATTGGGTTGGAACAGGAGCAACAGCAACTGGGCTTCTGCTCCTTCCCAACTGCTAGCAACCGCTGCAGCATCATCAGGATTCCCATCACCGCAGTTAGTGAAAACTCCGAGTTGGCTGCAGAAGAACGGGTTTCAATCTCTGATGAGACCCACCTGATCCCTCGGAATTTTCAGCTTTTTGCCATTCATCTCCCCTTATTATTTTTCCGTTTTTTCGCTCCAAAGGTTGTGGATGTACGCATGTAAGTTGACATGAGCTCACACCTTAATTTTAACAATGTTCTCCATGGCATTTTATTATTACAAGTGAGAGATCTGGAACTTTCATCAAGCAGGTCCGTTGTTGGGCATGTCGAAACATAAAATCAGGCCACTCCATTCATCAGGTGAGCCACAACTGCACGTTGAATGTGGACGTTTGGTGATCCTTTTTCTTAGACTTCCAAGTTTCATAGGCGTGTTGAGTCATTGGACGGGATATATGCATCAACCAGCCGAATCTCTTACATGAGTGCCTCTTTGGCACGTGGGAAACTTAAAGCTTGGTGTTTTCAGATGTGAGGTTGCAAATATCAGTACTCTTCTCACATCCACCCTCTCCATACCTACCCTTATGCCACATGTGCCGACATCTGAGCCGTGCCTAACGTCTGCAGCTGACCTGGATTGCAATAAGCTAGTCCACTGATCAGTCATCGAATCTAAACTGTGCTTGTAAGGGATGTCCTGTCCAACAATTCAACCATCCTGATTATTGGGAGGTGTGTGCATGTGCCAATATGAGACAGAAATGCTCAATCTAGCTAGTTGTGTGAGCATTTCTGATAAATGTGTGTGCGGGCGCATGCATGCTGGCCTCCATGTAACAATATCAACTTCCCCAATACCTTGTGCTTGCCTTCATGGGACAATAGCAACTCTTTTTTTTTTTTTTTTTTCTTTTTACACACGCACACACACCACCACACACTCACGCCACCATGTTGGGATTTCACCACCTCTCGAACCCTCAACCAGGTGTTGAAACTCCCAAGAGTCACCACCGGAGTAAGAGTAAGGACGCGGGACAATAGCAACTTACCCCAAACCTTTTAAATGGCATGGTGCGCACCTTCATGCGATAACAGCAACCTCCTCAAACCTTGTGAGCACCGTAATGAGACGATAGCAACCTCCCCCAACCCTTGTGTGCACCTTTATTGGTTCCCATTCATTCATTTGTACAGGCCATGGTGCAAGAATATCCCTAACGGCATGATCCTAAATTTGTTACAATCATCCGTTGTTTATGAGAATCATTATATCAAATAATTACTTTAAAATTATTAATATTTTAAGATGATGATTGGACATTATTTTGTTTGGCTGTCATGATATTTTCATAATATTGATTGAAAGCTTAGGACTACCTAATTGGTGTGATTTTTGCGCCATGGCTTGTATAATTGAATGAATGGTTAATATGTATATTAGGTCATCATATGTGTCATTTGAATGATTTGGGATGCAGCATTAGCAAAGCGTGTGTGTGTGTGTATATATATACTCATGCCATCACAAGTATGTCACACACGTGACACGTATAAAGGTTTGCGTGGATGAGACTGTGAGGAGGACATCGAAGTAGATGATAAGATAGATCCAGTACATGTGGTGGTTAGAATGATGTATCCATGGACCATCCATCCAGTTTCCTTCTTACAAAGGCGAATGTTTGCAACTAGGGCGAATACGAAATTATTTTATTTATTATTATTATTATGTTTTTAAGTCATGAGGAGTGCACATGTGCCACGATGGCACGTTCGTAGCAGATGCAATCCATTCATCAGAGGGGTTCTACCATGTTCATGCTCTTGCACAAGAATCAGGTTTTCCCACTATTCGTGTGGCGCCAGTTTACCGGCTGATGTTTTTCACTCGTTCATTTGTTTCTAACAGCATGGCCTACAAGCTGAATGGAACAAAATTTTGGGTGGGAAAACCTACACGCTTGGACACGCCTAATGAACGGATTGGATACTTCGTGTGTGGTAGGTCATTGTGTAATTGTCGTGATGTTTGAACGACGAGCGATTCATTATAGAGTCCATTAGATAAATAGCCCCAATTTATATATTAACGGCCACGTGTTCTTGGAGTGGGTTGTACCATGTTCCGGTTCTCCTGCCTCTACCATATTATCTGCTTTAAAAATACGTTGGATCGTTCGTCATGCCACCGAACATTAGCTCCAATGCAATTCTGACCTAGTGATTGTCTCTTCCTTTATATAATTACACGTTGAAAAATGCTCTGATGCTCTCAGATCAGATCACTATAAGTTACAGTGCTTATAGATGCATCTAGTTGCATTGTGGCACTCGGACTGTCCAGTCCATTAATCTAGACTGTTCATTAGGTCCAGCGAGCATTTAGTAGATTACCATGCAAGAACAAACCAATATAACATGTAAGTCTTTAATTGGGACGGTCAAGATCATTTACATAAAAATAGGCTAAATAAAAAATTCGATCCATCTATTTGTTACAGACGATCATGGACTCCTTGTGATTCTAAAGAATCACTTTTGCTAGGCAATCGTAGCCATCCTACCCATGGCCTGGAAAAAGTACCGCTCTAGAAAATAAGTCCAAATCAAGGATAGATTAGATCATCCAATCAGTAAGATTTTTTACATGGTAGCCTGAGAAATGTTTTCTGGACTTAATGGACGGTTCAGATTGATCGATTGCACCATCTAACTGAACTTAGAGAACTAAGAGCACTACAACTCATAGTGCTTTGAGAGCACTGGAATATTTCTCTTACATGTTTTAATTTTATATTATTTATTTCCTGAAGTGTATTGTCACACCCACATTTCAAGTGCTTAGAGGGCCACGCGTTTCCTAATCAGGCAAGTCATGAGGAGATAAGAGGAGAAATCTTCCAGTGCTCCCTAGGAGAACTATCAATTATGATACTTCTAGCTATTTCACGAATTTGGACCGTCTAATTGACTGATCCGGTTTGTTCAATACGTGTAGACCACATTTAATGAGCTATCTTGTGAAAGTCACATGGATGAGAATATTCTAACGAGAAATAAGTGGTCAAGATCTTAGCTTTCCATAATGGACCACACCGATTATATCTTCCTGCTCAAAATAAGGTGGGACAGAACCTTGAAAACAAATGAACGGCTCAAACAAAATTATCCAGCCATCCATATTATTGTACATTGCGGTACACCTGAGTCTGATTTGGAGACCAAATTAGCACGTATGCTTCCATGTACCCACACGTTATGGCATAGCAACCTCACAATACAACCGGACGTCAAATCTTCTTTTTAGCAAGTGGTTAGAACCGTTGGATCTGGGTCCTGTTTCATAAATCCAAACCGTTTGTAAGATGGGTCATAAAGTGGATGGGATGCCCCAATAGAACTGGGAAAAAAACACCTTAGAATGGTCAAACCCTTTGATCGCTTTAAATCTAGCCATTGTTTTACAGGCCATTTGTCAGATCTCACAATCTTGAAGAAGTTATTGGTTATTCTCTGTAAAAGGTGGGGCCTCTCGTATAAACGGCTTGGATCATTGAAAAATTATGCAGATCTGACTTACACAATCCTGGCAAAACCTACTGTAGCAACAACGTCCTGGGAAATATCGTCAGGGGGGTGACGTGTCGCTATCCTAGGACATTAAAATCAGTCCCCACGGCCAACGCAGGTCAGAGACCGCTGTAGCGAAGAGAGCGACTTGAGCCCCTTCAAGTTCTAAACGCTCTGCTTTTTGCCAAAACTAGCATACGAGTAATTTACAAGGAACCGTCTAAATCGTGGCCCAAATGCAGATGTATGACAAATTAATACTTACATTTATTAATTTCTAAAGTGGCCTGTAATCACTGGACGCGGATTAGATACTGACATGTTGAGTAGCGAGACTCGCCACCCAAGTGACTTCACTAAGTTCTATGGGATGTATGTGTTGTGTCCATGCCGTTCACCCATCTGAAGATATTATTTTAAGGCATAAGCCAAAGAAAGAGGCAGATCCAAAGCTTTAGTATACCCTACCACAGAAAACAGTAGGAAGATTTATGCCCACCGTTGAAAACTTCCTAAGGCTCACCATGATGTTTTTTTGAAATCCAACCTGTTCAAAAGTTAAAAAACGCATTAAAGAAGGGAAAACACAAATATTAGCTTGATCGAAAACTTTTGTGGCCTTTAGAAGTTTTTAAGGATAGCATCACTCTCCCTACTGTTTTCTGTGATGTGGTCCACTGGAGTTTTGTATGTGACTCATTCTCTGCATCATAACTTAAAATGATCTATCCAGATGGATGGACGGCCTGGATACAAAACATACATCATGGTGGGACCCACTGAACTTGGTGACGTCACTTCAACAGCAGTCTCGCCACTCAACCTGCAAGTAGCCAATCCGCGTCCATAAACACTATCGTGCAGTTTAAATCAAAAAATTCAATGGGTCTTGATCATTGAACCTATATCAATGAAATATCATCTTGTTTGGGCAATGCCGCTGTCCCCGTTGATGTGGGACCGGTACCCAACGGCTTGTTTGAGCCTCCTGGGCTGATGATAGCAGCTCCAGGCCAGCTGGATTGTATTCTCCACCCAGTGGGCCACCCACTCGTCAGCCCCAATCACGACACTCAAACCCACCAGCATCTGCTAACTCGCAACATTTGGGCCACCTTCCTGAGGGCCAAGTAGCTGCATCCCATTCCTCCATCATGTATCAAGGTGGTCCAACACACCTCAGGCCCACTGCCCCAACCACTCTCAAACTGGGGCACTAGTAGGGGGATGGGCTAACCTCTTTAAAGCTAATTGGGAACCATCCTTGGCCTTATGGTTTATTGCTCCAGACCCTCTTGATTCCTTTGTGATCTCTCCAAAAGATGAAGTGGCTGATGCCGGAGAAAATTATGGAATAGTGCCCTTGTGTATTACTATCTGGGGAGAAGGCCTTACTTCCCCACTGGTAAGGCTACCTTGGATCCGAGCTTAGACATTCAGGACTGGGCTTGACATAAATACTCTAGAAAACATATTCTTCCTATTTCAATTCAATAACTTAAGAGAGTCGGGCCATCCTTTAGGAAAGTCATTGTTTTATGAGTGGGCATCCTTTGATGCTAACGATTACCATTTCCCTTCAAAAAGAGGACCTCGATGATATTCTTCTCTGGATTAAGTAATCAAACCCAACCCAAGGGTTGATAACCTTGAGTACAAGCCAGTGATGTAAGAATAATTTGGTGAAACCAAGGTCAATTAATAGGGAGTGTGAAATATATCTAGAATTAATTTAAAGGTCTAAACATGTTGTCTAGGTTTTTAATCCAATGAATATGTTAAGGATACAAACAATAAAAATAAAGTACCAAGGATTTAGGGATTCACTTCTAGTAATCACAATGTCTAATTCATATATTCATATTTTATAACTCAACTAGAATCAAATTTCAATTCGTTCTAATATTAAGATTAAACAGTTAAATCAATCTCAACATCTAACACGGTATGATTTCAATTGAATGATTCTCTTACGAAGTATTTAGACATCAATCATGTGAAAATCAAAACATCTATTGTGCCTGAAGTCTACAATAGATCAAAGAATTTTATTGATTCATTTTCTAAACGAGTGTTATAATTGTACATCGAAGTATCTAATGTGCCTGGAGTCGACAATAGATCAAAGATGAAACAACATAAAAGCTATAAAAGAAATTCAAACCATTGTTAATTAACTAATCATCATTCAAATATAAAAGTATAAATCTATAAACTAAAACATAGCAATAAACTAGAAAGCTTCACTCCTTAGCCTTATTTAAAAGATTAGCTAATACAAAAATAAAAGAAAAACTAAAAGATCTATTAGAACCCGTGAAGAAATTGAAGTGAAAGAACATTGTCGGCGCTCCATCTAAGCTTTCTCTCGCTCTCCAAACCTTAGAAGATGATTTGGGACGTCTTAGGGACCATAATTTATAGTTTTGGAGATCCAATTTTTGCACCGCCTCTGAAATATTGCAAACCAACTTTAAGTTCATGCAGTCATGTAGATCTTCTATGGCATCGAAGCTTCTTCAATGACATCGAATGGTGAGCCCAACAACTAACTTGGAAAATTCATGAATTTCATGATGGGATTGAGTCATCTTTGATGGGATTGGAGTTATCTTCGATGGCATCGAAATAGTCCTCGATGTCATCGAATAGTCATTTCTACAATTTTTTGAATTTTGTCTTTCTGGCCTTAGAATTTTATAATTCGATTTCCTGGCTCTGAGTTTTCAGGACTCATTTTCCTTAGTTTCTTTACTTGCTTTCAAGCATTGTTCAGCTTCCTCTTGATCTCCTTTGGTCCACATACTCGAATATGGTTGATCTTCATCCATTGAGCTCTTAAATCTTCAAATGCTTCAATCTTGATTATCTTGAAGCTTTAAATCCTCACCTTTAACTCAAATTTACTCTTGGACTTCAAATCTCTCCTCTCACATGAAACACACATACTTGGGACTAATTAACTTGATGGATATGATAAAAAGCAATGCAAAATATGTGATAAATATGCAATATTTAGGCGTTATCACACCCCAACCTACATTTTGCTAGTCGCGAGCAAAACATGCGAAAGATATTTCAAATCTAAATTAATTTTCTTCTAGAAATGTTCATTCTGTAAATCTATGCAATTCTCAATCATTCCAAATAATAGAGTTCCAAGGCACACTAGTTTTGAGATTATTAATAACCTAGACAATAGTATGTAGGAAATAATCAAATTAGGTTCAAATAATTAATTCTTGAGTAGAAAAAAAAAATCCAAACAATGAGTTTCATGGTGCATAGTGAAATCTAAACTTAACGCAACTAGAAATTCAGTTTTCTACATTCATGTTAACATTGACAATCAAACAAAGTGGTCAGATCCACCATAGGCTAAACCAGAACTTTCCTTATAGTTCGATCATTTTTTGTCCAGCTTTCAAGTTTTTCTATCAACGGCTTTCACACTATTACATTTTTTCTGTTCATATACAAACATTCTTCTTTTCTTTTTATATCAAAACAGTCTTTTCATGGACAATTTCAATAGGTGGCCTTTTTTGTTGCTCACTACTTTTTTTATACTAGTTTTAACACACTTTTTTTTTTCATTGAAACATGATGGAAAATTCACAGGCTTGGTTCCTAGCACTCTTAATAATCATCAAATTAATACTATAGTATCAAACTTAGTCTCTGGATGTGTAAGCTAGATTTGAATTGTGAAAATTCATGATTCAATCAATGTTTATAATTTTCTAAGCTGAAAATTAATAAGAATAACTCAACTTTAAAATTTACCAAATAATTAGATCTAAGCTTTAAAAAATTCTCATCACTAAGTGTCATATTATTATATGTTCAAACTAATTAAGTACTTGAATTCATAAAATTCTTCATCGAATATATATATATATATATATATATATATATATTTTAAAATTCAGTCCAAAATCAATTTTAAAAAAAAAAAGCTCAATTAAAATTTTTTTCAATTGAGTACATTGTCCTCAATGTTAGAAATATGTGCAATGAAATCAACATGAGAGTAATTCCATTTGTAATCAAGTAGAGAGTAAAGAGTACCTAAAACGACGATTATACATAAGTTCTTGAATTCTTCAATGTGGTATAAAAATTCAGACTTTCTAAACTAATAAAAATAAACTAATCCTAAGTAAGCAATTTAACTCCCAATCTAGAAAAGCAGAGGGAAACAACTACTCATTCTTGATAGACATTTTCCTTCTCTGCCTAGTATCTCAATAAATTTGTCAACAGACTTTTCAATGAGATCATCCAAAAGCTCATTTTACGGTAGGCTTGGATATCCTCCTGGAGCATGTATGTTTAGAGAAATTTATCAACCTTAGCAAAATATCTTCTTTTGTTGATTTGAGGTGTCCAGATTTTATAGAATTTACTTGTGAAAGGAAAATTTTCTATGTTTGCACACCATGGTGAATCAGAGACTATAATTAATTAAAATTCAAAAAAAAAATCTCCTTAGGAAATGTAGTCTCAATTGAATTCGAAGTTTTGGACTTTGGTTCTAATTTCAGCTCCTCTGCCTTTGATGGTAAACATTCTGGATTGATGGAAGGAGGGAATTCAGAAAAAATTTTTATTCAGTGAATGTTAGGTATCGGGGTAGAGTCTTGCAAGGCATTCACTTTGTTTTTAATCGCACCATCAATAAAATCCTTAAAGTGTGCTAAGAAAACTTTTATATATTCGGAACATTCAGAGAAAAATGACTCATTCTCCGCAATGGAGTCAAACATGTCATGTTAATGGATTGTATCAATGTCATATTTTTTCCGTGTTGGAGGAACACATTTCCACCCATGTCGGTGGCTCCTGCAAGAGAATTTAGCTGGTTTTTTATCGGCTAACCAACAACCACTAGCTGTCCTAATCTAAGGCCTTGTGTTTTGCTCTCGTCGGAGTTCCAACGGAGACAAACACGTACACACTCGTGTACACACTCGTGTCTACTGATTGCAGTCCTAATCCAATGTGATGCCCCGAATTTTTCCGTATTAGCTTAAGTTCGTCATATTGCTTGTTATGTGTCTTTTACTTAATTAACACGAATTTAACTTATTTTGTGAATAACCTTTTATCCGTGATGAATTATATATGGGTTCTTTTATAGGAATTTCTTCATCACGGATATATCCGTCATGAATTTAACATGTTCTTTCGACATCTACTTTGATCATCTCTCTAGGCGGAATGGTTGTGCGGGTCTGATCATCTGATCTTTCCCCTTTTTGAGCTTGTCCCTTGTGTAAAAGGAAAGCTTGAAGTGATGAAGATCGAACTGGACGATTTTGGCAGCACCTTGGCCCTTTTTGTAATTGGCCATATAATAGCCTAGTTGCGCGACCCACGTAAGAAGTTGAGGGTTACGCGGCCCGCGTAACCAGTTTGTTGGTTGCACGGCCCGCGCAGCAAATAACTGCTCTTCCTTCTCACCTTCAGTCTTCCTTCAAAGCTCTACTCCTCTTATGAAACTCTTCTTTCTCTCAAACGAGAGGGGAAGTGGGGTATTTATAGGCCTTCACACATGCGGACCCTCGATCTTTGTGCCATGGGGCCCACCTTGCATTAGATCTGACTTTCTAAAATAAAACTCTCTGATCTTGGTTGTGCGACCCACACAATGAAGGAAATAAGTTGTGCAGCCTGCGCGATGGAGGAAATCCATTGTGCGGCCCGTATAATGAATGAGTTGTTTGCGCGATCTGCGCAACCAATTACTGGTTGCACGACCCACGCAACTAGTATACATGATACTTGATTTGCTATTTTCTTCCTCATTCCTTCAACTCCCTTTTGATCTTCTACTTTTTTCTCATTTATTCACTTCATGTTTAATTTCTGATCTTCTACCCCTTTTGATCTTTCTTCATTATTTTTATGCTCCAATAGATGCCCCCTTGATCCATTCTTTATTCTTTTGAATCAAAGAATTAGGATCAATCTTTTCAAATTTCTGAACTTCCTAAAGTCATTGCGCGACCGCATAATGGGCACCCGAGTACCGTACTCGGCCTCGTTCCCCTATAAATAGCTGGTCCCAATTCATTCTCTCACTTCCCATTTCTGATAGTGAAGCTCTATTTCGCTATTTCTTCCCCACTCAACTGAATCTGGTTGCGTGACCCACGCAATGGACATCCCGTTCACGCAAGGCACAAACCCATTGCGTGAGTCCGCGTAACAAACTTTGGTTGCGTGACCTGTGCAATTAACCCTTTGGCCAATTTTCCAAACTTAGCCAATTTTCTAAACCTTAGTTTTTTCAAGACTTTGATCTTTCTCATCATGGCCCACACAAAAAGAACTTTCATTGCTGTCGATCCCCCCACTAAACATCCGTCCCATCAGGAATTAGCTAACCCATCACCTTCTCAGGCCAGAGGTCTTCCTCATCTCCAGCCCAACCTTCGCATAAGCGTTTCAAGACGACCGCTAAGCACCCCGCCTATATCAAGGAGCCGGTGCTCCTTACATTTGATTTTACCGAATGCATCAACACACTTTCATCCCCCATCCATAGAGCCATTGCTACGGGCGACCTTGAAAGACCTCCCAAACAAGGTCGAGAGTACGACTGGGAGCAGTGGCTGAAGTCAACAGCACATCATCAAACTATCAGCCAAAAGCCTCCCACCAGGGAAGATACTCCACCCCCTTCTCGACCGAAGAAGACCCGCCGGAATAAGGCTCAAGAATTTCGGGAGAAAATCAAGGAGCACAACCGAAAGAAATTACACAACTCTTAGGAGTTAGTTTGCGCGATCGAGGGTGTCATAAAATTTGATAATCCTTATAAGCAGGGTATCGTGGTGATTCCAGTCAACATCCATCATCACCATTCTATGCTGAATTGTGAGCCTAGCGACCATCTGGACGGAGAAAGACTAGCTTATATAGAGTCTTGGTCGTTCAGAGAACCAAGATTACTGGAAGGCATTCTTCAGCCAACGAAACCGAGATAACAAATCGGTAACATTCATTCCATGATCTTCCTCACCCATCCTACGATCCTCACAATTTATATCCGACTTTTTTTTTTACGAGACGCTCCAGCAGCGTTTCAGCGACCGTCGCCTTATTTGGAGTCTTGAAGAGTTCAAAACAAGGGGTCTCTCGACTCCCCGCAATTATTATTCTAAATGGGCCACGACAGTTCTTGCGAAGCATGCAGGGAGTTTATCCAAGATCGACATCTACACCGCAGTCGAAGTAATATCACATCCTTTCTATAAAGAATCTTCTATTCTAAAGGTTTTTCTCAACTATTGGTGCCCTTCCACCAATTCTTTCCATCTCCCCGAAGGCGAAATGAGTATTATACTCTAGGACATTCATAGAATCACCGGTCTGCCAATAATTAGAAAATTCTTTGATGAATTTGTCCCCACCAATGACGAACTAGCCTTTGTCTATTCACCAGATTGTATCGCCTCCATCTCAGAAACAACTGCTGAACTCTTTAAGGAGATGTCCAAGTTTTCGAATATCCATAAGATTCACCCTATGCAATGGCTAGCCCATTTTAGCAGAGCTCTTCAGTAATCTTCCTTCTTTTTGAATTAATGTTTTTATTGTGTCTTGATACATAATCTCGATTTCACCTGCTTCTCCTTTTCTTCCAGGTTCAATAGTAACCACTTGTGAGAGTTGGAACGTCTTCGTGGGAGCATAAAAGAGTTCATTAAGTATTCTGTTTATAGGGAGCTCGCAGCGTTTATCGCTTACTGGCTGAGCATAGTGTTTTTCCCAGCTCTAAGCCAGCAGATGCCATCCGCCCCTCATTATTTGTAGTAGCCGGTGCTATGGTCGAAGGGGTCAAATACTCCCTTGCTCCTCCTGCTCTATGTTCAATTTATAGAGGTTTCGGAGAGATCTCTTCTCACATAAAAAGTCCCTCCATTAGCTCTGCTTCTACTTATATGCCATGGCATTACTTTCTCGGCTGGCTCGATGTCTATTTCCCTTGGACTTTCGAAGTGCCAGAGAAAGCTTATGTTTATTCTTCTCATATTCCTCTCTAGTTCTTTCAAAAGAGAGCCATGGTGAAGAGGTCCTATGACTGGGCAAAAGATGCCATCTCCTCTGATGCCAAGATTAATTATTTTCATTTCTGTCAGCCTCGCTACACAACAGATACTGACAAGTCGGACACAGAGTCACTCATTATAGGAGAAAGGGCATTCTTTCTGTCGATTAGATTGTGTAATCTCCCATTAAGGGAGGGAACAAAATTCTAGAGAGAACTGTACTATCTCAATCGTTTTGCTCGTCAATTCAGCTTCGATCAGGCAGTTCCCGAAGACCGTGGACTTATAACTCGAAGAATACGGAGTTATGGCACTGGCCCATTTAATTGGGCAATGGTATGGAAACAATTGCTGGGCCGAGCTAATTCTTCTTTCATAATTCTGGGCTACGACCATACTTCTTGGGCTTCATATAATCACATGAGATGGTGGGTTCACCAGTCTTATCTGGTAAGGAAAGGTCTACTACTAATCAAGCCCATTTGGCTTCCACCACCAAGGCTTAGGGGTCACACAATTGAAGAGAGAGTAAGCTTCATAGCGAAGACCAGTCATGCTCCTTTTCCTTGTCATCATTGTGTCAAAATATCCATAGATGAACCTATCCGTGAGAAGAAGCCTGACAATACCCTTGAAGGGTGGATAGCTTATGGTGTCATTCATGAATTTGAAAAAGTTCCTCGATACCGTTCATGAAAAGAGGAAGTCACAGAGGCTACTTCCACTATGCCAGAGAGCGTTGCCAATCTTCATGACCAGCCAACCTCTTATACTCATCTTCAACATTAGTCGACCTCTCCTCCTATCCCCAGGACAGTTCACCCTAGTCCTTCTTCGTCAATGACAAGATCTCGAACGCGTGCCCAAGCTTCTCCCCAGGAAGGGACCATTGCTTCTGCTTCTCCGATTTTTAGCCAATGTAGATCCTCAACCGGAAAGCAACCAATCTTTTCTTTCTAAAGGGAAACAAGTTGTTATTGAAGAATCTAACGAAGGAGATTCGGAAGGTGAAGGTTCAACTTCTTCATCTGGAAATACTGTTTCTGATGAATATGAAGTGGAAGGAGAGAATCAAGACGATGACTATGAGGAAGGGGAAGTTGATATTAGCGGTGAGGAGGATATCATTGTAGAAGATGTTCTTGCCAATGAAGGACATATCCTCCCGATCTACAAGGTTGTTCCTGCAAAGACTTAACCCATTGCGGGGGAAGAAGAAGACGAACCCCTAGACTACGGGGAATATGGTTATTCACCATGTAAGAAAATCTTACTATTTTTTTTCCTTTTATTCTTTTCTCCTTTCCTATCTCACATATTTTATTTCAGGTAATCATATTGTCAATATGAAGGCAGATAATACTTCCCCATAGTTTTACCTCCCATCGTACCAGGGGGTTCACCGACATTCTCTTTGCCCCCGTGGACATGGCACGTGAAATTTCTTTTCCGGTAGAATCAACTGATCTACCAACTCCTACCACCATTGATTCAAGCACTGAAGCTAGGGCTCCATCTTTCGCTGAGATGGTGGAACCTGGTTCCCTTCTTACTAGAGAGATGCAACACCCACTGTTCCGATACTAGCAGAAGGTATATCCTTTTCTTCATTTACACTTTCCATAGTATCTGCACTTATAGTTTTGTTATAACTTTATATCGTTTATTTCTTAATAGAGAACTTACCTCAAAGTGGATGGCAAGTTCTGGTTCTATTGGGACTTTATCAAATGTGTTATCTCTCGAGAAGATTTCTGCGTATAAATTAGCGTTGATCAAGAATTCCATATTAGCTATTGTCAAGATGTTTAAAGATCTTGATCAATGGTCAGATCTGGCTATTGCTTTAGATGTTCTAGACAGTGCAGCACGGATGACTAAAGTTAACATTTCTTTCATACACAATGCTCTCCTAAGATTCCATAATTCAATAACTGTTCTATCATCAGCTGAAACTGCAATTGTCCAACCCGAAATTTTAGAGTATAGGAAGCATCTTACATACTCTAGGGAGAAGGTTTCTCAGATTGCTCCCATCATCTCTCATCACGATCAAGAACAGCTATCTTTGTAGGAGCAACTAAAGACTTTTGCTGATAACAAGACGACTATCTAGAATTGTATTACCTTGTTGAAGCAAGAAATTGCTTAGCTGGAGAAGCAAGGTCTGGAGGAAGATTTGAACATTGAAAGAGTACAAGAAAAGATACAATGTAGCCATCATTCTGTGGACGCTGAAGATCTGAATTGTCTAAGAATGAAGAATTAATTGCCTCCTTAGAAGAAAGGTTAGCTGGTATCTCGGATCCTACCAGAATAATTTCAAATGCCAGACTGGAACACGCGGCTGCTCAAGTTAATCTTCAAGAAAATTTACAACAATACTTAGCAGCATTAGGCATAACAGGAGAATTATGAGATATAAAACTTTGACATTTTCTCTTTTGTTGCTACAAGTGCTCTTGGAATTGCAAGTTATACAAGTATTTCATGATATTCTTGATAATGGTTCTCTTATCTTGTTTATGCAATGTTTTAATAGATGTGTTATATCTCTTCTTTCCTTTTTTTTTTTAAGTATTCTTTTATGACTTATTAGTAATATTGGAATTGGGGAGTTGGATGGAAATTGGTGTAACGACCTTGGAATTTTTGTGCTAATCTTTCCTTAAGTAGTTGTTTTTGAGGTAATTAACGCTATACTCGATTGCTTGTGAAATTCGCATCAATCACTTTAAATTGTATCTGCGTGGCTCTAAACGTGTAGATTAGTTAGCGCTACGTTACTCTGAAATCTGGGATCCATCGCTAAATCCAGTTGTTCTGGGGAATTTTTGGAAGATCTGGATCGGACTGACCGCGCTCGAAAGTCCGATGGCGATGATCTTAGTCATTGCGGTCACCGAGTTGGGCTTGGTCTTCACCTCAAAATCAAGTCGATCTGATTCTAGGTCGATTTGGTTGAGTTCGGAGTGAAGAGTGTGAGAACGGTTGGAATTTAATAAGCTTTTTATGAAATTGAGTCGTGTCGCTTGCGCGACGATTTTAAGCTATCGACCGTTGGATTCGACCCAATTTCACCCTCGAATCAGGATTTGGCCCATGCATATCCTAGTGCTTGTGGACTGATCGAGTTTCCGTGACCGTTGAATTGAGTGTGGTCCGCCACGGTCGATCTATAAGCCAATACGAAAACTCAGCTGACCTAGATCCATGGTCGGTGAGCTTAAGTCCGACCTTTCGTGGTTATAGGCCCACCAAGTGCTTCGTTGGATCGAGAAAGGCGTACTTTGGTTATAACCTAAGTATACCTTGACCATAGGGTTATTTCCATCATTTTAAGGCCTATATATAGTCCTTAAACCCTAGTTCTCATTTCCATACGAATTTTCTCTAACCCTAGCTTGGAAAGAGAGTGGAAAAGAGAGAGTTAGTGAGAGAGATTGGTTGGTGAATCATCTTGATTCTTCCTTGTTCTTCTTCACCTTTGAACCTTTACTTTGAATCGTTCCTCTGACGGTTCTGAGTTCTTTTGGGGTAAGTTAAACTAACCCTAATTTGTGTTAGAGCTTAGATTAGACTTGGTGTTGTTGTATCTCCGTTCTATCCTTATTTTAGGGTATTCTTGCGCCGTGGACGAAGACAACTCGTCTAAATCAGTTCGGCTATTCTTTCCTCGCTTAAGGTGCGGACATTAAGTGTATAGGTTATGGTTTTCAAGGCTTTCAATCCCGATAGTGATTTATTCTTGTTATGGATGAGATTTCACATGTCAAATGTTATGTTTACATTGCTTTCTTGATATGCATGTGCTATGTTGAGATTTGTGTATTCTAAGTGTATTTATAAAGTACCGTATACGTATAAAATACGCACCTATGTTTGCCATGATTTTTGGTCATGTATGTATGCTAGATGCATGTATGACAACTCCTTGGAAGAAGGAATTGTCTAAGTGCATGTATTTCAACATGCGTCATGTATGTTGTTCCATGGATGCTAAGTGTTTGTAGAGATGCATGAATGACCTACGTGTAACTGTGATTACACTAAATGCGGGCGTTGAGAAGTGATTCTCAATACTTCTATGGATGCGCATGATTTCCTTATGCATTTACATTCCAAGTTATTTAAATTCAAGCATTCCTATGCTTACATTTATGTTAAATTGATATTCTTCAGATGTGTATGCACCATGATTTGAGTGGTTGTTCCATTACTGTTTTACATTCCATATGAATATTTGTCGTAGTGTAGGATGTTTGGGACTATGCCTTAGTCCAGGAAATCGGTAATTGACCCTTTGGTCGTGGTTGAGATTGCTTTCGCCACGTGAGACGCATTAGACGAACCCGAGTCGTATTAGAGTTGGCGGCAGTGGTTTGGCCACGCGGAGTGTTTGCGCACTCTATGTCGTTCAATTCAACGTGCGCTCGTGCTAGTCGAGTTCGTCAACTAACCCGATTGTCAAGTGTATGTTAACCATGTATGGACGCTACTGCTTGAATCTAGTGTACCGAACTTACCAGTGAAATCCTAATAACCATGGTACATGATCCGCTTAGACTCATGAGCCGGACATGGTGGTATGGGACACCGTGGTCGAGCTGTCGGCCTACGCTGGGGTGACGAGCCTCCCCGTAGTGACCAGTGAGCAACTAAATTCGTGAGCCGATTATGGTGGTATGGGACACTATATTCGTGCTGTCGGCCGTCATTGAGTGGTGACGAGCCCTTTGTTGTGACCTCGAGGCGACCGGGATCCTGCACGGAGGTGACGAGCCGATCTGGGGTAGTAAGGGCATGAAAGGCGTGCATTGATTGGTGACGAGCCCTTTGCTACGACCTCAACTATATGATCGTATGAGATGTCTAGGATTGACGACCCTAGTATGGATCACTGTTGGATGGTGATATGAGGAAGGTATCTTAGCTTCCCAATCCTGCTGTATGAATTGGACTAATAACAACTTGGTAATCATATCCATGCACCGCATTTGCATGTGCTTTGTAGATGTGGCGCACTTTGAGGCGATGTCATGCGTAACGTAAGATGAAGACGCTGAGGGTGTACGCGTGAGGGCACGCATCATATTGCATTCATACCTGCATTAACAAGAGTACTTAGGATTTATTTAATTGTCCTGCTTTATCATTACTGTTTGATTGAACTGATAGCATGTTAACCAGTGCCTTATTGTTCCACTGAGTTGATCACTCACTCCCACGTTTCTGGGGCGGTGTTTCACACCCACCAGACTCTGTCTTAGGCCCTGATGTTGCAGATGTGGATGCGACGTCTGAGGCAGAGCGGGAGCTGGATGACGACGAGGCTGCCTTCTCCTATATGCAGTTTTCTGACGGGTTCTAGCGAGCCTCGGTCAGTTGCGCGGGACCTATGGGATGACTATTTTGGGAACTGAAATGATGTAACTTGTACTTATAATTTTGATAAATAACACTCTTACACGATCTGGTTGTATATGTAATTCAGGGACTTACACTTGTACACATATTTTACTATAAGTCTTCCGCTTGCTTTATTCACTTATCCCTGAATCATATCTGCGTTTTGGCTTAATCTATCCCATGTTTATGTGCTAATACAGTCAACATACATCATTCATTAATTATGTTGCATAAGTGATGTTTTGGAACTCGGGAGCTGAGTTATGCTCGACCCCCGAATTTCAGGGCGTTACAAGTTGGTATCAGAGCATGATCTGGATTAAACCGGACCTGGGTTATGGTCACACACCGCACGTTGTCACCACTATAGTGTAATTGGGTGCGGGTCTATCATCGCTTTGTGTTTGTGCTCCGTAGTTTCTATCGGCGAAAGTTTCCTGAAAACCTTTGCCGAGATCGAGTCTGTACCCTTACCTGATCACACACAGCGACCCGAAACCTGTTCTAGACCCTCTATTAATGAGTGTAGATGGTCTACCCTCCCATTATTCATTTTTAAACCTTCCAGAAATCGCTGTTTGATTTCTGTCAGAATGACCCGATAAACTTCAAATTACACGAGGGGCCAATCGGGGCATTTTCCGTGGGACCCAGGGGGGGAACCACATCATTTGGACCAAGGAGGACCAGGAGGACCTCGCCAAATCGGCGAGGCATCGCCGATATGTCCAGAGACCGACGATGCCATCGCCGGTTCGGCGAGGGATCGCCGGTCGGCGGGCCAGGCGGGCCGGGCCGACGCGGGCCGATCGTCCATGAGGCTTGTGTGGCCCACCCCTCCACGGGTTTCACTTTAAAACCACCCCTTTTACCTATTTCCTTTACAAAACCCTCTTCCAAGCTCTCCTTTTCTTCAACAACCTCTCCAAACTCTCTCAAATCTCTTCCAAATCTTCATCTTCCTTCCATTTTCGTGCAAACCCATCACCCCATTCTCAAATCTTCTATTCCATTGCTGATTTCTCCATTTTTCCCTCTCATTTGAGCCCTTTCATTCCCTTTTTGGCTCATAGTTGTGTGTGCCGACGTACGTCCTGCGTCAGATTATTCTCATCGCTCGTTCGAGTAGACGGACCGAGTCTCTTCCCTTTGGCCGCCTCATTTGCAAGATCGCACATGAGTTTGGCTATAGGCTTGGAGCTGAGAAGCCGGTCCCTGTTCGCTATATCAACTTGAGGACCCTTAAGCTGATGGAGGTTGGTTCTGGTCGGCTTGCCTCTGAGGGTGAGGCCGGGTCTGAGAGTGATGATGAGAGTTATGCTGAAGGTGGTGCGGAGTCTGAGGAAGAAGCAGAGCAAGACGAGGAAGAGATTGGGGCACAGGATTCGAGTGATCGCTCTCCTCCTGTGGTGCCAGAGCAGGGCGCAGAGCAGGTTGCCAGAGATGCCCGTCTTACACGGCTTGAAGAAGGGCAAGCTGCTTTACGCCAGGAGATGGTGGATCTTCGAGGCTTGGTTAAGCACAAGTTCAAGAAGATGTCCCGGACTTTGAAGTCTATCCCGTGTTGCTTGCAGGATAAGGGTGCTCCGCCTCCGTCCCCTGACTCCGACGAGTAGCATCGTCGTGGCCGTCTTTGCTTTGTTTGGTGTTTCTTTCTGTGTGTAGCCGTTGTTGGCTTGTAGTTGGAGTTGTTGTAGTGTGGTAGCTGTTAGTGGTTGTAGTAGTTGTGGTTGTTTGTAGTGTTAGATGTTGTTGTTTCCATGCTTTCCTAGTCGTGATTCATGTATTGCTGCACTACTTGTATTGCGACGATTTTGGTTAATGGAATGCATGTGGTTTGTTTTGGTGTTGTGCTGTTGTGTTGTTGTTGTGTGGATGGATTATATGACTTAGAATCTGAAGTTGCATCCTTTGATTTAATGTAGGGATGCCTCCTAAGGGTTCAAGACTTCGGCCCGTCTTTCTCTCGATTGAGTCGCTGAGGGGGTTCCTCCTCGAGCGATAGCCATCTCGATCCGCAGCGGGTCCATCTCGTGGCCGGTGTTGGGTCGACACCTATGGCTCCTCCAGCCACACCCTCGGTTCCCGAGCCGAGCCATGCACCTTCTTCTCCTTCACCCGTTGATAGGTTTGAGCAGATGATGTTGTTGATGCAGCACCAGCCAGCCAGAGAAGAGCAGATCAGCAAGCAGCAGCAGCAGCAGCAGGAGTTCCTCTCCTCCATGGCCGGCATCTTTGCTCTCCGTAGGGGCGACTCCACCTGTTTCACCTATGCCTCCATCCGGGAGTGCCAGTGTCAGTTTAGCGGCACATTCGAGCGATTCCAGCGCTTGAGACCTCCTACTTTGCGGGTTCTCATAGAAATCCGAGGAGGCCGAGTATTGGATTGACCGCATCTCTAAGATGCCGAGGCCGCTACACGCTCTGAGGTCGAGCAGTTGAGCTTGCCACCTTCATGTTTGAGAAGGAGGCCAGTTTGTGGTGGGACAGTGTGCTTCGCACTGTCGAGGAGGACTTCGTGTGGTCGTGGCAGGTGTTTGAGGCGCGCTTCCACGAGAAGTATTTCCAGGTGACGTACCGACATGAGAAGGAGAGTGAGTTCCTTCGCCTCCGCCAGTGAGGGTTGTCGGTTATGGAGTATGAGAACCGGTTTACTGAGTTGGGGCGGTATATTCCTTTGATCCTGGGTGATCAGCCGATGAGGATGCGGCGTTTTTCCGAGGGGCTGCGACCTGAGATCCGATCGAAGATTTGCTGTGCCAGCATTTCTTCATATGCGGAGCTAGTGAGCATGTCCTTGCGAGCAGAGCAGGACGGAGATAGAGCGTCCCGCATGCGAGCACCGATGCCTCCTAGGCCGAGACCGGATTTTCAGGGTGCACCTTTCCTTGGCAAGAGGCCGCGTGTTGATTCTCCTCCTAGGCGTTCAGCGCCGCCCGCTCAGCAGATGAGAGCTGATCTGAGATGTTCTTATTGTGGGAAAGTGGGGCACTTGGACCGTTTCTGCTTCTCCCGTATGCGAGCAGGTGGTTTTACTCCACCGCAGAGGGTTAGCCGTCCGATGCCTCCGGTTATTTCTCCTCCTCCTCTTCGATCGGCGCCAGCTCATCCATCCCTGCAGGTCCTGGTTTCAGGCCACCTCAGCTGCCCATGGTTCCTCCGCCGAATCGTCGCAGCAGCTCGTGTTCATGCGCTTTCAGCAGGAGCGCCATGGTGGCTGCCGTGCCGTGGTCCTGTGAGGTGACATCGCATCTTGAAGGTATTCCCGTGTCTGTGCGAGTGTATACAGGGTCCACTACTTCTCTTATTTCTTATGCGGCAGTTAGGCGTTTGGGTTTGAGATCTGTTCCTATACCGGGAGTGACGCTTACTACCGCTACGGGGATGTCCTCTGCCTTGGGCAAGCGTTGTATGGATTGTTTGGTCGATCTGGGAAGTGGATCGATCCGTGTTGATTTGCTAGTCGCACCGCTTTATCACTACGATGTTATTATGGGTATGGATTGGCTCACGAGGATGCGATCTGAGATTGATTGTGAAGCGAGATCAGTGACGATCATGGACCTGAGGGCGAGATTGTTACTTTCCCAGTTCAGTTCAGTTACCCTATTCGTATTGATTTTTATTCTTCTCTGTTGGAGAGTTCGGCCGAGTCGGCGTTGGTTAGTACGCCGGTAGTTCAGGAGTTTGAAGATGTGTTTGAGTCGATTCCTGGATTACCTCCTCAGCGTGAGATTGATTTTGCTATCGATCTTATGCCTGGTGCGGCGCCCATTTCTTTACCCACCTATCGGATGCCTCCGAGTGAAATGGAGGAGTTGAGGAAGCAGATAGATGGTTTGCTAGAATTGGGTTTTATTCGGCCCAGTGTGTCTCCTTGGGGAGCACTGTCTTTCTTTGTGAAGAAGAAGGATGGTTCCTTGCGATTGTGTATTGATTATCGCAGTTGAACTTCTGGTAATCGTGAAGAATAAGTACCCCTTGCCCGGGATTGATGACTGTTTGATCACTTGAAGGGGGCACGGTACTTTTCGAAGGTTGATCTCGCAATCGAGGTATCATCGATTCGCGTCCAAGGATGGGGACGCTGCGTAAGACCGCTTCAGGACCACCGGTCATTATGAGTTCCTTGTGATGTCGTTCGGTCGACGAACGCACCGGCCGTGTTCATGGATCCGATGAACAGGGTATTTCGGCTTTCCTGTTTCGATTCGTCATTGTATTTATTGATGACATCTTGATTTATTCGCCGAGCGGGCAGAGCACGAGGAGCACTTAAGAGCGGTTTTGGGTACTCTTAGGGAGCATCGGCCTTTTTCGCAGTTCAAGAAGTGTGATTTCGGAAAGAGGAAGTCAAGTTCCCGGGACATGTGGTGTCTAAGGAAGGTATAGCCGTCGACCTTGCCAAGGTAGGTGCAGTACAGGAAGCCCGGTTCGGTTATCGAGGTGAGGAGTTTTCTTGGCCTTGCAGGATATTATCGACGCTTTATTCAGAACTTCTCGAAGATTGCCAGACCGTTGTCGCAGTGACACGGAAGGATTTGAGGTTTGCTTGGAGTGAGCAGGCTGAGTTAGCTTTTCAGGAGCGAAGGACAAGTTGACGTCCGCCCTCGTGCTAGTATTGCGAGCAAGGGGTTAAGTATATTATATATACCGACGCCTCTCGTGGGTCTCGGTTGTGTCCTTATGCAGAATGACAGGGTGATTGCTTATGCTTCGCGTCGCTTAAGGAAACACGAAGAGAATTACCCTACGCACGACTTGGATTGGCAGCCGTCATCTTCGCATTAAAGCTTTGGAGACATTACCTTTATGGTGAGGAGTTCGAGCTCTTTTGCGACCACAAGAGCCTTAAGTATATTTTCACGCAGCGTGATTTGAATATGAGGCAGCAGATGGATGGAAACATTGAAGGACTTCAAGTTCGATGTTTCTTACCATCCTGGTAAGGCAAACCTTGTGGCAGATGCGTTGAGTCGCAAGAAGGCTTTGAGTTTGCCGCACCGCAGATGATAGCAGAGTGGCAGATGTTGGAGTTCGTGCGCCAAGTTGAGCAGAAGCTAACGGTGGTTGAGCCGAAAGAGGTTATCGCACACATTCGTGTACAGCCCCTTATCGACGAGAGGATCGTTGCAGCTCACGCAGATGATGAGCTTTTGGTGAAGATGAGGCAGCGGGTTGGTACAGATGAGAGCTCCGACTAGAGTGTTAGTTCTGATAGGGGCCTACGTTTTTGTGGCCGGTTATGTGTTCCCGACATCCCTGACTTGAGACGTGAGGTTCTCGAGTTAGCCCATAGTTCTAAGCTTGCGATGCATCCAGGTAGCACGAAGATGTATCAGATATGAAGAGGTCTTATTGGTGGGACAATATGAAGGTCCGGATGCTCAATTTGTTTCTCGTTGTCTCACGTGCCGACAGCTCAAGGCAGAGCATACCTCTCGACTGCTTCAGCTCATGCCCATAGCCGAATGGAAGTGGGATTTCATCTCTATGGATTTTATTTCGGGTTGCGAGGACGAGAAAGGGATTTGACTCTATTTGGGTGATCGTCGATCGATTAACGAAGTCGGCGCATTTCTTACCGATCGAGTCACTTACTCTGCAGACGAGTTGGCTAGGTTGTATATCAAGGAGATAGTGCGTCTGCATGGAGTTCCCCTGGAGATTGTGTCCGATAGAGACACGCGTTTTACATCTATCTTCCGGACTCGTATCCAGGAAGCGATGGGTGTGAAATTGAAGTTCAGCACCACGTTTCATCCGCAAACAGATGGGCAGACGGAGCGCGTGAATCAAGTCCTGGAGGATATGTTGCGAGCTTGTGTTTTGGATTTCAAAGACGGTTGGGATGATTGTCTTCGATGCAGAGTTCGCGTATAATAATAGTTTCAAAGCGAGTATCGGCATGGCTCCCTTCGAGGCGTTGTATGGTCGCCGTGCAGCACCACATTGTTGGGCTGAAATTGGTTATCGTAGTGTGCTTTGCCCTGAGTTTGTGCAGTTGATTTCAGAGAAGGTCGACATCCTTCGACGTCGACTTCTAGCAGCGCAGAGTAGACATAAGAGTTATGCCGATACGAGGCGTCGACCGCTTGAGTTCGTAGTGGGAGATCATGTTTTTCTCAAGGTCTCTCCTATGAAGGGAGTTTTGCGGTTCGGTAAGAAGAGGGAAGCCGACGCCGAGATTTATTGGTCCATTTCAAGTTCGGATCGAGTGGGAGCGGTAGCTTACCGCCTTGCTTTGCCCACACCTCTTGCGGGCGTGCATAACGTATTTCATATCTCTATGTTGAAGAAGTACGTTCCTGATCCTTCGCATATTATCGGTTGGGAGCAAGTGCAGTTAAGTGAGGATGCCACTTATGTACTGCAACCGACGCGTATTCTGGATAGAAAGGAGCAGGTATTGCGTAGCAAGGTTATCCCTCTCGTGAAGGTGTTATGGTCGCATCATGGCGTAGAAGAGGCTACTGGGGAATCTGAAGCTGAGGTCAGGAAGACCTACCCTCCGATCCTCGAGGATTATATGAAGGTATGAATTTCGAGGACGAAATTTTCTTTAAGGGGGTAGATTGTAACGACCTTGGAATTTTGTGCTAATCTTTCCTTAAGTAGTTGTTTTGGGGTAATTAGCGCTTTACTTGATTGCTTGTGAAATTCGCATCAATCACTTTAAATTGTATCTCGCATGGCTCTAAACGTGCAGATTAGTGAGCGCTACGTTACTCAGATCCGGGATCCATCGCTAAATCCAGCTGTTCCGGGGAATTTTTGGAAGATCTCGATCACCTGGACCGGCGTCGAAAGTCCGATGGCGATGATCTTAGTCATTGCGGTCACCGAGTTGGGCTTGGTCTTCACCTCAAAAATCAAGTCGATCCGATGTTGGGTCGATTTGGTTGAGTTCGAGTGAAGAGTGTGAGAACGGTTGGAATTTAATAAGCTTTTTATGAAATTGAGTCGTGCGCTTCGCGACGATTTTAAGCTATCTCACCGTTGGATTTCGACCCAATTTCACCCTCGAATCAGGAAGTTGGCCCCGGCATATCCTAGTGCTTGTGGACCGATCGAGTTTCCGTGACCGTTGAATTGAGTGTGGTCCGCCACGGCGATCTGAAGAGCCGGTCGGTACGAAACTCAGCCGACCTAGATCCATGGTCGGTGAGCTTAAGTCCGACCTTTCGTGGTTATAGGCCCACCGAAGTGCTTCGTTGGATCGAGAAAGGCGTACTTTGGTTATAACCTAAGTATACCTTGACCCGGGTTATTTCCATCATTTTAAGGCCTATATATAGTCCTTAAACCCTAGTTCTCATTTCCATACGAATTTTCTCTAACCCTAGCTTGGAAAGAGAGTGGAAAAGAGAGAGTTAGTGAGAGAGATTGGTTGGTGAATCATCTTGATTCTTCCTTGTTCTTCTTCACCTTTGAACCTTTACTTTGAATCGTTCCTCTGACGGTTCTGAGTTCTTTTGGGGTAAGTTAACCTAACCCTAACCCGTGTTAGAGCTTAGATTAGACTTGGTGTTGTTGTATCTCATTTCTATCCTTATTTTAGGGTATTCTTGCGCCGTTGACGAAGACAACTCGTCTAAATCAGCTCGGCGGTTCTTTTCTCGCTTAAGGTGCGGACTTTAAGTGTATAGGTTATGGTTTTCAAGGCTTTCAATCCCGATAGTGATTTATTCTTGTTATGGATGAGATTTCACATGTCAAATGTTATGTTTACATTGCTTTCTTGATATGCATGTGCTATGTTGAGATTTGTGTATTCTAAGTGTATTTATAAAGTACCGTATACGTATAAAATACGCACCTATGTTTGCCATGATTTTTGGTCATGTATGTATGCTAGATGCATGTATGACAACTCCTTGGAAGAAGGAATTGTCTAAGTGCATGTATTTCAACATGCGTCATGTATGTTGTTCCATGGATGCTAAGTGTTTGTAGAGATGCATGAATGACCTACGTGTAACTGATTACACTAAATGCAGGCGTTGAGAAGTGATTCTCAATACTTCTATGGATGCGCATGATTTCCTTATGCATTTACATTCCAAGTTATTTAAATTCAAGCATTCCTATGCTTACATTTATGTTAAATTGATATTCTTCAGATGTGTATGCACCATGATTTGAGTGGTTGTTCCATTACTGTTTTACATTCCATATGAATATTTGTCGTAGTGTAGGATGTTTGGGACTATGCCTTAGTCCAGAAATCGGTAATTGACCCTTTGGTCGTGGTTGAGATTGCTTTCGCCACGTGAGACGCATTAGACGAACCCGAGTCGTATTAGAGTTGGCGGCAGTGGTTTGGCCACGCGGAGTGTTTGCGCACTCTATGTCGTTCAATTCAACGTGTGCTCGTGCTAGTCGAGTTCGTCAACTAACCCGATTGTCCAGTGTATGTTAACCATGTATGGACGCTACTGCTTGAATCTAGGGTACCGAACTTACCAGTGAAATCCTAATAACCATGGGACCTGATCCGCTATGCCTCATGAGCCGTACATGGTGGTATGGGACACCGTGGTCGAGCTGTCGGCCTACGCCGGGGTGACGAGCCTCCCCGTAGTGACCAGTGAGCAACTACACTCGTGAGCCGATTATGGTGGTATGGGACACCATCTTCGTGCTGTCGGCCCACATTGATTGGTGACGAGCCCATGGTAGTGACCTCGAGCATACCTGGATACCGCAGGGAGGTGACGAGCCGATCCGTGGTAGTAAGGGCATGAAAGGCGTGCATTGATTGGTGGACGAGCCCTTTGCTACGACCTCAACTATATGATCGTATGAGATGTCTAGGATTGACGACCCTAGTATGGATCACTGTTGGATGGTGATATGAGGAAGGTATCTTAGCTTCCCAATCTTGCCTGTATGAATTGGACTAATAACAACTTGGTAATCATATCCATGCACCGCATTTGCATGTGCTTTGTAGATGTGGCGCACTTTGAGGCGATGTCATGCGTAACGTAAGATGAAGACGCTGAGGGTGTACGCGTGAGGGCACGCATCATATTGCATTAACAAGAGTACTTAGGATTTATTTAATTGTCCTGCTTTATCATTACTGTTTGATTGAACTGATAACATGTTAACCAGTGCCTTATTGTTCCACTGAGTTGATCACTCACTCCCACGTTTCTGGGGCGGTGTTTCACACCCACCAGACTCTGTCTTAGGCCCTGATGTTGCAGATGTGGATGCGACGTCTGAGGCAGAGCGGGAGCTGGATGACGACGAGGCTGCCTTCTCCTATATGCAGTTTTCAGACGGGTTCTAGCGAGCCTCGGTCTGTTACGCGGGACCTATGGGATGACTATTTTGGGAACTGAAATGATGTAACTTGTACTTATAATTTTGATAAATAACACTTTTACACGATCTGGTTGTATATGTAATTCAGGGACTTACACTTGTACACATATTTTACTATAAGTCTTCCGCTTGCTTTATTCACTTATCCCTGAATCATATCTGCGTTTTGGCTTAATCTATCCCATGTTTATGTGTTATATCTCTTCTTTCCTTTTTTTTTAAAAGTATTCTTTTATGACTTGTTAGTAAGAGATTTCCTATATGATTCCTGTCTTAATTGGTGGTACTAAGTTTTAGTTTAGACTGATAATCACACAGTTTATCCTCTTGAGTAGTGGAGCCACTTAGTTTTTTAGACTAATGAGTAGTAGAGTCGGGTCTCACGTGATAGTCTCTGTAACTCTTAGGAGTTCACTGGACTTCTCACAACCTGATTGTCAAGCCCTAAACTCGAAAATCGGGCTCACAAAATTTCAGATCGCTGAATCCAATGCTGACAGCCTCCGTAGTACCCCATTCTCGGCTCCCAGTGCCCATATGCTAAATTCTGATCCTGGGATCCTACAAGGAGGATTTTCTAACGTACATTTGTCTCGTAAGAAGCATAACCATAAGTTTACCCAATTCACAAAGGTAACATCATCATCGCATATCCACTAATATAAACATTTAAATACAATGATGAAAGGAAAATACATATATTGAAAATCAAAGCTTCAGAAGTCAGCTGCACACTCTAGGCTCGACGCTGCTGCAACCTAATGCCACCTGCACGCATCTATTGTGCATAAGCTTATATAAAGCTTAGAGGGTGGTGTAAGTGTGTGCACAAGATAAGTGTCAAGTATTCAATACAATGCCTTAATCATATAATATTAGAATTATTGGCAAGATCATGAATTATACGATATCAGAGTAAGCGAAAATATTGCAAGTCTATAAATTATACAATATCAGAGTAGGCAATACAGATTAGCTATGCAAATGAGGAGTCTTAGAGAGTCAAATATCAGATGCCGAGGATACAATGCAATATGTAAATCCTGCTAAGTCTGTTTAGGCCATATAAGTACAAAAACATAGCAACCCAAAATGTCATATGCTTGTGGATGTAATGTAATATAAAATACAAATGAAATGACCAAGTTAGAGTGTGAAGTCGGGATGATATTACGTAATGTCGCAGGCTACAGGGTCCACTACAAGGGACTTCTACCAAACCAGTCCCATACCTAAATTTGGATAGTCAGACTCAATGTGGTAAACTCCTGATCTCAGGTTAGTCGCGCGCCCCAACCGAAATCCTGGCCATTATGAAGGTACATGTAACAAATAGTTACGCACTACCAGCTCAAGTGGATAGTGAATAAATGAATGAATGAGTATACAACTCTTGCTCATTAAGTCCACATATCAGTACTGTACATCTCTGGGATCATCACCGGGGTCTAGTACACTCCAAACTGGTTACCGCCCCTGCAGGCCGCGTAGCCTAGCGAGTGGAAAAGACCTCACTACCCGCCTGCCAGCAATATACCAATGCGTACCTAGCTCGTCGATAGTGGACCTATTTAGGTGCTGATTAGACTTAGCCTAGCTATGCCTACTCCCTCAGGCAGGTAAGGCCACACCCCTTCCCAACTGACGACGACACATTGGGAGACGCGGCTTCTTAGTATTCGGCACTCGGGCGCTCATGTATCCACTCGATCTCGACGTTGGGGCATCCTTTGGTACCAAGAGGGTTTATGGATTTTCACCCAGGGCCATCTATGGTAGCTCGATGCTAATAACAGATTTCTGGTGTCTCATCTGGCCATCTACGATATGCCTGTGGAGGCTATGGCCTTGATGTCTCTAGGGTATATAGTAATCACAACACACAATGCATAAGTCATACAATCCAGTCATGCATCAATCCTGCGCATACTGTGTGCTCATGTGAGACAATCTCCACCTATCAGGGAGTATCATAACAATATGCCCAATGACATATGCAATGGTCAACCACATCTCATAACAAACATGCAGATGATGCGTATGAGCATGTATCATAATGCTATGCTGTCACATACTCATAATCGGTATCAATAACTGACATCGACAATCGGCCTTAACAATGTGGACATTTAACCAACATTGCCCCCAAGGAATGGCCCACATAGAGCTTAACATATAGTAGATCCATGGCCTTACACAAGGGCGTAATATACAACACCATGGGTCTCACTCGAGAGCTTAATACACATCATGATGGTCCTCTCACATAGACCTCATATTCATCACATTAGGCCTTAAACACGGGCTGCATATACATCACATTGGGCCTCAAACACAGGCTGAATACACATCACAATGGGCCTCAAATACGAACTGCATATATATCACATTAGGCTTCGACAATCGAAATCGGCCTCGATAATTGGCCTTGACACTCGAAATCAGCCTCGATAATCGAAATCGGCTCGTCAATCGGACTCAACCTTAATAATCGGAATTGACAATCGGAATTGATAATCAGAATCGGCCTCAACATACGGAATCGGCCTCATTGATCAAACTCAGCCTCAACAATCGAAATCAGCCTCCACAATCTACCTCAACATACGGAATTGGCCTCGTCAATCGAACTCGGCCTCGATAATCAAAATCGACGATTAAAATCGATAATCAGAATCGGCCTCGACATGCAGAATCAGCCTTGTCGATCAGACTCAGCATCGATAATCGAAATCGACAACAGCCTTAATAATCGAAATTGGCCTTGTCAATCGGCCTCAACCTCGACAATCAGAATCAGCCTCGACAATTGGCATCAACATACGGAATCGGCCTCGTTAATCGGACTTGGCCTCAACAATCGGAATCGGCCTCAACATATGGAATCAGCCTCGATAATCGGAATCGACGATTAGAATCGACAATCGAAATTGGCCTCGACATGCAGAATCGACCTCGTTTATCGGACTTGCCCTCGACAATCAGAATCGACAATCGGAATCGACAATTGGAATCAACCTCGTCAATCGGACTCGGCCTCGACAATCGGAATCAGCCTCAACATACGGAATCGGCCTCGTAGATCAGACTCAACCTCGATAATTGAAATCGACCTCAACATTCAGCCTCAACATACAGAATTGGCTTCGTCAATCAGACTCGGCCTCGACAATCGGAATCAGCCTCAACATGTGGAATCAGCCTCGTCGATCGGACTCGGCTTTGACAATTTGAATCGGAATCAGCCTAATAAAGGGCCTACAGGAAGGTCACAATGTGGACATTTAACTATCATTGCCCATCAATGTGGACATTTAACTAACATTGTTCCCAAGGAGTAGCCCACATAGAGCCAAACATAAAGTAGGCCCATGGTCTCATATAAGGGCCTAATACACATCACAATGGGCTGTATCCATGGGCTGGAAATACATCATAATGGGCCTCAGCACATGGGCCATAAATACATCACATTAGGCCTTGCCCATGGGCCTCGAATACATCACATTGGCCACATCCCATATGCTCCAAATACACATCAGTGGGCCTCACTCAAGGGCCACATATACATCACTATGGGCCTCATTACATGAGCCACATATACATCACGACGGGCCTCCTCACATGGGCTAAATACACATCATAGTGGGCCTCTCATACATCAAGTGGGCCGCATCAATGGGCCGCACCAATGGGCCTTGGGTTACACAAAAAAAATCATTTCAATAGTTGCAGGTGTAACCTGTGTATTAATGTACACTATCATTCTATAGGGCACATGACTCACTAATGATGATCGACACTGTCCAAACATAGTCCATGTAAATCAGCACTGTCCAAACATTGGACAGGACCGTCCAAACATTGTCTAGCATTGTCCAAATATTCTGGATGGTATAGATTAAACAGATACTTCACAGTGGTGTCCCACCGTCCAAATGATGGATGGCTGGATAAAACAGATACATCACACGTGGGCTCCACATGCTGGACAACATGTATGTACAACACATACATTAAGGTGGGACCCAGCATATGGAAGGCGTGGACATACAATACATACATCAACGGTGGGTTACCACCGTCCACGTGGCCCACCAGATTTGGACCTGTCTCGCATTAGGCTCATACCTTGGATGGACGTTGTGGATACAATACATGCCCTACACATGGGGCCCACAGAACTATACTGACATCACCAGGCAACAAAAGCTGCTGTTGGGACTCAGCAACAGATGGCCGATATGGCTGTAACACATACCTCATGGCCCGCCCCACTATCCACATGGATGGTGGGGATATACAATACATCATAATGGTGGGCCCCACCCTCACACGTGCATCATGTGTGGGGTGGGTCCCACATCCTACAATTAGATGGATGACATGTATATATAATACATTACATGGGCCTTACACCACACTGTCCAGATGGACGGTGTGAAAGTAGAATGCATACATCAAGGTGGCCCCACCCCACATGTGTCACACGTGTGGAGTGGGTCACACGGTCAAGGAAGGTGAGGATGAAATATCTGAGGTGGGTCCCACGTGAGGGGCACCCTCCCAATTACATAATACTATTATATTATATTTTATTATTATTATTATTATTTTTTATTGCAGCAGGCTAGTACACCCTACTGTCAGTTCACACTTCATTGTTGGCCATGTCCTGGACAGACAGTGTGGATATGTATGCATCAAGGTGGGTCCCACCGTCCTATTGAGTGGACAATGAGGATGTGCCACATCATCACGGTGGGTCCACGTCAGTGTGGCACACCCGGCTGGATCGAACTGATATTTGTTTTGCCTCTATACAGCAAGTGGGCCTAGAGACCCAAGACGGTAGCAACACCTCTGTTGCCGCTATGGTGCAGCCCACTAGATGACTGAACCTGGATGGTTGGATCTTCCCATCAGGGCTCAGGTCCTAAAATAATCTTTTCAGAGGTGGATGATGTGGATACACTACATAAATATCAAGGTGGTACTGGTGTTTTCCCATCATCCAACAGCCCAACCGGACTGACAGTCCAACAGGGTGGAAGCAAAGCCGTCCCACCTGCTAGACGGTTTGGATCGTCCCTACATGTTCCAGGTGGGCCAACAAACTAGGGAGAAGGGGAGAGAGAGAGAGCGGCATGCGATGGAGGGCTCCGCCACTACAAGCCCTCCCTTACAAAACATACATTAAGTGGGTCCTAATACATGCAGGCCCTAAATCAAAATGAAATACATAAATAAATAAATGAAAATAATAAAAGATAGATCTTAAATCACCCACCATTCGATCTTCTTGGTTCGATGAAATCCCTAGCTCTTCGACTTTGACTTTGACGGAGGATGATGAAGTTTGGAGGGTTAGGATGAAAGATGTGGGGGTAGGAAGATGGGCCACACCAAGCTCCTCTCATGGAGAGCTTGGACGGTTGGGTGCTTGGGTTGCTTAGGAGAAGGAGAGAGAGAAAATGAGAGAGAGAGGTGATGGGAGAGAGGGATGGTGGAGTGACATGAGAGGTAAGGTGCTTGTTGACTTTAAGGTACTTGTGTAAGAGAGAGGTAAGGCTAGGGTATGGGTTGCTTGTACTTGACTTTGATTGATGATTGGTGTGAAATTTGATGTGATTGATGGGATATTCTCTTGGGATTTGCAACGCGCAGCATTTTCCTTGAACTAAATGCGGGCCCACATCTCATGGCCCGGGTATTGTCTCGACGCGCAATACGTGGCATTGAAACCATGGCGACGGCACGGTCGCTAGAGTATAAGTTTCGAGTCGAGCCGACTCTGGAATACGGGATATGATGTAGGGTCGCACACAACTACTGATTATAGATTGCGAGTTGCCAAAATTTGACCGGGAGGATCGCGGAAGCCTATGGAATAGTACGGGCTAGGATATGGGCTTCACACTGGTTGTCACGCCCCAAACCCAGAGATCGGACTCACAGGAATCCCGATCACCGAATCCGGTGCTGATAGCCTCCGTAGTACCCCATTCTCGGCTACTAGCATCTATACGCCAGATTCCAATCCTGGGATCCTACAAGGAGAATTTTTCAACGTACATTTTTCTCGTAAGAAGCATAACTACAAGTTTACCCAAATCACAAATACAACATCATCATCACATATCCACTAATATAATCATTTGAGTACAATGCTGAAAGGAAAATACATATATCGAAAATCAAAGCTCCAGAAGTCCGCTGCATACTTCAAGCTCCACGCTGCTGAAACCTAACGCCACTTACACGCATCTATCATGCATAAGCTTATAGAAAGCTTAGTGGGTGGTGAAAGTGTATGAACAGAGTATGTGTGCTCAAAATGTAATATCAGAGTAAACGGAGTACCGATAAGTCCATAAGACATACAATATTAGAGTAAGCAGAAATACTGACAAGTCCATGGGTCATCTAGTATCAGAGTAAGCAATATAAATCAGTTATACAAATGAGGAGTCAAAGAGAGCCAAATATCATATGGTGAGGGTACAATGCAACATGTAAATCCTAGTAAGTTCATCTATGTCATATAAGTGTAGAAACATAGTAACCCAAGATGCTAAATGATGCGAATGCAATGCAATATGTGGTGTGAATGAAATGAACAAGCTGGAGTGAATTCAGGATGATAGTACGTAGTATCGCTGGCTATGGGGTCCATTACAAAGGACTTTTATCCAAACCAGTCCCATACCTAAATTTGAATAGTTAGACTCAATGTGGTAAACTCCTGATCTCAGGTTAGTCGCGCGCCCAACTGAAGTCCTGGTCATTGCGAATTACACGTAACAAATAGTTACGCACCACTAGCCTAAGTGAATAGTGAATGAATGAATGAGTATGTAACTCCTGCTCAATAAGTCCACATATCAGCACCGTATATCTTCGGGATCATCACCGGGGTCTAGTACATGCCAAGTTGGCTACCGCCCCAGCCGGCCGCGTAGCCTAGCTAGTGGAAAAGACCTCACTATCCGCCTGCCAGTAGTATATCAATGCCTACCCAGCTCATTGATAGCGGACCCATTTGGGAGTTGGTCAAGCTCAGCCTAGCTTATAGCCCCCTCACTCGGGCGGATAAGGCCACACCCCCTCCCAACCGACCATGACATAGTGGGAGATGCGGTCTACTAGTATTTGGCACTCGGGCGCTCATGTAACCACTCGGTTTAGACGTTGGGGCGTCTCTTGGCCTCCTAGGTTTAGGGACTTTCACCCACGAACATCCAAAGTGCCCAGATACTCGAACCAAACATTTTTAGTGTCCCATCTGGCCATCCACGACATGCCTATGGAGGTCACAGTCCTGATGTCACTATAGCGTACAGAAATCACAATCACACAATGCAAGATGCATGAGTCATGTAGTCCAATCATGCATCAATCCTGCGCATACCGTGCTCTTATGTGGGATAAGTCCACCTATCAGGGAGTCTCATAAACCATCTGTACTATGGCATATGCAAGGGTCAATCACATCTCACAATAAACATGTAGATGATGTGTATGTGCATGTATCATGATACTATGCTGTCACATACTCATAATCGGTATCAATAACCGGTATCAATAACCGGCATCAACAATTGGCCTCGACAATGTGGATGTTTAACCAACATTGCCCCTAAGGAATGGCCCACATAAAGCCAAACATATAATGGGCTGATGGCCTCACACAAAGGCCTAATATACAACACAATGAGCCTTACTCAAGGGCCACATATACACAATAGGTGGGCCTTTCTCATGGGCCTCAAATACATGACATGTGGGCCCTACACATGAGTCTCAAATACATCAAATGGGTCATGCATCATGGGCCTAATACATATCATAATGGGCCTTGTCTATAGGCCACGAATACATCACAATGGGCCTTGCCCATGGGCCATGAATACATCACAATGGGCCTTACCCATGGGCCTCAAATACATCACAATGGGCCCCATCACATAGACCTCTTATTCATCACATTAGGCCTTAAACACGAGCTACATATACATCACACAGGCCGAATACACATCACAATGGGCCTCAACTATGGGTCGCATATACATCATATAGGTCTCAACAATTGGCCTTGGCAATCGAAATCGGCCTCAACAATCGGAATAGACACTCGAAATCGGCCTCGATACTTGGCGTTGATACTCGGCCTTGACAATTGGAATCGGCCTCGACACTCGGCCTCGACAATCGGAATCGGCCTATATAATCGGCCTCGACAATCGGAATCGGCCTCGATACGCGACCTCGACAATTGGAATCGGCCTCGATACTCAGCCTCGACAATTGGAATCGGCCTATACAATCGGCCTTGACAAATCGGAATTGGCCTCGATACTCGGCCTCGATAATCGGAATTGGCCTATACAATCGGCCTCGACAAATCGGAATCGGCCTTGACAAATCGGAATCGACCTCGACACTCGGCCTCGATAATCAGAATCGTCCTATATAATCAGCCTCTATACTCGGCCTTGACAATCAGAATCGGCCTATACAATCGGCCTCGACAAATCAGAATCGGCCTTGATACTTGGCCTCGACAATCGAAATCGGCCTATACAATCAGCCTCGACAAATCGAAATCAGCCTCGATACTTGGCCTCGACATTTGGAATCGGCCCATACAATCAGCCTTGACACATCGACATCGGCCTTGATACTCGACCTCGACAATCGGAATCGGCCTTGACAAATCAGAATCAGCCTCGACACAGCCTCAACAATCAGAATTAGCATATATAATTTGCTTTGACAAATCAGAATCGCCCTCGATACTCGGTCTCGATAATCAGAATCGGCCTATACAATCGGCCTCGACAAATCAGAATTGGCCTCGATACTCGGCCTCGACAATCAGAATCAGCCTATACAATCGGCCTCAAAAAATCAGAATCAGCCTCAATACTCGGCCTCAACAATTGGAATCGGCCTTGACAAATCAATATCGGCCTTGATACTCGGCCTCCACAATCGAAATCGGCCTATACAATTAGCCACGACAAATCGGCCGAACAAGGCCTAAGGGAAGGTCACAATGTGGACATCTAACCATTATCACCCGTCAATGTGGACATTTAACCAACATTGCTCCTAAGGAGTGGCCCACATAGAGCCAAACATCATAGTAGGCCCATGACCTCACACAAAGGCCTAATATACATCACAATAGGCCTCACTTAAGGGCCACATATACAACACATCGAACCTCACCAAATGGGCCACAAATACATTACAACGGGCCACATACCTGGGCTTATATACATCGCAATGGGCCGCATACATTAAGTCGGTCACATTACATGGGCCGCACCAATGCTCTTTATATACATAACAGGTGGGTCTCGCATACGTAGTAAATGGGCCTCATATGCATCAAATGGGCTATGTAATGGGCCTTGAATACATCAAAAGGGCCATGCGTCATGGGCCTAATTCATATCACAATGGGCCTTTCCCATAAGCCATGAATACATCACAGTGGGCCTTGCTCATGGGCCTCAGATTCAAGCAGGTGGGTCCCATCACATGGGCCTTAAATATGCAACAGGTGGGCCTCGCTCATGGGCCTAAGATACATCATGATGGACCTCATGGATGGGCTGCACCAATGGGCCTCAAATGAGTTTGGATTACATCTAAAATCATTTCAATAGTTGAAGGTGTAACATGTGTCTCACTGTACACTATCAGTCCATGGGGCACATGGCCCACTAATAATGATCAACATGGTCCAAACATTGCCCAGGTAAATCGGCACCATCCAAACAATTTCCATGTAAATTAGCACCACCCAAATATTGTCCATGTAACCCAGCACCATCCAAACATTTTCCAGGTGCATCAGCACCATCCAAACAATTTCCATATAAATCAGCACCACCCATATATTGTCCATGTAACCCAGCACCATCCAAACATTTTCTAGGTGCATTAGCACCATCCAAACAATTTCCATGCAAATTAGCACCACCCAAATATTGTCCATGTAACCCAGCACCATCCAAACATTTATCAGGTGCATCAGCACCATCCAAACAATTTCCATGTAAATTAGTACCACCCAAATATTGTCCATGTAACCCAACACTATCCAAACATTTTCTAGGTGCATCAGCACCATCCAAACAATTTCCATGCAAATTAGCACCACCCAAATATTGTCCATGTAACCCAGCACCATCCAAACATTTTTCAGGTGCATCAGCACCATCCAAACATTGTGCAGCAGCGGGTCCCACCATCAGGATGGCTGAGATGTACATATACATCACGTGGGACCTGCAGAACTTGTTAACGTTAATTACAGGTGGGTCCCACCATTAGACAGCTTGGATGTACATATACATCACGTGGGACCTGCAGAACTGGCTGATGTAAATTGCAGTGGAACCCACGTCCCTGGCAGATGGATGGTTTGGATTAACACCAATGAACGTTGTGTATATAACACACACCACATGGTCAGACCCACCGTCCCAGCCCATGGACGGTGGGGATATACAACATATATCAAGGTGGGTCCCACGTTGTTAGGCAATGTCAACAATAGCTATACAACTGCTGTACACGTACACCAGCAAATCCCCTTCCTCATAAGTGGGTCCCACATAGGGCCACCATCTTGTATTATATATTATATTATATATATTTTATTTTATTATTTTATTTTTTATTATTATTATTTTTGAAACAGGGCTGTAACATCCAGTGTCCAGATGGACGGTTGGACAAAATACATACATTAAGGGGCTCGCCGTCCCATCCCTGTTGGACGGATGACAGGATGAAAAGCACATACATCTGGTGGGCCCCACATAAATGTGTGAAATCGTCCATCACCGTCCAAATCATCTAGATGGTGTGGATGAACAAATACATCACGGTGTGGCCCTACAACACCATCCAAGCCGGTCCCATGGATGGACGGCTAGATACACACGTACATAAGGGTGGACCCTCATAATCGTACGGTGTAGATCAAGTGGACCACGAGTCCTTAACACACACACACACACACACACACAGAGAGAGAGAGAGAGAGAGAGATCAGTAAGAAAGGGAGGGACCCTGCCACTATGGGCCCTCCCTAAATACAAAGCATACATCAAGATGGGTCCCACCATATGTGGGCCCTTAAATCACAAAAAATAAAAATAAAATGAAATATGGGTCCAAGATCACCCACCTTCGATCCTTCTTCCGCCAATGCATGCAAAAGCTCTAATGGAACACATTTTAAGGGTTGAGATGAAACTTGGATGGTGGAGATGGGAGATAGGGAGGTGGGTCACACACAAAGCTCTCTCTCTCTCTCTCATAGAAGCTCTTGCTTGGATGGTTGCTTGGGAGAAATGAGAGAGAGAGATGAGAGAGAGGTTGTAAGAGAGAGAGGGATGGGTGAGTGATGGGGTGTGACGGGTGAGTGAGTGATGGATGTGTACTTATATAAGTGAGAGTGTTAACTTTTAGGGAGGGTGGTTGTACTTAGGGATGGGATGGAGTGATGGGTTATACTTGATTGATTGATGTGACATGTCGCAGAGATTCTCTCGAAATTGTAACGCGCGGTATTTTCCTCGAACTGAATGCAGGCCTACATCTCTTAGCCTGGGTATCGCCTCGGTGCGCGAGACGCGACATCGAAACTGTGACAACAGCACGGTCGCAATGATACAAGTCTCGGGTCGAGTCGACTCAGATATGTAGGACTCGACTTAAGCTCACGCACAAACATCGGTTATAGGTCACAAGTTGCCGAAATTCAACCAGGACGATCGTGGAAGACTACGGAATGGTATGGTCTAGGATACAGGCCTTACACTGGTGAGTTCACAAATCATGATCCATCAGAGGGGCCCAGTGAAGCTACCTGGGCCATGAACTCGATTAGATTTACGTATAGGGTTGGCTGCAGTAACTCTCTAGAGTTCACGTGGGCGCACAAGAAAACCTTTGGGGTACCAAATCTAGGGCCGCCAGTCCATTAATGAGTAGGTTTAGGTCCTTCCTCATGAGTTACTACTAAAATCAAGCCAGAGATCTGGAGGTTCTTATGCATGGTTGGCCTATCCATGGACATGGCCAAAGAGCTCACGTTGCAACCTACATTTTCTTTGCCTGCAAGGTCAGACCCATTCTTGGGAGGGCATTTTCATCCATTCCCTATGACACTCTCGGAAAGCTATACAGATGGCATTGGTCACATGCGTGACTGGCTGTTTGGGGGCTTTTTGGCCTTTTAAGGCTTTTAGTTGCTGACTCCGTCCGCTGCCCACATGGGTATGCATATGATGGCCTTTATGGGCTTTTTAGGGCCACTGTCCTCTCATTGTTATCCAAATGGTGAAAATGATAGGTCTTATGCGTAGCTGGCCATTTTTTAGGGCTTGACTAGGCTGCCTTAAAAGATAATGATAGGTGGCCATCGTTGTCGCGAGAATGATAGATATCTCTGATTGAAATTGATACATCACCACTTCTGCTAATACCTTCAACAATATTCATATGTGTTGTTCACAATATATCAACTTGGTGATGATACCAATTTCAACAAAATTCTGTAGAGCTTGCTTGATGATGATAATGATGGTCACTCTTTTTTTTTGTAACACTCGTTGATACGTAGTCTTAATGCACTCACAAATTTCTTCTTTATTCATTCATCTGACAGTACATGGCCATGGCCTTGCTTATTCTTGTCCCCCTTTGATACAAAAGCATTATTCTGATAATATTCTGGATTAAAATCAGTAGTATCTTCAGGGACGATATCTTTTGATGAAGCGAGCATTGACCGGTATACTGATACCTTGTCCATCTTGATCTACGATTCTGTAAGCTCCATTGAAGTATACTTCTTTTATTACATATGGCCCGTCCCATTTGGGCTCGAATTTGCCCCCTGTTCTGTGGGTGACCACTATCGATCTTTTTAGCATCAGCACCATATTTCCTTTTTTGAAAGAGTGATATTTAACTCATTTATCAAAGGCGGCCGATATCCTTGTCGAGATGACTGCAACCGCTGCTGGGCTGCTAGGAGTTTCTCATCAAGTAAATCCAGTTCATTTAGCCTTATTTTTACATTTTCATCATTTGTAATTGACTTATGTACTACTACTCTAAGTGACGCAACTTGTATTGCGATCGGGATGACCGCTTCTACACCATAAACCGGTGAGCACGGTGTTGCTCTTGTTGTTGTCCGGTGGGTAGTTCTATATGCTCATAATGCTTCTTGTAACCTCTCGTCCCAATCACGCTTGTTTCTTGTCACCGTTTTCTTCATTATCTTGACTATTTTTTTTATTAAATGCCTCTGCTAATCCATTGGCCGGTGGATAGTAAAGTGTTGAAAATAAATGATGAATGTTGAATTTCTGATACAACTTTTCCATGCCTCTATTTTTTAAAGGAGTGTCATTGTCTGTGACAATTTTCTTCGAGATACCATGGCGGTATATTATTGCATGTTGGATGAAATTAACCACATCTTTCTCCTTAACACTGCGCAATGCAATTGCTTCTATTCACTTGGAGAAGTAATCTGTCGCTGCCAAAATATACTGTTTTCCTTTGGACAAAGGCAGAGGTGACTGACTAATGCAGGTCTTTTGGAGGAATGTGTATACATCTCCGTGAATCTGGCATTTATGACACCACTTTGCATAATCTATTGCATCTTTGAACATGGTGGGCAAATAATACCCCATTCGACGTATCTGATGGAATAAATTTTGGCCAGCTTGATGTGCTCCGCATTCTCAAGAGTGAGCTTCTCGCAACATCTGGCCAGCTTCTTGTTCATCTAGGCAACGTAGTAGCATTATGTTGTAAAATTTTCTATACAACACTTCGCGACACATGATGAATCTGCTCGATCTTTGCTTGATTTACTATCTCAACGTTGGGTCTTCTGGCAAGATATCATATTTGAGGTAATCTATGAAAGGCTAATGCCAATCATCTGTCATCACCTCCAAACATGATACAGGAAGTGCCTCAATAATTTCATCAATGACCTCTAAAGAGGGTAAAAATCTTCTTTCTTCTATAGTCACCTAGAGAGAACGTTGATTTGGGTAGGATAGAGCCGCAGCCAGGCTGGCCAAAGCACCTGCTTTTTCATTTTTGGACCATGGTATATGATTGATTTTGACATGATAAAACTACTCTAATAACTGTAACTCCCCCGTGTCTTCAGGACCCGAGTATATGACCCGTTTCCCAAAAACCCGAGTGTTAACCTCGACAATTCAATGTAAATTTGAACAGCTTATCATTAATCAAAGTTAACAACAATGAGGCTAGAATAAACCATGAATTGAATAAAAACATTCCAAGCATAATGAAAATTTAAATATAGCGCCCATATAGGACTTATACAATCATAAAAAACCAAGTTCATTAAACACAAGCAGGAATCTATCAACTAGTGGTGGAACTCAATATGGGCCGTAGGGACCCTGTCTAGCTCCTCAGCTACCCGATCTGCTCTAGAAACTTAGTGAACAGCATCGACTCGCCCTACACCTGCATTAACTGTTACGGTTTAATAGCGTCAATGGCTATCGCAGTGAGGAGAACCCTCTAAGATTACACACCCATCATTTATAATCCAGCATAAGTCACAATATATGAGGAGAGACATATTAAACAACGCAATTTGAAACCATAATCATATATTCAAAAATAAACTAGTGTAACACCCCGAAAATCAGGGGTTGAGCAAAAGCTTAATTCATCAGTTCCAGCGCATCACTTATATAACATAAATAATGATGATTAAATGTTGTCCATATCAATGCATTAAACATGAGTGAGATTTTACTAAAACAACATATCATACTTCAGAGAGAATTAAGTTAAGCAAGTGGAAGACTGTGATAAATATATAAAGTATATAAGTAGTTATAAACCCCCAGATTATGATCATGTCACCAGGCAGAATATATACATGTTTGTTCCAAAATATACAAAATAACAAAGTGTAACTCCAACTAATTCATATCCCTGATATCCCGCTGATCAGTACATGGTCTACATAGACCCGCCTGATAGCTGCATATAGGAGAACTCCTCATCGTCGTAGAAGTCAGGCTCCACTTCACAAGCCTCGCCATCATCTGCAGCTAAAACAGAGTCTGGTTGGTGTTTTAAAACACCGTCCCAGAGTGGGAGTGAGTGATCAATTCAATGGTACTATAAGGCAAAGGTTAACATGTTATCAATTCAGTCAAGCAGTAATGATAAAGCAGTACAACAATCATGTCCTAAGTACTCTTATTAATGCAGGAATGATATGCTCTAATGATGCATGCCCTCGCCTGCACTCCCTTAGTGACACCATCTCAGGTCGCACATGCTACTCTCACTGTGCCTTCATCGCCAAAGCACATGCAATGCGGTGCATGCATGTGTTAGCCGAGTTCTTGATTAGGCTTATTCATACAGCAGATTCAGAAAGCTAAGGTACCTCCCTTTATATTATTTACTCAAACAATGATCCATCTAGGGTCGTCAATCCTAGTTAATCACATACGATAGGCAAGTTTTAGGGCAACATCACTCCTGATTGAAAAACAGTGGATAGGCAAGTTCAGGTCACTACGGGAGGCTTACCACCTCAACATAGGCCTAATTTATACTCGAGGTCACTACGAGAGGCTCGTTATCTGATCATAGGCCGACAGCTCGAATACGGTGTCCCATACACCATCATATTCTGCTCACGAGTATGGGTTGCTCACTGGTCACTACGGGGAGGCTCGTCACTCCAGCGTAGGCCGACAACTCGACCACGGTGTCCCATACACCACCATGCCTAGCTCATGAGTCTTACCGGATCATGGTACCATGGTTGAAACGGGTTTGCATTGGTAAGGGGTACCTTAGATTCAAGCAGTATCGTCCATACATGATAAACACACATTAGGCCAATCGGGTTATTTGATAAGTTTGATTGGTACGAGCGCCTGCTAAATTAATCGACATGGAGCGATTAAACACTCCTCATGGCCTAACTACTGTCGACAATCACCGTACTGCTCAGATTCACCAAACGTATCCCTTTTGGCAAGACTAGTTCGGCCACTCGATCGGAAACTGTTACCGATTGCCTGGACTACGTAGTAGTCCCAATCACACTTAAATATAATAGGTAATCACATATGATAGTCATAACAACATTTAACAACCAATTCATATATGATTCTCATTTAAGCATTTTAACAAACATATCGAACATGTTATCATACATATGCATTTCATATATTAATCACGTAATTGAAATTTAGGTTACTTGAAGGAATTTATACATATAGGTGAGGTAGTTGAGAATCCTATCTCAACACCCTTAATAATTATAATCCATCAAACATTTATTCATTCAGTCATTTTATCAAACACTTAACTTACACATTAATACATACATGACCTATCTTAGTTATAGCATATATTATAGTAACTCCTTTCACAAAGGAGTTGTCCTACACACAACAAACATATAACCAAGATTAATAGTCATGGTAAGCACAAATCATAATAGCACTTTCAATTAAACATTTCAACAAACACATGGAATGCATTATATATTCAACATAGTTCATACATGTGTGATACATGGGAAACGTCGTATCTAAGTACATGTGGCAGCAATTAAGTCAGTCATAAATCATTAACTGACATTGAAAGCCTTAAAAACCATAACCTAAATGTTTATAGTCCGCACCTTTCATCGGTATGCTCGTTACGAACTCGATTCGTACACCATGTCTTTATCTACGGCACAACGGCTACCTAAATCATGAAATAGGAACCTATTTCACCGATTCCTCTATTTGGATTCCTGAAACAGGGTTAGGGTTTTTACCCGAATCAAAGCTAGAACCGACGGTGTAGCGATGGTGGGGTGGTGATTCAACACGAGGAGTAGTGGCAATGAATCCCAGTAACGATCTCATGAACTCTCTCTCTTCTTCTCACTCCTTTCTCCTCTTTTCTCTCTTCTCTCTCTCCTAGGGTTAGGAAAATTCGTATGGAATAAGAGAGGTGTGGGTTAAGGTCCTTATATAGGCCCAGAACTAATGTCAATGGCTTCAGGGCCATGGTATACTTAGGGTATAGCTAAAGGGTGGCTGTTTCGGGCCAACGGAGCTCATCTAGAGGTCCGTTGCTCTCATACGGTCTGAAGAAAGTTCCTTGACAATGGATCTACGCCAGGTTAAGATTCTGGTCTGATCGGATTAGTGGATCGATCGTGGGGGACCTGTTTTAGTTTAACGGTCGTCGTCTCTCAATCAGGGCCACAAGTATACTAGTGGGCGCAGGGAAATTTTCTTGTTCCAAGGGTGTAGTTGGGTCAGAATCTGACGGTCTAAAACCTTAAATTTGGCCTGCAAGAGAATGGCCCAATTCACTTAAGTTTGAGTTCATTTTATAAAGATATTCGCATTTCTCACACACTTCGCTCCAAGCTTAAGTTGCGTGTTTCTGGATACTACTTGGACTCAATTCCCTCTATGATTGCCAAGCCCAGTAAGGTGGTCATGACCTTATAGTTTTACGGTTATCGGACTTTCGACACACTATACAGGTCCGATACGGAGTTCCAATGCGCTCCCGAGAGCAACTGGGTTTTGAGACTGATCCTAGGTTTTTAGGAAATGTTAAGTTAGTGATTTTAATAGTTTTGGGTCTTGCAGTTTGTATAGAAAGTGGTTCGAGCTAATTCTCTGATTTATTTAGTTTAGTACTTAATTAATTTTATCTAATTTCTAAAGGATTTGGTCCTTAGTGATTTCTGCCTGAGGTGGTAATCGGGTCTTTGTACAGATTTTTTCAAGATGTTACATTCTACCCCCCTTAAAGAAAAATTTCATCCTCAAAATTAGTACATTTTCGTACTCCTCGAGAATCTGAGGGTAGTTCTTATGGGCCTCGACTTCTGTTTTCCAAGTAGCCTCTTCCTCAGTGTGGTGCCTCCACAGTACCTTCACAAGTAGGATAACTTTACTGTGCAACACCTGTTCCTTCCTATTTAGGATATGCATCAGTCGCAACACATAAGTAGCATCTTCACTTAACTGTACCTGCTCCCACTTGATAATATGGGAAGGATCAGGAACGTATTTCTTCAGCATCGATACGTGAAATACGTTGTGCACGCTTGCGAGTGGTGTGGGTAAAGTAAAGCGGTACGCTACCACACCCACTCGGTCTATAATCTGGAACGACCCAATAAAGCATTTCGTGAGTTTCCCCTTCTTGCCAAATCGGAGGACTCCCTTCATGGGGAAAACCTTAAGAAACACATGGTCCCCAACTTCAAACTCTAGCTGTCTCCATCTGGTATCGGCGCAACTCTTTTGTCTACTTTGTGCTGCAAGAAGTCGATGCCTGATAATGTCGATCTTCTCTGAGGTCACCTGTACCAAATATGAGCCAATCAAACTCTTCTCGCCAACTTCTGCCCAACAATGCGGTGCTCGACATGGACATCCATACAGTGCTTCATAGGGAGCCATGCCAATACTCGCTTGAAAGCTGTTATTATAAGCAAACTCAGTATAGGGAAGATAGTCATCTCAACTGTCTTTGAAGTCAAGCACATATGCTTGCAACATATCCTCTAGCACATGATTGACCCGTTCCGTCTGCCCGTCAGTCTGTGGGTGGAACACAGCACTGAACTTCAGTTTCACACCCATTGCTTCTTGGATACGAGTCCATAAGATAGATGTGAATCACGTGTCTCGATCTGACACGATCTCCATAGGAACTCCATGTAGACGTACTATCTCCTTGATGTACAACCTGGCCAAATCGTCTGCTGGGTTGGAGACTCTAATCGGGAGAAAATGAGCCGATTTCGTCAATCGGTCCACAATCACCCAAATGAAGTTATGTCCCTTCCTCATCTTCGGCAACCCTTACAAATCTTAGTAGTGTTTGAGAAGGCCCCTATGGCGGTAAAGAGTCTCACCCCAGCCATAGGAGTAGTTTCCATCACTGGTCGCTTGACTACTGCACATGATATTATTGAAATAGTGGACCAGGTGTCCACTAACAGAAATATGGGTGTACCTTGGATGTGGGCAGTGACTTCAAAGGCTAAAGGCACTATAGCTTTTGACTCAGACGCTTCACCTGTAAGTGCATGCACTCGCACCTGCTGAGAACGGTTCGGTTGCGGTGTCGTAGGTCGTTGAGGCGGCCTAAATCGAGGTGCAGGCGACTGGTAAGATGGCTGTGCAGGTGGCACTAATCGTAGAGGTGGAGCTGAGATAGGTTGCGGCATCTGACGGTTGATCTTCTGAGGAGGGGCAAAGCCGTTGTCCCTCGTCTTAGTAAAGCAGTAAGTGTCAGTATGGCCCAACCTCTTGTAGTAGGTGTACCACACATCTGATCGCCTAGGCTGTGTCGATGGAGCCATAAGCTTGGGAGGTGAATCTGCACGTGGCCTCTTGCTGAAGAATGGTCTGTTCAGCAAATCAGGTCGAGGCCTCGGACTCACGGGTACACGTGTACCGGACAATCTATCCTCATCCTGCTCAGTTTGCAGGGACATGCTCACTAGGTCAGCATAGTTGAAAATGCTAGTGCAACACATCTTCGTACGTATTTCTGGTCGCAGACCCTCAGAAAATTGTTGCATTCACATTGGCTCGTCTGCTAGTATTAAAGGGGCGTATCTGGCCAGCTTCGTAAAATGGTTCTCATACTCTGCTACGGTCATCCCTCCTTGTCGAAAGCAAAGAAACTCTCTCCCTTTTTCATTGTAGTAAGTGAAGGGAAAGTACTTCTCATGGAAGCGGGTCTCAAAACCTCCCGACGTCCATACATACCTAGCAGCCATTGTCCGTAGGATGCTGTCCCATCATAGACTAGCCTCCTTCTCGAACATGTATGTAACTAGCTCAACCTGCTCTGCCTTAGTGCAGTGCAGCGGTTTTAGCATCTTAGAGATGCAGTCAAGCCAGTATTTGGCCTCCTCGGGCCTATAAGTACCCCCAAAGGTGGAAGGTCGGAAGCGCTGGAATCACTCAAATAAACCACTAGCATTCATGTTTCCAGTAAGGTGCACAGGTGGTGCAGGCAGGGCTACGTTCATATTCTGGGTAAGGACCCCTGCAATGGTGGTCAAAATCTGCTGCTGCTACTGCATAAGGAGCATCATCTGCTCCAACCTATCAGGAGGAACCGCCTGATGCATGTGTGGCGTCGACAAGAATGCACGGTTTTGTTTCGGAACCGTTGGTGCCCTAGGTGTTGGCCCATTTGTGGGGCCAGTGGCAGGTAGAGAATCTGGCATAGTCTCGTAATTCGGGGCTAAACTGGGGTCTGTGTGGCTATCGCTTAGGGGAGGTGCCCCGTCACTCGATTCGCCAAGCGTAAGACGTGATCTACTTTGAGTGGTCTTAGGTGGCATTCCCTATATACAACATACGGTACAACATGTGTAAGATTTAGCATAACAACAATTAATTTCTCAAGCATTTTACACATTTCATAACAAAAGGAGCAGCATGCATTTCATTTAACCAAAATTGTCACAATACATGAGATGTAGTCTTATATGGATCATGATAGAAGATGCATGTGAGCTAATCTAACAAAGCTTTAAACACTAAAACACACCAACAACTCTACCCTATTACTAATCCTATCAAGGTTGTAACATAGAAAGCAAGAAAACAAGGAAAACCCAAAAATGACTACAACATATAACTAGTCATCTGAATCTGGTGATGGTGGAGGAGCACCCTTGTCCTACATACAGCACAGGAGAGCTTTCAAGGTGCGAGACACCTTCTTAAACCTTTGTTTCATGTAAGCATGACTCTTGTTAAGCCTTTGCTTTACTTCAGCATGGGTCTCTCTGACCTCCTGTCTCAGGGCGACTTGACTCTCCTCAAGATGAGCCAAGCAGGCTTCTAAAGTAGCCCGATCACTGTAGTGCTCTTGTGTAGCAGAGGAGAGCCCCTGTAAGACCCATGTCCTAATCCGTACTGTTCCGTTAGCTTCCGCGGTCCTTCCGGTCAAATTCCGGCAACCTTCGCACCGTATTCGGTGTTTGCGCACGATCCTAAGCCAGGTCCCGCGCACCGACGTCGGCTTGGTCCGAAAGTTATATCATAGCGACCGCGTCGTCGCCGCGGTTCCAACGCCGTGACTTGCGCACCGAACCGATACCCAGGCAAGAAGATGCCGATCAGCGTTTATTCCGAAGAAACACCGCGCGTTGCGGATTTCGAGGGAATCTCTATAATTAGTCCCATCAATCAACCATTAAAGCATCCCATACCTTAAGTACAACAACCCATCTCCACCTTTTTCAAAAGTCTACCCTCTTTCCACCTCACCACTCCTCTTTTTCCCATTTTCAACATCAACCATACCCCCTTTTACATTTTTTTCAACCCAAACCATCCCCCATCACTCCATCACCCATCCCTCTCTCCCTCTCTCTCTCTCTCTCCCTTACAAGTCTCTCTCTCATTTCAAACTCTCCCATAGCAAGTCCCATACGTATGAGTCCCCCATGGTGAGAAAATGGCATTTGTGAGGCCCCCTTTCCTACCCCTTCATCTCTCATCTCAACCATCCATTTCTCATCTTCCTCCATCAAAGAGTAGCACAAGGAGCTAAGGAAGCCAAGGGAACAAGAAGATCAAGTGGTGGGTGCCTTGATAGGGTAGATTTTGATCTTTTTAAGATGGGCCAAGTGAGGCCAACCGATCAATGGTTTGGATCTCACTTTAGACCCTAAGATGTGGCCCATGACCCACTTGGATCATCATGATCATTCCATGATGGGGCCATTCTCCATGGACCCCATCATGATGTTTATTTCCTTGTATGCTTAGGGTCATCTAGACCATCTATTTTAGTGGAGAAAGGATCTCCACCATTGGATTTCAATTCTATGGACCCCACATATAATGGGACCCGCTTGATGTATGATTTAGTGCAAGGGAGGGCCCATAGTGCCGGGGTCCCTCCATCACGCGGATCTCACCCTCTATCTCTCTCTGTCCCTCTCTATTTCTCTTTTTATGCTTGATGATAAGAAGATTGTGTGGCCCACTTGAATGGACCCCACCACAAGGTATGTGTCCCATCCAAATCACATACAAGTGGGGCCCACTGTGCATGTATTGTACCACACCATCCATCAGTGGTGGCCCACATGAGGAGGCCCACCTAGCTCGGCAGAGAGTCCAGCGTCCAAGGACGCTGAACGTTTTTATTTTGGAAAACGCAAATAGCTTGTTTCTAAGCCAAGGAGCGTGGTCCACTTATGTAGGTCCCACCTTGATGTATGTATTAAATCCATGCCATCCATTCCTTTTCCATGCTTATTTTAGGCGTTAAACCAAAAGATGGGACCAATCAAACTTTCAGGCGGACCATGGTACGGCAAACGACGGGTTTACCATTGATTTTTCCCTATTGTTTCTATACGCCGAAACAGGCCCAATATTGGGCTTGTTTTGCTTGTCAGGAGCTATGGAAGGCTATTGGACGGAGTGGATCGCCTAGATGCGGACCTCTCCTGCGAAAACCATAAGAAAACAAAAAAATAAAAATAAAATAAAAGATAGATAACAGCAGCTACTGCTGCTGTGTCAGTGCAACAGGCGCTGCCTGCGCCAGCGCCAGCGACCGGGCGGACGTAGTTCAGCCACCCACGGCTGGGCCACCCCCTGACATGGGCCCACCCCAAAAATCAGCTCGATCCAAGACTCAGGTGGCCCACACCATAATAAACAGTGGGACTGGACTTCTACCTTTGAGATCCTTTTGGGGTCCACAGAAGTTTTGGATCAGGGTGAAGTTTGTTTTCACCGTTCATCTAGGCCCATGTGGCCTTATCAACGGGTTGGATGACATAGAAACATTACGGTGGGCCCCACATGGAGCCCACACAGATGTATGTGTTTTATCTCCACCGTCCGCCTGGACGGTGGAGCTCACTGTGTGTGTGTGCGCGTGTGTGTGTGGGTGCGTGTGTGTGCTGGTGTGTGTATATATATTTATATATAATATTATATTATATATAATATTATATGTTATATGTATATATATAATATTATATTATATATAATATTATATGTTACATATATAAATATATATATATATATATTATATTATATATAATTTATTGATGGTGGGAGGCCCACCTCAGTACTTGTGGCCCATGGTTGAGGCCCACTTTGATGTATATATAGAGCCCATGGGTCGAGGCCCATTTAATGTATTAGGGGCCCATGGGTCGAGGCCCATTAAGATGTAATGTGGTTAATGGGTTGAGGCCCATTTGATGCACGTATGGGGCCCAACTGGCGAGGCCCATTTGATATATATAAGGCCCATGTGAGTAGGCCCATTTGATGCATATATGGGACCCAACTGTCGAGGCCCATTTGACACATGGAAGGCCCATAAGATTAGGCCCATTTGATACGTTCTAAAGCCCACAGTTTATAGTCCATTGCAATGCACCTAAGGCCCATTGGCGCGGCCCAATGATATGGCCCACTTGATGAATACAAGGCCCATATGATATGGCCCATTTGACGTATTTAAGGCCCAATGGGACGTGCCTAAGGTCCATTGCAATGTACGATCCCAACATGATTTATGTAATGATGTTTACGTCAGGGCTATGCCTTGGGAGCAATGGTGGTTTGACGTCCACATTGCAAGTATAGTGTGGTTAAATGTCCGCATTATGACTTTCCCTAGGGCCCATTGTTAGGCTCGTGCGTGTTATGTGTAGGCCGTCTAGGCCCACCTTCGTTATGCACGTCACCCATCCTATATAGCATGTTTAATTCCATGATTCATGATCATATGCATCATATGTATGCTTGATATGAGAAATGACTGATCATAGCATATGCCTTATTGTTTAGGGACTCCCGTACAGGGGGTGTTGCCCTACATGAGCGCATGATACGCACAGGATTGTTGTATGACTGGATAGTGTGATTCATGCATTCGCATTATGTGATATGGTTACTATATGCCCTAGCTACATCAGGGCCGTAGCCTCCACAGACGTATCGTGGTTGGCAGGATTGGATACCGGAAATACTGTTCTACATGGGGTACGATAGATATCCTTGGGTGAAAGTCCCTAAACCCTTATGGTACCAGGAGGTTGCTCCAATGTCTAGACCGAGTGGATGCATGAGCGCTGAGTGCCGATTACCAGACGGTTGCGCTTTCCACTATGTCGTGGTCGGTTGGAAGGGGGTGCGGCCTTACCCGCCCGAGAGTAGGGGGCAATGCTAGGCTGAGTCTGACCAGCTCGAGGAATGGGTCCGCTATTGACGAGCCGAGCACGATATTGGCAGGCGGATAGTGAGGTCTTTTCCACTCACCTTATTGCGCGCGATGGGGCGGCAATCTGGCTTGGAGTGTACTAGACCCCGGTGATATTCCAGATTTGAGCCGTATTGACATGTGGACTTAGATGAGGATTTGTATGCTTGACTTGCATTTCGCATTGCATGGCCTTGGTATGGCCGACATCATTCTTTGCACCGCATGGCCTTGGTACGGCTTGTGGGATTCTTAGCATTCATCAGCATGTTCCGCATTACTCTGATACTGCATAACTACATTATCACCTTGAGCATACACTTTCACCACCCTCTAAGCTTTCTATAAGCTTATGCACGACCGTTGCGTGCAGGTGACGTTGGATCGCAGCAGCGCTGAGGCTTGGACGCGTGGCTGATCTTTTGGAGCTCTTTTTTTTTGTCTATCATCATTGTATTTCCCTTATGCTCATTGTACTTGTAAAGTTTTTGATTATAGTGGAAATGTGATGGAGTTTTTGGTTGTTGTTTGTGGGTTATGCCTTTGGTTATGCTTATTACGAATCAAACTGATGTACAAAATCCTCCTTGTAGCATCCCAGGATCGGAACCTGGCGAATGGGCCCTGGAAGTCGAGAATGGGGTTCTACGGAGGCTGTCAGCGCCGGATTCGGCGATCGGGAATTTTGTGAGCCCGGTTTCCGAGTTTGGGGCGTGACAGCCCCCATCAGAGTCTTGGGCCTCCCCTTCTTCTTCTTCCTGCTCCTCCTCATCACTTCCCTCACCATCACCTCCTTCCTCGCCTTCACTGCCTTCCTCAAGTTCTTCTTCCTCCTCCTCTTCACTGCTCCCTTCCTCTTTCTCTATCTCATCACCATACTCATCAAGTCGGGCTTGATGTTGTCATGGCCCAATGCCCATGTTATTGCGTGTGGTGTCATTGATGAAATGAATCAGTACAAGCTCATCCGCGTTAAGTCTATAGCCAAACTCATGAGCAATCTTGCATATAGGTCAGCCAAATGGGAGTGAAATATTTGTTCTAACGGCGCGTGCGGTCTGGACTATCTGTAGTAGTACGTAAATGGGCAAACACAGCTTGTCTCCCTGCCCAGCTTTGTATAGAAAGTCCACCATCAAATGCGTGCATTCGTTGCGATTGCTCCACCTAGGATACACATTGTTTGTGAATATGTAGTGGAGTAGGTGGAAGTCAGGAGTCATCTTGGATGCTAGGAGGTAATTGCCTCACTTCCAATAGACCAGTCGGCCGTAAAGAAACCGCGTGCGATGATTTCTTTCTCATATACTCTTGAGATTCTTCTCGCTAGCATGTACCTCTCCACGTGGAATCCCCATGATTCGGGTTATCACACCAACATCGATAATGGCTTCCCACCTTCCCATGGGGATAGTGAACTTAGAGGCTCCAATAGTGGATCTCGTATGTGGGTGTAAAAGGCTCGGACCATGCTCTCACACTCACGTGACTTGCCCTCAAATATGGGACCCCACCCAGCGTCCAACAGGAGGTCCATCACCGGATAAAGCCCAAACAATCTTTTGTCCATGTGTGCTTCAAAGATAACTCTACGGCCTTGAAACCTACCATGTCCGATGCCTGCCGGCAGTGCTCTTTTGATAGGAATTTGGGGATCGAGGTCCCGCTTCATCCTTTGCTCTCGCTCAATGCTAGTGCTAGCCTCAGCGCCTCTCTACCTCCTTGGCCGAGTAGGGCGGCTAGGCCCGGCTTCATCCACGAGCGCCCTCTTCTTTCCATGATACTAACTTGTAACGCCCCAAAAATTGAGGGTCGAGTAGAAGCTCAACTCTCGAGTTCCAACGCATCACTTATACAACATAGATAATGATGATAAAATGTTGTCTATATTAGTGCATTAAACATGAATGGGATTATACTAAAACAACATATCATACTCCAGAGAGAATTTAGTTAAGCAAGCGGAAGATTGTGATAAATATATAAAGTATATAAGTAGTTATAAACCCCCAGAGTATGATCATGTCACCAGGCTGAATATATACATGTTTGTTCTAAAATATACAAAATAACAAAGTGTAATGTCCAACTAATTTATATCCCTGATATCCCGCCGATCAGTACATGGTTTATATAGACCCGCCTAATAGCTGCATATAGGAGAACTCCTCCTCATCGTCGTAGAAGTCAGGCTCCGCTTCGAATGCCTTGCCATCATCTGCAGGTAAAACAGAGTCTGGTTGGTGTTTTAAAACACTGTCCCAAAGTGAGAGTGAGTGATCAACTTAATGGTACTATAAGGTAAAGGTTAACATGTTATCAATTCAGTCAAGCAGTAATGATAAAGCAGTACGACAATCATGTCTTAAGTACTCTTGTTAATGCAGGAATGATATGCTATAATAATGCATGCCCTCTCCTGCACTCCCTCAGCGACACTGTCTCACGGTCGCACATGCTACTTCCACTGTACCTTCATCGCCAAAGCACATGCAATGTGGTGCATGCGCGTGTTAGCCGAGTTCTTAATTAGGCTTATTCATATAGCAGATTTGGGAAGGTACCTTCCTTTATATCATTTACCCAAACAATGATCCATCTTAGGTTGTCAATCCTAGTTAATCATATACGATAGGCAAGTTATAGGGCAACATCACCCCTGATTGAAAAATAGTGGATAGGCAAGTTTAGGTCACTACGGGAGGCTTGCCACCTCAATGTAGGCCTAATTTATACTTGAGGTCACTATGAGAGGTTCGTCACCTGATCGTAGGCCAACAGCTCGAATACGGTATCCCAATCACAACCATATTCGGCTCACGAGTTTGGGTTACTCACTGGTCACTACGGGGAGGCTCGTCACCCCAGCGTAGGCCGACAGCTCGACCATGGTGTCCCATACACCACCATGCCTAGCTCATGAGTCTTAGCAGATCGTGGTACCATGGTTGAAATGGGTTTGCATTGGTAAGTGGTACCTTAGATTCAAGCAGTAGTGTCCATACATGGTAAACACACATTAGGCCAATCGGGTTATTTGACAAGTTCGATTAGTATGAGCGCATGCTGAATTAATCAACATGGAGTGCATAAGCACTCCTCGTGGCCTAACCCTTGTCGACAATCACCATACTGCTCAGATTCACCGCACATATCTCATGTGGCAAGACTAGTTCGGCCACTCGATTGGAAATCGTTACCAATTGCCTCGACTACGTAGTAGTCCCAATCACACTTAAATATAATAGGTAATCACATTTGATAGTCATAACAACATTTAACAACCAATTCATATATGATTCTCATTTGAGCATTTTAACAAACATATCGAACATGTTATTATACATATGCATTTCATATATAAATCACGTATTTGAAATTTAGGTTACTTGAAGGAATTTATACATATAGGTGAAGTAGTTGAGAATACTATCTCAACACCCTTAATAATTACAATCCATCAAACATTTACTCATTTAGTCATTTTATCAAATACTTAACCTACACATTAATACATACATGACCTATCTTAGTTATAGCATATATTATAGCAAATCCTTTTGAAAAGGAGTTGTTCTACACACAACAAACATATAACCAAGATTAATAGTCATGGCAAGCACAAATCATAATAGCACTTTCAATTAAACATTTCAACAAACACATGGAATGTATTATATATTCAACATAGTTCAAACATGTGTGATACATGGGAAACGTTGTATCTAAGTACATGTGGCAGGAATCAAGTCTATCATAAATCATTAACTAACATTGAAAGCCCTGAAAACTATTACCTAAATGTTTATAGTCCGCACCTTTCATTGGTACACTCTTTACGAACTCGGTTTGTACACCACGTCTTTGTCTACGGCACAACGGCTACCTAAATCATGAAATATGTTAGCTATTTCACCAATTCCTCTATTTAGATTCCCAAAACAAGATTAGGGTTAGGATTTTTTACCCGAATCGAAGCTAGAACCGATGGTGTAGCGATGGTGGGGTGGTGATTCAACATGAGGAGTAGTGGGAATGAATCCTAGTAACGATCTCCTGAACTCTCTCTCTTCTTCTCACTCCTTTCTCCTCTTTTCTCTCTTCTCTCTCATAGGTTAGGAAAATTCGTATAGAATAAGAGAGGGGTGGGTTAGGGTCCTTATATAGGCCCAAAACTAATGTTAATGGCCCTAGTGCCATGGTATACTTAGGGTATAGCTAATGGGTGGCTATTTCGGGCCAACAAAGCTCATCTGGAGGTCCATTGCTCGCATACGGTCTGAAAAAAGTTCCCTGACAATGAATCTACACCAGGTTAAGATTCTGGTCCGATCAAATTAGTGGAGGACCTATTTCAGTTCAATGGTCATTGGCTCTCGATCAGGGCCACAAGTATACCAATGGGCATAGGAAAATTTTCCTGATCCAAGGGTGTAGTTGGGTCGGAATCTGAGGTCTGAAACCTTAATTTTAGCATGCAAGTGAACGGCCCAATTCACTTAAGTTTGAGTTCATTTTCTAAAGATATTCGCGTTTCTCACACACTTCGCTCCAGGCTCAAGTTGTGCATTTCTAGATACTACTTGGACTTGATTCCCGTGATGGTTGTCAAGCCCAGTAAGGTGGTCATAACCTTATAGTTTTGCGGTTATCAGACTTTCGATGTACGGTCCAAATCTGATACGGAGTTCCAGCGCTCCTGAGAGCAACTGCGTTTTGAGAGTGATCCTAGGTTTTTAGGAAATGTTAAGTTAGTGATTCTAATTATTTTGGGTCTTGCAGTTCGTATAGAAAGTGGTTCGAGCTAATTCTCCAATTTATTCAGTTTGGTACTTAATTAATTTTATCTAATTTCTAAAGGATTTGGTCCTTAGTGATTTCTACCTAAGGTGGTATTCGGGTTTGTACGAATTTTTCCGAGACGTTACAACTAGTCAACACAATTTTTACATTTAGAAAATGTAATAGAAATTGCAATGCAAGTGGATGTGTCCAGATAATTAATTAATCAATCATTCAAATTCCATAAAATGGCTAGAAAGTCAAGCTTTAAACCTCTACTTCACCCAGAAATCATATCGTACATGAATACCGCAAGATGGCTAGGAAATCGCTAAGCGAACACCCGCTCCACCCGAAAATCATGGTACAACTGAACACCGCAAAATGAAGAGATAACAACGTACAACGTCTACTTCACGTAGAAATCATATCATACGTGAACACCACCGGATGGCTAGGAAATGGCTAAGCGAACACCCACTCCACCCAGAAATCATGGTATGACTGAACATCGCAAGATGAAGAGACAAACAATACAGAAACTCTAGACCACCCGAAAATCATATCGTACGTGAACACCCGCTCCATTCGAAAATCACAATACGACAGAACACCGTAAGGTGACTAGAAAACTAACAAGCCACTAGGGGCATCAATAATCCATCTAAGCCACAAAGGACAAATAAATGATCCAAGCCACGTAGGGCATATATACGGTCCGGGCCGTGTAAGGCAAAGTATGATCCAAGCCATGTAAGGCAAATAGGCGGTCCAAGCCATGTAAGGCAGATATGCGATCCAAGTCGGGCAAGTCAAATATGGACCGCAAGATAGTAAGACCATGACGGGTTCCATCCAATCCATCTAAAGATCGTAAATGTTAATCATATAATTAATTAACATGTGTACCACTAACGATAGCATATTATCATTAATTATTTATGCTTACCAAAATTAAAGAGATGTTCTTTATCTAATATAGGAATCAAGTGCACAGCATATTATCATGTACACGTATTCACATAATAAGTTAAGTAACTCAATCAAGTAATGTAGGAGACACTAAATAAGAATGATTTAGGTCATAATCTATGGTTAATGAATTTAAGTGGGAAGCTCAAAGGGTGAGTCCTCACCTTAACTGAATATTCCTCTTAATTTGATCCTTCCTATAAGGCGAGTGTATGAGTTCCTAAGCCAAAGCAATGAGAATCAAATCTTATTCTAGTTCATGTAGGGACTACGGGTGATTTGACATTGTTTCTTCACTTGATTTGAAATCGATTGAAGGGAAGTGTTCTTCAAGGATCACAATTGTAAACAACACCTAAATAAGAGGTTACAAGATTGCAATGAGTCATGACTAAGTTGACTCGGTTAGACTTTTTTTATTTTTAAAAAAAGAAAACTAATTTCATTCATAAGCCAAAATATATAGGAATTGACATTCGGGCTGCCTCAAGAAAAAAGGACCTGAGACCAGCCTATTATAAACTGGGAAGTAAGCGGCATAAACTAGGCAAGACAAAAGAAAAGTGGGAGCAAACAGGCCCCCTAAGAAAATCTCTGGTGAATCGCACCAAGGCTGACTCTGTCAAGGAAAAGAGTGCCCCTGACACACCTCGGAAGAAGAGTAGGTTGTCGAATCAGAGAGTTCACCTGGGAGGAGCTGGCCAACCGAGCCATAGCGTTAGTCGGTTCGTTCCCTTCTCGAAAAATATGAGAAAAAATAACTTGACCTGCTTTAGCAGCTACCTAGATGTGGGACACCTAATAAGACCATTTCCAGCTATACGTTATATTACCATTCAAAAAAATCTACGACTAGGCTAGATTCCGATTCCACTACAATTTGACGATAGCCAAACTAGGAACATAGCTGAGGCCCCTAATAGATAGCCCTCAATTTGGTATAAACATTGGAAGCTAGGCCAAAGGCTGAAGAGAACGCAAAGATGAGGTCGCCCCTATCATCTCTACAGATATCACCCCCGCCAGAAGGTCCTGGGTTACCTCTAGCCGAGCCGTCAACATAAGTTTAACCTAACCCTGAAGCGATTTTTGCCATCTGACGAGAGAAATAGGATGACTTGTGCGAGAAGGGGAATTATTTCCCAACTCAGCAAAAGCAGATCTGTGGGGAGGAGGCTGAAGAAGGGTGGGGAAATGGTCAGATAAGGACGAGATCCAACGGGAGATTTTCTTACAAATGGACGGAGCTTGGATCTTACTGCCTTTAAATCTGGCTGCACTGCGAGCTTTCCAGAGTTCCCATAGAATAACGTATGGGGAGATATTGTGAAGAGGGGAGGTTCTACGGGTAGATGGATTTCACTAGGCTGCCAACATGGAATCCACGTCAGCAATGGAGGAGCAGACTATTCCAAATATCCTTCCAAAAAAGTTCCAGACATACGACGCGCCCGGCTGGTAACAAACACATGGTCCAGAGATTCCACCGCGTGGCAGATGGAAGGAGGTTCTGATCCACAAGTGCAGCAAGATGCTAGAGGGATTCCCCATTTTTGCACTTCCAGATCGACAGGGGTTGCTCTGTTCAAGAGTCTCCAAACAAAAACAGAAATCTCGGGGGGCAGACTCGCATGACAAACCCAGTGAGACCAGGCCTTATGAGGATTACGCAATCTGCAAAGGTTTGATGCTGAGCTAACGGAGAAGTTTCCCGTAGGAGTGAACGGCCAGATGAGGGAATCGGTTAGATTTATCAAGTCAACTCATTGAGTTTAGGTTTTAGGTAGTTTACTTACTACAGGATTTAATTGCAGATCCCTTGGGTCTGATATCTCCCCAATCATCCTCAAGTGATTCTGGCATTAGTGCTAGTTAACTCAGTTGGGAAAACCGGATGAGTCAACTCGCTAGCGAGCTGGGCGAGATTATTGAAAATCAGATAGCCGGTGTCAATTCGATACCTCACAGCGGCCAATCGTGGCTGTCGAAGGAGTGAGGATGAGTCAGATGGTGATCAGAGCACATCCCAGTCAGGAAGCTCATTTTTCCCGACTCAGTTGAGTCGATATCCCAACTCAGCTAAAAGTAGGTAGGGGCAGCACAGGCTTGGGCGAAGATGAGATGCGCTTGGCTGCCTTAGAGGAGATGGCCTGACCCAGTCTGAAATCAGCTTCACAACTCACCTAGCTGTGGAGGAAACTCATTTACAAGCTCAGTCCAGTTGATCGGGTCCAGGGCTGTGATATCCTATTGAATGAGGATGGGCATTTCCATTGGATCTGGTTGATTCGGAACTGATCTGAGTCATTCGAAGATGGAGACAGTTGTGATTTCCAGAGAGCTTGACCGACTTCCCTGAAAGATGGGGTTGATGTGAAATTGCCGAGTACGTGACTTAGTGTAGCAGTAGCAACGTCATGAACGGCCTGCACGGTTCGTAATAGATGTCAGGGGTGGGGTTGTAGGACCCTAGCTCACCAAATGAACGGATCAGGTTAACAAATGGGCCCCATCATTAGTTGATGGGTTTTCTGATCCGACGAAGAGGATGACCCAGCCGTTAATGGCGGGTCACCCATGAGTGGTTGATCTTGAGATCAGCAATGCGTGGACGGCTTGGATTACTCCTCCGATGACAGTGGGGCCCTTCAGCTAGACTGTGGTCTGTGCTTTTTCTTGGTGGGTTTGTTTGTAACGTGGAGCAGCGGAAAGAAAAGGTATTAAGATGGCTATGAAGCCCTAAAGCTGAGGTGGAACGGAGGACTGGGATGGCATCGTGGTCAATGGTTAAGATGGAAGGATTTAGCCTCACGCAGATTTCCAGCGTGGAAGAAAACACGGCTTCCCATTTTTGGAAAAGAAGGAAACACAAAGAGCCCCCTTGTGCGGGCGTTTGTAATCACGTGCGAGGGATCCAACAAGTGAAAGTCTGGGGGTTCGGTCAGAATTTCCTCCTCTCCAAGATGATGGTTCAGATCGACCATTTGGGTCGATCATGGTGGCCACCACGATTGCAAACGGTTGGTTATCAGCCCGTTTCAAAAACGCGTCTGTTGTAGAAAGGTGAGAGAAATCTCCCTTTTTCTGGAAAGGGGTCGGGTCACGCGGTTTGACTGGTTCTCCTGAACCAGTGCACGGCGAGTGCACGCACCCTGCGTGAACACGCATCAAAGGTGGGGCCCATAGAGGTATTTTTGATCTAATCCGCACCGTTCATCTGTTTTTTCAGCCTGTATTATGGCCCAATCCAAGGAATAAGATAGATCCATGGCTTAGGTAGGCCATACACGCCAAGTTTGTGTTTGATTGGTGGTTTGTGCGGCCCATGGTAATCTTAGGTGGGATCTAGCCCGTCCATTAGTTTCAACATTAGTATAAAAATAATATATCATGTAGTGTTAATTACATTAACATATTATATAACATATATTGTAATTATGTACATAGCTTATAATACATTTATCGTATTATTTCATATTTTATATTATTAATTATTTATCAATTAATAAAGTATTTAATTTATAATATTATGTATATATGTATATATACTTTTACATATATATATATATATATATATATATATATTAATTATTCAAAGTGACGTATATTTTAAATATATAGTATAATAATGTATAGTTAAAATTATAAAATGTTAAGTGTTAATTAATGTACATCAATTATATAATAATGTGTTGGTATACAATTTATTTTATGTATAGTTTAAATAATATGCATAATTTAAATAATTTAAGTAACACATGTGTCATTACAAATAATTATAAAACTATATTGTATTATAATATATATCCAATTATATCCCATTAAAATGAATTATTTGGTCTTCCTGGTATCACCTGAGTACTAAAAAGTATGGGGTGTTACATAACCGATGTGCTTTTCGGCAGTATGGCAAGAACTATTGTTTTCTTATCTCGAATTCAGTTGTCAATTTATTTATGATTAATTTATAATCCCCGAAAATATGCAGTGTCTTTATCTTCATTTCTTAAGCAATTTTCATTCCGATGACGAGAGCCTTATATTCGACTTCATTGTTTGTACATGCAGTTCCCAAAGTGAAAGAGTAAGGTAACAAGTCACCTCGAGGAGTAATGAATATCATCCCGACACCTACCCTTGACGCTCGAGAAGCGCCGTCAAAATACATCTACCATGGGCTTTGCGACTCGGCCAACACAACTTGTTCATCAGGAAAATCATCACTAATGGTCTCACACTCTGCTATGGGGTGTGCTGCTAGGAAATTTGCCACTGTCTGCCCCTTTACTGCTTTTGCCGACTCATACGTAATAGTATATTCTGAAAGTAACAGCATCCATTTGGCCAGTCTCCTAGATAACATCGGTCTTGTCATCAAAAACTTTATCAGATCTTCTCATGAGATCAAAGTTATGTCATGAGGGAGGCAATAATGTCTCAACTTCTGCACCGCAAATATTAACGCCAAACATTCTTTCTCGATTGGGGAGTCGTTACATTCTGCGCCCATCAGAGTTCTACTTAAATAATAATGAGTGGTCTCCTTTCCAGATTTATTCACCTGTGCCAGCAAAGCTCTTAAAGAATTCTCGGCTGCAGATATGTATAAAATAAGCGGCTTCCGTTTTATCGGAGCTGTTAATACCAGCTACTATAACAGCAATTCCTTTATTGAATCGAACACATTCGACAGGCTTTGTCCCTGCCAGATTTGAAATGAAATGGCAAATGTATGCTAGCTTTCCTTACAAACTTTTCAATTCTTTCAATGTATTCGGTGGCGGTATATTTTGAATGGCTTTAACTTTCCCTGGATCGATCTCATTACCCTTGTGCCTGATAACAGAATCAAGAAATTTTCATGAAGACACCCCAAATGCGCATTTAGCTGGATTCATTTTCAGATGTTTCTTTCTAAGTCGATGGAAGATCGATGCCAAATGTTCACAATGCTCCTGATGATTACCTAACCTGACCACCAAGTCATCAACATAACGCTCAACATGTTTGTGCATCATGTCTTAGAAGATATTCTATATTACCCTCTGATACGTTGCCCCAGCATTTTTGAGACCAAATGGCATAACTTTATAACAATAAATCCCCAGCGAAGTTCTAAATGATGTTGCTTCTTCATCTTCAGGTGCCATTCTAATTTGATTATAACCTGCATAGGCATCCATAAAGGACATGATAGCATACTGAGTCGTACTGTCAATCAGTAATTTGGTTATCGGGAGAGGAAAATCATCTTTTGGACAGGCTTCATTCAGATCCCTGAAGTCAAAGTACACCCTGACTTGTCTGTTTTTCTTTTTCACTGGGACAATGTTCGATATCCACTTAGGATACTTGACCTCCCTAATAAACCCAACTTTTATCAACTTGTTCACTTCTTCTATTATCAGGGGAACCAAGTCTGGGTGAAATCACCTTTGCACCTGTTTAACATGCCTTTTCTCCTTAGAAATATTCAACCGGTGCATTGCTACTGACGGCTCCAGCCCTGGCATCTCTGTATATGTCTAAGTGAAGACATCTTTATTTTCTTTGAAAAGTTGAACATATTTCTCGACCTCCTGTTCAAAAAGACCTGTGTTGATGAATGTGTTCCTCGGCTCTTCCTCCGTTCCCAAGTTTACTTCTCGCAAACTGTCTATTGTTGGCTACTCCCCGTCTTCCATTTGCTTTGGGGCCATTTCAGGATGCTTGATTATTTTAGGATCTTCCTCTGATAACTGCTCAGATGTGACCATGTTCACCGATGATTCTACCCCTAATCCTTAAAATTTTTTCTCACTTTTCCTAACCAAACCCAATAGGAATCTGAATTCCTCTCCCATGATTCAGGCCAGTGGGTTCTTCGTAATCGAAACCCATGTTTTTCATGATTTTCTTGCTTGTTGGGCTATATTTTTTAAGATATTGTGGTGTCAGCTTACCACAATACACATTATTCTTGGCCTCTTCCCTGTCTTTGCTTCTGCTGGGGTGTAGAATTTTATTGGTTCCGGATATTTTGAGCTGACCCTGACCTGAAACCTTCCCGGAATAGCCGAAAATGGCATATTTCTTTCAACATATGGCAATGGCACTGTATAATTGGACTGTAAAATTTTTAACTGTTCAGGTGATAACAGAGTTAGTGGTGGCTACCCTAGTTGTCTCAGATACTTCGGTACAAAATAGAATTTTTTCTTTATTTCCGCAGCTCTGGATGATTCTGCCTTTTCTGTTTCTTCTTTCATCATCTTTACTTAAATGTCCTTTAGGACTTTGTTTTCATCATTCTTTCTTTCTTCTTTAGTGAACCCCTTATAATAACTGGCATCTGCAAAGAAGGCCTAAGCTTCTATATAGGGTTTTACATCAGCCATTACTTTATACTGTATCCCATCTTTACAGTATTTGAAGCATTGATGCAGAGTAAAGGGAACAATGCCATACTGATGTATCCATGGCCTCCCTAGGAGAAGATTGTATGTCATCACTGTGTTTATAATGTGGCACACGACATTAGTAGTTAGCTCTCCTATCTCCAACATCACTGTAATTTTACCGAGTGCACATCTCCCATCTTGATTAAAGCCCTGTATCATCAATCCACTAGGGCATAGATCAGAACGACAATAACCCAATTTACTCAACATTAAGAGTGGTAACACGTTCACCATAGACCCATTATCAAGGATAATCCGTTTAACCTTCTTGCCACGGATATGACCCTCTATCATTAGCGGCCTATTATGCCTTACATCACAGATCAAATCATCATCGAAGAAGGAAATGACTGGTAGGCAGTCTTCTTTCTCTTTATACTCTTCGTGTTCTATCTTTACCAGCAAGGTTTCCCTGACATCCTGATCGGATAACACTTGAACTAAACTCTGTCGAAATTCCTCTGACAACTTAAGTGTATCATAGACGCTTAATCGAGCCGGTATGCCCTTTAAATGACTTACCAAGTCATAGGTCACTTTTATTGTCTCATTCTTTTCTTCTCTCTTATCATTATTGCTCTATCCTTCAATAATTTTCCTTCTTATAATTCCTGCTTTTTGCTTCACAGGGCTTGTTATCTTCTTTCTTGATCGCAGTGTAATCACCGCTACCTTTTTTGTCGTTTTACACTCTTCTTTCGCTTTCTTTTCTTGGGCCTTTTCCCAGATTGTCAGCATATTCACTGTTGCCATTGCATTCCTTTCTTTTTCTTTTCCTATCACTATTTCACCTCTGTCTATCATCCGTTGTATTATACATTTCAACGTATAACAATTTTTCATCGGATGTCCCACTAGGTGATGATAGCGGTAAAAATCTCTCTCTTGTTCTTGTCACGTCTTCAGGGCGCTTGGGTGCTGAAAATTCTATCGTACCAGCTTTTAACAATTGGTTCATCATAGGGACAACATCTTCCCTATCAAACGTAAACCCCTCGTGAGAATTGAGCGCTCTGGGTCTTTTTCCATTGTATCTATTTCTCGACTGGTTTGATTCTTCTTTCCGTTCTAGCCTATTATCTCTCAAGTCTCTTGTATCTTTACTTCTCTTTTCACGATCAATGGTATTTACGGCTATCCTGCTGGGTCCCCTCCTGGCTGTCTCATAGTAAAATGCTGGCATCTTCTGAGTCATCAACTCTAAAGCATGAGCCTTAGTGGCTAGGTCACGGAAAGTCCTGATATCGGCACTGGTGAGCCTGAAGGCAATTCCCATTTTCATGGAGTTCAGACACATTTTGACCTATTCCTTTTCTTCTGGCAGCTATCTACATGAAGCCCCCAATATCTTCCATCTATCTATAAACTTCTCTACCGGTTCCCCCTCTCTCTACAGTACAGAAGCCAATTTTGTAATACTAACATCACGCCTTGAAGAGAAGAAGTTTGACATGAAGGCATCCTGCATTTATTCCCAAGTGTGTATCGACGCCGAGGCCAAGATGGAATACCATCGGAATGCTTTGTTTGTTAGAGATGATCCAAACAATTGCAAGTAATACTGTGGTATTGTAGAAAAATTCCCCATGCTAGTAATAAAGTACATTAACTGCTCCTTCGGTGACCCTTCTCCATTAAACTTCTGAAAATCTGGATGCTTGAATTGGCCATGAATGGGATGTCTTCTACCTCTCTTGGGCATGACGTTGGGTATCTGAAACAACCAGTATTTTCACGCTCCCTCTCTACTCTGACAGCTTCCTTGACAACTTGTCTCACCTCGTATTGTGTCATGGTTTTCGCTACTGGGACAGACTCCAGTGATCCTACCCTTGGTGGTTGAAAGCCTTTGGGTTGGTTTTCTTGCCCATTCATTGTGCCCATCATCGGGGGAGCCGCTATCTAGGCTACATTATGTGTGAGAGTGGCTTAGGCTTCTCTGAGATTTCTGCACTCTTCCATTAGTACTCTCTGCGCTTCCACCATTTCATTCATACGGTCCTCCATAGTCGACATATTCTCCTGGTTCGTTCCGGCCATATGTATTGTGGCTTCTTCGCTCTTTAACGAGGTTGTAGTCGGAGTGGGGTGGGAATATGTTGACGTAATAGGACTTATGAAGAGAGGGGAAGATGGAGTTTCATTCGACTTCTCTGTGCTTCTATTGCCATTGATTGATTAGGGTGATATAGACATCGGTGAACCTACCAGTAACGCCTTACCCTTTTGCTCTTTTGTCTATTTGACTCCTGGGGCAACCAAAGCTGGAAGTCGTGCGATGTTAACTGTAGAGTTATTCGCTTGAGATATATCGCAGGAGGGGTGATTTCAGGATTCCTCCTAGTAACATTACATATTATCGGTCCTCTAACTCTTGGCGAAGGCAGATTCATTCTGGGGCTTCTTATATTCTGTGCTCTCATCCTGCGAGACATCACAACAGTCCAGTCCTTGTCACCTTCTGGTGCTTGAGGCAAAACAGATACAACTCCAGCTATTGCTCGGGTTGAGTTGTTTTTGCTTGTAGGAAGCCGAGCCTTGTGTTTCGGAGGTTGGTTCGGCACATATTCCACCATGAATCCGGTCGCAGTGAAATAGAAGTTCACCTTCCTTGCAGAAATTGCCATTGGTCATAATTTGTAATTTGATCTCTTTAGATATAAAACATAGAATTAAATTATAGTTAGTACTTAAAGAATTACATAATCTATCTTAGAGATGAAGGGGAGGATGTTCCCACTGAGAGTCACTATTTTGGCATCGAAAGACACCAAATTACGACGAAAGTTCTATAATACTCTCAATGTTAATATCAAATAAGATGAGTAAAATCCCCAGTGAAGTCGCCATTTTATTTTGAAAAAGAAACAAATACATTAGATTTGGGGAATTATCTTATTAGAACATAATGAAGAAAGGATATATAGAACAATCATTGTATTAAAAGTGTTGAGTTCATTTACATCCTCTAAGATCCCTTGATTCTAAGATAAATTATTTGAAATATAGGAATTGACAAAGTTCGATTGTTAAATCTCAAATTCAGCAGCATTTCGACATCTTCTTTGATCATCTCTTTAGGAGGAATGGTTGTGCGGGTGTGATCATCTGATCTTTCCCCATTTTGAGCTTGTCCCTTATGTAAAAGGAGAGCTTGAAGTGATAAAGATTGAACTCGACGATTTCGGCAACACCTTGGCCCTTTTTGTAACTGGCCATATAATAGCCTAGTTGCGTGACCTGCGCAACAAGTTATGGGTTGTGCGGCCCGTGCAACCAGTTTGTTGGTTGCATGGTCCACACAACAAATAACTACTCTCCCTTCTCACCTTCAGTCTTCCTTTAGAGCTCTACTCCTCTTCTCAAATTCTTCTCTCTCAAACGAGAGGGAGAGTGGGGTATTTATAGGCCTTCACACGTGCGAACCCTCGATCTTTATGCCATGGGCCCCACCCCGCATCAGATTTGACTTTCTATGTAATGGAGGCAATCAGTTGCGCACCTGTATAATGAATGAAGTTGTTTGTGCGATCCGCGCAACCACCCGCGCAACTACTATACACGATACTTGATTTGCTTCTTTCTTCCTCATTCCTTCAACTCCCTTTTGATCTTCTGCTTTTTTCTCATTTCTTCACTTCATGTTTAATTTTTTATCTTCTATCCCTTTCAATCTTTCTTCATTATTTTTATGCTACAACACTTGGATTGTCCATTATGTGGACTGAATGTGAGATATGAGTGCCTCACCTTGATAAGCTTTTCTTAAGCGCAAGTTATCCCTTTCTAAGCTTACCAAATCTTTTTAAATATGGACCTTCCAATTGACCAAATATCCACCATCAATCACAACTCAAATTTGGATAATAACTTGTCTTCATATGACTATTGGACCCCGATCTATCATCCTACACCATTAGATGATGACCACCCCAAAGCTAGTTTTTGTCTTTTAGTGAAACAGGTTAAATATCATATTTAAACCTTTTCCACCATCGATCAATCACAAAACAAATCAATTGTTTTCCTATCATGACTATGCATTTTCTCCAATTTTGGAGCCTGATGATCATACTTGGACCCTTAACTCAAGATTAAGTCTATTTTGGCATCCACCAAGTCATTTTCAAAGATCGAACAATCTAGGTTATAGATCACCATGAAAATTATGTATCCCAATTCTAATCTTTGATATTAACATGATTAACGGATTAAAATTGATTAAATATTGCGCAAACATTGAGTTTTGAAAATCCTAACTCGAGTAGGTTGTTACACACACCACACATTTTGATTCGACAAGAAATGAATGTATTGCGATCGGATATCTTATTCAGTAATAACAAAGGAAAATGAGAGAATAATTGCCATCGGATACTTTTATTGATTCTAAAGTTCGTTTACATCTTCGTATTTTCCTTGTTTCCAATATAAAGTATGTCCAATGTATATAATAATAATATTAGTAAGAATGGTTCGAATAATGATTTCGGTAATATTCTAGCTTGTTGTGCATTCGTCTTTATGAAAGAGGAATTGTGCGGATTTGAGAATCCTTTAGAATCATACATTCCTCTTTTGATTTGCCTAGGATGATATTCTTAAAGGAGATAATCAAATTCCATTGAAGATCACCACCTTTTAGGAAGATATGGAAATATATATATATATATATATATATATATATATATATATATATATATATATATATATGATGATGATGATGATTTATTGTGTGCGTAACAGACTTGTTGTGTGTCGCGCAATGGATTCCTATTGCACGTGCCTACGCAACTGGGGTTTTCTCTTGATTTCTTCTTCTTCTTTCTCTTCTTTGGCGGAGTAGCTGGAAGATGTCAGAGAAGGAGAAATCTTGAATTTCTTTGAAATCCTCTAGAGCTTCACACTTATGAATGAATCAAATGAAGGAGGAAATGAGGTATTTATAGGCAATCGCACGTGTGACACAATTTCCGTGCAACCATACATGATTGCGCGGGCACAAAGATACTTGCTGAGTGTCGCACAATGGGCCACCATTTGGCCCACGCAACACATCTGTTGCGTGTGCGCAACACTTATGTTCTGCACAAATGTGAATTTTTTTCTCCTTTCTATGTCTTGATTTCTTTTCTTTCTTTCTAGTTTTTGTGATATAACAGATGCCCCCTTGATCCTCTATTAATTTTGCTTCAAAATGAATGGAGGATCTACTCCTTTTTCCATAAAAATTCCTCTCTCAACTCATTGCATAGTCACGTGCAAAACATTGCACTACCAATTTAGCACAATAGCTAAACAGGTCTCACCTGCTATATATATTAGCGCCTTATCATTTCAAGTCACGAAATTCAGAAGCTCTTGCGCGCAATAGCCTTTTCACGTAACACTTTTGTCCGTGCAACTTATCAGTCGTGCAACAAATCTCTTGTGTAATAGAGATCCCACACAACACCTATGCTTTGATAGATTTTTCACTGACTAACTAAACTTTACTAAACTTTTAAAAACTTGTCAAGATGGTTAGGACCAAGAGGACCCTTGTCGTTCCTCAAGAAGATGTATCTCACCCTCAGCAATTTGCATCTACAGCCCCCCGCTCATCCTTCAAATGAAGATCATCCTAGGAAGAGGGTGAGAATCACAAGAAGATAACCTACTTTTTTCAATGAACCTGTTCTTCCAGTTCTTGATATCTTTGACATTTATCTACCTTATCCACTCCTATCTGTAATGTGATAATAATAGGAGATATCGAGAGACCTCTAAAGGAAGGTCAAGAAGTTTATTGGGAGATGTGGTCAAAATCGACTGCCAATATCTGTATAAATAGCCTTCAAACTCTAGCCAGAGAAGATACCCCACCCCCTTCCTTTTTAAAGAAGAAGTGCTCGAAGACTAAGGAGTAACAACTTCAGGAGAAAATAAAGGACACAACAAGAAGCAACTCCAGAACTCCTGGGAGAGTGTGAAAGTTAAACAAGACATAATCAAGTTCAACAGTCTTTTTAGAGATGAGATGATCATTATCCCAATGAATATCCACCGTCACTTGTCCATCCTTCAAAGTGAACCCACCGACCAAATGACTTAGAATAGACTTATGTATACAACGAACTGGACTATGAAAGAGCCATATATTCTCGAGGGTATTCTATCGAAGAGAGAGTCGAGACAGAAGATATGTGATATCTCCCTCATGCGATTTCTTATTCCCTGCTATAACCCACATACTTTGTATCCCACGCACTTCTATAAGACAGTATAATAATGTTTTCGTGACAGAAACTCCTTATGGAGTAACGAAGAATTCCACACCCAGGGCTTTTTATCTTCATGCACTTACTATTCTGACTGGGCGAAAGCAATACTGAAGAAGCATGCGACAGTGTTAATCGAGATCGGCCTCTATAACGCCATTGAGGTCACTTTAGAATACTTTTGCAAAGATATGATGATTTTCAAAGGCTTCCTCAAGTATTGGTGCCCAACAACTAATTCCTTTCATCTGCCGGTGGGTGAAGTCAGTATCACCCTATGGGACTTGCACAGAATAATGGGACTCCCCATCATCGATTGCTTCGTTGATGAGTTTGTGCTGACCAACGAAGAGTTTACACACTTCTCTCCCTCTCAAAGACAACCACTGGTCACAGAAATGACCATAGAACTATTCAGCAAAATGGCCAAATTTCCTGATATTCGAAAAATACCCCATCTTTAATGGCTCACTCACTTCACCAAAGGATTATGGTATATTTCTTGATTTCCCTTTTTATGATCTTTATCATATCTATACAACATTTCTTCTGCTATTGAATCTATCATATTCTGCATTCCTTTCACAGTTTCAAGAATAATAAGTCTCAAGATATTGAGAATTTACCCCAAAAGATCAGGGCTCGTGCTAAATGCAACTCTTATGGTGAGCTAGCAGCCTTCCTCACATATTGGGTCATCCTGATTATACTCCCATGCTTAAAGTGGGTGAATGCAGTTAGGCCTACTGTATTCGTGGTTGCCGTGGCAATGACAGAGGGCCGCAAATAATCTTTATCTCCTCTAGTCCTCTGCTCTTATTGAGTGTGAAATATTGCATATTTCCCCCTATTTACACCTTGGTTTTATAAACATGATAGTGCTTAATTGATTTAATTATGCATGTTTTCATGTGCGAGGTGATTTCGAGAGCTTAAGGAGAAAGTGATGCCAAAAGGAAGATTTATGCTCAAAAGATTACTAAATAAAGATTTAGAGATTTGGAAGTCATTAATAAAGAATTCACATTCTAAAGATCCAAGAAAACCAAGTGAGGAATGAAGAGAATCAAAGATTTGAAGTAAAGAAAAGGAATCCTGAAATTGTCCTGAAAAAGCATATTCAGAAACTTTGACTCTATTTTGGGAAACTGCGTAGAGTGCATAAATTTGAGGAGTTTTAAACTCCCAGTCTATTTTGGGAAACTACGCAGAGTGCATAATTTGAGGCAGTTTCTAGATTTTTTCAACTTAGTGCGAAAGTTGGAGTTAGACAACTATAAATAGGACTCCTTAAGATGCTCCAAAGCATCTTCTAATGTTTCGAAAGGTCTTGTAACACCCCGTACTTTTCAATACTCGAGTGTTACCATTTGTTTATACGTTTGCCTTCATCTTAGCCTAAATCAAACTCTCAGAAGTAGTATTCACCTATAGGTCAAGCCATCCATCCATTGATTTTCAAGATGAATCGTTAAACCATCAGATCCACCATTCATCGGATTTACAACGGTCTATCCTTTGAGAACACACATCGGATTTCTTGGTTTCATACCCAACTCCCACACCACAACTAAACATCCTTAGGATCCCTAGGGTGTTGATAGATAAAATTTGGGCAATCCAACTATTGGATTGTTTGAAAGGCTAGGAAGTCAAAATTTGATAATTAGACGTTCATGTGTTGTGGCCCACTTAACAGTTAAAATACTTTAAAAATTGAGCACACGACTTATAGATGGTGATCTACCCCAAGGACTTTTTGTTTAAAAGTAGGCCCTATAATTTTAAATCTTAGATAATAAGAATAATAATAACTTATATTATGAAAGATGCTATAATAAAGACATTAAAATTGAAAGTTTATAGAATGAGCGGTTTCGATCATCTAAAAATCTCCAAAACCATTGAAGTCCAGGCAAGAATCAATTTGATCGCTAAATCAATATGAACTAACAAAATAAATAAGAAATCACTTGATGTGGCCCACCGGAGCTATGGGTCTGCCTAAGAATTGGGCAGATGCCCTATTAGTAGGACTAGGGGTCGGTGGATGAAGTGGGTTTCACAAAGCTCCACTATAGGCCCCATATTCAGTATGCGTGCACACTAAAAAGGGTACACCATGGCCTACGGGAGCTTAACGCCGGTCAAAGGCACGTTGACCCATGTTTTACTGGAAAAGGAGAGAATTCTCTCTTTTCTCTGCTTACTGCTTAAACGGGATTTAAACGGACTATTCCATTTTGGGTCGAATTAGGACCCACCATCCGATCATGTTTAGATGATCCAAACCGTCCATCGCGATTAGGATGAAATTTAAACCAAACCCGCACTACTCCTGCATGTGGAGACTCATGTACACATGCACAAACCTCGGCGAGGACTACGTGGAAGAGAGATTTCGAAAATAAAAACCATCAGCTAACAGGCTGGCTATCCGCATGAGGAATCCTCCTTCAATCATAGTCCTCCACCTCAGCGGATCTCTGCCTTGCAATCCAAGCCGATTTTAGGGCTTTCATCGCAATGAAAGAACCGCCGCAACCTAAAAACTAAAGAACCCACTGAGTTTTCATTGTTATCCGTCCAAACCATGGGTCCCACAATGATCATTGATCAAATCCACACCATCTATATGAAAGAAATCTAAAGAACAACCCTTCGTTGATGATCTGCCATTAATTGCTGGATCATCTTCCCCGTCAAAGCCAAAGACCCACCTCCTTTAAGTGGGCCTCACCTCTGAATCTGAGATGTTAAATGGGTGGGTCAGGGTCCCATAAGTGCATCCCTGACTCTTGATTGAAGCCATGCAAGCTTGATTCAATTCCATGGCCATAAAACACCATAGATTAAGTAGTTAAAACTATAACTAATTAGCTGATTAGGAACCGATCCTTCTAGGCTTCCACAAGGCTATAAATAGCCTCTTTCCTTTTAGGGCAACCAATTCTAAAAATAGAAAGTTTGAAAGAGAAAAAGAGAACATCGTTTCTCTATTGCATTGAGCTAAGTCAACTCGGTTCGAGTTGCTTTGAATGGGGCCGAGTCTAGCATCTCACCTAATTTTCCTAACCGAGAAGCATAAGAGAGAAAGAAGGAAGAAGTAGATGAGATGGAGAGTTAGTGTGTTCATGTCACTATCATCATGCCACATGAGATTCGGTTTGAGTCTACGAGTTCGGGCTAAGTCTAAAATCATTTTGATCGAGCTGAGTTGAGTTAAGAAGGGTCTGATGCCCCATGCTGGACCAGCTAGAATAAAAGAAGATAGGAAAGGAGGCAAAAAAGAGAGAGAGATAGAGTCAAGCTGCCGCACCGAGCTGCCGAACCGGATTTGGTCGAGTTTTCCTCTGAAGCCATGATTCGAGCTGGGTTAAGTCCATTGAGTTTGGCTATTGCACATGAAAGAAACAGAGAAAAAGGAAGAAAAGGAGAAGAAAAAGGACAAACAAGAAAAGAAGGATGAGAGAGGGAACAAAGTCAAGTCAGGTTGGGCTACTACCGTGTCTGACTGTCTTGACTAGGTTCGAGTCACAATTCGGGCTATGAGTCTGAAACTGAGTTGGGTCACATGTTTTTTATTCTTGGCTGAGTCCAGGCTGTGTAAAGCCTGAGAATAGAGAGAGAGAGAGAGAGAGAGAGAAGTAGAATAAAGGAAGGAAGAAGAAGGAAGAGAGGGTGAGGGCGAGCAGAGGGTGCTGTCAAGTTCAAGTCGACTCAACTGAGTCAGATTGGCGCGGATTGATTCTTAGAGGAGAAAGAAAGAGAAAACTAGAGAGGAAGGAAGAGAAGAAATAGAAAGAAAGAGGAAGATGAAGATGAGGAAGAAGATTGTGGTTTCCTTTTACCTTTACTAAGTTGACTCGGTTAAGTTCACTGAGTCTAGGACTAAGGCAAACCCGGGTGTAGCAAAACCATTGCAATGCCCCGGCTGATGGGTTAAAAGCACGGGTTCTTATTTGAATTCAAGTCGCATTATGCCGAGTCAAGGTATATTAAAACTAGTTTCAATTGTTGCTACTAAGTTGACTCGGTTTCATTTCGCAATTTTAAGTGTAGCTTTGTTAATCCTTAAATTCATATTTAAGTGTGGAATCTAAATCATCTAGGCACAGATCTTCTCAATAGATGTTGTGATAGCTTTGGATATCTTCTTTTCCTATTTTGAGATAATGAGATTAGCAAATCCCATTATTCACCATCGTCTCCTAGGCATGGTAGGGTGATGGAATCTCTTCCAATCATCACAATTTTCCTCCATTAAGAATTATGTCAATGAAAAGTTCAGATTTGATTTAAATTGCTTTATCTTCCAATTAGATGGGATATGACTTCAATTCCGATTGTGTTCCTTGAATCAAGGTAGCATCTTGATAGCTACAAGTGGATCTTTGGCACCCTAGTTCCCACCTTTAAATTCATAAGTTTTAATCAACATTATTCACCATTACCCTCAATTATTCAAACTTCAATTTTGATCTTTTTCTAGTTCTAGTTCTAGTTATTTTTTGAATATGTGTAAGTTTTGTCCCTGTGGATTTGACCTTGGTCTTATCGAGTTATTACTACATTGCAACCTACACTTGGGGTTGTGAACAGCTCTCTCTACAAGGATTTCGGTGACATAGCCACACACTGTAAAAGTCCAGTAGTCGGAGAATCTTTTACTTATACACCGTGGCACTATTTTTCAGGTTTGTTGGGTGTATATTTTTCATGCACGTATGACGAACCAAAGAAGGCTTACGTCAACCCGGAACACCTCTCTCTTTGGCATTATAAAAAATGGGCAATGATCAAGAAGACTTATGACTGGGTGGTTGATAAAATCGAAACGACGGACGTTATTGATTTCTATCAATTCTCGTTTCCGAAATATGCCAAGGATAGAGATATGATAGATGATGACTCTCTTTCTTTAAGTGAGCGGGCATTTTTCATTTCTATCCAATCGAGCAACCTTCCTCTGAGAGAAGGGAATGAGTTTTGACAAGAGCCCTATTATCCAAGCAGATTCGCTCACAATTTGGCTACGACCAAACAATCCCAAAAGACAACAGGGCTGTGACCCACATTATGAGGAGTTATTATATAGGCCTGTACAATTGATGTTGATCTGGAAACAACTGGCAGTTGTGCGTATTAAATCTCATTTTATCATCCCCAGCTACAATTGTCGCGTTCACTCCTCTTATTACTGGATAAGGTGGTGGTCGTATCAATTCTTCCTCGTCCATCACTTCTTACCTGTCGATTCTTCTGTATGGGTTCCTCCATTAAAATTGAGGAACTACGTTCATCCAAGAAATTTTTTAGATGGGCTTGGTTGGGTGTTAGGGCCTAAAAGTCGAGAATGGGGTACTACGAAGTCTGTCGACGCCGGATTCGGTGATCGAAAATTTGGTGAGCCCGATTTCTGAGTTTGGGGCGTGACATTTCCTGCCAACTTAAAGGATCTCAAGGTGTGTCTATTCCGACAATGGATAGGCAAACCTTCAAATAATCTTCCTTTATTGAAATTCCCGAATGGGTTTGTTTAAGAAAATTTTTTAGATGGGCCTGGCCGGGTGTTAGGGCCTGGAAGTCAAGAATGGGGTACTACGAAGTCTGTCGGTGCTAGATTCGGCGATCGGGAATTTTGTGAGCCTGGTTTCTGAGTTTGGGGCGTGACATTTCCTGCCAAGTTAAAGGATCTCAAGGTGTGTCTAATCCGGCAATGGATAGGCAAACCTTTAAATAATCTTCCTTCACTTAAGAGAAGTAGAGTTTTCTCACGGACCCACTTGGGTATGAAATACTCTCAATCCTTATGTCTAAACTAAAAATCAAAAAGAAAATTACAAAAAATCAGAAAAAGGAAAGAGTTAGAAAGAGATTACCGGATTGAAAATTCTATGTTAGATTCTACAAAACATAAAAACAAAGTTAGTCTAAAAGAGAATTCAGAAAAATCTGATATAAAAATATAAAAAAATTAGTCCTAATCATAACCTAATTCTAATACTAATATATTTTAAAAAATGCAACCAAAGTCCTTGGCAACGACACCAAAGACTAATTAACTAACACTAAGTACAAGGTTCTGATGTAGTAATAACTCGCTGACACCGAGGTCGTACCCACAAGAACTTGTTTATTTGTGTGATTTCTGAAATAAATTAGAACTAGAACTAGAATCTAAACTGAATACTAAAATCTAGAATAAAGAGATCAATGGTGTAGAAATTATCAATAGATGAAATACTTCTAACCTAATCATGCTTCAAACCTAAAAGATCCCTTTATATAGGCTTGGATCAGACTAACTTCAAAACCACCTCAAATTTACGCAGCCATCATAGCTTCGATGGAACCTTCGATGACATTGAGCTCCCATCGAAGTGTCCGAGTTGGATTGTGAAACTGTCCAGCAACTAACTTTTGAATCTGTATAATGTCTTAATGTCATCACACATCCTTTGATGGCATCAAACTTGGCTTTAATGGCATTAAAAATATCCTCGATGGCATCAAAGAATGCTCCAAAGTGTCCAACGACCAAACTCAAAATTTTGTGATTTTTACGATGAGATCGAACTATCTTTGATGGCATCGACCACTCCTTCGATGGCATCGAACACTCCTTCGATGGCATCAAACGGTGCTCAAATATGTCCAGTAAGTAAATCAGATTTTTCTAATTTTTGCAATGGGATCAAACTACCTTCATTATCTTCGAACACTAACTTTAATGGCATGGAACTGCGATTTGAGCACATTCGATTTTATGCACTTTGCAACTTCAATTCTCTTCCTTCTTCACTTGGTTTCCTTGAATCTTGGACTCTTGAATTCTTGAATCTTTACATCCATAGATTCAATCTTTACTTCAATAATCTTTTGAGCATTAAATCTATGCTTTAAGCATCCTTCTCCTAAGCTCTCAAAATCACCTCATAAGAGAAAACATATGTAATTAGATCAATTAAGTATATTCATGTTCTTGAAACTAATGTATAATAAGGGGAAAATATGCAATATTTAACACTCAATATGGGTCATTTTGGTGGGACCAAAGGGGTATTCAGTCGAACTGAATTTGACATTCGGTTATAGCTGAATTAGTCAATCTGCTTATTGTCCTGTTATGTCCCACTTCGGTGGGACCGAATGTAGGTTTGGTGTGACCGAGCATGCCTAAATTTTAGTCATGTATTCATTATATCCTTAGCCTTTGGAAGATAGGTTCCTTAGGTTTTCTTTTGAGTTTTTGAGGTGTTATACCATGGTACCACAATCTTACCTTTCTTTACACTTTGACTTATGCAAGTCTTTAAGTCTTCTTTTAATTATCGATGGAGATCATCTTGACTTAACATATGTAATTGACAAATATTTATCCTTACAAGTCTAGGATTTACAAATAAAATTGGTGTCTAAACTCTTGGGAGGGCATGGGATCATGATCTTCTTGCAGAGGAGTATGAAATGCTCATTAGAGTGAAGAATCACTAAAAAAGAGCATGTATCTCATTAGGATAGAGCCCGGGCGATTTGGTAGAGCTTGAAATGCACTAAGGTCTCTATAATGCCAAAATCCATAATTTTCTAAAAGACCTGAATGTAAAATTTCTAACAAAAAGGTTGCACTGGATCTCTAATAGCTAGGATTGGTTGATCGAGCTTGGCCGAAAATGGTCCGGTGAACTCGTTAGACTATTTTGGACATCTTCGATCGATCGATCTTGATTGCTCGAAAGGAATTAAAGATTCCTTAATCGATCGAGCTCGTATCTTGAGCACACGAGCTAAAGCATATTTAGGCTAGCTGATTGCTGGACTTTTTTTTACCATGTTTGGTCAATCAACTTAATCGATCAAGCTTCACTCAAGAATACCACTAAGACTATTGGTTTTGGGTAGTTTGTTTTCAAGCAGCTTGGGACCTCTATAGCCAATCTTATCATGTTACAATAAGGCTCATAAGGCTAAGGGATAATCACACAAGATTTTTCTATTAAGACAGGGATCATATAGAGGTTTATGGTTATTTTAGATCAAGGTTAGGGTCACTAAGATACCTCATTTACCTTTTCTTTGCTTCTTGATACAGTAGTCTTCATGTGTCTTCGGTCTTTAGCTTTTAAGGGCTCACCAGACTTCCTGACACATTGACGAGCATGATTGACAAACAAGGTATACAATTCTGTGCACTAACAATGTTTACTCCCACTAGAGGCTCCCACAAAGACTAACATATAAGCACCTGTGTCTGGTGAATTTGGTCCTATAAAATAACCTACGTCCAACACAAGAACCTATTTGATATTGGGTCACAAATTCTACACTCAATCCTACACAATGACAGAGTCTGTGGACTTTAAATTAACAATATCACTTGTCGGATTTAGCCCCGTTATTGTGCATTACTTGAGATGCTTGATTGATGCTCTCCCATTCTTTAATCAGCGTATCAATTTCTCCCACAATCGTTGATGTGGTTGCTTCAACTCGTACAATCAATCACCTTTCGTTTAATACTCCAATGAAGTGACCAAGGCCATGGGAATGGGGTTAAATCTCCTATAACTAAACATATGAGTATGTTTCTATTAGCGATTCACCTAGATGGGTGTTATAGATAATTTTGACATGAATTTTTCTATGAGATTGGTGTGTAATCTTTAGAAGAGTTCATGTTTATCTTCATTATGGAGCATTGAATGCTCATTAGAGTGGTTAATCACATGGAAGAAAACATAAAAACTCTTTGGTATGAAGTCTAAATGAGGGATATGGAGGTAAAAAAAAAAAACTCTAGACTTCAATGATACCAAAAACCCATCCCTTTGCATAAAGTCTGAATACCATTTATATAGAAATTGACTTGCAATTGTTATAAAATGGCTAGAAAATGACAAGTTCGATCAATCGACTAAGGGCCTTCGATTGATTGAACTTCATCAAAATAGGCCAGAGAAATTGCCAGACAATTTTGGCTATCTTCGATTGATTAGGCTTGACCTTCGATCAATCAAGATCAATTGAGCTTTGATCAGGAGTCTACTGTTTTAGGCAATTTATTTTAAAACAATTTGAAACATCTTCTAGCCAATTTATCATGTTTTAAATGAGCTTTTAAGGCTGAGGGATATCAAAGAAAAGTTCATGTATGAAGGAATGGATCATGTAGAGTTTAGGTTGTCTTGGGGTCTAAGGTCAGGGTTACCAAGGCATCTAATAATTTACCTATTCTTCACTCTTTAAAACGTCATGTCCTCTTATGTCTTCGATCTTTAGGTTCCAAGGGCTCAATCAACTCACTGACACACGGACTAATGTGATTAACATATATGTGCACAAATAAGTGCACTAACATTGACAAGTCCAACCTGGACATTTCTGTGTGACTTGACTAGCACTAATCTATCCACCTTTGTGGACCTTAATTAAGAGCTAATATGTCTACTTTTGTGGACCTTAATTAAGAACCAATCTATCCACCTTTGTGGACCCTAAATGAGTACCAATCTAAACATTTTTTGTAGGGCCCCTTGACGTCCAATCTAGACATTTTCAGTATCTCAAATTGAAGGTCAATATAATGCCTTAATTTTTTATATACATGCTTGGAATTGGAGATTTATTATTCATGTGTACTTTTCATACATGCGCACCTATGCACACGATCCCACACAAATGCACTACCCCACACATGTACCTACTCTCACGCATGTTCATCATACACACACATACCCACATATAAAAACTCTACATGTTGACTAGTTGACCAAGACCTTGACCTTAGAATGATCCCAAAATGCCACCTCACCACTCACTTTACACATAACCCTAGCCCATACCTCTCTCTCTCTCTCTCTCTCTCTCTCTCTCTCTCTCTCTCACCCCCCCCCCCCCCCTATACCTTCTCCCATACTCTTTCAGGCTCACCTATACCTCTCACCACTCCCACTTTCTCCTCCACCACAACAAACATAAACCCCTCTCACACTCCCAATCTCTACCATGAAATAAAATAAAGAGAGAAAAAGAAAGAAAAGAAAAAAAAAAGAAAGAAAGAAAAGAATAAAAGAGAAAGAAAAGAAAAGAAAAGAGAGAGAGAGAGTAGAGAGGAGGAGAGAAGTTGGTATCTTGGGGTGGGCTTGGTGTAGACATGGGCCATTTTGTCAGAGCTATATCGCCAAAGCCAAACGAGGGAGAGGAAAACCATAGTCTTACCTGCCTTAAGTGGGTCATCTTACACCCTTACCCATGTTTTGTTCATTTTTTTTTTCAAACCAAGCCTGGTTAATTCAAGATTTAACACTATTCAAAATGTTCCTATGCAAAGGGACATTATGTTAGGTCCACCACGCCAAACCTTCACTTCAACAAATCAGTCCCGTTGTTGGTTATAACCAGCCCCATCCCATTGTTCGGTTGGGCCACACCCAATAGTACCTAGTGGGACCAGATGGTACTAGCAAGTGGACCCTAAAATGCTATCAGAGTATCGTGCCTACCAAACTGTTTGAAATAGTGTGTGGTCCACTCTGTTGGGCCAGGCAGAGAACAACATGCCTAGTACGCTATTTGAAATAGCGTGTGGCTCACCCTATTGGGTGGCTGTGATGTGTTCTATCCTAACCCACCATCTATTTTTGCTAAATCACGTTAGGGTGTGGGCCAAAAAATGAGGCAGATCTAAAGCATAAGTGGACCGTACAATAGGAAACAATAGTGATAATGGCACCCTTTGTTGGAACCTTAGTCCCACCATGATGTTTACCTGCCATCTAACCTATTCATAAGGTCATGAAAACCCAGATGTGGGGAAGATCTAAATATTAGCATGATCCAGAGCTTTAGTGGACCTCACCACAGGAAATAATGGTGATTGACACCAATCATTGAAACCTTTTTTAGGTCCACCGTGATAGTTATCTTTCATCCAAGCTATTGATACGGTCACTCGCGAGACTTAGATGGATGGAAAACACAAATATCAGATCGATCCAAACTTCCATGCTCCCAGGAAGATGGGCTCACCATGATGGCTATTTTTCATCTAACCTGTTAATATGGACGTCACACAGACTTGGGTGGATGGAAAACACATATATCAGCTTGATCCTAAACTTCTGTAGGACCCACAAACATGGAAGAATGGAAAACATAATTATTGACGTGATCCAAACTTTTGTGAAACCCACAAACCTGAATGAAAGGGAAATCACATATATCATCTTAAACTTGAACTTCTATGGGACCCATAGACCTAGAAGAAGGGAAGACATAAATATCAATGTGATTGATACTTTTGTGAGACCCACTGACTGATGAAAGGGAAACCATAAATATCAACTTGATTGTAAACTTTTGTGGGACCATGATGTAGAGCGGGTCGCAGATAATTTCATGGCCAAGATGGACCAGAAAAGGCCCGATCGGAGACAGAGATGATCTTTACTATCAGAACTTAAAACGGATCACAAACCCGGATGAGTTGACAGAAGTAAAATATATGATTTTGGGGTAGGACGAGCTACTTTAGCATACCTGTATTGTGCAAGCTGAATTTGTAAAATACCATTAGATCTGCGATCGTTTCCCTGTTTTAATTTCATTTTTACTATAAATAGTAAGTTTTAGTTTGATTATAACTCTTCTTCTATTCGACTTTAGGAGTTGCACCCAATTTGAAAAGTGATTAGAATAATTAGGTGAACAACTTGGTGAAGCCAAATAGGACACTAACTATTTTTGGCCGAAAACCTTTCGCACTATTAGTGTAAGGCCCGTATCCTAGTCCATACTGTTCTGTCGACTCCCACGATCCTTCCCATCGAATTCTGACAATCCGTGACCTATAATCGACGTTTGCGCATGACCCTAAGTCGTATCTCGTAGATCTTAGTCAGCTTGACCTGAAACTTGTATCTTAGCGACAACATCGATTTCTTCTCTTTTCTTTGGCCGAGCACTACTCCAATTTTATAGTCACTTACATCACACCTGATTTCAAAAGGTAAACTTCAATCGGGTGGTTGCATAATGAGAGCGCTAGTCAACATGCCTTTAAGCTTGGTGAAAGCATTTTAGCAATCCTCACTCAACTGAAGGAAATTTCCTTTTAAAGAAGGTTGCATAAAAGATGATAGATAAGATTAAAGTCATTTATAAAACTTCAGTAGAACCCAACCTGTCCTAAGAAGGATCGCATGTCGCGTATGCTCTTGGGTGGTGGTAGGTTAGAGATTAAGTCGATTTTAGCTTAATCCACCTTAATTCCAGTGGATGATATAATTTGTCGAAGGAATGTCCCCTTCTGAACCATGAAATGGCATTTCTCCCAATTTAACACAGGGTTCCTTTATTCATATCTCTTCAGCATCAATTTTAGGTGCTAAAGGCACTCATTGAAGGATGAACTGAAGATGAAGAAGTCATCCATGAGACCTCTAAAATTTCCCTACCATGTTAAAAAAAATTTACTCAAAATGCATCGCTAAAATGTGGTGGGGGCATTACATAATTTGAATGGCATCTTTCGGTATGTGAAGGTGTCAAAAGTACATGTGGATGTGGTCTTTTCTTGGTCCTCAATGGCTATCTATATCTAGCTAGACCCCAAATACCCATAAAGGAAGCAGTAATCGGAAGGACCCGCCAACCTTTCTAAAATCTGATCAACAAAAGGCAAAGGAAAGTGATATTTTCTTGTGAAGGTATTCAATTTTTGGTAGTCGATGCACATTCTCCAATCAATAATGACTTTGGTAGGCATGAGTTCATTATCTACATTGGCTATGATGGTAATCTTGGACTTCTAGGGTATCACCTGAGTTGGGCTCGCCCATTGGCTATTGGATATAAGGTATATGATACCCATATCTAATAGCTTTAACCACTTCCTTCATATTTGGATTTAGATGGCGTTGTGGTTGTCTATATGTTTTCGCATTATCCTCGAGGTGAATGCAGTGAGTACAAATCAGAGGATTAATTCCCTTAAGGTATGTAATCATCCATCAAATGGCTCCTTTATGTTCTTTGAGAGTAGAAATTAGCATAATATCTTGTTTCTCATCCAAGTGGAAAGAAATCACCACTAGATATGCTTCATCTTGACCTAAATAGCCATATTTAAGATCAGTAGGCAACAGTTTTAGGTTAAGCTTCAATGCTTTGACACTAAAGGTTTCAAGTCAATTTAAGGTAATCTTTTAAATTTGGGCCTCCACCGATTAGTTTCAAGTACCGGTGTAGCATCAAGCAAGGCATTCATCTCCCTAATCATGTCATCATCTAATTCAATGGAGTGGGCCAAACACATCTCTAATATGTTGGAGTATAAAATTGAAAGTGACTTATCTTCTACAAATGAATCTTATTCTCGTGGACATCATCATTATCCTCCTATTGTTTGCACATGTTGAACACATTAAGCTCAAGTGTCATATTTTCAAAGGATAGTTTCATAATCACATTCCTAAAATTGATTGTTGCGTTTGATATGGCTAGGACTGGTCGTCCAAGGATGACAGGAATCTGAGTGCTAGCATCAATGATGGGCAGTGTATCCAAAATATTAACATTTACTAGATAGTAGAATTTATCGACTTGTACTAGCACATCCTCTATCATCCCTTTTGTTATACGGATCAAATGATTAATGAGTTGAAGTGTATTTTTGGTGAGTTTTAATTTACTTAAACCAAGCTATTCGAAGACCGAGTATGAGATCAAATTCAGACTCGCCCCCAAATCAAGTAATGCATGCCTAAGCTAGTGGTCCCCAATCACACATGAGATGGTTAGGCTACCGAGATCTTTATATTTTTGGGATACATTTTGTTTGATGATGACACTCACTTTTTCTGTCAAAAAATATTTTTTCTAGACATTGTGTCATCTCTAGGCCGTACAAAGATCATTCAAGAATTGGCATATGATGGAATTTGTTTGATGACATCCAATAGGGGGATGTTGATTTTCACCTATTTTAGAACTTCTAAGATATCCTAAGTGTTGGGTAGAGGTTTTAGTGAGATCAACCTTTGTGGGAACAGAGCAACCGACTTGTATTTCTTTTCCGGTTCTTTCACATGTAGTGTTGCTAGGTCCATCATCTCTCTTAGATTCTTCCGAGTCCTTGGGCCTCTCAGCCCACATCGGGATGTTTTTGTCGATTGTTTTTCCACTTCTAAGAGTGGTGATGGACTTTGCTTGCTCCACATGCTTATTCAAAGAGCTAGGGTCACTTATTTCACATTGTGGTTTTAGGTTAAGTAGAGGTTGGGCTGGAAGAGTCCCCTTCTCCCTAACAATTAGATGTGACTCCAATCTATGAATGGACGTTTTAATGTCGTGGAATGCTTGTAGGGTATTTTGATTGAATTGCTCTTGATCATGTATGAATTTTTGAACCGGATCCTCTTGGGTTCTTTTTTGAGTTATGAGTGGAATAAGGATCAAATGAAGAGACCCTTGAGGATTTTTGTCTGCATTTGCCGTTGACCCATTCCTCCAACTGAAGTTCGGGTCATTTCAACATCTAAAGTTGTACGTGTTTAAGATGGGGGGCACTAAATGGCCTTCAATAATTGTTTATGGCATTAGATTTCTCATGTAACAACTCTTGGTGTAACACCTTAAAAATCGATTCCCATGTATCTTGCACGGGATCCAATTTTCTGGGTGTTACAAGTTGGTATCAGAGTATGAGATGAGACTAACCGGACTTGAGGGCATGAACCACTATAAACTTTATGTGACTAGGAAAGTATCATGATTTATATATCTATACTTAGGTGAATTCCTAAAGGAACTAGGAAGTTGAGGAATTAGAAACCCATATTCAGGTTCCCCATTGAAATTGTTAAGTTAAACATGGAATTTAGAGACTAAATCTAGGTACCTTCGAAACAAATTTTTAAACTCCCACATAAATTTATTATGGATTGAAAATTTTCCTTAAATGGAGTTCCAAGTAAGAAAAATAATTTCCCAAATTGGAATTAGAGATATTCAAATTTTTCTATATTTTTTTATCATTTCGGTGAGAACTGACATATTAGTAAACCTCCACTAGTTTCAGTAGGTGGACTTATTAAAAATTTTTGAAACTTTCTTGGTAGCTCACTTAGGTCTCTGGAAACCTCCCCCAAAATTTTAGTTGTATTGAATTTATAAAGAATTCTATAAATTTCAAACAGTGACAAAATTTAAAAAAATAAAATAAAAAATGCTGCCGGACAGCAAGCACTTTTACCTCTTCAAGGGATGAAACGCTGACTAAAAAATGGAAAATCTCCTTAAGAAAATTTCCGGAGCCTCATGGATAAGTTAGGGACCTTACTTTTAAATTTTAGATTATTCGAATAAATAGTTGGGAACTAAAATTTTTTAAGTGGAAGGCTTTCAAGATAAAATCATTTTTAGAATTTATGACTTTCACATAAATAATGACACAGGAAGCTGGGGTTTGATAAGGAATTCGACTCTCTATAACCATCCCTCGGGTTACTCTAAACAAAAAATGGGGGGATATCCTGAATAGTGGGGAGCCTTTGTATAAAATTCTAAGAAACCGAATAAATAAACAAAACAAACCAATAAACACGTAAGGAGTGTACCAGTAACTTTGAAATTCTCCCTTACACGTTAGTCAACTTCTAAGCACATTTCCTTTTGGGCAAAGGATATGGCCCCCAAATCAAAGAAGAAGATTACTTGAGCTAACTTTGTAGCCTCAATTCACCTAGAGCACACTCCCGAGAATGGCAGCTAGCAAGAAACACATATTGGGGAGTCTACGTGTCACGCCCCAAACTCAGGAACCAGGCTCACAAAATTCCCTGCCGCCGAATCTGGTGTCGATAGCCTCCGTAGTACAACATTCTCGGCTCCCAACTCCCATGTGCCAAGTTCCAATCCCGAGATCCTATAAGGAGTATTTTCAGGGTTGATTTTTTTTTTTTTATAAAGGAACATAATTACAAGTGTAACCAAGTCACCAAAACATTATCACCACATATCCACTAATATAATATTTGAGTACAATGTTGAAAGGGAAATACATCATATAACAAAATTCCAAAAGATCAGGCACATGCTCCTGCCTCAATGTTGGCGCAGTCTAGCATAACCTGCACGTAACGAATGTGTATAAGCTTACTACGAAGCTTAGAGAGTGCGTACGTGTGTGCACAATGCATGTGCCAAGCATACAAATGTCAGAATAAGCGGAAACGATGGAAGGCTAAACTAGCAAGTCCATAAATGATGTTAGCCATACCAAGGCTATGCAATGCAAGGCCTACATGGCCAAATGTCATATCTTAGAGATGTAATGCAAGCATGCCAATCCTAAACTAGTCCACGTAATAGTATGGTTCATCATTGGAAATATCACCAGGGTCTAGTACAATCCAACAGTGGCTGTCGCCCCATCGCTCGCATGACCAAGTATGCAGAAGAGACCTCACTATCCGCCTTGCCAGTGGTATGCCAATGCCCACCCGGCTCATCGATAGTAGACCCATTTACGAGTTGGTGAAACTCAACCTAGCTTACAGCCTCATACCCTCAGGCGGATAAGATCACACCCCTTTTCAACCAATCACGATATAGTGGGAGACACGGCTTACTGGTATTCGGCACTCAAGCGCTCATATTATCCACTCGGTCTCAACGTTGAAGCATCTTACTGGATCATAAGGGTTTAGGGACTTTCACCTAAGGACATCCATACGCCCTAATATTAGAATAGATATTTTTGGTATCCAATCTGGCCATCCATGTTATACCTGTGGAAGTCATAACCCTGATGTCATTAGGGCGTAAAATGATCGTGACATACAAGATGCGAAATGTATGAGTCATACCATCCAAGTTTGCATCAAACCTGCGCATACAACGCGATCATGTGGGGCAACCCTGTCTCATATGGAGTCTCTTAAGTGTCTCAGCCCAATAGCATATGCTATGATTAATCACTACCCACAACATGCATACAAATGATGTGTATGGGCATATGTCTAGACATGATGTCATTATACTAAGCATGTTCTTAGTGTGTCCTACCAGGCCAAAGTATATTAGCATGTTATCAGACATATCAAACAATAATCAGCCTTAGTCGGCACATCATATACAAGAGTGGGAACTGAATGACATGCCCACTAGAAATGTAGAAGTCTATGTGGTATGGCCCGTGTTAGACTAACATCAACTTCTCATGTAGCCTACAAGGAATGAATAGAATATATATAATAAGATGAGGTCCATTGGGAGTGGCCACCCACATGTACAACACGTGTGTTACTATGCTACCAATACATTTGGGCACATGGCCCACTAATGATGTCTCAAAATAATCAGATTATCAATGACATCACTATAATTACTTTTGTAGAATGATCTACACCATCTAATCATTGCTAACGTATATTGACGGATACAGATCATTGGTTAATCACTAAGATGTGATCATATGTTCATGGCCCATCTTAGTCTTGGGATTTCATCGGTTCAGGCGAGGTATAGGCTTAAATAGGTTTAATAAAACCATAGTTTCAACATTCACACACCAACTAATTTAAATATTTAAATTCAATATGCTAAATATAACCAAAGACCTAAGAAATCTCGATTTCAGGGATTCCCAAGTGCAAGGGATCCCAAAACCAAGAAATCCCAAAGTCCAAGAGGTTTCTACCCCCACATTACCCTATAGTACGCCCCACCTGAGATCTGGATCAACTTGAGTTTTGGGCCCATGGCCTAACATGGTTTGATAAGACGGATGAACGGAGTGGATATGATACATACATCATGTAGGGTCTCATGTCTGGGGGTAGCTCAAGGAGGCTTCCTCCCTCACGTCAATGGGCAATAACGCCCGGTGACACCTTCCATTTTCCTTTGTTTCTCTTTTTTTTAATACACCATCAGTGCAGGCCCCATGTAGATTTTCTACTCCGTTCAACACGTAGTCTATCTCAAGCAGGTCTAATGGGCTCTGATTTGGGTTGATTTGGACAAACAAGGACTCCATAGTGGGCTTTGGAAGATTTCAACAGCAATGGTTTGTTTCCCTCATTACGGCCCACTTGAGACCCAAATTTGTCTCATCTTTTGGCCTAATGACTAAAATGATCTTAAAAAGGCGATGGATGGTGTGGATTCAATATTGGCCAAGAATGGGTCACCGCACACGTGCATGGCATTTTTCATGTTATTAGTATATCGTTGTATGTTTTGCATACACTATTAATGCGGGCCCCAAGTGGATAATCTAATCTGTTCACCATCTTGGCCACCTCGAATGAGGTCAAATAGACTCTGACTATAAATGGTTTGGATGACCAGGGACTCCAAAGTGGGCCCTAGAGTATTTCAACAGATGGGCATTAATACCCTTAGTACGGCCCACTTGATACTCGGATTTGCCACAAAAGTTGACACATAGCTTAATATTATATGGAGAAGACGGTGGACGGTATGGATTAAACAAATTCATCATGGTGGGGTCCACCTATGGTGGCAGCCCAATGACGCTTCCAACCTCAACGTAATCAGCAAAAACGTCTAGTGACTTACTTTTTTTTTGTTCTTCTCTTTCTTCCTTTATTTTTATTTTATTCTACTATATGGGGCCCACTAGTGAATAATCCATTCCGTCCATTATATCAACCATCTCTCTATGGACCAAAGGAGTCTAATGATGGATAGGTCCAGTACTTATACACACAACAGTAGGGCTTAGAAAGTTCCAACGATGGGACTATGTTTCCCTTGGTGTGGTCCACTAGGAACTGAGATTTGTCTCATTTTTCGACTCATAGCCTAAAACGACATGGGTAAGGTGGTGGATGACATGGATTAAACAAATACATTAAGGTGGGTCCATGGTTGGAACGCCCCCACCCCACGTCCACATGGTTGACGTGAAGGGGTGCTCCTATATCACCATCGGTTGTGGTGTGGTCCACCTGATGGTTGGATTGGGTAGATTTTTGGACTCCATGGCTAAAATGAGCCAATAGATGGATGGATGGTGCGGATCTAAGAAATACATCAATATGGGTCTCATGAGTGAAAACTCACTCCAAATTAACATCCACACAAAGTAAGAAATGGTGTAACCCAACCCCTTAGCATTTGTGGTATGGCCCACCTGGGATTCGGATTAGCTTCATTTTTTAGCTTAACGCCTAAAATGAGAAGGGAAATCGGATGGACGATGTGGATGATATATACACACAAACACACACATCATGATGGGGCCCACGAGTGAGTCCACATGGTGGCTTTGGAAGGTGAATAGTGGCAGAGACGTCTCTGGACATTGTTGTGTCCAGAGACATGGTGCCACTACCCCTCTCCCTCCTGTGTTTTAAGGGTGAGGTAGGGGCCACCTAGGAAATCCACTCCATCCATTTGAATGTCCAACTCATGGTAGGGCCAAGAAGCTTTGGATGATAACCATTTTTGGTGTATCTTCATCATCTAAGTGTGCTTACATAATTAATTGGTTTAAATAGAAAATAAATATCATAGTGGGCCACATAAGGTAGTACACGCTATGATAGCATGCAGGACACACTCTCCAATAGCGTGGCCCACTTGTGGGTCCCACAACACCATGAGAATAAGAAAGAAAGGGAAAGGAAGGGAAATGGATCCGGCCATCGGGGTGACCCCCCGCCACTATGAGGTCCACAACATACTAAATACATGATCAAGGTGGGTCCCACCCTTATGGGCCCACTAAAATAGAGAAATCACAAAGAAGGGGAGGGTTTTGACCCTCCTATGCACTCACTTAGAAAGATGGACCTGGATCGTCTTGGATAGGTGATCGGATGGCCCACCAAGCTCCTCTTCACCCCTAACCTCCTCTAATCACTCTTTTCTCTATTCTCTTACTCTTACTCTCTTGATATTTCCTAATACACTCACAAACTCTCTTTCTTTTCTCTTAATCTCTCCCTAATCTTTCTTTCTTTTCTCTCTTTCTCTCTTAATTTCTCCCTAATCTTTCTAATATTTTTCCCTCTCTCTTAATCCCTCTCTGCTCTTGCTAGGAAATGGTAAAAATAAGAGGGAGTTAGAGTGTTTTTGTGGTAGAGATTTTAGGATAGGGAGGGAATAAGGGGATGATGGAGGGGTAAAGTGGGGAGAAAAAGAAGAAAGGAATCATGACTAGTATAGGTAGGGGTATGGGTTGCATGAGAATGGCATGGATTTGTTTAACTAATGGGGGGAGAGTGACATGAGTGATGGATGGCTTGATTAATGGATGAGTTGATGGATTGATGGATTGATTGATTTGAAAACATGGGGATTTGTGCAAGTGGGCCTGCGTGCATTATGCGACCCACCTCAGATTGTGCCAAAATTGTAACTTCTAATCTAAGGGTCGAAATGGGGCATGTCACATGGAGTTAAAATCATAACTCCAGCACGGTCATAAGGTACAAGCCTCGAGGTATCGTGGTACAGAGGTAGGATAACGATCAAAACTCATCGATCTGGTTCGTTGGGAACATGTAATTGTTTAAGTAGAAGTGTACAGAAGGTCTCGGGAGGTTACAAGTCTTACACTACATCATCCCCATCTGCAACCAATTAAGAAACCATACTCCCAGGGCCACGTTAGGGACCAACACCCCTTGACGCGCAAACATGGGTGCCGCTTTATGCCGTCCTGGGGTGAATGGAGTCTGTTATGCTAGAAAAGTTTCTAAAGCTGCTACTTCCAGAGTTTTGAAGCACCCTCAACCCAGTGACAATAGAACATTGGATAAAACAAATTAAGAGGACACTAGAAACAATGGGATGCCTAGACCACCTCAAGGTCCCCCTGGCCATGTTCAAGTTCAAGGGAGATGTTATTATTTGGTGGGAGGTGACAAAAAGGATGGTTCTCAAGGACCACACATGAACCTGGATGGATTTTCAAAAGAATTTTTTTGAGAAGTATATCCTAAAGTCATATCGGGATGAGAAGATGTTTGAACTCTTGAAACTTACCCAAGGTGAGATGACCGTCGCTTAGTATGAGGCTATTCTTTAAATTGTCATGGTACATGCCTAAGATAATTGAAGATGAAGACTTCAAGATTAAATGATTCAAATACAGCCTGAGACCTTCAATTCACTCTAAGATATGCTACCTGGATCTACCAAGTTACGCTAATGTAGTAGACAAAGCACCAGAGTCGAGAAGGATAATGATCGATAAGCACAAGCCTGACTACAACATTGCGAACCAGGGAAGAAGTTTAAGACCAACTTTAACATGCCTCAAACTCAAGATAAAAAGCCAAAGATTGTCGCATAATACAACGCCATTTCAGAACAGAAAAAGTAATGAGACAACCCCATTGGTCGCAACCTGTAACACCCCGTACCTTCAATATACGGGTGTTACCTTTTAAACTCACATTAATATAAAGAAGATTGGGTTAATCAAATTTGTCTCGACATACGCAGGATGGGGATTCCCATTGACATTAGAACCATCCATCAGGGTTTTCAGGAGCCATAATACTCCCTACGACAATCGGAAAGGTGAGACCACTCGAACACTCAAAGATTGAGGCCATTATGCTAGTTAATTCTAGTGCAACACACTTGTCACCAACACTTTAGAATTTGTTAGTGACAAACGAAGCCTTCATCATAACTAATGCCCTATGTTAACCATTGAAAAAGTTTATCAGGCCCACCTGATCAACGGATCTCGACATATGGGCTAATGACGGCCCAAGGATGTAGGTAACGGGCCACCTGGGGCTCACCATCAACCCAAATTAGGCCAGGGACCCTGGGTAATATTTTCCAATGCAAATGAACAGTGTAGATTATGGTAAATCACATTTCAGTGGGCCCCTACACTATACATGTGTACTAAAAGTACTTGTGCACGAAGTGCTGTTGAGGGTCAAATATTGCATATCAGACCCCATTTATTACCTGGATTTATGAGCATGACTTTGTTTAACGGCTTGGTTTAACTGTGTATGTGATGCAAGGTGTAATTACGAACTAAGACTAAGAAAGGTGTTTAAAGCTGGGATTTAACGCTCTGATGACACCAAGGCAAGGGACGGACCCCAGGGGACCAAGATCATCGAATTTACACACCGGAGATCCGCGAAAATCGAGAAACTGAAGTTCAAGTGGCCCAAAATTGGTTCATAATGAAAGATCACAGGGTTCCCACTATCCGTTCAGGTCGAAACTTCATACATGCCCTGAGGGCCATAAATTAACCGTATAATTCGAATTTCATCCGTTCGATCCCTGTGGAAGTGACCCAACGGACAGATCAGCCCATAAACCATTACTTTTGGGCCCACCTGCTATTTGGATATTCTTAAAAATTGGTCTCAACGGGTTAAATGAGCTGACAATATGAATGGATGGAGCGGATTTCTTACATACATCAAGTGGGACCCACATGTATACTGAGTGTACATAAGGTGCACGTGCACCAGCCGTGCACCCTTACAGCCAAAGTCGGTCAGCTCACGCTGACCGACTGCTTCTTCTCCAAATCCAAAAATGCAACAACGTTTTCGCTGTCGTCCGCCGGTCCTTCTCAGTGGGGCCCACTCGACACCTGGAGTGATGATCTGAACCGTCCATTGTATCAAGAGGGTGGGCGTGAACATCGCCTAGGTGGCGTAATCTCGGAAGATAATGGAGAGTGGATTTCAGCTGTTAAAACGGATGATTAACGGTAGAACGAAAGAATCAGTGGGCCACACGGAATTCAATATGAAACCAGTCAATTCTTACTTGTTTTTCGCCAGAATTTCAGTAGACGGAGTGGATTTCATTGAAAACATCACTGCGGACACCACCGACCATCACAGCGCACGGGTACGCGATCTCTGTTTCGCAACAGAGGTTGCGGTCCTCTCTTGTGGGCCACCATCAGGGCCTATTGGCTTAATCAGGGCCGTCCATTAGGAGCCTAAGGGCCCTATAGTTCAAGCCTAGGTGTCCTTTTCTCTCCATGCGTGCGAGTATGCGTTAATCGTGATCAACAGAAGGATGGACGACGGAATGAATTCTTCCCTGAGCTGCATCGACAGGCAGCCAAAACCGGTTGTCTACCCGAAAATTCCAAGGAGAAGTTGATGAATGGAGTGGATCTCCTGTCTGAGCTCTAGAATGGGCCCCGGAGAATTTCATCATAAGCAACTATCTCCTGCTGCAACAGGGAGTGCGTAAGAGCTTCTTACGCACTTCCAGCCACCGTCTCCTTTGAAGCTATAAAAAGAGAGAGAACTGACGGCTAGGGGGCATCGGGGATTGAGGGAGCTTGGGCTTGGGCAGAGGGCTGGAGATCTGACAGGAGAGAGAGAAAGACAGGGAGAGAAGAAAGAAGGTTTTTTGTTTGTTTTTCTTTTTGTTATGCTTTTCTTCTCAAATTTCTGATGAGATCTAGCCCATCCATGCGTGGCTAAACCTCTTAACTAGGGATAAGAGGTGAAGCTTATAGAGTGATGGGATGCCTCTTTGCTTTTGCCTTTGTTTAGACTGAACTGATGTTGATTTGGGTTTAATTAAGGGAATGTTTTTAGTCTTTAATGGTCTGTTGTGACTGAAATTACAATGGGTCTGCAATGGCTTTAAGTATTTCTTTTTCCTTTTGATATTTATGACGTCAGGAAGCCCTGTTGTTTACCATCGTCTCCTGGGCATGGTTGGATGACGGTAACCCTTCCTGACTTTCATGGCATGTTGATTGATTGGTAATTAGATTAATTCTTTTGTTTGCTTTGTCTCCTGGGCATGGTTTGGTGATGGAATCCATTCTAATTCATACACCTTTCATCTCTTAAAACCTATATCAATGGCAGTTCAGTAAATTTCCATAATTTGTGATACTGGCATAAGATTCCCTGATCTCTACAAGTGGATCCTCTGAATCCCTAGTTCCTTTTCTTTGAATTTTCACAAGTTTTAGATCAATTATTCCATAATTATTCCTCAATTGTCATTCAATTTAGATTACATCTTAGTCTAATTCTAGTTCTATTTAGTTTCAGATTACGTACAGGTTTCAGTCCCTGTGGATTCGACCTCGGTCTTACCGAGTTTATTACTACATCACAACCCTGCACTTGGGGAGTGAACAAGTTTTTGGCGCCGTTGCCGGGGACTGACGGCTACGTTTTTCTGAAATTAATTGGTTTTAGGATTAGTTTAAGATTAGGATTTTACTAACCTTAGTTTTATTTATTTATTTTTAATTGAGTTCAAAACTAACTTGTTTCCTGTTTTATAGGATCTTGACATAAGTTTCTCAATTGGTAATTCATTCCTAATCTCTCTACTTTTTCCTATTTTTAGAATTAGGGTTTTAAATTTTAGAAATTTTTTTATTCTATTATCTTCCCTTCTGTAGGAAATAGTTTATTTTTAGAAATTAGGTTATTTCTTTCCCTTTTTAGAAATTAACTTTCAATAGTTTATTTTAGTAACTTTCTATTTTTAACTCTTTTAAAATCTAAATTGTTTCCTAAATTATTTTTAGAATTTTTGTTTAGAAACTAACCTTCCTATTTTGTAGGCCTTTAAGATAAAAATCTCTAATTCGGTAAGCTCCTTCCCTACTTTCTATTTTTCAATTCTCTTTTAGTAATTTACTTTCTAGTTTAGGACTTTTCTAATTTATTTTAGAAATTTTCACTTCCTTTTAAGAATACCTTCTTTTAGGAATTAATTTACTGTTATTTTTCTTTTAAAGGATCATTCTTCTCTTTTTAGAATCTAACTTATTTTTATTTTATTTTGCAGGTTTTTAACTTAGGGCTTCAATTTGGTAATTTCTTTCCAACTCTCCCTCTCTTTCTTTTTAGATTTTCTTTTCCTTTCTTAGGATTAGACTTTGAATTTAATTGAGGGCTGCGAGTGTTTCATGCCCAGTGGGCCCGTGACGACACTCGACGTCTCTTGACTGAAGGAGGATTGGTTGAGGGGTTGACTATCCATCGCAGGACTAGACACCGCTCGAAATCCCCTGAGTTAACTGAAGTTATGGCTGAAGACCAACCTCCTCTACTCCCACCCAGGGTGGAGGATACCCAAGATGAGAATGAGGTGCAACAGGCACCCCCGCCTCGTACTTTACGAGATTATCTACAACTGGCGGGAGTGAGTATGCCCTCATGCATGATTTTTCCTGAAAACACAGGACAAATGGACATCAAGCCAGGAGTTATCCAACTCCTTCCCAAATTCCATGGACTTGAATCAGAAAGTCCATATTTACATTTGAAAGAGTTCGATGAGATTATAGCTACATTATGTTTTCCTAATGTATCTGAGGATACAATTAGGCTGAAACTCTTTCCTTTTTCCTTAAAAGAGAAAGCTAAGACGTGGTTACATTCACTGCGTCCTAGATCCATTGGCACATGGAACGACATGCAGAGGGAATTCATAAAAAAATTCTTCCCACATCATAAAACGATTACCCTCAGAAAAGCAATCATGAACTTTGCCCAAAAGGAAGATGAAACATTCTTCCAATGTTGGGAAAGGTTCAAAGATTTGGTCAGTTCATGCCCACAACACGGATTTGAAACGTGGCGCATTACAAATTTTTTCTGCGATGGACTGACATCTTCCATGCGCCAAATGGTCGAGACAACGTGTAATGGAGAGTTCATTAATAAAGATGTCGACGAGGTATGGGACTACCTCGATAGTCTCGCTGAAAAAACACAATCATGGGACTATTACCCAATGGCGAACACCACGTCTAGGCCGACTCAATTAAAGGAGAAAGGTGGATTATATCTCTTGAAGGAAGAGGATGATCTCAAGTGTAAAGTGACTACGCTCATAAGGAAGGTTGAGGCCATGGAAGGAAAGAAGGATAAGGTCAATGAAATTGTTTGCGGCATCTGTGATTGCAACATTCACACAACTGAAAACTGTCCTACAATACCTGCCTTTCGAGGAGTGTTGAATGAACAAGCCAATGCCGTAAATAATTATCAAAGACCTTTTACTGGACCTAACTCCAACACATACAATCCTGGTTGAAAAAATCATCCAAACTTTAATTGGAGGAATGGACAAACGACGACTCCTTTAGGTTTCTTCAATCAAAATCCAAATCAAGTGAAACCTCAAGAGGAACCGGTTCAAAATCCCATACAAGAGCTGGCTCAGGCAATGCGGGGAATTACAGATTTTATGCAAAAGATAGACTCTCATATGACGGTTATAGAAAAGGAGATGCTTCCTGTACAACCTCTCCCCAATCCTAAACCGCAGTACGAGAGTAATGATCCCAGCTCTTCAAATCAGATGGGGCATGCTAAATCCATCACCACTCTTAGGAGTGGGAAGATCATTGATAAAACTCTTTCGGTTAGGCCCGAAAAGCCTCAAGAACCAGAAGAGGACAACAATGATGGATCCAGTGATGCCCCACAAAAATTAGAACCGAAACTTCTAGAGAAGCCAGTTGCTCCATTCCCCCAACGGTTGGTTTCACCAAAACCTCTCTCTAACTCCCAGGATATCCTAGAGGTGTTGAAACAAGTGAAAGTCAACATTCCTCTACTTGATGTCGTTAAACAGATACCTTCATATGCCAAATTCCTGAAAGACTTATGCACGACCAAAAGACGGAAAATTATTTAAAAGAAAATCTTCTTGACTGAGAAAGTGAGTGCCATCCTGAAGCAAGACGTGCCACAGAAATTCAAGGATCCCGGTAGCCCAACCATATCATGTGTAATCGGGAACCATCGAATTGATCACGCACTTCTTGACTTAGGAGCGAGCGTCAATCTGATTCCCTACTCGGTATACAAACAGTTAGGTTTGGGTGAATTAAAACCCACCCTAACCACACTACAACTTGCTGATCGCTCTGTTCGTGTACCAAGAGGGATAATTGAGGATGTGTTAGTCTAGGTCGATAGATTTTACTACCCTGTAGATTTTATCATCCTGGACACCGAACCCATCAATAACATGAGCACTCAGATTCCCGTCATTCTTGGTCGCCCATTCCTTGCCACGTCAAATGCAATTATCAATTGCAGGAATGGTATCATGACTATGTCTTTTGAAAATTTGACATTGGAGTCAAACATTTTTTTCAATAACGGCAGCAACTCAGAGGATGATGATGATTTCCACGACATTAACATGATTGACTCTTTCGTGGAAGATACGACACCGCTGACCTTATCCTCCGACCATCTAGAGACGTGCCTGGCCCACTCCCATGATTTTGATGATGACATGATTAGGGAGACGTGTGCCTTGCTTGATACTGCACCGGTACTTGAAGTTAACCGGTGGAGGCCACAATTTGAAGAATTGCCACAAACCGATGTAGTGCCTCTACCGTCTAACCTCAAGCCGCCGAAGCTTGACCTAAAACCTTTGCCCTCTGATTTGAAATATGCCTATTTAGGTCAAGATGAGACATACCCGGTGGTGATCTCTGCCCACCTGGAGAAAGAACAGGAGAGTATGCTTATATCTACTCTCATTGAGCATAAAGGAGCCCTGGGATGGACGATAGCGGACCTCAAGGGAATCGATCCCTCTATTTGTACTCACCACATATATCTTGAGGATAATGCAAAAACCGCTCGGCAACCACAACGTAGACTAAATCCAAATATGAAGGAAGTGGTTAAGGCCGAGGTTCTTAAACTATTGGATGTGGGTATTATATACCCTATATCTGATAGTCAGTGGGTGAGTCCAACTCAAGTGGTCCCTAAGAAGTCCGGAATCACCATCGTAGCCAATGCTAATAATGAACTCGTGCCAACTAGAGTCACTACTGGTTGGAGAATGTGCATTGACTACAGGAAGTTAAATACCGTCACGAGGAAAGACCACTTTCCCTTACCATTCATTGATCAGATCCTGGAAAGGTTAGCTGGTCATTCCTATTATAGTTTCCTTGACGGGTATTCGGGTTACAACCAGATAGAGATAGCCCCTGAAGACCAGGAAAAGACCACATTTACATGTCCCTACGACACCTTTGCCTATCGAAGGATGCCATTCGGACTATGTAATGCCCCTGCCACTTTTCAGCGATGTATGCTTAGTATTTTTTCTGACATGGTGGGGCAATATCTAGAGGTCTTCATGGATGATTTCTTTGTTTATGGTCCATCTTTCAGCAAGTGCTTGGAAAGTCTTAAATGTGTGCTGAAAAGATGTGAAGAAAAGAACCTGGTACTTAATTGGGAGAAGTGTCATTTCATGGTTCAGAAGGGAATTGTCCTTGGGCATATCATCTCGTCCAAAGGAATCGACGTAGATAAGGCAAAAATCGATCTTATCTCTAACCTACCTCCACCCAAGAACATCAGAGACGTGCGATCCTTCTTAGGACACGCAGGATTTTACAGGCGATTCATAAAGGACTTTAGTCTTCTCTCTCGTCCTTTATGTAATCTTCTTCAAAAGGATGCTCCGTACGAGTGGACTGAGCAGTGCCAGGAAGCTTTCACCAAGCTTAAGGGCACGTTAACCACTGCACCTATCATGCAGCCACCTGACTGGAGCCTTCCTTTTGAGCTTATGTGCGACGCTTCTGATTATGCTCTTGGGGCAGTCCTAGGCCAGAGAAAAGATAAGAAGCCCTACGTCATTCATTACGCGAGTAGGACTCTAAATCCTGCCCAGGTGAACTACTCGACTACGGAAAAGGAACTCTTAGCTGTAGTGTTCGCCTTGGACAAATTTAGGTCCTACTTGATCGGATCCAAGATCATTATCTACACAGATCATGCGGCACTTAAGTATCTTCTTTCTAAGAATGATTCTAAGCCCCGTTTGATACGATGGATCCTTCTACTCTAAGAATTTGATTTGGTAATTAAAGATAAAAAGGGAGTAGAGAACGTAGTGGCCGATCACCTTTCTCGCCTTAATACCTCGATTCCCTTGAGACAACCCATATCAATGACATGTTCCCTGAGGAACAATTGTTTAGAGTCTCCCATTCACCTTGGTTCGCTAATATTGCTAATTTTCTTATCACAGGTTCTATACTAACACATTGGACTGCGCAAGATAAGAAGAAATTCTTTACCAAGGTGTGCAACTTTTTTTGGGACGATCCATATTTATTTAAATATTGCCCAGATTAAATTCTAAGGAGATGTGTACGACGAAAAAGCATCGGAGCGTCATCTCCTTCTGTCTCAAGGCCTGTGGTGGTCACTTTTCTGCTAAAAAGACCACGGCCAAGATTCTGCAGTGTGGCTTTTACTGGCCCACTATGTTTAGGGACACTCATGAGTTTTGCAAAGCTTGTGAGCGTTGCCAGAAATTGGGAGCATTGTCCCGTCGAAATATGATGCCTTTGAATCCCATCCTTATCATTGAAGCATTTGATTGCTGGGGCATCGATTTCATGGGACCATTCCCCCAATCGGTTGGAAATCTGTACATTTTGCTCGCTGTGGATTATGTCACTAAATGGGTCGAAGCGATTCCGTGTCGAACTAATGACCATCGCACGGTCATTAAATTCCTAAAAGAAAACATCCTTTCTCGATTCGGAACGCCTCGAGCCATCATTAGTGATAGGGGCTCACACTTTTGTAATAAACCATTTGAGAGCTTAATGAAGAAATACGGTATCTCTCATAAGGTGAGCACCCCATACCATCCACAGACAAGTGAACAAGCTGAGATTTCCAATAGGGAGATCAAACATATCCTAGAGAAAACGGTTAACCCTGATCGTAAGGATTGGTCAATCTAATTGACTGATGCCCTATGGGCATACCGTACGGCCTTTAAAACCCCTATTGGAATGTCTCCCTTTAGACTTGTCTATGGGAAAGCTTGTCACTTGCCTGTGGAGCTGGAACATAAAACGTACTGGGCGATCAAAAATCTTAATTTCAATCTGGACAACGCTGGCTTGCTACGCAAACTTCAATTGAATGAACTTGAGGAAATCCGGAATGATGCATATGATAATTCGAGAATTTACAAGGACAAGATGAAAGCATTTCATGACCAACACATTTTGCGAAAATCATTCACGCCTGGTCAGAAGGTCCTTTTGTACAATTCTCGATTACATCTCTTTCCGGGTAAGCTTCGAAATCATTGGACCGGGCCTTACATTGTTGTTACTGCATATCCTTATGGGGCCGTCGAGATAAGAGACCCCGACAATGACAAGGAGTTTAAAGTAAATGGACATCGCTTAAAGCCATTTGTCGAGAAATTTGATTCAGAGGACATGTCCATGCCTCTGACTGATCCTGTTTACCAGGACTGATCTCTTAGTCTGATGGAGGTATAGGTAGGTTTATCGCTTTCTTAGGACTAGGGTAGTCTGCTTTATTTGTCCGGCTGAAGACGTTAAACTTAGCACTCCTGGGAGGCAACCCAGCTTTTCATTCCATTTAATTTTCCTAGTTAGTTAGTTCAATGTTTATGGGTAACATTACTGCAAACCCTCACGAGATTACAACTCGTCCACTAGGGGCAACCTAGGGGTTTAAAGGCTTGTTGCATGCGCTAAATGCAATCGAGAGCACCTGCGAAAGTGGTATAGATAGGATTTTATTTTATTTTATTTTTTTTGTTAGTTTTGTGTTGCTCTCTCTCTCTCGTGCTGATTGGATTCCATGCTGCCTGCACTTGGAATGTCTCTCACGACTCATCATCCAGGTACTATCTTTCCATCACTCCACATTTACTTTTGTTGTCCCATGTGCATTCCATACTCATATCTTTTACATTGAGGACAATGTAGCTTTTAGGTTGGGGGTGGGAGATTAGGTTACCTAATCAATGTTTTCTTCGTCTTGAGCAAAAATTGTGAAAATTTTTAAATTTTTTCTGGACTTTCTAGTGAATTCGAAGTGATTTGGCGACCATCTTTGATTTAGAATTACAAGATATGGAATGTTGGTGATTTACTACTCTTGGATTCAGTTGCTCGTTAGATTTCACAGTTAAGTTTGAATTATTAATCCATGATTAGAAGTTGTAAACATTGATTGAGTCATGATTTCCCATGTCACATCTCGCTTACACATTAAGATTGCAGTTTGAAACTGAAGGGTTAATTTGGTAATCACTGAGCATGAAAGAAACCAGCCTAAAAGATTTGGCCATCAGGGTATAAAAAAAAAAGAGAATTACACCATGGGTTTGCTCCCTATAGGTGTGGATTCGATTTTACATGATTAACAGTTGGAAAGAGTTGGGCGATTAGTTTCACCATAGGTTTGCTCCCTATATGTGAAAATTTGATTCCCATCTTGACAAAAAAAAAAAAAAACTAGAAAATGAAAGAATGATCTGTAAGGCAAAGCTCTGGTTTAGGTGATGGTAGTTATGAATTTTTTGATTGATTACCAATGATATCATGAAATTGACAATTTGATCTCTTAATGAAGATAGGTCGGGATTACACTTTACATTTGTGGAACTCAATGTTTAGGATTGTTCTAATTGATGGATTAATACTTTGAACTTGTTGTGAAGTTTTCCGTGCGCTTGAGTTCAGGAGAAAGTAATGCCCAACATTCATGAATCTTAAACTTCTAGTATCTGGATTGTTCCCCAAAATCATTCGAGTTTTTAAAATTATGATATAATTCTCAATTTATTTTTCGCATACTTTGCTCGGGACTAGCAAAATGCTGGTTGGGGGTTGTGTTGAGGGTCAAATATTGCATATCAGACCCCATTTATTACCTGGATTTATGAGCATGACTCTGTTTAACGGCTTGGTTTAACTGTGTATGTGATGCAAGGTGTAATTACGAACTAAGACAAAGAAAGGGTGTTTAAAGCTGGGATTTAACGCTCTGATGACACCAAGGCAAGGGATGGACCCCAGGGGACCAAGATCATCGAATTTACACACCGGAGATCCGCGAAAATCGAGAAACTGAAGTTCAAGTGGCCCAAAATTGGTTCATAATGAAAGATCACAGGATTCTCACTATCCGTTCAGGTCGAAACTTCATACATGCCCTGAGGGCCATAAATTAACCGTACAATTCGAATTTCATCCGTTCGATCCCTGTGGAAGTGACCCAACGGACAGATCAGCCCATAAACCATTACTTTTGGGCCCACCTGCTATTTGGATATTCTTAAAAATTGGTCTCAACGGGTTAAATGAGCTGACAATATGAATGGATGGAGCGGATTTCTTACATACATCAAGTGGGACCCACATGTATACTGAGTGTACATAAGGTGCACGTGCACCAGCCGTGCACCCTTACAGCCAAAGTCGGTCAGCTCACGCTGACCGACTGCTTCTTCTCCAAATCCAAAAACGCAACAGCGTTTTCGCTGTCGTCCGCCGGTCCTTCTCAGTGGGGCCCACTCGACACCTGGAGTGATGATCTGAACCGTCCATTGTATCAAGAGGGTGGGCGTGAACATCGCCTAGGTGGCGTAATCTCGGAAGATAATGGAGAGTGGATTTCAGCTGTTAAAACGGATGATTAACGGTGGAACGAAAGAATCAGTGGGCCACACGGAATTCAATATGAAACCAGTCAATTCTTACTTGTTTTTCGCCAAAATTTCAGTAGACGGAGTGGATTTCATTGAAAACATCACTGCGGACACCACCGACCATCACAGCGCACGGGTACACGATCTCTGTTTCGCAACAGAGGTTGCGGTCCTCTCTTGTGGGCCACCATCAGGGCCCATTAGCTTAATCAGGGCCGTCCATTAGGAGCCTAAGGGCCCTATAGTTCAAGCCTAGGTGTCCTTTTCTCTCCATGCGTGCGAGTATGCGTTAATCGTGATCAACAGAAGGATGGACGACGGAATGAATTCTTCCCTGAGCTGCATCGACAGACAGCCAAAACCGGTTGTCTACCCGAAAATTCCAAGGAGAAGTTGATGAATGGAGTGGATCTCCTGTCTGAGCTCTAGAATGGGCCCCGGAGAATTTCATCATAAGCAACTATCTCCTGCTGCAACAGGGAGTGCGTAAGAGCTTCTTACGCACTTCTAGCCACCGTCTCCTTTGAAGCTATAAAAAGAGAGAGAACTGACGGCTAGGGGGCATCGGGGATTGAGGGAGCTTGGGCTTGGGCAGAGGGCTGGAGATCTGACAGGAGAGAGAGAAAGACAGGGAGAGAAGAAAGAAGGTTTTTTGTTTGTTTTTCTTTTTGTTATGCTTTTCTTCTCAAATTTCTGATGAGATCTAGCCCATCCATGCGTGGCTAAACCTCTTAGCTAGGGATAAGAGGTGAAGCTTGTAGCGTGATGGGATGCCTCTTTGCTTGTGCCTTTGTTTAGACTGAAATGATGTTGATTTGGGTTTAATTAAGGGAATATTTTTAGTCTTTAATGGTCTGTTGTGACTGAAATTACAATGGGTCTGCAATGGCTTTAAGTATTTCTTTTTCCTTTTGATATTTATGACGTCAGGAAGCCCTGTTGTTTACCATCGTCTCCTGGGCATGGTTGGATGACGGTAACCCTTCCTGACTTTCATGGCATGTTGATTGATTGGTAATTAGATTAATTCTTTTGTTTGCTTTGTCTCCTGGGCATGGTTTGGTGATGGAATCCATTCTAATTCATACACCTTTCATCTCTTAAAACCTATATCAATGGCAGTTCAGTAAATTTCCATAATTTGTGATACTGGCATAAGATTCCCTGATCTCTACAAGTGGATCCTCTGAATCCCTAGTTCCTTTTCTTTGAATTTTCACAAGTTTTAGATCAATTATTCCATAATTATTCCTCAATTGTCATTCAATTTAGATTACATCTCAGTCTAATTCTAGTTCTATTTAGTTTCAGATTACGTACAGGTTTCAGTCCCTGTGGATTCGACCTCGGTCTTACCGAGTTTATTACTACATCACAACCCTGCACTTGGGGAGTGAACAAGTGCACTAAACCATTAGCTTGGTCGAACTGGCTTTGACCGAGCACCTCTCGGATGAGAATGAAATATCTTCCTCCCGCCTTTCCTTTGTTTTAAACCGACTTACTTCAACCCTATAAGTGGGCCACCACGATTGCTTTTTGAGCACTCTAAACCATTCAAATCCTTCATGGGACCCACACCATCAAAACGGTATAGCCGTTTGACCCGTTGTATTCAGAGGAAGGAGATTTGATGCCACCGTCCATCCTATCCAAAAAAAACTGCCCTTCCTTTTCGGGAGGGACGAATCTCAACCGTCCATTGGGGAAAACAATCTCAGCCATCCCCTCCCTCTATAAGAAGGGTCCTGTAGCCCTAGGAAATTTGTATCGAGAGAAGAAGAAAGAGAGTATAAGTGAAAGAGAGAAACAGGGAATCGTCTCTCCTTTTGTAGCTCAAGTGCAGGGCCGACGTCCATCCACCTTAGGTGATCTTTCTTCTTCCCCCTCCTTAGGAGTTTTAGCTAAGATAATCATAGCATTGTCTAGGCCAACATCATGCCAAGCAATAGCTGAGAGTCGGCCCAGCAATGGCAACGTTTGGAGGGTTAAAGCTAGGACCAAATGATGGCCATGCAAAGCTCTCATTATAGTTTGGAAACAGACTCGGGGAAACAAGCCAATCAATGGCCGAGAGTCAATCCGAGGAAACTGAAAGTTTGGTCCCTGTTTTGGGACGAACTAGGCCATGCATTAGGACCCTGTTTTGAGCAGGATCTAAGCCAACCAATGGCCTTGGATCTAAGCTTCAACCCAAGTCAAATAAGGCTGACACAGTGACGCTTTGAACTGAGTGTTCCAACCCTGTTTCAGTCCGAGTCCAAGCCAGACAATGGCTGTGATATGGTCTGAGATATCAGCTGATAAGGGACCCTGTTTGGGGCCAAAGCTGAGCCAATCTCCACCTCCACTTAAGTTCGAAATCACCTAAGATGAGGCCGAAAAGCAGCCTGTCTGGAGCTCTGTTTAGAGCTGAAACCGGACGGTCCGACAAGCCATCAAATGGCCCTGTTTCGAGTACTGTTTAGGCTGGGAACAGGCATTGATTTGAGCTCTTAGACTAGCCCTTGATCAACTTCGATCCGGCCTCAAAGACTGGTCGAAGTTGGGCCATGAATGGGTCCCAAAATCGGACCCCAATCCAGCTACAAACCGTCCGAGAAAACGGCTCCAAACGGCATGCAGGGAAGAAGCTCTTCACGTGCATGGTAATGGGCCGGTCTTGGGCCCTGTACAAATTGCAGGTGGGCTTCACTATGTTGGGCCACACATTGAAGAAGAATGGTGGGCTGTACGAATGTTGTGGGCCACCCTACTGCATATCCACACCGTCTTCTGTCTTGCTGGGTTGAGAGAAACCCATCTGCACCGTCCAGATGGTTGCTGAACGCTTCAACGGTCCATAAATAAGTCTGTATATTATATAGAATATACAATATATGTGATGTTATACTACATGGGGTATACGTATATATGATGCATGGGTGGATGTAAACGTGGTGGGCTCCACATGGGACCCACACGTGAAGTAAATTGACGGTGCATGCATGCACCAGGGAGTGAAAATAGAATATATCAGTTCACGTAAGCTACTGCAAAATTTTGAGATCTCATCATATCAGATGAGTCTGGAAAATCTGAATGGTCCACATGGAGCAGAGCCTCATAAAACCTCCTGGCTCAAATTTTTACTTTGAACCAAAACCTCGGTGGGCCATGATCAATGCAAACAGTTTCTTCCCTTGAATTGCGCTTAACTTTACTATGGTCCACCGGAGTCTTAGATCAGGATGAAAATTTACCCCATAAGGTTTCTTGGGATTCCACATCTTATGGACCGTTCAGATTCGACACCCATGTCACAGGTGTGAGGGTGCGCACGCACCTTGGTGCATAGATGGGTGTGCCTCATATATTCATGCATGGTGAGTCCTGCACGTGTGGAACCGACTTTTGTACACGCGAGATGTAGACCGTCCAGGGTGAACGTGGTATGCCTAGACACACATCCACACCGCCCACCCAAAGCTGGTGTGATATATGTATAATACACACATATTTGTACATACGTACCGTAGGTTGCAATATCATATACATGACGTATACAGGGATGCATTGTGTGATGCATATGTACTGTATACAGTGTGTACATGTATACCACGTGAGATGTTATGTATGTGGTGTATACATTATACGCCATGGGATACATACCTCGGATATATAAGGTATGCATATATATATATGCTATGTGCTACGTATGTAATGTATACATGTATATTACGTGATGAACCCGTCCTAAGGATCTAAGGAGAAGGATGAGGCTGATCTAGTGATCAAGTGGGCCCTGACTGGACCTAGTTTAATTAAAAACAAGGGCTTATGCTTAGTGACTTTGATTGCCTTGAGTACAGCCTAAGACAACCTCGGTCTAGGGTCTTCCTACCCTCCACCTATTCTTATCTGATCAAATTGGTGACTCATTATTTATTATAAATAAATTGCAGGGAGTCACGTAAGTGGTGTAAGTGCACCATCTCCCCAAGGAAACTTGCCCCCAGGAGCATTCTACGAATTGACTGGTGATGATTCTTTCCCCTTAAGCTTTCCACCCTTAACCAGACCAGAAATAGTAGCTTTATTAGAGTAAACGGCTAGCTAGACTAATGATAAACTATATGTGAGAATGAACTGTGTTCACTTGATTTATCCGTTTAAACGTGATAATTCTCATGCTTACTATTGTTTAGATTCTTAAGTTTCTCTGAACTGCTTAAGTGAATAATCTAGCCCTTTTATGTCATGTAAATTCAGTTGTTGTATATTGATAAGAATACATGTGTCATTCCTTATTTTAATATATGTTGCTATGACACACATACTGCTAAAATCTCTCCATGGGGAATCCTAGTGAAGGAGAGTCCGTGGTTGGGGTGTAACTAGATTGGTTGTCACATGAGTAGGCCCCTGACATGGAGGTTGTGCTTGTAGTGTTTGACCACGGGGTTTACCATCCATGTGTGGTTTCACCTAACTGACTTGGGATGGACTCCATAACCCTTCTAAATGCCAATGTTTATTCATTTTTGAATCATTCATGCCGACATGTTTAAATCACCATTTTTGGTAATTTCAACAATTCACCCCTAGTCGGCATTAGTGGTATCCCCCTTATGTTGAATTGATTGACCACATGTTAATAGGTGCTACACACACCCTAAGACGGTAGTCTTATGGGCCGGGGATGGTGGTAATGGGACACTATGCCCGAGCCGTCGGTCTACGCTGGGCCCTGTGCTCCCCGTAGTGGCCGTGAGCTTATTTAAATTGGCTGTTTGCAAATGGACTAATAATGGGCTGACAAGTCATACATACATGGTATATTTCGATGACTTGGATCACTCTGCCCTGCGATTACGCTGCATGTTGTGCTTATGACCAGTCATTCGATTGTGATATTGACTCAAATTATCATGCCCTGCAATTACGCTGCGTGTTGCACTGATAACCAGTCTTATCCCTGGGTGACGACCCCGATGTCCGTCTAGATGTTTTTCCCGGGACATAGGCCGTCTGGATGTTTTACCTGGGCCAACGATTGCATTCATACATTCATGCATTTAAAAAGATTGCATCTACTGTGTTTTGGATTATCTGTATGCTTTTATGCTATTCCTTGTTTAGGGCGGCGGTGTGTAATTTTAGCAGGAGATCACACTGAGTTAGCCACTCATTCATCAATATTCAACCGTACAGAGAACATAGGGACAGAGGGAGTTGCGGAGGAGCCGAAGGCGACGAAGGCCGAGGAGGAGGCTTATAATGAGGAGCCATACCAAGAGGCAGCTACTTATTTTGGATTGAATCAGTAGCCTATTTGTTTATTAATATTTCAGTTCATTTTGAGAATTAAGGTTTTGTATATGGGCCCCAGCTGAGTGGCCCAGGATATTATTATTGTTTGGGTTTTATCTATACTACGCTTGTTTCCGTTAATCGCACTTTGCTTTGGGTTTGATTAGCCTTATGCTTATCAGTTAACACCTGGGTTTTCAAGAGATAAGTGATATACTCGGGTCTCAAAAACCGAGGCGTTGCACAACTACTACAAGAAGCTTGGCCATGAATTGAAGAATTATTTCAAGAAGATGAAGAACAAAGGCTACCCCATTCTAGTTCAAAGGCAATAAACCACCCGACCTGCACCCAGAAATCACAAGGTTGCCTCTATGTAATGACATCACACACAGATCCTGAGTCTACACCCATCTGGTTAGAAGGTGTAAGACCCGTATCCTAGCCCGTACTGTTCCATAGGCTTCTATGGTCCTCCCGGTGGAATTTCGGTGACCAGCGATCTATTATCGGTAGTTGCACACTACCCTAAGTTGTATCCCATATTCCAGAGTTAGCTCGACCTGAGACTTGTATCCTTGTGACTGCGTGGTCGCCACGGTTCTGACGCCATGTCTCGCATGCCGATGCGATACCTGGGCCAGGAGATGTGAGCCCGCATTCAGTTCGAGGAAAACACTGTGTTTTGTAATCCCAAGAGAATCCATCACATCAATCACATCACTTGTCAAAAGTACACCCATCACTAAACCCATTACTCTATCCCATCCCCAAGTATAAAAGTAACCCTAAAAAGTCAACTTTCCATCATTTCACCCATCCCTCTCCCCATCACTCCATCACTCACACCCATCCATCCTCTCTCTCTCTCTCTCTCTCTCTCTCTCTCTCTCTCATTTTCTCCATTTTTCAAGCAAGCAACCCACGTCCGAGCTCCAAGCTCCATAGATAGAGCATGTGTGTCCCACCTTCCTACCTCCCATCTTCACCATCCAACCTTCATCTCAACACTTAAACCTTATTCCTTTGGAGCTAAAGATGAGGAGGAGTCCAAGAAGATCAAAGGTGGGTGATTTTATGTGTTAGTTTTGTGATTTAGGGGCCCACTTATGGTGGGACCCATCTTGGTGTATGCATTGTATAGGGGGCCCATAGTGGTGGGGTCCCTCCCCTTCTCAACGATCTCTCTCTCTATTTCTCTCTCTTTCATTTTCTTGTGGTGATGATGAGGTGTGTGGCCCACCTAATGTGTGCATCCATGCCATCCATCACGGTGGAGCCCACTTTGGTGTATGTGAGAAATCCACACCGTCCTTCCATTGCATCCACGTCGTCCGTCTGATGGGCCACACCATGATATATGTACTTCTTCCATGCTGCACAGCAGCACGTGTGGCCCATTGAATGTGGGGCCCACCTTAAAGACATGTGCATCTAACACGTGGACCCCACCTTGAGGACGATTTATGTCCAGGCCATCCAGTAGGCCTGGACGCTGGAGCAGTTTAAAATAAATATAATATTATTATTATTATCATTATTAATATTATATATATAATAAATATCTGGTGGCCCCACGTGGGAACCCACCTGCTGTGGGGCCAGCCGTGATGTATTTGTTTCATCCACGCCGTCCAGACCATCTGGACAGTGCTGGGTAGTTTGGACAGTGTTGCGTGACCCCCCCTTTGATGTATGTGTTTTATGCACACTGTCCATCTGGACAGTGCTGCATGGGCCCTCCCATGTTGTATATGTTACATCTAAATAGTCTATCCATCTGACGGAGAAATGGAGCAGATTTAAATATCTGGTGGGCCATGTACGTGGACCCCACCCCTGATGCATGTGATACATCCAAACCATCCGTCCATTTAGTGAGCTCGTCTTAGGTCCTAAGATGAAAAATAAGACAGATCTAACTATCATGTGGTCCACACTATAAAAAGCAGTAGGGGTTTGAACATCTACCATTGAAACCCTTTTAGGTCACAGAAGTTTTGGACCAATATGAAGTTTGTTTTTCCTCTTATTCAGGTCTTTTTAACCATATGAATAGATTGGAAGGAAAATAAATGTTATGGTGAGCCCTACCTTGATTGCACGTGTGGCCCACCTTGTATATATGTTTTGTATATCCAGGTTGCCCACCTATTTCTGCACCCATTAGGTCTAACATGCAGTTGGGCTGACCGTCCAAAGTGGCCCACCTGCTGTGTAATTTACATCCATGTTGTCCATATTCATCTAGTGGGGCCCATTTGGGAGGTGCAGGCCCACTTGCTGGCTGTACAGGGCCCACCTGCTATGAGGCCCATTATGATGTACATTGGACCATTGTGTGAGGCTTATGTGATGAGGCCTGATGTGATGTTTATATGGCCATGAATGAGGCCCAATGTGATCTTTATGCAGCCCATGTTTGAGGCCCATGTGATGTATTTGAGGCCCATGTGATGGGGCCCACCTGTTATGTATTTGAGGCCCATGTACAGGGCCCACATGTTGTGTATTTTAGGCTCATGTGATGTGGCCCATAGTGATGAGTGTTAGGCCCGTGTGAGCGGGCTAAGCCATGTGCAGGGCCCACATGTTGTGTATTCGAGTCCATCATGATGTATATTAGGCCCGCATGATGAGACCCATTGGTACGGCCCACTTGAGTATGAGGCCCATTGGTGCGGCTCATTGATGTGACCCATATAATGTATGTGCGGCCTATGTAATGAGGCACATTGTGATGCATTCGAGGCCCATTGTGATGTATTTTCGGCCCATATGTGTGGCCCAATGTGATATATATGTGGCCCATGCGATGTGGCCCATAGTGGTATATATGTAGCCCTTGTATGAGGCCCAATACGATGTATTTATGGCCATTGTGATGTATTTAGGGCCCATGTAAGAGGCCTGTTGTTGTGAGGCCCATTGCGATGTATATTAGGCCTTTGTGCGAGGCCATTGGCCCACTTTATGTTTAGCTCTATATGGGTCACTCCTTGGGAGTGATGTTGGTTAAATGTCCACATTAATGGGCAATGATTGTTAAATGTCCACATTATGACCTTCCCTTAGGCCCTTTGATAGGCCGATTCTGATTATCGAGGCTGATTCCGACTATCGAGGCCGATTCTGATTGTATAGGCCAATTATCAAGGCCGATTTCGACTGTCGAGGTTGATTTCGATTGTTGAGGTCAATTCTAACCATCGAGGCCGATTCCAATTGTCCTGGCCGATTTTGATTGTTGAGGTCGATTCTGATTGTCGAGACCAATTTCGATTATCGAGGCTGATTCCGATTATCGAGGCCGATTCTGATTATCGAGGTTAATTATCAAGGCCGATTTTGACTATCGAGGCGATTCCAATTGTATAGGCGATTATTGAGGTCGATTCCGATTGTTGAGGCCGATTGTAATTATCGAGACCGATTCCGATTGTCGATTCCAATTGTCAAGGCTGATTGTCGAGGCCGGTTATCAATGCTGGTTACCGATGCCGATTATGAGTATGTGATAACATAGCATCATGATACATGCCCATATGCATCATCTGCATGTTTGTTATGAGACATGAATGACCATTGCATGTGCTATAAGGCAGGTTATTTATGGGACTCCCTGATAGGCGGAGTCATCCCACATGAGCGCTCAGTATGCGCATGATATATGCATGATTGGACTATGTGACTCATGCATCTCGCATTTATGTGATATGACTATTGTACGCCATAACGACATAAGGGTTGTAGCCTCCACAGGCATGTCATAGATGGTTAGATGGGACATCAAAAATCTATTACTAGCATCGGGTCGCCATAGATGGCCCTGGGTAAAAATTCATAAACCTCTAAGGTCAGGAGATGCCCCAATATCAAGACCAAGTGGATACATGAGCACCTAAGTGCCGAATACCAACAAGTCACGTCTCCTACTGTGTCGTGGTTCGTTGGGAAGGGGTGGTGGCCTTACCCGCCAGAGGGTAGTGGACATAGCTAGGCTGAGTTTGACCAGCTCGTGATTGGGTTCGCTATTGACATGCCGGGTAGATATTGATTGACTACTGGCCAGGCAGATAGTGAGGTCTCTTTCACTTGCATGGTTGAGCGTCCAGTGGGCGGCGATTACATGTAGAGTGTACTAGACCCCGGTGATGATCCCAATGATATACGGTGTTGATATGTGGGCCTATTGAGCAGGAGTTGCATACTCATTCATTTATTCACTATCCACTCGGGCTGGTGGTGCGTAAATATTTGTTACGTGTACCTTCATAATGGCCAGGATTTCGGTTGGGCTGTGCGACTAACCTGAGGTCAGGGGTTTACCACATTGAGTTTGGCTATCCAAATTAGGTATGGGACTGGTTTGGATAGAAGTCCTTTGTGATGGACCCCATAACATGTGATACTACGTATTATCATCCCGACTTCACTCCAGCTTAGTCATTTCATTCGCATCACATATTATAATGCATTCGCAACATTTAGTGTTTTGGGTTATTATGTTTCTGCATTTATATGGCTTAGATGAAGTTGATGGTATTCATGGCTCATCAGGATTTGCATATTGTATTACATCCTCAGCATCTAACATTTGACTCATTATGATATTCATTCCGTACTCTAATATTGTATGACTCATGAACTGATCAGTATTTCTGCTTACTCTGATATCGTATGATTCATGATCTTGCAAGCATTTCTGATATTGTATGATTATGGCATTGTATTGAATACTTGGCACTTACCTTGTCCACACACTTACACCACCCTCTAAGCTTTCTATAAGCTTATGCATGATAGATGTGTGCAGGTGATGTTAGGTTGCAGCAGCATTGGGCTTGGAGCATGCAGCGGTCTTCTAGAGCTTTGATTGTCGATATATGTATTTTCCTTTCAGCATTGTATTCAAATGTTTATATTAGTGGATATGTGATGATGATGTTACCTTTGTGATTTGGGTAAACTTGTAGTTATGCTTATTACAAGATAAAAGTACGTTGGGAAAATCCTCCTTGTAGGATCCCAGATCGAAAATCTGGCGTATGGACGCTAGGAACTGAGAATGGGGTACTATGGAGGCTGTCAGCATCGGATTCGGTGATCGAAAATTTTGTGAGCCCAGTTTCTGAGTTTGGGGCATAACAAAAGGTATAACTCTTATCAAAGACATTCCATTTATTCTTTTATTTTATATTAGTGGATATGTGATGATGATGTTGCCTTTGTGATTTGGGTAAACTTGTAGTTATGCTTATTACAAGATAAAAGTACGTTGGGAAAATCCTCCTTGTAGGATCCTAGGATCGAAAATCTGGCGTATGGACGCTAGGAACTGAGAATGGGGTACTATGGAGGCTGTCAGCACCGGATTCAGTAATCGAAAATTTTGTGAGCCCAGTTTCTGAGTTTAGGGGCATGATAGAAGGTACAACTCTTATCAAAGACATTCCATTTATTCTTTTATTTTATTGCGGAGCTACCTTATCTTTTATCTTAACTTCCATGGTGGAACATTTAGACCTAGAATTAAAATACATAAAGGAACCTATCACGGTTGCTTCACCCTGGGGAAGGATATTAGAACTAACCAAATACTTTGAAAATTTCCCCATTACTATCAAGATTTTTGTTGACCTAATAATGATGAACATGAAAGGATTTAATGTAATCCTTGGAATGGACTGGCTTGATAAAACAAATGCAATCTTGGAAAGTAGAGCCAGAAGGGTCACTTGCACCTAACTTAGACATCCTGCTATTATAATACGAAGCATTAAAAAATAAAAATAAAAAAGATTCATAGAGCAAGTAATGGGCTTAGAAGAAGTCTTTGTGGATCAAATTCCAGGGGTCATAGAATTTCCTAGAGTATTCTAGGAAATACTCAGCTTGGCACCCAGGAGAGAGGTAGACTATTTCGACCAGAAACAAAAAGTGTTTGATTTGGGGAATTATCTCACTTAATAATAACAAAGAGAAGGAATGAAGAGAATAATCATCATGTTTTATAATCTGAATTTGTTTATATCCTTTTTATCCTTTGATTCCAAGATAAAGTCATTATAATTAAAAGTACAAATATATAATGAGTTCAAATGTAAATTTCGACAGTATTTTGGCTCATATCATTCAAGTCTCCATAGGAGATGAGTTGTGCGGATCTTCCTTCTCATATATGCCTTCGTGAGCAACATTACAGGATATTGAAACATCCTAAAGAAAACTTCTTCAAACTTGTCAATATAAGACACAGCTATCCGCGCAACTCAATAATGAGTTACACGGTCTGGCCTTATGCTCTCCCTCTCTCCTCTTCGTGATACTTGTCAGAGGTACCAATTTTCTAAGAAATCTGAATCCCCCAAATGAAGGAGTAGGGGGTATTTATAGGCTTCCACACGTGCAAATCCTCGAATCTTGTGTCATGGACCCCACTTCACCAATTTGTAAACTCTAACATGATTTCTTCAATGGTAAGTTGCGTAGACCCGTGCAACTATGATGAGTTGACGCAACTCATATATCTGCGCAACTCCCCTAGACCGCGCTACTTAACTAGCTTCGCACTACTCATCTTGAATGTCCGCGCAACTCAATGTGGACCGTGCTACTTGGTCGGCTCGCTACTTGACGTCCTTCAAGCTTTTTCCTTTCACTCTCCTTTATTTGCCAACTCCAATTTACTCAATTTTATGCCCCAACATAGATTTTAGCATTGACTTAGTACCGGGAACTACTCTGATAGCTCTGCCTACTTTTTGTATATCACCAGTTGAATTGGCATAACTCAAGAAATAGATAAAAGAAATCCTGGGTCAAGGATTCATCCGGCCAAGCATATCCCCCTATGGTGCGCTAGTTTTATTTTTCAAGAAGAATGATGGATCCTTATGATTATGCATCGACTACCGTCACTTGAACCAAGTGACAATAAAGAACAAATATCCTCTTTCTCGCATAGACGACCATTTTTATCAACTTAAGGAAGTCCAATTTTTCTCAAAGATTGATATGAGGTATAGTTATCATTAGTTAAGGATCAAGCATGAGGATATACCCAAGACTGCCTTCAGGATGAGATACAGATACTATGAGTTTTTAGTAATGACCTTTAGCCTCACAAATGCCACGACTATTTTCATGGACTTAATGAATCGTGTCTTTAAGCCTTACCTAGACAAGTTCATTATAGTCTTTATCGATGACATCCTAATATATTCTCAAAGTGAGGAAGAACATAAAGAATATCTGCGAACAGTCTTGGGTGTGTTAAAGAAAAATCAACTATACGCCAAGCTTTCTAAGTGCGACTTCTAGAAGGAAGTAGTCAAATTCTTGGGGCACGCCGTGAATCGTCAAGGTATAGCAGTCGATCTGGTAAAAGTGGAAGTTGTACTTTTGTGGAACAAACCCCCCACTGTCATTGAAGTTAGGAGTTTCCTTGGTCTAGTAAGATACTACAAACATTTCATCAAGGAATTCTCAAAAATAGCTCACCCCTTGATGAACTTGACAAAGAAGAATGCATGGTTCCTTTGGGATGAAAGAGCTAACAAAGCTTTTCAAGAGCTCAAGAACAAGCTAACCTCTTCTCTCGTGCTCACTCTTCCTGAAGGAGTGGAATTTACGGTATACACAGATGCCTCACGCGAGGGATTGGGATGTGTGCTCATGCAAAATGATAAGGTAATTGTGTATGCATCTTGACAATTGAAGGTACATGAGCAGAACTACCCAACCCATGATCTTGAGTTGGAGGCTGTAGTATTCACCCTCAAAATATGGGGGCATTACTTATATGGCAAACAATTCAAGCTCCACACCGATCATAAGAGCCTCAAGTACCTATTCGGCCAGACGGATATGAATATGTGCCAACGTAGATATATGGAAACTCTAAAAGATTACAAGTTTGAGATCCAATACCACCCAAGAAAGGCTAATGTGGTGGACGATGCGCTCAGTCACTAGAAATCTCATGCCGCAATAGTCGCACTCGCACTCAATGAATGGGAAATGTTGGACTTCATAAAGGATTTTAATATCCAGCTAAGCTTGCTCCTTAGAAATCTATCAGTAGAACTGTTATTGATATACCAGATCATTGAGGCACAAAGTCAAGATGAGGAACTACAGGAATGCTATCTAAGAGCTTAGGAAAGTGAGGACATAAAATGGCATGTTGGCTCAGATGGCAAAATCAGGCACCACGACAAATTGTGTCTCAGATGTCTCCGAACTAAAGGAAGCAGTATTGGATGAGGCCCACCGACCCAAACTAACTATTCACCTTGGGAGTACCAAAATGTACCATGATGTGAAACATCACTATTGGTGGAATAACATGAAGTGAGAGATTAGTCATGTGTGTAGTTGAATGCCTCACTTGTCAACAAGTCAAAGCAGAACATCGAAGAGCGGCTAGTTTTTTGCAACCAGCTATGTCCCTTCATGCCGGCGTCCAAAACTAAAAAGGAAGCACTCTCCCTCACTCAATTGTGTCCAAGCCATGAACTGCCTCCAAATCCTCCTCCTAAAATTAAGCACAGCACAAGTGTGATCAATCTCATCCAATCTTAACCGTACATGAGATAATCTTCACTGCCAAACAACTTCACCTAAATCACAATACAACTAGGAACAACAATTTGTGCTTAACCTCTTACCACAGGGACCAATTCAATAAAAGCCTAGGAAGATGGATTGGAAAGATCATCCAAGCCATTCAAAATGAAGGTTTGATGCTTGGAAAGGTTTATGAATCCAAATGGGATTGTAAGAAGGATAGGGAGAATAGAAAGATGTCGAGTTATCTGGTCTATGTTGATCGGTTGCAGGAAAACATTTGCAACCTGATTTCATGGAAACCACTGCTTAAAACACTTAGAGCATTGGTTTTGTGGGACCCACAAGCTCCCTATGGCCCATCCAAACTATCTACAATGGTTGAGAATTCGTCATTAACAGTGGGTTATCTTCTTCGTTTAAAGCCCAACCATCAAGTCTTTACTAGCCATTATTTTCAGAATCTAAAATGACCATTTAATGGGCCATTAGGATTAACACATGATCAAGACAATCTGACCAAAAGCAAATTAGTCACTTAGGATAGTAAACCAAGTTGAATAATGCCTAATGCACCATGTGTAAATGCATCGTGCACAAAGCTCTGTTACAACGAGACGTAGGGCTCCCTTCGCATAGAAAAACTAACTAAAATCCCTATAAAAACACCAACCCGAGAGAGTTAAGGGACAAGTAAACAGGGAGAGAGATCATAGAGAAAGTATGAGAAGAATAAAGAGAAAGTCATGAGAAGAGAGAGAGAGAGAGAGAGAGAGAGAGAGAGAGAAAGAGAGAGAGAGAGAGAGAGAGAGAGAGAGAGAGAATATGTGTGTGTGTGTGTGTGTGTGTTGTGAACTGAGCCACGACCCACCGAGTTCCAAGTCGGGATTAGATTCGAGTCAAATTTAATGTTCCCAGAGGTAAGTAGATCATCTAGAATTTTCCATGAAGATCCTCAATCAACTTTTGTTCAAATCCTGATTCCAAAGAAATTGTTATATATCTCGTTCTAGTCGAGTGGAACTAAGTCGACTCAATAGGTGAATTTTGCTGAATTTTGAGTTTTATTAGCTGAATTTATTGCTAATTAAGTTAATTCACTCATCTACCAAAATTCTATATAAAATTCATAACCACTATAAACCTAACCCTAAACTTAGATCTTAGGTCAAATCCTAGACTTTGATCTTAACCATATGAGCCATCTAATGTGGTGATCTAACCGTCGAATGGTTTCAATCATATTAAGATTCAATCCTACATCATGTACACAAAGCTCCAACAACACATAAGGGAAATCTGATGATATAGCTGAGGGATTCCTTCAAGTTTAACTAGCATATGTTGGTTGATACATTGCTTCTCTTATTTTTGCCTAATAAGGATTTTATTGTGATTTATATGGAAACTAGAGATAAATTTGTGAGAATTGTTTATTCGTATGATAATTATGTTTAAGGTATGATTTAAATCACACCATTGTTTCCTTATTAACGCAAGTGATGCGTTGAAGGTCTCACAACTAGTGACTTGTATGTTTTTATCGTAGGCATAATGCACTCTGGGTAGTGACGCTCTTGGTCAATGCGTAAATCCTTAGATTTGGGTAGTGCTGCACAAATCGATGTAAGTAATTTGCAATGAGTGTTGTGTCACCTTTTTGGGATTGAATATCATAATTAGTTACTCCATGAATAAATCGTGTTACGTAATTCATTCAATGCATGTGTTGTACCATCTCAAGGTGTTATATATATCCATGATAATGTTGGATATGCCAATGAATCTCCTTAGTTATGAGATGCGGATTAAGCCAAATTTTTATGAATTATATCTCACAATGTATGATGAGGCGCACACACTATCATAGGCATGCATTTATATATATTGGTTGTGCATATAAATACAACTCGCAGTGGTGGATTACAAGGTGTATCAGAACCTTTATATTGTTCATATGATGAATTACTTGAATTATTGTTAATCTTAAAGAACAACCATCACTATGAGTAGGGCATTGACCATTTCCAACCATACAAATGATGCAAGTGATACATAGGTTGAATATATAGGTGATGCATAATCTCTTTATGAAAGACTACTAGTAACATGGGATTATGCTGTTAATGCTTTCATTTTAATTATGCTTTATCTACATTTCATGCTATGAATTTGAATATTTGTAATAAGCTCGCACTTGAGTGAGCATTAAATAATTAGTTGAACTTTTATAGTTAAATAGAATAAGATTTATAATATGGTTAGTTTTATTCTCGTGAATATACCTTCATTAATGTGATCTAAAAAAGAAAAAAATGTTCAATTATGAATTATTTATTCATTCATTTTACTAACATCAGGAATTCTCAGGCACAAGTATGTACTCAAGCCGCAAAAACTCGGGGTGTTACACTTAGAATGTAGGAGTTGTAGGGCACTCCTGCATCAAGTGCATATTTCTAGCGCAAATGTCACAAATAATTTCAACGGTCTTGTCGGGTTTGATCATTTCTACTCTCTTCAATTCCATGGCCTCGACCTTTTTGTAAGCTTAGCCAACCTAGCATTGACATCATCTTCCTCCCTTAAGACCTATATTATTCCTTTCTCTTTGGACCGAGCCGACTTGGGGTTATTGGATTTAGATGAAGTATCCCATGACTACGCATTTTCTGCTAGCATATCAAAATATTCCCACGCATCATCTAGATCTTTGTTCATGAATTCCCCATTACACATCATCTATATGAATTTGCGCATGGGCGAAGTCAGTCCATTATAGAAAAAGCTTATAACTCACCAAATTTTGTAGCCATGATGTGAGCAAGCACTTACAAGATCCTTAGACCTTTCCCAACATTAGAAGAAGGTTTATTCCTCTTTCTGTGAGAAGTTCATGATAACCCTTTTAAGGGTATTGGTCTTATGAACCAGAAAGAACTTTTTAAGGAACTATCAGTTTATCTCAGCCCATGTCCTAATCGACCTTGGTCTTAAGGAGTGAAGCCATGACTTGGCCTTCTCCCTTAGTGAGAAAGGGAACAATCTTAGTCACATGGTGTCTTCTAACACATTGTTAAAGTGCAAGGTCACTACAATCTCATCAAATTCTTTGAGATGTGGGTATGGACTCTCAGAATCTAGCCCATGAAATTTTGGGAGTAGTTGGATCACTCTCAGTTTAAAATCCATGTTTCTTGCATTATGTGGAAAAATCATGCAAGACGATGTGCTTGTCCTAGTTGTTTGTAAATAATCACGTAGGGTTCTATGTGGAGGACCATTGTGCACAGCATTCTCATCTTTTTGTTCCTCAACACGATGATAAGGTTGATTCTCAGCCATGTTCTTAGCCAATTTAGATGATCTTAGGTGTTGTTTAATCCGGTGATGGTCAGACAAACCTTTAACTAATCCTCCTTCACTTAAGAAACGTGGAGTGTTATCACAAACCCACTTAAGCATAACTACTCTCAACCTACTTATACTAAAATAAAAACTTTACAAAAATAAGAAATTTGAAATAACTAGAGAAAGAGGGTTGGAATGATAGTACCCGATTGACGATTCTAGGTTAGATTCTACAAAACGGAAGAAACAATGTTAGTATCTAAAAATTTAGAAAATCCTAATATGAAAACGTAGCGAAAACTAAAATTAATCCTACACTAATTCCAAAACTAAGGTATTTCAGAAAGATCCAGCCGAAGTCCCCGGCAACAGCACAAAAAACTTGATCAAACAAACCCCAAGTGCATGATTGAGATGTAGTAATAACTCGGTGAGATCGAGGCCGTACCCACAGGACTTATATTTGTGCAATTTTTGGAAGACTTAGTGTTAGAACTAGAATTAAAACTACTTTTAAATTTTAATTTAAGGAATAATGAGGTAATTGAGAATGAATTTAATAGAGATAAAACACTAGAGTGCTGATGATCCACTTATGGACATCCTTAATATTTAATTTACTTGATTCAATCATATAATTCAAATGGAATCGAAGTCCTATCCTATACAGTCAGATAATAACGAGGTTAAATAATCATTCATCAACTAAAAACATATTTGTACTTTAAATGAATTGGTTCCCATATTAAGCATCAAAGTATTGATCGTAAGAATTTTAAAGCATCTATTGTGCCCTTAGTCTATGATAGATCAATGGATTTTATAAATCAATTCCTTACAAAATAGATAAGCAAATATTCTTAGCTTTCCTAAGCATCCAATGTGTCCGGATTCAACAATAAATCAAAGTAAACAATAAATAAACCTTCATTCACACCAAATATTAATGAATTGCTCCAGATTCAAACTAATTATTTGAATTAAAGTAAATTAAGATATTAAGAATAACTACAAGCTTCACCTCTTAGTCCTAACTAAGAGATTATCCAATTAAAGACGTGATTGAACTAAAACTCAAAAGAAAAATATAAAAATCAAAGAAGAACCAAATGATTAGAGAAAGACTTCAAAAAAGCTCCACAACTCCTTGCTCTATTTCCTCTACCCTAATTCGTGTCTACAAAGACCAAATTTACCCCTTTAAATAGAAAAAAATTGTACCAACTTAGAACTAACTTCAAATTTACGCACTTTTGTTAAGCTTCGATAGTCGGTCAAACAATTTTTAAATGTTATTATGTAAACCTAGCACCTGCTGTATTGTCAAATTTTGTTGTGCCAAACCATTTAGTACTTGCATCATGCTTTGAGTTGAAGTGATCAGGTCCGTACATTTTTAAGTTCTGTGGATCTTCATCAAACAAGCCTACATCTTCAAGTTGAAGTGAAGCATGTTAAAGTTCATGTTCTTAAGATCAAATTCAAGAATTCAAGTTCAAGTTTAAAGTTCAACTATTAAAGATTCAAGAACTCAAGTGTAACTCAAGATTAGGTTCAAGAGATCGAACTTAAGCTTCAAGTATCACATATATTCAAGAATTTGAAGCGAATGATGTTTCAAGAGTTCCTACTCATAAACAGGTTTGGATGAGCCTAGATTGACCTTAGGTTGTGTCATATTCATTGCATATTCTTTGTGAGTCATTTCATATGCTTATAGGTTATTTTCTCAACTAGTCTTAGACCTTATTCGACTAGTCCAAGTACCGGCTCGACCAATCTAAGAGTTTTCTTGACCAGTTTAAGGTTTGTTGTGAATTTTCAGAATTTTCTGTTGGACTTTCGACCAGTCCTGGAGACTGCTCAACCAGTCGAGTGAACAATGCTCGACTGGTCGTGCAGGCTCGATTCAAAGTCCAACAACATTTTTGGGTCCCACTCGACCAGTCGAGCAGGCCACTCGACCAGTCAAGTAACAACCTTATCTTATCGTGCCAGAAATTTTAAAATTTTGTTAGTCCTTCGACCAGTCGAGTGAACAGTATTTTCACCTATAAATAGAGCACAAATTTCAGATATTATTCATTTATAAAAGCGAAATCAAGACATCACTCTGAGAGATAAGTTTGTGATATTTTTAAGCTATTTTGTGCTCATTTAATATTCTCTTTAATTAGCTTTTGTTATTTGATTTTGAATCTCTATTCCAATCTTACTTTAAGAAGGGATTTGTGTTTTCCCTTTTATTGAGATCAAAATCAAATAAAGCTAGCCCAGGTTGATTTAATTAAAAATCATTTAGACTAGAACCTTGTCATCTGTGAGACTGGACATTGAACATCTTCGTCTTCTTCGGATCGGTTCTACCGGGCTTCTTCAAAGGAGAATTTCCATATAAGTACATTTACATTCTGTATATCTTTTTAGTTTTTGAGGTTGTGCCAGAAAAATCTCTTTTGGTTTGTCTGAGATGATCTAGGAAATCTCAAAGTGTGGAGTTTTTAGAATTGTGTAAGCCCAATCAAAGACACAATTGTGAAGGTTTTAAGGTGAACCTTTAAAAACCTTTTTTTTATAGTGAACGCTAATATCCCGAGAGAGTGGATATTAGGAGTGCAATAGTTGTGTGGTTGTTTTCTAACAGTTGGTGTACACACAAGCGAACCACTATAATTTCTAGTGTTGTGGTGGGTGATTGAATGTGCCTATGTGTGTGAATGTTGTAATTTATTTTCAACACTTATAGTAAATGGTGTAATTTATTTTATGCACTTGTGGGAATGGTGTAATAACTTAGCTTATTTTATTTGTTATTTTCTTTACCTCTTTATTGGTTTAGGTTTTTGATACTTATAAACGTTCTAGTAAGGTTGTCCTGCCATAAGCCTTTGGTTTTTGGTGTTAGGTTGTCCTTAGAACTAAGTTTGTATCAACCTCTCAATACTAGTGCATTTGAGGTTGCTATTTACGTGTTCTTCTTTATTATTCATTTATGCTATCATTCTTTAAATTTCGCATTTATTTTTTAATTTAACACCCCCCCTCCCTCTAGGATGTATAGCTTAGCCTTTTCAAGTAGTATTAAAGCCTGATAGCTTTTTTTTATTTGGATTCAATTCCCAAGCTAATTGATCTGAGCTTATAAGGTGTCAAATTTTGATAGCCTCTCAATCACTAGGGCTCCACCTTTTGATGGCTCCAATTATGCCTATTGGAAAGCCAAAATGAGTATCTTTTTAAAGTCCATAGATGAGAGCGTGTGGCAAGCCACAGTGATAAGATGGACCCCTCCTACTGCTGAAGTTCTAGGCACTGAAGGAACCAAATCTATGAAAGTTATACCTTATTTTTCTTGGACCACACTTCAAAAAATGAGAGTAGTGCCAATGCAAAGGCTTTAAATACAATTACTTACGCACTATCACCGGATGAATTCAAAAGAATTATATCTTGCGATTCTGCAAAGTAAGCCTCGGACATTCTAAAAATGACACACGAGGGTACAACTATTGTCAAGAAATCTAAACTTTAAATCCTTACCACTTAGTTTGAGGAGATACGTATGTAAGAAAGTGAAAATTTCATGGACTTCTATACTAAATTAAACGACATAGTCAACTCTATGTGGGGTCTTGGAGATAGTATTCCAGAAAGCAAAGTCTGTGCAAAGATACCATGCTCATTGCCTGAAAGGTTTAATTCAAAGGTCACTGCCATTTAGGAACTTCATGATACAGATAATATGAGGGTTGAAGAGTTGGTTAGTTCTTTTCAAACCTATAAGTTAAACTTTAAAGCTCTTAAAGGTAAGTCCATTACCCTTAAGTCTTCTAAAAATATTTCTCAAAATAATACTGAAAATTCTGGTTGTGTAAACTCTGAAGATGATATGGCATTATTTGCCAAGAAGTTTTATAAGATTTTTAAAAGTAAAAAGAGGGTAAATTTTCAAAAACCTTTAGAAAAGAAAAGAACTAGATCTCAGAACTGAAAATCTATTAAAGACAGCCAATGTTTCAACTGCCATGAATACGGGCATCTAGCAAACAAATGTCGAAAGAGGGACAAATCTAAAAAGAAAGGCATGTTAGCCACATAGGATGAATCGTCTTACTTTGAAGCCTCTTCTGAGTCAGATGATTCTAAACTTGATTCTACTAATGAGGTCAAAGCCTTAATGACTCTAGCTAAATTCACTTTCTCAGATAGTTATGATTCAACTAGTGAAGAAAATCTGAGGAGTGATCCTAAAAATGATGAAGATTTACAAGATGCCTATGATGCCCTATACAGTGAAAGTTGTAAGATAGTTGTAAAATTAAAACTTCAAAAAGAAAAGTTTTTAAAATTAAAAGAAAATTTTGATAATTTAGTCTTAAAAAAATCACAATTTTCAGATTGTTTTGAAAAAGCTAAATGTGATTTAGATTTCAAAACTTCTCAAATTGAAAACCTAAAATCTGAAAATGAAAAACTAAAACTAGAAGTCTCTTCTCTCTTGAGGATGAAGGTTACTTGGAAGTATGCCCAGGGTGATCCTAAACTAGAAAAACTACTAACCGGATCAAGGAAATGTGGCGATCGATCTGGTCTGGGCTATGATAAAAATAACCCTCCTAAATATAAGACTACTCCTCCTAAATTTGTTAAAGGAGAGTCCTCTAACTCAAAAGGGAAAAGTCTAAATCAAAATAGTTTTAAAAATTCTAAAACTTTTCAGGCTATGAAACCTAAAAGCAATCATATCAACTATAGAAATCAGAATCATAACCCCTTAGCTGAGAAAATTATGAATTTACTTAAGGAGCTTCTAAAATCTAACTCGAATGGTAGAATATACAACAACTACAAACATAGAAAGACCAACTATACTCCAAAACACAAAACAGTAATGAAATGCGTTCCTAAGGTTGCTTGTTTGGTTACCCACACCACTTTCAAGGCTTCAAGTCAATCAAAGTGGTACCTAGATAGTGGTTGTTCCAGACACATGACAGGTGATAAAGACTTGTTCACCAATCTTAAAGATATGACTGATGGTTCAGTCACATTTGGTGATGGTAGTAACTGCAAGATTATTGGCCAAGGTATGGTTCAACTCTTTAATCTTCCTCCATTTAAGAATGTCTTGTTTGTAGAGGGCCTTAAGCATAATCTCTTAAGCATTTCTCAAATTTGCGATAATACACATAACGTAAAATTCACCAACCAAAGGTGTGAGATTTCTAATGAGAATGGTTCTGTGATATTAACTAGTCACAGAACATCTGAAAACTGCTATATAGTCAGTGTTTCAAGCTCATCTAAATTATCGTGTTACATGGTCCAAACCAATGAGACCAAACTATGGCATAAATGCCTAGGACATATACACTACCGTAATCTTTATAGACTGAGCAAAAGTGAAGTAATTAGAGGTCTACCCAAGTTAAAGAAATTGGATAAAATTTGTAGCAAATGCCAGATTGGAAAACAAACTAGGACTGTTTACGAGAAAGTGAACTCCAATGCCACATCCAAACCTCTTGAACTCATCCACATTGATCTCGTTAGACCAACTAGAACGGAGAGTCGAGGTGGTAAAAAATATATTCTGGTAATAGTGGATAACTTTACCAGGTATACATGGGTAGTTTTCATGAGAGAGAAATCTGAGACTGTAGATGAAGTGAAAAGGGTACTCAAGCGTATTCAAACTGAAAAGGAATCACATGTAACCAAAATCTATAGTGATCATGGTTCCAAATTTGATAATATCAGTTTTGAGAAGTTATGTAGCAATCATGGAATATTGTATGAGTATTCTGCACCCAAAATACCTCAACAGAATGGGTTTGTTGAAAGGAAAAATAGAGTACTTTAAGAAATGGCCAATGTATTGTTAAATAGTATGAAAGTTCCTAAAAATCTTTAGGCTGAAGCTGTGAACACGGCGTGTTATATCACTAATCGTGTTTATACGAGAAAGTCTAATAATAAGACTATACATGAACTATGGTTCAACAAGAAGCCTACTGTTAAATACTTTCGAGTTTTTGGCAGCAAGTACTACATTTTACGTGATCGGAAAATTTTGAAAAAATTCGACACTAAAAGTGACAAGGGTATTTTCATAAGATATGCTTTAAATAGTCGAGCGTATCGTGTTCTCAACAAGAGGACCAGTGTTATTCAAGAATCCATTAATGTGGTTATAGATGATCACTTGAATACACATGTCTTAAGTTCATAAGATGATGAAGTCCCTTTATTTGATAAACCTGACTCTTCATCTAGTCAAAATGACACTGAACTACAGTCAATTAAAGATCATCCAACTGATCAAATTCTTAAGAATCCTCTCACTGGTGTGCGCACTCGTAGACAATTAGAAAACATTTATAATTATGTGTGCTTCACATCCCAAATTGAGCCAGCCAATGTGAAAGAAGCCCTTGCTGATGAAAACTGGATATTAGCTATGCAAGATAAACTTAATCAATTCAATTCGTAAGGAATGATGTATGGTACTTAGTTCTTAGACCTAATGATAAACACAGTATTGAAACTAAATGGATCTTAAAAAATAAGTCTGATGAACTCGGAAATATTATAAGAAACAAGGCTAGATTGGTTGTATAAGGGTACACTTAAATAGAAGGCATTGATTATGGTGAAATCTTTGCCCTAGTAACTCGTCTTGAATCTATCAGACTGTTTATATTCATTGCTTGTTACAAAAAGTTCAAAATCTATCAAATGGATGTTAAGAGTGCGCTCTTGAACAGTGATTTACATGAGAAAGTATATGTTGAACAGCCTTAGTATTTTAAAGACCCTACACATACTGATCATGTTAATCGCCTGAAAAAGGCACTCTATGGATTAAAATAAGCTCCCAAGGCATGGTATGAGAAATTGAATAAGTTTTTACTAAGTCATAACTTTATAATGGGAAGTGTTGATATGACACTGTTTGTAAAGAAACACAGTGATCACATACTGATAGTACAGATTTATATTGATGACATAATCTATGTGGATCTACCTGTTCTGACATGACTGTTGAGTTTGCAGATTTAATGAAGTCCAAATTTGAAATGAGCATGGTTGGAGAACTAAACTATTTCTTAGGGATGCAAGTAAAACAGCTTCCTGATAGGTTCTTTATCTCTCAAACCAAATACGCTCTAAATTTGGTTAAAAAAATTTATCTTTGAGAGCGCTAAAAATTTCGATACTCCTATGAGTATGAGACTTAACTCTCTAAGGATTCGACAGGTAAAAGTGTAGATTCTAAGTTGTATCGCAGCATGATAAGTAGTTTATTATATTTAACTCGAGTCGACCTGATATTGCATTCAATGTAGGAATCTGTGTTAGATATCAATCAGACCCTAAAGAGTCCCACCTGATTGCTACAAAGCGCATTTCGCGATATGTCATAAGCTCGGCCAAACTTGGCCTGTGGTATCCTCATGATACTAATGTTCAATTAGCCAGTTATTCGGATGCTGATTGGGTTGGTAATATTGATGACCGCAAATCAACTAGCGGTGGATGTTTTTATATCGGGAACTGTCTAGTTTCATGGCATAGTAGGAAACGGAGTTCCGTTCTCTTTCCACAGCTAAAGCTGAGTATATTGCAGCCAGTAATGCTTGCATCCAGCTTGTGTGGATGAAAATGATGTTAAGTGATTACAGATTTATGCAAGATACTATGGTTTTGTATTGTGATAATTCTAGCGCAATTAACATTTCTAAAAATCCAATTCAGCATTCATGAACTAAGAATAGTGACATTAGATATTATTATATTCATGAATTGGTAGAAGATAAGATTATTTCTGTGGATTATATTCAGACTGAAAATCAACTTGCAACATATTTACAAAATCGCTTGACAGAAACAGGTTTGTTAAGTTGAAAATGGATATGGGTATGTGTAATATGAATTAAATTGCATGTGTTTATTTGTACTATATTGCATGTTTTTTAATTTATTTTTACGATTTTTTTAAATTTCAAAAATATGAAAAATGCAGAATTTTTTAGGTGCACGACTAGTCAAACCCACCTTCAATTCCTTCATGGTTAGTGCATCTTTTTCGATTTTCTTGTAGATTTGAGTTCTTTGCACTTCCATTTCTTTGTTTTTGTAGTTTATTTCAAGGTTTATGGTGGTTTGTTGGATTTTCTAGCTAAAAATCTAATTTACTTGAAACCCTTCTTTCCTCTCTTGCATTGCTTGTATTCATTGCCTTTCTTATTTCAATGGAGAGTAGAAATAAGAAGAAAGGTTCTCGTGGTCCTTTTTCTTCTCGTATCGCTCCAATCACGGTGCGCCATCTTCGGTCACCCGAAGAAGATCCTGAGTATGTGTGGGATATTCGTTTACGCAACATGATTGTTGAACAGATGGTCAACTCTAATCATTTGGCACCTTTAGGTATTATTCCACTCCAACCTGTAGGATGGGATAACATTTTAAATTAGGGTGGTCCAGCATACCGTTCCATTGCGTAGGCCATGTTTGCTTGCATTAATAACCTCTCTACTGAGAATCTAACGTTTACTATTACAACTAAAGAAGGTCTAATTGATGTGGATCGTCACTTAATTTCTGGATTGTTGGATCTTCCAGTTAATGATAATGGTATTCATATTTCTACTCTTGTAGCAAAACCGTCTGAGTCTGAGAAAAGAATGCTCACTAGAGTCTTATGCAACATGAATGCGAAATGGAGTTCTGAGAATGCGCTTAGTTCCAAATTTATGTTACCCAAATATAGGATTCTCCATCTCTTTTTTTTCTAATGTTTATCCTAGGTCTGGTAACAAGACTGAGTTCACTACTTTCGTGGCTCGCATCCTTCACTCTATTGTTACTGGTGTCTCTGTATGTCTTCCATCTCTTATCTGTCACATCATTATTCAGTTTCGTCTCCATCAGGGTCATAGTGATATTCTATTTGCCTATCTTATGACTGTCTTAGCCACCCATAGTTTAGTAGCTATACCTGTTGGAGAAGCTCCCATTAACCATCTTCACTTCAACAACTCAAACATAAATAAGATGAATCTAAGGTTGGCTCCTAGCCAAGTTCATGTGGGTGTTGGTGGAGTTGCTGAAGCAACTGAAGAGGAGGATGCTTTGCCTCCAGATGATGTCAATATGGATGATTTATTTGATGAGATTGAGTCAGACTCTGCGGTTGATGCAGACTTTCAGCCTTCTGACGTTGATAAACATTTGTGATCCCTTAAGGAAAAGGTAGAGGGTCTGCATATGTCCCAAGAAACTCAATTTAAATACATGTACAAATATCTTAGGCTCATTAACAAGGGACTACATCAGATAGATCCTTCTATTCCTGCTCCTTCCTCTATATCTGATTAGATGTTTAGTTCTTTATGGACATGTATTAATATTTTCTACTCTTAGATTTGGGTTGGGTACATGTGTGTTGAGATATTTCTGGACATGATTTTACTTTTTATGTAGACATGATATTGTGCATTTCATTGTTATTTTGATTATTATGGTGATATTATTTCTTATCTCATTTCATTTACTTCTCTTATATTTATCTTTCTTTCCTTTGTCTTTTTATGACAAAAAGGGAGAGAATTTGTTGAGTTGTGTGATTGTGGAATGTGGAGTATGTATATGAAAAAAGAATGCTTTTTAGACAATAAAAACTCCAAAACCCAAGCGGGTCGACTGGTCGAGTACATACTCGACCGATCGAGCCACGACTGAATTTGTTGAGTTGTGTGATTGTGGAATATGAATGTGGAATGTGGAGTATGTATATGAAATTTTTTTAGGTTATGTAGATCACCTCTCCTGAATTGAGGGGGAGTAATGGAATGTGGGGAGATGTGGAGATATGTTTGTTGATCATTTATTACTCAAATGGTGCATGATTCTTTATTGTGCATGTATGGTGCATGATTCTTTATTATGCATGATTCTCTTTATTTGGTTTTGTCACAAATTTGATAAATGGGGAGATTATAAATGCTATTGTGTAAACCTAGCACCTGTTGTATTGTCAAATTTTGTTGTGCCAAACCATTTAGTACTTGCATCATGCTTTGAGTTGAAGTAATCAGGTTCGTACATTTTTAAGTTCTATGGATCTTCATCGAACTAGCTTATATCTTCAAGTTGAAGTGAAGCATGTTGAAGTTCATGTTTTCAAGATCAAATTCAAGAACTCAAGTTCAAGTTTAAAGTTCAACTGCTAAAGATTCAAGAACTCAAGCGTAACTCAAGCTCAAGTTCAAGAGATCGAACTCAAGCTTTAAGTATCATATGTATTCAAGAATTTGAAGCGAATGATGTTTCAAGAGTTCCTGCTCACAAACAGGTTTGGATGAGCCTAGATTGACCTTAGGTTGTGTCATATTCATTATATATTCTTTATGGGTCATTTCATATGTCTATAAGTCATTTTCTCAACTAGTCTTAGACCTTATTCGACTAGTCCAAGTACTGGCTCGACCAGTCTAAGAGTTTTTTCGACCAATCCAAGGTTTTGTTGTGAATTTTTAAAATTTTTTATTAGACTCTTGTCCAGTCCTAGAGACTGCTCGACCAGTCGAGTGAACAGTACTCGACTGATCGTGCAAGCTCGACTCAAAGTCCAGTAACATTTTTGGGTCTCACTAGACCAGTCGAGTGCAGGGCTTGACCAGTCGAGCAGGCCACTTGACTGGTCAAGTAAGCCACTTGACCAATTAAGTAACGACCTTATCTTATCGCGCCAGAAAATTTAAAGTTTTGTTAGCCCTTCGACCAATCAAACCGACCCTTAGACCAGTTGAGTGAATAGTATTTTCACCTATAAATAGAGCATGGATTTCAAAGTTTATTCATTCATAAAAGTGAAATCAAGACACCACTCTGAGAGATAAGTTTGTGATATTTTTAAGTTATTTTGTGCTTATTTAATATTCTCTTTAATTAGCTTTCGTTATTTGATTTTGAGATCTCTATTCCAATCTTACTTTAAGAAGGGATTTGTGTTTTCCCCTTTCTTGAGATCAAAATCAAATCAAGCTAGCCCAGGTTGATTTAATTATAAATTATTTAGAACTAGAACCTTGTCATCTGTAAAATTGGACATTTAACATCTTCGTCTTCATCAGATCGGTTCTATCGAGCTTCTTCAAAGGAGAATTTCTAGATAAGTACATTTACATTATGTATATCTTTTTTGGTTTTTGAGGTTATGCCAGAAAAATCTCTTTTAGTTTGTCTGAGGTGAATCTAGGAAATCTCAGAGTGTGGGATTTTTAGAATTTTGTAAGCCCAATCAAAGACACAATTGTGAAGATTTTAAGGTGAACCTTTGAAAACTTTTTTCAGAGTAAATGCTAATATCCCGATGGTGTGGATATTAGGAGTGGAGTAGTTGTGTGGCTGTTTTCTAACTATTCGTGTACACATGAGCGAACCACTATAATTTCTGGTGTTATGGTGGATGATTGAATGTGCTTATGTGTGTGAATGTTGTAATTTATTTTCAGCACTTGTGGTAAATGGTGTAATTTATTTTATACACTTGTGGGAATGGTATAATAACTTAGTTTATTTTATTTGCCATTTCCTTTGCCTCTTTATTTGTCATGCCCGAAACTCGGAAACCGGGCTCACAAAATTTTCGATTGCCGAATCTGGTGCCGATAGCCTCCGTAGTACCCCATTCTCGGCTCCCAGCATACATACGTTAGATTTCGATCCTGGGATCTTATAAGGAGGATTTTCCAACGTACATTTATCTCGTAAGAAGCATAACCAAAAGTTTACCCAAATCACAATGGCAACATCATCATCACATATCCACTAATATAATTATTGAATACAATGCTGGAAGGGAAATACATATATCGAAAATCAAAGCTCTAGAGGTCCGCTGCATGCTCCAAGCTCAATGCTACTGCAACCTAACGCCACCTGCACGCATATATCGTGCATAAGCTTGTAGAAAGTTTAGTGGGTGGTGAAAGTGTGTGCACAAGGGAAGTGCCAAGTAAGCAATAACAGAGGAATCAGAGTAAGCGAAAATATTGATAAGCCCATAAATCATACAATATCAGAAATACTGACAAGATCACAAATCATACGATATCAGAGTAATGGGAAAACATGCTGATGGGCCCATAAACACCATTAACCTTATCCAGGCTATGCGATGTAAAAATATAATAAAAACAATATCATAAACTGATGAAGCAATGTAGATCAACTATGCAATGCGGGGACAGTAAGCTAAATATCAGATGCTGATGATGCAATGCAATATGTGGTGCGAATGAAATGACGAAGCTGGAGTGAAGTCGGGATGATAGTAGTAGTATCACAAGCTATGAGGTCTATCACAAAGGACTTCTATCCAAACCAGTATCATACCTAAATTTGGATAGTCAGACTCAATGTGGTAGACTCCTGATATCTGGTTAGTTGCGCGCCCAACCGAAATCCTGGCCACGTGAAAGTACACAATAATTAGTTGCGCACCACCAGCCTAAGTGGATAGTAAATGAATGAATGAATATGCAATCCTACTCAATAAGTCCACATATCAGTACGGTTCCTCTCTGGGGAATCACCGGGATCTATTACACTCCAAACCAGATTGCCGCCCCATCGCGCGCAACAAGGTGAGTGGAAGAGACCTCACTATCCGCCTGCCAATATCAGGCTCGGCTCGTCGATAGCGGACCCATTCCTCGAGCTGGTCAGACTCAGCCTAGCATTGCCCCCTCCTCTCGGGCAGGTAAGGCCGTACCCCCTTCCAACCGACACGACACAAGTGGAAGACGCAGCCTAACGGTATACGACCCTCATGCACTCATACATCCACTCGGTCTAGACGTTGGAGCAACCTCTGGTACCAAGAAGGTTTTGCGACTTTCACCTAAGGATATCTATAACACCTCATGTAGATCAGATTTTCGGTGCCCCGTCTGGCCATCCACGATATGCCTATGGAGGCAACGACCCTGATGTTGCTAAGGCACACAATGCAAGATGCTTGAGTCATACAATCCAGTCATGTATCAATCCTGCGCATACCGTGCATTCGTGTGAAACAACCTCCGCCTATTAGGGAGTCTCATATCTGCCCAATAACATATGCAATGATCAACCATATCTCATAACAAATATGCAGATGATGCGTATGGGCATGTATCATGATGCTATGCAGTCACATACTCATAATCAGTATCAATAACCGGCATCAACAATCGGCCTCGACAATGTGGACATTTAACCAACATTGCCCCCAAGGAATGACCCACAAAGAGCCAAACATATAATGAGCCCACGGCCTCACACAAAGGCCTAATATACAACACAAGGGGCCTTACTCAAGGGCCACATATACACAACGAGTGGGCCCTGCCCATGGGCCTCAAATACATGACATGTGGGCCAGACACATAGGTCTCATATGCATCAAATGGGCCACGTATCTGGGCCTCGAATACATCAAATGGGCCATGCATCATGGGCCTATTACATATCACAATGGGCCTTGCCCATAGGCCACGAATACATCACAATGGTCTCAACTATGGGTCGCATATACATTATATAAGTCTCGACAATCGGCCTTAACAATCGAAATCGGCCTCGACAATCGAAATCGGCCTCAACAATTCGAAATCGGCCTATACAATCGGCCTCGACAAATCGAAATTGGCCTCTATACTCGGCCACGACAATCAGGATCGATCGATAATCAGAATCGAAAAATCGGTCATGTCAATCAGAATTGGCAATCGGCCATAACAATCGGGATGAATCAATAATCAGAATCGGCAAATTGGTCACGTCAATCGGAATCGGCAATCGGCCACGACAATCGGGATCGATCGATAATCAGAATCGGCAAATCGGTCACCTCAATCAAAATCGACAATCGGTCATAACAATCAGAATCAATCGATAATCAGAATTGACAAATCGGTCACGTCAATCGGAATCGGCAATCATTCACGATGATCGGAATCGGTAAGAATGAGCCTAACAAGGCCTAATGGAAGGTCACAATATGGACATTCAACCATCATTGCCAATCAATGCGGGTATTTAACCAACATTGCTCCCTAAGCAGTGGCCCATGTAGAGCCAAACATATAATGGGCCCACGGCCTCACACAAAGACCAAGCATACATTGCAATGAGCCTCATACAAGGGCTACATACATAATAGGTGGGCCCTGCACATGGGTCTCATATGCATTAAATAGGCCACGTATCTGTGCCTAATACATATCACAATGGGCCTTGTATACATCAAGTTGAGCCTCATCATATGGGCTAGAAATATTTCACAATGGGCCTTACCAAATGAGCCACAAATACATAACAAGTGGGCCTTGCACATGACCCTCAAATACATCACAATGGGCTACCTCACTTGAGCAAAAAATACATCACAATGGACCACGACATATGGGTCAGAAATACATCGCATCAGGCCTTACCAAATGGGCCGGGAATACATCACATCAGGCCTTGCCCATGGGCCTCAAATACATCACAATGGGCCAGAACCCATGGGCTTCAAATACACAATAGGTGGGCCCCATCACATGGGCCAAATACACATCGGGTGGGCCTCATCACATGGGTCTCAAAGCATCGCAATAGGTCATATACCATGGGCCCGAAAGCTAATGGATGACAAGGATAAAACATATATACCATAGTGAACCGCAGCCCATGGATGGCATGCATACAAAACATACTTCAGGTGGGTCCCGTCCCAACTGGATGGTGCCGATAAAATACATACACCACGGTAGGGCCCACCGCCCTACAGACGGTATAGATAAAACACATACATTATATTGTGGCCCGGCAAATGGGTGGCATGGACGTGCAATACATACATCAACATGGCCTCACACTACCCTAGACAGATGAATAGAGTGGATATAGGATAAATACATCAAAGTGGGGTCCACATCCCCAAACTGATGGACGTTGAGGATACAACACATTCCTCATATGTGGGCCCCTCATAGACTTGCTGACGTCAACCTCACCTGCTATATAGCTAGTGTGTGGTAGACCAGCCAATCCACTTCCAATCTAGGTGGGTCCCACATGGGGCCCACCATCATAAGTAGTAAAATATATTATTATAATATTTATTATTATTATTATCAGTGCCCAGCACTAGCACCGTCCATGCACGGACGGTGTGGATAAGGAACACATACATCAAGGTGGGTCCCATCCACCACATGTTCCACACGTGTGGGGTGGCCCCTTGTCCAAACATATGTACAGAGTGTATAAAACACATGCACCATACAGGAATCCCACATGTTTCCATGGTGTGAGGGATACCAGCCAATCTACACGTGTGAGGCATACTAGCCAATCCACACGTGTGAGGTATACAAATTACATGCATTTGGTGGTTCCACCGTCCTGTCCCCTGCACGGACGGTCTGGATTTCATTACATGCATATAAGGTGGCACCACGTGGCACCTAACCAAATGGGTCCAACACCGTCCAGCACTATCTGGACGGTGTGGATAGAATACATATGTCAAGGTGGTCCCCACCGTCCAGACCTCTGGACAGTGTGGATGTAAACCATACGTCATGGTGGCACTCAAAGCTCCTGCCCGTCCCAGCAAGGTGGATGGACGGTTGGATGGACACATCCATCATGGAGGTCCACGTGCTGAGTGCACGTCACCAAGGTGGGCCCCACGTCCACACACAGATGAATGGTTGGATACAGCACACGCATAGTGGTGGGGCCGTACATGGCACGCCAGACCCATCATGATATTTTATTAATATATAATATTATATTATAAATATATATATATATACATATACATACACGTGTGAGAGAGGGAGTGAGACGCTGGGTGCTGTCAGCATGATGGTAGGCCCCACGTTTGGACGGTTTTGATGTATACATCATATGGTGGGGCCCACATATGACAGTGTCCAGTTGAATGGATGGTTGGACAAAATGAACACATCAGGTGGCCCGTCCAGATCCACGGTCCCGATTCACCTGGGTCCCACATGGGAGTGGCTGCCCACCATATCTTTTAATATAAAATATTATATTTATATAACAACATATATCAGAATATAATATTATATGTATATGTGAGTGTGCGGGAGGGTGAGGCTATCAGCGCTGTCAACATCCAGCGCCTCTCTATGGACGGACAGCCTGATGGTAGGCCCCACCTGTATGGACGGTTTGGATGTACATCCATCGTGGTAGGCCCCACACACTGTTGTAGTAGGGTCCACGTCCATTCAATGGACGGCTAGGACGTTTACATATATCATGGGGTTTCCAATCGGCACCGTCCAAATGGACGATACTAATGAATTATATACAACAAAGTGAGGCCCACCATGACAGCGTGGATACAACTCATTCATCAGGTGGACCACAAAATCTAAGAGAGAGAGAGAGAGAAGCGATGATGGAGGGACCTCGCCACTATGGGTCCCTCATGATTACAACATATACACCATAATGGGTCCCACCTACAAGTGGGCCCTCAAATCATCAAAATCTTATCATAAATCACCCACAAACAATAAAGATTCACCCACCTTTCCTTCTTCTTCCTCCTTAGTACTCCAAGGCTCCTAAGAAACTCCTTCAATGGTGGAGATGATGATCTAAGGGTTGGATGGTGAGGATTGAGGGGGTCGAGAGTGGGGCACACCTAGCTCTCTCTTGGAAGGCTTGGAAGTCCATACGTTGGGTTCTCCTTTAGTTGCTTGGAAGAGAAGGGAGAAATAAGAGAGAGAGAGAGAGAGAGAGAGAGAGAGAGAGAGAAGATGGGATGAAAATGTTGACTTTTGGGGTTGTTGTGTAAGAGAGGTATGGGTTATGATGAGGTGAGTGATGTGTTGGGTGATGGGTTGATTGAGGTATTGTACTTGACATGTACTTGACATTGATGGGATTGATGGGATATGATTTGAATTCTCTCTTGGGTTTACAAATGCGCGGTGTTTTTCCTTGAACTGAACACGGGCCCACATCTCCTGGCATGGGTATCGCCTAGGCGCTCGAGACGCGGCATTGGAACCGCGGCGACGGCGCGGTCGCTAGGGTACAAGTCTCGAGTCGCGCCGACTCTGATATACGGGACACGACTCAAAATTGCGCGTAAATGCCGACAACAGATCACGGGTCGCCGGAATTCGACCGGAAGGACCGCGGAAGCTTACGAAATGGTACAGTGTGGGATACGAGCCTTACATTATTGGTTTGAATTTTTGATACTTAAAAACGTTCTAGTAAGGTTGTCCTGTCATAAGCCTTTGGTTTTTGGTATTAGGTTGTCCTTAGAACTAAGTTTGTATCAACCTCTCAATACTAGTACATTTAAGATTTCTATTTACTTGTGCTTCTTTATTATTCATTTGTGCTATCATTCTTTAAATTTCGTATTTATTTTTTAATTTGGCATAGTCCTATTCACCCCCCTCTAGGACGTATAGCTCGGTCTTTTCACAATTCAATAACAAAAATAACAAATTATTCGGTCCCACCTGAGGTTGATTCGGTCCAACCGAATGTGCATAAAATAATCCAGCAAAAAACTATGATTTTCAAAGATAATTTGGCTCGACACTTAGGTCCGACCAAAGCTGGTTTTAATGCCACTTAAGAAGAGTTTGGTGTGACCTAAGGGAGATAGACTTCAGAAGAAATTTGAAAAAATTCAGCTGCAATCAAGAGACTAATTTGGTGCAACCGAAGTGATATTCGGTTTGATTGAAGCATAACAAAAGTACGTAGATTTGAAGTTGGTGTGAGTTTTGTCTATTTTAAAGGGTGTTCTAAGCCTTCCTAAGTACAAATTAGGGTAGAGAAGAGAGTCGTAGGAGTTGTGGAATTTCTTTAAAATTATCCTTCCTTCTCAATCATTCAATTCTAGTTTATTTTTCTAGTTTTTCTTTATGTTTTGTTTAAGATGTTAGTCATGCTTGTCTAATTTCTTTGCTAATGTTAAGGGATACACCTTTTAATGGATATTTAATATTTTAATTCATTTTACAACGAAACTTTAAGTTTTCATTTTGAATTGTGTTTGAATGTGATTGAATTCCTAGATTGGGGAAGGAATTAATCCGTAAATTTGTTTGATCTAATGTCGCCTTTGGGTATATTAGATGCTTTCAATTCCATACGATATGATTACCTAGATCTTTATGAGAGATCAAGCCTATCATAACTCTAATCTATATTGGATGTTTTATTTATTTATTTATTGATATTTGTGTGTTAACTTCTGATTAAAACGTATTGAAATTCATTTATAGTTGAGTTATCAACTTGAGAAGATGAATTAAATTCAAAGTCTATTAATTGGGAATTCTCGGATCCTTAGTTCTTTTTAAAATTATTTTCACAACTCTTTTATTTTGCTGGATTAAAAGCCCATATCAACTATTTTCCTTAGATTAAATTCTTAGTATATTTTCACCAAATTCCCTATGGATCGACCTTGACCTTATCGAGTTATTACTACATCGTAGCACTGCACTTGGAGTTGTCAGCCCTTGTATTTGATTAGTAAGTGAAGAAGAAAGGGATATTTATAGGTGTGGAGGATGTCATTTTAGATATTTTTGTGAAGTTTTGTGGCTAAAGAAGGCTAGGAGGGTTGTGATTGGCTAAGGGGATGGGTGTGCCACATGGCATCTTGTCATTGGTTGAAAGGATAATAAGGAATGTAATTTTTTTATGAAAATAAGGGATAGAGTGGTCATTACAACCCAACCGATACAATCGAGGTGGGGAGTTAGAATTCGTTCTCTTCCACATTATCATATCTTGAATCTCATGATCCGCCGCATGATATGTGGATGGGACCCAAATTTCACTAAGAGCTCCAATGAGACATAAGTACCCTTTTAGGCTTTTCATCCTTGGGTTATTAGGGTCTAAAGAATAAGTGGGCTTTGATTTGGGCCTAAAATGGGTTTTGAACTAGGCTTTAAATGGTGATCTAGTTTGGGCTAGATTTTAAGGTTTGGGCGCACGCAGATCAGTTATCTTATCCCAAGTGGGATATCTATGGAAAGAAGCTCAATATTTCTCAAACATAGACTTGTGGTTTGGATACCACCACGTGAGACCTAAGACCCTAACATCTACAAAGAATTGAGACCCTAATACCAATAGAGAATTGAAATCCTATCATTCAACTAAGAACCGAGACCCTAACACTCAGCAAAGAACTTAGACCCTAACAATACATAGAGGTCTCAGTTCGTGGGTCTCAGTTTGCAGTTTGCAGTTGCCCTTGTAATGATAGGGTCTAGTTCACAGGTCTCTGGTCGTAGTTTGTAATCGCAGTTCACAGGTCTTTGTTCGTAATTTGTAATTGCCCTTGTAAGGACTGGGTCTCGGTTCGCAGTTGCCCTTGTAAGGACGGTCTCATTTTGCGTGTCTCACTTCACAAAAGAACGAAGAAAAATGATAACATAAAATAACTAAATAAATAAATAAGTAAGTTGTTTTATTTGTTTGATATTTTTATTTTCATCTTTTTTTATTTTCTAAAGAAGAAGAAAAAGACATTAAAGGTGTATTTTTTCTGATTTTTGTTTTCTTCATAAAAAAGAAAAAGAAGAAAAAAAAAAAGGAAAAAAAAAAAAAGAATAAGATATTAAACGTTTTTTTCTAATTCATTTTTCTTTTTCTTTTTTCTATAAAAACAAGGAAGAAAAAACAGCAAGAAGAAACAATGAAAAATAAGGGCATTTTTGTCTGTGAAAAAGATTTGTTGTTGTCTAAAGAAGAAGAAGAAGAAGATGAGGAAGGTTTTTTATGATTCATTTTTTATTTATTTTTCATAAAAATAAGTAAGAAAAAGAAGAAGAACAAGGAGTAGAGGCATTTTTGTCCATCAAAAAGACTTGTTGCTATCAGATATTTGTTAATAACCCCCTCCCTCTTATCTGCATCTGCAGATTACTTCCAACCCCAATTTTTCTACCGGCAGCAATGCAGTACTAAAAATTTGCATTCCATAATTAAGAAAGAATGGATCCCACATCCAGTAAAAGAACGGGCATCCATTTGTAGACTTATGCTACTTACACAGGCATTTAGGAGCCACGTTCGTCCAAACGCAGGCCCGCACACATGCCTATGCGATGCACTTGCTTGGCATCATATATTGTCATCAGGTTGAGTTGATAATCTGCCAATGGAATCTGATCCAATACTGGCAGTACCGTTGGGCTGGTGATATTCAATGCAGATCAAGGATTCTCAAATGCAACAACTTTCTACTTTAAAGATGATCATCTTTACCATTGGTCAGGATTTTTATAACCCTTGTTTATTTCGTATGGGTCCTTTCTATGGGACGCGGTTTGGCCGGTGACCCCAACAAACCCCAGCTAGCTAGTGTCAAAGCTATGTTGGGTCTATGTTTGTGTTCCATGGCGTCCATCCATTTTTCTAGCCCATTTTAGGGCGTGAACGAAAAAATGAGGCAGATTCTAAGCTTAATTGAACCACAGTTGCTATTGATCTCTTACCATTGAAAATTTCTTTGGCACCACAGAAGTTTCAGATCATGCTGATGTTTATGTTTTCCTTTCTTCTAAGTCTGTGTGACTTTCTGAAGAGATTAGAGCCCTAGTAAGGTTTCAACTGTAGATGTGAGTGTCTCCACTCTTTTCTATGGTGTGGTCCACTTAAGCTTTGTATATGCATCATTTTTTGTCTCATGTCATAAAATGAGTTAGCAAAATGGGTGGACGGAGCCGATAAAAGACATACATCATGGTGGGACCCACATAGCTTTGACACTAACTGGTTAGGTATTATTGGGGCCACTAGCCAAACAGCGTCCCTTTCGATGCTCCTGCAGGGTGTGAAGGCTGCGGGGTGTGAAGGGCCGTCATCGCGGACTCGGATTCGGCAGCGACCCCACCGGTATAGTGAAGCTGTTAGCTGCCGGGTGAATAGTGGTCGGCGCTATGTGGATCCACATGGTGTACGTGTTTTATTCATGCCGTCCATCCATCTTGAAAGATAATTTTAAGGTTTGATCATAAAAAAATGAGATAGAACTAAATCTCAGGTGGACCACACCGTGGGAAAAAAGTAGTGATTGAATGTCCACCATTAAAAACCTCCTAAGGCCCATTGTAATGGTTATTTGACATTAGGTCATTCAAAATTGGAAGAAGGGAATATATATATATATATATATATATAAGCTTGATTCAAAACTTTTATGGCTACTAATGAGTTTTTAATAGTGGGCGTTCAATCAATATTGTGCGGTCTACTTGAGATTTGGATCAACCTCATTTTTAGGCTAATACCATAAAATGATGTGGAAGAATAAGTGGACAGCATGGATCAAACACATACATCATGTAGGGCCCATAGATCACTGACCGACTAGCCATTGGCTGGTGGCAGAGTCAGTAGCTAATCCGTTTCCATGATCAGTGCTGTAAAAGCTCCATGGGCCACCGTGATGCACATGTTTTATCTAAGCTGTCTTTACATTTTTACAGCTCATTTTTAGAAATGAACAGAAAATGAGGCAGATTGAAGACTGAGACTCAGGTAGCCGGGCCACAGGAAACAGCAGTGGTTGGACGCTCACCATTGAAAATATACCAAGGGCACAAAAGTTTTGGATCAAGCTTATATTTTTGTTTTCCCTTAATCTTGGTCTTTGTTATTTAATCAACAGTTTAGATGACAAATAAACATTACAGTTTTGCCTTAAGATGTTTAAATGTTGCACATTCAATCACCACTGTTTCCTGTGGTGGGTCAGCCTGAGGTTTGGATCTGCCTTATTTTTGTGCTCGCTCCCTAAAATTAGCTGAAAAATAGATGGCCTGGATAAAACGCATACATCATGGAGGAGCCCACAGAGCATCAACCAGTACCAACGTTGGTGATGGTAGGGTCTGTACGCAATCCGCTTCCGGTCATCACACGCCGATCATTTCCTCCTGTAGTCGTCTTGTAGATGCTACTGAGCTGAAGATAAGCCTAGTACGAGAGAGAAAACGGATGTGTTAATTACTCTTTTAAAGGAGGCGGTTTTGCCAGTCTACTCGCGTGTAGACCAGACGAACCTATACACGAGGACTAAACTGCCATTTTTAACATACGGTAGGCGTACAGACGGTTGCAGCAAATTTAGCCATCCATTTCTTTTGCACGTCGTGGTCCACTAAACGCATGAAATGGCCTTATTTTTGAGTGAGACAATCTAGACATGCTTCCCATTAAAAGGAGGAAAATCAGAGCTTTCGCAGGTATACTATAGTGGCGCATGTGTTCGCGTGAGAACATTGAGGAAATGCGTGTGGGATTACCCAAACTCCGCTTCGTGTTATGGACAATCGCTTCGCGCGACTCGCCTGAGAATTTTATTGTATTGGAGATCCGCGAAGATCTCGTTTGGTCGAGGATCGCATGATTGGGGCGGCCGGCTGGTCCGCCCCACACCCGCCATCCTTTTTGTGTGGTCCACGAATTTCCCACTGTCTTTAAAAGGGAAGATTTTTATTTTATTTTATTTATTTTTCATTCGATTGATTGATGGAGTGACGTCTTCTATTCATCCCCTCTTTACTCGGCCAATCCGTCCATATTCTCAGATTGTCCACCACCATTCCGCATGCATGTACACAATCTTGGCCGTCCAAGTCATGGGGCCATGGTCGATGAATGGCATCCTTGAAACTAGGTTTATTAGTCCATCTTAACCATTTGATTACTATATGGACGGATAAGAATGTTAAGGTCAAAGATGGAGGTGTTTGAGCTATGCCCCACTATTTGAACTGTCCAGATTGCAGTCTATGTTTTTCCATGTGTACGGTGAACGTAGTTATCACCCTTTTTAAATGATGGTGAACTGCCACACTAGCGTACAACAAACGATTCGACCCGTCGTCTGGGAAATTGTCGGTTGCCTTATCTAGCGGGCCCTACCTTACAATTCACCTTTGCCGTCGGATAAGTCTTTGGTTATACCTTTTATCGCAGCCGTTCGTCCGAGGAGAGTTGACAGCTTGTTTCCTTCTTGTTTGCTTCCTTTCCTTTTTGGGTATTAGACGTAGGTTCGAGTCGATCACCACTTTCCAAGTTGGTGCACGCACGTGGCATATGATTACAGCAATCAGGATGATCCAAATCATAGGCCAGAAAACTATCTTAACCATCTGTTTCCTCCATTGAGTTTTGACTATTCAACCTTTTGGATGGATGAGATCCGTTTAATCAGTGTAATCCTTTCGGATCTATTCCATCCACGGTGATCCCACGATCTAGACGGTCCACGTTCGTGTATATTTAACCACGTGTTAGATGTACGAATCACCACCATCTAAGAATGGGAACGAAATATCACCTAATGCTACGTTTTGTTTTTTCGTTTTTTCCCCTCTCTTTTATGTCAACGTGTATCATGTGTAGAAGAGACTGGTTTTAATAATTATATGATAAATGATACAACCTAACATGAACTTTGTGTGGTTGTAGAGACATCTCTCTCCTCTCTCCTCGTCTTTTCTAATCATATATATCTACTTTAGGGGAATACTGTCGACCGCTGCCCATCTCCTGCCAAACACAAGCGTGCCACACGTGCTCTCTAGGAACACATGCATGAGATCCCGTTCGTTCACCGGATGGGCCCGTAACTGAGTGTTCCTTAGCCGGCCCACCAGTCATCTTAAACGGACGGTTAGAAAGAAGATGTATCCAACAGGAAACTCCCAAGCTGGATGTGTGGCGTGACCCTCAATTTAAGTATACAACTTGTTCATCGAGTGCACATCTAATGAACGTCCCGGATTCAGTACAAGTGGCCCATGTTGCAACGTGTCGGGAGCTGGTGTTTGGCGCGTGGACGTATGGTTGCAAATAGCAATTCTCGCCCATACCTATTCCATCTGTTTTTCTTTTTTCTTTTTTTATTGGTTTATTTAAAGAGGAAAATGGAGATTCGTAAGGTAATCTTCGGTTCCCATATTTGGAAAAGCCGTTTTGATTGGTGAGAAAACTGACACATTTATATACGGAGTCCATACGTAAATGATAATAACTACATTTGTAAATAAGGAGTCATGGTCAGCCAACCAAATCCAATATGTGCAATCAGAGCTTTTAATTAATTAGAATAGTACTTTTGATGTCATTTATGGATCGTACTCCATCCACACAAGAGTACCCAATTTGGAACAGTTCCAAATCTCGGTGAGTTAACCCTAAATTCGGCCGAGTCTGCTCAACTTGACCAGATTTTCAGCTCACTCAGTTTGAAACTGGTCCCAACTCGACAAGATTCACCTAGTCGGCTTGTTCGGTCAATCAACTCGTTGGTCCTTCAATTAAGTCACGGGGTCTTTCTACCCAAGACACTATAAGCTGTTTGCATTTATTGTAAATATGGTTTATTTTATTTTAATTATTAAATATTTGTAATAATTGAAGACTCAATTAGACATTTAATTGAAAGACCTCGTCACTTGATTGGATGCTTCAAATCTTTGGTGAAACAGGGGCTTTTGATCGGTTGATAGTATTTGTAATGCCCTGAAAATCGGGGGTCGAGCAAAGCTCAACTCCTAAATTCCAATGCATCACATGTGCAACATAGATAATGATGCTTAAATGTTGTCTATATTAGTGCATTAAACGTGAGTGAGATTACACCAAAAATAGCATATCATATTCCAGAGTTAACGTAAATAAGCAAGCGGAAGACTAAACTAATTATATGAAGTATATACGTATTTCATAACTTCCAGAGTATGAACGTGCTACTGGGCTGAATATATACATAATTTGTTTCAAAATATACATGTCACGCCCCAAACTTAGAAAACGAGCTCACAAAATTTTCGATCGTCAAATCCGGCGCCGACAACCTCCGTAGTGCCCCATTCTCGGATCCCGGCACTCCCATGCCAGATTCCGATCCTGGGATCCTACAAGGAGGATTTTCAGTATGTTTTTTTTTTTTTTTTTGTAATGGAGCATAACCACAAGCATAACCAAGTCACAAAATAACACCACCACATATCCACTATATCAAAAACTTTTAAGTACAATGCGGAAAGGGAAATACAAGGTGATAAAAAAGCTCCAAAATGATCAGGTACGAGCTCCTGCCTCAACACTGCTGCTGTCCAATGATACCTGCACACAACGGTCGTGCATAAGCTTACAAAAGCTTAGAGGGTGGTGTAAGTGTGTGCGCAAGGCAAGCGCCAATTGTACAATATCAGAGTAATGCGAAAATATGTGGTAAGTCCACGAATGCTATCAACTATACCAAAGTTATGTAACGCAAGGCATGAATGTTATCGACCATACCAAGGCCATGCGATGCAAGGCCTATGTATCCAAATGTCATATGCGAGATACAAAACAAGCGTGCCAGTACTCATCAAGTACACATATCAGTACAGTTCCTCTCTGAATATCACCGGGGTCTAATACACCTCACACTGATTGCCTCCTCCCTAGCTACACAGTTAAGCAAGTGGAAAGACCACACTATCCGCCTGACCAGTAGTCTGTCAATACTTACCCGGCTCGTCGATAGCGGACTCATTTGTGAGCTGGTCAAACTCAGCTTAGCTTATAGCCCCCTCACTCAGGTGGATAAGGCCACACCCCCTTCCAATCGACCACGACACAGTGGGAGGCGAGACCTACTAGTATTTGGCACTCGGGCGCTCGTGTATCCACTCGGTCTAGACGTTGGAGCATCTCCTGGTACCAAAAAGGTTCTGGGATTTTCAGCCAAGGACATCCTAAGTGCCCACAATGCCAGTATCCGATACGACCATCCACGATGTGTCTGTAGAGGTCACGACCCTGATGTCGCTAGAGCATGCAGTGAATTATGACATACAATGCGAAATGCGTGAGTCACACCGTCAGTCATGCAGCAATCTTGCGCGTACCACGCGCTCACGTGGGGCACTCCATCTCATAAGGAGTCTCGTAAATGTCTCAGCCCAACGACTTATGCAATGATCAAACATTTCTCATATCAAGCATACATATGATGCGTATGGGCATGAATCATGGATATATACTAAGCATGTTACAAAGTGATGAACCATCAACAAGTATGGGCCTACTAATGGGCCCTAGGGAGAGTTATAATGCGGACATTTAACCAACATTATTCTTACAACGTGGACGTCAAACCAACATTGCTCCCAAGGCATGGCCCGCCATAAAATATCATTATTCAAACCATAAGGAATCACACATTGCAATGGACCTATATACATCCTATTGGGCCTCGACTCATAGGCCTTAGATACATCAAATGGGCCGCCTCATATGGGCCTTATATAAATCAAGTGGGCCGCATCAATAGGCCTTGTGCACATTGCAATGGGCCATAACCCATGGGCCTTGAATACAGCACAATGGGCCTTATAACATGGACCTTATATTCATATCAAGGTGGGCCTCAACAACGGCCACAAATACATCGAATGGGCCTAATCACATGGGCCTTATGTACATCAGATGGGCCACACCAATTGGGCCCCATATCTAAACTCAAGTGGGCCCCAACAACGGGCCATAATACATCAAGATGGGCCTAATCCTATGGCCTTATATTTATACCAAAGTGGGGTCCACTTGGACTATAGATCTGACTTATTTTTAGTCTCAAGCCTGTAAAAAGAGCTTTCAAAATGGTTGGACAGTTGTATGCAACACAAGCATCATGGTGGGGGGTCCACATGAAGGCCCACCATCCTGTATACTATATATAATATAATATATAATTTATATAATATATATATATATATACAACATTGTATATAATATTATATATATACACACACACACACACGCACACACACACACACGTGCACACACACATGCGCACACGCACACACACGCACGTGCACACACACACCGTCCCCTGGATGGACGGTGTGAATGAAACCCATACATCACTGTGGGTCCCACGTGGGGCCCACCATAATGCTTATATGCCATCTAATCCATTCATAAGGCCACACCTGCCTGGGTGAAAAGGGAAAACAAATTTCATCTCGATCCAAAACTTCTGTGGCTCAGAAAAAGGTTTCAAAGGTAACCATTCAATCTAACTGTTTCCTATGATGTGGGTCACCTGAGCCGTGTATACGGCTGATTTTTGGTGTGGGCCCACTGCTGGAAGTGGCCCACCATATGAGCGGGTTGGATGACAAATATACATCATGGTGGGGCCCACAGCTGGAGCCGTGGGTCCTGCCTACTGCCCGCTCGCCGCTGGCGCAGGGCAGGCGCCTCTGACACAGCAGTAGCAGCAATGCTGCTGTTGGTTTTATTTTATTTTTAAAAAAAAACCTTATTTTTTCATGGTTTTTCACTTGTGGGGCCCGCATCAAGCAAATCCACCCTAGCCATTGGTCTCTACAGACCATAACAAATCCGTCAAGCCTAATATTGGGCATCTTTCGGCATGTAGAAAAATGTAGGTGCATTTAAACGGTGAAAATCACTGTTTTTCTGAAGCATAGCTCACCGGAAAGTTGGATTAGCCCCATTTTTCGGCTCAACGCCTACAATAGTTTGAGAAAAGGGATGGACGGCGTGGATTGAATTTATATATCAAGGTGGGGCCTGAATGAGTGACCCACCCCAAAATCTAAAAGGAATCTTTATATATATATATATATATATATATATATATATATATATATATATATATATATATATATATATATATATATATAGTTCATGCATTTTTTTAAATCACATAAATATAAAGTGGGCCCTGCTCAGGTGGGCCACCAAATGATGGATAGTGTGTATACAATACATATAAAGCGGGCCTCACCTACAAATGACTTGGATCCAACACATGCCTCATGGTGGGGTGCATCCAAGCGAGTCACACAACCATTTCATCATAAAAGGGGAGAGAGAGAGAGAGAGAGAGAGAGAGAGAGAGAGTGGGACACGCATGATGGAGGGACCCCGACACTATGGGCCCTCCCTTGAAATCGATCATACATCAAGTGGGTCCCATTGCACGTGGGCCCATCAAATTGAAAATCAATGGTGGAGATCCTTTCTCCACCAAAATGAAAGGTCTAGATGACCCTATTTAAGCAAGAAAATAAACATCATGATGGGGTCCATGGAGAATGGCCCCATCATGGAATGATCATGAGCATCAAGGTGGGCCATCGGCCACACCTAGGGTCCAAAGTGAGATCCATACCATCAATCGGTAGGCCTCACTTGGCCCTTCATCTAAAAATAATGGAATCTAAACCTATAGAAGCACCCACCGTCGATCCTCTTGGTCCGTTGGAAAGCCAATCTCCTTGAGCTTCACTTTGATGGAGGGAGATGAGGTTTGAATGGCTAGGATGAAGGTTAAAGGGATGGGAAAGTTGGCCACACAAATCACATTTTTTCTCCATGGGAAGACTTAAATATATGCACCTATTTTGCTTGGGATTGTGTTGAGAAATGAGAGGGAGAGAGAGGATGTAAGGAGAGAAGTGATGGGAGATGGGTGATGGATGTGAGTGATGGATTGGTTGACTTTAGTGGTTTCTTAACTTGTGGAGAAAGAAAGCATGAGTGCTCTTGTACTTGACATGAGGTGATTGATGGGATTGATTTGACATGTTGTAGAGATTCTCTTGGGATTGCAAACGCGCGGCGTTTTCTTCGAAATAAACGCCGGCTCACATCTCTTAGCCAGGGTATCAGATCAGTGCGTGAGTCATGGCGTTGGAATCACGGCGACGGTGCGGTCGCAATGGTACAAGTCTCGGATTAAGCTGACTCAAATCTACGGGATTCAACTTATGGTCGCGTACAAACATCGATTATACGTCGCAGGTTGTCGAAATTCGACAGGAAGGATCGCGGCAGTCGACGGAACAGTACAGACTAGGATACGGGTCTTACAATACAAAATGAGAAAATGTGAATGTACGACTAATCCATCTAATCCCGGCGACGTAGCTCTAGGTCTACACAGACCCACCTGAGAGCTGAACATAGGAGAACTCCTCCCCGTCAAGGAAATCTAGCTTCGTCGCGAAAGCCTCGTTATAATCTGCATTTAAATCAAAGCCTGGTTGGTATTTTAAAACACTGTCCCAGAGTGGAAGTGAGTGATCAACTCAGTGGTACTATAAGGCAAAGGTTAACATGTTATCAATTCAGTCAAGTAATAATGATAAAGCAATACAACAATCATATCCTAAGTACTCTTGTTAATGCAGGAATGTTATGCTGTAATGATGCATGCCCTCTCTTGCACTACCTCAACGACTTCATCTCACGGTCGCGCATAGCAAACTCCTTAAATGTGCGCTTCCTCGTCAAAGCACATGCAATGTGGTGTATGGTCGTGTTAGCCAATACTTAATTATGCTTATTCATACAGTAGATTTGGGAAGCTAAGGTACCTCCCTTTATATCATTAATCCAAACAGAGATCCATCTGAGACCGTCAATCCCAGTTAATCACATACGATAGGCAAGTTGTAGGGCGTCACCCTTAACGAAAGCAATGGACAGGTAAGTTCAATTGATTATACTTGAGGTCACTACGGGAGGTTCCTCACTTGAACGTAGGCCGACAACTCAAATACAGTGTCCCTTACACCACCATATTCTTCTACGAGTTTGAGTTGCTCACTGGTCACTATGGGGAGGCTCGTCACCCCAGCGTAGGCCAACAACTCGACCACGGTGTCCCATACATAACCATGCCCAACTCATGAGTCTTAGCGGATCATTGTACCATGGTTGAAACGGGCTGTTACATCGGTAGGTGGTACCTTAGATTTAAGCAGTAGCGTCCATACATGGTAAACATACAATAGGCTAATCGGGTTATTTGACAAGTTCGATTGGTACAAGCACACGTTGAATTAATCGACATGGAGCGCATGAGCACTCCTTGTGGCCTAACCACTGTCGACAATCACCGTACAGCTCGGATTCACCGAACGTATCCATTGTGGCGAGACTAGTTCGACCACTCTATCGGAAACTGTTACCGATTGCCTGGACTGCGTCGTTGTCCCAATCACACTCAAAAGCAATAGATAATCAAATGTGATAATCATAATAGCATTTAACAAACAATTCAAACGCGAACCTCATTTGAGCATTCTATCAAACACATAGAACATGTTATTATACATATGCATTTTCTACGTAAATCACATAGTTGAAATCAAAGTTACATGAAGGAATTTATACATATAGCTAAGTAGTTGAGAATCCTATCTCAACACCCACGGTAAATGCAATTCATCAAACAATTACTCATTTAGACATTTTATCAAACACTTAGCCTACACATTATTACATACATGACCTAAAGTAGTTAAAGCACATATTATGGCAAATCCTTTCATAAGGGGTTGTTCTACATACAACAAACATATAACCTAGATTAATTGTCATGACAAGCAAAAATCATATTAACAATTTCATTTAAACATTTCAACAAACACATGGAATGCATTATATATTCAACATAGTTCATACGTGTGTGGTATATGGAAAGCGTTGCATCTAAGTGCATATGGCAATAATCAAGTTAGTCATAAATCATTACTGACATTGAAAGCCTTGAAAACTATAACCTAAACATTTATAGTCCACACCTTTCGTCGGTTTGCTCGTTACGAACTCAGTTCGTACACTACGTTCCTGTCTACAGCACAACGGCTACCTAAATCACGAATTAAGTTAGCTATTTCGTCGATCCCTCTATTTGAATTCCTAAAATGAAATTAGGATTAGGATTTCTTACCCAAATCGGAGTTGGAATGACCCATGTAGCTAGATGTAGAGACGATCTAGTGCGTGTAGTCGTAAGAGAGGAACACCGCCTCGATCTCCCAAACTCTCACTGTTCTCCTCACACTTTTCTCCTATTCTCTCTTCTCTCACCTAGGGTTTGAACAAATTCATATGAGAGAGGGGTGAGGTGGTTTAAGGGCCTTATATAGGCTCAGAAGTGATGTCAATGGCCCCAGGGCTATAGTTTACTTAGGTTGTAGCCAAAAGGCATCTGTTTCGGGTAAACGGAGCTCATCTGGAGGTCCATTACCTGTCTAAGTCGTAGAGTAAGTTCCTTGATAGTGGATCTAGGTCAGGTTATGATTTCGACCGGTCAGATTAGTGGATTGACCGTGGAGGACTTGTATCAGTTTAAAGGTCATCGTCACTCGATCAGGGCCACAAGTATACCGATATGTGCAGGAAAATTTCCCTGATCCACAGGTAAAGTTTGGTAAAAAACTGATGGTCTGAAGTCTTTAATTTAGCATGCAAGCGACCGGCCCAATTCACTTAAGTTTTGGTTTATTTCATAAAGATATTCGTGTCTCTCACATACTTCACTCGAGGCTCAAGTTGTGCATTTCTGGATACTATTTGGGCTCGATTTCCGTAATGGTTGTCAAGCCCAATAAAGCAGTCATAATCTTATAGTTTCACGGTCATCGAACTTTCGACGCACGGACCAGGTCCAATACGGAGTTTCAATGTGTTCCCAAGAGCAACTGGGTTTTAAGATTGCTATTAGGTTCTTAGGTAATGTTGAGTTAGGGATTTTAATGGTTTTGGGTCTTGCAGTTCGTACAGATAATGGTTTAAGCTAATTGCACTGATTATTTAGTTTAGTACTTAATTAATTTTTGTCTACTTTTCTAAAGGATTCGGTCCTTAGTGATTTCTGCCTAAGGTAGTACTCGGGTCTTTGTACGGTTTTGAGATGTTACAATCTACCCCTCTTAAAGAAAAATTTTATCCTCGAAATTAGTACCTTTTCGTACTCCTCGAGAATCTGAGGGTAGTTCTTACGAACTTCAGCTTCTGTTTTCCAAGGAGCCTCTTCCTCAGTGTGGTGTGTCCACAGTACTTTCACAAGTGGGATCACTTTGCTGCGTAGCTCTTGTTCCTTTCTATTAAGAATACGTGTTGGTCATAGTACATAGGTAGCATCTTCACTCAGCTACATCTACTCCCACTTGATAATATGAGTAGGATTAGGAACATATTTCTTCAGCATCGATATGTGAAATACATTGTGCATGCCGGCGAGTGGTGTGGCAAGCGAGATGGTATGCTACCACACTCACTCGATCCAGAATCTAGAATGGGCCTATGAACCTCGGCGTAAGCTTCCCTTTTTTGCTAAATCGAAGGACTCCCTTCATAGGGGAAACCTTAAGAAACACATGGTCCCCAACCTTAAATTCTAGCCATCACCGTGTGGTATCGGCGTAACTCTTCTGTCTGTTTTGTGTTGCAAGAAGTCGACGCCTGATAATGTCGATCTTCTCTGAGGTCTCCTGTACTAAATCTAAGCCAATTAAACTCTTCTCGCCAACTTCCGCCCAACAATGAGGTGCTCGACATGGGCGCCCATACAATGCTTCGTAAGGAGCCATGCCAATGCTCGCTTGGAAGCTGTTATTATAAGCGAACTCGACATAGGGAAGACAGTCATCCCAACTGTCTTTGAAATCAAGCACACATGCCCGCAACATATCTTCTAACACCTAATTTACCCGTTCCATCTGCCCATCAGTCTGTGGGTGGAACGTGGTACTGAACTTCAGTTACACTCCCATTGCTTTCTAGATCCGAGTCTAGAAGATAGACGTGAATCGTGTGTCTCGATCCGATACAATCTCCATAGGAACTCCGTGCAGCCGTACAATCTCCTTGATGTATAGCTTGGCTAAATCATCTGCTGAGTTTGAAACTCTAATCGGGAGGAAATGAGCTAATTTCGTCAATCGGTCCACAATCACCCAGATGGAGTCATGTCCCTTCATTATCCTCGGTAACCCGAAAATGAAATCCATAGATATGAAGTCCCATTTCCATTCAGCTATAGGCACGGGCTAAAGTAAACTAAGAGGTCGGTGATGCTTACCTTGACCTACTGGCAGGTGAGACATGGGATACAAAATCTTCTATGTGGGCCTTCATGTTGTCCCACTAGTACTAACGCTTCATGTCTCGGTACATCTTCGTACTGCCAGGATGTATTATCATCCTTGAATTGTGAGCGGCTTCAAGAACTTCTTTCCTCAAGTCATGGAGATTCGGGATGCAAAGGCGGCCACGATAACGTGAACCCCCATCTGAACCAACTCTCCATTCAGAGTCTTCGTCATCACTAGCTCATTTTCTCATCTTCATCAACCATTCATCTTCTCTCTGAGCCACAATGATTCGGTCATCAATAAGTGGCTGTACATGAATATGTGTGATGCTTACGAACAACTCCTCTATTGTAAGCTTCTGTTCGAAGTCTCGCATAAATTCTACCATGTTCCATTATTCTATCATTAGCGGAGCCACAAATTCTATTGTCTTCTTGCGGATCAATGCAAATGCCACAAGGTTGGCCTTGCCAGGATGGAGGAAACCTCAAACTTGAAGTCCTTCAAGGTTTCCATCCAACGTCGTTGCCTTATATTCAGGTCTCTCTACGTGAATATGTACTTGAGGCTCTTGTGGTCACAAAAGATCTCCAGCTCCTCCGTAGAGGTAATGTCTCCAGATTTTTAATGCGCAGATAACTGCTGCCAATTCTAGGTCGTGCGTAGTGTAGTTTTCTTCATGTTTTCTTAACTGTCGCGACGCATAGGCAATCACTCTGTCCTTTTGCATAAGAACACAACCCAAACCAACACGAGACGTGTCGGTATATATCGTATATCTGACCCCATGCTTTGGCAATATTAGCATGGGGTGCGGACGTCAGCTTGTCCTTAAATTCCTGAAAGACTGCTACTGCTTTCTCATTCTAGGGAAACTTAAGATCTTTTTGAGTAAGCTGAGATAGCGATCTGTGTCATGCCCTAAATCCAGAAATCGGATTCACAAGAATACCGATCACCGAACCCGGTGCCGACAGCCTCTGTAGTACCCCATTTTCGGCCCCCAGCGTACATAAGCTAGGTTCCGATCCTGGGATCCTACAAGGAGAATTTTTCAACGTACATTTGTCTCATGAGAAGCATAACCACAAGTATACCCAAATCATAAAGGCAACATCATCATCACATATCCACTAATATAATCATTTGAATACAATGCAGAATGGGATATACATATATATCGAAATCAAAGCTCCAAAGGACAGCTGCAGGCTCCAAGCTCAACGCTGCTGCAACCTAACGCCACCTACACACATCTATCGTGCATATGCTTACAAAAGCTTAGAGGGCAGTGAAAGTGTGTGCACAAGATAAGTGTCAAGTATACCATAAAGCCCATAAATCATACATCATCGAAATAAGTGAAAATACTGACAAGACATGAATCATACGATATCAGAATAAGCGAAAATATACTGGTAAGTCCATGAGTGTTATTAGTCGTACCAAGGCTATGCGATGCAAAACATAATAAGACAATAACAGATGCTGAGGATGTAATGCAATATGTAAATCCTGACGAGCCACAAATACCATTAACCTCATGCAAAAACATAGTAACCCAAAATGCCAAGTACTGAGGATGCAATGTAATATGCGGTGCGAATGAAATGGCCATGCTGGAATGTGAAGTTGGGATGATAATACGTAGTATCACAGGCTACGGGGTTTACCACAAGGGACTTCTATCCAAACCAGTTCCATACCTAAATTTGGATAGTCTAACTCAATGTGGTAAACTCCTGATCTCAGGTTAGTCACACACCCTACCAAAATCCTGGCCATGCGAAGGTACACGTAATAAATGGTTACGCACCACCAGCCCGAGTGGATAGTGAATGAATGAATGAATGAATGGATATGCAATTCCTTCTCAATAAGTCCATATTTTAGTACAGTTGCTCTCTAGGGAAATCACCGGGGTCTATTATACTCTACTCCGACTGCCTCCTCCCTAGCTGCACAGCCTAGTGAGTGGAAGAGGTCTCACTATCTGTCTGCCAATATCGGGCTCGACTCGTCGATAGCGGACCCATTTACGAGCTGGTCATACTCAGCCTAGCTTATAGCCCCCTCACTCGGGCGGATAAGGCCACACCCCCTTCCAACTGACCACGACACAGTGGGAGACACGACCTCATGGTATAGGCACCAGCGCTCATATTCCACTCAGTCTAGACGTTGGAGCATCTCCTGGTATCAAGGAGGTTCTAGGATTTTCACCCAAGGACATCCTACGTGCCCATAGTGTTAAAACCAAGCATTTCTGGTATCCCATCTGACCATCCACGATGTGTCTATGGAGGCCACGACCCTAATGTCGCTAGGGCGTACAATGATTAAGTCAAATATATGTGAGATGCATGAGTCACACTATCCAGTCATACAGCAATCCTGCGCATACGACGCGATAATGTGGGCACTCCGTCTCATAAGGAGTCCCGTAAATAGTCTGCCCAATAATGTATGCTATGATCAAACATTCCTCATATCAGGCATACATATGATGCGTATGGGCATGAATCATGGAGTTATACTAAGCATTTTATATGGTGATAAACTATCCTCACAATGAAGATGGGCCTTGATGGCCTACACACAACAAGTATGGGCCTATCAATGGGCCCTAAGGAGAGTTATAATGCAGACATTTAACCAACATTATTCTTACAATGTGGACATCAAACCAACATTGCTCTCAAGGCATGGCCCGCCATAAATGTCATTACATAACCCATGGTGGGATCACACAATGCAATAGACCTTGTATACATCCCATTAGGCCTCAACCCATGGGCCTCAAATACATTAAATGGGCCTCAACCCACGGGCCCTAATACATCACAATGGGCCTTAACCCATGGGCCCTAATACATCACAATGAGCCTCAACCCATGGGCTCCAAATAAATCAAATGAGCCACATCATATGGGCCTCATATACAACAAGTGGGCCTCAACAACGGGCTATAAACATATCAAAGGTGGGCCTCACAGATGGGCCATAAACATATCAAAGGTGGGCCTCACAGATGGGTCTCATACATATCAAAGGTGGGCCCCAATGGATGGGCCATAACTACATCAAGACGGGCCTTAGAATACGTCAAAATGGGCCTAACCACATGGGCCATATGCATATCATATGGGCCTCAATGGACGACCACAAATAAATCAAGATGGGCCTCATACACATACCAAGGTGGGCCTCAATGGACGGCCATAAATAAATCAAAATGGGCCCCATACATATACCAAGGTGGGCCTCAATGGACGGCCATAAATAAATCAAAATGGGCCCCATACATATACCAAGGTGGGCCTCAATGGGCGGCCACAAATAAATCAAGATGGGCCCCATACATATACCAAGGTGGGGTCCACTTGAACTATAGATCTGTCTTATTTTTAGTCTCGAGCCTATAATACAAGCTTGCCAAATGGTGGATGGTTTGGATGCAACCCATGCATCATGGTGGGGGTCCACATGAACTATAGACCTGACTCATTCTTTAGCTCACATCATAAAATGAGCTTTTAAAATGGGTGGACAGTTTGGATGCAGCACATGCATCATGGTGGGGGCCACTAGCCATCCAGCAGCCCAACAAAATGGCTGGACAACATGGTAAAACACATACATTTAGGTGGGTTCCACCGTCCACCTGGACGGTGTGAATAAGACACATACATCACTGTGGGTCCCACGTGGGGCCCACCATAATGCTTATTTGCAATCCAACCCGTTGGTAAGGTCACACGAACTTGGATGAAAAGGAAAAACAAATTTCATCTAGATCCAAAACTTCTGTGGCCCATAAAAGGGTTTCAAGGGCAGATGTTCAATCTCACTGTTTCCTCTAATGTGGGCCACCTGAGCCGTGTATACGGATGATTTTTAGGGTGGGGCCCATTGCCCTAAGGGCCAACAAGATGGACGGTGTGGATATTCCACATACATCACAGTGGAGCCCACGGCAGGGGACCCGTGGCCCTGCCCGTTCGCCCGCCAGCACAGCGCTGGCGCTACCTGCGTCTCTGACAGTAGCAGCGTCAGCTACTGCATGGTTTTATTTTTTTAAAAAACCTATTTTCTCAAGGTTTTTCACACGTGAGGCCCGCATCCTCAAAATCCACCCTGCCTATTGGTTCTCATATCTCAAGACAAGCCCAACAAGTCCAATATTCAATATATTTTGGTGTGTGGACACATCATGTGAATTTTTAACGGTGAAAACCACCATTTTCTATCCTATAGCCCTCCAGAAGGTCAGATTGGCCCCATTTTTCGGCTCAACGTCTAAAATGGTCTGGGGAAAAGGATGGGCGGCGTGGATTGAATACATACATCAAGGTGGGGCCTATATGAGTAGGTCACCCCATAAGCTTGGAAACAAGCTAATATTTGTGTTTTCCCAGTTCACATCCAGCATCCCAGGGACACTAGATGGTTGGGCATAACACATGCATTGAGGTGGGCCCTGCTTAGGTGGGCCACCAAATGGTAGATGGTGTAGATACAACACATATATAAGGTGGGGTCCATCCAAGTGGGCCACACAACCATATCATCACAAAAAGGGAAAGAGAGAGAGAGAGAGAGAGAGAGAGAGAGAGAGAGAGAGAGAGAAATAGGCACGTGTGATGGAGGGCTCCGCCACTATGAGCCCTCCCTTGCATTCAATCATACATCAAGTGGGTCCCAATACATGTGGGTCCACCAAATCAAAGATCAATGGTGGAGATCCCTTCTCCACCCCAAAATAGATGGCCTAGATGACCTCTTTTCATATAAGAAAAAATAAACATCATGATGGGGTCCATGGAGAATGACCCCATCATGGAATGATCATGAGCATCAAGGTGGGCCATCGGCCACACCTAGGGTCCAAAGTGAGATCCATACCATCAATCGGTAGGCCTCACTTGGCCCATCATCAAAACATGAAAAATCTAGCCTAATAAGCACCCACCTTCGATCTTCTTGGTCCGTTGGAAAGCCGATCTCCTTGTGCTTCACTTTAACGATGGAAGATGAGAAATGAATGGCTAGGATGAAGGTTTATGGGATGGGAAAGTGGGCCACAAAAATCACTTCTCTCCTAAGAAATGCATGGATGTCCACCTCTCTTCTCTCTTGGAATTGTTGCTTGGAATTTGTGTTGAGAAAGAGAGAGAGGTGTGGTGGTTGTAAGAGAGATGTGAGTGATGGATGTGAGGTGAGTGATGGGTGAGGTGAGAGATTGGTTGACTTTGGGGTTTGCTTGACTTGTGGAGAAAGGAAGCATAGGTTTCTCTTGTACTTGACATGATGTGATGTGATTGATTGATGAAGTGATTGATTGATGGGACATGTTGTAGAGATTCTCTTGGGATTTGCAACGCGTGGTGTTTTTCCTCGAACTGAACGCCGGTCCACATTTCCCTGTCATGGTATCAGATCGGTCCACGAGTCGCGACATTGGAACCGTGGTGACGGTGCTGTCATAATGGTACAAGTCTCAAGTTGAGCCGACTCTGATATGCGGGACACGACTCAGGATCATGCGTAACTGCTATCTATGCGTCGCAGGTCACCGAAATTCGACCGGGAGGACCGCGAAAGCCTATGAAATAGTATGGGCTAGGATACGGGTCTTACAGTCTGGCTATCTTGGAAAAGTCTCTGATAAATCGATGATAATAACCTTCCAGGCCAAGGAAACTCCTCACTTCAGTAACCGAACTGAGATGCTCCCAGTCCTGAACTGCAATCACCTTAGCAAGGTCCACAACGATTCCTTCCTTGGACACCACATGTCCCATGAACTTGACTTCCTCTTTTCAGAAGTCGTTTTTCTTGTATTGAGCAAATAACTGGTTCTTCTTGAGAGTATCGAAGACTGCTCGCAGGTGCTCCTCGTGATCTTTTTGACTCTTGGAGTATATCAGAATGTCGTCTATAAATACGATGATGAATTGGTACAGATATGGCCAAAATCTCCTATTCATGAGGTTCATGAATACGGCTAGTACGTTTATGAGTCCAAACAACATCATAAGGAACTCGTAGTGCCCAAAGCTGGTTCTGAATGCTGTTTTCTGCACGTCTTCATCCCTGACACACAACTGATGATACCCTGACTGTAAGTTGATCTTTGAAAAATAATGTGCCCCTTTTAACTGATCGAATAGATCATCTATCCTGGGCAAACGATACTTGTTCTTCACTGTCACTTGGTTCAACCTGCGATAATCAATATACAATCGCAGCGATCCGTCCTTTTTCTTTACAAATAATACTGGTGCTCCCTAAGGGGATACACTAGGTCGTATAAAACCTGAATCCAACAGTTCATCAATTTGTCTCCTCAACTCCATTTCACATGGAGGCATGTGATACATCGGTAGAGAAATGGACGTCACACTAGGCACAAGGTCGATAGTAAAGTCGATCTTGCACTGAGGATGTAGTCCATGTATTGTCCTGAATACGTCCATGAAATCTTGGACTAACAGCGTGTTTCCAAGTGTCGAACCATCAACATTTCCTAGCAAGTTAGCATAACAACTAATGCGGTAGTACCAACAAGCCTGAACTCGAAAAGTAAAGGTCGTGCCCTCAGGTCTATGGGCTGTCACTAATCTGGTATCGCAATTGATTTTTGCCTTCATCTCGGTGAGCCAATCCACACCGAGGATGACATCGTAATGACATAGTGAGGCAATAATCAGGTCAACGAGTATCGTTCTGCTTCCTAAGTTTATCAAGCAATCCATACACATCTTAGTGGCATCTGAGAAAGTTCCTGTGGCGGTAAGGATTCTCACCCCAATCATAAGAGTAGTTTCCAATACTAGTCGCTTGACTTCTACACATGATATTATCGAAATAGTGGACCCGGTGTCCACCAATAAGAAGATTGGTGTACCTTAGATATGTGCTGTGACTTTGCAAGCCAATGGTGCAGCAGTTGCTGTCTCGGATGCTTCAGCTGTAAGTGAGTGCACCCGAGCTTGTTGAGGAGATTTGGCTGTGCTATGACTTCGAAAGCCAATGGTGTTGCGGTTGTTGTCTTGGATGCTTCAGCTGCAAGTGAGTGCACCCGAGCTTATTAAGGACGATTTAGCTGCGCTGCCATAGGTCGTTGAGGTGGCTTATTTCGAGGTACATTTGGCTTGAAAAAAGGTTGTGCTAGCGGTGCTGAATGTAGACGTAAAGCCGAGATACCTTGAGGAAGCTAGCGGTTGATCTTTTGAGGTGATGAGAAGTCGTTGTCCCTCATTTTGGTAAAGTAGTAAGTGTCTGTATGGCCCAACCTCTTAAAGTAGGTGCACCACATATCTGATCACCTCGGCTGGGTCGGTGGGGCCGTAAGCCTAGGAGGCAAATTTGGACATGGCCTCTTACCGAGGAATAGTCTGTTCGGCAAATCAGGTCGAGGCCTTGGGCCCAGGGGCACACATGTACGAGACAGTCTGTCCCCATCCTGCTCGACTCGTAAAGACATGTTCACTAGCTTAGCATAGTTGGGAAAGCTAGTGCGACACATCTTCGTACAAATATCGGGTCGTAGACCCTCAAAAAATCATCGCATTCTCATCTGCTCATCCGCTAGAATCAAAGGAGCATATTTGGCTAGCTCCGTAAACTTGTTCTTATATTCTGACACGGTCATTCCTCCTTGTCGAAGGCAAAAAAACTCACCCTCCTTTTCATTATGATAAGTGAGGGGAAAGTACTTCCTATGGAAGCGGGTCTCAAACGCGTCCTATGTCCATACGTATCCAGGGGAACTGTTCGTAGGATGCTGTCCCACCATAGACTAGCCTCCTTCTCGAACATATATGTAACCAACTCTACCTGCTCTGCCTCAGTGCAGTGCAGCGGCTTAAACATCTTAGAGATGCGATCGAGCCAGTATTTAGCCTCCTCGGGCCTGTGAGTGCCCACGAATGTGGGAGGTCGAAAATGTTGAAAGTGCACAAATAAACCGCTGGCATTTATGTTTCCAGCAAGGTGCATAGTTGGTGCAGGCAGGACCATATTCATGTTCTAGGCAAGGGCCCCCGTGATCATGGTTCAAACTTGCTGCCGTTGCTACATTAGAAGCATCATCTGCTCCAACCTATCAGGAGGAGGGGCCGCTTGAGGCATGTGTGGCGTCGACGAGGACGCATGGTTCTGTTCGGGAACCAGTGGTGCATAAGGTGTTGGCCCATTTGTGGGGCTAGTGGCTGGCTGTGATTTCGGCATAGTCTTAAAATACGGGCCCAAGCTAGGGTCTGACTGGCTATCATTTAAGGGAGGTGCCCAGTCAATCGATTCACCAAGTGCAAGACGTATCGTACTCCGAGTGGTCTTAGGTGGCATTCCTTATATACAACATAGGGTGCAACATGTGTAAGATTCTTGAATAACAAGGTTACTCAATTTGCCAAAAATTCCACACATTCCATAACAAAAGAAGCTTCATGCATTTCATTTAGCCAAAATTGTCACAATACATGAGATGTAGTCTTACACGGATCATGACAGAAGATGCATGTGAGCTAATCTAACAAAAGCTTTAACCACTAAGCAAACAAACACACCATTGAGCTTACCAAGGCCATTACAAAGGAAAGCAAAAGAACAAAGTGGACTAAAAGACGACTGCTACGTGTGTTTAGTCCTCTGACTCTGGCGAAGGTGGAGGAGTACCCTTGCCCTTTATACAACATAGGAGGGCCTTCAGAGTGCGGGACATCCTCTTGAATTTCTGTTTCACATAGGCTTAATTCTCTTCAAGCTTTTGCTTTAATTCGGCTTGGGTCTCCCTGACCTCTTGTCTCAGGGCGACCTGGTTCTCTTCAATCTGATCGAGGTGGGCTCTCAGGGCGGCCCGATCATGGCAGTGCTCATATGTAGCAGTAGGAGGTCCCCCATCAAAGTCTTGGGCCTCCTCTTCTTCCTCACTTCCTTCCTCTATTTCATTTTCTTCCTCTTCTTCACCACTTTCTTCCTCTTCACTGTCCTTTTCTATCTCATCCCCACTCTCATCGAGTCAGGCTTGACGTTGTCGCGGGCCAATTCTCATGTTGTTGGCGTAGTGTCATTAATGAAGTGGATCGGCGCAAGCTTATCCATGTTAAGTATGTAACTGAAATTATGAGTAATCTTGCATATAAGTTGGCCGAATGGAAGTGAAGTATCTCCCCTAACAGAGCGTGCAGTCTGGATTATCTGTAGTAGGGCGAACGTAGGCAGGCACAGCTTGTCTCCTTACCCAGCTCTATAGAAAAAGTCTACCATCAAATGAGTGCATTCGGTACGGTTGCTCCACCTAGGATACACATTATAGGTGAACATGTGGTGGAGCAGGTGAAAATCATTTGTCAATTTGGTTGATGGGAGGCAATTGCCTTACTTTTAGTGAACCAGTCGGCCATAAAGAAACCGCGTGTGGCGATCTCTTTCTCGCACACTAGTGAGATGAGATTCACTAGCATGTACCTCTCCATTTTCAATTTCCATATTTCAGGCCATCACACCCACATCGACTATGGCTTCCCACCTTTCCACAGGTATAGTAAATTGTAGAGGCTCCAGTAGTGGATCTTGTATGTGGGAGTAGAAGGTTCGGACAGTGTTTTCACATGCATGCAACTTGCCTTCAAATATGGGACCCCACCCAGATTCCAACAGGAGGTCCATCATTGGATACAACCCAAATAGCCTTTCATCAACATGCGCTTCAAATATGACTTTACGGCCATAATACTTACTAAGACTGATGCCTAGCAGTAGAGATATTTCGAGTGGAATTTGGGGATCGAGATCCCGTTTCATCCTTTTCTCTCGCTCGACTCTAGTGCTAGCCTCGGTGCTTGTTTGCTTCCTTAAACGGGTAAGACGGCTAGGCCTGGCTTCATTCGTGGATGCCCTCTTCATTCCCATGAGGGAAAGGAGTGTGGAAAGGGAAAAGATGGTAGTTACTAGCTCAAAAAGAGCCATGGAAGTGAAGAAAGTTTAAAGGAGGAGATGGGTTAGTGGGTTTTGGGTTTTGTGAGACACAAAGGTGGATTTGTGTGCTCAAATGAGAGAAAATAAGGGAGATAGAAGGTGGTAGGAGATGGGTTTTGAGAAAAATGGTAGAGGATGGGTATGTATTGTAGTAGAAGAAGAAGATATGAGAATGGAAGGGAGATTTGAGAGGAAAAATGAGATTTTAGAGGGGTTTAGAGAGCTTAGATGGAGTGAAATCGAGGAAAATGAGGCAAAGGGGGTAAAATAGAGTGCCCCACATGAAATACAGGACCCCACACATGTGGGAGAGGGTGGCGGCCCGCTGCCGCCCGCTGGAGGTGGGCGCGCCACGCTGCGGTCCCCTGGACAGGTGGTGGTGCCACCGCTTAGGGGTGGTGGCCTCCCCCCGGGGTGCCGAATTGGTGCAGGGGACCCGCTGGGTCCCACCAAAAAATGGGGTTTGGGCCCCTACGCTCATTTGATGTGTTTTCGGGTTCCATCTTGAGCATATTCATGCCTATTAGCGTGTTTCAAGTTTGAAATTTGCTGACTAATGATTTAACCCATCGATTGATGGCCTAAAAAGGAATTGAGATCATTTCATGTGATCTCTGATGCCTACAGGGTACATTTCAACTGTTAGTTTCGCCCGTCGGTGAAACTTGGAATGCTTCAATCATTTCTACGTTTTTCGCCCCCCACCTAAGTCAAAATGCATCAAAGTACATGGTGTTACTATAACCCAGGTCTAGTTTAATCCAAATCATGGTTTAATACTAACTTGTAATGCCCTAAAAATCGGGGGTCGAGCAAAGCTCAACTCCCAAGTTCCAACGCATCACTTATTCAACATAGATAATGATGCTTAAATGTTGTCCATATTAGTGCATTAAACATGAGTGGGATTACACCAAAAATAACATATCATACTCTAGAGTTAACGTAAATAAGCAAGCGAAAGACTGAACTAATTATATGAAGTATATACGTATTTCATAACCACCAGAGTATGAACGTGCTACTGGCTGAATATATACATAATTTTTTTTAAAATATACAAAGTGACAAAATGTGAATGTACGACTAATCTATGTAATCCCGGCGATGTAGCTCTAGTTCTATATAGACCCGCCCGAGAGATGAACATAGGAGAACTCCTCCTCGTCAAAGAAATCTGGTTTTGTCGCAAAAGTCTCTTCGTGACCTGCATCTAAATCAGAGTCTGGTTGGTGTTTTAAAAAACCGTCCCAGAGTGGGAGTGAGTGATCAACTCAGTGGTACTATAAGGCAAAGGTTAACATGTTATCAATTTAGTTAAGCAGTAATGATAAAGTAATATAACAATCATATCCTAAGTATTCTTGTTAATGTAGGAATGTTATACTGTAATGATGCTTGCCCTCTCCTGCACTCCCTCAGCGACTTCATCTCACGGTCGTGTATGGTAAACTCCCTAAATGTGCACTTTCTAACCAAAGCACATGCAATGTGGTACATGGTTGTGTTAGCCAATACTTAATTAGGCTTATTCATACAGCAGATTTAGGAAGCTAAGGTACCTCCCTTGATATCATTAACCCAAAAAGGGATCCATTTAGGGTCGTCAATCCCAGTTAATCACATACGATAGGTAAGTTGTAAGGCGTCACCCCTAACGAAAGCAATGGACAAGTAAGTTCAATTGATTATACTCGAGGTCACTAGGGAGGCTCGTCACCTGAACGTAGGCCGACAGCTCAAATATAGTGTCCCATACACTACTATATTTGGCTCACAAGTTTGGGTTGCTCACTGGTCACTATGGGGAGGCTCATCACCCCAGCGTAGGCCGATAGCTCGACCATTATGTCCTATATACCACCATGCTTAGCTCATGAGTCTTAGCGGATCATGGTACCATGGTTAAAACAGGCTGTTACATCGGTAGGTGGTACCTTAGATTCAAGCAGTAACGTTCATACATGGTAAACATACAATAGGCCAATCGGGTTATTTGACAAGTTCGATTGTTATGAGCGCACGCTGAATTAATTGACATGGAGCGCGTGAGCACTCCTCGTGGCCTAACCACTATCGACAATCACCGTATGGCTCGGATTCACTGAACGTATCCACTGTGGCGAGACTAGTTCGGCCACTCTATCGAAAACCGTTACCGATTGTCTAGACTACATCGTTGTCCCAATTACACTCAAAGGTAATATATAATCACATGTGATGATCATAATAGCATTTAACAAACAATTCAGACGTGAACCTCATTTGAGCATTCTATCAAACACATAGAACATGTTATTATGCATATGCATTTTCTACGTAAATCACGTGGTTGAAATCAAAGTTACATGAAGGAATTTATACATATAGCTAAGTAGTTGAGAATCCTATCTCAACACCCTCAGTAAATGCAATTCATCAAACAATTACTCATTCAGACATTTTATCAAACACTTAGCCTACACATTATTACATACATGACCTAAAGTAATTAAAACACATATTATGGCAAATCCTTTCATAAAGGAGTTGTTCTACATACAACAAACATATAACCTAGATTAATAGTCATGGCAAGCACAAATCATATTAACAATTTCATTTAAACATTTCAACAAACACATGGAATGCATTATATATTCAATATAGTTCATACGTGTGTGGTATATGGAAAGCGTCGCATCTTAGTGCATATGGCAGTAATCAAGTCCGTCATAAATCATTACTAACATTGAAAGCCTTGAAAACCATAACCTAAACATTTATAGTCTGCACCTTTCGTCAGTTTTCTCGTTACGAACTCAGTTCGTACACTACGTTCCCGTCTACAGCACAACGGCTACCTAAGTCACGAAATAGGTTAGCTATTTCGTCGATCCCTCTATTTGGATTCCTAAAACGAAATTAGGGTTAGGATTTCTTACCCAAATCAGAGTTGGAATGACCCTTGTAGTTAGATGTAGAGGGGATCTAGTGCGTGTAGTCATAAGAGAGGAACGCCGCCTCGATCTCCTAGACTCTTACTCTTCTCCTCACACTTTTCTCCTCTTTTCTCTCTTCTCTCACCTAGGGTTTGAGAAAATTCGTATGAGAGAGGGGTGAGGTGCTTTAAGGGCCTTATATAGGCTTAGAAGTGATGTCAATGGCCTTAGGGCCATGGTATACTTAGGTTGTAGCCAAAAGGCGTTTGTTTTCGGGTAAACGGAGCTCATCTGGAGGTCCATTACCTGTCTAAGTCGCAGAATAAGTTCCCTGACAGTGAATCTAGGCTAGGTTATGATATCAGCCCGGTCAAATTAGTGGATTAACCGTGGAGGACCTGTATCAGTTCATCGGTCGTCGTCACTCGATCAGGGCTACAAGTATCCCGATATGTGCAGGGAATTTTTCCTGATCCACAGATAAAGCTTGGTCAGAAATTGACGGTCTGAAGTATTTAATTTCACCTGTAAGTGACCGGTCCAATTCACTTAAGTTTTGGTTTATTTCCTAAAGATATTTACGTTTCTCATACACTTTGCTCGAGGCTCAAGTTGTGCGTTTCTGGATACTATTTGGGCTTAATTCCCATGATGGTTGTCAAGCCCAATAAGGCGGTCATAACCTTATAGTTTCACAGTCATTGAACATTCGACGCACAGACTAGGTCCGATATGGAGTTTCAATGTGCTCCCGAGAGCAACTGGGTTTTAAGATTGCTCGTAGGTTCTTAGGTAATGTTGAGTTAGGGATTTTAATGGTTTTAGGTCTTGTAGTTCTTATAGATAGTGGTTCAAGATAATTCCACTGATTATTTAGTTTAGTACTTAATTAATTTTCATCCACTTTTCTACAGGATTCGGTCCTTAGTGATTTTTGCCTGAGGTGGTACTTGGGTCTTTGTATGGATTTTTTTGAGACATTACATTATTGTCGACCGATCAAAGGGTATCAAATTAAATCAATTTTTTAGCAAAATTCTATAGACAGTTTTTTATGTTTTCGAAAAGTTAAAAATGTTGGTTGACAGGTTGAGCCGACCGGTCAAAGGATTTCTACTGGTTGACTCAACAGGTTATCATGTTTCGCAATTTGTGCATTTTTGCACAAATTATTTCTATTTCTATTTTTTTTTTGTTTCATAAATAAGAGGAGGGTTAGGGTTAATGCAAGTTGTGCTAAACTGTCAGAGAAAATTTTGGAGAGAGGAAAAGCTTGTGGATTTCTCTTGAGGCTCTGATCAATAAGATTCCATCTCTTTTAACTTGGTTTTTCATAGTGCATTCTTACTTTGTACAGTAGTTTTTTTCCCACAAGGGTTTTTCTACATAAATTCATATTGTTGTCTCTTGGATTTGTTTGTATGATTGCAATTACCTTACTTAATTTAACTCTATGTGCTTCTGCAAGTCCCTACAAGTGGTGTTAGAGCTAATGTTGGGAAGCAAATCGAATATGAAAGCAATGTATATATGACATCTAACATGGAGTTCAATGTAAAGAAGTATTGTGAAAAAAACAATTTCAAACTATCTAAGGTGAAGATGAAGGGTATCCTAGTTCAACAAGGATTGAAAAATGCACTTCTTAGAAAGCGACTGGAAACTATAAAAGATGAAGAATGGAACAAGTTAGATTAAAAGGATAATATTTCAGTCTAATTATGTCTAACGGATGAGGTCCTCTACAATGTTATGAGAGAGAAGATTACAATGGATACATGGGTGAAGTTAGAGAACATTTATGTGAAGAAATCTCTTGAAAATCATTTGTATCTGAAGCTACAATTATTCAATCTTAAGATGACTGAGGGGGTTGACATTGAGGCCCACATCAATAACTTCAATAGGTTCATGTGTAAATTGCTAAATGTGGATGAGACGATGAAGGATGAAGATCAAGTATGCATTATGTTGAATTCTCTCGCATAATCATATAAGTCATTTAAAGACTCTTTTGTGCACCTATAGGATAAACATTAACATTAAGACCATTATCTCAGCACTTCATTTAAAGGCGATGAGAAAGAAAAGAGGTGACGTTTGTGTTTCTATTGATGCACTGGTTACAATGGGGAGAAATTCTGAGCGGGATAATGGATCTTCACGATCGAGATTCAAATCCATGGGCAAAGGCAAAGGCAAATTGAAGTGCTGGAATTATGGCATATCGAGGCATATGAAGAAGGATTGTCAGAATCTTAAATTTAGGAGTAAGAAATTAGAGAATCCTTTCAAAGAGAGTAACGCTGTGGAATACAGTGAGGAGGTGAGTTGTTGTGATGGCTGACTGCATCAAAATCCAGTTACTTTGATGGTGAATGGATTTTGGATACAAGGGCTTCATATCACATGACCCCTTATAAGAGTTAGTTCACCAGTTACAGTGAGTGCCGTGGTGCCTGAGTATTTATGGTCAATGATAATTTCTATAACATGGTTGGTGTTGGATCGATGTGCATCAAGATGTTTGATGGCATGTAGTGTATCTTGAATGATGTAAGACACATTCTTAAGTTGAGAAAGAGTTTGATATCTCTAGGTGGACTCGAGGAACTAGGGTGTAAATTCACCGGGTTCGATCTTGTCTTTCAAAGGGGGCACTTGTAGTCATGAAAGCATAGAGGAATAGTAACCTCTATAGGTTGATCAGGAGTACTTTAACAAGTAGAGTTGCAATGTCTGTAGTGGATTCCACGTCTGCACGTATGTAACATGCACACCTAGGCCATATGAACGGGTAAGGCATGAATGTACTTTCTAACCACTTTTTTTTTTTAAATTTCAACTTTTAAAAGCATTGATTTTAGTATATGCAAGCATTGTATATATGATAAGCAATCAAGGTTATCTTTAAGTCTGGGAAACATATTTGAAAGGGGGTTCTAGATTATGCGTATTCTAATGTATGCAGGCCATCGCCCATAGTTTCTGGTGGATGATCGTTATGATTCATTATGTTCATTAACGACTATTCCAGAAAGGTATAGGTTTATTTTCTAAAAGATAAATACAAGGTTTTAACCAACTTCAAACAGTGGAAGGCGATAAGGCGAAAACAAATAGGGTGAAAGGTGAAAGTGTTGAGGACATATAATAGTGGAGAATTTACTTCTGGGGAATTCGATTGATTTTGTAAGGAGGAAAGGATCGTGAGGCACAAAACAATGCGCCACACACCAAAGCAAAGTAGTATGGCTAAGTGGATGAATCGGGCTCCCTTAGAAAGGGCCTGATGCATGATGAGTAATGTTGGGTTGGGTAATAAAATATAAATTGAGGTCATTAACACAACTTATTACTTGATGAATCGGTCCCCTTCTATGACTATTAATTGTAAAATTCTAGAGGAAGTGTGGAGTGGTTAGCAGGTAGACTACTTGGGGTTGCGAGTTTTTGGTTGTGATGCTTATTCTCATGTATCGTTAGTTAAGAGAGATAACTAGACCAAACGGCTAAAAAGTATTTCTTTATCGGTTATGGTAATGGTGTGAAGGGTTACATGCTTTATGAGTAGGTCACACAGAAAATCATCCCTATTCATGATGTTAAATTCGAAGAAGGATCCTTATTCCATAAGGATGAGCACAGGGAAGTGGAAAAGTTAGTTGTGGACATTCATATAGACAGATATGAGACACATATTAATATTGAGATGAAGATAAAGGTACAAGAGTACATGGAGCAGTCACTTGTGAGAAGGAATTCGCTTAGAGATCATAGGTTACTGGTGTCACGCCCCAAATCCAGGGACGGACAGCTTCCGTAATGCCCCGAATCCGACACTCGACTTTCATACACCAAGTCCCGAGTTCGGCGCAACACAAGAAAGATTTTTGACTGATTTTTTTTTTATAAATAATAATACCTGTGCATGATGATCCGAAATCACAATACTAGCAATAGTCTCCATTATAAATCCTGATGGTTACAAGTACAATGCTTTTCCAAAAGATACACAACGTCAATATTGCTAAATCACAAAATAGATACAATGCATCAAGAAAGCTATGTCCTCCAAGCTGTTACTGTCCTGAAAAAAATGGAAAATAGGAAGCTTAGGCAAAAATCTTAGTGAGTACACTCGTGTGTGCGTAGTGTACAAGCATGTAGTAACAATCAAAATATCAAAGTACACAAGCTGAAGCATAGTGACCAAGTAATGCTATATAAAGCCAAGGGGGCATGATGTAATGCAAGAGATGATATGCAAAAGTATGCTGGGTGTATGCAGGCATGCAAGTCTTTCTCTAAAAGTCCACATCATAATATAGTTGTCATCATTGAAAATCACCAGGGCCTAGTATCTAGAACAAGTCCGAAACTTGTTGAATAGAGGCCTCGTATACCCGCCCTGTCGGTGAGGGGCCTTTATGAAAAGGCCGAGCTAAGAGTCCTAGGGGGGTGAATAGGATTATGCCAAATTAAAAATTAAATGCGGAATTTAAACAAATATAAATAAAGATAGCACTTAAACAATCCCACAATGCAGAAATGTAAAACAACCTCAAGTGTACAAGTATTGAGAGGTTGATACAGATGTTGTTATAAGGACAACCTTACACCAAAAACTAATGGCTTATAATAGGACAACCTAATTCCTAAAACTGTCTATGTATCAAAAACTAAAACTGATACAGAGGAGTAAAGAAATAAATAGTAAAGGAAATAACTAAGCTATTACAACATTCCCACACTTGCATAAAAGAAATTACAACATTCTCCACAAATGCGTAAAGGAAAATTACAACATCCACAAATGAAATAAACAATCAATCACCACAAGACCAGAAATTATAGTGATTCATTTGTGTGTACATACTCTGCTTAGAAAAACAGCCACACAACTACTCCACTCCTAATATCCTCACACAGTGGATATTAGCGTTCACTATGGAATAGGTTTTTCAAGGTTCACCTAAAACCCTCACAATTGTGTCTTTCAAGTGGGCTTACATAATTCAAAAACCCCACACTCTGAGTTTTCTAGTTCACCTCAGACAAACCAAAAGAAAGAGATTTTTCTGGCACAATCTCAATGAAACCAAAAGAATGAATTTACAAAACTGTAAAATACTTATCTGGATATTCTCCTTTAATGCAGCCTGGAAGAACCAATTCGGAGTAGAATTTCAACGTAGATGTTCAATGTTCGCACTCACTTATAAAATAGTTCTAAGTTCTAAATTGATTTTAGATTAAATCGCCTTGGGCTAGCTTGATTTGATTTTGATTCCAAGAAATGGAAAAATTTCAATCCCTCTTTCAAATAAGATTAGAATGTAGAAACTCAAAATCAAATGCAAAGAAAGCTAATTAAAGAGAATATAAAATGAGTACTAAATAGCTTAAGAATATCACTAACTTATCTCTCAGAGCGGCATATTGATTTTTCTTGAATTGGATATCAAACTCTAAAATTTGTGCTCTATTTATAAGTACAAAAATTGCACCTTCGACTAGTCCAAAGGTCAGCTCGACTGGTCGAAGGACCAACAAACTTTGGAAAATTTGGGCCTGATAAGATCAGACCGTTTCACGACTGGTCGAAGGACCTGCTCGACCAGTCGAGTGGCCTCCATGACCGGTCAAGTCTTGTCCACGATTGGTCGTGTGTGACTCAATTTAGTTGCTGGACTTTGAGTCAAGCCTGCAGGATTGGTCGAGAACTGTTCACTCGACTGGTCGAGAAGTTTCTAGGACTGGTTGAGGTGATAACAAAAAATCTTAAAAATTAGTAACCAACTTAGGACTGGTCAAGGATTTCGTGGACTAGTCGAGCCAGTACTAGGACTAGTCGAACTTAGTCCAAGACTAGTCGAAAAACAGACTATGCACTTATAAAATGAACGAATTAAATTATGTATTTAAAATTTCCTATCCTATGGTCAATCTAAGGTCATTCATACCTTGTAATTAATGTATGAACATTGAATCTTCTTTTGCTTCAGTTGATAGTTGTTCTTTGAATTCACAAAGCTTGAGATCTTGACATATGATGAAGCTTGAACTTGAGACATTTTGAAGCTTGAATTTGTAATACATTGAAGCTTGAGCTTGAGGTACTTGAGTTGTACTTCACCTTGAGCTTTGAGTACCAAAGTAAAAACTATTGTCTTACCTTTAAATGTAGCTTTGAAACTAATCTTTGAAACTCGAAGGAGTGAACTATCACATGGTGTTGTACTTGAGTATGTATATCTCTTGATCTTGCATTTGAAGTTCTTGAGGTAAAGACCTTAGTTCTTGTACATGAGATGCGTAGTCTTGAATATGTAGATGAGCTACACAAGACATAGATTCCAAGAAGTTTTGGCATTATAAAATTTGACAATCATAGGAGCTAGAAAACATAGCACTTACAATCTCCCCCTTTGTCAAATTTGTGACAAAACACACTTCGTTAAAATAACAAGCATAATATGCACAATAAAGAATCATGAATCAATTATCAATATAAACCAGCTACAACCTGGTTAAAGAATCATACACCAGTTATAAAAAGGTCAAAACAATTCGCATCCACTCCCCCAACACTACTCCCCCTTCCAAAAAAAATAATGGATGGTTACCTATCCAAATCCATAATCCACATAACCACATATCACAAGCATGCATGATAAAATTCTCCCCCTTTTTGTCACAATATGACAAAGGAAGGAGCCAATAAATGGAACAAGAAGTACAGAAATAAGGAAGAATAAGAAGAGTAATGAGGAATAAATGAACAAGATAGTCAAGATATTTAATCCATAAGCAAGCATTCTTCAAGCATGTTCAACCCCATAAAACAAAAGAAATTCAAGTATCATAAAGGTTATTACAAACCACGTAATAAAATACTAATCAAAACCTAAAGAAGCAGGTATGGTAGGATCAAGTTGATGAAGTCCCTTGTTAAGGCGCCTAAGATATTTGTGCATATATTTGAATTGTAAATCATGGGACACAATCATGTTTTCTACCTTCTCCTCAAGGGAGCACAACTGCGCATCAAAATCAGATGGCTAATAATTAGGATCATCTACTGAGTCGGATTCGATTTTGTCAAAAATGTCATCCATGTTAATGTCATTTGGAGGCAAATCACCTTCTTCTTCATTTGCGGCATCAGCTCCACCAGCACCCACATTGACTTGGCCTGGGGTCAACTTCAAATTCATCTTATTAATATTGGAGTTGTTGAATGGTAGGTGGTGAACGAGAGCTTCTCCTACAGGTATAGCCACTAAACTATGGGTGGCCAACACAGTCATAAGATAAGCGAAGGGAATGTTACTGTGTCCTAGATGGAAACGAAACTGAATGATGCAATGACAAATCAAAGAAGGAAGACAAACATAGGTACTAGAAATGATGGAATGAAGAATGCGAACCATAAACGTAGTGCATTCTGTTTTTTTACCAGAACGAGGATAAACATTTGAAATGAATATCCTGTAAAGTACTCTGTATCTGAGTAACAAATACTTTGAGGCAAACGCATTTCCATTAGTATTTCATTTCGCATTGATATTGCATAAATCTCTAGTAAGCATACGTTTCTCAGTTTCAAATGGTTTTGCCACTAGAGTGCTAATGGGAATACCTTCATCATTAACAGGTAAATCCATTAAGCTAGAGATAAGATGACGATCCACATCAACTGGACCTTCTCTGGTTGAGATAGCGAATGTCATATTTTGAGTAGAAAAATTAGTAATGCAAGCATACGTAGCCCGCGTAATGGAGCAGTATGCCGGCCCACCCCAATGTAGTATGTTATCCCATCGTATAGACTAAAGGAGAGGAAGGATATCAAATGGAGCCAAATGATCAGCATTAACAGGTCGTTCTACTATAACATTGTGTAACCTAATTGCTGCACATAAGAGGGATCATCTTCGGGCGACCGAAGGTGGTGCACTATTATATGAGTAGACCGAGAAGTAGAAGGACCGTAAGATCCTTTCTTCTTGGTTCTACCTTCCATTTTCACCAAAGATATCAAGAAAAAAAGAAATTACAAGAGAGGTAGAGTGGGTTTCCAATAGATCAGATTTTTGAGAAGAAAACCCCAAAAACAACTATTAAACATGAAATAAACCACACAAATGATGATAAGGGAGTGCAAAGAACTTGATTCTACAAGGAAAACGAAAATAATGCACTAACCTTGAAGAAATAGATGATGGGTTCGACTGGTCAACCTAGGAGCCGTTGGAGAACACAACCAAAATGAGGAAAAGGTAATTTTCCCCCCAAATAAAGCATCAAATCCACGCTTCACGGCTGGTCGAGTGCATGCTGGACCAGTTGTGCCACGACTGGTCGATTATGTACTCGACTGGTTGTGCATAGCCAAAAATGTGCAATTTTCATAAAATTTAAAATTTTAAACATTGGAAACTACAAATATATATATTATGATATCGAAATATATCAATTAACAATTCAAATTGCACATACCAAGATCAAATTTCAATTTAGCAAACCTGCTTTTGTCGAGCAGTTTTGTGAATATGTCGGCAAGTTGTGTCTCGGTCGGAATATATTCTAAAGAAATTGTCTTTTCTTCCACTAACTCACGAATGTAGTGATATCTAATGTCAATATGCGTAGTTCATGAATGCTGGATTGGATTTTTAGATATATTAATTGCACTGGAATTATCACAATATAAAACCATATTATCTTGTGTAATTCTGTAATCGCTTAACATTCTTTTCATCCATACAAGCTCAGTACATGCATTACCTGCCGCAATGTATTCAACCACAACAGTTGAGAGCAATACATAACTTTATTTCTTACTTTCCTAAGAAACTAAATAGTTCCCTACATAAAAACAATTACCACTGGTTGATTTTCGGTGATCAATGTTACTAGCCCAATCAGCATCCGTGTAACCAGCTAGTTGCATACTAGTATCATGTAGATACTGGAGACTAAGATTTGCTGAACTAGCGGCATATCGCAAAATGCGCTTAACAGCAATTAAATGTGACTCTTTAGGATTAGATTGATATGTAGTAAACATTCCTACACTAAATGAATATTAGGTCGACTTGCAGTTAAATAAAGCAAGCTACTTATCATACTGCGATATAACTTAGTATCCATACTCTTACGTGTAAAGTCCTTTGAGATTTTTAAAGTAGTACTCATGGGAGTATCAAAATTTTTCCCACTCTCAAATCCAAACTTTTTAAGTAAGTTCAAAGCATATTTAGTTTGAGAGATAAAGAAACCATTAGGTAGCTGTTTTACTTGCAACCCTAGGAAATAATTTAATTCTCCAACCATGCTCATTTCGAACTTAGATTTCATAAGATCTGCAAACTCAACAGTCATGTTAGCACAGGTAGATCCATATATAATATCATCAACATAAATTTGTACTGTTAAAATGTGATCATTATGTTTCTTTACAAACAATGTCTTATCAACACTTTCCATTATAAAGTTATGACTTAGTAGAAACTTAGTCAACTTTTCATACCATGCCCTGGGAGCTTGTTTTAAATCGTAGAGTGACTTTTTCAGGTGGTAGACATGATTAGCATTCTTAGGGTCTTCAAAACCCGTTGGTTGTTCAACATACACTTCTTCATACAAATCGCCATTTAAGAAAGCACTTTTTACATCCACTTGATATATTTTAAACTTTCTAAAGCATACAATAGATATAAATAGTCTGATTGATTCAAGACGAGCTACTGGGGCAAAGGTTTCATCATAATCGATGCCTTCAATTTGAGTGTACCCCTGTATAACTAGCCTAGCCTTATTTATAATAATATTACCAAGTTCATCAGATTTATTTTTGAAAATTCATTTTATTCTGATAATGTGTTTATCTTTCAGTCTAGGAACTAACTACCAAACATCATTTCTGACAAATTGATTGAGCTCTTCTTGCATCTCTACAATCCAATTTTCATCAGTAAGAGCTTCTTTTACGTTAACCAGTTCTATCTGAGATGTAAAGCATACGTAATTACACATATCTTCAAGTTGTTTATGAGTTCGTACACCAGTGAGAGGGTTTTCAAGAATCTAATTAGTTGGATGGTCTTTAACTGTCCTCAGTTTAGTGTTATGTTGACTTGATGAAGAATCTTGTTTATCAAATAGAAGAACTTCATCATTTTCTGAACTTGAGGCAGGTGTATTCAAGTGATCGTCAATAACCACATTAATGGACTCTTGGATCACACCGGTTCTCTTATTAAGAACTCGATATGCTCAACTATTTAGAGCATACCCTAAAAATATCCCTTCATCACTTTTTGTGTCAAACTTACCCAGATTTTCTCAGTCACATAAAATGCAGCACTTACTGCCAAAAACTCGAAAGTATTTGATAGTAGGCTTCTGATCAAACCATATTTCATAAGCTGTTTTACCATTTGATTTTCTAGTATAAACACGGTTAATAATATAACAAGCAGTATTTACGGCTTCGGCCCAAAGATTTTTAGGGAGCTTCATACTATTTAACATTACATTTGTCATTTCTTAAAGCACTATATTTTTTCTTTTTACTATACTATTTTGTTGTGGTGTTTTGGGCACAGAGAATTCATGTGATATTCCCTGATCATTACAAAACTTCTCAAAATTGCTATTCTTAAATTCTAATCCATGATCACTACGGATCTTACAGACTTGAGATCCTTTTTCTATTTGAATACATTTAAGGACCCTTTTTACTTCATCGAGAGTTTCTAATTTGTCCCTTAAGAAGACTACCCAAGTGAACCTGGTAAAGTCATCAATAATTACCAAAATGTACTTCTTGCCTCCTCGACTCTTCATTCTGGTTGGTCCAATAAGATCCATGTGGAGAAGTTCGAGTGGTTTAGATGTGGCATTAAAGTTCACCTTTTTGTGAGTACTCCTGGTTTGTTTACTAATTTGGCATTCACCACATATCTTATCTATTTTCTGTATTTTGGGTAAGCCTCTTACCAACTCTCTTTTGCTCAATCTATACAAGTTGCAGCAGTGAACATGTCTAAGGCATTTATGACATAACTCGGTCTTATCGGTATGGACCATGTAGCACGATAGATTAGATGAGCTTGAATCACTTAATGTAGTAGTTTTCAGAAGTTCTGTGACCAGTTAAGATTACAGAATCATTTTTATTTAAAATTTTACACCCTAGGTTAGTAAATTTTACATTATGATTATTATCGCATATTTGAGAGATGCTTAATAAGTTATGTTTTAACCCCTCTACATATAACACATTCTCAAATAAAGGGAGGTTAAAGAGTTGAACCGTACCTTAGCCAACAATTCTACAGTTACTACCATCACCGAAAGTGACTAAACCATTAGTCATATCTTAAAGTTCGGTGAACAGACCCTTGTCGCCTGTCATATGTCTGGAGGAACCACTGTCTGGTACCACTTTGAATGGCTTGTAGCTTTGAAAGCAATGTGGGCAACCAAGCAAGTAACCTTAGGAACCCATTTCATTACAGTATTGGGTTTGGGAGTATAGTTGGTCTTCTTATGTTTGTAGTTAATATAAGACCGACCCATTGAGTTAGATTTTAAGAGCTCCTTAAGTAAATCAACAATTTTCTTAGCTAAAGGATTACAATTTTGATTTTCATAGTGATATGGTTGCCTTTAGGTTTTAAGGTTTGAAAAGTCTTTGCCTTTTTAGAATAGTTTTGATTCAGACTTTTCCCTTTTAACTTTGAAGACTCCCCTTTCACAAATTTGGGTGGAGTATTCTTATGTTTAGGAGGAATACTTTTGTCATAACCCAATCCAGATCGATTGACACATTTTCTAGATCTGGATAAGAGTTTTTCTAACTTAGGATCTCCTTGGGCATACATCCAAGTGTCTTTTAAACTCAAAAGTGAAGAGACTTCAAGTTTTAGTTTTTCATTTTCAGATTTTAAGTTTTCAACTCAGGAGTTTTTGAAATCTAAGTTGCACTTAGTTTTTTCAAAACAATCTGAAGTGTGAGATTTTTCTAAAACAAGATTATCAAAATTTTCTTTAAGTTTTGAAAACTTTTCTTTCTGACATTTTAGTTTTACCATAATTTTACAACTTTCCTTGTATAGGGCATTATAAGCATCTTGAAGATCTTCTTCATTTTCATGATCACTATTCAGATTTTCTTCACTAGTTGAATCATCATTATCTAAAAAAGTGAACTTGGCTAGAGTTATAAGGGCTTTGACTTCATTACCCGACACGGTTTCAGAATCTTCTGACTTAGAAGAGGCTTCAGAGCAGGAAGATTCATCCTAAGTAGCCAACATTCCTTTCCTTTTAGGTTTGTCATTTTTAGGACATTTGTTTGCTAAATGTCCATATTCATGGCAGTTGTAACATTGACTGTCTTTTAAAGATTTTCAGGTTTTAGATTTAGATATTTTCTTTTCATTAGGTTTTTGAAAATCAACCCTCTTTTTACTTTTGAAAATCTTATAAAACTTTTTAGCTAAAAGGGCCATATCATCATCAGAAATTTCTAAATCAGAATTACTACTATTTTCTTGACAAATACTTTTAAAAGATTTAAGGGTGATGGATTTACCATTAGGAGCTTTAAAGTTTAAAATCTTATAAAACTTTTTAGCTAAAAGGGCCATATCATCTTCGAAAATTTCTAAATCAGAATTACTACTATTTTCTTGAGAAATACTTTTAGAAGATTTAAGGGCGATGGATTTACCATTAGGAGCTTTAAAGTTTAACTCATAGGTCTGTAATGAGCCAACTAATTCTTTTACCCTCATATTATCCATATCACGAAGTTCTTTGATCGCAGTCACCTTTAAATTGAACCGTTCAGGCAGTAAGCGTAGTATCTTTACACAAACTTTACTTTCTGGGATTTTATCATCGAGTCCCCACATAGAGTTGACAATGTCATTTAATCTTATATAGAAGTCCATGAAAGTTTCACTTTCTTCCATACGAATTTCCTCAAATTTGGTTGTGAGGATTTAGACTTTAGATTTCTTGACAATTGTTGTTCTTTCGTGTCATTTCTAAAATATCCCAGGCTTGCTTTGCGGTATCATAGGATATAATTCTTTTGAATTCATCCAGTGATAGTGCGCAAGTAATTACATTTAAAGCCTTGGCATTGGCACTAATCTCACTTTTTTGAAGAGTGGTCCAAGAGAAATAAGGTGTGACTTTCATATTTTGGATCCATCGGTACCAGTTACTTTAGTGGTATGAGGGATCCAATTAGTCATTGTGGCTTGCCGCACACTCTCATCCATGGATTTTAAGAAAATTCTCATCCTGGCTTTCCAATAGGCATAATTGGAGTCATCAAATGGTGGAGGCCTAGTGACTGAAAGGTTATCAAAATTTGACATCTTACAAAGGTCAGATCGATTAGCTCAGGAAATTAATCCAAAAGAAATAATAATTAAAATGAGCTATTAAGCTCTGGTACCACTTGAAAAGGCCGAGCTAAGAGTCCTAGGGGGGCGGGGGGAGGGGAGGCAAATAGGACAATGTCACATTAATAAAGATAGCACTTAAACAATCCCATAATGAAGAAATGTAAAACAACCTCAAGTGTACAAGTATTGAGAGGTTGATACAGATGTTATTCTAAGGACAACCTTACACCAAAAATCAATAGCTTATGGTAGGACAACCTGATTCCTAGAACAGTCTGTGAATTAAAAACTCAAACTAATATAGAGGAATAAAGAAATAAATAGCAAATTAAATAACTAAGCTATTACAACACTCCCATACTTACATAAAAGAAATTACAACATTCTCCACAAATGTGTAAAGGGAAATTACAACATCCACAAATGAAATAAACAATCAATAACCACAAGACTAGAAATTATAGTGGTTCGTTTGTGTGTACACCAACTATTTAGACAAACAGCCACACAACTACTCCACTCCTAATATCCTCACACAGTGGATATTAGCATTCACTATGAAATAGGTTTTTCAAGGTTCACCTAAAACCCTCACAATTGTGTCTTTCAAGTGGGCTTACACAATTCAAAAACCCCACACTCTGAGTTTTCTGGATCACCTCAGACAAACCAAAAGAAATATATTTTTCTGGCACAATCTTAATGAAACCAAAAGAATGAATTTACAAACTGTAAAATACTTTTCTGGATATTCTCCTTTGATGCAACCTGGAAGAACCAATTCTGAGTAGAAGTTCAACACAGATGTTCAATGTTCATACTCACTTATAAAATGGTTCTAAGTTCTAAATTGATTTTAGATTAAATCACCTTGGGCTAGGTTGGTTTGATTTTGATTCCAAGAAATGGGAAAACTTCAATCCCTCTTTCAAATAAGATTGGAATATAGAAACTCAAAATCAAATGCAAAGAAAGCTAATTAAAGAGAATATAAAATGAGAACTAAATAACTTAAGAATATCACTAACTTATCTCTTAGAGTGGCGTATTGATTTTGCTTGAATTGGATATCAAACTTTGAAATTCATGCTCTATTTATAAGTGTAGAAATTGCACCTTCGACTGGTCCACAGGTCAGCTCAACTGGTCGAAGGACCAATAAAGTTTTGAAAATTTAGGCGCGATAAGATCAGGTGATTCCACGATTGGTCAAAGGACCTGCTCAACCGGTCAAGTGGCCTCCACGACTGGTCGAGTCCTATCCACGACTGGTCGTGTGGGACTCAATTTAGTTATTAGACTTTAAGTCAAGCCTGAAAGACTAGTCGAGAACTATTCACTCGACTGGTCAAGCAGTCTCCAGGACTGGTCGAGGCAATAATAAAAAATTTCAAAAGTTAGTAACCAACTTCGGACTGGTCGAGGATTTCTTAAACTGGTTAAGCCAGTACTAGGACTAGTTGAACTTAGTCTAAGAATGGTCGAAAAACAGACTATGCACTTATAAAATGACCCAATTAAATTATGTATTCAAAATGACCTATCCTATGGTCAATCTAGGGTCATTCATACCTTGTAAGCAATGTATGAACATTGAATCTTCTTTTGCTTCAGTTGATAGTTATTCTCTGAAGTTCATGAAGCTTGAGATCTTGACATATGATGAAGCTTGAACTTGAGACATTTTGAAGCTTGAATTTGTAATACATTGAAGCTTGAGCTTGAGGTACTTGAGTTGTACTTCACCTTGAGCTTTGAGTACCAAAGTAAAAACTACTGTCTTGCCTTTAGATGTAGTTTTGAAACCTTAATATTTGAAGCTTGAAGGAGTGAACTATCACATGGTGTTGTACTTGAGTATGTATATCTCTTGATCTTGCATTTGAAGTTCTTGAGGTAAAGACCTTAGTTCTTGTACATGAGATGCATAATCTTGAATATGTAGATGAGCTATAAAGACACAGATTCCAAGAGGTTTTGACACTACAAAATTTGACAATCATAAGAGCTAAAAAACATAGCACTTACACTATAGTTATGCCAATACCCACCCGGCATGCCGGTAGTAGACCCATTTCGGGGGCTGGTCAAACCCAACCACATTCGCTCCAACTCTTCAGCTAGGCGTGGCCGAACCTCTTCTCACCCGACCGCGTTGACGGGAGTTAGGCTTACTATGGTGTTTGGCACTAGGTGAACCATGACATCCGTCCGGTCTTGCCGATGAGGGGTACCACTCGAGGTTTAGGGAATTTCACCCAGGGGTCTGGGACCCAGTATAAGAAACCTATATTTTCGGTGACTAAAAATACCAACCATGATGCCGATGTGGTGGTCTCATCAGTATAACCATGATGTTGTTGTGGTATTCAATCCATCTCATGAGGATGCTATGCAAAATGCAATGATAATCCATAAGCACGCTATTCCGTATAATTGCACTCAAGCAATGCTATGCATGTAAGCCACATTTGCATACGAGGCAACTGTAATAACAATCAGGCTCCTCTGCCAACCACATCCGATCTGCGATCCACGCTCATCATGGAAAGGATTACATGTAATATCAGCATCGTCATAAACATAAATTACAATGTAACATCAAGTGAGCTTAGGGACTTCAACCCAGGGACCATGCTCGACAATTTGCTTAGGGACTTCAACCTAAGGACAGTGCCCGATATATTCGCTTAGGGACTTCAACCCAAGGACCAAGCCCACTATCTCTCGGACCAGATAATATCCATACATACTTCATAATGTGCACCCCGCACCAACATCCTCTACCATATACTCCATGTGCATCCCGCACCAACATCCTCCACCAATTGCATATGATCTCCTCATGATCAAACTACGCACACCATGCACTCCTTATCCATGATGCATGTACATGTATGCATGCCTGCAGATGCAATATGCATAAATATCATCAGACCAATCAAAATGATCATGGTACCAACATGGAAAAATAGTGGTATAATGTGCACTCTCCCTCATGATCATGGGGCTATGCGAGTGTCCACACTTCCATGTCACAAGTGTGCACCAACTACACAATAGCACAACTAGATCAACCCATCACTCGGTACCAATCACATTGCCAAAACCTCATACAATGTTACCACAACAGACTGTGTATCGAACATGTGTAAGGAATTAGCACATACCATAACATGCATCAAATCCACATATAAAGATCCATAGTTATTCGAAAGCTAGTTCGTATCACCAACATACTCATTCATGGATAAGAGTTAAGTGGTTCACCTCATCAGTTCCATAGGAAGTGGGTGCATAAGTGTCACGTCATTATACGGCATTAGGTACACCATCTATAACTCGAGGTAATACATACAGTGGTCCACTTAGTTCTTATGTCCAATTGAACACCATCCCAGCATATAAACATAAATTAACATTATCATACAATACAGTCATCACATCTAACCATACACACATCATCATCACCACAAGAATCACATTACCCAATCACCTCACATGTTCCATCACCACATGCATAATTAGATTTCAATCCAATGCCTCAACATGTCTATCTATCATTTCAAGTGGACTAAGGCCCAGTTCATTGCCACACTTGAATGGGCCGGTTAGTGGGTCGCTACATCCTAATCTTTCGGCTTATTGGGTGGTCCATTTGATTACCACAAATGGTTCATTCGAGGACTCAATCATAACTCATTCAGCATACATACATCACAAGGAGTCTCATGCACTTACTGAGAAGCCCAAACATAGGTCCAATATGCACTTCTCATGAAGTCTTACGTTCTTAGTAAGAGGAAGTGACCTATGAGCCCGATAGGTTTACCGCTAATGGGCCCACAAGGCGTCCACTCAAGGTGGGCTTTAAGGCTAATAAGCCCACCACTCTAATGCCATTGTAAACATATTAATGGAGTCCACAAATCAAGCCCAATACTATTAATAAGATGGGGTCCAACAATCAATTTGACACACATCCTAAGTTCACATACCCAAAAAGTTACACCATCAACATAGTTCACAAGTCTGAGTAACCACACAATTCTCATATGCCCACATGGTCATATGATCACTCCGTTATTAGAAGTCCATATGGTTGAGAGGCCACACAAATGACACTCTACTTGTCATAATAAAGGACTTAAGGTTAGATGGTTACGTACTTTCATTACATCATAACTCACATAATGGGGCAACCTTTTTATTAACCTTTCACATGGTCAGGAGGCCAGTACCACAATTTCACATAATTTAGTATATATACGATTACTATCATGATCTAATGCCCACATTTTAAAATATCCAAATATAATTGAGCAATCATAATCCTACATATGAATACGAGGCTACACTAATTATGCTAAGTCTTAGGTAACAACTACCCCACACTTCACACGACTAATAATCCAGGTTTAGTGTCACATGATGAATGGACCAAGGGCCACATTTAATCACATCACATATAGTTTAGCAGTCCTTATTTCCGCTTTACTAATGAGTTGAATTTAGGGATCATATTCGTGTCACATAATACCAAGTTGAGGACCACTCTATTATCAAGTTGTATAATCCAACCTATATCATAATTCTTATGACTAAGAAAATCTTCATGTACAACCCGATTGTTCATGGTTTAGGTGACCATGACTATGCTCATAAGCACGTGGTCATATCATTGGGTGGCCACCAATGCCACCCAATTTTATATAGTTAGGTGGCCTTATGCGTATTTCACAATTGTATGGTCAGATGGCTACATATACACCACCATTACCTATGCTTAGGTGGCCATACATACATTAAATACCCACATGATTAATGGGCCAAATAGGTATATCACACACTCACACCACTAGAGTTTATATATTTGTTATAATTGAACATGTTTAAGGATTTAAACACAATTCATATGATCCTACTACTTAGGGCCCCACTCTAACCAAAGTGCCAAGTGGTGAAGGGCTATGCACTCATTATATAATTAGGTAATCTAGCACAGCAACCTAATCCCACACAATTTTGGTCCGACCGTACACACAACACAATTTCACATGATTCAAGATAGCATACATTCAACACATGGAGATCACAAACTCTTGCCGAAGAGGGCTAATGGTTGGCCTAAACAAGGCTACCACTGATGGGCCCACATGACATTCACTCAAAATGGGCCTTAACATTTTTTGGGACCACTACTCTAATACCATTGTGAACACATCAATCGAATTTACAATGGGTTCTATGCGGTGAAACTCATGGGGACCTCCCATGAGGTCGAGCTATGCATGACCCACTTAAGACTTAGGTCTGCTTGATTTTAGTCCAGATCATAAAACGATATGAGGAAGTAGATGGTTCGCATGGATTAAATAGATACACCATGATGGTCTTAGGTTGGATTCAATGGTTAGGCATTCATTCTCACAGCCTTGCATTGTGCGGTCCATTTCAGGTCGGATTGACTGATCTTTGGGACAATGGCCTAAAGGGACCCGGTAATAGGTTGGATGGGTTGAATATCTAATACATCATTAGGATGACCCATAAAAAAATTTTAGTGATGAGAGTTCAATTTGCATTATTTCAAAACGTATGGGTGTCTAATCAGTGGATGAGCCTAATTTTTGGTAACATACCATCAAAAAGGTTTATAAAATAGATAAACGGTGAGGATCTTAAATATACATCATGGCATGGCCATGGTGGATGAAGTGGCATAACACCTACATCAAAGCGGGCCATACCACACACAAGTTGAGAGGGTTATCCTCCATTAAAACATTCATAATTAATTGTTGGGCACACCAAGATGTGGTTCATGAATCCAGCCCATCCATTATGTGTGTTCCACTTGGTTGAAGGGTCAGTCCAAGTTTCACATGAATCTAGATTTCAGGTGGACCCCAGCAAGTGCTTTTATGCATTTTAACTAGTCTTCACAGGATTTTAGATGATGTGGACCACCTAAGTTCCGTGTACGGCTGATTTTTGGGGTATCCCATTTTCTAAAGGGGACCCATCAAATGCATGGTGTTGATGGTTGACATACATCATGATGGGGCCTGTGGTGGGACCCACCATCCCTGCCTTTAATAAGTAGCCACACGCTGCTTGCTACAGTGTCCTCTAGATGCTGACAGCAAGGGCATCTAACCCCCTTTGCTTATTATTATTATTTTTTTGTTTTCTTGAGGTTTTTCATAGGTGGGGCCCACATCAGGATGATCCACTCCATTTATTGGATTCTCTGGCTCGTGGTAAGCCCAATGAGCCCAATATTCAATATGATTAGGTGTACAGAAACATTACGGTGGGCTTAATAATTTTTAATAGTAATTGTCACTTATCACTACTATTTTCAATGGTGTGGCCTACCAGAGATTCGGATTGGCTTCATGTTTTGACTCAATGCCTAAAATGATTTGGGAAATCAGATGGATGGTGTGGATCAAATACATACATCATGGGGACGGGGGAGGGGGGATGTTGTGGTCCCACAGCCCCTCCCTATATTTTCATGCAGCTGGGACGCTACTTGCTGCAACATCCTCCTATATATATATTGTCACGCCCCAAACTCGAAAACCGGGCTCACAAAATTCTCGATTGTCGAATCTGGTGCTGACAGCCTTCGGAGTACCCTCTTCTCGGCTCTCAGCATAGCACGCGCCAGATTCCGATCCTAGGATCCTACAAGGAGGATTTTCAGAATTTTTTTTTGTAATGGAGCATAACCACAAGTATACCCAATTCACAAAGGCAACATCATCATCACATATCCACTAATATAATCAATTGAATACAATGTTGAAAGGGAAATACATATATCAAAGCTCCAGAAGATAGCTGCACGCTCCAAGCTCAACGCTGCTACAACCTAACGCCACCTGCACGCATCTATCGTGCATAAGCTTATAGAAAGCTTAGAGGATGGTGAAAGTGTGTAAGGTAAATGCTAAGTATACCATAAAGCCCATAAAGCATACATCATTGGAATAAGCGGAAATACTGATAAGATCATGAATCATATAGTATCAGAGTAAGCAGAAATATACTGGTAAGTCCATGAGTGCTATCAGCCGTACTAAGGCTATGCGATGCAAAACATAAAAAAACAATAACAAATGCTGAGGATGCAATGCAATATGAAAATCCTGATGAGCCACAAATACCATCAACCTCATCTAGGCCATATAAGTGCAAAAACATAGTAACCTAAAATGCTAAGTACTGTGGATGCAATGTGATATGCGGTGCGAATGAAATGACCATGCTGGAATGTGAAGTCGAGATGATAGTACGAAGTATCACAGGCTATGGGGTCCATCACAAGGGACTTCTATCTAAACTAGTTCCATACCTAAATTTAGATAGTCAAACACATTGTGGTAAACTCCTGATCTCAGGTTAGTCGTGCGCCCAACCGAAATCCCAGCCATGCGTTGGTACACGTAATAAATAGTTACGCACCACTAGCCCGAGTGGATAGTGAATGAATGAATGAATGGATATGCAATTCCTGCTCAATAAGTCCACATATTAGTACGGTTTCTCTCTGAAAAAATCACCGAGGTCTATTACACTCGACATCAACTGCCTCCTCCCTAGCTGCACAGCCCAGTGAGTGGAATAGACCTCACTATCCACCTGACCAGTAGTCTGCCAATACCTACCCTGCTTGTCGATTAATGGATCCATTTACGAGCTGGTCATACTCAGCCTTGCTTATAGCCCCCTCACTCGGGCAGATAAGGCCACACCCCCTCCCAACCGACCACGACACAGTGGGAGATACGTCCTACTGGTATTCGGCACTCGGATGCTCATGTTCCACTCAGTCTCAACATTAGGGCACCTTTTGGCCTCGGAGATTCTGGGACTTTCACCCAAGGACATCCTAAGTGCCCACAGTACTAGAACCAAGTATTTTCGGTGTCTCATTTAGCCCTCCACGATATACCTATGGAGGCCACAACCCTGATGTCGCTAGGGTGTATAATGATCAAGTCACATATATGCGAGATGCATGAGTCACACTATCCAGTCATGCAGTGATCCTGCGCGTATGGCGCGATAATGTGGGCACTCTGTCTCATAAGGAGTCCCGTAAATAGTCTGCCCAATGGCGTATGTTATGATCAAACATTCCTCATATCAGGCATACATATGATGCGTATGAGTATGAATCATGAAGTTATACTAAGCATTTTATATGGTGATGAACTATCCTCACAACGAAGATGGGCCCTGATGGCCTACACATAACAAGCATGGGCCTATCAATGGGCCCTAGTGAGGGTTATAATACAGATATTTAACCAACATTATTCTTACTATGTGGACGTCAAACCAACATTACTCCCAAGGCATGGCCCGCCATAAATATCATTACACAAACCATGGTGGAATCACATTCAATGGGCCTCATGTACATCCCATTGGGCCTCGACCCATGGCCTCCAATACATCAAATGAGCCTCATAAATATCAAGGTGGGCCTCAACAACAGGCCACAAATACATCAAGGTGGGCCTCCTCAAATGGGCCTTAACCCATGGTCTTTAAATACATCACAATGAGTTTCAACCCATGAGCCCTAATACATCACAATGGGCCTTCACCCATGGGCTCCAAATACATCACAATGGACTTTGCCAAATGGGTCAGAAATACATCACAATGAGCCTCAACCCATGGGCACTAAATACATGACAGGTGGGCCCTGCACCTGGGCCTCAAAATACGCAACAGGTGGGCCCTGCTTATGGGTCAAAGATACATCCTAATGAGTCACATGTATATCAAAGTGGGCCCCTCGATTGGGCCACAAAAATACATCAAAGTGGGCCTGACGGATGGGCCACAAAGTACGTCAAGGTGGGCCTCACAGATGGCCACAAAACATATCAAAGGTGGACCTTAGAATACATTAAAATGGGCCTAATCACATGGGCCATATGCATATCAAATGGGCCTCAACGGACGGCCACGAGTACATCCATATGTATATATAGTATATATATATATATATATATATATATGAATCATATCAACAGATCAACTGGAACGCACTCCAATTAGTAGTGGTGGTAATGAAATCCACCATTGAATTCTCAAGGCCCACCATAACATTCACTTTCTATCCGAATCTGATAATAAGATCATACAACCTTGAATTAAGAGGAAAACAAATTTCCTAATGATTCAAAACTTCTGTGACAACACCGTTTCAATGGCAGACACTCAATCCCCACTGGTTTTTGTTGTGTGGTCCACTTGATATTGGATCTGTCTCATTTTAGCTCATGCCATAAAATGAGCTTTCAAAATGGTTGGATAGATTGGATGCAACAGAAGCATCATGGTGGGGCCCATAGACGGATGGCGAGGGTGAATCAGGTGGGGCCCACATAGCCATCCAGGAGCCCAACCAAATGGCTGGACGACATTAATAAAACACATACATTTTGATGGGTTCCACCATCCCCTAGACGGTGTGAATAAATCACATACATCATTGTGGGTCCCACGTGGGGCCCACCATAATGTTCATATGCCATCCAACTCGTTGATAAGGTCACACTGACCTGGATGAAAGGAGAAACAAATTTCATATGTGATCCAAAACTTCTGGATGCCCAAAAGGGTTTCAATGGCTGACGTTCAATCCCGCTATTTCCTATGATGTGGGCCACCTGAGTCACGTATATGGATGATTTTTGGGGTGGCCCACTGCCTGAAGGGGACCTACAAAATGGACAGTGTGGATATCCAACACACATCACAGTGGGGTCCACGAGTGGGACCCTGTCCTGCTCATTTGTCCATAGCGCAGGATGCCCGTGCGTCCTCAGCTCTGACAGCAGCAGCAGGCGCTACTGCTACTTATATAATTTTTTTTTGAAAACCATTTTCTTGCAGTTTTTCGTATGTGTGGCCCACATCAAGCAGATCCACACCACCCATTGCATTTCATGGCCTGAGACAGACCAAACAAGCCCAATATTCAAAGTATTTCAGTGTATAAAACCATCGGGGTAGGTTTCAACGGTAAAAACCACCATTTACTATGCTATGGCTGGCCAGAACCTCGGTTTAACTCCATTTTTTGGCTTAACGCCTAAAATGAGTTGTTAAATAGGGTGGACGGCGAGGATTGAACTCATACATCAATGTGGATCCTACACAAGTGGCTCACCCCAAATGCCTTGAACCAAGGCTAATATTTGTGTTTTCCATGAACGTCCAACGTCTAGGGACACTAGACGGTTTGTGCTCTTCAAGTGGGCTGCCTAGGTGGGCCACCAAATGATGATTGGTGTGGATATAACACTTATAAAGTGGGCCCCACCTATAGGTGACTTGGATAAAATACATGCCATATGGCGCGGTCCATCCGGGTGGGCCACAGGCCACTTCATCACATTAAAGAGAGAGAGAGAGAGAGAGAGAGAGAGAGAGAGAGAGAGACACGTGATGATGGAGGGACCCCAACACTATGGGCCCTCCTTTGCAATCAATCATACATCAAGTGGGTCCCACAACACGTGGGCCCACCAAATCCAAAATCAACGGTGGAGATCCCTTCTCCACCAAAATGGAAGGTCTAGATGACCCCTTCTTATGCAAGGAAAATAAACATCATGATGGGGTCCATGGAGAATGGCCCCATCATGGAATGATTATGAGAATCAAGGTGGGTCATCGGCCACACCTAGGGTCCAAAGTGAGATCCATACCATCAATCGGTAGGCCTCACTTGGCCCTTCATCAAAACATGAAAAATCTAACCTAATAAGCACCCACTGTTCGATCTTCTTGGTTTGTTGGAAAGCCAATCTCCTTGTGCTCCACTTTGATGGAGGGTGATGAGAGTTGAATGGCTAGGATGAAGGATTTGGGGTGGGAAGTGGGCCACACACACTCATTTTTCTCTCATGGAAGAGCTTGGACGTGAGCCTCTTCTCTTGCTTGGGAAAATGTGATGAGAAATGAGAGAGAGAGGTGTGGTGGTTGTAAGAGAGACGTGAGTGATGGATGTGAGGTGAGTGATGGGTGAGGTGAGAGATTGGTTGACTTTTGGGCTTGCTTGACTTGTGGAGAAAGAAAGCATGGGTGTGTGTACTTGACATGAGGTGATTGATTGATGGATTGATTGATTGAGTGATGGGACATGTTGTAGAGATTCTCTTGGGATTACAAATGCGTGGCATTTTCTTCCAAATAAACTCCGGCCCACATCTCACTGCCAAGGTATCGGATCGGTATGCGAGTTGCAGCGTCAGAACCGCAACGACGGTGCGGTCGCAATGGTATAAGTCTCAAATTAAGTTGACTCAAATCTATAGGATACGACTTAGGGTACGCAAATGTCGATCATAGGTCGTGGGTTGTCAAAATTCGACAGGAAGGATCGTTGGAATCGACGGAATGGTACGGACTAGGATACGGGTCTTACATATATTATTGTGATTTATGCACGTGTGTGTATGGGTGTGCGTGTGTGTGGCCAATCGGCCACACTTGGACTGTTTGGATGGTATACAAAACTTTTAGTGGGGCCCACTATCAATGGGTCCCACATGAAGTCTATAACAATTTATTTTTATATATTTTCTCCTATACATCCACACCATTAATCATGTCATTATCATCATTATAATTATCTTCACCATCAATCATATTATCTTCATCATCCACACCATCCCTAACATTAGAGCATCATCTTCACCATCCATAAACACAATGAAAACAAAATAAGACTGAGTGGGGAGGGTGTACTGACCTTGATGGACTAGATGGATGGAAGGGATGGGATCGATGGCCCACCATGATCACCCCTCTCTCTCTCGCTCTTATGGTAGGAAAATAGTGAAAATGTTAAGGGATGGAGGAGTATTTGTAGAGAAATGGATAAAAATGTGGTTAGGTTAAATTAATATGATTATGGTTAGCTTAAGCTAAGATTATGGAAATTTGTGCATGATTAGGACTAGATGGTGTATTAAAGGGGCATGGGATGGCATGGTGAGGTCATGCATAGGATATGGTATGGAGAAGAGTTGACTTTGGGGTACACATGAGAGAGGGGTGGTATGGGTGTGTGACATCGCACACATGGGTAGAGATTCTCTCACCCATGTATGGTATGGTGCATGTGTACATGGCATGTGTTATGCACATGTGTGGAATGAAATATATGGCACCATGTGCACATGATAACCAACAATTCTTCGTGGTGTATCTTACTAACGGAGCGTGGTACAAATGCACGAGTGATACCTCTGTGATCATGATGATGGGGCGGTCGATATGAAATAGGTTTTAAAGTCTTGGGGCTCCATTCAGTTGGGTGTGCACTATGCATGGCTAGTTTAGGTCTCGCCAAGGGTGTCAATCATCGTGCATATAGGCATAAAAAATGTATGGAATGGATGGGGTCTTACAACTAGTAAGATACATGAATGACTCGAATGTTGTATTTTTTTAAATTCGGATAAGGATAATCTATTTACTTTTCAAGAGGCTTTTGACTATTTACACGCTAAAAAGTGAAAAGTAGCGATGCATAGTGAGATAAATTTGTTATACAAGAATGAGACGTGGGAATTGATGGAACTTCCTATCAACCGTAAATTGATCAGGTGTAAGTGGATCTTCAAAAAGAAACATGATACGTACATGGCAAGGTTGGTAGCAAATGAATATGTTCAAAGAGAATGTGTCAACTTCACTAAGATCTTCACACCTGTGGTGATAAATGTATCTATAAATTCATATCGGCCTTGGTTGCTCAATACAATCTCGAGATGAAACATATGAATGTGAAGACTGCTTTCCTTTATGGGGAATTAGAAGAGAAAATTTACATGAAGTAATTAGAAGGTTTCGAAATACAAGAGGTAGAGGACAAGGTTTGCATGTTAAAGAGGTTGTACGACATGAAATAGTCGCCTGGTTAGTGGTATAAGAAATTTTATTTTTTCGTAAGGAGTCAGAGGTTTACCAGGAGTGAGTATGATCATTATGTCTATTACAATACATTGAGTGATGAGAAGTTCATTATCTTAGTAACATATGTTGATTATATGCTTATCTCCAGTCTTAGCATGTTTGGGATCGACATATTGAAGGCTCAACTATGCATGATGTGCACTAGATGAACCAAGTCGGTCAAACCAGCTTTGACCGACCCAAAACCAAAAAGTGAAATTTTCTCCTGCCAACACCCTATTTGAAAATAGATGAACGATGGCCTCCAAAGTGGCCCACTCTGGGCACAATCTGAATGATCTGAACCGTTCATCGAATTCTTAGGGCCTGTCTGATCATAACCCTATAGGCTTTCAAGCCCATGCAAAGGAACGACAATTTTGGGGTAGAACCGTTTAAGAGTTCATGTGCAACTAAGATCCTTGGATGATGGGCCATCAGGGGGCATGATGAGCAAGCCAATGTCAGTTTGGCTAGGAGATCGTAGCCGTCCACTCGCCCTTATGAGAGAGCTCTCTCTCACTGCCAAAAATGGTTGGGCAATCGTCTATGGCAAGGAAAGGTAAAAGCAAACTTTCCCTTTTAAGAAATGGACGCTGGCATGCCTCTGGCCGTTCCTTGGGCCATGTGGAGCGATCCTAGCCCTTCCTTATAAGGTAGAATGAGATTAGAGAGAAGAACATCTCATCTCATGAGAAAGTGATGAGAATCAAAATTTCTCGTGAGATGAACTGAAACTCAGATTGATTAGAGGCTCCATTTGGCCCGCTTAAATGGACCAGATCATGGCAAAGTACCCCAAGGAGTGTTTTGCCATTAACAGCTACTCCATCTTTCCTGTTAAACCGTGTAACCCATGATCACAAGATGGGCCCCACCATAGCTGGAATTGTACTTTTATGGTGGGCCATTGCATTGGGAATCCATCCCCAGGATCAGATGGACCCCATGCATTGCCATGTTTCAAGGAGGGCCCATGAAAGTGCAGTTTCCTTCCTAATCGTTGGAACTTTCTCTCCCATGTCTGTAAAAGGGAACTGTTGCGGCTCTCGGGATTTGCACCAGAGAGAGAAAGGAGAAAAGAGAGAGAGAAAGGAAAGAGAGAGAGAAGAGAGAGATCGAGTGTGCGAGTCACAGCTACTCAGCTTGACTCAGCCCATCTCTAGCTCGACTCAATGGAGAGAGGGTGCTGCCTCAGTGAGTTCCGAGACTAGAAATCCATCAGGTAAGGGCTCGAGGCTTGCCTTAGTCCTTCCATTTCTAACCTTAGTTGTTAATTCGAGATACATATATTTGTAGGTATTCATCACTACGACTGCACCTAAGTCAAGCCAACTCAGCTAATGTTGGAGCTGGTCAGGTAATGATCTACCTCTCCTTGCTTTTCTTTCACCCATGGGCATGTCGCCATGAGAGTTTCGGTCAGCTAAGATTGGAGGGTAATATGTGAGTTAAAAATGCCTTCAGTTGGGCCGTGCAAATGGACCGAAGCTAGCCTTCATCAGGCCGTGTAAATGGACTGAAGTCAGGCCAATATTAGACTACATAAATGGCTGAAACCTGGCATTCACCAAACCGTGGAAATGACTGAAAGAAGGACCTCAGCTAGGCCAGAATGTGGCAGAAATTGGGCCTTTATTTGGGCCCCGAAGTGGACTGGAAATGGCCTATAAATGGACCCTGATAGGAGTTGAAATCAGGCCCCTAACTGTGCAAAAAATGTAATGAAACCAGGCCTTTATCAAGCCTTGATTTGGGCTGAAGGTGCTCTATTAGCTTGGCCTCCAACTTAGACTGAAACGACCTTCCAAATGGGCCGTAAAATCTAAAGAGAGTCAGGTGGGCCGCACCATATTTGAAAAGAGTGGGCCGCACGCTGAGAATCAGGCGGGCCACACCACATTTGAAAGAGTGGGCCGCACGTTGAGAGTCAGGTGGGCCATGCCACATCTAAAGTTCAGTGGGCCTCACCATAAAGTATAGTGGGCCTCACCATGAAGTACAGCGAGCCGCACACTGGGCCTCACTCTGAAAACCAGTGGGCCACACGTTGAAACCAGTGGGCCACACCATATATGCAGCGGGACGAACTCAAGCAGCTAGTAGGGCTACCGAGTTGGGCCAGACAGGGTCCAGCCCCAACCAGTCTCTGGATGGAGGAAGGGCTGCCAAAATGGGCCAAATCGCTAGTCCAACCCAATCCCATTTGGGCCACCTAAATGGGCCTGGCGGATCAGGTAAATTTCATTGTGCCCAGGCCTTTAGGACCTTAATGTTGTAGCTTAGTTTGGGCTAAACCAGGCCCAATTTGGACCTTAGCTTGGAGAAAATTCTAGGCCCAATCTGGGCCATCAGTGGGACAAAATATAGTGGGCCTAACCACTTTAGATCGGGCCCAAATGATCTTATTTATGGGCCCTTCAAACCCCATAAATTTTTGATATGCTTAAAGCCTTAAGAATTGTTGTCTAATGCAAATTGGTCCTCTAGGAAGCTGTTTGCGTAACTTGGGGCCACTAGCTACACGCGAGAACTCGGATGAAGGGTAGGACTACAACAACTCAGGTGATGATTCTCTTCCCCTTGGGCTTTCCATCCCCAAGCTAGGCTAAGGGTAGCCTTTATGGTAACTATGAATGATAGCCCTGAAATCGTAAATCATCCGGTTAGTTGCCTGAGCTTATGTTTTATAAATAGTTTGATACTTGGATAGTTTACTTAAACTTATGCTTTAAAATTGATTTAAATACTTAGATAGCTTAACTCATTTCTTAGACTTGATTAGAATTGATTAGACTAATTGATTAATCAGCTTATCACCTATCTTAGAAATAAACTATCTGATTGATTATTTAACACTTAGTAGGATGTTTGATTTACTCACTTAATCAAATGTCCTAGAATTAATTGGAGTACTTGAGTAGCTGGACTTAAATACTTAATGAGCTTGACCTAAAAGCATGCCTTGGATTCATGAGGACACACGATTAGTTACTTGAGCACATGCTCTAGGAATTGATTAATAAATTATTCAAGTATAGGGACCACTTGATTTGCTTCTTAGAGATATATGCTTTAGGAATTGATAGGTTATAAACACATGATTCTTGAATTATTCATATATGTGAGTTTTACTTTAAATATTGAAGCATGCTTGAGTCTCCACATGATTACTTTGGTTGTAAGTCACATATTGTCTGGAATCTCTCTATGGGAATCTCTATTTAGAGAGAGTCCGTACTCAGGGTGTAACTAGACTGGTTGTGATAAGTATAGACCCTCAATATAGAGGTTATGGTTAGTGGTAGTTTGATTATGGGGCTCATTATCTACCATCTACTCGACTATGGAATGACCTTCTCAACAATTGTTATTACCATTGTTTACTAGCAATTTAATCATAGATACCGTCTCACCATAACCACTATTTTTAAATGTTTGCAATATTTCATTCCTAGTTGGCATACAATGTACTCCACATATAAGGGAAGCTGATTGGCCACATGATGATGGGTTCTATACACACCCTAAGGTGGTAGACTCATAGGCCGGGGATGGTAGTCATAGGACACTATGCCCGAGCCGTCGGCCTACGTTGGCAACAAGCCCCCGTAGTGACCTTAGAGTTGATGTAAATTGGCTAATTGTAATTAGACTAATAATGGTTTGGCTAATCATGCATACATCATAAGAGAACAACGTCTATCGCTAACGTACGTGATGTATGATAGGCAGTTAATATGCAGTACGTGATGCGCTTCGCTATTGGCCAGCCTTTGCATGGGTGACGAGCCCAACTTCCGAACGGATGAGCATCCCTGGGTCGATGACTGTATTCACGCATCCATGCATATAATAAGACTGCATCCTACTATGTTTCGATTGCCTGGATGATTTATGCTATTTCTGGTCTAGGGTGACGGTGTATAATCTTGAGGGGAAATCATACTGAGCTGGCGACTTATTCATTAATGTTCAACTATACAGAGGATACATGTGCATGGATGGAAGACTATGTAGCGGATCTCGAGACTGCTACTGTTATCATGGAGGAGGAGCCATTTGAGGATGAGCTGTAGTAGGAGGCGGCTGCTTACTTTGGATTAAATCAGTAGACTATTTGTTTATATTTATTTCAGTACATTTGGGAGCTTAAGTTTTGTATATGGGCCCTAGCTGAGTGGCCTAGTATATTGTTATCATTGAGTTCATTTATACTACGCTTGATTTTCGTTAATCGCACTTTGATCTTGTTTGACTATCATTCAATTATTTGCTAACATCCGGGTTTTCAGGAAATGAATTGTATACTCGGGTCCCAAAAACTGGGGTGTTACAAGTTGGTATCAAAGTGGAGTATGAGATAGCCTGTCTATGGGATCAACATACAAAACCTTAAGGGATTAACTTTAGACGAAACTTAGGAGTCTCCCCTTAGAAAGTAGTTAGGATGAGTAAATGTCGAAATAAAATACTTAGTCTTTCCCTTAGATAATAGTAGGATGAACGATTGAATCTACAAAGAAATTTCCACTAGCTGGGAGAAATTAGAGTATAAATTGAACACGTAGGTCCCCCAAAAAAGGACTTAGAATCTCTTGGGAAATGCCTAGTTAGTCATTTGAACTTAGAAACAGAAACCTTAATCCCCTTGGAATCACAACCAGGAGTATTAATTTGGCTTAAGAATTAAACTTATATGCCATGTGGCAGGCAACATTACAAGACCTCTAGCCTTTATGTTGTTTCGTAATTTGAAAAGGCCGAGTTAAGAGTCCTAGAAAGGGGGGGGGGGGGGGGGGGAGGGTGAATAGGACTATGCCAAATTAAAAATTAAATGCAGAATTTAAACAAATATAAATAAAGATATTAATTATACAATCCCACAATGCAGAAATGTAAAACAACCTCAAGTGTACAAGTATTGAGAGGTTGATACAGATGTTGTTCTAAGGACAAGCTTACACCAAAAACCAATGACTTATGGTAGGACAACCTGATTCTTAGAATGGTCTGTGTATCAAAAACTCAAACTAATACAGAAGAATAAAGAAATAAATAGCAAAGGAAATAGTTAAGCTATTACAACATTCCCACACTTGTATAAAAGAAATTATAACATTCTCCACAAATGCGTAAAGGGAAATCACAACATCCATAAAATGAAATAATCAATCAATCACCACAAGACCAGAAATTATAGTGGTTTGCTTGTGTATACTAACTATTTAGAAAAATAGCCACACTACTCCACTCCTAATATCCTCACTCAGTTGATATTAGCGTTCACTATGAAAATAGGTTTTTCAAGGTTCACCTAAAACCCTCACAATTGTGTCTTTCAAGTGGGCTTACACAATTCAAAAAACCCCATACTCTGAGTTTTCTGGATCACCTCAGACAAACCAAAAGAAAGAGATTTTTCTGACACAATATCAATGAAACCAAATGAATGAATTTACAAAATAGTAAAATACTTATCTGGATATTCTCCTTTTGATGCAGCCTGGAAGAACCAATTTGGAGTAGAAGTTCAACGTAGATGTTCAATGTTCACACTCATTTATGAAATGGTTCTAAGTTCTAAATTGATTTTAAATTAAATCACCTGGGGTTAGCTTGATTTGATTTTGATTCCAAGAAATGGGAATACTTCAATCCCTCTTTCAAATAAAATTGGAATGTAGAATACAAAATCAAATGCAAAAAACTAATTAAAGAGAATATGAAATGAGCACTAAATAGCTTAAGAATATCACTAACTTATCTCTCAGAGTGGTGTATTGATTTTGAATTGGATATCAAACTCTGAAATTCGTGCTCTATTTATAAGTGCAGAAATCACATCTACGACTGGTCCTAAGGTCAGTTCGACTGGTCGAACAACCAACAAACTTTTGAAAATTTGAGCGTGATAAGATCAGACCGTCCCACGACTGGTCGGAGGACCTGCTTGACCGGTTAAGTGGCCTCCACGACCAGTCGAGTCCTATTCACGACTGGTCGTGTGGAACTCAAATTAGTTGCTAGACTTTGAGTCAAGCCTGCAGGACTGGTCGACCATTGTTCACACGACCGGTCGAGCAGTCTCCAGCACAGGTTGAGGCTTTAACAAAAAATCCCAAAAATAAGTAACAAACTTAAGACTAGTCGAGGATTTCTTGGACTAGTCGAGCCAGTGCTAGGACTAGTCTAACTTAGTCTAAGACTAGTAAAAAAACAGACTATGCACTTATAAAATGACCCAATTAAATTATGTATTCAAAATGACCTATCCTATCGTCAATCTAGGGTCATTCATACCTTATAAACAATATATGAACATTAATCTTCTTTTGCTTCAGTTGATAGTCGTTCTTTGAAGTTCACGAAACTTGAGATCTTGACATAAGATGAAGCTTAAACTTGAGACCTTTTAAAGCTTGATATTGAAGTACTTGTCTTGTATTCCAACTTGAGTTTTGAGTACTAAAGCGAAGACTATTGCGTTGGTTTAGATGTAGCTTTGAAACCTTGAACGTTGAAGTTTGAAGGAGTGAACTATGTACTTGAACCTGTATATCTCTTGATCTTACATTTGAAGTTCTTGAGATAAAGACCTTTGATCTTATACATGAGATGCACCTTGAATTTGTAGATGAGCTACACAAGACATATATTCCAAGAGGTTTTGGCACTACAAAATTTGTCAATAATAAGAGCTAGAAAATATGGCACTTACAATCTCCCCCTTTGTCAAATTAGTGACAAAACACACTTCGTTAAAAATAAGCATAATATGCACAATAAAGAATCATGCATCAGTTATCAATATAAACCAGTTACAACCTGGTCAAAGAATCATGCACTAGTTATAAACAGGACAAAAAAAATCACAATTACTCCCCCAACAGTACTCCCCCTTATAAAAAATTGGATGGTTACCTATCCACAATCCACAATCCACATGCCACATATCATAAGGCATGATAAAATTCTCCCCCTTTTAGTCACAATATGACAAAGGAAGGAGCCACTAAATGATAATGGAAGTAGATAAATAAGGAAGAATAAGAAGAGTAATGAGGAATAAATGAACAAGATAGACAAGATATTAAATCCATAAACAAGTATTGTTCAAGGAAGATCAACCATGTTCAACCTAGAAAATAAAAGAAATCCAAGTATCATAAAAGTTATTACAAAACAGATATTCAAAGACTAATCAAAACCTGAAGAAGGAGCAGGTATGGTAGGATCAAGTTGATGAAGTCCCTTGTTAAGGCGCCTAAGATATTTGTGCATATATTTGAATTGCAAATCATGGGACACATTCATGCTTTCTACCTTCTCCTCAAGTGAGTGCAAACGCACATCAAAATCAAATGGCTGATAATCAGGATCATCTGTTGAAACAGATTCGATCTCATAAAAAATATCATCCATATTGATGTCATCTAGAGGCAAATCACCTTCTTCTTCATTTGCGGCATCAGCTCCACCAGCACCCACATTGACTTGGCCTGGGCCAACTTCAAATTCATCTTATTAATATTGGAGTTGTTGAATGGTAGGTGATGAATGGGAGCTTCTCCTACCGGCATAGCCACTAAATTATGTGTGGCAAACACAATCATAAGATACGTGAAGGGAATGTCACTGTGTCCTGGATGAAGATGGAACTAAACGATGCAATGACAAATCAAGGAAGGAAGACATAGATGTACCAGAAATGATGGAATGAAGAATATGGACCATGAACGTAGTGAGTTCGATTTTGTTACCAGAACGAAGATAAACATTCGAAATGAATATCCTGTGAAGGACTCTGTATCTGGGTAATAAATGCTTTGAGGCAAGCACATTTCCATTAGTATTCCATTCGACATCTATATTGCATAAATCTCCAGTAAGTATATGTTTCCCAGTTTCAGATGGTTTTGCCACTAGAGTGCTAATGAGAATACCTTCATCATTGACAAGTAAATCCATTAAACTAAAGATAAGATGACGATCGACATCAATTGGACCTCTAGTTGAGATAGTGAATGTCAGATTTTCAGTACAAAAATTAGTAATGCAAGCATACATAGCCTGCACAATGGAGCGGTGTGCCGGCCCACCCTAATATAATATATTATCCCATCTTATAGACTGAAGGAGAGGAAAGATATCAAACGGAGCTAGATGATTAACATTAACAGGTCGTTCAACTATAACATTGCGCAACCTAATATCCCACACATAAGATGGATCATCTTCGGGTGACCGAAGGTGGTTCACTGATATAGGAGTCGATCGAGAAGTAGAAGGACCACGAGATGCTTTCTTCTTTGTTCTACCTTCCATTTGTAGTAAAGATAGCAAGGAACAAAGAGATTGTAAAAGAGGTAGAGAGGGTTTTCACTAGATCAGATTTTTTAGAAGAAAACCCTAAAAACTACTATGAATCAAGAAATAAACCTCACTAATGATGAAAAGGGAGTGCAAAGAACTTGATTCTACAAGGAAAACGAAAACAATGCACTAACCTTGAAGATAATAGGAGATGGGTTCGACCGGTCGACCTAGGAGCCATTGGAGAAGACACCCAAAATGAGAAAAAAGTGATTTTCCCCCCAAATAAAGCACTAATCCCACACTACACGGCTAGTCGAGTATATGCTCAACTGGTCGTGCCACGACTGGTTGAGTATGTACTCGACTGGTCATGCACAGCCCAAAATATGCAATTTTTATAAACTTTAAATTTTAAACATTTAAAATAACAAATATATACATTATGATACATAAATGTATCAATAATCAATTCAAATTGCACATACCAAGATCAAATTTTAATTTATCAAACCTGCTTTTGTCGAGCGGTTTTGTAAATATGTCAGCAAGTTGAGTCTCGGTCAGAATATATTCCAAAGAAATTGTCTTTTCTTTTACTAATTCACGAATGTAGTGATATTTAATGTCAATGTGCTTGGTTTATGAATACTGGATTAAATTTTTAGATATATTAATTACATTGGAATTATCACAGTATAAAACCATAGTGTCTTGTGTAATTTCGTAATCACTTAGCATTCTTTTCATTCATACCTGCTAAGTACATGCATTACCTACTACAATGTATTCAGCCTCAACAGTTGAGAACGATACGGAACTTTGTTTCTTAGTTTGCCAAGAAACTAAACAGTTCTTTACATAGAAACAACCACCACTGGTTGATTTTCTATCATCAATGTTACCAGCCCAATCAACATCTGTATTACCAACTAATTGCACACTAGTATCATGTGGATACTAGAGACCAAGATTTGCTGAACTAACGACATATTGCATAATCCGCTTAACAATAATTAAATGTGATTCTTTAGGGTCAGATTGATATCCAGTGCAAATTCCTACGCTAAATGCAATATCAGATTGGCTCGCATTTAAATAAAGTAAACTTCATATCATACTGCGATATAGCTTAAGATCCACATTCTTACCTGTAGAGTATTTTGAGAGTTTTAAGTAGTACTCATAGGAGTATCGAAATTTTTTCCATTCTCAAATTTGAACTTTTTAATTAAGTTCAGAGCATATTTGGTTTGAGAGATAAAGAAACCATCAGGTTGCTGTTTTACTTACAACCCTAGGAAATAATTCAATTCCCCAACCATGCTCATTTCGAACTTTGATTTCATAAGATCTGCAAACTCAACAGTCATGTTAGCACAGGTAGATCCATAAATAATATTATCAACATAAATTTGCACTATTAAAATGTGATCATTATATTTCTTTACAAACAATGTTTTATTAACACTTCCCATTATAAAGTTATGACTTAGTAGAAACTTAGTCAACTTTTCTTACCATGCCCTAGGAGCTTGTTTTAAACCGTAAAGGGCCTTTTTTTGTCGGTATACATGATCAGCATTCTTAGGGTCTTCAAAACCCGTTGGTTGTACAACATATACTTCTTCATACAAATCACCATTTAAGAAAGTACTCTTTACATCCATTTGGTATATTTTAAACTTTCTAAATAGTCTGATTGATTCAAGACGAGCTACTGGGGTAATGGTTTCATCATAATCGATGAGTCACTACAAGAAAAATGACCTTTACCGGCGGCCAAAACCGCCCCTAAAAGTCCAAAAAACTGACGGTATAAGAATTACCGGCGGTCGGGCACATGCCACTAAAAGGGGCATCGCTATACCTTTTACCGGTGGTCATCCCTTTTTAGCGGCATTTTTAACCGCCGCTGCAAACAGTGTACTTTTATCGGCGCTTACTGTACTTTATCGGCACTTCTGTGGCTGTCGCTAAAAACTCCACGAAGCTCCGGTAAAAATTATACAAATGCCGGTTAAAAGCGATAAAATGCGGGGAAAAGTGATAAGAAACGATGTAAATTTCATTAGAAACGCTGATAAAAGTTACTACAAACGCCGCCAAAAGATGTAAGAAGTGCTGCTAATAGATTCGAGAAACGCCGGTAAAAGTGCCGATAATAGAAATTCCTACTGATTCTTTACTAATCCTTTCACACAAATTCCTGTTGATTCTGACTAATCCTTTCCTATAATTGCAATCCTACAATCAAATCTCCATTAATCTAACTATCAAATTTCTATCTGCATAACTATCAGAAACCTATGATTGAATGACAAGAATTTGAATTACCCAATAATCTAACATTCATTAAGACAACAATTAGCACAATATCAAAAAAACAATTAATGGTCTATTTAAAGTTTTCAAAACAAACTATAAATGTCTTCCTTTCCTAGCCTTTCACATGAACTATTTCTGTAAGGTCCCCTTCTGGACCGATCATATGCCTTCCTTTCCTAGCCACATCTTCTGGCAAATGTCTACAACACCAACCTCACTGGCCATGGTCACGTGTCCACTATGTGTGATGTAGGCCCTTTTCTTGCAATGAGCCTAAATTCCACCCTGGGAAGTTTCCCTGCAATGGGCTGAGAGGCATAGCTGATTTGATAAGTGGCACAGCATTGAGATTATATTGCTTGGAGCTGTAGAGTGCTGATCATGTGCTCCTCACGTGTAGACAAGAATAGATAGTTAAGAAAACTTGATTCATAGCACATTTGATGTATACATGTGTTCCACCAGATAGTAGGTCCGTTTTACAAATTCCAGGTTGGAATGGAAAACAAGTTATTTTAGACTACTAAAGCTAAAATGGACAATCCTGCAAGTGAACCTGTTAGAATTCCTACTCCATCTTCGTGTCCTATATAACAAAATACATAAATGCAGAGAGGCTCCCAATCAGCTCTTCAACGCTCCAAGAAAAATGGTCTTTGTGAAAGCTCAGGAACATTGGACTATTAGATCTCCTTCAGCTTTCTGTGTCCAATGCACCTCACAACTTTCTGTGACCAGCTGTGGTCCTTGATTATGGTGTAGAGAACACACAAAATAGTCACTTAAATACATCCAGACAAATCACAGTAGTACTTCTCTAACATTCAAATTTTTCAAAACCGAATTGGAGAAAAGAGAATCAAAGTAAACTAAATCAGATTTGAAAGTTGGTCAAATCATAAATAGGCAGATTATGGACGGAGACATTGTTTTCATTAATAGGCCACCTAGTACTCATAAACATTCATTACAAGCATTTTTCTATCTATGTGCATGACGACCATACTATTAAGATCAATCCTCTTATTTGTGCTCCCTTAGGTGCAGATTTTGATGGGGATTGTGTTCATATATTTTATCCAGTCTCTAGCAGCAAAGACAGAAGTTTTGGAGCTATTTAGTGTTGAAAAGCAAATCCATAGTTCTCATAGTGGTAGTCTGAATTTACAACTGGTCTCATGTTTAGGACTGTTTTCTTGAACAAAGCGACTGCGCAACAATTGCTTATGTGTGTTTCACCAGTTTTACCAGAACTTGCTTCGCTTAAGGCTCACCGTACAGGTCCTCTATGGACTGTTTTACAAAGAGTACAGAGTGCTTTACCTGCCTTTTTTGACTACTTTAGGGAGAGGCATTTGATCAGTAAAAGTGAAATGGTGAGGATTGATTTCAATAGAGATTTACTGTAGTCATCATTCACAGAGATTGTTACTTCTGACAAGAAGGGAACAGAAGAGGCTGTTAAGTTCTTTAATATGTTGCAGCCATTGCTGATGGAGATTCTCTTTTTAGAAGGATATAGTGTTGGCTTGAATGATTTTGACATTCCCAAGGCTGTTACTGAAGATATAAAGAAGAAGATTCAGGACATATCACCTTTGCTGCTTCACTTGAGATCAAATTACAATGAACTTGTAGAGTTGCAAGTGGAAAGCTACCTGAAAACTATAAAACTACCTATCGTGAATCGTATTCTAAAGTTATCTACTTTGGGTAATTTGATAGATTCTAAAAATGATTCAGCTATCAGTAAGGTTGTTCAACAACTTGGCTTTTTGGGGCTTCAACTTTATGACCGAGGGAAGTTTTATTCAAGGCATTTGGTTGAGGATATGAGTTTCCACTTCCAAAATAAGTATTCTGTTAATGGTGTTGACTATCCTTCTAAGGCATTTGGGTTAGTTAAGAGCTCCTTTTTTCAAGGTCTGACCCCCTATGAAGAGTTGGTCCATTCCATATCATCCAGGGAAGTGTTGATCCGTTCTTCCAGAGGACTTACTAAACCAGGAACTTTGTTTAAAAATCTAATGGCCATACTTAGAGATGTCATTATTTATTATGATGGGACAATGAGAAACCTCTGCAGCAATTCTATAATTCAATTTGAGTATGGACAGGTGGATGAAAATAGTCCTAGAAGTTCTCTTGCTGGTGAACCAGTTGGTGTATTAGCTGCTACTGCAGTATCAAATCCTGCATATAAAGCAATTCTTGATTCTTCTTAGAGCAACAACTCTTCATGGGAATCGATGAAGGAAATACTTTTGTGCAAAGTTAACTTCAAGAATGATATTATTGATCAGAGAGTTATTCTATATTTGAATGAGTGCTTCTGTGGGAAAATGCATTGCAAGGAGAATGCAACATATTTAGTTCAGAATCATTTGAAAAAAGTCACTTTAAAGGATGTTGCTTCTGACTTCTCCATTAAATACCAAAGGCATCGACAAATACCTAAAAGTTTAGAAGCGGATACAGGCCTTGTTGGCCACATTCACCTTGATAAGATGCGCTTGAAAGGACTCGACCGGAGCATGGATGAGATACTGCACTCTTATCAAGAGGTTATAAATTGCTTTGGGAGAAAGAAGCACACTCTTTCACCTTTTTTTAAGAAGATTTATTTGTCTTCCTGCGAATGTTGCACACTTCAACAACAATGTGATGAGAAGTGGTCTCGGCTGCCATGCCTGCAGTTCTTTTACAAACAGAAGGAACATTCATATCAAACAACACTGAGTAGATTGTCTCTTTCAGTTGTCTTCTAGATGCCTTAGCAGATTCAGTGTTTGAAGAAAATGAAAAAAAAATAATAATAATAAATTGATGGACTATCTTCTAGATGCCTTAGCAGATTCAGTTGTCTTCAGTCCATTACTATTGCCCCTATCAAGGAGAGATGATACCATTACCAGTTAAACTTCTGATTCCCACTGGGACACTATGCTAACTACACTTTGGGCATAACTTCCTCAATTGGGTCGGGACCACATTCTCCTTTTTTTTTTTTGCACATAAATAACTAACTTTGCATATGCATTCCATGTTAGCACTAATGCCATTAAGATCTTTCTCAATCAGGTGCAGATTTGAGAACTTGATTATGCTCTCATACTGATAGAAGACTTTATTTATGTCAGATCTCTCCAAATTAGTAGCACTCCACACTTGCTTTGAAACAACATTTATAATTATAGAGATGATATCCTGTCAGCTGAACAAAGCAAATGGAGCACAACAACAGTAGCAACAAAAAACAAAAGAAACAAAAGTCCATGTACCCTGAGAGTATCCAATTCAGGCCCTCCTAAGGCATCATAGTAGTGATCTATTGGTAAAACATCAATTTCAGCAGTCTGTGTACTGTTAACCTCTGGTTCTCATTTTTTTGGAATTGTATATTCATAAAGCAATGGAAATAATGTGAAATTAGATGATATTTTTTAAAAAAATTGTACCTTCTGATCACGCATATGCTGCAGATGAAACACAAAATAGAATTCTTACCTGCATCAGTTCAAACAACTTAGAAGAACTTTACAGAAGAAATGGTAAAGAAAAAAAAATCAAAGAAGACCAATGATTTCAATGTCCATCTTACGCATTTGAACCAAAATCCCATTCTTTCAAGCATAGAGAGGGAGAGAAGAAATCTAAAATTGACATCTTATTATATTAGAGCAAACACAAAACGTAAGTTCATAATATAATGGATATAGACTAGAAATAGTGCACTAAAATGTTTTTGGGATCAATATCCATAAAGGTCATTGAACAAGAATCTTAAAGAATTTGTTCAACCTAGCAATCATTGGTAAAGGCAACAAATTATCCTGCGGTTCAGCCTACCCTTAATAGAACATTTCACGGATATGGGCACTATCTCATTTTTCACAATAGAGGAATCCTGATCATCAGATATGGGCACTATCTCATTTTTCATTTAAACATAAGCTACCATGCGATACTTGGAATTTCTCCATCATTACAATTTTCACTGCCCATAAATTTAAAAAGAAAAAAAGAAAAAAAAAGTCATCTGTCAGGTCTTGAGCAAGGGGAGTCAAGTGTTAGTTTTGCACCATTTATAAAATGGTGGTGAGACTTTAGACATACACATGGCATGCTTGTATGGCAATCCAGACCATCCAAATCTATGGATGGAGCACAAGTGCATAATAAAAAATCTTCACTGAGAAGATAACATTAACCATCAGATTTGTCCTTCCAAATTTGGACCATTTACTTTTATTTTTAACCATCTATCCATATGATATCCATTAATTGGATGGTTAGGATTGCTTGATCAGTGTGATTTAGAAATGTCTGATTTTAGAAATGCTCCATCAACAATGAGATCCACAATCTGGATGGTGTGTATAGCTGTAAATCAATCTGATATGTAAGGTGGATGAGTCACTGCCAATTTTTACATGGTGCCAAAAAAAAAAAAAACAAATAGATGTAATAGCTCTATTGAATTTACCATTTTATCCTAGAAAGTGAACTGTCTATCAGTGGAAGGAGAGTAATAAATATGAATTCCCTTTTTATTTTCAAATCAGGTGGAGAAGGAAAATGAAAAAAAAAAGAAGAAGAAAAGTTGGGAGAGAAAAGTACAGAAAGAGAAGAGGGGAGTCTAACAACATAGAAAATCTGCTACACAAGAAAGAAATGCATCCACAACAGTCCTTGAAAATTCTAATTCAAGCTAAATTGTTGGATGTAGCTCGATGAGGTTGTTACCTAGCTCTGGTTTCTGAACTCCTCTGTTTTTCATTGCCTCTCTCACTCTTGTCACTTTGTTCCATTAGCTAGCACTTGCAAACATGTTTACTAGAGGAACATAATCCCTACTTTGAAAGAAGCGAATCCAACCGTCTGCAGATCAAACTATGTATGAAGAAGTTGGACAAAGCAAAAACTTTCAAGGAAAGAAATCAGAAAAGAAAACAAATAGAAGAGAACTGATGTAGTGTACAAACCTCAACTGTTTGAGAGCTAATGTTGACTTTTCACATCTATATAATGGGTGGGAAATTTTTCAAGGAAATTTTCGATGATGGTGCTTAGAAATTTCTCATGTAGGTGTTCTATTAGGTATTAATTGTTTGACTTCTTTGGTTAGTCGGAAAGAACCCAGGCAGGTTCATTGCAACTCTCCACTGTATAGTCGATTGCAACCTGTAAGATGATATAAGTTCATATCCACCTCACTCTAACAAAAATGGCCTTGTGGCTAGAAATGAACAATCAACCAAACCATATACAAGAATTCCAAGACATGACAGTGTATTCATATATATTTACAGACTTTAATGCATGGATTGTGACATCTTTGGAAGAATAATAGAAAGCTACTTTGTGTGTGCGTGTGCGTTTGGAAATTCATGAGAACCTATTTTCCTCACCCATGAGAACGTGTTGATGTCGACGGTTTCATGGTCGCTTGTTAAGCTTCTCTCTTTGCCCTCCCCACATGCAGAAATGTGCTCCTTGTGGCGTAGGCGCAGCTTCTCAATGGCCTTAATGATAACATCGATTCCACTGTTGGCTCTCATGGACTTGGTGCTGACAGAAGTGAATGAACTTATGATTTTATTCAGAATTTTCAACTTGGGACACATGAATTGCAAGATTTGCAACCATAACGCAAATATTGAATTTCTGACAGCAACCCATGTTAAGGAAGTATGTTTGACAGATGAAGCTACCAAGCAATAATTTCAAAAAGGGAGCAGCCACAATTTACACCCACCTTTGTCACTAGCATACAGTCAATTTTTCCATTTGGGAATTGAAATAGTACAAAAGCAATAATATTTCAATTCTCACAATAGAAAAATGGTGGGTGTGGATGATATCAACTCCCTTCTTAAAATACATCAAACTCCCTTATTAAAATACATCATTTCTTAATACACAAAGCTCCCAACTCAAGGATTCAAACCTGCAGTCAAACAAGGAAAAGCTACATGAAGCACTCCAAATAGTGAAGAAAAAGAAATGTATTCATGGACTTATAACCAATCTATTTCAGAATTTTCCAATGGGACTCTTGATCCACACATGATTGAGATCCTGACTATTCATTGGGTGGAGCCACAACTTAGATGTGTTGGCCCAAAACTCAGGTCTATGGGCTAATAATGTGCTCCTCACGTGTAGACAAGAATAAATAGTTAAGAAAACTTGATTCATAACACATTTGATGTATGCATGTGTTCCACCAGATAGCAAGTCCGTTTTACAAATTCCAGGTTGGCAAGGAAAACATGACTGTTTCTATGGTGGAGAATCATGAACTGCATAGTCTTATGCATAGTGGTTAAATTGCAGACCTATCATGGATATAGCATGGCCTAACAATTATTTAACTGATAAAATAGACAAAGGGCCTCTATTTTAGAGAAAACCCAAATCAAATCACTTGAAAATAAAAATTAAAAAATAAAATAAACCTCTATTTTGTAGCCTTCTTTTGCAACAATCCAAAAACCAAAAAGAAGAAGAAGAAGCAAAAATCCAAATGAAATTGCTTCTTTACTAACAAGTTATATATATAACAAGTTATTTTAGACTACTAAAGCTAAAATGGACAATCCTGCAAGTGAACCTGTTAGAATTCCTGCTCCATCTTCGTGTCCTATATAACAAAATACATAAATGCGGAGAGGCTCCCAATCAGCTCTTCAACTATCCTCACAACTTTCTGTGACCAGCTATGGTCCTTCATTATGGTGTAGAGAACAAGCAAAATAGTCACTTAAATACATCCAGACAAATCACAGTAGCACTTCTCTAACATTCAAAATTTCAAAACCGAATTGGAAAAAAGAGAATCAAAGTAAACTAAATCAGACTTTGTTACTAAAAATCCAACAACATACGAATTCAGCCAAACCCATCGCAGAAACAGTACTCAAACTTAAAAAAAAGAAAATTAAAAATTAAAAAAAAAATTAAAAAAATTAAAAAAACCCAAAAATAAAATCTTTTGAATTTCCAATCAGCTACACCAAAAATTAGTTTAAAACAGTAGTTGAGAAATCACATGTGTTTTTCCCTACAGGTTAGAGAAATGCTTTACACAGGTCCAAGTGAAACAATTTAAGAACAGGGCAACAACATCATTATAAGTTCCTGAACACAGTAAATATCCTTGTGAGGCTAAACCTTTATAACAATACTACAAATGAAGCCAACTACTGCATTCATTAAAATAAAGAAAAATCATATAAAAAATTAAATGATTAAAGATGGACATCAAAAGGATTAATTTGTTGTTACCAGTCTTGTTGCATTTTGCAAAACCAAAAACCACTCCCAAGAGGACTCAGACCTTTCCGAACTATCACTCTCTTTCCAATATACCAGCTTCTCACAACCACTCAATTCCCACATCAAGGAAAGAGATGATGAGTTTGCAAAATCCCTTCCTAATGAGGTGAATCTATGTTGATTGTTCCCCTCCCATATATCAGGTTAGTCCACTCATGGATGGGCCAAAAAGTATGAAAGAAACAGATAGATTAAATGTACAACAGTGGTACACGTTATTGGTTGAAGCATTTCTTCAAACAACTAACCTACAGATGTCAGCGGCCATGGACAACGGCTGATATGGCTGCCGCTGCTTGATAATCGAAGGGGGAAGTGAGAGAGAGAGAGAGTACCTTCGATTTTCTCTTCTTCCTTCAATTTTCTTCAATTTTTGGAGAGAGATCAAAGAAGGAACAACACAATAAAGAAAACAAGGGAGAGAGAGAGAGAGAGAGAGAGAGTTTCGGTTGGATATTGCAGGGAGGAGAGAAAATGGGAGATGAGTTTTGGTAGAAAAGAGGTGGGAGAAGAAGAGGCGGGATGGATTTTAGGATAGGTGTGTAAGGGTTTTCGATATTTGGGGATACGGCCACTCGAGATAGGGTTTAATTTGGGGGATTTTTTTTTTAATTTTTTAAAAGCGGCGGTGGCCCGTTTTGTACACGGGTGCCCCCATAAAAATGCCCCTCATTCCATCCACAGTGGCGATTTTTTGTGGCCGTCGGTGCCAAAAACGCCCCTAATAGCCATTTTTCTTGTAGTGAGTGTACCCTTGTACAACTAGCCTAGCCTTATTTCTAATAATATTACCAAGTTCATCAGACTTATTTTTAAAAATCTATTTTTTTCTGATAACGTGTTTATCTTTAGGTCTACGAACTAAGTACTAAACATCATTTTTGATAAATTGATTGTGCTCTTCTTGCATCGCAACAATCCAATTTTCATCAGAAAGGGCTTCTTTTACATTTGCCAGTTCTATCTGAGATGTAAAGCACACATAATTACACATATCTTTTAACTGTTTACGAGTGTGCACACCAGTGAGAGGGTTTCCAAGAATCTGATTAGTTAAATGGCCTTTAACAGTCCTCAGTTTAGTGTTATGTTGACTTGATGAAGAGTCTAGTTTATCAATTAGAAGAATTTCATCATTTTCTGAACTTGAGATAGGTGTATTTAAGTGATCGTCAATAACCACATTAATAGACTCCTGAATTACACTAGTCCTCTTGTTAAGAATATGATACACTCAACTATTCAGATCATACCTTAAAAATATCCCTTCATCACTTTTGGTGTTAAAATTACCCAGATTTTCTCGGTCACGTAAAATGTAGCACTTGCTACTAAAAACTCAAAAGTATTTGACAGTAGGCTTCTTATCAAACCATATTTCATAAGCCGTTTTCCCATTTGATTTTTTAGTATAAACGCGGTTAATTATATAACAAGTAGTATTTTCGGCTTTGGCCTAAAGATTTTTAGGGAGCTTCATACTATTTAACATTACATTTGCCATTTCTTGAAGCACTTTATTTTTTCTTTCTACTATACCATTTTGTTGTGGTGTTTTGGGCCCAGAGAATTCATCTGTTATTCCCTGATCACTACAAAACTTCTCAAAACTGTTATTCTCAAATTCTGATCCATGATCACTACGGATCTTACAGACTTGAGATCCTTTTTCCATTTGGATACATTTAAGTACCCTTCTTTACTTCATCAAGAGTTTTTGATTTGTCCCTTAAGAAGAATACCCATATATATCTAGTAAAGTCATCAACAATTACTAGTATATACTTCTTGTCCCCTCAACTCTCCGTTCTTGTTGGTCCAATAAGATCCATGTGGAGAAGTTCATGCAATTTAAATGTGACATTGGAGTTCACTTTTTTGTGAGTACTCCTGGTTTGTTTGCCAATCTAACATTCACCACATATCTTATCTATTTTCTGTATTTTGGGTATGCCTCTTACCAACTCTCTTTTGCTCAATTTATACAAGTTGCGGTGGTGTACATGTCCAAGGCGTTTATACCATAACTCGGTCTCACCGGTATGGACCACGTAGGACGATAGATTAAATGAGCTTAAATCACTTATAATGTAGCAGTTTTCAGAAGTTCTGCGACCAGTTAATATTATAGAACCATTTTTATTTAAAATTTCGCACCCTAAGTTAGTAAATTTTACACTATGATTATTATCGCATATTTGAGAGATGCTTAATAAATTGTGTTTTAACCCTTCTACATATAAAACATTCTCAAATAGAGAGAGGTTAAAGAGTTGAACCATACCTTGGCCAACAATTCTGCAGTTGCTACCATCACCGAAAGTGATTGAACCATCAGTCATATCTTTAAGATCGGTGAACAGACCCTTGTTGCCTGTTATATGTCTGGAGCAACCACTGTCTGGTACCACTTTAAATGGCTTGTAGCTTTGAAAGCAGTGTGGGCAACCAAGCAAGTAACCTTAGGAACTCATTTCTTTACAGTCTTGGGTTTAGGAGTATAGTTAGTCTTCTTATGTTTGTAGTTGATATAAGACCGACCCATTGAGTTAGATTTTAAGAGCTCCTTAAGTAAATCAACAATTTTCTTAGCTAAAGGATTATAATTCTGATTTTTATAATTGATATGGTTGCTTTTCGGTTTTAAGGTTTGAAAAGTCTTAGCCTTTTTAGAATAGTTTTGATTCAGACTTTTCCCTTTTGAGTTTGAAGACTCCCCTTTCACAAATTTAGGTGGAGTATTCTTATGTTTGGGAGGAATACTTTTATTGTAGCCCAATCCAGATCGATCGCCATATTTTCTGGATCCGGATAAAAGTTTTTCTAACTTAGGATCACCTTGGGCATACTTCCATGTGTCTTTTAAAGTCAAAAGTGAAGAGACTTCAAGTTTTAGCTTTTCATTTTCAGATTTTAAGTTTTCAACTAAGGACTTTTTGAAATTTAAATCGCACTTTATTTTTTCAAAACTATCTGAAATGTGAGATTTTTCTAAAACAAGATTATCAAAATTTTCTTTAAGTTTTGAAAACTTTTCTTTCTGAAGTTTTAGTTTTATAACAATTTTACAACTTTCCTTGTATAAGGCATTATAAGCATCTTAAAAATCTTCTTCATTTTCATGATCACTATTTAGATTTTCTTCACTAGTTGAATCATCATTATCTGAAAAGTGAACTTGGCTAGAGTCATAAGGGCTTTGACTTCATTACCTGACTCGATTTCAGAATCTACTGACTCAGAAGAGGCTTTAGAGTTGGAAGATTCATCCCAAGAAGCCAACATTTCGTTCCTTTTAGGTTTGTCCTTTTTAGGACATTTGTTTGTTAAATGCCCATATTCACGGCAGTTGTAACATTGACTGTCTTTTAAAGATTTTCAGGTTTTAGATTTAGATCTTTTCTTTTCATTAGGTTTTTGAAAGTCAACCCTCTTTTTACTTTTGAAAATCTTATAAAACTTTTTAGATAAAAGGGCCATATCATCTTCAGAATTTTCTAAATCAGAATTACTACTTTCTTGAGAAATACTTTTAAAAGATTTAAGAGTGATGGATTTACCTTTAGGAGCTTTAAAGTTTAACTAATAGGTCTGTAATGAGCCAACTAATTCTTCTACCCTCATATTATCCATATCACGAAGTTCCTGGATCGCAGTCACCTTTGAATTGAACCGTTCAGGTAGTGAGCGTAGTATCTTTGCACAGATTTTACTTTCTGGGATTCTATCACCAAGACCCTACATAGAGTTAACAATGTCATTTAATCTTGTATAAAAGTCCATGAAAGTTTCACTTTCTTCCATATGTTTTTCCTCAAATTTGGTTGTGAGGATTTGGACTTTAGATTTCTTGACAATTGTTGTTCCCTTGTGTGTCATTTCCAAAACATCCCAGGCTTGCTTTGCTGTATCACAGGATATAATTCTCTTGAATTCATCTGGTGATAGTGCACAAGTGATAGTATTTAGAGCCTTTGCATTGACACTACTGTCACTTTTCTGAAGATTGGTCTAAGAAAAATAAGGTGTTACTTTTACAGTTACAGATCCATCGGTACCAATCACTTCTGTGGTAGGAGGGGTCTAATTAGTCACCGTGGCTTGCCACACGCTCTCATCCATGGATTTTAAGAAAATTCTCATCCCGGCTTTCCAATAGGCATAATTGGAGCCATTAAATGGTGGAGTCCTAGTGACTAAAAGGCTATCAAAATTTGACATCTTACAAAACTCAGATCGGTTAACTCAAGAAATTAATCTAAAAGAAATAATAATTAAAACAAGTTATTAGTCTCTAATACCACTTGAAAAGGCCGAGCTAAGAGTCTTAGAGGGGGTGAATAGGACTATGCCAAATTAAAAATTAAATGCAAAATTTAAACAAATATAAATAAAGATAGTATTTAAACAATCCCACAATACAGAAATGTAAAACAACCTTAGGTGTATAAGTATTGAGAGGTTGATATAGATGTTGTTCGAAGGATAAGCTTACACCAAAAACCAATGGCTTATGGTAGGACAACCTGATTCCTAGAATGGTCTGTGTATCAAAATTTGAAACCGATACAGAGGAATAAATAAATAAATAGCAAAGGAAATAACTAAGCTATTACAACACTCCCACACTTGCATAAAAGAAATTACAACATTCTCCACAATTACATAAAAGGAAATTTCAACATCCACAAAATGAAATAATTAATCAATTACCACAAGACCAGAAATTATAATGGTTCGCTTGTGTGTACACCAATTATTTAGAAAAATAGCCACACAACTACTCCACTCCTAATATCCTCACTCAGTGGATATTAGCGTTCATTATCAAAATAAGTTTTTCAAGGTTCACCTAAAACCTTCACATTTGTGTCATTCAAGTGGGCTTAGACAATTCAAAAAACCTCACACTCTGAGTTTTCTAAATCACCTCAGACGAACCAAAAGAAAGAGATTTTTCTAGTACAATCTCAATGAAACCAAAATAATGAATTTTCAAAACAGTAAAATACTTATCTAGATATTCTCCTTTTGATGCAGCCCGAAAGAATCAATTCGGAGTAGAAGTTCAATGTAGATATTAAATGTTCACACTCACTTATGAAATGGTTTTAAGTTCTAAATTGACTTTAAATTAAATCACCTTGGGCTAGCTTGATTTGATTTTGATTCCAAGAAATGAGAATACTTTAATCCATCCTTTACATAAAATTTGAATGCAGAATATAAAATCAAATGCAAAAAGCTAATTAAAGAGAATATGAAATGAGCACTAAATAGCTTAAGAATATCACTAACTTATCTCTAAGAGTGGTGTATTGATTTTGCTTGAATTGGATATCAAACTCTGAAATTCATGCTTTATTTATAAGTGTAAAAATCGCATCTACGACTGGTCTTGAGGTCGGTTCGACTGGTCGAATGACCAACAAAATTTTAAAAAGTTGGGCATGATAAGATCAAAATGTTCCACGAATGGTCGAAGGACCTGCACGACCGGTGGAGTGGCCTCCACGACCGGTCGAGTATTGTCCATGATTGGTAGTGTGAAACTCAAATTAGTTGCTAGACTTTGAGTCGAGCCTGCATGACTGGTTGAGCACTGTTCACATGATTGGTTGAGCAGTCTCCAGCACTGGTCGAGGCTTTAACAAAAAATCCTAAAAATAAGTAACAAACTTAGGACTGATCGAGGATTTCTTGGACTGGTCAAGCCAGTGCTAGGACTAGTTGAACATAGTCTAAGAATAGTAAAAAAATAGACTATACATTTATGAAATGACCCAATTAGATTACGTATTCAAAATGACCTATCCTATGGCCAATCTAGGGTCATTCATACCTTGTATGCAATATATGAACATTGAATCTTCTTTTGCTTCAGTTGATAGTCGTTCTTTGAAGTTTATGAAGCTTGAGATCTTGACATAAGATGAAGCTTGAAATTGAAGTACTTGTCTTGTATTTTGAGTACTAAAGTGAAGACTATTGCCTTGCCTTTAGATGTAACTTTGAAACCTTGAACTTTGAAGTTTGAAGGAGGGAACTATGTACTTGAACTTGTATATCTCTTGATCTTGCATTTGAAGTTCTTGAGATAAAGACCTTTGATCTTGTACATGAGATGCACTGTCTTGAATTTGTAGATGAGCTACACAAGACATAAATTCCAAGAGGTTTTGGCACTACAAAATTTGACAATAATAGAAGCTAGAAAACATAGCACTTACATAATTAACTAGAATCTTTTCTCCGATACCTGAAACATGCAATTTTAACCTCACAGGATGCCATGCCACCTATGTTGTGATCATATCAGACCGTATGGTCGACATACATCCCCTTCCGTCAATGGAATGCCAGCCGGAGCGTAGTCCTGTGTATACGCTAGGCCTCCTGCCTGGAGTGGCAAACTGGGACATGGAGTCCGAAGCCATAGGGGATTCACCTTCCCCTTAGGTCATTCCATCAGGGCTGCCCTCCTAGTATTTTGAGTAGAGGATGCCATCAGCTAATGTACCTGCAGACTCCCTTAAAGGGGCAGCGGCCTTTGCGCAGATGACTGTCGCTTTGCAACAACAACAGGATACATTGCATGACAGCAGCAGGACATGCACGCACTGATGATGCATACTCTGTGGGATAGAGACCATAGGGCGACATCCCATGATAGGGACATCAGGGGCTCAGATGTATTCGACCGCTTCCAAAGGCTCCGGCCGCCAACCATTGGGGGAGCACTTGATCTAGTTCAGGTAGAACACTGGTTGGCGAGGATCACCAAAATGATGAGGCCACTAGAGTGCTCGGACTCTCAGATGGTCTGGCCACGTACCTGTTAGAAGGAGAGGCCGAGAACTGGTGGGAGAGTGTGCAGAGATGCATGCCAGCTGGGTATGCTTGGACTTAAGCCAGCTTCAGGATGAAGTTCGTAGAGAAATACTTTCCACGATCATGATGAAATGAAAAGATTACGCAATTCTTGAAGCTAGAGCAGGGTAACCTAATGATTGCCTAGTACGAGGCGTGATTTGATGAGCTGTCTCGATATGTACCGAAGGCCCTCGAGGACGATGAGTACAAGTTATAGAATTTTAAAGGACTTAAGCCCAGGATACAGTCTTGACTGTGTGCATGGGATTTTTGAGGATTTTTCAGAATTGGTAGACAAGGCAATGAGAGTAGAGAAAGATTTCTAGCGCACCATCCGCTCACACCTTCTTGCCCGAGACGCCCCAGCCATGTTCATGGACTTGATGAACCGGGTGTTCATGCCATACCTAGACTGGTTTGTGATCATGTTCATCGATGATATCCTGGTTTACTCGAAGAGTCGAGAAGAACACAAACAACACCTGCGCACAATGTTGAATACTATGATGGAGAATCAGTTGTATGCCAAGCTGAGTAAATGCGAGTTCTGGGAAGATGAAGTAAAGTTCCTGGGACATGTAATAAAAGTGAAAGGAATAATGGTTGATCCAGCCAAAGTGGAAGCAGTATCTAAGTGGGAGTAGCCCACTACAGTCACTAAGGTTCAAAGCCCTCTGGGCATGGTAGGGTATAGACGCTTTATCAAGGACTTCTTCAGGATCATGGGACCGCTCACCTAACTGATGAAGAAAAACAACCGATTTACGTGGGATGAGAATACGAAAGCAGCTTTCCAAGAGCTGAAAATGAGACTGACTTCCTTGCCAGTACTCACTCTTCCACAAGAAGGAGAGATGTTTGTGGTTTACAGCGATGCGTCAAAGTTCGGATGAGGATGCATGCTGATGTAAAATGATAAAGTAATCACTTACGCTTCAAGGAAGTTGAAGAGCACGAAGAGAATTATCCGATGCACAATCTGGAGTTGGCAGTAGTGGTCTTCACCCTAAAAATATGGAGACATTATCTCTATGGGGAAGAATTTCAGTTGTTCTGCGACCACGAGAGCCTAAAATACATATTTAGGTAGAAGGATTTGAACATGCACCATTGTCGGTGGATAGAGACTCTCAACGACTTCCACTTCGACATATCGTACCATCTGAGTAAGGCAAACTCCGTGGCTGATGCACTAAGCTGGAAAAAGAAGCTCGAGATGATAGCCACTATGATGATCGAAGAGTGGGAGATGATGGAGTTTGTGTAGGACTTTGACATCTAGCTTACCCTCGACAAGCCTGATGCTTATGTGGCTCTATTGACTACAGAGCCGACCCTAGTTCGACAAGTAATCTCTTTCCAGGACCAGGATGAGTGGCTTGTCAAGATGAAGGAAAGGTGTAGAGGAGAAGAAATGCTCGTTGGAGGATTGGTGGTGATGGGGGCTTCGATATCAAGGGCGAGCATGCATTCCAAACAATGCCAATTTAAGGAAAGAAGTTATGGTAGAAGCCTACCATTCCAAGTTAACTATCCACCAGGGTAGTACTAAGATGTACAATGACGTTAAAAGATAGTACTGGTGGAACAACATGAAGAGGGACATCTCAGGATTTGTGATGAAGTGTATGGTATGCCAGAAGATTAAGGTCGAGCATCACAAGCCTGCTGGCCTCCTTTAGCCACTGCTGCTAGCTGAATGGAAGTGGGACAACATCTCCATGGATTTCATATCCGGCCTTCCTAGGATGCAAAGCAAGCACGACTCGATCTAGGTCATCGTTGATAGGTTGACAAAGGCTGTCTGATTCCTCCCAATTCACACGACAGATTCTATCGATAGTTTGGCGAAGTTATACATCCAAGAAGTCATACAATCCTACGGAGTTCTGCAGGAGATAATATTGGACCAAGACTCCAGGTTTACCTCCACCTTTTGGAAGAGGTTGGAAGAAGAGATAGGCATAGAGCTCAAGTTCAGCACAACATTCCACCCTTAGACAGACGGGTAGATTGAGAGGGCGAATCAGATCTTGGAGGACATGTTAAGGGCATGCGTTCTAGACTTTTAGGGCAACTGGGACGATCACTTGGCTCTGGCAGAATTTGCATACAACAATAGTTTCCAGTCTAGCATAAGCATGGTGCCATATGAGGTTCTCTATGGTCACCCTTGCTGAGCCCCTTAGTGTTGGGCAGAGGTCGAAGAGAGAAGATTGTTAGGACGTGAGCTTGTCCAAGCTACTACCCAGGTCATTGACATTGTTCAGAAGCAATTACACACCACTCAGAGCAGACAGAAGAGCTATGCGGATAATCAATGACGTGAATTGGAATTCATAGTGGGCAATCATGTATTCTTGAAGATCTCACCTATGAAGGGCTTGATGAAGTTTAGGCAGAAGGGAAAGTTGGCGCTGCGATTTATTGGGCCCTTCGAGATATTAGATCATGTGGGAGCCATAGCATACCACTTGGCATTGCCTATTGCTTTGACCAACATTCAAACGTCTTCCACATATCCATGCTGAAGAAGTATATGCTAGATGAGTTGCATATCGTCAGCTGGGAGTAGGTCGAGCTCACTGAGGATGCTTCATATACGAAGGAGCCTATTCGCATCTTGGACCGCAAGGAGCAAGTTTTACAGACGAAGATGATACCACTGGTCAAGGTCCTCTAGTTCACCATGGCGAGGAAGAAGCAACTTGGGAACAAGAAGCAGAGGTCATGGAAAAGTACCCTCACTTGTTCAACAACACACCACAATTAATTTTGAGGGAAATTTTTTTTTAAGGAGGGTAGACTATAACACCCCGCACCTTTGGTACATGGGTGTTACCACTTAGAACTACATCGATAGAAATCCAAAGTCAATTAACCAAACAACTTATACTCGATGTGTGTAGGATGGGGCTTCCATTCATTGTTAATCCCACCCATCAGAGGCCCTTGGAGCTGAATTGCACTCTACATCAGTCAAGAAGTAACCTTGATCATACACCTTAAGTCAGAATAGTTTCAAAATCAACTAATTGTAACGACACTCTAATGATCGGTCTTCGAAGGCTAGTGGATGGCCAACCAAGCCCCCATTGTGCCTTAAATCAATAATTAGCTATTGAAATTAAGTATCAAACCGATCTAGCCATCACATCAGCATATATTAGGTTAAATAGAGATTAGGACGTGTAATACGACCCACTTGAGCCTCAGCCCCACCCCAACTGGGCTAGGACACCTAAGTTGGGCCCCCAAGATAATTGGACAGAGTAGATTTAGCACAACCATTACAGTGGACCCCACACGGTGTACGAGTGCACCTTGTGAACTCGTGCACAATGTGCACTGCATGAACCGAGTCGGTCAAACCGGTTTTGACCGACCCAAAACCAAAAAGTGAAATTTTCTCCCTCTAACACCCTATTTGAAAATGGACGAATGATGGCCTTTAAAGTGGCTGACCCTGGGCACTATCCGAATGATCGAAACTGTTCGTTGAATTCATGGGGCCCGTCTGATCATAACCCTATAGGCTTTCGAGCCCATGTAGAGGAGCGACGATTTTGGGGTAGAGCCGTTCAAGAGTTCACGTGTGGTTTGGATCCTTGGATAATGGGCTATTAGGGGGCTTAACGAGCAAGCCAATGTCAATTTGGCTAGGAGATCATAGTCATCCACTCGCCCTTGCGAGAGAGCTCTCTCTCACTGCTAAATATAGCTGAGCAACTGTCTGTGGCAAGGAAAGGCAAAAGCAGACTTTTCCTTTTAAGAAATGGACCCTGACACACCTCTGGCCATTCCTTGGGCCACGTGGAGCGATCCTAGCCCTTCCTTGTGAGGTAGAATGAGATGAGAGAGAAAAACATCTCATCTCATGAGAAAGTGATGACAATCAGAATTTCTTGTGAGATGAACTGAAACTCACATTTGAGGTCCAAAAATTGGACCCCATGTTGATCAGAGGCTCCATCTGGCTCGCTCAAACGGACCAGATCATCTCAAGGTACCGCAGGGAAATGACCACTCCATCTTCCCTGTTAAATTGCGTGACCCATGATCACGAGATGGGCCCCACCAGAGCTGAAATTATACTTTTCTAGTGGGCCATTGCAGTGGGAATCCATCCCCAGGATCAAATGGACCCCATGCATTACCATTTTTCAAGGAGGGCCCATGAAAGTGCAGTTTCCTTCCTAGCCGTTGGAGCACTCTCTCCCACGTCTATAAAAGGGCACTGTTGCTACTCTCGGGATTCGCACCAAAGAGAGAAAGGAGAAAAGAGGGAGAGAAAGGAAAGAGAGAGAGAGAGAGAGAGAGAGATCAAGTGAGTAAGTCACTGCTACTCAGCTCGACTCGGCCTGTCTCTAGCTCGACTCAGTGGAGAGAAGGTGTTTCCTCAGTGAGTTTTGAGACTAGGAACCCATCAGGTAAGGGCTCGAGGCTTGCCTTGGTCAGTCCTTCCATTTTCAACCTTAATTGCTAATTCGAATACATATATTTGTAGGTATCTATCACTACGACTATCCCTGAGTTAAGCTAAGTTAGCTAATGTCAGAGTTAGTCAGGTAATGATCTACCTCTCCTTGCTTTTCTTTTGCTCATGGGCACTTCGCCATGAGAGTTTCCATCGACTAAGATTGGAGGGTATTATGTGAGCTGAAAACGCCTTAAGCTAGGCTGTGCAAATAGACCGAAGCAAGCCTTCATCAGGCCATGTAAACGGATTAAAATTAGGCCGGTATTAGATTGCTTAAGGGCTGAAACTCGGCATTCACCTAGCCATGGAAATGATTGAAAGAAGGCCCTCAGTTAGGCCAGAAATGTGGCAGAAATTGGGCCTTTATCTGGGCCCCAAAATGGACTGAAAATGGCCTATAAACGGACCCTGATAGGAGTTGAAATCAGGTCCCAACTGGCCTAAAACTATAATGAAACCAGGCCTTTATCAGGCGTTGATTTGGGTTGAAGGTGCTCTGTTAACGTGGCCTCCAACTTGGACTGAAACGGCATCCAAATGGGCCATAAAATTTGAAGAGAGTTAGGTGGGTTGCACCACATCTGAAAAGAGTGGGCCGCACGTTGAGAATCAGGTGGGCCACACCACATTCAAATCAGGTGGGCCGCACCACATTTGAAAAGAGTGGGCCGCATGCTGAGAGTCAGGTGGGCTGCACCACATCTAAATTGTAGTGGGACTCACCATAAAGTACAGTGGGCCTCGCCATGAAGTACAGTGAGCCGCACGCTAGGCCTCACTCTAAAAACTAGTGAGCCACACATTGAAACCAGTGGGCCACCCATATATGTAGCGGGCCGCGCTCAAGCAACGAGTAGGGCTTCTAACCAGTCTCTAGATGGTGGAAGGGCTATTAAAATGGGCCACATCGCTGGTCCATCCCAATCACATTTGGGCCACCTAAATGGGCTAGGCCGATTAGCCAAATTTCATTGGGCCCGAGCCTTTGAGACCTTGATGTTGTAGCTTAGTTTGGGCCAAACCAGGCCCAATTTGTACCTTAGCTTGGAGCAAATTCCAGGCCCAATCTAGGCCATCCATGGGACAAAAACTGGTGGGCGTAGCCACCCTAGATCGAGCCCAATTGATCTTATTTATGGGCCCTTCAAATCTATAAATTTTCAATATGCTTAAAGCCTTAAGAATTGTTGTCTAATCAAACTGGTCCTCTAGGAAGCTGTTTGCATAACTTGGGGCCACTAGCTCCACGCGGGAACTTGAATCAAGGGTGAAAAGGCTGAGCTAGTATTCCTAGGGGGGGGGGGGTGGGAATAAGACTATGCCAAATTAAAAATTAAATGTGGAATTTAAACAAATATAAATAAAGATAGCAATTAAACAATCTACAATGTATAAATGTAAAACAACCTTAAGTGTACAGGTATTGAGAGGTTGATACAGATGTTGTTCTAAGGACAACCTTACACCAAAAACCAATGGCTTATGGTAGGACAACCTAATTCCTATAACGATTTGTGTATTAAAATCTCAAACCGATACTGAGGAATAAAGAAATAAATAGCAAAGGAAATAACTAAGCGATTACAACATTCCCACACTTGCATAAAAGAAATTACAACATTCTCCACAAATGCATAAAGGGAAATTACAACATCCACAAAATGAAATATTCAATCAATCACCACAAGACCAGAAATTATAGTGGTTCACTTATGTGCACACCAACTGTTTAGAAAAACAGCCACACAACTATTCCACTCCTAATATCCTCACATAGTGGATATTAGTGTTCACTATGAAAATAGGTTTTTCAGGGTTCACCTAAAACCCTCACAATTGTGTCTTTCAAGTGGGCTTACACAATTCAAAAACCCCACACTCTAAGTTTTCTGGATCACCTCAGACAAACCAAAATAATGAGATTTTTCAGGCACAATCTCAATGAAACCGAATTTACAAAATTGTAAAATACTTATCTGGATATTCTCCTTTTGATGTAGCTCAGAAGAACCAATTCAGAGTAGAAGTTCAACGCAGAAGTTTAATGTTCACACTCACTTGTGAAATGGTTCTAAGTTCTAAATTGATTTTAAATTAAATCACCTTGGGCTAGTTTGATTTGATTTTGATTCCAAGAAATGGGAATACTTTAATCCCTCTTTCAAATAAAATTGGAATGCAAAATACAAAATCAAATACAAAGAAAGCTACTTAAAGAGAATATAAAATGAGCACTAAATAACTTAAGAATATCACAACTTATCTCTCATAGTGGTGTATTGATTTTGCTTGAATTGGATACTGTAAGTGCTATAGTTTATATCCTTGTTTGTTGTCAAATTTGTGGTGCCAAAATCACTGTTATGTTATATATAACCTGCTTAAGTGAAGCTCTCTCAAGGATCAACATTCATGACTCCATGACCAAGCTAAGCTCACAACAAGCAAAGCTCACAAGACAAGACTCAAGCTGCAAGACCTCAAGAAGAGTTCAAAGCAGTTAATACACTTTCAAGATTGAGCTACATCAAGGTTTGATCTACATTAAGATTACAAGGCTCATACTTTAAGGTCACTTATTCCTAATGTTTCAATGTCCATACTTCATGATTGAGGTTTGATTGACCATAGGTTGACCTTAGAAGTAGGTCATTTCGGATACATAAACTGAATGTTTATTTTACATGTGATTGGTCTGTTCTTCGACTAGTCCTAGGCCTTCTTCGACTAGTACTAAACTTGCTTCGACCAGTCTAAGATATTCCTCGACCAGTCGTAAGTTTGTTACATATTCCGGATAAAATCTGTTAGCCTTCGACTAGTCCAGGAATTTGTTCGACCAGTCGTAGGAACAGTGTCGACTGATCTTCGACCAGTCGTACAACCTTCGACTCGAAGTCCAGCGAAGGTTTACAGGACCTACGACCAGTCGAAGGAAACCTACGACCAGTCGTAGAATGGTCAAAGCTTATCCCGCCTAATCTTTTAAATATCTGTTATGACTTCGACTAGTCGAAGAGCACTCTAGACCAGTCGAAGACCCGATCTTCTCACCTATAAATAGTGCATGAATCTCAGAAGAAATCATCGAATTAATTAAAGTATCCAAGCCAATCCTCATCGAACTTCTGAGAGATAATTCTGTGCTCCATCTAAGCTAAGTGTGCTTATTTAATATTCTTCTTTCCTTAGCTTTATTTTAATTGATTTTGTTTCTGCTATTCCAATCTGATTTGATAAAGAGGAATTATTATTCCCTTTCTTTGGAATCAAAATCAATTAAGGCAAGCCCTATTTGGTTTAATTTAAAATCTATTAGAATTAGAACCATTGTAATCGAGTACTGGACATTGAACTTGGACATTCAATCATCTACTTTGATTTGGTTCTACCGGGCTGCTACAACGAAGGAGATATTCAGGTATTTTACATATTGTAAATTCCTTTCTATTATTTTGGTTTCTTTCAAGATTTGCCAGAAAAATCTTGTTATATTGGTTATCTGAGGAAAGCCAGGAAAACTCAGAAGTGGGGTTTTTTAATTGTGTAAACCCACGGACAAAGACACAATTGTAAGGGTTTTGGGTGAACCTGGGAAAACCTATTTTTAGTGAACGCTAATATCCCCTATGTGAGGATATTAGGAGTGGAGTAGCATTTTGTGTGGCTGTTGTTTAACAGTTGGTGAACACACAGGCGAACCACTATAAACCCTTGTGTTGTGGTTGATTGTTTTATTCTTCTAATTCTTTATTCTTGTGTGGGATGTATGTATGGTGGTGAATGCTGTAATCATTTAATTCAAGCTTTGTGGGAATGTTGTAATAATTTAGAATTTATTTTCTGTTATTCCTTTATCAGCTTGATATTTTAATTTCATTTGAAAGTTGTTCCAACAAGGTTAGAACAATACATTTTTAATTACAAGTTATTTCAATTCAGTTTGTATTTCTTTTTATATTCCTCTTCGATTTGAGACTTGATACAAAGACCTTTCTAGAAATAAGGTTGTCCTACCATAAACTCTGTTTTTGGTGTAAGGTTGTCCTTAGAACAACGTTTGTATCAACCTCTTAAGATCTGAATTTTGAGGTTATTTTAATTTACTACATTGTGATTTACTTTGGCTATCATATTCTTTATTATTCCGCTGTTATAAGTTTTTATTTGGTATTGTCCTATTCATCCCCCCTCTAGGACATATAGCTTGGCCTTTTCAAGTGGTATCAGAGCCTAATAGCTCCTTTTTAATTCTTGGATTTAATTCCTGAGTTAACGATTTAAGCTATTTAAGATGTCAAATTTTGATAGCCTTTCAGTCACAAGGCCTCCACCCTTTGATGGCTCCAACTATGCCTATTGGAAAGCCAGAATGAGGATCTTCCTCAAATCAATGGATGAAAATGTGTGGCAAGCCACAGTGACTGAATGGAATCCTCCTATCATGGAAGTTACTGGGGTTGACGGTTCAAAATCAATGAAAGTCACACCATATTACCAATGGACCACACTTCAGAAAAGTGAGAGTAGTGCAAATGCTAAAGCACTAAATGCAATTACTTGCGCACTATCACCGGATGAGTTCAAAAGAATCATTTCCTGTGATACTGCAAAGCAAGCTTGGGATATATTAGAAATGACACACGAGGGTACTACAATTGTCAAAAAGTCTAAAGTCCAACTCCTCACAACCAGATTTGAAGAAATTCATATAGAGGAAAATGAAGTGTTTATGGACTTTTATACTAGATTAAATGACATTGTAAACTCAATGTGGGGTCTTGGCGATAAAATCCCAGAAAGTAAAGTGTGTGCAAAAATATTACGCTCACTTCCTGAACGGTTCAATTCTAAAGTAACCGTGATCCAGGAACTTCGTGATACAGATAATATGAGGGTAGAAGAACTAGTTGGTTTACTACAAACCTACGAGTTAAACTTTAAAGCTCCTAAAGGAAAATCTATCGCACTAAAATCTTCTAAATGTAATTCAGAAGAAAATTCTGATTCAGAAGATGATATGGCTCTTTTAGCTAAAAAATTTTACAAGATTTTCAAAAGCAAGAAAAGGGTTGATTTCCAAAAATCAAATGACAAAAAGAAGTTTAGACCCAAATCTCAAAAATCTTTGAAAGATAGTCAATGTTACAACTGTCTAGAATATGGGCACTTAGCAAATAGATGTCCTAAAAGGGACAAACCCAAGAAGAAGGGTATGTTGGCTACATGGGATGAATCATCTGATTCTGAAGGTTCTTCTGAATCAGAAGATTCTGAAACTGAGTCAGGCAATGAGGTTAAAGCTCTTATGACTCTAGCCAAATTCACATTTTCAGATAATGACTCAATAAGTGAAGAAAATCTGAATAGTGAGTGTGAAAATGAAGATGATCTTCAAGATGCTTACAATGCCCTATATAAGGAAAGTTGTAAAATTGCTGTCAAACTTAAACTTCAAAAAGAAAAGTTTTCTAAACTCAAAAATTGTTTTGAAACACTTGTCTTAGAAAAATCACAAATTTCAGATTGTTTTGAAAAATCAAAATGCGATTTGGAATTCAAAAACTCACTAATTGTTGATTTAAAATCTGAAATTGAGAATCTTAAAACTGAAGTATCTTCTCTTCTGAGTCTAAAGGACACATGGAAATATGCCCAAGGTGATCCAAAGTTAGAGAAACTTTTATCCGGATCTAGAAAATGTGGCGATCGATCCGGGTTGGGCTATGATAAAAATTTACCTCCTAAACAAAAGTACACTCCTCCTATGTTTGTTAAAGGAGAGTCCTCAAACTCAAAAGGGAAAAGTACTTATCAAGATTTTTCTAGAAATTCAAAAACTTTTCAAAAACCTAGAAGCAGCCATGTCAACTTTAATCAGAAACGAAATCCTCTAGCTGAAAAGATAGTTGATTTACTCAAGGAGCTCTTAAAATTTAACTCTATAGGTCATTCCTACAAATATACACAAAAGAAGACCAACTATGTTCCTAAACCCAAAACAGTTATGAAATGGGTTCCTAAAGTTACCTGCTTGGTTGCTCACACTGCTTTCAAAGCAACAAGTCATTCAAAGTGGTACCTAGACAGTGGATGCTCTAGGCATATGACAGGTGACAAAGCTTTATTCACCGATCTGAAAGATATGACTGATGGTTCAGTCACATTTGGTGATGGTAGCAACTGCAAGATTATAGGCCAAGGTACGGTTCAACTTTTTAATCTTCCGGTGTTTAAAAATGTTTTATACGTTGAAGGCCTAAAGCACAACTTGCTTAGTATATCACAAATATGTGATAATAAGCATAATGTTCGGTTTTCTAATCAAAGCTGTGAGATATTAAATAATAAGGGTTCTGTAATATTAACTGGACGTAGACCGTCTGTATATTGCTATATTATTAGTGTATCCAGCTCATCTAATCAAACATGTTACTTGGTCCATACTGACTAGACTGTCTTATGGCACAAACGTCTTGGACATGTACATTATCGAAATTTATATCGATTGAGCAAACGAGAACTTGTAAGAGGTTTACCCAAACTTCAGAAATTAGATAAAATATGTGGTGAGTGCCAGATAGGCAAACAAATAAAGAACTCATGCAAAAAGGTGAATTCAAATACCACATCTAGACCACTCGAACTTCTCCACATGGATCGGTAGGACCTACCGAGACGGAAAGTCGTGGTGGGAAAAAGTATATCTTGGTAATAGTTGATGACTTTACCGATTCACTTGGGTAGTCTTCTTAAGGGACAAATCAAACCCTTGAAGAAGTAAGAAAAGTTCTCAAAAGGATTCAAACTAAAAATCTTCTCAAATCGTAAAATTCGTAGTGATCATGGATCGAATTTGAGAATAGCAATTTTGAGAAGTTCTGCACGACCAAGGAATATTACATGAATTCTCTGCTCCCAAAACTCCACAACAAAATGGAATTGTAGAAAGGAAGAATAGGGTGCTTCAAGAAATGGCTAATGTTATGTTGAATAGCATGAAGCTCTCTAAAAATCTTTGGGTTGAAGCAGTCAACACAGCTTGCTATATTATTAACCGAGTCTACATTAGAAAAGATAATAATAAAACGGCTTATGAATTGTGGTTCAATAAAAAGCCTACTGTTAAATACTTTCGAGTTTTTGGCAGCAAGTGCTATATTTTACGTGATCGTGAAAATTTGGGAAAGTTTGATACGAAGAGTGATGAAGGTATTTTTCTAGGATATTCTTTAAACAGTCGAGCTTATAGGGTCCTGAACAAAAGGACTGGTGTGATTCAAGAATCCATTAATGTTGTCATTGATGATCATTTAAACACACAAACTTCTAATTCAGATAATGATGAAGTACTAATCATTGATAAACCTGATACTTCATCGAATCAAACTAATTCTGAGTTGAGGACTGTTAAAGATCATCCAACCACACAAATTCTTGGAAACCCTCTCACCGGTGTTCACACCCGTAGACAACTTGAGGATATATGTAATTATGTATGTTTTACATCCCAAATTGAACCATCAAACGTAAAAGAAGCTCTTGCTGATGAAAACTGGATTGTTACGATGCAAGATGAACTCAACCAATTTATAAGAAATGATGTTTGGTATCTCGTACCAAGACCTAAAGATAAACACATCATTAGAACAAAATGGATATTCAAAAATAAGTCTGACGAATGTGGAAATATAATTAGAAACAAGGCTAGACTAGTGGTACAAGGTTATACTCAAATTGAAGGAATTGATTTCGATGAAACCTTTGCACCAGTAGCACGTCTTGAATCTATCAGACTATTTATATCCATTGCATGTTTTAAAAAGATAAAGATCTATCAGATAGATGTGAAAAGTGCTTTTCTAAATGGCGATTTACATGAAGAAGTCTATGTTGAACAACCAATGGGATTTGAAGATTCCAAAAATACTGATCATGTATATCGGCTTAAAAAGGCACTTTATGGATTAAAACAAGCACCTAGGGCATGGTATGAGAAACTAACGAAATTTCTTTTAACTCATAATTTTCAAATGGGATCTGTTGATAAAACTCTGTTTGTTAAAAAACATAATGATCATATCTTAATGGTACAGATTTATGTTGATGATATCATTTATGGATCAACTTGTACTAACTACTGAGTTTGCAGATTTGATGAAATCACAGTTTGAAATGAGCATGGTTGGGGAATTGACTTATTTCCTTGGATTGCAAGTAAAGCAACAACCTGAAGGAATATTCATTTCTCAATCTAAGTATGCCTTGAATCTAATCAAGAGATTTGGATTTGAGAATGGCAAGAATTTCGATACTCCTATGAGTACTACCCTGAAACTATCAAAAGACTCTAATGGTAAAAATGTTGACTCAAAACTTTATCGGAGTATGATTGGTAGTTTGTTATATTTAACTGCTAGTAGACCTGATATTTCTCTAAGTGTTGGTATTTGCGCAAGATATCAATCTGATCCAAAAGAATCTCACTTGATTGCTGTCAAGCGAATTATTAGATATGTCGCAAGTACTGTAAATCTCGATCTCTGGTATCCTCATGAAACCAATGTTCAATTAGCTGGGTACTCGGATGCTGACTGGGCTGGTAATCTAGATGATAGAAAATCAACCAGTGGTGGTTGTTTTTACATTGGAAATTGTCTAGTTTCCTGGTTTAGTAAGAAACAAAATTCTATATCACTTTCAACAGCTGAAGCTGAGTATATCGCAGCCGGTAATGCATGTACACAGCTTGTTTGGATGCAACGAATGCTAAGTGATTATGGAATTAAACAGGATTCTATGTTATTACACTGTGATAATTCCAGTGCGATAAATATTTCAAAAAATCCTATTCAGCATTCTCGTACTAAGCACATTGACATTAGATTTCATTATATAAGGGAATTAGTAGAAGAAAAAGTTATATCTCTAGAATATATTCCTACTGAAGATCAACGTGCTGATATTTTCACAAAACCTCTCGATAAAAGTAGGTTCAAAAAGATGAAATTTGATCTTGGCATGTGCATTTTAAATTGATAATTTATGCCTTCTTGTATAATATTGTATATATTTGCTAGATTAAATTCCAATTTTTGTTTAAATTGCAAGAAAATTGAATTTTTGGGGTTTGTACGACCAGTCGTGAGTATACACGACCAGTCGTATTACGACCGGTCGTAGATACCCACGACTAGTCGTGGAACACGGGTTTCACTTAAATTGGGGCTTTTTCTCTTTCTTCCTCATTTCTTCTTTCTTCTCCTTGGAGCCGAACTTCGACTCGTCGAACCCATCTTTCAAATCCTTCAAGGTTAGTGCTCCAAATCCTCTTTTTCTTGCATATTTGTGTCAAGATTGTTTCCTTTTCTCTCTTGAAGCTTTCTATTTTGAAATTCATTGAGATTTGGGGTTTGGATTTTGAAAAATCTGTTTTAAGAAAACCCACTTCTCAATCCTTTGCAACTTCCTATTTTCTTGAAATCCTTGTTGCAAATGGCTTCTAGAGGTAGAAAAACTACTTCCCGTGGTCCATCTTCTTCCTCCAGATCGACCGCTATCTCTAAACGTCATCTTCTTGTTCCTGATGATGATCCATCATATGTCAGGGACATTAGATCTCGTAATGTTATCGTTGAACATCCTGTAGATGTTAATCATATTGCACCGTTTGATATCCTTCCTATACTTGAAGCTGTAGGTTGGGTTAACTTATTGCATTGGGGTGGGCCTGCATACCGGTCCATTGCCCAATTCATGTTTACATGTATCAGTGCATTTTCACAGGATAATTTAACTTTTCAAATTTCTACAAGAGAAGGGCCTTTTGACGTTGATCGTCATTTAATTTCAGCCCTTATGGAAATTCCTGTGAATGATGAGGGTATTCCAATTCATAACTTAACTGATAAACCCTCAATGGCTGAAAAACGCATGCTAACTAGAGACTTGTGCAACATGGATGTTCAATGGACTCAAAAAGGGAATGCGCTCCCCGCAAGGTATTTGTTATCCAAATACAGAATTCTTCACAGAATCTTTGTGTCTAATCTGTATCCTCGATCGGGTAATAAATCTGATTTAACTTCGTTTATGGTTCGTGTTATCCATGCTATCTCCAATGGTACTCAGATTTGTTTGCCATCCTTAATTTGTCATTTCATTATTCAGTTTCGACTCCATCCTGGTCATAGTGACATTCCTTTTGCCTATTTAATGACCGTATTGGCTACTCATATGTTAGTCGATATGCCCGTTGATGAGGCACCTATCCATCATCTGATCTTCAACAATACTAATATCAATAAGATGAAGTTGGATCTGCTTCCTGAACAAGGTGGTGGTGTTGGTGGTGGTCCTGAAGAAGCTGGTGTTGATATTAATATGGATGACATTTTTGAGGAACTGGATTCTGACTCAGCTAATGATCCAGATTTTGTACCATTTGATGTTGATGCACGTCTGAGTGCATTAGAGGGTAAAATTGAGAATATTAATGTTAAGTTGGAAAACATGTCCATTGCTCATGATTTGCAATTCAAGTACATGCGCAAATATCTTAGGCGCTTGAACAAAGGCATGCACCAACTTGACCCTTCTATTCCTGCTCCTTCATCAAGTTCTAGTTCTGACTAGTTTTTATGAGACTTTTTGGTCTGTAATAACTTTATTACTTAGCACTTGTTTGCTTGGGTATGAGTTGGATTCTATTTATGTTTTATGCTGAATATTTGTTCTTGATGTAATGCAGGATATATGTGATGCTATCTTGAGTTCCTCTTACTCTCTTACTTCCTCATGTTTCCTCTCATGACTTCCTTTCTTTAGTTCTCCTTTGTCATATTGTGACAAAAAGGGGGAGAATGGTTTGTTCTTAATGTGATTGTGAGGGGAGTAGCAGTGGTTATGTTACCCAGGGGGAGTTAGGGGGAGTATATGTTTGATCTTGTTGAATGAAGCTGGTTGAATGTTGAAACTAGTTGAATGTTAAATGTTGAATATTGATTTGCATGTATTAACCAGTTATTTTACTTTTGTTTGGCTATGTGTTTTGTCACTAATTTGACAAAGGGGGAGATTGTAAGTGCTATAGTTTATATCCCTGTTTGTTGTCAAATTTATGGTGCCAAAATCACTGTTATGTTATATATAACCTGCTTAAGTGAAGCTCTCTCAAGGATGAACATTCATGACTCCATGACCAAGCTAAGCTCACAACAAGCAAAGCTCACAAGACAAGACTCAAGCTGCAAGACTTCAAGAAGAGTTCAAAGCAGTTAATACACTTTCAAGATTGAGCTACATCAAGGTTTGATCTACATCAAGATTACAAGGCTCATACTTCAAGGTCACTTGTTCCTAATGTTTCAATGTCCATACTTCATGATTGAGGTTTGATTGACCATAGGTTGACCGTAAAAGTAGGTCATTTTGGATACATAAACCGAATGTTTATTTTACATGTGATTGGTCTGTTCTTCGACTAGTCCTAGGCCTTCTTCGACTAGTCCTAGACTTGCTTCGACCAGTCTAAGATATTCCTCGACCAGTCGTAAGTTTGTTACATATTCCGGATAAAATCTATTAGCTTTCGACTAGTCCAGGAATCTGTTCGACCAGTCGTAGGAACAGTGTCGACTGATCTTCGACCAGTCGTACAACCTTTGACTCGAAGTCCAGCGAAGGTTTACAGGACCTACGACCAGTCGAAGGAAACCTACGACCAGTCATAGGAGACCTACGACCAGTCGTAGAATGGTCAAAGCTTATCCCGCCTAATCTTTTAAATATCTGTTATGGCTTCGACTAGTCGAAGAGCACTCTAGACCAGTCGAAGACCCGATCTTCTCACCTATAAATAGTGCACGAATTTCAGAAGAAATCATCGAATTAATTAAAGTATCCAAGCCAATCCTCATCGAACTTCTGAGAGATAATTCTGTGCTCCATCTAAGCTAAGTGTGCTTATTTAATATTCTTCTTTCCTTAGCTTTATTTTAATTGATTTTGTTTTTTCTATTCCAATCTGATTTGATAAAGAGGAATTATTATTCCCTTTCTTTGGAATCAAAATCAATTAAGGCAAGCCCTATTTGGTTTAATTTAAAATCTATTAGAATTAGAACCATTGTAATCGAGTACTGGACATTGAACTTGGACATTCAATCATCTACTTTGATTTGGTTCTACCGGGCTGCTACAACGAAGGAGATATTCAGGTATTTTACATATTGTAAATTCCTTTCTATTATTTTGGTTTCTTTCAAGATTTGCCAGAAAAATCTTGTTATATTGGTTATCTGAGGAAAGCTAGGAAAACTCAGAAGTGGGGTTTTTTAATTGTGTAAACCCACGGACAAAGACACAATTGTAAGGGTTTTGGGTGAACCTGGGAAAACCTATTTTTAGTGAACGCTAATATCCCCTGTGTGAGGATATTAGGAGTGGAGTAGCATTTTGTGTGGCTGTTGTTTAACAGTTGGTGAACACACAGGCGAACCACTATAAACCCTTGTGTTGTGGTTGATTATTTTATTCTTCTAATTCTTTATTCTTGTGTGGGATGTATGTATGGTGGTGAATGCTGTAATCATTTAATTCAAGCTTTGTGGGAATGTTGTAATAATTTAGAATTTATTTTCTGCTATTCCTTTATCAGCTTGATATTTTAATTTCATTTAAAAGTTGTTCCAGCAAGGTTGCCCTGCCATTTTTATGGTGTATGGCTGTCCCTAGAACAATACATTTTTAATTACAAGTTATTTCAATTCAGTTTGTATTTCGTTTTATATTCCTCTTCGATTTGAGACTTGATACAAAGACCTTTCTAGAAATAAGGTTGTCCTACCATAAACTCTGTTTTTGGTGTAAGGTTGTCCTTAGAACAACGTTTGTATCAACCTCTCAAGATCTGAATTTTGAGGTTATTTTAATTTACTGCATTGTGATTTACTTTGGCTATCATATTCTTTATTATTCCGCTGTTATAAGTTTTTATTTGGCATTGTCCTATTCACCCCCCCCCCCTCTAGGACATATAGCTTGGCCTTTTCAGATACCAAACTCTGAAATTCGTGCTCTATTTATAAGTGTAGAAATCGCACTCTCGACAAGTCCTGAGGTCGGCACGGCTGGTCGAAGGACCAACAAACTTTTAAAAATTTGGGCGCGATAAGATAAGACTGTTGTACAATTGGTCGAAGGACCTGCTCGACCGGTCGAGTGGCCTTCACGACTGGTTAAGTCCTGTCCACGACTGGTCGTGTGGAACCGAATTTAGTTGTTGGACTTTGAGTCAAGCCTGCAGGGCTGGTCGAGCACAGGTCGAGCACTGTTCATATGACCGGTCGAGTAGTCTATAGGACTGGCCAAGGCTTTACCAAAAATTCCTGAAAATAAGTAACAAACTTAGGACTGGTAGAGGAAATCTTGGACTAGTTGAACCAGTGCTAGGACTAGTCGAACTTAGTCCAGGACTAGTCGAGAAACAGTCTATGCACTTATAAAGTGACCCAATTTAAATTATGTATTCAAAATAACCCACCCTGTGGTCAATCTAGGGTCATTCATACCTTATACATGATGTATGAACATTGAATCTTCTTTTGCTTCAGTTGATAGTTGAACTTTGAAGTTCATGAAGCTTGATATCTTGTCATATGATGAAGCTTGAACTTGAGACTTCTGAAGCTTGAATTTGACTAACATTGAAGCTTGAGCTTGAGATTCAAAGCATAGGAACTTTGTCTTAACTTGGATGAAGCTTTGAAAACTTGAACTATTGAAGCTTAAAAGATTGAATTCACATTTAATGTTGTACTTGAACATGAACATGTAATCTTGCATTTGAAGTTCTTGAAGTAAAGACTTTTGTCCTTATTCATGAGATGCACTATCTTGTATATGTAGATGCGCTACACAAGACATAAATTCCAAGAGGTTTGGGCACTACATAATTTGACAATCATTGGAGCTAGATACCATAGCACTTATAATCTCCCCCTTTGTCAATTTTGTGACAAAACACACTTCATAATAACATAAGCATTATACGCACAAAGAATCATGCACCAGTTATCAATATAAACCAGTTACAACCTGGTTAAAGAATCATTAAAGAATCATGCACCAGTTATAAATAGGTCATTAAAGGAATCATGCACTAGTTATAAACAGGTCAAAACTCCCCCTTACTTACTCCCCCTTACAAAAAGAAGGTTACCTACCTATCCACAATCTACATGCCATATATCACAAGCATGACAAAAATTATCCCCCTTCTTGTCACAATATGATAAAGGAAGAAACCAATAAATGGAACATGACATAGATAAACAAGGAAGAATAAGAAGAGTAATAAGGAATAAATGATCAAGATAGGAAAGATATGAAATCCATGAGCAAGCATTGTTAAGCATGATCAACCAAGGTCAACCCAGAAAACAAAAGAAATCCAAGTATCATTAAAGTTATTACAAACTGCATGAGAAAATACTAATTAGAACCCAAAGAAGGAGCAAGTATGGTAGGATTAAGTTGATGAAGTCCCTTGTTAAGGTACTTAAGATATTTACGCATATATTTGAACTACAAATCATGGGACACATTCATGTTTTCTACCTTCTCCTCAAGCGACGACAACTGCACATCAAAGTCAGATGGCTGGTAATCAGGATCATCTGCCGAATTGGATTTGAACTCATTAAAAATATCATTCATGTTAATGTCATCTAGAGGTAAATCACCTTCCTCTTCATTTACTGTATCAGCTCCACCAACACCCACATTGACTTGACCTGCAGCTAACCTCAGATTCGTTTTGTTTATATTGGAGTTATTGAAGATTAAGTGTTGAATGGAAGCTTCTCCAACAGGTATAGCCACTAAAATATGGGTAGCTAACATAGTTATAAGATAGGCGAAGGGAATGTCACCGTGTCTTGGGTAGAGACGGAACTGAATGATGCAATGACAAATCAAGGAAGGAAGACATACAAAGGTACCAGAGATGATGGAATGAAGAATCCGAAACCATGAAAGTAGTGAGTTCGGTTTTATTACCAGAACGAGGATAGACATTCGAAATGAATATCCTATGAAGCACTCTGTATCTGGGTAACAAATACTTTGAGGCAAGCGTATTTCTAGATGTATTCCATTCCGCATCTATATTGCATAAAGCTTAGTAAGCATACACTCCTCAGATTCAGATGGTTTAGCCACTAGAGTGCTAATGGGAATACCTTCATCATTGACAGGTATGTCCATTAGACCAGAGATCAGATGTCGGTCATTTTCAACTGGACCTTCTCTAGTCTCAATAATAACATCAGATTATCAGTAGAGAAATTAGTAATACAAGCATACATAGCTTCGCAATGGACCGGTATTGTGGCCTTCCCCAATGTAGAATGTTATCCCATCCTACAGATTGGAGGAGAGTAAGGATATCAAACAGAGCTAGATGTTCAACATGAACATGTCATTCAACTATAACATTGCCCAACCTAATATCCCGCACATAAGATGGATCATCTTCGGGTGACCGAAGGTGGCGCACTGTAATAGGAGTCGACCTAGAAGTTGAAGGACTACGAGTACTTTTCTTTTTTGCTCTACCTTTCATTTGCAGCAAAGAAATCAAAGAACAAAGAGATTGCAAAAGAAGTAGAGTATGTTTTCACTAGATTAGATTTTTGAGAAGAAAACCCCAAAAATCACTATGAATCAAGAAATAAATCACACCAATGATGAAAAAGGAGTGCTGAGAACTTGAATCTACAAGAAAAACATAAATAAAGCACTAACCTTGAAGAACTAGGAGATGGGTTTGACCGGTCCACCTAGGACCCGGTGGAGAAGAAATCCAAAATGAAAAAAAATGGATTTTTTCCCCCAAATAAAGAACCAACCCACGCTACACGAATGGTTGAGTACATGCTCGACCAGTCGTGCCACGACTAGTCGAGTATCACTCGACTGGTCGTGCATAGCCCAAAATATGCAACATTTATAAAATTTTAAAATTTAAATATTTAAACTAACAAATATATACCTTATGATACAGAAATATGTAATTTATCAATTCAAATTGCATATACTAAGATCAAATTTCAATTTAGCAAACTTGCTTTTATTGAGCGGTTTTGTGAATATGTCAGCAAGTTAAGACTTAGTCGGAATATATTCCAAAGAAATTGTCTTTTCTTCCACTAATTCATTAATGTAGTGATATTGAATGTTAATGTATATGGTTCATGAATGCTGAATTAGATTTTTAGATATATTAATAGCATTGGAATTATCACAATATAGAACCATAGAATCTTGTGCAATTCCGTAATCGCTTAACATTCTTTTCATCCATACAAGTTGAGTACATGCATTACCCACCGCAATGTATTCAGCCTCAGCAGTTGAGAGTGATACGAAACTTTATTTCTTACTTTACTAAGAAACTAAACAATTCCCTACATAGAAATAACCACCACTGGTTGATTTTCAATCATCAATGTTACCAGCCTAATCAGCATTTATGTAACCAGCTAATTGAACACTAGTATCATGTGGATACCAAAGACCCAGATTTGATGAACTTGCAACATATCGCACAATCCTCTTAACAGCAGTTAAATGTGACTCTTTAGGATCAGAATGATATCTAGCGTAAATTCCTACGCTAAATGCAATATTAGGTCAGCTCACAGTTAAATACAACAAACTACCTATAATATTGCGATACAATTTAGGATCCACTCTCTTACCTGTAGAGTCATTTGAGAGTTTTAAAGTAGTACTCATTGGAGTATCAAAATTTTACCCATTCTCAAATTTGAACTTTTTAACTAAGTTCAGAGCATATTTGGTTTGAGAGATAAAGAAACCATCAGGTTGTTGTTTAACTTGCAACCCTAGAAAATGAAAGTGCCTTGATTTATCAATTAACGTGAGTGTTGAGTCAGTCAGACTGCAGAGCCGCTTAGGAAGATCAATTCAAAGCGTCTGCCTCAACTAGATGTGTGTAAGCTCGCCACAGGTAAATCTAAGCCTCACATCCCATATCCCAAAACACCAGGTAAATAACACCCTTAAAAACAAGTTAGAACTTTATAGGGTTTATAAGTGAGAAAACTTTTTTGAAAATAGAAAATCTCTAAGTTTTTCTTGCTTTGTCGATTTTATTGATACACGTCTTAATAGAATCGACCTGCTCTGTCGATGTCCTCGATGCTTAAACAATATCATCGAAATGAGGACAAAAGTGTCCAGTAACCACATATATCTTTGGAATGATTTATCGACATATCGATCTACCCATCGATATCATCGATATTTAAATCTTGAGTCTATCGAAAGTGACTCGTTAATATTGATAGAAAGATCTTTAGCGCCCTTGTTTTTACTCAAGAAAATCACATGTGTATCGATATATCGAAGCCTTTCTCGATACCATCGAAGTTCAAATCTCGATGATATCGGAGGGCTCTCGATATTATCGGTCATGAGCGCCTAGTCTTCCAGAAAAATATTTTAAGATGTTTATCTATGATCGGGGGTCCCTCGATAGAATCAGTATTCAAATATCGATGATATCAGTACTGTTTTGATGACATCGAACATGGACGAAAACTATCCAGCAAGCTTAAACGAAAATCCTCTGGATTTATCGATGCATCGACACTCTATTGATATCATCGACATTCAAATTCTAATGATCTCAAAGGTCCCTCGATCATTCTTGTAAACCTGAAAGATTTCAAAGCAAGTCTCTCTCTCATTTTTCAAATGTCGAGGAATTGAACCTTGCATCGATGGATTCGAAGTTTGAAATTCGATGACATCGATACGAGTCTCGATTCCCTCGACCAGCTGGCAATTGGTTTCAAAAGCGTATGATATTTGAGTTTGTATCATCGAGCGGCCACTCGATGCTATCGAGAGTATAAGCTCGATAATATCAACCTGCTCGATGATATCGAACTCTGTCATAATTGTGACCATTTTATATCCGTTGGAACCTTTTTCCTATATAAAGAGAGCTTGTCTTTTGTTGCTGGGAGAGAGAAAGAAGAGAGTGCTTTTGAGTGTTTTACCTTAGATCATATACCCAAAGCCCTTTCTCTAAAGGGAGTTCATCCTTCAATCCACCCTCATCATTGATATTCAATAGAGTGGATTGGGGAATGAACTTCCGCATTCAAGGATTCTCCAGCCACTACCTTAATGGAAAATCATTAAGCTAGGATGCCTTGAATGCATAGATGATTAGAATCGCTCTATCATCCTCATAGGAAAATATTTAGAGAGTAGAATTTCATCATAACCTTAACCCAACCCGTCGCCATATATTGGTACATCATTTGAGTTGCCGATCAAGGAAGCAGAAGACTCTTCATCAACAAAAGAGGAGATCTTCATCAACGAGCTGAATGGGACTCATCCACTTATCTGTAGGTAACTAGAGTCCAGAGGACCCTTTGATCATTCCTCTATAGGATTGGGTCTAAGGTGTTTCTCACCCTTGTAAGTCCTCTAGGAGGCCTCTGGTGAGAGTCTACATAGTGGGTGCGTTGTGTGGACCCTTGCTCTATGGAGAGCATAAACATCTGGTTAGGGGTGAACTAGTTAAAACCTTGGGTTTGAGGAAAATCGTGTAAAACCCCTGATAGGGTCTTATGGAAGATCCTTGGCTAGTGTGCCTAAAAGTGGGTGCGTCGTATTAACCCTTGCTCGTGAGAGCATAAACAGTCAGCCTCAGTGTAGGTTGTAAAGGTTGAAGGTGAACCTGATTTAAAACCTTAAGTTTGAGGTGAACCGCTGTGAAACCTCCTTAGTGAAATCCTATACACTCAAGGGTTGAGTGCGGTTACCAGGAGTGGAGTAGACAAGTAGTCGAACCACTATAAAAATGACCGTGTTTGAGATTGTTATTCTTTGGTTTGTGTGATTTTCTTTAATATTTCATATCTGAATATCTGAGATCACACCTCACACACATACACAGTCATATCTATCATAAACTAGTTTGCCTATTGGTCACTTATTAAATAGTTTGTGATTGGATCCTCTACCGGTTGGAAGCTAGTAGAGTTACTTTTGAGTAATCCTAATATGAGCTTGTTGTTAGGATTAGTGCAATAGGATTTTAAATAAACCATAAAAACTTTAAAAGTCCTATTCACCCCCCCTCCCTCTGGGACATATTGACATATTCCTACTTTAATTAAAGCGGTCTTCACTGCTATTTCAATTGGTATCAGAGCGGGTCTCTCTTTAAGGGCTTCACTGCCTAGAGAGTGATCTTGACTAAAGTTGGGAATATGGCCAAAGGAGAGGGCTCATCGGTCACTAGACCTCCAGTGTTTGATGGATCAAATTATGCATACTGGAAGGCTAGGATGCACTACTTTCTGAGATCTTTGGATCATGATGTTTGGGATATAGTTGAAAGTGGATATGTGTCACCATCTGAATCAGTTGTACTTGACAGTGGCACAACCATCACAAAACCCAAACCGAAAGAAATTGGACGACATTCGAAAAAGAAAAATAGACTGCTGAAGCTAAAGCCATGAACGCCATCTACTGTGTCATGTCTCAAGATATATTCAATCAAATAAGTATGTGTGGGACATCCAAAGAAGCATGGGATCTATTGGAAACAACCCATGAAGGCACAAACACTGTGAAGAAATCTAAACTGCAACTCCTAACTTCACAGTTCGAAAGTCTCAGAATGGAAGAACATGAGACCTTTATGGAGTTTTTCACTAAGCTTAATATCATTTGCAACTCCATGGGTGGTTTGGGAGAAAACGTTTCGGTTCCTAAAATCTGTAGGAAAATACTGAGATCACTACCGGAACGGTTTAATCCCAAAGTAACAACCATTGAAGAGTGTAGGAATATTGATGAAATGAAAGTAGAAGAACTGGTAGGTTCCCTACAAACTTTCGAACTACACTTCAAACAAACCCAAAAATCTAAAAATACTATCGTAAAAACTTCAAAGAAAATAGCAAATGAGGACAGTGGAAGTGAAAAAGAAAATGAAGATGAGGAAGTGGCTCTGCTGGCACAAAGATTCAGGAAATTCTTTCAGAAGAATCGTGGCCGACCATCCAGAGGAAAGTGGGTAGACAACAAACCTTCTACATGGAAATTTGGTAAAAAGACCAAAGAACCACAATGTTATACTTGTCAAAAGTATGGACATTTGTCTACCGAATGCCCAAACAGAAAAACTAAGGGCAAAGTAATGGCTACCACATGGGATGATACAGAAGAGTCAAACTCAAAATCTAGTGACTGAGAGAGCGATGGAGACCAAAAATCCTTAAAAATCCTTATGGCCCTCACTACTCTAATCATCCTCGGTGAATCTGAGAACAAGATAGAACAACAAGGCACTGAATCATCTCCGTCAGATAGTGAGGAAACTGAAAAGGAGGAGGAAGAAGAGAAACAGGATAAACTACAAATTCTTACAATCAACTATACATTCATAACATCAAAGTTGTTGAAAGACTTGGAATATCTGAGAATAAAAAGAAATTGCTACAAAAAGATTTGGATAAAACTCTTGAAATTAATACACACCTAATCAATGATTTACAGCAACATCACTTAGATAATGATAGACTTGAAAGAATTAACACCTTCCTTAAATCAGAATCTGAAAAACTAAACAAATAGGTTAAGTAATTAAAAGATAAAAATATGCTCCTACAGAATGAAAATCAGACACTTCTATTTGATTTAGAGGAATCTAGAAAAACTGCTAAGCTACATTATAAGTTTTCCCAAAGTGGTGAGAAGTTAGAAAAACTATTAGGTATGGGAAAATCTGGGAAGGATAAGAATGGCTTAGGATATGAAAAAAAGACTGGAACTGCAGCTCTAACAACTGGAAGAACTGCTGCTTCATGTAGTAATAAAAGAATTACTCCAGTGTGTCATTTATGTGGTGATTCGGGTCATTATAAGATCGAATGCTTGTCTCTTGGGAAGACTCAACATAGCTATGTCAGAATTATATTGGAAAATTCAAACCTACTAGAGAAGTGCAAAATGTTTTAAAACAACCTAGAAATATGATTAAAAGAGATTCACGCCCACCACCACCTAAAATGACTAACGAAGAGAAACTAAATCAAGTGGTAAACAAGAAAACAATATCTACCACTGTTAAAAATCCTATCACAAAATGGGTTCTAAAAGAAAAGAATTGTTTGGTTACTCATTCAAACCATATGTCAGGCAATGAAACCAAGTGGTATCTGGATAGTGGGTGTTCAAGACACGTCACAGGTGACAAATCCCTCCTTACAAACTATTCAAATCTTAATCATGAGATAGTCACCTATGGAGACAGAAGCACCACTAAGGTAATTGGACAGGGAATCATTAAGGGAATCCAGTTGCTCGAAAATGAGAATGCCTTTTACATAAAAGGATTAGCACATAATCTCTTAAGCATTTCTCAAATTTGTGATGATAAGTATGTGGTTGCATTCTACAAGGAGAAATGCGAAATCCTGGACCTCTCAGGAAAATCAGTAATGAAGGGTTATCACACAAATAACCACTGCTATGTCATTAAAGGAATGAGAAAGGATGATTCCTATGCCTAGAAATACTGGGCATAGAGAGAACAAGTCCAGATCATGCATAAAGATTTGGATATTTGATGAAATGATGCATCTTTTGATAAGCTTCTAATGATACATATGAGGACTCTCTCCTCACTTTTTTTGTATAAACATCTTAATGTTTATAATTCTGATTTGTACAATGATTGTACATCATTTTGCTCTATACTATTGAGTCATAAAAATATTAAAGGTATACATGAAAGATTGTTTGAATGCTGAAAATTAAAAACATCCACCTGTAAGATACCTCGATACATTGAGTGAATGTTTCGATTACATCAACCGTTAATTGATACCATCGACGATCTCACGAAAGCTGAATTGTTGGGTCGGTTGGGCTTCCCTCTGATCTTCATTGAAAAGAGCAATAGGGTACCCTGATGTCATCGAAACGATGTTCGATGATATTGACGGTTACTGGTGAATTAAAGACGGACAATCGGAAAAAGAGCCTCACCAGTTGATCTCAAAATGGGATTACACCTCTCAGAACTGTTTTTCTTTCAAACAAACATGTCTAAAAATCTGGTTCTTTCACAACAACCTTCAATGAAGAGCAAGAAAGGAAAGAATGAAGCAACTGAATCATCTTCTCTTTTCAACTTAAACCTTGTGGCAGAACGGTCAGTTCAGAGGAAGAGCATTACACCTTCTGGGATCATCAATCTCTTAGAACTGATTGGTGGGGGGAATGTCATGAATCTTGGAGGAGGATTTCAGCATAATCTTGTGCATCAGTTCTTGAGTTTAATCTAGAAGGTTGAAAATAATCTTCCAATTATTTCAGTTGCTGTCATAAATCGATCCGAACACATCACCCCTAGACTGATAAGCCGATTGATTGGGGCAGAGGTCACAATGATACCTGTATCAGAACGAAATATGAATGGTCTTAGTGTATGGGGTGAAGTTACTCGGGTGCTGTGTGATAGTGCTACTATACCAAGAAATGCAAAGAATACACCTCATGTTAAATATCTCAATCTTGCATACAAAATTCTTCACAGCATTTTCAGCACAAATGTCTATCCCCGTGAAGTCTCTGGCAACATGCTTTCTCCATACATGCTAAATATTCTATATGATGTTCATCTTGGTATTCACATCTACCTACCCACTCTTATTCTACAACAATTGATTTGGGTATCTTCAGATGAATCCATCACTATTCTTCTATTCCCGTGTCCTGTGACCAAGCTCTCACGACAATTTGGGCTGCCTCCTACTAACGATCTCCCACACCTGCGTATTTGGTTTAATCAAGAAGACATCTGCAATATAATTGCCAATGTGCCTCGTGGTGGAATCAATTTAAGCTTAGATAAAGACTATTCTGTTCACAGCCCCGTCTCTGACGAAATTATTTAGGTTGTCATCAATCGAGACATTATACAAGATCTGCTTGATAGACAATCCTACATGATGAAACATCTGGATGAGTGTGAAGTCCATCTACTGGAGATCAAAACCATGCTGACAACCCTGTAACATGGTACACAACAAATTCTGAATGTCTTGCCACCAATATAAAGGTTGTTGATTATCTATAGAATGTCCAAAGCATCACAGACCTGGATTCTCACTAAAACGCTAAAGGCATTAATATCTTTTTTAATGCTCTTTGCTCATGCATAGGTGTGATGCACTACTATAGCTCAAATCCTTTTTGTATAAAAAACCTCTGAGTAAGGAAGACTTAGTCTTTTGATGGTTTTCTGTTCTACTACTGCCAACCTTGGGCAGTGTATTTTTTTTAGATGCTGATGAATATGGCTGAATATAATTCTATTTTTACTGCCATTCTGATATATGTGATCCCCTTGTTTTATCTAGTTTCTGATATGGAGTGCATGTGTTTTTTTTCATGATTATTTTATCTGTTTGTATCAATGCTCTAATTGCTCTGATGTGCATCCATACCTTTTGAGAATGATGTGTGCTTAAACTAATTTTATCTTTATACATCTATATCTGGGTGTTCTCCTACATGTCTTTAAAACGTCAGTCAATATCTGCTATAATGCTATCTTTGTCAATGACTGACAAAAAGGGGGAGAATAGTTCAAACATCTCAAACGAAAAATTGTATATTTACTTGAATGGTGTTGCAAGTGCTAAGGGGAGCAGCTGCATTAAGAAAAGGGGAGTCTGCAGTAAGGGAGAGCAGATACTGGTTGTGTACATGGATTCTCTAGAAATTGTAAAATTGTGTAAAATGCATGTACACACAATTTAGGATGTGTTTGTCTAGATACTGTTTTAGGGTGTTTTGGTATTTTGTCACGTAATTGACAAAGGGGGAGATTGAAAGTGCCTTGATTTGTCAATTAGCATGAGTGTTGAGTCAGTCAGACTGCAGAGTTACATAGGAAGATCAATTCAAAGTGTCTGCCTCAACCGGATGTGTGTAAGCTCGCCACAGGTAAATCTAAGCCTCACATCCCATATCCCAAAACACCAGGTAAATAAAACCCTTAAAAACAAGTTAGAACTTTATAGGGTTTATAAGTGAGAAAACTTTTTCGAAAACAGAAAATTGCTAAGTTTTTCTTGCTTTGTCGATTTTATCGATACATGTCTTAATAGAATCGACCTGCTCTATCGATGTCCTTGATGCTTAAACGATATCATCGAAATAAGGATAAAAGTGTCCAGCAACCACATATATCTATAGATTGATTTATCGATATATCGATCTACCCATCGATATCATCGATATTTAAATCTCAAGTCTATCGAAAATGACTTGATAATATCGACAGATAGATCTTCAGCGCCCCTGTTTTTACTTAAGAAAATCACATGTGCATCGATATATCGAAGCCTTTCTCGATACCATCGAAGTTCAAATCTCGATGATATCGGAGGGCTCTCGGTCATGGGCGACTAGTCTTCCAGCAAAATATTTCAGGTTGTTTATCTAGGATCAGGGGTTCCTTGATAGAATCAATATTCAAATACCAATGATATCAGTACTATTTCAATGGCATCGAATAAGGACAGAAACTGTCTACCAAGCTTAAACGAAAATCCTCTGGATTTATCGATGCATCGACACTCTATCGATATCATTGACATTCAAATTTCGATGATCTCGATGGTCCCTTAATCATTCTTATAAACCTGAAATATTTCAAAGTAAGTCTCTCTTATTTTTCAAATGTCGAGGAGTCGAACCTTGCATCGATGAAATCAGAGTTCAAAATCTGATGACATTGATATGAGTCTCAATTCCCTCGACCAGCTGGCAATTGGTTTCAAAAGCGTATGACATTTGAGTTTGTGTCATCGAGCGGCCACTCGATGCTATCGAGAGTATATGCTCGATGATATCGAACTCTGTCAAAAATGTGACCGTTTTATATCCATTGGAACCTTTTGCCTATATAAAGAGAGCTTGTCTTTTGTTATTGGGAGAGAGAAAGAAGAGAGTGCTTTTGAGTGTTTTACCTTAGCTTACATACCTAAAGCCCTTTCTCTCAAGGGAGTTCATCCTCCAATCCACCCTCATCATTGATATTCAATAGAGTGGATTGGGGAATGAACTTCCGCATTCAAGGATCCTCCAGCTACTACCTTAATGGTAAATCATTAAGCTGGGATGCCTTGAATGCATAGATGATTGGAATCGCTCTATCTTCCTAATAGGAAAATATTTAGAGAGTAGGATTCCATCATAACCTTGACCCAACTCGTCACCGTATATTGGTACATCATTTGAGTTACTGATTAAGGAAGCAAAAGACTCTTCATGAACAAAGGAGATCTTCATCAACGAGCTGAATGAGACTCATGTACTTATCTGTAAGTAACTAGAGTCCAGAGGACCCTTTGATCATTCCTCTATAGATTGGGTCTAAGGTGTTTCTCACCCTTGTAAGTCCTCTAGGAGGCCTCCGGTGAGAGTGTACATAGTGGGTGTATTGTGTGGACCCTTGCTCTGTGGAGAGCATAAACATCTGGTTAGGGGTGAACTTAAAACCTTGGGTTTGAGGTAAAATGTGTAAAACCTTTGATAGGGTCTTATGGAAGATCATTGGCCAGTGTGCCTAAAAGTGGGTGCGTCGTGTTGACCTTTGCTCGTGAGAGCATAAACAGTCAGCCTCAGTGTAGGTTGTAAAGGTTGAAGGTGAACCTAATTTAAAACCTTAGGTTTGAGGTGAACCACTATGAAACCTCCTTAGTGAAATCTGGTACACTCAAGGGTTGAGTGCGGTTACCGGGAGCGGAGTAGACAAGTAGTCAAACCACTATAGAAATGACTGTGTTTGAGATTGTTATTCTTTGGTTTGTGTGATTTTCTTTAGTATTTTAATATCTGAATATCTGAGATCACACCTCACATGCATATACAGTCATATCCATCATAAACTAATTTACCTATTGGTCACTTATTAAATAGTTTGTGATTGGATCCTCTACCGGGCTTGGAAGCTAGTAGAGTTACTTTTGAGTAATCCTAATATGAGCTTGTTGTTAGGATTGGTGCAATAGGATTTTGAATAAACCATAAAAACTTTAAAATTCCTATTCACCCCCCCTCTAGGACATATTGACATAGTCCTACTTCAACTAAAGCGGTCTTCCCCATTATTTCAGAAAATAATTCAATTCTCTGACCATGCTCATTTCAAATTTAGACTTCATAAGATCTGCAAACTCAACAGTCATGTTAGCACAGGTAGATCCATAAATAATATCATCAATATAAATTTACACTATTAAAATGTGATCATTATGTTTCTTTACAAACAATGTCTTATTAACACTTCCCATTATAAAGTTATAACTTAGTAAAAACTTAGTCAACTTTTCGTACCATGCCCTGGGAGCTTATTTCAAACCGTAGAGTGCCTTTTTTAGGTGGTATACATGATAAGCATTCTTAGGGCCTTTAAAATCCATTGGTTGTTCAACATACACTTCTTCATGCAAATCGCCATTTAAGAAAGCACTCTTTACATCCATTTGTTATATTTTAAACTTTCTAAAGTATGCAATGGATATAAATAGTCTGATTGATTCAAGAAGAGCTACTGCAGCAAAGGTTTCATCATAATCGATGCCTTCAATTTGAGTGTTCCCCTGTACAACTAGCTTAGCCGTGTTTCTAATAATATTACCAAGTTTATCAGACTTATTTTTTAAAATACATTTTGTTCTGGTAATATGTTTATCTTTTGATTTAGGTACTAAGTACTAAACATTATTTCTAACAAATTGATTGAGCTCTTCTTGTATCACAACTATCCAGTTTTTGTCAGTAAGAGCTTCTTTTAAGTTAGTCGGATCTATCTGAGATGTAAAGTACACGTAATTACACATATCTTCTAACTGTTTATGAGTGCGTACACCAGTGAGAGGGTTTCCAAGAATCTAATTAGTTAGATGGTCTTTAACAGTCCTTAGTTTAGAGTTATTTTGACTTGATGAAGTATTTGGTTTATCAATTAAAAGAACTTCATCATTTTCTGAACTTGAGACAGGTGTATTTAAGTGATCATCAATAACCACATTAATAGACTCTAGAATTACACCAGTCCTCTTGTTAAGAACTTGATATGCTCGACTATTTAGAGCATACCCTAAAAATATCCCTTCATCACTTTTGGTGTTAAAATTACCAAGATTTTCCCGGTCACGTAAAATGTAGCACTTGCTGCAAACAACTTGAAAGTATTTGACAGTAGGCTTCTTATCAGACCACATTTCATAGGCCATTTTCCCATTTAATTTTCTAGTATAAACGTGGTTAATTATATAACAAGCAGTATTTAAGGCTTCGGCTCGAAGATTTTTAGGGAGCTTCATACTATTTAACATTATATTAGCCATTTCTTGAAGCACTCAATTTTTTCTTTCTACTATACCATTTTGTTGTGGTGTTTTGGGCCTAGAGAATTCATGTGATATTCCCTGAATCACTACAAAACTTCTTGAAACTGTTATTCTCAAATTTTGATCCATGTTCACTATGGATCTTACAGACTTGAGATCCTTTTTCCATTTAGATATGTTTAAGTACCCATTTTTTACTTCATCTAGAGTTTCTGATTTATCCCTTAAGAAGACTACCCACATATATCTGGTAAAGTCATCAACAATTACCAGTATGCACTTCTTGCCACCTCGATTCTCCATTCTGGTTGGTCTAATAAGATCCATGTGAAGAAGTTTGAGCGGTTTAGATTTGGCATTGGAGTTCACTTTTTTGTGAGTACTCCTGGTTTGTTTGCCGATCTGTTATTCACCACATATTTTATTTATTTTCTATCTTTTAGGTAAGCCACTTACCAACTCTCTTTTGATCAATCTATACAAGTTATGGTAGTGAACATGTCCAAGGCGTTTATGCCATAACTCGGTTTCATCGGTATGGACCATGTAGCACGATATATTAGATGAGCTTGAATCACTCATAATGTAGCAGTTTTCAGACGCTCTATGACCAGTTATTATTACAGAACCATTTTTATTTAGAATTTTGCACCCTTTGTAAGCAAATTTTACACTATGATTATTATCGCATATTTGAGAGATGCTTAATAAGTTGTGTTTTAACCCTTCTACATATAAAACATTCTCAAATAGAGGGAGGTTAAAGAGTTGAACCGTACCTTGGCCAACAATTCTGCAGTTGCTACAATCATCGAATGTGACTGAACCATCAGTCATATCTTTAAGATTGGTGAACAGACCTTTATTGCCAGTCATGTGTCTAGAGCATTCACTGTCTAGGTACCACTTTAAATGGCTTGTAACTTTGAAAGCAGTGTATTCTCCGAAGATTGAGGAACAAGAAGAGATCTAAAAAGAGAAAGATTTATCCGAGAGAAATCTAAATAGTTTCATCAAATCACAAACTACACGAAAGTTTCCCCTTTTTCATGGGGATTTACCCATCACAGAGATGCACAGAGGAGCAGAACGAACTTCATATATCCCTTTTCCACTCAATCCAGAAACAAGATCGGACGTTATTCCGGTTCGTCTCCATTTTCGTGAAACTATTCCTCAAGCAAGGCAGCCGATAAGTCATCGATAGGAACCCATTTCATAATAGTCTTGGGTTTAGGACTATAGTTGGTCTTCTTATGTTTGTAGTTGATATAAGATCGACCCATTGAGTTAGATTTTAAGAGCTCCTTAAGTAAGTCAACAATTTTCTCAGTTAAAGGATTACGATTCTGATTTTTATCGTTGATGTGGTTGCTTTTAGCTTTTAAGGTTTGAAAAGTCTTAGCATTTTGATTCAGACTTTTCCCCTTTGAGTTTGAAGACTCCCCTTTCACAAATATAGGTGGAGTATTCTTATGTTTGGGAGGAATACTTTTATCGTAGCCCAATTCAGATCGATCGCCACATTTTCTGGATTCAGATAACAGTTTCTCGAACTTAGGATCACCTTGGGCATACCTCCAAGTGTCTTTTAAACTCAAAAGTGAAGAGGCTTCAGGTTTTAGCTTTTCATTTTCAGATTTTAAGTTTTCAACTTGGGAGTTTTTGAAATCTAAGTCGCACTTAGTTTTTTCAAATCAATCTGAAATGTGAGATTTTTCTAAGACAAGATTATTAAAATTTTCTTTAAGTTTTAAAAACTTTTCTTTCTGAAGTTTTAGTTTTACCGCAATTTTACAACTTTCCTCATTATAAGCATCTTGAAGATCTTCTTCATTTTCATGATCACTATTCATATTTTCTTCACTGGTTGAATTATCATGGTCTGAAAAAGTGAACTTGGCTAGAGTGTTAAGGGCTTTAACACCATTACCCGACTCGGTTTCAAAATCTTCTGATTCAAAAGAGGCTTCAGATCCGGAAGATTCATCCCAAGTAGCCAACATACCTTTCTTTTTCGGTTTATCCTTTTTATGACACTTGTTTGCTAAATGCCCATATTCATGGCAGTTGTAACATTGACTGTCTTTTAAAGATTTTCAGGTTTTAGATTTAGATCTTTTCTTTTCATTACGTTTTTGTAAATTAACCCTCATTTTACTTTTGAAAATCTTATAAAACTTTTTAGTTAAAAGGGCCATATCATCTTCAGAATTTTCTAAATTAAAATTAGTACTATTTTCTTGAGAAATACATTTAAAAGATTTAAGAGCGATGGATTTAGCTTTAGGAGCTTTAAAGTTTAACTCATAGGTCTGTAATGAGCCAACTAATTCTTTTACCCTCATATTATCTGTATCACGAAGTTCATGGATCGCAGTCACCTTTGAATTGAACTGTTCAGGTAGTGAGCGTAGTATCTTTGCACAGACTTTACTTCTGGGATTCTATCACCGAGACCCCACATAGAGTTGACAATGTCATTCAATCTTGAATAAAAGTCCATGAAAGTTTCACTTTCTTCCATACGTATTTCCTCAAATTTGGTTGTGAGGATTTGGACTTTAGATTTCTTGACAATTGTTGTTCCTTTGTGTGTCATTTCTAAAATATCCCAGGCTTGATTTGTAGTATCACAGGATATAATTCTTTTGAATTCATCCAGTGATAATGCGCAAGTAATTGCATTTAGAGCCTTTGCATTGGCACTACTCTCACTTTTCTGAAGAATGGTCCAAGAGAAATAAGGTGTGACTTTCATAGTTTTGGATCCGTTGGTACCAGTTACTTCAGTGGTAGGAGGGGTCCAATTGGTCACTATGGCTTGCCACACACTCTCATCCATGGATTTTAAGAAAATTCTTATCCTGGCTTTCCAATGGCATAATTGGAGCCATCAAATGGTTGAGGCCTAGTGACTGAAAGGTTATCAAAATTTGACATCTTAAAAAGCTCAGATCAATTAGCTCAGGAAATAAATCTAAAGAAAATAATTAAAGCAAGCTATTAGGCTTTGATACCACTTGAAAAGGATGAGCTAGGAGTCTTAGAGGGGGGGTGAATAGGACTATGACAAATTAAAAATTAAATGCATAATTTAAACAAATATAAATAAAGATAGCAATTAAACAATCCACAATGCAGAAATGTAAAACAACCTCAAGTGTATAAGTATTGAGAGGTTGATACAAATGTTGTTCTAAGGACAACCTTACACCAAAAACCAATGGCATGTGGTAGGACAACCTGATTCCTAGAACGGTCTGTGTATTAAAATCTCAAACCAATACAAAGGAATAAAGAAATAATTAGCAAAGGAAATAACTAAGCTATTACAACATTCCCACACTTGTATAAAAGAAATTATAACATTCTCCACAAATGCATAAAAGAAAATTACAACATCCACAAAATGAAATATTTGATCAATCACTGCAAGACCAGAAATTATAGTGGTTCACTTGTATGTACACCAACTGTTTAGAAAAGCAGCCACATAACTACTCTACTCCTAATATCCTCACATAGTGGATATTAGCGTTCACTATGAAAATAGGTTTTTTAAGGTTCACTTAAAACCCTCACAATTGTGTCTTTCAAGTGGGCTTACACAATTCAAAAACCCCACACTCTAAGTTTTCTGGATCACCTCTAACAAACCAATACAACGAGATTTTTCTAGCACAATCTCAATGAAACCAAAAGAATGAATTTGCAAAACTGTAAAATACTTATCTGGATATTCTCCTTTTGATGCAGCCTGGAAGAACCAATTCAGAGTAGAAGTTCAACTTAGAAGTTCAATGTTCACACTCACTTGTGAAATGGCTCTAAGTTCTAAATTGATTTTAAATTAAATCACCTTGGGCTAGCTTGATTTGATTTTAATTCTAAGAAATGGGAATACTTCAATCCCTCTTTCAAATAAAATTGGAAATGTAGAATACAAAATCAAATACAAAGAAAGCTAATTAAAGAGAATATAAAATGAGCAATAAATAGCTTAAGAATATCATTAACTTATCTCTTAGAGTGGTGTAATGATTTTATTTAAATTGGATACCAAACTCTGAAATTCGTGCTTTATTTATAAGTACAGAAATCACACTCTTGACTAGTCCTGAGGTCGGCACGACTGGTCGAAGGACCAACAAACTTTTAAAAATTTGGGCACGATAAGATAAGACCATTCCACCACTGGTCGAAGGACCTGTTCGACCGGTCAAGTGGCCTCCACGACCGGTCGAGTCCTGTCCACGACTGGTCGTGTGGAACCTAATTTAGTTGCTGGACTTTGAGTCAAGCCTGCAGGACTGGTCGAGTACTGTTCATACGATCGGTTGAGCAGTCTTCAGGACTGGTCGATGCTTTAACAAAAATTCTCGAAAATAAGTAACAAACTTAAGACTAGTTGAGGAATTCTTGGACTGGTTGAACCAGTGCTAGGACTAGTCGAACTTAGTCTATGACTAGTTGAGAAATAGTCTATGCACTTATAAAGTGAACTAATTTAAATTATGTATCAAAATGACTTACCCTATGGTCAATCTAGGGTCATTCATACCTTATATATGATGTATGAACATTGAATCTTCTTCTGCTTCAGTTAATAGTTGATCTTTAAAGTTCATGAAGCTTGAACTTGAGACTTCTGAAGCTTGAATTTGACTAACATTGAAGCTTGAGCTTGAGATTCAAAGTATAGGAACTTTGTCTTGACTTGGATGAAGCTTTGAAAACTTCAACTATTGAAGCTTGAAAGATTGAATTCACACTTGATGTTGTACTTGAACATGAACATGTAATCTTGCATTTGAAGTTCTTGAAGTAAAGACCTTTGTCCTTGTTCATGAGATGCACCGTCTTGTATATGTAGATGCGCTACACTAGACACAGATTCCAAGATGTTTTGGTACTACATGATTTGACAATCATAGGAGCTAGATATCATAGCATTTATAAAGGGCAGGACTACAACAACTCAGGTGATGATTCTCCTCCCCTTGGGCTTTTCATCCCCAAGTTAGGCTAAGGGTAGCCTTTATGGCAACTATGAATGATAGCCCAGAAATGGTAAATCATTCGGTTAGTTGCTTGAGCTTATGTTTTATAGATAGTTTGATACTTGGATAGTTTACTTAAACTTATGCTTTAAAATTGATTTGAATACTTGGATAGCTTAACTCATTCCTTAGACTTGATTAGAATTGATTAGAATAATCGATTAATCAGCTTATCACCTGTCTTAGAAATAAACTATCTGATCGATTATTTAACTCTTAGTAGGATGTTTGATTTACTCACTTAACTAAATGTCCTAGAATTAATTGGTGTACTTGATTAGCTGAACATAAACACTTGATGAGCTTGACTTAAAAGCATGCCTTGGATTCATTAGGACGCACGATTAGTTACTTGAGCACATGCTCTAGGAATTGATGAATAAATTATTCAAGTATAGGTACCACTTGATTTGCTTCTTGGAGATATATGCTTTGGGAATTGATAGGTTATAAACACATGATTCTTGAATTATTCACTTATGTGAGTTTTACGTTGAATATTGAAGCATGCTTGAGTCTCCACATGATTGCTTTGGTTATAAGTCACATATTGTTTGGAATCTCTCTATGGGAACGTCTATTTAGAGAGAGTCCATACTAGACTAGTTGTAATAAGTATAGACCCTCAATATGGAGGTTATGGTTAGTGGCAGTTCGATTATGGGGCTCATTATCTACCATCTACCCGACTATGGAATGACTTTTTCAACAATTGTTATTACCATTGTTTACTAGCAATTTAATCATACATACCATCTCACCTTAGCCGCTATTTTTAAATGTTTCCAATATTTCATTCCTAGTCAGCATACAATGGTAGTCCTCATATAAGGGAAGCTGATTGGCCACATGAGGTAGTAGACTCATGTGCTGGGGATGGTGGTCATGGGATACTATGCCCGAGTCATCGGCCTACGCTGGTGACAAGCCCCCATAGTGACCTTTGAGTTTATTTAAATTGGTTTATTATAATTGGACTAATAATGGTTTGATTAATCATGCATACATGGCACGGACCAGTGTCTATCGCTAACATACGTGATGTACGATTGGTGGTCAATATGCAGTACGTGATGTACACACGTGATGTGCTTCACTATTGACCAGTCTTTGCATGGGTGACGAGCCTAACTTCCAAATGGATGAGCATCCCCGGGTCAATGACTACGTTTACGCATCCATGCATACAATAAGACTGCATCCTACTATGTTTCGGTTGCCTGAATGTTTTTATGTTATTTCTTGTCTAGGGCGGCAGTGTGTAATCTTGAGGGGAAATCACACTTAGCTGGCTACTCATTCATCAATGTTCAATAGTACAAAGGATACATGTACAGGGATGGATGACTACGTAGCGGATCTCGGGACTGCTACCGTCATCGTGGAGGAGGAGCCATTTGAGGGTGAGCCATACTAGGAGGCAGCTGCTTACTTTGGATTAAATCAGTAGACAATTTACTTATGTTTATTTTTAGTATATTTGGAAACTTAAGTTTTATATATGGGCCCCAACTAAGTGGCCTAGGATATTGTTATCATCGAGTTTATTTATACTACGCTTGATTTCCGTTAATTGCACTTTGATCTTATTTGACTATCATTTGATTATTTGCTAACATCAGAGTTTTTAGGAAATGAGTTGTATACTTGAGTCCTGAAAACTGGGCCGTTACATTAGGTCATGTGGACTTGATCAAAGGAAAAGAACAAATATCAGCTTCATCGAAAACTTTTGTAATCTTTAAATAGATTTTAATAGTGGGAGCTTAATCACCATTGTTTCCTATGGTGTGGTCCACATGAGATTTTGACTGGCATCATTTTTTTGCTCATGTCATAAAATGACCTAAAAAAGTGGATAAAACACATAATCAAGGTGGGTCCCACATACACTATCCGGTAGCTATGTGTAACATCCCGAACTTTTTAATACCCGAGTATTGAAAGTTCTCGAGTGTTATTGTAGAATTTAACCTATTATGTACATGTGTATGATACCAATCTAGCTAACCTAACCTTACATATATTCTCCAACGTGAATCTGACCATTGGGAATAGTCTCCATTCATAGATCAAGCCATCTGACTGTTGATTTTAAGACAAGACCAACTATCATGTGATTTGACATATGTACCTTCCCTTAAATGATTTGGTAAATAACTCTTTATTCATAATGATTTAAATGTAAGTTCTTTTGTAAGAATTGTTTAAAAAGGTGCATATAACCATATAGAACCATTAGATTTCACAAAACTCTTAGATCAATAATAATTACGAAAATGCCATTAACCTATACTCTTGAATTCCAAATCATATGGTTTGCCTGATCCGTTTTATGTAAAATTATATACTAGGCCTAATTATCATAAATTAACTATGCATGTCAAATTTTGGCCCTTGGATCAGCAAGATCAATGACTAAAATAAGTATTCACCTAAGATGGCCTACCTAAGCTTGGGATTTACCCCATCTTTGGTCAAACGTCTCAAAAAGACTATCAGAGTTTGATAGACGGTGCGGATTTGATCACACGCCATTGTGGACTCCACTTTGAGGATGAAGGTGCACCCGGTGCATGCACGCCTGCAATGCACCGCACCTAGAATCAGGTCAAACCAGGTTTAACCAGATGAAAATTCAAAACAGGGAGAATTTCCCTCATTTCCATCCACGACAGACAACCATCCATTGTCATGATCTTTAGATCACCATCATCATCTGCACGGATGATCTGAATTGTCCATCGTGATAATGGGATGATTTTGACCAAACCCTAGCTCCTTTTCACCCCGAGCCCAACTAAGAAACAAAAACCGAACCCTTCCGATTTCGCACACCGCTCGTGACCAAACGGACAATGTCCTTCTAGGCAGATAGTGGCCCATCATCACAACCCCATTCAAGGATCTGAACCTTCCAATAAGACCGTAGGACAAAACCGATCAGACCCTAAACTCCCCTCATGTGATCCAAGCTTGCACACATGTACTGTTTCGAGCACAACTAATCAGACCGCAAATGGAAACTTGTGGTTAAATCCAAGATGGATCGCTACTCCAACAAATATGAATGATCTAGATTGTCTGTCGAATCCACACTTGATCTCGGCGAAGACCATGGGACCCATGATGGCCCATGCACACAGATGTGGGTGTAACAACGAGTGCAAGAAGGAAAGCCGACTTCCATTAAATCTATAGACCGAGAAAACTGGCCACACTGAATCCATCCATGTGATCTATCATTCCATCTCAACTGTTCAACCGTCCAAACAAGATTCTACCTCCTACCATGAAGACAGATCGGAAAGATTGGATCACAGGTCACTCAATTTCATGTCATTATGCAAGCCTAACCCGATTTCTGCTACGCCGCGTAACTAATCCACACGACCGTGTCCCATTTCTTATTGCATAAACCAGTCTGCATAAGGATACACAAGAAAGGCCTAGAAGCCCTTACACCTATAAAAGGGACCTATTTCATCCGACGGTGAGAGAGAAAAGAGAGTAGTGCAAGAAGAGAAGGAAAGGAGGAAAACGAGAGAAAGAAAGAAAAGAAAAGAAAAGAAAATAAAGGAAAAGAAAAGAAAAAGAAAGAGAAAGAGAGAAAAAATAGAGAAAGAGAAAGAAAAGAAAAGAAAAGAAAAGAAAGAGAAAGAGAGAGAAAGAGAGAGAAAGAAAGAAAAGAAAAGAAAAGGAAGGAAAGGAAAAGAAAGGAAAAGAAAAGAAAAGAAAAAGAAAAAGAAAGAGAGAGAAAGAGAAAGAAAGAAAGAGAAAAGAGAGAGGGAGGAAGACGTCCATAGAAGGCAGGAGGTCTCCAAGTCAAGCCAGACTCGAGGTAGGCCCACATCCAGTTCTTCCTCGGTAGATTCATTTCCACTCCTAGAACTCTTTTCTCTTTCCTCTCCCAATGCTTCGATATCGAATTCAAGCTAAGAAGACCAGTCAGTATAAATCAAATCTAACTATCTAAATTCTTAAATACTAGATTAATGACCTAATCCTTCAACCCATAACCACCTTCAAGGGAGGAACAACACTAGAGATGAGGGTTTTTCCTTTAAGCTTATATTAATTTAAGTTGGTATGATTTATTCTGTTCCCTCACATACTTTGAATCATCCCAACAAATTTTTAATTTACCACCACCAATTTTTATCCCTTGGGAATAATGGTTAAGGTGTGATGTTAATTATACATGACCTTTTTGAATTTATGTGAGAGTTTTATCCTTTAAGCTTACTTTGATTTAAGTTGATATGAATTATCTTGTTGTTTACCTATCCACATGTTACTATGATTCTCTCTCTACAATTGTTTAACTTATCATCTACAATTATTTACCCTTTGGGATTATGGTAGGATGATTACAAGTGATCTTTATGAATTTATGTGGGGCGATGGATACAAGCCTTACCCTTACCTTTACCAATTTGTTGAGTTAGCCCTTGTTACTCTTCTCTTTATTAAGTTGGCCATTGCCACTCTTCTCTTTATTGAGTTGGCCATTGCCACTCTCCTCTTTGTTGAGTTAGTCATTACTACTCTCATTATTATTGAGTTGGCCATTACCACTCTCCTCTTTGTGGAGTTAGCCATTGCTACTTTCCTCTCTATGTATTAGCCTTGTGTTATCTATCTTTAAGGCTTGGGCATGAGTCTTGACATTTCAAAACTCCCATGATTCAATTTACATTATCTTTTACACAAGTGGTGTGTTGAAGGTATCACAACTAGTAATCAATTATTATATCATGGACGTAATGAGCTCTGGGTAGAGACCCCCTTGGTTGATGCGTAATTTCATGGGTTTTAGGTAATGGTGCACAAATCGATGTGAGTAATTCGCAATGCATGTTACATCATTTCTGAGATTAGATGTTGTAAATAGTCGGTCCATAAACAAATCGTGTCACATAATTCATCCGACTCATTTGTTATGCCGCCTTGAGGTGTTCACATAAATCTACGGTAGCGTACGACATGCCAGTGAATCTTCGTAGTGTGAGAATGAGGGGCAATCCGGGTTTTCTATGAATTATATTCCACATTATGATGATCACTATGTATGATGAGCTACACACACTTTGCTAGGCATTCATTTTATGTAGGTTGTTTGCGCATGCTGATACCCCTCGTAATAGTGGAGTACGAGACGTATCAGAACCCTTACATTTCCTTTATGAATCTCTTGAATTATTGTTAATCTTAAAGGATGACCATCACTATGAGTAGGGCGTTGACCATCTCCAACCGTACAGATGATGCAGGTGATGTACAGATTGAAGACCCAGAGGGCCATCTCCCTATGGAAGGTTATATTGAATGAATAAGAAGACAGATTCATGATTTAGTCTTATACTTTCACTACAAACTCGATAAATGTAATAAGCTCCCATTGAGAAAGCATTTGATTATTTACTGAATTCTTTTACTTTGATGAAATAATGAAACAATCGATTTTATTCTTGTCAATCTTACCTTCATAAATGTATCTGGATGTGATCTAAATGAAAAAAAAATGTGCCATTTCCAAAGCATCCAATTTATACATTATTAACACCCAGTTTTCTCGGGCACAAATATAAACTCTGGCCATGCAAATCTGGGATGTTACACTAAGGGCTACTGACAGTGTCCCCCATTTAAAGAGAGTTACATGTTTTGGGGTTTTGAACTATAATTTGGACAGTTTGCATCATAATCCTAAAACCCAAAAGCTGCATGCAGCTAGACCTAGTCTTTACTTAACTCAATCTTTATCTAATTAAAAAAGTTAAACATACTTAAAACCGTTATTGCACAAAAAATAAATAAAATAACTAAAATGTAATAAACAAAATAAAATAACTAAAACAGACAACTTAGCATGTGGGTCCCTACTCATGGCTCAATAGTGGACTCAGTTTCAACACAAAGGTCACGGGTTCCAGTACCCATTGCTGTCACGCCCTACACTCAGAAACCGGGCTCACAAAATTCTCTATCGACGAATCCGGGGCCGATAGCCTCCGTAGTACCCCATTCTTGGCTCCCGGCACCCATATACCAGGTTCCGATCCTGGGATCCTACAAGCAGAATTTTTAATGTAATTTTGTTTCATAATAGGCATAACCACAAGCATAACCCATGAACAATAACCAGAACACCATCACAAAATCCACTATGATAAAAAACTTTAAGTACAATGCATATAAGGAAAATATAATGATAATAATAACAAAACTCTAGAAGCTCGGTGGCACGCTCCTGCTCAGCTACGGCTGCATCCTGGCGTCACCTGCACACATCTATCATGCATAAGCTTATTAAAAGCTTAGAGAGTGGTGTAAGTGTGTGCACAATATGAGCATGCTCAAAATGCAATATCAAAGTAATGTGGAAACATGCTGGTAAATCCATGAATACTATCAATCATGCCAAGACTATACAATGCAAGGTGTGAATGCTGACGGCTATATCAAGGCTATGCGATGCAAGGCATGAATGGTAACAACTATATCAAGGCTATGTGATGCAAGGCGTGAATGCTGATGACCATATCAAGGCTACGCGAGGCAAGGCATGAAAGCTGACAGTCATATTAAGGCTATGCGATGTAAGGCGCGAATGCTGACGGCCATATCAAGGCTATACGATGCAAGGCAGTCAAATGCCATATGTAAGATGCAACGCAAGAACACCAGTCCTCAGCTAAAATCCACATATCAATATAGTTCATCCCTCTAGAATATCACCGAGGTATAATATACTCTAAATGGCATTGCCCCTCCCATAGGCGCGTAGTCCAAGTGAGCATAAGAGACCTAATTACCTACAAGACCTGTATTCTAGACTATACCATTTCGTAAGCTTCCACGGTCGACCCGTTTGAATTTTAGCGACCCACGACCCGTAACCGACATTGCGGGTGAGCCTAAGTCAAGTCCTGCATATCTGAGTCGACTCGACCCAAGACTTGTACCAGTGTGACCGTGCTGTTGCCGCGGTTCTGACGCCACATCTCGCATGCAGAGGCAATACCCGGGTGAGGAAATATGGGCCAGCGTTCAGCTCGAGGAAAACACCGCGTGTTGCAATTTCGAGAGAGTATCTACAACACATCACATCAATCAATCAAAGTATAACCCATCACTCCATCCCATCCCCAAGTACAACCACCCTGTCCAAAAATCAACACTCTCTCTTACACAAGTATACATCCATCACTCACTCACCCATCACACCCCATCACTCACTCATCCCTCTCTCTCTCTCTCACACCTCTCCTTCACATTTCCTCTCAAGAAACCCACGTCCAAACAAGCTTCATGAAAGAGCTTTGTGTGGCCCATTTCCTATCTCTCATCCCCACCCTCCAAAACCAATCTTAACCGTTGAAGTCCGTCCTTTGGAGCTTTAGGATGCTTTGGCAGAAAGAGGAGGAGAAGATCAAAGGTGGGTGCTTTCCCAGGATTAGATTCATATGTTTTTGCTTGGATTTCATGATTTGAGGGCCCACTTGTAATGGGACCAATTTTGATGTATGCCTTGTATCAAAGAGGAACCCATACTGGAGGGGTCCCTCCCATCTCCACCGTTCCCTCTTTCTCTCTCTCTCTCTACCTTTTTATATGTGGCCAACCATGATTCATGCATTCTATCCACGCTGTGTGGGGTAACCCACGTGTGGGTGGGACCCACCTTGATGCGTTAAATCTCCCACCATCCAGAGAAGTCTAGACGGTGCTGCATCATCCACACCGTCCCTGGTTGGGACGGTGGATCCCCACCATAATGTATTTTTTGTATTCACACCATACATCCATAGGGACAGTGGGCCCTGATGTGTTGGCAGTTCGTGTGGGATGTGGCCCACCTTGATGTGAGATCCACACCATCTAATAAATTTGGTCGATGAGACCCACCTGAGATGTGGATTTTACCCACGCCGTGCATCTACTCTGTTGCTGCAGCAGCAGTTGCTGATGACGTGAGCAAATGTGGGACCCACCTCTCTGGTGTGAGATCCATACCGTCCACTACTGAGAGAACCACCGTGATGTATGGGTTACATTCAGTCGTCCATCTATTCAGTGCCACGTGTGGGGTGAGTCCCCAAGATGAGGTATGTGTTTTATTCAATCCGTCCATCTGGACGGTGGTTGGGTGGGACCCTCTCTAATGTATGTATTTTATATATAAGTCATCCATCTATTTCATCCACATGGTCTATTACCTAGATGTGGGGCCTACCATGATGAATGTGTTACATCCTCACCTTCCAATTCCTAGACGGTGGGACGGTGGCCTACCTCACACATGTTATATATTATAATATTATATTATATTGTATAAGTGTATATATGATATATATCTGCTGCATTATAGTCGTGGGACCCACAAACGTGTGGACTCCACCATGCTATGTGTACTTCATCAACACCGTCCAAACGGTGGGCCCCATATTAGCAATTATAGTTGCTGCTTTAACACAATAAGCTTTGTGGGTCTCTGCTCAAGCTGTGTTGTATCCATCCATCCACACGTGTGAGGACCACATGTGTGGGTCCTACCATGTAATGTATGGGATTAATCCACATTGTCCATTGTGTGGGATGGTGTCACCTATTGGGATATTTGTGTCCCATCTCCACTGTCCAGTGATATGGACGGTGGACCACACCTTGATGTATTTATTTCATCCACACTGTCCAGATTGTATTGGACAGTGTTGGACAATGTTTGGATGGTCCGAATTTATATGGACAATATTTAGACAGTACTGATTTACCTAGACAATGTTTGGCCAGTGCTAATCATCATTCATGGGCCATGTGTGTAGTGATACACAGGTTACACCTATAACTATTGAAATGATTTTTGGTGTAGCCCATATGAGTGAGGCCCACCTTTATATATTTGTGGTTGTCCATGAGGCCCACCTTGATATATTTATGGTCCATCAATGAGGCCCACCTCGATGAATTTGTAGCCCAGCCATTGGGCCCGATGTGTTGTATATGAGGCCCATATAATGTGGCCCACTTGATTTTATAGGGCCCATGTGGCGTATTTAAGGGCCCATGAGCAGGGCACACCTGCTATATATTTGTGGCCTTTGTCGAGCCCAATATGATGTTTTTTTATAGCCCACCTTGATTATTTATCGCCTATCCCTGAGGCCCACCTTGATATATTAGTGTGGCCCATTGATGTAGCTCATTTGATGTAATAGGGGCCCACTTGATAAGGCCCAATTTGATGTATTTGGGGGCCCATTTGATGAGGCCTGATGAGATGTACTTGGGACCCACTTGATAAGGCCCGATGAGATATATGAGGCCCTTGTGTGAGGTCATGGCCCCACTGTACGTTTGGTCCTATGTGGGCCACTGCTTGGAGCGATGTTGGTTAAATGTCAACATTGATGGACAATAATGGTTTAATATCCACATTGGGACCTTCCCTTAGGCCTTGTTTGGCCGATTGTTGAGGCCAATTTCATAGGTCAATTCTGACTGTCGAGGCCGAGTATCGTGGCCGATTCCAATTTTTCGAGGCCGATTGTATAGGCTGATTCTGATTGTCGAGGCCAAGTATGGAGGCCAATTCCAATTTGTCAAGGCCAAGCATCAAGGCTGATTTCAATTGTTGAGGCTAAGTATTGAAGCCAATTTTAATTTGTCGAGGCCGATTTCAATTGTCGAGGCCGATTCTGATTTGACAAGGCCGATTGTAAAGGCCAATTCCAATTTGTTGAGGCCGATTCTGATTATCGAGGCTGAGTATCGAGGATGATTCTGATTTGTCGAGGCCGATTCCGATTGTCGAGACCGAGTATCGAGGTCGATTCCGATTGTCAAGGCCAAGTATCGAGGCCAATTGCAATTTGTAGAGGCCGAGTATCGAGGCCGATTCTAATTGTTGAGGCCAAGTATTGAGGCCAATTGTAATTTTTTGAGGCCGATTCCGATTGTCGAGGCCGGGCATTGAGGCCGATTGCAATCTGTCGAGGCTTATTGTATAGGTCGAATCCGATTGTCGAGGCCGAGTATTGAGGTCGATTCTAATTTGTCGAGGCCGATTCTGATTGTCGAGGGCGAGTATCGAGGCCGATTTCGATTGTCGAGGCCGATTCTAATTGTCAAGGCCGAGTATCGAGGCTGATTCCGATTGTCGAGGCCAATTATATCAGACGATTCTGATTGTCGAGGCCGAGTATCGAGGCCGATTCCGAGTGTCGAATCTGATTATTGAGGCCGATTTTGATTGCCAAGGCTGATTTTCGAGACCCATGTGATGTATATGCAGCCTGTGTTTAAGGCCTAATGTGATGAATATGAGGTCAATGTGATGAGGCCCATTGTGATGCATTTGAGGGCCAGGCGATGGAGTTCATTGTGATGTATATTAGGCCCATGTGAGAGGCCCATCGTGATGTATATTAAGCTCTTGAGTGAGGCCCATGGTATTGTATATTAGGTCCTTGTGTGAGGCCATGAGTCCACTATATGTTAGGCTCTATGTGGGCCATTCCTTGAGAGCAATGTTGGTTAAACATCCACATTGTCGAGGACAACTGTTGATGCTAGTTATTGATACTGATTATGAGTATGTGACAACATAACATCATGATACATGCCCATACGTATCATTTGCATGTTTATTGTGAGAAGTGATTGACCCTTACATATGCCATAGTATAGATGGTTTATGAGACTCCCTGATAGGGGAAGTTATCCCACATGAGTGCACGGTATGCACAAGATTGATGTATTATTGGACTACATGACTCATGCATCTTGCATTGTGTGATTGTGATTACTGTACACCCTAGTAACATCAAGGATGTGACCTCCACAGGAATGTCGTGGATGGCCAGATGGGACACCAAAAATGTTTGGTTCGAGTATCTAGGCACTTTAAATATCCGTGGGTGAAAGTTCCTAAACCTCCGAGGCCAGGAGACACCCCAATTTCTGGACAGAAGGGATACATGAGTACCCAAATTTCGAATACCAGTAGGCCGCGTCTCCCAGTGTGTCGTGGTTGGTTGGGAGGAGGTTTGGCCTTATCCGCCTGAGTGAGGGGGCTATAAGCTAGCTGAGTTTGACCAACCCCCAAATGGGTCTGTTATCGACGAGTTGGGTAGGCATTGGTATACTATTGGGAGGCGAGTAATGAGGTCTTTTCCACTCGCTAGGCTACGTGGCCGGTTGGGACGGTAGCCAGCTTGGAGTGTACTAGACCCCGATGATGATCCCAGAGTTATACGGTGCTGATATCTGTACTTATTAAGCAGGAGTTACATACTCATTCTTTTATTCACTATTCACTTGGGTTGGTGGTGCGTAGCTATTTGTTACGTGTACCTTCGCAACGGCCCAAATTTTAGTTGGGGTGCGTGACTAACCTGAGATCAGGACTTTACCACATTGAGTCTGACTATCGAAATTTAGGTATGAGACTGGTTTAGATAGAAGTCCCTTGTGATGGACCCTATAGCCTACGATACTACGTATTATCATCCCGAATTCACTCCAGTTTCTTCATTTCATTCGCACCACATAATGCATTGCATTGGCAGCATTTAGCATTTTAGGTTGTTATATTTCTGCATTGATATGGCCGTTAGCATTCATGCCTTGCATCGCATAGCCTTAGTACGACTGATGGCACTCATGGACTTTTCAGTATATTTTTGCTTACTCTAATATCGTATGATTCATGATCTTCTCAGTATTTCTGCCTATTGCGATATTGTATGATTTATGGCATTGTATTGCATACTTGGCACTTATCTTACGCACACACTTTCACCACTCACTAAGCTTTCTATAAGCTTATGCATGATAGATGCATGCAGGTGGCGTTAGGTTGCAGCAGCGTTGAGCATGGAGCATGTAGTAGTCTTCTGGAGCTTTGACTTCGATTTATGTATTTCCCTTTCAGCATTGTATTCAAACGTTTATATTAGTGGATATGTGATGATGATGTTGCCGTTATGATTTGGGTATACTTGTGGTTATGCTTATTATGAGTTAAATGTACATTGGACAATCCTCTTTATATGATCCCAGGATCGGAATCTGGCGTATGAACGGTGGGTGCCGAGAATGGGGTACTATGGAAGCTGTTGGCACCGGATTCAGCGATCGGGAATCTTGTGAGCCCGGTTTCCAAGTTTGGGGTGTGACAGAAGTTGGTATCAGAGTATAACTTGGGAATACCTGAAGATAACATCACATATCTGCTAATAACTACCATACACTTTATGATTGTTGATAACTTAGAATGATTAGACCCCCGAGTTCGAATAACTTAAAGATTTTTTGATATAGCTCCCTACCATTGAGATTGTGAGGCTGCATAGTAGTTCAGTCTTGATCATTTCTGACCGGGATCCGAGGATCAGTGAGGTCATCTTAGTGTTGATGATGCATCTTGGAAGCGCGAGGCTGTGATTCGGAGCGTTATCCCCATCTCTTCGATGCCTAGTTGTATATGGTGGTTCTGAATATATCTATAGAGATAATATTTCCCTCCCTTAGTGAGCTCTGTAATGGTTGTGTTGTGGTTTAAATTTCAAGGATGAAATTTCTATTAGATGGGGAGAGCTGTAAGACTCGTCTCCTAGCCCGTACCTTTCCATAGGCTTCCGCGGTCCTCCTAGTTAAATTTCAGTGACCCACGACCTGTAACCGACATTTGCACAGGATCCTAAGCTAAGTGCTGCATATCTAAATCGACTCGACCTGAGACTTGTACTAGTGCGACCGCGTCGTTGTCGCATCTCGTGCGCTGAGGTGATACCCGGACTAGGAGATATGAGCCCGCGTTCAGTTCAAGAAAAACACCACGTGTTGCAATTCTGAGAGAATCTCTATGATACGTCACATCAATCAATCAAAGTACAACCCATCACTCCATCCCATCCCTAAGTATAACCACCCTCCCCAAAAGTCTACACTCTCTCTTACACAAGTACACATCCATCACTCACAAACCCATCACACCCTATCACTCACCCATCCCTCTCTCTCTCTCTCTCACCTCTCTCTCTCATGTCCTCCCAACCAACCCACGTCCAAGCAAGCTCCATGAAAGAGCTTTGTGTGGCCCACTTCCTATCTCCCATCCCCACCCTCCAAAACCAATCTCAACCGTTGAAGTTCATCCTTTAGAGCTCTAGGATGCTTTGGTAAAAGGAGGAGGAGAAGATTAAAGGTGCGTGCTTTCCTAGGACTATATTCATATGTTTTTGCTTGGATTTGATGATTTGAGGGCCCACTTATAATGGAACCCATCTTGATGTATGCCTTGTATCAAAGAGGGACCTATAATGGCGGGGTCCCTGCCATCTCCACTGTTCCCTCTCTCTCTCTCTCTCTCTCTCCCTTTTTACGTGTGGCCCACCATGATTCATGCATTCTATCCATGCTGTGTGGGGTGGCCCATGTGTGGGTGGGACTAACCTTGATGTGCTAAATTGTAAGTGATATGGTCTCATGCTCCTTTGCTTGTCAAATTTTGTGGTGCCAAAACCTCTATATGTGTCTTGTGTAGTTTGTTGTTGTATGGATGTTCAAGAACTGCATCAATGCTTCAAGTCAAGTACGGTGATCTACTTTAAGAAATGCAAGGTCATGTACTTGATCCTCTTCTGTAAGCTTCAATGTTTAAAACTACGTCAATCAGAAGAGCGCTTGTTCATGATGTTTAAAAATGAAGTACATTCTAGGAAGACAAATCCAAGCTATAGAAGATCTCAAGATCAAGCTACATCAAGTAGAGATTCAAGCTTCATAAGGTTTAAAGGTCAACCTTCATCTGATTAAATGAAGTTTCAATGTTCATACTTCATGTCTCAGGTATGATAGACCTTAGATTGACCTTAGGGTACGTCATTTTGAATACATAATTCATATTGAATCACTTTATAAATATTTGGTCTGTTCTAAGACGAGTCCTGGACCTTGTTCGAATAGTCCTGGCACTGGTTTGACCAGTTCTAGAAAATTCAGGACCAGTCCTAAGTTTGTTACAATTGTTCAGAATTTTCTGTTCATCTATGACTAGTCCTGGACTCCGTTCGACCGGTCGTGTGAACAGTATCGACTAGTCATCTGACTAGTCCTAGTTCTTTAACTCAAACTACAACAACGAATCCTTGAGTCCTACGACCAGCCGTAGAGGTCCTACGACCAGTCGTAGACACCCTACGACCAGTCGTGTAATCGTCAGTTTCAGCCCCGCTTGAAAGTTCAAAAATCCGTTTCATCTATGACCAGTCATGGATACTCAGGACCAGTCGTAGGCGTGATTTTTGCATCTATAAATAGATGACGAATTTCAGAGATTGATAACTCAATTCAAGTAAAATCGAGGCATCACTCTGAGATAAGTTTGTGTTTATTTTTAAGCTACATTGTGCTTATTTAATATTCTCTTTTGTTAGCTTATTTAATTTGATTTTGTTTCTATATTCCAATCTAAATTGAAAAGAGGAATTGTTGTATTCCTTCTTCTTGGAATCAAAATCAAATATAGCTAGCCCAACTGGTTTAATTTAAAATTAATTAGAACTTAGAACCATATCAAAGTGAGTATTGGACATTGAACTTCACATTCGAACTTCTACTCCAATTGGTTCTTTTGAGCTACAACAAAAGGAGAAATCCAGGTACTTTACATTTATTGTAAATTCAATTATTTTGGTTTTGTTTGAGGTTAAGCCAGAAAAATCTCATTGTGTTGCTTATTCAAGGAGAGCTAGAAAACTCAAAAAGTGGGGTTTTTGAATTATGTAAGCCCATATAAAAGACACAATTGTGAAGGTTTTAGGTGAACCTATGAAACCTATTTTGAGAGTGAACGCTGATATCCCTTGTGTGAGGATATTAGGATTGGAGTAGCTGTGTGGCTGTTGTTTAACAGTTGGTGTACATACAGGCAAACCACTATAGTTCTTTGTGTCTTGTGGTTTGAATGTTCGTTTAATATTTCCTATATTTTATCATTCAGAATTGTGAGATGTATGTGTGGATGTGAATGTTATAATATTTACATTTCAAGCATTGTAGGAATATTGTAATAGTTTAGACTTTATTTTCCACTATTTCCCTTTATTATTCCTCTTCAGTTTGGGATATTGATAAATATCGTTCTAGTAAGGTTATCCTGCCATAAACCCTTGGTTTTTATGGTGTAAGGTTGTCCTTAGAACAACATTTATATAAGCCTCTCAAGACTTGAATTTGAGGTTGCTTTACATTCCTATATTGTGATTTGCTTCATTTCTTTTATTGGCTATCATATTCTTTAGTTTCCGCTGTTAAAAGTTTAATTTGGTATAGTCCTATTCACCCCCTCTCTAGGACATATAGCTTGGCCTTTCCAAGTGGTATCAAAGCCTAATAGCTCATTTTTAATTCTTTATTCTTGGATTCATTTCCTGAGCTAACGATCTAAGCTATATATAAAATGTCAAATTTTGATAGCCTTTCAGTCACTAGGCCTCCACCATTTGATGGCTCCAATTATGCCTATTGGAAAGCCAGGATGAGGATTTTCCTTAAATCCATAGATGAAAGTGTGTGGCTAGCCTCAGTGAATGAATGGACTCCTCCTACCTTTGAAGTGACTGGTATCGATGGTTCAAAAACAATGAGAATAACAACTTATTTTTCTTAGACCACACTTCAGAAAAGTGAGAGTAGTGCAATGCAAAAGCACTAAATGCAATCACTTGCGCACTATCACCGGATGAGTTCAAAAGAATTATATCCTGTGATTCTGTAAAGCAAGCCTGGGATATATTAGAAATGACACACGATGGTACATCAATCGTCATGAAATCTAAAGTCCAAATCCTCACAACCAAATTTCAAGAAATTCATATGGAGGAAAATAAAATATTTATGGACTTCTACACTAGATTAAATGACATTATGAACTCTATGTGGGGTCTTGGCGATAAAATCCCAGAAAGTAAAGTGTGTGCAAAGATACTGCGCTCATTTCCTGAACGGCTCAATTCTAAGGTAACCGCGATCCAGGAACTTCGTGATATGGACAATATGAGGGTAGAGGAATTAGTTGGCTCTTTACAGACTTATGAGTTAACTTTTAAAGCTCCAAAAGGAAAATTGATTGCTCTTAAATCTTCTAAAAATAGGTTTTAAGAAAATTCTGATTTAGAAAACTCTAAAGATGATATGGCCCTTTTGGTGAAAAAGTTTTACAAAATTTTCAAAAGTAAAAAGAAGGTTGATTTTCAAAAAGCAAACGACAAGAAAAGATCTAAACCTAAATCTAAATCTTGGAAATCATTAAAAGATAGTTAGTGTTACAACTGCCAAGAATATGGGCATTTAGCAAACAAGTGTCCTAAAAAGGACAAACCTAAAAAGAAGGGTATGTTGGCTACTTGGGATGAATCCTCTGATTCTGAAGCCTCTTTTGAATCAGAAGATTCTGAAACCGAGTCGGGTAGTAAAGTTAAAGCTCTTATGACTCTAGCCAAATTCACATTTTCAGATAATGATGATTTAACAAGTGAAGAAAATCTGAATAGTGATTGTGAAAATGAAGATGATCTTCAAGATGCTTACAATGCCCCATACAAGGAAAGTTGTAAAATTGCTGTCAAACTTAAACTTCAAAAAGAAAAATTTTCAAAGCTTAAAGAAAATTATGAGTCTCTTGTTTTAGAAAAATCTCATATTTCAGATTGTTTTGAAAAGACTAGATGCAATTTAGAATTCAAAACCTCCCTGATTGAAAATCTTAAATCTGAAAATGACAAAGTTAAACTTGAAAACTCTTCACTTTTGAGTTTAAAGGATACATGGAGGTATGCCCAAGGAGATTCAAAGTTTAAAAAACTCTTATCCAGATCTAGAAAATATGGCGACAGATCCGGGTTGGGCTATGATAAGAATATACCCTCTAAACAAAAGAATACTCCTAAGTTTGTGAAAGGAGAAACCTCTAACTCAAAAGGGAAAAGTACTATTCAAGGTTTTTCTAAAAATGCTAAAACTTTTCAAAAACCTAAAAGCAACTTTGTTAACTATAAAAATCAGAACCAAAATCCTTTAGCCAAAAAAATAGTTGATTTGCTTAAGGAGCTTTTAAAATCTAACTCAGTAGGTCATTCTTACAACAACAGACAAAAGAAGACCAACTATTCTCCTAAACCCAAAACTGTTATGAAATGGGTTCCTAAGGTTACTTGCTTGGTTACCCACACTACTTTCAAAGCTATAAGTCATGCAAAGTGGTACCTAGATAGTGGATGCTCCAGGCATATGACAGGCGACAAGGCTTTATTTACCGATCTTAAAGATACGACTGATGGGTTAGTCACATTTGGGGATGGTAGCAACTGCAAGATTATTGGCCAAGGTACGGTTCAACTCTATAATCTTCCCTTATTTAAGAATATTTTATATGTTGAGGGACTAAAACACAACCTATTAAGCATATCTCAAATATGCGATAACAATCATAGTGTGAAATTTTCAAATCAAGGTTGTGAAATCTTAAACAAAAGGGGTCTTATAATATTAACTGGTCACAGGATTTCTGAAAACTGCTATATTGTATGTGATGGTAGCTCATCTAATCAATTGTGTTACATGGTCCATACCAATGAAATAGAATTATGGCATAAATGCATTGGACATGTACACTACCGTAATCTATATAGATTGAGCAAAAGAGAACTAATAAGAGGTTTATCTAAAATACAGAAAGTAGACAAAATATGTGGCGAATGCCAAATTGGCAAATAAATAAGGAGCCCTCACAAGAAAGTGAACTCCAATGCCACATCAAGACCACCCGAACGTCTTCATATGGATCTTATAGGACCAACCAGGTCAGAGAGTCGTGGTGGTAAGAAATACATTCTAGTGATCGTGGATGATTATTCCAAATTCACATGGGTAGCCTTCTTAAGGGATAAATCAGAAACCCTTGATGAAGTAAAAAGAGTGCTCAAGCAGATTCAAACTGAAAAAGGTTCTCAAGTCAGTAAAATCCATAGTGATCATGGATTTGAATTTGAGAATAGCAGTTTTGAGAAATTCTGTAGCGATCAGGAAATATCGCATGAATTCTCTACTCCCAAAACACCACAACAAAAATGGAATTGTGGAGAGGAAAAATAGAGTGCTTCAAGAAATGGGAAATATAATGTTGAATAGTATGAAGCTCCCTAGAAATCTTTGGGCTGAAGCCGTAAATATTGCGTGCTATATTATTAACCGAGTTTATACATGTAAATCTAATAATAAAACTACTTATGAACTTTGGTTTGATAAGAAGTCTATTGTCAAATACTTTCGAGTTTTTGGCAGTAAGTGATATATTTTGTGTGACCATGAAAATCTGGAAAAATTTGACAGAAAAAGTGATGAAGGAATCTTTTTAAGATATTCTTTAAACAATTGTGCATATCGCGTACTGAACAAAAGGATTAGTGTGATTCAAGAATCTATAAATATGGTCATAGACGATCATTTGAATACACCTGCCCCAAGTTCAGATAATGATGAAGTTCTTTTAATTGACAAACCAGATACTTCATCAAATTAAACTAATACTGAACAGATGTCTGTTAAAGATCATCCAACTACTTAGATTCTTGGAAACCCTCTCACTGGTGTGCGCACTCATAGACAACTAGAAGACATGTGTAATTACGTATGCTTCACATCCCAGATAGAACTAGCTAATGTAAAAGAAGCTCTTTCTGATGAAAATTGGATAGTTGTGATGCAAGAAGAGTTTAACCAATTTGTGAGAAATGATGTTTGGTATCTAGTTCCTAGACCTAAAGACAAACACATTATAGGAACTAAGTGGATTTTCAAAAATAAGTCTGATGAACTTGGTAATATTATTCGAAACAAGGCTAGACTGGTTGTACAAGGGTACACTTAAATAGAAGGCATTGATTATGATGAAACCTTCACCCCAGTAGCTCGTCTTGAGTCAATCAGACTTTTTATATCCATTACATGCTTTAAGAAATTTAAAATTTATCAAATGGATGTAAAGAGTGCCTTCTTAAATGGTAATCTACATGAAGAAGTGTATGTGGAACAACCAATGAATTTTGAAGACCCTAAGAACACTGATCATGTGTATCGCCTTGAAAAGGCTCTCTACAGTTTAAAACAAGCTCCCAGGGCATGGTACGAAAAATTGACTAAGTTTTTACTAAGTCATAATTTTAAAATGGGTAGTGTCGATAAGGCACTCTTTGTTAAGAAACATAATGATGATATCTTAATGGTTCAAATCTATGTTGATGATATTATTTATGGATCAACATGTACTAACATGACTGTTGAGTTTGCAGATTTAATGAAATCTAAGTTTAAAATGAGCATGGTTGGGGAATTAAACTATTTCCTAGGGTTGTAAGTAAAACAATAACCTGATGGTATTTTTATTTCTCAAACCAAGTATGCCTTGAACATAATTAAAAGATTCAGATTTGAGAATGACAAAAAATTTGATACTCCTATGAGTACAACTTTAAGACTCTCAAAGGACTCTACAAGTAAAGATGTGGATCCTAGACTATATAGAAGTATGATTGGTAGTCTACTTTATTTAACTACTAGTACACCTAATATTGCTTTATGTGTTGGTATTTGCGCTAGATATCAGTCTAACCCTAAAGAGTCACATCAAACTGCAGTCAAGCAGATTATGAGATATGTTGCAAGTACTGCTAAATTGGGTCTCTGGTATCCATATGATACTAGTGTTCAATTGGCTGGGTACTCTAATGCTAATTGGGCTGGTAATATCGATGATAGAAAATCAACCAGTGGTGGTTTTTTTATATTGAAAATTGTTTAGTTTCTTGGTTCAGCAAGAAACAAAGTTTTATATCACTCTCAACTACTGAGGCTGAATACATCGCAGTAGGAAATGCATGTACTCAGCTTGTTTGGATGAAACGTATGTTAAGCGATTATGGAATTGCACAGGAATCAATGATATTATATTGTGATAATTCCAGTGTGATAAATATTTCAAAAAATCCAATCTAACATTCGCGTACCTAGCACATTGACATTAAGTATCATTATATTCGTGAATTAGTGGAAGAAAAATACTATCTTTAGAATACATTCCAACTGAAACTCAACTTGCTGACATTTTCATTAAACCGCTCAACAAAAGCAGCTTTAATAAATTAAAATTTAATCTTGGTATGTGTATTCAAAATTGATTATTCATGCATGTATGTATCATAGTGTGTATATATATATATATATATATATATATTTGATACTTTATGTGGTTAAATTACAAATTTTTATGAAAAAATACATATTTTTTCCTATACACGACCAGTCGTGGTTGTACTCGACCAGTCGAGAACAGCTCAAGACTGGTCATGGAGCGCATTGGGTCTTTTATAATTTGAAAAAAATCTCATCTTCCTCATTTCCTATTCCCTCTCCAACGAGCCGACGCCCGACTAGTCGAAGCCACCGATCTAGATCTTCAAGGTTAGTGCATTATTTGCATTTTTCTTATAAATTCTAGTCTATATTACTTCATTTTCACTCTTGGAGTAATCTATTTGTTCTTTCATTACAATTTTGGGGTTTTATTTTGAAAAATCTGATCTATCAAAACCCCACTCTACATCCTTTGTATCTTCTTGTTTCCTTGAGTTGTTGTTGCAAATGGACTCCAGAGGGAAAAAGAAAACAACACGTGGTGCTTCCTCTTATAGGTCGAATTTAACTCGGCGACATCTTCGGTCTCCCAAAGATGATCCCTTATATGTGCAGGATTTGCGTTTGCGCAATGTCATTGTCGAACATACGGTTGATCTTAATCCTAGTGCTCAGTTTGGTATCTTACCTCTACTCCAAGCTGTAGGATGGGATAACATCTTACATTGGGGTGGGCCAACATTCCAATCTCTTGTACAGGCCATGTTTGCATGTCTTTCTGACTTTTCTACTGAAAATTTATCATTTAAGATTGATGCTAGAGAAGGGCCATTTGATATAGACCGTCATTTGATATCTGGCCTTATGGATATTCCTATTAATGATAAAGGTATTCCTATTCATACTTTAACTAAAAAACCCTCTAAATCAGAGAAACGTATGCTAACTAGAGATCTATGCAATATGAATGTGCAATGGACGCGCAAAGGGAATGCACTCCCCACAAAGTATTTGTTACCCAGATATAGGGTGTTGCATAGAATTTTTATTTCAAATCTGTATCCTCGTTCAGGTGACAAAACTGAATTAACTTCTTTTATGGTTCGGGTTTTGCATTCTGTCATTTCTGGTACTAAAGTTTATCTGCCTTCCTTGATATGTCATTCAATTATTCAGTTTTGTCTCCATCCAGGTCATAGTGATATTCCTTTTGCATATCTTATGACTGTTTTAGCTATCATATGCTTGTGGCTATGCCTGTTGGAGAGACTCCTATCCATCATCTCATTTTCAACAATTCTAATATAAAAAAGATGAAATTGGGATTGGCTCCTGGCCAAGTGGATGTTGGTGGAAGTGGAGCTGAAGCTGGGAATGAAGAAGATGTTAGTGATCTTCCTCTTGATGATATTAACATGGATGACATTTTTGATAAGATAGAATCTGACTCTAGAAATGATCCTGATTATGAGCCATCTGAGTTTGATTCGCGTTTACGTGCTTTGGAAGAAAAGGTAGAACATATGAATGTTGCCCACGATTTAAGGTTTAAATTTATGCGCAAGTATCTCAAGCGTATAAACAAGGGCCTTCATCAACTTGATCCTTCTGTTCCTGCTCCTTCTTCAGGATCTAATTAAGTGATTATATTGGTCTGTATTAACTTTATTACTTTTTACTTTTGGCGGTGTATGAACCTTAAGTAACTGTTTTTTTGTTTGAACTAGCTTATGGTGTGTGGACTTTTTAACTTGCTTATATCTTGACTAGTTCATCCATTACTTGCTCTCCTGCTAATTATCCTTTTATTTCTTCCTTTGTCATATTATGACAAAAGGGGGGAGAATTTATTAGGTATATAGATTGATATTTGTGGAAGTAGTAGCATAAGCATTTCTTTTAGATTTATATGTGCTACTCAGGGGGAGTAATATTTGTGCTTGTTAACAACTGGTGCATGATTTGTTAACCAGGCTATAATATTTGTGCTTGTTAACAACTAGTGCATGATTCATTAACTAGGCTATAATATTTGTGCTTATTAACAACTGGTGCATGATTCATTAAGTTAACAACTAGTGCATGATTCTTTAATCAGGCTGTACCTGGTTCTTTTATATATGAGTTGTGCTTTTCTTCTTTGGAATGTGTTTTGTCACAAATTTGATAAAGGGGGAGATTGTAAGTGCTATGGTCTCATGCTCCTTTGGTAGTCAAATTTTGTGGTGCCAAAACCTCTATATGTGTCTTGTGTAGTTTGTTGTTATATGGATTTTCAAGACACTGCATCAATGCTTCAAGCCAAGTACGGTGATCTACTTTAACAAAAGCAAGGTCACATACTTGATCTTCTTCTGTAAGCTTCAATGTTCAGAACTACGTCAATCAGAAGAGCGCTTGTTCAAGTCTAAAGACGATGTTCAAAAATGAAGTACATTCTAAGAAGACAAATCCAAGCTGTAGAAGATCTCAAGATCAAGCTACATTAGTAGAGATCTCAAGCTTCATAAGGTTCAAAGGTCAACCTTTATCTTATTGAATAAAGTTTCAATGTTCATACTTCATGTCTCAGGTATGATAGACCTTAGATTAACCTTAGGGTAGGTCATTTTGAATACATAATTCATATTGAATCACTTTATAAGTATTTGGTCTGTTCGAAGACTAGTCCTAGACCTTGTTCGACTAGTCCTAGCACTGGTTCGACCAGTCCTAGAAAATCCAGGACCAGTCCTAAGTTTGTTACAATTGTTTAAAATTTTCTGTTCATCTATGACCAGTCCTGGACTCTATTCGACTGGTTGTGTGAACAGTGTCGCTAGTCATCAGACTAGTCCTAGTTCTTTGACTCAAACTACAGTAACGAATCCTTGAGTCCTATGACTAGTCGTGGGTTTTCTACGACCAGTCGTAGAGGTCCCACAATCAGTCGTAGACACCCTACGACCGGTCGTGTAACCGTTTGTTTCAATCCCGCTTGAAAGTTCAAAAATCCGTTTCATCTATGATCAGTCATGGAGTACTCAGGACCAGTCGTAAGCATAATTTTTGCATCTATAAATAGACGACGAATTTCAGAGATTGATAGCTCAATTCAAGTAAAATCGAGGCATCACTCTGAGATAAGTTTTTGTTTATTTTTAAGCTACATTGTGCTTATTTAATATTCTCTTTTGTTAGCTTATTTAATTTGATTTTGTTTTTATATTCCAATCTAAATTGAAAATAGGAATTGTTGTATTCCTTCTTCTTGGAATCAAAATCAAATATAGCTAGCCCAACTAGTTTAATTTAAAATCAATTAGAACTTAGAACCATATCAAAGTGAGTATTGGACATTGAACTTCACATTCAAACTTTTACTCCGATTGGTTCTTCTGGGCTACAACAAAAGGAGAAATCCAGGTATTTTACATTTATTGTAAATTCAATTATTTTGGTTTTGTTTGAGGTTAAGCCAGAAAAATCTCATTGTGTTGGTTATTTGAGGAGAGCCAGAAAACTCAGAAAGTGGGGTTTTTGAATTGTGTAAGCCCATATAAAAGACATAATTGTGAAGGTTTTAGGTGAACCTGTGAAACTTATTTTGATAGTGAAAGTTGATATCCCCTGTGTGAGTATATTAGGAGTGGAGTAGTTGTGTGGTTGTTGTTTAACAGTTGGTGTACACACAAGCAAACCACTATAATTCTCTGTGTCTTGTGGTTTGAATGTTCGTTTAATATTTCCTATCTTTTATCATTCAGAATTGTGGGATGTATGTGTGGATGTGAATGTTGTAATATTTACATTTCAAGCATTGTGGGAATGTTGTAATAGTTTAGACTTTATTTTCTGCTATTTCCCTTTATTATTCCTCTTCGGTTTGGGATATTGATACTTATCGTTCTAGTAAGGTTGTCCTGCCATAAACGCTTGGTTTTTATGGTGCAAGGTTGTCCTTAGAACAACATTTGTATCAGCTTCTCAAGACTTGAATTTGAGGTTGCTTTACATTCCTGTATTGTGATTTGTTTCATTTCTTTTGTTGGCTATCATATTCTTTAGTTTCCATTGTTAAAAGTTTAATTTGGCATAGTCCTATTCACACCCCCCCCCCCCTCCTCTAGGACATATAGCTTGGCCTTTTCATAAATCTCCCACAGTCTAGAGAAGTCTGGACAGTGGTGTATCATCCACACCGTCCCTGGTTGGGACGGTGGATCCCCACCATGACATATTTATTGTATTCACACTGTCCATCCGTAGGGACGGTGGGTACTGATGTGGTGGCAATTTGTGTGAGACGTGGCCCACCTTGATGTGAGATCCACACCATCCAGCAAATCTGGACGGTGAGACCCACCTAAGATGTTGATTTTATCCACGCCGTGCATCTACTCTTTTATAGCAGCAGTAGTTGCTGCTGACATCAGCAAATGTGGGACCCACCTCTCTGGTGTGAGATCCACACCGTCCACTGCTGAGAGGACCACCGTGGTATATGGGTTACATTCAGCCATCCATCCATTCAGTGCCACATGTGGGGTGAGTCCCCCAGATGAGGTATGTGTTTTATTCAATCCATCCATCTGGAAGGTGGTTGGATTGGACCCTCTCTGATGTATGTATTTTATACATAAGCCATCCATCTGTTTCATCCACACAGTCCATTGCCTAGATGTGTGGCTTACCATGATGAATGTGTTGCATCCTCACCGTCCAATTCCTAGACGGTAGGACAGTGGCATACCTCACACCTGTTATATATTATAATATAATATTATAGTATATGTGTGTATATATGATCTATATCTGCTGCATTGCAGCCGTGGGACCTACATACGTGTGGACTCCACCATGCTATGTGTACTTCATCAACACCATCCAAATGGTGGGCCTTATATCAACAGTTATAGTTGCTACTTTGACGCAGTAAGCTCTGTGGGCCTACCATGTAATGTATGACATTAATCCACACCCTCCACTGTGTGGGACGGTGTGACCTACTGGGAATTTGTGTCCCATCTCCACCGTCCAGTGATCTGGATGGTGGACCACACCTTGATGTATTTATTTCATCCACATAGTCCAGATTGTACTGGACAATGCTGGACAATGTTTGGATGGTGCAAATTTATATGGAAATTGTTCGAATGGTACTGATTTACCTGGACAATGTTTGGCCAGTGCTGATCATCATTCGTGGTCCATGTGTGCAGTGATACACATGTTACACCTACAACTATTGAAATGATTTTTGGTGTGGCCCAAATGAGTAAGGCCCACCTTGATATTTTATGGTCTTCCATGAGGCCCACCTTGTGTATTTATGGCCCATCCATGAGCCCCACCTCGATCAATTTGTAGCCCGTCCATGGGGCCCGACGTGTTGTATATGAGGAATATGTAATGCGGCCCACTTGATGTTTATATGGCCCATGTGGTGTATTTGAGGGCCCATGAGCAGGGCCCACCTGCTATGTATTTGTGGCCTTTGTCACGGCCCAATATGATGTTTTTTTATGGCCCAACTTAATATATTTGTCGCCCATCCCTAAGGCCCACCTTGATATATTAGTGCGGCCCATTGATGTAGCTCATTTGATGTATTAGGGGCTCACTTGATGAGACCCAATTTGATGTATTTGGAGGCCCATTTGATGAGGCCCGATGAGATATACTTGGGACTCATTTGAAAAGGCCCGATGTGATATATGAGGCCCTTGTGTGAGGCCGTGGGCCCACTATACGTTTAGTCCTATGTGGGCCATGACTTGGGAGCGATGTTGGTTAAATGTCCATATTGATGGGCAATGATGGTTTAATATACACATTGTGACCTTCCCTTAGGTCTTGTTCAGCTGATTGTTGAGGCCAATTGTATAGGCCGATTACGATTGTCGAGGTCGATTGTATAGGTCGATTCTGATTATTGAGGCTGAGTATTGAGGCCAATTCCGATTGTAGAGGCTGAGTATTGAGGCCAATTCCTATTTGTCGAGGTCGAGTATTGAAGTTGATTTTGATTGTTGAGGCCAAGTAACAAGGACGATTTTGATTTGTCGAAGCCGATTATATAGGCCAATTATTGAGGCCGATTTCGATTTGTCAAGGCTGAGCATCGAGGCTGATTTCGACTGTCGAGGCCGATTCTGATTTATTGAGGCCGATTGTATAGGCCGATTCTGATTGTATAGGCCGATTCCGATTGCCGAGGCCGAGTATCGAGGTCGATTCCAATTTGTCGAGGCCGATTGTATATGCCGATTTTGATTTGTTGAGGCTGAGTATCAAGGCCGATTCCGATTTGTCGAGGCCGATTCCGATTGTCGAGGCTGATTATCGAGTCCTTGTTTGGCCGATTATCAAGGTTGATTGTATAAGTCGATTTCGATTGTTGAGGCCGATTCCAATTTGTCGAGGCCGATTCCAATTTGTCAAGGCCGATTGTATAGGCCAATTCCTATTGTCGAGGCCGATTTTGATTTGTCGAGGCCGATTATATAGGCCGATTCTAATTATCGAGGTTGAGTATTGAGGCCGATTCCGATTTTCGAGGCTGATTGTATACGCCGATTCCAATTGTCGAGGCCAAGTATCGAGTTCGATTCTGATTGTCGAGGTCAAGTATCCAGGCTGATTCCAATTTTTTGAGGCCAATTGTATAGGCCGATTCTGATTGTCAAGGATGAGTATCGAGGCCAATTCCGATTGTCAAGGTCGATTATATAGGCCGATTCCGATTGTAGAGGCCGAGTATCGAGGCCAATTCTGATTTATCGAGGCCGATTCCGATTGTCGAGGTCGAGTATCGAGGTCAATTTCGATTGTCGAGGCTGATTATATTGGTCAATTTCAATTGTCATGGCCAAATCCGATTGTCGAGGCCGATTCTGATTATCGAGGCCGAGTATCGAGGCCAATTCCGTGTGTCGATTCCGATTGTTGAGGCCGATTTCGATTGTCGAGGCTGATTTCGATTGCTAAGGCCGATTGTCAAGACCTATGTGATGTATATGTAGCCCATGTTTAAGGCATAATGTGATGAATATAAGGTCTATGTGATGAGGCCCATTGTGATGCATTTGAGGGCCAGGCGATGGAGTCCATTGTGATGTATATTAGGTCCATGTGAGAGGCGCATCGTGATGTGTATTAAGCTCTTAAGTGAGGCCCATGGTTTTGTATATTAGGTCCTTGTGTGAGGCCATGGGTCCACTATATGTTAGGCTCTATGTGGGCCATTCCTTGGAGACAATGTTGGTTAAATGTCCACATTGTCAAGGCTGATTGTTGATGCCGATTATTGATACTGATTATGAGTTTATGACACCATAGCATCATGATACATGCCCATACACATCATCTACATGTTTATTGTGAGATGTGATTGACCTTTGCATATGTCATAGTACAGATGGTTTATGAGACTCCCTGATAGGTGGAGTTATCCAACATGAGTGCATAGTATGCACATGATTGATGCATGATTGGACTACATGACTCATGCATCTTGCATTGTGTGATTGTGATTACTGTACGACCTAGTGACATCAGGGCTGTGACCTCCACAGGTATGTCGTGGATGGCTAGATGGGACACCAGAAATGTTTGGTTCGAGCATTTGGGTACTTTAGATATCCGTGGGTGAAAGTCCCTAGACCTTCGAGGCCAGGAGACGCCCCAATGTCTAGACCGAGGGGATACATGAGCGCCCGAGTTCCGAATACTAGTAGGCCGGGTCTCCCACTATATCATGGTCGGTTGGGAGGTGTGGCCTTATTCGACCGAGTGAGGGGGCTATAAGCTAAGCTAAGTTTGACCAGCTCCCAAATGGGTCCGCTATCGACGAGCCGGGTAGGCATTGGTATACTATTGGGAGGCGGGTAGTGAGGTCTTTTCCACTCGCTGGCCTACTCGACCGGCTAGGGCGGTAGCTAGCTTGGAGTGTACTAAACCCCTACGATGATCCCAGAGATGTACGGTGCTGATATGTGGGCTTATTGAGTAGGAGTTACATACTCATTCATTCATTCATTCACTATTCACTCGGGTTAGGGGTGCGTAACTATTTGTTACGTGTACCTTCGCAACGGCCAGGATTTCGGTTGTGGCATGCGACTAACCTAAGATCAGGAGTTTACCACATTGAGTCTGACTATCGAAATTTAGGTATGAGACTAGTTTGGATAGAAGTCCCTTGTGATGGACCCCATAGCTTACGATACTAGGTACTATCATCCCGAATTCACTCCAGTTTCTTCATTTCATTCGCACCACATATTGCATTGCATTGGCAGCATGTAGCATTTTGGGTTGCCATGTTTCTGCATTGATATGGCAGTTAGCATTCATGCATTGCATCGCATAGCCTTAGTACGGGTGATGGCACTCATGGACTTATCAGTATATTTTCGCTTACTCTAATATCGTATGATTCATGATCTTCTCAGTATTTCTGCCTATTTCGATATTATATGATTATGGCATTGTATTGCATACTTGACACTTATCTTGTGCACACACTTTCACCACTCACTAAGCTTTCTATAAGCTTATGCATGATAGATGCATGTAGGTGTCGTTAGGTTGCAGCAGCGTTGAGCATGGAACATGTAGTGGTCTTCTGGAGCTTTGACTTCGATTTATGTATTTTCCTTTCAGCATTGTATTCAAATGTTTATATTAGTGGATATGTGATGATGATGTTGCGGTTATGATTTGGGTATACTTGTGGTTATGCTTATTATGAGTTAAATGTACATTGGACATTCCTTTTTATAGGATCCCAGGATCAGAATCTGGCGTATGAACGATGGGTGCCGAGAATGGGGTATTACGGAAGCTGTTGGCACCGGATTCAGCGATCAGGAACCTTGTGAGCCAGGTTTCCAAGTTTGGGGCGTGACAGAAGTTGGTATCAGAGTATAACTTGAGAATACTTGAAGATAACATCACATATCTGCTAATAACTACCATACTCTTTATGATTGTTGATAACTTAGAATGATTAGACCCCCGAGTTCGAATAACTTCAAGATTTTTTGATATAGCTCCCTACCATTGAGATTGTGAGGCTTCATAGTAGTTTAGTCTTGATCGTTTCTGACAGGGATCCGAGGATCAGTGAGGTCATCTTAGTGTTGATAACGCATCTTGGAAGCATGAGGCTGTGATTCACGAGCGTTATGCCCATCTCTTCAATGCCTGGTTGTATATGCTGGTTCTGATTATATCTATAGAGATAAGATTTTCCTCCCTTAGTGAGCTCTGTATTGGTTGTGTTGTGGTTTATATTTCAAGGATGAAATTTTTATTATGTGGGGAGAGCTGTAAGACCCGTCTCCTAGCCCGTACCGTTCTATAGGCTTTCGCGGTCCTCCTGGTTGAATTCTGGCGACCCACGACCTGTAACCGACGTTTGCACGCGATCCTAAGCCAAGTGCTGCATATCCGAGTCGATTCGACCTGAGACTTGTACTAGTGTGATCGTGCCGTCATCGCGTCTCGTGCGCTGAGGCGATACCTGGGCTAGGAGATATGGGCCCGCGTTCAGTTCGAGGAAAACACCACGCGTTGCTATTTTCAGAGAATCTCTATGACACGTCACATCAATCAATCAAAGTACAACCCATCACTCCATCCCATCCCCAAATACAACCACCCTCCCTAAAAGTCACCATTCTCTCTTACACAAGTATCCATCCATCACTCACTCACCCATCACACCCCATCACTCACCCATCCCTCTCTCTCTCATTTCCTCCCAACCAACCCATGTCCAAGTAAGCTCCATGAAAGAGCTTTGTGTGGCCCACTTCCTATCTCCCATCCCATCCTCCAAACTAATCTCAACCGTTGAAGTTCATCCTTTGGAGCTTTAGGATGCTTTGACAAAAGGAGGAGGAGAAGATCAAAGGTGGGTGCTTTCCTAGGATTAGATTCATATGTTTTTGCTTGGATTTGATGATTTGAGGGCCCACTTATAATGGGACCCATCTTGATGTATGCCTTGTATCAAAGAGGGACCCATAGTTGCAGGGTCCCTCCCATCTCCACCGTTCCCTCTCTCTCTCTCTCTCCCTTTTTATGTGTGGCCCACCATGATTCATGCATTCTATCCATGCTGTGTGGGGTGGCCCACATATGGGTGGGACCGACCTTGATGCATTAAATCTCCCACCATCCAGAGAAGTCTGGATGGTGCTACATCATCCACACCGTCCTTGGTTGGGACGGTGGATCCTCTCCATGACGTATTTATTGTATTCACACCATCCATCCATAGGAACAGTGGGCCCTGATGTGGTGGCCATTCGTGTGGGACGTGGCCCACCTTGATGTGAGATCCACATCGTCCAACAAATCTGGACGGTGAGACCCACCTGAGATGTGGATTTTATCCACGCCATGCATCTACTTTGTTGCAACAGCAGCAGTTGCTGCTTACGGGAGCAAATGTGGGACCCACCTCTCTGGTGTGAGATCCACACCGTCCACTGCTAAGAGGACCACCGTGATGTATGGGTTACATCCAGCCGTCCATCCATTCAGTGCCATGTGTGGGATGAGTCCCACAGATGAGGTATGTGTTTTATTCAATTCGTCCATCTGGACGGTGGTTGGGTGGGACCCTCTTTGATGTATGTGTTTTATATATAAGTTGTCCATCTATTTCATCCACACGGTCCTTTGCCCAGATGTGGGGCCTACCATGATGAATGTGTTGCATCCTCACTGTCCAATTCCTGGATGGTGGGACGGTGGCATACCTCACACCTGTTATATATTATAATATTATATTATATTATATTATATTATATTATATATGTATATATATGATGTATATCTGCTACATTGCAGTCGTAGGACCCACACATGTGTGGACTCCACCTTGCTATATGTACTTCATCAACACCGTCCAAACGATGGGCCCCATATCAACAATTATAGTTGCTGCTTTGACGTAGTAAGCTCTGTGGGTCCCTGCTTAAGCTGTGTTTTATCCATCCATCCCCACATGTGGGGCATACCTTGTAATGTATGGGATTAATCCACACCGTCCACTATGTGGGACGGTGTGAGCTACTAGGATATTTGTATCCCATCTCCACCATCCAGTGATTTGGATGGTGGACCACACCTTGATGTATTTTTTTCATCCACACCATACAGATTGTATTGGACAGTGCTGACAATGTTTGGATGGTGCAGATTTATATGGATAATGTTTGGACGGTACTGATTTACCTGGACAATGTTTGGCTAGTGTTGATCATCATTTGTGGGCCATGTGTGTAGTGATACACATGTTACACCTACAACTATTGAAATAATTTTTGGTGCAGCCCATATGAGTGAGGCCCACCTTGATATATTTGAGGCCGTCCATGAGGCCCACCTCGATGAATTTATTGCCTATCCATGGGGCCCGACATGTTGTATATGACGCCCATGTAAAGCGGCCCACTTGATGTTTATATGGCCCATGTGGTGTATATGAGGGCCCATGAGCAGGGCCTACCTACTATGTTTTTGTGGCCTTTGTCGAAGCCCAATTTGATTTTTTTATGGCCCACCTTGATATATTTGTCGCCCATCCCTGAGGCCTACCTTGATATATTAGTGCGGCCCATTGATGTAGCCCATTTGATGTATTAGGGGCCCACTTGATGAGGCCCGATTTGATATATTTGGGGGCCCATTTGATGAGGCCCGATGAGATGTACTTGGGACCCATTTGATAAGGCCCGATGTGATATATGAGGCCCTTGTGTGAGGCCATGGGCCCTCTGTATGTTTGGTCCTATGTGAGCCACTGCTTCGGAGCGATGTTGGTTAAATGTCCACATTGATGTGCAATGAAGGTTTAATGTCCACATTGTGACCTTCCCTTAGGTCTTGTTCAGCCAATTTTTGAGGTTAATTGTATAGGCCAATTCCAATTCTCGAGGCCGAGTATCGAGGTCGATTCCGACTTGTCAGGGTTGAGTAATAAGGCTGATTCCCATTGTCGAGGTTGACTATCGAGGCTGATTCCATTTTCTCAAGGCCGATTGTATAGGTTGAATCTGATTGCCGAGGACGATTGTATAGGCCGATTCTGATTTGTCGAGATCGAGTATTGAGGCCGATTCTAATTTTTCGAGGCCGATTGTATATCCCGATTCCGATTGTCGAGGCCGAGTATCAAGGCCGATTGTATAGGCCGATTCTGATTTGTTGAGGCCGAGTATCGAGGCCGATTTCAATTATCGAGGCCGAGTTCGAGGCTGATTCCGATTTGTCGAGGCCAATTGTATAAAACGATTCCCATTATCGAGGCTGAGTATCGAGGCCTTGTTCGGTCGATTGTCGAGGTCGATTGTATAGGCCGATTCCGATTATCGAGGCTGAATATCAAGGCTAATTCCGATTGACGAGGCCGCGTATCGAGGCCGATTCTGATGGATGAGGCTGAGTATTGAGGTCAATTTTGATTTATCAAGGCCGATTGTATAGGCTGATTCCAATTATAGAGGCCGAGTATTAAGGCCGATTCCGATTGTCGAGGCCGATTGTATAGGCCGATTTCGATTGTCGATGCCAAGTATCGAGGCCGATTTCGATTTTATAGGCTGATTTCGATTGTCAAGGGCGAGTATTAAGGCCTTGTTCGGCTGATTGTGGAGGCCGAGTATCGAGGCCTTATTTGGCCGATTGTCGAGGTCAATTGTATAGGCCGATTCCGATTGTCGAGGTTTAGTATCGAGGCCGATTCTGATTGTCAACGTTGAGTATCGAGGCCGATTCCGATTGTCAACGTTGAGTATCGAGGTCAATTCTGATTTGTTGATGCCGATTGTATAAGCCAATTCTGATTGTAAAAGCCAAGTATCGAGGCTGATTTCGATTGTCGAGGCTAAGTATCGAGGCCGATTCTAATTTGTCGAGGCCAATTGTATTGGCCGATTCAAATTTGTCGAGGCTGAGTATCGAGGCCAATTTCAATTTTCAAGGCCGAGTATCGAGGCCGATTCTGATTTGTCGAGGTCGACTATCGAGGCTGATTTTGATTTGTTGAGGCCGATTTCTATTTATCGAGGTCAATTTCTATTGTCGAGGTCGAGTATCAAGGCCGATTCCGATTTATCGAGGCCAATTCCAATTGTAAAGGCCGATTATATAGGCCGATTCTAATTGCCGAGGTTGAGTATCGACGCCTTGTTTGGTTGATTGTTGAGGTCGATTGTATAGGCCGATTCCAATTGTCGTGGCCGAGTATCGAGGCCGATTGTATAGGTCGATTTCGATTGTCGAGGCCAACTATCGAGACCGATTCCGATTGTCGAGGTTGATTGTATAGGCCAATTCCGATTGTCGAGGCCAAGTGTCAAGGCCGATTCTGATTGTCGAGGCCAATTCCGATTTGTTGACGCCGATTATATAGGCTAATTCTGATTGTCGAGGCCGATTCCGACTGTGATGGCCGATTATATAAGCTGATTCCGATTGTGGAGGCCAAGTATTGAGGCCGATTCTAATTTGTCAAGGCTGATTGTATAAGCCGATTCCGATTGTCGAGGCCGAGTATCGAGGTCGATTCTGATTGTCGAGGCCAAGTATCGAGGCCGATTACGATTGTCGAGGCCGATTTCGATTGTATATTCCGATTGTTGAGGCCGATTTCAATTGTCGAGGCCAATTTCAATTGCCAAGGCCTATTGTCGAGACCTATGTGATGTATATGCAGCCCGTGTTTAAGGCCTAATGTGATGAATATGAGGTCTATGTGATGAGGTCCATTGTGATTCATTTGAGGATCAGGCGATGGAGTTCATTGTGATGTATATTAGGCTCATGTGAGAGGGCCATCGTGATGTGTATTAAGCTCTTGAGTGAAGCCCATGGTATTGTATATTAGGTCCTTATGTGAGGCCATGGGTCCACTATATGTTAGGCTCTATGTGGGCCATTCCTTGGGGGCCATGTTGGTTAAATGTCCACATTGTCGAGGCCGATTGTTGATGTAGGTTATTGATACCGATTATGAGTATGTGACAGCATGGCATCATGATACATGCCCATACGTATCATGTGTATATTTATTGTGAGATGTGATTGACCCTTGCATATACCATAGTACAGATGGTTTATGAGACTCCTTGATAGGTGGAGTTATCCCACATGAGTGCATGGTATGCACATGATTGATGCATGATTAGACTACATGACTCATGCATCTTGAATTGTGTGATTGTGATTACTATACGACCTAACGACATTAGGGCTGTGACCTCCACGGGTATGTCATGGATGGATAGATGGGACACTGGAAATGTTTGATTCGAGCATCTGGGCACTTTAGATGTCCATGGGTGAAAGTCCCTAAGCCTACGAGGCCAGGAGACACCCCAATGTCTGGACCGAGGGGATACATAAGCGCCCGAGTTCCGAATACCAGTAGGCCGCATCTCCCACTTTGTCGTGGTTGGTTGCAAGGAGGTGTGGCCTTATCCGCCCGAGTGAGGGGGCTATAATCTGGGCTGAGTTTGACCGGCTCCCAAATGGGTCCACTATCGACAAGTTGGGTAGGCATTGGTATACTACTGGCAGGCGGGTAGTGAGGTCTTTTTCACTCGCTAGGCTATGCAGTCGGCTGGGGCGGTAGCCAGCTTAGAGTGTACTAGACTCCGGTGATGATCTCAGAGATGTACGGTGCTGATATGTGGACTTAATGAGTAGGAGTTGCATACTCATTCATTTATTCACTATTCACTCGAGCTGGTGATGCGCAACTATTTCTTATATGTACCTTCACAATGGCCAGGATTTCGATTGGGGCGCTTGACTAACCTGAGATCAGGAGTTTACCACAATGAGTTTGACTATCCAAATTTAGGTATGGGACTGGTTTAGATAGAAGTCCCTTGTGATGGACCTCATAGCCTGCGATACTACATACTATCATCCTAACATTTTGTACCCATTAAATATGGAGACATCAAGATGGGATCCCCACCTTTCAAAAAAGTATATTTGATGGGTAATAAAAGTCCATAAAACAATCTCAAATTCTAGTTAAAAAAAAAAACTAAAAACTGTCCAAAAAATTTTAGACAGCAACATGCACTTGGATTAAATTAAATGTATGAGTTAATTAAAAAGGGAATTACGCCAAAAACTAGGTGATATGGCCCACCCTAGTGGGCCCCACAAATGTCCAAATCAAATCCCAAGGTTACCATACTTGCATGCATCATTAATAGTCAGCAAATGGGACACCCAAAACCATAGAGTAGGTGGGTATGGGCGTCCCACCCAATCTGAACTTTCTGGACTATCCAGGCCCACCAAGTGGGCCACACTCACCATCATTAGAAATAGAAGAAAAGAGAGCGGAGAGGAAGATCATCTCGGCCATAGGGAGAAGGCTCTGCCACTATTGAGCCTTCCCCAACACAATCACACCTACACATTTCATTGATTCATAGATAAAATCATAAATCCTCATCATGCATGATCTATATTTAAGAAGAATGGTTGAGATGCTATCGCAACCATGATGCAAGGGTCTAGATGGCCCATCATGCTATGGAATTAGGAGAAACCTCAATGATGGGGTCCATCAAGGAGAAACCCCATGCATGGGACATGCATGCATAAGATGGGCCATTTGGCCACATCCAAGGGATTGTGTAGGATCTCCACCATTGATTGGTGGGTTCTACACTTTCCAAATGAGAGAAGAAGAAGATCTACACTATGAAAAGGAGATTGTATGAAATAGGGGAGCACCCACTTGAAGATCTTCACTAAAACTTAGATCACCAAGCTCTAAATGCTCCAAGGAATCAAGTTTGATAGATGAGATGGGTTTTCAATGGAGGGATTGAGAGGAAAAAGGAGGAGAAGGGGCTGGAATGGTGGGGACGTCCCACCCTCTTACAACGGAAAGAAAGAAAATAGGAAAGGGAGAAATGAGAGGGAGAGTTGTAGAAATCTCATCATAGCTAGGTAGCTAGGGAAGAGAGGGCCATGATTTCTTTTTTAGAAAAGAGATGTATGGGATGGAGAAACAATCATGGTCTAGAAAAAGAAGGCATAAAAGGTGGCTATAGCATTGGGTTGGGTAGTGTTAGGGGGATGGGTAGTGTAGAAGATGGGGTTTTGGGTAGTGTATGGGTGGTGTGTGTTGGAATTTGCACAAAAGAGGGTAGCCACCTTGAAAAAAATGTGCCTTCCACACTAGGTGGGCTACATGATCATGATTAAGGGCTAAAAAATGAGATGCACACAACTTATGATCTACACATTAGATAGACACACAAGACGCGGTGTCGGAACTGCAACGACGATGGGAATAGGATGGCATAGGTTTCGGCTCAATCTGAGTCTAGTCTACATGACCAGACTTAAGGATGACCGCAAACACTATCCGAGGATTGCAAATCATCGAGATTCGACCTGTAGGACCGCGGGAATAAGAGAAATGAAATGTACACTCATACACACACATGCACACACATGCACTCGAGTCTTATCTTAAAACCCTCCCCTCCAATAAAAAAATTTCATCCTCGAAATTGACCAATCCTATGACAAAATGAAAGACAAAACACCACCATCATATAACAATCATCAAAGAGAAAGTAATACAAACAATCATACATCAATCAATCATCAAATAAATGGGGATAACGCTCTTTAATCTCAGCATCGTGTTCCCAAGATGCCTCAGCCTCCGAATGATGACCTCACTCTACCTTCACCAAGGAAATGACCTTGGTCCTGAGAACCTGCTCCTTCCGATCAAGAATACAAATCGGCTGCTCAATATAAGAAGCATCCTCACGGACCTCGAGGGGATGCCAATCAATAACAAGAATGGTGTCCGACCTACATTTCCGCAATATAGAAACATAGAACACATCATAGATCGCGGACAACTCAAAAGGTAAGGCAAGCTCATAGGCCACAACGCCCACGCACTTGGTAATCTCAAAAGGTCTAATAAATATCAGGGCAAGCTTGCCCTTCACACCAAAGCAAACCACGCCTTTCATAGGAGAGACCTTAAGATGTACCATGTCCCCAACCGTAAACTCGAGGGGTCGATGCCAACGATTAGTAAAACTCTTCTGCTGGCTCTGAGTTGTGCACATCCTCTGCCTGATAACATTAATAACCTCTGACATTTGCTGTATAAGCTCGGGACCTAGGAGACGATGCTCTCCAACCTTGGTCCAATAGCTAGGAGATCTACACGGTCTACCGTAAAGTGCCTCAAAAGGAGTCATACCGAACTCGGTGAGGCATAAAGGTTGGGACATCCAGCATGGGTTGGTCGTCCACCCTCCACACGGCCCACCTTGATGTGTTTTGTATCCACCCGTTCATCCATTATAGTCCACATGGGACGTGGCCTACTTCCCTAGGGGACATCCACACGTGGGGCCCACTTTGATGTCCATCAGGGGGTACCGCCCAGGCCCACGGGGCTGCTACTGGACGTCCATTCTAGCAGCATGGTACCCTTGCCATATGTGTATCATCCACTCCTCTCATCTAGTGGGACCTACAGAGATATGTGTGGGTCACCAATGAATAATATACTTAAATAAAGTAATTATTGTTGGACTCCTTCAAGCTTAGAAAATAGGTTGGGCTGGAATTCCAGTAATAGGCCCAAACTGGCTGCCCTTAATGGCATGTTTTGGGGTAGCATGGCCCACTAGATTTAAGGATGTTTATGCACATAATCTTTTCATTTCCTGAGGTGCCTTTGGGCATAATTAGTGAACATTTGAGGCCCACCCCAGTTGGGTTTTTATTGGATTATGTTCATAGCTATTTGTTTGATTTTCTAGGCCCATTTGTCCTGGAACTTTCTAAATAGGCCCATGGACCTTTCAGCCTATATTTACTACTTATTGTGATGGGTTTGTGGGCCATAATATGCAAGTAGTTGGGCCCTTGGTTGCCCACCAAAATGACCATTGCACTTGGGCCAAGTTGTGAGGCCCAACTCACTTAATATAAGTATAAGGATTGCCCTTATGGTTGTGTTACCGAGCTGCCTATTAGGCCCACTAAAATATGTGGGTTTATGACCTTTATGGTTGGGCCCAAACCTTACTTGAGGGCCCACCATATTGCCTATGTGTTGGGCTTGGTGTATAGCCCGCTAGGCCATGGATTGCTTAGGCCTTGGGCCTAGTTTCTTATTAGAGTAGTGGCGGGCTACCTTTTGGGACCCATTTGAGGTTGGATGTCCTCCTCGGTGGCCCTAGTTTAAGGCCCACCATAGGCCATCGTTAGGACCACTTATTCCTTTAGGCATATATATTGTCCTCCTTAGCTTTATGGGCTACCCCAAAGTATTAAGCCCCCACTAGAGGATTGTTCCTTATATTAATTGTCTAGGTACCTAAACTTGATTCCCTCCTTGGGAAGGAGGAGTATGTTTTAAGTCATCATCACTATGTGGAGCACCCTCATGACCGATATGCATCATTGAGTGGTTGAATTGCATTTGTGTGTGGTCATTGGGTTGATATGATAGAGAGATAGAGTTTCTCCCTCTTGTGCACATTGAGTGGTTGGAGCTAGTGTGTGATTGGTATGTGTGATTCATGCATTTGACATCACATCTCATGGATATCATTATACTTGCTTCATCAGGGACTTGCCTCCACAGAGGTATTCGTGGATGGCCATATGTGGACACCAAAAATGTATTATTTGAGCATTTGGGGTACATAGGGTATCCCTGGGTGAAAGCCCCTAAACCTTCAAGGTACCTATAGGATGCCTCAACGCCGTGACCGAGTGAAAATCATGAGTGCCCAAGTGCCTTACACTGTTAGGCCACGTCTCCCACTATCGTGTAGTCAGTTGAGATGAGATGTAGCCTTATCTACCTGAGTGAGAGGGCATGGCTAGGCTAAGTCTGACCAGCTCGTGAATGGGTCTGCTACTGTCGAGCCTTACTAGTGATTGGCTATCCACAGGCAAGTAGTGTGGTCTTTTACGCTTGTTTGACTATGCGGTCTTAAGAGCGGCAGTCATCCTATAGTGCATTAGACCTCGGCGATATTCGTTATGACGGAACTGTATTGGATATTTGGACTGGTTATGAGCATTGACATTACTTTGCATTGCATTGCATTGGTATCAGTTGTATAAGCCTCATTGCATTTTATAGCCTTGGTATGGCTTCTTGTATTCATGGCAGCCTTAGTTAGGCTTGTGGCATTGACATCAATTATGTTCCCTCATGTATCTCCTATTATTCTTCTACACACAATTGTCACACACTTTCACCACCCTCTAAGCTTCTATAAGCCTATGCACGATTGATGCGTGTAGGAGATCCTAGGTCAGCATCATTGCAGCGGAGCTTGGATAGGAGTTGAGTCGAAGACCCAGTGTTGCAGATCTTCTTTCCTTCTTTTATCATCAGATGTATTTCCTTTCAGCCTTGTATTTAAAGCTCAAATTTGTATGGATTTCGTAATGTGCTCCTTTATTATTTATGAGATTTACTTGTTGTGATCTTGGGTATGCTTGTATTGGAATGGATATATGGTTATGAAAATTCTCCTTGTAAGATCCCAAGATCAGAACCTGCCTTAGGAGCTGAGAATGGGGTACTACGGAGGTTGTATTGGCAGAACTGGCCATTGAGTTCCTTATGAGTCTGGTTACCGAGTCTAGGGCGTAACACTATAGGGCTCACTTAACTTACTAACTCAACACTCACGATAATTGATAGACTAGGGCACTTTCAATCTCCCCCTTTGTCAATTACGTGACAAAACACCTGAAATCTTAGAACAACACCTAAACCAACATCCTAAATTGTGTGTACAAGAACTTTACACAATTTTACAAATATGCTATTTGAGTTCACACACAAAGTTGTAAAATTCAGTAGTAGCTGCTCCCCCTATCTTCTTGCAGCTGCTCCCCATAGCACATGTACCACCATATATACATAGATACACACAAATATTTCATGGTGGAATTTGTTCTCCCCCTTTTTGTCAGTCATTGACAAAGGATAATATATCAATATTAGTTTACTGAAGTTGAAGCATAAAGACATGGGAGAATCAAGGCAAAAAGGAGAGCGGTGATTTCTCAAAAATAGATAGTAGTAGATCTGTAAACATCACAATCCAGTTCATAATCTTAATGGATATATAATAGAAAACAATCACAATTTATACCAGCAATCCATAGAGATTAGTGAGTAATTGTGAGACGATAGGCATGGCAGCAAATATATATATATATATATATATATATATATATATATATATATATATATATATATATATATATATATATATATATATATATTTAGTATTCAGCCATAAAAATATCCAAAATAAAAACTGCCCAAGCTTGGCAGTATTGAAACATCCAAAATAAGATAACATATCCAAATATCTGGCCCAACCATGGGCACATCAAAATAAGGTATTTTCCTCCTTCAGAGGATGAAGAACCTTAAAATGTTTCAAGCCATTACAGGAGAATCAGGCGGTTCAAAAAAAATTAGCCGCAATGTCCAGATATGGCCACATCCATACCAGTCCTTCTTTTAGCACTTAACATGCTCGAGTTTCTTCATCAGTCAGCAACTCAACTACTTGCTGTGTGGTATGCTGGAGAGTGTCAATTTTGTTCTCAATCGCTGTCAGATGTCTCTCACAGTTGTAAAGATGCTCATTAATACTAGCCAGACCATTCAGCAGATGACGTTCAAGTTGGTGGTCCTGGAGATTTGTGATTGTCGCAGGATGATGTAGCGGCATACGATTGGATCCCCAAGGCGTGGGCGGATATGAGAGCTGATCATTCTTGGCACCAAGAGTCTATGCGGGAGGACTATCAGGTTGTTGGGATGAAGTTAGGCATAATTGTTATGCCTGTTGGAATACATCTTGATCAAACCATACTTCCGGATAAACAACATCGGATGTGGCTGGCAGGCCCACATATTGAGCTAGCTTGCATATGAGTGAGGGAAATGGCAGTGTATCACGATGTTCCCCTCTGATTATACGAACGAGCTATCTTAGGATAAGGGTTGGAAGGCACACTTAGACCTCTTGATAGACATCATATAGGACATTGAGCACAAATGGAGTAAGATAACTTTCCTTTGCATCACATAGATACACATTACTCCCAAAGATGCTGTGGAGAATTTTGAAGGAGGGTCCAAGGTGGTTGACATGAAGAGTGTTTTCATCTTTCCTATGAAATGTGGTGTCATGACACAATGCTCATGTTATCTCGACCCATACACCTAACCCATTTAGATTACGCTCCGTCAATGGGATTCAAGTTACTTCTAGGTTCGGGAGACAGCCAAGTATGATTAGTAATGAGTTTCGTGTGATGCATGAGCTCCAATTGAATACATGGGGGATTATCACGAACAATATGATAGCTGTTGAAAAACTGATGAATCAACTCGAATTGGTAGGGTTTGCCACCCTATTACTTCCAATAGGAGATCCACTTTAAATGGTTCGATTGTGTTGTTAAGAACAATGCACTTTGCTATTGTAACTTGTTCCCAAGCCAACTGATTTGGACGAGACTGACTTTTTTCTGGTTGCTTATTCTTTGATTTGGACGATTTGGAATGAGTAAGATCCTTACCTTTGCCTTTCACCATGGTTCTTCTTGGAGGGGAGCCCAAATATAGATAAGGAAAAACAATCAGAGAAGAGAAAGAACAAGTTAAACAAATTCTGACACTCGTTTCTCTTTTATAGTAGAGCATCGATGATATCAATATCCTATCGATGTCATCAAAGTCAGGCTCATAATGATATCGAAGACTGTATCGATGACTGTTGGAAAGGACCAGCAGGTAAGAGCCAACAGATATCGAGGCAGGTTGAATTTCTAACCGTTGGAAGAGACCGACGGTTAAGGCATTGTATTCCAGAGAGCTGTCGATGAGATCGAGACTTGTTCGATTTCATCGAGTATGAAAGAAAAATTGAAAAAATCACTCTTAATATGCAGAATATGGTTAAGACATACATAAATACCTATATAGTACATGTTTAACCATACAAAAATAAGAAGACCATAGTCCTCAGATATACCAATTTAGCTCATGTTTGACTTTAACTTGTCATCAAATTGCACATACTCCAATTGATTTTTGAAGGTTGTTAAACCTGTTTGCATCTAGCGGTTTAGTTAGTATGTCAGTAAGTTGATTTTCTGTAGATACATAGTCCAACACTATGACCTTTTCTTCAACAAGTTCTCAGATAAAATGATGTCTAATGTCAATATGATTGGTCCGAGAATGTTGAACATGATTCTTTGAAATATTAATAGTACTAGTGTTGTCACAGAAGAGAGTCATAGTTGACTGCTCAATCCCATAATCTAGTAGCATCTGTTTCATCCATAGGAGTTAAACACAGTAACAACCTGCAGCAATGTATTCAACTTTAGCAGTAGACAGGGATATCGAATTTTTTTTCTTTCTCTACCAAGATACTAAACAATTTCGAATATAAAAACAGCCACCACTGGTTAACTTGCGATCATCTAAATTTCTAGCCCAATCAGCGTTTGAGTATCTAGTAATGATGGTAGATGTTTCGAATGGATACCATAGACCGAAAGAGGTTTTTCCAGCCACATACTTGATGATTCTTTTGACTACATTAGATGAGATTCCTTGGGATCAGCCTAATATCACGCACATGCTCCCACACTAAATGATATATCTGGATGACTTGCAGTTAGATATAATAGGCTTCCTATCATGCTTCCATATAGGTGTTGATCCACACTTTTCCCATTTATATCTTTGGAGAGTTTGAGTGTGGTGCTCATGGGAGTATGATAGGTATGACCAGATTTAAGTCCAAATCTTTTTACTAGATCTTTTGCATACTTGCTCTGACATACAATGATCTCATTGTGCAATTGCTTCACTTGTAGGCCTAAGAAGAAGTTCAACTCACCAACCATACTCATTTCTAATTCAGATTTCATGAGATCAACGAAGTTATGAGCAGTATCTTCACATGTCATCCACATAGATCTGGGCAATGAGTAATGAATTCTTTGTCTTTTGAGTGAATAATGTTTTATCTACACTACCCCTGTAAATTTATGGTCCAAAAGAAATTGCGTCAGACATTCATACCAAGCACGTGGTACTTGTATGAGACCATAAAGTAATTTGCTCAATTGATAAACATGTTGAGGATACTTGGGGTTTGAAAAACCCTTGGGTTGTTCCACATAGACTTCTTCATCAAGTACCCCAATGAGAAATGCGCTTTTGACATCCATTTGAAATAGTTTAAATTTCAATGGACATGCAATTGACATGAGAATCCTGATTGACTCAAGGTGGGCTACAGGAGCAAATGTTTCATCAAAGTCAATGCCTTCTATCTGTGAGTATCCTTGAGCTACTAATCTTGCTTTATTCCTAATCACATTGCCAGATTCATCGAATTTATTCTTGAAGATCCATTTAGTTCCAATGATATTTATATCAAGTGGCCTAGGAACCAGTTGCCATACCTTATTTCTTTGAAATTACTAAAGTTCTTCTTGTATAGCATTTATCCAATATTCATCTTGAAGAGCTTCCATAATATTTTTGGGCTCAATCTTTGAGGTAAAGCATAAATGACTATAGATGCTTTCTATTTGGCATCGAGTTCTTACACCATCATTAGGATCTCCAATGATTTAATTTGGAGGGTGATCTTTAATGATAGGTATGTTAGACGACTGTTGAAGTTCATTAGATGTGGAAGTTTTGTTGTCTGATTTACCTAGAATGCATGAGTCCACATCATCTTCTAATTCATTCAAGGGACTTCTTCTTCATGAGGTTGGTCATCAACTACTACATTAACTGATTCTTGAATGGTGAGGGTTCTTAGATTGTATACTCTATAGGAACAACTATTCAAGGCGTATGCTAAAAATATGCCCTCATCACTTTTAGACTCAAACTTACCTAGGTGTTCTCTGCCTTTCAGGATATAACATTTACTGCCAAAGACATGGAAGTGCTTCACACTAGGTTGTTTTCCATACCACATCTCATATGGTGTTTTGTTTAAGCCTACTCTCAAATATACTCTATTTATTATATAACAGGCGGCATTGACTGCTTCAGCCCAGAATCTTTTGGCCATATCCTTTCCATTCAGCATAACTGAGCCCATTTCCTGCAAAACTCGATTCTTTCTTTCAACAACTCCATTTTGTTTAGGAGTTTTCGGGGCTGGGAATTCATGGTGAATTCCTTTCTCATCACAATATTTTTGAAATCGCTCGTTTTCAAATTCACCACCATGATCACTCCTAATATGATTTATACAATATCATTTCTCATTTTGGGGTCGCTTTGCCATGACTACAAATTCATCAAAAGCATCAGATTTTTCTTGAAGCAAGGTGACCCAGGTAAATCTGGAGTAATCATCCACTATCACCAAGAAGTATCTTTTCTTGCCATGACTTTCAACTTTGGTGGGACACACTAGGTCCATGTGTAGCACGTCCAATGGTTTTGATGTTGATATGGTGGTTGACTTTTTGTGTCCAACTTTTATCTGTTTACCCTTTAGGCAATCACCACATACAATCCTTTCTTCCTTTCTAATCTTGGGAAGACCACTTACTAGGCTTTTTGAACTTAACTTGGCTAAGTTTTGATAGTGCACGTGACCTAGCCTTTGGTGACATAGTTTGGACTCACTTTTCACGACCATATTACATTTTGTGGACAATAAATTCTCATTGCTACTTTCAATTACGTAGCAGTTGTCACTTGTGCGTAAGCATTTCATAATAGATTTTCCTGTTTGATCTAAGATTTTACACACATTTTTTGAAAAAGTGACCCAGTGTTCTTTGTCGCAGATTTTCGAGATACTAGGGAGATTATGTTTTAGACCTTCTACACAAAGAACATTCTAATCTTGGGGAGTCCCGATCCAACTATTGCTCCCTGCCCAATTATTTTGGTGGAGCTCCTAACCCACGATCAATGTAAGACTTGTATCCTAGACTGTACCGTTCCGTAGGCTTTCGCGGTCCTCCTGGTGGAATTCTAGCAACCCCCAACTTGTATCTGACATTTGTGCGTGATCCTAAACCGAGTCCTGCATACCGGAGTCGGCTCAACCCGAAACTTATACCCTAGTGACCGCACCGTCGCCGCGGTTCTAATGCCGTGACTTGCGCACTGATCCGATACCCAGGCCAGGAGATGTGGGCCCGCGTTCATTCCGAAGAAATGCCATGGGTTGCAAATTCTAAGAGAATCTCTATAACATGTCACATCCAATCAAGTCAAGTACACCACCCATACCCCATGCCACCTCACCCTATCCCAAGTACAAACACCCACTCCCTCTATTCCATAAGTCAACTCTCTCTCTCCCTACCCATCCCTCTTTTACTAAAATTTTAAATAGACCCATACCTCTCCATCCCCTTCCTTACAACACCCATTCCACCCATCCTATATCAATCCATCACCTCTCTTTCTCTCTCATTCTCTAAGAAATTTCCCAAGTCCCATGAGAGCTTCCAACGTCCAAGCTCTCTCTCCCAAAAATATGTGTGGCCCACTTTCCTACCCTCTCATCTCTCATCTCAACCATTCATTCTCCATCAACCTCCATTAAAATTGAAGGCAAGGAGCATAAGAGTCCAAGGAGCTAAAGGAGAAGGCCGATAGGTGGGTGATCCACCGTTGATTTTAAATCTTAGGGCCTACTTGATGTGGGACCCACATGATGTATGCATTGTTTAATGGAGGACCCAATAGTGGCGGGGTCCCTCTCCTTCTCGTTTCTCTCTCTCTCTCTCTCTTATGGATGATGGTGTGTGTTTGTGTGGCCCACCATGAGGTATGTATTTTATCAATGCCATCCACTAAGTGGCCCACATGGCAGTCCATTTGGACGGGCCTAAATGAAAGAAAAAACAAGTATCAGTTTGATCTGGTCTGATGTGGCCCACACGTGTGGACCTCACCATGATGTACATCTCTATCGTACGATTGCAAGGAGTGGGGACCACTTCACACGTGCTGCATGTGTGGAGATGGGCCCACATCAGTGTAGGAAACCAGCTTCTCATCCAGCATTTCCAGACTCTCTGGACGCTGGGTGCTTGGTTGTTATAATATAATATTATATAATATAATATATTATATTAGGTATATAATATACAATATTATATAATATGATATATTAACTAATACATTATGGTGGGCCATTCCCATGTGGGACCCATGGGAATCGGCACCATCCAAATGGATCTGGATGGTAGATCTGGACGGGCCCAGTTGAAAAGGAAACACAAATATCAGCCTGAAGAAAATGTAAGGCCCACGTGATGTTTATGTCATCCTGACTGCCCAGACACTGGGTCTGGACGGAGGGAAAACACGAATATCATCTTGATTCAAATCATGGCGGCCCACCCACGTGGCACCACCATGATGCTTGTGACTTAGCCTCACCATCCATATGTTAAGGACGGTGGGCCCCTGAAACTCTGGTCACACATCCAGTCGTCCATCCAGGACGCTGGATAACCGTTGTACCAAAAAAATAATGAAATAAAAATAAAATAATAATTTATATAATATAAATTAATATTATATATATAGAGCGGGCAGTGGGGTGGCCCATCTAAGTGGGACCCACCACTGATGGATATGTTCCATCCAATCCGTCCATCCATCTAGCAAGCTAGTCTTGGGCTTGAGACGAAAGTGAAGTAGATTCAATCCTTTAGTAGGCCACATACGTGGACCCCATCATATGAGGTATGTAACACATCCAAACTGTCCATTCATTCGGTGAGCTTCTCCTAGGGCCTGAGATGAAAAAATAAGTCAGATCTAACTATCATGTGGTTATCTATACCGTCCATCCTATTAGCAGCTCTTCTTAGGCCTCAGGCGAAAGAAATAAGACAGATCTGGTATCACGTGGACCACACTACAAAAAATAGTGGAGTTGAACATCTACCATTAAAAAAAACCCCTTTGGGTTATAGAAGTTTTGAATCAATACAATATTTGTTTTTCGTCCCTGTTCAGGTCATTGTGACCTTATGAATAGATTGGATGGAAAATAAATACTATGGTGGGGCCCACTGGAATTCAATAGTGGAAATCATTATCGCCACTGCCATTTGTGGTATGGTCCAAATGATCCGTGGATATGATTCATTTCATGATAATGCTCTAAAATGATCTCTTTCTATAGATGAATGGTGTGGTTGGTTTGGGCCCATTCGACTTAACCCATTGATTCATCCCATTTGATTTGGCCCATTTGACTTGGCTCATTTGATCTGGCCCATTGATTTGGCCCATTTGATTCGGCCCATTGATTTGATCCATTTGATTCAGCCCATTTGAATCAGCCCATTTGATTCGGCCCATGTGATTTGGCCCATTTATTTCAGTCTATTTGATTTGGCCCATTTGATATGGCCCGATGTTATGTATATATTGGCCCATGAGTGAAGCCCAATGTGATGTGTATATGCCCCTTAAGTGAGGCCCATGTTGATGTATATTAGGCCCTTGTATGAAGCTGGGAGCCTATGATATGATTATCCCTATGAGCGCCATTCCTTGGGAGCAATGTTGGTTAAAAGTCCACATTGATGGGCAATGATGGCTGGACGTCCACATTATTAGGCCCTTTCTCATCATTTTCTAATGGGTTAACCCAAACACTTGGGCCCCATTGATTTTGATTGACCCATCATCAGCCGTTCATCTATGTACCCTGCTTGTGTTGAGGTTGATTATCGATTGTCGATACCAGCTACCGTTGTCGATTATGAGTTTGTGACAGCACAACATCATGATACATGCCCATACGCATCATCTGTATATTTGTGATTGGCCATTGCATATGCCATAGTGCAGGTGGTTTATGGGACTCCCTGATAGGCGGAGTTATCCCACATGAGCGTACGATATACGCAGGATTGATGCATGATTGGACTGCGTGACTCATGCACTTTGTATTTGTGTGATTGTGGTTACTATACGCCCTAGCGACATCAGGGCTGTGACCTTCATAGACACATCATGGGTGGCCGGATTGGATACTGAAAATACTGTTTCTAACATCGGGGCGCCATAAATGTCCCTAGGTGAAAATCTCTAAACCTAATGGTACCAGATGATGACTTCAACGTTGAGACCGAGTGGATACATAAACGCATGAAGGTCGAATACCAGGAGGCTGCGTCTCATAATGTGTCATGGTCGGTTAGAAAGGGGTCTGTCCTTACCCGCCCGAGCATAGGGGGCATTGCTACACTGAGTTTGACCAGCTCGTGAATGGGTCCGCTATCGATGAGCCGGATAGGTATTTACAGACTATTGGCCAGGCGGATAATGAGGTTTCTTACGCTCACTTGGACTGCGCGCCTAGTAAAGAGGCAGTACCATTTGGAGTGTACTAAACCCAAGTAATTATCCAAAATGAGAGTTGTACTGATATTTGATGCTCCAGTGATGAGCTACATTGATATGTGGATTTGGATGAGGATTAGAATGCTTGAGTTGTATCTCACATCGCATGGTCTTGATATGGTCGATAACATTCATATTTTGCATTGCATAGCCTTGGTACGACTGATTGCATTCATGTACCTATCAGCATGATTCCGCATTACTTTGACATTGCATTCTGAGCACGTTCACGTTACATACGCACTTACACCACCATTTAAGCTTTCTATAAGCTTATACACGATTGATGCGTGCAGGTGACGCCATGACGCAGCCGTAGCCTCACCACAGTGGAAGCGTATAGTTAAGCTTCAGGAGTTTTTATTATTATTATCTTGTATTTTCCTTTGTACACATTGTACCTTAAAGTTTTTTATCATAGTGGATTGTGTGATGGTGTTCTTGTGGTTATTGTTCATGGGTTATGCTTATGGTTATGCTTATACTGAATCAAAATCATGTTTAAAATCCTCGTTGTAGGATCCTATGATTGGAACCTGGTGTATGGGTGCTGGGAGCCGAGAATGAGGTACTATGGAGGCTATCAGCGCCGAATTCGGTGATCGAAAATTTTGTGAGCCTGGTTTCTGAGTCTGGGGCGTGACAATCAAAGTCTGAATACTCACAAAAGTGGGTTAGGTCATCGGTCATGTGTTTGGAACACCCATTATCAAGATACCATTTTGAACTATTACCGACTTTTAACGTAGTTTAAATTACTAGGCAATTATTCTGACTGTTCGTACCCTCTAGACCTACACCATTTGCCATGATTCCAACTTCAGTTAAGATCACTCTCTAGGCGGTGAAGCCCTTAAGAGAGACTAGCTCTAATACCAATTGAAATTGTAGTAATGACCGCTTAGTTGAAGTAGGAATAGGTCAAAGTGTGCTAGGGGGGGGGTGAATAGGACTTCATAAAATTTTATGACAGTTTAAAATCCTATCATCAGTATCTTGATCTAATATAACAATTTATCAAGATATCTTTATCTTAACTCTAATGGCTTCCAAGCCAAATAGAGGATCCAATCACAAGAGTATTTAATATCTAAGTAATATATAAATTTAGTCTATGATTGATGGACAAAGTGACTGTGTGTGAGATGTGATACTTATCAGTTCTAACTAATATGCATCATCTGATCATTCAAAGTATACACAATAAAAGAATATGCAAATAACAATCTCAAACACAGTCATTTTATAGTGGTTCGGCTATATGCCTACTCCACTTCTAGTGAATGCACTCAACCCTTGAGTGTATCGGATTTCACTAACAGAGGTTTCAAATCAGATTTACCTCAAACCAGTAACCTACACAAGGTACCTAACATGTCTCCACGAGACACAAGTTTATGCTCCACATAGAAACAAGGGTCAACACACAGCACCCAGGTTTTATGCCCTACACAAAAGTAAAGGATCCACACAAGGAACCTAGGGTTTTAGGCCACACAGGCCAAGGTGTAGCGTCCTAGATTTTAAATGTTTTAGATTTATCAAAAATCCTTAAAAGTTTTGTTTATAACTAGCCACATCATCACTTATGGACCATTTACACATGATGTGAGCTTACACGTGGCTGGTACTAATAAAGAACCGTATAAATAAGATTGATCAACTGTAGAAAATCAATGAACCCAACCGATCACTTAAACATCAAGTTTATCCCCATGATATGTTCACATGGGGCCCAAAATCTAACTGACCTACCACTAATTACAGAAAATAGCCCCTAGACCATAGTACATGCACCATACTCAACTTAGGAATGAAATGAATACATTTAAGGGGACCTAGGGGGTCCCACAGAATGAAAACACAAACCCCAGGGGGGTGACCACCGCTAAATCGGTGGCGCACCACCAAAGGCTCCAGAGGAGCATGGCCACACCGCCACGATGGCGGCTCGCTGCCGCCGGCCTGACCATGCGGGTCCCTCCCACGTGAAGGGGTCCTCTGTACACGACCCTACACCCCTTTAAACCCCCTTTTACCCCTTTTCAACTCATTTTTACTCCTCAAAAACTTTTCTAAACCCTCCTTCACTCTTAGATCTACCCGAAGCCGAGTCAGATAAGGCCTGGATCTTGAGTAATAGATTAAATCAACCCCATTACTCTTTTATCCTAAAACCGACGGTTTAAAGCAATCATGACCAAATCTCCACTTTCACTAATTATAAATAGGCCACACTATGAACATAGTTAATCCAAACCCTAATCATTGCCCAGACAAATCTCAATACCTAATTCACCCCAGAAATGCCCTGATTTTTCGAACAAGCTCTAGACCGCTTGTTAGTGGGCCTCTAGTTCCAAAACTATAGAATAATGTCCATCTTACTAGGCTCGACGTCCATCGTGGGAGTTGGACGTAGGTAGTGTTTAGAACTACTCAACTTAGGCTGGAAGCTAAGTCCTTGCAACGTGCAAATCCCTTAGGCCGAAATCTGAAACTTAAGTGAATTAAACCTTTAGCTCTTTTATGAAGTTGTGACTTTTTGACCGTTAGATCTCAACCAAACTCGAGGCATGAATTAATGATATTTCCCTGCCCATATCTGTATAGTCGCGGCTCCGATCAACCATCGGTGACCATTAAACAGACTTCTAATCATATTCGTTGATTGGCACATCCAAATGGTGGGCTGATCATATCCATACGTAGATCATCATTAGGGCCAACTATCCTACGGTGGGTGTTGACCCTACACCTTGTAATGGCCCCCAAAGAGTAAAAACACAATCCCCTAGGGCTAGTATAGTAAAAACCAAACCCTTAAGACCATTTGCACCAAATCTAGTGCTATAAATAGGTCATTTGGGGGGCTCATTTGCTCCTATACGAATTGGCAAAGCTAAGGAAAGAAAGAGGAGGAGAAGAAGAGAGGAATGAGAGAGATGGTGGAGCTCGGTGCCGGATCACACCATCCAATCCTCATGCTCGCCAGATTTGTGCAAGACCTCATCTCTATTCCTGATCTCATGTCTTTCGTGGATGAAATTTAAAGATTTTGAGTTGGATTCTCCACTCACTTACTAGGTAAAAGATTTCCCTACATCTCTTTCCATCTCTTTCTTTCATTTCTTTCATTTTGAGCCATTAGGGTTAGAAACCCCATTTTATTTCCTTTGATTATCACAAACCCTAATATTAGGATTAAGTGTGTTAGGGCTTTAAGTCATAATTATCAATTAAAGCGGTCCATACTCTTGAGGGAGTTGTAATCGGGCCATATTCCATTACGATTTCGATTGTACGCCGATTACAAGTCTCGATTTGTCGAACCGAGTTGATAGATCAACCAAATTGATTTAGTTAAGCCATAATTCATTGTTTAATATTTAATTAGGACTAAGTCCATGTCATTAATTATAGTCTTATGCTTTAATTTAGGTTTGGAGCGTTTTCCCCAAATCCCCAACCCTAGGAGCTCAAAATCAGAGATTTCTTCTTAAGGTGCAGACCATTATTTCTAGGTTTTCATTTATCGACCCTTGAGGGTCTTAGTTAATGATTAAATCCTTGTAGATGAATTTGTGCATGCTAATGTGTTGACATTTTGATTTTTTTCTATAATATATGTTATTGGTTGCATATGGATGTTTACGTGTTTGATAAAATGTCTAGGTGATTGAATGTGTTGTTTTATGGATGCTCATATGCTTGATTGACTGCCCAACTAAATGTGTTATTTTATTGATGCCCACATGTTTTGATAAAATGCTTAAATAGATGTGTTGTTCCATTGATGCTCACATGTTTGATGAAAGCTTGAATAGTGGAATGTATTGCTTTTTCGATGCTTTTGTGCTTGATTTAATACTTAAGTGATTGTATTACTTTATTCATGCTCACATGTTTGATTGAATGCCTTAGTGAACGTAATATCCTATACATGCTTACATGTTCGATGAAATACCTATGTGGTTGCGTCGTTGAATCTATATTGACGGCATGACGAATTGCTAAGTTTGTAGTGATGCTTAGGTTACTTATAACGTTGGGTTAGTCGGTAAATCGTCCAAATCAATGGGTGGCCCGAGTTTGGGTTGCCACACTAGGCTTGTTCGATCGATTCGGGTTGGACATGGATGACCAATAGTAGTTGGACTACACGAGATGCTTGCACCCAATGTTGGTTGTTTCGTGGTTCACTCAAGTCAATCAAATTAGTCCACTAGCCGAATGATCATGTATGTTCACAATGTATGACATGACTAAATGGAATCTAGGATACCCCATTTCCAATGGATGTGTCCATTCATAACCGTTAGTACGTTACGATCCTACTAAGACTCATGAGCCGAGCATGGTGGTATGAGACATCGTGTCCAAGTTGTTGGCCTACACTGGGGAGACGAGCCTACCCATAGTGACCACTGAGTAACTAAGACTCATGAGTCGGCATGGTGGTATGGGACACCGTGTCCGAGCTGTTGGTATATGTCGAGGTAACAAGCCTCCCCATAGTGACTAGTGAACATTGATGGAGGTATAGACCATTGTTTGAATGACCCCCGTCAAATTACCTGGCCAATGGTTGCATGTTAGAGTACCGTTCGAACGATCCGGGCATGAATGGAATTGGGTGACGAGCCCTTTTCCTTTATGTGTTTTGGTTTTATGTGACAAGCCTGCACCTCAGAATTGAGTAATCATACCCAGTATTGGGTGACGATTCATACCGGATTGATCCTCATATGTTTAGGTACTATATCATATCTTTGAAATTATTGATTTGTAATATAAACGAGTGGCATATAAATTTGAATTAAAGGACACTGGTAAGGAGCCACTATGTGCGGCAACGAGCCATGTGATCCGGATAAGGACTCGTGATATAACATCAGTATCCTAGCTTTACCAATATGCTGGATGAATTGAACTTAATAATTACTCGGCTAACATGATCATTTACCGCATTGCATTAACTTAGAATGTGGCAAACAGGCGCGGTTGTCGCGTGATGAGGAAGTGTTGTCATTTGCAAAATAGGTGATCGAAGTCGCATGTAAGGGAGTGTTGTTTGGAAAGGGTATGCATCATGTCATGTCTTCATATGCATATTTAACAAGAGTATTTAGGAAATGTTTGATTTCTTGTTTTATCATTACATGCGTTGATTGTGTTGATAGCATGTGAAACTTAGAACTAATGGAACCACTGAATTAGCTACTCACTCCCACCTACGATGGAATTTTAAAACACCAAGCAGGCATATCATTGATGTAGGTACTAGTGAGACCTCAAACAGGTAGGCTTATATCGGGTTGTACCAATGCCATCACGTTTTGGAGAATTGGGAGTAAACTGAAAGCTTTACACTTTAATGATCTTGGGTATGTATATTGTGGCTTGTATAATCCCATTTTGGGTGATCATCACAATTGAAATTGTATTTTTTTAAACCTTAGCCCTATATTTCTGAATCTATTATTACCTCTACTTCGCTTTAGATCCACTAATTCGAATTGCGCTACTTTGATTATCTGTGTTTGAAATGAATTTGAATTTGAATAAGGACACATGTTTGTTTTTATTTGGTTAACACCTGGGAACTCGAGATCTGAGTCTATGTACGCGGGTGCCGATTGTCAGGGCGTTACACAAGGATCCACACAAGGAATCTAGAGTTTATGCCCTACATAAGAGCAAAGGTCAACACACAATACCTAGGTTTTATGCCTTACACAAGAGCAAATGATCCAACACAAGGAACCTAGAATTTTTGGCCACACAGGACAAGGACCTACAATGAGGACCTAAGTTTATGCTCACCAAGAGCAAGGGTTAACACACAACACCCACATGTACTCTCCCGTCGGAGGCCTCCTATAAGGACTTGAAAGGGGTGAGAATCACTTGTGACCCAATCCTACACAAAGGAATAATTAGTAGGGCCTTTGGACTCTAATGACTTACAGATAAGTAAATGAGCCCTATTAAGTACGTTGATGGAGATCTCCTCCTTTGATGACGAAGAATCTTCAGCTCCCTTGATCTGTAACACTTATAATGCTCCAATGTAAGGCGACTGGTTGGGTCAAGGTTATGTTGGAATCCTACTCTCTTAAATGTTTTCCTGTTGCAGAGACAGTGATTCCAAGCTTATAAGCATTCAAGGTATCCTAGCTCAATAATTTGCCATTAAGGTGGTAGCTGGATGATCCTTGAATGCAGAAGTTCATTCCCCAATCCACTCCATTGAATATTAAAGATGAGGGAGGCTTAGAGGATGAACTCCCATGAGAAAAAGATGTTAGGGTAAATGGTATGTAAGACTCTCTCAAGGCTCTCTTTATTTTTCTCACTACAACAACTAATAATAAGCTCTCTTTAAATCGACAAAGAGATCCAATGGTAATAAAATAGTTAAATTTTTTACAGAGTTCGATATCATCGAGCCATCTTTGATATCATCGAACGTATACTTTTGAAGACATCGAGGGACAGATCGATGATATGAACTCTTCTGATAATCACAGTTGAATTTCTTATACACAGATCGATCATAACGAACATGCTTCATTGTCATCGGATTTCGAACTCCAATTTTATCGACCCAAGATTCGATTCCTCGACAATGAAAAATAAGAGAGTAGGCTAAGAATTAAGACAGAAACTTCGATATTATCGATCCTCCCACGATGTCGTCGGATTTCAAATATTGATGATATCAATACCTAGTTCGATTCATTGATCTTTTAAAGAAGATTTTCATATAAGTTCGCTGGACACTCCATTGTCTGAATTCGATGATATCGACCTAGATTTGATATGATCAATATTTGAATATCGATATTATAGAAGGAGTCTTGATTCCTTGAATCATTTAAAGAGGATTTGCGTAAAAAGCTTGCTGGACTGTCTGGTCTGAAATCGATAACATCGAAGGTCTATCAATATCATTGGAGTTTGAATTTTGAGGATATCGAGGCTTCCTTCGAGTCATCGATAAATGTATGATTTGCCTTAAAAGCTTGTTGGACATAAACAGACCAGAATTCGATTATATCGAGTCGTCTCAATGATCTCGAAATTTGAATGTCAATAATATCGATTGTTCTATCGATTCATCAATAATTTTGTCCACAAATCAAGTTAGTTGTTGGACACAAGTAGTCCTCAATTCGATGATATCGATTACATTTCGAGGATATTGATAACTAGTGTCCGATCTCATTGAGGTGATCTCGATAAATTGACAAAAGCTAAAAACTCAGAGATTTTCCTAATTTTACAAAATAGTTTTCATACTTTAAAACCTATGTTATTTTATCCTCTTTTAGGGAATTTATATACCTGGGTGTTTTGGGACATGGGATGTGAGGCTAAATTTACCTTTGAGGAGTTCAAAGTAAACATCCAGTTGAGGCGGACGCTTGAATGATCTTCCAATGGGGCTCACTTGACTTGCAGACTCAACACTCACGGTAATTGACAAACCAGGGCACTTTCACACCATGTGGGCCTCACAAACATCATATTGGGCTGCACATATGGGCCGCACAAACATCATATTGGGCCAGACATATAGGGCACACAATTATCATATTGGCCCTCACCATGTGGGCCTCATATATATCACAAATTGAGCCTCATGCGGCAGCCCATGGTTCAACCAAGATGGATGGGTAACCATGAACAACATACATCTCATGGTGGGCCCTACACAAGTAGCAGGTGGGCCTACAGTATCCGTATGGGCCCCACCAACTAGACAGCTAGGATATACAATGCATATAGCATGGGGGGGGGGGGTATTGAAAAAGATGGACGACGTGGCTGAAAACACATACATCATTGCTGCCTCACGTCTAGGCCACTGGACGAACAACCTGGATATACAATACATACATACAAGGTGGGCCTCGCCCCCCACACATGCAATACATGTTGGGTGGGTCCCATGCCCAGTTAAAGGGACGGACGACTTGGATAACAGATACATCACAGTTGGGCTCCACGCAGCACCATCCAGCGATGGACAGTGTGGATATAAAATACATACATCAAGGTGGGCCCCACCCCCACACATGCAGCATGTGTGGGGTGGGCCCTACCGCTACCAAAAGGGTAGATGGTATGGACGTAACACATACCTCATGAACGGACCACAGAACTTACTGACGTTCAATACAATAGCATATAACTGCATGGGACACACCGTCCAGGGTCTGGACGGTGTGGATCCAGTACATGCATCAAGGTGAGTCCACATGTGTAGGACCCACCAGTTATACATCAAGCTAATATTTGTATTCTTCCGTTCATCTAGGCCTGTCCAGGCGGATAGGTAGTGGCCTGCCGCTAGTCCCTAGCCTGTGAACGGCCTGGATGAAATACATAATACATGGTGGGGTCCATGGTTGCTGGATGTGGCAGTGATGGATGACAATCCACACATCATGGTGATGTCCATATGGTGGGCCACACGGCCGTAGGCCAAGCTAATATTTGGGTTTTTCTTATTTAAACAGGCCTGTGAGGCTACTGGTCATCAACAACATGGACAACAAGGACGTCTAACAAATCTAGATGGCTGGACGTCGCACAAACATCAGGTGGGCCACCATACATCATCACCATAAAAAAAGAGAGAAAGAGAGAGATAAGAGCACCCACCTTTCCTTCTTCCTCCCTAGCCTTCCAATGCTCCTAAAGTGCTCTTTCAATGGAGGAGATGACGATCCAAGGGTCGGATTGAGTGGGGTCTTTCAAGGAAGGGGATGGTTTGATGAGGTTTTTGGTCTCCAAGCTTGGACGCCCAAGACTCTATGAATGCTAATGGAGAAGGTAAATGAGAGAGAGAATGGGAGGGAGAGAGAGATGTAGGAGGGTAATTATTACTTTGTAAGGTCATAATGGCTTGTATGGCCATCATTGTTAGGGGCTAGGGTGGCTAGGGTAGGATGATGTCACTCCTAGGGTGACATCATCTTAATGATGAATTTCCTAGGGAAATGTGCAATCTAGAATAGGTGGGTCCCGCAACGCATGGTCCATGGTCATTATAATGCACAGTCCAAATCTTATGATCTAAGCGTCAAATCGACGCACAAGACGCGACGTTGGAATCGCGGTGACAATACGATCGCGATGACACATGTTTCGGGTTGAGTCGACTTGGGTTGACAAGGTGTGACTTAGGGTCGCACGCAAATGCAATCTACAGGTCGCGGGTTACTGAAATTCGACGGGGTGGATCGTGGGATCCTAAGAAATGAAATGGACACTAGGACATGCATGGGCCTGATGACTCTTCCCTCCGAAAAGAATTTATCATCGAAATTTACTATCATGACAAACAAAGTAAGAAGAAGAAGAAGAGAACATGACATCATGAGCATATATATATATATATATATATATATATATCAAAACAATCAATGCAATACAAAGCGTAATCAATCTACAAATAAATGGGGATAGTACTCTCTAATCTCAGCCTCGTACTCCCAAGATGCCTCCTTAACAGAATGATGACCCAACTGAACCTTCACCAAGGGAATTATCTTGGTCCGGAGGACCTGCTCCTTCTGATCAAGGATACAGACTGACTGCTCAATGTAGGAAGCATCCTTATGGACCTCAAGAGGCTGTCAATCAATCACGGGAATGGTGTCTGACCCACAATTCTACAACATAGAAACATGGAAAATATCGTGGATACCAGACAACTGAGAAGGTAAGACAAGCCTATAGGCCACGACGCCAACGTGCCCGTGATCTCAAAAGTCTAATAAATCTCAGGGCGAGCTTACCCTTCACTCCAAATCAAACCACGCCATTTATGGGCAAGACCTTGAGATATACTCTATCCCCAACAGCGAACTCTAAGGGACGATGCCGACGATCAGTAAAACTCTTCTGCCGACTCTGAACTGTACGCATCCTCTGCTTAATGATGTCAATAACTTCTGATGTCTGCTACACAAGCTCAGGGCCTAGGAGATGGTGCCTTCCAATCTTGGCCTAACAACCAGGAGATCTACATGGTCTACCATACAAAGCCTTGAAGGGAGCCATACTAATAATCGCCTGATAGCTATTATTATAAGCGAACTCAGCCAGGCGCAAATGCTCATCCTAGCTACCCAAGAAATCGATTACATAAGCTCTAAGCATATCCTCAAGAATCTGGTTGACCCTCTCCGTCTGCCCATTTGTCTGCAGATGATACGCAGTGCTGATTTACAAGGTAGACCCCATCGCCCTCTGAAAGCACCTCCAAAACTGAAACATGAACCTTAGATCTCAGTAAAAAATGATCGAAACTGGAACATCGTGTAGTCTCACGATCTCATCAACAAATAATTTGGCAAGCTGGTTCGAAGGCCAAGTCGCACGAATTGTAAGAAAATGTGCCGACTTCGTCAGACAATCCATGACAACCTAGGTGGTGTCATGACTGCGCTGAGTCCTCGACAAGCCCATAATAAAATCGGTGGATACGTGTTCCCACTTCCACACTAGGACGCTTAACGGCTGCAATGGACCTGGAGGTCTCTGATGATCGGCCTTGACACGCTGTCATGTGTCACACTCGACCACAAAACTAGCTATCTGGCATTTCATCCCTGCTTAAAAATACTATCTCTTCATATCATGATAGATCTTCGTCAAACAAGGATGGATAAAAGACCATGATCAATGTGCCTCGATCATAAGATCTCTACACAATTTTGAAACATTCGGGACACATAACCGGCCTCTGAAGCAAAGTCCACCATTAGAACCAATTTAGCAATTTGACTGACTCTCAGATGCTACCTCTGCCAGATAACTCTGCAACAACTCATCTGCCTGTTGAGCCTGATCACCCTAGAATCAATAGGCTCGATACCTACATAATAGAAGACTACGAGCCGATCTTGAAGTCGAACGCTAATAAATACACAAGCATCTTCCACTCCTTAATCATCATGTGCGCCAGCAGGCCTCATGGCTGACGGCTAAGGGCATCCGCTACCACGTTCGCCTTGCCCGGGTGGTACTGAAGATCAAAATCATAGTCCTTCAGGAGGTTCATCCAACGTCTCTGCCTCATGCTCAACTCGGACTGAGAGAATAGATACTTCAAGCTCTTGTGGTCAGAGAAGAGCTCGAACCTAACCCCATAGAGATAGTGCCTCCACACCTTTAATGCGAAGACAACTATGGCCAGCTCAAAATCATGCGTGAGGTAGTTTAGCTCATGGACCTTGAGTTGGTAAGACGCATAAGCTACTGGCTTCCCGTGCCGCATCAAGACAACACCCAAACCCACATGCGAAGCATCGATAAATACGACAAATCCATCACTCCCATAGGGAAGAGAGGACAGGAGCGAACGTGAGGTGGTCCTTCAGCTCCACAAATGCTCGCTCATAGGTATCACTCCACACAAACTCTACACCCTTCCGGGTCAACCTGGTCAGCGGTGCTGCAATACACGAGAATCCTTTGATAAATCGTCGATAATATCCCGCCAAGCCAAGAAAACTGCGGATCTCAGACGCGTTCGTGGGCTAGCCCTACTACTGCACTACATCAACCTTCGAGGGGTCCACTGCGACACCCTCCCTCACCATTACGTGACCGAGGAACTTCACCTTCTCATGTTAAAACTTGCACTTCTCCAGCTTTGCATACAACTGGTGGGCACAGAGGGTCTATAATACAATCTCCAGATGCTGGTTATAGTCCTCACGTGTCCTCAAATAAATCAGAGTATTTTTAATGAAAACCACAACAAACTGATCGAGATAAGGTCGAAAATTCCTGTTCATCAACTGCATGAAGATTACGAGCGCATTGGTCAGTCCGAAAGACATGACCTGAAACTCAAAGTGACCATAGCACGTCCTGAAAAGCTGTCTTCGGGATATCCTCCTCTCAAACTCAAATTTAATGGTAATTGAACTGCAGGTCAATCTTCAAAAAGAACTGAGCACCCTGTAACTGATCAAACAAATCATCTATCCTCAGGAGTGGATACTTGTTCTTGATTGTGACCCAGTTGAGGTCGCGGTAATCCACGAAGATCTTCAACAAGCCATCCTTCTTCTTAAAGAATAGTATCGACACTCCCCATGGTGAACTACTCAGACGAATAAAGCCTAGCTCATGCAACTCGCCCAACTGTTGATGCAGTTCTCGCAACTCCATCGGTGCCATACGATACGGAGCCTTCGAGATAGGCGCGATACCAGGCATAAGATCAATCTGAAACTCAATATGCCAACGAGGCGGCAATCTTGGAATCTCCTGGAATACGTTGAGGAAATCACAGACCACTGGCAACTGATCAATTCTCATTGCTACGGGCTCCTCTATTACACACGACATCAAACAAGACAACAACTCTCCTCTGGGTTCGGCTACAAACTAGAACTGAGGCAAGCCGGGTATACAGAACGTGACTGTCCTTATGGAGCAGTCCAAGAAGGCGTGGTACTCGACAAGCCAATCCATACCTAGAATGACGTCGAACTCTGACATCGGCAACATGAACAGATCAGTGAGTAAGAAGGTCTCCTCGACCAAGACAGGGTAAGACAAACAAAAATGGCCTAGCACTGCGATCTTCTCCAAGGGAGTTGACAATGTCAACCCCTCACTAGCGGACTTTGTTGACAATCCAGTCAATCGGTAGAAATCCTCAGATATGAAAGAATGAGATGCACCAGAATCGAATAGAACTCAAGCAATGTATGCAGAGACTAGGAGTATACCCTCAACGACTCCTCTGGAGGATTGCGAGTCCTGTTGAACTGCATCGAATCTAGCATGAGCCGGCTGGGGAGGTGCATGTCCCCTCTGAGGGTGCTACTGTCGCTGTTGTCGTTGAGGCGGCCGAAACTGCTACCTCTGCTACTGTGGTCATGGGGGCTGATGCTGTTGTTGCTGTTGTGGGGACCTCGGGGGTATGAGCTGTTGTTGCTACTACTGTGGTGGAGGTCGTTGTGGCCCTCTCAGCTGCTGATGTTATTGTTGGGGACGAGGGCATTCCTGCATACAGTGTCCTACTTCACTACACCCAAAATAAGTCCCTACAAATAGCCTCTAGGGTGGCGCTGGAGGTAACACTGGTGCTCGGCGAATCGCATGCCTCTTCTGTTGTCGACGTTGCTGCTGGGATCCACCGGAGGGAGCTTGCCTCTTTCGGTCTCTCCTCCAATCACGATTGCTTTACGTGTGGGCCCAATCAGCCTCATAAATCTGAGCCCTCTGTACTACCTCCTCAACAGTCAGGAGCTCGTACCCAATAACATGACCTCGAAGACCATAATGCAAGTTGTTCTCGAAACGCCTGGCCTTCCACCCCTCATCATCAATAAAATATGACACGAACCTTGATAGTGCCATGAAATGGGCTGCGTACTTCGCCACGGACATATCTCCCGACACCAGGGCCTCGAACTCTAACGTTCATTACCGTCGAATGTGGTCAGGAAAATATGCTGGTCAAATCGGTCTACAAAATCTTCCCATGTCCAGATGAAATCAGGCCCTGCAGCACGAGTAATGGAGGTCCACTAGTGCTCAGCCTCACGCTCAAGAATGTACATGGCCAAAGGGACTCGCTGATGGGTTGTACATCTCATAGTCTCAAACATCTTCTCCACTTGGGAGCGCCACCTCTTTGATGCAGTCGGATCAAGCTCTCCCTAGAACCGTGGGGAATTGAGCAGAAGGAAGTCTCTCAACAAGGCGCTCCTGCGCTCCTACTCTAACTACTCCTGGGTCTTAGTGAGATGCTTACCCTATCCCTGGAGGGCGTCTGTCATAGCATGGAGCATCTACTACAACTGGTCGGTATCAACTGGCATGGTAGGGGCTACGTTGGTCTCAGATGGAGGCGTATAATCGAAAGGGGTCGTGGGCGTGGGAGCAAGAGGCTCAGGTGGAGGAACAAGAACTGCGGGTGGTGGAATAAGAATCTCAGGCGCTGGAATGGGAACCTCAGGCGGTGGAGCGGGGGTCGCTCAGGCACCTTGGGTGCCTCAGGTACCTCGTGTGCCTCGCGTGCCTCGTCTAAGTGGGATGGTCTACAAAGAGAACAAAGGCGCCTATCAACCTTGAGAACCCTCAAAGGCTTAGACTTTAGGGAACTAAGGTAAAAGATTACGTACTTGGGACCTAATTGTCCTAAGTTCATAGCAGATATGTGATGTTGTCCTTGGTCATTCCCATGTTATGATTTGATACCAACTCATGTCACCCCCACACTTGGAAATCGCGTTCACAAAATTTATGATCACCGAATCCAGCGCTGATAGCCTCCATAATACCCCATTCTTGGCTCCAAGCACCCATATACCAGGTTCCGATATTAGGATCTACAAGGAGAATTTTCAATATAAATTTGTTTCGTAATACGTATAACCATAAGCATAACCCACGAACAATAACCAAAACACCATCATAAAATCCACTATAATAAAAAACTTTAAGTACAATGCGCATAAGGGAAATACAATGATAATAGTACTAAAACTCCAGAAGCTCGAGGGCACGCTCCTGCTCCTGCTCAGCTACGGATGTGTCCTGGTGTCACCTGCATGCATCTATCATGCATAAGCTTATAAAAAGCTTAGAGGGTGGTGTAAGTGTGTGTGCAATATGAGCGTGCTCAGAATGCAGTATCAGAGTAATGCGAAAACATGCTGGTAAATCCATGAATACTATCAGTCATGCCAAGACTATGCAATGCAAGGCGTGAGTGTTGACGGCCATATCAAGGCTATGCGATGTAAGGTATGAATGCTGACGACCATATCATGGCTATGCGATGCAAGGGATGAATGCTGACAGCCATATCAAGACTATGCGAGGCAAGGCATGAATGTTGACGATCATATCAAGGCTATGCGATGCAAGGCATGAATGCTGACGGTAATATTAAGGCTATGCGATAAATGCCTATATGGCCAAATGCCATATGCAAGAGGCAATGCAAGCACACCAGTCCTCAGCTAGAATCCACATATCAATACAGTTCATCTCTCTAAAATATCACTGGGCTCTAATACGCTCTAAATGGCATTGCCCCTCCCACAGGCGTGCAATCCAAGTGAACTCACTACCCGCTGACCATTAATTTGCCAATATTTACCTAGCACGGCGGTAGCAGACCCATTTATGAGCTGGTCATACTCAGCCTAGCAATTGCCCCTACCCTCAGGCGGCTAAGGCCACACCCCCTTTTAATCGACCATGATACAGTGAGAGACGCGCCCTCCAGGTATTCAGCCCTCATGCACTCATACATCCACTTAGTCTAAGAATTAGAGCATCCTCTATAGTACCATAAGGGTTTGGAAACTTTCACTCTGGGACATCTTTCGCGCCCTCGTGCTTAAACAGTATTTTTGGTATCCAATCCTACCATCCATGCTATATCTGCAGAGGGTACAACCTTGATGTCGATAGGGCATACAACAATCATAACACACAATGCAAGATGCATGAGTCACACAATTCAGTCATGCATCAATCATGCGCGTATCGTGCACTCACGTGAGACAACTCCGCCTATCAGGGGGTCCCATAAATAACTTGCCTAATGGCATATGCAATGGTTAACCACATTTCATACAAGCATGCATATGATGCGTATGGGCACGTATCATGAAGCTATACTATCACATACTCATAATCAGTATCGATAACCTGCCTTTACACAAGGTGGGGCCATAAATGGACAACAGATCCATAACATGAGGGTTAGTCTTCAACTATAGATATACCAAATCTAATAGCACGAATCCTTCCGTTTATAGTGAGGATGAACTCTCTTTATATCAAGGTTGGGCCTAGGTGGCCTACCTATAATCCTAAGAATCTAAAAAGGGTTGCTTCTCCATACTATCATATAGCCCGCTAAATGCCCTAGGGGGCCCAAATAAGTCCTAGATGGACTCTAAGATAAAAAAAAATCTACTAGCAACCAATGGTGGCCCAACATCTTGGGTTAGCCCAATGTGAATAGATGTATCATGCAAATGGGGCCCAATGATTAGGGTCAACCCACTTAGAGAAGGATGAGAATGGGCCTAACAAGACCTAAGTGAAGGTTACAATGTGGACATTTAACCATCATTGCCCATCAATGTGGACATTTAACCAACATTGATCCCAAGGAGTGGCCCACATAGAGCCTAACATATAGTGGGCCCATGGCCTCACACAAGGGCCTCATACACAACATAATGGGCCTCACACAAGTTCCTAATGAAACAACCCACAACCCTCAAATGGCTGGGAATGAAATGAACTCCTCTCATGTTATCTCATACATCATTATGGCCTCACTACATGGGCCTCTCATACATCACAGTGGGGCTCATCATATGGCCTCTCATACATTACAATGGGCTTCACATATGGGCCACACAATTATCATATTGGGCCGCACTTATGGGCCACACAATTACCATATTGGGCCTCACCATGTGAGCCTCATATATATCACAAAATGGACCTCATGTGGCAGCCCATGGTTCAACCAAGATGGATGGGCAGCCATGAACAACATACATCTCGACCCTGCACAAGTAGCAGGTGGGCCTGCACTATCCATATGGGCCCCACCAGTTAAACAACTAGGATATACAATGCATATAGCATGGGGGGGTACATCATTCATCACAGTGTGCCGCACAAGTGGACGGTATTAATGAAACACGCGTACTATGGTGGGCCTGCATCTAGCCCATCTAGACGGACGGGTGGATAAAACATATATATCCTAGCAGGCCCCATGGTCTAGATGGTGTGGATCTCACACGTACCACAAGGTGGGCCCCACCCCCACATGTGCAACACATGTGGGGTGGGTCCCACGTCTAGAAAAAGATGGACGGCGTGGCTTAAAACGCATACATCATTGCTGCACCACGTCCAAGCCACTGGACGGATGGCGTGGATATATAAAACATACATACAAGGTGAGCCCTACCCCCACACGTGTAGCACATGTGGGGTGAGTCCCACGCCCATCCAAAGGGACGGACTACTTGGATAACAGATACATCACGGTTGAGCTCCTTGCAGCTCCATCTAGCGATGGACGGTGTGGATACAAAATACATACATCAAGGTCGGCCCCACCCCTACATGTGCAGCACGTGTGGGGTGGGCCCTACGCGCTGCCAAAAGGGTGGACGGTATCGACGTAACACATACCTTATGAACGAACCACAGAACTTTCTGACATTCAATACAGTATCATATAGGTGCATGGGACCCACCATCCAGGGTCTGGACGGTGTGGATCTAGCACATGCATCAAGGTGGGTCCACATGTGTGGGACCCACCAGCTATATATCAAGCTTATATTTGTATTCTTCCCTTCATCTGGGCCTGTTTAGGCGGACAGGTAGTGGCCTGCCGTTGGACGTTGGCCAGTGAACAATCTTGATGAAATACATAATACATGTGGGGTCCATGATTATTGGACGTGGCAGCGATGGACAACAATGCACACATCACGGTGATGTTCATATGGTGGGCCACACGGCCGTAGGCCATGCTAATATTTGGGTTTTTCCTATCAAAATAGGCCTGTGAGGCTGCTGGTCATCCAACAACATGGACAACAAGGACATCCAACAAATTTGGACGGTTGGACATTGCATAAACATCAGGTGGACCACCATACATCATCACCATAAAAAAAAATAGAGAAAGAGAAAGATAAAAGCACCAACATTTCCTTCTTCCTCCTTAGCCTTCAAATGCTCCTAAAGTGCTCCTTCAATGGTGGAGATGACGATCCAAGGGTTGGATTGAGTGGGGTCTTTCAAGGAAGGGGCTGGTTTAATGGGGTTTTTGGTATCCAAGCTTAGACGTCCAAGACTCTATGGTTGCTAATGGAGAAGGGAAATGAGAGAGAGAATGGGAGGGAGAGAGAGAGATGTATGAGGGTAATTATTACTTTGTAAGGTCATAATGGCTTGTAAGGCCATCATTGCTAGGGGCTAGGGTGGATGGGGTACGGTGATGTCACCCCTAGGGTGACATCATCCTAATGATGGATTTCTTAGGGAAATGTACAATCTGGAGTAAGTGGGTCTCGCAACACGCGGTCCATGGTCATTATAATGCATAGTCCACATCTTATGATCTAAGCATCAGATTGACACACAAGACGTGGCGTTGGAACCCGACGATGATGCGGTCGCGTTGGCACAAGTTTCGGTTGAGTTGACTCGAGTTAACAGGGTGTGACTTAAGGTCGTGCGTAAATATAACTACGGGTTGTGGGTTGCCGAAATTCGATGGGGTGGATTGCAGGATCCTAAGAAATGAAACGAACGATAAGACATTGGCCTGACAATTGCAGTGTATGTTGGGTATGTAAAAAAAATGTGTGCACCCATAGAACACTTAGTATCTGTAAGTGCTACAATGTATAAAGCACACTCTTGTTTGTCAAATTTCGATATGACAAAACAACTTATGATATAGTTCACACAATGTGAATCAAGATGCAAAGTTCACTTTCAAGAAAGTCATGAAGTTGAAAAGTGCAAGCTTAAGTACAAGTCATGAATTTTGAAAGTACAAGCTTAAGTACATGTCATGAAGTTGGAAAGTTGAAGCTAACATGAGTTCAAGTTCTACTACACTTCTAGTAGAAGATCAAGCTCCACCTTCTACTACACTTCAAGTAGAAGATCAACTATGATTTATTAAAGATTCAAGAAGAAGAACAAGCTTTACACTTCAATGTCCAGTCTTCTCAGGTATAACAGCCCTAAAAAGACCTTAGACTTAGGTGCTTTTAAAAGACAAACTTATATGAGTTTTTATACTTTGATTAGGCTTAAGTTCGACAGTCTAGGCCTTAGTTCGACTAGTCTAAGCTATGGCTCGACCGGTCTAAGATAATCTTCGATCAGTCCAAGTTTGAAATCCAAAAAATGGATATTTTTTATGCTTTCTCAAACAGTCAAGCAAACTCCTCGACTAGACGAAGAGGAACCTTTGACCAGTCGAGGGTTGCAAGACTCAAAGTCCAACAACCATATTTTGGATCCCTCGACCATTCAAAGCCCATGCTCGACTAGTCGAGCAGGGCCTTTAACTAGTCGAAGAACAGTTTTATCCGATCGCACCCAAAATTTGAAATTTTATTAGATCTTAGACGAGTCGAAGTAACAACATTTCTAACTATAAATAGAGGCCTTCTCTCATTCTGAAATTATTCGTTCAAGTTAAAAAAAGCCTTTACCAAGAGAGAAAGAAGTCCCCACTATCTTCAAGTTATTGCATGGTATTTTAATATTTTGTTTATATAACTTTTTGTTTTAATTCCTTGATCTCTTTTCATGAATATTATTCTTTCAAGAGAGTAATTGCTCTTCTTTGAAATCTTGAAGAATTCAAACAAGTAACCTTTGGTTTGAATTAATTTAAAATCAATCTAGAACCTATAACCCTTGTTTGTGTTATTAGACATTGAACATTGTACTTCAAGCGAAGTGATTCTACAGGCTACATCAAAACGTCTTCAATGAGAAGATAAGCATAATTATATTCTTTGTATTTTGGTTTCTTTAAGATAGCCAGAAAATATCATGTGTTGTTTTGACTGAGATAGCCAGAAAATCTCAGTGTGAGGTTTTTGTTTGTGATAAGCCCTTTAAAAATCACAACTGTTTAAGGTTTTAAGGTGAACTTATGAAAACCTTATTTTTAGTGAATGTCAATATCACGTGGGTTGTGATTATTGAAAGTGAAGTAGGTGTGGTTGTTTGAGAACGGTTGGTGTACATATCGAACTACTATAACTCCTGGTGTTGTGGTGAATGTTTAATTTTTGTATTTATAGCGAATGATTGTAACTTTATTTCTACACTGGTAAATGATTGTAATAGATAGGTTTATTATCTCTTGCTTTGTTTGAAGTCTTGATCCTTACAAACATTTGTGAAATCAAGTTGTTCTACCTTAAACTTTGTTTTTGGTGTAAGGTTGTCTTACAAACTAAGTTTGAATCAATTTTTCAATACCAGTGCTATTGAGATTTACTTATTATTCAATACTCTAAGTTTTTATTTGACATAGTCCTATTCACCCCCCTCTAGGACTGTTAAGCTCGCCTTTTTTAGTATCATAGGCCCATTTGAATACCACCACCAATTAAGTTACTTTTTCTACTTACAACAGTGAATAAATAACATATTTGAGATAAGTTTAACTTATAAAGTTACTAATTAATCACTTCAGTTTAATAAGTAGAAATTAACATCAATTACTTAAGACATAAGTAGCTTATCTTAAGTAACTCACGATCCAAACGCCCCCATAGAGAGATTTAATTATTAATTCAACTAGGCAAGTTGCTTGGCCTAAGTCACTGTGTGCTAGGTAGGTACTTGAGTCGACTGTAGGTGTAATAGTAGTCTTCATAGTGGTCTTCGTAGCCAAGGTTCGACAGTCGTGCAAAATTAATGGACAGAGATTATATGGTCAGAATCATCTTAATTATCAAACCGTTTTAAGCCCTCATCCACAATAGGGCTCAGGTGTCCCTAGTGTACGGAAGTCAGGGCCATTTTCAAGATGATGCTAGATTGTGATCATATGACCTTTCTTCCCACTATATCCTCCTCTCTTCTGCCCACATGATTCACTCTCATAATGGTTGTACGTTACTTAATAAAATGAGAAAATGGGAGGAGGTATTATAGGAATGCGGTAGGGTTTTCAGATTTGAAAAATGTGGCCCATGGTTTGCCAATCTAGACTGTTGGTCTATCATTTCCCAAACCGCTGAGATTAGAAAATCCTAGCCACAGGCCATACTAAGCCACAAATCAACAAGGTTAGGATCATCTTCTTGAAAATATTTTTAAGGCATAATTCTATAAGATTTTTATTAGATGGTCCTTACATGATCAATGACTTGGATTGATCAAATCTAATAATTGCAGGACTATTTAAATTTGAACATATCGGTGAGCCATATAAGTTGTGATTTGTTTAGATAAATAAAGGTGGTAGCACTTTTATAAATAAAGAGTGGAAGGTTCAAGGTTTATCCTTATATATCATCAGTAAACATGAATAGCTTTTCATATAGATATATGATTATGACTAAATTCCTTAGGTATCTATAATTAATGTATAAGACGATTCATTTATTCCATAAATTTCACTAACAAATCCTTCATAAGTGGGACATGACAGACCAATGGTCTGGATTACAATACCCCATGGCTCCAATTGTCAGAAATGAAAAGGGCTGGTAGTCCTCCCATGAGAGAGAGAGAGAGAGAGAGAGAGAGAGAGATGGTCTGGATTACAATACCCCATGGCTCCAATTGTCAGAAATGAAAAGGGCTGGTAGTCCTCCCATGAGAGAGAGAGAGAGAGAGAGAGAGAGAGATGTTGTTCTCTTGGGTAAGGTTGTCCACGAGCATTGTTGAAAAAAAAATGATCTGGTTTGGTCAGCCCAAGAAATTTGACTCTATCGAGTCTCCCAAATTGGGTCAAGTCAGCGATTTTGCAATTTTTGGCTCATATAGTCATCGCTTTCATCATCTTAGCCTTCTCTTAGCAATTTATTTTTGGTTAGCTTTTAAAAATTAAAAGTAGCAAAATTTTTGGCATTAACCACCATCTTTTGGCCAAACCAGGTTCACCTTTCTCCAATGAAAAAATTATCCCGTTGGGTTGAAAAGATAGCTTCACTTCCAAGATTTTCATATCGTGGCTCATGCATAGGTAGCTCATGATAAATGAATGGTCCAAATCATGCCACATCTTTGTAGAGTAGGTATTGGGGTGGACAGAATAGCGTGATTATTTTATAATTGAAATTGGTGAAGTGCATGTTATATTATCTTCTTTTATATTTTAAAACATCAATTTATTACCAAAAAATCATCAATAGCAATAGTGGTTGGGCTTGTCCCTTTCTTTTGCAATGATAATTACATCAGCTTAATCTTTCTTCTTCGAAATGTGAGGTGAAAGAATGATTTAACTTAGTTTCATTACACAATTGAATTTTGAGTCAACTCACTGAGTTCCAATGATGTTTTACCGTCGCCTACTTGCGTCCTTTGAAGATGAGCAATGACATTTATCAAACGTCCAATGAATAGTTATATTTTGAACATATGTGGTGGGTATGAGTCAGAATTAGCCATCCACTTTGTTCGTTTTTTTTTTTTGTTTTTTTTATTTTTTTTATTTTTTTTATTTTTTTGTTTTTTGGACATTATTTACTACTTTCAATTCGGTTGGTAGGATTGTTAGGATGTAGCATTGTTATTTTGGCGATTAGTTGTAGCACATTATTTGAGTCTTTACTTTTTCCTATGAATGTTAGTTAGCTGGTTTCAACATGTGAATCATTGTCGCGGTGGTTGGGAGCGACAACTCCTGCAAGCATATCTGCCAGCTAGTATGTTTTGATGGTTCTTCAACATGGAGTAAAGATACTTAAATCATATATAGTATTTACGGCCCACTGATGTATACGATCAGAAGGCTCAAAGCCCCATAGACCAGGTGCTTTAATGCATTTATAAACTTTTGAATTTCCGACGAGGTGGAAGAGTGCATTGGAAGTCGATCTTAGTTTTAATTTACTATGCAATTTTTACGGCATCACAGTACATCAGCACTTGCAACAGGAAGTAGTATCAGTTAAGTAATGTGATTTCAAGCATTTAGAGGAATTCAAAAGGGGACACCCCCACCAGTTGGGTTGGCAATGGGCCAGGCTAGGGCTTGGCTTTAACCATAATCAGGCTAAAAAGCCCTTGACCTTAACCCTAGCTGTACTTGCAAGGGGTCATAAGTTAAAGAATGACATGTTCTAATCCTAGAAATAATTCATATCTAAGATTTTATTATTATTATAATTATTATTTGCAATATCCTCTCCATCCCTGATGCATCCCACTCGTATAGAAAAATTATCTTGAAACAAAAATACTTTTAAACTACACATGTTCGTTGAACAGAAATACTCTGAAGTGTCTTCAAATCATTTATTCTTTTGTACAATAGTGACCCACTTGATTATAAGACTGGCGTACACCAGTCCCCTTTTTCTAATAATATCCTTCCCATGCCTCATGCATCCCACCACAATAGTAGTTTTTATTCTAGAAAATGGTCTTTAAAAAGAAGAAGAAGAAGAAGAATAGAGAAAGAAAGAAAGTACTTTTAAATCACACATGTTCATTGAAGGGAAGCACTTACAAGTGTTTTCAAATTTTCCATTATTTTATACAACAGTGACCAACTCGGTGATTAGACCGGGCTACAACAGGCCATTCATCATTGGCTCTCACCTGTCCAGCCCAAACACCAGGCCTAGATTTCAAGTTGGGCCCAGCCCTCTGGCCAAGTTTAGGGGCCCAAACCCTGGCCTTACATGGTTATAGGTAAAGCAGTCATTCAAATGAGGATTTGGCTAGGGGCTTGAGGAAATCAAGTCAATGGGAGTGGATCCCATGCAAAGGAGTAATTTATTCAGACAACGGTAACCCACCTTAATAAGCATTTTGAGTAATTCCTGTTATCGATGCAAGGAACACTTTGATGACGGGTCCCTGTTGTTGATGCAAGGAACATTCTGATGAGGGGTCAGATTTCATAGATCTTGAGTCAGGGAAATTGGCTTCATTTTCCACCTGAAGAAGTGAAACATGATGAATGGTAGATCAACAGGGTCATAGATAGTAAAGAGAAGAGAGTAACCGCTTCAGCTGATCTTGGGCCAAATAAAATTAAGATTTTGAAGAGGGCTAGCTAGGCAGGCTTGGCCGAACCACTCCAAAACTGAGAATTAGGGGTGGCAATAGGCCCAGCCCAGACATGGTGGCCCAACCTTGTAGGCCTGTGGCTAGGGTCCCTAAGCTTGGCCCAAGGTCCAAGGTTGGGCTTGAAATCTAGACCCTATATATGTTCAGTGTCACACCCCAAACTCGGGGACCGGGCTCACAAAATTTTCGATCATCGAATCTAGCGCCGACAGCCTCCATAGTACCCCATTCTCGGCTCCTGGCACCCATATTTCAGGTTCCGATCCTAGGATCCTACAAGGAGAATTTTCAACATAAATTTGTTTCATAAGATGCATAACCATAAGCATAACTCACAAACAACAAACATCACTACATTTCCACTATAATAAAAAACTTTGAGTACAATGCATAAAGGGAAATACAAGATAGGTATTAAGGCTCCAGAAAGTCAGCGGAACGCTCTTGACTCAGTGTTACTGCGGTGTCCTAGCGTCATCTGCATGTAACGATCATGCATAAGCTTATAGAAAGCTTAGAGGATAGTGTAAGTGTGTGCGCAAGGTATATACCAAGTATGCAATATCAGAGTAATGCGAAAACATACTGGTAGGTCCATTAATGCTATCAGTCATACCAAGGCTATGTGATGCAAGGCCTACATGGCCAAATGTCATGTGCGAGATGCAACTCAAGCGTACCAATCCTCGTCTGAATCCACATATCAATACAACTCATCTCTGGAATATCACTGGGGTCTGGTGCACTTTACATGGACTGTCCCTCCCCCAGGCGTGCAGCCAAGTGAGCGTAAGCGACCTCACTACTCGCTTGGACAGTAGTCAGCCAATATCTACCCGGCTTGTCAATAGCAGATCCATTTTCGAATTGGTCAAATTCAGCTAGCTTTACCCCCTATGCCTCGGGCGAATAAGGTCACACCCCCTTCCAACCGACTACGATACAGTGGGAGAAGCGGCCTACTGGTATTTGGCACTCGGGCACTCATGTATCCAGTCGGTCTCGACATTGGAGCAACCTCTGGTACCATAAGAGTTTAAGGACTTTCACCCAGGGACATCCATAACACCCTAGTGCTAGAACTAAATATTTTCGGTACCCAATCCTGCCATTCATGATATACCTATGGAGGTCACAACCTTGATGTCGCTAGGGCATACAACGATCATGTCACACAAATGCGAGATGTATAAGTCATACTATCCAGTCATGCACCCATCCTGTACATACCATGCGCTCATGTGGGGTAACTCCGTCTCTCAGGGAGTCTCATAAACAATCAGCCTAATGGCATATGTTAGGATCATTCACTCTTCATAACATGCATATAAATGATGCGTATGGGCATGTATCATGATGCTCTACTAGGCATATCTAATGATGATGATGTACTCTCCTACAATTAATAGATGGCCTAGATGGCATGCTCATATCAAGGATGGGCCTCATAGGTAAGTCTAATGTATATAACAAGGGGAATCAAGAGGATGGGCCTAAGTACAAGAGTGGACTTCCTCACCCTTTATCATACAATTAACTAGGCCTTCCTATGGGGCCCAATATGAATACAAGGTGGGCTCCAAGGTTTGGATAATTATTACAAGGCATGGTGGAAAGCAACATCATCAATGGGGGCCCAACGGTTTGGGTTAGCCCAATAAACTAGATGGTCATCTCTACATCAATGGGGGCCCAATGATTTGGGTTAGCCCAACAAAGAAGGACGGGTATTGCTAATACCAATGGGGGCCCAATGATCTGGGATAGCCCATATCAAGGGGAGGATGGAAAATGTATTTATAGTGGGCTCTAAGGAGGTTTGCAATGGTGGACATTTAACCACTATTGCTCCTAAGGTGCGGTCCACTTGGGATTTGAATTCTAATTCACAATGGGGCCCACGGCCCTTGCGCTATTCAGAAAAGGGATGGGTAATGTGTGTATAGCACACACATCAAAGTGGGCCTCACAAGGCAACCCATGGCCTAGGAAGAATGGGTGGATAGTGTGTGCAACACATACATTAAAGTGGGCCTCTCACATCACAGTTGGGCCTCACACATGCCTTACACATATAATGGGCCTCACACATGGGCCTTACACATCACAATAGGCCTCACACACGGGCCTCATACATCAAAATGGGCCTCATCACATGGTCTCATAAACATCACAATGGGCCTCACATATAGCCACAATGGGCCTCACATGCAGCAGGTGGGCCTCACACATGCAACAAGTGGGCCTCACATCAGCACAATAGGCCTCACATGCAGCTGGTGGGCCCTGCATACAACAGGTGGGTCAGCTGGACGATCAACTGATGGGCGGCCGGGATAAAATGCATACACATGGTGGGCCTACCAGCGGTCCAGCCAATGGACGCCCTGAATGAAATACATACCACATGGTGGGCCTACACCTGTCGAAAGGGCCCCGCCAGATGGACAAGAGGGATGTACAACGTATACATCATGGTGGATCCCATCGTCCTAGGTGGGTGGACGGTGTGGATCAAATACATCATAGTGAGGTCCACAGCCACTGGACGATGTTGACAGAAACATACATCAAGGTGGTCCCATAGTTCCAGTCCTGCTGGATGGTACGGACAGAAACATACATCGAGGTAGGCCCCACCGTTCTAGCTTGTTGGAAAGTGGGGATACAACATATGAACCAAGGTGGGTCCACATGCCCACCGGCTTGGATACAGGCTGATACATGTGTTTTCTCTTCCATCCAGGCCTGTCCAAATGAACAAGTAGGTGTGCCTGTCACTGGACGTCAGCAAGGTGGGCCCCACAAGTGGATGGCATGGATACAACACATAAATCATGGTGGTGTCCATGTGGTGGGCCACAGGCCCCACATTAAGCTAATATTTATGCTTTCCCTTTGTCCAGGCCAGCCCGAAAAGGGGTAACAAGGGTTGCTGGACGTTGGACAACAAGGTGGGCCAGTCCCACTGTTTGGACAACCATGTGGTCCACCATTTAAACAGCATGGATCACACCCATTCATCATCAAATGGGCCATCAAACCTAGGAAAAGGGAGGGAGGGAGAGAGAGAGAGAGAGAGAGAGAGAGAGAGAGAGAGAGAGACGGCTAATGGAGGGGAGGGGCTCCGCCACTATGAGCCCTCCCTTAGAAATACAATACATACATCATCTCGGGTCCCAATCCCTGTGGGCCCACAAATATAAATCAATGGTAGAAATCCCTTTCCCACTAACAAATGCAAGGTCTAGATGACCTTCTTACAATATAAATCAATTAAGCATTATGACGGGTTTTATGGAGAATGGCCCCATCGTGGGATGGACATATGAATCATTGTAATGACCCAGGAAATTTTGTGCTAATCTTTCCTTAAGTAGTTGTTTTTGGGGTAATTAGCGCTATACTCGATTGCTTGTGAAATTCGCATCAATCACTTTAAATTTGATCTGCATGACTCAAAACTTGTAGATTAGCTAGCGCTATGTTACTCTGAAATCTGGGATCCATCGCTAAATCCAGTTGTTCTGGGGAATTTTTGGAAGATCTGGATCGGACCTGGACCGCGCGTCGAAAGTCCGATAGCGATGATCTTAGGCTGTTGCGGTCACCATGTTGGGCTTGACCATCACCTTGAAAATCAAGTCCAGAAGATGTTCTGGGTCGATTTGATTGAGTTCGGAGTGAAGAGTGTGAGAAAGGTTGGAATTTATTAAGCTTTTATGAAATCTGAGTCGTGTCACTTGCGCGATGATTGTAAGCAATCTGACCATTGGATTCTGACCCAATTTCACCCTCTGATCAGGGAAGGTGGCCCAGGCATGTCCTTGTGCTTGTGGACCTGATCGAGATTCAGTGACCGTTGAATTGAGTGTGGTCCGCCACGGCTGATCTGAAGAGCCGGTCGGTACAAAAACTCAGCTTGACCTAGATCCATGGTCAGAGAGCTTAAGTCCGACCTTTCGTGGTATTTGGCCCACCGGAAGTGCTTCGTTGGATCGAGAGAGGCTTGCTTTGGTTATTACCTAAGTATACCTTGTCCCTGGGGTTATTTTCATCAATTTGAGGCCTATTTATAGTCCTTAAACCCTAGCTCTCTTTTCCATTCGAATTTTCTCTAACCCTAGCTTGGAAAGAGAGTGGAAAAGAGAGAGAAAGTGAGAGAGAAGTTGGTGAATCATCTTAGATTCTTTCTTGTTCTTCTACATCCTTGAACCTTCACTTTGAATCGTTATTCTGACGATTCTGAGTTCATCTTTGGGTAAGTTAACCTAACCCTAATCTGTGTTAGAGCTTAGAATAGTCTTGGTGTTGTTGTATCTCATTTCTATCATTGCTTTAGGGTATTCTATCGCCGTTGACGAAGACAACTCGTCTGAAATCAGTTCGGTGTTCTTTTCTGGCTTAAGGTGCGGACTTTAAGTGTATAGGCTATGGTTTTCAAGGCTTTCAATGCCAGTTAATGGTTTATTCTTGTTATGGATGAGATTTCACATGTCAAATGTTATGTTTATGTTGCGTTCCTAATATGCATGTGATTTATTGAGATTTGTGTATTCTAGGTGTATGTATAAAGTACCGTATGTGTATAAAATATGCACTTGTGTTTGCCATGATTATTTGTCATGTATGTATGCTAGATGTATATATGACAACTCTTTGGTAAAAGTAATTGTCCAAATGCATGTTTTCAACATACGTCATGTATGTTGAACTATGTATTCTAAGTGTTTGTAGAAATGCCTGAATGATCTAAAGTGTGATGTTTCAACCTAGTATGGGCATTGAGAAGCAATTCTCAACTCTCCCACTAGTGTGTATGATTTCCTTCTTGCAAGTTACATTCCTTGTTGTTTAAATTCAAGCATTACTTACGCTTACATTTATGTTAAGTTGATATTCTTCAAATGTTTGGTTACCACATGATTGAAGGTGTTGTTCCATTACTGTTCTACATTTAATATGAATATCTGTTGTAGGGTAATGTGTTTGGGACTATGAATAGTCCAGGAAATCGGTAATCTGCCTTAAGGTTGTGGCTGAGATTGCTTTCGCCACAAAGGACGGGATTAGACGAAACCGAGTCGTATTAGAGTTGTCGGCAATGGTTTGGCCACGCGGAGTGCTTGCACACTCTATGTCGTTCAATTCAACGTGCGCTCGTGCTAGTCGATTTCGTCTAGTAACCTGATTGTCCGATGTATGTTCACCATGTATGGACGCTACTGTTTGAATCTAGGGTACCGAACTTACTAGTGAAATCCTATTAACCATGGTACCTTGATCTGCTAAGACTCATGAGCCGGACATGGTGGTATGGGACACCGTGGTCGAGCTATCGGCCTACGCTGGGGTGACGAGCCTCCCCATAGTGACCAGTGAGCAACTAAACTCGTGAGCCGATTATGGTGGTATGAGACACTATATTCGTACTGTCGGCTTGCATTGATTGGTGACGAGCCCTTTGTAGTGACCTCGAGCATGCCTGGATACCGCATGGAGGTGACGAGCCTTGGTGTAGTAACGAAGGTATGATAGGTGTGCATTGATTGGTGACGAGCCCTTGTTACGACTTGAAACTATATGATCGTATGAGATGCCTAGGATTGACGACCCTAGAATGGATCACTGTTTGGATGGTGATATGAGGAAGGTATCTTAGCTTCCCAATCCTGCTGTATGAAAAGGACTAATAATAACTTGGTAATCATATTCATGTACTGCATTTGCATGTGCTTTGTAGACGTGGCGCACTTTGAGGTGGTGCCATGCGTACGTAAGATGAAGACACTGAGGGTGTACGCGTGAGGGCACACATCATTTTGCATACATCCTTGCATTAACAAGAGTACTTAGGACTTGTTTACTTATTCTGCTTTATCATTACTGCTTGATTGAACTGATAACATGTTAACCTGTGCTTTATTGTTCCACTGAGTTGATCACTCACTCCCACGTTAGGCGATGTTAAACACCCACCGGACTGTGCTTAGGTTCGATGTTGCGAGATGTTGATGCGACTTGAGGCGAGCAGAGATGGATGATGATGAGGCTGCTTTCTCTTATATGCAGTTTTCAGACGGGTTCTAGCGAGCCTTGTTCTGATGCGCGGGACTCTGGGATTATTTTTGGGAATTAAATGATGTAACTTGATACTTGTAATTTTGATAGTAACACTTACATTATGACCTGGTATGTATATTACTTCAGGGATTTGCACTTGTACACATATTTCTATAAGTCTTCCGCTTACTTTCTTCACTTATCCCTGAATTATATTTGCTATTTGGCTTAATCTATTCCATGTTTTATGCACTAATACAGACAACATACATCCATCATTGAATATGTTGCATAAGTGATGTTTTGGAACTCGGGAGCTAAGTTATGCTCGACCCTGATTTATTGAGATTTGTGTATTCTAGGTGTATGTATAAAGTACCATATGCGTATAAAATATGCACTTGTGTTTGCCATGATTATTTGTCATGTATGTATGCTAGATGTATGTATGACAACTCCTTGGTAAAAGGAATTGTCCAAATGCATGTTTTCAACATACGTCATGTATGTTGAACTATGTATTCTAAGTGTTTGTAGAAATGCCTGAATGATCTAAAGTGTGATGTTTCAACCTAGTATGGGCGTTGAGAAGCGATTCTCAACTCTCCCACTAGTGTGTATGATTTCCTTCTTGCAAGTTACATTCCTTGTTGTTTAAATTCAAGCATTACTTACGCTTACATTTATGTTAAGTTGATATTCTTCAAATGTTTGGTTACCACATGATTGAAGGTGTTGTTCCATTACTGTTCTACATTTAATACTAATATCTATTGTAGGGTAATGTGTTTGGGACTATGAATAGTCCAGGAAATCGGTAATCTGCCTTAAGGTTGTGGCTGAGATTGCTTTCGCCACAAAGGATGGGATTAGACGAAACCGAGTCGTATTAGAGTTGTCGGCAGTGGCTTGGCCACGCAGAGTGCTTGCGCACTCTATGTCGTTCAATTCAACGTGCGCTCGTGCTAGTCGAGTTCGTCAAGTAACCCGATTGTCCGATGTATGTTCACCATGTATGGACGCTACTGTTTGAATCTAGGGTACCGAACTTACCAGTGAAATCCTATTAACCATGGTACCTTGATCCACTAAGACTCATGAGCCGGACATGGTGGTATGGGACACCGTGGTCGAGCTGTCGGCCTACGCTGGGGTGACGAGCCTCTCCGTAGTGACCAGTGAGCAACTAAACTCGTGAGCCGATTATGGTGGTGTGGGACACTATATTCGTGCTGTCGGCCTGCATTGATTGGTGACGAGCCCTTTGTAGTGACCTCGAGCATGCCTGGATACCGCATGGAGGTGACGAGCCTTGGTGTAGTAACGAAGGTATGAAAGGCATGCATTGATTGGTGACGAGCCCTTTGCTACGACTTGAAACTATATGATTGTATGAGATGCCTAGGATTGACGACCCTAGAATGGATCACTGTTTGGATGGTGATATGAGGAAGGTATCTTAGCTTCCCAATCCTACTGTATGAAAAAGACTAATAATAACTTGGTAATCATATTCATGTACCGCATTTGCATGTGCTTTATAGACGTGGCGCACTTTGAGGTGGTGTCATGCGTACGTAAGATGAAGACGCTGAGGGTTTACGCGTGAGGGCACGCATCATTTTGCATACATCCTTGCATTAACAAGAGTACTTAGGACTTGTTTACTCATTCTGCTTTATCATTACTGCTTGATTGAACTGATAACATGTTAACCTGTGCTTTATTGTTCCACTAAGTTGATCACTCATTCCCACGTTCTGGGGCGGTGTTAAACACCCACCAGACTCTGTCTTAGGTTCTGATGTTGCAGATGTTGATGCGACTTCTGAGGCAGAGCAGGAGATGGATGATGATGAGGCTGCTTTCTCTTATATGCAGTTTTCAGACGGGTTCTAGCGAGCCTTGTTCTGATGCGCGGGACTCTGGGATTATTTTTGGGAATTAAATGATGTAACTTGATACTTGTAATTTTGATAGTAACACTTACATTACGACCTGGTATGTATATTACTTCAGGGATTTGCACTTATACACATATTTCTATAAGTCTTCCGCTTACTTTCTTCACTTATCCCTGAATTATATTTGCTATTTGGCTTAATCTATTCCATGTTTTATGCACTAATACAGACAACATACATCCATCATTGAATATGTTGCATAAGTGATGTTTTGAAACTTGGGAGCTGAGTTATGCTCGACCTCCGAATTTCAGGGCGTTACAATCATGGTGGGCCATCGGCCACTCCTAGGGTCTAATGTGAGATCCATACCATCAATCGGTAGGCCCCACTTGGCCCTTCATCAAAATCACAAATCTAGTCCTATAAACACCCACCGTTGGTTCTTTGGCTTCCTTAGCTCCTAGGTTTCCTCTTTGATAAAGGATGATGAATATTGAAGGGTTAGGATGAGAGATTTGGGATAGGAAGTGGGTCACACACTTGGTTCTTTCCTCTCCTTGGAATGCTTGGACGGTCTCTCTCCTTGGTTGCTTGGGGAATGGGCAGAGAATGAGAAAGAGAGGATGGGTTGTTGTGTAAGGTAGATATGATGGAGTGATGGGAAGGTATGGGTTCTGTAAGAAAGGTGACATGAGAAGCATGGGCTATGTTGACTTTGGGGGTGGTTGCTTGTCTTGGGGAGAAAGAAAGCATGGCTAGTGATGGGATGTGTACTCGATTGATTAATGTGAAAGGTGGTAGAGATTCTCTGAAATCTCTCGAAATTCGCAATTCGCGGCGTTTCCTCAAGAATACGTGGGCCCACAACTCTTAGCCTAGGTACCGCATTGGTACATAAGACGTGGCATTAGAACCGCGGCGACGGCACAGTCGCTAGGGTATAAGTCTCAGGTTGAGTCGACTTAGATCTGCAGGATGCGACTTAGGGTCGTGCGCAAATGCCATCTACAGGTCGCGAGTCACCGAAATTCAACGGGGAATATCGCTGGATCCTAAGGAACAGAATGGTACTAGGTCATGAGCCTTACATTTAGGCCATGGCTAATGACGTACTAGCCAACCGAAGCTTAAGCAAACTCAGGGCAACCCATTAAAAGGTCCTGCCTATAGCAAGAAAACAAGATAAATAAAATTCATCGGATCATGGTCTCAAAGAGCCATAGCCCAGCATCCACACTTCCCATTCATAAAATTCAAGATCTGAAGCCAGGCATGTATTCATGGGTGCATTTAAACTTCATATTCACTTTTCGTGGATACAATCATGTACATCCATGCATCATCTATCCATTCTTCATTCCATCATGCATCATCCCCTTGTCATCATTCGATTCAATGTATTGGCACACATTGTCCATTCTTCATGCCATAATGCATCATTGTATTAGGATATAATCTCCCCAATATTTGGTTGTTGCCTCTGATGTATAATAAAATTTTCTTTGTTTCTTTGAAGTTTTGAACTATTACCCTTGGTTGGTAATGAGGGAGTTTATTTTCTTAGCTGTTGGAAATATATATATATATATATATATATATATATATATATATATATATATATATATATATATATATATATGTTCTTGCATTCCATATTCCATAATACATGTTGGGGTATTATGATGTTTTCCATGATGCATAATACTATTACTATTTATCCATGAATCCATATCAATATATCACGTACAAGGAGAGCACAAATATGTAATATTAATGATTAGACTAAGGTATTACTCCCATCACAAACTTTTGTTTGCACACCTCATAGAATGCATCCATTATTAACCCCATAGCATCACTTACTGATGTCATGCACCATCAAAACAAATAAATTACAACCCTTTGATGACATGAGGATCTCTAACATTTGTTGTTGCCTCCACTACTTCCTAATTTGTTGCTCATAGCCTAGAAAATTCCAACCCTCCCATCATTCAACTTTTTCATTTGTATATAGATCATCTTCTTTAACTGCTATTTTGCAGACCATTTACATGATTTTCTATCTTTAAGAATTTTTTATTATCCCTCATCATAGTGTGGTGAATCACGTAATTGGGCTTGAGATGATCTAAGTAGACACAATCCTAATGTTAAATAATAATAATAATAATAAACATATCGGGTGTACAATAAATCTTTTATACGTTATGCATTCTTCCTTAATTAATTATACATTTTGCATAACTTTTCTATTATGTGGATTACCATGCAAAGCATGTACCATATGAAAATCATACCTTCATGCATAACATCCCTTCTTAGAAAATATATGCTCGTGAATCATGTGTATCATAAACCCCTTTAAAATTACTTTATTTAGGCTAACAAAATAATTTGTTCATAAATGAAATACATTAGGATTGATTGTAGAAAATCAATAATTTGTTCATACATGAAATACATTAGGATGCACTGTAGAAAATCTACTTCAATAGAAAATTAATAGTGACAATGGATCTTTATAGAAAATATACTTCAAAGAAATTGATTATGAATTAGAAAAGCAAAGTGAACAAATGATTCTCTGCAAAAGAAAACCTTTCTAATGCAACTTTGTTTCAGAATCAAATATTACACCTATTATGTACACTGTGTCAAAAAATAATCAAGAAACCATAAACTATGCTGAGATTGAGCAGCGTATCCAAGATTGACAAATTCAAACAGTTCTATTGCTGGATATTTATAGAGATGGAACTTTTGATAATTCAAAATTTGATTATATCATCATGACTATTGAGCAAACAAAGCCAATAGTCTCTAAAGAGGATGACATATCACTTTTAACTCATGAATAACTCTTATGTAATTCAAGAAAATATAATTATGTCCATGTTGGACTAATTCAAGTTGCCATGAAACCTCTAATAACAAAAGAGCTAAAGATTGTCGTTTTGACCTATGTTTATAATAAAAGACATTTAGATTTCTAAGACTCTTTATTAGGAATGATTGAATGAACACTTAACAATGGCCCTATCTAATACACATTTTCACTCTCATACTAATGTTTAAACTAAGGTATTACTCCCATCACAAATTTATGTGTGGATACCTCATAAAATGCATCAATTATTACCCCTATAGCATGACTTACTGATGTCATGCACCATCCAAACAACTAAATTACAACCCTTTAATGACATGAGGATCTCTTGTAAGTGTTGTATTGTATATGAAGCACCCTTAGTTGTCAAATTTCATTGTGACAAACCACTTTAGATTGATGAACCTGTGCAAGTGATGGAAAGTTCACCTTCAAGTGAAGATGTGCTAACCTTCAAGTGAAGATGTTCTACATTCTAGTCATGACGTATTGCTTTAAGTTCAAGTGTGGCTTCAAAATTCAAGATTAAGTCAAAATGCTAGCTCTAGTGCAAGTTCAAGACCTAGTTCATGTGCTACTTCAAGTCTTTATGTTAGCTCAAAGGCAATATATGGACAAGATTAAGTTCAAAAACTTCAAAGTACACAAGATCAAGTTCAAGATTTGAAAGTATACAAGATCATGCTTCAAGAACTTCAAGTCCAAAATACAATCGAAGTTACATGGTTCAATGTTCAACTTTCAGGTATGTATGACCCTAGAAAGACCTTAGGGTTAGGTTGTTCATATTGCATATTCTATATGGGTTACTATGCTTATTATAGGCTTTGCTTAGACTAGTCTTAGCCTATGTTCGACTAGTCCAGGCTTTAGCTCGACTAGTCCAGGGTTTGTCTCGACCAGTCCAGGAAAAAACTCAAAATTTTAGATTTTTCTAGTAAGGTCATGACCAGTCGAGCACCCTACTTGACCAGTCGTGTGAACAGTGCTCGACCAGTTGAGCAGGGCTCAACTCGAACTCCTGCAACTATTTTTGGCCCCACTCGACTAGTCGAGGGTTGGTTTTATCCAATCGTGCCAGAATTTTTGAAATTTGGTTGTTCTCAGGACCAGTCAAAGGTTACCTTAGACCAGTTGTCACGCCCCAGACTCGGTAACCGGACTCACAAGGAACCCGGTGGCCGGTTTTGGCTGCAATAGCCTCCATAGTACCCCATTCTCGGCTCCTAAGGCAGGTTTCAATCCTGAGATCCTACAAGGAGGATTTTCATAACCGTATATCCATTCCAAATGCAAGCATACCCAAGATCACAACAAGTAAATATCGAAAATAACAAAGGGACACATGACAAAATTCACTATAAATTTGAACTTTACAAGTACATAGCAGAAAGGAAATACATCTGATAGCAAAAGAAGAAGGAAGAAGATCTGCAACACTGGGGTCCTCGGCTCAACTCTAATCTAAGCTCTGCCGCTACAATGCTGACCTACGATCTCCTGCATGCATCAATCGTGCATAAGCTTATAGAAGCTTAGAGGGTGGTGAAAGTGTGTGACAATGGTGCATAAAAGAATAATAGAAAATCACCGGGGTTAAGTACACTGCTAGATGACTGCCACTCTCTAGACCTGCATAGTTAAACGAGCGTAAGAGACCTCACTACCCGCCTGTGGACAGTCAATCACCAACAAGGCTTGTCAGTAGCGGACCCATTTATGAGCTAGTCAGACTCAGCCTGGCAATGCCTTCTTACACTAGGCGAGTAAGGCCACACCCCTACCCAACCGACTACACGATAGTGGGAGTCGCAGCCTACCGGTACAAAGCCCTCGTGCGCTCATAGTTTCCACTCGGTCTCGACGTTGGGGCAGAACCTTGGTACCATGGAAGTTTTGGGAATTTCACCCATGGGCATCTTATGCACCCTTATGCTTAAGTAACATTTCTGGTGTCCACACATACGACCATCCACAAATGTCCCTATGGAGGGAAGGCCCTGATGAAGCAAGGGCCGTATCATCATGAAATGATGCCAATGCATGAGTCACGCATTAGATTATGCACTAGCTTCAAGCACTTAATGTGTACAAGGGGAGAAACTCCATCCCTCTATTATATCAACCCAATGATCAACACACAATGTAATCCATTCATGCAGATGATGCATATGGGTCATAATGGTGTAAGTGCGCTACTTAGCGATGATGACATGAAACATATTCCTCCTTCCCTAGGAGGGACAAGGTCTAGATACATAGACATGTACTCTAAGGAGAAGTCCTCTAGTGGGGGTCCAATACTTTGGGGTAACCCACAAGCTAAGAGGATCATAAAGGTCTAAGGAAGAAGCAGTCTTAATAAGGGTCCAAGGTGGGCCTTCAACCACCTATAACAATCCTATGGGCCTACCTTAGGGCCACCAAGGAGGACATCCAACCTCAACTGGGTCCCAAAAGGTAGCCTGCTACCTGCACACATATAAAGCAAGGCTCAAGGCCTATGCAATCCATGGCCTAGTGGGCTATGCACCAAGCCCAACACATAAGCAACAAGGTGGGCCCTCAAACAAGGTTTGGTCCCAACCATAAAGATCATGAACCCGCTCATTGTGGTGGGCTTAATGGGTAGCCCGTTGTTCCAACCATATGGATAATTTCTTATGTATGAAACAAGTGAGTTGGGCCTCACATCTTAGCCCAAGTATGGGGTTAATTTAATAGGCAACCAAGGGCCCAACTACTTGAGTATTTTGGCCCATAAAACCCCTCACAATAGCATGTTAAATATAGGCCCACAGGTCAGGGGCCTATCAAGAAAGTTCTAAGACAATGGGCCTAGGAAATCCAACAATTAACTATGAATATTGGTCCAATAAAAAACAAATTGGAGTGGGCCTTAAGAGTGCACTAATTAAGCCTAAAATCTGATTAGAAATAGGGCAAGATGTGTATAAAAATATCCTCAAATTTGGTGGGCCATGCTACCCCAAAACATGCATTTATGGGCAGCAACTTGGGGCCTATTCCTGAAATTCTAGCCCACCCACTATCTGGGCTTGCTGGAAATTCAATAATAATTAATTTATACAATTCTTTTAATCCCTGGTGACTCACACATGTCACAGAGGGTCCCATCGGATGAAAGGAGTGAATAAAACACATTTATCAAGTGGGCCAGCTGCTGGACTAGACGTCCAGCAACAGCCCATAGGCTGGGCGTCCAATGGTGGGCGGTTCATAGGGCTGGGACTGCTGCCCCATAAATACATCAAAGTGGGTCCCACATGTGGACGTCCCACATGGGAGATGTCCCACACACATGGGGTCCACAATGCAGAGGGTGGCATGGATAAAACATACATCATAGTGGGCCTTAGGAGGGTGGACGGTCAGCCCATGGCTGGACGCCGGCCTTACTGGAATGTCCAACTATGGGCTGTCATTCCTGCAGCCATGCTTCATTTTTTTTTGAGGTGAAAGTGGTGGCCCACATCCCCAAGATGGGTCCTAACATGATGGGCCACAAGATGGACTATTAGGGAAGTCATAAACCCAAGCAAATCATGAAGGATTTTCATGGATAGCAAGGTAGGAAATAAAAAATCCACTGCACAAAATGTTGTTGTCTATACAATGTACACCCAATAAGGTGGGCCCAAACTTTGTCTAGGAGGGGAAGGATGAATGGTTAATATTTTTCCATAAAATAAAGCAATGTGGGGTCCACAAAAGTGGCCCACCCCTCAAGAAATCAAACTGGAATTTGTGTTTTCCCCTCATTCAATAAGGCTGGACAGTCCAGCAAGGTGGACCGTCCACCCCTATGGGCCTGCCCTTTGGGTATCTTTGGATGGACAAATGGAGGTGTGGTTCATCACACTTCAAGGTGGCATCCACTCCCTCAAAAGGCATCCCACAGCAAGAAGAAAGAGAGTGGAAGTCATGGACCAATCCCATGCCAAACATCAACTACAACAGTCCATACAAACAATCTAGAAATTCTAGACAGCCATATATGGCTGGACATACCAGCACATAACTAAATAAATACAGTAAATAAAGAGAGGTGTAGCCTTCCTTAGTGGGCCCCACACATGTCCAGATCAATGACTCAAGCCAAAATAATTGCATGCATCAAATAAGGTAGTAAATAGGACACCCAACATCATGAAATGGATGGTAGGGGCATCCCACCATTGCTAGATTTTTTAGACGTCCCAGGCCCACTAAGTGGGCCACACATATCATCAGAGAAAATAAAAGAAAAGGAAAGGTAAGAGAACAATCTAGCCATGGGGAAAGGGTTCCACCACTAATGAGCCCTCCCAAGAACAATCACACCCATACATCCTCATTGATTTGTACTTACAAATAAAACTAACACATGCATGCTCTATATATCACAAAGGATGGTTGGGATGGCATCCCAACATGATGTTAAGGTCTAGATGACCTTGGAATGGTGTAGATTATGAAATACATCATGATGGGGTCCATGGAAAATGGCCCCATCATGGAACAATGCATGCATGTAGGATGGGCATAGGGCCACATCCAAGGGATCAAATGGGATCCCCACCATGTATTGGTGGGTCCTACATGTTCCATTCATGAAGAAATAAGAGGATCAAGGGATGGAAAAGAAATCAGCAAGTTATATTCACCCACCTTCAAGATCCACCTTCAACTTTAAGTCATAGACTCCCTAGCTCCAAAGGTGGGATTCTAATGGTGGTGATGGTGTTAGGAAGGCTAGATTGGGAGGAAGAAGAGGAGAAGGTAGCTGGATTTTTAGGAGGGAGGTGGATGTCCCACCCTTGCAAGAGAGAAAGAAGGAGAGAAATGAGGGAGGAGAGAGAGAGAGACAGAGAGAGAGAGAGAGAGATTTTCTAGTAATGAAATGATGAGTTGTAAGAAAAATAAATAATTGCCTATGGGAGGAGTAACCAAAGTTATAGGTTAGGGTAGGTTTTGGGTGGTGAGTGTGGGGTGGGTAGTGTTAGCTTGTGCGAAGAGTGGGGTCACATGCACTACCCTAGGTGGGCCATATAATGAAGGGCCATAAAATGAAACGTTCATAACTTATGATTTGTTCATCGGATGGACGCATAAGACGCATCACCGGAACCGTAACAACGATGCGAACAATATGGCATAGGTTTCGAGCCAATCTGAGTCGGTTCAACATGACCAGACTTAAGGATGACTGCAAACACTATCCGAGGACCGCGGGTCAGTGGGATTTGACGGGTAAGACCACAGAACCAAGAGAAATGAAATACATACATATACACACATGCACACACAAGAACTCGAGTCGGGTCTTACACCAGTTGAGGGAACTATTTTCCTACCTATAAATAGAGGTCTTTTCTCAGTATTTTTTCATTCATTCTAAGTTAAATCAAGCCACCACTTTGAGAGAAAAGTACATGTGATTAACAAGCTATTGTTCAGTAATTTTAGATTCTTTTATAGCTTTTTAATTGTTTAATTTCTTGATTTCTCTCTCAATCTTACTTTATAAAAGGGGAATTCTTATCTACCCTTTGCGATCTAAGAAATTCAATCAAGTAGCCCTGTTTTAAGCTTAATTAAAATTCATTTGGAACCTAGAACCCTTCTATATGTTTGTTGGACATTGAACATCCTCATCTACAAGTGAAGCAGTTCTACCGAGCTACAACAAAGTAGAATCTACAGATAAGTACATTTTTATTTACTTTATTGGTTTATGAGATAAGCCACAAAATCTCTGTTTTGGTTTTTGAGATAAGCCAGGAAATCTCTCTTGGTTTTAACTGAGATAAGTCAAAAAATCTCAGCGCAGGGTTTTTAATTGTGATAGCCCATGGAAAACATAGTTGTAAATATTTTAAGGTTAACCTTGGAAAACCTTCTTTCATGGTGAAAGCCAATATCACGTGGGTTGTGATTATTGGAAGTGGAGTAGGTGTGGCTGTTTGCGAACAGTTGGTGGATGGTGATGACGATGTATGTGATGTATGTGTGTTGAATGCTTGTATCTCGTTCATGTAATGTGGTGAATGTTGTAATAGTTAGATTCTTTTCTATTGCTTCATGCTTTAGTTTGATTTTTTGATCCTTACTGAAGTTCAAGAAATCAGGTTGTCCTACCATAAACTTTGGTTTTTAGTGTAAGGTTGTCCTTTGAACAACGTTTATATCAACCTCTCAATACTATTGCAATTGACATTGTAATTTATTTCAGCTATCTGCTTTTATATTCCACATTTTATTTTTATTTGGCATAGTCCTATTCCCCCTCCTCTCTAGGATAAAGAGCTCACCCTCTTCAAGTGGTATCAGAGCCTAATAACTCATTTTCTTAAATTTATTTCCTGAGCTAATCGATCTAGAGCTTTCAATATGTCAAATTTTAATAGCCTTTCTATCACCAGGCCACCACCATTTGATGGCTCCAACTATGCTAATTGGAAAGCCAGAATGAGGATCTTTTTGAGATCCATTGATGAAAGCATGTGGCAAGCCACAGTGACTAGATGGAATCCACCAACGTCTGAAGTTCTAGGCACTGATGGAACCAAGTCCCTTAAAGAAACACCATATCATATGTGGACTACTCTTTAGAAAAATGAGAGCAGTGCTAATGTCAAAGCTTTAAATGCAATCACTTGTGCACTATCACCTGATGAGTTCAAAAGAATTATATCTTATGATACTGCTAAGTAAGATTCGGACATCCTTGAAATGACACACGAGGGAACAACTATAGTAAAAAAGTCTAAAGTTCAGATCCTCACCACTAGGTTTGAGGAAATTCGTATGGAAGAAAATGAATCTTTCATGGACTTCTACGAAACTAACTGACACAGTTAACTCTATGTGGGGTCTTGGAGATAGCATCCAAGAAAGCAAAGTTTATGTAAAAATATTACGATCACTTCCTGAGAGATTCAATTCCAAGGTGACTGCCACTCAGGAACATAGAGACACTGATAATATGAGGGTTGAGGAACTTTTTGGTTTACTTCAAACTTACAAGTTGAATTTCAAAGCCCTTAAAGGTAAGTCCATAGCTCTTAAATCATCCAAATCTATTTCTCTAGATAGTAATGTTATTTCTAATTGTGAAAACTCAGAGGATGATATGGCTTTACTCACTAAGAAGTTTTACTAGATTTTTAAAAGTAAGAAAAGAGTTGATTTTCAAAAACCCTCTAATAAGAAAAAGGGCAAATTTAAAAACTGGAAATCTCTAAAAGATAGTCAGTGCTTCAACTACCATCAAAATGGGCATTTGGCAAATAAGTGCTCCGAAAGGGACAAGTCAAAGAGAAAAGGCATGTTAACCACATGGGATGAATCATCTAGCTCTGAAGTCTCTTCTAAGTCGGATGGATTAGAACTTAAAACATCAAATGAAGTCAAGACTTTAATGACTCTAACCAGAGTCACTTCCATAGATAGTTGCGATACAACTGATTATGAAAATCTAAGGAGTGACCCTGAAAATGATAATGAACCTATAATGCCCTATACAGGGAGAGTTATAAGATTGTAGTCAAATTAAAACTTCAAAAAGAGAAATTTCTGAAGTTGAAAGAGGATTTTGAAAATTCTGTTTTAGAAAAGTTATATATATTTTTTTATTGTTTTGAAAAAGCAAAATGTGACTTGAATTTGAAAACGTCTAAACTTGAAAAATTAAGATCAGAAAATGAGAAACTAAAACTTGAAGTTTCTTCCCTCTTGAGTTCAAAGGATACATGGAGGTATGCTTAGGGAGACCCTAAACTTGCAAAATTACTAACCGCATCTAGAAAATGTGGAGACATATCGGGTTTGGGCTATGATAAAAACATGCCTCTAAAAAATAAGAGTGTATCTCATACATTTGTTAAAGGAGAATCCTCTAATTCAAAAGGAAAGGGCTTGAATCAAAACAACTTTAAAAATCTAAAAACTTTTCAAGCTCATAAAGTTAATGCTAATAATGCCAGCTTTAGAAAACAAAATTATAATCCTTTAGCTGAGAAAATTGTGGACTTACTCAAGGAGCTTCTTAAATCTAACTCGAATGTGAGAGTTAATAATTACAAGCGAAGGAAAACCAACAGTGCTCCAAAACCCAAAACTACATTGAAATGGGTTCCTAAGGTTACTTGTCTGGTTGCCCACACCGCCTTCAAGGCTTCGAGTCAATCAAAGTGGTACCTAGACAGTGGTTGCTCAAGACACATGATAGGTGATAAAGATTTGTTCACTAACTACAAAGAAATGACTGATGGCTCAGTCACATTTGGTGATGGAAGCAACTACAAAATAATTGGCCAAGGTATGGTTCAACTTTTTAACCTTCCTCTTTTTAAAACTATTTTATTCATAGAAGGTCTTAAGCATAATCTTTTGAGTATTTCTCAAATCTGCGGTAACAAGTATAGTGTTAAATTTACAAATCAAGGATGTGAGATATCAAATGAGAAAGGTTGTGTGATATAAAACATCTGAGAATTGCTATATTGTTAGTGAATCTTACTCATCTAAATTATCTTGTTACATGGTCCAAACCAATGAAACTGAATCATGACACAAATGCCTTGGACATGTAAACTTGTTGAGGCATAAAAATGAGAAGAAAGAATTGAAGAAAAAGAAGATTAAAAGTGAAAAATGGAAAGAAAAGGAAAATGAAGAAGAACAAGTATTTTTAGAGAGGGTTTGTGTGGGTCTAGACAAACGATATTGATTGTGCGGGTCCGCGCAACCCAGATACCAGTTGAGCGGGTTCGCACAATTGACTTCAGAACTTGTTCTCTGTAAATGATCAGAATTGATGAAAGGTGGGTCCCATGGCAGCAAGATCGAGGTTTTGCACTTGTGGAGGCCTATAAATAACCCCTCCCCCCCCTCATTTGGGGAATTGAAGATTTTGGAAGAAGTGTAGAGCAACAAGAAGATCGAAGGTAGGACTAAAGAGAAGCCCGTGGTTTACGCGAACCAGCACAAACCATGTTAGTGGCGCAGGTCTACACAATCAGACTGCCATGCAGTCTATAATGGTGATCAGGCCGAAATACTGCCGAAATGATCAGGCTCCATATCCTCTTTTGTCCAATCTTCAAGGAGATAAATCAGTGATCGGATTTACACAATATTTCTCTTAAAGAGATGATCAAATTACGAGTCGAAGTGCTGCCGAATTTGACATCCGGCTTGGACATTTGAACTTTTTCAATTTCTATATTCTAAATAATCTATCTTAGAATCAAGGGATACCCGAGGATGTAAATGAACTTAGTAATTAATAATATGATGATTGTTCTTAATGAACTCTTTCTCTGTTACATTTGAATAAGATAATCTCCCATATCGACTGCTTTTTTTTCTTGTTTGAAACAAAATGGCGACTCCATTGGGGAATTTATCTCATTTAATATTAACATTGAGAGAGTATCATAGAACTTTCATTGTAGTTTGGTGTCTTTCCATTACCAAAATGGCAACTCTCAGTGGAAACATCCTCCCCTTCATCACTTAGATAGATTATATTATTATCCAAATAATGATTACAATTTTGTGTCTCATTTTAAAGTAAAAAGATAAGATTGTAAACTACGATCAAATGGAAAACTCAGCGACGAAGATAAACTTCTATTTCACCGCTATTGGATTTATGGTGGAATATGCGCTGGATCAGCCTCCGAGGCACAAAACCCAGCCTCCTACAAGCAAAAATGACTCAACTCGGACAGTGGTTGGAGTTGTATCTACTTTGCCCCAAGTAGCAGAAGATGACGAGAATTGGACTGTCGTGACATCTCGAAGAAGCTATGCTCAAAATGCAAGAAGCTTCAGGATAAGTCTGCCTTCACCACGAACCAGGGGACTAACAACACGGAACGCTGCCAAAAAGAATCCTAAATTGGCCCCTCTTGCCATATATCATGGGCATACGATTCCATAATTAGCATCACGTGACTTCCCGGCTCAAATTGCTCTAAGAGTTCGATGGACAAAAGGACAAAAGGGAAAAACGTTACTCATGGGATCACCTACTTCTGTGTTGTCTTGATCAATCAGTTGCAGTGGAAGTATGGGAAAATCAAACGGGACTCCCCTCCTCATAAGCCCATTACATCAACACATTCTTATCCCACTCTGAATACGACTTCATCAGGAAGTGGGGAAGCCACAATACACATGACCGGAACAGATCAAGGGACTATGCCAACTACAAAAGATCACATGAATGAAATGGTGCAAGCATAGAGAACGTTGATGAAAGAATGTAAAAATCTCAGAGAGGCCCTGACAACTGTTGTGCATAATGTAGCCCAGATAGTGGCTCCTCCGTTGATGGGCAGAATGAATGGACAAGAACATTGACCTAAAGGTTTCCAACCATAGGGGGCAGGATCACTCGAATTTGCTCCAGCAGTAAGGACTATAACTCAAGAGGAAGTATGGCAAGTTGTTGAGGAAGCCGTCGGGGTGGAAAGGGAGCGCGAAAATTTTGGTCGATTCAGATATCAAACGCCATATCCACAGGAAGTAGAAGACATCCCATTCTCAGCTAACTTCAAGCATCCATATTTTTAGAAGTTTAATGGAGAGGGGTCACTGGAGGAACATTTAATGCACTTTATTACTAGCATGGGGAATTTCTCTATGATACCGCAGTATTGCCTACAATTGTTTGGATCATCTCTGACAAGCAAAGCGTTCCGATGGTACTCCAGTCTGGCTCCGAGATCGATACACAATTGGGAGCAAATGCAGGATGCCTTCATGTCAAACTTCTTCTCTTCAAAACGCGATGTCAGTATTACAGAGTTAGCTTTAGTGAGACAAAGAGAAGAAGAGCCAGTAGAGAAATTCATAGACAGGTTGAAGAAATTAGGAGCTTCTTACAGACAGTTACTGGAAGAGAAGGAACAAGTGAAGATGTGATTAAATTCCATAGAAATAGGAATTTCATTTGGACTCACAAGCGCTAACATAAAACTTTCCAAGAATTAGCAATAAAAGCGCATGCTTTGGAAACGATGGCTAGGAAGATGCCAATATTTCAAAACAGAGTGGATCAAAGAGGATCAAATAGACTGTTAATAAATACTATTTCTCAAGAAAGAAAGAAAGAAAAGTACTTTCTATAACAAGCGAGAGACTAGAAAAAGAGAAGATTCAAATCGGTATAAAGATCAAGTGAATGATAAGTGAACTCAATCGAATGATTATCATAAGGAGTATGATTTTGAAAAAGAAGACGTCGTACCAATAATGAAACAACTGCTAGCCGCCGGAACCATTCAATTACCTCAGCCCAGATGCCCAGAAGAAGTCGAAATGACTAAAGATAAGAGATATTGTCATTATCATCATTATGTTAAGCATCCGACAGAAAATTGTTTGACATTAATAGATATGTTGCAAAGAATGATAAAACAAGGCAAAATAGTAATGAAAAAGGATGAAAAATGAGATAAGAAAGCGACTGTGAATACCACATTTGCAAGGAACCTATTGAAGATTAAGAAAGATAAAAGGAAAGTTGTTATAATAAGAGAATGGCCTGCAATGGTGGATTCACTCAGAAATTCTCATTGTGATTCAGAATTTGTCGAATTATCTTCTAAAGAAGTCACTCATGGTTTAGCTTCTATTCGCTAAAGAGAGGATGAATCAGTTAGAGAATTCATTAATCGATGGAGAATCCTAGCGGCATCATGCATTCGATTGGTGAAAGAATAAAAAGAGCAAGTTAAGTTATGCTTGGAATGTATAAATGTAATGACCTAAAAAATTTTGTGCCAAGACCCGAGTACTACCTCTATTTTCCTTAGAAGCTATTTGTGGGGTAATTAGCGCTAAGTTCGATTGCTTGTGAAATTAGCATCGATCACTTTAAATTTGATCTGTATGACTCAAAACTTGTAAAATCGTTAGCGCTATATTACTCTAAAATATGGGATTCATCGCTAAATCCAGTTGTTCTTGAGAATTTTTAGAAACTTTGGATCGGACCTGGACCGCTCATCGAAAGTCCGATAGCGATGATCTTAGTCAGTATTGGTCACCATGTTGGACTTGGCCATCACCTCAAAAATCAAGTCCAGATGATGTTTTGGGTCAATTTGATTGAGTCCGGAGTGAAGAGTGTGAGAACGGTGAGAAATTAAATGTGATTTTATGAAATCTGAGTCGTGTCGCTTGCGCGATGATTTTAAGCAATCTGATCATTGGATTTTGACCCAATTTCACCCTCGGATCAGGAAAGATGGCCCAGGCATGTCATAGTGCTTGTGGACCTGATCGAGTTTCGGTGACCGTTGAATTGAGTGTGGTCTGCCACGACTGATCTGTAAAGCCGATTGGTATGAAAACTCAGCCTAACCTAGATCCATGGTCAGTGAGCTTAAGTCCGACCGCACGTGGAAAAAGGCCCACCGAAAGTGTTCCATTGGATCGAGAGAGGCCCGTTTTGGTTATAACCTAAGTATACCTTGGCCCTAGGGCTATTTTCATCAATATTAGGCCTATATAAAGACCTTAAAACCCTAGCTCTCTTTTCCATATGAATTTCCTAACCCTAGCTAAGAAAGAGAGGGGAAAAGAGAGAGAAAGTGAGAGAGAAGTTGGTGACTCATCTTAGATTCTTTCCTGTTACTTTACATCCTTAAACCATCACTTTTGAATCGTTATTCCGGCAATTTTGAGTCCATCCTTGGGTAAGTTAACCTAACCCTAATCTGTTTTAGAGCTTAGAATAGTCTGTGTGTTGTTGTAGCTCATTGTTATTCTTGCCTTAGGTTATCCTGTCGCCGTTGATGAAGACGTATCGTCTGAATCAGTTCGGTGCTCTATTTCTGGTTTAAGGTGCGGACTTTAATCATATAGGTTATGGTTTTCAAGGCTTTCAATGCCAGTTAATGGTTTATTCTTGTTGTGGATGCAATTTCACATGCCAAATGCTATGTTTATTTTACGTTCCTGATATGCATGTGTTATATTGAGATTTATGTATGCTATGTATATGTGGAAAGTACCGTATACGTATAAAATATGAACATGTGATTGCCATGATTATCTGTCGTGTATTTGTGCTAGATGCATGTGTGACAACTCCTTGGCAAAAGGAATTGTCCAAATGCGTGTATTTCAACATACGTCATGTATGTTGCACTATGTATTCTAAGTGTTTGTAGAAATTTTTGAATGGTTTAAAGTGCAACATATTAACCTAATTGTGGGCGTTGAGAAGCGATTCTCAACACTCCTATCGATGTGTATGATTTACCACATGCAAGTCATATTCCTTGTTTAATTTCAAGTATTACTTATGTGAAAATCCATGTTAAGTTGATATTCTTCAAATGCTTGCATACTACATGATTTGAGTTGTTGTTCCGTTACTATTCTAAATTGTTGATATGAATATCTGTTGTAGTGGAATGTGTTTGGGACTATGGAATAGTCCAGGAAATCGGTAATCGGTCTTGAGTTCGTGGCTGAGGTTGCTTTCGCCACGTAGGACGTGATTTGATGAACCCGAGTCGTATTAGAGTTATCGGCAGTGGTTTAGCCACACGGAGTGTTTGCGCACTCTATGTTGTTCAACCCAACATGCGTTCGTGCTAGTAGAGTTCATCAAGTAACCCGATTGTCCGATGTATGTTCACCATGTATGGACGCTATTGCTTGAATCTAGGGTACCAAACTTACCAATGAGATCCCGTTAACCATTGTACCTTGATCCGCTAAGACTCATGAGCCGGACATGGTGGTATGGGACACCGTGGTTGAGCTGTCAACCTACGCTAGGGTGATGAGCCTCCCCATAGTGACTAGTGAGCAACTAAACTCGTGAGCCGATTATGGTGGTATGGGATATTATATTCGTGATGTCAGCCTACATTGATTGGTGACGAGCCCTTTGTAGTGACCTCGAGCATACTTGGATACCGCATTGAGGTGACGAGCCTTATTGTAGTAACGAAGGTATGATAGGCGTGCATTGATTGGTGACGAGCCCTTTGCAACGACCTAAAACCATATGATCGTCTGAGATTGTCTAGGATTGATGACCCTAGAATGGATCACTATTTGGATAGTGATATGAGGAAGGTACCTTAGCTTCCCAATCCTGCTATATGAAAAGGACTAATAACAATTTGGTAATCATGTTCATGCATCGCATTTGCATGTGCCTGGAAGAGGTGGAGCACTTGAGGTGGTGTCATGCGTAACTTAAGATGAAGACGCTGAGGGTGTACGCGGGAGGGCACGCATCATTCTACATACATCCTTGCACTAACAAGAGTACTTAGGACATGTTTGATTGTTCTGCTTTATCATTACTACTTGATTAAATTGATAACATATTAACCTTTGCTTTATTGTTCCATTGAGTTGATCACTCACTCCCACGTTCTGGGACGGTGTTTAAACACTCACCAGACTCTGTCTTAGATGCAGATTTTAATGCGACCCTTGAGGCAGAGCAGGAGTTCAAGGATGATGAGGCTGCATTTTCGTCCATGTAGTTTTCAGGCGGGTTCTTGTAAGCCTTGTTCTGATGCGTGGGATTCTGGGATTTCTTTTTGGAATAGTTGATGTCATTTAATGCCTGTAATTTTGATAGTAACACTTGTAAGTATTACCTGGTATGTATATGTATTTCAGGGATTTGCACATGTGCACCTATGTTTCTTTAAGTCTTCCGCTTGCGTCTTTCACTTATCCTCGAATTATGTGTGCAGTTTGGCTTAATCTATTCCATGGTTTATGTACTCATACAGACAACATACATCCATCATTAAATATGTTGCATAAGTGATGTTTTGAAACTCAGGAGCTGAGTTATACTCGACCCCCGAATTTTAGGGCGTTACAAGTTGGTATCAAAGCATGAATTGGATTAAACCGGACCTAAGTTATGGTCACACACCGCACGTTGTCGCCACCTTAGTGTATTTGAGTGCGATTTTATTGTAGATTTTGTGTTTGTGTTTCTATTGCTTCTATCGGTGAAAGTTTACTGAAAACGATCGCTGAGATCGAGTCTGTGCACACTCCTGATCACACATAGCGACCCAAAATCTCTTCTAGACCATCTATTAATGAGTCTAGATGGTTTATCTTCCCATCTTAACCCTTTAATTGTCAATAAACCTTTGTTTGTATCAGATTTCAACCCGAATGGCCTGACAGGCATCTAATCGGACGAAGGGGCCGATCGGGGCATTTTTAGGGGGGCCCAGGGGGGACCCACATCATTTTAGAGCTAAGGGGCCAGAAGGACCTCGCCTAAATGGCAAGCCATCACCGGACGGTCCAAAGACCGGCGATGACCTCGCCGGTTCGGCGAGCCATCGCCGCCCAGCGGGCCGGCTCGGGCCGACGAGTTTGGGGCCTAGTGTGGCCCACCCCTCCATAGTTGGCTATTTAAAACCCTTCCTAAACCCTATTCCCTTCATAAAACACCCTCCCAAGCTCTCCTTTTCTTCAAGTTTCCCTCAAAACTCCACCAAATCTCTCCCCAATCTTCTTCTTCTTCCATTTTCGTGCACACCCAACCAACTCATCTCAAAACCTCACCCCCATTGCTGATTACACTTTCTTTTCTTCTCATTTGAGCTTTTAAATCCTTCTTTGGGATCTCAATGTGTGGAAGCTTCACTATTCTTCCTATTTCTCCCTTTCTCTCATTTTTCATGGCCCTCATTGAGTTTATCACGACCATATTTTCCATCTCTACCCTTCTTTCTTTGATGGGGAAGAAGAGAGCACCCGTGGATGAAGCCGGGCCTAGCCGCCCAACCCGTGCACGGAGGCCGAGAGGTGCCGCCGCGAGCACGACTACTACCCGTGAATTTCAGACCAAGCGGGACCTTCATCCTCGAGCTCCCATTGGAAGAACCTTGATGGCGGAGTTATCTCATGGAGTCTATGAAGGCCGTAGGGTCCTTTTTGAGGCTTATGTAGATCCGCGGCTATATGGCGAGTTTCTGTTGTTGGAGCGCCTGGAAGAGGCTGGTTGGTGTCCCTTGTTTGAGGGCGAATATCGCGCCAATGCAAGCACTGTTCGAGCTTTTTATGCCAATGTTCGTGATCCTTCGCTGGAGCCTCTGTAGTTCAAGATTCCTTGTGGAAGCGGTCAGGGGGCCACGGTCAACTTCGCTTTGATATCCCGACTCCTGAATGTGCCACTTGGTGAGGTGCATGCCAGTGAGAAGAATTTAAACAGTATGCGCAAGAGGGATCGTCGCACCCGGCTCTTGTGTGGTCATCTGGTCGAATTGTAGCCTAATAGAAGCCTTCTAGCTACCAACATGACGTACGACTTCCGCTTGCTTCACCATATGTGTACATTCAATGTATATCCAAGGTGGAGCAACCGCAGCGAGTGTACATGCCTGATAGTAGATTTTCTGTATCAGGTGGGGTAATGAGCGAAGCTATGTGTGCCAACGTACATCTTGGGTCAGATTATCCTTATCGCTCGATCGACTAGGAGGACTGAATTGCTCCCATTTGGCTGACTCATTTGTAAGCTTGCACATGAGTTTGGCTATAGGCTTGGGGCAGAAAAGCCGGTACCTGTTCGCCACAATAATCTGACGACCCTTAAGCAGATGGAAATTGGTCCTCATCGACAAGCCTCAGAAAGTCAGGATGAGACAAAGAGCGATGAGGAAGAGAGTTATGCTGAGGGTGGAGCTGAGATTGAAGAAGAAGCAGAGTAGGATGAGGAAGAGGTTGAGGCACAGGATACGAGTGAGAGTTCTCCTCCTGTGGCACCAGAGCAGAGAGCAGATCAGGCTGTCAGGGATGCCCGTATCGCTCGGCTTGAGGAAGGGCAGGCTGTTCTATGCCAGGATATTATGGATCTTCGAGGCCTTGTGAAGCATAAGTTCAAGAAGGTGACTCGAACTCTGAAGTCTATCCTGTGTTTCTTGCAGGATAAGGGTGCCCCGCCTCCATCTCCTGATTTTGACGAGTAGTTGTCGTTGTAGTCGTCCTTTGCTTTGTTTTGTTGTTTCTTTCTGTGTGTAGCTGTTGTTGGCTTTGTAGTTGGAAGTTGTTTGTTGGTTGAAGTTTTAGATGTTTTGGTTCACATGCTTTCCTTGTCATGATTCATGTAATGCTGCACTTCTTGTATTGCGACAATTTTGTTAAATGGAATGCATGTTGTTTATCGTTGAAGTTGTGCTGTGATTGCTGAGTGGATCGATTCTTGTTGACCTTTTTGTCGCACCTCTTTTCCATTACGATGTTATTATGGGTATGGATTGGCTCACGAGGATGCGAGCAGAGATTGATTGTGAAGCGAGGTCGGTGACAATTTATAGACCTGAGGGCGAGACAGTTACTTTCCCAGTTCAGGTCAGTTACCCTTTTCGTCTTGGTTATTATACTTCTCTATTGGAGAGTATGGCTGAATCGACGTTTGAAAGCACACCTGTAGTTCGGGAGTTTGAAGATGTGTTTGGGTCGATTCCTAGATTACCTCCTCAGCACGAGATTGACTTTACCATCGATCTCATGCCTAGTGCGGCACCCATTTCTTTGCCCACCTATCGTATGCCTCCGAGTGAAATGGAGGAATTGAGGAAGCAGATAGATGGTTTGTTGAATTTGGGCTTTATTCGGCCTAGTGTGTCTCCTTGGGGAGCACCTGTCTTGTTTATGAAGAAGAAAGATGGTTCCTTGCGATTATGTATTGACTATCGCAGGTTGAATCTGGTAACTGTGATGAATAAGTACCCTTTACCTAGGATCGATGATCTATTTGATCAGTTGAAGGGGGCACGATACTTTTTGAAGATTGATCTGCAGTTAGGGTATCACCAGTTACGTCAAGAATGAGGACGTGCAGAAGACCGCTTTCAGGACTAGCTTCGGTCACTATGAGTTCCTTGTGATGTCGTTCGGTCTTACGAATGCACCGGCCATGTTCATGGATCTGATGAACAGGGTGTTTCGGCCATTCTTATTTCGATTCGTCATTGTCTTTATCGATGACATTTTGATATATTCTGCGAGTCAGGAAGAGCACGAGGAGCACTTAAGAGCGGTCTTGGATACTCTTAGGAAGAATCAGCTTTTTGCGCAATTCAAGAAATGTGATTTCTGGAAAGAGGAAGTCAAGTTCCTGGGACATGTGGTGTCCAAGGAAGGGATAGTTGTCGATCTTGCTAAGGTAGCTGCAGTTCAGGACTGGAAGTAGCCTGGTTCAGTTACTGAGGTGAGGAGCTTTCTGGGTCTAGCAGGCTATTATCGACGCTTCATACGAGACTTCTCAAAGATAGCCAAACCGTTGTCTTAGTTGACACGGAAAGATTTGAAGTTTGCTTGGAATGAGAGGGAGGAGATAGCTTTTCAAGAGTTGAAGGACAAGTTGACGTCCGCCCCTATGCTAGTATTGCCAGAGCAAGGGGTTAAGTATACGATATATACTGACACCTCTCGTGTTGGCCTGAGTTGTGTCCTTATGCAGAAGGACAGGGTGATTGCAAATGCTTCGAGACAGTTAAGGAAACACAAAGAAAATTACCTTACACAAGACCTGGAGTTGGCAGTTGTCATTTTCGCCTTAAAGCTCTGGAGACATTACCTCTATGGAGAGGAGTTCGAGCTCTTTTGCGACCACAAGAGCCTTAAGTATATTTTCACGCAGCATGATTTGAATATGAGGCAGCGCTGATGGATGAAAATATTGAAAGACTTTAAGTTCGATGTTTCTTACCATCCGGGCAAGGCGAACCTTGTGGCAAACGCGTTGAGCCGCAAGAAGGCTATAGAGTTTGCGGCTCCGCTAATGATAGCAGAATGGGACATGTTGGAGTTTGTGCGAGACTTTGAGCATAAACTTACGGTGGAAGAGCCGTATAAGGTTATCGCACACATTAGTGTACAACCCCTCATTGTCGAGAAAATCGTTGCAGCTCAAGCAAATGATGAGTTTTTGGCGAAGATGAGAAAGCGGGTTGGTACAGATGAAAACTCTGGGTAGAGTATTAGTTCTGATGGGGGCCTACGACTTCGTGGCCGGTTATGTGTCTCAGACATTCCTGACTTGAGACGGGAGGTTCTCGAGTTAGCCCATACTTCTAAGCTTGTGATGCATCCAGGTAGCACGAAGATGTATCAAGATATGAGAAGATCTTATTGGTGGGACAACATGAAGGTTCATATTGCTGAGTTTGTATCTCGTTGTCTCACGTGCCAGCAGGTCAAGGCAAAGCATCGCCGACCTCCTGGGTTGATTCAGCCCATGCCCATAGAAGAATGGAAGTGGGACTTCATCTCTATGGACTTTATTTCTAAGTTGCCGAGAACGAGGAAGGGACATGACTCTATTTGGGTGATCGTCGGCTGATTGACGAAGTCGGCTCACTTCTTACCGATTAGAGCCATAAACTCTGTAAACGAGTTGGCTAGATTGTACATCAAGGAGATTATACATCTCCATGGAGTTCCCCTGGAGATTGTGTCCGACAGAGATACGCGTTTCACATCTATCTTCTGGACTCGTATCCAGGAAGCGATGGGTGTGAAATTGAAGTTTAACACCACATTTCATCCGCAGACAGATGGGCAAACAGAACGTGTGAATTAGATTCTGGAAGACATGTTGTGAGCTTGTGTTTTGGATTTCAAGGACAGTTGGGATGATTGTCTCCCTTATGTAGAGTTCGCGTATAATAACAGTTTCCAGGCGAGTATCGGCATGGCTCCCTATGAGGCATTGTATGGTCGTCCGTGTAGAGCACCACATTGCTGGGTAGAAGTTGGCGAGCGTAGTTTGATTGGCCCGAAGTTGGTGCAGGCAACTTCAGAGAAAGTTAACATTATTCGATGTCGACTTCTAACAGCGCAGAGTAGGCAGAAGAGTTACGCTGATACGAGGCGGCGACCGCTTGAGTTTGAGGTTGGAGACCATGTATTTCTTAAGGTCTCCCCTATGAAGGGAGTTCTTGTAAGTGCTATAATTTATATCCCTGTCTGTTGTCAAATTTGTGGTGACAAAATCGTTGTTATGTTATATATTACTTGCATAAGTGAAGTTCTCTCAAGGATCAACATTCATGAACAAGCTAAACTCACAATAAGCAAAGCTCACAAGACAAGACTCAAGCTGCAAGACTTCAAGAAGAGTACAAGGCAGTTGGTAAAGAACTCAAGACCCTTTCAAGATTGAGCTACATGAAGATTTCAAGATTGATCTACATCAAGACTTCAAGGCGAACCACTATAAACCCTTGTGTTGTGGTTGATTGATTTATTCTTCTAAATCTTTAATTATTCTTTTGTGGGATGTATGTATGGTGGTGAATGTTGTAATCATTTAATTCAAGCATTGTGAGAATTTTGTAATAGTTTAGAATTTATTTTCAGCTATTCCTTTATCAGCTTGATTTTCAATTTCATTTGAAAGTTGTTCCAGCAAGGTTGCCCTGCCATTTTTATGGTGTATGGCTGTCCCTAGAACAATACATTTTTTATTACAAGTTATTTCAATTCAGTTTGTATTTAATTCTGTATTCCTCTTCGATTTGAGATTTGATACAAAGACCTTTCTAGAAATAAGGTTGTCCTACCATAAACTCTAGTTTTTGGTATAAGGTTGTCCTTAGAATAACATTTGTATCAACCTCTCAAGATCTGAATTTTGAGGTTATTTTTCTTTTCTGCATTGTAATTTATTTTGGCTATCATTTTCTTTTTAATTCCGCTGTTATAAGTTTTTATTTGGCATTGTCCTATTCACCCCCCCTCTAGGACATATAGCTTGGCCTTTTCAAGTGGTATCAAAGCCTAATAGCTCTTTTTTTTTTCTTGGATTTAATTCCTGAGCTAACGATTTAAGCTATTTAAGATGTCAAATTTTGATAGCCTTTCAGTCACTAGGCCTCCACCCTTTGATGGCTCCAACTATGCCTATTGGAAAGCCAGAATGAGGATCTTCCTCAAATCAATGGATGAAAATGTGTGGCAAGCCACAATGACTGAATGGAATCCTCCTATCATGGAAGTTACTGGGGTTGATGGTTTAAAATCTATGAAAGTCACACCATATTATCAATGGACCACTCTTCAGAAAAGTGAGAGTAGTGCAAATGCTAAAGCACTAAATGCAATTACTTGCGCACTATCACCGGATGAGTTCAAAAGAATCATTTCCTGTGATACTGCAAAGCAAGCTTGGGATATATTAGAAATGACACACGAGGGTACTACAATTGTCAAAAAATCTAAAGTCCAACTCCTCACAACCAGATTTGAAGAAATTCATATGGAGGAAAATGAAATGTTTATGGACTTTTACACTAGATTGAATGACATTGTAAACTCAATGTGGGGTCTTGGCGATAAAATCCCAGAAAGTAAAGTGTGTGCAAAAATATTACGCTCACTTCCTGAACGGTTCAATTCTAAAGTAACCGCGATCCAGGAACTTCGTGATACGGATAATATGAAGGTAGAAGAACTAGTTGGTTCACTACAAACCTACGAGTTAAACTTTAAAGCTCCTAAAGGAAAATCTATCGAACTAAAATCTTCTAAATATAATTCAGAAGAAAATTCTAATTCAGAAGATGATATGGCTCTTTTAGCTAAAAAATTTTACAAGATTTTCAAAAGCAAGAAAAGGGTTGATTTTCAAAAATCAAATGATAAAAAGAAGTTTAGACCCAAATCTAGAAAATCTTTGAAAGATAGTCAATGTTACAACTGTCAAGAATATGGGCACTTAGCAAATAGATGTCCTAAAAGGGACAAACCCAAGAAGAAGGGTATGTTGGCTACATGGGATAAATCATCTGATTCTGAAGGTTCTTCTGAATCAGAAGATTCTGAAACTGAGTCGGGCAATGAGGTTAAAGCTCTTATGACTCTAGCCAAATTCACATTTTCAGATAATGACTCTACAAGTGAAGAAAATCAAAATAGTGAATGTGAAAATGAGATAATCTTCAAGACGCTTACAATGCCCTATATAAGGAAAGTTGTAAAATTGCTGTCAAACTTAAACTTCAAAAAGAAAAGTTTTCTAAACTCAAAAATTGTTTTGAATCACTTGTATTAGAAAAATCACAAATTTCAGATTGTTTTGAAAAATCAAAATGCGATTTGGAATTCAAAAACTCCCTAATTATTGATTTAAAATCTGAAATTGAGAAACTTAAAACTAAAGTATCTTCTCTTCTGAGTCTAAAGGACACATGGAAATATGCCCAAGGTGATCCAAAGTTAGAAAAACTGTTATCCGGATCTAGAAAATGTGGCGATCGATCCGGGTTGGGCTATGATAAAAATTTATCTCCTAAACAAATGTATACTCCTCCTATGTTTGTTAAAGGAGAGTCCTCAAACTCAAAAGGAAAAAGTACTTATCAAGATTTTTCTAAAAATTCAAAAACTTTTCAAAAACCTAGAAGCAGCCATGTCAACTTTAATCAGAAACGAAATCCACTAGCTGAAAAGATAGTTAATTTACTCAAGGAGCTCTTAAAATCTAACTCTATAGGTCATTCCTACAAATGTACACAAAAGAAGACCAACTATGTTCCTAAACCCAAAACAGTTATGAAATGGGTTCCTAAAGTTACCTGCTTGGTTGCTCACACTGCTTTCAAAGCAACAAGTCATTCAAAGTGGTACCTAGACAGTGGATGCTCCAGGCATATGACAGGTGACAAAGCTTTATTCACCGATCTAAAAGATATGACTGATGGTTCAGTCACATTTAGTGATGGTAGCAACTACAAGATTATAGGCCAAGGTACGGTTCAACTTTTTAATCTTCCGGTGTTTAAAAATGTTTTATACGTTGAAGGCCTAAAGCACAACTTGCTTAGTATATCACAAATATGTGATAATAACCATAATGTTCGGTTTTCTAATCAAAGCTGTGAAATACTAAACAATAAGGGTTCTGTAATATTAACTGGACGTAGAACGTCTGAAAATTGCTATATTATTAGCGAATCCAGCTCATCTAATCAAACATGTTACATGGTCCATACAAACGAGACGGATTTATGGCACAAACGTCTTGGACATGTACATTATCGAAATTTATATCGATTGAGCAAACGAGAACTTGTAAAAGGTTTACCCAAACTTCAAAAATTAGATAAGATATGTGGTGAGTGCCAGATAGGCAAACAAACAAGGAATTCACACAAAAAGGTGAATTCAAATACCACATCAAGACCACTCGAACTTCTCCACATGGATCTGATAGGACCTACCAGAACGGAAAGTCGTGGTGGTAAAAAGTATATCTTGGTAATAGTTGATGACTTTACCAGATTTACTTGGGCAGTCTTCTTAAGGGACAAATCTGAAACCCTTGATGAAGTAAGAAAAGTTCTCAAAAGGATTCAAACTGAAAAATCTTCTCAAATTAGTAAAATTCGTAGTGATCATGGATCTGAATTTGAGAATAGCAATTTTGAGAAGTTCTGTACCGACCAAGGAATATTACATGAATTCTCTGCTCCCAAAACTTCACAATAAAATGGAATTGTAGAAAGAAAGAATAGGGTGCTTCAAGAAATGGCTAATGTCATGTTGAATAGCATGAAGCTCTCTAAAAATCTTTGGGCTGAAGCAGTCAACACAGCTTGCTATATTATTAACCGAGTCTACACTAGCAAAGATAATAATAAAACGGCTTACGAATTGTGGTTCAATAAAAAGCCTATTGTTAAATACTTTCGAGTTTTTGGCAGCAAGTGCTATATTTTACGTGATCGTGAAAATTTGGAAAAATTCGATACAAAGAGTGATGAAGGGATTTTTCTAAGATATTCCTTAAACAGTCGAGCTTATAGGGTCCTAAACAAAAGGACTGGTGTGATTCAAGAATCCATTAATGTTGTCATTGATGATCATTTAAACACACCAATTTCTAATTCAGATAATGATGAAGTACTAATCATTGATAAACCTGATACTTCATCAAATTAGACTGATTCTGAGTTGAGGACTGTTAAAGATCATCCAACCACTCAAATTCTTGGAAACCCTCTCACCGGTGCTCGCACCCGTAGACAACTTGAGGATATATGTAATTATGTATGTTTTACATCCCAAATTGAACCATCTAACGTAAAAGAAGCTCTTGCTGATGAGAACTGGATTGTTGCGATGTAAGATGAACTCAACCAATTCGTAAGAAATGATGTTTGGTATCTCGTACCAAGACCTAAAGATAAACACATCATTGGAACAAAATGGATTTTCAAAAATAAGTCTGACGAATGTGGAAATATAATTAGAAACAAGGCTAGACTAGTGGTACAAGGTTATACTCAAATTGAAGGGATTGATTTTGATGAAACCTTTGCACCAGTAACACGTCTTGAATCTATCAGACTATTTATATCCATTGCATGTTTTAGAAAGATAAAGATCTATCAGATGGATGTGAAAAGTACTTTTCTAAATGGCGATTTACATGAAGAAGTCTATGTTGAACAGCCAATGGGATTTAAAGATTCCAAAAATACTGATCATGTATATTGGCTTAAAAAGGCACTTTATGGATTAAAACAAGCACCTAGGGCATGGTATGAGAAACTAACAAAATTTCTTTTAAGTCATAATTTTCAAATGGGATCTGTTGATAAAACTCTGTTTGTTAAGAAACATAATGATCATATCTTAATGGTGCAGATTTATGTTGATGATATCATTTATGGATCAACTTGTACTGACTTGACTACTGAGTTTGCAGATTTGATGAAATCACAATTCGAAATGAGCACGGTTGGGGAATTGACTTATTTCCTTGGATTGCAAGTAAAGCAACAACCTGAAAGAATATTCATTTCTCAATCTAAGTATGCCTTGAATCTAATCCAAAGATTTGGATTTGAGAATGGCAAGAATTTCGATACTCCTATGAGTACTACCCTGAAACTATCAAAAGACTCTAATGGTATAAATGTTGACTCAAAACTTTATCGGAGTATGATTAATAGTTTGTTATATTTAACTGCAAGTAGACCTGATATTTCTCTAAGTGTTGGTATTTGCGCAAGATATCAATCTGATCCAAAAGAATCTCACTTGATTGCTGTCAAGCGAATTATTAGATATGTCGCAAGTACTGTAAATCTTGGTCTCTGGTATCCTCATGAAACCAATGTCCAATTAGCTGGGTACTCGGATGCTGACTGGGCTGGTAATCTAGATGATAGAAAATCAACCAGTGGTGGTTGTTTTTACATTGGAAATTGTCTAGTTTCCTGGTTTAGTAAGAAATAAAATTCTATATCACTTTCAACAGCTGAAGCTGAGTAATGCATGTACACAGCTTGTTTGGATGCAACGAATGCTAAGTGATTATGGAATTAAATAGGATTCTATGTTATTACATTGTGATAATTCCAGTGCGATAAATATTTCAAAAAATCCTATTCAGCATTCTCGTACTAAGCACATTGACATTAGATTTCATTATATAAGGGAATTAGTAGAAGAAAAAGTTATATCTCTAGAATATATTCCCACTGAAGATCAACGAGCTGACATTTTCACAAAACCTCTCGATAAAAGTAGGTTCAAAAAGATGAAATTTGATCTTGGCATGTGTATTTTAAATTGATAATTTATGCCTTCTTGTATTATAGTGTATATATTTGCTAGATTAAATTCCTTTTTTTTTGTTTAAATTGTAAGAAATTTGAATTTTTGGGTTTTATTCGACCAGTCGTGAGTATACATACACGACCAGTCGTCCTACGACCGGTCGTAGATACCCACGACCAGTCATGGAACACGGGTTTCACTTCAAATTGGGGATTTTTCTCTTTCTTCCTCATTTCTTCTTTCTTCTCCTTGGAGCCGAACTTCGACTTGTCGAACCCATCCTTCAAGTTCTTCAAGGTTAGTGTTCCAAATCCCATTTTTCTTGCAGATTTGTGTCAAGATTGTTTCCTTTTCTCTCTTGAAGCTTTCTATTTTGAAAATCTTTGAGATTTGGGGTTTGGATTTTAAAAAATATGTTTTGTATAAACCCACTTCCCAATCCTTTGCAACTTCCTATTTTCTTGAAATCCTTGTTGCAAATGGCTTCTAGAGGTAGAAAAACTACTTCACGTGGTCCTTCTTCTTCCTCCAGATCGACCACTATCTCTAAACGTCATCTTATGGTTCCCAATGATGATCCATCATATGTTAAGGACATTAGATCACGTAATGTTATTGTTGAACATCTTGTTGATGTCAATCACATTGCACCTTTTGACATCTTTCCTTTGCTTGAAGCTATAGGTTGGATTAACTTATTACATTGGGGTGGGCCTGCATACCGGTCCATTGCCCAATCCATGTTTACATGTATTAGTGCATTTTCACAGGATAATTTAACTTTTCAAATTTCTACTAGAGAAGGGCCTTTTGACGTTGATCGTCATTTAATTTTAGCCCTTATGGACATTCCTGTGAATGATGAGGGTATTCCTATTCATAATTTAACTGATAAACCCTCAATGGCTGAAAAACGCATGCTCACTAGAGACTTGTGCAACATGGATGTTCAATGGACTCAAAAAGGGAATGCGCTCCCCGCAAGGTATTTGTTACCCAAATACAGAATTCTCCACAGAATCTTTGTGTCTAATCTGTATCCTCGTTCGGGTAATAAATCTGATTTGACTTCGTTTATGGTTTGTGTTATCCATGTTATTTCCAATGGTACTCAGATTTGTTTGCCATCCTTAATCTGTCATTTCATTCTTCAGTTTCGACTCCATCCTGGTCATAGTGACATTCCTTTTGCCTATTTTATGACTGTATTGGCTACACATATGTTAGTCGATATGCCTGTTGATGAAGCACCAATCCATCATCTGATCTTCAACAATACAAATATTAATAAGATGAAGTTGGATCTGCTTCCTGAACAAGGTGGTGGTGGTGGTGGTGGTCCTGAAGAAGCTGGTGTTGACATTAATATGGATGACATTTTTGAGGAACTAGATTCTGACTCAGCAAATGATCCAGATTTTGTACCATCTGATGTTGATGCACGTCTGAGTGCATTAGAGGGTAAAGTTGAGAATATAAATGTTAAGTTGGAAAACATGTCTGTTGCTCATGATTTGCAATTCAAGTACATGCACAAATATCTCAAGCACTTGAACAAAGGCATGCACCAACTTAATCCCTCTATTCCTGCTCCTTCATCAAGTTCTAGTTCTGACTAGTTTTTATGAGACTTCTGGTCTGTAATAACTTTATAACTTTGCACTTGGCTGATTTAGAGTTGGATTCTATTTATATTTTATGCTGGATATTTATTCTATGTGATGCTATCACTCTTTTGCTATACTCATGTTTTATGCTTACCTCCTCATGTTTACTCTCATGGATTCCTTTATTTAGTTCTCCTTTGTCATATTGTGACAAAAAGGGGGAGAATGGTTTGTTCTTAATGTGATTATGAGAAGAGTAGCATTGGCTATGTTACTCAGGGGGAGTCAAGGGCAGTATATATTTGATCTTGAGTATATGTTTGATCTTGTTGAATGAAAATGGTTGAATGTTGTAACTGGTTGAAAACTGGTTGAATGTTGAATATTGAATATTGAATATTGATTTGCAGGTATTAACAGTTGTTTAACTTTTGTTTATCTTGGTTATGTGTTTTGTCACTAATTTGACAAAGGAGGAGATTGTAAGTGCTATAATTTATATCCCTGACTGTTGTCAAATTTGTGGTGACAAAATCACTGTTATGTTATATATTACTTGCATAAGTGAAGTTCTCTCAAGGATCAACATTCATGAACAAGCTAAGCTCACAACAAGCAAAGCTCACAAGACAAGACTCAAGCTGCAAGACTTCAAGAAGAGTACAAGGCAGTTGGTAAAGAACTCAAGACCCTTTCAAGATTGAGCTACATGAAGATTTCAAGATTGATCTACATCAAGACTTTAAGGCGAACCACTATAAACCCTTGTGTTGTGGTTGATTGATTTATTCTTCTAAATCTTTAATTATTCTTTTGTGGGATGTATGTATGGTGGTGAATGTTGTAATCATTTAATTCAAGCATTGTGAGAAATTTGTAATAGTTTAGAATTTATTTTCAACTATTCCTTTATCAACTTGATTTTCAATTTCATTTGAAAGTTGTTCCAGCAAGGTTGCCCTGCCATTTTTATGGTGTATGGCTGTCCCTAGAACAATACATTTTTTATTACAAGTTATTTCAATTCAGTTTGTATTTAATTCTGTATTCCTCTTCGATTTGAGATTTGATACAAAGACCTTTCTAGAAATAAGGTTGTCCTACCATAAACTCTGGTTTTTGGTGTAAGGTTGTCCTTAGAATAACATTTGTATCAACCTCTCAAGATCTGAATTTTGAGGTTATTTTTCTTTTCTGCATTGTAATTTATTTTGACTATCATTTTCTTTTTAATTCCGCTGTTATAAGTTTTTATTTGGCATTGTCCTATTCACCCCCCTTCTAGGACATATAGCTTGGCCTTTTCAGTTCTGCGGTTCGGTAAGAAGGGAAAGCTTACGCCGAGATTTATTGGTCCATTTCAAATTCTAGATCGAGTGGGAGCGGTAGCATACCACCTTGCTTTGCCCACACCACTTGCGGGCGTACATAACGTATTTCATGTTTCTATGTTGAAGAAGTACGTTCCTGATCCTTCGCATATTATCAGTTGGGAGTAGGTGCAGTTGAGCGAGGATGCTGCATATGTACTGTGACCGATGCGTATCCTTGACAGGAAGGAGCAGGTATTGCGTAGTAAGGTCATCCCTCTTGTGAAAGTTTTATGGACGCATCATAGTGTAGAAGAGGCTACTTGGGAAACTGAAGCAGAGGTCAGAAAGAGCTACCCTCAGATCCTTGAGGAATATGAGAAGGTACGAATTTCGAGGATAAAATTTTTCTTTAAAGGGGGTAGATTGTAATGATCCGAAAAATTTTGTGCCAAGACTCGAGTACTACCTCTACTTTCCTTAGAAGCTATTTGTGGGGTAATTAGCGCTAAGTTCGATTGCTTGTGAAATTAGCATCGATCACTATAAATTTGATCTGTATGACTCAAAACTTGTAAAAACGTTGGCGCTATGTTACTCTGAAATTTGGGATTCATTGCTAAATCCAGTTGTTCTTGAGAATTTTTAGAAACTTTGAATCGGACCTGGACCGCGCGTCGAAAGTCCGATAGCGATAATCTTAATCAGTATTGGTCACCATGTTGAACTTGGCCATCACCCCAAAAATCAGGTCCAGATGATGTTCTGGGTCAATTTGATTGAGTCCGGAGTGAAGAGTGTGAGAACGGTGAGAAATTAAATGTGATTTTATGAAATCTGATTCGTGTCGCTTGCGCGATGATTTTAAGCAATCTGACCATTGGATTCTGACCCAATTTCACCCTCGGATCAGGAAAGATGGCCCAGGCATGTCATAGTGCTTGTGGACCTGATCGAGTTTCGGTGACCATTGAATTGAGTGTGGTCCGCCACGGCTGATCTGTAAAGCCGATTGGTACGAAAACTCAGCCTGACCTAGATCCATGGTCAGTGAGCTTAAGTCTGACCGCACGTGGAAAAAGGCCCACCGGAAGTGTTCCGTTGGATCGAGAGAGGCCTGTTTTGGTTATAACCTAAGTATACCTTGGCCCTGGGGCTATTTTCATCAATGTTAGGCCTATATAAAGACCTTAAAACCCTAGCTCTCTTTTCCATATGAATTTCCTAACCCTAGCTAAGAAAGAGAGGGGAAAAGAGAGAAAGTGAGAGAGAAGTTGGTGACTCATCTTAGATTCTTTCGTATTACTCTACATCCTTAAACCATCACTTTTGAATCGTTATTCCGGTGATTTTGAGTCCATCCTTGGGTAAGTTAACCTAACCCTAATCTGTTTTAGAGCTTAGAATAGTCTATGTGTTGTTGTAGCTCATTGTTATTCTTGCCTTAGGTTATCCTGTCGCCGTTGACGAAGACGTATCGTCTGAATCAGTTCGGTGCACTATTTCTGGTTTAAGGTGCGAACTTTAATCGTATAGGTTATGGTTTTCAAGGCTTTCAATGCTAGTTAATGGTTTATTCTTGTTGTGGATACAATTTCATAAGCCAAATGTTATGTTTATTTTACGTTCCTGATATGCATGTGTTATATTGAGATTTATGTATGCTATGTATATGTGGAAAGTACCGTATACGTATAAAATATGAACATGTGATTGCCATGATTATCTGTCGTGTATTTGTGCTAGATGCATGTGTGACAACTCCTTGGCAAAAGGAATTGTCCAAATGCGTGTATTTCAACATACGTCATGTATGTTGCACTATGTATTCTAAGTGTTTGTAGAAATGTCTGAATGGTTTAAAGTGCAACATATTAACCTAATTGTGGGCGTTGAGAAGCGATTCTCAACACTCCTATCGATGTGTATGATTTACCACATGCAAGTCATATTCCTTGTTGTTTAATTTCAAGTATTACTTATGTGAAAATCCATGTTAAGTTGATATTCTTCAAATGCTTACATACTACATGATTTGAGTTGTTGTTCCATTACTATTCTAAATTGTTGATATGAATATCTGTTGTAGTGGAATGTGTTTGGGACTATGGAATAGTCTAGGAAATCGGTAATCAGCCTTGAGTTCGTGGCTGAGGTTGCTTTCGCCACGTAGGACGTGATTTGACGAACCTGAGTCGTATTAGAGTTGTCGGCAATGGTTTGGCCACACGGAGTGTTTGCGCACTCTATGTCGTTCAACCCAACGTGCGCTTGTGCTAGTCGAGTTCGTCAAGTAACCCAATTGTCTGATGTATGTTCACCATGTATGGACGCTATTGCTTGAATCTAGGGTACCAAACTTTCCAATGAGATCCCGTTAACCGTTGTACCTTGATCCGCTAAGACTCATGAGCCGGACATGGTGGTATGGGACACCGTGGTTGAGCTGTCGGCCTACGCTGGGGTGACGAGCCTCCCCATAGTGACCAGTGAGCAACCAAACTCGTGAGCCGATTATGGTGGTATGGGACACTATATTCGTGCTGTCGGCCTACATTGATTGGTGACGAGCCCTTTGTAGTGACCTCGAGCAGACCTGGATACCGCATTGAGGTGACGAGCCTTATTGTAGTAACGAAGGTATGATAGGCGTGCATTGATTGGTGACGAGCCCTTTGCAACGACCTAAAACCATATGATCGTCTGAGATTGTCTAGGACTGACGACCCTAGAATGGATCACTGTTTGGATAGTGATATGAGGAAGGTACCTTAGCTTCCCATTCCTGCTGTATGAAAATGACTAATAACAACTTGGTAATCATGTTCATGCACCACATTTGCATGTGCCTGGAAGAGGTGGAGCACTTGAGGTGGTGTCATGCGTAACTTAAGATGAAGACGGTGAGGGTGTACGCGCGAGGGCACGCATCATTCTACATACATCCTTGCACTAACAAGAGTACTTAGGACATGTTTGATTGTTCTGCTTTATCATTACTACTTGATTGAATTGATAACATGTTAACCTTTGCTTTATTGTTCCACTGAGTTGATCACTCACTCCCACGTTCTGGGACGGTGTTTAAACACCCACCAGACTCTGTCTTAGATGCAGATTTTGATGCGACCCCTGAGGCAGAGCAGGAGTTCGAGGATGATGAGGCTGCATTTTCATTCATGCAGTTTTCAGGCGGGTTCTTGTGAGCCTTGTTCTGATGCGTGGGATTCTGGGATTTCTTTTTGGAATAGTTGATGTCATTTAATGCCTGTAATTTTGATAGTAACACTTGTAAGTATGACCTGGTATGTATATGTATTTCAGGGATTTGCACATGTGCACCTATGTTTCTTTAAGTCTTCCGCTTGCGTCTTTCACTTATCCCTGAATTATGTGTGCAGTTTGGCTTAATCTATTCCATGGTTTATGTACTCATACAGACAACATACATCCATCATTAAATATGTTGCATAAGTGATGTTTTGAAACTCGGGAGCTGAGTTATACTCGACCCCCGAATTTCAGGGCGTTACAATAAAGCCAAGTATTACGCTAAGTCTTGAGGATTTAAATTTACAGACATTTCAAGACCTGATTGAAGAGGCTTGTAGTTCAAAAAGGATCATTGCAAAGGTGGCTGACTTTTATATAAGTCAGTTGGCTCCGAACCTCGGAAGAAATTCGACTAATATGATTAAAGAAGAAAGAAAAATGAAGAATCGACAAAAGGAGCAAGGAGGTTCAGGTACAAGAAATATGAATGAACATACTACCAAGAAAATGAAGAAAGAATTTGCGTGGCCTAAGGCTTATAAGAAATATTCATTTGAAGAAGATGATATGCTCCCTATCTTGAACAAATTACTGGTAGTCGAAAAGATCAAATTTCCATGGCCGAAACGTCCAAAGGAAATGGAGAAAATAAATGAAGGTGATTATTGTTATTATCATCGTTTCCTCGAACATCAAACGAAGAATTGTTTCAGCTTGGAGAAAAAGTCACAGAAGATGATTAATAAAGGTGAAGTTGTTATAAGAAAAGTGTATGAAATAAAAGAAGAGATAATAATACACAGGCCTGATTAGTTCAAAACTAGGGGCAATGCTAATCTTGGCCAAACAATGTGAGGTGATGTAGTGACAATATATTTGTTAAAGGGCACAACATCGTGATTTTGATTACGAAGATTCCCAGAGCAATGCTTCCTAATTAAAAGGGGGCATGATAAGTAGAAGGGCAAAAGGGCTGCGAAAGATAAAGTCATGTACTCTCCCTCATGTGAATGAATAAAAAGCGTAAATTTTCAAGTAAAGCTTCTCAAACATATTAAAAGTATTGATGATCGTTGTCGTTGATGATTGCTGCCCAAGTATTAAAGATTTTTACCAAGCATTGATGATTGCTGCCGACATCGATGATTATCATCAAATTCGCCAAACATTGATGATTATCTCCAAAATTAGCAACTATCGCTGTCATCATTAATCGCTCATATAAGCTCATTTTATTGAAATTGCTATCATCGCCAAAGCTGATACACTATTTTAAACATAATATGAATGTTCTCAGAACATTGTCAGCAGCGGTGAAATATCAATTATTAATTCACCAATTTTGGCAGTGGAACGAACTACATAGCTAACCACATATAAAGTTAATGGTAGTGATGACATCTTACTTCTTAAGGCATGACGCATAACACCCATGCTGTCTATATAGCTTTCCGGTAGCGTCATGGGGAACAGATGAAATTGCCCTCCCGTGAATGGGCTTGACCTTACAGATGAAGAAAATGTGGGCTGTAGTGTGCGTTCTTTGGCCATTGTCCATAGATAAGCCAACCATGCATAAGACCCCCCAGATCCTTGGCTTGATTTCAGTAGTAACTCATGAGGAAGGGCCTAAACCTACTCATTGATAGACTGGTGGCCTTGGCTTTGGTACCCCAAAGGTCACCTTATGTGCCCTGTGAACTCTAAAGAATTACAGGATAACCTTGTGCGTAAATCCAACCGACTCCACAGCCCCGGTAGCTTCACTGGGCCCCTCTGATGGATCACAGTTTATGAACTCACCACACTGTGAGAAGTTCAGTGAACTCATGAGAGTTATAGAGAATATCATGTGAGACCTGACTCCACTACTCTAGAGTCTAAAAAACTGAGTTGCTCCACTACTCAAGAGCTTAAACTGTGTGTGATCATCTAACTGAATTGAAACCTAGTACCGCCTATCAAAACCAAAATCACATAGGAAACTCCATACTAACGATCGTAATATGTTGATATTTTTATTTGTTATGCTTCATTAAATATTAAGATATCTCACAATGCTTTCAGAATATTTCATATGTGGGTAAATAAATATGCTTGTAATAATTCATGACTTGAAAATTTATGAAAAGAACAAACTATTTCAAAATATTGTGATACTTTCAAAAGAGGTTGCATGTTCTAAAAGAAACATATAGAAAATTTGTAATATTGAGATACTGCAAGGATACATGACTATATGGAATGTTCCCAAATATGCCGATTGTTTGATATAATGACAAAAATCATGAAAAATTCATGTTTAGAACAAACAAGCATGCAATATAGACAGTGATTACATTAAGTCTGGTCAAAATGTTTGATACTCAAAACCTTTTGTACTAAGTCAAATGTCTTAAAATATGTTTATTCTTCCGAAGAGGATGAGTCTTCAATAACTATATGTTTATCTTTCTGAGGTGGGCAACGATGTCCCTCTGCTTTCTGCCTTTCTGATGGTAAAGAAGAATTATCTTGTAATCTTCCCAAAGGAGGAGGAGGGTAGAACTGCAAGGAATCATCATTCTCTGTCGGTGATTTGTGAGTGTCCTTTAAAGGAGTGCCAAAAGCTATCCATCCTTCAAGGGCATCAGCAGGCTTTTCTTCATGAGTGTCTTCTTCCAAAGAGATTCTTATACAAAGTTGGCCTGGAGAGGGGGCACGATCCATTTCTTCAAAATAGCTAATACCTTGGTCCTTCTGGTAATCTTTCAGGTGAGGAGAAGGGATCCATATAGCATGATGAAAGTGCCCTGGTTTGTCAATTAGCGTGAGTGTTGAGTCAGCTAGACAAAGGAGCCCCATAGGAAGATTGATCAAGCGTCTGCCTCAACTGGATGTGTGCCCGAACTCGCCACGAGTAAATATTAACCTCACATCCCCATGTCCCAAAACACCAGGTAATTAAAACTTTTAAAATTGAATAGAACACCCAAGGGTTTTTGGCTAGAAAACTTTTTCAAACTCTAGAAAAATCTTTAAGTTTTCTACCTTTGTCGATTTATCAACAAGTGGTTCGATGAAATCAAACCTTGTTGTCGATGTCCTCAAAGCTCACTCGATCTCATCGAAATGAGGACCTAAGATGTCCAACAACCATAAAGATATTTGGACTGAATTATTGATGGATCGATGGACTCATGATATCATCGAAGTTTGAATCTTGAGTCCATCGAGCCGACTCGATAAAATCAACATCTGGTCTGTTGTGTCCAAAGTACTGCTAAGGCAAATCATGTAATCCTTGATATATCGAAGAGCTCCTCGATATCCTCGAAATTCAAATCTTGATGATATTGGAAGCCCTTCGATGATATTGGATCGGGACATAAATCTATCTAGCAAGTTTTCAAGTTATTTTTTCTTGAATCGAGAGTCACTCGATAAAATCGATATTTAAATATCGATCATATCGAGGCAAGGTCGATGTCATCGAAAGTGGACATAATTTGTCCAGCAAGCTTATAAGAAAATTTCTTGCAAATATCAATGAATTAACATTGCCCTTGATATCATCGATATTCAAATTCTAATGATATCGAGTGATGCTCAATCATATCATATACCCGAAATATTTCAAAGGCAAGTGCTCTCACATTTTCAAATGTCAAGGAATCGAACCTCGTGTCGATGAAATCAGAGTTCAAAATCTGATGACATTGTCGCACGTTCGATTTCCACGACCAGTTAGCAAAAAGTTTCAAAAGTGTTTGACATTGAGTTCAAGTCATCGAGTGGTCAATATACGCTATCGAGAGTATACGCTCGATGATATAGAACTCTATTATAAATGTGACCGTTTTATATCTGTTGGAACCTTTTGCCTATTTAATGAGAGCTTGCCCTTGGTTGTTGGTAGAGAAAATAGAGAGTGCTTTTGTGTGTTTAACCCCAGATCATATGCCCTAAGCCTTTTCTCTCATAGAAGTTCATCCTCCAATCCACCCTCATCATTGACATTCAATAGAGTGGATTGGGGAATGCACTTCCACATTCAAGGATCCTACAGCTACTACCTTAATGGCAAATCATTAAGCTGGGATGCCTTGAATGCACAGATGATTGGAAACACTCTATGTCCCTTAAAAGAAAACATTTAATAGAGTAGGATTTCATCATAACCATGTCCCAACCCGTCGCCTTGTATTGGTACATCATCTGAGTTGCGGTTCAAGGGAGCTGAAGATTCTTCATCATCAAAGGAGGAGATCTTCATCAACACACTGAATGGGGCTCATTTACTTATCTGTAAGTCATTAGAGTCCAGAGGACCCTTGTGATCATTCCTTGTGTAAGATTGGGTCTAAGGTGTCCTCGACCTATGTGGTCTAAAACTTGGGTGCTTTGTGTTAACCCTTGCTCATGGGAGCATAAACTGGTGAGGTTCCTTGAGTGGATCATTGGTTTGTGTGGTGTAAAAGTTGGGTGCTATGTGTTGACCCTTACTCATGGGAGCATAAACTTGTGTCATGTAGACACATTGTGTCAGCCTAAGTGTAGGTTGTACTGGTTAGAGGTGAACCTGATTTAAAACCACTGGTTTAAGGTGAACTTGTTGTGAAACCTCCTTTAGTGAGATCCAGTAAACTCAAGGGTTGAGTGCGTCCACCGTAAGTGGAGTAGACAAGTAGTCGAACCACTATAAAACAGCTGTGTTTGAGATTGATATTTTCTTTAATTGCATGTGTGATTTCCCTAAATGCTTTTTAGTTTATTTATCTGAGATCACACCTCACACACTATTACATCCATCATAAACTAATGATTTGCATCTTGTTCATCTTTCAAATAGTGTTATGACTGGATCCTCTATTTGGCTTGGAAGCCATTAAAGTTACTTTAAAGAAATCCTGATATATGCATATTTTCTCAGGATAAGTTTAATAGGATTTTAAATTAACATAAAATATTAAAAAGTCCTATTCACCCCCTCTAGGACATATTGGCATATTCCCACTTCAATTAAAGTTGTCATTACCACAATTTCAATTGGTATCAGAGCGGGTCTCTCTTAAGGGCTTAACTGCCTAGAGAGTGATCTTGATTGAAGTTGGTAATATGGCTAAAGGAGAGGGCTCATCGGTCACTATACCTCCAGTATTTGATGGATCAAATTATAAATACTGGAAGGTTAGAATGCATTACTTTTTGAGATCTTTGGATCATGATGTTTGGGACATTGTTAAAAAAGGATATGTGCCACCAACCGAACAAATAGTACTTGAAAATGGCACAACTATCACCAAACCAAAATCTAAAGAAATGTGGACAACATTTGATAAAGAAAAACAAACATCTGAAGTTAAAGCTATGAATGCTATCTACTGTGTTGTCCCAAGAAGTTTTCAATCAAATCAATATGTGTGGGACAGCCAAAGAAGCATGGGACTTGTTGAAAACAACTCATGAAGGAACAAGCACTGTGAAGAGATCTAAAATGCAACTCCTAACATCACAGTTTGAAAGTCTCAGAATGGAAGAGCATGAGACCTTCATGAAGTTTTTCACAAAATTGAACATCATTTGCAACTCCATGGGTGGATTAGGTGAAAAGTTCTGGTCCTAAAAATCTGTAGGAAAATACTAAGATCATTACCGAAATGGTTTTATCCTAAAGTAACAATCATTGAAGAGTGTAGAAACATAAATGAAATGAAAGTAGCTAGTAGGTTCCCTACAAATATTTGAACTACACTTCAAACAAACCCCTAAGTCCAAAACTATTATCCTCAAAACTTCAAAGAATTTAACAAATGAGGACATTGAAAGTGAAAGAGAAAATGAAGATGAGGAAGTGGCCTTGTTGGCGCATCGGTTCAGAAAGTTCTTTCAAAAAAATCATGGCAGTCCATTTAAAGGAAGACAGGTGGATAACAAACATTCTACCAGAAAAAAGTGGTAAAAGGACCAAGGAACCATAATCTTATACCTGTTGAAAGTTTGGACACCTATCCATCGAATACCCAAATAGGAAAACAAAGGGAAAAGCTATGGTAGCCACATGGGATGACACGGAAGAGTTAAACTCAAAATGTAGTGACTCAGAGAGAGATGAAGACTATAAATCTCTAAAAATCCTTATGGTCTCTACTGCTTTAACCATTCCCGTTGAAACTGAGAACGTTGAAGAACCTCAGGCCACTGAATCATTTCCATCAGACAATGAGGAAACTGAGAAAGAAGATGAAGAGAAGGATAAATTACAGGATGCTTATAATCAACTCTACATTCATAGCATCAATATCCTTAAAAGGCTTGGAATAAATGAAAACAAAAATAAATTATGGCAAAAAGATCTAGATAAGACATTGGAAATCAATACACACCTAATTGACGATCTACAACAATACCACTCAGATAATGATAGACTCGAAAGAATCAATACCTTCCTTAAATCCGGGTTTGAAAAACTAAAGAAACAGGTTAAGCTTTTAAAAGATAAAAACATGCTCCTTCAAAATGAAAATCACACACTCCTATTTGATTTAGAAAAGTCCAGAAAATCTGCTGACCTAAACTATAAACTTTTCCAGAGTGGTGAAAAATTAGAAAAACTCTTAGGGATGGGAAGACCCGGGAGAGACAAGAGTGGCTTAGGATATGATAAGTTTAAAACAAAATCTGGAAATGCAACACCAATGGCTAAAAAATATGCTACTTCAGGAAGTAAAACTGAGAATACTCATGTTTGTCATTTGTGTGGTGATTCTAGTCATTGTAAGTTTGAATGCATATTTCCTGGGAGGACACAACCCAACTTTGGTGAAAAGCATACCGGTAAATTTAGACCAACCAGAAAAACAATATAAGATGACAGGTGTCCACCTAGGAATATGGATAGAAAAAATACACATCCATCACCACCTACAATGACTAACAGAATGAAGAAGTTATTGAATCTAGTGGCAGAATTAAACAAGAAAACTAATGAATGTGTGAGACAAGGAAACACGATTCAGTTGCCTTAGTTGATTAAAGAAACTAAAACTACTACAATTAAAAATCCTGTCACAATATGGGTATGAAAGAAAAGAAAAATTGCCTTGTTACTCACTCAAATCATATAACAAGCAATGATGCTACGTGGTACCTAGATAGTGGATGCTCAAGACATGTCACGGGTGACAAATCCCTTCTTTTAAAATATTCAGATCTCAATGATGGGATAGTCACCTATGGAGACGGAAGCACTGCTAAGGTAATTAGACAAGGAATTATCAAAGGAATAAATATGCTCAAAAATGACAATGCCTTTTGCATAAAAGGATTGATGCATCATCTTCTGAGCATTTCTCAAATATGTGACAATAAGCATGTGGTTACATTAATCAAGCAGGAATGCGAAATCCTAAACGTATCATGTAAACCAGTGATGAAGGGTTGTCGCACAAATAACCACCGTTAGGTCATTAAAGGCAAAGGAAGGGCTGATCCATAGGCATGGAAACATTTGAGCATGGAAAAACATGTCCAGGTCATGCATCTAGATCTGAATAATTATTGAAAAGATGCAATTTTGATGAACTTTTAATGATACATTTAAGGTCCCTCATCTCAATCTTTTTGTATATAAACATCCTGATGTTTATAATTTTGGATTGTACAATGCTTGTACAAATTTTTTTTGCTGTGTATACTATTTGATATAAAGAAATACTATATTATACATGGAAGATTGTCAAAATGCTAAAAAATGAAAAATATACATCTTTGATATGTCTATTGATAAATCATGTGGACTCTCGATTAAATCGACTAAGAATCGATATCATCGATGCCTCTTTGGAATGGGAAGATCACATGATCGAGAATGTTATTGAAGACAGCTTAAATAACATCAAATAGGGTCATTCGATATCATCGAAACAATGTTCGATGATATCAAAGTGTGTCGCTCGATAAAAGGAGGTCGAGCGGGAAAAATTGCATTTCACTTCTAAAAGTCATTTTTTCTTTCTTCCCTGCTCGTCCCTCTCAGCTGGTCTACATGAAGCTTCATCAGAGAGTCCTTAACATCATTCAAATCTAGTAATACCCCTTCCATTTCCTCTTTTCATCAAGATTCCATATTATTTTTTTGGGTATTTCTAGATTTTCGAGAGAAGCTCTGTCTGTTTATCCCTAAATTCATCAAACCCCTCTCTGTGAGTACCGACAAATGGGAAAGGACAAAGGGAAAATGTCTGATCCTGAAGAATCTTCAAGATCCTCCAGGCAAAAGGTTCTTACTTCAAAGGAAAGGGCAAGAGCTCCTGAACATGGGACTCCTACTCGCCAGCGAACAAGGCAGACATCGCGTGGTGGGTCCCAATTCGAAGCACCGGCCCCTCCTCCTGCTAGGGTGAATCAGTTGCTGGCTAAATACACTGGAAGAAAGCTCGTTCATGAAAGAAGGGTAAATAGGGTGTGTCTAAAACTGTACAATTTGGAACCCCTGTTAGCCAAAATTGGCTGGCTACCTCTTCTTGATTTTGGCAGTCTGTGTCACTATGAACGTTCCTATAACTTCTTTACTTCCAATCACTCTCCGGTGGTTGAACCTCCATCCATCACTATTTCAGTTGATGGTGATGATGTAGAAATTACTCCTGCATCCATTGCAAAGATCCTTGGCCTTACTCTATCACCTGTCGCTCTCCCTGACATGGACCTTGAGAATGTTAAAACCTGGTCTATGGTTACAAAATTTCTCTGTCATGGTCATGATATTCCCTGGTACTAAGGCAATGCACTACAAGAAAAATTCATGGAACCACGGTATCATATTCTGTATGGTATCTTCACCTCCAACATATATCCTCGAAGTACAAATCGTTCAGATCTCACCGAGTTCATGGCCATGGTAGTATACTCCATAGCAATAGGGATCAAAATCTACCTTCCTACTCTGATTGTTCATCAGCTAATATATGTGATTCATACTTCTCGGGATGTTCATTTGCCCTATCCTTGGATTATTCACACTATGTGCAATGCGATTGGTCTTCCAACAACAAATGATCTGAAACTTCCCCTTCAACACTTTAACAAGAACAACATTAGAAGGATGGATTTAAAGTTCCATTGATTTCCTGAAGACCTACCCGAGGAAGGGATTCATGAAGGAGAACGTGGTGAAGATGCTGCACAAGCCGAAGGCGCTAGAATGGCTGAAGGTGACCCTCTCGCACCCCAACAAGCTCCGTCCTCATTCGAACCCGGGCATGTAAAAAGGTTCAAGCTACACCAGGATCAGATTGGAGCGACATTGTGAGAAGTCACCCAGCTGAAGGAGTCTGTCAATGCGAGGTTCAGTGTCCTGGAACGACTGGTGAACGGGGTGCAGCAGTCGGTGCAGCAATTGGTGGATCTGATCACCTGTAGACGCGATGATATAACATCGTCCTCCTCTACACCTCTGCCATAGTATAGATAGTCTATGTGCCGTCACATACACCCTACTCTCATCTCAACGTAGGGGCATGGGTATGTTTTTGAATGCCCTACAATCGCATGAGTGTATGGGATGGCTTACTAACCTACAAAGTCTGACAAGTTTTTTTTGGGATATGTATATGCCCACGGATGGGCTAGATACTTGTGTTTATTTTTGGGTGCCCATAGATGGGCTTGATTTTTATTTTGGGTTGGGATGGAGGTTATACTACTGCCAACCTTGGGTAATACATATTTTGAATATTTTGTTTTATGGCTATTTATAATTCATCTATATTTACTGCCATATTTCTGTGGGTTTCTTCAAATGATGTTTATCCCTATTTTCTTGTTTTATCTGGTTTATATCTCCTGTGGTTTGTGATGCTTGATCTTTATTCTCATACTATTAGTCATCGCAGCTTTTCTTTGAACTAGTATGCTTCCAAGGGATGTTCTTTTACATCTATCTATTATGATTATCCTATCTGACTTTTGGTTCACCCATATGCTTCAACTTCAGTCAATATCCATTGCTAAATTATCATTTGCCAATGACTGACAAAAAGGGGGAGAACAAATCCACACCCCGAAGGAAAATTGTGTGTATCTATGTTTGTGGTTGGTGGTATATGTGTTAGGGGGAGCAGCTACAAGAAGATAGGGGGAGATTGCTGTTAGGGGGAGCAGCTGCAAGAAGATAGGGGGAGATTGCTATTAGGGGGAGCAGCTACTGAATGACAGAGTCTTTGTGTGTATGAACTAAATAGCTTTGTAAAATTATGTAAAGTTCATGTACACACAATTTAAGGTGTTAGTCTAGACGTTTTTCTAGGGTGTATTAGAGTTTTGTCAAGTAATTGACAAAGGGGGAGATTGAAAGTGCCCTGGTTTGTCAATTAGCGTGACTGTTGAGACAGCTAGACAAAGGAGCTCCGTAGGAAGATTGATCAAGCATCTGCCTCAACTGGACGTGTGCCCGAACTCACCACAGGTAAATCTTATCCTCACATCCCCATGTCCCAAAACACCAGGTAATTAAACCCTTAAAATTGAATAGAACACCCAAGGGTTTTAGCTAGAAAACATTTTCAAACTCCAGGAAAATCTTTATGTTTTCTACCTTTGTCGATTTATCGACAAGTGGTTCAATGAAATCGAACCATGTTGTCGATGTCCTCGAAGCTCACTCGATTTTATCAAAATGAGGACTTAAGATGTCCAGCAACCACAAAGATATCTGGACTGAATTTGATGGATCGATGGACTCATCGATATCATTAAAGTTTGAATCTTGAGTCTATCGAGCCGACTCGATAAAATTGACATCTAGTTTATTGTGTCCAAAGTACTACTAAGGCAAATCATGTAATCCTCGATATATCGAAGAGCTCCTTGATATCCTCAGAATTCAATTCTCGATGATATCGGAAGCCCTTCAATGATATTAGATAGGGACAAAAATCTATCCAGCAAGTTTTTAGGTTATTTTTTCTTGGATCGAGAGTCACTCGATAAAATCGATATTCAAATATCAATCAGATTGAGGCAAGGTCGATATAATTGAAAGTGGACATAAACTATCTAGCAAGCTTATAAGAAAATTCATTAGAATTATTGATGAATCAACACTGCCCTCGTTATCATCGATATCAAATTCTGATGATATTAAGTGATGCTCGATCATATCATATATCTAAAATATTTCAAAGGCAAGTGCTCTCACATTTTCAAATGTCGAGGAATCGAACCTCGTGTCAATGAAATCGGAGTTTGAAATCCGATGACATCGATGCACGTTCGATTTCATCGACCAATTGGTAAAAAGTTTCAAAACCGTTTAACAGTTGAGTTCGTGTCATCAAGCAGCCAGTCGATGCTATCGAGAGTATACGCTTGATGATATCGACCCTGCTCGATGATATCGAACTCTGTCATAAATGTGACCATTTTATATCCATAGGAACCTTTTACCTATTTAATGAGAGCTTGCCCTTGGTTGTTGGTAGAGAAAATAGAGAGTGCTTTGTGTGTTTAACCCTAGATCATATACCCTAAGCCTTTTCTCTCATGGAAGTTCATCCTCCAATCCACCCTTATCAATGACATTCAATAGAGTGGATCGGGGAATGAACTTCCGCATTCAAAGATCCTGCAGCTACTACCTTAATGGCAAATCATTAAGCTGGGATGCCTTAAATGTATAGATGATTGGAATCGCTCTATGTCCCTTATAGGAAAACATTTAATAGAGTAGGATTCCATTATAACCATGACCCAACCCGTCGCCTTATATTAGTACATCTTCTGAGTTACGGTTCATGGGAGCTGAAGATTCTTCATCATCAAGGGAGATCTTCATCAATGCGCTGAATGAGGCTCATTTACTTATCTGTAAGTCATTAGAGTCCAGAGGACCCTTGTGATCATTCCTTGTGTAGGATTGGGTCTAAGGTGTTTCTCACCCCTTACAAGTCCTCATAGGAGGCCTCCGACGGGAGTGTACGTGGGGGTGCTTTGTGTTGACCCTTACTCTTTGGAAAGTATAAACTCGTAGGTCCTTGTGTAGGTCCTTGACCTGTGTGGTCTAAAACTTGGGTGCTTTGTGTTGACCCTTGCTCATGGGAGCATAAAGTGGTGAGGTTCCTTAAGTGGATCATTAACCCGTGTAGCCTAAAAGTCAGGTGCTATGTGTTGATCCTTGCTCATGGGAGCATAAACTTGTGTTGTGTAGACACATTATATCAGGCTAAGTGTAGGTTGTACTGGTTATAGGTGAACCTGATTTAAAACCCCTAGTTTGATGTGAACCTGTTGTGAAACCTCCTTTAGTGAGATCCAGTACACTCAAGGGTTGAGTGCGTCTGCCGGAAGTGGAGTAGACAAATAGTCGAACCACTATAAAAACAGTTGTGTTTGAGATTGATATTTTCTTTGATTGCATGTGTGATTTCCCTAAATTCTTTTGAATTTATTTATCTGAGATCACACCTCACACACAATTACATCCATTATAAACTATGATTTGTATCTTGTTCATCTTTCAAATAGTGTTATGACTGGATCCTCTATTTGGCTTAGAAGCCATTAAAGTTATTTTGAAGAAATCCTGATATATGCATATTTTCTCAAGATAAGTTTAATAGGATTTTAAAGTGACATAAAATATTAAAAGGTCCTATTCACCCCCCTCTAGGACATATTGGCATATTTTCACTTCAACTAAAGCATTCATTACCGCAATTTCACATGATTCACTGGGTTAACATTGGTCTACAAGGAATATTGATGAACCCACCAGCGCATCTAACAATAAGAAGCACTTACTGGATAATTGTAACTGAGAATGAGGAAATGTGATCCAGTATGAACATTCAAAAGTTGCTTCCACATTAGGGCCCAATTATACGGCCCAACACCGTAACTTCTCATTGCTCTGATAACAATTTCACAAGTATTTGGTACAGTTTGATCAAATCTGAATTGGCAAGCAAACCTACTAGGATAATATGGGTCACGTTAGAATACGCTACTCTCCCTCAAAGGAAGGGTACTGGATCTGATGGAAATAAGGAAAGAATGTTCACCAGATGAGATGAAATCATCATCACTAGCTTCTACATCTTCAAGATAGCTAAATAATGGAAATTGATAAAAGTCGATAGGATCATTGCTTTCGATTTTTCTAGAGATCTATCCATTTGATTTCTTAATCATATCTCTCAATTGATAATGTTGAAGAGGAAGTCAATTAGGGTTCGAATATGCTCTTCCAGAATCAGCAAATGTCTAAGGAAAGTATACCCCTAGCCAGCCTATGAAGAAATGCCATGGAGCACAAACAGGAAAATATATAGAGACAGGATCCTTTGAAACAAGAACAACATCTCTGAAAGCGCGATAAAGGGAACATAGAACTAAAGGAGCTAATGAATATTTTTGACCTTCCGCCATTGCACCTGCGACCATAAGGAAGGAAGGTTTGATGATGTCCATTTGATCAGAATCTGGGAATACCACCATGCTTAACCAATAACTAAGAAGGTGGCTAGTTCGCAAGAAGATCTATATTCCGCAGTGTGCTTAATGTTCTTGCGAATGACCTTGAGCTCTGGATGGTTTTGATCTGTAAAGCTGCTAAGATGAAGATATGATGATCAGGCTAAAATCATTTGATATTAAAATTATGAAAATAGAAATCAAAAGGGGAATGACATACCGCAACTTTCAAGAAAAATAAGCTAACCATCCGAGAGAAGCAATGCAATTAGGATGAGGGAAGCTGGCTAATGCACTAAAAAGTTCAAGGGTGGTGCCAGAAATTTTGGATGTATCTCCTCCCGCAAATGCTAGAACAAGTTATCCATTAGAAGGCACATATGCATAGAAAATATTGCCCGTGATGGGAAGACCCGCTATGCAAAGTAGATCCCACAGGGTAATGCTCATTTCACCCGAAGGAAGGTGAAATGAATTGGTAATCAGAGACCAACGGTTGAGAAAGCATCTGAAGATAGCAACATCCACATGAAAATGTTCAGATGTGGCTATGATTGCATCAAAAGGAGAAATCTGCTCCAGAATGACAGTATGCTTCTGAATAACAGCACGGGCCCAGGCACTATAGAAATCACGAAGAGGCAGGAGTCATGTAGCTAAGAAGTTCTCCATATTCTAAGGCAATCTCTCAGAGAAGAATAGTTGTTGATCTATCTCAAAATAATGGGTGGCGAAAGGTTGTTGAGGAGCATAATATGGCGCAAAATCTCATCCTATGAATTCTGTGTGCTCTTTAGTAGGGTCTGTTTCCTTCCAAATATCCCATCAAGATCCTGGGTTCTTTCCTGACCTAATTGTATATAGGGACAGATATTTCGACGATCAAAAGGTTCATTGTGCAGAATTGACCAATGACATTGCAGATTGATGGGAATAATAGTTTGATCGCTGGTGAAGGGGTTATGAAGATCCAAAATTTCTTCATGAATTTCTACGTATTTCCAATAGTGGCAAAGAGGTTGTTCAGGTTTTGAAGAGGATGGATGGCTCTTTCTTTTTGGAAAAGGGGCTTGAGAGCGATGCATGGTGGAGAAAATTGGATTTATAAAAAAAAAGTGTCAATTCCAAGGGATGTTAAGGCCAAAAGGATCCCAAAGTTCAAAATTTTCTAAATCAGGGAAGTCTGAAGTGAGATTGGTTACACAGGGTCGCGCAAATGAAGTCCTCTGTGTAGAGCAACGCAACAGCTGGGAGTCTTGCGCGAACAGGAGACTTGTTGCGAGGGTTCGTACAATCAGAATCGATTGCGTGAGGATTTAGTGGAGAGGCAGAGGTTCATTATAAGCTGAAGCAAGTGCAGAATGAATGAAGTTCGCAGTATTTATAGTGTGTGTGGCCGAGTGTGGTATACGATAGTCAGTTGCGTGGGTCCATGCAAAACCCTTTCTTCAGAGTAAAATTGATCCTGATTCTTTGATTTCTGGAGAAACAAAGAAAGGATCAAGGGAGCATCTATTGAGGCATAAAAATGAGAAGAAAGAATTGAAGAAAAAAAATATTAAAAGTGAAAAATGGAAGGAAATAGAAACCGAAGAAGAGCAAGTATTTTTAGAGAGGGTTTGCGTGGGTCCGTGCAAACAATATTGATTGCATGGGTCTGCGCAACCCAGATGCCAGTTGTACGGGTTCACACAACTGACTTCAGAACTCTTCTCTGTAAATGATCAAAATTGATGAAAGGTGGGTCCCATGGCGCCAAGATCGAGGTTTCGCACACCTGGAGGCCAATAAATATCCCCTCCTCCCTCATTTTGGGGATCGAAGATTTTAGAAGAAGTGCAGAGCAACAGAGAAGACCGAAGGTAGGACTGAAGAGAAGCCCGTGGTTTGCGTGGACCCGCACACACCATGTTGGTTGCACGAGTAAATGCAACTAGACTGCCATGCAGTCTACAATGGTGATCAGGCTAAAATGCTGCCGAAATGATTAGGCTCTAGATCCTCTTCTATCCAAGCTTCAAGGAGAGAAATCACCTGATCGGATCCACACAATATTCCTCTTAATGAGATGATCAAATTACGAGTCGAAGTGTTGCCGAATTTGACATTCAGCTTGGACATTTGAACTTTGTCAATTTCTGTATTCTAAATATTCTATCTTAGAATCAAGGGATACTCGAGGATGTAAATGAACTCAGTAATTAATAATATGATGATTATTCTTGATAAACTCTTTCTCTGTTACATTTGAATAAGATAATCTCCTAAATCGAATGCTTTTGTTTCTTGTTCGAAACAAAACTATCTGCATTTATATAGACTAAGCAAAGCCAATCTTATTAGAAGTCTACCCAAATTAAAGAAAATGGATAAAATATGTGGCGCATGTCAAATCAGAAAGCAAACAAGGAGTAGTCACAAGAAAATGAACTCATTTACCACATCCAAACCTCTTGAACTTCTCCACATGGATCTTGTTGGACAAACTAGAACGGAGAGTAGAGGTGGTAAGAAGTATTTCTTGATAATTGTGGATAATTTTACCAGATTTACTTGGGTAGCATTCATGAGAGAAGAATCTGAAACTCTCGATGAAGTTAAAAGAATACTTAAGCATATTCAAACTGAAAAAGAAATGAATATTACTAAGATCCAAAGTGATCATGGATTGAAGTTTGAAAATAGCAATTTTGAGAAGTTCTGTGGCGATCATGGTATATCGCATGAGTTTTCAACTCCTAAGACACCTCAACAAAACGGGGTTGTTGAAAAGAAAAATAGTGTTTCAAGAAATGGCTAATGTAATGTTGAATAGCATGAAGTTACCTAAAAATTTATGGGCGGAAGCTGTTAACACTGCATGCTATATAATAAACCATGTTTACATTAAAAAATCAAAAGATAAAACAGCTTATGAACTAGGGTTTAAAAAGAAACCTACAGTTAAATACTTTCGAGTTTTTGGAAGTAAGTGCTACATTTTGTGAGACTGCAAAAATTTAGGGAAGCTCGACATTAAGAGTGATGAAGGGATATTCCTAGGGTATGTTCTGAATAGTCGAGCATATCGTGTTCTCAATAAGAGAACTGGTGTCATTTAGGAGTCCATAAATGTGGTTATTGATGATTACCTGAATACACCAACCACTAGTTCAGAAGATGATGGGTCAATATAATTGAAAAACCTGACTCCTCATTTTATCAAATCAATACTGAACTACGATCAGTTAAAAACCATCCTGCTGATCAACTTCTAGGCAACCCTCTCACTAGTGTGCATACTCAAAGACAATTGGAAAACATATGTAATTATGTATGTTTTACTTCCCAAATTGAGCCGGCCAATGTAAAAGAGACACTCACAGATGAAAATTGGATGGGTGCCATGCAAGATGAACTAAATCAATTTGTTAGAAATGATGTGTGGTATTTGGTTCCTAGACCATCTGATAAACATATAATTGGAACCAAGTGGATTTTCAAAAATAAATCTGATGAGTTAGGGAACATAATTAGAAACAAGGCTAGACTGGTTATACGAGGGTACAGTCAGATTGAAGGAGTTGATTATGATGAAACCTTTGCCCCAGTAGCTCATCTTGAATCCATCAGATTATTCATATCTATTGCGTTCTTCAAAAAGTTTAAAATTTATCAAATGAATGTTAAAAGTGCATTCTTAAATAGTGATTTACATGAAGAGGTCTACGTTGAACAACCCAAGGGTTTCGAGGACCCTAAACACTCTAATCATGTGTATCATCTTAAAAAGGTACTTTATGAGTTGAAAAAGGCTCCCAGTGCATGGTATGAACAATTAACTAAGTTCTTACTAAGTCATAATTTTGTTATGGGGAGTGTTGATAAAACTCTTTTTGTTAAAAAATAAAATGAACACATATTAATAGTACAGATAAACGTTGATGATTTTATTTATGGTTCTACTTGCACTAACCTATCTACTAAGTTTGCAGAGTTGATGAAATCTAAATTTAAAATGATTATGGTGGGAGAATTGAACTACTTTCTAGGGTTATAGGTTAAACAACTAGATGATGGTATCTTCATTTCTCAAACCAAGTACACCTTAAACTTGGTTAAGAAATTTGGATTCGAAAATGGTAAGAAATTTGATATTCCTATGAGTACGACTCTCAAGCTCTCAAATGATGAAACAGGTAAAAGTTTAGATCCTCGGTTATATCATAGAATGATTAGTAGTTTACTATACTTAACTGCAAGTCGTCCTGATATATCATTCAGCGTAGGTATCTATGTTAGATATTAATCAGATCATAAGGAATCTCATCTTATTGCTGTCAAGTGCATAATTAGATATGTCGCAAGTACGGCTAATCTAGGTCTCTAGTATCCTCGTGATACAAATGTTCAATTAGTTAGTTAAAAGGATGATGACTGGACTGGGAATATAGATGACAGAAAATCTACCAATGGTGGATGCTTTTATGTTAGAAATTGTTTGGTATCCTGGCACAATAAGAAACAAAGTTCCGTATCATTATCCACAGCTGAGGCTGAATACATTGTAGCCAGAAATGCCTATACCCAGCTTGTATGGATGAAACGGATGCTCAATAATTATGGTATTGTGCAAGATACAATAATTTTGTATTGTGATAACTCTAACGCAATTAATATATCTAAAAATCCCATCTAACATTCTCATACTAAGCACATTGACATTTAGCATCACTATATCCGAGATTTAGTTGAGGATAAAGTTATTTTGTTGGAATATATTCAAATGGAAAATCAACTTGCTGACGTATTTACTAAACCTCTTGACAGAAATTGATTTTCAAAATTGATATTCGATATTGGTATGTCTAAGGCCCGTATCGTAGTCCGTACTGTTCTGTCGACTCTTGTGATCCTTCCCGTCGAATTCCAACAACCCGCGACCTATAATCAACATTTGCGCACGACCCTAAGTCGTATCCCGTATATCTGAGTTGGCTCAATCTAAAACTTGTACTATTGTGACCGCACCATCGCCGCATCTTGCATACCGATCTGATACCTTGGTTAGGAGATGTGGGCCCACATTTAGTTCAAGGAAAACACCACGCGTTTGCAATCCTAAGAGAATCTCTACAACATGTCCCATCAATCAATCAATCAATCAATCACCTCATGTCGAGTACAAGAGCAACCTCAAAGTTAACTCTCTCCCGCTCTCTCTCTCTTACACACCCATACATGTTAAGTACAACTATCACCTCACACATCACTCACACCCATCACCTCTCTTACAACCACCCTTTCTCTCTCTTTCTCTTCACATTTTCCAAGCAATAAAGGAGCAAAAAAAGTGCACGTCCAAGCACTTCTAAAAGAGAGAAAAGAGAGTGTGTTGTGTGGTCCACTTCCTATCACTAGATCTATCATCCTAACCCTTCATCTCTCATCATCTTCCATCAAAGTGAGACACAAGGAGATCGGCGTTCCATCAAACCAAGAAGATCAAACGGTGGGTGTTTCAATAGGCCTAGATTTCATTTTGATGATGGGCCAAGTGAGGCCTACCGATTGATGGTGTGGATCTCACTTTGGACCCTAGATGTGGTCGATGGCCTACTTTAATATTCATGATCATTCTAAGATGGGGCCATTCTCCATGGACCCCATCATGATGTTTATTTTTCTTTACATAAATAGGGTCATTTAGACCTTGCATTTCGGTGGGGAAAGGATCTCCACCGTTGATTTTGATCGGTGGGCCCATATGAAATGGGACCCAGTTGATGTACATTATAAATCACGGAAGGGAGGGCCCATAGTGCTAGGGTCCCTCCATCATCACGTCTCTCTCTCTCTCTCTCTCTCTCTCTCTCTCTCTCTCTCTCTCTCTCTCCCCCCCCCCCCCCCCTCTATTTCATTTTTTTAGATGAGGTGGCCATGTGGCCCACCCGGATGGACCCCACCATAAAGCATGTATTTTATCCAAGCCATCTGTAGGTGGGGCCCACTTTACATATGTGTTGAATGCAAACCGTCCAGCATCCAGGGATGCTGGACATGGCTAGATAGTGAAGTATGGACTGACAGTATGGTTAATCTCAAGAAAACAAAAATATCAGTTCGATTCTAAGCTTTAGGGTGGGATGCTCAGGAAGGCCCCACCTTGATGTGTACATTTAATCCATGCCGTCCATCCTATTTCCCAACTCATTTTATGTGTTGAGCCAAAAAATGAAGCTAATCTGACTATCTGGCGGCCCAGAGCATAGAAAACAGTATTTTCTACCATTGAAATCCATCCTGATGTTTCTATACACCAAAAACCTCGAATATTGGGCTTGATTAGTCTGTCTTGAGCCATAGAATTCATTGGGTGGAGTAGATCCTCCCGATGTGGGCCCCACATGGGAAAAACCACAGGAAAACTATTTTAAAATAAATGAATAAATAAATAAAATAGGCAGCAGCAGGCATTGTTGTTGCTGACCGTCAGAGGACGCAACAGCGTCCTGCGCTGCCGTGAATGGGGCAGGGACGTGGGTCCCAGCTGTATGCCCCACTGTGATGTGTGTAGAACATCAATGTCGTGCATTTTGTGGGCCTCCTAGCTGTGGGCCACCCCAAAAATCAGCCGTATGTGGAACTTAGGTGGCCCACATGGCAAGAAATAGTGGGTTTGAACGTCTGCCATTGAAACCCTTTTAGGTTGTGTAACGCCCTGAAATTCGGGGGTCGAGCATAACTCAGCTCCCGAGTTCCAAAACATCACTTATGCAACATATTGAATGATGGATGTATGTTGTCTGTAAGAGTGCATAAAACATGGAATAGATTAGGCCAAATTGCAAATATAATTCAGGGATAAGTGAGAAACGCAAGCGAAAGACTTATAGAATCATATGTGTACAGGTGCAAATCCCTGAAAAATATATACATACCAGGTCGTAATACAAGTGTTACTATCAAAATTACAAGTATCAAGTTACATCATTTAATCCCAGCATCCCGCGCATCAGAACTAGGCTCACTAGAACCTGTCTGAAAACTGCATAAAAGAGAAAGCAGCCTCATCATCATCAAACTCCGGCCCTGCCTCAGGAGCCGCATCAACATCTGCAACATCAGCAACTACGACAGAGTCTGGTGGGTGTTTAAACACCGCCCCAGAACGTGGGAGTGAGTGATCAACTCAGTAAAACAATAAAGCACAGGTTAACATGTTATCAATTCAATCAAGCAGTAATGATAAAGTAGAATAATCAAACATGTCCTAAGTACTCTTGTTAATGCAAGGATGTATGAAGAATGATGCGTGCCCTCACGCGTACACCCTCAGCGTCTTCATCTTACGTTACGCATGACATCGCCTTAAAGTGCGCCACGTCTATAAAGCACATGCAAATGCGGTGCATGAACATAATTACCAAGTTGTTATTAGTCCTTTTCATACAGCAGGATTGGGAAGCTAAGGTACCTTCCTCATGTCATCATCCAAACAGTGATCCATTCTAAGGTCGTCAGTCCTAGACAATCTCATACGATCATATGTTTTCAGGTCGTAGCAAAGGGCTCGTCACCAATCAATGCACGCCTATCATACCTTCGTTACTACACTAAGGCTCGTCACCTCAATGCGGTATCCAAGCATGCTCGAGATCACTATAAAGGTCTCATCACCAATCAATATAGGCCGACAGCACGAATATAGTGTCTCATACCACCATAATCGGCTCACGAGTTTGGTTGCTCACCGGTCACTACAGGGAGGCTCGTCACACCAGTGTAGGCCGACAGCTCGACCACGGTGTCCCATACCACCATGTCCGGCTCATAAGTCTTAGCGGATCAAGGTACCAAGGTTAATAGGATTTGCACTGGTAAGTTTGGTACCTTAGATTCAAACAATAGCGTCCATACATGGTGAACATACATCAAACAATCGGGTTACTTGACGAACTCGACTAGCACGAGCACACGTTGGGTTGAACAACATAGAGTGCGCAAACACTCCGTGTGGCCAAACCACTGCCGACAACTCTAATACGACTCGGGTTCGTCTAATCACGTCCTTTGTGGCGAAAGCAGCCTCAGCCACAATCTCAAGGCCGATTACCGATTTTCTGGACCATCTCATAGTCCCAAACACATTCCACTACAACAGATGTGCCTATCGAAAATTTAGAATAGTAATGGAACAACAACTCAAATCATGTGGTATGTAAGCATTTGAAGAATATCAACTTAACATGGATTTTCACATAAGTTATTCTTAAAATTAAACAACAAAGCAGGTAACTTGCATGAAGGAGATCATACACACTAATAGGAGAGTTGAGAATCGCTTCTCAATGCCCGCAGTTAGGTTAATATGTAGCACTTTAGATCATTGAGACATTTCTACAAACACTTAGAATACATAATACAACATACATGACGTATGTTGAAATACACGCTTTTAGACAATTCCTTTTACCAAGGAGTTATCACACATACATCTAGCATACATACACGACAAATAATCATGGCAAACACAAATGCATATTTCATACGTATACGGTACTTCCAACATATACATAGAATACACAAATCTCAATATAACACATGCATATCAAGAACGCAAGATAAACATAGCATTTGACATGTGAAATCAAGATAAAATAGATTAGATGAGTTGGGTTTGGCTCATTTTATTCAACCCATTGCTTCGGCCCATTTGATTAAGCTTGATGTGATGTATGAGGCCAGTTGTTGAGACCCACCTTGATATATATGTGACGTCTTGGAAAAATCCGTACAAAGACCCGAGGACCACCTCAGGCAGAAATCACTAAGGACCAAATCCTTTAGAAATTAAACAAAGATTAATTAAGGGCTAAACAAAATAACCTACCGAATTAGCCTGGACAACTTTTAATAAGAACTGTAAGACCTAAAAGTAGAAAAATCGCTAACGCTACATTGCCTAGAAATCTAGGAACCATCTCAAGACCCCATTGCTCTTGAGAGCATCACGAAACTCCATATCGGACCTGGACCGCACGTCAAAAGTCTGATTACCACAAAACTATATGGTTATGACCGTCTTACCGGGCTTGACAACCATCTCGAAAATCAAGTCCTAATAGTATCCAAAAACGCACAACTTGAGCTCGGAGCGAAGTGTGTGAGAAACGCGAATATCTTTAGAAATGAGCTGAAACTTAAATGAATTGAGCCATTCGCTTGCAGGCCAAATTTAAGGTTTTTAACCATCAGTTTCTGACCCAACTACACCCTCGGATTAGGAAAAATTTCCAACACAGGTCAGTGTACTTGTGGCCCTGATCGAGTAACGGTGATCGTTGAACTGAAACTGATCCTCCACGCTTGATCTGTAAATTCGATCGGACCAAAAACTTAACTTGACCTAGATCCAATATCAGGGAACTTACTCCAAACCATATGTAGAAAAGAGGCCTCTAGATGTACTCCGTTGGACCGAAACAACCAACTTTTAGCTATAACCTAAGTATACCATGGCCCTAGGGCCATTCTCATCAGTTATGGGCCTATATAAGGGCCTTAAACCCTCTCTCCCCCATTCCATACAAATTTCTAAACCCTAGGAGAGAGAAGAGAGAAGAAGAAAGTAAGGAGAAGAGAGGAGAGAGAGAGAGAGAGAGAGTTAGGGATTGTCGCTAGGATTCGATCACACCACTCCACGTGCTTAATCACCTCATCCATGTCACTATACCGGCGATTCTGATTCCATTTTTAGGTAAGAAATCCTAACCCTAACCTATTTTAGGGATTCAAATAGAGCAAATGGTGGAATAACTAACCTATTTCATGCTATAGGTTGTCGTTGTGCCGTAGACGAAGACATAGTGTTCGAACTGAGTTCGTTACGAGTCTACAGGCGAAAGGTGCAGAGTATAAATGTTTAGGTTATAGTTTTCAAGGCTTTCAAAGTCAGTTAATGATTTATGAATGACTCGATTGCTATCACATATCCTTAGATACAATGTTTCTGCGTATTACACATATATATGAACTATGTTGAAAATAATGCATTTCATGTGTTTGTTTAAATGTTTGAAATAATATGGAATTATGATTTGTGCTTGTTATAATGGATGTTTGGTAATACCTGATTGTTGTACATGTGACAACTCCTTAGTGAAAGGATTTACTATAATATGTGTTTTAATTAAGTTATTACATGTATGTAATATGTGTAGTCTAAGTGTTTGATGAAATGCTTGAATGAGAAAATGCTTGATGTAATGTACTTAATGAGGGTGTTGAGATAGGATTCTCAATCCCCTTATATATAGTTACAGTTTCCTTTATGTAACCTATCTTACTACTATGTGATTTACAGATGAAATACCTATGTATGATGACATGTGTAGCATGTGTTTGTTGAAATGCTCGAATGAGATTTATGTTTAAATTTGGTTGTCACATGCTATCTTGGATTATCACATGTGAATGCTATTGGTTGGAGTGTGATTGGGGCTATGATGTAGTCTAGGCAATCGGTAATGGTTTACGATCGGTGATCATACTGGTTAGCGACGATGAATACGTTCGAGGAATCCGAGTCGTACACTGATTGTCGACAATGGTTAGGACACACGGAGTGCTTATGCGCTCCATGTCGATTAATTTAACATACGCTCGTATAGTCGAGCTTGTCAAGTAACCCGATTGGCCTAATATATGTTCACCATGTATGGACGCTACTGCTTGAATCTAAGGTACCAAACTCGCCAGTGAAAAGCCCATTTAACCTCGGTATCTCGATTCGCTAAGACTCATGAGCCGAGCATGGTGGCATGGGACACCGTGGTCGAGCTGTCGGCATATGCTGGAGCGACAAGCCTCCCCGTAGTGACTAGTGAGCAACCCAAACTCGTGAACCGAATACTGTGGTTTGAGACACTGTATTCGAGCTGTCGGCCTACGCTAAGGTGACGAGCCTTTCCCTAGTGACCTCGAGTATACCATAGGACTAAGCTAAGGTGACGAGCCTTTCCGTAGTGAACTTGAGTATAAACTAGGTCTATGCTGAGGTGACGAGCCTCTCCATAGTGATCTAGAACTTACCTATCATATGTGGTTAATTAGGATTGACGACCCTAGATGGATCATCGTTTGGGTCAAATGATGTAAATGGGAGGTATCTTAGCTTCCCGAATCTACTGTATGAATAAACCTAAATAATTTACTTGTCTAAAACAACCATGCACCGCATTGTATGTACTTTGGTGAGGAAGAACACATTTAGGGAGTTTTCCATGCGCGATCGTGAAATGATGTCGCTGAGGGAGTGCAGGTGAGGGCATGCATCATTACAACATACCATTCTTACATTAACAAGAGTACTTAGGATATGAGTGTTGTACTGCTTTATCATTACTGCTTGACTGAATTGATAACATGTTAACCTTTGCCTTATAGCTCCACTGAGTTGATCACTCACTCCCACTCTAGGACGGTGTTTTAAAACACCAACCAGATTTTATTATAGTTGCAGGTGATGTCATGGCTTACGAGATGGAGCCTGACTTTTATGATGATGAGGAGAAGTTCTCCTACATGCAATTCTTTGGCGGGTTTATGTAGACCTGGAGTTGCGCATCGGGGCTACAGGGATATGGATAGACGACATCACATTTTATCATTTTGTTATTTTAGGAATTATACATATAATTATTTGACCTGGTGACATGTTCATACTCTGGGGACTCACATCTATTTATATGTTTTATACAACTATCACAGTCTTCCGCTTGCGTAACTTAACTGTCTCTGGAGTATGATATGCTGATTTGGTATAATCCCACTCATTCTTAATGCACTAATACGGACAAGATTTAATCATCATTATCTATGTTGCATAAGTGATGTGTTGGATCTCGGGAGTTGGGCTCCTTCTCGACACTCGATTTTCAGGGCATTACAAGTTGGTATCAGAGCATGATTTGGATTAAACTGGATTTGAGTTATGGTCACACAACGCACACTGCCATACTTTGACTTAAGAAGGAGCGATGAAACATAGAAACAGTTCTAGGATTTTAAGTTTCGTCCGTCGGTGATCATATGACCGTCAAAGCAAAACTGACCGTAGAGATCAGACCCGTAGGCACCTATGATCATGCGATATGATCCCAATCCCTCTCTAGGCCATCGATCGATGGGTTTGGACCATGAGTCAAGCCTATTCCACACTTAGGCAAACTAAAAAGCACGAATACATGCAAAAAGGGGACCTGAAACGACTCAAACGATCAAGGGGGCCCAAACCCCGCAATCCAAGGGAACCCAGGGGGTCCCTCATTGCAACGCCCTGAAATTCAGGGGTCGCGCATAACTCAGCTCCCGAGTTTCAAAAGATCACTTATGCAACATATTGAATGATGGATGTATGTTGTCTGAATGAGTGCATAAAAACATGGAATAGATTAAGCCAAACTGCAAACATAATTCAGGGATAAGTGATAGACGCAAGCGGAAGACTTAAAGAAACATAGGTGCACATGTGCAAATCCCTAAAATACATATATATACCAGGTCATACTTACAAGTGTTACAAGTATTACTATCAAAATTACAAGCATTAAATGACATCAACTATTCCAAAAGAAATCCCAGAATCCCACGCATCAGAACAAGGCTCACTAGAACCCGCCTGAAAACTGCATGAAAGAAAAAGCAGCCTCATCATCCTCGAACTCCTGCTCTGCCTCAGGGGTCGCATCAATATCTGCATCTAAGACAGAGTCTGGTAGGTGTTTAAACACCATCCCAAAACGTGGGAGTGAGTGATCAACTCAGTGGAACAATAAAGCAAAGGTTAACATATTATCAATTCAATCAAGCAGTAATGATAAAGCAGAACAATCAAACATGTCGTAAGTACTCTTGTTAGTGCAAGGATGTATGTAGAATGATGCGTGCCCTCGCGCGTACACCCTCAGCGTCTTCATCTTACGTTACGCATGACACCACCTCAAATGCTCCACCTCTTCCAGGCACACGTAAATGCGGTGCATGAACATGATTACCAAGTTGTTATTAGTCCTTTTCATACAGCAGGATTGGGAAGCTAAGGTACCTTCCTCATATCACTATCCAAACAGTGATCCATTTTAGGGTTGTCAGTCCTAGACAATCTCAAACGATCATATAGTTTTAGGTCGTTGCAAAGGGCTCGTCACCAATCAATGCACGCCTATCATACCTTCGTTACTACAATAAGGCTTGTCACCTCAATGCAGTATCCAGGTATGCTCGAGGTCACTACAAAGGGCTCGTCACCAATCAATGTAGGCCGACAGCACGAATATAGTGTCCCATACCACCATAATCAGCTCACGAGTTTGGTTGCTCACTGATCACTACAGGGAGGTTCGTCACCCCAGCGTAGGCCGACAGCTCGACCACAGTGTCCCATACCACCATGTCTGGCTCATGAGTCTTAGTGGATCTAGGTACAATGGTTAACAGGATTTGCACTGGTAAGTTTGGTACATTAGATTCAAGCAATAACGTCCATACATGGTGAACATACATCGGACAATCGGGTTACTTGACGAACTCGACTAGCACGAGCGCACATTGGGTTAAACGACATAGAGTGCGCAAACACTCCGCGTGGCCAAACCACTACCAACATCTCTAATACGACTCGGGTTCGTCAAATCACGTCTTACGTGGTGAAAGCCACCTCAGCCACGAACTCAAGGGCAATTACCGATTTTCTGGACAATCCCATAGTCCCAAACACATTCCACTACAACAGATATTCATATCAACAATTTAGAATAGTAATGGAACAACAACTCAATTCATGTAGTATGTAAGCATTTGAAGAATATCAACTTAACATGGATTTTCACATAAGTAATACTTGAAATTAAACAACAAGGAATATGACTTGCATGTGGTAAATCATACACATCAATAGGAGTGTTGAGAATCGCTTCTCAACGCCCGCAATTAGGATAATATATTGCACTTTAAGTCATTCAAATATTTCTACAAACACTTAGAATACACAGTTCAACATACATGACGTATGTTGAAATACACGCATTTGGACAATTCCTTTTGCCAAGGAGTTGACACACATACATCTAGCACAAATACACGACAAATAATCATGGTAATCACATGTTCATATTTTATATGTATATAATACTTCCTACATATACATAGAATACACAAATCTCAATATAACACATGCATATCAGGAACGCAAAATAAACATAGCATTTGGCATGTGAAATTGCATCCACAACAAGAATAAACCATTAACTGGCATTGAAAGCCTTGAAAACCATAACCTATACGATTAAAGTCCGCACCTTAAACTAGAAATAGAGTACCGAACTGATTCAGACGATATGTCTTCGTCAACGGCGACAGGATAACCTAAGGCAAGAATAGCAATGAGCTACAACAACACATAGACTCTTCTAAGCTCTAAAGCAGATTAGGGTTAGGTTAACTTACCCAAAGATGAACTCAGAATCGCCGGAATAACGATTCAAAAGTGATGGTTTAAGGATGTAGAGTAACAAGAATGAATCTAAGATGATTCACCAACTTCTCTCTCACTTTCTCTCTCTTTTCCTCTCTCTTTCTTAGCTAGGGTTAGAAAATTCGTATGGAAAAGAGAGCTAGGGTTTTAAGGTCTATATAGAGGCCTAACATTGATGAAAATAACCCCAGGGCCAAGGTATACTTAGGTTATAACTAAAACAGGCCTCTCTCGATCCAACAAAAGACTTCTGGTGGGCCTTTTTTCACGTGTGGTCGGACTTAAGCTCACTAACCATGGATCTAGGTCAGGCTGAGTTTTGGTACCGATTGGCTTTACAGATCAGACATGGCGGACCACACTCAATTCAACGGCCACCGAAACTCGATCAGGTCTACAAGCACTATGACATGCCTGGGCCATCTTCCCTAATCAGAGTGTGAAATTGGGTCAGAGTCCAACGGTCAGATTGCTTAAAATCATCGCGCAAGCGACACGACTCAGATTTCATAAAATCACATTTAATTTCTCACCATTCTCACTCTCTTTACTCCGGACTCAATCAAATCCACCCAGAACATCATCTGGACTTGATTTTTGAGGTGATGGCCAAGTCCAACATGGTGACCAATACTGACTAAGATCATCGCCATCAGACTTTCGACACGCGGTCCAGGTCGAATCCAGAACTTCCAAAAATTCCCAAGAGCAATTGGATTTAGCGATGAATCCCAGATTTCAGAGTAACATAGCGCTAACGATTCTACAAGTTTTGAGCCATGCAAATCAAATTTAAAGTGATTGATGCTAATTTCACAAGCAATCGAACTTAGTGCTAATTACCCCACAAATAGCTTCTAAGGAAAATGGAGGTAGTACTCGGGTCTTGGCACGAAATTTTTCGGGTCATTACAATCTACCCCCTTAAAGAAAAATTGTCCTCGAAATTCATACCTTCTCATATTCCTCAAGGATCTGAGGGTAGCTCTTTCTGACCTCTGCTTCAGTTTTCCAAGTAGCCTCTTCCTCAGTATGATGCGTGCATAGAACTTTCACAAGAGGGATGACCTTGCTACACAATACCTGCTCCTTCCTGTCTAGGATACGCGTCGGCGCAGTACATATGTGGCATCCTCGCTCAACTGCACCTGCTCCCAACTGATAATATGCGAAGGATCAGGAACGTACTTCTTCAGCATAGAAATATGAAATACGTTATGCACGCCCGCAAGTGCTGTGGGCAAAGCAAGGCGGTATGCTACCACTCCCACTCGATCCAAAATTTAAAATGGACCAATAAATCTCGGCGTAAGCTTTCCCTTCTTACTGAACCACAGAACTCCCTTCATAGGGAAAATCTTAAGAAATACATGGTCTCCAACCTCAAACTCAAGCGGTCGCCGCCTTGTATCAGCGTAACTCTTCTGCCTACTCTGCGCTGTCAGAAGTCGATGTCGAATAATGTCAACTATCTCTGAAGTCGCCTACACCAATTCCGGGCCAATCAAACTACGCTCGCCAACTTCTGCCCAGCAATGCGGTGCTCCACACGGACGACCATACAATACCTTATAGGGAGCCATGCCGATACTCACCTGGAAACTGTTATTATACGCGAGCTCTGCATAAGGGAGACAATCATCCCAACTGTCCTTGAAATCCAAAACACAAGCTCGCAACATGTCTTCCAGAATTTGATTTACACGTTCCGTCTGCCCATCTATCTGCGGATGAAACGCGGTGCTGAACTTCAATTTCACACCCATCGCTTCATGGATAAGAGTCTAGAAGATAGAAGTGAAACGCGTGTCTCTATCAGATACAATCTCCAAGGGAACTCCATGCAGACGTACAATATCCTTAATATACAATCTAGCCAACTCGTCTGCAGAGTTTGTGACTCTGATCGGTAAGAAGTGAGCTGACTTCGTCAATCGATCGACGATCACCCAAATAGAGTCATATCCCTTCCTCGTTCTCGGCAACCCAGAAATAAAGTCCATAGAGATGAAGTCCCACTTCCATTCTGCTATGGGCATGGGCTGAAGCAACCCAGGAGGTCGGCGATGCTCTGCCTTGACCTACTGGCACGTGAGACAACGAGATACATACTCAGCAATGTGAACCTTCATGTTGTCCCACCAGTAAGATCTTCTCATATCTTGATACATCTTCGTGCTACCTGGATGCATCGCAAGCTTAGAAGTATGGGCTAACTCGAGAACCTCCCATCTCAAGTCAGGAATGTCTGGGACACATAACCGGCCATGAAGTTGTAAGCCCCCATCAGAACTAATACTCCACTCGGAGTTCTCATCTGTACCGACCCACTTTCTCATCTTCGCCAAAAACTCATCATCTGCTTGAGCTGCAACGATCCTCTCATCGATGAGGGGCTGTACATGAAAGTGTGCGATAACCTCATACGGCTCTTCCACCGTAAGTTTTTGCTCAAAGTCTCGCACAAACTCCAACATATCTCATTCTGCTATCATTAGCGGAGCCACAAACTCTATAGCCTTCTTGTGGCTTAACGCGTCTGCCACAAGGTTCGCCTTGCTCGGATGGTAAGAAACATCGAACTTAAAGTCTTTCAATGTTTCCATTCATCGGCGCTGCCTCATATTCAAATCACGCTGCGTGAAAATGTACTTAAGGCTCTGGTGGTCGCAAAAGAACTCGAACTCTTCTCCGTAGAGGTAATGTCTCCAGAGCTTTAATGAGAAAATGACAGCTGCTAACTCCAGGTCGTGTGTAGGGTAATTCTCTTCGTGTTTCCTCAACTGTCTTGATGCATAAGCAATCACCCTGTCCTTCTGCCTAAGGACACAACCCAAGTTAACGCGAGAGGCGTCAGTATATATCGTATACTTAACCCCTTACTCTGGCAATACTAGCACAGGGGCGGACATCAACTTGTCCTTCAGCTCTTGAAAAGCTATCTCCGCCCTCTCATTCCAAGCAAACTTCAAATCTTTCCGTGTCAACTGAGACAACGGTTTGGCTATCTTCGAGAAGTCTTGTATGAAGCGTCGATAATAGCCTGCTAGACCTAGAAAGCTCCTCACCTCAATAACTGAACCAGGCTGCTTCCAGTCCTGAATTGCAGCTACCTTAGCAAGATAGACAGCTATCCCTTCCTTGGACACCACATGTCCCGGGAACTTGACTTCCTCTTTTCAGAATTTGCATTTCTTGAACTGTGCAAAAAGTTGATTCTTCTTGAGAGTATCCAAGACCGTTCTTAAGTGCTCCTCGTGCTCTTCCCGACTCACAGAATAAATCAAGATGTCATCGATAAAGACAATGACGAATCGGAACAAGAATGGCCGAAATACCCTGTTCATCAGATCCATGAACACGGCCGGTGCGTTCGTAAGACCGAACAACATCACAAGGAACTCATAGTGACCGAAGCTAGTCCTGAAAGCGGTCTTCTGCACGTCCTCATTCTTAACGCGCAACTGATGATACCCTAACTGCAGATCAACTTTCGAAAAGTACCGTGCCCCCTTCAACTGATCAAACAGATCATCGATCCTAGGCAAAGGGTACTTATTCTTCACAGTTACCAGATTCAACCTACGATAATCAATACATAATCGCAAGGAACCAGCTTTCTTCTTCACAAACAAGACAGGTGCTCCCCAAGGAGACACACTAGGCCGAATAAAGCCCAAATTCAACAAACCATCTATCTGCTTCCTCAATTCCTTCATTTCACTTGGAGGCATACGATAGGTGGGCAAAGAAATGGGTGCCGCACCAGGCATGAGATCAATGGTAAAGTCAATCTCACGCTGAGGGGTTAATCCAGGAATCGACTAACTACAGGCGTGCTTTTAAATGCCGATTCAGCCATACTCTCTAATAGAGAAGTATAATAACCAAGACGAAAAGGGTAACTGACCTAAACTGGGAAAGTAACTGTCTAGCCCTCAGGTCCATGGATTGTCACAGACCTTGCTTCACAATCAATCTCTGCTCGCATCCTCGTGAGCCAATCCATACCCATAATAACATCGTAATGGAAAAGAGGTGCGATAAAAAGGTCAACAAGAATCGATCCACTCCCTAGATCAATCAAACAATCCAAACAACGCTTATTCATAGCAGAAGAGATCCCTGTAGCGGTAGTGAGCGTCACTCCTTGCATAGAAACAGTGCTCAAACTCAGACGCCTAACTGCCGCATATGATATAAGAGAGGTAGTGGACCCTGTATCCACTAACATAGAAACGGGAATACCTTCAATGTGCTCTGTAACCCCGAAGGATCTTGGCACCAAGTCAGCCACAGGCGCTTCAGCTGAGCGCGCATGAACTCAAGCCTACTGCTGGCGATTTGGCGGAGGAACCATGGGCCGTTGAGGTGGCCTGAAGCTAGGTACAGCAGGTTTGAAGGATGGATGAGCCGGCGCTGACCGAAGAGGTGGAGGTGATATAACCTGAGGCATCGGATGACTGATCATTTGCGGTGGAGTAAAACTACTGTCCCGCATACACGAAAAGCAAGAACGATCCAAATGCCCCATCTTCTCACAGTACGAACAGCGAAGATCAGCTCGCACCTGCTGAGCGGGCGGCACTGAACGCCTCGGAGGAGAATCTGCCCACGGCCTCTTGCCGAGAAATGGTGTACTCTGAAAGTCAGGTTGCGGCCTAGGAACCATAGGTGCTCGCATACGGGACGACATGTCCCCATCCTGCTCTACTCGCAAGGACATGATCACCAATTTCGCATAGGAAGAAATGCTAGCACAGCATATCTTCGATCGTATCTCAGGCCTCAATCCCTCAGAAAAATGTCGCATCCTCATCGGTTAATCACTCAGAATCAAGGGAACATAGCGACCTAGCTCAGTGAACCGGTTCTCATACTCCATTACCGACATCCCTCCCTGGCGGAGGCGAAGGAACTCACTCTCCTTCTCGTGTCGGTACGTAACTGGAAAGTACTTCTCGTGGAAGCGTGCCTCAAACGCCTGCCACGACCACTCATATCCTTCCTCAACAGTGCAAAGAATACTGTCCCCCCATAAACTAGCCTCCTTCTCAAACATGAAGGAGGCAAGCTCGACTTGCTCAACCTCTGAATAGTGCAGCGGTCTCAGCATCTTAGAGATGCGATCAATCCAGTACTTGGCCTCCTTGGGTCTATGAGAACCCGCAAATGTGGGAGGTTGTAAGCACTGAAATCGCTCAAAAGTGTCGCTCGCACTAGCGCTCCTAAATGGGTGCATAAGTGAAGCAGGTGGAGTCACCCCCACTGACTGAGCAAAGATGCCAGCCATGGAAGACAGAAACTGTTGATGCTGGTGCTGCTGGTGCTGCTGCTGTTGCATCAACAGCATCATCTGCTCAAACCTATTAGAAGGCGAAGCAGACAAAGATGCACGGTTCGGCTCAGGAACCGAAGGCGTGACTGGAGGAGCCATAGGTGGAATCACAGGTGTCGGCCCAACACCAGCATGAGATGGGCCTGACTGTGGATCCGTCTGGCTGTCGCTCAGGGGAGGAACCCCGGCAAGTGACTCAACCAAGGAGAGACGGGCCGAAGTCTTCGAACCCTTAGGAGGCGTAACCTACATTCAATAGAGGATGTAACCTGTAAGATTCAACATCCGCATAATCTACCCACACAGCAATCACAGCACAACTTCAACGATAAAAAAACATGCATTCTATTTAACAAAATTGTCATAATACAAGAAGTACAGCATTACATGAATCACGACAAGGAAAGCATGTGAGCCAAAACATCTAAAACTTCAACCAACAAACAACTTCCAATTACAAAGCCAACAATGGCTACACACAGAAAGAAGCAACACAACAAAGCAAAGGACAACTACAACGACAATTACTCGTCGGAATCAGGAGATGGAGGCGGGGCACCCTTATCCTGCAAGCAACACAGGATAGACTTCAGAGTTCGAGTCACCTTCTTGAACTTATGCTTCACAAGGCCTCGAAGATCCACAATATCCTGGCGTAGAACAGCCTGCCCTTCCTCAAGCCAAGCGATATGGGCATCCCTGGCAGCTTGATATGTGCTCTGCTCTGGTGTCACAGGAGGAGAACTCTCACTCGTATCCTGTGCCTCAACCTCTTCCTCGTCCTGCTCTGTTTCTTCTTCAATATCAGCTCCACCCTCAGTATAACTCTCTTCATCATCACTCTCTGTCTCATCTTCACTTTCTGAGGCTTATCGATTAGGACCAATTTCCATCTGCTTAAGGGTCGTCAGATTAATGTGGCGAATAGGTACCTGCTTTTCTACCCCAAGCCGATAGCTAAACTCATGTGTAAGCTTACAAATGAGTCGGCCAAATGGGAGCGATTCGGTCCTCCTAGTCGAACGAGCGGTAAGGATAATCTGACGTAAAATGTACGTTGGCACCCATAGCTTCGCTCCTTGCCCCACCTGATACAAAAAATCTACCATCAGGAGCGTACACTCACTGCGGTTGCTCTACCTTGGATATACATTGAATGTACACATGTGGTGAAGCAAGCGAAAGTCGTCCGTCATGTTGGTAGCTAGAAGGCTTCTATTAGGCTGCCATTCGACCAGACGACCACACAAGAGCCGGGTGCGACGATCCCTCTCGCGTATACTGTTCAAATTCTTCTCACTGGCATGTACCTCACCAAGTGGCACATTCAGGAGTCAGGATATCAAAGCGACGTTGACGGTGGCCTCCCGACCGCTTCCACAAGGAATCTTGAACTACAGAGGCTCCGGCGATGGATCACAAATGTTGGCATAAAAAGCTCGAACAGTGCTTGCATTGAAGCAATATTCGCCCTCAAACAAGGGACACCAACCAGCTTCTTCCAGGCGCTCCAACAACAGAAACTCGTCATATAGCCGCGGATCTACATGAGCCTCAAAAAGGACCCTACGGCCTTCATAGACTCCATGAGATAACTCCGCCAACAAGGTTCTTCCAATGGGAGCTCGAGGATCAAGGTCCCGCTTGGTCTGAAATTCACGGGCGGCGGTCGTGCTCGCGGTGGCACCTCTCGGCCTCCGTGCACGGGTTGGGCGGCTAGGCCCGGCTTTATCCACGGGTGCTCTCTTCTTCCCCATCAAAGAAAGAATGGTGGAGATGGAATAGATGGCCGTGATAAACTCAAAGAGGGCCATGGAAAATGAGAAAAAGGGAGAAATAGGAAGAATGGTGAAGCTTCCACACACTTGAGATCCCAAAGAGGGATTTGAGAGCTCAAATGAGAAGAAAAGAAAGTGTAATCAGTAATGGGGGTGAGGTTTTGAGATGGGTTGGTTGGGTGTGCACGAAAATGGAAGAAGAAGAAGATTGGGGAGAGATTTGGTGGAGTTTTGAGGGAAACTTGAAGAAAATGAGAGCTTGAGAGGGTGTTTTGTGAAGAAAGTAGGGTTTAGAAAGGGTTTTAATCAGCCAACCATGGAGAGGTGATCCACACTAGGCCCCAAACTCGTCGACCCGAGCCGGCCCGCCCGGCCTGGCCCACTGGGCGGCGAGGGCTCGCCGAATCGGAGAGGTCATCGCCGGTCTCTGGACCGTCCGGCAATGGCTTGCTGTTTGGGCGAGGTCCTCCTGGCCCCTTAGCTCTAAAATGATGTGGGTCCCCCACTAGCCCCCCCTGAAAATGCCCCGATCGGCCCCTTTGTCCGATTCGATGCCTATCGGGCCATTCGGGTTGAAATCTGATACAAACAGAGGTTTATTGACAATTGAAGGGTTAAGATGGGAAGATAAACCATCTAGACTCATTAATAAATGGTCTAGAAGAGATTTTGGGTCGATGTGTGTAATCAGGAGAGAGCACAAACTCGATCTCGGCAATCATTTTCAGTAAACTTTCGCCGATAGAAGCAACAGGACACATACAGAAATTCTATGATAAAATCACACCCAAATACACTAAAGTGGCGACAACGTGCGGAGTGTGACCGTAACCAAGGTCCGGTTTAATCCAATTCATGCTCTGATACCAACTTGTAACGCCTTGAAATTCGGGGGTCGCGCATAACTCAGCTCCCGAGTTTCAAAACATCACTTATGCAACATATTGAATGATGGATGTATGTTGTCTAAATGAGTGTATAAAAACATGGAATAGATTAAGCCAAACTGCAAACATAATTCAGGGATAAGTGATAGACACAAGCGGAAGACTTAAAGAAACATAGGTGCACATGTGCAAATCCCTAAAATACATATATATACCAGGTCATACTTACAAGTGTTACAAGTGTTACTATCAAAATTACAAGCATTAAATGACATTAACTATTCCAAAAGAAATCCCAGAATCCCACGCATCAGAACAATGCTCACTAGAACCCGCCTGAAAACTGCATGAAAGAAAAAGCAGCCTCATCATCCTCGAACTCCTGCTCTGCCTCAGGGGTCGCATCAATATCTGCATCTAAGACAGTCTGGTGGGTGTTTAAAAACCGTCCCAGAACGTGGGAGTGAGTGATCAACTTAGTGGAACAATAAAGTAAAGGTTAACATGTATCAATTTAATCAAGCAATAATGATAAAGCAGAACAATCAAACATGTCGTCAGTACTCTTGTTAGTGCAAGGATGTATGTAGAATGATGCGTGCCCTCGCGCGTACACCCTCAGTGTCTTCATCTTACGTTACGCATGACACCTCCTCAAATGCTCCACCTCTTCTAGGCACATGCAAATGCGGTGCATGAACATGATTACCATGTTATTATTAGTCCTTTTCATATGGCAGGATTGGGAAGCTAAGGTACCTTCCTCATATCACTATCTAAACAGTGATCCATTTTAGGGTCGTCAGTCCTAGACAATCTCAGACAATCATATAGTTTTAGGTCGTTGCAAAGGGCTCGTCACCAATCAATGCACACCTATCATACCTTCGTTACTACAATAAGTCTCGTCACCTCAATGCAGTATCCAGGTGTGCTCGAGGTCACTATAAAGGGCTTGTCACCAATCAATGTAGGCCGACAGCACGAATATAGTGTCCCATACCACCATAATCGACTCAAGAGTTTAGTTACTCACTGATCACTACGGGGAGGCTCGTCACCCCAGCGTAGGCCGACAGCTCGACCACGGTGTCCCATACCACCATGTCCGACTCATGAGTCTTAGCGGATCCAAGTACAATGGTTAACAGGATTTGCACTGGTAAGTTTGGTGCCTTAGATTCAAGCAATAATGTCCATACATGGTGAACATACATCGGACAATCGGGTTACTTGACGAACTCGACTAGCACGAGCGGACGTTGGGTTGAACGACATAGAGTGCGCAAACACTCCGCGTGGCCAAACCACTGTCGACAACTCTAATATGACTCGGGTTTGTCAAATCACGTCCTACGTGGCGAAAGCAACCTCAACCACGAACTCAAGGCCGATTACCGATTTCCTGGACTATTCGATAGTCCCAAACACATTCCACTATAACAGATATTCATATCAACAATTTAGAATAGTAATGGAACAACAACTCAATTCATGTAGTATGTAAGCATTTGAAGAATATCAACTTAACATGGATTTTCACATAAGTTATTCTTGAAATTAAACAACAAGGAATATGACTTGCATGTGGTAAATCATACACATCAATAGGAGTGTTGAGAATTGCTTCTCAACGCCCGCAATTAGATTAATATATTGCACTGTAAGTCATTCAAACATTTCTACAAACACTTAGAATACACAGTTCAACATACATTACGTATGTTGAAATACACGCATTTGGACAATTCCTTTTGCCAAGGAGTTGACACACATACATCTAGCACAAATACACGATAAATAATCATGGAAATCACATGTTCATATTTTATACGTATACGATACTTCCTACATATACATAGAATACACAAATCTCAATATAACACATGCATATCAGGAACACAAAATAAACATAGCATTTGGCATGTGAAATTGCATCCACAACAAGAATAAACCATTAACTGGCATTGAAAGCCTTGAAAACCATAACCTATACGATTAAAGTCCGCACCTTAAACCAGAAATAGAGTACCGAACTGATTCAGACGATATGTCTTCGTCATCAGCGACAGGATAACCTAAGGCAAGAATAGCAATGAGCTACAACAACACATAGACTATTCTAAGCTCTAAAGCAGATTAGAGTTAGGTTAACTTACCCAAAGATGAACTCAGAATCGCCGGAATAATGATTCAAAAGTGATGGTTTAAGGATGTAGAGTAATAGGAATGAATCTAAGATGATTCACTAACTTCTCTCTCACTTTCTCTCTCTTTTCCTCTCTCTTTCTTAGCTAGGGTTAGGAAATTCGTATGGAAAAGAGAGCTAGGGTTTTAAGGTCTATATATAGGCCTAACATTGATGAAAATAACCCCATGGCCAAGGTATACTTAGGTTATAACCAAAACAGGCCTCTCTCGATCCAACGGAACACTTCCAGTGGGCCTTTTTCCACGTTCGGTTGGACTTAAGCTCACTAACCATGGATCTAGGTCAGGCTGAGTTTTCGTACCGATCGGTTTTATAGATCAGACGTGGCGGAGCACACTCAATTCAACGGTCACCGAAACTCGATCGGGTCCACAAGCACTATAACATGCCTGGGCCATCTTCCCTGATCAAAGGGTGAATTTGGGTCAGAATCCAACGGTCAGATTGCTTAAAATCATCGCGCAAGCGACACGACTAAGATTTCATAAAATCACATTTAATTTCTCACCGTTCTCACTCTTTTCACTCTGGACTCAATCAAATCGACCCAGAACATCATCTGGACTTGATTTTTGAGGTGATGGCCAAGTCCAACATGGTGACCAATACTGACTAAGATCATCGCCATCGGAATTTCGACGCGCGGTCCAGGTCTGATCCAGAACTTCCAAAAATTCCCAAGAGCAACTGGATTTAGCGATGAATCCCAGATTTCAGAGTAACATAGCGCTAACGATTCTACAAGTTTTGAGTCATGCAAATCAAATTTAAAGTGATTGATGCTAATTTCACAAGCAATCGAACTTAGCGCTAATTACCCCACAAATAGCTTCTAAGGAAAATGGAGGTAGTACTCGGGTCTTGGCACAAAATTTTTCGGGTCATTACACCCATACACGTTTGGCACCTCAGGAGGGGGATGACACTGCGTCGACCGGGGCGCACCCTGGTCTAGCTCGCCCGGGCCTATCGGGCCGGTTGTTGTGGAAGGCTGTAGGGCCCACGAAACATGTGTGGGTCCCCTATTTCTTTCCCTTTTGCCCCTTTTCCTCCCTTACACACCTCCAAGCTTTCTTATCTCTCAAAAAGTTCCATTTTTCCCTCTCAAATCACCCCTCTAATATCATCTTTTTCCTTTTTCTTGCACCATCTACACCACACTCTCAAACCCATCTTCTACAACCACCTATTTCTTTAATCCCTCTCATTTGAGTGCACAATCCCCTTCCCCCCCTTTGTGTCTCAAAAACCTTAAAGTTCAACAACCCCTTCAATCCTCCCATCTTATTTCGCTTAAATGGATCTTTTCGAGCTTGTGGCGATAATTTTCTCCATTCCCACACTTCTTTCTCTTATAGGGAAGAAGAGGGCCTCCACGAATGAAGTCGGGCCTAGCCGCCCTACCCATCTAAGGAAGAAGGCCGGCGCCGAAGCTACCACAAGCGCCGCCCAAGAGCGAAGGTCAAAGCTGGATCTTAATCCCCAAATCTCAGTCGAGAGAGTTCTATCGACGGGCTTCGAACACGGTCATTTTTATGGCCATAGGGTTATGTTTGAAGTTCATGTAGATGAAAAGCTATTTGGGCTATATCAAGTAATGGACCTCTTGGTAGACTCTAGGTGGGGTCCCATATTTGAAGGTAAGTCTCATGCATGCGAAAACATTGTTCGAGCCTTCTACGCCCACATTTGGAATCCACTATCGGAGGCCCTATAGTTCACTCTTCTCATAGGAAGGTGGGAAGTGACGGTCATGTGGACATGATGGCCTGAATCATGGGGATTTCATGTGAAGAGGTGCACGCTAGCGATGAGAACCTCAAGACCGTGCAAGAAAGAGATCGTCGCACGTGGTTTCTTTTTGGCTGACTGGTTCACTGGAAGGAAGGCAGATGCCTCTCATCGATGAAATTGACAAATGACTTCCGCCTACTCCACTACATGTTCACATATAACATGTATCCTAGGTGGAACAGTGTCCTCCGGACTATTGTTATGGGATACTGTAACGCCCTGAAATTCGGGGGTCGAGCATAACCCAGCTCCCGAGTTCCAAAACATCACTTATGCAACATATTTAATGATGAATGTATGTTGACTGTATTAGTGCATAAAACATGGAATAGATTAAGCCAAAACACAGATATGATTCAGGGACAAGTGAATAAAGCAAGCGGAAGACTTATAGTAAAATGTGTACAAGTGTAAATCCCTGAATTACATATACAACCAGATCGTGTAAAAGTGTTATTTAACAAAATTATAAGTATCAAATTACATCATTTCAGTCCCCAAAATATATCCCAGGAATCCCGCGCATCAGACCGAGGCTCGCTAGAACCCGTCTGAAAACTGCATATAGGAGAAGGCAGCCTCGTCGTCATCCAGCTCCCGCTCTGCCTCAGACGTCGCATCCACATCTGCAACATCAGGGCCTAAGACAGAGTCTGGTGGGTGTGTAACACCGCCCCAGAAACGTGGGAGTGAGTGATCAACTCAGTGGAACAATAAGGCACTGGTTAACATGTTATCAGTTCAATCAAACAGTAATGATAAAGCAGGATAAGTAAATAAATCCTAAGTACTCTTGTTAATGCAAGCATGAATGCAATATGATGCGTGCCCTCACGCGTACACCCTAAGCGTCTTCATCTTACGTTACGCATGACATCACCTCAAAGTGTGCCACATCTACAAAGCACATGCAAATGCGGTGCATGGATATGATTACCAAGTTGTTATTAGTCCATTTCACACAACAAGATTGGGAAGCTAAGATACCTTCCTCATAACACCATCCAAACAGTGATCCATACTAGGGTCGTCAATCCTAGATATTTCATACGATCATATTGTTGAGGTCGTAGCAAAGGGCTCGTCACCAATCAATGCACGCCTTTCATGCCCTTACTACCACAGATTGGCTCATCACCTCCTTGCAGTATCCAGGTATGCTCGAGGTCACTACAAAGGGCTCGTCACCAATCAATGTAGGCCGACAGCACGAATATAGTGTCCCATACCACCATAATCGGCTCACTAGTTAAGTTGCTCACTGGTCACTACGGGGAGGCTTGTCACCCCAGCGTAGGCCGACAGCTCGACCACGGTGTCCCATACCACCATGTCCGGCTCATGAGTCTTAGCGGATCAAGTACCATGGTTATTAGGATTTCACTGGTAAGTTCGGTACCCTAGATTCAAGCAGTAGCGTCCATACATGGTTAACATACATCGGACAATCGGGTTACTTGACGAACTCGACTAGCACGAGCGCACGTCAAATTGAGCGACATAGAGTGCGCAAACACTCCGCGTGGCCAAACCACTGCCGACAACTCTAATACGACTCGGGTTCGTCTAATACGTCCGACGTGGCGAAAGCAATCTCAACCACGCACATAGGGTCAATTACCGATTTCCTGGACTAAGGCATAGTCCCAAACACCTTACACTACAACAGATGCTCATATGGAATGTAAAACAGTAATGGATCAACAACTCAAATCATAGTACATACACATCTAAAGAATATCAACTTAACATAAGTGTAAGCATAGGAAATGCTTGAATTTAAATAACTTGAAAGGTAACTGCATAAAGGAAAACATGCGCATCCATAGGAGTATTGAGAATCACTTCTCAACGCCTGCATTTAGTGTAATCAGTTACACTTTAGATCATTCATGCATTTCTACAAACACTTAGCATACATGGGACAACATACATGACGTATGTTGAAATACATGCACTTAGACAATTCCTTTTTTCAAGGAGTTGTCGTACATGCATCTAGCATACATATATGACAATTAATCATGGCAAACATAAGTGCATATTTTATACGTATACGGTACTTTATAAATACACATAGAATACACAAATCTCAATATAGCACATGCATATCAGAAAAGCAATGTAAACACGACATTAGGCATGTGAAATCTCATCCATAACAAGAATAAATCACTAACTGGTGTTGAAAGCCTTGAAAACCATAACCTATACACTTAAAGTCCTCACCTTAAGCGAAGAAAGAACCACTGAACTGATTTAGACGAGTAGTCTTTGTCAACGGCGCTAGAAAACCCTAAAACAAAGATGGAAATGAGATACAACAACACCAAGTCTAATCTAAGCTCTAACACAGGTTAGGGTTAGGTTAACTTACCCCAAAAGAACTCAGAATCGTTAGAGGAACAATTCAAAGTAAAGGTTCAAAGGTGAAGAAGAACAAGGAAGAAATCAAGATGATTCACCAACCAATCTCTCTCACTAACTCTCTCTTTTCCACTCTCTTTCCAAGCTAGGGTTAGAGAAAATTCGTATGGAAATGAGAGCTAGGGTTTAAGGACTATATATAGGCCTTAAAATGATGGAAATAACCCCAGGGTCAAGGTATACTTAGGTTATAACCAAAGCACGCCTTTCTCGATCCAACGAAGCACTTCTGGTGGGCCTATAACCACGAAAGGTCGGACTTAAGCTCACTGACCATGGATCTAGGTCAAGCTGAGTTTTCATACCGACTGGCTCTTCAGATCAGCCGTGGCGGACCACACTCAATTCAACGGTCACGGAATCTCGATCAGGTCCACAAGCACTAGGATATGCCTGAGCCAACTATCCTGATCAGAGGGTGAAATTGGGTCAGAATTCAATGGTCAGAATGCTTAAAATCGTCGCGCAAGTGACACGACTCAGATTTCAATAAAAGCTTAATAAATTCCAACCGTTCTCACACTCTTCACTCCGAGCTCAAGCAAATCGACCCAGAACATCAGATCGACTTGATTTTCGAGGTGAAGATCAAGCCCAACTCGGTGACCGCAACAGCCTAAGATCATCGCCATCGGACTTTCGACGCGCGGTCCAGATTCGATCCAGATCTTCTAAAAATTCCTCAGAACAACTGGATTTAGCGATGGATCCCAAATTTCAGAGTAACGTAGCGCTCACTAATCTACACGTTTAGAGCCATGCAGATACAATTTAAAGTGATTGATGCGAATTTCACAAGCAATCGAGTAAAGCACTAATTACCCCAAAAACAACTACTTAAGGAAAGATTAGCACAAGAAAATCCAAGGTCGTTACAGATATGTATGGACATGGGCGGCCTTTGAGACCCGCTTCCATGAGAAGTACTTTCCCCTCACGTATCGTCATGAGAAGGAGAGTGAGTTTCTTCACCTCCTTCAGGGAGGGATGACAGTGGCAGAGTATGAGAACAGGTTCACGGAGTTGGCCAGATATGCTCCCCTGATATTAGCAGACCAGCCGATGCAGATACGGCGGTTTTCTGAGGGCCTGCGACCCGAGATACGCTCGAAGATGTGTTGCGCTAGCATATCCACCTATGTTGAGCTAGTGGGCATGTCTCTGCGAGCTGAGCAGGATGGGGACAGATTATCCCACACTTGTGTGCCTATGGTTCCTAGGCTGCGACCAGAGTTGCCGAGCAGGCCGTTCCTCGGTAAGAGGCCCCGTGCAGACTCGCCTCCCAGGCCTGCAGCTCCACCAGCTCCGATGAGGTGGGCAAACTTATAGTGCACTTATTGTAAGAAGACAGGCCACACGGATAAGTATTATTTCACCAGGATGAGGGTAGAGATCGATTGTGATACTAGGGTGGTGACAGCCCATGGACAGGAAGGCACGACCTTTACATTCCCAATGTAGGTCAGTTGGTACTACTGCATCAATTGCTACTTACCTTGTTAGAGCATGTTGATGGTCCGACGTTGGGGAACACGCCAGTAGTTTGGGATTTCGTGGACGTGTTTAGGACGATTCCTGGATTACCTCCTTAGCGCGAGATCGATTTTACCATTGATCTAGTGCCTGGTGCGACAACTATATCTCTATCAACTTATCGCATGCTTCCGTGTGAAGTGGAGGAAATGAGGAGACAGATCGATGATCTATTGGGTGCAGGCTTCATACGACTGAGTGTATCTCCTTGGGGAGCACTCATGTTGTTTGTGAAGAAGAAGGATGGATCACTGCGATTGTGTATTGATTATCGCAGATTGAACCAAGTGATGGTGAAGAATAAGTATCCTTTGCCCAGGATAAATGATCTGTTTAATCAGTTGAAAGGGGCACGGTACTTCACTAAGATCGACTTACAGTCAGGGTACCATCAGTTGCGTGTTAGAGATGAGGAAGTGTAGAAGACAACTTTTAGGACCAGTTTTGGGCACTACAAGTTCCTTATGATATCATTTGGACTCACAAACGCACCGGCTGTGTTCATGGACCTGATGAATAAGGTGTTTCGGCTGTATCTATTTCGATTCGTCATCGTATTTATAGATGACATCCTGATATACTCTAAGAGTCGCAGTCTTTAATACTCTCAGGAAGAACCAGTTGTTTGCACAGTACAAAAAGTGCGACTTCTGGAAAGAAGAAGTCAAGTTCTTGGGATATGTTGTGTCCAAGGAAGGGATAGCTGTGGACCTTGCTAAGGTAGCCACAGTTTAGGACTGGGAGCAGCCCGATTCGGTTACCGAAGTGAGGAGTTTTCTTGGCCTAGCAGGTTACTATCGGCGATTCATTCAGGACTTCTCCAAGATAGCCAGACCGTTGTCTCAGCTGACTCGAAAGGATCTCAAGTTTTCCTGGAATGAGAAGGCAGAAGCAGCTTTTCAGGAGCTAAGGATAAGTTGACGTCCGCCTCTGTGCTAGTATTGACAGAGTAAGGGGTCAAATATACGATATACACCGACGTGTCTCGTGTTGGTTTGGGTTGTGTTCTGATGAAGAAGGACAGGGTTATATTGTCTATGCATCGCGACAGTTCAGGAAACACGAGGAAAACTACCCTATGCATGACCTAGAGTTAGCAGCTGTCATCTTTGTATTGAAGCTCTGGAGACATTACCTCTACGGAGAGGAGTTCAAGCTCTTTTGCGACCACAAGAGCCTCAAGTATATTCACGCATAGGGACTTAAATATGAGGCAGCGACGATGGATGGAAACCTTGAAGGACTTCAAGTTCGAGGTCTCCTACCATCCTGGTAAGGCCAACCTTATGGCAGACGCGTTGAGCCACAAGAAGACAATAGCATTTGCGGCTCCACTGATGATAGAAAAATGGGATATGGTCGAGTTTATGCGAGACTTTGAGCAGAAACTTATAGCAGAGGAGCCCTTCGAGAGCATCGTGCATATTCGTGTTCAGTCACTTATCGATGACCGAATCATTGCTGCTTAGAAGGAAGATGAAGGGTTGGCAGAGCTGAGAAAGTAAGTTAGTGATGATGAAGACTTAGAATGGAGAGTTGGTATGGATAGGGGTTTACGTTATCGTGACCGCCTATACGTCCCAAATCTTCATGACTTAAGAAAGGAAATTCTCAAAGCTACTCATAATTCGAGGATGGCAATGCATCCTGGTAGTACGAAGATGTACAGAGACATGAAGCGTTCATACTGGTGGGACAATATGAAGGCCCACATAGCAGATTATGTGTCCCTTGTCTCACGTGCTAGCAAGTCAAGGCAGAGCATCGCCGACCTCCTGGGCTACTTCAGCCCATGCCCATAGCAGAATGGAAATGGGATTTCATTTTCATGGATTTTATCTTAGGGCTACCGAAGACGAGGAAGGGACATGACTCCATTTGGGTGATTATGGACTGATTGACGAAATCGGCTCACTTCCTCTCGATCAGAGTCTCAAACTCGACAAATGAGTTGGCCAGGTTATACATCAAGGAGATTGTGCGTCTACATGGAGTTCCTATGTAGATCATGTCGGACTGAGACACGCGATTCACATCTATCTTCTAGACTCGTATCTAGGAAGCAATGGGTGTGAAACTGAAGTTAAGTACCGTATTCCACCCACAGACTAATGGGCAGACGGAATGGGTAAATCAGTTGTTGAAAGATATGCTGCGAGCTTGCGTGCTTGATTTCAAGGATAGTTGGGATGACTGTCTTCCTTATGCGGAGTTCGCTAACAACAACAACTTTCAGGCGAGTATTGGCATGGCTCCCTATGAGGCCTTGTATGGGCGCCCTTGTCGAGCACTGTATTGTTGGGCAGAGTTTGGCGAGAAGAATTTGATTGGCCCAAAGTTGGTACAGGCGACCTCAGAGAAGATCGACATTATCAAGCATCGACTTCTAGCAGTACAGAGTAAACAGAAAAGTAACGCCGATACGAGGCAGCGACAGCTAGAGTTTGAGGTCGGGGACCATGTATTTCTGAAAGTTTCCCCCATGAAGGGAGTCCTTCAATTTGGCAAGAAGGGAAAACTTACACTGTAGTTCATTGGTCCATTCCAGATACTTGATCGAGGGAGTGTGGTAGCTTACCGCCTTTCTTTACCCACACCACTCATAGGCGTGCACACGTATTTTATATGTTGATGTTGAAAAAATACGTTCCTGACCCTTCCCACATTATCAAATGGGAGCAGGTATAGTTGTGTAAAGATGCTACTTATGTACTGCAACCGATGCATATTCTAGATAGAAAGGAGCAGGTGCTACGCAGTAAAGTAATTCCACTTGTGAAGGTTATGTGGACACACCACACTGAGGAAGAGACTACTTGGGAAACAGAAGCCGAGGTCCGAAAGAACTACCCTCAAATTCTCGAGGAATATGAAAAGACACTAATTTCGAGGACGAAATATTTTTCTTAAGGGGGTAGATTATAACGTCTCAAAAAAATCCATACAAAGACCTGAGGACCACCTCAGGCAAAAATCACTAAGGACCAAATCCTTTAGAAATTAAACAAAGATTAACTAAGGGCTAAACAAAATCACCTGTCAAATTATCCTAGACAGCTTTCAATACGAACTACAAGACCTAAAACCAGAAAAAATGCTAATGCTACATTGCCTAGAGATCTAGGATCCATCTCAAAACCCCATTGCTCCCGGGAGCATCACGAAACTTTGTATCAGACCTGGACCGTGCGTCGAAAGTCCGATTACCGTAAAACTATACGGTTATAACCACCTTACTGGGCTTGACAACTATCTTGAAAATCAAGTCCTAATATTATCCAGAAACGCACAACTTGAGCCCGAAGTGAAGTGTGCGAGAAACGTGAATATCTTTAGAAATGAACTGGAACCTAAGTAAATTGAGTCATTCGCTTGTAAGCTAAATTTAAGGTTTTAGACCGCCAAATTCTGACCCAACTACAACCTCGGATTAGGGAAAATTTCTAACACAGGTCAGTGTACTTGTGGCCCTGATCGAGTAACGGTGACCGTTGAACTGAAACTGATCCTCCACAGTTGATCTGTAAATCTGATCGGACCAAAAACTTAACATGACCTATATCCAATGTTAGGGAAGTTACTTCGGACCATACGCAGAAAAGGGGCCTCTAGATATGCTCCATTAGACCGAAATAGCTAACTTTTGGCTATAACCTAAGTATACCATGGCCCTGGGGCCATTCTCATTAGTTTTGGGCCTATATAAGGCCCTTAAACCCTCTCTCACTCATTCCATACAAATTTCTAAACCCTAGGAGAGAGAAGAGAGAAAAGAGAAGAAGAAAGTAAGAAGAGAGAGAGAGAGTTAGGGATTTTCACTGAGATTTGATCCCACCACTCCACGTGCTTAATCACCTCATCCGTGTCTCTATACTGGCAATTCCGATTCCATTTTTAGGTAAGAAATCCAAACCCTAATCTGTTTTAGCGATTTAAATAGAGCAAATGGTGGACTAGCTAACCTATTTCATGTTATAAGTTGTCGTTGTGCCTTAGACGAAGACATAGTGTTTGAACTGAGTTCGTTATAAGTCTACCGGTGAAAGGTGCAGACTATAAACGTTTAGGTTATGGTTTTTAAGGCTTTCAAAGTCAGTTAATGATTTATGTTTAATTCGATTGCTATCACATATGCTTAGATACGATGTTTCCGCGTATTACACATATCTATGAACTATGTTGAAAATAATGCATTTCATATATTTGTTTAAATGTTTGAATGAATATGGAATTATGATTTGTGCTTGTTATGATGGATGTTTGGGAATACCTAATTGTTGTACGTGTGACAACTCCTTGGTAAAAGGATTTGCTATAATATGTATTTTAACTAAGTTATTACATGTATGTAATATGTGTAGTCTAAGTGTTTGATAAAATGCCTGAATGAGAAAATGCTTGATGTAATGTACTTAATGAGGGTGTTGAGATAGTATTCTCAATCCCCTTATACATAGTTACAGTATCCTTTATGTAACCTATCTTACTATTATGTGATTTATAGATAAAATGCTTATGTATGATGACATGTGTAGTATGTGTTTGTTGAAATGCTCGAATAAGATTTATGTTTAAATTTGGTTGTCACATGCTGTCTTAGATTATCACATGTGAATGCTATTGGTTGGAGTGTGATTGGGGCTATGATGTAATCTAGGCAATCGGTAATGGTTTACGATCGGTGGCTATATTAGTTAGCCATGATAGATACGTTTGAGGAATCCAAGTCATACATTGATTGTCGACAGTGGTTAGGCCATGCGAGTGCTTATGCACTTCATGTCGATTAATTCAACGTACGCTCGTACCAGTCAAGCTTGTCAAGTAACTCAATTGGCCCAATGTATGTTCACCATGTATAGGCGTTATTGCTTGAATCTAAGGTACCAAAGTTGCCAATGAAAAGCCCATTTAACCTTGGTACCTCAATCTGCTAAGACTCATGAGCCGGGCATGGTGGTATGGGACACCGTGGTCGAGCTGTCGGCCTACGCTGGGGCGATGAGCCTCCCCGTAATGACCAGTGAGCAACCCAAACTCGTGAGCGGAATACAGTGGTATGGGACACTGTATTCAAGCTGTCGGCCTACACTCAGGTGATGAGCCTTTCTTGTATGACCTCGAGTATACCCTATGACTACGCTAAGGTGACGACCCTTTTGGTAACGACCTTGAGTATAAACTAGGCCTTTGCTGAGGTGACGAGCCTCTCTGTAGTGATCTAGAACTTACCTATCGTATGTGATTAACTAGGATTGACGACCCTGGATGGATCATCGTTTAGGTCAAATGATGTAAAGGGGAGGTACCTTAGCTTCCCGAATCTGTTGTATGAATAAACCTAAATAAATTACTTGTCTAACATGACCATGCACCATATTACATGTGCTATGGCGAGGAAGCACACGTTTAGGGAGTTTGCCATGCGCGATTGTGAGATGATGTCGCTGAGGGAGTGCAGGCAAGGGCATGCATCATTACAACATACTATTCTTGCATTAACAAGAGTACTTAAGATATGAGTGTTGTACTACTTTATCATTACTGCTTGACTGAATTGATAACATCTTAACTTTTGCCTTATAGCTCCACTGAGTTGATCACTCACTCCCACTCTAGGATGGTGTTTTAAAACACCAACCAGACTCTGTTGTAGTTGCAGGTGACGTCGAGGCTTACAAGATGAAGCCTCACTTTTATGATGATGAGGAAGAGTTCTCCTACATGCAACTCTCTAGCGGGTCTATATAGACCTGGAGTTACGCATCGGGGCTACAGGGATATGGATGGACGACATCACATTTTATCATTTTGTTATTTGGGAATTATACATGTAATTATTTGACCTGGTGACATGTTCATACTCTTAAGACTCACATCCATTTATATGTTTTATACAACTAGCACAGTCTTCCACTTATGTAACTTAACTGTCTCCGAAGTATGATATGCTGATTTGGTATAATCCCACTCATGTTTAATGCACTAATATGAATAATATTTAATCATCATTATCTATGTTGCATAAGTGATGTGTTGAAACTCAGGAGTTGGGCTCCTACTCGACCCCTAATTTTTAGGGCATTACAATATATGAGGCCCATGTGATGCAACCCATTTGATATATATAAGGCCCATGGGTTGAGGCCCAATGGGATGTACACAAGGTTCATTGCAATGTGTGATTCTACCATGGTTTATGTAATGATGTTTATGGGGGGCTATGCCTTGGGAGCAATGATAGTTTGATGCCCACATTGTAAGTACAATGTTGGTTAAATGTCCGCATTGTAAATCTCCCTAGGGCCCATTGATAGGCCCATACATGTTGTGCGTAGGCCATCTAGGCCCACCTTCGTTGTGAGGATAGTTCATCACCTTATAACATGTTTAGTGTAAATCCATGACTTATGCATCATATGTATGCTTAATATGAGTAGTGACTGATCATTGTATATGCCATTGGGCAACTTATTTATGGGACTCATTGATAGGAGTTACCCACATGAACGTGTGGTACACGTGGGATTGCTGCATAACTCTACGGTGTGACTCATGCATCTTACATATGTGTGACTTGATCATTGTACACCCTAGAGACATCAGGGTCGTGGCTCCACAGGTACATCATGGATGGCCATATCAGATACCGAAAATACTTGGTTCTAACACTGTGGGCACTTAGGATGTCCTTGGGTGAAAGTCTCAGAACCTTTTTGGTACCAGGAGATGCTCTAACGTCTAAACCGAGTGGATACACGAGCACCCGAGTGCAGAATACTAGTAGGCAGTGTCTCCCACAATGTCATGGTCAGTTGGAAGGGGGTGTGGCCTTATCCGCCCGAGTGAGGGGGTTGTAACCTAGGCTGAGTTTGACTAGCTCACAAATGAGTCCGTTATCGATGAGCTGGGTAAGTATTGACAGACTACTAGTTAAGCGAATAGTGTGGTCTATTCCGATCGCTGGGCTATGCGGCTAGGGATGCGGTAGTCAGTGTGGAGTGTACTAGACCCCAGTGATATCTCAGAGAGGAACTGTACTGATATATGTGCTTAATGAGGACTGACATGTATGTATTGCATCTCGCATATGACATTTGCTACATAGACCACGCATTATGGCCTTGGTATGGCTGTTATCATTCATGTCTCATATTGCATGGCCTTGGTATGGCTGATAGCATTCATGTCTTACATCGTATAGCCTTAGCACGACTGATAGCATTCTTGGACTTACCATCATTCTTCCGCATTACTCTGATACTACATACTTGGCACTTGTCTTGTGCACACACTTACACCACCCTCTAAGCTTTTATAAGCTTATGCACGACCGTTGCGTGCAGGTGGCGTTGGATCGCAGCAGCGCTGAGGCAGGAGCGCGCATCAGATTATTTTGAACCTTTTGTTCACCTTGTATTTCCCTTTCCACATTGTACTTAAAGTTTTTGATTTAGTGGATATGTGATGATGTTGTTTTGTGACTTAGTTATGCTTGTGGTTATGCTCTATTACAAAAAAAATCATACTGAAAATCCTCCTTGTAGGATCCTAAGATCGGAATCTGGCATATGAGTGCCGGGAGCTGAGAATGGGGCACTACGGAGGCTGTCCACACTAGAATCGGTGATTGGGAATTTTATGAGCCCGTTTTCTAAGTTTGGGGTGTGACAGAAATTGGTATTAGAGCATAACTTGGGAATACCTGAGGATCACATCACATATCTACTATGAACTTAGAACGAATAGGTCTTAAGCCTGAATGACTTAACAATTTTCTAACATAGACCCTTAACATTTATGCCTTCAAGAATTCTCATGGCTGATTAGGCCCTTGTTCCTCCCTGTAGGACATGTCGCCTAGGAGAGTGACCCGATTGACTCCTGCTCCCCCGTGTGAGCCTTGTGCAGCCGCATCAGCACCCGTGACTGCAAAGCAGCTTCAGTAGATGGTGCAGATGATGACTGCTATCTTTTAGGGGTAGGGCGAGCAGCCTATTGTTACACCAGCCCAGGCAGAGCAGGAGCATGTGAGCTCCCTTCTCAAAGACTTCCAACGGCATGATCTCTCACTCTTCCAGGGCGTGCCAGACCCTACTGCAGCAGAGATATGGCTCTCCGATTTGGAAAAGATTTTTGACACTATGAGATGTACGACCTAGCAGCAGGTCTCGTTAGCCGTATTTCTTCTCCAGGATGAGGCTCAGCATTAGTGGCCATTAGTTACCCTAGCGGTAGCGGCAAATTTTGAGTGGACCTTGGAGGACTTTATAGACCGGTTCAACTTGAAGTTCTTTCCTAAGCATGTTCGATAGCAGTGCACATTAAAGTTTCAGACTTTGGTCCAGGTAGATACTGAAAAGGCCAAGCTATATGTCCTAGAGGGGGGGTGAATAGAACAATGCCAAATAAAAACTTATAACAGCGGAATAATAAAGAAAATGATAGCCAAATTAAATAATAATGCAGGAAAGAAAAACAACCTCAAAATTCAGATCTTGAGAGGTTGATACAAACGTTATTCTAAGGACAACCTTACACCAAAAACAGAGTTTATGGTAGGACAACCTTATTTCTAGAAAGGTCTTTGTATCAAGTCTCAAATCGAAGAGGAATACAAAAACAAATATGAACTGAATTGAAATAACTTGTAATTAAAAATGTATTGTTCTAGGGACAGCCATACACCATAAAAATGGCAGGGCAACCTTGCTGGAACAACTTTCAAATGAAATTGAAAAACAAGCTTATAAAGGAATAGCAGAAAGTAAATTCTAAGCTATTACAACATTCTCACAAAGCTTGAAATAATTACAACATTCACCACCATACATACATCCCACAAAAAGAATAAAAAATTAGAAGAATAAAACAATCAACCACAACACAAGGGTTTATAGTGGTTCGCCTGTGTGTTCACCAACTGTTATACAACAGCCACACAAAAAGCTACTCCACTCCTAATATCCTCACACAGGGGATATTAGCGTTCACTAAAGATAGGTTTTCCCATGTTCACCCAAAACCCTTACAATTGTGTCTTTGTATGTGGGCTTACACAATTAAAAAAACCCCCACTTCTGAGTTTTCCTGGCTTTCCTCAGATAACCAATATAACAAGATTTTTCTGGCAAATCTTGAAAGAAACCAAAATAATAGAAAGGAATTTACAATATGTAAAATACCTGAATATCTTCTTCGTTGTAGCAGCCCGGTAGAACCAAATCAAAGTAGATGATTGAATGTCCAAGTTCAATGTCCAGTACTCGATTACAATGGTTCTAATTCTAATAGATTTTAAATTAAACCAAATAGGGCTTGCCTTAATTGATTTTGATTCCAAAGAAAGGGAATAACAATTCCTCTTTATCAAATTAGATTGGAATATAAGAAACAAAATCAATTAAAATAAAGCTAAGGAAAGAAGATATTAAATAAGCACACTTAGCTTAGATGGAGCACAAAATTATCTCTCGAAGTTCGACGAAGATTGGCTTGAATACTATAATTAAATCGATGATTTCTTCCGAGATTCGTGCTCTATTTATAAGTGAGAAGATCGGGTCTTCGATCTAGAGTGCTCTACGACTAGTCGAAGCTCTATGAGATATTTGAAAAATCCGGCGGGATTTGCTTTGACCGCTCTACGAGTGTGTAGCCCTCCTACGATCGTCGTAGGTCACCTACGATCGGTCGTAGGTTTCCTTCGACCGGTCGTAGGTCTGTTATCTTCATTGGACTTCGAGTCGTAGATTCTACGATTGGTCGAAGATGCAGAAACACCCTACGACTGGTTGAACAGATTTTCGGACTAGTCGAAGGCTAAAGATTTTATCCGTAATTTGTAACAAACTTACGATTGGTCGAGGAATTTCTTAGATCGGTCGAAGCAAGTCTAGGACTAGTCGAAGAAGACCTAAGACTAGTCGAAGAACAGACCAATCACATGTAAAATAACATTCGGCTTATGTATCCGAAATGACCTACTTCTAAGGTTATCCTATGGTCAAACAAACCTCAATCATGAAGTATGGACATTGAAACAAGAGACCATGAAGAATGAGCCTTGAAGTCTTGATGTAGATTAAACCTTGAAGTAGCTCAATCATGAAAGTGGCTTGAGTTTCAGCTTGAGTCTTGAGTTCAGCTTGAGTCTTGCCTTGTACTTTCTTTTTCTTTTCAGCTTGAGTCTTGTGAGCAGTTCTTGCATTCAAGAGTCTTGTCTTGTGATCAGTTCTTTCATTCAAGATCTTGAGTCTTGTACTTGAGAGCGTTGCTTAATGTGAGCTTAGCTTGTACATGTATGTTGATCCTTGAGAGAGCTTCACTTATGCAAGTTATATATAACAGAGTATAATAGTGATTTTGGCACTACAAATTTGACAACAAACAGGGATATAAACTATAGCACTTACAATCTCCCCCTTTGTCAAATTAGTGACAAAACACATAACCAAACAAAAGTAAAACAACTGGTTAATACATGCAAATCAATAAGCAACATTAAACATTCAACCAGTTTCAACATTCAACAAGATCAAACATATATTCTTCTTGACACCCCCACTCCCCCTGAGTAACATAACCAATGCTACTCCTCTCACAATCACATTAACAATAAACCATTCTCCCCCTTTTTGTCACAAGATGACAAAGGAGAACTAAATAAAGGAATGAGAGTAAACATGAGGAGGAAATAGAGTATAGCACAAGAGTCATAGAGATACTCAAGATAGCATCACAGATATCCAGCATTACATCAAGAACAAAATAAATATACAGCATAGAATCCAACTCAAACTCAATCAAACAAGAGCAAAGTAATAAAGTTATTACATACCAAAAGTCTCATAGAAACTAGTCGGAATTAGAACTTGATGAAGGAGCAAGAATAGAAGGATCAAGTTGGTGCATGCCTTTGTTCAAGCGCCTTAGATATTTGCGCATGTATTTGAATTGCAAATCATGAGCAAGACATGTTCTCCAACTTAACATTAATATTCTCAACTTTATCTTCTAATGTACTCGGACGTGCATCAACATCGATGGTACAAAATCTGGATCATTAGCGGAGTTCGAATCCAGTTCCTCAAAAATATCATCCATATTAATATCAACACCGGCTTCTTCAAGATCACCACCAACACCACCACCTTGTTCGGAAGCAGATCCAACTTCATCTTATTAATATTTGTATTGTTGAAGATCGGATGATGGATAGGTGCTTCATCAACAGGCATATCGACTAACATATGAGTAGCCAATACGGTCATAAAGTATGCAAATGGAATGTCACTATGACCAGGATGAAGTCAAAATCGAAGAATGAAATGACAGATTAAGGAAGGCAAACAAATCGAGTACCATTTGAGATAGCATGGATAACACGAACCATAAATGAAGTTAAATCGATTTATTACCCGATCGAGGATACAGATTAGACACAAAGATTCTGTGAAGAATTACGTATTTGGGTAACAAATACCTTGCGGGAGCGCATTCCCTTTTGAGTCCATTGAACATCCATATTACACAAGTCTCTAGTGAGCATGCGTTTTTCAGCCATTGAGGGTTTATCGGTTAAATTATGAATTGGAATACCCTCATCATTCACGGGAATTTCCATAAGGGCTGAAATTAAATGACGATCAACGTCAAATGGCCCTTCTCTAGTAGAAATTTGAAAAGTTAAATTATCCTGTGAAAATGCACTAATACATGAAAACATGGATTGGGCAATGGACCGTTATGCAGGCCCACCCCAATGCAATAAGTTAGTCCAACCTACATCTTCAAGCATAGGAAGGATGTCAAATGGAGCAATGTGATTGACATCAACGGATGTTCAACGATAACCTTACGAGATCTAATGTCCCTAACAAATGATGGATCATCATTGGGAACAAGAAGATGACGTTTAGATAAAGGGGTAGATCCTGGAGGAAGAAGAAGGACCACGTGAAGTAGTTTTCTTACCTCTAGAAGCCATTTGCAACAAGGATTTAAAGGAATAAAGAAGTTGCAAAGGATTGAGAAGAGGGTTTGCTCAAAACAGATTTTTCAAAATCTCAAACCCCAAATCTCAATGATTTTCAAGATAGAAAGCTTCAAGAGAGAAAAGGAAGCAATCTTGACACAAATATGCAAGAAAACAGATTTGGAACACTAACCTTGAAGAACTTGAAGGATGGGTTCGACGAGTCGAAGTTCGGCTCCAAGGAGAAGAAAGAAGAAATGAGGAAGAAAGTGAAAAATCCCCAATATGAAGTGAAATCCGTGCTCCACGATTGGTCGTGGGTATCTACGACCGGTCGTAGTACGACTGGTCGTGTATACTCACGACTGGTCGTACAAACCCCAAAAATTCAATATCTTGCAATTTACACAAAAATAGGAATTCAATCTAGCAAATATATACAATATTATACAAGAAGGCATAAATTATCAATTTAAAATGCACATGCCAAGATCAAATTTCATCTTTTTGAACTTGCTTTTATCAAGAGGTTTTGTGAAAATGTCAGCTCGTTGATCTTCAATAGGAATATATTCTAGAGATATAACTTTTCTTCTACTAATTCCCTTATATAATGAAATCTAATGTCAATGTGCTTAGTACGAGAATGATGAATAGGATTTTTTAAATATTTATCGCACTGGAATTATCACAATGTAATAACATAGAATCCTATTTAATTCCATAATCACTTAGCATTCGTTGCATCCAAACAAGTGTGTACATGCATTACCAGCGGCATTCAGCTGTGAAAGTGATATAGAATTTTGTTTCTTACTAAACCAGAAACTAAACAATTTCCAATAAAAACAACCACCACCGGTTGATTTTCTATCATCTAGATTACCCGCCCAGTCAGCGAGTACCCAACTAATTGAACATTGGTTTCATGAGGATACCAGAGACCGAGATTTACAATATTTGCGACATATCTAATAATCCACTTGACAGCAATCAAGTGAATTCTTTTGGATCCGATTGATATCTTGCGCAAATACCAACACTTAGAGAAATATCGGGTCTACTAGCAGTTAGATATAACAAACTACCAATCATACTCCGATAAAGTTTTGAGTCAACATTTTTACCATTAGAGTCTTTTGATAGTTTCAGGGTAGTACTCATAGGAGTATCGAAATTCTTACCATTCTCAAATCCAAATCTCTTGATTAGATTCAAGGCATACTTAGATTGAGAAATGAATATTCCTTCGATTGTTGCTTTACTTGCAATCCAAGGAAATAAGTCAATTCCCCAACCATGCTCATTTCAAACCGTGATTTCATCAAATCTGCAAACTCAGTAGTCAAGTTAGTACAAGTTGATCCATAAATGATATCATCAACATAAATCTGTACCATTAAGATATGATCATTTTGTTTTTAACAAACAGAGTTTTATCAATAGATCCCATTTGAAAATTATGAGTTAAAAGAAATTTCGTTAGTTTCTCATACCATGCCCTAGGTGCTTGTTTTAATCCATAAAGTGCCTTTTAAGCCGATACACATAATCAGTATTTTTGGAATCTTCAAATCCCATTGGCGGTTCAACATAGACTTCTTCATGTAAATCGCCATTTAGAAAAGCACTTTTCACATCCATCCGATAGATCTTTATCTTTTTAAAACATGCAATGGATATAAATAGTCTGATAGATTCAAGACGTGCTATTGGTGCAAAGGTTTCATCGAAATCAATCCCTTCAATTTGAGTATAACCTTGTACCACGTCTAGCCTTGTTTCTAATTATATTTCCACATTCGTCGGACTTATTTTTGAAAATCCATTTTGTTCCAATGATGTGTTTATCTTTAGGTCTTGGTACGAGATACCAAACATCATTTCTTATGAATTGGTTGAGTTCATCTTGCATCGCAACAATCCGGTTCTCATCAGCAAGAGCTTCTTTTACGTTAGATGGTTCAATTTGGGATGTAAAACATACATAATTACATATATCCTCAAGTTGTCTAGGGTGCGAACACCGGTGAGAGGGTTTCCAAGAATTTGTGTGGTTGGATGATCTTTAACAGTCCTCAACTCAGAATCAGTCTGATTCGATGAAGTATCAGGTTTATCAATGATTAGTACTTCATCATTATCTGAATTAGAAGTTGGCGTGTTTAAATGATCATCAATGACAACATTAATGGATTCTTGAATCACACCAGTCCTTTTGTTCAGAACTCTATAAGCTCGACTGTTTAAAGAATATCCTAGAAAAATACCTTCATCACTCTTCGTATCGAACTTTCCCAAATTTTCACGATCACGTAAAATATAGCATTTGCTGCCAAAAACTCGAAAGTATTTAACAGTAGGCTTTTTATTGAACCACAATTCATAAGCCGTTTTATTTTTATCTTTGCTAGTGTAGGCTCGGTTAATAATATAGCAAGCTGTGTTGACTGCTTCAGCCCAAATATTTTTTGAGAGCTTCATGCTATTCAACATGACATTAGTCATTTCTTGAAGCACCCTACAACAATTCCATTTTATTGTGGAGTTTTGGGAGCAGAGAATTCATGTAATATTCCTTGGTCGGTACAGAACTTCTCAAAATTGCTATTCTCAAATTTAGATCCATGATCACTACGAATTTTACTGATTTGAGAAGATTTTTCAGTTTGAATCCTTTTGAGAACTTTTCTTACTTCTTCAAGGGTTTCAGATTTATCCCTTAAGAAGACTACCCAAGTGAATCTGGTAAAGTCATCAACTATTACCAAGATATACTTTTTATCACCACGACTTTCCGTTCTGGTAGGTCCTATCAGATCCATGTGGAGAAGTTCGAGTGGTCTTGATGTGGTATTTGAATTCACCTTTTTGTGTGAGTTCTTTGTTTGTTTACCTATCTGGCACTCACCACATATTTTATCTAATTTCTGAAGTTTGGGTAAACCTCTTATAAGTTCTCCTTTGCTCAATCGATATAAATTTCGATAATGTACATGTCCAAGACGTTTGTGCCATAAATCAGTCTCGTCTGTATGGACCATGTAACATGTTTGATTAGATGAGCTGGATTCACTAATAATATAGCAATTTTCAGACGTTCTACGTCCAGTTAATATTACAGAACCCTTATTATTTAATATCTCACAGCTTTGATTAGAAAACCGAACATTATGGTTATTATCACATATTTGTGATATACTAAGCAAGTTGTGCTTTAGGCCTTCAACGTATAAAACATTTTTAAACACAGGAAGATTAAAAAGTTGAACCGTACCTTGGCCTAAAATCTTGCAGTTGCTTCCATCACCAAATGTGACTGAACCATCAGTCATCTCTTTCAGATCGGTGAATAAAGCTTTGTCACCTGTCATATGCCTGGAGCATCCACTGTCTAGGTACCACTTTGAATGACTTGTTGCTTTGAAAGCAGTGTGAGCAACCAAGCAGGTGACTTTAGGAACCCATTTCATAACTGTTTTGGGTTTAGGAACATAGTTGGTCTTCTTTTGTGTATACTTGTAGGAATGACCTATAGAGTTAGATTTTAATAGCTCCTTGAGTAAATCAACTATCTTTTCAGCTAGTGGATTTCGATTCTGATTAAAGTTGATATGGCTATTTCTAGGTTTTTGAAAAGTTTTTGAATTTTTAGAAAAATCTTGATAAGTATTTTTCCCTTTTGAGTTTGAGGACTCTCCTTTAACAAACATAGGAGGAGTATACTTTTGTTTAGGAGGTTGATTTTTATCATAGCCCAACCCGGATCGATCGCCACATTTTCTTGATCCGGATAAAAGTTTTTCTAACTTTGGATCACCTTGGGCATATTTCCATGTGTCCTTTAAACTCAGAAGAGAAGATACTTCAGTTTTAAGATTCTCAATTTCAAATTTTAAATCAACAATTTGAGAGTTTTTGAATTCCAAATCGCATTTTGATTTTTCAAAACAATCTGAAATTTGTGATTTTTCTAAAACAAGCAATTCAAAACAATTTTTGAGTTTAGAAAACTTTTCTTTTTGAAGTTTAAGTTTGACAGCAATTTTACAACTTTCCTTATATAGGGCATTGTAAGCATCTTGAAGATCATCTTCATTTTCACATTCACTATTCAGATTTTCTTCACTTGTAGAGTCATTATCTGAAAATGTGAATTTGGCTAGAGTCATAAGAGCTTTGACCTCATTGCCCGACTTGGTTTCAGAATCTTCTGATTCAGAAGAACCTTCAGAATCAGATGATTCATCCCATGTAGCCAACATACCCTTCTTCTTGGGTTTGTCCCTTTTAGGACATCTATTTGCTAAGTGCCCATATTCTAGACAGTTGTAACATTGACTATCTTTCAAAGATTTTCGAGATTTGGGTCTAAACTTCTTTTTGTCATTTGATTTTTGAAAATCAACTCTTTTCTTGCTTTTGAAAATTTTGTAAAATTTTTTAGCTAAAAGAGCCATATCATCTTCTGAATCAGAATTTTCTTCTGAATTACATTTAGAAGATTTTAGTGCGATAGATTTACCTTTAGGAGCTTTAAAGTTTAACTCGTAGGTTTGTAGAGAACCAACTAGTTCTTCAACCCTCATATTATCCGTATCATGAAGTTCCTGGATTGCGGTTACTTTAGAATTGAACCGTTCAGGAAGTGAGCGTAATATTTTTGCACATACTTTACTTTCTGGGATTTTATCGCCAAGACCCCACATTGAGTTTACAATGTCATTCAATCTAGTGTAAAAGTCCATAAACATCTCATTTTCCTCCATATGAATTTCTTCAAATCTGGTTGTGAGGAGTTGGACTTTAGATTTTTTGACAATTGTAGTACCCTCGTGTGTCATTTCTAATGTATCCCAAGCTTGCTTTGCAGTATCACAGGAAATGATTCTTTTGAACTCATCCGGTGATAGTGCGCAAGTAATTGCATTTAGTGCTTTAGCATTTGCACTACTCTCACTTTTCTGAAGGGTGGTCCATTGGTAATATGGTGTGGTTTTCATAGACTTTGAACCATCAACCCCAAGAACTTCCATGATAGGAGGATTCCATTCACCACCGTGGCTTGCCACACATTTTCATCCATTGATTTGAGGAAGATCCTCATTCGGCTTTCCAATAAGCATAGTTGGAGCCATCAAAGGGTGGAGGCCTAGTGATCGAAAGGCTATCAAAATTTGACATCTTAAATAGCTTAAATCGTTAGCTCAGAATTAAATCCAAGAATTAAAAGGAGCTATTAGGCTCGATACCACTTGAAAAGGCCAAGCTATATGTCCTAGAGGGGGTGAATAGGACAATGCCAAATAAAAACTTATAACAGCGGAATAATAAAGAAAATGATAGCCAAATTAAATAATAATGCAGGAAAGAAAAACAACCTCAAAATTCAGATCTTGAGAGGTTGATACAAACGTTATTCTAGGGACAACCTTACACCAAAACAGAGTTTATGGTAGGACAACCTTATTTCTAGAAAGGTCTTTGTATCAAGTCTCAAATCGAAGAGGAATACAAAAACAAATATGAACTGAATTGAAATAACTTGTAATTAAAGATGTATTGTTCTAGGGACACCATACACCATAAAAATGGCAGGGCAACCTTCTTGAACAACTTTCAAATGAAATTGAAAAACAAGCTTATAAAGGAATAGCAGAAAGTAAATTCTAAGCTATTACAACATTCTCACAAAGCTTGTAATAATTACAACATTCACCACCATACATACATCCCACAAAAAGAATAAAAAATTAGAAGAATAAAACAATCAACCACAACTCAAGGGATTATAGTGGTTCACCTGTGTTCACCAACTGTTAAACAACAGCCACACAAAATGCTACTCCACTCCTAATATCCTCACACAGGGGATATTAGCGTTTACTAACGAATAGGTTTTCCCAGGTTCACCCAAAACCCTTACAATTGTGTCTTTGTATGTGGGCTTACACAATTAAAAAACCCCCACTTCTGAGTTTTCCTGGCTTTCCTCAGATAACCAATATAACAAGATTTTTCTGGCAAATCTTGAAAGAAACCAAAATAATAGAAAGGAATTTACAATATGTAAAATACCTGAATATCTTCTTCGTTGTAGCAGCCCGGTAGAACCAAATCAGAGTAGATGATTGAATGTCCAAGTTCAATGTCCAGACTCGATTACAATGGTTCTAATTCTAATAGATTTTAAATTAAACCAAATAGGGCTTGCCTTAATTGATTTTGATTCCAAAGAAAGGGAATAACAATTCCTCTTTATCAAATCAGATTGGAATATAAGAAACAAAATCAATTAAAATAAAGCTAAGGAAAGAAGATATTAAATAAGCACACTTAGCTTAGATGGAGCACAAAATTATCTCTAAGTTCGACGAAGATTGGCTTGAATATTATAATTAAATCGATGATTTCTTCCGAGATTCGTGCTCTATTTATAAGTGAGAAGATCGGGTCTTCGACTCTAGAGTGCTCTACGACTAGTCGAAGCTCTAACAGATATTTAAAAATCCGCGGGATTTGCTTTGACCGTTCTACGATTGGTCGTAGCCTCCTACGACTCGTCGTAGGTCACCTACGACTCGTCGTAGGTTTCCTTCGACCGGTCGTAGGTCTCGCAAAAGTTCGCCGGACTTCGAGTCGTAGATTCTACGATCGGTCGAAGATGCGAAACACTGCTCCTACGATCGGTCGAATGCATTCCGTGACTAGTCGAAGGCTAATGATTTTATCCTAATTTGTAACAAACTTACGATCGGTCGAGGATTTTCTTAGACTAGTCGAAGCAAGTCTAGACTAGTCGAAGCAGACAAAGAGGTCGAAGAACAGACCAATCACATGTAAAATAACATTCGGCTTATGTATCCGAAATTACCTACTTCTAAGGTCATCCTATGGTCAAACAAACCTCAATCATGAAGTATGGACATTGAAACAAGAGACCATGAAGAATGAGCCTTGAAGTCTTGATGTAGATTAAACCTTGAAGTAGCTCAATCATGAAAGTGGCTTGAGTTTCAGCTTGAGTCTTGAGTTCAGCTTGAGTCTTGCCTTGTACTTTCTTTTTCTTTTCAGCTTGAGTCTTGTGAGCAGTTCTTGCATTCAAGAGTCTTGTCTTGTGATCAGTTCTTTCATTCAAGATCTTGAGTCTTGTACTTGAGAGCGTTGCTTGATGTGAGCTTAGCTTGTACATGTATGTTGATCCTTGAGAGAGCTTCACTTATGCAAGTTATATATAACAGAGTATAATAGTGATTTTGGCACTACAAATTTGACAACAAACAGGGATATAAACTATAGCACTTACAGATACGACTATGTCCCAGTATGAGGCGTGTTTTATGGAGCTATCGAGATTCATGACGTACCTTCTTGATGATGAGGGGCGGAAGGCCCATTGTTTTGAGAACTGTTTGCGTCCTGCCCTCAGAAGCTGTGTGATCAGACACATGCTTCCAACGTTTGAGTAGATCGTGCAGAGGGCCCAGATCTATGAGGCAGATTGGGCCGGTTTGCAGAGAGCCCGTGACTAGAGAGGAGATCAGAAGAGGAAGGTGCCCTCTGATAGCTTCCAACAGCAACAACATCGTCCACAGCAACGACGCATGACCTGCCCAGCATTCCGAGCACTAGTGGCGCCCCCAGCACCACCTCTGGGACTGTTTTTAGGTACTTGCTTTAGGTGTAGTAGGATAGGACATCATAGGCACGAGTGTCCCCATCCACAGCAGCAGCAGCCAAGGGCACCGTATCAACCTCCACGATAGCCCCTACATCAGTAGCAGTGACCGTAGCACCAGCCTCCGGGACCTCCCCCGCAGAAGCAGAGGCAACAGATTAGGTCGCCACAGTGGCAACAGTAGTAGTAGAGACCTCAAAGGGGACCTACACCTCCCTAGTAGGCCTAGGGCAGATTTTATGCTGCCTAGCAGGACCCTCAGTCATCGAGAGGGGTCGTCAAGGGTACTCTCCCTGTTTCTGCATTCATTGCATGTGTATTATTTGATTCTGTTGCATCACATTCATTTGTGGCTGATGATTTCTACCGATCGATCGGTTTACCGATGGAGTTTGCTCGTGAGGGTCTATCAGTATCGACACCCTTAGGAAAGATTGTAGTGTTGGGCCAATTTTACGCATCTTGCCCCATTCTAATTGGAGATATCTTTTTGCTTGTTGATCTATTCGTATTACCGATGTCCGAGTTTGATGTCATCCTGGGCATGGATTGGCTCGCCAAGTACCATGCCATATTGGACTGCTCTACAAGAACAGTCACGTTTTGTATACCCGACGTGCCAGAGTTCCAATTTATTGCCGAGCCCAGAGGAGAGTAGCTTTCTTGCCTGTTGTCGGGTGCCGTTGAGGAGTCAGTCGCTTCAAGTATTGATCAGATGCTGGTCATTTGTGGTTTTCACAATGTGTTCTAGGAGATTTCAGGGTTACCACCTCGTCGGCACACCGAGTTCTAGATTGATCTCGTGCCCGGTACCACCCCTATTTCGAAGGCCCCGTATCGTATAACACCGTTAGATTTGCGGAAACTGCAGAAGTAGTTATACAAGTTGCGCGATTTAGGCTTTATTCATCCAAGCAATTTACTGTGGGGAGCGCTAGTACTCTTCGTGAAGAAGAAGGATGAATCGTTGAGGCTTTGCATAGATTACTGCGAGCTCAACAAGGTCACGATCAAGAACAAGTACCCGCTCCCGAGGATCGATGATTTGTTTGATCAGCTACAGGAGGCGCGGTTCTTTTCAAAGATAGACTTGTGGTCTGGTTATTATCAGGTTCGGGTTCAAGATGAGGACATCCCGAAGATAGCCTTCAGGTCACGCTATGGTCATTTTGAGTTCCAGGTCATGTCCTTCAGACTAACCAATGCGGCCGCAGTATTCATACAGTTGATGAACGAGGTCTTCCATCTGTATCTCAACCAGTTTGCTGTGGTGTTCATCGACGACATTCTGATATATTCGAGGACCTGTGAGGAGCATGAGCGGCATCTGGAGATTACCTTGCAGACCCTCCGTGCACACCAACTTTACGCGAAGCTGGAGAAGTGTGAGTTCTGGCAGGAGGAGGTGAAGCTCCTCGGTCATGTGGTGACGAGGTAGGGCGCCGCAATGGACCCCTTGAAGATTGATGTCATGCGTCAGTGGGGCTAACCCACGAACGCATCCAAGATCCGCAGTTTCCTTAGTTTGGCAGGCTACTACCGACGTTTCATTGAGGGATTCTCTCGTATTGCAGCCCCGTTGACCAAGCTGACCCGGAAGGGTGTCAAGTTTGTTTGGAGCAACGCTTGTGAGCAAGCATTTATGGAGTTAAAGGACCGCCTCACATCCGCTCCTGTCCTCACTCTTTCCTCTGGGAGTGATGGATTTGTTGTATTTACCGATGCCTCGTGAGTTAGCTTGGGTGTTGTCCTGATGTAGCACGGGAAGCCGGTGGCTTATGCATCTCGCCAGCTCAAGGTCCATGAGCTGAACTACCCCATGTATGACTTGGAGCTAGCAGCAGTTATCTTCGCAGTAAAGGTGTGGAGGCACTATCTTTATAGGGTGAGGTTCGAGCTCTTCTCTGACCACAAGAGCTTGAAGTATCTATTCAGTCCGAGTTGAACATGAGGTAGAGGCGTTAGATGGAGCTCCTAAAGGACTATGATTTTGATCTTTAGTATCACCCGGGCAAGGCGAATATGGTGATGGATGCCCTCAGCCGTTAGTGACGAGGCCTGGTGGTGCACATGATGATTTAGGAGTGGAGGATGCTTGAGGATGTGTTAGCTTTTGACTTTGAGATCAGCTTGCAGTCTTTTATTATGCAGTTATCAAGCCTGTCGATTCAACCCTCTCTTGTCGCAAGGGTGATTGAGGCTTAGTAGGCAGATGAGTCAGTGCAGAGTTATCTGGCAGAGGCAGCATCTGAGAGTCAGTCAGATTGGTAGATTGGTTCTGATAATGGACTTCGCTTCAGAGGCCGATTATGTGTCCCGAATATTCCTGAGCTACACAGAGATATTATGACCGAGGCACATCGATCGCGGTTCTCTATCCACCCTGGCTCGATGAAGATGTATTGTGATATATGGCGTCAGTATTTTTGGGTGGGGATGAAGTGCCAGATAGCCAGTTTTATGGCCAAGTGTGACACCTGCCAGCGTGTCAAGGCCGATCATTAGAGACCCCCTGGTCTATTGCAGCAGTTGAGTGTTCTGATGTGGAAGTGGGAGAACATGTCGACAGATTTTATTATGGGCTTGCCGAGGACTCAGCGCAATCATGACGCTATCTAGGTTGTTGTGGACTGTCTGATGAAGTCGGCACATTTTCTTGTGATTCGTGAGACTTTGCATTTGGACCAGCTCGTCAGGCTGTTTGTTGATGAGATCATGAGACTGCACAGTGTTCCTGCCTCGATTGTTTCAGACCGTGACCCGAAGTTCATGTCTTAGTTTTGGGGGAGCTTTCAGAGAGCAATGGGGACTGATTTGCAGCTTAGAACCGCGTATTATCCACAGACCGATGCCCAGACCAAGAGGGTCAACTAGATCCTTGAGGATATGCTTCGGGCCAACGCAATTGATTTCTTAGGTAGTTGGGACGAGCACTTGCGATTAGCTAAGTTCGCGTACAATAATAGCTATCAGGCGACCATTGGCATGGCTCCTTTTGAGGCATTTTACCGCAGGCCGTGCAGATCTCTGAGTTGTTAGATCGAGATTGGAGAGCAGCATCTCATAGGTCCCTAGCTTGTGCAGGAGACATAAGAAGCTATCGATATCATCAGGCAGAGGATGCACACAGCTCAGAGCCGGCAGAAGAGTTTTGTTGATCGTTGGCGTCGTCCCTTGGAGTTTGCCGTTGGGGACCATGTGTATCTCAAGGTCTCACCCATAAAGGGTGTGGTTCGTTTCAGAGCGAAGGGCAAGCTTGCCCCGAGATTTATAGGATCTTTCGAGATCACCGGGTGCATTGGTGCCGTGGCCTATTAGTTTGCCTTGCAACCTCAGTCGTCTGGCATCCAAAATATTTTTCATATTTCTATGTTGAGGCAGTGTGGGTTAGACATCATTCCCGTTATTGATTGGCAGCCGTTGAAGGTTCATGAGGATGCTTCTTACATTGAGCAACCAGTTCGTATCCTCGATCGAAAGGAGCAGGTCCTGCGGACCAAGGTAATTCCCTTAGTGAAGGTGCAGTGGGGTCATCATAGTGTGGATGAGGTATCTTGGGGGCACGAGGCGGACATTCGAGAGCATTATCCCCATCTCTTCGATGTTTGATTGTATGATGTATTGTGTTATGATTATATATGATGTTATGTTTCCTACTCTCCTATGAGTTATGATTAGCTGCGATGGTAGTATAAATTTTGAGGATAAAATTTTTATTAGGTGGGGAGAGCTGTAAGCCCCTTATCCTAGTCCATACTATTCCGTCGACTCCCACAATCTTGTCCGTCGAATTTGGACAACTCGCGACCTATAATCAATGTTTGCACACGACCTCCAGTCATATCCCATAGATCTGAGTTAGCTCAATCTAAAACTTGTACTATTGCGACCGCACCGTCGCTGCGGTTCCAACGCCATGTCTTGCATAACGATCTGATACCCTGGCCAGGAGATGTGGGCCCGCATTTAGTTCAAGAAAAACACCACGCGTTTCCAATCCTAAGAGAATCTCTACAACATGTCCCATCAATCAATCAATCAATCACCTCATGTCAAGTACAAGAGCAACCCCAAAGTCAACTCTCTCCCTCTCTCTCTCTTACACACCCATACATGTCAAGTACAACTATCACCTCACATCCATCACTCACACTCATCACCTCTCTTACAACCACCCCTTCTCTTTCTCTTTCTCTTCACATTTTCCAAGCAACAAAGGAGCCAAAAAAAGTGCACGTCCAAGCACTTCCAAAAGAGAGAAAAGAGAGTGTGTTGTGTGGCCCACTTCCTATCACTAGATCTATCATCATAACCCTTCATCTCTCATCATCTTTTATCAAAGTGAGACATAAGGAGATCGGCATTCCATCGGATTAAGAAGATCGAACAGTGGGTGCTTATATAGGCCTAGATTTCATTTTGATGATGGGCCAAGTGAGGCCTACCAATTGATGGTGTGGATCTCACTTTGGACCCTAGATGTGGCCGATGGCCTACTTTAATTTTCATGATCATTCCATGATAGGGTCCATGGTCATTCCATGATGGGGCCATTCTCCATGGACCCCACCATGATGTTTATTTTTCCTTGCATAAATAGGGTCATCTAGACATTTCATTTCGGTGGGGAAAGGATCTCCACCATTGATTTTGATTGGTCGGCCCATATGAAATGGGACCCACTTGATGTACATTGTAAATCACGGAAGGGACGGCCCATAGTGTCGGGGTCCCTCCATCATCACGTGTCTCTCTCTCTCTCTCTCTCTCTCTCTCTCTCTCTCTCTCTCTCTCTCTCCCCCTCTCTATTTCATCTTTTTTGTGATGAAGTGGCCATGTGGCCCACCCGGATGGACCTCACCATGAAGCATGTATTTTATCCAAGCCATCTATAGGTGGGGCCCACTTTACATATGTGTTGAATGCAAACCGTCCAGTGTCCAAGGACGCTGGACGTGGCTAGACAGTGAAGTATGGACTGACGGTGTGGTTACTGTCAAGAAAACAAAAATATCAATTTGATTCTAAGCTTTGGGGTGGGATGCTCAAGTAGGCCCCACCTTGATGTGTACATTTAATCCACGCCATCCATCCTATTTCCAACTCATTTTAGGCGTTAAGCCGAAAAATAAAGCTAATTAGACTATCTGGCAGCCCAAGCATAGAAAACAATATTTTTTACTATTGAAATCCACCCTGATGTTTCTATACACCAAAATACCTCGAATTTTGGGCTTGATTGGTCTGTCTTAAGCCATAGAATTCGTTGGGTGGAGTGGATCCTCCCGATGCAGGCCCCACATGGGAAAAACCACAGGAAAACTATTTTCAAAAATAAATAAATAAATAAATAAAATAGGCAGCAGCAGGCGCTACTGCTACTGACCGTAAGAGGACGTAGCAGCGTCCTGCGTTGCCATGAATGGGGCAGGGACGTGGGTCCCAGTTGCATGCCCCACTATGATGTGTGTAAAACATCAAACGCCATGCATTTGGTGGGCCTCTTTCTAGCCGTGGGCCGCCCTAAAAATCAGCCATATGTGGAACTCAGGTGGCCTGCACGGCATGAAACAGTGGGATTGAGCGTCTGCCATTGAAACCCTTTTGGGTTGTCACAGAAGTTTTGAATCGATATGAAATTTATTTTTCCTCTACATCCGGGTCCATGTGACCTTATTAACAGATTGGATGGCAGATAAATGTTATGGTGGGCCCCACATGGGACCCACTATGGTGTATGTGTTTTACCTACACCGTTCACACCATTGGACGGTGGGACCCACTATGACGTATGTGTTTTATCTATGCCATCCAGCCATTTTAGCTAGGCTACTGGACGGCAGGAGACCCCACCATAAGGTATATGCTTTATCCATGCTGTCTATCCCTATGGGACCCACCATGATGTATGGGTTACATCCAAACCGTCCATCCAGTGGCGAGCTAGACTTAAGGCTTGAGGCAAATTAGGCAGATCTACCTATCAAGTGGACCACATAGTTAAAAGTAGTGGGGATTCAGTGTCTGCCATTGGAATCTTTTGTTGTCATAGAAGTTTTATATCATTAAGAAATTTGTTTTTCCTCTTAATTTAGGTCTATGTGACCTTACGATCAGATTGGATAGAAAATAAATATTATGGTCGCCCTTGAGAATTTAATGGTGGAAATCATTATCACCACTATTATTTAGAGTGCGGTCTGGTTGCTCTTTTGATATATATATATATATGTTGATTTCTAAAAATAGATTAGATGTGTTGGGTTTGGCCCTTTCAACTTGGCCCATTTGATTTGACCCATTTGATTAGGCCCGATGTTATGTATAAGGCCTGTTGTTGAGACCCACCTTGATATATATGAGGCCCAATGGGATGTACACAAGGTCCATTGAATTGTGTGATTCCACCATGGTTTATGTAATGATGTTTATGGCGGGCTATGCCTTGGGAGCAATGATGGTTTGATGCCCACATTGTAAGTACAATGTTGGTTAAATGTCTGCATTATAACTCTCCCTAGGGCCCATTGATAGGCCCATACTTGTTGTACATAGGCCATTTAGGCCCACCTTCGTTGTGAGGATAGTTCATCACCTTATAACATGCTTAGTGTAACTCCATGACTCATGCCCATATGCATCATATGTATGCTTGATATGAGTAGTGACTGATCATTGCATATGCCATTGGGCAGATTATTTATGGGACTCATTGATAGGAGTTACCCACATGAGCGTATGGTATGCGTGAGATTGCTGCATGACTATACGTTGTGACTCATGCATCTCGCAGATGTGTGACTTGATCATTGTATGCCCTAGTGACATCAGGGTCGTGCCTCCACAGGTACATCGTGGATGGCTGTATCGGATACCGAAAATACTTGGTTCTAGCACTGTGGGCACTTAGGATGTCCTTGGGTGAAAGTCTCAGAACCTTTTTAGTACCAGGAGATGCTCCAACGTCTAGACCGAGTGCATACATAAGCGCCTGAGTGCCAAATACCAGTAGGCCATGTCTCTCATTATGTCGTAGTCTGTTGGAAGGGGGTGTGACCTTACTCGCCTGAGTGAGGGGGTTGTAAGCTAGGCTGAGTTTGACCAGCTCGCAAATGAGTCCACTATCGACGAGCTGGGAAGGTATTGGCAGACTACTGGTCAGGCGGATAGTGTCGTTTATTCCGCTCACTAGGCTGTGTGACTAGGGAGGCGACAGTTAGTGTGGAGTGTACTAGACCCCGATGATATCCCAGAGAGGAACTGTACTGATATATGTGCTTGATAAGGACTGACATGCTTGTATTGCATCTCGCATATGACATTTGGCTAGTAGGCCTCGCATCGCATGGCCTTGGTATGGCTGGTAGCATTCATGTCTCGTATTACATGGCCTTGGTATGGCCGATTGCATTCATGTCTTATATTGCATAGCCATGGTATGGCTGATAGTATTCATGGACTTACCAGCATTCTTTTGCATTACTCTGATACTGCATACTTGGCACTTGTCTTGTACACATACTTACACTACCCCCTAAGCTTTTGTAAGCTTATGCATGACCGTTGCTTGCAGGTGGCGTTGGATCGCAGCAGCGCTGAGGCAAGAGCGCGCATCAGATTATTTTGAGCCTTTTGATCACCTTGTATTTCCCTTTCCGCATTGTACTTAAAGTTTTTGATATAGTGGATATGTAGTGATGTTGTTTTGTGACTTGGTTATGCTTGTGGTTATGCTCCATTACAAAAAAAAATATCATACTAAAAATCCTCCTTATAGGATCCTAAGATCGGAATCTGGCATATGAGTGCCGGGAGCAGAGAATGAGGCACTACGGAGGCTGTCTGTGCCAGATTTGGCAATCGGGAATTTTGTGAGCCCGTTTTCCGAGTTTGGGCTGTGACAGTATGTGTACTTCTAATTGAGTTTATCATTGTATATTTGCATGTTTTATTTGTTATATATTTGGTGTAAAATAAATAAAAATTTTTGAATAAAATATGTATTTGTGGTGCCTGCACGATCGGTCGAGCACATACTCGACCAGTCGTGGCTCAACAGGTCGAGCATGTACTCGACTGGTTGATTGCGCGGTTGGAGGCCGTTCATGAGAGAGAAAAATCACTTTTTCACCATTTTTCTCTTCTTCCTCATTTGGCCCTTCTCCGACCCATCAAACCCACCTTCGATTAGTGCTTGGTAAGTACTTCATTTTTTATTTCCTTCCATATTTGGGTTTCTATTTATATATCTTGCTACATTTAGGTGTCAATTTGAAGTTTTCTCTTGATTTATAAGGGGTTTTAGCTCAAAATCTGATTTGGTTCAAACCCCATCTTCCATTGTTATTTTTCTTGCTTTGTATTTTGCAATGTAAGGTCACACGAAAAAGAAAACTACTCAAGCTTCCTCTTCTCGTTCTACACCAATTAGGGTAAGAACCCTTCGATCACCCGATGAAGACCCTGATTATGTGAGGGATTTTTGCACTCGGGAGATCATTGTTGAACGGACCGTCAATTCAAATTACTTAGCTCAGTTTCAACTTCTTCCCTTCCTAGTGGCTGTAGGTTGGAAAAACATTTTAAATTGTGGCAGACCCACATATCGCTCCATTGTGCAGGGTATGTTTGCTTGTATGAGCGACATATCACTTAAAATTTTGTCTTTCTCAATTACTTTTAGAGAAAGCATTTTTCAAGTTGATCGGTACGTAATTTCAAGTTTGCTAGACATAAATGTAAATGAGGATGGTATACCCATACCAACTTTAGCCGATTGAATGAATGAATTAGAAAGACGTTTGGTAACTTGTAAATTGTGCAACATTGACTCGAAATGGAGTACTGGAAATGTGCTCCAGGCCAATCAAATGTTGCCCAAATACAGGGTCCTGCATCGCATTTTTATTTCAAATGTCTATCCTCACTTTGGCAACAAAGCCGAACTTACTTCATTCATGGTCCGTATTTTGTATTCCGTTGTGTCTGGTATTTCCATTTGTCTTCCATCTTTGATATGCTACATTATTATTCAATTTCATCTTCATCTGGGTCATGGATATATTCCCTTCTCCTATTTGATGACCACCTTAGTCATTCATTACAAAATGGTCATGCCTCCTGGTGAAGCTCCTATTTTGATTCTTCCCTTTAACAACTCAAATATAAATAAGATGAACCTAAAACTCAATCCTGGCCAAAGGAATGAGGAAGCAGAGGAAGTTGGTGAAGAAGATGCATTACCAACCGAGACCATGATGGAAGATATCTTTAATGAACTTGATTCCGACGATGTCGAAGCTGATCCTGACTATCAAATGCCTCACTATGATGAGTGTCTTCGCTCTTTGGAAGAGAAGGTGGATGCCTTGAAACTTTCTCAAGACAATCTGCAGGAGAGTCATAAACCATCCATGAAATATATGCGAAAGTATTTTCATCGCATTACCAAAGGTCTCCGTCAGAATGATCCATCTATTCCACCTCCTTCTTCTAGATCAGATTAGTGATCTTTTTATTTATGTTTTGGGCATGTATAACTTGGATTATATTTTGGATGATTATCTTTATAACGTTTATTATCCGTCTTTATAATGTTTACACTTTACTTGCTTTAACTTTTCCTTTAAACTCTTATTCTACTGCTATTATCATAATCACAATTATGGTTGTTTATTGTTAATATCTTCCTTTGTCAAGTTGTGATAAAAGGGGGAGAATTTTGTAGGCTTTGTGGTTATTGGAGAGTTTGATTGGTGTATAATGTAGTGGAGTGCATTTTTTTTGGATATATGTGTATTTGTTAATATAGGTACTCTACAACAAGTCACCAAGCTCAAACTGAGGGGGAGTTTTCTTTTTTGGAAAGAGTGTTAAGCTATGAGGAGGAATTGTAAACTTCTGCATCATGTATGTATAGGTTGATCTTCCAAGTTGGTTTTGTCCCAAATTTGACAGAGTGGGAGATTGTAAGTGTTGTATTGTATATGAAACACCCTTAGTTGTCAAATTTCGTCGTGACAAACCACTTTGGATTAATGAACCTGTGCAAGTGATGGAAAGTTCACCTTCAAGTGAAGATGTGCTACATTCAAGTCATGAAGTATTACTTCAAGTTCAAGTGCGGCTTCAAATTCAAGATCAAGTCAAAGTACTAGCTCTAGTGCAAGTTCATGACCTAGTTCATGTGCTACTCCAAGTCTTTATGTTAGCTCAAAGGTACTGCATGGACAAGATCAAGTTCAAGAACTTTAAAGTACACAAGATCAAGTTCAAGATTTCAAAGTAGACAAGATCATGCTTTAAGAACTAGACAAGATCATGCTTTAAGAACTTCAAGTACACGATACAATCAAAGTTACATGGTTCAATGCTCAACTTTCAAGTATATATGACCTTAGAAAGACCTTAGGGTTAGGTTATTCATATTGCATATTCTATATGGGTTAATATGCTTATTATAGGCTTTGCTTCGACCAATCTTAGCCTATGTTCGACTAGTCCAGTCTCTGGCTCGACCAGTCCAATTAAAAACTCAAATTTTTAGATTTTTCTAGTAGGGTCACGACCAGTCGAGCACTGTAACGCCCCGTGTTTTCAGGACCCGAATATATGACCCGTTTCCAAAAAACCTGAATGTTAATCTTGAATGTAAATTTGAACCCCTTATCATTAATCAGAGTCAATAGCAATGAAGCTAGAGTAAACTATGCATTGAAAAAAAAATGTTCCAACTATAATAAACATCCAAACGTAGTGCCCATACAAGACTTATACAATCACAAATAACCAAGTTCATTAAACAAGGCAGGAATCTATCAACTAGTGGTGGAGCTCAATATGGGCCGCAAAGACCTCGTCTAGCTCTTCAGCTACCTGATCTGCTATAGCAACCCAGTGAACAGCATCAGGTTGCTCTACACTTGCATTAATTGTTACAGTTTGATAACGTCAATGGCTATCGCAGTGAGGAGCACCCTCTAAGATTACGCACTCATCATTCATAATCCAACATTAATCGCAATATATGAGAATGGGCATTTTAAACAACGCAGTTCAAGAATCATGATCATGCATTCAGAATTAAGCTAGTTAACACAATTTCAACATTAAGGGAATGTAATGAAAATCGCAATGCAAAGGGACGTGTCCAGATAGTCAAAACAGTCAATCTTACGACCTCTATAAAATGACTAGAAACCAGGCTTCAAACGTCTGCTTCACCTGAAAATCATATCGTACGTGAACACCGCAAGATGGCTAGGAAATCACTAAACGAACACCCGCTCCACCCAAAAATCATGGTACAACTAAACACCGCATGATGAAGAGACAAGCAACCTACCAACTCTAGACCACCCGGAAATCATATCGTACGTGAACACCGCAAGATGGCTAGGAAATCGCTAAGCAAACACTTGCTCCACTCGGAAATCACAGTATGACCGAACACCACAAGATGGCTAGCAACCTAACACGCAAAACTCTACTTCACCCGGAAATCATATCGTATGTGAACACCGCAAGATGGCTAGGAAATCGCTAAGCGAACACCTGCTCCACCCAGAAATCATCATACGATTGAACACCACAAGATGGAGAGAGAATCAACTAGCCACAAAAGGACACCAATGTTCCATCAAGGCCACCAAGGGCAAATAAACGATCTCAGCCACATAGGGCAATTATGAGGTCCAAGCCATGTAGGGCAAGGTGTGACCCAAGTTATGTAAGGCGGATGTGTGATCAAGCCCATGTAAGTCAAATAAGGGCCACAAGATGGTAAATCCTTAACATGTTATATTCAATCCATAAGATAATCACAATGACAACATCTAATTAATTAACAAACTCTACAACTCGAGATAACATGGGGCGACCGAATCATTAATATTTACTAACATTAAAGGAACACAATAATTATATGTTACATGAGTCAATCACGCAACATATTAACATATTTATATAATGAGATAAGTAAAACTATAAATTAACTTAGAGTTACCAACTACATGGAAATAAAGCATCATTCATGTCCAGGCTGGTGAATTTAAGTGGGAAGCCCAAAGGGTGAGTCCTCACCTGTGGGGGTTGTATTACCGCTCTTGATCCAAGTTCCCATGAGTACTTTACGGACCCAAAATCACACAAGTAATCTCTTAAAGTCACAGTTTGTATTAGTCAAATGTTCCCAAGGCTTTAACTAACTAACACTTTGAAGTCGTGTGGGTTTGAAAGGTCTCATGGATAAGGCTATTTGGGCCAGCATTAGAGTAACTAGGCCCACCGGATTTTTTGTCCAACAAGGGCCCAAATTGAGGCCCAAAATTACCCTTAACTAAGGGTTGAACTGGGCCTTTGTTTTGGCCCAACAATAGGATCCAATACAAGCCCAAAATGGGGCTGGCTTAGGTCACCTCTGGCCCAATAAATGGAAGGCCGAACTGAGGGCTGGTTGAAGGCTGGTGTCTAGCTCGTTTCAAGGCCCAGCTGAGGCCTGATTTTGGTTTCATTTGTGGCCCATTTGAAGGCCCATTTCAGCCCAGATAGTGAGCTAGCTGAAGGATATTTTTAGCAAGATTGAAAGCCCATCTAAAGGCCCATTTTTCTGCATTTTCCCAATCCGTCTGAGAGGTGTTGCAATTCAGATGTGGCCCAACTGGAAGCCTAATTTTTGTTCAAATCAAGGCCCAGTTGAGGCCTGTCTTTTAACTCAAACCAGGGCCCTGCCTGAGGGTGCTTTCAGCCCACTCTTCTGGGCCAGTTTCAGCCCACAGTTTGAGGTTGAGACCCAGCAAATGAACGGTCAGAAGGCGGGTTTCGCGGCCCAGTTAAACGTGCCAGAAGAGATTGGTTTCACAGTCCAACCAGAGACCGTTTTCAGTTCTGGTCATGGCTCAAATGAAGGCTGTTCTCAACCCACATTAATGATGCATAGTGTGGCCTACTGGGTTTGAAACTTAGTGCGGCCCACTAAGTTTGAAACTTAGGTGCGACCCATAGTCTAAAGGTGGTGCAGCCCACTAAGATTTACCTCTGTCGAGGCCTGCCAAGTTGAGAAGGTGGTGCGGTCCAGCAGCCTTTCACTTGCATTCGGATGGAGTGCGGCTGCAACACACCTCCTCCCTCCCTGTCTCTCTGTTTCTCCCTTTTCCTTTCTTTCTTTCTTCTTTATTCTCTTCTTCCTTTCTCAGGAATGATCAGCAAGACACCCAGGCGTGAGTAGATCTGGAGATCGAGCGAACTCAGCCCGACCCAATAATGCCACAGTTGGAGGTGCGGCAATAAGCAGAGGGGACGGCGGTATCTTAGCACTCTCTCTCGTGCTTCTTTTCTTTCACTCTCACCATCCTTTGTCTAGACAGTGTGGATGGAGTGGGTGCTACAACACGCTCAGATCGTCCTTGCTAGTTTAGTGCAGCAAGTCAGCAGCTCGGTCCGTTTGTTTGGCCAGGAAGAAAACCGGCTCTAATGGCGGACTTCAGGCGATGGTGATTTTCTTCGAGCTGATGCTTCTGGATGTTTCAAATCTAACCTAGGAAGCTTGTAGATGAAGGATTTCAAAGATCCAGGCCCGTTTGAGCGGTGGGTTCGGAGCTAGGAAGAAATAGAAGTTTTCTCTCGAGTGTGGCTACAATATTCAAAGAAGGAGGCCCTAATCCGTGTGAAATGCATTGGATGACTGAGATAACGCCACGTGGATGACCGAGATTGAAGGAGAACGGACTCACGTGGATTGCCAGCGTGGAGCTTTCCATTTTTGGAAAGAGAAGAAACACAAACAGCTCACTTGCGCTGGTATTTGTGAACACACGCACGTGATTCATCTGGTGGGCCAACCATCGTTTTGCTTAGGCCCCTTCTGTGCACAAGATGGACGGATCAGATCACTCACACAGGCGATCATGGTGGGCCACAGCACGTCGAGAACGGGCTCTGTCTGTCCGTCTGATGGAAATTCAAAACGAAGAAAAACAGGGAAACTTTCCACTTTTGGTTTTCTCCCTCGGTCAGACCCGGTTTGACCGGCTCTCCTGGATCAGGTGCAGCGTGGGTGTACACCCATTGTGTACACGCATTAAAGGTGGGGCCCATAAAGGTATTTGTCATCTTATCTGCACTGTTCATTTGTTTTGTTGACCCATGTTATGGCCCAGTCCAAGGAATAAAACAGATCTATGACTTAGGTGGGCCATATCATCTGAATTATGGCCAGTAAGTGCTAGTTACCATTAACTCGAGGTGGAATACGATCCACACTCGATGATCAGCACTGCTTACCTAACTAGTGTGCCACCCAGAGCCACTATCTATTTTAGATTATTTATTTAGTATAATACATTAGTAATTATAGCTATGTATTTATTTAAAATCATGAATATTTATAATGTATTTTTTTTATTTTTTTATTTTTTGTGATTATATATGCACACATAGTATAACAAAACTACTATTATGTGATATATATATATTATATATAGTATAATAAGATAAAAATTATAAAATGTAATTGTTAATCAATATACATCAATTATATAATAATGTGTTGGTATACAATTTATTTTATATATAGTTTAAATAATATAAAATAAATAATATATGTAATTTAAATAATTTAAGTAACATATATATTATTACAAATAATTACAAAATTATTTTGTATTATAATACATATATATACAATTGTATCATATTTAAAATGAATTATTTGGTCTTCTTGGTAACACCCGAGTACTGAAAAGTATAGGGTGTTATAAGCACCCTAATCGACCAGTCGTGTGAACAGTACTCGACCAGTCGAGCAGGGCTTGACTCGAACTCTAGTAACTATTTTTGGCCCCACTCGACTAGTCGAGGATTGGTTTTATCCGATCGTGATAGAATTAGTGAAATTTAGTTGTTCTCAGGACCAGTCGAATGCTACCTTAGACCACTAGAGGGAACTGTTTTTCTACCTATAAATAGAGGTCTTTTCTCAGTATTTTTTCATTCATTCTAAGCTAAATCAAACCACCATTCTGAGAGTAAAGTCCCCGTGATTAACAAGCTATTGTTCGGTAATTTTATATTCTTTTATAGCATTATGATTGTTTAATTTCTTGTTCTCCTTTTCAATCTTACTTTATAAAAGGGTAATTCTTATCTACCCTTTGAGATCTAAGAAATTCAATCAAGTAGCCCTATTTTAAGCTTAATTAAAATTCATTTAGAACCTAGAACCCTTCTATATGTGTGTTGGACATTGAACATCCTCATCTATAAGTGAAGCGGTTCTACTGGGCTACAACAAAGTAGAATCTACAGATAAGTATATTTTTATTTTCTTTATTGGTTTGTGAGATAAACTAGAAAATCTCTATTTTGGTTTTTTAGATAAGCTAAAAAATCTCTTGTGGTTTTGACTGAGATAAGCCAAAAAATCTAGCACACGGTTTTTAATTGTGATAGCCCATTAAAAACACAATCGTAAAGGTTTTAAGGTGAACCTTGGAAAACCTTCTTTCATAGTGAAAGCCAATATCATGTGGGTTGTGATTATTGACAGTGTAGTAGGTGTGGCTATTTGTGAACAGTTGGTGTACACACCGAACCACTATAATTCTTGGAGTTGTGGTGGATGATGATGATGATGATGTATGTGATGTATGTGTGTTGAATGCTTATATTTCTTTCATGTACATGTGGTGAATGTTGTAATAGTTAGATTCTTTTCTATTGCTTCTTGCTTTAGTTCGAGTTTTTGATCCTTACCGAAGTTCAAGAAATCAGGTTGTCCTACCATAAACTTTGGTTTTTGGTGTAAGGTTGTCCTTTGAACAACGTTTGTATCAACCTCTCAATACTATTGCAATTGATATTGTAATTTATTTCAGCTATCTGCTTTTACATTCTGCATTTTATTTTTATTTGGCATAGTCCTACCCCCCCCCCCCCCCCCCCCAACTAGGATAGAGAGCTCACCCTCTTCATCTCCAACACTTGTTGCTACCTCCACTACTTCCTAATTTGTTGCTCATAACCTTGAAAATTCCAACCCTCCCATCATTTAACCTTTTCATTTGTATATGGATCATCTTCTTTAACTACTATTTTGCGGACCATTTACATGATTTTCAATCTTCAAGAATTTTTTATTATGGTGTGGTGAATCACATAATTGGTTTGGCTAGAGATGATCTAAGTAAACACAATCCTAATGTTAAATAATAATAATAATAATAATAAATATATCAGGTGTACAATAAATCTTTTATACGTTATGCATTCTCCCTTAATCAATCATACGTTTTGTGAAACTTTTCTGTTATTTGGATTACCATGCAAAAGCATGTACCATGTGAAAATCATACCTTCATGGCATAACATCCCTTCTCAGAAAATATATGCTCATGAATCATGCGTATCGTAAACCCCTTTAAAATTACTTTGTTTAGGTTAACAAAATAATTTTTTCATACATGAAATACATTAGGTTGTACTCTAGAAAAGCAATAATGTGTTCATACATGAAATACATTAGGATATACTATATAAAATCTACTTCAATAGAAAATTAATAGTGACGAAGGATCTTTATAGAAAATATACTTCAAAGAAATTGACTACGAATTAGAAAAGTAAAGTGAACAAATGGTTCTCTGAAAAAGAAAACCTTTTTGATACAACATTTGTTTCATAATCAAATATTGCACCTATTATGGATTCTGTGTCTAGAAATAATTAAGAAACCATAAATTATGTTGAGATTGAGCAACGTGTCCAAGATTGGCAAATTCAAACAGTTCTATTACTAGATATATATAGAGATGAAACTTTTGATAATTCAGAATTTGATTATATTATCTAGACTGTTGAGCAAACAAATCTAATAGTCTATAAAGAGGATGACATATCACTTTTAACTTATGAATAACTCTTATAAAATTTAGGAAAATATAATTATGTCTATGTTGGACTGATTCAAGTTTCTATAAAACCTCTAATAAGAACAAACCTAAAGACTATTGTTTTGACATATGTTTATAATAAAAGACATAGATTTCCAAGACTCTTTATTAGGAATGATTGAACGAACACTTAACAATGGCCATATCTAATACACATATTCACTCTCATACTAATGTTTAGACTAAGGTATTACTCCCATCAAAAATTTATGTGTGCATACCTCATAAAATGCATCAATTATTACCCCCATAGCATCACTTACTGATGTCACGCACCATCCAAACAACTAAATTACAACCCTTTGATGACATGAGGATCTCTTGTAAGTGTTGTATTGTATATGAAGCACACTTAGTTGTTAAATTTCATTATGACAAACCACTTTGGATTGATGAACCTGTGCAAGTGATGGAAAGTTCACCTTCAAGTGAAGATGTGTAACATTCAAGTCATGAAGTATTGCTTCAAGTTCAAGTGCAGCTTCAAATACAAGATCAAGTCAAAGTGCTACTCCTAGTTCAAGTTCAAGACCTAGTTCATGTGCTACTTCAAGTCTTTATGTTAGCTTAAAGGCACTACATGGACAAGATTAAGTTCAAGAACTTCAAAGTACACAAGATCAAGTTCAAGATTTCAAAGTATACAAGATCATGCTTCAAGAACTTCAAGTACAAGATACAATCGAAGTTGCATGGTTCAATGTTCAACTTTCATGTATATATGACCCTAGAAAGACCGTAGGGTTAGGTCATTCATATTGCATATTCTATATGGGTTAATATGCTTATTATAGGCTTTGCTTAGACTAGTCTTAGCCTATGTTCGACAAGTCCAGGCTCTGGCTCGACTAGTCCACAGTTTGTCTTGACCAGTCCAGGAAAAAACTCAAATTTTCAGATTTTTCTGGTAGGGTCACGACTAGTTGAGCACCCTACTTGACCAGTCGTGTGAATAGTGCTCGACTCGAACTCCAGCAACTGTTGTTGGCCCCATTCGACCAGTCAAGGGTCGGTTTTATCCGATCACGCCAAAATTTTTGAAATTTGGTTGTTCTTAGGACCAGTCGAAGGTTACCTTAGACCAGTTGAGGGAATTACCGAACAATAGGTTGTTAATCATGGGCACTTTTCTTTCAGAGTGGTAGCTTGATTTAGCTTGGAATGAATGAAAAAATACCGAGAAAAGACCTTTATTTACAAGTGAAGCAATTCTACCGAGCTACCACAAAGCAGAATCTACAGATAAGTACATTTTTATTTGCTTTGTCGGTTTGTGAGATAAGCCAGAAAATCTCTGTTTTGGTTTTTGAGATAAGCCTGTAGTTTTGACTGAGTTAAGCCAAAAAATATCAACACAAGGTTTTTAATTGTGATAGCCCATTGAAAACATAGTTGTAAAGGTTTTTAATTGTGATACCAATGATTAAACTAAGGTATTAATCCCATCACAAATTTCTGTGTGCACACCTCATCAAACGCATCCATTATTACCCCGATAACATCACTTACTAACGTCATGCAACATCCAAACAACTAAATTAAAACCCTTTAATGACATGAGGATCTTTAACATTTGTTGCTGCCTCCACTTCTTCCTAATTTGTTGCTCTTAACCTGAAAAATTCCAACCCTCCCATCATTCAACCTTTCATTTGTATATAGATCATCTTCTTTAACTGCTATTTTACAGACCTTTTACATGATTTTCTATCTTTAAGAATTTTTTATTATCCTACATCATGTGTGGTGAATCACATAATTAGTTTGGATTGAGATGATCAAAGTAGACACAATCCTAATGTTAAATAATAATAATAATAATAATAAATATATCAAGTGTACAATAAATCTTTTATACGTTATGCATTCTCCCCTAATCAATCATACATTTTGCATAACTTTTCTTTTATGAGGATTACCATGCAAAGCATGTACGATGTGAAAATCATACCTTCATGCATAATATCCCTTCTTAGAAAATATATTCTCATGAATCATGTGTATCGGAAACCCATTTAAAATTACCTTATTTAGGCTAACAAAATAATTTGTTCATACATGATATACATTAGGATGTACTGTAGAAAATCAATAATTGTTCATACATGAAATACATTAGGATGTATTGTAGAAAATCTTCTTCAATAGAAAATTAATAGTGACAATGGATCTTTACAGAAACTATATTTCAAAGAAATCGACGATGAATTAGAAACGCAAAGTGAACAAATGGTTCTCTGGAAAGGAAAACCTTTCTAATACAATGTTTGTTTCAGAATCAAATATTACACCTATTATGGATACTATGTTCATAAATAATCAAGAAACCATAAACTATGCTAAGATTGAGCAGCGTATCCAAGATCGGCAAATTCAAACTATTCTATTGCTGGATATTTATAGAGATGGAACTTTTGATAATTCAGAATTGGATTATATTATTAAGACTGTTGAGCAAACAAAGCCAATAGTCTCTAAAGAGGATGACATATCACTTTTAACTCATAAAGAACTCGTATAAAATTCAAGAGAATATAATTATGCCCATGTTGGACTAATTCAAGTTGCCATAAAACCTCTAATAAGAACAAACCTAAAGACTGTCGTTTTGACCTATGTTTATAATAAAAGACATTTAGATTTCCAAGACTCTTTATTAGGAATGATTGAATGAACACTTAACAATGGCCCTATCTAATACACATCTTCGCTCTCATACCAATGATTAGACTAAGGTATTACTCCCATCACAAATTTATGTATGCACACCTCAAAAAATGAATCCATTATTACCCCTATAGCATCACTTACTGATGTTATGCACCACCCAAACAACTAAATTACAACCCTTTGATGACATGAGTATGTCTAACATTTGTTGCCGCCTCCACTACTTCCTAATTTGTTGCTCTTAATTTGGAAAATTCCAACCATCCCATCATTCAACCTTTTTCATTTGTATATGGATCATCTCTTTAACTTCTATTTTGCGGACCATTTGCATGATTTTCAATCTTCAAGAAATTTTTATTATCCCTCATCATGGTGTGGTGAATCACATAATTAGTTTGGCTTGAGATGATTTAAGTAGACACAATCCTAATGTTAAATAATAATAATAATAAATATATTGGGTGTATGTTAAATCTTTTATACGTTATGCATTCTCCCCTAATCAATCATACATTTTGCGTTACTTTTTTTGTTATGTGGATTACTATGCAAAGCATGTATTATGTGAAAATCATACTATAAGTACTACATTGTATATAACACACATTTGTTTGTGAAATCTTGTTTAGACAAAACAACTTATGAAGTGTTCCATCTAATGTGGATCAAGATGGAAAGTTCAAGACTCTACTGAAGTTCAAGTTAAGAAGTGGATCAAAATGGAAAGTTCAAGACTCTACTGAAGTTCATGACGATTGAGTTCAAGTTCTACTAAAGTTCTAGTAGAAGATCAAGCTCTATCATCAACTACAAGCTCTATTAAAGAATCAAGTAGAATAACAAGTTCCATGAAGTTCAAGCATCTAATCTACTTCAAAGTTTAGTCTTTTCAAGTATAGCAAACTCTAGAAAGACCTTGGGTTTAGGTACTTTCAAAACATAACTTAAATGTGTTTCTATACTTATGTTAGGCTTAAGTTCTTCTAGTTTAAACTAAGGTTCAACTAGTCTAAGCTATGGCTCGACTAGTCTAAGGAATTTTCGACCAATCCTAGTTTAAATTGAAGAAAAATGAATTTTTGCGTGACATCTTCGACCAGTCGAGTAGACTGCTTGACCAGTCAAAGATGGGCCTTCGATCAGTCGAGGGTTTCTCAACTCGAAGTCTAGCAACTGAATCAGTTTGAATTTTTGGCACCCTCGACCAGTCGAACAGGGCCCTCGACCAGTCGAAGTTCTGTTTTATCTTATCGTGCTCAAATTTAAAAATTTATTGGAACAGAATCCGATTCTTAGACTAGTTGAAGAAACAACTTTGTGCCTGTAAATAAAGGTTTTCTCTCAATCCAAAAATACAATTTAAGTACATCAAATCCATCATTAAGAGAGATAGAAGCCCCTATTATACTAGAGCTATTGCACGACATTTAGAAATTTTTAATAGCTTATTTGTTTTAATTCCTTGATCTTTTATGCTTTAAATTTTATTTTATAAAGAGAATAAATACTCTTCTTTGGGATCTTAAGGAATTCAAACAAGTAGCCTTTGGTTTAAATTTATTTAAAATCAATCTAGAACCTTGAACCCTTGTCTATGTGATGGAACATTGAACAATCTACTATAAGAGAAACGGTTCTACGACTACGTCGACTGATACATATTCAAAGGAGAACATAAGTATATTTTGCTTTTAATATTTTGGTTTTATTGAGATAGCCAGAAAATGTTGTGAGGGGTTCTTTGTTTGTGATAGCCCTTTAAAATCACAGTTGTATCAGGTTTTGAGGTGACCCTGAGAAAACCTTATTTATAGTGAAAGCTAATGTCACGTGGATAGTGATTATTGGGAGTGGAATAGGTGTGGCTGTTTGAGAACAATTGTTGTACACACCGAACCACCATAATTCTTGGTGTTGTGGTGAATGTTTTCTTTTTGCATTTATGGAGAATTTTTGTAATTTTATTTATGCAAAAGTGGTGAAAGTTTGTAATAAATACCTTTATTTTCTCTTGATTGGTTTGAAATCTTGATTCTTACAAACGTTCATGAAATAAGGTTGTACTACCTAAACTTGATTCTTACAAACGTTCGTGAAATAAGGTTGTCCTACCTAAACTTGGATTAGGCAAAGGTTGTCCTAAGAATTAGTTTGAATCAATTTTTTAATACTAGTGTGATTAAGATTTCTGATTTATTTATTATTTTGGCACTTTAATTTTTATTTGGGATAGTCCTATTCACCCCCCCTCCGGGATTTCTTAAGCTCGCCTTTTTAAGTGGTATCAAAGCTAATTTGCTCATTTTATTTTGGATTAAATTCCTTGAATTAAACGATGTAGAGCTTTTATAATGTCAAATTTCAATAACTTATCTATTACCAGGCCACCACCTTTTGATGGCTCTAACTATGCATTCTGGAAAGCCAGAATGAGGATTTTTTTTTAAAAATCCTTAGATGAAAGCGTGTGGCTAGCCATTGTAACCAAATGGAAACCTCCTATGACTAAGGTAATAGTCAAAGATGGAACCAAGTCCATGAGAGAAATTGTTTTCTACTTATGGATTGTATCTTAGAAAAGTGAAAGCAGTGCTAATGCTAAAGCCTTAAATGCCATAACTTGTGCTCTATCTCTTAATGAATTTAAAATAATTATTTCATGCGATACAACTAAACAAGTTTGGGATATTCTTGAAATGACACATGCAGAAACTACTATAGTCAAGAAATCAAAGGTTCAACTCCTCACTATGAGATTTGAGGAGATTTGTATGGAAGAAAATGAAACATCCATGGACTTTTATACAAAACTAAATGATATAGTAAATTCTATATGGGGTCTAGGAGATGAAATCTTATAAAGTAAAGTTTATGCAAAAATACTACGATTTCTTCTTGATAGATTCAACTCTATGGTTACTGTCATTCAGGAATTAAGAGATACTGATAATATGAAGGTTGAGGAGTTCGTTGGCTCTCTCCAAACATATGAGTTAAATTTTAAAGCTCCTAAAGGTAAGTCTATTGCTCTTAAATCTTCTAAATCTGTTTCAAAAGAAAATTATTTTAATTCTGATTTTAAAGTACAGAAGATGATATGACATTATTAGCTAAGAAATTTTATATAATTTTCAAAAATAATAAAAGATCAGATTTTCAAAAACTATCTGACAAAAGAAAAGATAAATTTAGATTTTAGAAATCTTAAACAAAAGATAGTTAATGTTTTAATTGTCATAAGTATGGGCACTTGACAAATAAATGTCCTAAAAGGAATAAGTAAAAAAGAAAGGGCATGATAGCTACTTGGGATGAATCATCTGACTCTGAAAGTTCTTCTGAGTCTGATGAATCAGAATAAGAAAATACAAATGATGTAAAAGCCCTTATGACAATATCCAGAGTCACCTCCTCATATACTTGTAACATATTTGATTATGAAAATCTCAGGAGTGACCCTGAAAATGAAAATGAAGATGATCTTTAATGCCTAATATAGGGAAAGTTGTAAAATTGTTGTCAAACTGAAAATTCAAAGAGAGAAATATGTTCAATTAAAAGAAGAACTTGAAAACAATGATTTAGAAAAATCTCATATTTCAAATTGTTTTGAAAAACTAAAACTAGATTTAAATTTCAAAAGCTTGGAATTACAAAAAATTAGAACTGAAAATGAGAAATTAAAACTCGAAGTTTCTTCCCTTTTGAGTTCTAAGGATACTTGGAGATATACCCATGGAGACCCAAAACTGGAAAATTGTTAACCTCATCCAGAAAATGTGGTGACATGTTAGGTCTGGGCTATATTAAGAATGATTCCTTGAAAAATAAAGATACACCTCCTACATTTGTAATAGGAGAATCTTCAAACTCTAAAGGTAAGAATTTGAGAAATTTTGGTCGAAATGATTTCAAAAATTCAAAACCTCTTCAAGTTCCTAAAAATAACTTAAATGCCATCAACCATAGAAACCAAAGATATAATAAACCACCTTTAGTCAAAAAAATCGTGGACTTACTCAAAGAGCTTTTAAAATCCAACTCAGATGGAATCGGAGTTAATAGAAACGTGGAGAAATTCTAACTCCCCAAAACAGAGAAAATCCAATGGAACTCTTAAACCCAGAACCATAATGAAATGGGTTCTAAAGGTTACATGTCTTGTTGCACACACAGCCTTCAAAGCTACTAGCCATTCAAAATGGTACCTGGATAGTGGATGTTCAAGACATATGACAAGTGACAAAACAATATTCACCAACTTCAAAGAAGTAAACGACGGCACAGTTACTTTCGGTGATTGTAGCATCTGCAGAATCATAGGCCAACGTACTGTTCAACTCTCTAATCTTCCTCACTTTGAGAATGCACTGTATGTTGAATGTCTAAAACATAACCTCATAAGCAGATCTCAAAGCTGCGATAACAAACATAGTGTAAAATTTACAAATCACGGATGTGAGATTACAAATAAGAAGAGAAGTTTGATATTAAATGGTCATAGGACTTCTGAAAATTGCTACATTATTAATGACTCATGTTCTTCTAACTATTTATGTTATATGGTCCAAATAGACGAAATTGAACTATGGCATAAACGTCTTGGACGTGTTAATTTAGAGATCTTTATAGATTGAGCAAAAGAGATCACATTCATAGCTTACCTAAATTAAAAAAGGTAGAAAAAATATGTGGCGCATGTTAAATTGGTAAGAAAATTAGGAGTAGTCATAAGAAAGTGAACTCCTTAACCATAGCCAAACCTCGTGAACTACTCCATATGGACTTGGTGGGACCAACGAGAATAGAGAGTAGAGGTGTAAAGAACTATTTTCTGGTTATTGTTGATGATTTTACTAGATATACTTGGGTTCTTAAGAGAGAAATCAGATACTCTCGATGAAGTCAAAAAAATTTTAAAACAAATTCAAACTGAGAAAGAAGTACTTGTGATTAAAATTAGAAGTGATCATGGTACTGAGTTTGAAAATAAAATTTTGAGAAGTACTGTACTAACCATGGTATATCACACGAGTTCTATACTCCTAAGACACCTCAATAAAATGGAGTTGTTGAAAGAAAGAACGTAGTACTGCAGGAAATGGTCAATATAATGCTAAATAACATGAACTTACCAAAAAACTTATGAGCTGAAGCTGTTAATACTGCTTGCTGCATTATAAATCATGTGTATATTAGAAAAGCCAAAGATAAAACAGCCTATGAGTTATGGTTTAATAAGAAGCCGACCGTCAAATACTTTTGGACTTTCGGAAGTAAATATTTCATTTTATGTGGCCGAAAATTTTTGGAAAAGTTCAAAGCCAAGAGTGATGAGGGAATATTTTTGGATTATGCTCTAAATAGTTAAGCATATTGTGTTCTTAATAAAAGAACATGGGTGGTTTAAGAATCTATTAGCGTAGTAATTGATCACCTAATCACATCCACACCAAGTCAAGATGATGATGAACTCAACATTATAGATAAACCTGACTCTTCATCTAAATCAGATAATACTGAATTAAGATTAATCAAAGACCATCCGACTGATCAGATATTGGGTAACCCTCATACTGGTGTTCAGACAAGAAGACAGTTACAAAATATCTGTAATTACATCTGCTTCACTTTTCAAATTGAACTAGCAAATGTAAAGGAAGCACTTGCCGATGAAAGTTGGATATTGGCTATGCAAGAAGAGTTAGATCAGTTTGTCAAAAATGATGTTTATTATTTGGTTCCTAGACCTTCTGATAAACATATGATTGGAACCAAATGGATTTTTAAGAACAAATCTGATGACATGGGGAATATCATTAGAAACAAGGCATGATTAGTTATACAAGGTTATACTCAGATAGAAGGAATTGATTATGATGAAACCTTTACACCAATTGCGTGCCTTGACTCCATTAGATTATTCATTTCAATTGCTTGCTATAAGAAATTCAAAATATATCAAATAGATGTCAAAAGTGCATTTCTAAATGGTGATCTATATGAAGAAGTATATGTTGAACAACTTAAGGGTTTTGAAGACCCTAAAATTTTGGATCATTTGTACCATCTTAAAAAGGCATTTTATGATTTGAAACAAGCTCCCAGGGCATGGTATGAAAGGTTGACTAAATTCTTACTCAGTCACAACTTTATCATGGGAAGTGTTGATAAAACCCTATTCGTCAAGAAATATAATGAACATATATATGTTGATAGTACAGATCTATGTTGGCGATATTATTTACAGATCTACATGCACTAACTTGTCCATTGAGTGTGCAGATCTGATAAAATCCAAGTTTAAAATGAGTATGGTTGGAGAACTAAATTACTTTCTTGGATTGCAAGTAAAACAATAGGAAAATGATATATTCATCTCACAAACCAAGTATGCCTTGAATCTTGTAAAGAGATTTGGGTTTGAGAAAGTGAAAAAGTTTGATACTCCTATGAGTACAACTCTCAAACTTTCTAAGGATGAATCAGATAAAAGTATAGACTCTCCTCTATATCGGAGTATGATTGATAGTCTTCTATACTTAACTGCTAGTAGATCTGACATTGCTTTTAGTGTTGGAATATGTCCTAGTATCAATTTGATCCTAAGGAATCACATCTAATCATTGTTAAATGGATAATCAGATATGCCGCAAGTACTGCTAACTTAGGTCTATGGTATCTGCATGATACAACTGTACAACTTGCTGGACATACCAATGTAGATTAGGTAGGAAACATCGACGATAGAAAATCTACCAGTAGTGGATGTTTCTACATAGGGAATTTTTTAGTTTCCTGGCTCAACAAGAAATAAAATTCTATATCACTCTCAACTGCTGAAGCTGAATATATCGCAGCTGGTAATACTAGCACCCAGTTGATCTGGATGAAAAGGATGTTAGCTGATTATGGGATTGCGCAGGATACAATGACATTATATTGTGATAACTAAAGCGAAATTAATATTTCAAAGAATTCTATTTAACATTCTTGTACGAAACATATCGACATTCGATATCATTATATTCGAGAATTAGTTAAGGACAAGAGTATTTCATTAGAATATATTCAGACCGAAAAACAGCTTGCAGACATAATAACCAAATCGCTTGACAGGAATAGATATCTAAATTAAAACATGATATTGGTTTGCATATTTTTAATTAATTTATCATGTTATTTATGCATTTTTTAATATGTTTATTGAAAGTATCCTTGTTTGTCAATTAATGTGAAGGTTGAGTCAGTCAGTTCAGTGAGCCCCATAATGAAAGGACTACAAGATGTGGTCTCAACACAGTAGATGAATCAAGATCTCAAGGTAAATTAAACCTCACATCCCATGACCAAAACACCTCATGTATATAATACCCATTAAAAAATACTCTGATCTATTAAAAAACAACAAGGAAAATATGTTTTATAGATTATGTAACAGAAAACTAAGTGGAAAAATCATATGAAATTCTGTCAAGTTTTCTACTTCATTCGTGTCATCGAACACTACTCGATGACATCGAACATACATGTTTAATGACATCGAAGGTGACTCGATGACATCGAATAAGTGTCTTGAATAGTCCAGCAACCACATAACATTTTGGACCAAAAATTTGATAACATCGAAGACCAACCTTCGATGACATCAAAAGCTACTCGATGACATCAAAAAATGACACTCAAATGTCCAGCAAGCTCAAGTAGAAATTCATAACATTTTGGACCAAAAATTTGATGACATCGAACTTGTCTCGATGACATCGAAGACCAACATTCGATGACATTGAAAGCGATTCGATGACATCGAAAAATGACACTCAGATGTCCAGCAAGCTCAGGTAAAAATTCACTTGAAAAATTCGATGACTTGAACAACTGTGCGATGACATTAAACATCAACCTTCGATGACATCGAGAATTGAGCAAATTATGTCCAGCAAACTCTGGAGGAAAAGCATTTAAAATATTTCAGGAATCGAACTGGATTCGATGACATCGAAATTCAAATTTCGATGACATTGAATCACGTTCGATGACATCGAATAAAGATAGAAAAAGTCCAGCAAGTTTTAAACATTTTTTAAACAAAAATCCCTTGTCATCAAACTGTTACTCAATGACATCGAACATGGCCTTCGATGTCATTGAAAACCTAATTCGATGACATCGAATGCAGAAAGAATCTACTCATTTTATTTTCGTTTGGATTTTTGCCTATATATGTGGAAGGTTGCTTTCGAAGTTTGTATTGAGAAAAAGAGTGAGCTCTAAGAGAGTAATTACTTACCTACCTTCATAAACCTTTTTCTCATGGGAGTTCATCCTTCAACCCTTTCTTAAATGAAATTATTGAATATTCAATAGATTGGATTAGAGAATAAACTTCACCATTCAAGGATCCTCCAACAACTTACTTAATGGCAAATCATTGTGCTGGAATCTCTTGAATTCCTAATACCCTAGAATCACTCTCTGTCTCTTAAGGATCTATATTCTTTAAAAATTAGATTCCCCTAAAACCTTGACCTAACTCCGATGACTTGCATTGGGAGCATCTACAACGTTGTGGTTCAAGGGAGACCATCTTCATCATGTGCTAGAAATGGGGCTCACCTACTTTCAAGTAAGTATTTAGAGTCAATAGAATTTGAAGATCCTTCCTTGTGTATGACTGGTTTTGAGGTTGTATTTCACAAACACACTAAGACCTTTGCAGGCCTTCAAGGGGAGCATACGTATAGAGTCCTTGTGTAGGATCTATAGTGCCTTGTGTAGGTATGATTGATTATCTTATGTAGACATGTATGGTTTCCTTGGGTAGGCAATTCCTTATGTAGGATATATGTGTCTTGTGTAGACTATACCTTATGTAGGTTGTGAAGGTTTATGGCTAACCTGACTTGAAACAATCACATAGTTAATTCGGCACACTCTAGGGTGGAGTGAGTCAGCCGGGAGTAGAGTAGGCACATAGCCGAACCACTATATATCATTGTGTTTGTGATGTTTCTTGCATACTTGATTTGATTGATTAATATGTGTAAATGTGATGTATTCATGTTTCACTGGACTTAGATCTCTTCAATGCCTTAAAACATGAATGTGAATGATTCTCTAATGATCTTACTAAACTAAGTTTAAATTGGTAAACATTACATAATAGTATGATCAACATTTATGAAAAGTCCTATTCACATCCCCCCCACCCCCCCCAAGACACTTTGACCAATTTCATACTTCTACTATAACAGTTATACCGTAATTTTAATTGGTATCTAAAAAGGGCAAGCCCCAAGTCTTAGAAGGGGGGGGGGGGGTGGGGGTGAATAGGACTATGCCAAAATGTGAAAAGATAACTCAGATAGCAGAAATCTAAAACAACCTCAAATGGACAAGTATTGAGAGGTTGATAAAAACGTTGTTCTAAGGACAACCTTACACCAAAAACCAATGGCTTATGGTAGGACAACCTAATTTTTAGAACGTTGGTAAGTATCAAAAACTCAAACTAATACAGAGGCAAAGGAAATAAATCTGGCTATTACAACAATCACCACAATTGCATAAAATAGATACAAGCATTCACACACATAACCAGATACAATCATCCACCACAACACCACAAATTATAGTGGTTCGGTGTGTACACCAACTGTTCATAAATAGCCACACCTACTCCACTCCCAATAACCACAACCCACATGGTATTGGCTTTCACTAAGAAAGAAGGTTTTCCAAGGTTCACCTTATAACCTTTACAGATGCATTTTTCAGTGGTCTTACACAGTTTTTTTATTTAAATAAAAAACCTCACACTAAGATTTTCCTGGCTGATCTCAGTCAAAACCACAAAAAGAGATTTTCCTGGCCGAATCTCTCAAACCACAATATAGAAAATAAAATCAATACTTATCTAAAGAATGATCTTCGATGTAGCCAGTAAAACTGCCTCTTTGTAGATGAAGATGTTTAGTGTTTAATCTCACAGAAGAAGGGGTTTTAGGTCTAGATGAATTTTAAATTAAATCCAACCTTAGGCTACTTGGATTCAATTTCTTAGATCTCACAAAGGGTTAAATCAAAATCCCCTTTATATAAAGTAGAATGAAATCAAGAAATCAAGAAATTAAGAAACCGAAAATCTATTAAAATAATTTATAAATACCTCACAATAGCTTAACAATAGTAGGGACTAATCTCTCAGAGTGGTGGCTTAAATTGGCTTGGAATGAATGAAAAGATCTGAGAAATGTCCTTTATTTATAGGTTGCAATTCGGTTCCCTCGACTGGTCTAGGGTTCGGCTCGATTGGTCTTGGTAGAACCAATTTTCAAATTTTTTAGTGTGATTGGATAAAACAGACCCTCGAATGGTCGAGCACAGTGCTCGACTGGTCGAGTGAATTAAATTAGTATTGTTGGAATTCGAGTTGAGCCCCGCTTAACTGGTTGAGCAGGTCTCTACGACCGGTCGAGCATGGTACTCGACTGGTCAAAGACCAAACAACCTTATCCAATTTTTTCAGTAAGATTCTGGACTAGTCGAGAAAAACCCTGGACTGGTCGAGGCAGTGCCTGGACTAGTCGAACACTGATCAGGACTAGTTAAAGCAAAGCCTAAAATAAGTACTCTGACCCAAACTAAACATGTAATGTTAATAACCTAATCCTAAGGTCTTTCTAGGGTCATGTATACCTTAAATGTGAGTATTGAAATTAAAACAACGGTCGGTCGCTTCGGTAGATAGGACACTTTGAAGCACATGAAGCTTGACCTCGTATACTTGAACTTGTGTCTTGAACTTGTATCTGGAGCATGTGACTTGAGACTTAAGCTTGATCAAATGTATTTGAGCTTGAACTTGAGTTTTAAGCTTAAACTTAAGCTTGAGCATGTGATACACTCGAACTTAAGCTTAAGATAGTGCACTTGGACTTGAGTACTTAGACTTGGTGAACTTTAACTTGTTCTCGTAGTTGAACATGCATAATTGTAGCTCACTAAATGTCGATGTAGAAGCTCATCTTTGAATGCAAGTGAACTTTCCATCTATTTGAACTTGAAGGTGAACATTCCATCTATCAAAACAAGTCAAACATTCTGAAGTGTTTTAGCACAACAAAATTTGACAATACAGGGTGCTAGATTTACAACATAGCACTTACAGTATCAGAGTGGGTTCCTCTTAAGGGTTTAACAACCTAGAGAGAGATCTTGATTGAAGTTGAAAATTATGGCCAAAAGAGAGAGATCATCGGTTTCTAGACCTCCTGTCTTTGATGGCTTAAATTATGCATACTAGAAAGCTCAGATGCATTATTTTTTGCAATCTCTAGATCATGATGTTTGGGAAATAGTTGAAAATGGATATGTACCTACAATTGATCAAGTGGTACTCGATAATGGCACAACTATCACCAAACCCAAATCAAAAGAGATGTGGACTACTTTTGACAAAGAAAAGAAAACTTATGAGGCCAAAGCTATAAATGATATTTACTATGTTGTCTCTTAAGAAGTATTCAATCAGATTAGCATGTGGTATGTCAAAAGAAGCATGGGATCTATTGGAAACAACCCATGAAGGAACTAGCACAGTAAAAAGATTAAAGCTTCAACTTTTTACATCACAATTTGAACACATCAGGATGGAAGAACATGAGACCTTTATGGAGTTTTTCACAAAGCTAAACATCATATATAACTCCATGGGTGGATTGGGAGAGAAAATTTCGGTATCTAAAATCTGTAGGAAAATTCTGAGATCCTTACCAGAACATTTCAACTCCAAAGTTATCACTATTGAAGAATGTAGAAAAATAGATGAAATGAAAGTAGAAGAACTAGTAGGTTCCCTACAAACCTTTGAATTACACTACAAACCATCCACAAAATCCAAAAGTAATGCCCTTAGGCCCTTTAAAAAATATAACCATGATTGAGGAAGAGGAAAGTGAAAATTAAGATGTTGATGAGGAAGTGGCTCTCTTGGCTTAATGGTTCAAAAAATTCTTCAACGAGAACCATGGAAAACCATATAACAATAAGGGAAAACACTTGGACAACAAACACTAAACAGGCAAACCTTTTAGAAAGTCCAAAGAGCCTCAATGTTACAATTGTCAAAAATATGGGCATTTATCCACTAAAAGTCCTACTAAGAAGACAAGAGTAAAGGCTATGGCAGCCACATGGGATGACACTGGTGAATCAAATTCTGAATCCGACAATTTTAAAAGTTATGGTGACTAAAAGTCTTTAAAAATACTTATGACCTTCACCTTCACTGTCATTCCTAATCCAAAGGATAATGAGGAAATGGATGAACCACAAGCCAAAGAGACACTCTCCTTAGATGATGAAGGAGAAGAAGAAAAGGATTACATCCATGATGTTTATAATCAACTTTATATCCATAACATTAAGAAACTTGGTATTGTTGAAAACAAAAACAAGCAGTTACAAAAAGACCGGGATAAAACTCTAGAAATCAATACCCACTTGATAAATGATCTTCAACAATATGATATGGAAAATGAAACTAGAAAGGACAACAACTTCCCTCACATCTAAAATGTTGAAATTAAACAAACAGATTGAACATCTAGAATCAAAGAATATGCATCTAAAGAATCAAAATCATAAACTTATTTTTGATGTAGAAAAATCAAAACAATCTGTTGAACTTAGTCATAGGTTCTCCCAAAGTAATGAAAAACTAGAGAGACTTCTAGGAATGGGAAGAAATTAAAAGGATATGAGAGGCTTAGAGTATGATATTTGCAAACCAAAATCCTTTCCTGCACCACCTGTGACTAAGAAAATTGTTACATTCGAAAGCAACAAAAAAAAAACACACTCTTAATTGTCATTCATGTGGAGACTTAGGACATTACAAGTTTCGCTCTACTTACGGTTTAAATCTTTCTAGTAAATTTAAACCAACCAAAAGAACAATTCAAAAACCAAAAGCGCCCTTCTAAAACCACATTAAATGAAGGAAGGAAATATCTAACTCCACCCAAGATGACCAAAAGGATGAAGGAGCTACTATATCAGGTAGCTTAACTGAATCGAAAAATTGAAGAATTGATGAGACATGGGAATCTGGTTTAGTTGCACAAAAAATCCAAACAGCCCCAAGGAGAAGACAAAGAATTAACTCCAAAGAAAATTGTCACCAAATGGGTGATAAAGAATAAGAACAACTGCCTAGTGATTCACACCACTCTTAAAGCAGGTAGTAGTTCTAAGTGGTATCTTGATAGCGGTTGCTCTAGACACATGACAGGTGACCAAAAACATTTTTGTACATATTCAGAATTTAATGGTGGGTTGGTCACATTTGGAGATGGGAGCATAATTGGGCATGGAACAATAACTGGCCCTAGATTGCCCAAGATTGAAGATGTTCTTTATGTAGAAGGATTAAAACACACTCTCCTTAGTATTTCCCAAATCCACGACAAAAAACACTTGGTCACATTCTCCAAAGATGTGTGTAAGATCTCAGACCATATAGGAAAATTCATTATGAAAGGTCTTCACACAAGTGATAACTGCTATGTAATTGAAAGTAGTGGGGAGAATGTATTGTCTACAAGATGCCACATGGCTGTGAATAATGAGTTCAAGCTATAACACTAAAGGCTTGGACATGTCCACTACCGGAACTTGGCTAAGCTAAGCTCAAAAAATTTGGTGAGAGGCCTTCCTAAGATTCGAAAGGAAGAGAAGATTGTATGTGGTGATTGTCTCAAGGGCAAATAGATAAAGTTTGGACAAAAAAAGACAACCACCGTAGCAACTTCTAACCACTTGATTTGTTGCATATGGATCTAGTGGGACCCACTAAAGTTGAGAGTCATAGTAGAACAAGATAATTCCTGGTAGTGGTGGATGATTACTCCAAATTCACTTGGGTTGCTTTTCCTCAGGAAAAATCTGATGCATTTGATGAATTCCTGATTATGGAAAAATGACTCCAAAATGAGAAAGGATATTATATAAATTGTATTAGGAGTGATCACAGTGGGGATTTTGAGAATGATTAATCCGAAAGGTATTGTGATGAGAGTGGAATTTGACATGAATTCTCAGCCTCAAAAACACCACAATAGAACAGAGTGGTTGAAAGAAAGAACCGGGTGTTGCAAGAAATGGGATCGATTATGCTGAATAGAAAAAAAAATGGCCAAAAGCTTCTGGCCCGAATCAGTCAATACCGCCTGCTACATAATCAATAGGGTATATCTTAGAGCAGGTTTAAAGAAAACTCCGTATGAGTTGTGGTATGGAAAACAACCTAGTGTGAAATATTTTCGTGTCTTTGGTAGCAAATGTTATATTTTTCTAGGATATTCCCCAAATAGTCATGCTTATAGAATGTACAATTTAAGGACACTTACTATTCAAGAATCTGTCAATGTAGTTGTTGATGACTAACCTCATGATGAAAATAGTCATTCGATTGATATAGAGGATGATGTGGATTCATGCATTCTAGGTAAATCAGATAATAAATCCTCCTCTTCTAATGAACCTTAGCCATTGAACAACATACCATTCATTAAGGATCATCCTCTCAGTCAAATCATTAGAGATCCTAATGACGGTGTGAAAACTCAATGTCAGCTTGAGAATATTTATAGTCATTTCTGCTTCACCTCAAAAATTGAGCCTAAAAATGTTATAGAAGTTCTCTAAGATGAATATTGGATTGCTGCTATGCAAGATGAGCTCCAACAATTTTGAGAGAAATGAGGTGTGGCAACTAGTTTCCAGACCACTTGATACAAATGTCATCGGAACCAAATGGATTTTCAAAAACAAATCCGATGAATCTGGAAATGTGGTAAGAAATAAAGTAAGACTTCTAGTGCAAGGATATTCACAAATAGAGGGCATTGATTTTGATGAAACATTTACCCCAGTCGTGCATCTTGAGTCTATAAGGATTCTCATGTCTATTGCATGCACTTTACAATTCAAATTATTTCAAATGGATGTTAAAAGTACCTTTCTCAATGGTGTACTTGAGGAAGAAGTATATATTGAACAACCATAGGGATTCTTAGATCCTAAGTATCCTCAACATGTATACCGATTGAGCAAAGCACTTTATAGTCTTAAAGAAGCACCTATGAGCGCTTGACGCAATTTCTTTTAGACCACCAATTTTATAGGGGAAGTGTTGATAAAATACTATTTATGCAAAAGTCAAAGAATTCTTTACTCATTGCCTAGATTTGTGTGGATGATATAGTCTTTGGATCCACTTGTGAAGATGTTGCTCATAATTTTGCCGAATTAATGAAATTTGAATTCGAAATGAGCTTGGTAGATGAGCTAAATTTCTTCCTGGGGCTACAAGTGAAGCAAATGCACAATGGGATATTTGTATGTCAGTCCAAATACGCAAAAGATCTAGTAAAGAGATTTGGACTTGAATCTAGACGTACTCATCATACTCCCATGAGCACCACACTCAAACTTTCTAAAGATGCGAATGGCAAGAGTGAGGATTAACACTTGTATCGCAGAATGATAGGTAGCTTATTATACCTTACCACTAGTCGGTCGGGTATAGCCTTTAGCGTTGGTGCATGTGCACGATTTCAGGCCGATCCAAAAGAATCACACCTATCAGCGATTAAAAGAATTATCAACTATGTTGCTGGAACTACAAATTTCAGTTTATGGTACCCATTTGACACATCTACTGTCGTTGTCGGGTATTCCGATGCGGATTGGGTTGGAAATATTGATGATCGCAAATCCACCAGTGGTAGATGTTTTTATATTAGCAACTATCTTGTATTATGGCCAAGTTAAAAATAAAACTCAATATCTTTGTCTATTACTGAGGTCGAATACATAGCAGCCGTTAGTTGTTGCGCACAACTTCTTTGGATGAAGCAAATGTTGCTGGACTATGGGATTGAACAATCCATAATGACACTCTTTTGTGATAACACAAGTGCCATAAATATTTTAAAAAATCCAGTCCAACATTTAAGAACAAAGCACATTGACATCCGACACCATTTTATTTGAGAACTTGTTGAAGGCAAGATTATTATGTTAGATCATGTCCCTACCGAGCGGCAACTTGCCGATATCTTAACAAAGCCCCTGGATGCCAATAGATTTGGAGATCTCCAAAAATCTATTGGCATATGTGCGATCTAATATATTTTGTAGTCCATGAGTGTCTAATGATAGACTTGAGGACTTTGGGCCTCCAAATTCTTTTTGAACATACACACAGAATACATATATTTTTTATATAAATTTTGTTGAGAGTACAAATTGATAAGTAGGTATATTCTTATGTAAACTCTTAATCATATCGAACCATGCGATAAACTCTTCTATTTATTGGTTCGATGGAACACTCGATGTCATCGAACATACTTCGACGACATCGAAGTATATGAAGGAACTGAAGTGCCAAATGCAACTTCTTGACAGTATATAAATTGCACGCACTTGGAAAAATCTCCATTTTTGCTTGTTTTGTTTTTGGGTGTCCTTCTTCCTCCCTGTCTGAGGGATTATTGGTGTGTAAGCAAAGCTCAAATCTTGGTCTCCTAATCATTAATATATTCGTAAATCCCTTGATTCTCATCTTCCTTGTTTCTTTTTGGAGTTGGGATATCTTCTTGAGTATTTACAATTTGTTTAAGATCTTTCTTCCTTCCTAAATCATGCCTACAAATAAAGGGAAGGCCCCTGCAGAAGGGGAACCATCCCAATGAACAAGACGAAAGACCTTGGCACCTAAGGAATGGGCCAAGGGTCCCGGGACATCCTGAAGGACAGGATCCCCTGCCTCACGACAAGTGAACACTACCGACAGGCACCCCGCAGGGATGTACCCCCAATTGCTCCACAAGAAGACCCAATCATTGCACCCCCTAGTGCAAATTTACTAGAGAAATATTCTTGGAGACGGTACACGAACAATAAGTTGATCGAGAGTGTATTTGATCGTTTGAAATCGAACCACTTCAATCGGCCATGGACTGGACTCCACTTTTAAATTTTGGGGGTACATGTCATGATGAACAAGTCTATCAATTTCTAGCCTATTGTCATACCCCGGTCTTAGATCCACCTTTAGTGTCCATTACAGTTGGACAGTCCACTATAGTTATCGCGCCTAACACAGTTGCTAGTCAATTTGCCCTTACATTGTCGACAATAGGTTTGTCAGAAATGGCCATTGATGATCCTACCATTCGCTCTCTAATGACCAAATACATGTGTTATGGAAGAGAGTTTCTGAAAAGGCCAAGCTATATGTCCTAGAGGGGGGGTGAATAGGACAATGCCAAATAAAAAAACTTATAACAGCGGAATTTAAAAGTAAATGATAGCCAAAGTAAATTACAATGCAGTAAATTAAAATGACCTCAAAATTCAGATCTTGAGAGGTTGATACAAACGTTGTTCTAAGGACAACCTTACACCAAAAACAGAGTTTATGGTAGGACAACCTTATTTCTAGAAAGGTCTTTGTATCAAGTCTCAAATCGAAGAGGAATACAAAAACAAATATGAACTGAATTGAAATAACTTGTAATTAAAGATGTATTGTTCTAGGGACAGCCATACACCATAAAAATGGCAGGGCAACCTTGCTGGAACAACTTTCAAAATGAAATTGAAAAACAAGCTTATAAAGGAATAGCAGAAAGTAAATTCTAAGCTATTACAACATTCTCACAAAGCTTGAAATAATTACAACATTCACCACCATACATACATCCCACAAAAAGAATAAAAATAATTAAAAGAATAAATCAATCAACCACAACTCAAAGGATTTATAGTGGTTCGCCTGTGTGTTCACCAACTGTTATCCAACAGCCACACAAAAAGCTACTCCACTCCTAATATCCTCACACAAGGGATATTAGCGTTCACTAAAGATAGGTTTTCCCAGGTTCACCCAAAACCCTTACAATTGTGTCTTTGTATGTGGGCTTACACAATTAAAAACCCCCACTTCGAGTTTTCCTGGCTTTCCTCGGATAACCAATATAACAAGATTTTTCGCAAATCTTGAAAGAAACCAAAATAATAGAAAGGAATTTACAATATGTAAAATACCGAATATCTTCTTCGTTGTAGCGGTAGAACCAAATCAAAGTAGATGATTGAATGTCCAAGTTCAATGTCCAAGACTCGATTACAATGGTTCTAGTTCTAATAGATTTTAAATTAAACCAAATAGGGCTTGCCTTAATTGATTTTGATTCCAAAGAAAGGGAATAACAATTCCTCTTTTCAAATTAGATTGGAATAGCGAAACAAAATCAATTAAAATAAAGCTAAGGAAAGAAGATATTAAATAAGCACACTTAGCTTAAATGGAGTACGAATTATCTCTCGAAGTTCGACGAAGATTGGCTTGAATACTATAATTAAATCGATGATTTCTTCCGAGATTCGTGCTCTATTTATAGGTGAAAAGATCGGGTCTTCGTCGTCTAGAGTGCTCTTCGACTAGTCGAAGCCATATAAATATTTGAAAGATTAGGCGGGATAAGCGCAGACCGTTCTACGATCGTCGTAGGTCACCTACGACGTCGTAGGTTTCCTTCGGCCCAGTCGTAGATCCTGCAAAGTTCTTGGACTTGAGTCGTAGATTCTACGATCGGTCGAAGATGCGAAACATGCTTCCTACGATCGGTCGAATGCATTCGAGGACTAGTCGAAGGCTAAGATTTTATCCGAATTTGTAACAAACTTACGATGGTCGAGGATTTTCTTAGATCGGTCGAAGCAAGTCTAGGACTAGTCGAAGCAGGCCTAAGAGGTCGAAGAACAGACCAATCACATGAAAAATAAATATTCGGCTTATGTATCCGAAATGACCTACTTCTAAGGTCATCCTATGGTCAAACAAACCTCAATCATGAAGTATGGACATTGAAACAAGAGACCATGAAGAATGAGCCTTGAAGTCTTGATGTAGACTAAACCTTGAAGTAGCTCAATCATGAAAGTGGCTTGAGTTTCAGCTTGAGTCTTGAGTTCAGCTTGAGTCTTGCCTTGTACTTTCTTTTTTCTTTTCAGCTTGAGTCTTGTGAGCAGTTCTTGCATTCAAGAGTCTTGTCTTGTGATCAGTTCTTTCATTCAAGATCTTGAGTCTTGTACTTGAGAGCTTTGCTTGATGTGAGCTTAGCTTGTTCATGTATGTTGATCCTTGAGAGAGCTTCACTTAAGCAGGTTATATATAACATAACAGTGATTTTGGCACCACAAATTTGACAACAAACAGGGATATAAACTATAACACTTACAATCTCCCCCTTTGTCAAATTAGTGACAAAACACATAACCAAACAAAAGTAAAACAACTGGATAATACATGCAAATCAATAATCAACATACATTCTTCTTGACACCCCACTCCCCCTGAGTAACATAACCAATGCTACTCCTCTCACAATCACATTAACAACAAACCATTCTCCCCCTTTTTGTCACAAGATGACAAAGGAGAACTAAATAAAGGAATGAGAGTAAACATGAGGAGGAAATAGAGTATAGCAAAAGAGTCATAGAGATACTTAAGATAGCATCACAGATATCCAGCATAAATATTACATTAAGAACAAACATCCAGCATAGAATCCAACTCAAACTCAAGCAAACAAGAGCAAAGAAATAAAGTTATTACAACCCAAAAGTCTCATAGAAACTAGTCAGAATTAGAACTTGAAGATGGAGCAGGAATAGAAGGATCAAGTTGGTGCATGCCTTTGTTTAAGCGCCTAAGATATTTGCGCATATACTTGAATTGCAAATCATGAGCAATGACATGTTTTCCAACTTAACATTTATATCCTCAACTCTACCTTCTAATGCACTCGACGTGCATCAACATCGGATGGTACAAAATCTGGATCATTAGCAGTAGAATCCGGTTCCTCAAAAATATCATCCATATTAATATCAACACCACTTCTTCAGGACCACCATCAACACCACCACCTTGTTCGAAGCGGATCCAACTTCATCTTATTAATATTTGTATTGTTGAAGATCAGATGATGGATTGGTGCTTCATCAACAGGCATATCGACTAACATATGAGTAGCCAATACAGTCATAAAGTATGCAAATGGAATGTCACTATGACCAGGATGGAGTCGAAACTGAAGAATGAAATGACAGATTAAGGATGGCAAACAAATCTGAGTACCATTTGAGATAGCATGGATAACACGAACCATAAATGAAGTTAAATCAGATTTATTACCCGATCGAGGATATAGATTAGACACAAAGATTCTGTGAAGAATTCTGTATTTGGGTAACAAATACCTTGCGGGAGCGCATTCCCTTTTGAGTCCATTGAACATCCATATTACACAAGTCTCTAGTGAGCATGCGTTTTTCAGCCATTGAGGGTTTATCAGTTAAGTTATGAATTGGAATACCCTCATCATTCACAGGAATTTCCATAAGGGCTTAAATTAAATGACGATCAACGTCAAATTGCCCTTCTCTAGTAGAAATTTGAAAAGTTAAATTATCCTGTGAAAATGCACTAATACATGAAAACATGGATTGGGCAATGGACCGGTATGCAGGCCCACCCCAATGCAATAAGTTAGTCCAACCTACAGCTTCAAGCATATGAAGGATGTCAAATGGAGCAATATGATTGACATCAACAGGATGTTCAACGATAACCTTACGAGATCTAATGTCCTTAACAAATGATGGATCATCATTGGGAACAAGAAGATGACGTTTAGATAAAGGGGTAGATCTGGAGGAAGAAGAAGGACCACGTGAAGTAGTTTTCTTACCTCTAGAAGCCATTTGCAACAAGGATTTAAAGGAATAAAGAAGTTGCAAAGGATTGAGAAGAGGGTTTGCTCAAAACAGATTTTTCAAAATCTCAACCCCAAATCTCAATGATTTTCAAGATAGAAAGCTTCAAGAGAGAAAAGGAAGTAATCTTGACACAAATATGCAAAAAAAAATGGATTTGGAACACTAACCTTGAAGAACTTGAAGGATGGGTTCGACGAGTCGAAGTTCGGCTCCAAGGAGAAGAAAGAAGAAATGAGGAAGAAAGTGAAAAATCCCCAATATGAAGTGAAATCCGTGCTCCACAACTGGTCGTGGGTATCTACGACCGGTCGTAGTACGACTGGTCGTGTATACTCACGACTGGTCGTACAAACCCAAAAATTCAATATCTTGCAATTTACACAAAAATTGAAATTTAATCTAGCAAATATATACAATAATATACAAGAAGGCATAAATTATCAGTTTAAAATGCACATGCCAAGATCAAATTTCATCTTTTTGAACCTGCTTTTATCAAGAGGTTTTGTGAAAATATCAGCACGTTGATCTTCAGTAGGAATATATTCTAGAGATATAACTTTTTCTTCTACTAATTCCCTTATATAATGAAATCTAATGTCAATGTGCTTAGTACGAGAATGCTGAATAGGATTTTTTGAAATATTTATCGCACTGGAATTATCACAATGTAATAACATAGAATCCTGTTTAATTCCATAATCACTTAGCATTCGTTGCATCCAAACAAGCTGTGTACATGCATTACCATGCATATACTCAGCTTCAGTTGTTGAAAGTGAAATAGAATTTTGTTTCTTACTAAACCAGAAACTAGACAATTTCCAATAAAAAACAACCACCACCGGTTGATTTTCTATCATCTAGATTACCAGCCCGAGTACCCAGGAGTACCCAACTAATTGAACATTGGTTTCATGAGGATACAAGAGACCGAGATTTACAGAATTGCGACATATCTAATAATTCGCTTGACAAAAATCAAGTGAGATTCTTTTGGATCAGATTGATATCTTGCGCAAATACCAACACTTAGAGAAATATCAGGTCTACTAGCAGTTAGATATAACAAACTACCAATCATACTCCGATAAAGTTTTGAGTCAACATTTTTACCATCAGAGTCTTTTGATAGTTTCAGGGTAGTACTCATAGGAGTATCAAAATTCTTGCCATTCTCAAATCCAAATCTCTTGATTAGATTCAAGGCATACTTAGATTGAGAAATGAATATTCCTTCAGATTGTTGCTTTACTTGCAATCCAAGGAAATAAGTCAATTCCCCAACCATGCTCATTTCAAACTGTGATTTCATCAAATCTGCAAACTCAGTAGTCAAGTCAGTACAAGTTGATCCATAAATGATATCATCAACATAAATCTGTACCATTAAGATATGATCATTTTGTTTTTTAACAAACAGAGTTTTATCAACAGATCCCATTTGAAAATTATGAGTTAAAAGAAATTTCGTTAGTTTCTCATACCATGCCGTAGGTGCTTGTTTTAATCCATAAAGTGCCTTTTTAAGCCGATATACATGATCAATATTTTTGGAATCTTCAAATCCCATTGGCTGTTCAACATAGACTTCTTCATGTAAATCGCCATTTAGAAAAGCACTTTTTACATCCATCTGATAGATCTTTATCTTTTTAAAACATGCAATGGATATAAATAGTCTGATAGATTCAAGACGTGCTACTGGCGCAAAGGTTTCATCGAAATCAATTCCTTCAATTTGAGTATAACCTTGTACCACCAGTCTAGCCTTGTTTCTCATTATATTTCCACATTCGTCAGACTTATTTTTGAAAATCCATTTTGTTCCGATGATGTGTTTATTTTTAGGTCTTGGTATGAGATACCAAACATCATTTCTTATGAATTGGTTGAGTTCATCTTGCATCGCAACAATCCAGTTTATCAGTGAGCGCTTCTTTTACGTTAGATGGTTCAATTTGGGATGTAAAACATACATAATTACATATATCCTCAAGTTGTCTACGGTGCGAACACCAGTGAGAGGGTTTCCAAGAATTTGTGTGGTTGGATGATCTTTAACAGTCCTCAACTCAGAATCAGTTTGATTTGATGAAGTATCAGGTTTATCAAAGATTAGTACTTCATCATTATCTGAATTAGAAGTTGGTGTGTTTAAATGATCATCAATGACAACATTAATGGATTCTTGAATCACACCGGTCCTTTTGTTCAGAACTCTATAAGCTCGATTGTTTAAAGAGTATCCTAGAAAAATACCTTCATCACTCTTCGTATCGAACTTTCCCAAATTTTCACGATCACGTAAAATATAGCACTTACTGCCAAAAACTCGAAAGTATTTAACAGTAGGCTTTTTATTGAACCACAATTCGTAAGCCGTCTTATTATTATCTTTTTTTGTGTAGACTCGGTTAATAATATAGCAAGCTGTGTTGACTGCTTCAGCCCGGTGATGTTTGGTGAGCTTCATGCTATTCAACATGACATTAGCCATTTCTTGAAGCACCCTATTCTTCCTTTCTACAATTCCATTTTGTTGTGGAGTTTTGGGAGCAGAGAATTCATGTAATATTCCTTGGTCGGTACAGAACTTCTCAAAATTGCTATTCTCAAATTCAGATCCATGATCACTACGAATTTTACTGATTTGAGAAGATTTTTCAGTTTGAATCCTTTTAAGAACTTTTCTTACTTCTTCAAGGGTTTCAGATTTATCCCTTAAGAAGACTACCCAAGTGAATCTGGTAAAGTCATCAACTATTACCAAGATATACTTTTTACCACCACGACTTTCCGTTCTGGTAGGTCCTATCAAGTCCATGTGGAGAAGTTCGAGTGGTCTTGATGTGGTATTTGAATTCACCTTTTTGTGTGAGTTCTTTGTTTGTTTGCCTATCGGGCACTCACCACATATTTTATATAATTTCTTAAGTTTGGGTAAACCTCTTAAAAGTTCTCGTTTGCTCAATCGATATAGATTTCGATAATTTACATGTCCAAGACGTTTGTGCCATAAATCAGTATCTTCTATATGGACCATGTAACATGTTTGATTAGATGAGCTGGATTCGCTAATAATATAGCAATTTTCAGACGTTCTACGTCCAGTTAATATTACAGAACCCTTATTATTTAGTATTTCACAGCTTTGATTAGAAAACCGAACATTATGGTTATTATCACATATTTGTGATATACTAAGCAAGTTGTGCTTTAGGCCTTCAACATATAAAACATTTTTAAACACTGGAAGATTAAAAAGTTGAACCGTACCTTGGCCTAAAATCTTGCAGTTGCTTCCATCACCAAATGTGACTGAACCACTGTCTAGGTGAATAAGGCTTTGTCACCTGTCATATGCCTGGAGCATCCACTGTCTAGGTACCACTTTGAATGACTTGTTGCTTTGAAAGCAGTGTGAGCAACCAAGCAGGTGACTTTAGGAACCCATTTCATAATTGTTTTGGGTTTAGGAACATAGTTGGTCTTCTTTTGTGTATACTTGTAGGAATGACCTATAGAGTTAGATTTTAATAGCTCCTTGAGTAAATCAACTATCTTTTCAGCTAGTGGATTTCGATTCGGATTAAAGTTGACATGGCTGTTTCTAGGTTTTGAAAAGTTTTTGAATTTTTAGAAAAATCTTGATAAGTACTTTTCCCTTTTGAGTTTGAGGACTCTCCTTTAACAAACATAGGAGGAGTATACTTTTGTTTAGGAGGTTGATTTTTATCATAGCCCAACCCGGATCGATCGCCACATTTTCTTGATCCGGATAACAATTTTTCTAACTTTGGATCACCTTGGGCATATTTACATGTGTCCTTTAAACTCAGAAGAGAGGAAACTTCAGTTTTAAGTTTCTCAATTTCAGATTTTAAATCAACAAGTTGAGAGTTTTTAAAGTCCAAATCGCATTTTGCTTTTTCAAACTTAGCGGAAATTGGTGATTTGTATAAGACAAGCGATTCAAAACAATTGTGGAGTTTAGAAAACTTTTCTTTTTGAAGTTTAAGTTTGATGCAATTTTACAACTTTCCTTATATAGGGCATTGTAAGCATCTTGAAGATCATCTTCATTTTCACATTCACTATTCAAATTTTCTTCACTTGTAGAGTCATTATCGAAAATGTGAATTTGGCTAGAGTCATAAGAGCTTTGACCTCATTGCACGACTCAGTTTCAGAATCTTCTGATTCAGAAGAACCTTCAGAATCAGATGATTCATCCCATGTAGCCAACATACCCTTCTTCTTGGGTTTGTCCCTTTTAGGACATCTATTTGCTAAGTGCCCATATTCTTGACAGTTGTAACATTGACTATCTTTCAAAGATTTTTGAAATTTGGGTCTAAACTTCATTTTCTCATTTGAATTTTGAAAATCAACTCTTTTCTTGCTTTTGAAAATTTTGTAAAATTTTTTAGCTAAAAGAGCCATGTCATCTTCTGAATCAGAATTTTCTTCTGAACTACATTTAGAAGATTTTAGAGCGATAGATTTACCTTTAGGAGCTTTAAAGTTTAACTCGTAGGTTTGTAGAGAACCAACTAGTTCGTCAAACCTCATAATATCCGAATCACGAGGTACAAGGATTGCGGTTACTTTAGAATTGAACCGTTCAGTAAGTGAGCGTAATATTTTTGCACATACTTTACTTTCCGGGATTTTATCGCCAAGACCCCACATTGAGTTCACTATGTCCTCCAATCTTGTGTAAAAGTCCAAAAACATATCATTTTCCTCCATTTTAATTTCTTCAAATCTGGTTGTGAGGAGTTGGACTTTAGATTTTTTGACAATTGTTGTACCCTCGTGTGTCATTTCTAATATATCCCAAGCTTGCTTTGCGAGTATCACAAGTTATGATTCTTTTGAACTCATACGGTGATAGTGCTCAAGTAATTGCATTTAGTGCATTAGCATTTGCATTACTCTCACTATTCTGAAGGGTGGTCCATTGGTAATATGGTGTGGTTTACATAGATTTTGAACCATCAACACCAGTAACTTCCATGATAGGAGGATTCCATTCGGTCACTGTGGCTTGCCACACATTTTCATCCATTGATTTGAGGAAGATCCTCATTCTGGCTTTCCAATAAGCATAGTTGGAGCCATCAAAGGGTGGAGGCCTAGTGACTGAAAGGCTATCAAAATTTGACATCTGAATAGCTTAAATCGTTAGCTCAGGAATTAAATCCAAGAATTAAAAGGAGCTATTAAGCTCTGATACCACTTGAAAAGGCCAAGCTATATGTCCTAGAGGGGGGGTGAATAGGACAATGCCAAATAAAAAACTTATAACAGCGGAATTTAAAAGTAAATGATAGCCAAAGTAAATTACAATGCAGTAAATTAAAATGACCTCAAAATTCAGATCTTGAGAGGTTGATACAAACGTTGTTCTAAGGACAACCTTATACCAAAACAGAGTTTATGGTAGGACAACCTTATTTCTAGAAAGGTCTTTGTATCAAGTCTCAAATCGAAGAGGAATACAAAAACAAATATGAACTGAATTGAAATAACTTGTAATTAAAGATGTATTGTTCTAGGGACAGCCATACACCATAAAAATGGCAGGGCAACCTTGCTGGAACAACTTTCAAAATGAAATTGAAAAACAAGCTTATAAAGGAATAGCAGAAAGTAAATTCTAAGCTATTACAACATTCTCACAAAGCTTGAAATAATTACAACATTCACCACCATACATACATCCCACAAAAAGAATAAAAATAATTAAAAGAATAAATCAATCAACCACAACTCAAAGGATTTATAGTGGTTCGCCTGTGTGTTCACCAACTGTTATCCAACAGCCACACAAAAAGCTACTCCACTCCTAATATCCTCACACAGGGGATATTAGCGTTCACTAAAGATAGGTTTTCCCAGGTTCACCCAAAACCCTTACAATTGTGTCTTTGTATGTGGGCTTACACACTTAAAAAACCCCCACTTCTGAGTTTTCCTGGCTTTCCTCAGATAACCAATATAACAAGATTTTTCTGGCAAATCTTGAAAGAAACCAAAATAATAGAAATGAATTTACAATATGTAAAATACCTGAATATCTTCTTCGTTGTAGCAGCCCGGTAGAACCAAATCAAAGTAGATGATTGAATGTCCAAGTTCAATGTCCAGTACTCGATTACAATGGTTCTAGTTCTAATAGATTTTAAATTAAACCAAATAGGGCTTGCCTTAATTGATTTTGATTCCAAAGAAAGGGAATAACAATTCCTCTTTTCAAATCAGATTGGAATAACAGAAACAAAATCAATTAAAATAAAGCTAAGGAAAGAAGATATTAAATAAGCACACTTAGCTTAAATGGAGTACAGAATTATCTCTCAGAAGTTCGACGAAGATTGGCTTGAATACTATAATTAAATCGATGATTTCTTCTGAGATTCGTGCTCTATTTATAGGTGAAAAGATCAGGTCTTCGACTGGTCTAGAGTGCTCTTCGACTAGTCGAAGCCATAACAGATATTTGAAAGATTAGGCGGGATAAGCGCAGACCGTTCTACGACTGGTCGTAGCCCTCCTACGACTGGTCGTAGGTTTCCTTCGACTGGTCGTAGATCCTGCAAAAGTTCGCTGGACTTCGAGTCGTAGATTCTACGACTGGTCGAAGATGCAGAAACACTGTTCCTACGACTGGTCGAACAGATTCCAGGACTAGTCGAAGGCTAACAGATTTTATCCAGAATTTGTAACAAACTTACGACTGGTCGAGGATTTTCTTAGACTGGTCGAAGCAAGTCTAGGACTAGTCGAAGCAGACCTAAGACTGGTCGAAGAACAGACCAATCACATGAAAAATAAATATTCGGCTTATGTATCCGAAATGACCTACTTCTAAGGTCATCCTATGGTCAAACAAACCTCAATCATGAAGTATGGACATTGAAACAAGAGACCATGAAGAATGAGCCTTGAAGTCTTGATGTAGACTAAACCTTGAAGTAGCTCAATCATGAAAGTGGCTTGAGTTTCAGCTTGAGTCTTGAGTTCAGCTTGAGTCTTGCCTTGTACTTTCTTTTTTCTTTTCAGCTTGAGTCTTGTGAGCAGTTCTTGCATTCAAGAGTCTTGTCTTGTGATCAGTTCTTTCATTCAAGATCTTGAGTCTTGTACTTGAGAGCTTTGCTTGATGTGAGCTTAGCTTGTTCATGTATGTTGATCCTTGAGAGAGCTTCACTTAAGCAGGTTATATATAACATAACAGTGATTTTGGCACCACAAATTTGACAACAAACAGGGATATAAACTATAACACTTACAGTTTCCCTGACACCAAGGGAATGTTCTCAAAACCAAGTATATGCTTCCCAAATATCAGGTCCTCCATGGCATCTTTTCCACGAATGTCTACTCACGTGGAACTAACCGAGTTGACCTCACTCCCTTCATGCTCTTAGTCCTTTACAGTGTTACTTTTGGAGTTAAGTTGTGTCTTCCATTCCTAATTGTCCACCAAATTGCAGTTGTTGTCCATAGTACAAGACCAACTCATCTTCCTTTTCCACATATTATATGCGTAATGAGTTAAGAGTTGGGCTTGCCTGTCACCAATGATCCCGAGCGTCCTTTACAACAATTCACCAAACTCAACATCAAGCAAATGGATCTAAAATATCACCTGCTTCCAGGTGAACTGAATGAGGATGCGACGCAAGCTGAGACGAAAATAGGAGAGACAACAGCTCCTATGAGGATGAGGTACGACCGCCGCGAATCATTCCATCAACTCCTGACTCCATGCATGTCCAACACTCCAAATGACATCAGGATCGTGTCGGTGTAGTTCTTCATGGGCAAGCGCGTCTTGAGAACAATTTTGATCATCAGGAGGAGCGTATGACGCACACAGAGGAGAGACTCTCAGGACTCGAGCAGATGGTAGGCCCTGCAGCGCATGACTCAGCAAATTGTAGACTTGCTGACTTGCTACCATGACGATACAATTCCTCATGATGCAGGCCCTGCTCCATAGCATTTTTTTTATTTTCATCATATACCTACGTTGATTGGTTTAACCTAGGGGATATATATCTTTTTGGTTGCCTTAAGTTTGTGTGTGTATGTGATGATCAGTAACTTTCTTTTTCGATGACTTACTTCCGATCTTGCCCATGGATGGGCTACATACTTGTGGATACTATTTTTAAAAAAAAAAAAAATCATTGTCTATGCCAAGCTTGGGCATTATTTTATGATAATATCTATACATGTGTGTCTGGCTTTATTTCTCAGGTCCCTCTATATTGATTCTCCTACGCTCTTTAAATGCTTCAACTTCAATCATATCATGATGTATTGTTGTATACTAATCCTTTGCCAATGACTGACAAAAAGGGGGAGAACAATCCCACCATTATGTTCCTATGGGTGTATGGTTAAAATGAATGGTGATGCAGGATGATAGGGGGAGAAACGGCTCAAGCAATACAATTGTGTAATTGTTCAGTTTTAGAATACAATTCTGTAAAATTGTGTAATGATGTGTACACATAATTTAGTTTACTGTTCCAAGTGTTTTAGGTGTTTTGTCACGTAATTGACAAAGGGGGAGATTGAAAGTACCCTTGTTTGTCAATTAATGTGAAGGATGAGTCAGTTAGTTCAGTGAGCCCCATAATGAAAGGACTATAAGATGCAGTCTCAACACAGTGTATGAATCAAGATCTCAAGGTAAATTAAACCTCACATCCCATTACTAAAACACCTTAGGTATATAATACCCATTAAAAAAATACTCTAATCTATTTAGAAAACAATAAGGAAAATATGTTTTATATATTAGGTAATAGAAAACTAAGTGGAAAAATCATATGAAATTCTGTCAAGTTTTCTACTTCATTTGTATATCGAACACTACTCGATGACATCGAACATATATGTTCTATGACATCGAATAAGTGTCTCGAACTGTCCAGCAACCACATAATGTTTTGGACCAAATATTCGATAACATCGAAGACCAACCTTCGATGACATTGAAAGCTACTCGATGATATCAAAAAATGACACTCAGTATCACGCCCCAAACTTAGAAACCGGGCTCACAAAATTCCCGATCGTTGAATCCGGTGCCGACAACCTCCGTAGTACCCCATTCTCGGCTCCTGACACCCATATGCCAGATTCCGATCCGGTGATCCTACAAGGAGGATTTTCAACATAATTTTTTTAAAAGCATAACCATAAGCATAACCAAGTCACAAAATAGCATCACCACATATCCACTATAATCAAAGTGTTTAAGTACAATGCGGAAGGGGAAATACAAGATAGGTATTAAAACTCCAAAAGCTCTGCTACACGCTCCTGCCTCAGCTCAACTGCGTCCTAACGTCACCTGCACGCATCTATTGTGCATAAGCTTATAGAAAGCTTAGAGGGTGGTGTATGTGTGTGCGCAACGTAGGTGCTAAGTATACAATACAAGTCCGTAAATCATACAATGTAGGAAATACTGGCAAGTTCATGAATCATACGATATCAGAGTAAGTAGAAATACTGACAAGTCCATGAGTCATACAAAATCAGAGTAAGCAAAAATACTGACAAGTCCATGAGTTATACAATATCAGAGTAAGCAGAGATAATGACAAGTCCATGAGTCATATAATATCAGAGTATGCAATGCAGATCGGCTATGCAATGCGGGGTCGTGGTAAACCAAATGCCATGTACTGGGGATGCAATGCAATATGAGGTGTGAAAGGAATGACCAAGTTAGAGTTGAAGTCAGGATGATAGTACGTAGTATCGTAGCTTATAGGGTCCATCACAAGGGGCTTTTATCCAAACCAATCCCATACCTAAATTTGGATAGACAGACTCAATGTGGTAAACTCTCGATCTCAAGTTGGTCGCGTGCCCCAACCGAAATCCTGACCATTGTGAAGGTACATATAACAAATTAGTTGTGCACCACCAGTCCGAGTGGATAGTGAATGAATGAATGAATGAGTATGTAACTCCTACTCAGTAAGTCCACATATCAGTACCGTACATCTCTGTGATCATCACCGGGGTCTAGTACACTCTACATTGGTCGCTGCCTCCCTTGTCGCGCAACCAAGTGACTGAAAGAGACCTCACTATCCGCCTACCAATATTCGCCCGGCTCGTCGGTAGTGGACCCATTCACGAGCTGGTCAAACTCAGCCTAGCTTACAGTACCCTCACTCGGGCAGATAAGGCCACACCCCCTTCAAACTGATTACAACACAGTGGGAAGTATGGCCTCCTGGTATTTGGCACTCAGTGCTCATGTTTTCCACTCGGTCTTGACGTTAGAGCATCCCCTAGCCACGAGGGTTTAGGAACTTTCACCCATCGACATCCAACGTGCCCATATGCTAGAACCAAATATTTTCGGTATCCCATGTGGCCATCCACGATATGCCTGTGGAGGCCACGACCCTAATGTCGCTAGGGCATATGACAGTCATATCACAAAATGCGAGATGCATGAGTCATTTCATCCAGTCGTACATTGAACCTGCGCGTACCGCGCGCTCATGTGGGGCAACTCCACCTCTTAGGGAGTCCCATAAACAATTAGCCCAATGGCACATGCTATGCTCAATCACTCCTCATAACAAGCATGAGGATGATGCATATGGGCATGTATCATGAAGTATACTAAGCATGATCATAATGACATACAACATAGTGGGCCGGTATAAGATGGCTCATGGCCCATATAAGTGAATGGGTGGTGTGCACATAGTCACCCACACATGGTTGGCCTCACACATACAATGGGCCTTACGTATATAATGGGCCTCACACATATAATAGACCTCATACATCACAATTGGGTTTCATACAATCATAATGAGCCTTGTACAATCACAATGGACCTTATACCATCACAATGGGCCTCATACCATCTCAATAGGTCTCATACAATCATATTGAGCCTCATACAATCACAATGGGCCTCATACCATCACAATGGGTCTCATACAATCATAATGGGCCTCATACAATCACAATGGGCCTCATACAATCACAATGAGCCTCATACAATCACAATAGGCCTCACACAATTACAATGGATCTCATACAATCATAATAAGCCTTATACAATCACAATGGGGGTCTCATACAATCATAATGAGCCTTATGCAATCACAATGCTATGCTAACACATACTTAGTGCGTATACTAACATAATCGTAATTAATAATCAGCATATATATATATATGGCAGAGTCCATAGAAGGACAACAGATCTAATTTATAACAAGAGGATCAGTCTCAACAGTAGATATACCAAATCTGATACCACAGATTCTTCTATGTGCGGTAATGATGTACTCTCCTTATAACAAAGATGGTGCTAGATGGCCTACACATATCAAGAATGGGTCTGGATGGCCTACTCATATCAAGGTTGGGCCTAAGAACAAGGAGTGGGCTTTCTCGCCCGTTCCATCACGTGGCAATTCTGGGCTTCCTAAGGGCCTAAAAAGCACAAGGCGGGGTCTACAAGGCATGGTGGAAGCATAATCCATAATGGGGGCCCAACAATTTGGGTTAGCCCACTAAGAGAATATGAGAATGGGCCTAACAATGGGCCCTAGGGAGGTTACAATGTGGACATTTAACCATCATTACTCTTACAATGTGGACATTTAACCACCATTACTCCCAATGCTTGGCCCATTAGAACCTATCCTATAATGGGATCCATGGTCTTTGTACTAACTAAGAAAATGGATGGACATCATAAACATCTTTACAACATCATGGTGGAATCACACATCACAATTGGGCCTCATATATACAATGCAATGGGCCATACTTCACAATAGGCCTAACGGGCCTCATAAGCATCACGATGGGCCTCATCACATGGGCCTCACATACATCACAATGGCCTCATCACACGGGCCTCACATAAATCACATTGGCCTTATCAAATGGGCCTCACATACATCACATTGGCCTCATCACACGGGCCTCACATAAATCGCATTGGCCTTATCACATGGGCCTCACATACATCACATTGGGCCTCATATGCACCACATTGGGCCTCATCACATGGGCCTGACATAAGGGCCTCATATACATCACCATGGACTTCATCACATGGGCCTCATGTACATCACAATAGGCCTCACATATATTCTATGTAAAACAGACTATAGGCGCAGGGTAGGTTCTGGGTCATTTTAGAGTCAGATTCATGATCACGTAGAGCCTAGATATGGTGAAAGAAACTAACCCCCCGGTAACTCAATGTATGGTCTTCACAAATTATAAAGCGGGTCTCATTGGTTGGGTGAGTACAATTTACGATAATGGCCTAAACATGGGTACTTGGAGAAACTGTGCAGGAAATATAATGGAGAATTAGTTTTAACTCAATTTTAAGTATATCACATGATCACAAGGGACCACATTTCAGTGTGTTGCCAGGTGCCCTTAGTTGTACTATATATGCACTTCAAAAATTAATAGTTGGGACCAACTGGTTGTGCACATGTGATATTTGGTATAGGGCCAAACATAGGCACTTTAATTTTCTGAACATAATTTTCTGCCGAACCATACCTGACCCCATTTTGAGATCCACTCCCTGATCATGTGAGCTCTAATTTGGTCCGATTAAAATATTATTTATTTATTCATGATTGTAGTTTAGAGATTCCAAGTAGTGGCCTACTCAAACCTCCACCGTGTGGTCCACTACAGAGGCCAAAAGTTGGTACAAAACATAAATAATCAGACAGTTTTTAGAAATGGGGTTTGTCATAACTTAGGGCCCAATTTCCAAAGACTTAAGGAATCATTCCTGATAAAAAGGTGGGACATCCCAGCTCACTTATATAATGATTAAACATCCCCAAAGTAGGACCCTTAATTACAGTGTGTGGGGTCCACTACAAGGTGTCAAAGAGGCATACATGCAATACAGTTAAGTACTTGGAACATTTTCAACAAATAGAAAGTGTAAAGGGAATGAAATAGATCCAATGGCAAGTGGGGCACACATGCTAGCGAAGCATAGATAAGGAACACACAACAATGTACATGGGTGCCCATTTTAAAATGTATATATCACAAGTGATCCCACACCCAAGTGGGTCACTGAGAGGATAATTGTTAGGTATAACATGGATCCAACATATTCATCAAGTAACACATGAAATATATATTAATGAAATCTCTATAATCAGACTCTCTATTAGAGGATCTGATCTAATGGATGGTTTGGCAATAAGTCATTCAGGTCGTTTGTAGGTTTCCAACCATACAAAGCCTTGGATCCATCTAGACCACACAAAAAATTCAAGATTTGTCTATACAGAAGTATCTATCAGTCCATAATTTTTTAAATTTTATCATGAAAGAATCTGATCATAGGGACCATACATATGATTATTAACTATCTCAAGTAAGTTAAGAGCACATATCAAATACATCTGACCGTTGGAATTATGGATATGGCCCAAACAAGAATGGTCATCATAAGTTCCCAAATAGGTCTTTTGTATAAGGCCAAGATCTCAATCATCCGAACTTCTATTAAGGCTTATTATATACCGTTAGAAAGGTAGCTCGATTTGTACGAATCGAACGGAACATATATTTCTAATACTTTCATTAAAGGAGTTAACAATAGGTCTGTTTTAGGCAAATCGGAATCCTGCATATGCTGTTGGACAGTAGCCAAGTAAACTTGATGCTATGGATGATTGGACCATTGGATGGATATGAAATTTGGTTCAGAGTTAGCTCATATTGTGGTTCATATCATTCCCAAGTTTCAACCCCAATCTTTGCGTGATTGATCTTATACAATTTATAGAAGTTGCTGTCCAGGTACAAAAATAGGATTACTTATGAAGGGTGTGGGTATAAAGTTCATCAGGGTGAGGTCCACATGTGTGGCCCACCAGCTTAAAATCAAGCTGACATTTTTGTTTATCCCAGGGCAGCAAGGTGGGTCACAAACAAAAAAAATGGAGAGAGAGGGAGAGGGAGAGAGAATGGTTGGTGGTGGGAGGAGCTCCACCACTATGAGCTCCTCTCATAGATGTACTACATATACATCAAATGGGTCCCATCCATGTGTGGGCCGACAATCAAAAAAATATCAAGGGTGGAAATCCCAATTTCCACCACAAATCAGGGCTTAGGCGGCCATATCAAGTTATATATCATAGGAACTTCATGGTGGGATCCATGGAGAATGGTCCCACCATGGATAAATACATGTATGATGTGATGGGTCTTAGGCCACATTTAGGGACCAAGATGAGATCTCCACCATTGATTGGTGGGTCCCACTTGTGCTATACAAAAAAAGGTAAAGGTCCAAGTAAGTACATTAAAGAAACAAGTCCTAGGAAGCACCCACCTCAAATCTTCTTGTCCACCTTCTACCAATGGCTTCTAATGCTCCAAGGGGACAAGATTCAATGGTTCAAATCACTACTAAAAAAGGGGCAAAGGATACAAACCACATTAGTTTTTTGCTACGGATATAAACCGTAGCTACAGTTATTACGGTTTTAATCTGTAGCTAAAAAATTGACACACCAATAATAATTAACGGTGTTGTAAGGGGCTTTATGGGGCCTAAAAAATATATATGTTCTATCTAAGCCATCCATCTATTTGGAAATATTTCTTTAAAACATGAAATAATAAATCAGTTACATCGAAGGCTTAAGTGGACCACACAGTAGGAAACATGGAGATGAAATCACATTTTCTTCCTATGGTGTGGTCCACTAGGGCCTTTAATATACCTTATGTTTGGGATCATAAACTAAAATAATTTAATAGAATTAATGGTCAGAATGGATAAAACAAATACATCATGGTGAGCCCCATGGAACCCCATCAAGACTGTCCACGGTCCCAAAAAAGAAAGGTAGCCGAAATTTAGGCACACGCTCAAAATAGAGCCGCACCCAAAACAGCCTCAACTCTCTCCCTCTATCTCTCTCTCTCTCCGTTCCCTAATCCCCTCTCTCTCTCTCCGTTTCCCAATCCTCTCTCTCCCTCCCGATCTCTGCTCCATCTCTCTCTATAGCATCTCTGCCCTCTCTATCATGAAGCTCCTACCCGAAGAAACACACGTGAAGCTTCTCTCCATAGGTTTGATATCTTCTTCTATTTGTGTTTCCCACGGGCTACAATGTTTGAGATGTTGTACCCTTTTAGTTTCTTTTTTCAGGCTTTTTGATGCATTTTGTTTTGGAAATCATTTGGTTAGAAAAATGAAGGTTCGAACCTCCATAATTCGCTGCTTTAGATTATCCATTGATATATTTTGTTCCTTTTCTTATTTGTTAATTAAAACTATTTAAGTTATATCCACTAAGTTGTATTCCTTACTAGTGACGGGATTCTAGTCACTTATTATTCGTTCAGATCAATTTAAATAACATAAAAGCTATCCATTTATAGTTGGTTATTGAACTAGATTCTGTAAGATCCGTATTCTAGACTGTACTATTTCGTAGGCTTCCACAGTGATCCCGGTCGAATTCTGGTGACTCGCAATCTGTAAATTCGTAGTTGCGCGTGACCCTGAGTCATACCCTGTATTTCAGAGTCGACTCAACTCGAGACTTGTACTCTAGCGACTGCATCGTTGCCGCGGTTCCGATGCCGCGTCTCGCACGCCTAGCTGATACCCAGGTCAGGATATGGAGGGCCTGCGTTCAGTTCAAGAAAATGTCACACGTTTGCAATCCCAAGAGAATCTCTATAACATGTCCCATCAATCAAGTGCACATCAATCACCTCATGTCAAGTACAAGAGCAACCCTAAAGGCAACTCTCTCTCTTACAAACCCATACATGTCAAGTACATACCTATCACCCATCACTCACTCCCCATCACTTCATCACTCACACCCATCCCTCTCTCTCCTTACATCATCTCTCTCTCATTTTCTCCCAAGCAAGCACGTCCATGGTTTTTCCAAGGAGAGGAAGAAGTTAGTGTGGCCCACCTTCCTACCACCTAATCCCACCATCCAAAGTCCATCTCAACCGTTGAAGTTCGTCCATTGGAGCTCTAGGATGCTTTAGCGGGAGAAGAAGGAGAAGATCATAGGTAGGTATTTTATAGGCCTAGATTTCATGTTTTGATGATGGGCCAAGTGGGGCCTACTGATTGATGGTATGAATCTCGCTTTGGACCCTAAATGTGGCCAATGGCCCATCATGATTCACATGATCATTCCATGATGGGGTCATTCTCCATGGACTCCATCATGATGTTTACTTTCCTAGTTGAAAGGGGTTATCTAGACCTTCCATTTTGGTGGAGGAGGAATCTCCACCGTTGATTTTGATTTGGTTGGCCCACATGCAATGGGACCCACTTGATGTATGTTGTAATTCATGGAAGGGAGGGCCCATAGTGTCAAGGTCCCTCCATCATTTGCTCTCTCTCTCTCTCTCTTTGTTTCCCTGATTTTATGGCCCGTTTGTGATGTATGTATTTCATCCCAATCGGGGCCCATGCTGCAACCACCTTGCTGCCACTTTTGGAGGGTCTTGATGATGGGAAATATACAAATATTAGGTGGACCCAGCGTGGCCAAATGGGCCAGCCTAGAACTTGCTCGACGTTTGCTGTCCAGACCATCCAACAGGGTCTGGACATTGCATGTGAAAAACAGAAATATCAGCTTGATTCAAAGTGTTTAGGTGGGCCGCTCATGCAGGCACCACCTTGATGTATGGATCTAATCCACGCCTTCCATCCTATCTCCCAGCTCATTTTAGACGTTGAGCCAAAAAATGAAGCCAATCAGAATATCTGGCGGGCAATATCATAGGAAATAATGATTTTTTATCGTTAAAATCCGTTAGGGCCCACTTTGATGTTTCTAAATACCAAAACATGCTGAACATTAGGCTCGTTTGGTCTATCGTGAGCCATAGAATCCAATGGGTGGAGTGGATCCTCCTAATGCGGGCCCCACCTAGGAAAAACTACAAAATAAAATAAAATGTATGTACAATAGGCGCTGCTACTGCTATCGTCCAGAGGATGCTGCAGCAGCATCCTTTTACTGCACTATGGATGGAAAGGGCAAGGACGGGGGGGTCCTAGCCGCAGTCCCCACCGTGATGTGTGTTGACATCAATACCGTGCATTTGATGGGGCACCCAAGAATCAGTCGTATACAGAAGCTCAGGTGGTCAACACGGCAAGAAACAGTGGTGGATTGAACGTCTGCCATTAAAACTTCCTTGGTCCTAAGAAGTTTTAGATAAATATAATATTTATTTATTTATTTATTTATGGGTTTGTGTGTGTATCAACAGCGTCCACCTATTTTTTTTTATCCTAGCCGTCCATCTCCTGGATAGTGGGCACTACATAAAACATGTGTTCATACTGCAGTCCACCGTCCAGATATGGATGGGACCCATTCTATATGTGTTATGCATCCCAGCCATCCATCCCGTCCTGTATGCTGGATGGAGCCCCTTTATATACATATATATTATATATTATATTATATTATATTATATGGTGGAGCCACCTCTATGTAAGTTGATTGGCCGATGTACCTTACACGGTTGTTTAGCTGTTGTATTGACAGCGGCAGAACTGCGGGTCTGTGTGTATATCAACACTGTCCAGCTCTTTTATTGATGGGGCCCACCTTAATGTATTTATTCTATATCCACACGTGTGGCCCCACCATGATTTATGTATTTTACCAGTACCGTCCATCTGGATGGGTGGCGTGGGGGCCACATGATGTTTGTGTTTCTCCCAACCATCCATCTGGACATGTGGACCTCACCTTTATCGTATGTGGTTTACATCCATGCTGTCCATCTTACTGGATAGGTGGGACCCCCACCTTGAATGTATGTGTTTCATTCCCGTGAGGGACACCATGACGTATGTGTTTCATGCAGACCGTTCATCTACAGGGCCTACCTGCAGCGTGTAGGGCCCGCTTGCAGCATCCAGGGCCCACTTGCTGCATGTGCAAGGCCCACCTGTGACGTATATTTGAGGCCCACCTGTAATGTATAATTAAGGCCCAAGTGATACATGTAAGGCCCATGTCATGCGGCATAGGTGATGTATCTGAGGCCCATGTGATGGGGCCCACCTGTTGAGTATTTACAGCCCATGAGTTATGGCCCATTGTGATGTATTTGAGACCCATTTATGAGGCTCATAGTGATATATATGCGGCATAGGTATGAGGCCCATTGTGATGTGTTTCCAGCTCATTTGACGAGGCCCATTATGGTGTGTATCTATGGCCCATTTGGCGAGGCCTGATGTGATGTATGTGTGGCCCATGTAATACGACCCACTTGATGTATATGCGGCCCAGGCATGAGGCCCATTGGTGTGGCCCATTGATGCGGTCCATAGTGATGTGTGTTAGGCCCGTGTGAGCAGCCCATGGTGATGTGTATTAGGCTCATGTGATGCAGCCCGACGTATTGTATATGACACCCATATGATGAGGCCCGATGTGATGTATTTACGGCCCATTGTGATGTATTTTCGGCCCATTTAGTAAGGCCCAATGAGATGTATTTTCGACCCTTATGTCGTGGCCCATTGTGATGTGTATTAGTCAATTGTTGCAGCCCATTGTGATATAATTCTGGCCCATATGACGAGGCCCAACGTGTTATATATGTAGCCCATGAGTGAGGCCCATCATGATGTGTAATAGGCACTTGAGAGAGGCCCATGGTGATGTATATTGGGCCACTGTTGAGGCCTTGGGCCCACTATATGGTTGCCTCTATGTGGGTCACTCCTTGGGAGCAATGTTGGTTAAATGTCCACATTAATAGGCAATGATGGTTTAATGTCCTCACTGTGACCTTCCCTTAGGACGATTGTCGAGGCCAATTCTGATTGATAAGGCCATTTCCGATTATCGAGGCCGATTTCGATTGTCGAGGCCAATTCTGATTATTGAGGCCGATTCTGATTGTCGAGGTCGATTCTGATTATCGAGGCCGATCCTGATTGTTAAGGTTGATTCTGATTGTCGAGGCCAATTCTGATTATCGAGGCTAATTCCGATTGTCGAGGATGATTGTATAGGCCAATTATCGATGTCGATTATCAGTGTCGGTTGTCGATACCGATTATGAGTATGTGATAACATAGCATTATGTATATACCCATACGCATCATCTGCATGTTTATTATGAGATGTGGTTAACCATTGCATATGTCATTGGGCAGGTTGTTATGAGACTCCCTGATGGGCGGAGATTGTCTTGCTTGAGCGCATAGTATGCGCAGGATTGATGCATGACTGGATTGTATGACTCATGCATCTTACATTGTGTGTTATGATTACTGTACACCCTAGTGACATCAGGGTCGTAGCCTCCACAAGCATGTCGTGGATGGCTAGATGGGACACCAAAAATGTTTGGTACAAGCATCTGGGCACTTTGGATGTCCTTGGGTGAAAGTCCCTAAACCTTTGTGGTCAGGGGACGCCCCAACATCTAGACCAAGTGGATACATGAGCGCCCAAGTGCCGAATACCAGTAAGCCACGTCTCCCACTGTGTCATGGTCAGTTGGGAGGGGGTATGGCTTTATCTGCCCAAGTGAGGGGGCTGTAAGCTAGGCTGAGTTTGACCAGCTCCCAAATGGGTCCGTTATCGATGAGTCGGGTAGTCATTAGTATATTACTGGCAGGTGGGTAGTGAGGTCTTTTCCACTCACTAGGCTACGCGGCCAGCTGGGGTGGTAGCCAGCTTGGAGTGTACTAGACCCCGGTGATGATCCCAGAGATGTACAGTACTTATACGTGGACTTATTGATCAGGAGCTGCATACTCATTCATTCATTCATTCACTATCCACTCGAGTTAGTGGTGCGCAACTAATTGTTATGTACCTTCACAATGGCAAAGATTTCGGTTGGGCCGCGTGATTAACCTAAGGTCAGGGGTTTACCACATTGAGTTTGGCTATCCAAATTTAGGTATGAGATTGGTTTGGATAGAAGTCCCTTGTGACGGACCCCATAGCCTGCGATACTACGTACTATCATCCTGACTTCACTCCGCTTAGTCATTTCATTCACACCACATATTGCATTGCATTAGCAACATTTAACATTTTGGGATATTATGTTTCTGCATTTATATGGCTTAAATGAGGTTGAAGGTATTCGTGACTCATCGGGATTTGCATATTGTATTACATACTCAGCATCTGATATTTGACTCATTTTGATCTACATCCCGTACTCTGATATTGTATGACTTATGGACTTACCAGTATGTTTCCACTTACTTTGATATCATATGATTCATGATCTTGCCAGTATTTTCGACATTGTATGATTATGGCGTTGTATTTGTGTGTTTGGCACTTATCTTGCGCACACACTTTCACCACCCTCTAAGCTTTCTATAAGCTTATGCACGATAGATGCGTGTAGGTGGCGTTAGGTCGCAGCAGTGTTGAGCTTGGAGCGTGCAGCTGTCTTCTGGAGCTTTGATTTCAATATATGTATTTCCCTTTCATAATTGTATTTAAATGTTTATATTAGTGGATATGTGATGATGATGTTGCCTTTGTGATTTGGGTAAACTTGTGGTTATGCTTATTACGAGTTAAATGTACATTAGAAAATCCTCCTTGTAGGATCCCAGGATCGGAATCTGGCGTATACACGCTGAGAGCCGAGAATGGGGTACTACGGAGGTTGTCGGCACCGGATTCGGTGATCAAAAATTTTGTGGGCCCGGTTTCCGGGTTTGGGGCGTGACAGATTCTCTATCATTCATTTGTAGTTTTTTCTTCCTCTGTCTGCAATTAGTTTTCATCAATTGTATGCTGATTTTAAGATGCCACCTTTTAGTTTGAAAATTTGCCCCTTTTAAGTTGATTTGTTGGTGGTATCCAAATAGAATCCCGTAATAATAAGCCGGAGATGCGGTCTGTAAATAATAAATCACTCGTGGAAGAGCTTGAAAAGCTTCTCGAACATTTGTGTGTCCCTTCTGAGGTTTGTTCCTTTAAAATATGGTACATTGATTGCAATTTAACTACTTATGATTCTTTGAGATTTCAGCCGCAATGCATGCTTCGTGGAATAACTTTTAAATGAAGAGCTTAGTATATGTTTTTATCAATTTAATATCTAAAACTAGGCCATTTGTCCACATGTTATTAAATAATTTCCTGTGGTAGAGGGCCTCACGGTAGCTTCCTACTAGGGCCCTCGAATGTCGCCCTTATGTTCGACTACTGCAAAGGCCTGGCACACCCTTCATTCGATTAAAAAAAAAAAAAGAAGAAAAAGAAAAAGAAAGAAAGAATACATACATCTTTTAATATAGTTTCTAACCACATTCCCTTCAATGCAGTTTGCAACATCTTTAACCGAAGACTCATTTGACGAGGCACGCATGCTAAATAATGTTGAAGCTTGTGAATGGTTAACTGGTGCTTTGTGTGCTCTAGAAGTGCCAAATCTGGATCCTTACTATGCAAACATGAGAGTTGTATGTGTACTGCCTCTTTTAATTAGTTTTGAATCTCCACTTTCTGTCCAAAAACCCATGATATTGCGAACTTAAAGTAGGGTATGCTTACAAATATCGGGTATGGGCCATTGTGTGGTTATGACAAAGGCCATAAAGTAGAATAGGAATTGAACAAAAAAGAAAAAAAAAAGAAGAAGAAAAAAGCAGGGGAAATGAAAATAAATCATGTCTCAGTGTATATCCAACCATACGCTGCTAGATCTATAGTCGTATCTTGTAGATTTCTAATAGAGGTTGGCATCATATTGCCCTAGAAAGTGCTACTTTCCTGCTTTCATGCGCCAATTATCTTGATACAGTATTCTAACATATAAAAGTTCACTAGCAACGCTCACTGAAACTTGAGGAGTTGCTGAATGCATCATTAGGAACTAGCCAAGGCTTTCCTAATTGATCCACAGGGGTTGCTAAAGAATTTTTTATGGTCATCAAGCTTTTTATTTTTATTTAATCTGATTGTAGATATCTGAATTAGGGCCCATTTGGATACATGAAACTAGTCAATTCATGAACATCTTCATGAAATTGGAAGTTCATTAATTAACATATTTGTTGTTTTTTCCCCTTGTTATATTCATTATTTTTCATCATGTGGGGTCCACTTTGATTGCTTATCCCTCTCAAACATGACTTTGATTGAATGATCATAGCCATTAGACCAATTAGGGAATTTTAAGTTTTTTTTTTTTTTGTTAATCCCCACATCCATGATTTATGCCTCCTCTAATTTTGAGATTAGTAGATTTATCAATTAAGGCCAACCCAAACACATCAATTACATAAATCTTGAATTTGGCAATTAAAAATCTGTAAGATTTATGAATTTGGTGTGCATCTAAATATGCCCTCACTCTCTATCCTGTCATATTTACATTCTCACTTCTGTCGTGTGATTAACTTGGATTTGAGATTTGGATACTGAAATCCATACAAGTTGAGGAGAAGCGTGCTGAACTTGAAAAACTAAAATCTACATTTGTTCGGTGAGCATCAGAATTCTTGAGAAGTTACTTTGCTAGTCTAGTGGATTTAATTATAAGTGACAAGAGCTACTTTTCTTAGGTATACTCCGAGTTTCCTGCTGTCGTATTCCTGACAATTTATGGAAGTTGTCATAGTTGATAAAATCTTAGTGTAGTTTGTTTGCTTGTATCTTTGTAGCGAGGGCAGTTGAAGATGCCTGATCATGCTAATCTTCGGTACAAGTGCAGGACATATGCATGCCTTCTACAACATTTGAAGGTTTGAACGCTTCTGGAATGCATAAACATTAACAGAAGATTTTACTTCTCCACTTTGTCTAATCATTTCTCATTTTTCCTTGTTACTATAAAATTTCTAGAGTCTTGATAAGAATTGCATGGGCCCTCTAAGGAAAGCTTATTGTCATTCCCTTAATTTGTTGCTTCGTCGAGAGGTCAGAACTGTATTTGATTTCATCATCTTGATAAGCTAATATTCCCATCTCCATCTACATGCTTTATTCATGAGGTCATTATATTGATCATTGTATTTGATATTTTGCCATTCCATTTGTTTATGCTTGTATAAATCTTGCAATGGGGAGTGATGGCCCACTTTAATGTTTCGGAATTGGGATGGCTGATAGTAATAATAGGTTTGTTTGTTGTGGAACTATGGGTACTAGATTTTTAATATTTTTCCCTATCATTGATAGGCTCGTGAGTTTACGAATGAACTTCATGCCAGTACCAAAGCATCAAGAAATCCAACAGTCTAGCTTGAAGCTTCTGCAGGTTCTAATCAGGCTACGAACAGTGCAGACACTTCTATAGTTTCTGAAGCATACTCGAAGATGCTTAGAATATTTATCCCTCTTCTTATGGATGAGGTTATTCTATGCTGCTTCTCTATTCTTATGCTTTTACTAAGACCCTTGTAGGGTATGGGATTTTTAACTACCTTCACCACTTAATTCCAGAGTTCATTTTTTTGCACAGTTCATGTGCTTTGAAGTTCTTGCATTTGTTCCACCCGCTAATTCCAGTAAAAGCGGTGCCACTGCTGATGATGCTAATGACGATGAGTTGAGCCTTATGGACCTTGACGGAAATGACATAAAGCCTAGTAATCCCCTTCTATATGTATTCTCCTACAGTTCTCTCACAGGATATTCTCTTGATAGTACAAGTTTGACATGTTTCATTCTTTCCAGGCACTAATTTTGCTGAGCTAGGAGCATTAAATGAATCTCTACAAGAGTTGCTCGATGGGATCCAAGTAACTTTCTTCCAATCTGATTTTCTATCTATGCTCATGGACAATGTTAGTTACAGGAAATCACATTTGGGCTTTTTATATCTAGGGTGGGAAATGGTCTCTAGGGAAGGAAGTTTCCCCTGAGCCTATGGGTGTTGTTTTTTACAAGTTTGTATAGTTTCCTCTTGCTACAATCTACTACTGCATCTCTGGTAGAATTCTAACATATTCCTTCCTGGACCATCAACAAAAAGGCTGTTAAAACTATGGGTGGAATTTATTAGCTGCATACTTAAGTTGTGAAACCATGATGACTAAATAAAAACCCCAGAAAGAAGTTAATCAGGAAGGGAAGTGAAAAAATGAAGTGATTCAACACCAAATTCATGGTTATTTGGCCTTTCACTTTCATTTCTATGTTTAATTTGCCATGTACTAGCTAATCCATCATGCTACCGGATAAGGAAAATCCTTTTGTGCATTCCATGTTCTTTACAATATACTACACTCTTCAATCACATGTCCGACTATGGATGAGAACACGCATTGAATACATGTAACTTACAAATTCATTTCAGAGAGAATCTTCCCCAGTTTTTTTTTTGACGATAATTTTCTCTTGCAGAGACCTTTCCTTTAACAATTCGATAAGAGAAATTCCAAGCAGCTTTTCAAGACTCTCAGCGCTAGCTTATATGTAAGAAAGTAGACATTCATTACAAAAATTTCATTGATTCTCTTACTAGATACTTCAAGAAAATGGACAATCCTTTTGTAATTTTTGGACCCTCAATGATGCTTTGGTGATATTTTTGTACAAATTAGAAATCCGTCTCATGAAATTACTTTTTTAATGTAGGTATCTTACTAGCAACATGCTAACTAGGGTCATACCTTCTTGGGTCTGAGGTAGCAACCATAACTTGTAAGTATTACTCAGTAAATCTCAAATTACATTTCACTGGCAATAGGATTTGTATATTTGCTTGCTTCTTTTTCCATGCATATTAATATTTTGTTAAACTCTCTTATGAGATTATTCCATGCACTTGACTGAGGGATGAACAGCATGGATATGACCCATACATCATGGTGGATCTTACGAAACAATTTTAAAATCCTTCGCACCACGTAAAATAATTCTATTATTGTTTTGCTTATAAGTTTTAATCAGTCAAGGTGGGGAACATCCACGTTGAAGTCCTACACCATGTCGACATGCAATACGTGTACCCATTTGCCTTAGTTCTTGGGCATTTCATGCTTGTGCAAGACCTTGGGTTCAAGTCAACATGTGAAGATGGATTTCTAGCCTCTTTTAACTATTCTCCTTTTGGCTGAAAATTTTGGTTTATTTTAAGAATGTTGTGTTTGATTTGGCAGGAAATGGCAACAAATTATACATTTCCTGAAGCTTAAGATCACATAATTCCTTGGTATTTTACATATTAACTTTGGCCACTTTCTTACTATTTTACATAAATAGCATAAATTGGAGTATTTTCTCACTGCATATTAACTTCTGCAGTAGAATGCCTTATGATTCCTTCTAAAGGTATTAAAAAGTACTCCTAAGTACTCATTGAAAATGATTCTTTTTGTATACAATATTGCATGGGCCAAATAAGTTCATCTTGAATTTTATTTTTTTTTTTTATGAAGAAACATGCTTGAGTCGGAGCTAAGACAAGTTTCATATATGGTTGGAATGAATTTCTTCTTTAGTTGGAAATGAATTTCATCATCATTAAATACAGACATATATGTCTTTTGTTGCTGCAGGAAACCATGGGATTCCAGTCAATGTTGCTGGGCATTTTTTTTGGGAATGCAAGTGGCGTGGTTGCTCATGCACAATAATTGATTAAACTCTAGTTTAGACTGTTTATGTGTTTGTAGTAGCAAAGTGGATATGTTTATGTGGGTCTCTGGAAATTATAATGTGCCTTTTCTTTTCCAGTAAATCTGTTTTAGCATTGTTGTTTACAAGGCATCATACAAAAGCTTTGGATGCTTTACTGCAGATTAAGTAAGTGCCTTCTTTGGAATGCATTCTCTAAATTAGTTTTAATACCCAAAATTACAAGTTACAAGGCATCATACAAAAGCTTTGGAGGCTTTGCTGCAGATTAAGTGCCTTCTTTGGAATACATTGTCTAAATCAGTTTTAATACCCAAAATTAGCTTGTAATGTTGGATGTATCAATAGTCAAAATATAGAGGTATCTATTTAATTGATTAAGCCTACAATTTCCATTTCTTTTCTTTATTTATTAGTTGGATTTTTATTATTTCTTGGATTTGGAGACTTGTTGTCCCCCTTTATTTATTAGGGGTTTTGGTGCCAGAATAAACTCGGTAAAACCATTTATTGTTTTGACAGACTTGTAATCCTCCGTTGGATATTCACAGCTCTCTTTTGGATGTATTTTGGGGTATATTTCTTCATTAAAAAAAAGAAGAGTAAGCATTCTTATTCCTTCAAGACAACACATCTTCTAAATTTTCTTTCTTTCTTTTCATTTTGGTACTAAAGAAGAAAATGCTGTTTTTAGGTTTGTAGGTGACACATGTCTTTCTTGGTCGTTAATATGTAAAAATTGTCTTTCTTTCTTCTTCCTTTTTCTTTTTTGCTTTTTTTTTTCTATTTCTTTTATTTTTTCTATTTCTTTTATTGTTTCTATTACTTTTGGTTTCTTTCAGTTTAACTATTGTTTTCTTATCGAGTTTGTATGTATCTAGAGAGGTTGAATTAACCTAGACCAATGGATCTCTTACAAAGCCTCTTATTGAAAAATGCAAAGAGGTATTCCTTTTATCACTGCATTTATGATGTCAGGTAATTGTTTTGTTGACAAATATATGGTTGCTCATAATGCTTAATTGGTTGTGAAGAGCTTGTGTTGTTGGATGGCCTGTAGATTGAAATTGGTTTTGAAATAGATGCTTAATTGAATGAATGAATGAATGATTATGCAGGTGGTAATTGAATGAATGAATGATTATAATTTTTTTTAATGTAGGTAATAACTGCAGATATTGACCGTAGTTGGTAATCTGACAACCCTATTGCTACAGATCCATCACTACTTTTAGGTACAAATACTATCCATAGTTGTAGGTACTTTTGGCTACAGAAATAGATGCTACGGATTATATCTGTAGCTATTGTCATCTATGTATATGGATTAAATCCATAGCCATAGGTTTCAAACCTATTGGCTCGGCACCTATGACAACAGTCGTGTTACGGACGAAAACCGTAGCCTTTGCCTAGTTTTCCGATAGTGGATGGTCTCTTGATGGTTGGATTAGGGTAAATGAGCTTGGGATGTGGCTGGATTTTTGGGAGTCCATGGCTTCTCTATTACTAGGGGAGATGAGAAATGAGGGAGAAAGGGAGGAAGAGAGAGATAAAGCTTGGAATGATTTCTATGTAAGGTAATTATGAGTTTGGGGAAGAGAAAGGCATGATTACAAGTAAGCATGGGGCTAGGGTGGCTAGGGTAGGGTGATGTCACCCCAAGGGTCGCATCATCCTAATGATGGATTTCCTAGGGAAATGTACAATTTGGATAGGTGGATCCCGCAACGCGCGATCCACAGCCATTACCATTCGCAATCCACAACTTAAGATCTAAGCGTCGGATTGGCGCACGAGATACGGGAACTGTGGCGACAATGTAGTCACAATGGCATAAGTCTCAGGTTGAGTTGACTCGGGTTGACAGGGTACGACTCAGGGACGCTCGTAAATGCTACCTATAGGTCGCGGGTTGTCAGAATTTGACCGTGAGGATCGCGGGGACGTAAGGAACATAATGATTACTATGACACCGGGTTGACAACTCTCCCCTCCTAATAAAAATTTCCTTCTTGAAATTTACTATCACATACACACAATATAGAACTTTATCAGAAAGGTTGTGAAGTTATCAATCTCGGGACCTAATTGCCCTAAGTTATAGCAGATATGTGATGTTGTCCTCAGGTATTCCCAAGTTATTCTCTGATACCAACTCCTATCAGGCCCCAAACTCAGAAACTGGGGTCACAAAATTCCCGATCACCGAATCCAGCACAGCTAGCCTCTATAGTACCGTATTCTCGGCTCCCAACATCCATATGCCAGATTCCAATCCTGGGATCCTACAAGGAGGATTTTCAACATAAAAATATTTTTTTAAGCATAACTAAGTCACAAAATAATATCACCACATATCCACTATAATCAAAGCATTTGAGTATAATGTGGAAGGGAAAATACAGGATGGGTATCAAAACTCCAGAAGCTCTGTCGCACGCTTCTTCCACAGCTCAATTGCGTCCTAACGTTACCTACACGCACCTATCGTGTATAAGCTTATAAAAATCTTAGAGGGTGATGTATGTGTGTACACAACGTAGGTGTTAAGTATACAATACAAGTCCATAAATCATACAATGTAGGAAATACTGGCAAGTTCATGAATCATATGATATTAGAGAAAGTAGAAATACTGACAAGTCCATGAGTCATACAATATCAGAGTAAGCAAAGATACTGACAAGTCCATGAGTCACATAATATCAGAGTAAGCAGAGATACTGACAAGTCTATGAGTTAAATAATATCAGAGTATGCAATGTGGGGTCATGGTAAACCAAATGCCATGTACTGGGGATGCAATGCAATATGCGGTGTGAAAGGAATGACCAAGCTAGAGTGTGAAGTCGAGATCATAGTACGTAGTATCACAGGCTATGGGGTCCATCACAAGGGACTTCTATCCAAACTAGTCTCATAACTAAATTTGGATAGCTAGACTCAATGTGGTAAACTCCCGATCTCAGGTTGGTCGCGCACCTCAATAGAAATCCTGACCATTGCAAAGGTACACATAACAAATTAGTTGCGCACCACCAGCCTAAGTGGATAATGAATGAATGAATGAGTATGCAACTCCTACTCAGTAAGTCCACATATCAGTACCGTACATCTCTGATATCATCACCGGGGTCTAGTAAACTCTACACTGGTCGATGTAACTAAGTGAGTGAAAGAGACCTCACTATCCACCTACCAATATCGACCCGGTTCGTCGGTAGCAGACCCATTTACGAGCTGGTCAAACTCAGCCTAGCTTATAGCCCCCACACTTAGGCGGATAAGGCCATACCCCCTTCCAACCGATGGCGACACAATGGGAAGCGCGACCTCTTGTTATTCGGCACTCGGCGCTCATGTCTTCCACTCGGTCTCGACGTTGGAGCATCCCCTGGCCACGGGGGTTTAGGGACTTTCACCCATGGACATCCAACATGACTATATGTTAGAACCAAACATTTCTGGTGTCCCATCTGGCCGTCCACGATATGCATGTGGAGGCCACGACCCTGATGTCGCTAATGCATACGGTGGTCATATCACAATATGTGAGATGCCCGAGTCATGCTATCTAGTCATTCATCGAACCTGCACGTATCGCGCGCTCATGTGGGGCAAGTTCGCCTCTCATGGAGTCCCATAAACAATCAGCCCAATGGCACATGCTATGCTCAATCACTCCTCATAACAAGCATGCAGATGATGTGTATGGGCATGTATCATGAAGTATACTAAGCATGATCATAATCACATACAACATGGTGGGCCGGTATAAGATAGCTCATGGCCTGTATAAGTGAATGGGTGGTTGGACATAGTCACCCACACATGATGGACCTCACACATCACAATTAGGCCTCACACATACAATGGGCCTTACGCATATAATGGGCCTCACACATATAATAGGCCTCATACATCACAATTGGGTCTCATACAATCATAATGAACCTTGTACAATCACAATGGGCCTCATACAATCACAATGGGCCTCATCCAATCACAATGGGTCTCATACAATCATAATGAGCCTCATACAATCACAATAAGCCTCATATAATCACAATGGGCCTCATACAATCACAATGGGCCTCATACAATCTCAATGGGTCTCACACAGTCATAATGAGCCTCATACAATCACAATGGACCTCATACAATCACAATGGGTCTCATACAATCATAATGAGCCTCATACAATCACAATGGGCCTCATACCATCTCAATGGGTCTCATATAATCATAATAAGCCTCACACAATCACAATAAACTTATGCAATCATAATGCTATGCTAACACATACTTAGTGCATATACAAACATATTCGCAATCAATAATCGGCCTATATATATATGGCAGGGTCCGTAGAAGGACAGTAGATCTAATCCATAACATGAGGATTGGTCCTCAATAGTGGATATACCAAATCTAATACCACATATTCTTCTAGGTACGGTAGTGATGTACTCTCCTCATATCAACGATGGGCCTAGATGTGTAAGTGCTATAGTTTATATCCCTGTCTGTTGTCAAATTTATGATGACAAAATCACTGTTATGTTATATATAACTTGCTTAAGTGAAGCTCTTTCAAGGATCAACATTCATGAACAAGCTAAGCTCACAACAAGCAAAGCTCACAAGTACAAGGATCAATCTTGAATGAAAGAACTGCTCACAAGACAAGACTCAAGATCTTGAATGAAAGAACTGCTCACAAGACAAGACTCAAGCTGCAAGACTTCAAGAAGAGTTCAAGGCAGTTTCTACACTTTCAAGATTGAGCTACATCAAGGTTTGATCTACATCAAGACTTCAAGGCTCATACTTCAAGGTCTCTTGTTCCTAATGTTTCAATGTCCATACTTCATGGTTGAGGTTTGATTGACCATAGGTTGACCTTAGAAGTAGGTCATTTCGGATACTTAAAATGAATGTTTATTTTACATGTGATTGGTCTGTTCTTCGACTAGTCCTAGGCCTTCTTCGACTAGTCCTAGACTTGCTTCGACTAGTCTAAGAAAATCCTCGATCAGTCGTGAGTTTGTTACAAATTTCGGATAAAATCTGTTAACCTTCGACTAGTCCAGCCTGACCTTCGACTGGTCGAGAATGTGTCCACGCTTCGACCAGTCGTACAATCTTCGACTCAAGTCCACAAAGATTTGCAGGACCTACGACCAGTTGAAGGAAACCTACGACCAGTCGTAGGAGAGCTTCGACCAGTCGTAGAACGGTCAGAGCATATCCCGCCGGATTTTTCAAATATCTGTTAGTGCTTCGACTAGTCGAAGAGCACTCTAGACCAGTCGAAGACTCGATCTTCTCACTTATAAATAGTGCACGAATCTCAGAAGAAATCATCGAATTAATTAAAGTATTCAAGCCAATCTTCGTCGAACTTCTGAGAGATAATTCTGTGCTCCATCTAAGCTAAGTGTGCTTATTTAATATTCTCTTTCCTAAGCTTTATTTAATTGATTTTGTTTCTGCTATTCCAATCTGATTTGATAAGAGGAATTGTTATTCCCTTTCTTTGGAATCAAAATCAATTAAGGCAAGCCCTATTTGGTTTAATTTAAAATCTATTAGAATTAGAACCATTGTAATCTAGTACTGGACATTGAACTTGGACATTCAATCATCTACTTTGATTTGGTTCTACCGGGCTGCTACAACGAAGGAGATATTTAGGTATTTTACATATTGTAAATTCCTTTCTATTATTTTGGTTTCTTTCAAGATTTGCTAGAAAAATCTTGTTATATTGGTTATCTGAGGAAAGCCAGGAAAACTCGAAAGTGGGGTTTTTTTTTTAATTGTGTAAGCCCACATACAAAGACACAATTGTAAGGGTTTTGGGTGAACCTGGGAAAACCTATTTTTAGTGAACGCTAATATCCCCTGTGTGAGGATATTAGGAGTGGAGTAGCTTTTTGTGTGGCTGTTGTTTAACAGTTGGTGAACACACAGGCGAACCACTATAAACCCTTGTGTTTGATTGATTTATTCTTCTAATTTTTAATTATTCTTTTGTGGGATGTATATATGGTGGTGAATGTTGTAATTATTTTCAAGCTTTGTGAGAATTTTGTAATAGCTTAGAATTTATTTTTTGCTATTCCTTTATCGCTTGATTTTTAATTTCATTTGAAAGTTGTTCCAGTAAGGTTGCCCTGCCATTTTTATGGTGTATGGCTGTCCCTAGAACAATAAATTTTTAATTACAAGTTATTTCAATTCAGTTTATATTTATTATTGTATTCCTCTTCGGTTTGAGACTTGATACAAAGATCTTTCTAGGAATAAGGTTGTCCTACCATAAACTCTGTTTTTGGTGTAAGGTTGTCCTTAGAACAACGTTTGTATCAACCTCTCAAGATCTGAATTTTGAGGTTATTTTAATTTACTGCATTGTGATTTACTTTGGCTATCATATTCATTTTAATTCCGCTGTTATAAGTTTAATTTGGCACTGTCCTATTCACCCCCCCTCTAGGACATATAGCTTGGCCTTTTCAAGATGGCATACACATATCAAGAATGGGCCTAGATGGTCTACTCATATCAAGATTGGGCCTAAGAACAAGGAGTGGGCTTTCTTGCCTGTTCCATCACATGGCAATTCTGGGCTTCCTAAGGGCCCAATAAGGACAAGGCGGGCTCTACAAGGCATAGTGGAAGCATAATCCATAATGGAGGGCCAACAATTTGGGTTAGCCCACTAAGAGAATATGAGAATAGGCCTAACAATGGGCCCTAGGGAGATTATAATGTAGACATTTAACCATCATTGCTCTTACAATGTGGACATTTAACCATCTGCTCTTACAATGTGGACATTTAACCATCATTGCTACCAAGGCTTGGCCCATTAGAACCTATCCTATAATGGGATCCATGGTCTTTGTACTAACTAGAAAAATGGATGGACATCATAAACATCATCACAACATCATGGTGGAATCACACATCACAATTGGGCCTCATATATAACTAGGAAAATGGATGGACATCATAAACATCATCACAACATCATGGTGGAATCACACATCACAATTGGGCCTCATATATACAATGCAATGGACCGTACTTCACCATGGGCCTCACACAAGGGCCTCATAGGCATCATGATGGGCCTCATCACATGGGCCTCACATACATCACAATGGCCTCATCACATGGGCCTCACATAAATCACATTGGCCTTATCACATGGGCCTCACATACATCACATTGGCCTCATCATAGGGGCCTCACATAAATCGCATTGGCCTTATCACATGGGCCTCAAATACATCACATTGGGCCTCATAAACACCACATTGGGCCTCATCACATGGGCCTCACATAAGGGCCTCATATACATCACCATGGACTTCGTCACATGGGCCTCATGTACATCCCAATAGGCCTCACATAAATTCTATATAAAACATACTATTAGCGCAAGGTTGGTTCTGGGTCATTTTAGAGTCAGATTCATGATCACGTGAGGCCTACATATGGTGAAAGAAGCTAACCCTCTGGTAACTCTATATATGGGCTTCATAAATTGTAAGACAGGCCTCATTGGTTGGGTGAGTATAATTTACGGGATGGCCTAAACATGGGTACTTGGAGAAACTATGCAGAAAATATAGTGCAAAATTAGTTTTGGCTCAATTTTAAGTATATCCCATGATCACAAGGGACTACATTTCAGTGTGTTGCTAGGTGCCCTTGGTTGTACTATATATGCACTTCAAAAATTATAAGTTGAGACTAATTGGTTGTGCACACGTGATATTTGGTATAGGGCCAAACATAGGCACTTTAATTTTTTGCACAACCATACCTGGCCTCGTTTTGGGATCCACTCCCTGATCATGTGAAGTCTAATCTGGACCAATTAAAATATTATTTATCTATTCATTAGTATAGGTTAGAGGTTCTAAGTAGTAGCCTACTCAAACCTCCAGTGTGTGGTCCACTACAGAGGCCTAAAGTTAGTACAAAACATAAATAATCAGACAATTTTCAGAAATGGGGTCTGTCACAACTTAGGGCTTAATTCCCAAACACTTAGGGAATCATTCCTGACAAAAAGGTGGGACGTCCCAGCTCACTTATATAATGATAAAACAACCTCAAAGTGTGACCCTTAGGGTGTGGGTCCACTACAAGGTGTTAAAGAGGCCTACATGCAATACAATTAAGTACTTAAAAAATTTTCAACGAACAAAAAGCGTAAAGGAAATGAAATAGATCTAATGGAAAGTGGGGCCCACATGCTAGCGATGCATAGATAAGGAACACACAATAATGTACATGGGTGCCCATTTTAAAATGTATAGATCACAAGTGATCCCACACCCAAGTGGGTCAATGAGAGGATAATTGTTAGGTATAACATGGATCCAACATATTCATCAAGTAGCACATGAAATATATATTGATGAATCTTATAATCAGACTCTCTATTGGAAGATCTGATCCAATGAATGGTTTAGGAACAAGTCATTCAGGCCGTTTATAGGTTTCCAACCATACAGAGCCTTGAACCGTTTAGACCACATAGAAAATTCAAGATTTATCCTAATAGAAGTATCTATTGGTCCAGAATTTTTTAAATTTTTTTATGAAATAATCTGACCATAGGAACCATACATATGATTATTAACTATCTCAAGTAAATTAAGAGCAAATATCAAATACATCTAATTGTTGGAATTACGGATATGGCCCAAACAAGAATGCTCATAATAAGTTCCCAAATACATCTTTTGTATAAGGCCAAGATCTCAGCCGTCCGAACTTTGATTAAGGCTTATTATATACCGTTAGAAAGGTAGCTCAATTTTCTATGAATTTAATGGAACATATATTTCTAATACTTTCATTAAATGAGTTAAAAATGGGTTTGTTTTAGGCAAATCATAATCCTACACATGTTGCTAGACAGCAGCCAAATAAACTTGATGCTACAGATGATTGGACCATTGGATGGATATGAAATTCGGTCCAGTGTTAGCTCATATCATGGTTCATATCATTCCCAAGTTTCAACCCCGTTCTTTGCATGATTGATTTTATACGATTTTTAGAATTTGCTATCCAGGTACAAAAACAGGATTACTTATGAAGGGTGTAGGTATAAAGTTCATCAGGGTGGTGTCCACGTGTGTGACCCACCGGCTTAAAATCAAGCTGACATTTATATTTATCCCAGGGCAGCAAGGTGGGCCACATATAAAAAAAATAGAGAGAGAGAGAGAGGGGGGGAGGGAGAGAGAATGGTCGGTGGTGGGAGGATCTCCACCACTATGAGCTCCTCTCATGGATCTACCACATATATATCAAATGGGTCCCATCCATATGTGGGCCCACAATCATAAAAATATCAAGGATGGAAATCTCATTTCCACCACAAATTAGGGCCTAGTGGCTATATCAAGTTATATATCATAGGAACTTCATGGTGGGATCCATGGAGAATGGTCCCACCATGGATAGATACATGTATGATGTGATGGGTATTAGGCCACATCTAGGGACCAAGATGAGATCTCCACCATTAATTGGTGGGTACCACTTGTGTTATGCAAAAAAAAGGTAAAGATCCAAGCAAGTAATGAAAGAAACAAGTCTTAGGAAGCTCCCACCTCAAATCTTCTTGTCCTCCTTCCACTAATGGCTTCCAATGCTCCAAGGGGACAAGATTAAATGGTTGAGATGGTCTCTTTATGGTTGGATTGGGGGAAATGAGCTTGCAATGTGGCTGGATTTTTAGGAGTCCATGGCTTCTCTCTTGATAGGGGAGATGAGGAAGGGAGAGATAAAGGCTTGAAATGATTGCTATGTAAGGTAATTATGAGTTTGGGGAAGAGAAAGGCATGATTACAAGCAAGCATGGGGCTAGGGTAGCTGGGGTAGGGTGATGTCACCCCTAGGGTGACATCATCCTAATGATGGATTTCCTAGGGATATGTGCAATATGGATAGGTGGGTCTCACAACGGGCGGTCCATGGCCATTTCCATGCATAGTCCACAACTTAAGATCTAAGTGTCGGTTTGGTGCACGAGACACAACATCGAAACCACGGTGACGGCGCAGTCGTAATGGCATAGGTCTCGGGTTGAGTTGACTCGGGTTAACAAGGTGAGACTCAGTGATGCTTACAAACGTTACCTATAGGTCATGGGTCAGAATTCGATTGGGAGGACCGTGAGGTCATAAGGAACGGAATGATCAGTAGGACACAGGCCTGACACTCAGATGTCCAACAAGCTCAAGTAGAAATTCATAACATTTTGGACTAAAAATTCGATGACATCAAAGACCAACCTTCGATGACATCAAAAATGACTTGATGACATCAAAAAATGACGTTCGATGTCCAGCAAGCTCAAGAAAAAATTCACTTGAAAAATTTGATGACTCGAACAACTGTTCAATGACATCGAACATCAACATTTGATGACATCGAAGGTGTCTCGATAACATCGAGAATTGAGCAAATTATGTCCAGCAAACTCCGGAGGAAAAACATTTAAAACATTTGAGGAATTGAACTGGATTCAATGATATCAAAATTCAAATTTTGATGACATCAAATCATGTTTGATGACATCGAATAAAGATAGAAAAAGGTCCAGCAAGTTTTAAACATTTTGTAGATAAAAATCCCGTGTCATCGAACTGTTACTCAATGACATCGAACATGGCCTTTAATGTCATCAAACCTAATTCGATGACATCGAATGCAAAAAGAATCTGCTCATTTTTTTACCATTTGGACTTTTGCCTATATATGTGGAAGGTTGCTTTCGGAGTTTGTGTGGAGAAAAAGAGTGAGCTCTGAGAGAGTAATTACTTACATACTATCATAAACCTTTTTCTCATGGGTGTTCATCCTCCAACCCTTTCTTAAATGAAATTATTGAATATTCAATAGATTGGATTAGAGAATGAACTTCACCATTCAAGGATCCTCCAATAACTTACTTAATGGCAAATCATTGTGCTGGAATCTCTTGAATGCCTAATACCTTGGAATCACTCTGTCTTTTAAGGATCTATATTCTTTAAAGAGTATATTCTCTTAAAACCTTGACCAAACTCCGACGATTTGCATTGAGAGCATCTACATCATTATGGTTCAAGGGAGCTAAAGATTCTTCATCATTAAGGGAGACCATCTTCATCATGTGCTAGAAATGAGGCTCACCTACTTTTAAGTAAGTGTTTAGAGTCCATAGAATCTAAAGATCCTTCCTTGTGTAGGACTAGTTTTCAGGTTGTATTTCACAAACACACTAAGACCTTTACAGGCCTCCAACAGGAGAATATGTATAGAGTCTTTGTGTAGGATCTATAGTGCCTTGTGTAGGTATGATTCATTGTCATGTGTAGACAATACCTGATTTAAAACCATCACATAGTTAATCCGGCACACTCTAGGGTGGAGTCAGTCAACCGGGAGTGGAGTAGGCACATAGCCGAACCACTATATATCATTGTACGTGTTTGTGATGTTTCTTGCATACTTGATTTGATTGATTAATATGTGTAAATGTGATGTATTCATGTTTTGCTGAACTTAGATCTCTTCAATGCCTTAAAACATGAATGTGAATGATTCTCTGATGATCTTATTGAACTAAGTTTAAATTGGTAAACATTACATAATAGTAAGATCAGAATTTAAGAAAAGTCCTATTCACCCCCTCTCTATGACACTTTGACCAATTCAATACTTTTAATATAGCAATTATACCGCAATTTCATTTATAATGTTTAAATGCAAAACATGCAAGTAAAATTTTAAATTTTAAATATAATTTTTTTTAGGCTGCTTGGCGGGTCGAGTACATCCTTGACCAGTCGACCTTCGACGGGTCGAGGACCATACTCGACCAGTCGAGGTGCGTGTGTTTGCTCATTAAAAGGGGGGAAAACACTTTTTTACTTCATTTTCACCTTCTTCCTCGACTAGTCGGTGCTTCTCTCGATGAACCTATCTCCAAATCTTCATTATAAGTGGTTTATTTCCATTTTCCTTCTAGATTTGTGTTCCTCTTTGATAGTTTATCTTCTATTTGTGGTGTATGTGTGATTTACAACCTTTCTTTAGTGGGTTATGAGCAAAAATCTAATCTTATCTCAACCCATCTATCTTCTTTATTCCTCTCTTTTACAATCTATAAATGGATCATCGTACTAAGACAAAAGCTACTCGCAAGGGCCCTAGCGGCTTCTCCTCCAAGTCGACTCCCATTAGGGTGAGACCCTAAAATTTTCCGAAGAAGATTCATAGCATGTTAGGGATTTCCATACTAGGAAAATTATTATTGAAAGGACTGTTAATGTAGACCACATTGCACCATTTTAACCTTTGCCTATCCTTACTGCTATAGGTTGGAAAAATATTCTCAGTTGGGGCGGAATGGGTTACCGCTTCATAGCGCAAGGCATGTACACGTCTATAAGCGACATGTCTCTTAAAAATCTGACATTTACACTTAATTTTCAAGAAGGGACAATCCCTATTGATCATCACCTGATTTCAGGTTTGCTTGACTTAAACGTCAATGATGATGGCATTCCTATTGCCACTCTCGCTAGGAAAATGACACATACTGAGCGACGGGTGATCACTCATAAATTATGTCACTTTGACATTGAATGGAGTTCTGGCAATGCCCTCTATGCAACCAGATGCTTCCTAAATATAGAGTCTTACATCGTATATTTATGTCCAATGTGTATCCATGATTTAGTAATAAGTCTGAACTTACTCCCTTCATGACTCGTGTCCTTCACTCTGTTGTTTCTAGTATTCCTATTTGTCTTCCTTCTTTAATGTGTTATTTAATTATCCAATTCCGTATCCATCCTGGTCATGGGTCAATTCTTTTCGCCTATCTCATGACTTGTATTGCTCTTTATTGTAATGTTGTCATTCCTACGACTGAGGCATCGGAGTTGGAATTACCCTTTGATAATAAAAATATACATAAAATGAACTTAATGTTCCTTCCCGACCAGCGAGATGAAGGAGAAGAAGAAGAAGATGCTCATATACCAGAGGACACATCCATGGACGACATATTTACTAAGCTTACTGAGTCAGATAATGTAGTTGATCCAGACTATCAACCTTCATAGGTTAATGAGTAGCTCAAATCATTGGAAGAAAAAGTTATTGAGTTGCAGGTATCCCAAGACAATTTGACAAAAAGTCACAAATCTTCTATGAAATATATGCGAAAGTACTTTCGTCGCATTACCAAGGGACTTCACCAGATTGATCCTTCCAAACCTCCTCCATCTTCCTCTGGATCTGACTAGGCTACTTTATATTTTTAAATACATTTGGTTTGTATAACTTTAACTTTGTGTGTGTGCTTGATGATCACTCTCAAATTCTACTCTATTTTAATGCTTATTGATGACTTTTTGATAACTCCCTTTACTTGACATGTTTATATACATATCTCTTGATTCTACTGATTTATATATGGTTAGTTGAATTATTACTCTTTCTTTTGTCATAATGTGACAAAAAGGGGGAGAGGATTGCATGTTACTAAGTAGAATGAATGAATGTTGATGTGCATAATATGAATGTTGATGAATGTTGATGACTATATATGCTTGGAGTATGCATTGGCATTGGAATAGAAAAATGTGTATGTCTAAATATAGGGGAAAGCTTACATTAAGGGGGAGTAATACATTTTTTGCACGTTCAATAAAGCTGCAACAAATTTTCTACAGCATGGAATCAAGAATACAAGATGTCATTCTGGTTGTTGTAATAATAAGTGTTTTTTCACGAATTTGACAAAGGTGGAGATTGTAAGTTCTATATTGTATAAAGCACACCTTTGTTTGTCAAATCTTGTTTAAACAAAATAGCTTATGAAGTGGTCCGTCTAATGTGGATCAATATGGAAAGTTCAAGACTTTACTGAAGTTCAAGTCAAATAGTGGAACAAAATGGAAAGTTCAAGACTCTACTGAAGTTTAAGATGATTGAGTTCAAGTTCTACTAAAGTTCTAGTAAAATATCAAACTTTATCATCAACTACAAACTCTATTGAAGAATCAAGTAGAAGAACAAGTTCCAAGAAGTTCATGTATCCAATCTACTTCAAAGTTCAGTCTTTTCAGATATAACAAACCTTAGGAAGACCCTAGGCTTTGGTACTTTCAAAACATAACTTAAATGAGTTTCTATACTTATATTAGGCTTAAGTTTGACTAGTCTAAACTAAGGTTTGACTAGTTTAAGCTGTGGTTTGACTAGTCTAAGGAATTTTCGACTAGTCCTAATTTAAATTGAAGAAAAATGAATTTTTTCGTTACTTCTTCGACCAGTTGAGCAGACTGCTCGACCAGTCGAAGACGGGTCTTTGACCAGTCGAGGGTTGCTCTACCCGAAGTCCGGCAACTGAATCAGTGCAGATTTTTGGCACCCTCGACCAGTCAAAGACCATGCTCGACTAGTTGAGCAGGGCCTTTGATCAATCGAAGTTCTGTTTTATCTTATCGCTCTCAAATTTGAAAATTTGTTGGAATGAAATTCGGTTCTTAGATGAGTCAAAGAAATAACTTTTTTACGTATAAATAGAGGCTTTCTCTCAATCTGAAAATATAATTCAAGTACATCAAATCCATCATCAAGAGAGATAAAAGCCCCTATTATACTCAAGCTATTATATAGTATTTAGAAAATTTTAATAGCTTATTTGTTTTAATTCCTTGATCTCTTATGCTTTGAATTTTATTTTATAAAGAAAGTAAGTACTCTTCTTTGAGATCTTAAGGAATTCAAACAAGTAGCCTTTGGTTTGAATTTATTTAAAATCAATCTATAACCTTGAACCTATGTGACTGAACATTGAACAATCTATTATAAGAGAAGCGGTTCTACGACTACATCGACTAATACATCTTCAAAGGAGAAGATAAGTATATTCTACTTTTAATATTTTGATTTTATTTAGATAGCCAGAAAATCTAATTTGTTGGTTTTCCTGAGATAGCCAGAAAATCTGAGGGGTTTTTCGTTTGTGATAGCCCTTTAAAATCACAACCGTATCAGGTTTTGAGGTGACCCTGAAAAAACCTTATTTATAGTGAAAGCCAATATCACTTGGATAGTGATTATTAGGAGTGGAGTAGGTGTGGCTATTTGAGAACAGTTGTTGTACACACCGAACCACTATAATTCTTGGTGTTATAGTGAATGTTTACTTTTTTACTTTTGTAGAGAATGTTTGTAATTTTATTTATGTAAAAGTGATGAATGTTTGTAATAGATAGCCTTACTTTCTTTTACTTGGTTTGAGATCATGATTCTTACAAACGTTCATGAAATAAGGTTGTCCTACCTAAACTACGTTTGGCTGAAGGTTGTCCTACGAACTAGTTTGAATCAAATTTTCAATACTAGTGCAATTGAGATTTCTGATTTATTTATTATTTCAACACTTTAATTTTTATTTGGTATACTTCAATTCACCCTCTCTCTAGGACTTCTTAAGCTCGCCTTTTCACATACCTTCATGCATAACATCCCTTCTCAGAAAATATATGCTCATGAATCATGTGTATCGCAAACCCCTTTAAAATTACTTTATTTAAGCTACGGAATAATTTTTTCATACATGAAATACATTAGGATGTACAGTAGAAAATTAATAATTTGTTCATACATGAAATACATTAGGATGTATTGTGGAAAATCTACTTCAATTGAAAATTAATAGTGACAATGGATCTTTATAGAAAATATACTTCAAAGAAATAGGCTATGAATTAGAAAAGCCAAGTGACCAAATGGTTCTCTACAATAGAAAACCTTTCTGATACAATGTTTGTTTTAAAATCAAATATTGCACCTATCATGATACTATGTTCATAAATAATCAAGAAACCATAAACTATGATGAGATCGAGCAGCGTATCCAAGATTGGCAAATTCAAATAGTTCTATTGCGGGATTTATATAGAGATTGAACTTTTGATAATTCGGAATTGAATTATATCATCAAGATTGTTGAGTAAAAAAAGCCAATAGTCTCTAAAGAGGATGACATATCACTTTTAACTCATAAAGAACTCCTATAAAATTCAGGAAAATATAATTATGTCCATGTTGGACTAATCTAAGTTGTCATAAACCTCTAATAAGAAAAAACCTGAAGCCTGTCGTTTTAACCTCTGTTTATAATAAAAGACATTTATATTTATAACACTCTTTATTAGGGATGATAGAATGAGCACTTAACAATGGCCTTATCTAATACACATTTTCACTCTCATACCAATGATTAGACTAAGGTATTACTCACATCACAAATTTATGTGTGCACACCTCATAAAATGCATCCATTATTACCTCCATAGCATCACTTACTGATGTCATGCACCATCCAAACAAATAAATTCAACCCTTTGATGACATGAGGATCTTTAACATTTGTTGGTGCCTCCACTACTAACTAATTTTTTTACTCATAACTTGGAAAATTCCAACCCTCCCATCATTCGACCTTTTCATTTGTATATGGATCATCTTCTTTAACCGCTATTTTGCGGACCATTTACATGATTTTCTATCTTCAAGAATTTTTTATTACCCCTCATAATGGTGTGGTGAATCACATAATAGGTTTGGCTTGAGATGATCTAAGTAGACACAATCCTAATGTTAAATAATAATAATAATAATAATAAATATATCAGGTGTACAATAAATCTTTTATACGTTATGCATTCTCCCCTAATCAATCATACGTTTTGCATAACTTTTTGTATATGGATTACCATGCAAAGCATGTACCCTGTGGAAATCATACCTTGATGCATAACATCCCTTTTCAGAAAATATATGCTCATGAATCATGCGTATCAAAAACCCCTTTAAAATTACTTTATTTAGGCTAACAAAATAATTTGTTTATACATGATATACATTAGGATGTACTGTAGAAAATCAATAATTTGTTCATACATGAAATACATTAGGATGTATTATAGAAAATCTACTTCAATAGAAAATTAATAGTGACAATAGATCTTTATGGAAAATATATTTCAAAGAAATCGACTATGAATTAGAAAAGCATAGTGAACAAATGGTTCTCTAGAAAAGAAAACCTTTCTGATACAACTTTTGTTTCAGAATCAAATATTGCACCTATTATGGATAGGATGTCCATAAATAATCAAGAAACCATAAACTATGCTGAGATTGAGCAGTGTATCCAAGATTTGCAAATTCAAACAGTTCTATTGCTGGATATTTGTACAGATGGAACTTTTGACAATTCAGAATTGGATTATATCATCAAGACTGTTGAGCAAACAAAGCCAATAGTCTCTAAAGAGGATGACATATCACTTTTAACTCATAAAGAACTCTTATAAAATTCAGGGAAATATAATTATGTCCATGTTGGACTAATTCAAGTTGCCTTAAAACCTCTAACAAGAATAGACCTAAAGATTGTCCTTTTGACCTATGTTTACAATAAAAGACATTTAGATTTTCAAGACTCTTTATTAGGAATGATTGAATGAACACTTAACAATGGCCATATTTAATACACATTTACACTCTCATACCAATGATTAGACTAAGGTATTACTCCCATCACAAATTTATGTGTACATGCCTCATAAAATGCATCCATTATTACACCCATAACATCACTTACTATTGTCATGTACCATCCAAACAACTAAATTATAACCCTTTGATGACATAAGGATCTCTAACATTTGTTGTTGTCTCCACTACTTCCTAATTTGTTGCTCTTAACCTGGAAAATTTCAACCCTCCCATTATTCAACCTTTTCATTTGTATATGGATCATCTTCTTTAACTGCTATTTTGTGAACCATTTACATGATTTTCTATTTTCAAGAATTTTTTAGTATCCCTCATTATCGTGTGGTGAATCACATAATTGGTTTGGCTTGAGATGATATAAGTAGACATAATCCTAATGTTAAATAATAATAATAATAATAATAATAAATAAATATATCGGGTGTACAATAAATCTTTTATACGTTATGCATTCTCCCCTAATCAATTATACGTTTTACGTAACTTTTCTGTTATGTGGATTACCATGCAAATCATGTACCATGTGAAAATCATACCTTCATGCATAACATCCTGTTTCGGCCAGAAATGAAAAGCATTTGATTTGGGGAATTATCTCACTTAATAATAACAAAAAGAAAGAACTAAGAGAATAATCATTGAATTTGTTCATTTTGAGTTCATTACATCATTTTGATCCTCTGACTCCGAGATAGAATTTCTACAAAATAAAAAAGTGCAAGTATTGAATAGGCTCAAATATAAATTTCGGTAGCATTCTAGCTCATTTCAGTCACATTTCCATGGAAGATGAGTTATGCGGGCTCTCCATGCACTTTGTCCCTCATCGACATGATAAAGGAGTGCCCGGATCCCTTTGAAACACCTGAAACGGCCCGAAGACTTAAGAAAATTCAACATAATGCTGCTTTAAAGAGTACCCGTGGCTCCTTCATGAGTTGCGTGGGCTAGCACAACTCGTATGGAGTGGCACGCTCGGCCCTTCTGCACTCCCTCTCCTTCTCTCCGTCTCCAACACCTGTCAGAGGCATTGGTCTTCCGAACATCTGATCCTGCAAATGAGGGGGGTAGGGGGTATTTATAGGCTTCCACACATGTAAGCCCTCGAATCCCGTGCCGTGGACCCCACTTCGCATCACTGACTCAACATATCCTGCGAAGGGTATCGCACCCCGGCGTAACTTCGGCAAGTTACGTGGACTCGTGCAACTCAGTGACTCATGCAACTCGTGACCTGCACAACTCGGTCCTTTTTCTGTTCTTCTTATTTTTAAACATTCTTCTTTTCTTTTCTCTATTGAATTTTAATGTTCCAACAGATGCCCCCTTGATTCGAGATTTGACTTCTTATTAAGTCAATTTGAAGGATCAAAATCCTTTATCATTGAATCAAGTTTCGTGGCCCCTTTCTGTGGTCACATATGACCTTGGCCAAGTCCTAGAGCATATATAAATATCAATCCTCTACTCATTTCTTCACTTTGAAAATTTTTCTCCAACTTGAATTCCATTTCCGTGCAATTCATCCGCATAAGTCACTCGTGCAACTCGCCTACACTTAGTGCCAAAACCCCTGTTCTGAAACTCTGTTGAATTCTCTTCTGCTTTTATCACTTCTACCCTTCAAAATTTACATCTTTAACCCAACAACTTCCAGTTCACGATCATGCATCGCTTGTCGGCATTCTCTTCGAGAAGAAAGAATCATCCATCTTCCTCAGGGTCCAAACAGGCTTTCCATCATTATCAATTGAGAGAGATGATCAAGAAGTCGAATGGTTGGGTCACCAGAAAAATAGGGAGCAATGATTCTATTGATTTCTATTAATTCCCTTTCGCTAGTTATTCTGATGACGTGGCAGTCATTGATGATGATTCCATTTCATTTGGCGAACATTCACTTCTTGTCTCCATCAGGTCCAGTACCCTTTGTTGGAGAGAAGGTGATATATTCTGGTGCAAGCCATACTATCTGTCACACCCCAGACTTGGTAACTGGACTCACAAGGAACCCGATGGCCAATTCTGGCTGTAACAGCCTCCATAGTATCCCATTCTCGACTCCCGAGGCAGGTTCTGATCCTGGGATCCTACAAGGAGGATTTTCATCACCGTATATTTATTCCAAAGCAAGCATATCCAAGATCACGGCAAGTAAATCTTGAAAATAACAAAGGGACACATCACAAAATCCACTTTAAATTTGAACTTTTACAAGTACATAGCAGAAATGAAATACATCTGATATCAAAAGAAGAAGGAAGAAGGTCTACAACACTTGGGGGGGTGAGGGGAGGGGGGTCCTCGGCTCAACTCTAATCCAAGCTCTACTACTATGATTCTGACCTAGGATCTCCTGCACGCATCAATCGTGCATAAGCTTATAGAAGCTTAAAGGGTGATGAAAGTGTGTGACAATGGTGTACAAAAGAATAATAGGAGATATAGGAAGGGAAACATGATCAATAACAATATCACTAGCCTTACCGAGGCTTGTCATGAATACAATGCAATGAGTACTGGGCGCCATACCAAGGCGATACATAAAGGGGCTTATATAGCCGATGCGAATGTGATGCAAAATAATGTCAGTCCTCATGTCTAATCCACATATCAAACACATTTCCATCATAAGGAAATCACCGAGGTCAAGTACACTGCTAGATGACTACCACTCTCCAGACCTACACAGTCAAATGAGCGTAAGAGACCTCACTACCTGCCTATGGACAGCCAATCACCAACAAGGCTTGACAGCAGCGGACCCATTTACGAGCTGGTCAGACTCAGCCTAGCAATGCCTTCTTACACCAGATGGGTAAGACCACACCCCTACCCAACTAACTACACGATAGTGGGAGTCACAACCTAACGGTATAAGGCCCTCGTGCGCTCATAGTTTTCACTTAGTCACGGCATTGGGGCAGATCCTTGGTACCATGGAAGTTTTGAAAATTTCACCCATGGGCATCCTATGTGCCCTATATGCTCAAGTAAAATTTTTGATGTCCACACACACATCCATCCACGAATGTCCCTATGGAGGCAAGGCCCTAATAAAGCAAGGGTAGTATTATCATGAAATGCAATGCCAATGCATGAGTCATGCATACAGATCATGCACCAGCTTCAAGCACTTGATGTGCACAAGGGGAGAAACTCCATCCCTCTATCATATCAACCAAATGACCACACACAATCACTACCAAAAAATTGGGCAAAGGATACAGCATATAGTGGAATTTAGCTATGGTTTAAAGCTGTAGCTATATAGCTACGAGTTTAATCCATAGCTAAAATTCGTATATCCGTAGCTAAATTTGATGAAAAAAGCTGCGCGGGTCCTTTCAATTTCATTGACGTGGGATTTTTTTTTCATTCCCTCTCTCTCAAACATCCCTCTCATGCCTCCACCTCACCCCCCCGCCCTAGCCGCACCTCCACCTCTCTCTCTCTCTCTCTCTCTCTGAATTGGAAGAAGGTCCCCACGCCCTAGCCGCACCCCCACCCTTATCTCTCTCTCTTTGAATTGGAAGAAGGTCCCCACACCCTAGCTGCACCTCCACGCTCTATCTCATATCTACCATCTTTGATGCATATAAGAAGCAAAAAGGCAGGTTAAGGCCTATGCATTCCATGCATTCGCAGACCCTAGCTGCCCAGTCAACTACTCGGGCCTATTTCGTGACAATATCCGATCGTTCCTCCAGGAATGTGCTGAGATCGAGGACTACAATGTCAAAGGGATGCCGACATGGTGCACGTTGCTCGTCAATGAGAGCAGCGGTGTCGTCGTCCCTCTCTATTTCATCGAAGAAAATGTCAAGTACTCGAGCTGACTATTCTGCGGTTTCTGTTATTGCATCGATAAGGAATTACTGATTTGGATTTGTCACGTTTGATTGGAAATGGGATTTTCTTGAATTGGCATTTGCAGGATTTGAGTTTTGAATTGGGGATTTGGGTTAGAATAATGAATTTTGAGAATCATGATGAATTCTTTTTGGTGATTAATTAACATGGCATTTGTCATTGTAACCCTAACTGGATTTCTTGTGAGAAGTGATGAATTGGCTCTGTGTTGATTTCCCCCCCTCATTTCTATCCTCGACCTGAATTGGGAATTGGACTTTTGTAGGATTCTTTCAGGCGTCATGATGTAAACCAGATTGTGTTTGTTAAAAAAACCTTTTGGATTTGGGTGGGATTCTTTTCAACAACGAATTTCAGTTGTTGGGTATTTTTTCCATTTCTAACCCTGAATCGGTTTCCTGAATTGGGGATGGGATCATGAAGAATTCCTCTTAATCCAAATCAGGTTTTGTGATTTATGTCTTTTCTATGACAGAATCTTATTTCTTACAATTAGTCACGGATAGTTGTATAGTTGTTAAGGTATTTTCTTCATTTAAAGGTATAGGAAGCCTATGAACTCATTTTCAACTATATTCAGGCCTGTTTTGCATATCAAAACACAAGATTTGATATATTTAAATGAGATCAAAACTCATTTTCAAGGTATATTTAATACTCAATTCTACAGTTAACTCCAATAGCTACACTATCAATCCACTATTGCCCTTCCTCACCCATCTCAAAGTAGAGTCTCTAAGAGATCTAATTTATGGCCCTGGAGTGGGCCATGTCCAAATCCAGAATTCAAGAGCTGATTCTTTATAATCTAAACTAGAGTTGCTTGAAGTGAATCAAATATGTCTCTTAAATGTTTGTCATGGTTTATCAATTTCAAGAAGTATTCCCACATTGAAAAGTATTCTAAGCCCATGCTAATAATATCATAGTTATAATTTGTTCAAGCAATTTATATGGTAAGTATTGCTATTGAAAGCCTCCCTAGCCTCTAAACTGCTTCCATGCTGCCTTTATGCTTCAAGATGGAAGCTAGGAACAGAAGAAAGCGTTATAGAGTCCCCAACATGTACCTGATTAAAAATGAGAAAAAGATTGCTTATTATCTTTTATGGCTTGTTTCTTTTTAAGTAAAAAATATAAGCTCAGGAGTGCTATAAATCCATACATTTCTCAATGTCGGGTGTATCCTGTAGAAATTTATATATATTTTTTTATTTTAAATGAGGGGTCAATTTAAGGATGAGTTCGTCACTGCCGGAATAATTTTTTTGGGTTCATGTCATTGAGAGGTAAGATTTGCATTTTGTGGAAGATATAGGAAAACTACTACTCATGATCTAGTTATGCTAGTACATTTCTATAATCTCTTCTGGAAATTTTGATTTTTATTTTGAATTTCTTGGTTTAAATGTCTCTGCTTTTTTTTTTGTGTGTTTTAAAAGAACCTATTGTTGGAAATGTGGAAAGTTAACTGCTTTCTTTTCTCTTTTGTTTAATATTCTGTTCTTGGTGAATTTTATTTTTGACCTTTTGAGATTTTTTCTATTCTATTTTTTTCTATGTTTGAAATTTGAATTGAATATGTTGAATTATTTAAAGGAGGTGAATGTACCAGAAACAGATGTAGATATGCCATCGATTGAAAAAGGAAAGAGGAAGAATGAAAGGAAGCAACTAGTATCTTGAATTGTAATATTCAACCAAATCCATATCCTATTTTGGGTTTTATCCATTGTTGGAATTAGTTGTGCTAAATCTTAGTAATTTGAATTATTTTTAGCATTTGATGGTTTTGGGAAAGAAATTAAAACAAAACCATCTTCCTATTTTGTGCATTGTAATTACTGATTTTTAAGAAATTGAAACTCCATATAGGTCAAGAAGACTATAACAGGCTGAGACCTCTCAGCTACAGAGGTGTTGATGTCTCTCTCCTTGCTCTCTCTCTCATTAGCAGGCCTAGTTTTAAGAACATAGTAAGGAAGGTGAGCTTATTTGATTGTCCTACCGTGAATTTTTTTTTCAATACCCAATTGTATTTTGTTGGCATTGATATTCTGCTCAAAGTAATGGTAATGATGTTGTATTCTTAGGGTACACTTTTCTGATTTTCTGTCGCTTTCTTTTTCTGGATTCTATTATTCGTATTGGTTTCTATTTGTATTTCACATGTGCTAAATCTCAATATGTTCTGTTATAGCTCTAGTCCTGAGTCTGCCTCTTCCTTGTTGAACTCTTGCTTTTACTTTAACATGGCTCATTTTTATACTTTTATTACCTGTTCTGATCTTCTGGCCACTAAGCTGGATTCGCACTATCCAACTGTTGGTGACTCATATGTTGTGGCTTCAAAAAATCACGCACCTGGTTCACCACTCACCAATGGTGGCTCAGTCACTTAGCATTAAAACTTGACCATCCAATATGGGAAAAACAAAGAGATCAGGCAGATTTGTGAGTTACCTGAGTCGACTTAGTAAATCCACCGCATTTTGACTCGTACCAAGCACCTAGCTAACCAGGTGTCAACAAATGGGGCAATAGAAGATCAAAGGGCAACTAAACTGATTTAGTGGCATTCAGATCATGGCATTTAAGATGAAGAGTCACTAAACTAATTCTATCATTTTCAGTCTCTAATATCTCCAATGATTTCTATCTTGCAACGTATCATTGGAAATTTCTATTACACCGCCCAGTTTCTCAAATTAGATTTAAATTCAATTGTCAGGTTTTAGTTTATTAGCATTGTTTTTTAAATGTGCAGATATTTGTTAATCAAATCAACACATAAATTGCTAAAGTAGGATGACACCAATTTAATTCATATTGATGGCTGATCTTTAGTTGTATTCTCATGCATTTCGAGCAGGACTGAAGCAATCCTAGCTAGAATTTGGGGCCTAGTTCTGCCATTTTGAATGGAATGGAGCTAGCTCCACTAATTTACTTATAATAGGAATCAAATAAATTTCTTAAATCAGATGATATCTGTGTAGCCTGCATCTTTTCTGTGCATGTGGACTGTCTAATGAAGAATCTGAAGCATCCAACTGATGGGCAAGCTTGGATTTTCCATGTTTCAAAACTCTGCTATCTAAACAGTGAGCTTCAGCAATTTCTTCTATTCTATTAAATGGTCATGATTTGAATTACTCTTATACCACATATGCAATTTCTAAATAATTACCCAGTGCTTACATATCATTCATCTGAGTATCAAAGTGTTTAATATTGTTTTCCTTCTTACCATGCTCTTGTGAATAAGGGGCTCAATTTAAGAGCTTTCACAACTATGCTCAATTTTAGGAACTACAAAGTGTAATGTGGTACACATGCCATGTTTATAGTGGCTTTGTGCATGCTTATGGATTGGTGTGCTATGCTAGCATTCAAACAACAGACCCCAAGACAACTAAGGAACTTTTCCATTTTTGTGTGAGTTGAGTCAGATTGTGAATATTTTCCACCATTTTTTCTGTTTGGTTTCACTATTGCATTGTTTTGAATGGTACTTGTGTTGGTATGGGCATTTATGAAGTTTTTTTAAGCTATATCATGTTTTATAATTTAGCAAAGGATTTGATGATACTGTTTTGTGGCCCTTTTGAATTTCCAGATTGATTCGCTATGTATTGTAATGGGAACAGTATGTATTGGAATCTAAGAAATTCACGGTGTCCTTTGTCTATGCTGGAGCCTATTAGATGAACATTTTGGGATCCAGATCTCCTCTCTATTGGCCTGACTTGTATGAACTAAGCACATGAGAATGCTGAGCATGACCTGATGCATTTGGATGCTATAATTCCTCTTATCATGAGGGTTCTTGATTCTAATATCAATGCATGGGAGTACTAATTGTGAGCATCCACGCAAAGTATGATTGGAAATGAATTCATTTTCCTTAATAGTTATCGGATGAATGGAGGTTATTTCATTAAAGGAAAACCCACTATATTTGTTTATCAATCTTTAAAACCAATTATTTCTTGTGCCAACAGAACTAATTTTTCTTTTGAAATCTCTTCAGGGATTAGGAAGATGTTTATGCAAACCAGTCTCTCAGAATTATTACAAACATAACAGATCTGTGCTCCATTTCCAGTTGGGCATGTCCTCTTGTATTTTCCTTTTGGCAAGTTGGTGTAGGATATGAGCTTCAAATTGGTACATATTCATCCTTTAGTTGAAAGTTCATATTCTTTTCCAATCTTAGTTGTTTAATGTTGCCACTACAAGGTTCAATATTGAAATGGTAAAGTTTTTAACTATTTATTTTATCTCTATTTTTTTCCTGTTCTTCATAAATAATTTGATGTCTTAGCCTCCTGTCATTACCAGCTAGTCTTGTCACTATTTGTACATATGTCATCTCATGAGTCTTACTATTTGTAATTTTCTTACCCCTATAGTGATTATCAGAAGCAGTGGGCCATCATTGAAAGATTACCCTTGTAGTGAGTCCTATTAAGGTATGGATAATATATGGTTTTAGTTCATGGTAAAAGGTACCTTTTATTGTTGATCACCCCTGGACCAAAGACCTAGTACCTATTGTTGTAAGTTCGTATTGATTTCGCTAATTGTAATAGAAAACAGACTCAATCTCAAGCTGGGGGACATTATTACAACAATTCCAACTATCGGTAAGTATAATTTAGAAGGCGGATTTAAATTTTATTTATTATTTTATTTATTTGTAAATCTGTGCCCATATGCATTGTCGGAGAAACTAAAAAACTTACTCATTCTCAGATTGCATTGTGGAATATGCATCTATTATTCAAAGAAAGGATGACATTCCAAGCACTCACACTTTCTCTCCTTACTTGCTAAATTGGTGAGTCTTCTTTCCTTCATACTATATGATTCATTGATGAAGTGGCCTGGCTATTTGGATAGGCCCATGTTTATATTATATCTCGAAATTGATGAAGTAGATTCGGATGTGCGTCGAAGCTATCCGGATGTTGAGAGGGGGTCCCTGAAAGGTGGGAACTGCTGCTATGACCATGATGAAGTTGTCTATTTCCTATAGATAACAATATGGGTGGCCTGGCCATTTGGACAGGCCCATGTTTATATATTATCTCGAAATTAATGAAGCAGATCCAGATGTGCATCGGAGCTATCCGAATGTTGACCGGGGGTCCCTAGAAGGTGGGTACCACTGTTATGACCATGATGAAGTTGTCCATTTCCTGTGGACAGCATTGGAAGGGCCTGGCCAATTGGAGCAAGCTGTGTTTATATCTGTATTTGCGGGGACCACACCCTTAACCTAAACCACACCCTAAACCTATAACCTAAACCTAAACCTTAACCTATAACCTAAACTTTAACCTATAACCTATAACCTATAACCTATAACCTAACATAAACCTAAACTTAAACCTGTAACCTAAACCTATAACCTATAACCTAAACCTAAACCTTAACCTATAATGTATAGCCAATAACCTAAACCTAAACATAACCTAAACCTATAACCTAAACCTATAACCTTAACCTAAACCTAAACCTAAACCAAAACCTATAACCTTAACCTATAACCTAAAACCCAAACCTAAACCTAAAATCTAATTGTATTCTCAAATCCCTAAACCTAAACCTACACCTAATCCTAATCTCAACTACTTAACCTAAACCTAAACTTGAAAACCCAAACCCGATTTCTTAAACCTAAACCTTAACCTATTCTCAATTCCCTAAAGTTATAACCTATAACCTATAACTTAAACTTAAACCGAACCTAAACCTATAACCTTAAGGTAAACCTAAAACCTAAACATAAACCTAAACCAAAACCTATAATCTTAACCTAGAACCTAAAACCTAAACCTAAACCAAAAACCTAAATGTATTCTTAAATCCCTAAACCAAAACCTACACCTAATCCTAATCTCAACTCCCTAACCTAAACCTAAACCTAAACTTGAAAACCCAAACCTAAACCCGATCCCGAACCAGAACCTGATTTCCTAAACTTAAACCTTAACCTACTCTCAATTCCCTAAAGTTATAACCTATAACCAATAACCTACACCTAAACCTAACCTAAACCTAAAACCTAAACCTAAACCTAAAACCTAAATGTATTCTCAAATCCTTAAACCTAAACCTACACCTAATCCTAATCTCAACTACTTAACTTAAACCAAAACTTGAAAACCCAAACCAAAACCCGATCCCGTACCCGAAACTGATTTCCAAAACCTAAACCTAAACCTATTCTCAATTCCCTAAAACTATAACCTATAACCTATAACCTATAACCTAAACCTAAACCTAACCTAAACCTACAACCTAAACATAACCTAAACCACAACCACAACCTAAACCTACAACCTTAACCTAAACCAAAACCTATAACCTAAACCTTAACCTATAACCTAAACTTATAATCCATAACCAAACCTTAACCTAAACCAAAAACCTAAACCTAAACCTAGAATCTAAAACCTAAACCTAAACCTAAACCTAAAACCTAAATGTATTTTCAAATCCTTAAACCTAAACCAACACCTAATCCTAATCTCAACTCCCTAACCTAAACCTAAACCTAAACTTGAAAACCCAAACCTAAACCTGATCCCGAACCCGAACTTGATTTCCTAAACCTAAACCTTAACCTATTCTCAATTCCCTAAAGCTATAACCTATAACCTATAACCTATAACTTACACCTAAACCTAACTTAAACCTATAACCTTAACCTAAATGTAAAACCTAAACTTAAATGTATTCTTAAATCCTTAAACCTAAACCTACACCTAATCCTAATCGCAACTAATTAACTTAAACCTAAACTTGAAAACCCAAACCTAAACCCGATCCTGAACCGAACCCGATTTCCTAAACCTAAACCTTAACCTATTCTCAATTCCCTAAAACTATAACCTATAACCTATAACCTATAACCTAAACCTAACCTAAACCTATAACCTAAACCTAACCTAAACCTAAACCTAAACCTTAACCTAAACCTAAACCTATAACCTTAACCAAAACCAAAACTTATAACCTAAACCTTAACCTGTAACCTAAACTTATAACCGATAACCTAACCTTAACCTAAACCTAAAACCTAAACCTAAACCTATAACCTAAAACCTAAACCTAAACCTATAACCTAAATGTATTCTCAAATCCCTAAACCTAAACCTACACCTAATCCTAATCTCAACTCCCTAACCTAAACCTAAACCTAAACTTGAAAACCCAAACCTAAACCCGATCCTTAACCCGAACCTGATTTCCTAAACCTAAAACTTAACCTATTCTCAATTCCCTAAAGCTATAACCTATAACCTATAACCTATAACCTACACTTAAACCTAACCTAAACCTATAACCTTAACCTAAACTTAAAACCTAAACCTAAACCTAAAACCTAAATGTATTCTCAAATCCATAAACCTAAACTTACACCTAATCCTAATCTCAACTACTTAACCTAAACCTAAACTTGAAAACCCAAACCTAAACCAGATCCCGAACCCGATTTCCTAAATTTAAACCTTAACCTATTCTCAATTCCCTAAAACTATACCATATAACCTATAACCTATAACCTAAACCTAAACCTAACTGAAACCTAAAACTAAAACTATAACCTTAACCTAAACCAAAACCTATAACCTAAACTTATAACTGATAACCTAAACTTATAACCGATAACCTAACCTTAACCTAAACATAAAACCTAAACCTAAAACTATAACCTAAAACCTAAACCTAAACCTAAAACCTAAAAGTATTCTCAAATCCCTAAACCAAAACCTACACCTAATCCTAATCTCAACTCCCTAACCTTAACCTAAACCTAAACTTGAAAACCCAAACCTAAACCCGATCCCGAACCCGAACCTGATTTCCTAAACCTAAACCTTAACCTACTCTCAATTCCCTAAAGCTATAACCTATAACCTATAACCTATAACCTACACCTAAACCTAACCTAAACCTATAACCTTAACCTAAACCTAAACCTAAAACCAAAATGTATTCTCAAATCCTTAAACCTAAACCTAAACCTAATCCTAATCTCAACTCCTTAAACTAAATCCAAACTTGAAAACCCAAACCAAACCCGATCTCAAACCCGAAACCAATTTGCTAAACCTAAACCTTAACCTATTATCAATTCCCTAAAGTGTTAACCTATAACCTATAACCTAAACCTTAACCTTAACCTATACCTATAACCTAAACCTAACCTAAACATAAACCTAAACCTATAACCTTAACCTAAACCAAAACCTATAACCTAAACCTTAACCTATAACCTATAACCTATAACCTAAACTTATAACCGATAACCTAACCTTAACCTAAACCTAAAACCTAAACCTAAACCTATAACCTATAACCTTAACCTAAACTAGACCTAAAACCTAAATTTATACTCACATCCTTAAACCTAAACCTACACCTAATTCTAATCTCAACTCCCTAACCTAAACCTAAAACCTAAATTTATTCTCAAATCCCTAAACCTAAACCTACATCTAATGTTAATCTCAACTCCCTAACCTAAACCTAAACCCAAACTTGAAAACCCAAACCAAAACCCAATCCCGAACCTGAACCTGATTTCCTAAACCTAAACCTTAACCTATTCTCAATTCCCTAAAGCTATAACCTATAACCTACACCTAAACCAAACCTAAAGCTATAACCTTAACCTAAACCTAAAACCTAAACCTAAACCAAAAGCTATAACGTTAACCTATAACCTAAATCCTAAACCTAAACCTAAAACTTAAATATATTCTCAAATCCCTAAACCTAAACTTACACCTAATCCTAATCACAACTCCCTAACCTAAACCTAAACCTAAACTTGAAAACCCAAACCTAAACCCGATCCCGAACCTGAACCTGATTTCCTAAACTTGAAGCTTAACCTATTCTCAATTCCCTAAAGCTATAACATATAACCTATAACATATAACCTATTGCCTACACCTAAACCTAACCCAAACCAATAACCATAACCTAAACCTAAAACATAAATGTATTCTCAAATCCTTAAACCTAAACCTACACCTAATCCTGATCTCAACTACTTAACCTAAACCTAAACTTGAAAACCCAAACCTAAACCCGATCCTGAACTCGAACCCAATTTCCCAAACCTAAACCTTAACCTATTCACAATTCCATAAAACTATAACCTATAACCTATAATCTATAACCTAAACCTAAACCTAAACCTAACATAAACCTAAACCTAAACCTAAACCTTAAACTAAACCTAAACCTATAACCTTAACCTAAACCAAAACCTATAACCTAAACCTTAACCTATAACTTATACTTATAACCGATAACCTAACCTTAACCTAAACCTAAAACATAAACCTAAACATATAACCTAAAACCTAAACCTAAACCTAAAACCTAAATGTATTCTCAAATCCCTAAACCTAAACCTACACCTAATCATAATCTCAACTCCCTAACCTAAACTTAAACCTAAACTTGAAAACCCAAACCTATACCCGATCCCGAACCCGAACTTGATTTCCTAAACCTAAACCTTAAGCTATTCTCAATTCCCTAAAACTATAACCTATAACCTATGACCTATAACCTACACCTAAACCTAACCTAAATCTATAACCTTAACCTAAACATAAAACATAAAACCTAAACCTAAACCTAAAACCTAAATGTATTATCAAATCCTTAAACCTAAACCTACACCTAATACTAATCTCAACTACTTAACCTAAACCTAAACTTGAAAACCAAAACCTAAACCCGATCTCGAACCCGAACCCGATTTCCTAAACTTAAACCTAAACCTATTCTCAATTCCCTAAAAATATAACCTATGACCTAAACCTAAACCTAAACCTATAACCTAAACCTAACCTAAACCTAAACCTAAACCTAAAACCCAAACCAAAACCAAAACCTATAACTTAAACCTTAACCTATAACCTAAACTTATAATCGATAACATAACCTTAACCTAAACCTAAAACCTAAACCTAAACCTATAACCTAAAACCTAAACCTAAACCTAAAAGCTAAATGTATTCTCAAATCCCTAAACCTAAACCTACACCTAATCCTAATCTCAACTCCCTAACCTAAACCTAAACCTAAACTTCAAAACCCAAACCTAAACCCGATCCCGAACCCGAACCTGATTTCCTAAACCTAAACCTTAACCAATTCTCAATTCCCTATAACCTATAACCTATAACCTATAACTTACACCTAAACCTAACCTAAACCTATAACCTTAACCTAAACCTAAAACCTAAACCTAAACCTAAAACCTAAATGTATTCTCAAATCCTTAAACCTAAACCAACACCTAATCCTATTCTCAACTCCTTAACCTAAATCTAAACTTGAAAACCCAAACTAAACCCGATCTCAAACCCGAGCCCAATTTCCTAAACCTAAACCTTAACCTATTCTCAATTCCCTGAAGCTTTAACCTATAACCTATAACCTATAACCTAAACCTTAACCTTAACCTAAACTTATAACCTAAACCTAACCTAAACCTAAACCTAAACTTATAACCTTAACCTAAACCAAAACCTATAACATAAACCTTAACCTATAACCTATAACCTATAACCTAAACTTATAACCGATAACCTAATCTTAACCTAAACCTAAAACCTAAACCTAAACCTATAACCTAAAACCTAAACCTAAACATAAAACCTAAATGTATTCTCAAATCCCAAAACCTAAACCTACACCTAATCCTAATCTCAACTCCCTAACTTAAACCTACACCTAAACTTGAAAACCCAAACCTAAACCTGATCCCGACCCTGAACCTGATTTCCTAAACCTAAACCTTAACCTATTCTCAATTCCCTAAAGCTATAACCTATAACATAAAACCTATAACCTACACCTAAACCTAACCTAAACCTATAACCTTAACCTAAACCTAAAACCTAAATGTATTCTCAAATCCTTAAACCTAAACCTACACCTAATCCTAATCTCAACTCCTTAACCTAAACCTAAACTTGAAAACCCATACCTAAACTCGATCCCGAACCCGAACCTGATTTCCTAAGCCTAAACCTTAACCTATTCTCAATTCCCTAAAACTATAACCTGTAACCTAAACCTAAACCTAACCTAAATTTATAACCTTAACCTAAACCTAAAACCGAAACCTAAACCTAAAACCTAAAACTTAAATGTATTCTCCAATCCTTAAACGTAAACCTACACCTAATCCTAATCTCAACTCCTAAACCTAAACCTAAACTCAAAAACCCAAACTATACCCGATCTCAAACCCGAACCCAATTTCCTAAACCTAAGCCTTCTTAATTCCATAAAGCTTTAACCTATAACCTATAACCTATAACCTAAACATAAACCTTAACTAAACCTATAACCTAAACCAAAACCTTAACCTAAACCTAAACCAAAACCTATAACCTAAACCTTAACCTATAACCTATAACCTACAACGTATAACATAAACTTTTAACCTATAACCTAAACTTAACCTAAACCTAAATCTAAAACCTAAACCTAAACCTATAACCTCAAAACCTAAACCTAAACCTAAAACCTAAATGTATTCTCAAATCCCTAAACCTAAACCTACACCTAATCCTAATCTCAACTCCCTAACCTAAACCTAAACCTACACCTAATCCTAATCTCAACTCCTTAACCTAAACCTAAACCTACACCTAATCCTAATCTTAACTCCCTAACCTAAACCTAAACCCACACCTAATCCTAATCTCAACTCCCTAACCTAAACCTAAACCTACACCTAATCCTAATCTCAACTCCCTAACCTAAACCTAAACCTAAACTTGAAAACCCAAACCTAAACCCGATCCCGAACCTAAACCCGATTTCCTAAACCTAAACCTTAACCTATTCTCAATTCCCTAAAGCTATAACTTATAACCTATAACCTAAACCTATAACCTTAACCTAAACCTAAAAATAAACCTAAACCTATAATCTTAACCTAAACCTAGGTTTTGAGTTTAAAAGTCCATCCTAGGTTTGAACACATTACTCATGTTGGATTTTGCCTTAGTTTAGAAGATTTGTAGGTACATTTTTTATTTCTTCATATATAAGTTTTTTTTTTTTTTTTTTTTGTCTTTCTTCCATTTGAGATGTGTACAAAGGCATGCTTATTTGATTGTGTCTACAAATGTTGTTTTATACAAGCTAACAAACTAAAGAATCAGTGGAGGATGAAATCCATTTTCTCAAGGGAAGGGTTTTAAAACTTGAAAGTGATCTTGTGTCGAAGTCCATAGAAGTTACATCTGCAGTTTCAAGGAAAGAAGAAGCTCTATCTTCTGCATTTGCTGAAATTGATCGTCTGAAGGAAGAAAATTCTGTAAAAATGTGAGCATTATTAATGCATATGGAGGGTGTTTATTGTGTTGGAGTGTATTTGTTTCTTACACATGAGGGCATGCCTTAGTTGTAATTCTTATGATAGGTTGAGCAAAGTGAAGTGTTGTTTATTTAGAAATGTGAATGTAGGATGCATTGTATGATTTGATTACTATTTGTAATCAATGCATCGTTTTATTTTTTTTCTGATTGCATTTTATGTACTATTTCTATCAGCATTAAGCTTAGATGAGTTATCAATCACAACAGGTTCTTGTAATGGAAACTGGTCGTATTATTACAATTTTTTTAAAAATAGCTGCGAATATAATCCGTAGTTATTGCTACGGCTTTCGTCCGTAGCTATTGGTATCTGTTGCTACAGATATAGTCTATAGCGATTAGTATCTATTGCTACGGATATAGTCCGTAGCTATTGGTATCTATTGCTACGGATATAGCCCGTAGCTATTGGTATCTATTGTTACAGATATAATCTGTAGCTATTGGTATATATTGCTATGGATATAATCCGTAGCGATTGGTATCTATTGCTACGGATATAATCCGTAGCTATACCTTTAGCTACCCCACTAATAGCGACGGACGTGCTATGGATCATATCCATAGCAAAAGGGATTTTGCTACGATTTTTTAGCCATAGCCTTTGCCCCTTTTTCTTGCAATGAATGTAAATCCATTCACGCAGATGATGCATATGGGTCATAATGGTGTAAGTGCGCTACTCGGCGATCATGATGTGGAACATATTCCTCTTTCCCATGGAGGGACAAGGTCTAGATATATAGACATGTAGTCTAAGGAGAAGTCCTCTAGTGGTGGGCCCAATGCTTTGGGGTAGCCCACAAACTAAGAGGGTCATAAAGGCCCAGGGAAGAAGCAGTCCTAATAAGGTCCAAGGTGGGCCTTCAACCACCTATAACAATCCTATGGGCCTACCTTAGAGCCACCAAGTAGGACATCCAACCTCAACTGGGTCCCGAAAGGTAGCCTGCTACCTACACGCATATAAAGCAAGGCCCAAGGCCTAAGCAATCCATGGCTTAGTGAGCTATATACCAAGCCCATCACTTAGGCAACATGGTGGGCCCTCAGGCATGGTTTATAAGATCACAAACCCATACATTGTGGTGGGCCTAATGGGCAGCCCGATATTCCAACCATATTGGCAAATCCTTATGTTTGAAACAAGTGAGTTGGGCCTCACATCTTGGCCCAAGTATGGGGTTAATTTAATGGGCAACCAAGGGCCCAACTACTTGAGTATTTTGTCTCATAAAACCCATCACAATAGTATGTTAAATATAGGCCCAAAGGTCAGGGGCCTATCAAGAAAGTTCCAGGACAATGGGCCTAGGAAACCCAACAACTATGAATATTAGTCCAATAAAAACCTAATTGAAGTGGGCCTTAAGTATGCTCTAATTAAGCCCAAAACCTTATTAGAAACAGGGTAGGATATGTGTAAAAATATCCCCAAATCTGGTGGGACATGCTGCTTCAAAACATACATTTATGGGTAGTAACTTCAGGCCTATTGCTGAAATTCCAACCCACCCACTACCTGGGCTTGCTGGAAATTCAAAACTAATTAATTTATACAATCATTTTAATCCCTGGGGACTCACACATGTCAGAGAGGGTCCCATCGGATGAAAAGAGTGGATAAAACACATAAATTAGGTGGACAATGCTGCTGGACTGGACGTCCAATGGCAGCCCAATGGGCTGGGCATCCTATGGTGGGCGGTCCAGGGGGCTAGGACGGCTCCCCCTTAAATGCATCAAAGTGGGTCCCACAAGTGGGCGTCCCACATGGGAGATGGGCCACACATATGGGGTCCACAATGTGGAGGATGGCATGGATAAAACATACATCATAGTGGGCCTTAGGAGAGTGGATGGCCAGCCCTGCTGGAACGTCCAGCTATGGGCTACCATTCCAGTAGCCATCCTCCATTTTTTTTGAGATGAAAGTGGTGGCCCACACCCCCAAGATGGGCTATTTGGGAAGCCACAAACCCAAACAAAACATGAATGAATTTCATGGATAGCAAGGTAAAAATAAAAAACTGCTGCACAAAAGTTACTGTCCATACAATGTACACCCCAAAAAGTGGGCCTAAACTTTGCCGAGGAGGGGAGGGATGAATGTTTGATATTTTTTCCATAAAATACAACAAGGTGGGGTCCACAAAAGTGGCCCACCCCTCAAGAAATCAAACTGGAATTTGTGTTTTCCCCTCATTTTATAGGGCTGGACAGTCCAGCAAGGTGGACCATCTACCCCCTATGGGCCTTCCCTTTTGAGTATTTTGGATGGACAGATGGAGGTGTGATCCATCACACTTCAAGGTGGGGTCCACTCCTTCAAAAGACACCCCATAAAAAGAAGAAAAAGGGGTGGAAATCATGGACCAATCCCATGCCAAACATCAACTACAACAGTCCATACAAACAGTCTAGAAATTTTGGACAACCATATATGGCTGGACATACCAGCCCATAACTAAATCAATATAGCAAATAAATAGAGGTGTGGCCTTCCTTAGTGGGCCCCATACATGTCCAGATCAAGGCCTCAAGCCAAAACATTTGCATGCATCAAATAAGATAGTAAATAGGACACCTAACATCATGAAATGAGTGGTAGGGGCGTCCCACCATAGCTAGATTTTCTGGACGTCCCAGGCCCACCAAGAGGGCCACATATCATCATTCAAAAATCAGAGAAAAGAGAGAAAGAAGGATAATCCAGCCATAGGGATGGGGCTCCGCCACTAATGAGCCCTTCCAAGAACAATCACATCATAGATCCTCATTGATTTGTACTTACAACATAAAACTAACACATGCATGGTCTAGAATCACAATGGATAGTTGGGATGCCATCCCAACATGATGTTAAGGTGTAGATGACCTTATAATCGTGTAGATCATAAAATACATCATGATGGGGTCCATGGAGAACGGCCCCATCATGGAACTATGCATGCATGTAGGATAGGCAAAGGGCCACATCCATGGGATCAAATGGGATCCCCACCATGGATTGGTGGGTCCCATATGTTCCATTCATGAAGAATAAAAGGATCAAGGGATAGAAAAGAAATCAGCAAGTTATAGTCACCCACATTCAAGCCAAACTCTCAACCTTCCACACAATGTAGATCTTGGACCAAAGAAGAGGGTTTAATGGTTAAGATGAGTTTTTAAGGGTGGTATTAATGGATTTTGGAGCTTGAGGGGCTGGAGAAATGGAGGAATATGGGACGTTGGGAGAGGGATTTGTTAGAATGGAGAGAAAATGAGGAGGGAGAGAGATAAGGAGAGGGAGGTAATGATTTGTTTGCAAGAAAAGTAATGATTGCCCTATGGGAGGAGAAACCAAAGTAATAGGTTAGGGTAGGGTTTGGGTGGTGTGTGTGGGGTGGGTAGTGTGAGCTATGGAAATTTTAGTGGTGTGTGTAGTGTATTTTGGAACTTGTGCCAAGAGTGGGGTCACATGCACTACCCTAGGTGGGCCACACAATCAAGGGCTATAAAATGAAATGTTTATAACTTATGATCTATACATCAGATGGATGCACAAGATGCGTCACCAGAACCGCAACGATGATGCGAACTAGATGGCATAGGTTTTAGGCTGATCCAAGTTGGGTCAACATGATCGGATTAAGAATGACCGCAAATAAAATTCGAGGGTCACGGGTGGTCGGGATTCGACCGGTAGGACCGCGGGACTAAGAGAAATGAAATACATACCTACACACACATGTACATACAGGAACTCGGGTCGGGTCTTACACTATCCTAACAGGTTTGCTCGTCAGTTTGGGTTTGATCAAACAGTACCAGAGACTCTCGATATCGTTACCAGAGCAATGATAAGTTACGGCATTGAACCGTATAATTGGGCTTTGGTATGAAAGCAGCTCTTGATCGTTCACACTAGATTGCATTTCATAATCCCTAGCTATGATTACCCTTTCATTGCTTCTTACTGCTGGATGCGATGGTGGGTTTATCAGTATCATTTAGTAAAGCATTGTTATCCAGTTGATCATGTTGTATGGATTCTCCCTCCTTGCCTAAGGAGTTTCTAAAAAGACTAGGGCATCGACTATTTCACAGAGGTAGATTGGGTCCCCTCTCCAGGTCAACACTGTATGAAAATTCTTCTGCAGATAATATCTTTGAAACAAAACCGACTGATACCCTTGAGGGATGGTTAACCTTTGGTACGCCATTAAGAATACTCATGAATCTTCAGATTTTCTAGAAGAGAATGATGATTCTTTGCAATTCTATCCTCCTCCTCCCTTGTAAATTGTAAGAGATAGTACTCCTGTAGTATCAGGAAGACAAGAGACAGAAAGACATTGTCATTTTCATCAAAAGGACAAACATATCATCATTGAAAATTCATCCTCTTCAGAGTAGAAAATAGCAAATGTACTGATTAAACTTAACATTGTTGTATTTGAACAGGAAATATAACATTTTTCCTTTCTTGCATCTATTTTTGATAACGCACTTCTATATGAAATGTATGAACATACGCATCTTTAGAATTATATTTTGATTTAGGATTTATAGCATTTCTAAGCTTGAGCAATTCTCGTAAGCATATTTGATAGACACATGCTAATCAAAGTAACAATCTATTTATAGTTGTTAGCATAGAATCATCTATGTGGTATTTTAAAATGGGCGAAACTAAGTTTCATTTCCAGTTAGTTGCACACACAGTTTAAGCTCATAAGTAGTTGGAGCAATCACAGTTTAAACTCTTAAGTAGTTGGAGTTGGTCTTACACAAATGACCACTGTAACTCTCTAGAGTTCACGAGGCTTATTACGACTGGGGAGTTCACAAACAGCTATCCATCAGAGGGGCCTAGTGAATCTACATGGGTAGTGAACTCGATCGGATTTACGCACAGGGTTGGCCACAATAACTTTTAGAGTTCACGGGGCACACAAGGCTACCATGAGGTACCAAATCCAAGTCCGCCAGTCCATCAATGAGGGGTCATCTTGCTTCAAAGACTTGCCTTCATGCATTACTATTGAATTTAAACCAGGGATGAGGGGAGTCATCTTGCTTCAGAGACTCATTTTTCCTTCGTCAGCAAGGTCAAACCCATTCACGAGGGGGCACTCTCTGACCGCCCACATGACGCTGCCTAAAGTTGTATAGACGGCATAGGTCACTGTCTGCATGGGTGCGCGTGATGCTCTTTCTGAGCTTTTTAAGGCCACAGATGACACTGCGACCCATATAGTTCTTTCGTATCGCCATCGCCAATCATGATAAGCCTTGTGCGCATTTGGCTTCATAGCGGCATCTTTCTCGCCATCGTATGTGATAAGTCGCCATTGTTGTCACGATTCTCGTATATACTTGTGGTCATGATTCTCGTACTTAACTTTATAAGCTTATTCTACCACCTGTAAATGATGAATTGCCTTGCTGAAATTATAAATCAAAATTAATATACCACATTTGCTGATGATATGAAACAAAATTTTATAGTTAAGATTGTATATATCAGCTTGGCAGTGCTATTGATCTTGATAAATTTAAATGGCCATGTACTAGAAAGGTAATGATAGTAATAACAGCTTTGGTGATTCAATGATAATCATTGCCACATTGGAGATTTGCATTTGGCGATATGCGTTTGACGATTTGGCGATAATCATTGGCAATTTGCATTTGGCGATATGGTAACAATCATTGGCACTTTTTATTGACTTGCTTGGATTTGATATGCTTTGAAGGCCTGTATTTCATTAGTATTCAAAGAGAAATACAATGTTAGAAAGAAATATAGAGTTCTGCCTTTGTATGCTTTTATCTGTTCCCTTTTAATTGAGAAGAATTACATCACGAATCTTCTAAATCAAAACTACGTATACATTCAGGGATGATATATTTTTATGAAATGGGCATTGACTGGTATACTTATGCCTTGCCCATCTTTATCTATCGCCCGATAAGCCCCATTGGAGTATACTTCTAATATTATGTATGGGTCATTCCATTTAAGGTCAAACTTGACCCCAGTCTTACGAGTGACCACTATCAGTCTTTTCAGCATCAATATCATATCACCTCTTTTGAAGGAGCTATGCTTGACCTTTCTGTCAAAAGTGGCAGAGATTCTCTCTTGATATAATTGCAATCGCTGCTGGGCTGCTAATCTCTTTTCATCTAGCAAATCCAATTCTGCCAACCTGATCATGGCATTTTTATCATCAGTAATTGAATAATGTACTGTTATTCTGAGCTATGCAACCTGCATTTCAATGGAGATAACAACTTCAACTCCATAAACCAAAGAATATGGCACTACTTTCGTAACAATACGATGAGTAGTTCGATAGGCCCATAGGGCATCTCACAACTTCTCATCCCAATCACGCTTATTTCCTACAATTATTTTCTTCAATATCTTCACAATCGTCTTATTGAATACTTCAGCCAACCCTTTAGCCGGTGGATAGCAGGGTGTCAAGAATGAATGCTGGATATCAAACTTTTAGCATAATTTCTCCATTCCTCTAGTCTTAAATGGAGTCTCATTATCAGCAATGATCTTCTTCGGAACACCATAGCGGTATATTATTGCATGCCGTATGAAACTCACAACATCTTTCTCTTTGACATTTCTTAGTGTGATAACTTCAGTCCACTTTGAAAAATAATCTGTAGCTACCAAAATATACTATTTTCCTCTAGATGACAATGGATTTATAGGACCAATGACATCAAGCCCCCAGGCTGCGAAGGGCCAAGAAGCCACTAACTGATGCAAGTCTTCAGGAGGAAAATGTATGACATCGCCATATATCTGACATTCATGACACCACTGTGCATAATCAATCGCATCTTTGAACATTGTAGGCCAATAATACCCTATTCGATGTACTCGATAGAACAAATTTCTACCAGCCCGATGAGCCCCACATTCCCCTGAATGTGTTTCTTGCAATATCCAATTCACCTCTTTCATATCCAAGCATCTCAACAACACTTCGTTATAGGGCTTTTTGTAAAGCTTTTCATTTCACATAATAAATTTCTTCACCCTTTGCTTAATTTACAGCTTTGACGCTAGATCCTCCGGAAAAATATCATATTTAAGATAATCCACAAAAGGTTGATGCCAATCATCAATTGAAATCTCTAAACATGACACAGGCAATGCTTCAGAGACTTCGACATCTTCATCAGGTGACAAAAACCTTCTTTCTTCGATTGTTACTTGAAGAGGGCTTCAATTAGGACAAGCCAAAGTTGCAGCCAAGCTAGCTAAGGCATCTGCCCTTGCATTCTCTGATCTCGGTATATACCTGATTTCAACATCTGAAATTGCTACAACAATTGTTGCACTTAACGATAATACGGGAGGACTCGTGCTTCCTTATTTTGAATTCTATAGTAAGCTGGTTTATCACTAGCTTAGAATTGCCAAAAATTCATAGTGCTTATATCTTCATTTCCTGAGCTATTTCATCCCTATAACGAGAGCTTGATATTCAACTTCGTTATTAGTGCGTGCCGCACCTAATGTAAATGAATATGGCAACAAGTCACCTTATGGACTGATAAATATCACTCTGGCACCTATTCTTGAAGTTCTAGAAGTGTCGTCGAAGTACATTTGCCACAAACTAGGCAATTCTGTCATCATTACCCACTCGTCTAGAAAGTCATCACTGATCATTTCATTATCTAGGACAGGGTGAGCTGCCAAGAATTTCGCCACTGCTTGTCCCTTTACTATTTTCACTAGTTCATAAGTGATCATGTATTCTGACAATAAGAGCATCCATTTAGCCAATCTCCCTAATAGCATTGGCCTTGTCATCAAGAATCAGGGGATCTGCTTGCAAGATCAAGATTATATCATCGGAGAGACAGTAATGCCTTAACTTCTGTATTACGAAGATTAGAGCGAAGTACACTTTCTCGATGGGTGAATGGTTGCATTCTTCTCCTATCAGAGTTCTGCTTAGATAATACAGCACAACTCCTTCCCTTGCTCATTTGTTTGTGCTAATAAGGCTCCCAAAGAATTTTTTGCTATAGAAATATAAAGGATAAGGGGCTACCTTTTATGGGTGCTGCTAGTACTGGGTGCTATTTCAGCAATTCTTTAATCTAATTAAATGTGTTTTGACACCATTAGTCCCATACAAATTCCGCTCCTTTCTTCATTAGATGGGAAAACGGCTGACATCTACCTGCAAGATTAGAGATAAAGCGACGAATATATGCCAACTTTCCCTGTAAACTCTTTAACTCTTTTAGTGTTTTTAGAGGTGGCATTTCTTGAATAGCTCTGATCTTTCCCAGATCAACTTCAATTCCCTTGTGCCTGACAACAAAACCAAGGAATTTTCTCGACAAACATTGAATGCGTATTTAGACGGATTCATCCTTAGTTGCTTCTTTCTGAGCTGACAAAATACTGAAATCAGATGTTCACAATGTTCCTCATGGTCATTTCACCTGACCACTAAATCATCCACATAACATTCGACATGCTTGTGCATCATGTCTTGGAATATATTCTGCATTGCCCTCTGATATGTCGCTCCAGCATTCTCGAGACCAAACGGCATAACCTTATAACAGTAAATTCCCAGCGATGTTCTGAATGCCGTAGCTTCCTCATCTTCTGGGGCCATTCTTATTTGGTTATAACCAACATAACCATCCATAAAGGATATAACGGCATACTTAGTCATACTGTCAATTAACAGCTCAGTAATTGGCAGTGGGAAATCATCCTTCAGACATGCTTCATTTAAGTCTCTAAAGTCAACTCATACTCTAATTTGTCCGCTTTTCTTCTTTACTGGGACAATGTTTGATATCCACTTAGGATACTTGACTTCTCTGATAAACCCAACTTTAATTAGCTTATTCACTTCTTCTTTAATCAAGGGAATCAGATTCGGGTGGAATTGTCTCTGTACTTGTTTAATCGGTCTCTTGTCTTTATAAATATTTAATCAATGCATCACCACTAATGGTTCCAGGCCTGGCATTTCTGCATATGTCCAAGCAAACATATCTTTGTTTTCTTTCAACAGCTTAATATACCAGTTAGAGTCTTGATCAGGGAGACTGACACTTATAAATGTATTCTGAGGTTCTTCTTCTCTCCCCAGATTTATTTCCCACGAGCTGTCAATCCTCGGTTGCCCCCCATCTTCTATCTACTTCAGAGCCACCTCAGGATGCTTGATCATTTCAGCTTCCACCTCTTCTACTAATTCTACAGTAATCATATTTACTGAAGATTCTCCTCCCAATCTGTGAAACTTCTCTTGCTTTTCTTCATTGACTCCGATCGGGGTCAAGATACCTTTTCCACTATTCAACCTAGTCGGCTCCTCACAATCGAAACCCATATTCTTCATTATCTTTCTTCTAGCAGAGCTGTATCATTTTAGATCTTTAGATGTTAACTTTGTGATTTTTAACTTGTTATCTATCTTCTCTTCTATCTCTGCCCTTGAGATTGCATAAAATTCAATGGGTTCAGGGTGTTTCAGACTAGATTCAACATAGAACCTCTTAGGCATAACTGGGAATCGTTTCTTCCTTTCCACGTGTGGTAGTGGCATCGTGTAATTTGACCGTAGAATTTCTAATTGCTTAGGTGATAATAATGTCAGTGGAGGCTACCACGGTCATCTCAGGTGTCTTGGCATGAAATAGAATTTCTGTTTCACATTCTCTTTCTCAGACAACTCTATTTTGCCGACTCCATTTTGCATTGTACTCGTTTCACCTCTTACATTTTTATTCTCATTGTTCTCCTTTTTATTTCCTGTAGTGAACTCATCATAATAGCCAGCATTGGCGAAGAAAGACTCTGCTTCCATATACGGCTTTACGTCTACCTTCACCTTATATTGAATCCCATCCTCACAATATTTAAAGCATTGATGGAGGGTCGATGGTATAGTGTCGTATTGTCATCCAAGGTCTTCCCAAGAGGAGATTATACGTTGTTACCACATTGATCATGTGACAAACATCTGTCGTTAGCTCCGCTATCTCCAATGTTAATGTAATTTTGCCGAGCGCCCGTGTCCATCTTGATTAAACCCTTGTATCATCATCCCACCAGGGCGCAAATGCGAACGACGATATCCCAATTCGTTTAGCATTGTTAATGGTAGCAAGTTCATCGCAGACCCATTATCCAACATTATTCATTTTATCTGCTTACACCGACATGGCCTACAACCATCAACGGTCTGTTATGTTCTTCGTCACAAACTAGATCAACTGGCATGCAATTATTTTATTCTTCATGCTCCATCTCTGTTAGCAATGCCTTTTTGACATCGTTATTGGACAAAGCTTGAATTAGGCTGTATCGAGAATCTTCTGACAGTCGTAATGTCACACCCCAGACTCGAAAACTGGGCTCCCAAATTCCCGATCACCAAATCTGGCGCCGACAGCCTCTATAGTACTCCATTCTCGGCTCCTGGCACCCAAATACCGGGTTCCGATCCTAGGATCCTACGAGGAGGATTTCTAATGTACATTTATCTCGTAAGAAGCATAACCATAAGCATAACCCACAACAACAACAATAACAACAAGAAACATCACCACATATCCACTATAATAAAAAAAACTTTAAGTACAATGCATAAGGGAAATATAATATTGATAATCAAAAGCTCTATAAGACAGCTACATGCTCCAAGCTCAGTGCTACTATGGTGTCCTAGCATCACCTGAATGCAACAATTGTGCATAAGCTTATAGAAAGCTTAGAGGATGGTGTAAGTGTGTGCACAAGTTATATGCCAAGAATGCAATATCAGAGTAATGCAGAATCATGCTGGTAAGTCCAGGAATGCTATCAGTCGTACCAAGGCTATGAAATGCAGGGCCTAGATGGCCAAACGATATATGCGAAATGCAGCTTAAGCATACCGGTCCTCATTTGAATCCACATAACAAGATAGCTCATCTCTGAAATATCATCAAGGTTTAATATACTCCACACCAGCTTGCCGCCCCATCTAAGCGCACAACTGGGTGAGTGAGACAGATCCCACTATCCGCCTGCCAATATCATCCCGACTCATCGATAGCAGACCCATTCTCAATCTGGGTCAGACTTAACCTAATCATTGCCCCCTCACTTGGGTGGGTAAGGCCACACCCCCTTTCAACCGACCACGACACAGTGGGAGATGCGGCCTCCTGATATTCAGCACTCGTGCGCTCATGTATCCACTCATTCTTGATGTTGGAGCATCCTCCTGGTACCATAAGGGTTTGGAGACTTTCACCCTGGGACATCTATGGTGCCCCGATGTTAGTAACCAATATTTTTGGTGTCCAATCCGGCCATCCACGACATGCATATAGAGGCTATGGCCCTAATGTCGGTAGGGCATGTAGTGATCATATCACATAAATGCAAGGTGAATGAGTCACACTATCTAGTCCTGCACTAATCCTACACATCCCGTGCGCTCATATGGGGCAACTCCGTCTATCAGGGAGTCCCAAAAACAATCCGTCCAATGGCACTTGCTATGATCAATCACTCTTCATATTAAGCATACATATGATGTGCATGGGCATGAATCATGAAGTTATATTAAGCATGATCTACAGTAATGATGTACTCTCATATATATAGATAGTGGCGGCCTAGATGCTATACTACATCAAGGATGGACCTCATGGGGTGAATCATACAACAGTGGGAATCAAGATGATGACCCTAAGTATATTAAGTGGGCTTCCTCACCCACTTTATCATATGGTAAGTTGGGCTTTCTTATGGGGCCTGATACAAACAAGGTGATTCTACAAGTTATGGGGATTCCTACAGGGGAGGTGGAGAGCACTAGCATGAATGAGAGCCCAATGGTTTGGGTTAGCCCACTAAGCTAAGATAGGTAACACTTATGAGGGCCCAATGATTTGGAATAGCCCAATAAGGTAAGATGGTCATGGGCTTAACAATGGGCCCTAGGGAGATGTACAACGGGGACATTCAACCACTATTTACAACGTGGACATTTAACCACCATTGCTCCCAATGTGTGGCCCACTTAAAACCTAGAATATAACTGTAATGGGGCCCACGACCCTTATACTAGCTAGAAAATGGATGGGCTGCATAAATATTATCACATACATCATGCTGGAATCATACATCACAACTAAGCCTCACTCAAGAGCTTCATAAAAATCACGATGGGCCTCACACACATCACAATGGGCCTCATACAAAGGCCTTATATACATCATATTGGGCCTCACCACATGGGCCTCATATACATTACAATGGGCCTCATATACATCACAATGGGCCTCATCATAAGGGCCTCATATACATCATATTGGGCCTCACAGAAGGGCCTTACATACATCACAATGGGCCTCACCACATGGGCCTCACATACATCATGGTGGGTCCCTTAGGTCAGCCCCTATGGCCTAATAAAATAGATGGACAACATGCATATAGAACACATACAACATGGTGGGCCTGTACAGTGTAGATGGGCCCCACCAAACAGACTGTGTGGATGGAAGACATGCAGCAGGGTGGGCCCTGCACATACAGTAAGTGGGCCCTACACCTAACTGACGGGCCCCTACCAAATGGTTGGCATGAGTGTAGTATGCACACATCAGGTGGGTCATACCCCCAATGGACAGTGTGGATGAAGCATGTCTAGTGGGTCCCCTGTCCCGTGTGGCTGGATCGGACGACAGGGATAAAACACTTACATCATGGTATGGGGTCCATGTCCATGGGCTGGACGGACGGATGGTGTGAATGAAACATATACATCACGAGGGGGGTCCACATCCAGTGGACTAGACAGCGTAGGCTACAACACATGCAGTGGGTCCCATCGTCCAACATGCTTAGACGGTGAGGATATACAACTCATTCATCAAGGTAGGCTCCACTGTTCGTGGATGGTGAATGGCATGGATGTAAAGCATGCATCAGGTGGGTCCACACATGTGGCCCACCAATCTAGAAAAATGGATGGATGGTGTGAATACAACACTTACATCATGTGGGTCCCGCCATCCAGGAAATGGATGGTGGATGGTGTGGATATTCACATACATCATGTGGGCTCCATCGTCCCTTGTTGGACGGTGGACAGCATGGATGAAACGCATACAACATGTGAGGTCCACATACATGTGGTCCACTTGAATTGAATTAAGTTGATATTTGTATTTTCCTTCCTCCAGGCCTGTCCCAATGGACATGCAGCAAGGTGGGACCCAACACGTGGATGGCATGGATCAGATACATCATGGTGATGGCCATGTGGTGGGCCACATGGTCTGCACCAAGCTAATATCTATATTTTTTCATAGCCAGGCCAGCCCAAAAATCAGGCAATAAAGCTGCTGGATGGTGGGCAGTAAGGTGGGCCAGTCCCACTGGATGGATGGTCTGAATGTTACATGCATCATCAGGTGGGCCACACATCATCATAAAAGAAAGGGAGAGAGAGAGAGAGAGAGAGAGATGCGTGGAGGGGAGGGATTTCGCCACCATGAGCCCTCCCTTTACTCAATACAATGCATACATCAGATGGGTCCCACCACATGTGGGCCCTTAAATCATCAAAATCAATGGTGAAAATCCCTTTCCTACAAACAATGAAGATTCACCCACCGATTACACTTCTTCTTGGTTCCTTGGGATGCTAATCTCCTTGGCTTCTTCTTTGATGGAGGATAATGAAGATTGAAGGGTAAGGATGAGAGATTTTATCACGCTCTAAAAATTCAGTGGTCCAAATGGCCTAAAATCAAGTTAGGTGGGTCCCAGCAAGGGTGGGCCACCATGGGAATACATTTCAAGATTTAATACACATGCAAGTATTTTTTTTAAAAATGGGCAGCAATAAATATCTAGTAAATCTGTTGGTGCAAAAAATATTGTTGTCCCTATGTTTGGCACCACATGGGGTGGGCCTAAGCTTACCCAAATCACTGGAAATTTGGTGGGTTTGATGGTCCCACATATGGACAGCAAGTGGGGTCTACTAGAGTGGCCCACTTACTCCAAAATCAGGATAGGAAAGGAGCATTTCCAACATGCAATGTTGCTGGACTATCTAGAAATTTTTGGACAGTCAACCTATTATGGCCCATCCCATAGGCCTCAAACACGGGGGAAATGATATGGGCCCCATTCCACATCAAAGTGGGGTCCACATTCTAGAAAACCCCCAAAGAAATTTGGGAGAAAAAGGCATACAAATAGTCCCAAACAATTACTCAAAATCATACTATAGATGGGCCAAAAATCTAAACAGCAAAATATGCTGTCAATATTCAGACCATAGAAATTATCCAAAGGGTTTTATACCCTAATCCATTAAGTAGGGTCCACCTAGATGGGTCATCAAACTTTCAAATCCATCAGCACACCAAAAACTCTAAGAAAATCCATGTTTAGAGGCCACCCAACCCATGCATGTCATGGTGGGCCTGGATGTCCAGTAAGGTGGACCTGGACATCCCATTTTTTGATGGAATTGAGATGTTGCTGACCACATCAGTGGGCCACAAATCTCCAACAACAAAAGGAAGAGAAAGGGAGAGAGATCACTGCCATGGTGGAAGGTTCCGACACTATGAACCTTCCACCTTTAATCCACACCATCCACTATATTGGTAGCTTACATGCATGCCATTTACAATTAAAAAGAGTTGTTGAGGTAGGGATACCATCCCTACCATGCATGCAAAGGTCTAAATGACATATGAAAGGTTAGATCTAAGAAAAATGCCTCATGGTGGGTCCATGGAGAATGGCCCACCATGGAAGGAGATATGCTTGCTTTAGGCCCATGACCTTGAATCTAGGAGTCACGTAGGACCTCCACCATGGATTGGTGGGTCCTACATGCTTTTATTCATGTAGAAAAAGGAAGACAAGAAGAAGAAAGGGAGGAGAGTCTTCATGCAGCACCCACCTCCAATGGACAAGCTCTAACTCCAAGTGCTAGCTTCTATGCTTCAAGGGAGATGTTTTAATGGTGTAAATGGGGGTTTGAGGGTATGATTGAGGGGGAGATAGGAGGAAGACTATAAGACCCGTATCCTAGTCCGTCCCATTCCATAGACTCTCCCGATCCTTCTTGTCGAATTTCGACAACCCGCGACCTGTAATCGGCGTTTGCGTACGACCTTGAGTCGCATCCTATCGATCTAAGTTAGCTTGACCTGAGACTTATTGTAACGACCTTGGAATTTTTGTGCTAATCTTTCCTTAAGTAGTTGTTTTGGGGTAATTAGCGCTTTACTCGATTGCTTGTGAAATCCGCATCAATCACTTTAAATTGTGTCTACATGGCTCTAAACGTGTAGATTAGTGAGCGCTACATTACTCTGAAACCTGGGATCCATCGCTAAATCCAGTTGTTCTGGAGAATTTTTAGAAGATCTGGATCAGACCTGGACCGCGCGTCGAAAGTCCGATGGCGATGATCTTAGGCTGTTGCGGTCACCGAGTTGGGCTTGGTCATCTCCTCAAAAATCAAGTCCATCTGATGTTCTGGGTCGATTTGCTTGAGCTCGGAGTGAAGAGTGTGATAACGGTTGGAATTTATTAAGCTTTTATTGAAATCTGAGTCGTGTCACTTGCGCGACGATTTTAAGCTATCTGACTGTTGGATTCTGACCCAATTTCACCCTCTGATCAGGATAGTTAGCCCAGGTATATCCTAGTGCTTGTGGACCTGATCGAGTTTCCGTGACCGTTGAATTGAGTGTGGTCCGCCACGGCTGATCTGAAGAGCCGGTCGGTATGAAAACTCTGCTTGACCTAGATCCATGGTCAAGGAGCTTAAGTCCGACCTTTCGTGGTTATAGGCCCACCAGAAGTGCTTCGTTAGATCGAGAAAGGCTTACTTTGGTTATAACCTAAGTATACCTTGTCCCTAGGGTTATTTTCATCAAGTGAAGGCCTATTTATAGTCCTTAAACCCTAGTCCTCTTTTCCATACGATTTTCTCTAACCCTAGCTTGGAAAGAGAGTGGAAAAGAGAGAGAAAGTGAGAGAGATAAGTTGGTGAATCATCTTGGATTCTTCCTTGTTCTTCTTCATCTTTGAACCTTCACTTTGAATCGTTCTTCTGACGGTTCTGAGTTCTTTTGGGGTAAGTTAACCTAACCCTAACCTGTGTTAGAGCTTAGATTAGACTTGGTGTTGTTGTATCTCATTTCCATCTTTGTTCTAGGGTATTCTAACGCCGTTGACGAAGACAACTCGTCTAAATCAGTTCGGTGGTTCTTTCTTCGCTTAAGGTGCGGACTTTAAGTGTATAGGTTATGGTTTTCAAGGCTTTCAATTCCAGTTAGTGATTTATTCTTGTTATGGATGAGATTTCACATGCCAAATGTTGAGTTTACATTGCTTTCTTGATATGCATGTGCTATATTGAGATTTGTGTATTCTATGTGTATTTATAAAGTACCGTATACGTATAAAATACGCACCTGTGTTTGCCATGATTATTTGCCATGTATGTATGCTAGATGCATGTATGACAACTCCTTGGTAACAGGAATTGTCTGAGTGCATGTATTCCAACATACGTCATGTATGTTGTTCCATGTATGCTAAGTGTTTGTAGAAATGCATGAATGACCTAAGTGTAACTGATTACACGAATTGTGGGCATTGAGAAGTGATTCTCAATACTCCTATTGATGTGCATGATTTCCCTTATGCAAGTTACATTCCAAGTTATTTAAATTCAAGCACTACTTGTGCTTACATTGATGTTAAGTTGATATTCCTCAAGTGCTTATGTACCATGATTTAAGCTGTTGTTCCATTACTGTTTTACATTCCATATGAATATCTGTTGTAGTGTAAGGTGTGTGGGACTATGCATTAGTCCAGGAAATCGGTAATCGACTCTATATTCGTGGTTGAGATTGCTTTCGCCACGTAGGACGTGTTAGACGAGCCCGAGCCGTATTAGAGTTGGCGGCAGTGGTTTGGCCACGCGGAGTGTTTGCGCACTCTATGTCGTTCAATTTAACGTGCGCTCATGTTAGTCGAGTTCGTCAAGTAACCCGATTGTCCGATGTATGTTTACCATGTATGGACGCTATTGCTTGAATCTAGGGTACCGAACTTACCAGTGACATCCTATTAACTATGGTACTTGATCCGCTAAGACTTATGAGCCGGACATGGTGGTATGGGACACCGTGGTCGAGCTGTCGGCCTACGCTGGGGTGACCAGCCTCCCCGTAATGACCAATGAGCAATTAAACTCGTGAGTCGATTATGGTGGTATGGGACACTATATTCGTGCTGTCGGCCTACATTGATTGGTGACGAGCCCTTTATAGTGACCTCGAGCATACCTAGATACCGCAATGAGGTGACGAACCGAACTGTGGTAGGAAGGGCATGAAAGGCGTGCATTGATTGGTGACGAGCCCTTTGCTACAACCTCAAACATATGATCGTATGAGATGTCTAGGATTGACGACCCTAGTATGGATTACCGTTTGGATGGTGACATGAGGAAGGTATCTTAGCTTCCCAATCCGGCTGTGTGAAATGGACTAACAACAACTTGGTAATCATATCCATGCACCGCATTTGCATGTGCTTTGTAGATGTGGCGCACTTTGAGGCGATGTCATGCGTAACGTAAGATGAAGATGCTGAGGGTGTACGCGTGAGGGCACGCATCATATTGCATACATCCTTGCATTAATAAGAGTACTTAGGATTTATTTACTTGTTCTGCTTTATCATTACTGTTTGATTGAACTGATAACATGTTAACCAGTGCCTTATTGTTCCACTGAGTTGATCACTCACTCCCATGTTTCTGGGGCGGTGTTAAACACCCACCAGACTCTGTCTTAGGCCCTGATGTTTCAGATGTGGATGCGACGTCTGAGGCAGAGCGGGAGCTAGATGACGACGAGGCTGCCTTCTCCTATATGCAGTTTTCAGACGGGTTCTAGCGAGCCTCGGTCTGATGCGCGGGATCTCTGGGATTATTTTGGGAACTGAAATGATATAATTGATACTTATAATTTTATTAAATAACACTTTCATACAATCTGGCTTGTATATGTAATTCAGGGATTTACACTTGTACACATATTTTGCTATAAGTCTTTCGCTTGCTTTATTCACTTATCCCTGAATCATATTTGTGTTTTGGCTTAATCTATTCCATGTCTTATGCACTAATACAGTCAACATACATTCATCATTAAATATGTTGCATAAGTGATGTTTTGGAACTCGGGAGCTGAGTTATGCTCGACCCCCGAATTTTAGGACGTTACAAGTTGGTATCAGAGCATGATCTGGATTAAACCGGACATGGGTTATGGTCACACACCGCACGTTGTCGTCACTTTAGTGTAATTGGGTGCGGGTCTATTATCGCTTTTGTGTGTGTGCTCCGTAGCTTCTATTGGCGAAAGTTCATTGAAAACCTTCACAGAGATCGAGTCTGTACTCTTACCTGATCACACACAGCGACCCGAAACCTTTCCTAGACCCTCTATTAAGGAGTGTAGACGGTCTATCCTTCATTTTCCATCTTTAAACCTTTCAGAAATCATTATTTGGATCAGATTTCTGTCAAGATGACCCGATAGGCGTCAAACTATGCAAGGGGCCAATCGGGGCATTTTCTGTGGGACCCAGGGGGGGACCATGTGTTTTGGACCAAGGGGGACCAAGAGGGCCTCGCCAAAATGGCGAGGCATCGCCGGACTGTCCAGAGACCGGCGATGCCATCGCCGGTTCGGCGAGGGATCGCCGGTCAGCGGGCTCAGCGGGCCGGGCCGCGGCGGGCCGACGCATCTCAGGCCTAGTGTGGCCCACCCCTCTACGGTTTTACCTTAAAACCCATTCCTTTTACCTATTTCCTTCACAAAACCCACTCCCAAGCTTTCCTTTTCTTCAAAAATCTCACCAAATCCTCTCAAATCTCTCCCCAATCTTCATCTTCCTCCATTTTTCGTGCAAACCCATCACCCCATCTTCAAAGCTTCCTTCCCATTGCTGATTTCTCCTTTCTTCCTTCTCATTTGAGCCCTTACTTTCCCTATTTGGCTAATAGTTGTGTGGAAGCTTCACCATCTTCCTATTTCTCTCTTTCTCTCATTTCTCATGGCCCTCTTTGAGATTGTGACGGCCATCTTTTGTATTTCTTCCCTTCTTTCCTTGATGGGGAAGAAGAGAGCGCCCGTGGATGAAGCTGGGCCGAGCCACCCAACCCATGCACGGAGGCTGAGAGGTGCCGCCGCTAGCACATCTGCTACACGCGAGTTCCAGACGAAGCGTGACCTCGATCATCGAGCTCCCGTTAGTAGGACTTTGTTGGCGAAATTGTCGCATGGAGTCTATGAAGGGCGTAGAGTCCTTTTTGAGGCTCATGTTGATCCGCGGCTCTTTGGTGAGTTCTTCTTGTTGGAGCGCCTAGAAGGGGCTGGTTGGGGTCCCTTGTTTGAAGGCGAGTATCGCGCGAATGCTAGCACTGTTCGGGCCTTCTATGCCAACATTCTGGAGCCTTCGCTGGATCCTCTGCAGTTCAAGATTCCCTATGGTAGCGGTCGAGTTGGTATTGTCAATGTTGCTTTGATATCCCAACTCTTGAAGGTGCCACTTGGGGAAGTGCATGCCAGCGAGAAGAATGTGGACAGTGTGCGCGGGAGGGATTGTCGCACCCGATCCTTGTGTGGTCGTCTGGTTGAATGGCAGCCGAATAGGAGTCTTTTAGCTTCTCACATGACGGACGACTTCCGTTTGCTTCACCACATCTTTACGTTCAATGTATATCCAAGGTGGAGCAACCGCAGCGAGTGTACGCGCCTGATGGTGGATTTCCTATATCAGGTGGGGCAGGAAGCGAAGTTGTGTGTGCCGACGTACGTCCTGTGCCAGATTATTCTCATCGCTCGTTCGAGTAGAAGGACCGAGTCGCTTCCCTTTGGCCGCCTCATTTGCAAGATCGCACATGAGTTTGGCTATAGGCTTGGAGCTGAGAAGCTGGTTCCTGTTCGTCATATCAATTTGAGGACTCTCAAGCTGATGGAGGTTGGTTCTGGTCGGCTTGCCTCAGAGGGTGAGGCTGAGTCTGAGAGCGGTGATGATGAGAGTTTTGCTGAAGGTGGTGCGGAGTCTGAGGAAGGAACAGAGCAAGACGAGGAAGAGATTGAGGCACAGGATTCGAGTGATAGCTCTCCTCTTGTGGTGCCAGAGCAGGGCGCAGAGTAGACTGCCAGAGATGCCCGTCTTACACGGCTTGAAGAAGGGCAAGCTGCTTTACGCCAGGAGATGGTTGATCTTTGAGGCTTTGTTAAGCATAAGTTTAAGAAGATGTCTCGGACTTTGAAGTCTATCTTGTGTTGCTTGCAGGATAAGGGTGCTCCGCCTCCATCTCCTGATTCCGACGAGTAGCATCGTCGTGGCCGTCTTTGCTTTGTTTGTGTTTTCTTTCTGTGTGTAGCCGTTGTTGGCTTGTAGTTGGAGTGTTGTAGTGTTGTAGTTGTGGTAGTTGTTTGTGGTTGTTGTAGTTGCTGTGGTTGTTGAAGTGTTAGATGGTGTTGTTTTCATGCTTTCCTAGTCGTGATTCATGTATTGCTGCACTACTTGTATTGCGACGATTTTGATTAATGGAATGCATGTTGTTTGTCTTTGGAGTTGTGCTGTGCTGTGTTGTTGTGTGGATGGATTATGTGACTTAGAATCTGACAGGTTGCATCCTCTGATTGAATGTAGGGATGCCTCCTAAGGGTTCGAAGACTTCGGCCCGTCTCTCTCTGATTGAGTCGCTTGCTGGGGTTCCTCCCTTGAGCGATAGCCAGTCGGATCCGCAGGCGGGTCCATCTCGTGCCGGTGTTGGGTCGACACCTATGGCTCCCCCAGTCACACCCTCGGTTCCTGAGCCGAGCCGTGCACCTTCATCTACTCCACCTGTTGATAGGTTTGAGCAGATGATGTTGTTGATGCAGCAGCAGCAGATTCAGCAGCAGCAGCAGGAGTTCCTCTCCTCCATGGCTGGCATCTTTGCTCAGTCAGTAGGGGCGACTCCACCTGTTTCACCTATGCCTCCATCTGGGAGTGCCAGTGCCAGCGGCACATTCGAGCGATTCCAGCGCTTGCGACCTCCTACTTTTGCGGGTTCTCATAGACCCGAGGAGGCCGAGTATTGGATTGACCGCATCTCTAAGATGCTGAGACCGTTGCACTGCTCTGAGGTCGAGCAGGTTGAGCTTGCCACCTTCATGTTTGAGAAGGAGGCCAGTTTGTGGTGGGACAGTGTGCTTCGCACTGTCGAGGAGGACTTCGTGTGGTCGTGGCAGGCGTTTGAGGTGCGCTTCCACGAGAAGTATTTCCCGATTACGTACCAACATGAGAAGGAGAGTGAGTTCCTTCGCCTCCGCCAGGGAGGGTTGTCGGTTACGGAGTATGAGAACCGGTTTACTGAGTTGGGGCGGTATGTTCCTTTGATCCTGGGTGATCAGCCGATGAGGATGCGGCGTTTCTCTGAGGGACTGAGACCTGAGATCCGATCGAAGATTTGTTGTGCTAGCATTTCTTCTTATGCGGAGCTGGTGAGCATGTCCTTGCGAGCAGAGCAGGACGGAGATAGAGCGTCCCGCATGCGAGCACCGATGGTTCCTAGGCCGCGACCGGACTTTCAGGGTGCACCTTTCCTCGGCAAGAGGCCGCGAGTTGATTCTCCTCCGAGGCGTTCAGCGCCGCCCGCTCAGCAGATGAGAGCTGATCTTAGATGTTCTTATTGTGGGAAGGTGGGGCACTTGGACCGTTTCTGCTTCTCCCGTATGCGAGCTGGTGGTTTTACTCCACCGCAGAGGGTTAGCCGTCCATGCCTCAGGTTATTTCTCCTCCTCTTCGATCAGCGCCAGCTCATCCATCCTTCAGACCTGCAGTTCCTAGTTTCAGGCCACCTCAGCGGCCCATGGTTCCTCCGTCGAATCGTCAGCAGCAGGCTCGTGTTCATGCGCTTTCAGCTGAAGCGCCTATGTTTGACTTAGTGCCGAGGTCCTTTGAGGTGACAGCGCATATTGAAGGTATTCCCGTTTCTGTGTTAGTAGATACAGGGTCCACTACTTCTCTTATTTCTTATGCAGCAGTTAGGCGTTTGGGTTTGAGATCTGTTCCTATGCAAGGAGTGACGCTTACTACCGCTACGGGGATGTCCTCTGCTTTGGGCAAGTGTTGTATGGATTGTTTGGTCGATCTGGGAAGTGGATCGATCCATGTTGATTTACTAGTCACACCGCTTTATCACTACGATGTTATTATGGGTATGGATTGGCTCACGAGGATGCGAGCTGAGATTGATTGTGAAGCGAGATCAGTAACGATCCATGGACCTGAGGGCGAGATTATTACTTTCCCAGTTCAGGTCAGTTACCCTCTTCGTATTGATTTTTATTCTTCTTTGTTGGAGAGTTCGGCCGAATCGGCGTTGGTTAGTACGCCGGTAGTTCAGGAGTTTGAAGATGTGTTTGAGTCGATTCCTGGATTACCTCCTCAGCGTGAGATTGATTTTGCTATCGATCTTATGCCTGGTGTGGCGCCCATTTCTTTACCCACCTATCAGATGCCTCCGAGTGAAATGGAGGAGTTGAGGAAGCAGATAGATGGTTTGCTGGAATTGGGTTTTATTCGGCCCAGTGTGTCTCCTTGGGGAGCACATGTGTATTTGTGAAGAAGAAGGATGGTTCCTTGCGATTGTGTATTGATTATCGCAGTTGAACTGGTAATCGTGAAGAATAAGTACCCTTTGCCCAGGATTGATGATCTGCTTGATCAATGAAGGGGGCGCGGTACTTCTCGAAGGTTGATCTGCGGTCAGGGTATCATCAGTTGGCGTCAAGGATGGGGACGTGCGGAAGACCGCTCTAGCTCCGGTCATTATGAGTTCCTTGTGATGTCGTTCGGTCCTACGAATGCACTAGCCGTGTTCATGGATCTGATGAACAGGGTGTTTCGGCCATTCCTGTTTCGATTCGTCATTGTCTTTATTGATGACATTTTGATTTATTCAGCGAGCCGGGCAGAGCACGAGGAGTACTTAAGAGCGGTTTTGGATACTCTTAGGAAGCATCAGCTCTTCGCACAGTTCAAGAAGTGTGATTTCTGGAAAGAGGAAGTCAAGTTCCTGGGACATGTGGTGTCCAAGGAAGGAATAGCCGTCGACCTTGCCAAGGTAGCTGCAGTGCAGGACTGGAAGCAGCCTGGTTCAGTTACTAAGGTGAGGAGTTTTCTGGGTCTTGCAGGCTATTCGACGCTTTATTTAGGACTTCTCGAAGATTGCCAGACCGTTGTCGCAGTTGACACGGAAGGATTTGAAGTTTGCTTGGAGTGAGCAGGCGGAGTTATCTTTTCAGGAGCTGAAGGACAAGTTGACGTCCGCCCCTGTGCTAGTATTGCCAGAGCAAGGGGTTAAGTATATTATATATACTGACGCCTCTCGCGTTGGTCTGGGTTGTGTCCTTATGCAGAATTACAGGGTGATTGCTTATGTTCGCGTCAGTTGAGGAAACACGAAGAGAATTACCCTACGCACGACCTGGAATTGGCAGCTGTCATCTTCGCATTAAAGCTTTGGAGACATTACCTCTATGGTGAGGAGTTCGAGCTCTTTTGCGACCACAAGAGCCTTAAGTATATTTTCACGCAGCGTGATTTGAATATGAGGCAGCGCAGATGGATGGAAACATTGAAGGACTTCAAGTTCGATGTTTCTTACCATCCTGGTAAGGCGAACCTTGTGGCAGATGCGTTGAGTCACAAGAAGGCTATTGAGTTTGCGGCTCCGCTGATGATAGTAGAGTGGGATATGTTGGAGTTCGTGCGCGATTTTGAGCAGAAGCTTACGGTGGTTGAGCCGTATGAGGTTATCGCACACATTCGTGTACAGCCCGTTATTAACGAGAGGATCGTTGCAGCTCAGGCAGATGATGAGCTTTTGGTGAAGATGAGGCAGCGGGTTGGTACAGATGAGAACTCCGACTAGAGTGTTAGTTCTGATGGGGGCCTACGTTTTCGTGGCCGGTTATGTGTTCCTAACATCCCTGACTTGAGACGTGAGGTTCTCGAGTTAGCCCATAGTTCTAAGCTTGCGATGCATCCAGGTAGCACGAAGATGTATCAGGATATGAAGAGGTCTTATTGGTGGGACAATATGAAGGTCCAGATTCCTAAATTTATTTCTCGTTGTCTCACATGCCAGCAGGTTAAGGCAGAGCATCGCCGACCTCCTGGGTTGTTGCAGCCCATGCCCATAGCTGAATGGAAGTGGGATTTCATCTCTATGGATTTTATTTCTGGGTTGCCGAGGACGAGAAAGGGATTTGACTCTATTTGGGTGATCGTCGATCGATTAACGAAGTCGACGCATTTCTTACCGATCAGAGTCACTTACTCTGCAGACGAGTTGGCTAGGTTGTATATCAAGGAGATAGTGCGTCTGCATGGAGTTCCCTTAGAGATTGTGTCTGATAGAGACACGCGTTTTACATCTATCTTCTGGACTCGTATCCAGGAAGCAATGGGTGTGAAACTGAAGTTCAGCACCGCGTTTCATCCGCAAACAGATGGGCAGACGGAGCGCGTGAATCAAGTCCTGGAAGATATGTTGCGAGCTTGTGTTTTGGATTTCAAGGACGGTTGGGATGATTGTCTTCTGTATGCAGAGTTCGCGTATAATAATAGTTTCCAGGCGAGTATCGGCATGGCTCCCTATGAGGCGTTGTATGGTCGCCCGTGCAGAGCACCACATTGTTGGGCAGAAATTGGTGAGCGTAGTTTGCTTGGCCCAGAGTTGGTGCAGGTGACTTCAGAGAAGGTTGACATCATTCGACGTCGACTTCTAGCAGCGCAGAGCAGGCAGAAGAGTTATGCTGATACGAGGCGTCGACCGCTTGAGTTTGTAGTGGGAGACCATGTTTTTCTGAAGGTCTCTCCTATGAAGGGAGTTCTGTGGTTCGGTAAGAAGGGGAAGTTGACGCCGAGATTTATTGGTCCATTTCAAGTTCTGGATCGAGTGGGAGCGGTAGCATACCGCCTTGCTTTGCCCACACCTCTTGCGGGCATGCATAACGTATTTCATGTTTCTATGCTGAAGAAGTACGTTCCTGATCCTTCGCATATTATCAGTTGGGAGCAAGTGCAGTTGAGTGAGGATGCCACTTATGTACTGCGACCGACGCGTATTCTCGACAAGAAGGAGCAGGTATTGCGTAGCAAGGTTATCCCTCTTGTGAAGGTGCTATGGACGCATCATGGTGTGGAAGAGGCTACTTGGGAATCTGAAGCTGAGGTCAGGAAGACCTACCCTCTGATCCTTGAGGCTTATATGAAGGTATGAATTTCGAGGACGAAATTTTCTTTAAGGGGGGTAGATTGTAACGACCTTGGAATTTTTGTGCTAATCTTTCCTTAAGTAGTTGTTTTGGGGTAATTAGCGCTTTACTCGATTGCTTGTGAAATCCGCATCAATCACTTTAAATTGTATCTGCATGGCTCTAAACGTGTAGATTAGTGAGCGCTACGTTACTCGGAATCCGGGATCCATCGCTAAATCCGGTTGTTCTGGGGAATTTTTGAGATCTGGATCGGACCTAGACCGCGCGTCGAAAGTCCGATGGCGATGATCTTAGGCTGTTGCGGTCACCGAGTTGGGCTTGACTATCACCTCGAAAATCAAGTCCATGTGATGTTCTGGGTCGATTTGCTTGAGCTCGGAGTGAAGAGTGTGAGAACGGTTGGAATTTATTAAGCTTTTATTGAAATCTGAGTCGTGTGGCTTGCGCGACGATTTTAAGCTATCTGACCATTGGATTCTGACCCAATTTCACCCTCTGATCAGGATAGTTGGCCCAGGCATATCCTAGTGCTTGTGAACCTGATCGAGTTTCGGTGACTGTTGAATTGAGTGTGGTCCGCCACGGCTGATCTGAAGACCCGGTCGGTATGAAAACTCTGCTTGACCTAGATCCATGGTCAAGGAGCTTAAGTCCGACCTTTCGTGGTTATAGGCCCACCAGAAGTACTTCGTTGGATCAAGAAAGGCTTACCTTGGTTATAACCTAAGTATACCTTGTCCCTAGGGTTATTTTCATCAAGTAAAGGCCTATTTATAGTCCTTAAACCCTAGTCCTCTTTTCCATACGATTTTCTCTAACCCTAGCTTGGAAAGAGAGTGGAAAAGAGAGAGAAAGTGAGAGAGATAAGTTGGTGAATCATCTTGGATTCTTCCTTGTTCTTCTTCATCTTTGAACCTTCACTTTGAATCGTTCTTCTGACGGTTCTGAGTTCTTTTGGGGTAAGTTAACCTAACCCTAACCTGTGTTAGAGCTTAGATTAGACTTGGTGTTGTTGTATCTCATTTCCATCTTTGTTCTAGGGTATTCTAACGCCGTTGATGAAGACAACTCGTCTAAATCAGTTCGGTGGTTCTTTCTTCGCTTAAGGTGCAGACTTTAAGTGTATAGGTTATGGTTTTCAAGGCTTTCAATTCCAGTTAGTGATTTATTCTTGTTATGGATGAGATTTCACATGCCAAATGTTGAGTTTACATTGCTTTCCTGATATGCATGTGCTATATTGAGATTTGTGTATTCTATGTGTATTTATAAAGTACCGTATACGTATAAAATACACACTTGTGTTTGCCATGATTATTTGTCATGTATGTATGCTAGATGCATGTATGACAACTCCTTGGTAACAGGAATTGTCTGAGTGCATGTATTCCAACATACGTCATGTATGTTGTTCCATGTATGCTAAGTGTTTGTAGAAATGCATGAATGACCTAAGTGTAACTGATTACACGAATTGTGGGCATTGAGAAGTGATTCTCAATACTCCTATTGATGTGCATGATTTCCCTTATGCAAGTTACATTCCAAGTTATTTAAATTCAAGCACTACTTGTGCTTACATTAATGTTAAGTTGATATTCCTCAAGTGCTTATGTACCATGATTTAAGCTGTTGTTCCATTACTGTTTTACATTCCATATGAATATCTGTTGTAGTGTAAGGTGTGTGGGACTATGCATTAGTCCAAGAAATCGGTAATCGACTCTATATTCGTGGTTGAGATTGCTTTCGCCACGTAGGACGTGTTAGACGAGCCCGAGCCGTATTAGAGTTGGCGGCAGTGGTTTGGCCACGCGGAGTGTTTGCGCACTCTATGTCGTTCAATTCAACGTGCGCTCGTGTTAGTCGAGTTCGTCAAGTAACCCGATTGTCCGATGTATGTTTACCATGTATGGACGCTATTGCTTGAATCTAGGGTACTGAACTTACCAGTGACATCCTATTAACTATGGTACTTGATCCGCTAAGACTCATGAGCCGGACATGGTGGTATGGGACACCGTGGTCGAGCTGTCGGCCTACGCTGGGGTGACGAGCCTCCCCGTAGTGACCAATGAGCAATTAAACTCGTGAGCCGATTATGGTGCTATGGGACACTATATTCGTGCTGTCGGCCTACATTGATTGGTGATGAGCCCTTTGTAGTGACCTCGAGCATACCTGGATACCGCAATGAGGTGACGAGCCGAACTGTGATAGGAAGGGCATGAAAGGCGTGCATTGATTGGTGACGAGCCCTTTGCTACGACCTCAAACATATGATCGTATGAGATGTCTAGGATTGACGACCCTAGTATGGATTACCGTTTGGATGGTGACATGAGGAAGGTATCTTAGCTTCCCAATCCGGCTGTGTGAAATGGACTAATAACAACTTAGTAACCATATCCATGCACCGCATTTGCATGTGCTTTGTAGATGTGGCGCACTTTGAGGCGATGTCATGCGTAACATAAGATGAAGACGCTGAGGGTGTACGCGTGAGGGCACGCATCATATTGCATACATCCTTGCATTAATAAGAGTACTTAGGATTTATTTACTTGTTCTGCTTTATCATTACTGTTTGATTGAACTGATAACATGTTAACCAGTGCCTTATTGTTCCACTGAGTTGATCACTCACTCCCACGTTTCTGGGGCGGTGTTAAACACCCACCAGACTCTGTCTTAGGCCCTGATGTTGCAGATGTGGATGCGACGTCTGAGGCAGAGCGGGAGCTGGATGACGACGAGGCTGCCTTCTCCTATATGCAGTTTTCAGACGGGTTCTAGCGAGCCTCGGTCTAATGCGCAGGATCTCTGGGATTATTTTGGGAACTGAAATGATGTAATTGATACTTATAATTTTGTTAAATAACACTTTCATACGATCTGGCTTGTATATGTAATTCAGGGATTTACACTTGTACACATATTTTGCTATAAGTCTTCCGCTTGCTTTATTCACTTATCCCTGAATCATATTTGTGTTTTGGCTTAATCTATTCCATGTCTTATGCACTAATACAGTCAACATACATTCATCATTAAATATGTTGCATAAGTGATGTTTTGGAACTCAGGAGCTGAGTTATGCTCGACCCCCGAATTTCAGGGCGTTACACTTATACCCTTGTGACCGGGCCGTCGCCGTAGTTTCGATGTCGTGTCTCACGCGCTGAGGTGATACGTGGGTCAGGAGATGTGCGCCCATATTCAGTTCATGGAAAATGCCTCGCATTGCAAACCCCAATAGAATATATCCCATCAATCAAGTACACATCACACATCAAATGTCAAGTACAACACCATCCCCAAAGTCAACTCTCTCTCTCTTACAACCCTTACCTATCAAGTACACCGATCACTCAGTCCCCATCACTTCATCACTCACACCCATCCTTTCCTCTCTCTCTCTCTCTCTCTCTCTCATTTCTTCATTTTCAAGCAACTCCCAAGGGTGCACGTCCAAGCTCCATGAGAGAGAGCTAGTGTGGCCCACCTTCCTACCATCCAATCCTACCCTTTAAAGATCATCTCAACCATTGAAATACATCCCTTGGAGCTCTGGAACGCATCGGTGGAAGGAGAAGTCCATGATCAAAGGTGGGAGTTCATAGTATTTGATTTTGATGTAGGGTCCACATGATTTGGGACCCACTTGATTATGCATTGTATAGGGAGGGCCCATAGTGGCGGGGTCCCACCCCTTCTCACGATCTCTCTCTCTCTCTCTCTCTCTCTCTCTCTCTCTCTCTCTCTCCCCCTCTCTTTATCCTTGATTGCATGGCCCACCTTAATGTATTATCCTCATCACCCGATCTTAAGGCCCACCATGTTGCTGCCCATTTTTTGGATAGATCTGATGAAGGAAAAATACAAATATTAGTTTGATCCATAGCTGGTTGGCCACGCTGCCATGTACCCCAACTTGATGCATGTTGTATCCATGCCATCTTGCGTGAAGACCACAATGATTTATGGGTCTAGACGGTGAGGCCCACTTGATGTGGAAAGTGGATTGGCTTGCATACCGCACATCAACTTTGTGTTTATCATAGGTGGGATAAATCCACACCATCCATCCATTTGCTGGACAGTGGGCCGAGCCACACGTATGAGGTCCTCACCGTCCAGCTAGGACGTGGCCCCCACTTGTTGTATATGGATGATCCACACCATCCATCCAAGGTGGGACTCCCATTGATGTATGTAGCCAGGCCGTCCATTCGCCATGTGGGGCCTTACCTTGATGTTGGTGATCCAGACCGCCCGTTGGGACGGACGTCCAACCATCTGGACACTGGATGTTTTATTAAAGGAGTATATATATAATAATATAACATTACATATGTATGTATATCTAGTGGGCCCACGTGGGACCCACCTTTAATGCATGTCTTCTATATCATTCACCGTCCATCTAGATGGTGCCATGTAAGGCCTGATGTATGTGGTGCATCCACACCGTCCACTGCTTAGGACGGTGGGAATCCCACTTAATGTATAGGTCTTATCCACACCGTCCAGATGGCTGGACGGTGGGGACCATCGCTAATGTATATATTATATTCACACTATCTATCAAGTGGCCACCTTGATGTATGTGTTACATCCAAACGGTGAGGTTGTCTTAAGACTTGAGACTAAAAATGAGGCAGATCCATACATCAGGTGGACCACACTGCAGAAGACAGTGAAAGATTGAACGACTATCATTGAAACCCGTTTTGGGGTCACAGAAGCCTTGGATTAGTATGAAATTTATTTTTCCTCTTAAGTCAGGCCCATTGATACGGCCCACTTCATGTATATGAGGCTCATTGGTGCAGCCCATGTCATACGGCCCATTGTGATGTGTATTAGGCCCATGTCATGCGACCCATCATGATGTGTATTAGGCCCATGTCATGCGACCCATCGTGATGTGTATTAGGCCCATGCCATGCGGCCCATTATGATGTGTATTAGTCCCATGTCATGCGGCCCATCATGATGTGTATTAGGCCCATGTCATGCGGCTCATCGTGATATGTATTAGGCCCATGTCATGCGGCCCATTGTGATGTGTATTAGGCCCATGTCATGCGGCCCATCATGATGTGTATTAGCCCCATGTCATGTGGCCCGTTGTGATGTATTTGAGGCCCGGGTATGTGGCTCGTTGTGCTGTATTTGTGGCCCATTTAATAAGGCCCATTGTGATGTATTTGTGGCCCATATGGTGAGACATGATGTGGTGTATGTGTGGCCCTTGAGTGAGGCCCAATGCAATGAATGTGTAGACTGATGTAATGTGTGATTTCACTATAATGTATGTAATGTGAGCCACTGCTTGGGAGCGATGTTGGTTAAATGTCCACATTGATAGGTGATGATGGTTAAATGTCCACATTGTGACCTTCCCTTGGGCCCTTTGTTAGACCGATTATGATTCTGATTATCGAGGTCGATTTCAATTATTGAGGCTGATTCTGATTGTCGAGTCTGATTCTGATTGTCGAGGTCGATTCTGATTATCGAGGCCGATTCTAGTTGTCGAGGCCGATTCCGATTGTCGAGACCGATGCTGATTATCGAGGCCAATTATTGAGGCCAAACGCATCATTTGCATGTTTGTTATGAGATGTGGTTGACCATTGCATATATTATTGGGCAGGTTATTATGACACTCCCTATTTGGCAGAGATTGTCTCACATGAGTGCACGATATGCGTAGAATAGATGCATGACTAGATTGTATGACTCATGCATCTTGCATTGTGTGTTGTAATTATTGTACGCCCTAGCGACATCAGGTTGTAACCTCCACACGCATGTCATGGATGGCTAGATGGGACATGAGAAATCTGTTACTAGCATCAGGGCGCCATAGATGTCCCTGGGTGAAAATCTCTAAACCTCCGTAGCCAGGAGATGCGCCAACATCTAGATCGAGTAGATACATGAGCGCCCGAGTGCTGAATACCAGTAGGCCGTGTCTCCCACTGTGTCATGGTTGGTTGGGATGGGTATGGCCTTTCCCACCGGAGGGTAGTGGGCATAGCTAGGCCAAGTTTGACCAGCTCGTAATTGGGTCCGCTATCGACATGCCGGGTAGATATTGGATGACTACTGGCTAGGTGGATAGTGAGATCTCTTCCACTTGCATGGTTGCACCTCTAGTGGACGGCGATTGCATGTATAGTGACTAAACCATGGTGATGATCCCAAAGATATATGGTACTAATATGTGGACTTATTGGCAGGAGTTGCATATTCATTCATTCATTATCCACTCAGGCTAGTAGTGCGTAACTATTTATTACATGTACCTTCATAATGGATAGGATTTTGGATGGGGCACGTGACTAACCTGAGATCAGGAGTTTACCACATTGAGTCTGACTATCCAAATTTAAGTATGAGACTAGTTTAGATAGAAGTCCCTTGTGGTGGAGCCCGTAGCCTGCGATACTATATACCGTCATCCCGACTTCACGCTTTAGCTTGGTCATTTCATTCACATCGTATATTGCATTGTATCGACAATATATGACATTTGGCTTACTATGTCTCCGCATTGCATAGCCGACCTACTTTACTTTCTCAGTATATCACATTACCTTATTATGTCTTTCATCGCATATCCTGGATGGGGTTGATGATATTTTTTTCATAGACTTGTCAGTATTTCTGCTTACTCTGATATTATATTCTGAGCATGCATATATTGGTCACACATTTACACCACCCTCTAAGTTTTTTATAAGCTTATACATGATAGATGCATGTAGGTAATGTTAGGTTGCAACAGCATTGAGGTTAGACTATGCAGCGGTCTTCTAGAGCTTGATTATATATATATGTATTTCCTATTCAGCACTGTATTTAACTGTTTATATTAGTGGATATGTGATGATGATGTTGCCTCTGTGATTTTGGTATACTTGTGGTTATGCTTCTTATGAGATAAATGTATGTTGAAAAATCCTCCTTGTAGAATCCTAGGATCGGAACCTGGTGTATGGGCACTGGGAGCCAAGAATAGGGTACTATGGAGGCTGTCAGCACCAGATTTGGTGATCAAAAATTTTGTGAGCACGGTTTCTGAGTATGGGGCGTGACGGCCTGACCTGAGGACACAATATTATCCGCTTTGCCCACAGGGCTCACGGCTTTGTTCTTGGGGTTGCCCCCAAAACGCGTTGTATCCTTAAGGAAGGAATCCCAACTTATAGCCACCATAACTTAGGACAACGCTTCTAATGTGGGATAAAGTTTCACCTTTACTGTGTGCACAGTAGCCTGCCAACCACCTTCAGGGGTTCGCCCACATGCGTGCCCTCCTACGTGTGCCCATCCACATGTGACCACAGTGATGGGGCATCACAATATCCCTCACCGAGGGCAGAGCTGTCCTCAACTCTGATACCACTTACAAGGCCCAACCCAAGGACACGATATTGTCTATTTTGCCCACAGGGCTCATGGCAATGTTTTAGGGGTTGCCCCTAAAACGCGTTGTATCCTTAAGGAAGGAATCCTAACTTCTAGCCACCACAACTTAGGACAATGCTTCTGATGTGGGATAAAGTTTCACCTTCACTGTGTGCACAGTAGCCTGCCACCACAGTAGCCTGTCAGGCACACAGTAGCCTGCTAACCACCTTTAGGGGTTCGCCCACATGCGAGCCCATCCACGTGTGCCTGCTCACATGTGACCACAGTGACAAGGCGTCACAAAGAGTTGCTGGAAATGAGGGAAGGTGGGGATGTCTCCACCATGGAAGGAGATAAATGAGAGATTGAGAAGGAGAGAGAAGGGAGAGAGAGGGGTATAGCAAAGCAATCATTTGTTTTCTTAGCTAGGGAAGATGGTTGTAATCATAGCACATGGGGGGGGAAGAACCCAAGGTTAATGATGGGTTTTTAGAGAAGGTAGCCTACTACCTAGGCTAGGGGTAGGTATGATAGGTGTTAGGGTAGTGTAGGTAGGTTGTCTAGATAAGGGAGCTAGGTGGGGGCCACTCTTAAAAAACATGCAAGAGTTCTAAGTGGGTCCCACATGCATGATATAAGGCCAATAATTGCTCGGTTGATAACTCAAAATGCACATATAGAAATTACGCATGAGATGCGTCGTTGGAACTGCGGTGCTGATGCGGTCGCAATGACATAGGTTTCTAGTAGATCCGCGTCGGGTCTACGTGATCAGACTTAAGGATGACCGCAAATGCTATCCACAGGTCGCGGGTCATTGGGATTCGATCGGTAAGACTGAGGGACCTAAAGAAACAAAATGGACACTCAGGGTAGTGTCTTACATCTCTCCCCACCAACAAAGAAATTTCATCCTCGAAATTCCCAAAACCAAAACAATGAAATGCATAAACATCATCTGTTGAGGCACAAAAATATTCCATTGCAGTGGTCAAAGAATTCCACGGTGCAGATCTTTTCCAGGGTCATTCATTCCTTATTTTGGTAAAAATCAGTATCCGGGGGTATTTTGGGTATTTTGGTAATAATCAGTATCCAGGGGTATTTTGGGTATTTTGGTAAAAATCAGTATCCAGGGGTATTTTGGTAAAAATATGCATTCGAGGGTATTTTGGATATTTTGGTAAAAAAAGAGTGGATGGGTATTGCCCTGTATACAGGAAGGAGTGGTTGTACACCACCATTTAAAGGAGAGCTTGGTGGATACTATTGATTAAGAGAGGAGGTTGGATATTATGTGAAGGAAAAAGTGGTGGTGAACACCACTATGTAAGAGAGAGAGGCCTATAAATACCCCTTCCCATGCCTCATTTGGGGGTTGGTTAGTTGGGAGGTTAGAAGACAAGGGGATTCGAAGACATGATGGAAGGTAAGAGAGTGTGAGAGAGAGAGGCCAGTTGTGCGGGTCATGCAACTAGAGAACTCATTCCACCGCCAACGCAATGAAGGAAGACTTTTGCACCATCCGCGCAAGGTAGAAACCCTTTGCGTTGTCCGTGTAACAAAGAGAGGGAGAAAGACTCATTGCACCATCCGTGTAACATCTTTTGCAAGGAAAGACTCATTGCGCCCGTCTGCGCAACAACTTCTACAATAGAAGCCATTGCGCGAACCGCCCAATAGAGAAGCCATTGCGCGAACCGCGCAACCATGTTTGCAGAAATTGCACAACCATGTTTGCAGAAATTACACAACCATGTTTGCAGAAATTGCGCAAGCATTGCTGCAAAGGAAATTCCATGCACCATTTGATATGGAATTTTGTCCTAAAGCCGGGCTTTTGTTGTCTTAAAGCTTGGCTCTTATGCCACTTTGCATGGATTTGTATCCTGAGACATGGCCTTGGCGCCATTTGAAGAGGGAACATGTCTAAATGCATGGATTTCAAGCCATTCTCTAAGGAAGCATGTCATGAAGAAAAGTCTTTTGCACCATCATCATGGGGACTTGTCCTAAAGCAAGGGTTGCTCCATGGAAGCATGTCTTAACAAGGGATGATCACTCCACATTTCAAGGGATAATCACTTTACATTTCAAGGGATGATTAGAATTAATCTCAACGATTAGATCAAGGAAAAATGAACAGAAAGATGATCGGAACTGATCTCAACAGATCAATGGGCTTTAAGCCTGCACAACCCATCTCCCCTAGAGATGTGATCAAAAAGTGCCAAAATGCTGTTGAAATCGCCATCAGATTGTCTTATTTTTCATTTATTGCTTTGATTGATTGTACTCTATTTTCAAAATCAATGGAATCCGAGGATGTAAATTAACTCAGAATAAATGTGATAATTATTCTCTCGTTGAATTCTTTGTTATCATTGAATAAATCCCCCAAATCAAACTCATTTGTTTTCTTGTCGAAACAAAATGGTGACTCTGCTGGGGATTCTTTTCAATGATAACTAAGAAAATATTAAGAGAACATTTATCACTTTTTGGCGTCTGTATAGACGCTAAAATGGTGACTCTCAATGGGAACATCCTCCCCTTCATCTCTGAGATAGAATATTTTATCGTTTAGATGCTAATTGCGATTTTATATTTTGTCTCCAAGTAAGTAGAAAGCGTCAGAGAAAGTAGAGTCTGTTGTGATCAAGCGTAGGGAATTTCATGTAATGTACAGAATGAACTCTGTTTCGCCAGTAGATCAACAAGATGAGGGAGGATGGAGGATAGTAACATCCAAAAGATGAAAAGTTCGATCTACTTATGCAAGAAACATCATCTCGCCAAGTACTGGGTCGATTATGCGAAGTGTCATGAGACACAGTCTTGCTTCGGTCATATAATCATCTCATTCGAGAAAAACAGAAAGGCTTGTCACTCCAAAAGGTCTTCCAATACCATTAACTATAACTGTAAAGACATCTTCCATAGAATTATTGTGAGTTCAAAAAAATAAAGGGAAGGAGACTGTGACCAGCGAATGTTTACTCACAGCACCTCCTGCAAAAGATTTCAAGCAAACTCATGCATTAAGAATGTCATGATTTGAGTCAGCTATTCCTTCGAAGAGACAGTACGCTAGTTTCAAATCAGATAACAGTTCATCTTCTTCAACAGTGTCAGTAGCGCGGTGCTCACTTCCTCCAATATCAAGATCATCGAAGTATAAAGATATAGAAAGTTCATCGACAGATATTAATCAGCCTGATCAGTTTTCGCTAGATGAGCATGTGGCTGAAGAAGTCCCTAACATTTCGACAGTAACTGTTGTGAACAACATTGAACCACAAGTAGAAAGGCCACAACCGCAAATGGTTAGATTGCAAGAGCCTATGCCTAATATTACTCAAAATATCACGCAAGAAGAAATCCGGTAGATGGCTATCGAATCTATTCATCTAGACAATGAACGAAGTCAGAATAAAAGGTTTCGATATCAGACACCGTATCCCCCTGAAATAGAAGAAATGTCATTTCCCACCGACTTCAAACACTCAAACTTTCAGAATTTTAACGGAAACGGATCACCAGAAGAGCATATGATGCATTTCATAACAAAGATGGGAAATTTTTCTAGAATTCCTAAATATTATCTACGATTATTCGAATCTTCTCTGACAGGAAGAGCTTTCAAATGGTATTCAGGTTTAATCCCAGGATCTATTCATACATGGGAATAGATGCAGGATACTTTTATGTCAAACTTTTTCTCTTCAGATCGAGAAGTTAGTTTGACCAAACTGGCCTTTATTTGCCAAGAAGAAAATGAATCAGTTGAAGAATTCATCAGTCGATGGAAGGACTTGGCAGCATCATGTCAACATCCTCTGTAGGAATCAGAACAAATCAAGCTATGTTTAGAAGGCATGAGACCAGAACTGACATAACACCTGATTAGTAAAGATTGGAAAACCTTTCATGATTTTGCTACAATGGCTTATGCTCTTGAAAGGATGATGGGAAGAGTGTCTGCTTTTCAGTCAAAATCAGCCCACATCATTCGGAAAGAAGAAACTAAAGAAGATTATCAGGATGTTGAAAGAGATAGCGATGAAGAAGATAGAAATGGTCATGCGATTGTAATGACATATAAAAGGTCCAGGCAAAATAAAGATCATATGAAGTATTCGTTTGTAAGAAAAGACATACTTCCTATGCTGAAACAATTGTTGGCTATGAAGAGTATTAAATTACCTTGGCTAAGACACCTCGAAGAAATTAAAAATACAAGAGGAATGGATTATTGCCATTATCACCGTAAATTTGGACATCATACGGAAAACTGTAATCCCTTTAGGAAAAAGCTACAAAAGATGATCGATAAGGGGGAAATTGCGATGAAAGAGCATGACAAAAAGAGAAAAATGGAGAAAAATGACAGAAAGAGCTAGTTTGTTTTTTAAAAAAATTTCTCGATGGTCTCCCGATAAAGAAAATTCTGGGGGCATCCACATTAAAAGACGATAACATGCTTCATATGATGAACCATCAATAATTGACAAGATTGAGCTATCATAGCCTAAATACTCAAATGAAAAGAAACGCGTAAGGCAAAAGATATAAAGCCACGATGTAAAGCATATTCGTTGCAGATATGCATTGCAATACCTATTAGTTCAGGAGATGGCCACAATTTTAATTTTGAAAGGTATCGGTATGATACTTCCAAAATCAAAAGGGGGCAAGACAGGTGAGTAAAAAACTATGAAATGTATTTCTCACCATAGAATGTATTTCTTTTGTGTTTATGATTAAATGTAGGCTTTCAAGCTTTCAAGCATATCAAGTCATCGCCAAAAGCGAAGCACCAATAACGATCACCAAATGAAAAGCGTCGATGATTATCGCCAAAATTAGTAACCATCACTGTCGTCATCAATCGCTGATACAAAAGTATCTTATCATACCTTATTGAAAGTGTTATCATTATCGAGCTGATACACTATTTTAACCATAAGCATTATCAAAACATATCAACAGTGGCAATGTATAAATTATTGATTCACCATTCATGGTAGTGAAATAAGCAGTGGAATAAGCCTATATGGCCAACCACACAAATTTTACGATAACGATAGCAGCACATCATTTAAGCCAGCCTAGCCAAGCCTACATGGTCAACTACACATAAGACCTATCATTTAAAAAGCCCAAAATTGGCGGTAAACTATCTTGCTCTTTGAGCCCAATGTCAAGTCCAGTTCAGTCAAGTCTTGTTGAGTCAAGTTCAGTAAAGTCCAGTCAAGTCAGGTCATGTCCAGTCAAGGTATGATCAGTCAAAGTATGCTAGTTCCATCAAGATCTTAAACTATGCATAGCATCAAAATGCTGCAGATACATACATGATCATCTATTTACTTAAAATATGCTCAAAGATGCAAATTGCTTGATATAAGTCATGAAAATTTCATGTTTAGAATGAACAAATATACAAAATGTGTTTATTTTAAAACAGGTACAAATTACAATTACATCAAGTCTGATCAAACTATGTTCTATCCTCAAACTATGTGCTTCAAAATCTGGTTATTCTTTCAAAAAGGATGGGTCTTCGATGATAATATGTTTATCCTTCTAGAGAGGGCGATGGTGCCTTTCTATCTTCTATCTTTCTGATGCTGAAGGGATATTATCTCTTAAAATCTATAAAGGAGGAGGATAGAATCGTAAAGAGTCATCATTCTCTTCCGGGAAATCGGAGGATTCATGGGTATTCTTCAAAAGCGTGCCAAATGCTATCCATCCCTCAAGAGTATCGGCAGGATTTGTTTTAGAAATATTATCTATAGAGGAAACTTTTATGCTGAGTTGGCCTGAAGAGGGGGCACGGTCTACTTCTTTGAAATATTCAATGCCTGGATCTTTCTGGAATTCCCTTAAGTGAGGAGGAAGAATCCATATAGCATGATCTATTGACTAGCAATGTTTCACTAAAAATGCTGGTGAACCCACCATCGCTTTCAGCAATAAGAAACTATATGGGTAATTATAGATGGGAATTATGAAGTGCGACTCGATGCAAACGTTCAGGAGTTACTTCCATATTAAAGCTCGATTATATTTATGATTCAAATTAGAAAAGACTCCGAGCCAACCCATGAAGAAGTGCCAAGAAGCACAAATTAGAAAGACTCATCGGTTGAACCTTTAAAGCTAGAAATGATATCTCCGAAAGCACAATATAACGAGCTAAGGAAGCAACAAATTCAATGCAAAGCACGATCACAAGCATAAAGGGAGGATAATCAAATATTATCATATTTCCAGAAGTTGTCAATATATTTCAATTTATACTTCATGAAACTAGATTGAAAAATTATGATATCTTGAGATACTAATTCCGATCAATTTGGCAGGAAAGATTATAATTCAAAAGCTTGAATTATGCAGATTATGAATAAAGGAGACAGTTGAAAAGATTGTTGTGGCAGGAGCAGCATTAAAGAGCACTTCCTTAGCCATGAAGTTCAAAGAAAGAGTCGCTAGAGTTGATTGAAAAGATCGTTGCGGCAAGAGCATCATTAAAGAATAGTTCTCTGATCAAGTTGCTCAGAGATGAAGTCACCATAATCGTCGCTGCAATGGTAACTTTTGATGAAAAGAAAAGAATTGCACAAGGCAAGGGAGTCAAAATTGTGGTGGATGCAATTACGACCCTATTCACAAGAAGATGTTCTGTTAGGATTGACCATTATGGAAATAGAGTGTTTTCATTGCTGCAATTATTCTTTTTATCAAGACATTCACTCGGCACCCCTGACTAGAGTCACTCAATCTTCCGTTCAAGCTGCTCAATTGTCCATTTACAATCATTCAAATCTTTCGTTTGAGCACAATCATTCAGATCTTCTGTTTGAGTGCAATCATTCAAATCTTCCGTTCGAGTGTAATCATTCAAGTCTTTCGATCAAGCACGATCATTCAAGTCTTCCGTTCAAGCGCATCATTCAATCTTCTGGTTAAATATGATCATCCAGTCATCCTTCAGTTGCATTTCATTCAGTTCTTTAGTCAGTAGAAGATCGACCCTCCATTTGATTTCAAGAATCAATCAAAGAAGGATCGAGGGGGCATCTGTTGAGGCATAAAAATATTCCATTGTAGTAGTCAGAGAATTCCATGGTGCAGATCTTTTCCAGGATCATTCATTCCTTATTTTAGTAAAAATCAGTATTTGGGGGTATTTTGGTAAAAATCAGTATCCGGAGGTATTTTGGGTATTTTGGAAAAATCAGCATCCGAGGATATTTTGGGTATTTTGGTAAAAATCAACATCTGAGGGTATTTTGGGTATTTTAGTAGAAAAGGAGTGGATGGGTATTGCCCTGCATGGATGAAGGAGTGGTTGTACACCACCATTTAAAGGAGAGCTTGGTGGACACCATTGATTAAGAGAGGAGGTTGGATATTATGTGAAGGGAAAAGTGGTGGTGAACACCACTATGTAAGAGAGAGAGAGGCCTATAAATACCCCTTCCCATGCCTTATTTGGGAGTTGGTTAGTTGGGAGTTTAGAAGACATGATGGAAGGTAAGAGAGTGAGAGAGAGAGAGAGAGAGGCCAGTTGCACGGGTCGCGCAACTGGAGAACTCATTCCACCACCCATGCAATGAAGGCTTTTACGCCATCCACGCAAGGCAGAAAGCCTTTGAGCTGTCCACGCAACAAAGAGAGGGAGAAAGACTCATTGCGTCATCCGCACAACAACTTTTGCAAGGAAAGACTCATTGCGCCCGTCTGCGCAACTTCTGCAAGAGAAGCCGTTGCGCGAACTGTGCAACCATGTTTGTAGAAATTGCACAACCATGTTTGTTGAAATTGTAGAACCATGTTTGCAGAAATTGCACAACCATGTTTGTAGAAATTGTGTAATCATTGCTGCAAAGGAAATTCCATGTGCCATTTAATATGGAATGTTGTCCTGAAGTCGGGCTTTTGTTGTCTTAAAGCTTAGCTCTTGGGCCACTTTGCATGGATTTGTGTCCTGAGACATGGCCTTGGCACCATTTGAAGGGGGAACATGTCTAAATGCATGTATTTCAAGCCATTCTCTAAGGAAGCATGTCTTGAAGAAAAGTCTTTTGCACCATCATCATGGGGACTTGTCCTAAAGCAAGGGTTGCTCCATGGAAGCGTGTCCTAATAAGGGATGATCACTCCACATTTCAAGAGATGATCACTCCACATTTCAAGGGATGATCAGAATTGATCTCAACGATCAGATCAAGGAAAAATGAACGGAAAGATGATTAAAACTGATCTCAATGGTCAGATCAAGGGCTTTAAGCCCGTACAACCCATCTCCCCCGGAGATGTGATCAAAAAGTGTCAAAACGATGCCGAAATCGCCATTGGATTGTCTTATTTTTCATTTATTGCTTTGATTGATTGTACTCTATTTTCAGAATCGAGGGAATCCGAGGATGTAAATGAACTCAGAATAAATGTGATAATTGTTCTCTCATCGAATTCTTTGTTATCATTGAATAAATCCCCCAAATCAAATGCATTTGTTTTCTTGTTGAAACAATCATCATATATATCAATCCATAATCACAAGAGAAGGCGATACATAAGGCAATATAAACAATCCAACAAACAAATGGGGATAGTGCTCTCGAATCTCCACTTCGCGCTCCTAAGACGCCTCTGCCTCAGAATGATGACCCCATTGCACTTTCACCAGGGGAATGACCTTGGTCCTAAGATCTTACTCCTTCCGATTAAGGATAAGAATAGGCTGCTCAATTTAAGAAGCATCTTCACGGACCTTAAGGGGCTACTAATCAATCACTTGAATAATGTCCGACCCACATTTCCGCAACATCGATACATGGAATATATCGTGGATCCTGAACAACTCTGAAGGTAAGGCAAGCCTGTAAGCCACGGCGCCTACACGCCCGGTAATCTCAAAAGGTCCAATGACTCTTGGGGCAAGTTTGCCCTTCACTCCAAACCTAACCATGCCTTTCATGGGCAAGACATTGAGATATACCATGTCCCCAACTACAAACTTAAGGGGTCGACGCGAACGATCAGCAAAACTCTTCTGCCAGCTCTGAGCTATACGCATCCTCTGTCGAATAATATCAACAATCACCGATCTTTGCTACACAAGCTCAGGACCTAAGAGACGACGCTCTCCAACCTTAGTCTAATAACTAGGAGATCCGAAATTGCGTAAATGACCATTTTAGTCAAAGTGGGAATACGCCAAGGTATCCTAGAGGGGGGTTGTAACACCATGAATTTTGAGGGTCAAGGAAAGCTTTACTCCCGAGATTTCAAACATCACTTATGTCATGTGGATAATGATATTCAGATTTCTTTCATATTTATGAATTAAGCATGCATGGGATTATACTAAACAACACATCATACTCCGGATTTAATGAAGTTAAGTAAGTGCGGAATTCTAAAACATGTCTATGTAAGTATGCAGGTGTTGCACAAAATTTCTTCCAGAGTATGAGTATGTGACCGAGTTCAATATATACATGTAAAATTTCAAAATGTACAAAATGTGATAGTGTAAATATATTCAACTAAGCCCTGATACTGAGTGATCCCTACGTAAAGGTACGTGGCCTAAATCAGCCCGCCCGAGAGTTGAAAGTAGGAGAATTCCTCCTCATCCAGGAAGTCTTGCTCCATTGCATAAATGTTGTCTGTACCTGCATCTAAATTAGCATCTGATTGGTGTTTTAAAACACTGTCCCTGAGTGTGAGTGAGTGATCAACTCAATGGTTCTACAAAGTAAAAGTTACACATGTTATCAAGTCAATCAAAGCAGTAATGATAAGGCAATCATAGCAATCACTTTCTAACTATTCTTTTTAATGCAGGAATGGAGTGTAAGTAATGATGCATGCCATCACCCATCAACACTGCCTCAACATGCGACTCCGACTGCCTATTTCATATATGACAACACTTCCTCAAATGTGCAACTCCAATGCCTTTTTGCCACATTGTAACTAAGGTAGTGTGATGTATAGTCATGTTAGCTAATTAATTAATTATGCTCATTCATATAGCAAGTTTGGGAAGATAGGGTACCTCCCTTTTTAATATTAACCGAAATCGAACATTAAGCATCAGACACCCAGAGCGATCCTATTCCTATGTTCTAGATCTATCTAGGTTCGTAACTCCTAGATAAACTCATACGATAGGCAAGTTGCAAGAAGTGGTTCTCGTGGTCACTACGGGGAGGCTCATACCCCAGCCTAGGCCGACAGCATAAACACGGTGTCTCATACCACCATGCCCAGCTCACGAGTCTTGAGGATCATAGTACCATGGTTAAAGGTGGATCTTTACATTGGTGAGGGGTACCTTAGATTAAAACAGTCACCTCCATATATGGTAAACACACAATAGGTCAATCAGTTCGTTAGGCAGGCTCGATTGGTACGGGCGCACATTGACTTAATCGACATGGAGCGCATAAGCGCCCCTCGTGGCCTAGCCACTGTTGGTAGTCATCGTACAACTTGTATTCATCAAGTTTACCCAAGGTGGTAAGACTAATTCGGCCACCTAAACTTGGACGTTTACCGATTGCGTGGACTACATTTGTAGCCCCAATCCTATCCATATGCTACTAACAACCCCGTGTAATATCTATCTCGGCATTCAACAAACAATCCAAATAGATTTCTCAATTGGGCATTTCAACAAACACATAGACCATGTTAAATACAACTTCATTTTATCAATTGATTTCATAGAGGAAAATATACATATGCATAAGACAATCAAGAATCCTAACTTAATACTCGTAGTAAATACAAATCATCAGCAATTTCTCATTTAGACAATTTATCAAACACATAGACTGCGTTAGCTACAACATATGTTTTATCAATTCTTTATACAGAGAAATCCATATGCATATGACAATGATGAATCATAAATTAGTAATCATATCAAGCACTAATCATTCTTTATTTTCCATTTAGACATTTCAACAAACACATAAGTTGCATCATTTACCTATCACAGTTCATAGGCGTATCTCAAACAAAATCAACATATTTAAGACAATATGGTAGTAATCATAACAAGCATAAATCATTAGCTGACATGAAAGCACTGATAAATCGTAACCTAAGCATTTATAATCCACACCTTTCGTTAGTACACTCAACTCGAATTCGGTCTAAATTCTACGTTTCCAAAAAATGAAATGTCGGGCGCCTAAATGATGAAACTGGTTAGCTAGGTTGATGAAAAACTATCCGGGAGCTCTACCTCGACATTAGGGTTGGTATTTCTTACCCGAAATCATAGCCAGAAGAGGTTTGGGTAGCCAAAGGAGGTGGTGATTAGGCACATGGATGCGTGGGAGAAGATTTCCCACAGTTGCAGCAATCTCCCCAAGTTTCCCTTCCAATTTTCTCTCTTTTCTCTTCTCTCTTCCCCTAGGGTTTGCAAAATTTGTATATGAGAGAGAGGGTGAAATGAGAGCTATTTATAGCCTCAGATGTGGTGTAAATGGCCCCAGGGGCACTTTATACAATGTTTTTACCCTCTGGACGGCTGTTTCTGACAACAGGGCTCTTAGGGGTACACTCCATGACAATGGATCCATACCAGGACATGACTTCGGTGTGATTGGATGAGCCGATCGACCGTGGAGAGCCCTTGTCAGATCAATGGTCATATGTGTCCAATCGAGGCCATGGTTATACGAATGTCAGCAGGGAAATTTCCTTTCTTCATGTACGAAGTTTGGTCATAAACTAATGGTCCAAACTCCTCAACTTTGCGTAAGAGCGAACGGCCCAATTCACTTAAGTTTCAGTTCATTTTCTAAGGATATTCGCGTTTCCCATACACTTAACTCATGGCTCAAGTTGGGCATTTCTGGACATTATTTAGGCTTGGTTCCTATGATGGTTGTCAAGCCCAGTAAGACAAACATCTTCCTATAATTTTACGATCATCAGACCCTTGACGTGCGGTATAGGTCCATTACAAAGTTTTACCGTACTCCCGAGAGCGATGGGCCCTTAGATTTCTTCTAGGTCTTAAGATGACATTGAGTCAGGGGTATTCCTGGTTCTAGGCCTTCCCATTTGTGAAAATGGTGGCCCAAGCTTAATCCATTGATTATTTAGTAAATCCCTTCTAAATTATACAACCGGATGTGGTCCTAGGGTTGTTCTGCCTAAGGTTGTACTCGGGTCTTTGTACAGATTTTTTTGAGACGTTACAATCTACCCCCCTTAAAGAAAATTTTGCCTTCAAAATTTGAACCTTTTCATACTCATCGAGGATTTGTGGGTAGTTCTTACGGACTATAGCTTCCGTCTCCCAGGTAGCCTCCTCCTCAGTGTGGTGTGTCCATAGTACTTTCACAAGTGGGATGACCTTTCTGCACAACACTTGTTCTTTCTTATCTAGAATAGGCATGGGCTGCAATACATAGGTGGCGACTTCTCTTAGTTGTACTTGCTCCCACTTGATAATATGAGTAGGGTCGGGAACATATTTCTTCAGCATCAACACATGAAACACGTTGTGTATGCCTGCGAGTGGTGTGGGCAAGGCGAGACGGTATGCCACCACACCCACTTGGACTAAAATCTAGAAAGGCTCAATGAACCTCAGCGTGTGTTTCCCTTTCTTGCCAAAATGAAGCACTCCCTTCATTAGGAAAACTTTAAGGAATACATGGTCCCCAACTTCAAATTCCAACTGCATGCGTCTCGTATCTGCATATCTCTTCTTCCTACTCTGAACTAGAAGGAGTCAATGCCTGATAATATCGATCTTTTCTGAGGTCACCTGAACCAGATCTGGGCTAACCAAGCTCTTCTCGCCAACTTCTGCCCAACAATGCTGAGCCTGACATGGGTGTCCATACAAGGCTTCATAAGGAGTCATGCCAATGCTTGCTTCGAAATTGTTGTTATAGGTAAATTCGGCATAAAGGAGGCAGTCATCCTAGCTTTTCTTGAAGTTAAGTATGCATGCTCACAACATGTCCTCAAGTATCTGATTTACTTGCTCTGTCTTCCCATCGGTCTTTGGGTGGAACGCAGTACTAAACTTCAGCTTCACCCCCATCACCTCTTGGATTCATGTCTAGAACATAGACATGAATCATGTGTCTCGGTCCGACATAATCTCCAGAGGAACTCCATGCAGCCATATTATCTCTCTAATGTACAGCTTGGTCAAGTCGTCTGTTGAATTAGAAACCCAACTCAGGAAGAAATGGGCCGACTTCGTCAACCGGTCCATAATCACCCAAATGGAGTCATGCTCCTTTATCATCTTTGGTAACCCGAAAATGAAATCCATAGATATGAAATCCCACTTCCACTCAGCTATGGGCATGGGTTGGAGTAAACTCGGGTGTCAGCGGTGCTCGGCCTTGACTTGTTGACACATGAGGCATCGAGATATAAAATCTGTTATTTGGACCTTTGTGTTGTCCCATCAGTACGAACACTTCACGTCTCATTATATTTTTGTACTACCCAGATGTATCGCCAACTTTGAATTGTGAGCGGCCGCTAGAACTTCTCTCCTCAAGTCGTGAAGGTTCGAGATGCATAGGCGGCCACGATACCGCAAACCTCTATCCAAATCAATCCTCTATTTTGATTCTTCACCGTTGCTTGCACGCTCTCTCATCTTCAATAATAGCTCATCTTCTTTCTCAGCCACAATGATCCGGTCATTAATAAGTAGTTGTACGTGGAAGTGTGCGATGCTCTCAAATGGCTCCTCCACTGTCAGCCTCTGTTCGAAATCTCGCACGAACTCCACCATATTCCACTCTCTTACCATTAGTGGGGCTATAAATTTCATGATTTTCTTGTGTCTCAATGCATCGGCCATAAGGTTGGCCTTGCCAGGATGGTGGGAGACTTCAAACTTAAAGTCTTTCAATGTCTCCATCCAACGACGCTTCCTCATATTCAGGTCCCTCTATGTAAAGATGTACTTGAGGCTCTTATGGTTGCAAAAGATCTCGAATTCCTCACCATAGAGGTAATGTCTCCAAAGCTTTAATGCGAAAATGACCACTGCCAACTCTAGGTCATGAGTAGGGTAATTTTCTTCGTGTTTCCTCAACTGTCGAGAGGCATAGGGGATCACCTTATCCTTTTGTACAAGCACACACCCCAAACTGACTCGAAAGGCATCGGTGTAAATAGTATATTTAACCCCTTGCTCTGGCAGAACTAGTATGGGTGCAGACGTCAGGTTGTCCTTTAATTCTTGAAAGGCTGCCTCTGCTTTCTCATTCCAAGCAAATTTAAGATCTTTCCGAGTAAGTTGGGATAATGGTCGGGCTATCTTGGAGAAATCTTTAATGAATCAGCAATAATAGCCAGCAAGTCCGAGGAATATCCTCACTTCTATAAGTGAGTGGGGCTACTCCCAGTCTTGTACCGCTGTCACCTTGGCGAGGTCCACGACGATTCCTTCTTTGGAAATTACGTGTCCCAAAAACTTGACTTCTTCCTTCCAGAAGTTGTATTTTTAGTACTATACAAATAACTGATTCTGCATAAGAGTATCAAGGAGTGCTCGCAGGTGTTCTTCATGATCTTTTCAACTCTTTGAGTATATTAAAATGTCGTTTATAAATACAATGACGAATCAGTAAAGATAAGACCGAAACACCTGGTTCATGAGATCCATGAATACGGCTGGTGCATTTGTAAGTCCAAACGGCATCATGAGGATTTCGTAATGCCTGAAGCTAGTCTTAAATATTATTTTCTATACGTCTTCATCCCTAACACGCAACTGATGACACCTAGACTGTAATTCTCTCTTAGAGAAATACTGCGCCCCCTTCAACTGGTCAAACAGGTCATCTATCCTGAGCAGAGGATATTTGTTCCTTATTTAACGTGGTTTAGTTTGTGGTAGTCTATACACAATCGCGGTGATCCATCCTTCTTTTTAACGAATAACACAAGAGCTCCCCAAGGAGATACGCTCGGCTGTATAAAACCCACGTCCAATAAATCATCAATTTGCTTCCTCAATTCCTCCATTTCACACGGAGGCATGCAGTACATCGGTAACGAGATAGGTGTCGCGCCTGGTACAAGGTCAATGGTAAAGTTGATCTCGCACTGAGGAGGTAGTTCAGGGATCGTTCTAAAATGTCCGTGAAATCTTGGACCACTGGCATGTCCCCAAGTGACGGACCATCATAATTCTCTAACAGGAAAGCACAACAACGGATGCGGAAGCGACAACTGAACTGAACTGGGAAGGTGAAGGTCATGCCCTCGGTCTCATGGGCTGTCACCAACCTGGTCTCATAGTCAATCTCTACCTTTATTTTGGTGAGCCAATCCATGCCGAGGATGACGTTGTAATGATAAATCTTTGTTACAATTAGGTCAATGTGTACCACTTTGCTCCCTAAGTCTATCGGGCAACTCTTATAGAGTTTAGTGGCATCAGAAAAGGTTTCTACTATGGCAATGACTCTCACCCCAATCATAGGGGTAGTGTCCAACCCTAATCACTTAACGGTAGAGCATGATACCATAGAAACAGTAGACCCGGTGTCCACTAAAAGGAATACAGGTGTACCTTGGACGTGGCCAGTGACTTCAAATGTTAGCGGTACTGTAACTGCTGAGTCAGCTGCTTTGGCGGCAGTGCATGTACGCGATCTTGTTGCGGGCGATTAGGGGACGCTGTCATAGGCTATTGAGGTGGCCTATTTCGAGATGCAGGAGGTTAGTTGTATGGTTGTGTCGGTACCATAAATTTTAAAGGAGGGGCTAAAATAGCGTGCGGGGATTGATGATTGACCCTTTGAGGCGGTGTGTAGCTGTTATCCCTCATCTTGGTAAAGCAGAAGGGGTCAGTGTGACCCGCTCTGCCGCAGTAGGTGCACGTGTGATCAGAACACCTTTGTTGGGCCAGTGGAGCCATCAGTCGAGGAGGTGAGTTCATACGTGGCCTCTTACCGACAAGCAGTTGGGTCTGCAGTTCAGGCCTAGGCCTCGGCCCCATTGGCAAGTGTGTTCGAGACACCCACCTACCGTCCTACTCAGCTCGAAAGGACATGTTTACTAATTCAACATATGTGGGGATGCTAACACAACACATCTTGGTGCGGATGTCAGCCCGCAACCCTTCCGAGAATCGCCACATTCTCATCGACTCATTAGCCAAAATCAAGGGAGCATATCTAGCTAGCTCCGTGAAGCGGTTCTCATTTTCACCACTGTCATTCCCCCCTCCTTGATGCGGAGGAATTCACCCTCTTTCATTACAGTAGGTGAGGGGGAAGTATTTCTCATGGAAATGTGTTTTGAACCTATCCCACGTCCACACAAACCCTGAAGGAACGATTTGTAGGACACTGTCCCACTATATGCTAGCCTCCTTCTCAAACATGTATGTAATAAGCTCGACTTGTTCCACCTCTGAGCAGTGTAATGGCCTTAACATCTTGGATATTTTATCCAACCAATACTGGGCCTCCTCGGGTATATGGGTACCCATGATCGTGGAAGGACGGAGGCGTTGAAAATGCTCAAAAAGCTCACACGCAGCCATTGCCCCAGTGGCCTGCATGTGTTGCATCGGCGAGGCCACATTCATATTTTGTGCGATGGCTCCTGCTATAGTTGCTAGAACCTATTATTGTTTTTGCGTCAAGAGCATCATCTACACCAATATATCTGGAGGAGGGGCTGCTTGAGGTATATGTGGCACCGACAAAGAAGCATGATTCTGACCTAGAACCGATGGCGCACTTGGCATTGGCCCATCTGTGGGGCCAGTGGCCAATTGAGAGTCCGGCATTGTCTCGCTACCTAGACCCAAATTAGGGCCTTGTTGGCTATCATTAGGAAGAGGGGCTCCGTCAACCAACACGTTAGGTGGGAGACGTGTCATGTTCCAACTGGTTTTAGGAGGCATTCCCTATATACAACATAGGGTACAACATTCATGGAGTTAGGGTAACATCATCAACTTTTTCCCAAACATTCCACACATTACTAAACAAAAGGAGCTCCATGCATTTCATTAAACAAAACTTGTCACAATTACATATGGTATGGCATTACATGTACTATGATAAAGAACACATGATAGCTAACTAACAAAAGACTTCAACATTTACCATCCTAGCATCCAAACTAAAGATTATCCAAGGCTATTACAAAAAGCAACTACAAACTACACTACTAATCCTCTGATTCTGACGAAGGCGGAGGTGCTCCCTTACCCTACATGTAGCATAGGAGGGCCTTCAGAGTACGGGACATCCTCTTGAATTTCTTCATCAAATATTCCTGGTTTTCCTTGATCTTAGCCAAGCAGGCATCATAGGCAGCCTGATCTTGGCAGTCATCCTGAGTAGTGGGAGGCTCCTAATCGGAGTCCTGAGCCTCCACTTCTTCCACCTGTTCCTCTTCCTTGCTTTCTTCCTCTTCTTATGTCTCTTCCGTATCATAGTCCATACCGTTTCGTTGATTCCTGCGATCCTCCCGATCGAATTTCGGCAACCTTCGACCTTTATCCGATGCTTGAGCGCGATCCTCAGCTGAGTCTTGTTAACCCAAGTTGACTCAACCCGAGACTTGTACCCTAGCGACCGCGTCATTGCCTTAATTTTGATGCCGCGTCTCATGCGCTAAGGCGATACCCAGGCCAAGAGATGTGGGCCCATGTTTAGTTTGAGGAAAACACCACGCGTTGCAAAACCCAAGAGAATATCTACGACTTGTCACCTCAATCAACCAATCCCATCATGTTAAGTACATGTCAAGTACACCATCACCTCACACCCATCCCTAAGCAACCCTAAAAGTTAAAAAGTTCTAACAAACTCCATTCCTTTCTTACACCATTTATTCCTAAAAGTCAAAAAGTTCTTACACCCATCACTCACACATCCATCACTCTATCACCCATCTCTCTCTCTCTCTCTTTACAACCCTCTCTCTCATTTCTCAAACCACTTTCCAAGCAACCCAAAAAAACCTCATACGTCCAAGCTTCTCCAACCTCTCCCCAGCAACATGTGTGGCCCACTTTCCTACTCTCTCATCTCCCATCTCAACCATCAAAACTCAATCTCTTTCGTCGAGATCGATGATTTTTTGATCAGCTGTAGGGTGCACAGTACTTTTTGAAGATTGACCTGCATTCTGGTTTCATCAGATTCAGGTCCGAGAGGAGGACATTCTGAAGACAGCATTCAGGACGCGTTATGTTAATTTTGAGTTTCAGGTAATGTCTTTCAGACTGACCAATGCACCCGTGGTATTCATGCAGTTGATGAATGAGGTCTTTCGCCCGTATCTTGATTAGTTTGTTGTAGTCTTTATCGATGACATTCTAATCTATTCGAGGACCTGTGAGGAGCACAAGCAGCATTTGGAGATTGCATTGCAGACCCTCCGCGCACACCAGCTGTATGCAAAGCTGGAGAAGTGCAAGTTTTGGCAGGAGGAGGTGAAGTTCCTCAGTCACGTGGTGATGAGGGAGGGCATCGCAGTGGACCCCTCAAAGGTTGAGGCAGTGCCAGGCCACGAACACGCTCGAGATCCGTAGTTTTCTTGGTTTGGCAGGCTACTACCAGCATTTCATTGAGGGCTTCTCTTGTATTACAGCCCCGCTGACCAAGTTGATTCGGAAGGGTGCAGAGTTTATTTGGAGCGACGCCCATGAGCGAGCATTTATGGAGTTAAAGGATCGCCTCACGTCCACTCCTGTCCTCACTCTTCCCTTTGAGAGTGATGGATTTATTGTATTTATCGATGCCTCGCATATTAGTTTGGGTGTTGTCTTGATGAAGCACGGGATACCAATGGCCTTCGCGTCTCATCAGCTCAACGTCCATGAGCTGAACTACCCTACGTATGATTTAGAGTTGGCTATAGTTGTCTTCGCACTGAAGGTGTGGAGGTACTATCTCTATGGGGTTAGGTTCGAGCTCTTCTCCGATCACAAGAGCTTAAAGTACCTATTCTCGCAGTCCGAGTTGAACATGAGGCAGAGACGTTGGATGGAGCTCTTGAAGGACTATGATTTCGATCTTCAGTATCACCCGGGTAAGGAGAACGTGGTGGCAGATGCCCTAGCTGTTAGCCACTTGACCTGGTAGTGCATATGATGGTCCGAGAGTGGAGGATGCTCGAGGATATCTCAGAGTATGATTTTGAGTTTGGCCTGCAGTCTTCTATCGTGTAGCTATCGAGCCTGTCAATTCAACCCTCTCTTGTTGTAAGGGTGATCGAGGCTCAGCAGGCTAATGAGTCATTGCAGAGTTATATGACTGAGGTGACATCAGAGAGTTAGGTAGATTGGCAGATTGGTTCAGACGGTGGACTTCGCTTTAGAGGCCGGTTATGTGTATGGGATATTCCTAAGTTGCACAAAGATCTTATGACTGAGGCACATCGATCGTGATTTTTTATCCACCCTGGCTCGACAAAGATGTACCATGATATGAGGCGACAGTATTTTTAGGCAGAGATGAAGCGCTAGATCGCCAGTTTTGTTACTGAGTGTGACACGTGCCAACATCTCAAGGCCGATCATCAGAGACCTCTTGTTCTATTATAGTCGTTGAGTGTCCCGATGTGGAAGTGGGAGCACGTGTCGATAGATTTCATTATAGGTTTGCCGAGGACTCGGCGCGGTCATGACGCCATCCGGGTAGTCATTGATCGCTTGATGAAGTCGGCATATTTTCTTGTGATTCGTGCAACTTATGCTTTAGACTAGCTTGTAAGGTTATTCCTCGGGGAGATTGTGAGACTACATGGTGTTCCAGTCTCGATCATTTCTGACCGAGACCCGAGGTTCATGTCTCAGTTTTGGGGGGCCTTCTAGAGAGCGATGGGGACTGATTTACAGCTCAACATCGCGTACCATCCACAGACCGATGGCCAGACCGAGAGGGTCAATCAGATCCTTGAGGATATGCTTCGGGCCTGTGCAATTGATTTTGGGGGTAGTTGAGATGAGCATCTGCAATTAGCTGAGTTCGCATACAACAAAAGCTATCAGGCAACCATCGACATAGCTCCTTTTGAGGCATTATATGGCAGACTGTGCAGATCATCGAGTTATTGGACCGAGGTTGGAGAGAGATGTCCCCTAGGTCCCGAGCTTGTGTAGTAGATGTCAGAGGCTATCGATATCATCAGGCAGAGGATGCGCACAGCTTAGAGCTGGCAGAAGAGTTTTTCTGATCGCCGACATTGTCCTTTGGATTTTACGGTAGGGGACCATGTGTATCTCAAGGTCTCGCCCATGAAGGGCGTATTTCGATTTGGAGTGAAGGGCCAGATTGCCCCGAGATTCATAGGACCTTTTGAGATCATTGGGCATGTTGGCGATGTGGCCTATCGGCTTGCCTTGTCATCTCAGTTGTCTAGCGTCCACAACATTTTCCATGTCTCTATGTTGAGGAAGTGTGGGTCGGACATCGTTACTATTATTGATTGGCAGCCGTTAGAGGTTCGTGAGGATGCTTCCTATATTAAGCATCTGGTTTGTATCCTTGATCGGAAGGAGCAAGTCCTCCGGACTAAGGTCATTCCATTGGTGATGGTTCAGTGGGGTCACCATTCTATTGAGGAGGCTTCTTGGGAGCCTGAGGCTGAGATTCGAGAGCATTATCCCCATCTCTTTGATGATTGATTATTTGTTGTGTTTGTATGCTATCTCTGATTTTATATGATGATGATTATGTTTCTTATTCCTCATGAGTTATATCGAGTTGCGATGATTGTGTGAATTTCGAGGATGAAATTTTTATTTGGAGGGGAGAGCTGTAAGACCCATATCATAGTCCGTACCGTTCCGGTGGCCCGCCGCCCTCCACACGCACGTGTGGGCCCCATTTTTATGTGGGACCACCTTATTTGACCCCTACTTACACCCCTTTTATCCATTTCACCCCCCTCCAAGCTCTCCAAAGCCCTCAAAAATCTCATTTTCCCTCTCAAATCTTCATTCCATACTCAAACCTTCTTCTTCTTCTTCATTACACACCCATCCTCCACCACTTTCCTCAAAACCCATCTCCTACCACCTCTTATCTCCCTTATTTCCTCTCATTTGAGCACACAAATCCATCTTTATGTCTCATAAATCCCAAAACCCACCAACCCATCTCATCCTTCAAGCTTTCCGAACCCCATGGCTCTTTTTGAGCTAGTTGCTACAATCTTCTCCCTCTCCACACTCCTTTCTCTCATGAGAAAGAGAAGGGCATCCACGGATGAAGCCATGCCTAGCCACCCATCCCATCTGAGGAAGAAAATGGGTGCTGAGGCAAGCACGAGCACCAAGCAAGAAAGGAGATCAAAATGGGATCTTGACCCGCGGGTCCCCATTGAAAGATCACTACTAGTGGGCAACGAATTAGGTAGGTTCCGTAACCGTAGAGTGGTATTTGAGTCTCATGTCGATGAAAAGTTATTTAGACTATACCCAGTGATGGACAAGCTCCTGGAAAATGGATGGGGTCCCATATTCGAGGAAAGTACCCATGCGAGTGAAGGAGCAGTGCGTGCCTTCTATGCTCATATATGGGACCCACTACTAGAGCCACTGCAATTTACTATCCCTTTGGGAAGAGAGGTAGCCATAGTCAATGTAGATGTGGTGGCTCGAATCATGGGTATGGAGCGTGGACTAGTGCATGCTGGTGAGAAAAACCTTGCCAGTGAACAAGAAAGGAATCGCCGCACCCGTTTCCTCTGTGGCCAGCTTGAGCTGTGGAGGCGAGAAAATAGCCTTGTGTCGACTAAATTTACAAATGATTTCTGCCTGCTCCACCACATATTTACATATAACGTATACCCAAGGTAGAGTAACCGCACAGAGTGTACTTGGCTCATGGTGGATTTCTTATATAGAGCTGGTCGGGGAGACAAGCTATGTCTGCCTATGTTCATATTATCTTAGATTGTGGATACCACACGATCTATATGAGGAGATGCCTTACTTCCCTTCGATCGACTTATTTGAAAAATTGCCCACCACTTTAGTTTCAAACTCCATATGGGTGATGTTACCCCGATTCATATCATCAGTGACATTACGCTGAACAATATGGGCATAGGCCCCAGGCAATGCCAAGAAAGGCTTGATGAATATGGGGATGAGATTGAGGAGGAGAGTGAGGAGGAAGAAGGGAATGAAGATGAGGAAGACAATGATGAGGAAGGTAGTGGCGAGGAGAGCACTGAGGAAGGAAGTGATGAGGAAAAGTGGGAAGAGGAAGAAGGGGAGGCCAAAGATCTGCATAGGGAGCCTCCTACTGCTACACATGACCGCCGTGATCGGGCCACCTTAGAAGCACGCATGGCTCAGATTGAAGAGAACCAGGCTGCCCTAAGACAGGAGGTCAAGGAGACCCAGGCCGAATTAAAGCAAAGGCTTGAAGAGAATCAGGAATATATGAAACAGAAATTCAAAAGAATGTCTCGCACTCTGAAGGCCCTCTTGTGTTATATGTAGGACAAGGGGGCACCTCCCCCAAGCAATACCCATATGGACCCTAGTTTGGGCCTGAATTTTGAGACTATGCCGAATTCTCAGCCGGCCACTGGCCCCACAAATGGGCCAACACCTTTTCCACCATCGGTTCCAAAGCAAAACCGTGTGTCTTCATAAACGCCACCCGTACCACAGTCGGCTCCTCCTCCTGATAGGTTGGACTAATGCAGCAGCAATAGCAAGTTTGGACCACAATTGCGGGGGCCCTTGCCCAAAACATGAATATGGTCCCTCCTGCACCATCTGTGCAGCCTGCTGAAAATATGAATGCCAATGGTCTATTCAAACGCTTTCAGTATTTTCGACCTCTCACCTTTGCTGGCACTCACAGGCCCGAGGAGGCTGAATACTGGCTAGATCGCATCTCTAAGATGTTAAAGCCGTTGCACTGCATTGAGGTAGAACAGGTAGAGTTGGTTACTTATATGTTCGAGAAGGAGGCCAGTCTCTAGTGGGACAGCGTCCTACGAACAGTTATCCATGAATACATATGGACTGGGACGCGTTTGAGACCGGCTTCCATGGGAAATATTTTCCCTCACTTACCATAATGAAAAGGAGGGTGATTTCCTTCACCTCCGACAGGGAGGAATGTCTATGTCAGAGTATGAGAACAGATTCACGAAGCTAGCCAGATATGTTCCTTTGATACTAGCAGACAAGTTGTTATGCCCCAAACTGGGAAAATGGGTTCACAAAATTCCTGATCATCGAATCCGGCATCGACAGCCTCTATTGAATCCCATTCTTGGTTCCCGAAGCCCATCCACTAGGTTCTGATCCTGGGATGTTATGAGGAGGATTTTCAACATCGATTTGATTCGTAATAAGCATAACCAAAGTCATAACCCACAAACAACAACCAAAAACTCCATCACATTTCCACTATGATCAAAATTTTATAAGTGCAGTTCGCGTAAAGGGAAATACAATGATGATAGACAAAAGCTCCAAAATGATCTATCACGCGGTTTAGCCTCAGCGCTATTGCGATCCAACGTCACTTACAGGCAACGGTCGTGCATAAGCTTATGGAAAGCGTAGAGGGTGGTGAAAGTATGTGCTTAAGGTAATAATATAATTATACAGTATTAGAGTAATGCGAAACATGCTGATGAATCTATGAATACCATTAGTCGTACCAAGGCTATGTGATGTAAGGCATGAATGATGTCGGCCGTACCAAGGCCATGCGATGCGAGATGCAACTCAAGCATACGAATCCTCATCTAAGTCCATATATCAATACAGTTCAACTATCGATTATCACCGGGGTCTAGTACAATCCAAACCAGATTGTCACCCCATTGCGCACAATAAGGTAAGTGGAAGAGACCTCACTATCTGCTTACCAATATCGGGCTCGGCTCATCGATAGTGGACCCATTCCTCGAGTTGCTCAAACTCAGCCTAGCTTTGCCCCCTCGTCTCGGGAGGGTAAGGCCGCACTCCCTTCCAACCGACCACAACGCAGTGGAAAGTGTAGCCCTCTGGTAATCGGTACTCGGCGCTCATCCACCCACTCAGTGTAGACGTTGGAGCAACCTCCTGGTAGCATAAGGGTTTAGGAAATTTCACCCAAGGATATCTATAGCACCCCATGTAGAACAAGATTTTTGAGATCCAATCCTGCTAACCATGAGATGCCTGTGGAGGCTATGACCCTGATGTCACTAGGGCGTACAATAACCATGTCACATAATGCGAAATGCATGAATCACACTATTCAGTCATGCAACAATCCTGCACGTATTGCACGCTCATGTCGGCAACTCCCTTTACCAGGGAGTCCTATAACAATTTGCTCAATGGCGGTGCTATGATCAATCACTCAGCTCATCACAAGCATGCAGATGATGTGTATGAACATGTATCATGATGTTATGTTGTCACATACTCATAATCGAAATCGAAAATCGGAATCGATCAATCACATATGGCAAATGGGGCCCACTTATTTAGGTTAACCCACGTGGAGAATGGGCTTAACAAGGCCTAAGGGAAGGTCACAATGAGGACATCAAGCCATTATTACCCATTAATGTGGACATCTAACCAACATCGCTCCCAAGGAGTGGCCTGCATAAAGAATTCATACACAATGTAGCATCCACACATACATCACATTGGGCCTCACATACATCTCATGAGGCTAATTGAATGGACCGATTCAAATGGGCCGATCAAATGGGCCAACTCAGATGGGCCGAATCAAATGGGCCGATTTAAATGGGCCTTATGTATATTAAATCGGGCTGCACCAATGGGTCGACTCTTATGTATATTGATATCTAACCTATTCATAAGTTAACATAGAGATAGATGAAGAGAAAACCAAATATCAGCTTGGGCAAGAACCACTCTGGCTCCTAAGAAGTTTTAAACGGTGGATGTCATTGTACCCCATTATTATTGTAAATGGTGGGGTCCACTTAAACTTTGGATCTCACTCATTTACCCCATGCCATGAAATGATATCTCAAATGGTTGGACGGTTTGGATACAACACATGCATCATGGTGGGTCCCATAGATAAACGACATGGATGGAATAGGTGGGACCCACGGAACTTGCAGCCGTGTATAGCAGTAGGTCCACACGCCACAGGGCAGCTAATGCTACTGTACATGCAACATATACTGCTAAAAGAACAGCAGAGGTGGGTCCCACGTAGGGCCCACCCTTATGAATATATAGACAATATATAATATATTACAAATATATCTGCTACAGTGCAACTTTTATGCAATAAAGGGTCCAGAGGTGGGTTCCATGTAGGGCCCTCCCTTATGAATATATATAACATATATATGACATATATGTATATATTATAATATATATAATATATCATATTATATATTAATATAATATAATATAATATATTAATATTATATTTAATATATCACAAAGTCCAGGTCCTGGACAGCTTGGACATACACATACATCATAGTAGCCCACACATGGGGTGGGTCCCACCGTCCAAAGCCGGTGGACGGTCCGGATCAAACACATACACTGTAGTGTGGCCCACCAAACTGGATAGACGATGTGGGTGGGTCTCATGGACCACACCATCAGCACACACCTCCCTGCTAGCCCACGTACAGGAAATCAATGCCAAGACCTCAGCGTGCAAAGGATGTATCTTTCACTCAGCCTACCACTGGGGCTATAGGTCTAGGTCCCACGTAGAAACGAGGTATCTTTTACTCAGCCTACCACTGGAGCTATGGATCTGGGTGTGGATAACCCTGTCAAGGAGGGCCCCACACGGACGTGGGTCCCACCGTCCAGGGGTGGTGGACGGTTTGGATACAACACATACACTATGGTGTGGCCCATTTGGATGGGTGGAGGATGCGGATGGGTCTCATGGACCCCATTGTCAGCACACACTTCTCTGTTAGTACACCCACTGTCAGTCCACACTTCACTGTGATGCACGTCCAACATTCCTGGACACTGGACTATGGATGCAACACAGGCATCATGATGGGTCCCACTTGGACGTGGCCCACCAGATTTGGATCAATCTGATATTTGTGTTTCTCCTACATCCAGGCCCACCCAAAGATGGTCAGCAAGGTGGTCCCTACGAATGGGACGACTGGATCATATATCATAGTGGGGTCCACAATACATGAGAAAGAAGAGAGAGAGAGAGAGAGAGAGAGAGAGAGAGAGAGAGATTGGCGAGGATGGAGGGGCCCCGCCACTATGGGCCCCTCTTTGATACAAAGCCTACATCAAGGTGGGTCCCATCATAAGTGGGCCCTTGCATCACAAAAAGATAAAGAACTGGAGATCCAATATCACTCACTGTCTCCTTCTTGCTCCCTAGGCTTCCTTTGCTCCTTAGCTTCGATTCCAATGGAAGATGATGGAGTTTTGATGGTTGAGATGGGAGATGAGAGGGTAGGAAGTGGGCCACATACAAAACTCTCTCATGGAGGTTTGGGAAGCTTGGACGTATGATGTTTTTGGTTGCTTGGAAATGAGCTTAAGAAATGAGAGAGAGAGAGAGAGAGAGAGAGAGAGAGAGAGAGATGGGTGATGGATGTGGTGAGTGATGGGTGTGTAAGAAACTTTTGACTTTAGGGGTAGATGGTGTAAGAAGGGTTTGGGATGTATAAGAACTTCTTGACTTTTGGGGTTACTTGGGGATGGGTGTGAGGTGATGGTGTACTTGACCCTTAATGGGATTAATTGATGGATTGAGGTGACATGTGAAAAGGCCTAGCTATATGTCCTAGAGGGGGCGGGGGAGGGGGGGGCTGAATAGGACTATGCCAAATTAAAACTTTAACAGTGGAATTAAAACGAATAAAGTAAAGATAACACTTTAAACTAATCACAATATAGAAATGTAAAGCAACCCTCAAATACTAGAACTGAGAGGTTGATACCAATGTTGTTGTAAGGACAACCTTGCACCATAAAAACCAAGGGTTTATGACAGGACAACCTTACTAGAACAATTTGAATATCAAAAACTCAAACTGAAAGAAAATAAAGGAAATAGCAAGAAATGAAATTCTAAACTATTACAACATTCCCCACAATACTTGAAATGTAAATATTACAACCTTCACATCCACACATACATCCCACAAACTTGAATGATAAAAGATAGGGAAAATAAATCACACATCCACAAAACACAAAGAGTTATAGTGGTTTGCCTGTGTGTTAACTAACTATTAAACAATAGCCACACAGCTTGCTACTCCACTCCTAATATCCTCACATAGGGGATATCATCGTTCACTATGAAAATAGGTTTCTCAGGTTCACCTAAAACCTTCACAATTTTGTCTTTCAAATGGGCTTACACAATTCAAAAAACCCCACTTCTAAGTTTTCTGGCTCTCCTCAGATAACCAACACAATGAGATTTTTCTGGCTCAATCTCAAAAGAAACTAATACAATAAAAGATTTACACAAATGTAAAATGCCTGGATTTCTCCTTTTGTAGTAGCCCAGTAGAACCAATCGGAGTAGAAATTTGAATGTAGAAGTTCAATGTCCAATACTCACTTTGAAATGGTTCTAAGTTCTAATTGATTTTAAATTAAATCCAATTAGGGCTAGCTCTATTTGATTTTGATTCCAAGAAGAAGGAACACAACAATTCCTCTTTTCAATTCAAATTGGAATATAGAAACAAAATCAAATGAATAAAGCTAACAAAAGAGAATATTAAATATGCATAAATTAGCTTTAAAATGAACACAAACTTATTTCAGAGTGATGCCTTGAATTTACTTGAATTGAGTTGTAAAACTCTGAAATTCGTCATCTATTTATAGTTTCAGAAATCACATCTACGATTGGTCCTATGGACACTACGACTGGTCGTAGGACCAACAACATTTTGAAATTTTGAGCGCGATTGGATCAGACCATTCCACGACTGGTTAAAGGCAGTCTACGACCGGTCATGATCCCTCCACGACTGGTCATAACCACCCTATGACTAGTTGTGAGGCACCAGATTTAGTTGTTGTAGTTTGAGTCGTAGATCCAAGATTGATCGTAAGACGAGTCAACACTATTCACATGACCGGTCGAACAGAGTCCAGGACTAGTCGTGGAAGAATAAAAAATTCTGAAAAATTGCAACAACCTTAGGACTAGTCATGGAATTTCTTGGACTGGTCGAGGCAGTGCTAGGACTAGTCGAACAGGGTTCAGGACTAGTCTTAGAATAGCTCAAATACATGTAAAGTAATTCAATTTGAATTATGTATACAAAATGACCTACCCTAAAGTCAATCTATATCATACCTTGAAAGTAAGATATGAACATCGAGACTTCATTTTCTTCATATGATAGTTGACCTTTGAAGATTGTGAAGCTTGAGATCTCTATACTTGATGTAACATTGAACTTGAGATCTTCTAGAGTTTGAATTACAGTTCATTTCGAGTTATACACAAACTTGAGTCTTTGAACATGATCACTTATTTCACTGTAGCTTGTACTTGCATTTCTTGAAATGGTTTGAAGTAAATCTTCGTTCTTGACTTGAAGCAACATGTTTAGAGAGGTGATGCAATCTTTTGAACCCAAATGCAATGTCTTGATCATATATACCAATGAGCTACACAAGACATATATTGATGTTTTAGCACCACAAAATTTGACAACCAAAGGAGCATAAAACCATAGCACTTACAATCTCCCCCTTTGTCAAATTTGTGACAAACCATACTCCAATCAAAATAAGAGAAGCATTACATGCTCAATAAGGAATTATGCACCAGTCATATATAAGAGAACTAGAACCAGTTACAGCCTGGTTAAAGAATCATGCACCAGTTGTCATTAACTAGTATATAACATTATGAACTAGGCACAACATAGGTAAAACATCTCCTCACAAACTCCCCCTAAGTAGCACACACATATATCCAAAAATAAATAAAAAATTATATGCTACCCACAATCCATATCCATGCCATAAGCAATCAATCCAAATAGGCAAAAACAATCAATCCAAATATTTTTCCCCATTTTTGGCACAATATGACAAAGGAAGAAGAAGAAAAAATGGAAAAGGATAAGAAACAAGAGTTAACTAGACAAGAGATAAGCAAATAAAAGACCACATACCATTAACTAGGTCAATCAAAAGTTAGTAAACCAAATAAAGTGCACAAACCAATACAAGTAGACTTAAAGTTATTACAGACCAAAGAGTAAAGCACTTAATCAGATCCTGAAGAAGGCACAGGAATGGTAGGATCAAGTTGATGAAGGCTCTTGTTTAAGCGCCTAAGATACTTGCACATATATTTAAACCGTGAATCATGGGCCACATTCATATTCTCTACCTTCTCCTTTAGAGCACGAAGACGAGCATCAAAATTAGATGGCTCATAGTCAGGATCATTAGTAGAATCAGAATCAATTTCATCAAAAGTATCATCCAGATTTATATCATCAGGAGGAAGATCACCAGCTTCTTCTTCATTCCCTGCTTCAGCTCCACCACCACCCACATCCACTTGGCCAGGAGCCAATTCCAATTTCATCTTGTTAATATTCGAATTGTTAAAAATAAGATGATGGATAGGAGCATCTCCAATAGGCATAACAACTAGCATGTGAATAGCTAAAATAGTCATAAGATAAGCAAACGGAATATCACTCTGACCTGGATGAAAACGAAACTGAATGACGAAATGGCATATTAAGGAAGGAAGACAAACTTTAGTACCAGAAATGATAGAATGCAAAACTCAAACCATAAAGGCAGTCAGCTCTATTTTATTACTAGAACACGGATACATATTTGAAATAAAGATTCTGTGGAGAACCCTGTATCTGGGTAACAAGTACTTTGAGGGGAGCGCATTCCCTTTATGAGTCTATTGTACATTTATATTACATCGATCTCTAGTGAGCATGTGTTTTTCTGATTCTGAGAGTTTCTCAACTTGAGTATGAATAGGAATACCCTCATCATTGACAGGTATGTCCATAAGGCCAGATATCAGATGACGATCTACATTAAATGGACCTTCTCTAGCAATAATTTTAAATGATAAATTCTCAATCGAAAAATCAAAAATACATGTAAACATGGACTGAGCAATAGATTGGTATGCAGGCCCACCCCAATGTAAGATGTTAGCCCATCATACAGCTTGAATAAGAGGTAGGATACCAAAAGGAGCAATGTGGTCGAGATCAACAGGACGTTCAACAATGACATTGCGCATATGCAAATCCCACACATATGAGGGATCATCTTCAGGTGACTGAAGATGGCGCCGAGTGATAGGGGTTGATCCCTCTAGCATCCATTTGCAATAAAATAAACAAAGAAACAAGTACCTACACAAGATGTGGAGTGGGGTTTTGATAGATCAGATTTTTGAAGATAAAACCCCAAAATTGCAATAAATGAAAAAATAAATTACTTCAAGAGTGAAAATGAAGTAATATTGACTAGAATCTACAAGAAAAATACAAAAGACGCACTAACCTTGAAGATCTAGGAAGGTGGGTACAACTGGTCGGGCATCGGCTTGTTGGAGAGGAAATAGGAAATGAAGAAGATGAAGTTTTTCCCAAATTTTAAAAGGGTCAGCGCGCTACACGACTGGTCGTGGGTCGTCCTCGACCGGTCCTGCCACGATTGGTCGAGCACATCCACGACTGGTCGTGTACCATCAAAAACATGAATTTCTCATAAAAATTTGAAATTTAAATCAATAAATTATCAAATATATATACACTATGATACAAATATGCATGAATAATCAATTTAGAATGCACATACTAAGATCAAATTTTACTTTATCAAACCTGCTTTTGTCGAGCGGTTTAGTGAAAATGTCAGCAAGTTGAGTCTTAGTAGAAATGTATTCCAAAGATATCAGCTTTTCTTCCACTAATTCACGAATGTAATGATACCTAATGTCAATGTGCTTAGTACGTGAATGCTAGATTGAATTTTTTGAAATGTTTATAGCACTGGAATTATCACAATATAATATCATTGATTCCTGTGCAATTCCATAATCGCTTAACATATGTTTCATCCAAACAAGCTAAGTACATGCACTTCCTGCTGCGATGTATTCAGCCTCAGTAGTTGAGAGCGATATAGAACTTTGCTTCTTGCTAAACCAAGAAACTAAACAATTTCCAATATAGAAACAACCACCACTGGTTGATTTCCTGTCATCAATATTACCAGCACAATCAGCATATGAGTACCCAGCCAATTGAACACTAGTATCATATGGATACCAGAGAACCAATTTAGTAGTACTTGAGACATATCGCATAATCCTCTTAATAGCAGTTAGATGTGACTCTTTAGGGTCAGATTGATATCTAGTGCAAATACCAACACTAAAAGCAATATCAGGTATACTTGCAGTTAAATAAAGTAAACTGCCAATCATACTATGATATAATTTATGATCCACATTTTTACCTGTAGAGTCCTTTGAGAGTCTTAAAGTTGTACTCATAGGAGTATCAAAAGTCTTATCGTTCTCAAATTTGAACTTTTTAATCAAGTTCAGAGCATATTTGGTTTGAGAGATGAAAATACCATCAAGTTGTTGTTTTACTTGCAACCCTAGGAAATAATTCAATTCCCCAACCACGCTCATTTCAAACTTAGATTTCATTAAATCTGCAAACTCAACAGTCATGTTAGTATAGGTAGATCCATAAATAATATCATTAACATAGATCTGCACTATTAAGATGTGATCATTAAGTTTCTTAACAAAAAGAGTCTTATCTACACTTCCCATTTGAAAATCATGACTTAGTAAAAACTTAGTCAATTTCTCATACCATGCTCTGGGAGCTTGTTTTAAGCTGTAGAGAGCCTTTTTAAGGCAATATACATGATCAGTGTTCTTAGGGTCTTCAAAACCTATTGGTTATTCAACATATACTTCTTCATGCAGATCACCATTTAAGAAGACACTCTTCACATCAATTTGATAAATTTTAAAATTTCTAAAGCACGCAATGGATATAAATAGTCTGATTGACTCAAGACAAGCTATTGGGGTGAATATTTCATCATAATCCATACCCTCAATTTGAGTGTACCCTTGTACAACCAGTCTAGCCTTATTTCAAATTATATTACCAAGTTCATCAGACTTATTTTTAAAAATCCACTTTTTTCCGATAATATGTTTATCTTTAGGTCTAGGAACAAGATACTAAACATCATTTCTCACAAATTGGTTAAGCTCTTCTTGCATCGCAATAATCTAGTTTTCATCAGTAAGAGCTTCTGTTACATTTGCCAGTTCAATATGGGATGTAAAACATATGTAATTACATATATCTTCTAGTTGTCTACAAGTGCGTACACTAGTGAGAGGGTTTCCAAGAATCTGAGTGGTTGGATGATCTTTAACAGTTCTCAGTTCAGAGTCAGTTTGATTTGATAAAGTATCTGGTTTGTCAATTAAAAGAACTTAATCATTATATGAACTTCGGGCAGGTGTATTCGAGTGATCATCTATGACCACATTAATAGATTCTTGAATAACACCGGTCATTTTGTTCAGTACACAATATGCCCGACTGTTTAAAGAATATCCTAAAAAGATACCTTCATCACTTTTAGTGTCAAACTTTTCCAGATTTTCACAGTCATGTAAAATATAGCACCTGCTGCCGAAAACTTGAAAGTATTTGACAGTAGGCTTCTATCGAACCACAGTTTATAAGCAGTTTTATTATTTGACTTAGTTGTATAAACTCGGTTGATAGTATAGCATGCAGTATTTACGGCTTCAGCCCAAAGATTTTTAGGGAGCTTCATACTATTTAACATTACATTAGCCATTTCTTGAAGCACTCTATTTTTTCTTTCAACAATACCATTTTGTTGTGGTGTTTTAGGTGCATAGAATTCATGCGATATTTTCCATTTGAATCCGTTTGAGAACTTTTTTTACTTCATCAAGGGTTTCTGATTTATCTCTTAAGAAAGCTACCCAAGTGAATCTGGTAAAATCATCGACAATTACCAAAATGTATTTTTTGCCACCTCGACTCTCCATCATGGTAGGTCCTATAAGATCTATATAGAGAAGCTCAAGTGGTCTTCATGTGGCATTGGAGTTCACCTTCTTGTGAGAGCTCCTTGATTGCTGGCCAATCTGGCATTCACCACATATTTTATCTAATTTTTATAATTTAGGCAGACCTCTTATTAGTTCTCTTTTACTCAGTCTATACAAATTACGGTAGTGTACATATCCAAGACGTTTATGCCACATATCAGTCTCACTGGTATGGACCATATAACACAATTGACTAGATGAGCTGGATTCAATAACAATATAGCAGTTTTCAGAAGTTCTGCGACTAGTTAATATTACTGAACCCTTATTATTTAGAATTTCACAACCTTAGTTAGAAAATTTTACACTATGATTGTTATCGCATATTTGAGATATACTTAACAGATTGTGTTTTAAACCTTCAACGTATAAGACATTTTTAAACAAAGGGAGGTTAGAAAGTTGAACCGTACCTTAACCAATAATCCTGCAGTTGCTACCATCACCAAATGTGACTGAACCATCAGTCATATCTTTAAGATCAGTGAATAGACCTTTATCACCAGTCATGTGCCTTGAGCATCCACTATCTAAGTACCACTTTGAATGGCTTGAAGCTTTGAAAGTCGTGTAAGTAACCAAACAAGTACCCTTAGGAACCCATTTCATAACTGTTTTGGGTTTAGGAGAATAGTTGGTCTTCTTATTTTTGTAGTTGTTGTAAGAATGACCCACTAAGTTAGATTTTAACAGCTCCTTAAGCAAATCAACTATTTTTTCAGCTAAAGGGTTTTGGGTTTGATTTTTGTAGTTGATATGATTACTTTTAGGTTTAAAAGATTAAAATGTTTTGGTATTTTTAGAAAAATTTTGATTAGAAATTTTCTCTTTTGAGTTTAAGGACTCTCCTTTTACAAACTTAGGAGAAGTAATCTTGTGATTAGGAGGAACATTTTTATCGTAGCCCAAACCAGATTGGTCACCACATTTTCTTGATCCAGACAAAAGTTTTTCTAACTTTGGATCGCCTTGGACATATCTCCAAGTATCCTTTAAACTCAAAAGAGAAGAGACTTCAAGTTTTAGTTTTTCATTTTTAGATTTTAGATTTTCAATTAAGGAAGTTTTGAAATCTAAATCGCATTTTGATTTTTCAAAACAATCTAAAATATGAGATTTTTCTAAAATAAGTAAATCTAAATTTTCTTTAAGTTTTGAAAACCTTTCTTTTTGAAGTTTTAGTTATACGGCAATTTTACAACTTTCCTTGTATAGGGCATTGTAATTATCTTGAAGATCTTCTTCATTTTCATGATTACTATTTAGATTTTCTTCACCAGTAGAATCATCATGATCTGAAAAAGTGAACTTGGCTAGAGTCATGAGGGCTTTGACTACATTGCCCGACTCGGTTTCAGAATCTTTTGATTTAAAAGAGGCTTTAGTGCTAGAAGCTTTATCCCAAGTAGCCAACATTCCTTTCTTTTTAAGTTTGTCCTTTTTAGGACACTTGTTTGCTAAATGCCCATATTCTTGGCAGTTGTAACATTGACTATCTTTTAAAGATTTTCAAGTTTTAGATTTAGATTTAGATCTTTTCTTATCATTTGATTTTTAAAAATCAACCCTCTTTTTACTTTTAAAAATCTTGTAAAACTTTTTCGCTAAAAGAGCCATATCATCTTAAGAATTTTCACAATCATAATTTTCTTGAGAAATACATTTAGAAGATTTAAGGGCAATAGATTTACCTTTAAGAGCTTTAAAATTTAATTCATGGGTTTGTAAAGACCCAACTAGTTCTCTACCCTCATATTGTCTGTATCACGAAGTTCCTAGATCGCGGTTACCTTAGAATTGAACCGTTCAGGAAGTGAGCGTAGTATCATTGCACACACTTTACTTTCTGGGATTTTATCGCCAAGACCCCACATAGAGTTCACAATGTCATTTAATCTTGCATTAAAGTCCATGAACATTTCATTTTCCTCCATATGTATTTCCTCAAATTTGGTTGTGAGAAGTTGGACTTTAGATTTCTTGACAATTGATGTTCCTTTGTGGTTATTTCTAAAATGTCCCAAGCTTGCTTTCCAGTATCACATGATATAATTCTTTTAAATTCATCCGGTGATAGTGCGCAACTGATTGCATTTAGTGCTTTTACAATGGCGCTACTCTCATTTTTCTGAAGAGTGGTCCAAGAGAAATAAGGTGTTACCTTCATTGATTTTGAACCATCGATTCCAATCACTTCAGTGGTAGGAGGGGTCCATTTTATCATTGTGGCTTACCATATGCTCTCATCCATGGATTTATGGAAAATCCTCATCCTAGCTTTCCAATAGGCATAATTGGAGCCATCAAATGGTGGAGGCCTAATGACTGAAAGGCTATCAAAATTTGACATTTTATAAATAGCTTAGATCGATTAGCTTAGGAATTAAATCCAAAAATATAACAATTAAAATGAGCTATTAGGCTCTGATACTACTTGAAAAGGCCTAGCTATATGTCTTAGAGGGGGGGGGGGGTGAATAGGACTATGCCAAATTAAAACTTTAACAACGGAATTAAAATGAATAAAGTAAAGACAGCACTTTAAACCAATCACAATATGGAAATATAAAGCAACCCTCAAATACTAGAATAGAGAGGTTGATACCAATGTTGTTCTAAGGACAACCTTACACCATAAAAACCAAGGGTTTATGGCAGGACAACCTTACTAGAACAATTTGAATATCAAAAACTCAAATTGAAAGGAAATAAAGGAATAGCAAGAAATGAAATTTTAAACTATTACAACATTCCCCACAATGCTTGAAATGTAAATATTACAACATTCACATCACATCCCATAAACTTGAATGATAAAAAATAAGAAAAATAAATCACACATTTACAAAACGCAGAGTTATAGTGGTTCGCCTGTGTGTTCACCAACTGTTAAACAACAGCCACATAGCTTGCTACTCCACTCCTAATATCCTCACACAGGGGATATCAGTGTTCACTATGAAAATAGGTTTCTTAGGTTCACCTAAAACCTTCACAATTGTGTCTTTCAAATGGGCTTACACAATTCAAAAAACCCCACTTCTGAGTTTTCTGGCTCTCCTCTGATAACCAATACAATGAGATTTTTCTGTCTCAATCTCAAAAGAAACCAATACAATAAAAGATTTACACAAATGTAAAATACCTAGATTTCTCCTTTTGTAGCAGCCCGGTAGAACCAATCGGAGTAGAAATTTGAATGTAGAAGTTCAATGTCCAATACTCACTTTGAAATGGTTCTAAGTTCTAATTGATTTTAAATTAAATCCAATTAGGGCTAGCTCTATTTGATTTTGATTCTAAGAAGAAGGAACATAATAATTCCTCTTTTCAATTCAGATTGGAATATAGAAACAAAATCAAATGAATAAAGAAAGAGAATATTAAAAATGCACAAATTAGCTTAAAAATGACACAAACTTATCTCAGAGTGATGCCTTGAATTTACATGAATTGAGTTGTAAAACTCTGAAATTCGTTGTCTATTTATAGTTTCAGAAATCGCATCTACGACTGGTCCTGTGGACACTACGACTGGTCATAGGACCAACAGTATCTTGAAATTTTGAGCGTGATCAGATCAGACCGTTCTAGGACTGGTCGAAGGCAGTCTATGACCAGTCGTGATCCCTTCACGACTGGTCGTAACCACCCTACGACTGGTCGTGAGGTACCAGATTTAGTTGTTGTAGTTTAAGTCGTAGATCCAAGACTGATCGTAGGACGAGTCGGCACTGTTCACACAACCGGTCGAATAGAGTCCAGGACTGGTAGTGGACGAACAAAAAATTCCGAAACATTGCAACAACCTTAGGACTAGTCATGGAATTTCTTAGATTGGTCAAGGCAGTGCTAGGACTAGTCAAACAGGGTTCAAGACTAATCTTAGAATAGCCCAAATACATGTGAAGTAATTCAATTTGAATTATATATAAAAAATGACCTACCCTAAGGTCCATCTAAGGTCAATCATACCTTGAAAGTGAGATATGAACTTCAAGACTTCATTTTCTTCATATGATAGTTGACCTTTGAGGATTGTGAAGCTTAAGATCTCTATGATGTAGCATTGAACTTGAAATCTTCTAGAGTTTGAATTACACTTCATTTCGAGTTGTACACGAACTTGAGTCTTTGAACAAGATCACTTATTTCGTTGTAGCTTGTACTTGCATTTCTTGAAATGGTTTGAAGTAAATCTTCGTTCTTGACTTGAAGCAGCATGTTTATAGAGGTGATGTAATGTCTTGAACTTAAATGTAATGTCTTGATCATATATACCAATGGGCTACACAAGATATAGATTACACAAGACATATATTGATGTTTTGGTGCCCCAAAATTTGACAACCAAAGGAGCATAAAACCATAGCACTTACAACATGTTGTAGAGATTCTCTTGGATTTTGCAATGCGCGATATTTTTCTCGAACTGAACGCGGGCCCACATCTCCTGGCCTAGGTATCGCCTCGGCACGTGAGACGCGGCATCGGAACCGCGACAACGGTGAGTTCTCTAGGGTACAAATCTCGGGTTGAGCCGACTCTAGTTTGCAGGACTTGGCTTAGGATCATGGGTAAATGTCAGATAAAGGTCGAAGGTTGTCAGAATTCGACAGGGAGGATCGCGAGAACCTATGGAATGATACAGACTAAGATACGGGTCTTACACGAGCCGATGAAGATGTGGTAATTTTCAGAGGGGCTGCAGCCTAAAATTTGTAAAAAGATGTGTTGCGCTAGCATTCCCAATTATGCTGAACTAGTGAATATGTCCCTGTGAGCTGAGCAGGATGGGGACAGAATATCACGTATGCGTATGCCCATGGGCCCGAGGCCTCTACCTGACTTGCCAAACCGACCATTCCTCGGTAAGAGGGCATGTGCAGATTCGCCTCCTAGGCTTATGGCTCCACCGACCTAATAGAGGCGATCTAATCTGTGGTGCACCTACTATAAGAGGATGAGCCATACAGACATTTATTACTTTACCAAGATGAGGGATAACGGCTTTACGCCAACTCAAAAGATCAACCATCAATTACCACAAGCCATTTCAGCTCCACCTCTACGATCATCACCGCCAGCACAGCCTTTTTACTGAACGAACGTACCTCGAAGTAGGCCACCTCAACGACCGATGGTAGCACAGCTGAATCATCCTCAATAGGCACATGTACATGCATTAGCAACTGGTGCATCTGAGACAGCAACTGCAGTGCCTTTAGCCTTTAAAGTCAGTGCCCACATTTAAGGTACGCCTGTATTTCTATTAATGGACACCGGGTCCACTATTTCAATAGTATCATGCGCAGCAGTCAAGCGACTAGTGTTGAAAACTACTCCTATGATTGGGGTAAGACTCTTTACCGCCATAGGGACTTTCTCAGACTCTACCAAGATTTTGTAAATGTTGCTCGATAGACTTAGGAAGCAGAATAATGCTTGTTGACTTAATTGTTACCCCGTTATGGCATTATGATGTCATCCTCGATATGGACTGACTCACCGAGAAGAAGGCAGAGATCGACTACGATACCAGATTGGTGACAGCCCATGGACCTGAGGACACAGCCTTTACGTTCCCAGTGTAGGTCAATTGGCCCTATCACATTAGTTGTTACGCTTCCTTGTTGAAAAATTTAATGGTCCGACACTTAGGGACATACCTGTAGTCCAAGATTTTACGGACGTGTTCAGAACGATACTTGGACTACCTCCTCAGCACGAGATCGACTTTACTATCGACCTTATACCTGGTGCGACACCCATTTCTCTACCGATGTATCGCATGCCTCCATGTAAAATGGAGGAGCTGAGGAGACAAATCAATGATCCGTTGGATGCAGGTTTTATACGGCCTAGCATATCTCCTTGGGGAGCACCAGTATTAATTGTAAAGAAGAAAGACGGATCCCTGCGATTGTGCATTGATTACCGCAGGTTGAACCAAGTGATAGTGAAGAACAAGTATCTCTTACCCAGGATAGATGATCTATTCAACCAGTTGAAAGGGGCAAAGTATTTCTCAAAGATTGATTTACAGTCCAGATATCATCAGTTGTGCGTTAGGGATGAGGACGTGTAGAAGACAGCATTCAGGACCGGTTTTGGTCACTATAAGTTTCTCGTGATGTCGTTCGGACTTACGAATGCACCGGCTGTGTTCATGGAACTCATGAACTGGATGTTTCGGCCGTATCTGTACCGGTTCGTCATCATATTTACAGATGACATTTTGATATACTCTAGGAGCCGAAAGGATCACGAAGAGCACCTACGAGCAGTCTTCGATACACTCAGGAAGAACCAGTTATTTGTTCAGTACAAGAAATGCGACTTCTAAAAGGAAGAAGTCAAGTCCCTGGGACATGTGGTGTCCAAGGAAGGTATTGCTGTGGACCTTCCTAAGGTGACCGCAGTTCAGGACTGGGAGCAGCCCGGTTCAGTTACAGAAGTGAGGAATTTTTTAGGACTTGCTGGCTACTATTGCTGCTTCATTAAAGATTTTTCCAAGATAGTTAGACCTTTGTCTCGCTTACTCGAAAGGATCTTAAGTTTGCCTGGAATGAGAAGGCAGAAGCAGCCTTTCAGGAATTGAAGGACAAATTGACATCCATGCCCGTGATAGTATTGCTAGAGCAAGGGGTCAGATATACGATATACACCGATGCGTCTCATGTTAGTTTGGGTTGTGTTCTTATGCAGAAGGACAGAGTGATTTGCCTATGCATCGCGATAGTTGAGGGAACATGAAGAAAACTACTCCACGCATGACTTGGAATTAGCGGCCGTCATCTTCGCATTAAAGCTCTGGAGACATTACCTCTACAGAGAGGAGTTCGAGCTCTTTTGCGACCACAAGAGCCTCAAGTACATATTTACGCAGAGAGACCTGAATATGAGGCAACGACGATGGATGGAAACCTTGAAAGACTTCAAGTTTGAGGTCTCCTACCACCCTAGCAAGGCTAACCTTGTGGCAGATGCGTTGATCTGCAAGAAGACAATAGAATTTATGGCTCCGCTAATGATTAAAGAATGGAACATGGTAGAATTTGTGCGAGACTTCAAACAGAAGCTTACAATAGAGGAGCCGTTCGAGAGAGTCGCACACATCCGCGTGTAGCCACTTATTGATGACCGAATCATTATGGCTCAGAGAGAAGATGAATGGTTGATGAAGATGAGGAAATGAGCTAGTGACAATGAAGATTCTAAATGGAGACTTGTTCGGATGGGGGTTTACGTTATTGTGGCCGCCTATGTGTCCCGAATCGTCATGACTTGAGAAAGGAAGTTCTCGAAGCTGCTCATAATTCGAAGATGGGGATGCATCCTGGTAGTACAAAGATGTATCGAGATATGAAGCGTTCATACTGGTGGGACAACATGAAGGCTTACATAGTAAATTTTGTATCCCATTGTCTCACGTGTCAGAAGGTCAAGGTCGAGCATTGCTGACCTCCTAGTTTACTTTAGCCCATGCCTATAGCTGAATGGAAGTGGGACTTCATATCTATGGATTTCATTTTCGGGTTGCCAAAGACGAGGAAGGGACACGACTCCATTTGGGTGATTGTGGACCGATTGAGAAAATTGACTCCTTTTCTCCCAATTAGAGTATTAAACCCCGTAGATGATTTAGTCAAGCTTTACACCAAGGAGATTGTACGGTTGCATGGAGTGCCTATAAAGATTGTGTCGGATCGAGACACACGATTCACGTCTATCTTTTGGACTTGAATCCAAGAAGCAATGGGAGTGAAACTAAAGTTCAGTACTACGTTCCACCCACAGACTAACGGGCAGACGAAATGGGTAAATCAGGTGTTAAAAGATATGTTGCGGGCATGTGTGCTCGATTTCAAGGACAGTTGGGATGACTGTCTTCCCTGTGCAGAGTTCGCTTATAACAACAGCTTTCAAGCGAGCATTGGCATGGCTCCCTACGAAGCACTGTATGGGCGTCCATATCGAGCACCGCATTATTGGGCAAAAGTGGGTGAGAAAAGTTTGATTGGCTCGAATTTAGTATAGGCGACCTCAGAGAAGATTGACATTATCAGGCGTCGACTTCTTGCAGTCCAGAGCAGACAGAACAGTTACGCCGATACCAGATGATGATAGCTAGAATTTGAGGTTGGGGACCATGTGTTCCTTAAGATTTTCCCCATGAAGGGAGTTCTTTGCTTTGGCAAGAAAGAAAAACTCACACCGAGATTCATTGGCTCATTCCAGATTCTAGACCGAGTGGATGTGGTAGCATACCACCTTGCTTTCTCCACACCACTTGTAAGCGTGCATAATGTATTTCATGTATCGATGCTTAAGAAATATGTTTTTGACCCTTCCCATATTATCAAATGGGAGTAGGTACAGCTGAGTGAAGATGTTACTTATGTATTGCGACCAACATGTGTTCTTGATAGGAAGGAACAAGTGCTACGTAACAAAGTGATCCCGCTTGTGAAAGTATTGTGGACTCACCATACTGAGGAAGAGGCTACTTAGGAAACAAAAGTCGAGGTCCGTAAGAACTACCCTCGGATTCTTGAGGAGTGCAAAAAGGTACTAATTTCGACAACGAAATTTTTCTTTAAGGGGGGTAGATTGCAACGTCTCGGAAAAATTCGTACAAAGACCCGAGTATCACCTTAGGAAGGAATTACTAAGGATCGAATTATGTAGAAATTAGACAAAAATTAATTAGGTACCAAACTAAATAATCAGTTGAATTAGCTTGGACCACTATCTATACAAGCTGCAAGACCCAAAACCATTAAAATTGTTAACTCAACATTACCTAAAAACCTAGGAGCAATCTTAAAATCCAGTTGCTCTCGGGAGCACATTGAAACCCCGTATCGGACCTGGACCACGCATCGGAAGTCTGACTACCGCGAAACTATAAGATTATGACTGCCTTATTGGGCTTGACAACCATTGTGGGAAATCGAACCTAAATAGTATCTAGAAATACATAACTTGAGACCTGAGCAAAGTGTGTGAAAAACATGAATATCTTTAGAAAATGAACCAGAACTTAAGTGAATTGAACCATTCGCTTACGGGCGAAATTGAAGACTTCAGACCGTCAGTTTTTGACCAAACTTTACCTGTGGATTAGGGAAATTTCCCTGCACATGTCAGCATACTTGTGGCCCTGATCGAGTGACGATGATCATTGAACTGATACATGTCCTCCACGTCGATCCACAAATTCGATCAGACTAAAATCATAACCTGGCTTAGATCCATGGTTAGGAAACTTACTCCATGACATAGGTGAGTAATGGGCCTCCATATGAGTCCCGTTTACCCGAAACAGACACCCTTTGGCTATAACTTAAGTATACCATGGCCCTGGGCCATTTGAACCAGTTCTGGGCCTATTTAAGGACCTTAAACCACCCCATTCCCATTCCATATGAATTTTTCTCCAAACCCTAGGAGAGAGGAGAGAAAAGAAGAGAAAAAAGTGAGGAGATGAGAGAGAGTTTGGGAGATCAAGGTGATGTTCTCTCTTACGACTACACGCACTAGATCGTCTTTACATCTAGCTACACAAGCCAATCCAACTCCAATTTGGGTAAGAAATCCTAACCCTAATCTTGTTTTAGGAATCCAAATAGAGGAATCGATGAAATAGTTAACCTATTTCATGATTTAGGTAGCCATTGTGCTGTAGACGGGGACGTGGTATACGAACCGAGTTCGTAACGGGCGTACAGATGAAAGGTGCGAACTATAAATGTTTAGGTTATGGTTTTTAAGGCTTTCAATGTCAGCAATGATTTATGTCTGACTTGATTGCTACCATATGATCTTAGTTACGATGTATTCAATAAATTATACATGTGTGTGAACTATGTGAATATATAATGCATTCCATGTGTTTGTTAAAATGTTTGAATGAAATTAAAATTTTGATTTGTGCCTGCTATGAATATTAATCTAGAATATATATTTGTTGTATGAACGACAACTCCTTTATGAAAGGATTTGCCACAATATATGCTATAACTAAATTAGTTCAAATATGTAGTAATCTGTAATCTAAGTGTTTAATAAAATGTCTGAATGAGAAAGTGTTTGATAGATCACTTCTAACGAGGGTGTTGAGATGGGATTCTCAACTACCTTATCCATATCTAAAATTTCCTCCATATAATATAAATTGCTACAATGTGATTCGTGGGTGAAATACGTATGTATAGTAACATGTTCAATGTGTTTAATAAATTACTCAAATAAGAATTATGTTTGAATTGTTATTAAATGTTGTTATGATTATCACATGTGACTACTTATTGCATTTGAGTATGATTGGGACTACTATGTAGTCTAGGCAATCGGTAATGTTTCCCGATGGGGTGGCCGAACTAGTTTCGCCACGGTAGATACGTTCAATGAATTCGAGTCGTACGCTGGTTGTCAACAGTGGTTAGGCCACATGGAGTGCTTATGCGTTCCATGTCGATCAATTCAATGTGCACTCGTACCAATCGCACTTATCAATTAACCCGATTGGCCTATTATATGTTTATCATGTATGGACGCTACTACTTAAATCTAAGGTACCACTTACCAATGTAAAGCTTGTTTAACCTTAGTACCGAGATCCGTTAAGACTCATGAGCCAGGAAAGGTGGTGTATGGGACACCAAGGTCGAGCTGTCGGCCTATGCTGAGGTGACGAGCCTTCTCGTAGTGACCAGTGGGTAACCCAAACTCATAAACCGAATATGGTGGTGTATGGGACACCATATTCGAGTTGTCGGCCAATGCTAAGGTAACAAACCTTCCCGTAGTGACCTCAAGCATAAGCTAGGCCTACGCTGAGGTGACGAACCTCTCCGTAGTGACCTCGAGTGTAAACTCGTGAACTTACCTATCCACTATTTTTATCAGGGGTGATGCCCTACAACTTACCTATTGTATGTGATTAACTAGGATTGACAACCCTAGATGGATCATTATTTGGGTAAGTGATATAAAGGGAGGTACCTTAGCTTCTCAAATCTATTGTATAAATAAGCCTAATAAATTACTTAGCTAACACATTCATGCACCGTATTAAATGTGCTTTAGCGAGGAATCGCACGTTTAGGGAGTTTGCCATGCGCGATCATGAGATGATGTTGTTGAGGGAGTGCAGGTGTGGGCATGCATCATTAAGTATATCATTCCTGCATTAACCAGAGTAGTTAGGAAATGTTTGTTGTATTGCCTTATCATTACTGCTTGACTGAATTGATAACATGTTAACCTTTGCCTTATAGTACCACTGAGTTGATCACTCACTACCACTCTGGGATAGTGTTTCAAAACACCAACCAGACTCTGATTTAGTTGCAGGTTGTGATGAGGCTCACATGACGGAGCTGGACTTCTTCGATGAGGAGGAGGAATTCTCCTAAATTCAGCTCCTATGTGGGTCTATGTAGACCTAGAGCTGCGTCGCGGGGATTATAGGGATATTGGATAGGTTGAACCTTTACATTTTGATATTTTGTTTATTTTGAAATAAATATGTATATATTTAGCCCGATGGCATGTTCATACTCTGGAGGTTATGAAACACGTGTATACTTTATATATATTTAGTTCAATCTTCCGCTTGCTTATTTACATTAACTCTGGAGTATGATATGCTGATTTAGTGTAATCCCACTCATGCTTAATGCACTAATATGGACAACATTTAAACATCATTATCTATGTTGCATAAGTAATACGTTGGAACTCAGGAGTTGAGCTTTTCTTGACCCCTGATTTTTGGGGCGTTACATAACCTGACCATACAAGACAAATAAACGGGGTTGATCTCCTGAAAGATCACCAAAAGTGAACCTCACATACTCCAGTGACCGAACAAAGTCAGTATATCCCTACTCACGGCATTAGAGTTTGAGCGAACCATGTTCGCTTGAGTTCCGCCACCAAACTCCTGAACCTAAAATGTCAGAACCATTTAATCTCCATTGGAGGAAGTTCCGACTCTCACTAAGATATCTGAGAAAAATTGGGAAGGCTTTTACGATGCCAAGATTCCTATAAGCAGGGAATCCTTCCGCAAACCATGTTAGAAAAAAAGGATGCGTATTTTTGCGGGACCCACCAACAAGGTCAAGTCGGACATAGGCTCATGAAATCTGATGAACGGGCCAGATTCCAAATACCAACATTGTGGACCTCACTTTTGAGTGGTGTGTGTACATGGTTGGTGCACACCCACCATGCACTGGACTGGAAACCCGGTTAATCGGGTTTGACCCGATGAGCATGACAAAAGTAAAGGAGCCTTTCTTGCTTTTAGAAATTTTGAACAGACAGTGTCCATTTGGCTCAGTTGTGGCCCACCATCAGGGTCCCCTGTTATAATCTAAACCATCCATCCTGTTGATCAAGGTGGCTCGACCAAAACCATGGTCGGCCTACTTGATGGATTGCACGCATGCGTTCATAAGAACCCGTGCTAGAAGACTTTGCGAGCAAGTGTTTTTCCAAAAACAAAAAAATGTGTTTTTCTTGTAGCCACGCTGGCGATCCCCGTACGCTGGCTCCTGTAGGATCCCAACTGTTGGAGTAAATCCATCCTAGCCATCCATTCTCTTCATACGGCTTAGGGCTTTTGGGCAAAACCATGACCGATTTTTTTTTTGCGCCCACTATTTTTCATCCACCTCCTTGCCATAGAATAAATCCAGGCCATCCATCCTCCATCCGATGGCTTAGAGAGAGTTTAGGGCTTCAGAGAAAGGGTGTATAAAGCAAGGGGGGTCGATGCTCCATTCCATGCAACTGCACTCCCTACACTCACCCGTTTCTTTCAAAGTTCGAACCCACCGCAAAAACGGCACTGGAGCTCCATTTTTTCTCTCCCACAAGCATCACATGGAAGAAGTAGATGCTCCAGCATCATCGTTTCAAAGAAAAGAGCCTTCATTAGAAGACCGCCATTAGAGCCAGTCATCTTCCTCGTAAGAAACCACCTGCCGCATCATCATCTGTAGGCGTTGATTCGTGACCTACTCGTTCTTCAGGTAGGCCATATCTATTATCAATGGTAGCCATGAAACAATCCCATTTTCGGGTTCCGGTCAATAGGTGAAACCGGGTGGTGTGTGAGGTATGTTGTCGAGTCGAGTTTGAGTCAACTCGTTGACTGACTAGCTGTTATAATCTTCGTGAGTGGGCAAGACTGACGAGTCCATATCCTGTCGAGTCGAAGAGGTGAAAAGAAGATTGTAATTGAATTTAGTTGAGCATCCAAACCTAGCCCAAAGAATATGGCAATGATTGATCTGTTTTTGTTTGTGTTTTTGTTCTTAATAGTATTCATCTTGTTCAGAGTTATACATTGCCAGAAATTGCAAGTCCTCTCATATATACTAAAGTTTAGTCATTCGTTGATTTCAAAGTATTGAAAATGTAATGCGATAATCATGCCCATGGGATTCTCTGTCCTGAGATCTTATTTCCATCCCTTGTCTGTAACAATATCTGCTATTGTCTGTTTGGACAATCCAAATGTATTTTGACTTGAGGTGATCGTCACTCCTTACTGATTGTAGCATAATAAGAGAATTTTGATATAGAAGTTACATAAATTGAAAAAAAGCTCAGATACCACTGGTGCCACTTGTAGTGGTACATTTTGACTCTTGATCATGTGGGTGTTGGCATGTATGACAGATATGTTAAATTTAAAGATTAAGATATCAACAAGATCCAGTAATATCATCTTAAGATACTATGAACGAACCTATTACTCTCATTAGAGACCAGGTTGCATGGTTGGTGGGCCACCTAACCATGGATCTGTAATGGCTAAATCAGGACAGGGGGACTCCTCTACATAAAGAAATGAATCATCTTTCATCAGACAAACACAGATTAGCTATTGAATAAGTTCTATTTGAGCTGAGTCACACTCGTATTGCACCAACTAACAATCTTGCCAACACAGTGCACTTCACTGGGTCTTGAGGAGATCCGATCGATTGAGCTTCATTAAGGTTCCACCACTGTAGGAGGCCTTCCCTTGAGGGCGGGTATGACTATCTAGCCGACTATCTCAAGCTCCAAAATTCCACATCGAGACTTGCCTACTTGATCAAGTGAAACCAAATCATCCCTAAGTTGGACCAAGGTGAGGACTCACTCTTTGAGCTTCCCACTTGATTTCATTAATCTGGATATAGATGATGACATGATTCCTCTAATCGAGTTACTTACCTTGCTATTAAATATGCTAATTTGTTGTGAAATAAATTCATATGTTGGATAATAGGCATCTCTCTTTAATTATAACATACACAAATGGTTTGATGATAACATGCTATTTTCTTTAGTTGTACATGCATTGATTAACTACATGTTACCATTTGCACTTAACCGATGGAATGAATGGAACCTATCTTGAACTTACTATCATGTGGTCCCTATTTGCCATACATGGCTAGGATCACACCTTGCCTTACATAGCCTGGACTGCATGTTGCCTATGTGGCTTAGATCGTCTAGTTGCCTTCGTGGCGTTGATGGATTATTGGTGCCCTCTTGTGGCTTGATGGTTACATCGATATATCTCATTGCTTCCTGGCCATCTTATGGTGTTCAGTCATACCATGATTTCTGGGTGGAGCTGAAGTTTGTTTATCGATTTTGTAACCATTTTACGGTGTTCACGTAGGACATGATTTTCGGGTGGTCTAGGGTTTATATGTTGTTTGTCTCTTCATCCGTGGTGTTAATCATACCATGATTTTTGGGTGGAGTTGAAGTTCGCTTATCAATTTTCTAGCAATCTTACGGAGTTCAGTACGACATGATTTTCGAATGAAGAAGAGGTTTGAAGGTTGATTTTCTATTCACCTCATGGATTTCACTTATACCATGATTTCCAGGTGGAGCTAAAGTTCGCTTATCTATTTCTAGCCATCTTGCGGAGTTCACATACAAATGCAATTCTCGAGTGTAATAGAAAGTCATATGGTTGATTGTTTAATTATCTAGACATGTTTCCTTGCATTGCGACTGCCATTATATTTTGCTTGTGATGAAATTTTGTTGATTAGTTTGATTTTCTTAATATGAGTATGACTAGAAATGCCCTATTTAGTGTATCTAATTTCATGACTTGTAATCTATATTAGATTATGAATGATGAGTACGTAATCTTAAACGGTGCTCCTAACTGTGATAGCCATTAAGGCTATCAAACTATAGCAGTTGATGCAGGTATAGGGCGAGCTAATGTTGTTCACTAGGTTGCTGGAGTAGATCGAGTAGCTAGGGAGCTAGGTGGGGTCCTTACGGCCCGCATTGATCTCCACTACTAGTTGATAGACTCATGTTTTTACTTACCTGAACTTTATTATTTGAGATTGTATAAGTCTTGTATGGGCGCTACATTTGGAATTTTGTAATGATCAGAATATTTTTATTTAATGCATGGTTTATTCTAGCTCATTGCTGTTAACTCTGATTAATGACAAACGATTTAAATTTACACTGGATTTTATAGGCTAACACTCGTGTTTTTGGAAAACAGGTTATATATTCGGGTCCTGAAAACATGGGGCGTTACAGTTGGTATCAGAGCGAGTCTAAATAAACCAGGCATTGGGAAAAATAGGACTTATATGACCTCAAATAATCCATAGTTGCATTGAATAAATTAGAGACTTGAAACTAGGTTTCATTCCCTTAGTGTTAGGGTAATTTATGAACCTAAAAATCTAAATTTTAGGCTCCCTTGAAATGTTAGGGTAAACCATTTGAACCTAGAAACATAAACCTAAGTTCCTTTGTGAATTGTGATTACCGAATCTAGGAGCTTAAACTTTAGGGTCCCTAATGATTTTAGGCTTAGCCATTTGAACTTAGAAGTAAGAACTTAGGTTCCCTTGTAAATTATAGATGTTTGAAACTAGGGACTAAACTCAAGTACCGTAAGGAAACAAGTACCCACCATGTTGTGCGTTAAATCAAACATAAGCACTCTATAAGCTTAAGGAATCAGACTAGGATCTTGTAATTTGAATCCCCTAATACATCTCTTGTATGTTCCAACGAATGGAAATAACTAATAGTAAGAACTTAGAATTTTAGGCGAAATTCCAGCCCTAGGCTAGGCTTGTTGAAACTAGCTTTGAAAACTTAACTAAGTTTAACATATTTAAACCCAAATCCCCATGTAGAAATTTTAGGCTCCCATAAGAAATTCTAGGATAGTCATTGAACTTAGAAATAAGTTTTAGGTGTTATGGAAAGTTGGGTTAAATTTAAGAACTCATGAGTCTAGATCCCCTATAGTCCATCTCAAGACATTAAAATAACCTTAAAGATTATCATAGGACCTTAACTGTAGGTTGAAGACTAGAAGACGTCGGTATAAGGGTGCTTAAATGGTCATCTTAGTACCTTTGGAGTCTTGTTACACCTAATCACAAAGGATAGGGAGTTGTCGAGCACTTATCAATCTGGACAATACTCTAGTTGCATCATTCATATGAGTTGCCTTATGATCTTAGTTTAAGATTGGTTAAACTTAGGAGGTTATGACCATGATGAATCCTTTCCTTTAACAGGGTTATGGCCCCATCCCATTACCCGAGACTGCAGACTGGTCATTTATTGACTTCACCGACGAATGAGGTTGTTAGAGAAGGGAGTCCCGTGCGCTCTCCTGCACCTTCAGTTAGGTCAAGTGGCCCTGAAAGAGAGCCTACATCAGGAACTATCCCGCCTCAGTCACCTGTGAGTCATGTGGGCACACCTCCACCAAACACGCAACCTGAAACCCCACATGGTGATGTTATTAGTCAGCTAACTACTGTCATAATACAACAACAAGCTTCAATTGCCACACTGTTAGAGGCTCTCCAACGTAATATGGATGCAGTGGCCTCGAAGATCGAAGAAGTTAGTGGGGCAAATATGTTTGAATGGTTTCAGGGGCTGAGGCCACCGTCCTTCTCAGGAGCACCAGTTTCAGTTCTAGCACAACATTGGCTGAATAAAATGGCCAAGATGATGAGATCGCTGCATTGTTCGGATGCCCAAAAGGTTATTCTCGCCACTTATGCCTTGGAAGGCGAGGCCGATATATGGTGGGAAGGCATGTTACGAAGAGTCCCATCTGATTATGAGTGGACCTGGAATGAGTTTAAGAAAAGGTTCAATGAAAAGTACTTTCCTCCATTCTATCGTCATGAGAAAATATCTGAGTTTCTTAAATTGGAACAAGGGAATATGACAGTGTCACAATATGAAGTATGCTTCGACGAATTGTCACGATATGTACCGAAGGCTGTTGAGGACGAGGAATATAAATTGGAAAAGTTTAAGATAGGTCTTCGACTTGAAATCCAGTCGAGATTATGCACCTTCGACTTTACTGACTTTGCTGATCTCGTGGACAAAGCCATGCGAATAAATAAGGACTTCGAGCGTAGGTCCAAAACACGTGCTCTTATTCAAGGTTCGGCAAGCAAAGCCAAGACAACGCCAATTGCATCTCCTATGGCCGAGAAGAGAATGGAATTAGTGCCTCACCTAACTCATTCCTCGGGTCAGGATAAGCTCTGTGATTATTGTAGAAGGCAAGGTCACTTCTTGAAGCAGTGTTTTAAGAAATGACGAGATGAGAGGATCTTTCCTCCAGTACAATGACTTTAGCAACCAAGGTACGACCTTTAAAGATCTTCCTTAGTAGTTATAAGATAGTTCGCAAGGATTATAAAAATTTTGAGAATGCATAGTAATGTGACTAAAACAATTAAAAATAGTTAAAATTATAGATTCAAGGATAGCACCCTAGATAGCTAAATTGCAACGTTGAAGCATAATGAATCATTTAGGCCTATTCCTTGGGGAAACAGGAAATTTGTAACGACCTTGGAAATTTTGTGCTAATTTTTCCTTAAGTAGTTGTTTTTGGGGTAATTAGTGCTATACTCGATTGCTTGTGAAATTCGCATCAATCACTTTAAAATTGATCTGCATGACTCTAAACTTGTAGATTAGTTAGCGCTATGTTCCTCTGAAATCTGGGATCCATCGCTAAATCCAATTGTTCTGGGGAATTTTTAGAAGTTTTGGATAGGACCTGGACCGCGCGTCGAAAGTCCAATAGCGATGATCTTAGGCTGTTGCGGTCACTATGTTAGGCTTGACCATCACCTCAAAAATCAAGTCCATGTGATGTTCTGGGTCGATTTGATTGAGTTCGGAGTGAAGAGTGTGAGAACGGTTGGAAATTTAATAAGCTTTTATGAAATCTGAGTCGTGTTGCTTGCGCGATGATTTTAAGCAATCTGACTGTTGGATTCTGACCCAATTTCACCCTCTGATCAGGGAAGGTGGCCCAGGCATGTCCTTGTACATGTGGACCTGATCGAGATTCCGTGACTGTTGAATTGAGTGTGGTCCGCCACGGCTGATCTTAAGAGCCGATCGGTACGAAAACTCAGCTTGACCTAGATCCATGGTCAGTGAGCTTAAGTCCGACCTTTTGTGGTTATAGGCCCACCAGAAGTGCTTCGTTGGATCGAGAGAGGCTTGCTTTGGTTATAACCTAAGTATACCTTGTCCCTGGGGTTATTTTCATCAATTTGAGGCCTATTTATAGTCCTTAAACCCTAACTCTCTTTTCCATACGAATTTTCTCTAACCCTAGCTTGGAGAGAGAGTGGAAAAGAGAGAGATAATGAGAGAGAAGTTGGTGAATCATCTTGGATTCTTTCCTGTTCTTCTTCATCTTTGAACCTTCACTTTGAATCGTTATTCTGACGGTTCTGAGTTCATCTTTGGGTAAGTTAACCTAACCCTAATCTGTGTTAGAGCTTAGAATAGTCTTGGTATTGTTGTATCTCATTTCTATTCTTGCTTTAGGGTATTCTATCGCCGTTGACGAAGACAACTCGTCTAAATCAGTTCGGTGTTTCTTTTCTGGCTTAAGGTGCGGACTTTAAGTGTATAGGTTACGGTTTTCAAGGCTTTCAATGCCAGTTAATGATTTATTCTTGTTATGGATGAGATTTCACATGCCAAATGTTATGTTTATGTTGCGTTCCTGATATGCATGTGTTATATTGAGATTTGTGTATTCTATGTGTATGTATAAAGTACCGTATACGTATAAAATATGCACTTGTGTTGCCATGATTATTTTTCGTGTATGTATGCTAGATGTATGTATGATAACTCCTTGGTAAAAGGAATTGTCCAAATGCTTGTTGTTCAACATACGTCATGTATGTTGTATCATGTATTCTAAGTGTTTGTAGAAATGCCTGAATGATCTAAAGTGTAACTTATTACACTACTTGTGGGCATTGAGAAGTGATTCTCAACACTCCTATTGATGTGTATATTTCCTCCATGTCAGTTACATTCCTTGTTATTTAATTTCAAGCATTGCTTATGCTTTCATTTATGTTAAGTTGATATTCTTCAAATGCTTGAGTACCACATGATTGAAGTTGTTGTTCCTTTACTGTTTTACATTCAATACCATTATCTGTTGTAGTGTAATGTGTTTGGGACTATGAATAGTCCAGGAAATCGGTAATCTGCCTTAAGGTTGTGGCTGAGATCGCTTTCGCCACAAAGGACTTGATTAGACGAACCCGAGTCATACTAGAGTTATCGGCAGTGGTTTGGCCACGCGGAGTGTTTGCGCACTCTATGTCGTTCAACTCAACGTGCGATCGTGCTAGTCGAGTTCGTCAAGAAACCCGATTATCCGATGTATGTTCACCATATATGGACGCTACTGTTTGAATCTAGGGTACCAAACTTACCGTTGAAATCCTATTAACCATGGTACCTTGATCCGCTAAGACTCATGAGCCGGACATAGTGGTATGGGACACCATGGTCGTGCTGTCGGCCTACGCTGGGGTGACGAGCCTCCCCGTAGTGACCAGTGAGCAACTAAACTCGTGAGCCGACTATGGTGGTATGGGACACAATATTCGTGCTGTCGGCCTGCATTGATTGGTGACGAGCCCTTTGTAGTGACCTCGAGCATGCCTGGATACCGCATTGAGGTGACGAGCCTTGGTGTAGTAACGAAGGTATGAAAGGCGTGCATTGATTGGTGACGAGCCCTTTGTAACGACCTGAAACCATATGATCGTATGAGATATCTAGGACTGACGACCCTAGAATGGATCACTGTTTAGATGGTGATATGAGGAAGGTATCTTAGCTTCCCAATCCTGCTGTATGAAAAGGACTAATAACAACTTAGTAATCATATTCATGCACCGCATTTGCATGTGCTTTGTAGATGTGGCGCACTTTGAGGCGATGTCATGTGTAACGTAAGATGAAGACGTTGATGGTGTACGCGTGAGGGCACGCATCATTCTGCATGCATCCTTGCATTAACAAGAGTATTTAGGATTTATTTAATTGTTCTGCTTTATCATTACTGCTTGATTGAACTGATAACATGTTAACCAGTGCCTTATTGTTTCACTGAGTTGATCACTCACTCCCACGTTCTGGGGGGGTGTTAAACACCCACCAGACTCTGTATTAGGTTCTGATGTTGCAGATGTGGATGCGACTTCTGAGGCAGAGCGGGAGATGGATGATGATGAGGCTGCTTTCTCTTATATGCAGTTTTCAGAAGGGTTCTAGCGAGCCTTGTTCTGATGCGCGGGACTCTGGGATTATTTTTGGGATTTAAATGATGTAACTTGATACTTGTAATTTTGTTAAGTAACACTTTCATACGACCTGGTTGGTGAATGTACTTCAGGGATTTACACTTGTACACATATATTTCTATAAGTCTTCCGCTTGCTTTATTCACTTATCCCTGAATTATATCTGTGTTTTGGCTTAATCTATTCCATGTTTTATGCACTAATACAGTCAACATACATCCATCATTAAATATGTTGCATAAGTGATGTTTTGGAACTCGGGAGCTGAGTTATGCTCGACCCCCGAATTTTAGGGCGTTACAAAATTAGATAACATATTTGAAATGAATAGAATGATCGGGAACACAAATAGACAGAACCATGTTTAAGCAAAGTATATGCGATTTGATGTAAATTTTAAATCCTAATTATTACAATGATCTTAATGCCCTGATCAAGCAGAAGATTGATACTCACTGGGATTAAGAAGGATACTAACAGACTAACTGCCCGGCCAGGTAGAAGTTTGATGTATTGGGTTCAAACCTACTATAACCATCCTTCTGTGTTGCCTAAATAATTAGAACATGAGATTTTTTTAGTAAGATATCTGCTTACCTTAGATGGTAAGAAACTATTCTCGATTTCATTCATGGTGGAAGAACTGAATTTCGGGACGAAATTCTTCTTTAAGGGGGGTGGATTGTAACAATCCCAGTCCTAACAGTTGATCGTGAACACTAAGAAACACAGAAAACAAATTGTCTTCGTCCCATTTGTAGAAGTATTGAATTTCGGGGACAAAATTCTCTTTAAGGGGGGTAGATTGTAACAACCCATACTTTTAGTACTCGAGTGTCACCATGAATTTAACATATTATGTACACTTATACGGTACTTATGTAGCCAACCTAACCCTACATCCATCCTCCAATATGAATCAAATCAATTAAGAATGATCTCCATCCATAAATCAAGTCATCCGACCGTTGATCATGTGGTTTGATATACGTACTTTCCTTTGACTAAATTGGTGAATAAATCTTTATCTATAATGAGTTAGATGTAAGTCCTATTATAAGAATTGTTTAGAAATGGGCATAGGACCATGTAGAACCATTAGATGTCACAAAACTCTTAGATCAACAATAATTATAAAATTGTCATTAACATAGACCCCTGAATTCTAGATCACATAGTTTCCATGATCTATTTCATGTGAAATTTTGTACCTGGCCTAATTATCATAAATTAACCATACACGTCGAATTTCAGCCCTTAGATCGCAATAAATCAGCTACTTGGCCTCTAGATCCGTCCGTACACTTATCAAATCAAGATTCCAACCCGTTCATCTTGTTCAACCCACATGAATATGCTTAACCCATCATTAGAATTACAATATGAGGAATTTATACATGTGAACAAGTCACTCGAATCTAACAATATACGTGTCATACCCCTAATCACTCCAGAAACACACTTTATGACCATCCATTTACAAAACTGACCGTACATCCACTAACATACATAGCCAGAGTGCTAATCATCAAGTCCCCTTATTTTTAATAAGCCATCTGACCAGCCGTCATGTTTGGATCCACCAAACGGGCTATGTAAACATCATGGCAAACCGATCATCATGAAGACCTTAGAGTTTAGGTCCAAAGTACCTGGTAAGTTGTTAATCAGTGGTGTACAAATATTATTTTAGAATTTTGAAATATATTAGCCATTAAAAGAGAATCTTAGTCATCCTTGAGGGATCAAGGCTCAAATTTGGGCAACGGAAAGAGCGTGAAAAATAAAGATCCCCTATCAAATTTCATTACATTTGGACAGTAGACTCATGAGTTATGGATGGCAGAAGTTTTGAAAAAGAAAAGGAGTAGAATTGTAAATAAGGTAACACCACATGCATGGCACAATTGATGAGAGTTACAATTGAAGTTTTAATGGTGAGTATTCTCGCTACTCGGTGGGATCGTGTGGTCCACTAGATTAACTAAACTACTTCATTTTCGACAGTGTCCTAAAATGATGTAACAAACCGGACAGACGGAGTGGATTCTTCGAGAAATCGTCGCAAGGGTCCCACACAATTTGAACAATCTAACGTAAGTAAAAGCGAGGATTCTAAGTAGTGAGCACCACCCACACCCCGACTGATCATGTGGCCCATCCAAAACTCAGCTCCACCTCATATTTTGGCCTATGACCTAACCTGACCTTACAAGACAGATAAACGAGGTTGATCTCCTGGAAGATCACCAAAAGTGAACCCCACATACTCCAGTGACCGAACCAAGTCGGCATATCCCCGCTCGCAGCATCAGAGTCTGAGCGAACCACATTTGCTTGAGTTCCACCACCAAACTCTTGAACTAAAAAAATCAGAACAGTTTAATCTCCATTAGAGGAAGATCTGACTACAACCAAGACATCCGAGAAAATTTGGGAAGGCTTCCACGACGCCAAGATTCCTATAAGCAGGGAATCCTTCCACAAACCAAGTTAGAAATGAAGGATGCATATTTTTGTGGGACCCACCAACTGGGTCGAGTTGGACATGGGCCCATGGAATCTGATGAATGGGCCAGATTCCAAATACCAACATTGTGGACCCCACTTTTGAGTGGTGTGTGTACATGGTTGGTGCACACCCGCCGTGCACTGGACTGGAAACCCGGTTAATTGGGTTTGACCCAATGAGCATGGCAAAAGCAAAGGATCCTTTCCCACTTTTGGAAATTTTGAACGGACAGTGTCCGTTTGGCTCAGTTGTGGCCCACCATTAGGAGCCCCTGTTATAATCTAAACCGTCCATCCTGTTGATCAAGGTGGCTCGACCAAAACCATGGTTGGCCTGCTTGATGGATTGCACGCATGTGTTCATAAGAACCCGTGCAAGATGACTGTGCGAGCGGGTGTTTTTCCAAAAATGGAAAAACATGTTTTTCTTGCAACCAGCGATCCCCGTATACTGGCTCCTGGAGCATCCCAACTATTGGAGTAAATCCATCATAGCCATCCATTCTCTTCATGTAGCTTAGGGCTTTTGGGCAAAACCACGACCAATTTTTTTTTGCGCCCACTGTTTTCGTCCACCTCCCTACCATAGAATAAATCTAGGTCATCCATCCTCCATCCGATGGCTTAGAGAGAGTTTAGGACTTCAGAGAAAGGGCATATAAAGCAAGGGGCGTCGCTATTCCATTCTATGCAGCCACACTCCCTACACTCGCCCGTTTCTTTCAAAGCTCTAACCCACTGCAAAAATGCCACTGATGCTCCATTTTTTCTCTCCCACAAGCATCACGTGGAAGAAGTAGATGCTCGAGCATCATTGTTTTAAAGAAAAGAGCCTTCATTGGAAGACTACCATTAAAGTCGGTCATCTTCCTAGTCAGAAACCACCTGCCGCACCATTATCTATAGGCGTTGATTCGTGACCTACTTGTTCTTCAGGTAGGCCATATCTATTATCAATGGTAGCCCTGAAACAATCCCATTTTCGGGTTCCAGTCAGTAGGTGTAACCGGGTGGAGTCGAGTTTGAGTTAACTCGTTGACTGACCGGCTATTATAATCTTCGTGAGTGGCTAGACTATCCGAGTACATATCCCATCGAGTCGAGGAGGTGAAAAGAAGCTTGCAATTGAATTCAGTTGAGCATCCAAACATAGCCTAAAGAATGTGGCAGTGATTGATCTGTTTTTGTTTGTGTTTTTGTTCTTAACAGTATTCATATTGTTCAGAGTTATACATTGCCAGAAATTGCAAGTCCTCCCATATATACTAAAGTTTAGTCATTCGTTAATTTCAAAGTATTGAAAATGTAAAGCGATAATCATGCTCATGGGATTCTCTGTCTTGAGATCTTATTTCCATCTCCTGTCTGTAACAATGTCTATTATTATCTGTTTGGACAATCCAAATGTATTTTGACTTGAGGTGATCATCACTCCTCACTGATTGTAGCATTGTAGTAGAAATTTGATATAGAACTTAAACAAATTAGCAAAAAAAAAAAAGAAGCTCAGATACCACTGGTGCCACTTGTAGTGGTACATTTTGACTCTTGATCTGTGGGTGTTGGCATGTGTGACAGATATGTTAAATTCAAAGATTAAGATATCAACAAGTTCCAGTAATATCATCTTAAGATACCATGAACGAACCTATTACTCCCATTAGAGACCAGGTTGCATGGTTGGTGGGCCATCTAACCATGGATCTACAATGGCTAAATCAGGACAGGGGGACTCCTCTACATAAAGAAATGAATCATCTTTCATCAGACAAACATAGATTAGCTATTAAATAAGTTCCATTTGAGCTAAGTCACACTCGTATTGCACCAACTAACAATCTTGCTAACTCAGTGCACTTCGCGGGGTCTTGAGGAGATCCGATCGATTAAGCTTCATTAAGGTTCCACCACTGTAGGAGGCCTTGCCTTGAGGGCGGGTATGACAATCTACCCGATTATCTCAAGCTCCAAAATTTCCATGTTGAGACTTGCCTACTTGATCAAGTGAAATCAAATCATCCCTAAGTTGGACCAAGGTGAGGACTCACCCTTTGAGCTTCCCACTTAATTTCATCAATCTGGATATAGATGATGACATGATTCCTCTAATCGAGTTACTTACCTTGCTATTGAATATGTTAATTTTTTGTGAAATAAATTCATATATTGGATGATAGGCATGTCTCTTTAATTATAATATACACAAATGGTTTGATGATAACATGTTATTTTCTTTAGTTGTACATGTATTGATTAACTACATGTTACCATTTGCGCTTAAGTGATGGAATGAATGGAACCTATCTTGGACTTATTATCATGCGGTCCCTATTTGCCATACATGGCTCGGATCACACCTTGCCTTACAAAGCCTGGACCGCATGTTGCCTATGTGTCTTGGATCGTCTAGTTGCCTTCGTGGCGTTGATGGATTATTGGTGCCCTCTTGTGGCTTGATGGTTACATCCATATATCTCGTTGCTTCCTAGCCATCTTATGGTGTTCAGTCATACCATGATTTTCGGGTGGAGTGAAGTTCATTTATCAATTTTCTAGCTATCTTACTGTGTTCACTTACGACATGATTTTTGGGTGGTCTAGGGTTTATATGTTGTTTGTCTCTTCATCTATGGTATCAGTCGTACCATGATTTTCAGGTGGAGCTCAAGTTCGCTTATCGATTTTTTAGCCATCTTGTGGAGTTCACGTACGACATGATTTTTGAATGAAGAAGAGGTTTGAAGGTTGATTTTTTATTCACCTCATGGATTTCACTTGTACCATGATTTCTGGGTGGAGCTGAAGTTCTTTTATCGATTTTCTAGGCATCTTGTGGAGTTCACGTACAAATGCGATTCTCGAGTGTAATAGAAAGTCGTATGGTTGATTGTTTAGTTATTTAGACATGTTTCCTTATATTGCGACTGCCATTATATTTTGCTTATGATGAAATTATGTTGATTAGTTTGATTTTCTTAACATGAGTATGACTAAGAAATGTCCTGTTTAGTGTATCTAATTTCAAGACTTGTAATCTATATTGGATTATGAATGATGAGTGCGTAATCTTAGAAGGTGTTCCTCACTGCAATAGCCATTGGCGCTATCAAACCGTAACAGTTGATGCAGGTATAAGGCGAGCCGATTCTGTTCACTAGGTTACTAGACCAGATCGAGTAGCTAGGGAGCTAGGCGGGATCCTTGCGGCCCGCATTGATCTCCACTACTAGTTGATAAACTCATGTTTTACTTACCTGAACTTTGTTATTTGAGATTGTATAAGTCCTGTATGGGCACTACATTTGGAATTTTGTAATGATTATAATGTTTTTATTTAATGCATGGTTTATTCTAGCTTCGTTGCTGTTAACTCTGATTAATGACAAACGATTCAAATTTACACTAGATTTTATAGGCTAACACTCGGGCTTTTAGGAAACGGGCTATATACTCGGGTCCTGAAAACACGGGGCGTTATAATTGTAGATAGAAGTAGCTTTTGTTTTACTTCCTGATGCAGGTGATTTCTTAAACATTGGTGCTGCATTTTTGGATTTTGATTTGATTTTGTCATATCCTAATCCACTCTTTTCTTTCCCAGGTCTTCTCATCCCTAAGAGTTTTTCTAATTTTTCAATACTCTGGGAAAATTTATAATTCTATTCAATAGATTTTCTAGATTTCTCTACATCAAACATGAGTGTGTGATTTTCATTCTGAAGATGCATGTTTTTATCTTTTAATAGTTTAATTTGTTTATTCAGTTTTTCAGACTCAGACTTGAGAAAATTATTGATTCTTTTGAGCCTATCATTTTCTGAGTGGTATTGTTGTAGATCATTAATCAAGTGCATATTGGTTTCCAATGTTTTGTCTAGATCTATTTGCAACAATTTATTTTTATTTTCATTTATCCCAAGTCTTTCAAGGATATTGATGCTATAGATATAAAGTTGATTATAGGCATCCTGCAGTTTATCCTTTTCTTCTTCTTCTTTCTCTGTTTCCTCATCATCAGATGGAAATGATTTAGTGGCTTGAGGTTCTTTGATTTTCTCAATTTCTATGGGAATGTTGGAGGCTATAGAGACCATAAGAATTTTCAGGGATATTTTGTCTCCATCACTTTGTAAGTCACTACATTCTGAATTTGACTCTTCAGTACCATCCCATGTGGCTGCCATTGCCTTTCCTTTGATTTTCGTATTTGGGCATTCAGTGGACAGATGTCCAGACTTTCGGCAAGTGTAACATTGTGGTTCCTTGGACTTTTTACCAGATTTACCTGTAAAATGTTTGTTGTTCAACTGTCTTCCTTTAAATGGTCAGCCACGATTTTTATGGAAGAATTTTCTAAACCGTTGAGCCAAAAGAGCCACTTCATCATCTTCATTCTCCCTTTCACTTTCATCTTCCTTAATTGTAGTGTTCTTTGAAGTTTTGAGGATATTATTTTTGGGTTTAGGAGTTTTCTTGAAGTGTAGTTCAAATGTTTGTAGGGAACCTACGAGTTCTTTTACTTTCATCTCATCCATGTTTCTACATTCTTCAATAGTTGTAGCTTTCAAGTTGAACCGTTCTAGTAAGGATCTCAGAATTTTCCTACAGATTTTTGGAACCAGAACCTTTTCTCCAAATCCACCCACGGAGTTGCAGATGATGTTCAGTTTTGTGAAAAACTCCATGAAGGTCTCATGCTCTTCCATTCTGAGACTTTCAAACTGTGATGTTAGGAGTTGCAGCTTAGATCTTTTTACTGTGCTGGTTCCCTCATGAGTTGTTTCCGATAAGTCCTATGCTTCTTTAGCCATTCCACACATACTGATTTGATTAAAGACTTCTTGGGACACAGTACAGTAAAGCATTCATTGCTTTTGCTTCAGCAATTTGTTTTTCTTTATCGAAAGCTGTCCATTTTTCTTTGGGTTTTGGTTTGGATATGGTTGTGTCATTTTCAAGTACTATTTGTTCGGTTGGTGGCACATATCCATTTTTAACAATGTCCCAAACATCATGATCGAAAGATCTCAAAAAGTAATGCATTCTAACCTTCCAGTATGCACAATTTGATCCATCAAATATAGGTCTAGTTACAGATGAGCCCTCTCCTTTGGCCATATTACTAACTTCAGTTAAGATCACTCTCTAGGCGGTGAAGCCCTTAAGAGAGACCTGCTCTGATACTAATTGAAATTGCGGTAATGACCGCTTTAGTCGAAGTGGGAATACGCCAAGGTGTCCTAAAGGGGGTGAATAGGACTTTTTAAAATTTTATGAGGATTTAAAACCTATCAACCCTATCCTGACCTAATATACAAATAGCAGGATTGCTTCAATGTAACTCTAATGACTTCCAAGTCAAATAGAGAATCTAATCATATGACTATTCAAAACATAAATAAGATGTATAACATAGTTCATGATGGATGTGATTGTGTGTGAGATGTGATTCTATTTAGTTCTAGGTAATCATGTAAACATGCATTATGAGAACATTCAGAGAATTCACACAAGTAGTAAAGTAAATAGCAATCCCAAACACAGTCATTTTTATAATGGTTCAACTATGTGTCTGCTCCACTTCCGGCAGACGCACTCAACCCTTGAGTGTATCGAATCTCACTAACGAAGGTTTCAAATCAGGTTCACCTCAAACCAGTACAACCTACACGAGGTTGACTATAAGACCTACACATGGTACCTAACATGTCTCCACGAGACATAAGTTTATGCTCCACACAGGAGCAAGGGTCAACACACATCACTCAGATTTTAGGCCACACAGGCCAACGATCCACACAAGGAACCTAACAATTTATGCCCTACACAAGAGCAAAGGTCAACACACAATACCTAGGTTTTAGACCACATAGGTTGAGGACCTACGCAAAGGACCTAAGTTTATGCTCTCCATAGAGTAAGGGTCAACACATAACATCCCCATGTACTCTCCCATCGGAGGCCTCCTATGAGGACTTGAAAGGGTGAGAATCACCTATGACCCAATCCTACGCAAAGGAATGATCAGCATGGTATCTGGACTCTAGTGAATTATAGATAAGCAGATGAATCCCATTTAACACGTTGATGAAGATCTCCTCCTTTAATGGGGAAGAATCTGCAGCTCCCTTGAACCGTAACAGAAATGATGCTTTAATGTATAGCGACGGGTTGGGTCAAGGTTATGTTGGAATCCTACTCTATTAAATGTTTTCCTATTTTAAAGACAGAGTGATTTCAATCATATATGTATTCAAGGTATCCCTGTTTAATGATTTACCATTAAGGTGGTAGTTGGAGGATCCTTGAACGTGGAAGTTCATTCCCCAATCCACTCTATTGAATATCAATGATAAGGGTGGATTGGAGGATGAACTCCAAAGAGAGAAAAAGGCTTAGGGTATATGATCTAGATTAAACACTCAAAAGCTCTTTCTATTTTCTTTACAAACAACCCTAGGCAAGCTGTCATTAAATAGGCAAAAAGTTCCATGAAAATAAAACAGTCATATTTTTTACCGAGTTCAATATCGTCGAGCAGGTTTCGATATCATCACATGTATACTCTCGATAGCATCGAATTGCCGCTTGATAACATGAACTCAATCTGTCAAACGGTTTTGAACCTTTTTGCCAACTGGTCAAGAAAATCGAACATTCTTCGATGTCATCAGATTTCGAACTCCATTGTCATCGACATATGGTTCTATTCCTCGACATTTAAAAAATGTGAGAGCAAACTTGCCTTTAAAACTTAACAGGTATTGATATGATCTAGCATCCCTCGATATCATCTGAATTTGAATGTTGATGATATCGATATCGGTGTCTATTCATTGATTTTTTCAAGGAATTTTCCTATAAGCTTGCTAGACAGTTTGTGTCCTATTTCTATGATATCGACCTAGTCTCGATATGATCGATATTTGAATATCGATATCCTCGAGGTCTCCTCGATACTAAAATGAATTTACCTGAAGGCTTGCTGGTCAGATTTGTGTCCAAATCCGATATCATCGAAGGTCAGTTGATACGTTGAGGTTTGAAATTCGATGATATCGAGGATCTCTTCGAGATATCAAAAATCACATGATTTTCCTTAGCTGCTTTCTAGACACAACTGACCAGATGTCTATTTTATCGAGCATTCTCGATGAACTTGAGATTCAAAATTCAATGATATTGAACATTCGATCAATTCATCGATAATTTAGTCCAGGATTCATTGTGGTTGCTGGACATCTGAAGTCCTCAATTCGATAATATCAAGTGAGTTTCAAGGACATCGATAACAGGGTTTGATTTCGAACCAATTATTGATAAATCAAGAAATGTAGAAAACTTAGAGATTTTCCTAATTTTACAAAATAGTTTTCTCAGCTTGAACCCTAAGTTGTTCTATCCATCTTTTTAAGGGTTTTATATACCTGGTGTTTTGGGACATGGGATGTGAGGATAAGTTTACCTTTTCTGAGTTTGGGCACACATCCTATTGGGGCAGACGCTTGAATGATCTTCCTATGGGGCCACTTGTCTTGCTGACTCAAGACTCACGCTAATTGACAAACCATGGCACTTTCAAGATCTACACGGTCTACCATATAATGCCTCAAAGGAGTCATGTCAATGGTCGCCTAATAACTGTTGTTGTACGCGAACTCGGCCAGGAGCAAATGCTCATCCCAGCTACCCGCGAAGTTGATCACGCAAGCTCTGAACATATCCTCAAGGATCTGGTTAATCCTTTTGGTTTGCCCATCTTTCTACGAATGATAAGCGGTGCTGAGCTGTAAAGTAGACCCCATTGCCTGCTGAAAGCTCCTCCAAAATTGAGACGTGAATCTGTGGTCTCAGTCGGAGACGATCGAAACTGGAATGCCGTGCAGTCTCATGATCTCCTCAATGAATACCTTCATAAGACGATCCAATGTCGAGGTCACACACATCTTAATAAAATGAGCCGACTTTATCGGACAATCGACGGGAACCCAGATGGCGTCGTGACCACTCTGAGTCTTTCCAAGCCCATGATGAAATCAGTCGACACGTGCTCTCACTTCTATATTGGAACACTTAACAGCTGTAAAGGACCAGGGGGTCTCTGGTGGTCGGCCTTGACACGCTGACAAGTGTCACACTCGGCCATAAAACTAGTAATCTGGTGCTTCATCCCTGACCAGAAATACTGCCTCCTCATATCTCTGTACATCTTCTTGGAGCCTAAGTGGATTGTAAGTCTCGATTGATGTGCCTCGGTCATTAGATCTCTATGCAACTTTAGCATGTCCGGAACACACAATCGGCCTCTGTAGTGAAGTCCACCATCGGAACCAAGCTGCCAATCTGACTGCTCCACGGATGCTATCTCTGCTCGGTATCCCTGTAATGACTCGTCTGTCTGCTGAGCCTCGATCACCCTTATGACAAGAGAGGGCTTAATCGACAAGCTCGAAAGCTAAACAATAGAGGACTGCAAACTAAACTCAAAGTTGAACTCTGATACATCCTTCAGCATCTTCCATTCAAGAACCATCATCTGTGCCACCAGGCCTCGTGGTTGATGGCTGAGCGCATCCGCCACCACATTTTCCTTGCCTGGGTGGTACTGGAGGTCGAAATCATAATCCTTCAACAGCTCCATCCATTGTCTCTGTCGCATATTCAGATCTGACTGCGAAAACAGATAATTCAACCTCTTATGATTCGAGAAGAGCTCGAACCTAACCCCATAGAGATAATGCCTCCACACCTTCAGTGTGAAGACAACTGCTGCTAACTCCAGATCATGCATGGGGTAGTTCAGCTCATGGACCTTGAGCTGGCGTGAGGCATATACCACAGACTTCCCGTGCTACATTAGAACAGCACCCAAACCAATTCTCAAGGCATCGGTGAAAACCACAAAACCATCACTCCCATCATGACGAGTGAGGACAGGAGCGAACGTGCGGCGGTCCTTCAACTCCATAAATGCCTCCTCACAGGCGTCACTCCAGATGAACTCAACGCCCTTCCATGTCAATCGGGTTAGCAGTGCTACAATATGGGAGAAACCCTCGATGAATCATCGATAATAACCCACTAGACCTTGGAAGCTACGAATCTTGAACGTGTTCGTGGGATGGCCCCACTAACGCACTGCATCAATCTTTGAGGGGTCCACAGTGACACCCCCCCTCATCACCACGTGACCGAGGAACTTCACCTCCTCCTGTTAGAACTCACACTTCTCCAGCTACGCATACAGCTGGGGGGCACAGAGGGTCTCAAGTATAATCTACAAATGCATCTCATGGTCCTCCCAGGTCCTTGAATACACCAGAAGGTCATCGATGAACACTACAACAAACTAATTAAGGTAAGGCCGGAAGACCTCGTTCATCAGTTGCATGAAGACGGCAGGCACATTAGTCAGCCTAAAAGACCTGACCAGAAACTCGAAGTAACCATAACACGTATGGAAAGTTATCTTCAATATGTCCTCCTCTCGGACCCAAATCTGATGATAATTAGAGTGCAAGTCTATCTTGGAAAAGAACTGAGCACCCTGCAGCTGGTCAAACAAATCATCAATCCTGGGGAGCGGGTATCTGTTCTTAATAATGACCTTGTTGAACTTGCGGTAATCCACGTAGAGCTTCAACGAGCCATCCTTCTTCTTCACGAACAATACTGGGTCTCCCCACGGCGAACTGCTAGGATGAATAAAACCCAACTCACATAACTCATCTAACTGCTCCTGCAGTTCCCACAACTCCATCAGTGTCATATGGTAGGGAGCCTTTGAAATAGGCACAGTACCGGGCACCAAATCAATCTGAAACTCTATCTGCCGGCACGGCGGCAAACCCGAGATCTCCTGAAATACATCATGGAACTCGTAAACTATCGACAAGTACTCAGAACACCCTGCCACTGACTCCTCAACAACACAAGCCAACAAGCTCAGTAGCGGCTCTCCTCTGGGCTCACCAATGAACTGTAATATCAGCAAGTCGGGAATATGAAACGTGGCTGACCTCGCGGTATAGTCCAAGATAGCATGGTACTCGGCAAGCCAATCCATACCCAAGATGACATCATACTCGGCCATCGGTAAGACAAACAAATCAGCGGGCAGGAACATCTCACCAACCAAAACGGGAGAAGATGAACAACGATGGCTCAAAACTGTACACTTTCCCAATGGAGTCAAAATGGATAAGGCCTCAGGCATAGACTCTGACAGAATACCGGTCGATCGGCAGAACTCCTCGGCCACGAATGAATGAGATGCGCCAGAGTCAAATAGCACACAAGCAATACAAGTAAAGATAAGAAGAATACCCTCAACTACTCCTCCAGAAGATGACTGCGGGTCATACTGGGCACCATCTCAGTTGGCAAGGAAAGCAAGCTTGAAGACTGCGGATCCTGACCCTTCACTTGTTGTGCAGCATATACTCGACCCTGGGTCTGCAGGGGAGGTGCATGTCCCCTCTAGTGCGATCTCTGTTGCTGCTGCGGTCACTGTGGTGACCTACCCTACTACCTCTACTGCTGCGGAGGAGGCCTAGGAATAAGAGTCTGATGCTGGGGTAGCTGCTACTATGGAGGATGGTGCAGGGGCTGCTGCGGTGCCCTCTTCTACTGCTGGGGATGAGGACACTCGTGCCTACGGTGTCATGTCTGGCCACAACCATAACATACGCCAGAGAACGGCCCAGATGAAGAAGCTGACTGTGACGAGGATGAAGTTGGCTGCACTACAGGCGGTCTACATCCAGAACGGCCCCGATGTCATCGGTGCTGGTGCTGATGGGAGCTATTGGAGGGTGTCTTCCTCTTCTGGTCTCCACTGGAACCCTTCTCCCTGGACCTCTGCATCATGGCTTAGTTCTCCTCATAAAGCAAGGCCCTATGCACGGCCTCATCAAATGTCATTAACAGATGTCCCACGACACGACTGCGAATGGTGGGACGCGAGTCACTCGTAAAATGGTGAGCCTTTCGCTTCTCGTCGTGATGAGGTAGGAGGCAAAACAAGACAACATAACAAATCGGGCCTCATACTGAGACACCGTCATCTCACCCTGCACTAGGGTCTCAAACTCTAGGCCCTCTGCCCACGGATATGCTCTTGGAAGAACTTTTGGTCAAAATGGACCATGAACTCCTCCCACGTCCACACAAAATCTGGCCTGGCCATCTGGGAAATTGATGACCACTAATGCCTCTCCTCGCCCTGAAGAAGGAAGACGGCCAAAGGAACTCTTTGCTCACTAGTGCACTGCATGGTGTCGAATATCTTCTCCACCTCAGTGCACCATAACTCTACTGTAGTAGGGTCCGGCTCACCCCGGAACCGTGGGGGTTCATGCTGCCTAAAGTCTCGGAGCAGTGCGCTCGCTTACAACTCCTGTGACTACTCGGGGGTCTCGAGAATTAGATGATGGGTATGAAGAGCAGCAGTGACAGCCTGCATTAACTGCTGAAAATGCTTGATCCCAACTGGAACCGTAGGATAAGCGAGGGCGGCACTAGCCTCCGGCAAAGGCACAGGTGCGGTGGGAGCCTCTGGAATAAGAACGATAGGCTCAGGTGGGGGAACAGGCACTACAGGAGGTGGAATCACAACCTCAGGAACAGAGTCGTCTATGGCTGGAGCGGGATGCGCTTGGGTTGATCGGGTCGCTCGAGTATCACGGGTGCCTCCACCTCTCGTACCTCGACCATGGGTGCCTCCTTTAGGCGGCATCATCTACATAAGAACAAAGGTGATGGACACATTGAGATCAGAACCTTGAAGGCTCAAACGGAAAGAATGGAAACACACTTGGGACACGACTTGTCCTAAGCTCGCAGCAGATATGTGATGTCGTCCTAAGTTATTCTGTAGGTTACTTGTTAAGCTTTGATACTAACAACTTTCACACCTCAAAAATCTAGTGGCCCAGATAGCCTAAAATCAAGTTAAGTGGGTCCCAACAAGGGTGGGCCACCATGGGAATAAATTTCAAGATTTAATACACATGCTAAGTATTTTTTAAAAAGGGCAACAATGAATATCTAGAAAATCTGTTAGTGTAGAAAATACTGATGTCCCCATGTTTGGCACCACATGGGGTGGGCCTAAACTTACTCAAATCATTGGAAAATTAGTGGGTTTGATGGTCCCACATATGGACAGCAAGTGGGGTCCACTGGAGTAGCCCACTTACTCTAAAAATCAAGATGGAAAAGGAGCATTTCCAACATGCAATGTTGTTGGATTGTCCAGAAATTTCTAGACAGTCAGCCTACTTTGGCCCACCCCATAGGCCTCAAACATGGGGGAAATGATGTGGGCCCCATTCCACATCAAAGTGGGGTCCACACTCTAGAAAACCCCCAAAGAAATTTGGGAGAAAAAGGCATATAAATACTCCCAAACAATTACTCAAAATCATACTATAGATGGGCCTGAAATCTGGAGAGCAACATATGCTGTCCATATTTCGGTCCATAAAAATTATCCAAAGGGTTTTATACCCTAATCCATCAAGAATGGTCCACTTAGATGGGTCATCAAAATTTTAGATCCATCAACACACCAAAAGCTCCAAGAAAATCCATGTTTGGAGGCCACCCAACCCATGCATGTCACGGTGGGCCTGAATGTCCAGCAAGGTGGGCGTGGACGTCCCATTTTCTGATGGAACTGAGATGTTGCTGACCGCATTAATGGGCCACAAATCTCCAGTAACAAAAGGAAGAGAAAGGGAGAGAGATCACGGCCATGGTGGAAGGTTCCGACACTATGAACCTTCCACCTTCAATCCACACCATCCACTATATTGGTAGCTTACATGCATGCCATTTACAATTAAAAAGAGGTGTTGAGGTAGGGATATCATCCCTACCATGCATGCAAAGGTTTAAATGACCTATGAAAGGTTAGATCTAAGAAAAATGCTTCATGGTGGGTTCATGGAGAATGGCCCACCATGGAAGGAGATATGCATGCTCTGAGCCCATGGCCTTGAATCTAGGAGTCATGTAGGACCTCCACCATGGATTGGTGGGTCCTACATGCTTTCATTCATGTATAAAAAGGAAGACAAGAAGAAGAAAGGGAGGAGTGTCACGTCCCAAACAGAGAAACCGGGCTTACAAAATTCCCGATTGCTGAATCCAGTGCAGACAGCCTCCGTAGTACCCCATTCTCGGCTCCCAACGCTCATACGCTAGATTCCGATCCTAGGATCATAGTAGGAGGATTTTCAAATGTACATTTATCTCATAATAAGCATAACCACAAGTCTACCTAAATCACAAGGCAACATCATCATCACATATCCACTAATATAAACAGTTGAATAGAAAGCTGAGAGGGAAAATACATATATCGATAATCAAAGCTCCAGAAGATAGCTGCATGCTCTAAGCTCAACACTATTGCGACCTAACGCCACTTGTATGCATCTATCGTGCATAAGCTTATAGAAAGCTCAGAGGGTGGTGTAAGTGTGTGCACAAGGTAAGTGTCAAGTATACAATGCAGGTCCATAAATCATATAATGTCAGAAATACTGGCAAGTCTATAAATCATACAGTATCAGAGTATGTAATGCAGATCGATTATGCAATGCAGAGACATAGAGAGCCAAATATTATATGTTGAGGATGCAATGCAATATGTGGTGCGAATTAAATGAACATGCAGGTGTGTGATGTCGGGATGATGGTGCATAGTATCGCAGGCTATGGGGTCCATCACAAGGGACTTCTATCCAAACCAGTCTCATACCTAATTTGGATAGTCAAACTCAATGTGGTAAACTCTTGATCTCAGGCTGGTTACACGCAACTACTATCTACGCATCACGGGTCACTGGAATTCAACTGGGAGGACCGCAGAAGCTTATGGAATGGTACGGGCTAGGATATGAGTCTCACAGCTATTCCCTTCTAATAAAAATTTCATCTTCAAAATTTAAATCATAATACAACCAATACAGAGCTCACCAAGGGAGGGAAATCCTATTAGAACACAACATACCAACATAATCATATACTTAAGAGATAGGGATAACACCAACGAATCTCAACCTCTTGCTCCCAAGACGCCTTATCAACACTATGATGACCTCACTGATTCGGATCCTGGTCAGAAACGATGGAGACTAGAATAATATGCAACCTCATAATCTCAATGGTAGGGAGCTATATCAGAAAATCTCTAAGTTATTCAAACTCGGGGATCTAACCTTTCTAAGTTCTCAATAATCATAGAGTGTAGGGTAACTATCTGCAGATATGTGATGTTATCCTTAGGTATTCTCAAGTTATGCTCTAATACCAACTTCTGTCACACCCCAAACTTAAAAACCGGGCTCACAAAATTCTCGATTGCAGAATTCGGTGCTGACAGCCTGCGTAGTACCCCATTCTCCACTCTCAGCGCTCATACGCCAGATTCCGATCCTGGGATCCAACTAGGAGGATTTTCCAACATATATTTTCTCGTAAGAAGCATAACCATAAGTTTACCCAAATCACAAAGGTAACATCATCATCACATATCCACTAATATAAAAGTTGAATACAAAGCCGAGAGGGAAAATACATATATCGATAATCAAAGTTCCAGAAGATAGTTGCATGCTCCAAGCTCAATGCTGCTCTGACCTAACACCACCTACACGCATTTATCGTGCATAAGCTTATAGAAAGCTCAGAGGGTGGTGTAAGTGTGTGCACAAGGTAAGTGTCAAGTATACAATGTAGGTCCATAAATCATACAATGTCGAAAATACTCACAAGTCTATAAATCATACAATATTAGAGTATGCAATGCATATCGATTATGTAATGTGGAGACATAGAGAGATAAATATCAGATGATGAGGATGTAATGCAATATGCGATGCGAATGAAATTACTATGCAGGAGTGTAAAGTCGGGATGATAGTGCATAGTATCACAGGCTATGGGGTCCATCACAAGGGACTTCTATCCAAACTAGTCTCATACCTAATTTGGATAGTCAAACTCAATGTGATAAACTCTTGATCTCAGGTTGGTCACGCACAACTGCTATCTACACATCACGGGTTGCCAGAATTTGACTAGGATACGAGTCTCACGAGGAGAGTCTTCATGGAGCACCCACCTCCAATGGACAAGCTCTAACTCCAAGTGCTAGCTTTTATGCTTCAAGGGAGATGTTTTAATGGTGTAGATGGGGGTTTGAGGGTAGGATTGAGGGGGAGATAGGTGGAAGAGTTGTTGAAAATGAGGGAAGGTGGGGACGTCTCCACCATGGAAGGAGAGAAATGAGAGATGCGATGGAGAGAGAAGGGAGAGAGAGGGGTATAGCAAAGCAATCATTTATTTTCTTAGCTTGGGAAGATGGTTGTAATCATAGAACATGAGGAAGAACCCAAGGCTAATGATGGGTTTTTAGAGAAGGTAGCCTACTACCTAAGCTAGGGGTAGGTATGATAGGTGCTAGGGTAGGGTAGGTAGGTTGTTTGGATAAGGGAGCTAGGTGGAGCCCACTCTTGGAAAACGTGTAAGGGTTCTAAGTTGGTCTCACATGCATGATGTAAGGCCAATAATTACTCGGTTGATAACTTAAAATGCACATATCAAAATTATGCATGAGATGCGGCGCTGGAACCGCGACACCGATGAGGTCACAATGGCATATGTTTCGAGTCGATCCGGGTTGGGTCTATGTGACTAGACTTAAGGATGACTGCAAATGCTATCCATAGGTCACGGGTCACTAGGATTCGACTAGTAGGACCTTGGGACCTAAAGGAATGAAATGGACACTCATGGTAGGGTCTTATAAGTTTGGGGTAGGGAGTGGGCCACAAACTTGACTATCCTTAGAGCTTCTCTTACTTTTACAGTTGCTCTCTTTGGTTGCTTAGAAATGGTAGAGAGAATGAGAGGGAAAGGGAATGTGATGGGATGAAAAGGGATGGGTTGTGTAAGAGAGGGATGGGTGTGTGTAATAGAGATTTGACTTTAGGGATGGCTTGTGTAAGCGAGGGATGGGTGTGATGGGTGGAGTGATGGGTTGTACTTAACTTGCACTTGATTGATTGATGTGATAGATTGGGTAGAGATTCTCTCGAGATTCATAATGCGTGGCGTTTGCTCAAAATATACTTGGGCCACTGCTCCTAGCCTGGGTATCGCATCGGTGTGCAAGATGCAGCGTTGGAACCACGGTGATGGTGTGGTCGCTAGGTTATAGGTTTCGAGTTGAGTCGACTCAGATATACGAGATGTGATTTAGGCTTGCGCACAAATGCCGACTACAGGTCACGGGTTGCAGAAATTCGATGGGGAGAATCACGAAAGTTTAAGGAATGGTACGGTCTAAGATATGGGCTTTACACGTAACGTGTCATATATGCTCAGTCGAGTTGGCATGCCTTTCAGATGACACATCATACGTTACTTTTTCAACCTTATTTTTTCCCTTTTCTCTAATATTATCATAGCATTCTTCAAATGTTTCTCTTCTTGTTACTTCGGTGTTCTGTTTATGGAGACTTTTTATCATTTTTCCCGGGCGTAATGTGACTACTGCGGCTTTGCCCATCCGTCTCAATGAATGGCCGTCATCCATTTCTCCTATCCTTTGATTCTTTTACCAGTATTTTCTTGAATGATCTATACACTCTTTATCAATTTGTTGCTCTTGTATCTGTTAGAGATTAACAATAGAACTTAATTAGCATTTATTCGCAAATATATTCTATCTCGGAGATGAGAGGAAGGACATTCCTGTTGAGAGTCGCCATTTTGGCGCCTTATAGGACGCCAAACAATGATGAAATTCTTTAAGTTATTCTTAAGTCAATATTAAGGAACATAGAAAATCCCCGGCAGAGTCGCTATTTTGTTTCGATTAGAAACGAAAAACATTTGATTTGGGGAATTATGTCACTCAATAATGACAAAAAAGAAAGAACTAAGAGAATAATCATCGAATTTATTCATTCTAAGTTCATTACATCCTTTTGATCCTCTGATTTCGAGATAGAATTTCTAGAAAATACAAAAGTGCAAGTATTGAATAGGCTCAAATATAAATTTTGGCAGCATTCTGGCTCATATCAGTCACGTCTCCATGGGAGATGAGTTGTTTGGCCTTTCCATGCACTTTGTCGCTCATTGACATGATAAAGGAGTGTCAAGATCCCTTTGAAACACTTGGAACGGCTCGAAGACTTGTGAAAATTTAGTATAATGTTGCCTCAAAGAGTACCCACGCAACTCCTTTATGAGTTGCGCGAGCCAAGCTACCCTTCTTCACTCCCTCTCCTTCTCTCCATCTCCAATACCTGTCAAAGGCACTAGTCTTCTAAACATCCGATCCTACAAATGAAGGGGGGGGGGGGGGGGGTAGGGGGTAATTATAGGCTTCCGTACATGTAAGCCCTCGAATTCCATGTCGTGGACCCCACTTCGCATCATCGACTTAACATATCCTACGAAGGGTAGCGCGGCTTGTAGCAACTTCAGCGAGTTGCATGGACTAGCGCAACTCAGTGACTCGCACAACTCGATCCCTGCACAACTCGTGACCCGCGCAACTTCATCCTTTTCCTGCTCTTCTTCTTTTGAAACATTCTTCTTTTCTTTTCTCCATTGAATTTCTATGCTCCAACACATCCTTTCTTAGAAAATATATGCTCATGAATCATGCGTAACGCAAACCTCTTCAAAATTACTTTATTTAAGCCAACAAAATAATTTGTTCATACATGAAATACATTAGGATGTACTGTAGAAAATCAATAATTTGTTCACACATAAAATACATTAGGATGTATTGTAGAAAATCTAGCTTAATAGAAAATTAATAGTGACAATGGATCTTTAAAGAAAACATACTTCAAAGAAATCGACTATGAATTAGAAAAGTAAAGTGAACAAATGGTTCTCTGCAAAAGAAAAAATTTCTGATACAACGTTTGTTTCAGAATCAAATATTGTACCTATTATGGATACTATGTCCATAAATAATCAAGAAACCATAAACTATGCTGAGATTGAGCAGCGTATCCAAGATTGGCAAATTCAAACAATTCTATTGTTGGATATCTATAGAGATAGAACTTTTGATAATTCATAATTGGATTATATCATCAAGACTATTGAGAAAACAAAACCAATAGTCTCTAAAGAGGGTGATATATCACTTTTAACTCATAAAGAACTCTTACAAAATTCTGGAAAATATAATTGTCCATGTTAGAATAATTCAAGTTGCCATAAAACCTCTAATATGAACAAATCTAAAGACAGTCATTTGACCTATGTTTACAATAAAAGACATTTAGATTTTCAAGACTCTTTATTATGAATGATTGAATGAACACTTAATAATGGCCCTATCTAATACACATTTTCACTCTCATACCAATGATTAGACTAAGGTATTACTCCCATCACAGATTTATGTGTGCACACCTCATAAAAATGCATCCATTATTACCCCCATAGCATCACTTACTGATGTTATGCACCATCCAAACAACTAAATTAAAACTCTTTAATGGCATGAGGATCTCTAACATTTGTTGTTGCCTCCACTACTTCCTAATTTGTTGCTTATAACCTGAAAAATTCCAAACCTTCTATCATTCAATCATTTTCATTTGGATATGGACCAGTTCCTTTAACTGTTGTTTTACGAACCATTTATATGATTTCCCATCTTCAATATTTTTTTACATCCCTCATCATGGTGTGGTGAATCACATAATTAGTTTGGCTTGAGATCTAGTAGCCATAATCATGATATTAAAAATTAATAATAATAAATACATCGAGATATGCCATAAATCTCTTTAAACATTATGCATCCTCCCCTCATCAATCATATGTTTTGTGTAACTTTTCAGTTATGTGGATTACTAGACAAAGCATGTACCATGTGAAAATCATACCTTCATGCATAACTCTTTTCTTAGAAAATGTATACTCATGAATAATGCATAACGCAAACCCCTTTAAAATTATTTCATTTAGGCCTATAAAATAATTTGTTCATACATGAAAAACATCAGGATATATCGTAGCAAACCTCTTTACATGTTATGCATAATCCCATCATCAATCATGCATTTTGCATAACTTTTCCGTTTATGTGGATCACCATGCAAAGTATGTTGCATATGAAAATCATATCTTTATGCATAACATCCTTTCTTAGAAAATATATGCTCATAAATTATGTGTATTAGAACCCCTTTAAAATTGTTTCATTTAGGCTTATAAAAAATAATTTGTTCATATATTATCACCCTTAAAAGATAATGGGCCCTATATAATCATTTCACACATCTATTGTACAAGAATGCACATGGGGATTCAATCATCAATTCGAACATTGAAGAATTCATCAGTTCACACATCTATTGTACAAGCGTGCACTAATAATGTCATCTTCGATGAGGTGACAATGCTGAAGACCAACAAGGATGCTGCAGTAGGGCAATCAAATACACATAGTGAGATCGAGAAATTGTTGGTGCAGGTGGAGCCAATTGAGTTAGTTACTGAAAGGAAAATTCAACGGGTGTAAGATAGTGAGCAAAACAATTAGTACTTAGGAAAGTATAGCTATGAATAGGAAGAAAAGAATCATTAGAGCCTTAGTTCGATACAGGTTTAAAGACATTGTGTCTTTTGCATTGTTTATAGAGAGTAAAAATCCCTCCACCTTTCAAGAGGCAAAATCTAGAAAGGATGACGAAATGTAGATGACGGCCATAATAGAAGAAATGGAATCTCTAAACAGGAATCAGACATGGGAGTTGGTAGAACTTCCTAATGGCCAAGGGCTAGAGGGTGTAAATGGTTCTATAGGAAGAAGGAAGCATTAACAAAGAAAGGATATGAAAATTACAAGGTAAGGCTCCTAGTAAAGGGGTTTTCAGAAAGGGAAGGAGTAGATTACAATAAGATTTTCTCTTCGATCATGAAACATTTCTTAATTAGGCTGTTACTAATGATGGTAGCAAAATCTAACTTGAAATTGGAGCAACTCGATGTGAAGATGAGATTCCTTCATGGGAACTTAGAGGAAGTTATTTACATGAGTCAGCTTGAAGGATTCGAAGAGCTTGATAAGGAAGGTTACATGTGCAAGCTGAAGAAATCATTATATGGGCTTAATCAGTCTCTAAGGTAGTGGTACAAGTGATTTGATTCCTACATGGTGGAGGTTGGGTATAACTAGTGTGAGTAGAATTGATGCATTTACTATAAGGTACTTGAGGATAGGTCTTACATTCTACCTATGCTTTATGTAAATGATATGTTGATTGCTAGAATGACAAGAAGGAGACACTCTTACTTAAGTCTCTATTGAGAAAGGAGTTTGACATGAAGGATTTGGGCACTACAAATAAGATCCTAAGCACGAAGATACATAAATATAGAGAATATGGAAAGATGTGGCTTTCTCAAAAGGGTTATGTGTTAATGCACTGATTTAAGCATTTGTTTATCAATCACATGAGTTTGTGTGTCAGCGAGTCATTTGAGCCCTTGGAATTTGAAGACTGAAGACACATGAAGACTTTGAGCATTAAGGAAGTGAAGAAGAGGTAAATTGTGGTGCCTTGGTGACCCTAACCTTAGATCCAAAATAACTTAACCTCTAAATGATCCTAACCTTAATAAGTAAATCTTATTTAATCATCCCTTAGCCTTATAATCATAATTGGAACATGATAAGATAGAATAAAAGAGGCGTAAAGTTGTTGCAAAATACACTACCTAAACATGAGTTTTTAAGTGGTCCTTGATCCCATCGACAAGTTGTCCATGCGTCTCGATGGAATCAAGTCTAGCTCATTGAGATCGAAAAAACAGTTCAACAACTAAATAAAAAAATTCCTGAATTTTCACGATGAGATCGAAGGGCAGTTCGATCTATCGAAGGACCTTTGATCTAATCGAATGGCCCTTCAATCTAATTGAAAGATTCATTAACTGCTTGTTTTATAGCCATTAGAAACCTTTATCTATCAAATGGGCACTCGATTATTTAGTATTTTCATAGGCGTTTGATACAATAGAAGCCTTGGTGATTCCCCACTCATATCCCTCATCCTAAGTGAAAAGTCACGCTATCGATATCCTAGGGTGGGTGAATAGGATAATGCCAAATAATCAAAATAAAAGTGAAATATATAAAGAATACAAAATCTCAATCGCCCAAGTATTGACACTTTGATTCTAAATAATTCGTATGACAACCTCCACCTAAAATATTAAAAAGGACAACCTTATTTCACGAATGTCTTTAAAATCAGTCTTTCATACAAGCAAGAGAAGATAAAATAATTGCAACATTCACCACGAGAATGAAATAAATAATATTCACTACAATAAATAAACAAAACATTCACCACAAGGCTCAAGGAGTTATAGTGGTTTGGTGCTTTAAAAAACCACACCTACTCCACTCCCAAAATTACTACCCTCGTAATTTTGACTTTCACTGTAACAAGGTTTTCACAGGTTAACCTTAACAACCTTATATAGTTCCTTTTGATTTTCATGGGCTCACCATAATAAAATCCATTTTGCGATTTTTATGGGCTATCATAAACAAAAACCCACTTTATGATTTTCATGGGCTATCACAAATCAACCCATTGAGATTTTTACAGGCTATCTCAGAAAAACCTAATGAAAATGCCCTTGTTTGTCAATTAATGTGACGGTTGAGTCATTCAATCCAGTGATCCCCACATGAAAGAACTACAAGATGCAAACTCAATAAAGTGGATGAATCAAGATCTTCACAGGTAAATTAAACCTCACATCCCATGACCAAAACACCTCATGTATATAATCCCCATTAAAATCTATTTCAAGAACAACTAGGAAATCATATTTCTTAGAAAACTAAGTTACAAAATCATATGGAAAACATTACCATTTTCTGCTTACTTTGATTCCTCGAACATACATGTTCGATGACATGAAATGTGACTCGATGACATCGAATAAGAGTCTTCAGATGTCCAGCAACCACATAAATTCTGGACTGAAATCTCAAGTCATCGAATAGGCTTTTGAAGACATTGAACATGCTTGCTCGATGACATAGAACCCCTCTCGATGTCATCGAAGAAAGACTCTTAAATGTCTAGCAACCACACAAATCCTGGATTGAAATCTCAAGTCATTGAACAGGCTTTCGATGACATCGAACATGCCTGCTCGATGACATCGAAGAAAGACTCTTAAATGTCCAACAACCAAAATGAAACAATTTCATGTCATCGAACAGGCCTCGATGACAGCAAAGGTTTAACTTCGATGTCATCAAAGCTGTCTCGATGACATAAAAAATTGAGACACTCATGTCTAGCAAGCACATGTCAAAAATCACTTAAACTCCTCGATGACATCGAAATTCAAATTTCGATGATAGCGAATACGGACCTGACTTGTCCAGATAGTTCTATCAGGAAAATCATTAATTCTTAGATAACATCGAACACAACTCAATGACAACGAAATTCAAACTTCAATGACATTGAATCACTTTCAATGACATCAAATATAGATATGAGATTGTCTAGCAAGCTCTAGACATTTTTTTGTAAAAATTCCATTGTCACTCGATGACATTGAACGCAGACATAATCTGCCCATTTTTTTTCACCGTTGGGATTTTTACCTTTATATTTGGAGGCTTGGTTTTGGGTTTCACATTGAGAAAAAGAGTGGGTTCTGAGAAAGTAATTGCTACCTACTATCATAAAAAAATTTCTCATGGAAGCTCATTATTCAATCCCTTCTTAAATACAATAATTGAAGAATCAATAGATTGGATTGGAGAATGAACTTCACCAATCAAGGATTCTCTAGCAACTCACTTAATGGCAAATCATTGTACTGGAATCTCTTGAATGCATAATACCCCAAAATCTCTCTATCACTTAAAGACCCATATCTTTAGAGTAGATTCTTCTAAATACCTTGACCCAACTTCAGCAACTTGCATTGGGAGCATCTACAATTGTTGCAGTTCAAGAGAGTTGAAGATTCTTCATCATCAAGGGAGATTATCTTCATCATGTTCTAGAAACGGGGCTCACCTACTTATAATTCATTAGAGTCCATAGAATCTGAAACCATTCCTTGTGTAGGATTGGATTTTAGGTTGAATCTCACAAACTTGTTAAGACCTTTTTACAGGCCTCCGACAGGAGAATATGTATAAAGTCCTTGTGTAGGATCTATATTACCTTATGTAGGCATGATTGATTGCTTTGTGTAGGCACGTATGGTTGCCTTGGGTAGACAATTCCTTGTGTAGGACATATCTGTCTAGTTGTAGGCAGTACCTTGTGTAGGTTGTAACAGCATCCGTCCTCTTCCTAGAGTGGCTTGGACGGCTAGGCCCGGCCTCGTCCGAGGCCGCTCTCTTCTTTCCCATAAGGGAAAGGAGTGATGAGATGAAGAAAATGGTGGTGACTAGCTCAAAGAGAACCATGAAGTTGGAAAAGCTTAATAATGAAGTGGATTTGAGGATATGGGAAGTATAAGACACAAAAAGAGGATTTTTGTGCTCAAATAGGTGAAAATAAGGAAGATGGAGAGTTGTAAGAGGTAGTTTTAGGGTAATGGTGATAGATGGGTATAAGATGTGGGAGAAAATGGAACCTTTGTGTGTATGGGAAAGGAAGTTTGAGAGGGAAAGAGGATTTGTAAAGGTTTCGAGGTGTTGGAGGGTTAGAAGTAGGTTAAAATGAGCAAAGGGGGCTTTTAGGAAGTTAAAAAGGGTTAGCAAAGGGGTCCAACATGTGGGAGGGCCCCACATGGCCGGTCGGCGGGTGTTGCGCCGCCGCCCGCGAGGTGTAGGCAGGTGGTTCCGCCGTGCCCCCCTGGGGTGTCTAGCGGTGGCTCTGCCCTGGGGTGGTGGCCACCCCCTCCCGGGGTGCCGAATACATGCGGGGGACCCTCAGGGTCTATTTTCGTCATTCTATATGTGCGTATTCGCGCCTTTTGGCTTATTTGAAATTTGGAATTTGTTGACTAATGGTTCAAACCCGTCGATTGACGGCCTAAGATCAATTCACATGATCTTGAACGTGTACGGGCTACGCTACAGAAGTCAATCTCGCCCGTCGGTGAAACTTTGGGATCCTATGATTATTTCTAAATTTCATCGCCCCCTTCCTAAGTCAAAGTGCATTTAGAGTGCATCGTGTTACCTATTACCTTGGTCCAGTTTAATCAAAATCATGCTCTGATACCAACTTATAACGCCCTGAATTTCGAGGGTCGAGCAAAGCTCTACTCCTGAGATTCAGCACATCACTTATGCAACATAGATAATGATGTTTAGATGTTGTCCATATTAATGCATTAAACATGAGTAGGATTATACTAAAACAACATATCATACTCCAGAGATAAGCATACGAAAGTGTGAAGGTTATGTATTAAAATAAGTAAGCAATTCACAACTTCCAGAGTATGATGGTGTAACATGGTTTAATATATACAAAATTTGTTTCAAAATAGACAAAATGGGAAAAAGTAAGATGTCTAACTAAACAAGTATCCCAGCATCCCAGCATCCCGACGAGTCAGCTTAAGGTATACGTAGACCCACCAGAAAGCTAACAGTAGGAGAACTCCTCGTCCATGAAAACCTGCTTCATCGCATAAACATCATCATCATCTGCATCTAAACCAGTGTCTAGTTGGTGTTTTAAAATACTGTCCCAGAGTGGGAGTGAGTGATCAACTCAGTGGTACTATAAGGTAAATGCTAACATGTTATCAATTCAATTAAGCAGTAATGATAAAGCAACATAACAATCACTTTCTAGCTACTCTTGTTAATGCGGGAATGGAGTGGAAGTAATGATGAATGCCCTCACATCAAAAACTCTCTCAACAAGCGACGCCGACACCATATCGCATATGACAACACTACCTCTTGTGCGACTTCCACACCTTTAAAGCACGTCCTAACTAATGCAGTGCTATGCATGGTCATGTTAGCCTAGTAATTAATTAAGTTTATTTATACAGTAGATTTGAGAAGCTAGGGTACCTCCCTTTATATCATTGACCTGAACTAAAGGATCCATCTAGGTTCGTCACTCCTAGTCAAGCACATACGATAGGTAAGTTGTGGGGTCATCACTCCCGATTGAAAGCAATGGATAGGAAAGTTCATAATTTTGTGCTCACGGACACTACAGGGTAACTAATCACCTCGACGCATGCCGACAGCTCGAACATAGTGTCCCATACCACCATGCTTGGCTCACGAGTCTAAGTTTGCTCACTCGTCACTACGGGGTGGCTGATTACCTCAGTATAGGCTAACAGCTTGAACACGGTGTCCCATACCACCATGCTTGGCTTATGAGTCTTAGTGGATCATAGTACCATAGTTAAGGCAAGCCTTTACATCGGAGGGGGTACCTTAGATTCAGGTAGTGGTGTCCGTACATGGTAAATACACAATAGGCCAATCGGTTTATTAGACAAGTTCGATTGGTACGAGCACACACCGACTTAATCGACATGGAGTGCATAAGCACCTCTCGTGGCCTAACCACTGTCAATAATCATCGTGCGACCCGAATTCGTTGAATATATCTGAGGTGGTGAGATTTCTTCGACCACCTGAATGGGGACTGTTACCGATTACCTGGACTACTGTGTAGCCCCAATCTTACTCAGATGCAACAAGTAAACACATGTAACAATAATTCTAGCATTTGGCAATCAGTCCAAACAAATCTCTCATTTGAGCATTTCATCAAACACATTAAACATGTCACCAACACTTGCATTTTACCCATAAGTTGTATAGCGGGAAATATGATTACATGGGAGAAACTATACATATGATTAAGGTAATTGAGAATCCTATCTTAATATACTGAATAAATACACTTCATCAACATTCTCTTATTTGGACATTTTATCAAACATCTAAGTTACGCTTCACCAAATACATAGACTAGATTAGTTACGACATATATTATGGCAATTCCTTACACAAGGAGATCATTATGCATACGACAGACGTGAATCCTAGATTAACAGTCATGGTAAGCACAAATCACAAATGCATGTTCATTCAAACATTTCAACAAACACTTGGGATGCATCTTGTATTCAACATAAATCAACATGTATAATATATCGAAAACGTCGTTTCTATCACAATATGGCAGCAATCAAGTTAGATATAAATTATTAGCTGACATTGAAAGCATTGAAAACCATAACCTAAACGTTTAAAGTCCGCACCTTCCATCGGATTTCTCGATTCAGACGCGGTTCAAACACTACGTTCCCGAAAACAGAACAATGGGTGCCTAAACCATGAAATAAGTTAGCTAGTTTATCGATTACTCAATCTAGATTTCTAAATCAAGATTAGGGTTAGGATTTCTTAGCCAAACCGTAACCGAAAATGATTGTGTAGCGAAGTGGGGATGTGAATCCGTACATGGAGTAGTGGGACAGAACCACTACAGCAATCTCTAAAGATTTCCCCTCTCTCCCTACTCTTTTTTCTTCTTTTCTCTCTTCTCTCTCCTAGGGTTAGAGAAATTCCATGGTTCCTAGCTTCAAATTTCAGCTATCTTTGTCTTGTATCAGCATAACTCTTCTGTTTACTCTGGGCCATAAGAAGTTGACGCCTGATAATATCAATCTTCTCTTAGGTCGCCTGTACCAAATCTGGGCCAACCAAACTTTTCTTGCCAAGTTTTGCCCAACAATGCGGTGCTCTACATGGGCACCCATATAAGGCTTCGTAAGGAGCCATGCTAATGCTTGCCTAGAAGCTGTTGTTATACACAAACTCGGCATAGGGGAGACAGTCATTCCAACTATCCTTGAAATCAAGCACGCACGCTTGCAACATGTCTTCAAGTATCTGATTTACCCGTTCCGTCTGCCCATCAGTCTGTGAGTAGAACACGGTACTGAACTTCAGTTTCACTCCCATTGCTTCTTGGATTCGAGTGCAGAAAATAGACATAAATCGTGTGTCTCAGTCCGACACAATCTCCTTAGGAATTTCATGTAATCACACTATCTCTTTAATGTACAGCTTGGCTAGGTCATTAGCCGAATTAGAAACTCTAATCGGGAGGAAATCGGTCGATTTCGTCAATCGGTCCATAATCACCCAAATGGAGTCATGCCCCTTTCTGTTCTTGGGTAACCTGGAAATGAAATCCATGGATATGAAATCCCATTTCCATTCAGTTATGGGCATAGGCTGAAGTAAACCAGGGGGTCGGCGATGTTCGGCCTTAACTTACTGGCACATGAGACAATAGGATACATAATATGCTATCTGGACCTTCATGTTGTCCCACCAGTACGAATGCTTCATGTCTTGATACATCTTCACACTGCTCGGATGTATCATCATCTTGGAATTGTGAGTGGCTTCTAGGACTTTCATTCTCAAGTCATGGAGATTTGGAATGCATAGGTGGCTATAATATCGTAAACCTCCATCCAAGCAAACTCTCCATTCGGATTCTTCACTGTCACTTGCTCGATCTCTCATCTTCACCAATAGTTCATCTTCTTTTTGTGCCGCAATGATTTGGTCATCAATAAGAGGATGTACATGGATGTGTGCGATGCTCTCAAACGGCTCCTCTACTGTAAGCTTTTGTTCGAAGTCTCGCATGAACTCCACCATATTCCACTCTTCTATAATCAACGGAGCTGCAAATTCTATTGTTTTTTTTGTGGCTCAACACATCGGCCACAAGGTTGGCCTTGCTAGGATGGTAGGAGACCTCAAACTTGAAGTCTTTCAAGGTCTTGATGCCTCATATTCAGGTTTCTCTGTGTAAAAATGTACTTAAGGCTCTTATAGTCGTAAAAGAGCTCGAACTCCTCTCCGTAAAGGTAATGTCTCCAAAGCTTTAATGCGAAGATGACTGCTGCCAATTCCAGGTCGTGCATGGGGTAGTTTTCTTCATGTTTCCTCAACTGTCATGAGGCATAGGAGATCACCTTATCCTTCTGCATAAGTACACATCCCAAACCAACAAGAGAGGCGTCGGTGTATATAATATATTTGACCCCTTGATCTAGTAATACGTGTACAGGTGCAGACGTTAGCTTGTCCTTTAATTCCTGAAAGGCTGCTTCTATTTTCTCATTCAAAGCAAACTTAAGATCTTTTAAGTGAGTTGGGATAACGGTAGGGCTATCTTGGAAAAATCTTTAATGAATCGGTGATAGTAGCCAGCAAGTCCGAGGAAATTCCTTACTTCTGTAACTGAGTCGGGCTGCTCCCAGTCCTATACTGCAGTCACCTTGGCAAGGTCCACAGCAATTCCTTCCTTGGAAACCGCGTGCCCTAGAAACTTGACTTCTTCCTTTCAGAAGTCGCATTTTCGGTACTGAGCAAATAACTGATTCTGCCTGAGAGTATCAAGAACTGCTCGCAGGTGTTCTTTGTGATCGTTCTGACTCTTGGAGTATAACAAAATGTCATCTATAAACATGATGACGAATTAGTATAAATACAACCAAAACACCCGGTTCATGAGATTCATGAATACAACTGGTGCATTTGTAAGTCCAAACAGCATCAAGAGGAATTCATAGTGCCCAAAACTGGTTCTGAAAGCTGTTTTCTATACATCTTCATTCCTGACGCGCAACTGATGATACCTGAACTGTAGGTCGATCTTAGAGAAATACTGTGCTCCCTTCAACTAATCAAACAGGTCATTTATCCTGGGTAGAGGATACTTGTTCTTCACTGTTACATGGTTCAACCTGCGATAATCTATACATAATCATAGCGATCTATTCTTCTTCTTCACGAACAACACAGGAGTTCCCAAGGAGATATGTTAGGCCGTATAAAACCTAAATCTAACAGATCATCTATCTGCTTCCTCAATTTCTTCATTTCACATGGAGGCATGTGGTATGTTGGTAAAGAAATAGGTGTCGCATTTGGCACAAGGTCGATAATGAAGTCGATCTTGCACTGAGGAGGTAGTCTAGGGATCATTTTGAACACATCCGTGAAATCTCAGACTACTGGCGTGTCCCCAAGGGTCAGACTATCATAATTCTCTAGTAATGAAGTATAACAGTTGATGCGATAGGGCCAATTGACCTGAACAGGGAAAGTGAAGGTCGTGCCCTCAGGTCTATAGGTTGTCACCAATCTGGTATCGCAGTTGATCTCTGCCTTCATTTCGATGAGCCAATCCATGCCAAGGATAATGTCATAATGATATAGGGCGGTGACAATCAGGTCAATACACACCACCCTGCTCCCTAAATCTATCAAGCAACCCTTACATAGCTTAGTGGCGTCCGTGAAAGTTCCTACTGCCGCAATGACTCTCACCCCAACCATAGGGGTAGTGTTCAGCCCTAAACACTTAAATGTGGAGTATGATATTATTAAAATAGTGGACCCGGTGTCCACCAACAGAAACACAGGTGTACCTTGAATGTGGGTAGTAACTTCAAAGGCTAATGGTATTGCAGTTGCTGACTCAGATGCTTCAACTACAAGTGCATGTACATGAGCTTATCGTGGATGATTTTCTTGCGCTGCCATAGGTCGTTGAGGTGGCCTATTTTGAGGTACGGGCGTTCGGTAAAATGGTTGTGCTGGTGGTACAAATCGTAGAGGTGGAGCTGCTATAACATGCGGTCGCTGACGGTTGATCTTTTGAGGTGGCATGAAATCGTTGCCCTTCATCTTGGTAAAATAAAAGGGGTCAGTGTGTCCCCCTTTGTTACAATAAGTACACCAACGACCAGTTTGCCGCTACTGGCCTGGCAGTGCCATGAGCCTGGGAGATAAGTCCATACGTGGCCTCTTACCGAGTACTGGCCGCTTTTATAATTCAGGCCGAGGCCTCAGGTCTATTGGCATATGTGTTCGAGACAATTTCTCACCATCCTGCTCAGCTCGCAGGGATATGTTCACTAGCTCAGCATAATTGGGAATGCTAGTGCAACACATCTTAGTACGGATATCAGGCCGCAAACCCTCTAAAAACTGCCTCATTCTCATCAACTCATTTGCTAGGATCAATGGAGCATATGTGGCCAGCTTCGTGAAGCAAATCTCGTATTTAGCCACTGTCATCCCCCCTTGTCGAAGGCGGAGGAATTCACCCTCCTTTTCATTATGGTAAGTGAGGCAGAAGTACTTTTCATGGAAACGAGTTTCAAATGCCTCCCACGTCCACACATAGCCTATGGGAATGGTTCGTAGGATGCTATCCCACCAGAGACTAGCCTCCTTCTCGAACATGTAAGTAATAAGCTCCACTTACTCTACCTCAGTACAATGCAACAGCTTCAACATCTTAGAGATACGATCCAGCTAGTATTCAGCTTCCTTGGGCCTGTGAGTTCCCACAAAAGTGGGATGGCGGAAGCACTGAAAGCGCTCAAAAAAGTCACTTGTATTCATTGTTCCAGTGGGCTGCATGGGTGGCATTGGCGGGACTACATTCATGTTTTGAACAATAGCCCCCCAATCATAGTCAAAACTTTTTGTTGTTGCTGCATTAGGAGCATCATCTGCTCCAACCTATCAGGAGGAGAAGCCGCTTGAGGCACGTGTGGCATTGATGTAGTTGCATGGTTCTGTCCCAGAAGCTGTGGTGCACTAGGTGTTAGCCAATTGGTGGGGCCAGTGTTCGGTTGTGAATCTATCATTGTCTCACTATTCGGGCCCAAACTGGGGTCTGTATGGCTATCACTTAGGGGAGGTGCCCCCTCAATCGATCTGCCAAGTGGGAGACATGCTGTATTCCAAGTGATTTTAGGAGGCATTCCCTATATACAACATAGGGTGTAATGTGTGTAAGATTAGGATAACAACACCCACTTTTTTCCAAACATTCTATACATTTCATTTAATGAAAATTTGTCACAATACATGAGATGTAGTATTACATGAATTATGACAGAGAATGTATGTGAGCTAATTTAACAAATTTTTTAACACTAACTACTCTAACATCCAACTAAGCCAACCAAGACTATTACAAAGAAAAACAAGAAATAAAGAAAACAAGAAGACAACGACAACACATGACTAGTCCTCCGACTTTAGCGAAGGTGGAGGCGCACCCTTATCCTACATATAGCACAGGAGGGCCTTCAAGGTGCGAGAAATTTTCTTAAATTTCTATTTCAGATAGGCCTAATTTTCCTTGAACTCCTTCTTCAGGGCGGCCTAGTTTTCTTTAATCCTAGCCATGCGAGCTTCCAAGGTGGCCCGATCATGGCCATCTTCATGTGTAGTAGGAGGTCCCCCAACTGAGACTTAAGCCTCCTCCTCTTCTCCCCGCTCTTCCTCCTCACTGCCTTCCTCTTCACTGCCTTCTTCCTCACAGCCTTCCTCACCATCTCCTTCTTCATCCTCACCGCCTTCTTCCTCTCCACTTCCTTCCTCATCTTCACTACCTTCTTCCTCTTCACTCTCTTCTTCTATTTCACTCCCGTACTCATCGAGTCAAGCTTAGCGTTGTCTAGTGCCAATTCCCATATTGTTGAGTGTAGTCTCACTGATGAAGTGGATCGACATAAGATTATCCATATGAAGTCTGAAACTAAAGTTATGGGCAATCTTGCAGATAATCGGCCGAATGGGAGGGATGCGTCCCCCCGAGTAGATCGTGCAGTCCTGATTATATGTGATAAGGTGAAAGTAGGCAAGCTTAGCTTGTCTCCCTGTCTAGCTCTGTACAGGAAGTCCACCATCAAACAAGTGCATTCTATACGATTACTCCACCTAGGATACACATTATACGTGCATATGTGGTAGAGTAGGTGAAAGTCTGCTGTCATGCGTGATGATGCGAGGCTATTGTCTCGCCTCCAATGAGCCAATTAGCTGCAAAGGAAACATATGTGGCGATCTTTCTCTCATCGACTAGAGAGATGAGTTGCATTGGCATGTACCACACCACATTTTATTCCATAGTACGGGCTATGACGTCCACATCAACTATGGCTTCCTACCTTCCCAAAGGGATAGTCAAATGAAGAGGCTCTAGTAGTGGGTTCCGTATGTGGGCATAGAAGGCTCACACGGTACCTCACTTACATGACCCTTCCCTTCAAACATGGCACACCACCCGGTCTCCAAAAAAAGGTCAATCATTGGATACAACCTAAATAATTTCTTATCCACATGAGCTTCAAATACAACTTTACGGTCATGGAACTTGCCAAGTTCAGCACCCGCCGGTAGTGATCTTTCCAACGAGATTGGAGGATCGAGGTCCCATTTTGATCTTTGCTCTCACTCGGCACTTGCTCTAGTCTTGGCATCCATCCTCTTCTTAGAGCGGCTTGGACGGTTAGGCTCAACCTTGTCCGGGGCTGCTCTCTTCTTTCCCATAAGGGAAAGGAGCGTTAAGATGGAGAAAATGGTGATGACTAGCTCAAAGAGAGCCATGGAGTTGAAAAAGCTTGAGAATGAAGTGGATTATAGGATATGGGAAGTATGAGACACAAAAAGAGGATTTTTGTGCTCAAATAGGTGGAAATAAGGAAGATGGAGAGTTGTAAGAGGTAGTTTTAGGGTAATGGTGGTGGATGGGTGTAAGATGTAGGAGAAAATGGAAGATTTGAGTGTATGGGAAAGGAAGTTTGAGAGGGAAAGAGAATTTGTAGAGTTTTCGGGGTGTTGGAGTCTTAGAAGCAGGTTAAAATGAGCAAAGGGGGCTTTTAGAGAGTTAAAAAGGGTTAGCAAAATGGTCCCACACGTGGGAGGGCCCCACATGGCCGGTTGGCAAAAGGCGCGCGACCGCCCGTGCGGTGCTGCAGCGCCCCGCTTTGGAGGAGGGTGGTGCCACGGCGCCCCTTGGGGTGTCCAGCAGTGGCAATGGAGTGCAAGTAATGATGCATGCCCTCACATCAAAAGCTCCCTCAATAAGCGATACCGACACCATATCGCATATGACAACACTAACTCCTGTGCGACTTCCATGCCTTTAAAGCATGTCCTAACTAATGCAGTGCTATGCATGGTCATGTTAGCCTAGTAATTAATTAAGTTTATTCATACAGTAGATTTGAGAAGCTAGAGTACTTCCCTTTATATTATTGACCCGAATTGAAGGATCCATCTAGGTTCATCACTCCTAGTCAAGCACATACGATAGGCAAGTTGTGGGGTCATCACTCCCAATTGAAAGCAGTGGATAGGCAAGTTTATAATTTTGTGCTCAAGGGTGGCTAATCACCTCGGCGTAGGCTGACAGCTCGAACACGGTGTCCCATACCACCATGCTCGGCTCACGAGTCTGAGTTTGTTCACTAGTCATTACGGGGTGGCTAATCACCTTGGCATAGGCCGACAGCTCGAATACGGTGTCCCATGCCACCATGCTTGGCTCATGAGTCTTGGTGGATCATAGTACCATAGTTAAGGCAGGCCTTTACATCGGAGGGGGTACCTTAGATTCAGGCAGTGGTGTCCATACATGGTAAACACATAATAGGCCAATCGATTTATTAGACAAGTTCGATTGGTACTAGCACACGCCAACTTAATCAATATGGAGTGCATAAGCACCCCTCGTAGCCTAACCACTCTCGATAATCATTGTGCGACCCGGATTCGAAATATACTAAGGTAGCGAGATTTCTTCGACCACCTGAATGGGGACTGTTATCGATTGCCTAGACTACAGCGTAGCCCCAATCCTACTCAGATGCAACAAGTAAACACATGCAACAATTGAACACATTGAATATGTCACCAACACTTGCATTTTACCCATAAGTTGTATAGCGAGAAATATGATTACATGGGAGAAACTATACATATGATTAAGGTAATTGAGGATCCTATCTTAATACACTGAATAAATACACTTCATCAACATTTTCTCATTCGGACATTTTATCAAACACCTAAGTTATGCTTCACCAAATACATAGACTAGATTAGTTACGACATATATTATGGCAATTCCTTACACAAGGAGATCATGATGCATACGACAAACATGAATCCTAGATTAACAGTCATGGTAAGCACAAATCACAATGCATGTTTATTCAAACATTTCAACAAACACTTGGGAAGCATCTTGTATTCAACATAAATCACACATGTATAATATATCGAAAGCATCGTTTCTATCACAGTATGGCAGCAATCAAGTCAGACATAAATCATTAACTGACATTGAAAGCATTGAAAACCACAACTTAAACATTTGTAGTCTGCGCCTTCCGTCAGATTTCTCGATTTGGATGCGGGTCAAATACTACGTTCCCGAAAATAGAACAACGAGTACCTAAACTATGAAGTAGGTTAGCTACTTTATCGATTACTCAATCTGAATTTCTAAGTCAAGATTAGGGTTAGGATTTCTTAACCAAATCGTAACTGGAAATAATTTTGTAGCGAAGTGGCGAGGTGAATCCATACATGGAGTAGTGTGAGAGAACCACTACAGCAATCTCCAAAGATTTCTCTTCTCTCCCTACTCTTTTATATTCTTTTCTCTCTTCTCTCTCCTAAGGTTATAAAAATTCTTATGGAATAGAAATGGGGTGGTTTAAGGGCTTTATATAGGCCTAGAACTGATGTAAATGCCCTAGGGCAATGGTATAGTTAATTTCTATCTAAAGGGCAACTGTTTCTGACGAACGGGGCTCATCGGGAAGTCCATTACTCACCTACATCACAGGGTAAGTTCCCTGACAATGGATATGTGCCAGGATGTGATTTTGGTATGATTAGATAGGCAGATCGACCATGGGAGACCCTTGTCAGATCAACGGTCATGCTTACTCAATCGAAGCCACAAGTATATAGATTCGTGCAGCGAAATTTTCCTTTTCCATAGGTGAGGTTTGGTCAGAAACTGACGGTTTGAAATCCTCAATTTCACACGTAAGCGAATGACCCAATTTACTTAAGTTTCATTTCATTTTCTAGAGATATTCATGTTTCTCACACACTTTACTTAGGGCTCAAGTTGTGTGTTTCTAGATACTATCTGGGCTCGATTCCTACTATGGTTGTCAAGCCCAGTAGGACGGATATAACCCTATAGTTTCGCGGTCATTGGACTTTCGATGTGCGGTCCAGGTCCGATACGGTGTTTCAATGTATTCCTGAGAGCGACAGGCTCATGGGATTTCTCCTAGGTTTTTAAGTAATGGTGAGTTAGCGATATTGATGGTTTTGGGTCCTGCCATTTGTGTAAATGGTGGTTCAAACTAAATCCACCGATTAATTTAGTTTAGTACTTAATTAGTTTTCGTCTAAATTTCTACAGAATATGGTCCTTAGGGATTTCTGCCTGAGGTGGTACTCGGGTCTTTGTATGGATTTTTTCGAGGTGTTACATCCATTCACACATGTTCACTATGCTGTAGACTAGTTGCTTGATTAATACATCTTAAGAAGTATATGAGATTGGACCCTCTATTGGCTTGGAAGCCTTTAAGAATTAGAGTGCCTTGCTTAGTTTAACTATAGATTAGTTTGAGTTAGGCAATAAGGATTTTAAATTGGCATAATTATTTAAAAGTCTTATTCACCCCCCTCTCGGACCTTGATCATACATTCATACTTCAATAGCAGCGGTCTAAACTGCAATTTCAATTGGTATCAAAGCGAGTTCCTCTTAAAAGGGTTTAACAACCTAAAGAGAGATCTTGATTAAAGTTGAAAGTTATGGCCAAAGGAGAGGGAACATCTGTAAGACCCCTATCCTAGTACCATACCTTCCGTCCAACTCCCGCGATCCTCCCCATCATATTCCGGTGACTTGCGACCTATAGATAGTATTTGCGCGTGACCCTAAGTCGCATCTCAAAGATCTGAGTCAACTTGACTGAAAACTTGAACCATTGCGACTGCACCATCACCGTGGTTCCAACGCTGTGTCTTGCGCATTAATGCGACACCTAGGCTAAGAGTTGTGGGCTCGCATGTATTTCAAGGAAACACCGCACGTTGCAGAATCCAAAAGATTCTAGTTGGGAGAGAATGTCTACACTACCTAGCCTATGCCTATCCTATGCCTAGCCTATGGGTCATCATAGCCTAGCCACCCATACCTATCCCCCATCATTGCTAGCGACCATGTTTCCCTCTCTCTCACCTAAAGTCAAATCTTCATGCATGCTTCTTACACCACCATCATTACTCACCACAATCACTCCTCTTACATCTCTTACACAACCCATCATAACTCCCATCCCATGCCTTCTTACTCTACTCTTCTCCCTAATTTCTCTACCCATTCTCTAGCAACCATTGTAGAGAAAATCCTAGGGAAGAAGGAGAACCCCCAGCTCAACCCATTTCCTACCCCAATCTCATCATCCCAACCATTCAAATCTCATCTTCCACCATTAAAGAGGAAGCTTAAGAGCCAATGATTCCAAGGAACCAAGAAGGAGATCAAGACATAGGTGTTTATAGGCTTAGATCTTCATTTTATTCATGGGACAAATGGGGCCTACCGGTTAATGGTAGAGATCCCATTTTGGACCTAAGGTGTGACCAATGGCCCACCATGATATGCACACGTATTCCATGATGGGGCCATTCTCCATGGACCACACCATGATGTTTATTTTGATATCCTATTGCAAGAAGGTCATCTAGACCTTGATCTTGGTGGTGAAAATGGGATTTTCACCCTAGATTTTGATTTACTGCCCACCTATTTTGGGACCCATTTGATGTATGTGTTGTAGATCTATGAGGAGTTTATAGTGGCGGAGCTCCTCCCACCACCCGTTTCTCTCTCTCTCTCTCTCTCTCTCTCTCTCTCTCTCTCTCTCACTCCCTCTCCCTCTCTTTCCATCTTTTTATGTCCCACCTGATGAGTGCATGGACGATCCTGACCGTCCAGCGAGTGGGATGACCTTGCTGTCCAGATTGCTGGACGCCTGGCTGGCCCACCTTGTTGCCTTATTGTGGCCCGTGTGACCGGCTGGTCACACAGGCCCAAACGAAGGGATAAACATAAATGTTAGCTTGATTCTAAGATGGTGGGTCACACACGTGGACCCCACCCTGATGAACATTATACCCACACCCTTCACAAGTAATCCTGTTTTTGTACCTGGACAGCAACTTCTAAAAATCGTATAAAATCAATCATGCAAAGATCGGAGTTAAAACTTGGGAATAATATGAACCACAATATGAGATAACTCTAGACCAAATTTCGTAGTCATCCAATGGTCCAATCATTTGTAGCATAAAGTTTACTTGGCTGCTGTCCAGCAGCACATGCAGGATTCCAATTTGCCTAAAACGGACCCATTTTTTAATTCCTTTAATGAATGTATTAAAAATATATGTTCTATTGGATTCGTAGAAAATCGACCTATCTTTCCAACGATATATAATAAGCCTCAATCGTAGTTCGGATGGCTGAGATCTTGGCCTCATACGAAAGATCTATTAGGGAGCTTGTTATGACTATTCTTGTGTGGGCCATATCCGTGATTCCAATGGTCAGATATATTTGATATTTGTTCTTAACTTAAGATACTTATTGATCATATGTATGGTCCCTATGGTCATAATCTTTCATGATAGAATTTTGAAAACTCTGGACCGATGGATACTCCCATAAGGATAAACCTTGAATTGCTATATGTGGTCCAAATGGATTTAAGGCTTTGTATGGTTGGAAACCTATACAACCTAAATGATATATTCCAAAACCATCCATTGGCTTGGATTTCCCAACATAGAATCTGATTATAGAGATTTGATCAATATATTTCATGTGCTACTAGATGTGTATGTTGAAATATCATTGCACTTTCTGTTTGTTAAAATATTTCTAAGTACGGAACTGCATTGCATGTAGACATCTTTCACACCTTGTGGTGGGCCTCACACTCTGTAGTTAAGGGTACCACTTTGGGGGGATGTTAAATCCTTATATAAGTGAGCTGGGATGTCCCACCTTTTTGTTGAGAATAATCCCCAAGTGTTTGGAAATTGGGCCCTAAGTTGTGATAGACCCATTGCTGAAACCTGTCTTATTATTTGTGCTTTATACCAACTTTGAGCCTCTGTAGTGGACCACACGCTAGAGATATGAGTAGACCACCACTTGAAACCTTTAACCTATACCAATGAATAGATAAATAATATTTTAATCGGGCTAAATCAGATCCCACATGATCAAGGAGTGGATCCTAAAATAGGGCAAAGCACAGTCGTGCAGAAAATTAAAATACCTATTTTTGGCCCTATACCAAATATTATGTGTGCACAACTAGTTGGTCCCAAATTATAATTTTTGAATTATATGTATAATACTACCAAGGGCACCTAACAGTGTTCACACCCCAAGTATAAGGTTGTGATGTAGTAATAATCTCGGTAAGACCGAGGTCGAATCCACAGGGACTGAACCTTGTACATAATCTGAAAGTATCTCGAACTAGAACTAGGCAAAGATGTAATTTAAATAAGGAAATTTTAAGGGAATAATGGTGAAATCTTAAACTAAAACTTGTAAAATTCAAAGGTGGGAAACTAGGGAGCCAAGGATCCACTTGTAAAGATCAAGGAGATCTATGCTTGATTCATGAACACAACTGGATTTAGAATCTCATCTTCATTTAGTTGGAAGATGTCACGCCCCAAACTCAGAAACCAGGCTCACAAAATTCTCGATTGCTGAATCTGGTGCTGACAGCCTCCGTAGTACCCTATTCTTGGCTCCTAGCACCCATACACCAGATTCCAATCCTGTGATCCTACAAGGAGGATTTCTATAACATAAGTCTGTTCATAATCAACATAACTAAGATCATAACCCACAAAATAATAACCACAGGAGCACCATCACAAAATCCACTAAGAATAAATACTTTTACAATGCAAGGTTCAAAAGGGAAAGATACAATGGCTATAATAAAACTTCAAAGAAAGCTCCACAGCACACCCCTGCTACTGTTCAGCTACTACCTAGCATCACCTGCACGCATCAATCATGCATAAGCTTATAGAAAGCTTAGAGGGTGGTGTAAGTGTGTGCAGGACCGGTGCCAAGTATGCAATATCAGAGTATGCAGATATTGCTAGCAAGACCATGAGTACCAACAGCCGCAATAAGGCTATGCAATACCATGCAGGAGTGTCATCAGCCATCCCAAGGCCAGGCAATGCAGGGCCTATATAGCCGAATGCTATATACAATGTGCAATGCAATCATGCTCATCCTCATATCATGTCCACATATCACTACAGTTCCTCTTTGAGAAATCACCGGGGTCAAATACACTCCACACTGACTGCCACCTCCCTAGCCGCATAGTCCAGCGAGCATAAGAGACCTCACTACCCGCCTGTGGTCAGCCAACACCTACAAGGCTCGCTGGTAGCAGAACCATTTGCAAGCTGATTAAACTCAGCTTAGCTTATAGCCCCCTCACTCAGGTGGATAAGGCCACACCCCCTTCCAACCGACCACGATACAGTGGGACATGCGGCCTAATGATAAAGGCACCGATGCTCATGTTTTCCACTCGCTCTTGACATTAGAGTATCTCCAAGAACTATGCAAGTTCTGGGACTTTCACCCAAGGACATCCTATGTGCCCACAATGTTAGAACCAAACATTTTCGGTATCCAAATCTGGCCATCATGATGTGCCTGTGGAGGTTACGACCCTGATGAAGCTAGGGCGAATAATAACCGTGTCATGCAAATGTGGGATGCATGAATCACACCAATCAACCCTGCATCAGTCCATGCGCATACAGCGCGCTCATCTGGGGCAACTCCATCACTCAGGGAGTCCCATAACAACCTACTCAATGACATATACCATGATCAATCACTCCTCAAGCATACATATGATGCACATGGGAATGAGTCATGAAAGTATCTAAGTATGATATGCGGCGATAATGTACTCTCCTCATGACAAAGTTGGGTCTAGGCACATGGTGCACATGGGGATGAATCATAAAGATAACATAACATGTGGTGAAGTTGTACTCTCCTCTTACCAAGGTTGGGTCTAGGTACTTAGGCAATTCCTCAAGATATGGAGGAAGCATAACTAATAGTGAGGGCCCAACAGTTTGGGGTAGCCCACAAAGCCTAAGTAAGCAATACTATGGACCTAATGGGTGAGAATGGGCCCAATCAAGGTCTAAGGTGGACATTCAACCACTAATAGATGAGAATGGGCCTAACGAAGGGGCTAGAGGGGTACACAATGTGGACATTCAACCACCATTGTCCCCAAGAAGGCAGCCCAGCAAGGAGTCTAGCCACAACAAGGCCCATGGCCCGAATACAACCATGTAAATGAAATGGACAACAATACATACATCTTATATCACATGATGGCCCTCAAGAAAATGGCTCAAAGCCTACATACATTAACATGGACCCAAAAGGGGCAAATCATGGTCCAAGTACAATGGTCACTGAATTCATGCATTATGATAAACCTAATGGGCAGCTTATAAGCCTAAATACATAGGTAAGGCATGCCCAATATTTGCCAAGTTAGGCCTTACAATTTAGGCCAAAACTTGTTAAGATAGATGGGCAACAAAGATCCAATTTTTAGCCCACAAGGTCCAGCATAAGGTGAAAACAGTCCATGTACCAAACTGGGCTCAAGAGTGGACGTCGAATACTATTTGGGCCTGCTGGACGTCCCAAAAATCTGGCCTACTATGGTCTTAAAAAATTAACCCAAAGGCGGGCCTCATAAGGCACTAATTAAGCCCAAATCTTAGAAATACAAGCATGGTGTATGTACACAAATCTCACAATCTGGTGGGCCGCACAACCTCATAACTTTCAGTTATATACAAAATATTTTAAGGCCCTTGCTGGACTTCCAGCCCACCCAACTTACTAGGCCTGTTGGGGTCCAGCAGTGGTAAAACTGAGTACAAAAATATTTTATGGTGGCCCATATCTATTACAGTGACCCCTATTAGATGGGAAGTATGTACACAACACATAAAACAAGGTGGGTTTGCTGCTGGACTACAAGTCCATCAACATCCTAAAAAAGTATGGACGTCCCCAGTGGGCCCAGGCGTCCTTAATGGCTTGGTCAGCTGGCCATATAAACATACAAGGTGGGCCCCACTTGTGGACGTCCCACCAGGGGATGGACCACATCCAAGGGGGGCCACACAAGGGAGGAATGGCATGGATAAAACACATCATCAAGGTGGGCCACAAGGGGGAGAACAGCCAGCCCACTGCTGGATGTCAGCCTAGCTGGAACGTCCAGCAAGGGGGCTACTGTCCCAGCCACAATACCTAAAAATGGGCTGATCTGATGGCCCACATACACCTGAGGTGGGTCCCAACAAGGTGGCCCTCAAGATGGGTGAAGAAGGAGGCCAATAAACACATATAAACATGAAATAAAATCTAGGCAACAAGGCTCTAAAATTAAAATGTTTCTGGAATTTACTGTTGTCCCTGACTTGTACACCCATTGGAGTGAGCCCAGGCCTATCCAAAAGAGGGAAAATGGGTGGCCAACAAACACCCCTATACGTACAGCAAGGTGAGGTCCACAAAAGTGGCCCACCACCCCCAAAGATCAAGCTGATATGTGTGTTTTCCCTTCAACAAGGTGACTGGATGGTCCAGAAAATTGGACCGTCCCACCCCTTAGGCCTGCTTCATGGTTGTCCATTCAAGGACGGTTGGAGGTGGGCTCCATCATACATCAAGGTGGGGTCCACACTTCTAGAAAACACCCCTCTGTAGGGAGAAAAATATAAGGCTAAATTCCATACCAAAAACCAGAAATCAAAGGCCCAGAAAATAGTCCAAAAAAATTTGGACAGCAACATATTGCTGAACATACCAAGCTATAGGCAGTTGGACAAAGGGAATTACTCCACATAAACCATCATGTGGCTTACGTTAGCGGGCCCTGCAAACTCCCAAACCAAGACCCTTCATCAGAACACCTTGCATGTCATAAATGGGCAGCAAGTGGGACACCCAACGTCCAAAAAATGAACAGCAAGGGCATCCCACCTTGCTGGACAGTCTGGACGTCCTCGGCTCACTAGATGGGCCACACACATCAAAAAAATAATAGTACAAAAAGGGGGAAGAGATCTCGGCCATAGAAGAAGGGCGCCACCACTATTGAGACCTTCTCCGTCAATCACAACCACACATTACTATATTACATCAAGACATTACATAGATCTACACATGTATGGCCCTACTAGTTAAAATCTAAGGTGGGGATGTCATCCCCACCATGAATCTAGGGTATATATGACCCAAATCAAGCCATGGATCAAGAAAAGTCATCATGATGGGGTCCTTGGAGAATGGCCCATTATGGCTCATGCATGCACAAGGCGGGCCATTGGCCACACCTAGGAAGTTGAGGACCTCCACCATCGATTGGTGGGTCCTACAAGCTTCCAAGAATGGAATGTAAGAATAAAAATTAGAAAACTAACCAAGAATGCACACCCACCTCTTAGATAATCCTCCTTTCTTCAACACTAGGTCCTCCTTGCTCCGAGTTATTTCAATGGTGAAGATGAGATTGTAAGGGCTATATGGAGAGGAAATGAGAGAGAGGGGCTGGAAAATCTGAGAATGGTGGGACGTCCCAAGCTTCTCTTGCAATGGGGGAGAGGAGAAAATGAGGGAGAAGAGAGGGAAATGGGAAGTCGTAGCAAGGCAATGATGGGTTTGTAAGAAATGATGAATTTTCGGGGGGAAAAATGATCATTGCACATGGGAGAGAGCAAGCCATGATTATTTTAAGAAGAGAAAAGCCATCATGAGCATACTAGCTAGCCTAAGCTATAGTAGGCTAAGCTATAGGCTAGGCTAGGGTAGGCTAGGTCATCATGGAATAGGATGATGTCATCACCTAGAGAATCGTGTACATGCAATAGGCGGGTCGCACAATCACAATCAATGGTCCAAATGATACGCGGCCTACAACTTTTGATTTACAACTCGGATTAACACATGAGAAGCGGCATTGGAATTGCGGTGATGATGCGGTCGCAAGGGCATAGGTTTCAGGTCCAATCGGATCGGGTTTATAGGACGAAACTTAAAGATCATTGTAAATGCAACCTAAAGGTTGCAGGTCACCAAAATTCGACCGAAAGGACTGTTGGATTTAACAAAATAGAATGGATACCAGGTTAAGGGTCTAATAGAAGATATAAAATTAAAAACAAAATCTGAACTTCCTTTGATTTAGTTATCAATGGATAAGAGATATGAGAATTAGAATTGATTTCATCACAAAACTATGCCCATGAGATAAAGCAAACAATATAATTGAACCAATCCATATCCAATCTAAGAGAGTTATGAACGTTAGGAGGGGTTCCATCATCCAACCATGCTCAAGAGACGATGGTGAACAACAGGGCCTCCTGACTTCATAATCTCAATAATGAAAAGAACATACTCAAAGCTATCATGGATCCATTGTAATTTAAGTCATAATAAACCATTAAATGTTAAAAGCATTCCTTATAAACAAACTAGAATCAAAATTAGTCCAGTTTAAACATGAATCAAAAGGCATAAATAAAAAGTCTCCCATCACGCTATAAACTTCACCTCTTAGCCCTAGCTAAGAGGTTTAGCCCATCATAGACATGGTGAGGCTAAAAATCTTAAAAAAGCATCAAAGGGAAGAAAAACTACAAAGAAGAAGGAAGAAGGAGTGCACGACCAGATCTCTCTCCCTTTCTCTCCTTCTCTCTCTCACGACCTTCCACACGTCAAAGATGATCCATTGCACATCCTCTCACTCTCTCTTTTATATGCATCAGAGAGTCGGTCGGCTGGGAGTCGGTGGGGGCTTTCGCAGCCATGTGCACAGGAAACGCGGAAGCAACTGCGTTTGGCCCAAGTTTGCTCAGCTGTTCTTCCAAATCTCTTGAATCCGACATCATGGACAGGGTTAAGGCCCCCATTTCAAGAGATTAGACGGTCTGGATCATACATCCGACCACCATCATGGACGCATAATGACCCACAATGGCCGGATTTTGTGGACACAGGGCCTGCGGACGGCAGCTTGTGCTGATGCTTGGTGGGGTCCACTTCGTCTGTCATTTGAGAAATCCATGCCATCCACCGAATTCCTAGCAAAAAACCGGTCGGGAAGGAGTGGTTTTGGTCGAGTTCTGGTGTGGCCCACAGAATCTTTTACTCTATCGTCTATCCTACATTTGGACTCTTGAAATTCAATCCTCGCTGTGTTTTGGAATTCCGTCACTTAGGCTTAGATAAGAGGGACCAAGGGATTCAAATGGACGGTCCAGATTAGACCGTTGAGGCAAGGTGTTGGCCCATAAGAACCCAACTGCAAGCTCTGCTCGCAGGTTTACATTGCAAGTGGAAAGAAGAAGAGAATTTAAAAAGAACTCGGTCAGCAGTCTGTTGACCGGTCTAGCTCCTCTAGTGCATAGTGGGTACACACCTATTGTGCACGTTCACAATGCAGGGTGTGACCCTTTGTGATGTACTTGGCAAATCCAAACCATCCATCTGTCTTCCCATCTAATTTAAGTAGTTGAGACCAAAATTGAAGCATATCCAAATATCAGGTGGGCCCCAAATCGATGATTCATGGGCTAATCTGACCATTGGACCACTTCCACAGCGATCCAATGGTTGAATTTTGATGTGTACGGTTAATTTAGGGTCCTTAGGCCAGATATAAAGTTTTAAGCCAAACAGATGGTGGAAACCCTTTGATCTTGCATTCTGAATGATTTTCAGGCCTCTTGGACTTCATTTGCTTGATTTTCTCCGATCTATGGCATGTAAATTCTTCGATCTCAATCCCTTGGGGTCCGTCCCTTGCTTTGGTGATTTCTAGGCATTAAATCCATTCTTTTAATACCCTTTTTCAATCCAAGCTCCTAAATTCACTTTGCAACATAAACATGATTAAAATAGGGCGTTAAACAGTATTATGTTCATAAAATCAGGTAATAACTGGGGTTCAATATTCAATATTTGACCCTCAACACATTCCTCAGCTAGCATTTTGCTAGTATCGAGCAAAGTATGCGAAAAATAAGGTGAGAATTACAGGATAAATTTTTATAAACTCAATCGATTTTTAAAAAGCAATCTAGATCATAGAATTCCAAGATACATGAATGTTGGGCATTACTTTCTTCTGGGCTTAAGTGCACGGTAAACTTCATAGTCAAATTCAATGTGTTAATCCATCGATTAAAACAATTCTAAACATTGAGTTCCATGGGTGTATAGCGTAATCTTGGCTTATCATCATTAAGAGTCCAATGGTCAATTTTCATGATAACATTGATAATCAAATATAGCATTCCTGGATATCCCAACCTAAACTAAAACTTGCCTTACAGTTCAACCTTTTTATTCTTCCAGCTTTTGATTTTTCCATCGATGGCTTCATGCTGTGTCAACCTTTTTAAAGATCTATAATAGGTAGTCGTTTTCGAACACAACTATTTTTTTAGCTGGGTATTCTCTTTTTTTTTTTCTTTTTTTCAATGAACATGATGGACAAATTCCCTAGGGTGGTTCCTTCTAGAGGTGGGCATCGAGCTGAGTCGAGTCGAGGTGGGCCAAGCTCGACTCGGCTTGTCCATAGGGTACTCGAGTTTGAGCTCAGCCTCAAGCTCAACATTGAATCTTGGCTTGTTTGCCAAAGTTGTCGAGTCGAGTTCGAGTCAAACTAGTGGTTCGAGTCGAGTCGAGTTTACCTCGAGTCGAGCTCAATCTTGTTCATATCATCATATGTTATATTATTAAAATTTTGGCTAAAAAATACAAATTAAATGTCTCATATGCTAATGCCACATTACTAACTACTAAGACATAAATGAAAAACCTCTAGATGCTATCAATATCATACCATAAAACCATATTTTTTCCTTAATAATCAACATCAACATCAATTCGAAATAGTTAAAATATATCAAAAATTATAAAACCGTTCATGAAAATTTTTAAAGTTTTCCTTCCTTCAAGCATTCTGACCGACGTTTTCAATTTCATTGTCCTCTTCATACTCTTCAGCATCGAAACTACTACCGCCCCCAACTAGATGTAGTCAATCTTGCATACATATCAGTGCTTCAACTGTATTCGAGGCAAGCGAACTTCGATACTTACTAACTACCCTACCACCAGTGTTAAAAGTTGATTCTGATGCTATGGTTGAAATTGGAATTGATAAAATATCCCATGCCATCAATGAAAGTCTTGGGTATTCACGAGCTCGAGACTTCCACCATTGCAAAACATTGAAATCATTATCTTTTAGCCTTCTGACCGGCTCCTTCAGATACTTCTCCACTTCGGATTCAGTTTTCTGAGTATTTATTTCTTCTTCGTCTAAGAAAGACATAAAGTCACGAAGTCGCTCACCATCAGCATCAGTAGAAGAACTACCCCTAGTTTGAGAAGTACCTATTGATGTTTCGGCCGAATTATCAGCATATGAAGCAAACAACTCTTCAATTGCAACATTAATAGTGGCAGTCTTCGCTGAAACTCTTTCGGAACTGGAATAAAGTGATTTGAAAACATATCTAACCATTATCATCTTGTATTGTGGATCCAGGACAACTGTAATAGCCATTAACAAGTGGCATTCAACCCAATACTTATCAAATTTCAACTGTATTCTTATAGCCATCGCTTTTAAAAATTTCGGCCCATCACTAGCACACTTTTTTAGTGCTTTCATAATGAAAATAATTTCAGGAAGAAATTAATTTGCCGTGGGATACTTATTTCCTGAAGAAATCTTCGTGCAGTCATAAAAAACTTTGAGAAACTAATGAATATCTTCAGCTTTCTTCCAGTCTTCATCACTTAGCACGTATGTGTACATTTTATCGCGCGCTGCAAGTTCAGGGAATGCAACTTTAAATTGTAAAGCTGTATCTAACATTTCATAAGTGGAATTCCAGCGAGTGTAGACATCTAACTTCAACTGTTGTTTAGATTTCAAATCCAAACGTTAGATTATATCATTCCACGTACTTAGTCTTGAAGCTGACCCCCTTATGTATTTAACACTATCTTGTATGTTTATAATCATTGAATCAATTGCTTTCAGCCCTTCTTGTCCAATCAAGTTGAGTACGTGAGCACAACACCTAACTTGGAATATTTCACCTTCGAAGAATAAATTTTTGGCATCTTTGAACTGAGTACATAAGAAAGAAACCAAAGTATTGTTAAATGAGGCATTATCTAAAGTAATTGAAGAAATTTTCTTTTCAATGCCCCACTTAACAAGACAGTTGTAAATGCAATTGGACATAACCACACTGGTATGAGGAGGAAGAACGTGGCAGAAGTTTAAAATCCTCTTTTATAGTTTCCGATCCGCATCAACAAAGTGTGTGGTCAATGACATATATCCCTTTCTCTAATTCGAGGCCATCCACATATCCGAAGTCAAATTTAATCTAGATACGGATGCTAGGAGAGCTTTCAAGTTAGCTTTCTCAATAGCATACATCTTCATGCACTCTCTTTTCACAGTACTATAAGAGGCCTTCTCACATCTAGGATTTAGAAATTTACAAAATTCCATCAAAACCTTGCTTTGTACCATGTTGAATGGCTTCTCATTGACTATCACTAATCTCGCAAACCACTCATTCAGTTTATCTGGATCATACTTATATGTTGAAAGTGCAACTTTAGAGTCAAACGGTAAATGAAAACAGTTGCTGAACTCTACCCTTTAATGTTCTTAGTCTTTTCACACATTTATCAAGATGCCTCTGATAGTGAGTTGTAGAAGAACCAGAATGTTTGCTGTAAAGATTTTTACAATTCTCGCATCTAATCTTGACTAAACCGTTTGGTTGCATAATCTCATTAAAAGATTCCCATATCGCCGATCTTTTTTCCCTTTTCACAATACCTGAAGTTGTTTCAACTTTGTTATCTAATTTTTCTTCATCCACTACGGCTAAAGGAGAATTAATTGATGCACCAAGGCCAGGAGTACTTGGATTTTCTTCAATTGTTTTTAAATATCTTATTCCTACTTGTCTCTATCTAGAGGTGTTAATTGTCTCTATCCCATTCGGTAACATACCATGTACTGTCCCCATACAATTTACATGCGAGCCAAAATTTCGGCAGCACCTCCCTATATTCTCCAGATATATGTAAAATTCAATACCAATTAGTTGCCACACCCACATGTAATCCAGTACACATGTAGTGGAAACCAATTAGTAAAGAACCATATATCTAGAGAAAACATAGGGAAACACTACTGAAATTTCAACTAGATGTAAATTGAATGATGACAACCTAAGTACATAGTATGGTACTGAACTGTCCAAAATGGAATAATTTAGGAATTCATAAAGAACAAGTATTTTTAATAGAATGACTGTACTTATTCAATATAAATTCCTAAACAGGGAGTATATTGCTCAACCACTAGGTGGCCTAAATATTAATTAACAACATCAGATAACAAATAATCGTAAGCATCAACATCAATATGACAATATGTAAAATAATTTGGACAGTTTTATTTGCACTAATTGTAACCCAAGAATAAAATTACTAAGGGCATGAATGTCATCAATGTAACTCTACAAGAGTATCAAAGCTTTTATCTTATTTGCTGCAAAGTTCTGTTCTTATCCTGAGACGACTCTTTTTCCTATGATTGTGCCCTTCAACTATTTTCATTACTATAGGTTTCCTATTCATCAATAAATGCTAGAGCCTGGAGTCTGACACCCTTGTGGTATAATGGTTCATTGACCTTTTATCTGTGCTTTTGCACCAGATTGTCATTTACTGTGGTTATTCATGCACACTACATATGTCACACATGCATGCCAACTCTCACTGTCAAAATGGTGGGCCTAAATTGAAACAAATGGACAAAATGAAGAGGAGAGCATTGATACTCTGGTATGATGTGATAGATTATACACACCTAATTTGATTTTTTATTTTTATTTTTTAATCTACTTTTTTATTTTTATTTTTAATCTACTTTATGCTTGATACAATGCTAGCAGCTTTTGGAAACTTTTGTCCCAGTAATTAATTTTTTAATGTGGGAAGATTTTGATTTTTGGATAGGATGTTGATAGCCATTTTAGATTAACATAGATGGAATTAACACTATTGTTACACAATGATTGCATGTCTAGAAATTATATGGCATTTTCATTGTCTAATCCTATGTTTAGTATTGAATTCTTTCTTTAGGAGAAAATCAATATTATGTGAAGAATTGCGATTAGCCGACTACATTTCACAGCTAATGTCAGTCATAGCCAATGCTCTTATTTCAACAAATAGGTATTCATCAATAGAGGTTGGAATTGTCCTATGTTTCTTTTGCACTATTTTTTCTATGAAAATGTTTAAGGTCAATAGTGTAATAGAAAAAGTCATGTCTCAATATCTCAACTGATAAAATCTGCATTGAAGGGTTTCTTAAAAATGATTTTTGTAAAAGAAAAACTAAAAAAGGGAAATGAAATGATCCCTTTTTTCAAACAAACACATCAGAGGAATTCTTTTTTTTTCCCTACCATTTTCCATGAGTTTCTTATCAGAATGGGCCCATGATTTGAATGGCTCTCATTGGTGTGCATGTGGACCTTTCTTAGCAAAGCAGTTTTTACTTTTTAGACTTAGTGATTACGACCGTTCATCAACTTCCCTATCATCTTGTATACTAGAAAATTACATTCAGAGGAACCAGATTGTTTGATTGAAGTAGTTCCACACGTTGAGAATGTGGATCATCCTTACATTTGCTTTTATAATGGTAAGACGACCAATCAAACATTCAATATACCATACCATTGAGTTTGATGTTTTTTAAACAATGCAGACCTTCCAAGGTAGGGACCACTTGAAGGGCAGTTTGGGTCTCGCCCATGCATTCCATGTATACAATTCCAGTCAAAGAAATAATTTAAAAAAATGCCATCTATACGGTAGGAAATGAATAGATGCAGACAATGGTGAAATCTTGAACATGCTTTTCTCAAAATGAAGGGAGGATTTGAAGATCCACTGACATTTCTTTTCACATCTGTCATATCCACCATGGAACTACAAAGATGAGATTTCATGTGGGCCCCACCATCAAGATGATCACAAATAAATAGGCCTGTCTACCCGATCTTGCCCATACCCTAAAAACTGCCGTTAAAATTGGTGAGATTGGGTGGATCTCCAACGGATAAGAAAGAGGAAAAGAAGAAGAAGAAGATGATGATGATAATGATGATGATACACTCACCTCGTCGGGCGGGCGTGCGTGCGGCTGTCGGCGGTCAGCAGGCTGGGTGGGGTAGAGATGGAGAAGAAAGGGAATGGGAGAAAGGGAAAGTTGCGGTCGGGTTGGGTAGCCGGGTAGGGTTTTTAGAAAAGTAAAAACATTTTACTTTTTCTTATTATATATATATTATATTATTATATTTATATATAATAGATAAATTTTATATAATTAGAGCTATTTCTAATTGAACCGAGTCGAGCTCAAGTTAGAGTTTCGAGGTGAGTCGAGCTCAAGCCGAGTTGAGTTAAAATGGCCCATGGTCGAACTCGGCTCGAACACAACTTGAGCTTCCATATTTCATCTTAACTCAGCCCGACTCCGCCATTCAAGCCGAGTCAATCCGAGCTAACTCGAGCCGAGTCGAGCGAGTTAATCAAGCTAGCTAGACTCGTGAACAGCTCTAGTTCCTTTCGTGCTTAGTGATTACTAGGTTAATAATTCAATATCGAACTGAAACCTTAATGTGTAAGCTAGATGTGACATGTGAAATCATGACTTAATCAATGTTTAAAACTTCTATTCATAGATTAACAATTCGAACTTAACTGTGAAATCTAAAGATAGATGAATCCAAGAGTCATAAATTACCAACATTACGTATCTTATACTTCTAAAATCAAGATGGCCTTCAAAATCATTTTGAATTCACAAGAATTTTCAAAAAAATTTAAAATTTTTTGCTCAAGACCAAGAAAATATTGATTATGTAACCTAATCTCCCATCCCCAACCTAAAATCTACATTGTCCTTAATGTAAAAGATATGAGCATGCAATGCACATGAGACAATGAAAGTAAAGGAGAAGTGATGGAAAGATAGTACTTGATGATAAAGTTAAGTGACTTTTTCCCAAAAAGATTTCAACGTGAAGGCGGCTCAGCGCAAGAGTTAATCCAATAAAAGGAAACTATCCTAAAACAACTAGAAAGAAAACTAACCTAACGGCATAAAGTCGACTAACCTAGAATGACAAAAAGCAAACTACCCTAGTCCTATGAAAGAAATAAACCTACCTATCCGACTAGGAGATCAATCCTAGTAAACAGGATCATTCAGGAGCATGGACATGTCCTCTAAATCAAATTTCTCGACAAATGGCTTTAATGGATGTCCATTTACTTTAAACTCATTGCCATTGTCTGGATTCTGAATCTCGATAGCCTCATGAGGATAAACATTGATAACAGTGAAAGGCCGGTCCAACGAGATCAAAGCTTACCCAGAAAGAGATGTAATCGAGAATCATACAAAAGACTTTCTGACCTGGCGTGAATGATTTTCACAAAATGTGTTGGTCATGAAACTCTTTCATCCTGTCCTTGTAAATTCTCGAGTTCTCGTACGCATCATTCCAAATTTCTTCAAGTTCATTTAGCTAAAGTTTGGGTAGCAAGCCAGGGTTGTCCAAATTGAAATTCATATTTTTGATTGCCTAGTAGGCTCTATGTTCCAACTCCACAGGCAAGTGACATGCCTTCTCATAGACAAGTCTAAAGGGAGACATTCTAATAGGGGTCTTAAATGTAGTACGGTAAGCCCATAAAGCATCGGTCAATCGGATTGACTAATCCTTACGGTCAGGGTTAACCATCTTTTCCACGATGTGTTTGATCTCTCTATTGGAAATCTTAGCTTGCCCACTTATCTATGCGTGGTATGGGGTGATCACCTTATGAGACATGCCGTATTTCTTCATTGAACTCTCAAATAGTCTATTACAAAAGTGTGAGCCCCCATCACTAATGATGGCTCGAGGTGTTCTGAACCAGGAAAGGATGTTCTCTTTTAAGAATTTAATGACCATGCGATGGTTATTGTTTCATCACGGAATCGCTTCAACCAATTTAGTGACACAGTCTACGGCAAGTAAAATGTATAGATTTCCAAAGGATTGGGTGAATGGTCCCATGAAATCAATGCCCCAGCAATCAAATGCCTCTATAATAAGAATGGGGTTCAACGGCATCATATTTTGACAGGACAACGCTCCAAATTTCTGACAACGCTCACAAGCCTTGCAAAACTCATGAGTGTCCTTAAACATAGTGGGCCAGTAAAAGCCACACTGTAGAATATTTGTCGTGGTCTTTTTAGTAGAAAAGTGATTACCACAGGCTTGAGAGTGACAGAAGGAGATGACACTTTGGTGTTCATTGTCTGGCACACATCTCCTTAAGATTTGGTTTGGGTAATATTTAAACAAACATGGATTGTCCTAGAAGAAGTTGTGCACCTCGGTGAAAATTTTCTTCTTATCTTGCACAATCCAATGTGTTGATATGAAACCTATAGCAAGATTATTAGCAATATCAGCGAACCAAGGTGAATGGGAGACTCTGAACAATTGTTCGTCAGGGAACATGTCAGTAATATGTGCCATCTCAAGGGAATTAGAGGGACTGAGGCGGGAAAGATGGTCAGCTACTACATTCTCTACTCCCTTTTTATCTTTAATTTTTAAATCAAATTCTTGGAGTAGAAGGATCCATCTTATCAGGCGGGTTGTAATGCCTTAAATTTTGAAGGTCGAGCAAAACTCTAATCTTGAGATTCAGCACATCACTTATGAAATATGGATAATGATGTTCAGACTTCATCCATATTAATGAGTTAAACATAAGTGAGATTATACTAAAACAGCATATTATACTCTGGATATAATTAAACTAAGCAAGCGAAAGTTTGTAGTTGTCACAACCCAAACCCAATAGTCTTATAATACTGCTATATCTACCGAATCTGGTGCACGACAAGCCGAACTCCAGGATTGGTACCTAATGCTCACACACTAAGTCCCAATCTAGGTGTTCGGCAAGGTAATGTAATGGATAAATCTCACCATTCATTCTTCACAAAAGAAACATCAGAGATAAGATAAGTAACAACTGCATACAAGTAAACTAGGTACTACAAAATTTCAAAAGTACAACATCTGTTTGTGCGATACATATATACATTATGTACAATTCAAAATTTCAAAATCAAATCAATTCCCTTAACATGGCACCTAACTCGTAGTTGCTACTTGTTTTTCTTCTTTAAATCCTTTACTTGAGTGGTTAAAAGACAAGTAAGTCTTATAACTTAATAAGTGCAGAGTCTTCATGGTAAGTATGCAAGATAGGTTAACATAAAAGATATAATTAACAAGTGCAAAATCCTCATGATAAGTACGCAAGATAAGTTAACATAAAAGATATAATGAAAGAACTACCAAAAGTAATAAACTGTGCAAAGCGATGTCTTAATAAATGATGGAGTGTGATCATCTATGAAATGCATGAAATAACTGTATGCTAACTATAAAAACACCTGCCAATAGTCCTCTCACCACGAACTTGACCGCACTACTCCTGAACATCATCATATCAACTATGATCAATATATTGTTGGAACTTAGGATCCACCGGGGTCGATGCCCATGCACTAGACACCAGCAATCGACCTCACTACCCACCAATGGGGTTACAACTAACATTGTGTACACTAGTAGCGGACCTCGTTCGCACTTCTCCTCGCTGGCGAGTCAAACCAGTCCCCGTTTGCCACCTCAGCCCTAAGGCGGGTCGGACATACCCCTTCTCAACCTGGCCTCATCAGTGGGAGTCAAATCCATGGCCCATGTATCCACCCAGCCCAACGGTGAAGCATCCCAAGGTACCATTAGGGTTTAGGGTCTCTCAACCCAAGCACATCATTCCCTACTATTTTCATATTTTCGGTGTCCATGATTTAATATCATCATCTTTATCGTAATACGGTCAATCCGTGATGTTGTAAAGAATTTGGTTACTATTTCTCATCATATATCATGTCATGGAATGTATAGTGATGCTAATGACAAGTGATTCAATGATAACTAGAAATCAATGTATGTCGATATGCAGGGTGCAAGATTATTAAAGAGCCGTGTACCTGGGTAACCAATTCCTACATGATGCTGTCAACTTGTGGCCTCATATCTTGATACTTTCGACTACAAAATACTTTTATTTTTCTTCTTTCTTAATCATGACTAATCGAATTGTAGTCCTTGTAATTTCTCAATTAGAGTACTTGATTGTAATTTTAGTTCTTACTCCTTTCTAAAAATTAACATCCCTTCTTATGTATGAATGTCATACTAACAATCTAATTGTTTTCTGCATGATTTAAATCATTGCATTGAATTGGGCAATTTAGATGCCTAATATCACTAATTAAGATATCCATGAAATTGGGCCATAAATTCCTGTCATATAGGGTGGCCTTAAATTTAATACACACCGAAGTATTCATGGTGGGCTTATATGGGTTTTGATTTGGGCTGTGATGAGGAAAACATATTATTCTTGAGAGGCCCATAATTTATTTTCACCAATATATATATATATGATTTTTAATGGAGAGTGTTGCTTGGTATTTTGATCATGAATCTTCATGTTCAGGTATTATGTATATATATATATATATGTATATATATATAATTCATCCAAAATCTTCCTTGTGGTGCGCCGAACTCGGGACCTAGTGTATGGAAGTCGAGTGCTGGATTCGGGGCATCATGGAAGCTATCCGTCCCTGGGTTTGGGGTGTGACATTATCATATATATTTAAGTGTGTAAGTGTTTCATAACCTCCAGAGTATTAATATGTAACCAGGCTGACTATATACATGTATTATTTTCAAAATATATAGAATGTGGAAATGTAAGGTGTCTAACTAAGCCAAATATCCCAGTGTTCCCTACATATCAGCACGAGGTCTACATAGACCCGCCCGAGAGCAGAAAGTAGGAGAACTCCTCCTCATCCATAAATTCTTGCTCCGTTACATAGACTTCATCAACACCTGCATCTAAACCAGAGTCTGGTTGGTGTTTTAAAACACCGTCCTAGGGTGGGAGTGAGTGATCAACTCAGTGGTACTATAAGGCAAAGGTTAATATGTTATCAAGTCAATCAAGCAGTAATGATAAAGCAACATAACAATCATTTCCTAACTACTCTTGTTAATGTAGGAATGGAGTGCAAGTAATGACGTATGCCCTCGCATCAAAGCTCCCTCAAAAGTGACTCTGACAACCTATTTTGCATATGACAGCACTACCTCTGGTGCAACTTCATCCCCTTTAAAGCATGTTCATGTTAGCTAAGTAATTAACTAAGTTCATTATACAACAGATTTGGGAAGCTAAAGTACCTCCCTTTATATCATTGACCCGAACCAAAGGATCCATCTAGGTTTGTCACTCCTAGTCAAGAACATACGATAGGCAAGTTATAGGGTCATCACTCCTAATGAAAAATAGTCAATAGGCAAATTCAAAATTTTATACTTGCGGTCACTACGGGAGGCTTGTCACCTCAGCGTAGGCCGACAGCATGAACACAGTGTCCCATACCACCATGCCCAGGTCACGAGTCTGATTGCTCACTGGTCACTGCAGGGAAGCTCGTCACCCCAGCATAGGCCGACAACTCAAACACTGTGTCCCATACCACCATACCCGGCTCATGAGTCTTAGCGGATCGTGGTATTATGGTTAAAGTGAGCCTTTACATTGGTGAGGAATACCTTAGATTCAAACAGTGGTGTCCATACATGGTAAACACATAATAGGCCAATCGATTTATTAGACAAGTTTGATTGGTACGAGCACACGCTGACTTAATCAACATGGAGCGTATAAGCACCCCTCGTGGCCTAACCACTATCGACAATCGTGGTGCGACCCGGATTCATCGAATATATCCAATGTGGCGAGACTAATTCGGCCACCCGAACAGGGACTGTTACCGATTGCCTGGGCTATGCTGTAGCACCAATCTTACTCAGATGCAATAGGTAAACACATGTGATAATTATTTCAGCATTTAACAAACAATCCAAGTAAATTCCTCATTTTAGCATTTCATCAAACACATTAAACATATTACCTAACACTTGCATTTTATCCGTAAATTGCATAGAGGCAAATAAGATTACATGAAAGAAACTATATATATGAATAAGGTAATTAAGAATCCTATCTTAATACTCTTAATAAATACAAACCATCAACAATTTCTCATTCAGACAATTTATTGAACACTTAGGCTACACTTCACCAAATACATTGACTAGGTTAGTCACAACATATATTTTAGCAATTCCTTATACAGGGAAGTCAGCATACATATGACAATGATAAATCCTAGACCAATAGTCATGGCAAGCACAAATCATGTTTACATGTTCATTCAAACATTTCAACAAACACATAGTATGCATCTTTGTTCAACATAGTTCATACATGTATAATATATTGAAAACGGCGTATCTAAGACAATATGGTAGTAATAAAGCTAGACATAAATCATTAGCTAACATTGAAAGCAATGATAACCATAACCTAAGCGTTGATAGTCTGCACCTTTCGTCGGAATACTCGATTCGGACTCGGTTTGAACACTACATTCCCGAAAACGGAACGTCGAGCACCTAAATAACGAAATAGGCTAGCTAGTTTGCTGATTAATTAATCTGGATCTCTACAATGATATTAGGGTTAGATTTTCTTACCTAAAATTGTAGTCAAAACAAATTGTGTAGTATAACGGGGTGGTGATTCAGTGCTTGGAGTCATGGAAGAGGATTCCTGTAACAATCCCCTAAGATCCTTCTTCTCTCTTTCCCCTTTTCTCTTCTTTTATCTCTCTCTCTCCTTAGGTTTTTGGAGAAATTCGTATATGAGAGAGGTGGGGTGATATAAGGGCTATTTATAAGCCAGAAGTAATGCAAATGGCCCCAGGGCCACTATATACATGGTTTATATCCTTTGGGCAAAGTTTTTGACAAACAAGGCTCATGGGGAGGCCCACTACTCACCTACGTCATAGGATAAGTTCTTTAACAATGGATCCATGCTAGGATTTGATTTCGGTGTAATCGGATAAGCCGATCAACCGTGGAGAACCCGTATCAGATCAACAGTCATACTTACTCGATCGGGGCTACAGTTATACGGATATGTGTAGGGAAATTTTCTCTTCCCATGGATGAAGTTTGGCTAGAAATTGACGGTCCAAAATCCTCAATTTCACATGAGAGTGAATGGCCCAATTCACTTAAGTTTCGTTTCATTTTCTAAAGATATTTGCGTTTCTCACACACTTCACTCAGGTTTCAAGTTGTACGTTTCTGGACACCATCTGAGCTCCATTCCAGCGATGGTTGTCAAGTCGAGTAAGACGGACATAATCCTATAGTTTCGTGGTCATTGGACTCTCGACGTGCTGTCTAGGACTGATATGGGGTTTCAATGTACTCCCGAGAGTGACAAGCTCTTGGGATTTCTCCTAGGTCTTTAAATGACTTGAGTCAGTGGTATTAATGGTTTTAGGCCTTCTCATTTGTGGAAATGGTGGCCCGAACTAAATCCACTGATTATTTAGTTTAAAACTTAATTAATTTTTGTCTAAGTTACGATAGGACACGGTCCTTAGGTGGTTCTGCCTGAGTTGGTACCCCCCTTAAAGAAAAAATTTGTCCCCAAAATTAGTACCTTTTCATACTCCTCGAGGATCTGAGGGTAGTTCTTATGGACTTCGGCTTCCGTTACCCAAGTAGCCTCCTCCTCAGTGTAGTGTGTCCATAACACTTTCACGAGCGGGATAACTTTGCGGCGTAATACTTGTTCCTTCCTATCTAGAACAAACGTTGGTCGCAGTACATGGGTAGCATCTTCACTTAGTTGCACTTGCTCCCATTTGATAATATGGGTAGGGTCAGGAACATTTCTTCAACAACGATACATGAAATACATTGTGCACACCTACGAGTGGTGTGGGCAAGGCGAGGTGGTATGCTACCACACCCACTCGGTTTAAAATCTAGAACGGGCCAATGAACCTCAGCGTGAGTTTTCCTTTTTTGCCAAAACAAATCACTCCTTTCATTGGGGAAACTTTAAGAAATACATGGTCCCCAACTTCAAATTCTAACTGTCTCCGTCTCGTATCAGCGTAACTCTTCTGTCTATTCTGGGCTGTAAGGAATCGACGCTTGATAATATCGATCTTCTCTAAGGTCGCCTGAACCAACTCTAGGCCAACCAAGCTCTTCTCGCCAACTTTTGCCCAATAATGTGGAGCTCGACATAGGCATCCATATAGTTCTTCATAAGGAGCCATGCCAATACTTGCTTGGAAACTGTTGTTATAAGCAAACTCAGCATAAGGGAGACAGTCATCCCAGCTGTCCTTGAAGTCAAGTACGCATGATCGTAACATGTCTTTGAGTATCTGATTAACCCGTTCCGTCTGCCCATCCGTCTGAGGGTTGAACACGGTACTAAATTTCAGTTTCACCCCCATTGCTTCTTGGATTCGAGTCCAGAAAATAGACGTAAATCATGTCTCGATCCGACACAATCTCTATAGGAACCCCATGCAGTCATACTATCTCCTTAATGTACAGCTTGGCTAGCTCATCTGCCGAATTAGAAACTCAAATTGGGAGGAAATAGGATGACTTTGTCAATCAGTCCACAATTACCAAAATGGAGTCATGCCCCTTTCTCGTCTTTGGTAACCCAGAAATGAAATCTATAAATATGAAATCCCACTTCCACTCAGTTATGGGCATGGGCTGAAGTAAACTAGGGGGTCGGCGATGATCGGCCTTGACTTGCTGGCACGTGAGGCCTCGGGACAAAATCTGCTATTTGGGCCTTCACGTTGTCCCACCAATATGAACGCTTCACGTCTCGATAGATCTTTGTACTACCTAGATGCATCGCCAACTTTGAATTGTGAGTGGCTTCTAAAACTTCTCTCCTCAAGTTGTGATGGTTCGAGACACATAGGCTGCCATGATACCACAAACCTCCATCCAAGCCAATCCTCCACTCTGATTCTTCACTGTCGTTTGCATGTTCTTTCATCTTTACCAATAGCTCATCTTTCTTCTAAGCCACAATGATCTGGTCATCAATAAGTGGCTGCATGTGGAAGTGTGCAACGCTCTCGAATGGCTCCTCTACTGTCAGCTTATGTTCAAAATCTCGCATGAATTCCACCATATTCCACTCTCCTATCATCAGTGGGGCTGCAAATTCTATAGTTTTCTTGTGGCTCAACGCATCGGCCACAAGGTTGGTCTTGCCAGGATAGTAAGAGACTTCAAACTTGAAGTCTTTCAAAGTCTCCATCCAATGGCGTTGCCTCATATTCAAGTCCCTCCGTGTAAAGATGTACTTGAGGCTTTTGTGGTTGCAAAAGAGCTCGAACTCCTCTCCATAAAGGTAATGTCTCCAAAGCTTAAGTGCAAAAATGACTGCCGCCAATTCCAGGTCGTGAGTGGGGTAGTTTTCTTCATGTTTCCTCAACTGTCGTGAGGCATAGGCGATCACCCTATCCTTCTGCATAAGTACACATCCCAAACCGACTCAAGAGGCGTCGGTGTAAATAGTGTATTTGACCCCTTGCTTTGACAGTACTAGCATGGGTGCAGATGTCAGCTTGTCCTTTAATTCCTGAAAGGATGCTTCTACTTTCTCGTTCCAAGAAAACTTAAGATCTTTCTGGGTGAGTTGAGATAATGGTCGGGCTATCTTAGAGAAATCCTTAACGAATCGACGATAATAGCCGGCCAGCCCAAGGAAACTCCTCACTTTTGTAACGGAGCTAGGCTGCTCCAGTCTTGTACTGTGGTCACCTTGGCAAGGTCCACGATGATTCCTTCCTTGAAAACCACATGCCCTAAGAACTTAACTTCTTCCTTCCAGAAATCGCATTTTCAGTACTGTGCAAATAACTGATTCTTCCTGAGAGTATCAAAGACTACTCGCAGGTGTTCTTCATGATCTTTTCGACTCTTTGAGTATATTAAAATGTCATCTATGAATACGATGATGAATCGGTATAGATACAGCTGAAATACCCGGTTCATGAGATCCATGAATACGGCTGGTGCATTTGTAAGTCCAAATGGCATCACGAGGAATTCGTAGTGCCCAAAGCTGGTCTTGAAAGCTATTTTCTACACGTCTTCTTTCCTAACACGTAATTGATGATACCCTGACTGTAAGTCTATCTTAGAAAAATACTGAGCCCCCTTCAATTGGTCGAACAGATCATCGATCCTGGGCAGAGGATACTTGTTCTTCACCGTGACATGATTTAGCCTACGATAATCTATACACAACTGCAGCAATCCATCCTTCTTTTTGACAAATAATACAGGTGCTCCCCAAGGAGATACACTCGGCCGTATAAAACCTAAGTACAATAAATCATCAATCTGCTTCCTCAATTCCTCCATTTCACATGGAGGCATGCCGTACATCGGTAAGAAGATCAGTGTCGTGCCTGGCACAAGGTCGATGGTAAAGTCAATCTCGCGCTGAGGAGGTAGTCCAGGGATCATTCTGAACACGTCTATGAAATCTTGGACTACTGGTGTGTCCCCAAGTGATGGACCATCGCAATTTTCCAATAAGGAAGCGTAACAACGAATGCGGTAAGGACAACTAACCTGAACTGGTAAGGTGAAGGTCATGCCCTTGGGCCCACTGGCTGTCACCAATCTGGTTTCATAGTCAATCTCTACATTTATTTCAGTGAGTCAATCCATGATGAGGATGACATCGTAATGATATATCGTGGTGACAATCAGGTCAATGCACACCACTCTGCTTCCTAAGTCTAATGGGCAACTCTTACTAAACTTAGTGGCGTTTGTGAAGGTTCCTATTGTGGCGATGACTCTCACTCCAACCATAGGGGTAGTGTTCAGCCCTAATCACTTGATTGTAGAGTACACTATCATGGAAATAGTGGACCTAGTGTCTACTAACAAAAATACTGGTGTACCTTGGATGTGGGCAGTGACTTTAAAGGCTAGCGGTACTGCAACCGCTGATTCAGAGGCTTCGGCTGCGAGTGCATGTACTCGAGCTTATTGCGGACAATTAGGTTGCATTGCCATAGGTCATTGAGGTGGCCTATTATGAGATATAGGAGTCGGTAGAATAGTTGTGCCGGTGGTGCAGATCAAAGAGGTGGAGCTGAAATAACATGTGGTGGCTGGCGGTTGATCTTTTGAGGCAGCGTAAAGTCGTTGTCCTTCATCTTGGTAAAATAAAAGGGGTTAGTATGGCCTGCTTTGTTATAATAAGTACACTAAATGTTAGTTCACCTCTGCTAAACCGGCGGAGCCATTGGTCTGGGAGGCGAGTTCATACGCGGCCTCTTGCCGAGAAATGGCTGGTTCTGTAATTCAGGCCTAGGCCTCGGGCCCATCGGCATGTGTGTTCGAGACACTCTTTCACTATCCTGCTCAGCTCACAAGGACATGTTCACTAGCTCAACATAGTTGGGAATGCTAGTGCAACACATCTTGGTGTAGATATCAGCCCGCAACCCTTCTGAAAATCGCCACATTCTCATCGGCTCGTCTGCTAAAATCAAAGGTGCATATCTAGCCAGCTCCATGAAATGGTTCTCGTATTCTGCCACTGACATTCCCCCTATCGAATGCGGAGGAATTCGCCCTTCTTTTCATTATGATAAGTGAGGGGGAAATACTTCTCGTAGAAGCGTACTTCGAATTCATCCCACGTCCATGCAAATCCTGTGGGAATGGTTCGAAGAACACTGTCCCACCACAGGCTAGCTTCCTTCTCAAACATATATGTGACTAACTCAACATGTTCCACCTTGGTACAGTGTAACAGCCTCAACATCTTGAAAATGCAATCCAACCAGTACTCATCCTCCTCGGGTCTATAAGTGTCCACAAAAGTGGGAGGACGGAGGTGCTGAAAGTGCTCGAACAGGCCACTTGTAGTCATAGCCCTAGTAGGCTGTACGGCCTGGATCGGCGGGGCCACATTCATGTTTTGTGTGATGGCCCCCGCTATAGTGGCCAAAACCTATTGAGCATCATTTGCTCCAACCTATCAGGGGGAGAGGCCGCCTAAGGTATGTGGGGCGTCGACGAAGATGCACGGTTCTGACCCAGAACTGGTGGTACACTCGGTGTTGGCCCATTTGTGAGGCCAGTGGCCGGTTGTGAATCCGGAAAGGTCTCGCTACTTAGACCCAAACTAGGGTCTGTTTGGCTACCACTCGGGTGAAGGGCCCCATCATTCATTCCACCAAGTGAGAGACGTGCCATATTTTGAGTAGTTTTAGGAGACATTCCCTATATACAACATAGGGTGCAACATTTACAGGATTAGGATAACATCATCCACTTTTTCCAAACATTTTACACATTTTTAAACAAAGAAGCTTCATGCATTTCATTTAACAAAATTTTTCACAGTTACATATGATGTGGTATTACATGCACTATGACAGAGGATGCATGTAAGCTAATTAATACAAGCTTTAACACTGACTAACCTAACATCCAAACTAAGCCTATCCAAGGCTATTACAAAAAGCAAGAAAAACAACCACAAATGTACAACTAGTCCTCCGATTCTGGCAAAGTCAGAGGCGCCCCCTTATCCTGCATAAAGCACAGGAGGGCCTTTAGGGTGCGAGATATTCTCTTAAACTTTTTCTTTAGGTAGGCCTAGTTTTCCTCGAACTTCTGCTTTAAGTAGACCTAATTTTCTTCAATCTTGGCCATGTGATCTTCTAGGGCGGCCCAGTCATGGTGGTACTCATGAGTAGTAGGAGGTCCCCCGTTTGAATCCTGGGCCTCGTCTTCTTCTTCCTATCCCTCTTCTTTATTGCCTTCCTCTTCTTCAGTACCTTCCTCTTCTTCACTGCCTTCCTCTTCTTCACTACCTTCCTCTTCTTCGATCTCTTCTTTTATCTCATCCCCGTACTCATCAATTCTAGCTTAGCATGCCTGGGGCCTATCTTCATATTGCTGAGTGTAGTCTCATTGATGAAGTGGATAGGCGCAAAGTTGTCCATGTGAAGCCTGAATCTGAAGTTATGGGCAATTTTGCAGATGAGTCGGCCGAATGGGAGGGATGCATCATGTAATACTAATTATCTAAGTCAAGACAAGAGTAGGCAGGCATACTTTTTCCCCCTGTCCGCTATATAGGAAGTCCACCATAAATCTAGTGCATTTTGTGTGGTTGCTCCATCTAGGATACACGTTGTACGTGCATATATGGTGGAGCAGGCGGAAATCCTCTGTCATACTTGTCGATGTGAGGCTATTTCCTCGCCTCCAATTAACAAGTTGGCTGCAAAGGAAACGTGTGTGGCGATTTCTCTCCCATCCACTAGCAAGATTAGTATCACTGGCATGTACCACACCATGCTCTATTCCCATGATACGGGCCATGACATCCACATCAACTCTGGTTTCAGTTCTCCCCAAAGGAATGGTAAACTGGAGAGGCTTAAGACTTGGGTCACTTATGTGTGCATAGAAAGCTTGTACGACGCCTTCACTAGCATGTGTTTTTCCTTCAAATATGGGACTCAACCCATTCTCCAGGAGGATGTCGATCACTGGATATAACCCAAATAACTTCTCATCAATGTGAGCTTCAAACATAACCTTGCAATCATGAAATTTACCGAGTTTGGCACCCGCCAGTAGAGACCTTTCTATCAGGATTCGAGGGTCGAGGTCCCATTTCGACCTTCGCTCAGTGCTTGCACTTATCTCGACACTCGTCTTCTTCTTGGAACGGCTTGAACAAATAGGCTCGGCCTCATCCGGGGCTGCTCTCTTCTTTCTCATTAGGGAAAAGAGTATTGAAATGGAGAAAATGGCGGTTACAATCTCAAAGAGAGCCATTGAGATGAAAAAACTTCAAGTATGAAATGGATTTGAAAGTTTGAAGGTTATGAAACACAAAAAGGAGGGTTTTGTGCTCAAGTGGGTGAGAATAAGGGAGATGGGAAGATGTAAAGGATAGTTTTAGAGGAATAGTACTGAAGGGGTGTAGGATGTAGAAGAAATGAGGAATTTGAGTGTATGAAAATGAGGATTTGAGAGAGAAAAAAGGTGGAATGAAGAAGTGGGGAGTTTGGAGGGTTAAAAGGGGCCCCCCACATGTGGGAGAGACCCACCTAGGTCGGCCGGCGGTGGTGCGCCGCTGATCCCACGACGTCACCCCGCCCCTGTGGACAGGGTCAGCGGTGCCGCTACGCCCATCTGGAGGGTCTAGTGGTGATGCCACCCACCCCCTCCCGGGGTAACATTTTGATGCGTGGGACCCCCTGGGCCCCACCAAATCTCATGCTTTGGGGTCTTAGCTCCGCACAGTCCATTTTCATAGCTCAACACACACATATTCGTGCCTTTTGGGTTTATTTTAGGTTTGAAAATCATCAACTAATAACTTAAACCCATAGACTGACGGCCCAGAGGTGACTTGGGTCAATGCACGTGATCCAAGTCCCTCATGTATATGTTGTGGACTAAACTACAACGTTTGGTCTCGTCCGTCAGTGAAACCTTGAGATCCTAATGTGGTCTCTAAATTTCATCACTCCCTTCATAAGTCAGAGTACGTCAGAGTGCGTCGTGTTACCTATAACCCAGGTCCAGTTTACTCCGAATCATGCTCTGATCCAACTTGTAACGCCCTGAATTTCGAGGGTCGAGAAAAGCTCTACTCTCGAGATCCAGCACATCACTTATGCAATATGGATAATGATGGTCAGATTTTATCCATATTAATGAGTTAAACATGAGTGAGATTATACTAAAATAGCATATCATACTCTAGATATAATTAAACTAAGCATGCAAAAGTCTGTAGCATATATATTTAAGTGTGTAAGTGTTTCACAACCTCTAGAGTATGAGTATGTAACCGGGCTGAATATATGCATATATTGTTTTCAAAATATATAAAATGTGGAAATGTAAGGTGTCTAACTAAGCTAAATATCTCAGTGTTCCATGTGTATCAGCACAAGGTCCACATAGACCCGCCCGAGAGCTAAAAGTAAGAGAACTCCTCCTCATCCGTAAAGTCATGCTCCGTTGCATAGACTTCATTAACACCTGCATTTAAACCAGAGTCTGGTTAGTGTTTTAAAACACCATCCCAGGGTGGGAGTGAGTGATCAACTCAGTGGTACTATAAGGTAAAGGTTAACATATTATCAAGTCAATCAAGTAGTAATGACAAAGCAACATAACAATCACTTCCTAACTACTCTTGTTAATGCAAGAATGGATTGCAAGTAATGATGTATGCCCTCACACCAAAGCTCCCTCAAAAGTGACTCTGACAACCTATTTCGCATATGACAGCACTACCTCTGGTGCAACTTCATCGCCTTTAAAGCACATCCTAACTAATGTAGTGTGATACATGGTCATGTTAGCCAATAATTAATTAAGCTCATTCATACAGCAGATTTGGGAAACTAGGGTACCTCCCTTTATATCACTGACCCGAACCAAAGGATCCATTTAGGTTCGTCACTGTTAGTCAAGCACATACGATAAGCAACTTGTAGGGTCATCACTCCCAATGAAAAATAGTCGATAAGCAAATTCAAAAATTTATACTCGCGGTCACTATAGGAGGCTCGTCACCTCAGCGTAGGCTGACAGCATGAACACAGTGTCCCATATCACCATGCTTGGGTCATGAGTCTGAATTGCTCACTAGTCAATACGGGGAGGCTCATCACCCCATCCTAGGTCGACAGCTCGAACACGGTGTCCCATACCACCATGCCTAGCTCATGAGTCTTAGCAGATCGTGGTACTATGGTTAAAGTGTGCCTTTAAATTGGTGAGGGGTACCTTAGATTCAAGCAGTGGTATTCATACATGGTAAACACACAATAGGCCAATCGGTTTGTTAGACAAGTTCGATTGGTATGAGTACACGCTGACTTAATCGACATGGAGCGCATAAGCACCCCTCGTGGCCTAATCACTGTCGACAATCGTCATGCGACCCGGATTCATCGAATATATCTAATGTGGTGAGACTAATTCGTCCACCCGAACAGGGACTGTTACCGATTTCCTAGGCTACGCTGTAGCCCCAATCTTACTCAGATGCAATAGGTAAACACATGTGATAATTATTTCAGGATTTAACAAACAATCCAAGTAAATTCCTCATTTGAGAATTTCATCAAACACATTAAACATATTACGTAACACTTGCATTTTATTCGTAAATTGCCTAGAGGCAAATAAGATTACATGAAAAAAACTATACATATGAATAAGGTAATTGAGAATCCTATCTTAATACTCTTAATAAATACAAATCATCAACAATTTCTCATTCAGACAATTTATCAAACACTTAGGCTACACTTCACCAAATACATAAACTAGGTTAGTCACAACATATATTTTAGCAATTCCTTATACAGGGAAGTCAAAATACATATGACAATGATGAATCCTAGATCAATAGTCATGGCAAGCACAAATCATGCTTATATGTTCATTCAAACATTTCAACAAACACATGAGATGCATCTTTGTTCAACATAGTTCATACATGTATAATATATCGAAAACGGTGTATCCAAGACAATATGGTAGCAATCAATCCAGACATAAATCATTAGCTAACATTGAAAGCATTGGTAACAATAACCTAAGCATTTATCGTCCATAACTTTCGTCAGAATACTCAATTCGGACTTGGTTCGAACACTACGTTCTCGAAAACGGAATGTCGGGCACCTAAATAATGAAATAGGTTAGCTAGTTTGCTGATTAATCAATCTGGATCTCTACAAGGATATTAGGGTTAGGTTTTCTTACCCAAAATTGTAGCCAAAATAGATTGTGTAGCATAACATGGTGGTGATTTAGTGTGTGGAGTCGTGGAAGAGGATTCCTGCAACAATCCCCTAAGATCCTTCTTCTCTCTCTCTCTCTCTCTCTCTCTCTCTCTCTCCCTTAGGGTTTTGGAGAAATTCGTATATGAGAGAGGTGGGGTGATATAAGGGCTATTTATAAGCCCAGAAGTGATGCAAATGGCCTCAGGGCCACTATATACGTGGTTTATATCCTTTGGGCAAAGTTTTTGACAAACAGTGCTCATGTGGAGGCCCACTACTCACCTACATCATAGGGTAAGTCCTCTGAAAATGGATCCATGATAGGATGTGATTTCAATGCGATCAGATAAGCTGATCGACCATAGAGGACATGTGTCAAATCAACAGTCATACTTACTCGATCGGGGCCACAGTTATATGGATATGTATAGGGAAATTTTCTTTTCCCAAGGATGAAGTTTGGTAAAAAATTGACGGTCCAAAATCCTCAATTTCGTGTGAGAGTACATGGCCCAATTCACTTAAGTTTTGTTTCATTTTCTAAAGATATTCGCATTTCTTAACACTTCACTCAGGGTTCAAGTTATACGTTTCTGGACACTATCTGGGCTCAATTCCCACGATGATTGTCAAGCCCAATAAGACGGACATAATCCTAAAGTTTTGCGGTCATCAGACTCTCGACGTGAGTCTAAGTCTGATACGGGGTTTCAATGTACTCCCAAGAGTGATAGGCTCTTGGAATTTCTCTGAGGTCTTTAAGTGACGTTGAGTCAGTGGTATTAATGGTTTTAGGCCTTCTCATTCGTGGAAATGGTAACCCGAGCTAAATCCACTAATTATTTAGTTTAAAACTTAATTAATTTCCATCTACATTAAGCCCGGACACGGTCCTTAGGTGGTTCTGCCTAAGGTGGTACTCAGGTCCTTGTATGGATTTTTCTAAGACGTTACATGGGGTTTATCATTATTCTTAGCAAGAAGGTACTTGAGCGTTGCATGATCTGTGTAAATGATGATCTTGAATCTGATCAAGTATGACCTAAATTTGTCCAAAGCGAAACTACAGCTAAGAGTTCCTTTTTCATAGTCGAGTAGTTCACTTAAGTAGGATTTAGCATTTTATTTTCATAGTGAATAACGTAAGGCTTCTTTTATTTTCTTTGGCCTAAAACTACCCCAAGAGCATAATTAGAAGTGTCACACATAAGTTCAAAAGGAAGGCTCCAGTCGGGTGGCTAGATGATAGGTGCAGTGGTCAACATGCCATTAAACTTAGTGAAAGCTTCCTGGCATAGCTCAGTCCACTCATATGGTGTGTCCTTTTGAAGTAGATTACATAGAGGAGGAGAGATGAGACTAAAGTCCTTTATGAATTATCTGTAAAAATCGGCATGTCCTAAAAAGGATCACACGTCTCGTATGTTCTTGGGTGGAGGTAGGTTAGAGATAAGATCGATTTTAGCCTTATCTACCTCGATTCCTTTAGACGAGATGATATGTCCAAGGACAATTCCCCTATGAATCATGAAATGGTATTTCTCCCAATTAAGTACCAAGTTCTTTTCTTCATATCTTTAAAGCACATATTTAAAACTCTTTAAGCACTCGCTGAAAGATGGACTGAAGATAGAGAAATCGTCCATGAAAAACTCTAGATATTGCCCCACCATATCAGAAAAAATATTTATCATGCATCGCTGAAAAGTGGCGGGGGCATTACATAATTCGAATGACATCCTTCGGTAAGTAAAGGTGTTGTAAGGACATGTAAATGTAGTCTTTTCTTAATCTTCAGGGGCTATCTCTATCTGATTATAGCTCGAATACCCATCAAGGAAATAGTAATAGGAATGACCAGCTAGCCTTTCTAAGATCTGATCAATGAAGGGCAAAGGAAAGTGGTCATTCCTCGTGAAGGTATTCAACTTCCTATAGACAATGCACATTCTCCAACCAATAGTAACTCTAGTTGGCATGAGTTCATTATTGGCATTGGCTACGATGGTGATTCCGGACTTCTTAGGAACCACCTGAGTTGGACTCACCCATTGACTATCGGATATAGGGTATATGATACCCACATCCAATAGTTTAAGAACCTCGACTTTAACCACTTCCTTCATATTTGGATTTAATATATGTTGTGATTGCCGGAGGTTTTCACATTAACCTTGAGATAAATGCAGTGAGTACAAATCAAATGGTCATTTCCCTTGAGGTCTGCATTCGTCCATCCAAGGGCTCCCTTATGCTCAATGAGAGTGGATATGAGTATACTCTCCTACTCTTTCTCCAGGTGGGCAGAGATCACCACCGGGTATGTCTCATCTTGACCTAAATAAATATATTTCAAATCAGAAGGCAAAGGTTTTAGGTCAAGCTTTGGTGCCTTGAGGTTAGACGGCAGAGGCACTTCTTTGGTTCGAGGTAATTCTTCAAATTGTGGCCTCCACCAGTTAACTTCAAGTACTGGTGCAGTATCAAGCATGGCAACCATCTCCCTAATCATATCATCATTAAAATCATGGGACTGGGCCAAGCATGTCTCTAGAGAGTCAGAGGATAAGGTCAGAGGAGCTCTATCTTCCATGAAAGTGTTAATAATGTTAATGTCATGAAAATCGTCATCATCCTCTAGCCGTCTGCCTCTGTTGAAAAAGATGTTTAACTCTAATGTCATATTTTTGAAAGACATGCTCATAACACCATTCCTATAATTGATGATTGCATTTGAAGTGGCAAGGAATGGGTGACCAAGAATGACGGGAATCTGAGTGCTCATGATACTGATGGGTTTGGTAACCATGACAATAAAATCTACAGGGTAGTAGAATCTGTCAACCTGGACCAACACATCCTCAATTATCCCTCTCGATACACTAACAAAGCAATCAACAAGTGCAATGTGGTTAAGGTGGGTTTTAATTCACCCAATTCTAACTGCTTGTACACTAAGTAGGGAATCAGATTAACGCTCGCTCCTAAGTCAAGAAGTGCATGCTCAATGCGGTAATTCCTAATTACACAAGCGATGGTTGGGCTACTAGGATCTTTAAATTTTTGTGGCACATTTTGCTTTAGAATGGCACTCACTTTCTTAGTTAAGAAGATTTTCTTTTGAATATTTTGTCGTCTTTTGGTCGTACACAAGTCTTTTAGGAATTTGGCATATGAAGATATTTGTTTTACAACATCAAGTAGAGGAATATTGACCTTCACTTATTTCAACACCTCTAGAATATCCTGAGAGTTAGAGAGAGGTTTTGATGCAACCAACCATTGGGGAAATGGAACAATCGGCTTCCCTTGAGGTTCCGGTTCTAATTCTTGTGGAGCATGGCTAGATCCATCATATTTGTCCGCTTTCAAGCCCTTAGGCTTTTCAGCCCTAACTGAAATAGTTTTGTTAATAATCTTCCCACTCCTAAGAGTGGTGATAGATTTAGCTTGCTCCATCTGATTTGAAGAGCTTAGATCACTTATCTCATATTACGGTTTAGGATTGGGGAGAGGTTATGCAGGAAGCATCCCCTTTTCTATAACCGTCATACGTGAATCCATCTTTTACATAAAGTTTATAAGTTCTCGTATTACCTAAGTAAGATCTTGTGTAGAATTTTGAACCGGTTCTTCTTGAGGTTTCCCTTTATTTAGATTTTGATTGAAGAAACTTTGAGGGGTAGCAATTTGTCCATTCCTCCAACTAAAGTTTGGATGATTTCTCCAAACAGGATTGTATGTATTGGAGGTAGGTCCATTGAAAGGTCTTTAATAATTGCTCACGGCATTGGATTGCTCAATCAACACCCCTTGAAAGGCAGGCATTGTTGGACAATTTTTAGTTGTGTGAATGTCGTAATCACAGATACCTCAAACAGTTTCATTAACCTTATCCTTCTTTAATTCCATGGCCTTGAATTTCCTTATGAAAATAGTCACTTTAGAATTGATATCATCGTCCTCTTTCAGGAGATACATTCCACCCCTCTCCTTAGATTGAGTCGGCCTAGACATGGTGCTTGATTTTGGGTGTGTCCCATGATTGTGTGTTTTCAGCAAGTCTATCCAAGTAGTCCTACACATCATTGACATTTTTATTCATGAATCCCCCATTGCACATTGTCTAGACCAATTGGTGCATAGAAGATGTTAGACCATTATAGAAAAAGTGTGTAATGCCCCACGTTTCAAAACCGTGTTGTGGGCATGAACTAGCAAGATCCTTGAACCTTTCCCAACATTGGAAGAATGTTTCATCCTCCTTTTGGACGAATTTCATGATTGATTTTCTAAGGGCGTTCATTTTATGATGTGGAAAAAATTTCTTCATGAACTCTATTTACATATCATTCCATGTGCCAATTGATCTAGGACGTAGTGAATGTAACCACATCTTAGTTTTCTCTTTCAAAGAAAAGGGAAAGAGTTTCAGCCTGACTGTGTCCTTAGACAGGTTTGGAAAATATAAAGTGGCTATGATCTCATCAAACTCTTCTAGGTGTAAATATGGATTTTCTGACTCAAGCCCAAGAAATTTAGGAAGGAGTTGGATCACCCCTGGCTTGATATCCATGTGTCTCGTATTCTCAGGAAAAACCATGCATGAGGGTATACTCACCCCTGCTGGTTGTAAATAATCTCATAAAGTATGAGGCGAGGGTGTTTGATGGACCTCATTCTCATCGTGGACTTCCCCACCCTAGGTGGAGGTAGTGTTTCAGGTTGATTTGAGGCCATAACCTCAATTAACTAAGGGGATCTTGAGAGGTGTCTAGTCTTGTGATGGATAGTCAACCCCTCAACCAATCCTCCTTCGGTCAAGAGACGTCGAGTGTTGTCACGAACCTACTTAAGCATGAAACACTCGCAGCCCTCAAATTCAGATTCTAAACTAAGCCTAAAAAATAAGAAAATAAATAGAAATCTAGAAATAAAGAGAAAAGGGTTGGAAAGAAGTTACTAAATTCGAAGTTCCTAAGTTAAAAAACTACAAAATAAAACAAAAGAAATCAGTTTCTAAAAATAAAAGGTCTAAAGTTAAAAAGTTCCTAAAATAGAAAGTTAACTTCTAAAAACTGAAAATAGAAAGTTTCTAAAAACTAAAATAGGAAACTTCTAAAAACCTAAATTTAGAAAATAAGTTTCTAAAAACCTAGAAATAAAAGTTTCTAAAGATTAGAAAATAGGACCTAATCCTAAAATTAAAATGGAAGAAAAATTAGAAAGAGATTACCAATTTAGAAAGCCTATATCAGGGTCCTGTAAAACAGGAAAATTAGGCTAGTTTCTAGAAATCAAATAGAAAAACTTAAATCTAGAAAACCATAATCTTAACCTAATTCTAAAACTAGCTGATCCTAGAAAAATGTAACTGTCAGTCCCCGGCAACGGCGCTAAAAAATTGTTCACACCCCAAGTATAGGGTTATGATGTAGTAATAATCTCGGTAAGACCGAGGTCGAATCCATAGGGACTGAACCTTATACATAATCTGAAAGTAACTTGAAGTAGAACTAGGCGAAGATGTAATCTAAATCATGAAATTTTAAGAGAATAATGGTGAAATCTTAAACTAAAACTTGTACAATTCAAAGGTGGGAAACTAGGGTGCCAAGGATCAACTTGTAGAGATCAAGGAGATCTATGCTTGATTCATGATCACAACTAGATTTAGAATCTCATCTTCATCCAGTTGGAAGATATATCATTAAAAACCAAATCTGAACTTCCTTTGATCTAGTTATCAATGGATAAGAGGTATGAGAATTAGAATTGATTTCATCACAAAACTATGCCCATGAGACAAAGCAAACAATAGAATTTAACCAATCCACATCCAATCTAAGAGAGTTATGAACGTTAGGAGGGTTTTCATCATCCAACCATGCCCATGAGATGATGGTGAACAACATGGCCTCCTAACTTCCTAATCTCAATAATGAAAAGAACATACTCAAAGCTATCGCAGATCCATTGTAATTTAAGTTACAATAAACCATTAAAAACTAAAAGCATTCCTTATAATCAAACTAGAATAAAAATCAGTTCAATTTACACATGAATCAAAAGGCATAAATAAAAAGTCTCCCATCATGCTACAAGCTTCACATCTTAGCCTTAACTAAGAGGTTTAGCCCATCATAGACATGGTGAGGCTAAAAATCTTAAAAAGCATCCAAGGAAGAAAAACCAAAAATAAGAAGGAAGGAGTGCACGACCAAATCTCTCTCCCTTTCTCTCTCTCTTTCTCTCTCACATCCTTCCACACGTCAAAGATGATCCATTGCACATCCTCTCTCTCTCTCTCTCTTATATGCATCAGAGAGTTGGTCGGCTGGGAGTCGATGGGGGCTTTCATAGCCACGTGCGAAGGAAATGCGGAAGCAACTGCGTTTGGCCGGAGTTTGCTCGAATGTTGTTCCAAATCTCTCGAATCCAACGTCATGGACAGGGTTAGGGCCACCATTTCAAGAGATTAGATGGTCTGGATCATGCATCCGACCACCATCATGGACACACAATAGCCCACAACGGCTGAATGTCACGGATGCAGGGCCTGCAGACGGCAGCTTGCACTGATGCTTGGTGGGGTCCACTTCATCTGTCATTTGAGAAATCCACACCATCCACCAGATTCCTGGCGAAAAACTGGTCAGGAAGGAGTGGTTTTGGTCGAGTTCTGGTGTGGCCCACAGAATCTTTTACTCTGCCGTCCATCTTGCATTTGGACTGTTGAAATTCGATCCTCGCTGTCTTTTGGAATTCCGTCACCTAGGCTTGGATGAGAGGGACCGTGGGATTCTAATGGACGGTCTGGATCAAACCGTCGAGGCAAGGTGGTGGCCCACAAGAACCCAACAGCAAGCTCTGTTCGCAGGTTTGCATTACGAGTGGAAAGAAGAAGAGAATTTAAAAAGAACTCGGTCAACGGTCTGTTGACAGATCTAGCTCATCTGGTGCACAGCGGGTACATAGCTGCTATGCACATGCACAATGTAAGGTGTGGCCCGCTATGATGTACTTGGCAAATCCAAACCATCCATCCATTTTTCCATCTAATTTAAGGGTTGAGACCAAAATTGAAGCATATCTAGATATCAGGTGGGCCCCAGATCGATGATTCATGGCTGATCTCACCATTGGGCCACTTCCACAAGGATCCAATGGCTAAATTTCGACGTGTACAGTTAATGTAGGGTCCTTAGGCTAGAAATAAAGTTTCGAGCTAAACGGATGGTGGAAACCCTGTGAGCTTGCATTTTAAACAATTTTCAGGCCTCTTGGACTTCAATTGCTTAATTTTCTCGGATTTATGACGTGTGAATTCTTCGCTATTAGTCCCCTGGGGTCTGTCCCTTGCCTTGGTGATTTCTGAGCATTAAATTCATGCTTTTAGTACCCTTTTTCAGTCCAAGCTCCTGAATTCACTTTGCAACACAAACATGATTAAAATAGGGTGTTAAACAGTATTATGTTTATAAAATCAGGTAATAACTGGGGTTCAATATGCAATATTTGACCCTCAACAAACAGCATACTGAAAGGTGGTCCTTTGTGATCTTGGGACATACTCAAATCGAGCTAAAACTAATTCTGCATTGTGTTTCCTGCACATTTCCTCTAAGTACCAATGTTTGAGACATCACCGTAAATTATGTACACCCAACCAATGAGGCCCACCTTATACCTTTTAAAGCTCACACATAGATCTACCAGATGGATCCTTCCTCTCACCAGATGTTAGTCCCATATGATCATAAATCTGAATTGAAAATGGCCCAGAACCAACCTTGCATTAAAAGTCTATTTGACATAGAATTTATGTGGGGCCACATCAGTGGGATCCGCCACCTTCCTAAAGCATTGAATGCAGCGTCTAAACTCTAAAAAATGACTCTCAAGTGTTGTTGGGCTCAAAACCTTAAGTGAGTCATCTAGTATGAGCTATCTTGTAACTCAACATGCATCGTTGAAAGGTGGCGGGAGCATTACATAGTTAAATAGTATCCTTTGATAAGCAAAGGTATCAAAGGGGCATGTGAATATTGTCTTTTCTTGATCTTCAAGGGCTATCTCTATTTGATTATAGCCCGAATACCCATCAAAGAAACAATAATAAGAGTAACCAGCTAGTCTTTACAAAATTTGATCAATGAAAGGTAAAGTAAAGTGGTCCTTCCTTGTTGCACTATTCAATTTTCTGTAGTCAATACACATTCTCCAACCAGTAGAACTCTTGTTAGAATGAGTTCATTATTGGCATTGGCTACAATGGTGATTTTAAACTTCTTAGGAACCACTTGAGTTGGATTCACCCATTAACTGTCGGATATAGGGTAGATGATACCCACATCAAACAACTTAAAGACCTCTCTTTTAACCACTTCCTTCATATTTAGATTTAACCGACGTTGTGGTTGTTGGGAGGTCTTTGCATTTTCTTCAAGATGAATATGGTGAGTACAAATCAATGGATCAATTCCCTTGAGGTCTGAAATTAACCATCCAATGGCTCATTTATGCTCAATAAGAGTATAAATAAGCATACTCTCTTATTCTTTCTTAAGGCGGGAAGAAATGACCATCGAGTATGTCTCATCTTGACCTAAGTAAACAGATTTAAGACCAGCAGGCAAAGGTTTTAGGTCAAGCTTCAGTGCTTTGAGGCTAGACGGTAGAGGCACTACATCAGTTTGGGGTAAAGTTTCAAATTATGGCCTCTACCAATTAACTTCAAATATCGGCACAACATCAAGAAAGGCATCCATCTCCCTAATCGTATCATCATCCAAATCAGGGGAGTGGGCCAAGCACATCTCTAGATGGTCAGAGTATAGATTCAAAGTTACTCTATCTCCAACGAAAGAATCGATCATATTAATGTCATAGATATCGTCAGTATCCTCTGACTATTTGCTCAAATTGGAAAAGATGTTGAGCTCCAATGTCATATTTCTGAAAGATAAATTGGAAAAGATGTTGAGCTCCAATCGATTGCTTTTAATGTAGCACGGAATGGGTGGCCAAGAATGACGGGAATCTGAGTGCTCACATCTCCGATGGGTTGAGTATCTAGGACAATAAAATCTATTGGATAGTAGAATTTATCAACTTGGATCAACACATCTTCAATCATCCCTCTCGGTACAGGAACTGAGAGATCAACAAGTTGTAACATAGTTTGGGTGGGTTTTAATTCACCTAGACCCAATTGTTCATAAATCAAGAATGGGATCAAATTAACACTTGCTTCTAAGTCAAGAAGTGCATGCTCAATCCGGTAGTTCCCCATTACACAAGTGATGGTTAGGCTACCGAGATCTTTATATTTTTGTGGCACATCTTGCTTGAGGATGGTACTCACTTTTTTTGTCAAAAATATTTTCTTTTTAATGTTTTGCTGCCTTTTGGCCGTACATTAATCTTTTAGAAATTTGGCATATGAAGGGATTTGTTTAACGGCATCTAGTAGAGGGATATTAACCTTCACTTGCTTAAGCACCATTAGAATATCCTAAGAGTTAGGTAGAGGTTTTGGTACAATCAACCGTTAAGGGAATGGCTCAATCGGATTATTTTGAGAATCCGGTTCTATCTCATGTGGGATGTCACTAAGTCCATCATCCTTAACTTCTTTTGAGTCCTTAGGCTTTTTTGCCCTCACAGGAATAGTTTTGTCAATTGTCTTTCCACTTATAAGAGTGGTGATAGACTTACCTTATTCCACATATTGATTTGAAGAGCTTGGGACACTAATTTCACATTACAATTTTGGATTGGGGAGGGGTAGGGCTGGAAAAGTCCCATTCTCCCCATTTGCCATGTTTGACTCAATCCTTTGTATGGCCTTAGTAAGATCTTGGAATGCTTGTAGTGTTCCTTGATTGAAGAGCTCTTGGTTTTGCATAAATTTTTGAAACGGATCTTCTTGAGGTTTCCTTTGGTTTAAGAGTTGAGTAAGGGCCATTTGTGGGTTAGCTGTTGGTCCATTCCTCCAACTAAAATTTGGATGTTTCCTCCATTTGGAATTGTATGTATTCGAGGTAGGTCCACTGAAAGGTCTTTGGTAGTTGTTCACTACATTTGATTACTCATTCAATATCTCTTGAAAAGCAAGAATTGTTAGGCAACTTTCAGTCGTATGTATATTGCAAGCGCAAATACCACAAACAACTTCCTTAGCCTTATCGTGTTCTGACTTCTTAAGTTTCATGGCCTTGACTTTTCTTGTAAGGTTGGTAACTCTTGCATTTATATCACCTTCCTCTTTAGAACATAAATTCCTCCCCTTTCCTTTGTTGAGTAGGCTTAGAAGTGGTTGGTCTTGGGGAGGTATCCCATGATTGTGCGTTTTCAGCAAGATTATTAAAATAATCTCACGCATCATCAACTTCCTTGTTCATGAATTCCTCATTACACATTATCTCCACAAATTAGCACATGAGTTGTCACGTCCCAAACTTGAAAACTGAGCTCACAAAATTTTCGATCACCGAATCTGGCGCCGATAGCCTTCGTAGTACCCCATTCTCGGCTCCCGGCACCCATATACCAAGTTCCAATCCTGAGATCCTACAAGGAGGATTTTTTAACATGATTTTATTTTGTAACAAGCATAACCATAAGCATAACTCAGGAACAATAACCAAGACACCATCACAAAATCCACTGTGATAAAAAACTTTAAGGTACACTGCGCATAAAGGAAAATACAATAATAAAATCGGAAGCTCCAAAAGTCCACTGCACGCTCCAGTCTCAATGCTATTGCGGTGTCCTAGCATCACCTGCACGCATCAATCATGCATAAGCTTATAGAAAGCTTAGAGGGTGGTGAGAGTGTGTGCGCAATATAAGCATACTCAGAATGCAATATCAGAGAATTGTGGAATATACTAGTAAGTCCATGAATGCTACCAGTCGTACCAAGGCTATGCGATGCAAGACACGAATGCTATCGGCCACATCAAGGTCATGCGATACGAGGTGCAATTCAAGCATGCAAATCCTCATCTGAATCCACATATCAATGCAGATCATCACTAGAGTATCAAATGTCAGAACAGTTCTCGCTCTGGATAATCACCGGGGCTAGTATACTCTACGCCAGCTTGTCGCCCCTATCCAAGCACACAACTGAGTAAGTGGAAGAGACCTCACTATCTGCCTGCCAATATCGGGCCGGGCTTGTCGATAGCAGACCCATTCCTCAAGTTGGTCAAACTCAACCTAGATATTGCCCGTTCACTCAGGCGGGTAAGGTCATACCCTTTTCCAATCGACCACGACATAGTGGGAGACGCGACCTACTGGTATACAGCACTCATACACTCATGTATCCACTCGGTCTCGATCTTGGAGTCATCCTCTGGTACCATCAGGTTTTGAAAATTTCACCCAAGGATATCTATGGCGCCCTGATGCTAATAACAGTATTTCTGGTATCCAATCCGACTCTCCATGATGTGCCTATGGAGACTCAGCCCTGACGTCGTTAGGGCGTATATTAACTATATCACACAATGCAAGAAGCATGAGTCATACAATCCAGTCATGCATCAATCTTGCGCATACCGTGCGCTCATAAGGGACAACACCACTTATCAGGGAGTCCCATAAACAACTTGTCAGTAGGCATAACAATGGTCAGCCTCATCTCATCATAAGCATGCAGATGATGCGTATGGGCATGTATGATGTTATGTTGTCACATACTCATAATCGGTATCGATAAACGGCATCGATAATTGACATCGATAATTGGCCTCGATAATTAGCATCGATAATTGGCTTTAATCATCGGCATCGATAATCGGCCTAAAAAGGGCCTAAGAGAAGGTCGTAATGTGGACATTTAACCATCATTGCCCATCAATGTGGACATTTACCAACATTGCTCCCAAAGAGTGGCCCCACATAAAGCCAAACGTATAATGGGCCCACAACCTCACACAAGGGCCTAATATACATCACAATGGGCCTCACTCAAGGGCCACATATACATCACATTAGGCCTCACCATATGGGCCTCATATATATCACGTTGGGCCTCACACATGGGCCACATATATAACATATCGGGCCTCACTCATGGTCCTTATATAAATCACATTGGGCCTCAACCCATGGGCCTTAAATACATCACATGGGCCACGTATACATCAAGTGGGCCACATTAGTTGGGCCACACCAATGGGCCTCAAATACATTAAGTGGGCCACATCACATGGGCTGCACCAATGGACCTCATATACATCAAGTGGGCAGCATCAATGGGCCACACTAATGGGCCTTATATAATCAAGTGGGCCGCATCAATGGGCCGCACCATTAGCCTCATATACATCAAGTGGGCGGCATCAGTGGGCCACACCAATGGGCATCATATACATCAAGTGGATCGCATCAATGGGCCGCACCAATGGGCCTCATATAATCTGAAATTGTGGTAATGATCGTTTTAATCGAAGTGGGAATATGGTAAGATGTCCTAGAGGGGGGTGAATAGGACTTTTTAAAATTTTATGATGATTTAAAACCTATCAATCTTATCCTAAACTAATATGCAAATAGCAAGATTTCTTTAATGTAACTCTAATTGCTTCCAAGCCAAATAGAGGATCCAATCATAAGACTATTCAAAACATAAACAAGATGTATAACATAGTTCATGATTGATGTGATTGTGTGTGAGATGTGATTCTAATTAGTTCTAAGTAATCATTTAAACATGCATTATGAGAACATTTAGAGAAATCACATAAGTAGTAAAAGTAAATAGCAATCTCAAAAATAGTCATTTTTATAGTGGTTCGACTATGTGTCTACTCCACTTCTGGGGAACGCATTCAACCCTTGAGTGTATCGGATCTCACTAACGGAGGTTTCAAATCAGTTTCACCTCAAACCAGTACAACCTACATAAGGCTGACTCTAGGACCTATATAAGGTACCTAACATATCTCTACAAGACACAAGTTTATGCCCCACACAGGATCAAGGGTCAACACACAACACCCAGATTTTAGGCCACACAAGCCAAGGATCCACACAAGGAACCTAACTGTTTATGCCCTACACATGAGCAAAGGTAAATACATAGCACCTAGGTTTTAGACCACACAAGTCAAGGACCTACACAAGGACCTAAGTTTATGCTCTCCAAAGAGCAAGGATCAATACATAACACCCCCACGTACTCTCCTGTAGGAGGCCTCCTATGAGGACTTCAAAGGGTGAGAATCACCTGTGACCCAATCCTACATAAAGGAATGATCAGCAGGGTCTCTGGACTTTAGTGACTTACAAATAAGCAAATGAGCCCCATTTAGCACATTAATGAAGATCTCCTCCTTTGATGATGAAGAATCTTCAACTCCCTTAAACCACAACACAAATGATGCTCCAATGTATAGCTGCGAGTTGAGTCAAGGTTATGTTGGAACCCTACTCTATTAAATATTTTTCTATTTTAGAAACAGAGTGATTCTAATCATCTATGCATTCAAGGTATCCCAGCTTAATGATTTGCTATTAAGGTGGTAGCTGGAGAATCCTTAAATGCGGAAGTTCATTCCCCAATCCACTCTATTGAATATCAATGATGAGGGTGGATTGGAGGATGAACTCCTAAGAGAGAGAAAAGGCTTAGGGTATATGATCTGGGTAAAACACTCAAAAGCACTATCTATTTTCTCTACAAACAACCAAAGACAAGCTCTCATTAAATAGGCAAAAAGTTTCAACAGAAATAAAACAGTCATATTTTTAACAGAATTTAATATCATCGAGCAGGATTTGATATCATTGAGCATATACTCTCAACACCATCGAATGACCACTCGATGACAAGAACTCAATCTGTCAAACGCTTATGAATCTTTTTGCCAAGTGGTCAAGGAAATCAAACATCTTCGATGTCATCGGATTTCGAACTCCAGTGTCATCGACGCATGGTTCGATTCCTCGACATTTGAAAATTGTGAGAGCAAACTTGCCTTTGAAACTTAACATGTATTTGATATAATCGAGCATCCCTCGATATCATCTGAATTTAAATGTCGATGATATCGATACTAGCATCGATTCATCGATATTTTTCAAGGAATTTTCCTATAAGCTTATTGGACAGTTTATGTCCTATTTCAATGACATCGACCCGGTCCCGATATGATCGATATTTGAATATCGATATCCTCGAGGTGTCCTCGAGACTTCAACGAATTTACCTGAAAGCTTGCTGGTTAGATTTGTGTCCTATTTTGATGTCATCGAAGGTAAGTCGATATCATCGTGTTTTAAATTTTGATGATAGCGAAGATCTCTTCGAGATATCAAAAATCATATGATTTTCCTGAATAGCTTTCTGGACACAACTGACCAGATGTCGATTTTATCAAGCATTCTCAATGAACTCGAGATTCAAAAGTCAATGATATTGAACATTCCATCGATTCATCAATAATTCAGTCCAGGACTCATTGTGGTTTCTAGACATCTGAAGTCCTCAATTCGATAATATCGAGTGAGTTTCGAGGACAATGATAACAGGGTTCGATTTCATCGAACCACTTATCAATAAATCGAAAAAGGCAGAAAACTTAAAGATTTTCCTGATTTTACAAAATAGTTTTCTCAACTTGAGCCTTAAGTTGTTCTATCCATTTTTAAGGGTTTTATATACCTGGTGTTTTGGGACATGGGATGTGAGGCTAAGTTTACCTTTTCTGAGTTCGGGCACATATCCTGTTGAGGCAGACCCTTGAATGATCTTCTTATGACGCTCACTTATCTTGTTAACTCAATACTCACGCTAATTGACAAAGGCAGAAACTTAGAGATTTTCCTGATTTTGTAAAATAGTTTTCTCACTTTGAGCCCTAAGTTGTTCTATCCATTTTTAAGGATTTTATATACCTGGTATTTTGGGACATGGGAAGTGAGGCTAAGTTTACCTTTTCCGAGTTCGGGCACACATCTTGTTGAGGCAGATGCTTGAATGATCTTCCTATGAGACTCGCTTGTCTTGCTGACTCAACACTCACGCTAATTGATAAACTAGGGCACTTTCAATCTCCTCCTTTATCAATTACGTGGCAAAACACCTGAAGTCTTAGAACAACATCTAGACTAACACCCTAAATTGTGTGTACATGATCTTTACACAATTTTACAATGCTACGGCAAGTTTAAGCACACAAGTATGTAGCTGCTCCCCCTATCTTCATGCAGCTGCTCCCCTAAACACCTATACCACCATTGTCAAAATAGATACACACAATTTCCTCTATGGTGGGATTTGTTCTCCCCCTTTTTGTCAATCATTGGCAAAGGGCAATATAGTAATACTAGTTGACTGAAGTTGAAGCATAAAGTATGGGAGAATCAATAGAGATCCAGATATTAACATTCATACCAGATACATCTTTAAAATGCATAACCAGTAACAGATAGATGTATAACAGATAACGACATCTCTATTTGCATGGAAACCATTTATGCATACCAAGTCAAAGAGAGAGATTCTCAATTGTTGAGGAATATGCAAGAGAATACAATCACAATTTATACTAGCATTTCACAGAATTTAACGCATAATTGAGAACAGAGAGATATGGCAGCAAAGATATATGAATTTTCAAACAGCCATTAAGAATATCCAAAATAAAAACTGCCTAAGCTTGGCATATTGCAACATCCATCCCAAACCAACAAAACCAGATGTCTAGCCTAACCATGGGCTTACAAAAAGACAAGTATTTTCCTCATGCGGAGGATATCCATAAACCATTTAAAAAATTGTTAGACTTTTCATGTTAGTTAGCCATCACATACACTCATAAGATCGCAGGGCATTCAAAAAGATATCCATGCCCAAACACCGAGATGAGTATCTGGTGTATATGACGATATAAAGACTATCGATACTATGGTGGAGGGGCTGATGAAGATGGTGTTCTATTGTCTCGTCGGCATGTTATCAAATCGACCAGTTGCTGTACCGACTGTTGTATGGTAGACACCATTTTCTCCAATGCTAAGAACCGTGCATCATGTCTTCCTAGCTTATCCTCTATTTGAGCCAATCCACGCTGCATTGCCCCAACCCTATCTTGGTGAAACTTGACCCGTTGGGTCTGAGCCGAACCACTCAGAGCTGGAACTTGTTGTGGTTCTAGAGAATCTCCACCAGGTGGCGCTGCCCCTTCTCTCATCTCACCACCTTCATGAATAGCTTCCTCAGATTGTTCTTTCGGATGGGCATGAAATTTAAGGTCCGGTTTTCTTATATTGACCTTGTTTAAATGCTTGAGAGGACGTTCAGGATCGTCTATCCAAAGAATACTAATTGTATCGCATATCACATGAATGATGTGAGGAAAGGGAAAATGAACTTCTCTGGACTGGTGGATGACACTTGCCATTTGGTGAAGGATAAAGGTCGGCAGACACAGTTTGACTCCAGTGGCAACACAATATATAACCATGACCATGAACCCCGTAAGATCAGCACGATTGGGTCAACGAGGGTAAGCATTTGAGTAGAATATCCTATGCAAAACTTAATATCGAGGATACATATATTTAGCCTTCAAGGCATTCCCTTAGTACCATGGGATATCTCGATCCTGACACAGGAATTTTGTAATTGTAGACCAAGTGATTGGATTTTCAAGATCAAGGTCAGACAACCCAACTGGAGACAAAGATAGACCAAAAATGCTAGCGATGGATTCTGCAGTAATGTCAACACTATCATCCTTAAATGTGATAGCAATTGATGGTGGATCTAGTGTTGGAGAATGACAGTATGCAAGAAAGCGGTAGGTCAGTTCATCATGACATGGACCCCCAAAATCAAGAAGAGGACACAACTGACTAGATGTCGATTTTATCAAGCATACTTGATGAACTCGAGATTCAAATGTCGATGATATCGAACATTCCATCAATTCATCGATAATTCAGTTCAGGATTCATTATGGTTGCAGGACATCTGAAGTCCTTAATTTGATAATATCGAGCGAGTTTCGAGGACATCTGAAGTCCTCAATTCGAACCACTTATCGATAAATCGACAAAGGCAGAAAACTTAGAAAATTTTCTGATTTTGCAAAATAGTTTTCTCACCTTAAGCCCTAAGTTGTTCTATCCATTTTTAAGGGTTTTATATACTGGTGTTTTGGGACATGGGATGTGAGGCTAAGTTTACCTTTTTCGAGTTTGGGCACACATCCTGTTGAGGTAGATGCATGAATGATCTTCCTATGGGGCTCACTTGTCTTGTTGACTCAACACTCATGCTAATTGACAAAGGCAAAAAACTTAGAGATTTTCCTGATTTTGCAAAATAGTTTTCTCACCTTGAGCCCTAAGTTGTTCTATCCATTTTTAAGGGTTTTATATACCTGGTGTTTTGGGACATGGGAGTGAGGCTAAGTTTACCTTTTCCGATTTCAGGCACACATCCTGTTGAGGCCGACGCTTGAATGTTCTTTCTATGGGGCTCACTTGTCTTGCTGACTCAACACCCACGCTAATTGACAAACCAGGGCACTTTCAAAATTAAGTGGGCCGCATCAATGGGCCGCACCATTGGGCCTCATATACATCAAGTGGGCCACATCAATGGGCCGTACCAATGGGCCTCATATATATCAAGTGGGCCACATCACATGGACCTTGTATACATCAAGTGGGCCGTAATATATGGGCCTCATATATATATATCAAATGGGCCGCAATACATGGGTCGCACCATCTACACCATTCATCTATTTTAAAGATCATTTTAGTGCATTTCCCAAAAATAATGAATCATATCAACGAATCATCTGGACCACACTCCAAATAGCGGCGAAGATGATGATTGGAAGATCATTTGGACCATACCACAAATAATAGTGGAGATAATGATTTCCGTCGTAAAAATTTTCCGAGGCCACCATGACATTTATTTTCCATACAATCTTTTCACAAGGTCACAAAGACCTAAATTAAGAGGGAAAAACAAATATCATAATAATCCAAAATTGTTGTGGTCCCAAAAGGCTTTCAATGGTAGCCTGTTCAATTCTCCACTATTTTCTACAATGTGGTCCACCTGATATACGGATCTACCTCATTTTTAGTCTCAAGCCTTAAGACGAGCTCACCGTTTGGATGGACGGCTTGGATGTAACACATACATCAAGGTGGCCCACCATCCAAACAATGGACGGTGGATACAACACTTACATCATGCAGGGGCCCCAGAACTCGCTGGCATCATCATAGCAGCTACATGCTGCTAGGGCCCACAGAACTTACTGGCATCAATATATAAGCTAAATGCTAGTGTGAGGTGATCCAGCCAATCCGCTTCCAAAAGGTGGGTCCACGTGGGGTCCACCATATACATGTGATATATATATATAATATTATATTATTTTATTATTTTTATTTTTATTTTTATTTTAGAATACCAGCATCCAGCGTCCAGATAGATGGACGGCTGGATAAAATACATTCATTAAAGTGGCCCACCGTCCAAGTAATGGACGGTGTGGATATACAATACAATACATGCCTCAAGGTGGGTCCCATCCCACACGTGCAGCACATGTGGGGTGGGCCCCACACGAGCTGAAATGGATGAACAGTGTGTATAAACACATACAGTATAGTGGCGTCCACACCATCGTCCAGGACAGCTGGACAGAGTGGATATAGAATATACGCATCAAGGTGGGTCCCACCTGCCCACACTTGTGGGTGGGTCCCACACCTGATGGATGGATATCTGGTACAACACATAACTCGTGATCCCCACAGAACTTGCTAACGTCTGCAGGGACCCACCGTCTGGATGGATGGTGTGGGTATACCACATACAGTAAGGTGGATCCACACATGTGGGTCCCACCAGTCTTTTAAGATCAAGATGATATTTGTATTTTCACCTTCATCTGGGCCAGTCCAGATGGACAAGCAGCAACCTCGTCCTCTAGACATCTAGCAAGGTGGGCCCCACAGCTAGACGACATGGATATAACATATCATGGTGGGCCACACACACACACATCAAGTGGGTCACACACCTCATCATCATCATTACCATTAAAAAGGAAAAGAGAGAGAGAGAGAGAGAGAAAGAGATCAGTGTAGTGGAGGGACCTCGCCACTATGGGCCCCTCTTAGATCACAACACATACATCAAAGTGGGTCCCATCATAAGTAGACCCTTAAATGGAAATCAACAATGGATATCCTAAAATCACCCACCTATATCACTCATTGGTCCCTTAGCTTTCTTAGCTCCTATGCTCAACCTTTGATGGTGGAGATGAGAGTTTTTTTAGGGTAAGAAGTGGGCCACACTTGGCTCTTTTGGAATAGCTTGGACGTTGGCTCTCTTGGGTTTCTTAGGAGATGAATTTGAGAAGGGGGGAGAGAGAGAGAGAGAGAGAGAGAGAGAGAGAGAGAGGTGATGAGATTGAAGGGGATGGGTGAGTGATGGGTGATAGTTGGAGTGATGGGTGATGGGTGTAAGGAAGGGATGTGTGGAGAGAGAGTTGACTTTGGGAATGGGAGAGGTATGGGTGTTGTAAGGGGAGTGATGGGATGTGTACTTAACTTGAGTTGATTGATTGATGTGATGGGTTGTAGAGATTCTCTCGAAATTCACAACGCAAGGCGTTTTCCTCAAAATAAACGTAGGCCCACAACTCCTGGCCTGGGTATTGTATCGGTGCATGAGACGCGGCATTGGAACTACGGCGATGGCGCAGTCGGTAGGGTACAAGTTTCGAGTCGAGCCGATTCGAGTTAATAGGGTGTAACTCAGGGTCGTGTGCAAATGCTATCTTTGCATCGCAGGTCACTAGAATTCGACCAGGAGGACAGCGAGATCCTAAGCAATAGTACGAACTATGATACGGGCCTTACAGCTCTCTCCTCCTAATGAAAATTTTATCTTCGAAATTTACACAATCATCGCAACTAGATATAACTCATAAGGAAGAGGAAACATAACATCATCAGCATACAAGATACAATATATAATCAATCAAAGAGATGGGGATAGCTCTCTCGAATCTTGGCCTCGCGCTCCCAAGATGCCTCATCAACAAAATGGTGACCCCACTGAACCTTCACGAAGGGAATGACCTTGGTCCGGAGGACCTGCTCCTTCCGATCAAGGATACGAACTGGCTGCTCAATGTAAGAAGCATCCTCACGAACCTCCGGTGGCTGCCAATCAATCACTGGAATGGTGTCTAACCCACACTTCCTCAAATAGAAACATGAAAAATATTATTGAAGAAAGACAACTGAGATGGCAAGGCAAGGCAAGCCAATAGGCCACAGCGCGAACATGCCTAGTGATCTCGAAAGGTCATATGAATCTTGGGGCAAGCTTGCCCTTCGTTCCAAATCGAACTACGCCCTTTATGGGTGAGACCTTGAGATACAATCTATGCCCAACAGCGAACTCCAAGGGATGACGTCGGCGATCAACAAAACTCTTCTACCGGCTCTTAGCTATACGCATCCTCTGCCTGATGATATCGATAGCCTCTGACGTCTGTTACAAAGGCTCGGGACTAAGAGACGCCGCTCTCTAACCTCGGTCCAACAACTCGGAGATCTGCACGGTCTGTCATATAATGCCTTAAAAGGAGCAATGTCAATGGTCACCTGATAGCTGTTGTTATATGCGAACTCAGCCAATTATAGATGCTCATCCCAGCTACCCTCGAAGTCAATCACGTAGGCCCAAAGCATATCTTCCAGGATCTGGCTGACCCTCTCAGTCTGCCCATCGGTCTGTGGATGATATGTGGTGCTGAGGTACAAAATAGACCCCATTGCTCTCTGAAAGCTCCTCCAAAACTAAGACGTGAACCTCGAGTCTCGGTCAGAAACGATCAAGACTGGAATGCCATGTAGTCTCATAATCTCCTTGATGAATAATCTCACAAGCCAGTCCAAAGACAAGGTCACACAAATCGAAAGAAAATGTATCGACTTCGTCAGGTGATCCACGATAACCCAGATGGCATCATAACAACGCTGAGTCCTTGGAAAACCCATAATGAAATCTATCGACACGTGCTCCCACTTCCACGTCGGGATGCTCAATGACTGCAATGGACCAGGGGGTCTCTGATGATAGGCCTTGACATGCTGACATGTGTCACACTCAGCCACAAAACTAGCTATCTGGCATTTCATTCCCTCCCAAAAATATTATCGCCTCATATTATGGTACATCTTTGTCGAGCTAGGGTGGATAGAAAACCGTGATCGATGAACCTCAGTCATAAGATCTCTACGCAACTCAGGAATATCTCTGAAGCGAAGTCCACCATCGGAACCAATCTGCTAATCTGACTGACTCTCAGATGCTGCATCTGCTCAATAACCCTATAATAACTCATCTGTCTGCTGAGCCTCGATCACCCTCGACAGGCTTGATAGCTGAACGATAGAATACTACAGACCAAACTTGAAATCAGACTCTATTATATCCTCGAGCATCCTCCACTCCTGGATCATCATGTGTGCCACCAGGCCTCGTGGCTGATCGCTGAGAGCATACACCACCATGTTTGCCTTGCCTGGGTAGTACTGTAGATCAAAATCATAATCCTTTAGGAGCTCCATCTAATGCCTCTACCACATGTTCAGCTCGAACTGAGAGAATAGGTACTTCAAGCTCGTGTGGTTGGAGAAGAGATCGAACCTAACCCCATAGAGATAGTGCCTCCACACCTTTAGTGCGAAGATGACTATTGTCAGCTCTAAATCATACGTGGGGTTGTTCAACTCATGGACCTTCAACTGGCAAGATGTGAAGGCCACTTCTTTCCAGTGCTACATCAGGACAGCACCCAAGCCAATACGCGAAGCATCGGTAATTATAATAAATCCATCACTCCCAGAGGAAATAGTAAGGACAGGAGCGGATGTGAGGTGATCCTTCAGCTCTATAAATGCTCACTCACAGGAGTCACCCCAAACAAACACTGCGCCCTTCTGAGTTAACCTGGTCAACGGGGCTACAATACGGTAGAAGCCCTTAATGAAATGTTGGTAGTAGCCTACCAAACTAAGGAAACTGCAGATTTCGAACGCGTTCGTGGACTGACCCCACTAACGCACTGCCTCAATCTTCGAGGGGTCTACTGTGACACCCTCCCTCGTCACCACGTGACCGAGGAACTTCACCTCCTCTTGCCAAAACTCACACTTCTCCAGCTTCGCATATAGATGGTGGGCACGGATAGTCTGCAACGCAATATCCGAATGCTGCACATGGTCCTCGCGAGTCCTCGAATATATCAAAATGTCATCGATGAAGACCACAAAAAACTGATCGAGGTAAGGATGGAAGACCTCATTCATCAACTGCATGAATACTGCGAGCACATTGGCAGTCCAAAGGACATGACCTGAAACTCAAAATGACCATAGCGCGTCCTAAAAGCCGTCTTTGGGATGTCCTCCTCTCGGACCCGAATCTGATGATAACCGAAACATAGGTCAATCTTTGAAAAGAACTATGCACCCTGTAGCTGATTAAATAAATCGTCGATCCTCGAGAGTGGATACTTGTTCTTGATCGTGACCCGGTTGACCTCGCGGTAATCCACGCAGAGCCTCAACGAGTCATCCTTCTTCTTAACGAATAGTACCGATGCTTCCCAAGGCGAACTACTCGGACGAATGAATCCTAACTCACGCAACTCATCCAGCTGTTGCTGCAGCTCTCGCAACTTCATCGGTGTCATACGGTACATGGCCTTCGAGATAGGTGCAGTACCAGGCACAAGATCAATCTAGAACTTAATATGCCAGCACTGCGGTAATCCCAGAATCTCCTGGAATACATCAAGAAAATCATGAACCACTAGCAACTGATCAATACTCGTTACTATGGGCTCCTTTACTGCGCACGACATGAGACAAGATAATGGCTCTCCTCTGGGCTCAGTAATGAATTGGAACTGAGGCAAGCCTGGTATACAGAATGTAACTATACTCACAGAGCAGTACTGATGGTGTGGTACTCGACAAGCCAATCCATGCCCAAGATGACATCAAACTCGGACATCGTTAGCACAAATAAATCAGTAGGCAAAAAGATATCACCAACCAAAATGGGGTAAGACGAGCAAAATTGGCCCAACAATGTAGTCTTCCCTAAGGGCGTCGATACGGTCAACCCTTGGTAAGCAAACTTTGTCGGTAATCCAGTCAAACGGCAGAATCCCTCAGACATAAAAGAATGGGAAGCACCAGAATCAAACAAAACTCATGCGATGCATGCAGAGATGGGAAGAATACCCTCAACGATTCCTCCAGATGACTATGGGTCCTGCTGAGCCGCATAGAACCTAACCTGAGCTAGATGGAGAGGTGCCTGTCCCCTCTGAGGGTGCTACTACTATTGTTGTCACTGAGGCAATTGAAACTGCTGCCTTTGCTGCTGAGGTCTCGAAGGCTGGTGCTGATGCTGCTACTGAGGGGGCCTCGGTAGTAGGAGATATTCTCACTACTGCTGCGGTGCTCTCAGCTGCTGTTGTGGAGGCTGTTGCGATGCTCTCAGCTGCTGCTAATGTGGTCGGGGACACTCTCACCTACAGTGTCTCATCCCACTGCATCCATAATAGGCACCAGGAAGCTACCTCTAAGGTGGTGCCGGTGGTGTCACTTGTGCTGCTGATGATCTGATGGCTGGGTAGCCTATGCGCCTTTGCTGCTACTAATGGGAGCTACCGGAGGGGGCTCACCTCTTCCAATCTCTCCTCTAATCAAGGTCACTCTGTGCATCAGCCCACTCAAACTCATAAATCTGAGCCCTCCGTACTACCGCCTGAAAAGTTGGGAGCTCATACCGAACAACACGGCCTCGGAGACTGTAACACAAGCTATTCTTGAAACGGCAGGCCTTCCACTCCTTATCATCAACCAAATATGGTGTAAACCTCAATAGCGCCATGAAACCAGTCGCATACTGCGCTACAGATAGGTCTCCCTACATTAAGGTCTCAAACTCTAATGCTCGCTGTTAACAAATGTGATCGGGGAATTATTGCTCGTCGAATCGGTCTATGAAATCATCCCATATCCAGACGAAATTAGGCCATGCATCACAGGTAATGGAGGTCCACCAGTGATCATCCTCACCATGGAGAAGAAATACATCTAACTGGATCTGCTGTTGGGTCGTACATGCCATCGTATCAAAAATCTTCTCCACCTCAAAGCATCATCTCTCGGCTACTGTTGGATCTAGCTCACCCTAGAAATGCAGAGGATCGAGCTGTTAAAACTCTTGCAGAAGGGCGCTCATGCACTCCTACTCTTCTTGGGCTGGCAAACAATGGGGTGCCTGCCCTGCCCCTGAACAGTGGTCGTCACAGCCTCAACATCTACTGTAACTAGGAAGCACTCAAGGGTACGGTCGGATCCGTACCGATCTCGGGTGGAGGAGCGGCATCCTCAGGCCGGGGAGTAGGGTTCTATGGTGGTGGAGTGGGAGTCGTAGGTGGTAGAGTGGGAGTTGCAAGTGGTGGAGAGGGAGTTGCTCGGGTCACTCTCCTAGGCGACATGTCCTATAAGGAAGAATAAAGGTGCTAATCAACCTTGGGAACTCTCGAAGGCATGCACGTTAGGGAACTAAAACGGAAGGTTACACACTCAGGACCTAATTATCCTGAACTCATAGTAGATATGTGATGTTGTCCTGAGTTATTCCTAAGTTATGATCTGATACCAACTTCTTTCACGCCCTAAACTCGAAAACCGGACTCACAAAATTTCTGATCGCCAAATTCGGTGCTGATAGCCTCTGTAGTACCCCATTCTTGGCTCCCGACACCCATATACCAGGTTCCAATCCTGGGATGCTACAAGGAGGATTTTTCAGCATGAATTTATTCCGTAACAAGCATAACCATAAGCATAACCCATGAACAATAACCAAGACACCATCACAAAATTTACTATGATAAAAAAAACTTTAAGGTATAATGCGCATAAAGGGATCCCTACTGTCCATGTGGGACCCAGGTGATGTAAGTGTTTTATCAGCGGCGTCCCGTTCGTTGGACGTGCGGACCACCTGATGTATGTGTTGTACATACATGTTTATCTGGTGGGCCCATTTGGAATGAGCAAGGCCACCCCAACATAATGTATATGTGGCCCATACGAGAGGCCCGATCTAATGTATTAAGGCCCGTATGTAAGGCCCAATTTGACATTTATGAGGGCCATTGGTGTGGCTCGTTAATATGGCCCACCTATTGTATGATCCCCATTGTGAAGTATTTGAGGCCCAGAAATCAAGCCCATGTGAGATGAGGCCCAAATGAGATGTATTTAAGGCCCATGAGTGAGGCCCATTGTGATATATTTGAGACCCATGGGTTGAGGCCCATTGTGATGCATTTAGGGCCCTTTATGATGCATATGCGGCCCATGTATGAGGCCCATTGTGATGAGCACGTGGCTCATATGTGGGGCCCATTGTGATGTATTTGAGGCCCCTAAGATGTGGCCTATTGTGATGTACTTGAGGCCCTTGTAGGAGACCCATTTAATGTATATGAGGCCCATGTATTGTGGCCCATTTGATGTTTATGAGGCCCTTAACTAAGGCTCATCGTGGTGAACATTAGACCCTTTATGTGAGGCCCATTATGTTGTGTATGAGGCCCTTGTATGAGGCCATGAGCCCTACTATATGTTTGGCTCTATATGGGCCACTCCTTGGGAGCAATGTTAGTTAAATGTCCACATTAACGGGTAATGATGGTTAAATGTCCACATTGTGACCTTCCCTTAGGCCCTTTATGAGGTCAATTATTGATACCGATTGCGAGTACGTGATAATATAGCATTATGACACATGCCTATACGCATCATCTGCATGCTTGATATGAGGTGTGGTTGACTATTACATTTGTCATTAAGTAGGTTGTTATAGGGCTCCCTGATAGGCGGAGTTGACCCACATGAGCGCATGGTACGCGTAGGATTGTTGCATGAATGGATGGTATGACCCATGCATCTCACATTTTGTGATATGACCACCGTATGCCCTAACGACATCAGGGCCGTGAGCTCCATAAGCATGTCTTGGATGGTTAGACGGGATGCCAAAAATGTTTAGTTCTAGCATACGAGCGCCATAGATGTCCTTGGGTGAAAATCTTTAAACTTTTGTGGCCAAGAGATGCCCCAACGTCTAGACCGAGTGAATATATATTAGCGTATGAGGGCCGTATCCCAGCAGGCCACGTCTCCCACTGTGTCATGGTCGGTTGGGAGGGGGTGTGACCTTACTTGCCTGAGTAAGGGGGGCAATATCTAGGTTGAGTTTGACCAGCTTGAGGAATGGGTCTGCTATCGACGAGTCAGGCCCGATATTGGCAGGTGGATAGTGAGGTCTCTTTCACTTGGATAGAGGCGATAAGATGACATAGAGTGTAATAGACCCCGGTGATGATCCCAGAAATGTATGGTACTGACATGTGGACTTATTGAGCAGGAGTTGCATACACATTCATTCTTTCATTCACTATTTACTCGGGCTGATGGTGCGCAACTAATTGTTATGTGTACCTTCACAATGGCTAGGATTTTGGTTGGGATGCATGACTAACCTTAGATCAGGAGTTTACTACATTGAGTCTGACTATCTAAATTTAGGTATGGGACTAGTTTGGATAGAAGTCCCTTATGGTGGACCCCATAGCCTGCGATACTACGTACTGTCATCTCGACTTCACACTCTAGCTTGGTCATTTCATTCGCATCATATATTGCATTGCATCATCAGCACATAACATTTCGTTTACTATGCTTCTGTATTGCATAACCTGATTAAGGCTGACGGTATTCGTGAACTCATCAGGAATTGTATATTGTATTGCATCCTCGGCATCTGATATTTGGCTCTTTATGACTCCTCATTTACATAGTTGATTTGTATTGTGTAATCTGATATTGTATGACTTATGGACTTGTCAGTATTTTCGCTTACTCTGATATCGTATGATTCATGATCTTGCCAGTAATTCTGTTATTGTATGATTATGACACTGTATTGAATACTTGGCACATACCTTGTGCATACACTTACACCACCCTCTAAGCTTCCTATAAGCTTATGCACAATAGATGCGTGCAGGTGATGTTAGGTTGTAACAACATTAAGCTTAGAGCATGCAGCGTTCTTCTGGAGCTTTGATTTTCGATATATGTATTTTCCTTTCAGCATTGTATTCAAATGTTTATATTAGTGGAGATGTGATGATAATGTTTCCTTTGTGATTTAGGTAGACCTGTGGTTATGCTTATTACGAGATAAATGTATGTTGAAAAATCCTCCTTGTAGGATCCCAGGATTGGAATCTGGCGTATAGGCACTAGGAACCGAGAATGGGGTACTACAAAAGCTGTCGGCACTGGATTTAGCAATCGGGAATTCTATGGGCCTGGTTTTCAAGTTTGGGGCATGACATATGGACTGTTTGGATGCACACATACATCACACGGGCCCCATAGAACTTGCTGACTAATACAGCAGGTATATAACTGGCGGGGTTACTGGCCCACCGTCCAGATGATGGACGGTGGGATATAACGCATGTATTATGGTGGGGTCCACATGTGTGGCCCACCAACTAAATGGATAGATGGTCTGTATTACATACATCTGGTGTGGCCTGCTGGCCCACCGTTCAGATAGACTGTCTAGATATCAGAGGTGTGTCCCACTAGATGGACCGACGGTGTGGATATACATACATGATGCGTGGGACCCACAGATCTAGATGACGTCACTTCAGTTGCTGTATAGCCCTCCAAGGCTGCTGGATGGTCTAGATATTATATATATATATATATATATATATATATATATATATCAATATCATGGTGGTCCCACACGGGTGGGCCATACGTTCAAAGGATGGACAGATGGCTGGATATACAGCACATACATCATGGGGGCCTATCCCTGATGGATGGACCATAAGGATGAAACACATGCATCTGAAGTTGGTCCCACCGTCCTGTGGTGTGGACAGTATGGACAAAACACATACTCTAAGGTGGCTCCCACGGACCTGATGACATCATTACGTCAGCCACATAGCTGGTGTGAGATGCACCAACCAATCCACTTCCCACCGTCTAGAAAATGGATGGTGTGGATTTTTTGTAATATTATTATTATTTTCTTATAATATATAAATTATGGTGGTCCCACGTGGTGGGCCACCCCTATTAGTTCAAGCTGGTATTTATGTTTTCCCTCCGTCCAGACCCAGCATCTGAATAGTGTGGATGATACATTACGGTGGGATTACCACCATCCACGTGGCCAGACAGTGTGGATCTAATCCATTCATCATGGTGGCGTTCCACCATCCAAAGATACAACACAGACATCATGGTGGGGTCCACACGTGCCATCAAGGCAGGCCCCACAGCTTGCTGACGTCAATGTCAATACAACAACTTTGTCGCTGGGTAACGTACACCAGCCAATCTTTTAGGTGAGTTCCACATATGGCCCACCAGAGAGTATTATATATTATAATATATATTATTTTTTATTTTTTTATTTGAACAGCAACATCTAGGCCCTGGATGATACGTCATGGCGCACACCACACAGCACCGTCCATCAGGACGGTGCAGACATATCATATATACATCAAGGTGGGTCTCACCCACACTGTGGGGTGGGCCACGTCCTAGACGGACGGATGAATAAAACACATATAATGGTGGGGTCCCACTGTCCTGCCCAATGGGCGGTGGACCAGATATACATCAGGTGGCTCCCACGTGAGCGAGCCACCCCACGATCAAGCTGATATCAGCATTTCCCACTATCCAGACTTGTTGGACGGTGAGGATATAACATTCATCAGGTGGGTCCATACGGACAAACGGTATGGATGCAACCCATACGACATGTGGGTCCCACACGTTCCACGTCCAGATTTGTTGGATGGTGTAGATTTCACACACACATCATATGGGTTCACGTACACGTGGCCCACCGATTAAATTGTAGGACCCGTATCCTAGCCTATACCATTCCATAGGCCTCCGCAGTCCTCCCGGTAGAATTTCAGTGACTCGCAATCCGTTATCAGAATTTTCACGTGATCTTAAGTCATGTCCCATATATCAGAGTTGGCTCGACTCAAAACTTGCATCCTTATGACCGCGCCGTCACCACGGTTCCAACGCCACATCTCGCGCGTCAAGACGATACCCGGGCTAGAAGATGTGGGCTCACGTTCATTCCAAAGAAACGCCGCGCGTTGTGAATTCTGAGAGAATCTCTACAACATGTCCCATCAATCAATCAATCACGACACACCCTATCTCAAGTACATCACCCATACCCCATGCCACCTCACCCCCTCACAAGTTAACTCTCTCTCTCCCCACCCATACCTCCTTTATACAAATTTCAAGCCAACCTATGCTTTCCCATTCCCATCCCTTACAACAACCATTCCATCCATCCCTTTTCTCCATCATTTCTCCCTCTCTCCCTCTCCCTCTCTCTCTCATTTCTATCTTCACTCTCCAATCCCAAGAGAAACACCCAAACGTCCAAGATCTCCAAGCCTTCCTAAAACAACAGGTGTGGCCCACTTTCCCACCCTCTCATCTCCCATCTCAACCATTTATTCTTCATCAACCTTCATCAAAATTGAAGGCAAGGAGCATAGGAGTCCAAGGATCTAAAGAAGGAGGCCAAATGTGGGTGATCCACCATTGATTTTGAATTTTAGGGCCCACTTGATATGGGACCCACTTGATGTATGCATTGTAAAAGGGAGGGCTCATAGTGGCGGGGTCCCTCCCCTCTTCACATCTTGCTCTCTAACTCTCTCTTCCATATTCTTCGGCCCCCCATGATGAATGTATTTTATCCATGCCATCCACCGAGTGGGCCCACATGGCACTCCATTTAGATGGGTATGATTGAAGGAAAGCACAAATATTAGTTTGATCAGTGGAGTGACCCACCGGTGTGGACCCCACCATATATATGTGTTGCAGGTGTACCAGCGCTGCTAAACGTAGGCAAAACACAAACGTCGGCTAATCTAAATGTTATGGTGGGCCACACCATGTGGACCCACCCTACTGCTTGGGAGATCCAAACCGTCCATCCAACGTCCAGACTCTCTGGACGCTGGACCAAACCATGTTAAATGTTATATATTATAATATATATATATATATATATATATATATATATTAATATAGAGGTGGTGGGCTCCATGTGGGACCCACCTGTTTTGAGAATATGTTATATATTATGTAATATATATAATATAATATAATATAATATAATATAATATAATATATATATTATAATATAGATGTGTTGGGCCCCACATGGGACCCACCTGTTCTGAGAAACAAATTGGCTAAGTACCACATACCAGCTACAGAGCAGCTGTAGGTGGGATAAATCCACACCGTCCATCTAGCTGGGACGTGGACCCCACCGCTGATGTATGTATTACATCTAAACCGTCCCTCCATTTGACGTGCTCGTGAGACCCACTCTGATGGATGTGTTCCATCCAAACTGTCCGTCTATTTGGCGATCTCGTCTCAAGGCCTGAGACCAAAAATAAGACAGATCTAGCATCAAGTGGACCACACACTGCATAAACAGTGGGATTAAATGTCCATCATTGAAACCCCTTTTTTTTGGAGTGCAGAAGTTAGGGATCAATGTGAAATTTGTTTCTCCACTTAATTTAGGTCTTTGTAACCTTATGAACAGACTAGATGAAAAATAAATGCTATGGTGGGTCCAGTGGAGTTTTGATGGTGGAAATCATTATCACCACTGTTGTTTGTGGTATGGTCCAGATGAGCTTTTGATATGATTCATTTGTTTAGATAATGCTCTCTATAGATGGATGAATGGTGTAGTTGTTGTGGCCCATTTGATATGGCCCGTTGGATGTATTTGGGGCCCATTTGATGAGGCCCGATGTGGCGTATTTGGGACCCATTTGGAAGGGCCCGATGTGATGTATATGAGGCCCTTGTATGAGGCCCAATATGATGTATTTGCAACCCATTCGTTAAGGCCCAATATAATGTATTTGGGGCCCATGGGTGGAGGCCCATTGTGATATATTTAAGGCCCATGGGTTGTGGCCCATTGTGATGTATATTAGGCCAATGTGAGAGGCCCATCGTGATGTGTATTAAGCTCTTGACTGAGGCCCATGGTGTTGTATATTAGGCCCTTGTGTGAGGTCATGGGTCCACTATATGTTAAGCTTTATATGGGTCACTCCTTGGGGGCAATGTTGGTTAAATGTCCATATTGTCGAGGCCAATTGTCGTTGTTGGTTATTGATACCGATTATGGTATGTGACAGCATAGCATCATGATATATGCCCATATGCATCATCTGCATGTTTGTTATGAGATGTGATTGACCATTGCATATTCCATAGTACAGATGGTTTATGGGACTCCTTGATAGGCAGAGGTTATCTCACATAAGCACACAGTATGCGCAAGATTGATGCACGACTGGATTTTATGACTCATGCATTTTGCATTATGTGTTGTGATTACTATATGCCCTAGCAACATTAGGGTCGTAGCCTCCACAGGCATATCATAGAAGGTCAGATGGGACACCAAAAATATGTTATTAGCATCGGGCTGCTATAGATGGCCCTGGGTGAAAATCCCTAAACCCTCTTAGTACCAGAGAACGCCTCAACGTCGAGACCGAGTGGATATATATGAGTGCATGAGGGCCGATACTGGTAGGCCGCGTCTCTCACTATGTTCGTGGTCGGTTGGGAGGGGGTGTAGCCATACCTGCCTGAGGGAGTAGGTATAGTTAGGCTGAGTCTGACCAGCTTGAGGAATGGGTCCCCTATCGACGAGCCGGGCCCGATATTGGCAAGCGAATAATGAGGTCTCTTCCACTTACCAGTTGTACACTTGATGGGGCGGCAGCTGGCATAGAGTATACTAGACCCCAGTGATCATCCTAGAGATGTACAGTACTCATTTATGGAGCAAGAGTTGCATATTTAGCATTATATTCATTCATTCATTATCCACTCGAGCTGGTGGTGCATAACTAATTGTTATGTGTACTTTCGCAATGGCTAGGATTTCGGTTGGGGTGCACGACTAACCTAAGATCAGGAGCTTACCACATTAAGTCTATTTATCCAAATTTAGGTATGGGACTGGTTTGGATAGAAGTCCTTTGTGATAAGCCTCATAGCCTGCGATACCACATACTATCATCCCAACTTCACACTACAGCTTGGTCATTTCATTCACACCAAATATTTCATATTGCATTACATCCTCAGCATATGGCATTTTGGGTTGCTATGTTTTTACATTTATATGACTTAGATGAGGCTGATGGTATTTGAAGCTCTTCTGAATTGCATCCTCGATATCTGATATCTGGTTCATTATGTTTCTGAATTACATTGTCGATTTACATTACTTTCTCAGTATATAACATTGGCTTACTACATCTTTTCATCACATATCCTGGATGAGGTTGATGATATTTTACGGACTTGTCAGTCTTTCTACTTACTCTGATATTGTATGGTTCATGGACTTACCAGTATTTTCGTTTACCCTGATATTACATTCTAAACATGCATATACTGCTCATAGACTTTCACCACCCTCTAAGCTTTCTATAAGCTTATGCACGATAGATGTGTGCAGGTGACGATAGGTTACAGCCGAGTTAGAGCAGGAGCGTGCAGCCGAGTCTTGCGAAGATTTTATTATATGTATGCATTTCTCTTTCAGCATTGTACTCAAATGATTATATTAGTGGATATGTGATGATGATGTTGCCTTTGTGATTTGGGTAAACTTGTGGTTATGCTTATTACGAGTTAAATGTACACTAGAAAATCCTCCTTGTAAGATCTTAGGATCAGTATCTAGCATATAGATGTTAGGAGCTGAGAATGGGGTACGAAAGAGGCTGTCGGCACCAGATTCGGCGATTAGGAATTTTGTGAGCCCGATTTTCGAGTTTAGGGCGTGACATAAATTAAGCAAATAATTATGGTTTCCTTTATCCAGACCTATCCAGTAATGGACAGTAAGGTGGGCTCCACCAATTGGAAGCCCAAAAAATCTGGACGACCTGGATTTTGACTAAACCCATTAGGTGGACCACACACCCCATCATTACCATAAAAATGAAGGAGATATAGAGAAAAAGAGGGAGGGAGAAACGTAATGGAGGGGAGGGACCCTGCTACTATGGGCCCCTCTTTATTACAACACAAACATCAAGATGGGTCCCAAAAATCATGTGGACCTTAAATCAAAATCAAGATCTAGCGCTATGAACACCCACCGTTTCCACTTCTTCTTGGCTCTTGGGACTCCTAAACTCCTTGGCTTTCCCTTTGATGGTGAAAGATGAAGATTGAAGGGTGGAGATGGGAGATCTTGGGGTAGGGAGTGGGCCACACATGGCTCTTCTCATGGAGAGCTTGGATAGTCTCTCCTCTCTTAGGTTGCTTAGAAAAATGGTGGAAAAATGAGAGAGAGAGGAGATGTGAGGGAGGGGGATGGGTGTGATGGGTTATTGTAAGGAAGGGTTGACTTTGGGGATGGGAGAGAGAGGGGTGCCATGCTTTGTTGGTAAGAGAGGGATGGGTTGTACTTGACTTGATTGATGGATGGTAGAGATTCTTTTCATGAGATTTACAACGCGTGGTGTTTTCTCAAAATAAACGTGGGCCTACAACTCCTGGCCTAGGTATCGCATCAGTGCGCAAGACATGGCGTTAGAACTGTGGTGACGGCGCAGTCGTAATGGAACAAGTATCGGATCGAGTCAACTCAAATATATGGGATGCGACTCAGGGTCACGGCAAATGCTACTACGCGTCAAGGGTCACCGAAATTCGACCGGGAGGATCGCAGGAGTCTGTGGAATGGTATAAAGTAGGATATGGGTCTTATATGGGACAAATCACATGGGCCTCGTATACATCAAGTGGGTCATAATATATGGGCCTTATATTATCAAATGGGCCACAATACATGGGCCACACCATCTACACCATTCATCTATTTTAAAGATCATTTTAGAGCACTTCCCAAAAATATGAATCATATCGATGAATCATCTAGACCACACTCCAAAAGCAGCAGAGATGATGATTGGAAGATTATCTGGACCATACCACAAATAACAGTGGAGATAATGATTTTCATCGTTAAAATTTCTCGAGGCCACCATGACATTTATTTTTCATATAATCTATTCACAAGGTCACAAAGACCTGAATTAAGAGGGAAAAATAAATATCATAATAATCCAAAACTGTTGTGGTCCCAAAAGGCTTTCAATAGTAGCTTGTTCAATTCTCCACTATTTTCTTCAGTGTGGTCCACCTGATATATGGATCTTCCTCATTTTTAGTCTCAAGCTTTAAGATGAGCTCACCATTTGGATGGATGGGTTGGATGTAACACATACATCAAGGTGGCCCACCATCCAAGCAATGGACGATGGATACAACACTTACATCACACAAGGGGCCCCAGAACTCGCTGGCGTCATCACAGCAGCTACTTGCTGCTAGGGACCACAGAACTTGCTGGCATTAATGTACCAGCTACATGCTGGTGTGAGGTGATCCATCCATTCCACTTCCAAAAAGGTGGGTCCCACATGGGGCCCACTAAAATTGTTGTAATGATCACTCTAGTAGAAGTAAGAATAGGTCAAAGTGTCCTAAAGGGGGGTGAATAGGACTTTATAAAATTTTATGATAGTTTAAGATCCTATCATCATTATCTTGATCTAATATAAAATTTTATTAAGATATCTTTATCTTAACTCTAATGGCTTCCAAGCCAAATAGATCACAAGACTATTCAATATCTAAGCAATACATAAATTTAGTCTATGATGGATGGACAAAGTGAAAGTGTGTGAGATGTGATACTTATCAGTTCTAAATAATCATGCATCATGTGATCATTCAAATTATACATAATAAAAGAATATGCAAATAACAATCTCAAACACAATCGTTTTATAGTGGTTCGGCTATATGCTTACTCCACTCCCAGCGGACGCACTTAACCCTTGAGAGTACCAGATTTCACTAACAGAGGTTTCAAATCAGGTTTACCTCAAACCAGTACAACTTACACAAGGTTGACTCTAGGACCTACACAAGGTACTTAACATGTTTCCACGAGACACAAGTTTATGCCCCACACATGAGTAAGGGTCAACACACAGCACTTAGGTTTTATGTCCTACACAAGTGCAAAGGATTTACACAAGGAACCTAGGGTTTTAAGCCACACAGGCCAAGGATCCACACATAAAACCTAGAGTTTACGCCGTACAATGAGCAAAGGTCAACACACAGCACTTAGGTTTTAGGCCACAAAGGCTAACGAGCTACACTAACGACTTAAGTTTATTCTCACCAAGAGCAAGGGTCAACACACAACACCCACATGTATTCTCCCGTCAGAGGCCTCCTATGAGGACTTGAAAGGGATAAGAATCACCTGTGACCCAATCCTACATAAAGGAATGATCAGCAAGGTCTCTGGACTCTAATGTCTTTCAGATAAGTAGATGAGCCCCATTAAGCACGTTGATGAAGATCTCCTTTGATGATGAAGAATCTTCAACTCTCTTGATCCACAACACTCATGATGCTCCAATGTAAGGCGACGGGTTGGGTCAGGTAATGTTGGAATCCTACTCTATTAGATGTTTTCCTGTTTTAGAGACGGAGTGATTCCAAACATCTAAGTATTCAAGGTATCCCAAGTCAATGATTTTCCATTAAGGTGGTAGCTGGATGATCCTTGAATGCGGAAGTTCATTCCCCAATCCACTCTATTGAATATCAATGATGAGGGTGGGTTGGATGATGAACTTCCATGAGAAAAAGAGCTTAGGGTAAATGGTATGTAGGACTCTCTCAAGGCTCTCTCTATTTTTCTCACTACATCAACCAATAGAAAGCACTCCTTAAATAGGAAAGAGCTCCAACGGTAATAAAATAGTTAGATTTTTTACAGAGTTCGATATCATCGAATGTATACTTTCAAAGACATCAAAGGATGGATCGATGATATGAACTCTTCTAACAATCACAGTTGAATTTCTTATACACAGATCGATCATATCCAACATGCTTCGATGTCATCAGATTTCGAACTCTGATTTTATCGACCCACGATCTAATTTCTCGACAATGAAAAATAAGAGAGCAAGCTAAGAATTAAGATGGCTAGCTTTGATATGATCGATCCTCCCATGATGTCATCGAATTTCAAATGTCGATGATATCGATACCTAGTTCGATCCATCAATCTTTTATAGAAGATTTTCCTATAAGCTCGCTGGACACTCCATTGTCTGAATTCGATGATATCGACCTAGATTCGATATGATCAATATTTGAATATCGATATTATCGAAGGAGTCTCGATTTCTTGAATCATTTAAAGAGGATTTTCCTAAAAAGTTTGATGGTCAGTTTGTTCCAAAATCGATAACATCGAAGGTCCATTGATATCATCGGAGTTTAAATTTTGAGGATATCGAGGCTTTCTTCGAGTCATCGATAAATGTATGATTTGCCTTAGAAGCTTGCTAGACGCAAATAAACCAGAATTCGATTGTATCGAGCCGTCTTAATGATCTCAAAATTTGAATATCGATGATATTGATTGTTACATCGATTCATCGATAATTTTTTCTAGAGATCAAGTTGGTTGCTAGACACAAGTAGTCCTCAATTCAACAATATCGATTGCATTCCGAGGATATTGATAACTGGTGTCCGATCACATTGAGGTGATCTCGATAAATCGACAAAAACTGAAAACTTAGAGATTTTCCTGATTTTGCAAAATAGTTTCAATACTTTAAATCCTATGTTGTTCTATCCTCTTTTAGGGAATTTATTTACCTGGGTATTTTGGGACATGGGATGTGAGGCTAAATTTACCTTTGAGGAGTTCAGAGTACACATCCAGTTGAGGCATATGCTCAAATGATCTTCATACGGGGCTCACTTGACTTGCTAACTCAACACTCACGTTAATTGACAAACCAGGGCACTTTCACCCACCATATACATGTGATATATATATATATATATATATATATATATATATATATATATATATATATATATATAATATTATATTATATTATTACTATTATTTATTATTATTATTTATATATATATATATTTTTAGAATACCAGCATCCAATGTCCAGATAGATGGACGGCTGGATAAAATACATACATTAAAGTGGCCCACCGTCCAAGCAATGGACGGTGTGGATATACAATACATGCCTCAAGGTGGGTCCCATCCCACATGTGCAGCACGTGTGGGGTGGGCCCCACACGAGCTGAAATGGATGAATGGTGTGTATAAACACATACAATACAGTGGGGTCCACACCATCATCCAGGACAGGTGGACGAAGTGGATATAGAATACAGGCATTAAGGTGGGTCCCACCTGCCCACACGTGTGCGTGGGTCCCATGCCTGATGGATGGAAGGTTGGTACAACACTACCTCGTGATCCCCCACAGAACTTGCTGATGCCTGTAGGAACCCATCGTTTGGATGGACGGTGTGGGTATACCACATACAGTAAGGTGGATCCACACGTGTGGGACCCACTAGTCTTGTAAGATCAAGCTGATATTTGCATTTTCACCTTCATCTAGGGCTGTCCATACGAACAGGCAACAAGTTCGCTAGACAGTCCAGCAAGGTGGGTCCCACAGGTAGACAGCATGGAAATAACATATCATGGAGGGCCACACACACACACATCAAGTGGGTCACACACCTCATCATCATCATTACCATACAAAAAGGAAAAGAGAGAGAGAGAGAGAGAGAGAGAGAGAGAGAGAGATCGGCGTAGTTGAAAAGGCCTGGCTATATGTCCTAGAGGGGGGGTGAATAGGACTATGCCAAATTTAAAATAATAATAATAGCGGAATAAAACAATAAGATAGCCAAGAAAAGGAAAGATAATAATTCACAATACAAAATGTAAAGTAATCACAAAATCTAGTTGTTCTAAGGACAACCTTTCACCATAAAAACCAAGAGTTTATGGTAGGACAACCTTACTAGAACAATTAGAGAAATAAAAGCTAAAACTGTAAAGGAACGGAAAAGAAATAGCAAGAATTGAAATCTAAACTATTACAACATTCTCCACAGTGCTTGAAATATAAATATTACAACATTCACATCCACACATACATTCCACAATTTTGAATGATAAATGATATAGAAATTAAGCAAACATTCAAACCACAATACACAAAGAATTATAGTGGTTCGCCTGTGTATTCACCAATTGTTAAACAACAGCCACACAGATTGCTACTCCACTCCTAATATCCTCAAATAGGGGATATCAGTGTTCACAATGAAAATAGGTTTCATAAGTTCACTTACAACCTTCACAATTGTGTCTTTCAATGGGCTTACACAATTCAAAAACTCCACTTCTGAGTTTTCCTGGCTCTCCTCAGATAACCAATAGAATGAGATTTTTTTGGCTTAATCTCAAACAAAAACCAAAATGAAATAAATTTTCAATACAGTAAAATACCAGGATTTCTCCTTTTGTAGCAGCTCGAAAGAACCAATAGGAGTAAAAGTTTGAATGTGGAAGTTCAATGTCCAATACTCACTTTGAAATGGTTCTAGGTTCTAATTAATTTTAAATTAAACTAGTTGGGCTAGCTATATTTGATTTTGATTCCAAGAAGAAGGAATATAACAATTCCTCTTTTTAATTCAGATTGGAATATAGAAACAATATCAAATTAATAAAGCTAATAAAAGAGAATATTAAAAATGCACAATGTAGCTTAAAAACGAACATAAACTTATCTCAGAGTGATGCCTTGATTTTACTTGAAATTCAATATGAAACTCTGAAATTTGTGTTCTATTTATAGTTGCAGAAATTGCATCTACGACTGGTCCTGAGGACACTATGACAGGTCATAAACCGAATAGATTTTTGAAATTTTAAGCGCGATCAGATAAAACCGTTTCACGACTGGTCATAGGGTATCCACGACCTGTCATGAGCCCACCACGGCTGGTCGTGAGCATCCTACGACTGGTCGTGAGGCACTAGATTTAATTGCTGGAGTTTGAGTCAGAGGTGTATGACTGGTCCTGGAACGAGTCGTCACTGTTCCTACGACCGGTCAAGCAGTCTTCAGGACTGGTCGTAGCTCAACTAAAAAATTTCAAAAAATTGCAACAACTTAGGACTGGTCTAGGAATTTCTTAGACTTGTCGAGCCAGAGCTAGGACTAGTCGAACAGAGTTCAGAACTAGTCTTAGAATAGTCCAAATACATGTAAAGTAATTCAATTTGAATTATATATACAAAATAACCTACCCTAAGGTCAATCTAAGGTCAATCATATCTTGAAAGTGAGGTATGAACATTGAGACTTCATTTCTTTAGATGATAGTTGACCTTTGAAGATTGTGAAGCTTGAGATCTCTCTACTTGATGTAACATTAACCTTGAGATCTTCTAGAGCTTAAATATCACTTATTTTGCATTGTACACTAACTTGAGTGTTTAAACAAGATCATTTCTTTCGTTGTAGCTTGTACTTGCATTTCTTGAAATGGTTTAAAGTAGTTCTTCATTCTTAACTTGAAGCAAAGTGTTTAGAGAGGTGATGCAATGTCTTGATCATATATACCAATTGAAAAGGCCTAGCTATATGTCCTAGAGGGGGGGTGAATAGGACAATGCCAAATAAAACTTATAACAGCGGAATTAAAAAGAATATGATAGCCAAAATAAATCACAATGCAAAAAAGTAAAATAACCTCAAAATTCAGATCTTGAGAGGTTGATACAAATGTTGTTTTAAGGACAACCTTACACCAAAAACCAGAGTTTATGGTAGGACAACCTTATTTCTAGAAAGATCTTTGTATCAAATCTCAAACCACAGAGGAATACAGAAATAAATACAAACTGAATTGAAATAAATTGTAATCACAAATGTATTGTTCTAGGGACAGCCATACACCATAAAAATGGTAGGGCAACCTTACTGGAACAACTTTTAAAGGAAATTGAATATCAAGCTGATAAAGGAATAGTAGAAAATAAATTCTAAATTATTACAAAATTCTCACAATGCTTGAATTAAATGATTACAACATTCACCACCATACATACATCCCATAAAATAATAATTAAAGATCAGAAGTATAAATCATTCAACCACAACACAAGAGATTATAGTGGTTTGCCTGTGTGTTCACCAACTGTTAAACAACAGCCACACAGAATGCTACTCCACTCCTAATATCCTCACACAGGGGATATTAGCGCTCACTAACAAAATAGGTTTTCCCAGGTTCACCCAAAACCTTTACAATTGTGTCTTTCTGTGGGCTTACACAATTAAAAAACCCCACTTCTGAGTTTTCCTGGCTCTCCTCAGATAACTAATACAACAAGATTTTTCTGGCAAATCTTGAAAGAAACCAAAACAGAAAGGAATTTACAATTAAATGTAAAATACCTGATTATCTCCTTCATTGTAGCAGCCCGGTAGAACCAAATCAAAGTAGATGATTGAATGTCCAAGTTCAATGTCCAGTACTCAATTACAATGGTTTTAATTCTAATAGATTTTAAATTAAACCAAATAGGGCTTGCCTTAATTGATTTTGATTCTAAAGAAAGGGAATAACAATTCCTCTTATCAAATTAGATTGGAATAGCATAAACAAAATCAATTAAATAAAGCTAAGGAAAGAGAATATTAAATAAGCACACTTAGCTTAGATGGAGCACAGAATTATCTCTCAGAAGTTCGACGAAGATTGGCTTGAATGGACTAATTAATTCGATGATTTCTTCTGAGATTCTTGCACTATTTATAGGTGAGTAGATCGTGTCTTCGACTACTCTAGGGAGCTCTTCGACTAGTCGAAGCAAAACAAATATTTAAAAAATCAGGCGCGATAAGCTTTGACCATTCTACGACTGGTCAAAGGTCTCCTTCGACTGGTCGTAGGTCAGTCGAAGGTTTCCTTCGACTGGTCGAAGAACCTGAAAAACAACACTGGATTTTGAGTCGAAGATTTTCGACTGGTCGAAGATGCGGTCGACACTGTTCCTTCGACTGGTCGAACAGATTCCTGGACTAATCAAAGCCTAATAGATTTTATCCGAAATTTACAACAAACTCACGACTGATCGAGGAATTTCTTAGACTGGTCGAAGCAACTCTAGGACTAGTCAAAGAAGGCCTAGGACTAGTCGAAGAACAGACCAAACTTATGTAAAATAAACATTCGATTTATGTATCCAAAATGACCTACTTCTAAGGTCAACCTAAGGTCAGTCAAACCTCAACCATGAAGTAAGGACATTGAAACATTAGGAACTAGTGACCTTGAAGTATGAGCCTTGAAGTCTTGATGTAGTTCAATCTTGAAATCTTGATGTAGCTCAATCTTGAAAGTGTCTTGAGTTCTTTACAAACTGCCTTGTACTCTTCTTGAAGTCTTGCAGCTTGAGTCTTGTCTTGTGAGCAGTTCTTGCATTCAAGATTGATCCTTGTACTTGTGAGCTTTGCTTGTTGTGAGCTTAGCTTGTTTATGAATGTTGATCCTTAAGAGAGCTTCACTTATGCAAGTTATATATAACAAAGATTTTGGCACCACAAATTTGACAACAGACAGGGATATAAACTATAGTACTTACAATCTCCCCCTTTGTCAAATTAGTGACAAAACACATAGCCAAGATAAACATAAAGTAAAACAACTGGTTAAAGAGTTATGAACCAGGTCATATCAACTGGCTTACCTACAAATCAATATTCAATATTCAACATTCAACATTCAACCAGTTTCATTCAACTAGTTCAAACATACTCCCCCTGAGTAACATAACCAATGCTACTCCCCCTGAGTAACATAACCAATGCTACTCCTCTCACAATCACATCATTAAGAACAAACCATTCTCCCCCTTTTTGTCACAATATGACAAAGGAAACAACAATAAAGGAGAACTAAATAAAGGGATATATGAGAGTAAACATGAGGAGTTATGAGAGTATAGTAAAACAGAGATAGAGATACTTAGCATAGCTTCACATAGAATAAATATCTAGCATAAAACATGGATAGTATCCAACTCAAAATCAGTCAACCAAGTGCTAAGTTATAAAGTTATTACAGACCAGAAGTCTCATATAAACTAGTCAGAACCAGAACCAGATGACGGAGCAGGAATAGAGGGATCAAGTTGGTGCATGCCTTTGTTCAATCGCCTACGATATTTGCGCATGTACTTGAATTGTAAATCATGAGCAACAGACATGTTTTCCAACTTTACATTTATATTCTCAACTTTATCCTCTAATGCACTCAGACGAGCATCAACATCAAATGGTTCAAAATCTGGATCATTTGTTGAGTCAGAATCCAGTTCCTCAAAAATGTCATCCATATTAATGTCATCATCAGCTTCTTCATGACCACCATCACCACCACCACCACCTTGTTCAGGAAGAAGATCCAGCTTCATCTTATTGATATTAGAATTGTTGAAGATCAGATGATGGATTGGTGCCTCATCAACCGGCATATCGACTAACATATGTGTAACCAATACAGTCATTAAATAGGCAAAAGGAATGTCACTATGATTAGGATGGAGTCTAAACTGAAGAATGAAATGACAGATTAAGGATGGTAAACAAATCTGAGTACCATTGGAAATAGCATAGATAACACGAACCATAAACGAAGTCAAGTCAGTTTTATTACCCGAACGAGGATACAGATTAGACACAAAGATTTTGTGGAGAATTCTGTACTTGGGTAACAAATACCTTGCGAGAAGCGCATTCCCTTTTTGTGTCCATTGAACATCCATGTTGCATAAATCTCTAGTGAGCATGCGTTTTTCAGACATTGAGGGTTTATTAGTTAAGTTATAGATAGGAATACCCTCATCATTCACAGGAATGTCCATATGGGCTGAAATTAAATGACGATCAATGTCAAAAGGCCCTTCTCTAGGAGATATTTTAAAAGTTAAATTATCCTGTGAGAAAGCACTAATATATGCAAACATGGATTGGGCAATGAACCGGTATGTAGGCCCACCCCAATGTAATAAGTTAACCCAACCTACAGCTTCAAGCATAGGAAGGATATCAAAAGGTACAATATGATTAACATCAACAGGATGTTCAACAATAACATTACGTAATCTAATGTCCCTAACATATGATGGATCATCATTGGGAACAAGAAGATGACGCTTAGAGATAATGGTCGATCTGGAGGAAGAAGAAGGACCACGGGAAGTAATTTTTCTACCTCTAGAAGCCATTTGCAACAAGGATATCAAGGAAATAAGAAGTTGCAAAGGATTGAGAAGTGGGTTTACTCAAAATAGATTTTTCAAAATCCAAACCCCAAATCTCAATGAAATCCAAAATACAAAGCTTAAAGCTTGAAAAGAAAACAATCTAGACACAAATCAGCAAGAAAAATGTGATTTAGAACACTAACCTTGAAGAACATGAAAGATGGGTTCGACAAGTCAAAGCACGGCTCTTTAGAGAAGAAAAACAAAATGAGGAAGAAAGCAAAAATCTCCAAATTTAAGTGATTCCCGAGATCTACGACCAGTCGAAGGTCGACTGGTCGAGTATACTCACGACAGGTCGAAGAATGCCCAAAAATTCATATTTCTTGCAAATTATACAAAAATTAGAATTCAATCTAGCAAATATATATACTATAATACAAGTAGGCATAAATAATCATTTTAAAATGCACATGCCAAGATCAAATTTCATCTTTTTGAACCTGCTTTTATCGAGAGGTTTTGTGAAAATGTCAGCTTGTTGATCTTCGGTAGGAATATATTCTAGAGATATAACTTTTTCTTCTACTAATTCCCTTATATAATGAAATCTAATGTCAATGTGCTTAGTACGAGAATGCTGAATAGGATTTTTTGAAATATTTATCGCACTGGAATTATCATAATGTAATAACATAGAATCCTGTTTAATTTCATAATCACTTAGCATTCGTTGCATCCAAACAAGCTGTGTACATGCATTACCAGCTGCGATATACTCAGCTTCAACTGTTGAAAGTGATATAGAATTTTTTTTCTTACTAAACCAGGAAACTAGCCAATTTCCAATGTAAAAACAACCACCACTGGTTGATTTTCTATCATCTAGATTACCAGCCCAGTCAACATCCGAGTACCCAGCTAATTGGACACTAGTCTCATGAGGATACTAGAGACCGAGATTTACAGTACTTGCGACATATCTAATAATTCGCTTGACAGCAATCAAGTGAGATTCTTTTGGATCAGATTGATATCTTGCACAAATACCAACACTTAGAGAAATATCAGGTCTACTAGTAGTTAAATATAGCAAACTACCAATCATACTCCGATAAAGTTTTGAGTCAACATTTTTACCATTAGAGTCTTTTGAGAGTTTCAGGGTAGTACTCATATGAGTATCGAAATTTTTGCCATTCTCAAATCCAAATCTCTTGATTAGATTCAAAGCATACTTAGATTGAGAAATAAATATTCCTTCAGGTTGTTGCTTTACTTGCAATCTAAGGAAATAAGTCAATTCCCCAACCATGCTCATTTCGAACTGTGATTTCATCAAATCTACAAACTCAGTAGTCAAGTCAGTACAAGTTGATCCATAAATGATATCATCAACATAAATCTGCACCATTAAGATATGATCATTATGTTTTTTAACAAACAGAGTTTTATCAACAGATCCCATTTGAAAATTATGACTTAAAAGAAATTTCGTTAGTTTCTCATACCATGCCCTAGGTGCTTGTTTTAATCCATAAAGTGCCTTTTTAAGCCGATATACATAATCAGTATTTTTGGAATCTTCAAAACCCATTGGCTGTTCAACATAGACTTCTTCATGTAAATCGCCATTTAGAAAAGCACTTTTCACATCCATCTGATAGATCTTTATCTTTCTAAAACATGCAATGGATATAAATAGTCTGATAGATTCAAGACGTGCTACTGGTGCAAAAGTTTCATCGAAATCAATCCCTTCAACTTGAGTATAACCTTGTACCACTAGTCTAGCCTTGTTTCTAATTATATTTCCACACTCGTCAGACTTATTTTTGAAAATCCATTTTGTTCCAATGATGTGTTTATCTTTAGGTCTTGGTACGAGATACCAAACATCATTTCTTACGAATTGGTTGAGTTCTTCTTGCATCGCAACAATCCAGTTCTCATCAGCAAGAGCTTCTTTTACGTTAGATGGTTGTATTTGAGATGTAAAACATACTTAATTACATATATCCTCAAGTTGTCTACGAGTGCGAACACTGGTGAGAGGGTTTCCAAGAATTTGTGTGGTTGGATGATCTTTAACAGTCCTCAACTCAGAATCAGTCTGATTCGATGAAGTATCAGGTTTATCAATGATTAGTACTTCATCATTATCTGAATTAGAAATTGGCGTGTTTAAGTGATCATCAATGACAACATTAATGGATTCTTGAATCACACCAGTCCTTTTGTTCAGAACCCTATAAGGTCGACTGTTTAAGGAATATCCTAGAAAAATACCTTCATCACTCTTCGTATCGAATTTTTCTAAATTTTCACGATCACGTAAAATATAGCACTTGCTGCCAAAAACTCGAAAGTATTTAACAGTAGGCTTTTTATTGAACCATAATTCATAAGCCGTTTTATTATTATCTTTGCTAGTGTAGACTCGGTTAATAATATAGTAAGCTGTGTTGACTGCTTCAGCCCAAAGATTTTTAGAGAGCTTCATGCTATTCAACATGACATTAGCCATTTCTTGAAGCACCCTATTCTTTCTTTCTACAATTTCATTTTATTGTGGAGTTTTGGGAGCAGAGAATTCATGTAATATTCCTTGGTCGGTACAGAACTTCTCAAAATTGCTATTCTCAAATTCAGATCCATGATCACTACGAATTTTACTGATTTGAGAAGATTTTTCAGTTTGAATCCTTTTGAAAACTTTTCTTACTTCTTCAAGGGTTTCAGATTTATCCCTTAAGAAGACTACCCAAGTGAATTTGGTAAAGTCATCAACTATTACCAGGATATACTTTTTCCCACCACGACTTTCTGTTCTGGTAGGTCCTATCAGATCCATGTGGAGAAGTTCGAGTGGTCTTGATGTGGTATTTGAATTCACCTTTTTGTGTGAGTTCTTTGTTTGTTTGCCTATCTGGCACTCACCATATATTTTATCTAATTTCTGAAGTTTGGGTAAACCTCTTATAAGTTCTCGTTTGCTCAATCTATATAAATTTCGATAATGTACATGTCCAAGACGTTTGTGCCATAAATCAGTCTCGTCTGTATGGACCATGTAACATGTTTGATTAGATGAGCTGGATTCGCTAATAATATAGCAATTTTCAGACATTCTACGTCCAGTTAATATTATATTAACCCTTATTGTTTAGTATCTCACAGCTTTGATTAGAAAACCAAACATTATGGTTATTATCACATATTTGAGATATACTAAGCAAGTTATGTTTTAAGCCTTCAACATATAAAACATTTTTAAACACAGGAAGATTAAAAAGTTGAACCGTACCTTAGCCTATAATCTTGCAGTTGCTACCATCACCAAATGTGACTGAACCATCAGTCATATCTTTCAGATCCGTGAATAAAGCTTTGTCACCTGTCATATGCCTGGAGCATCCACTGTCTAGGTACCACTTTGAATGACTTGTTACTTTGAAAGCAGTGTGAGCAACCAAGCAGGTAACTTTAGGAACCCATTTCATAACTGTTTTGGGTTTAGGAACATAGTTGGTCTTCTTTTGTGTATATTTGTAGGAATGACCTATAGAGTTAGATTTTAAGAGCTCCTTGAGTAAATCAACTATCTTTTTAGCTAGTGGATTTCATTTCTGATTAAAGTTGACATGGCTGCTTCTAGGTTTTTGAAAAGTTTTTAAATTTTTAGAAAAATCTTGATAAGTACTTTTCCCTTTTGAGTTTGAGGACTCTCCTTTAACAAACATAGGAGGAGTATACTTTTGTTTAGGAGGTAGATTTTTATCATAGCCCAACCCGGATAGATCGCCACATTTTCTCGATCCAGATAAAAGTTTCTCTAACTTTGGATCACCTTGGGCATATTTCCATGTGTCCTTTAGATTCAGAAGAGAAGATACTTCAGTTTTAAGTTTCTCAATTTCAGATTTTAAATCAATAATTAGGGAGTTTTTGAATTTCAAATCGCATTTTGATTTTTCAAAACAATCTGAAATTTGTGATTTTTCTAAGGCAAGTGATTCAAAACAATTTTTGAGTTTAGAAAACTTTTCTTTTTGAAGTTTAAGTTTGACAACAATTTTACAACTTTCCTTATATAGGGCATTGTAAGCGTCTTGAAGATCATCTTCATTTTCACATTCACTACTCAGATTTTCTTCACTTGTTGAGTCATTATCTGAGAATGTGAATTTAACTAGAGTCATAAGAGCTTTAACCTCATTGCCCGACTCAGTTTCAGAATCTTCTGATTCAGAAGAACCTTCAGAATCAGATGATTCATCCCATGTAGCCAACATACCCTTCTTCTTGGGTTTGTCCCTTTTAAGACATCTATTTGCTAAGTGCCCATATTCTTGACAGTTGTAACATTAACTATCTTTCAAAGATTTTCGAGATTTGGGTCTAAACTTCTTTTTATCATTTGATTTTTGAAAATCAACCCTTTTCTTGCTTTTGAAAATCTTGTAAATTTTCTTAGCTAAAAGAGTCATATCATCTTCTTAATCAGAATTTTCTTCTGAATTATATTTAGAAGATTTTAGTGCGATAGATTTACCTTTAGGAGCTTTAAAGTTTAACTCGTAGGTTTGTAGAGAACCAACTAGTTCTTCTACCCTCATATTATCCGTATCACGAAGTTCCTGGATCGCGGTTACTTTAGAATTGAACCGTTCAGGAAGTGAGCGTAATATTTTTGCACACACTTTACTTTCTGGGATTTTATCGCCAAGACCCCACATTGAGTTTACAATGTCATTCAATCTAGTGTAAAAGTCCATAAACATTTCATTTTTCTCCATATGAATTTCTTCAAATCTGGTTGTGAGGAGTTGGACTTTAGATTTTTTGACAATTGTAGTACCCTCGTGTGTCATTTCTAATATATCCCAAGCTTGCTTCGCAGTATCACAGGAAATGATTCTTTTGAACTCATCCAATGATAGTGCGCAAGTAATTGCATTTAATGCTTTAGCATTTGCACCACTCTCACTTTTCTGAAGAGTGGTCTATTGGTAATATGGTGTGACTTTCATAGATTTTGAACCATCAACCCCAGTAACTTCCATGATAGGAGGTTTCCATTCAGTCACTGTGGCTTGCCACACATTTTCATCCATTGATTTGAGGAAGATCCTCATTCTGGCTTTCCAATAGGCATAGTTGGAGCCATCAAAGGGTGGAGGCCTTGTGACTGAAAGGCTATCAAAATTTGACATCTTAAATAGCTTAAATCGTTAGCTCAGGAATTAAATCCAAGAATTAAAAGAGAGCTATTAGGCTTTGATACCACTTGAAAAGGCCTAGCTATATGTCCTAGAGGGGGGGTGAATAGGACAATGCCAAATAAAACTTATAACAGCGGAATTAAAAAGAATATGATAGCCAAAATAAATCACAATGCAAAAAAGTAAAATAACCTCAAAATTCAGATCTTGAGAGGTTGATACAAATGTTGTTCTAAGGACAACCTTACACCAAAAACCAGAGTTTATGGTAGGACAACCTTATTTCTAGAAAGATCTTTGTATCAAATCTCAAACCAAAGAGGAATACAGAAATAAATACAAACTGAATTGAAATAAATTGTAATCACAAATGTATTGTTCTAGGGACAGCCATACACCATAAAAATGGCAGGGCAACCTTGCTGGAACAACTTTTAAAGGAAATTGAATATCAAGCTGATAAAGGAATAGCAGAAAATAAATTCTAAATTATTACAAAATTCTCACAATGCTTGAATTAAATGATTATAACATTCACCACCATACATACATCCCACAAAAGAATAATTCAAGATCAGAAGTATAAATCATTCAACCACAACATAAGGGATTATAGTGGTTCGCCTGTGTGTTCACCAACTGTTAAACAACAGCCACACAGAATGCTACTCCACCCCTAATATCCTCACACAGGGGATATTAGCGTTCACTAATAAAATAGGTTTTCCCAGGTTCACCCAAAACCTTTACAATTATGTCTTTGTCTGTGGGCTTACACAATTAAAAAACCCCACTTCTGAGTTTTCCTGGCTCTCCTCAGATAACCAATACAACAAGATTTTTCTGGCAAATCTTGAAAGAAACCAAAGCAGAAAGGAATTTACAATTAAATGTAAAATACCTAATTATTTCCTTCGTTGTAGCAGCCCGGTAGAACCAAATCAGAGTAGATGATTGAATGTCCAAGTTCAATGTCCAGTACTCAATTACAATGGTTCTAATTATAATAGATTTTAAATTAAACTAAATAGGGCTTGCCTTAATTGATTTTGATTCCAAAGAAAGGGAATAACAATTCCTCTTATCAAATTAGATTGGAATAGCAGAAACAAAATCAATTAAATAAAGCTAAGGAAAGAGAATATTAAATAAGCACACTTAGCTTAGATGGAGCACAGAATTATCTCTCAGAAGTTCGACGAAGATTGGCTTGAATGGACTAATTAATTCGATGATTTCTTCTGAGATTCGTGCACTATTTATAGGTGAGCAGATCGCGTCTTCGACTGGTATAGGGAGCTCTTCGACTAGTCGAAGCAAAATTGATATTTAAAAAATCAGGCGCGATAAGCTTTGACCGTTCTACGACTGGTCGAAGGTCTCCTTCGACTAGTCGTAGGTCATCATCGACTGGTCGAAGGTTTCCTTCGACTGGTCGAAGAACCTGAAAAACAATGCTGGATTTTGAGTCGAAGATTTTCGACTGGTCGAAGATGCAGTCGACACTCTTCCTTTAACTGGTCGAACAGATTCCTGGACTAGTCGAAGCCTAATAGATTTTATTCAAAATTTGCAACAAACTCACGACTGATTGAGGAATTTCTTAGACTGGTCGAAGCAACTCTAGGACTAGTCGAAGAACAGACCAAACTTATGTAAAATAAACATTCGATTTATGTATCCAAAATGACCTACTTCTAAGGTCAACCTAAGGTCAGTCAAACCTCAACCATGAAGTAAGGACATTGAAACATTAGGAACTAGTGACCTTGAAGTATGAGCCTTGAAGTCTTGATGTAGTTCAATCTTGAAATCTTGATGTAGCTCAATCTTGAAAGTGTCTTGAGTTCTTTACAAACTGCCTTGTACTCTTCTTGAAGTCTTGCAGCTTGAGTCTTGTCTTGTGAGCAGTTCTTGCATTCAAGATTGATCCTTGTACTTGTGAGCTTTGCTTGTTGTGAGCTTAGCTTGTTTATGAATGTTGATCCTTGAGAGAGCTTCACTTATGTAAGTTATATATAACAGAGATTTTGGCACCACAAATTTGACAACAGACAGGGATATAAACTATAGCACTTACACCAATGAGCTACACAAGACATAGATTGATGTTTTGGCACCACAAAATTTGACAACCAAAGGAGCATAAAACTATAGCACTTATAATCTCCCCCTTTGTCAAATTTGTGACAAAACGCACTCCAAAAAAATAAAATAAGAGAAGCACAACATGCTCAATAAAGAATCATGCACCAGTCAATTATGCACTAGACATCTATAAGAGAACCAGTTACAGCCTGGTTAAAGAATCATGCACCAGTTGTCATTAACTAACACAATTCTTCCTTACTTATTTACTCCCCCTGAGTATATCGTTACCACACACATATATATCGTAAAAATTAATGTTACTACCCTTCAATCCATATCCATTCCAATCAATCTAAACTACTTGAAATCTTCTCCCCCTTTTTGTCACAATATGACAAAGAAAGCAAAAAAGAAATGGAAAAGGATAATAAACAGGAGTAAGAAAAGAATTAACTAGTCAAGATTTAAGCAAACTAAAGTCTACAAACCATTAACTAGTTCAAATTCCACAAACATAGGTCAGTCAACCAAACTAAGGTAAAAATAAAGTTTACACACCAACAAAGATAAAATAGTATTAGAGTTAATATAGACCAAAGGATAAAACACTTAATCAGATCCAGATGAAGGAACAGGTATGATAGGATCAAGTTAATGAAAGCCCTTGTTTAAGCACCTAAGATACTTGCGCATATATTTAAACCGAAGATCATGGGCCACATTCATATTCTCAACCTTCTCCTCAAGAGCACGAAGACGAACATCAAAATTAGATGGCTCATAGTCAAGATCATTAGTAGAATCAGATTCAAGTTCATCAAAGATATCATCCATATTAATATCATCAGGAAGATCGCCAGCTTCATCTTCATTCCCTGCTTCAGCTCCTCCAACATCAACATCCACTTGGCCAGGAGCCAATTCTAACTTCATCTTGTTAATATTCAATTTGTTAAAAATAAGATGATGGATAGGAGCCTCTCCAACCGGAATAGAAACTAACATGTGATTAGCTAACACCGTCATAAATAGGCAAGTGGAATATCACTATGACCTGGATGGAGACGAAACTGAATGACGGAATAACATATCAATGAAGGAAGACAAACTTTAGTACCAGAGATAACAGAATGCAATACCCGAACCATAAACGAAGTCGGTTCAGTTTTGTTACCTAAATGAGGATACAGATTTGAAATAAAGATTCTGTGGAGAACTCTGTATCTGGGTAACAAGTACTTTGAGGGGAGCACATTCCCTTTATGAGTCCATTGCACATTCATATTACATAGATCTCTAGTGAGCATGCGTTTTTCCAATTCTGAGGGTTTTTCAGCTAAAGTATGAATAGGAATACCCTCATCGTTGACAGGTATGTCCATAAGACCTGAAATCAGATGGGGGTCTACATCAAATGGACCTTCTCTAGCATCAATTTTAAATGTTAAATTCTCAGATGAAAATTCAGAGATATACACAAACATAGACTGTGCAATAGATTGGTATGCAGGCCCACCCCAATGTAAGATGTTAGCCCATCCTACAGCTTGGAGAAGACGAAGAATACCAAAAGGAGCAATGTGATCAAGATCAACAGGTCGTTCAACAATGACATTGCGCAATCACAAATCCTGCATATATGAGGGATCATCTTCGAGTGACTGAAGATGGCGCCGAGTAATAGGAGTTGATCGAGAAGAGGATGGACCATGGGATGTTTTCTTTTTCTCTCTAGCATCCATTTACTCAAAGCAATAAGAAATCACAAATGAAGTAGAGATGGGTTTTTCTAAATCAGCAAATGGAGAAGAAAAACCCTAAAATATCAACAAAGCTTGAAATCAAGTACTCCAATGACAAAAATAAAGAGAATATAACATGAATCTACAAGATTGACTGAAAAAATGCACTAACCTTGACAAATCAAACTGTATGGTTTAACTAGTCGTGCCACGACTTTTTAGAGAAAAAAGAAGAAATGAGGAAGATGATGGTTTTCTCCCAAATTAAAGAGATCAGCGTGCTCCATGACCGGTCTTAGACCATCCTCGACCGGTCGTATCACGACTAGTCGAGCACGCCCTCGACTGGTCATGTATCAACATAAACATGTAATTTTCATAAAAATTTAAAATTTAAATTAATAAATTATCAAATATATATACATTATGATACTTATAAGCATGAATATTCAATTTAGATTACACATACCAAGATCAAATTTTAATTTATTAAACCTGATTTTGTCGAGCGGTTTAGTGAAAATGTCGGCAAGTTGAGTCTCGGTAGGAATGTATTCCAGAGATATCAGCTTTTCTTCCACTAATTCACAAATGTAATGATACCTAATGTCAATGTGCTTAGTACGTGAACGCTAGATTGGGTTTTTTGAAATATTTATAGCACTGGAATTATCACAATCTAATATCATTGATTCCTGTGCAATTCCATAATCACTTAACATACGATTCATCCAAACAAGTTGAGTACATGCATTTCGTGTTGCGATGTATTCAGCCTTAGCAGTTGAGAGCGATATAGAACTTTGTTTCTTACTAAACCAAGAAATTAAACAATTTCCAATATAGAAATAACCACCACTAGTTGATTTCCTGTAATCAATATTACCAGCCCAATCAGCATCTGAGTACCCAGCCAATTGAACACCAATATCATATGGATACCAGAGACCTAATTTAGCAGTACTTGCGACATATCGCATTATTCCCTTAATAGCAGTTAGATGTGACTCTTTAGGGTTGATTGATATCTAGTACAAATACCAACACTTAAAGCAATATCAGGTCTACTTGCAGTTAAATAAAGTAAACTGTCAATCATACTATGATATAATTTAGGATCCACATTTTTACCTGTAGAGTTTTTTGAGAATCTTAAAGTTATACTCATAGGACTATCAATATTCTTACCGTTCTCAAATCTAAACTTTTTGATTAAGTTCAGAGCATATTTGGTTTGAGAAATAAAAATGCCATCAGATTGTTGTTTCACTTGCAATCCTAGGAAATAATTTAATTCCCCAACCATGCTCATTTCAAACTTAGATTTCATTAAATCTGCAAACTCAATAGTCATGTTAGAATAGGTAGATCCATAAATAATATTATCAACATAAATCTGCACTATTAAGATATGATCATTAAGTTTCTTAACAAAGAGAGTCTTATCCACACTTCCCATTTGAAAATCATGACTTAGTAAAAACTTAGTCAATTTCTCATACCATGCTCTAGGAGCTTGTTTTAAGTCGTAGAGAGCCTTTTTAAGGCGATAGACATGATCAGTGTTCTTAGGGTCTTCAAAACCCATTGGTTGTTCAACATATACTTCTTCATACAAATCACCATTTAAGAAGGCGGCACTCTTCACATCTATTTGATAAATTTTAAATTTTCTAAAGTAAGCAATAGATATAAATAGTCTGATTGACTCAAGTCGAGCTACTGGGGCAAAGCTTTCATCATAATCAATACCCTCAAGCAATGGATATAAATAGTCTGATTGACTCAAGACGAGCTACTGGGGCAAAGCTTTCATGATAATCAATACCCTCAATTTGAGTGTACCCTTGTATAACCAGTCTAGCCTTGTTGCGAATTATATTACCAAGTTCATCAGACTTATTTTTAAAAATCCACTTTGTTCCGATAATATGTTTATCTTTAGGTCTAGGAAAAAGATACTAAACATCATTTCTCATAAATTGGTTAAGCTCTTCTTGCATCGCAACAATCCAGTTTTCGTCAGTAAGAGCTTCTTTTACGTTTGCTGGTTCAATCTGGGATGTAAAACATAAGTAATTACATATATCTTCTAGTTGTCCACGAGTGCGTACACCAGTGAGAGGGTTTTCAAGAATCTAAGTGGTTAGATGATCTTTAACAGTCCTCAGTTCAGAGTCAGTTTGATTTGATGAAGTATCTGGTTTGTCAATTAAAAGAACTTCATCACTATCTGAACTTGGGGCAGGTGTATTTAAGTGATCGTCTATGACCACATTAATAGATTCTTGAATAACACTGGTCCTTTTGTTTAGTACACGATATGCGCGACTGTTTAAAGAATATCCTAAAAAGATTCCTTCATCACTTTTAGTGTCAAACTTTCCCAGATTTTCACGGTCACGTAAAATAAAGCACTTACTACTAAAATCTCGAAAGTATTTGACAGTACGCTTCTTATTGAACCACATTTCATAGGTTGTTTTATTATTAAATTTACTAGTATAAACTCGATTGATTATATAGCAGGCAGTATTTATGGCTTTAGCCGAAAGATTTTTAGATACCTTCATACTATTCAACATTACATTAGCCATTTCTTGAAGCACTCTATTTTTTCTTTCTACAATTCTATTTTGTTGTGGAGTTTTAGGTGCAGAGAATTCATGTAATATCCCCTGATCGCTATAGAACTTCTCAAAACTGCTATTTTCGAATTCTGGCCCATGATCACTACGGATCTTACTAGTATGAGAACCTTTTTCAGTTTGGATCCGTTTGAGAATCCTTTTTACTTCATCAAGGGTTTCTGATTTATCCCTTAAGAAAGCTACCCAAGTGAATCTAGTATAATCATCTACGATCACCAGTATGTATTTTTTACCACCTCGATCTCCGTCCTGGTTGGTCTTATTAGATCCATATGGAGAAGCTCGTATAGTTTTGATGTGACATTGGAGTTCACCTTTTTGTGGTCACTCCTAGTTTGTTTGCCAATCTAGCATTCGTCACATATTTTATCTACTTTCTGTATTTTAGGTAGACCTCTTATTAGTTCTCTTTTGCTCAATCTATATAAATTACGATAGTGTATATGTCTAAGGCGTTTATGCCATAATTCAGTCTCATCGGTATGGACCATGTAACACAATTGATTGGGTGAGCTAGAATCACTTATGATGTAGCAGTTTTTAGACGTTTTACAACCAGTTAATATTACTAAACCATTTTTGTTTAAAATTTCACACTCTATGTTAGAAAATTTAACACTATGATTTTTATCACATATTTGAGAAATGCTTAACAAGTTATGTTTTAAACCTTCAACATACAAAACATTCTCAAATAAGGAGAGGTTAAAAAGTTGAACCGTACCTTGGCCAATAATCCTACAATTGCTGCCATCACCGAATGTGACTGAACCATCAGCCATGTCTTTGAGATCGGTGAATAGACCTTTATCACTAGTCATATACCTTGAACATCCACTGTCTAAGTACCACTTTGAATGGCTTGAAGCTTTGAAAGTCATGTGAGCAACCAAGCAAGTAACCTTAGGAACCCATTTCATAACTGTTTTGGATTTAGGAGTATAATTGGTCTTCTTATATTTGTAATTGTTGTAGGAATGACCCACTGAGTTAGATTTTAAGAGCTCCGTAAGCGAATCAACTATCTTTTCAGCCAAAGGGTTTTGATTCTAATTTTTATAGTTGATATAATTACTTTTAGGTTTGAAAGATTGAAAAGTTTTAACATTTTTAGAAAACTTTTGATTTGAACTATTTCCTTTTGAGTTTGAAGATTCTCCTTTCACAAACTTAGGAAAAGTATTCTTCTGTTTAGGAGGAACACTTTTATCGTAGTCCAAACTAGATCGGTCGCCACATTTTCTTGATCCAGACAAAAGTTTTTCTAACTTTGGATCACCTTGAGCATATCTCCATGTATCCTTTAAACTCAAAAGTGAAGAGACTTTAAGTTTAAGTTTTTCATTTTCAGATTTTAGGTTTTCAATCAGGGAAGTTTTGAACTCTAAATCACATTTTGTTTTTTCAAAACAATCTGAAATGTGGGATTTTTCTAAAAAGTGATTCAAAATTTTCTTTAAGTTTTAAAAACTTTTCTTTTTGAAGTTTTAGTTTTGCAGCAACTTTACAACTTTCCTTGTACAGGGCATTATTGTAAGTATGTTAAAGATCTTCTTCATTTTCACAATCACTATTCAGATTTTCTTCACTTGTTGAATCATCATTATCTGAAAAAGTGAATTTAGCTAGAGTCATAAGGGCTTTAACTTCACTGCTCGACTCGGTTTCAGAATCTTCTGATTCAGAAGAGGCTTCAGAATCAGAGGATTCATCCCAAGTAGCCAACATACTCTTCTTTTTGGGTTTGTCCTTTTTAGGACACTTGTTTGCTAAATGCCCATATTCTTGGCAGTTGTAACATTGACTATCTTTTAAAGATTTCCAAGTTCTGGTTTTAGATCTTTTCTTATTATTTGATTTTTGAAAGTCAACCCTCTTTTTACTTTTGAAAATCTTGTAAATCTTTTTCGCTAAAAGAGCCATATCGTCTTCAGAATTTTCTAAATCAGAATTTTCTTGAGAAATACATTTAGAAGATTTAAGAGCGATAGATTTACCTTTAGGAGCTTTAAAGTTTAACTCATAGGTTTGTAAAGAACCAACTAGTTCTTCTACCCGCATATTGTCCGTAGCCCAAAGTTCCTGGATCGCGGTTACCTTAGAATTGAACCGTTCAAGAAGTGAGCGTAGTATTTTTGCACACACTTTACTTTCTGGGATTTTATCTCTAAGACCCCACATAGAGTTTACAATGTCATTTAATCTTATATAAAAGTCCATAAACATTTCATTTTCTTCCATATGAATTTCCTCAAATTTGGTTGTGAGGAGTTGGACTTTAGATTTCTTGACAATTGAAGTACCCTCGTGTGTAATTTCTAAAATATCCCAAGCTTGCTTTGCAGTATCACAGGATATAATTCTCTTAAATTCACCCGGTGCTAGTGCGCAAGTGATTGCATTTAGTGCTTTTGCATTGGCACTACTCTCACTTTTCTGAACTGTGGTCCAAGTGAAATATGATGAATATTTTATTAATTTTGAACCATCGATACTATTTACTTCAATGGTAGGGGGTTCCATTCAGTCACTGTGGCTTGCCACACGCTCTTATCCATGGATTTAAGAAAAATCATCATCCTGGCTTTCCAATAGGCATAATTGGAGCCATCAAATGGTTGAGGCCTAGTGACTGAGAGGCTATCAAAATTTGACATCTTATCAATAGCTTAGATCGATTAACTCAAGAAATAAATCCAAATATAAAGAATTAGAACAAGCTATTAGGCTCTGATACTACTTGAAAAGGCCTAGTTATATGTCTTAGAGGGGGGCTGAATAGGACTATGCCAAATTTAAAATAATAACAGTGGAATAAAACAATAAGATAGCCGAGAAAAGGAAAGATAATAATTCACAATATAGAATGTAAAGCAATCACAAAATCTAGTTGTTCTAAGGACAACCTTTCATTATAAAAACCAAGGGTTTATGGCAGGACAACCTTACTAGAATAATTAGAGAAATAAAAGCTAAAACTATAAAGGAACAAAAAGGAAATAACAAGAATTGAAATCTAAACTATTACAACATTCCCCACAGTGCTTGAAATGTAAATATTACAACATTAACATCCACACATACATCCCATAATTTTGAATGATAAATGATATAGAAATTAAGCAAACATTCAAACCACAATACATAAAGAATTATAGTGGTTCGCCTGTGTGTTCACCAACTGTTAAACAACAGCCACACAAATTGCTACTCCACTCCTAATATCCTCACACAGGGGATATCAGCGTTCACTATGAAAATAGGTTTCACAAGTTCACCTAAAACCTTCACAATTGTGTCTTTCAATGGGCTTACACAATTTAAAAACCCCACTTCTGAGTTTTCCTAGCTCTCCTCCGATAACCAATAGATTGAGATTTTTCTGGCTTAATCTCAAACAAAAATCAAAATAAAAGAAATTTACAATACAGTAAAATACCTGAATTTCTCCTTTTGTAGCAACCCAGAAGAACCAATCGAAGTAGAAGTTCGAATGTGGAAGTTCAATGTCCAATACTCACTTTGAAATGGTTCTAGGTTCTAATTGATTTTAATTTAAACCAGTTGGGCTAGCTATATTTGATTTTGATTCGAATTCCTATTTTCAATTCAGATTGAAATATAGAAGCAAAATCAAATTAATAAAGCTAACAAAAGAGAATATTAAATATGCATAATATAGCTTAAAAATGAACACAAACTTATCTTAGAGTGATGCCTTGATTTTACTTGAAATTCGATATGAAACTCTGAAATTCATGTTCTATTTATAGTTGCAGAAATTGCATCTACGACTGGTCCTGAGGACACTACGACTGGTAGTAGACCGAACAGATTTTTAAAATTTTAAGCGCAATTGGATAAAACCGTTTCATGACTGGTAGTAGGGTGTCCACGATCGATCGTGACCCCTCCACGACTGGTTGTGAGCATCCTACGACTGGTCGTGAGGCACCAGATTTAGTCGTTGGAGTTTGAGTTGGAGGTGCATGACTAGTCCTGGAATGAGTCGTCACTGTTCCTACGACCGATCGAGCAGTCTCCAGGACTGGTTGTAGCTCAACCAAAAAAATTTTAAAAATTACAACAACTTAGGATTGGTCTAGAAATTTCTTGGACTAGTCGAGCCAGAGCTAGAACTAGTCGAATAGAGTTCAGGACTAGTCTTAGAACAGTCTAAATACATGTAAAGTAATTCTATTTGAATTATGTATCAAAATGACCTACCCTAAGGTCAATCTTGGGTCAATCATACCTTGGAAGTGAGGTATGAACATTGAGACTTCATTTCTTCAGATGATAGTTGACCTTTGAAGATTGTAAAGCTTGAGATCTCTCTACTTGATGTAACATTGAGCTTGAGATCTTCTAGAGCTTGAATTACACTTCATCTTGCATTGTACACTAACTTGAGTCTTTGAACAAGATCACTTCTTTCGTTGTAGCTTGTACTTGCATTTCTTGAAATAGTTTGAAGTAGTTCTTCGTTCTTGACTTGAAGCAAAGTGTTTAGAGAGGTGATACAATGTCTTGATCATATATACCAATGAGCTACACAAGACATAGATTGATGTTTTGGCACCACAAAATTTGACAACCAAAGGAGCATAAAACCATAGCACTTACAGTAGCGGAGGGACCCCTCTTAGATCACAACACATACATTAAAGTTGGTCCCATCATAAGTGGGCCCTTAAACGGAAATCAACAGTGGATATCCTAAAATCACCCACCTATATCACTCTTTCTTAGTCCCTTAGCTTCCTTAGCTCCTATGGTCAACCTTTAATGGTGGATGATGAGGTTTGGATGGTGGAGATGAGAGTTTTTTTGGGGCAGGGAAGTGGGCCACACTTGGCTCTTTTGGAATAGCTTGGACGTTGGCTCTCTTGGGTTACTTGGGAGATGGATTTAAGAAAGAGAGAGAGAGAGAGAGAGAGAGAGAGAGAGAGAGAGGTGATAGGATGAAAAGGGATAGGTGAGTGATGGGTGATGGGTGTAAGGAAGGGATGGTGGAGAGAGTTAACTTTGGGAATGGGAGAGGTTTGGGTGTTGTAAGGGGAGTGATGGGATGTGTACTTGACTTGAGGTGATTGATTGACGTGATAGATTGCAGAGATTCTCTCAGAATTGGCAACGCACAAGATTTCCTTCAAATAAATGCAGGTCCACATCTCCTAGCTTGGGTATCGCATTGGCGCGCGAGACACGACGTTGGAACCACAGCGACGACGCGATCGCTAGGGTACAAGTTTCGAGTTGAACCAATTCAAGTTGATAGGGTACGACTCAAGGTCATGCACAAATGTTATATACACATCGCGGGTCACTAGAATTCAACCTGGAGGACCATGGATCCTAAAGAACAGTATGGACTATGATATGGGCCTTACATGAGTGAGTTCAATCCTTCATAGAAAAAGCTCCTTATTCATCATGTTTTGCAGCCATGTTGTGGACATGAATTTATGAGATCCTTAAATTGCTCCCAACATTGGAAGAAAGTTTCATCCTCTTTTTGTGTAAAATTCATGATTGTCTTCCTTAAGGTATTCGTTTTATGATATGGGAAGAACTTTTTAAGGAACTCCCTTGTCATCTCATCTCATGTGCCAATGGACCATGGTCTTAAGGAATGCAACCACAACTTAGCCTTTTCTTTCAAGGAGAAAGGGAATAATTTCAGTCTAACTGTGTCCTCGAATATGTTTGGAAAGTGTAGTGTGGATATTATCTCATCAAACTCTTTCATATACAAATATGGACTTTGAAATTACGGTAATCAACGCTTTAGTTGAGGTAGGAATATGCCAATATGTCCTAGAGGGGGGTGAATAGGACTTTTATAAAAATTTTATGGTTTATTTAAAATCCTATCAAACTTGTCCTAAGTAGATATGCATGAATCAGGATTTCTTCAAAGTAACTCTAATGGCTTCCAATTAGAGGATCCAATCATAAAACTAATTTAATGATAAACATGATGCAATTCAGAGTTTATGATGGATGTAACTGTGTGTGAGGTATGATCAAATATGAAAGCATTTAATGAAATCACACAAGTAATCAAAGACAAATATCAATCACAAACACAGTCATTTTCATAGTGATTCGACTACTTGTCTACTCCACTCTCGGTAAACGCACTCAACCCTTGAGTGTACTGGATTTCACTAAGGAGGTTTCACAACAGGTTCACCTCAAACCGTAGGTTTTAAATCAGGTTCACCTCTAACCAGTACAACCTACACCTAGGCTGATAATTTATGCTCCCATGAGTAAGGGTCAACACATAGCACCCGATTTTAGGCACACTAGCCAAGGATCCACTCAAGGAACCTCACTTTTTTATGCTCCCATGAGCAAGGGTCAACACAAAGCACCCGATTTTAAGCACACTGGCTAGGGATCCACTCAAGGAACCTCACTTGTTTATACTCCCACGAGCAAGGGTCAACACAATGCACCCAACTTTTAGACCACTCTGGTCAAGGACCTACATAAAAGACCTAACGTTTATACTCTCCACAGAGAAAGGGTCAACACAAAGCACCCACCACGTACACTCCTGTTGGAGGCCTCCTACGAGGGCTTGCAAGGGGTGAGAAACACCTTAGACCCAATCCTACAAAGGAATGATCACAAGGGTCCTCCAGACTCTAATAACTTAAGATAAGAAGATGAGTCCCTTTCAGTGCATTGTTGAAGATCTCCTCCTTTGATGAAGAACTTTAGCTTCCTTGATCCGAAACTCAGGAGATGTACCAATACATGGCAACGGGTTAGGTCAGGGTTATAATGGAATCCTACTCTATTGAATATTTTCCTATAAGGGAGATAGAGCAATTCCAATCATCTATGCATTCAAGGCATCCCAGCTTAATGATTTGCCATTAAGGTGGTAGCTGGAGGATCCTTGAATGCGGAAGTTCATTCCCCAATCTACTCTATTGAATGTCAATGATGAGGGTGGATTGGAGGATGAACTTCCATGAGAGAAAGGGCTTTGGGTATATGATCTAAGGTTAAACACTCAAAAGCACTCTCTTCTTTCTCTACCAGCAACTAAGGATAAGCTTTCTATAAATAGGTAAAAGGTTCTAACAGATATAAAATGGTCACATTTATGACAGAGTTTGATATCATCGAGCAGGGTCGATCTCATCGAGCGTATACTCTCAATTTCATCGACTGGCCGCTCAGTAACACAAACTTAAATGTCAAACGCTTTTGAATTTGCCAACTGGTCAAAGGCATTAAAACGTGTGTCAATATCATCGAATTTCAAACTCCGATTGCATCGATACGAGGTTCGATTCCTCGACATTTGAAAAATATGAGAGACTTGCCTTTGAAATATTTCAGGTTAAAAGAATGATCGAGGCACACTCGATATCATCGAAATTTGAATGTCGATAATATTGATAGTCGTGTCGATGCATTGATAAATCTAAAGGATTTTCTAGTTAAGCTTGCTGGACAGATTATGTCCATTCTTGATGCCATCAACCTGGCCTCGATATCATTGATATTTGAATATCAATTCTATCGAGTGACCCTCGATCCTTGAAAGAACAACCTGAAAATATTGCCGGAAAACAGAGTGTCCAAAACCGATACCATCGAAGTCCTTCCGATATCATCGAAATTGAAATTCCGAGGATATCGAGGAGAACTTTGATATATCGAAGATTTTATGATTTTCCATAGAAAAACAGAGACACATTCGATGTGCCGATTCGACTTCGATAGACTCAAGATTCAAAGTTCGATGATATCGATAGGTATATCGATACATCGATAAATCCGTTTAAAAATATATGTGGTTGCTGGACATCTTTTGTCCTCATTTCGATGGTATCGATTGGTCATCAATGACATCGACAGCACTATTCGATTATATTGAACAGTCTCTCGATAAATCGATAAAGGAAGAAAACTCAAAGATTTTTTACAATTTTTAAAAAAAGTTTTCTAACTTAAAAACCCCATGATATTCTAATCAATTTTAAGGGTTTTAATTACCTGGTGTTTTGGGACATGGGATGTGAGGCTTAGATTTACCTGTGGTGAGTTCAGGCACACATCCAGTTGAGGCAGACGGATGATTGATCTTCCTATGGAGCTTCTTTCTCTAGCCAACTCAACACTCATGCTAATTGACAACCTAGGGCACTTTCAGACTTTCATATTCTAATCCATGAAACTTAGAAGGAGTTGAATTACTCCCGATTTAACATCCATGGTTCTTGCATTCAATGGAAATATCATGCAGGAAGGTGTACTCACCCCCGCCAGTTGTAAATAATCTCGTAGAGTACGAGGCGAGGGTGCATGATGCACCTCATTCTCATCCTGGACTTCCTCAACTGGGCGCTAAGGTTGATGTGGAGCTATCACTTCTACTGACTCAGAGGATCTTAAGTGGTGTCTAATCCGGTGATGGATAGGCAACCTTCAACTAATCCTCCTTCACTCAAGAGACAGAGTGTTGTCACAAACCCACTTGGGCATGAAACACTCACAGCCCTCGAATTCTAAACAATTAAAGCTTAAAAAGAGATTTGAAAACTACAGCAATAGGAAAAGATAAAAGAGAATTGGAAAGAAGTTACCGAATCGGAGTTGCTACATTAGGATTCTACAAAACAAAAAACAAAGTTAATTCCAATAAATAATTTCAGAAAATCCAAACCTAGAAAAAAAAACTTAACCCTAATCTTAAACTAATTCTAATACTAATTAATCTCAAAAAAATGCAATCGTAGTCCCCGGCAGTGGTGCCAAAAACTTGTTTATAACCCCGAGTGTAGGGTCACGATGTAGCAATAACTTGGTGAGACCGTGGTCGAATCCACAGGGACTAAACTTGTACATATTCTGAAAATAACTAGAACTAGAACTAGAAAAAGATATAAATTAAAATTTAGAATAGATGAGAATAATTGTGAACGAATTATCAATAATCAAAAGGGAACTAGAGCACCAAGGATCCACTTGTAGCTATCAGGATACTACCTCACTTGATTCAATGAACACAACTGGAAGCAGAGTCATATCTTATCCAGTTGGAAGATGAAACAATTAAACCAAATCTAAACCTTTCATTGAATTAATTCACACATAAAGAACAATTGTGATGATTGGAAGGGAATTCAACCATCCACCATGCCTAGGAGATGATGGTGAATCACGAGTCTTACCAATCTCAACAATATCAAAATAAATAAGAAGATATTTAAAGCCATCACAACACCTATTGTAATTTGAGTCATAATAAACCATAGAAAATTGAAAATATTCCTTAATTCAAACTATAATTTAATGAAGTTCAACATAAATAAGAATCAACGCAAGATAAACATCCCAGCATGCTACAAGCTTCACCTCTTAGCCCTAGCTAAGAGGTTTAGTTAACCATTAACATGATTGAAACTAAAACTCTTAAAGAAAACATAAAAACTAACTAAAAGAAGAAGATTGGGGAAGAAACAATAACTCCTAGAAATTCTCCAACACCTTACTCCACTCTTCCAACCCTAATTCATGCTTAGAACTCCTTAAAGAACCCATATTTACAAGCTTTGATCGACCGACTTTGAAAACCGCTTAAAATTTATGCAGCAAAGTTAGGCTTCCGTCGGACGGAAGTTGAGTTCGAATTGTGATCGAATTTTATCTTCAACGACTGCCCGATTTCGATCACACTGAGCTTGGTTTTGATCGGACTGAATTAACTCCTTTTAGCACTGGAGCTTTTTGTGCACTTTTGGTCGCACCGAATCCTTCCTTCGGTCAGACTGAATTTGGTTTTGGTCGAACCGAATTACCCATCGATCAAACCGAATTAGCCATGAAATTCATCTCTGGTTGTTGGACTATTTCGTGTGATTTTGGTCGGACAAATTGGGTTTCGATCGGATTAAACTAGCCTGTTTTTCTGCTACGGACTTTGTAATCTTCTCCAGTCTTTCTTCATCTTTTATATTAAGTTTTCTTGGATCTTGAGGTCTTAAAATCTCTAATCTTGGTCTCTTAAGATCCACTCCTTGCTTTGGTGATTCTTAAGCATCAAATTCATGCTTTCGACATTGTTTTCGATCTAAGCTCTCAGATTCACCTTGCAATACAAACATGTATAAAATATACCCATTAAGCATTATCATGTTCATAAAACTAGGATATAAATAGGGGGAAATATGCAATATTTGAAACTTAACAAAATTAATTCAAACAATAATAACATCCTTATTAATTGTTACTACTTTCATCTAAGATAATAAATGAAAATTCCATTATCTTAACTCTCGAGAGGTAGCTCAAATCTTTTAGGAAATTAGAATACGCTAGATTATCCCAATTGATGACAAAGTAGTCTGAACTCTGTCCTAAGGGTTCTCTCTTCTTCAATTATGCTATAAAGGCTTGTAAGGCCATTCATCCCAACCCCCTTGGATTGATTTTGTTTTGTTCAATGGGTTCATTCCTAGGCACTCCATAATTACATGGATGGTTATTTTACATGGCTAAAAATAAAAGACATGCTTTCTAAGTTTAATGCTATAAATGATATTGCTTGTGTTTTCTGTCAAAAATGAGTTGAATCTATTAGCCACATGTTATTTCTTGTAGGTTCATCCATTAGATTTGAGAAAGAATGCATTTTAAGCTTCTTATCCCTTTTATTTCTTACCTAGCTATTTTACAGTCAATCGCATATATTGTGGATAACTCTACTGACTAAATTTTTAATTACCTTAATAGGTTTTTCTTCTGCCCTTGCATGGCATATTTGGAGAGAAATGAATAATCACATTTTTTATGCTAAGTTCCTCCCAAAGGAAGCCATCAGGAAAATATTCTCGGATTTTCAAGGTAGAAACATCTTCTTCTTTGGTCTATCCATTGAGACTAGGGCCTCAAGAGCTATCTCTTTGTTCTATCCATTGAGACCAAAGCCTCAAGTTCTATCTCTATGGAGTGGGATCTCCTTACTGCCTATTCCATAACCCGTCTTCTACCTCACCGCAATACTCACCTCCAAAGAGCTACATTTGACTTTATAGATTTTTTACGCAGGGATGAACGTGATGAGGTCGATCACCATCTTCCTCAAGGGGATAACTACTCTGAATCTACGGAGCTTCTCTGGACTCCTCATAGAGACTTCTCGAATCCACGAGGAAAAAGCAAGGAAAATAGAAAATAAATTCTATAAAATTTGTAATTTGATTGATGAATGAAATAAACGAGTTCACAACCCCTTAAATAGGGATATTAAGCCATGAGAGAAGTTTCAGAATCAAACTGCAACTAAAACTCTTAGAATTCATGACTTACTATAAATAGTAAACTTACTATTTATAAATGGTCGTGATGTCTACTAGTGCGCATGGTTTTCTACCAAAAATAGTATCCTATTTGACCATATCATGATGTTCCCCTAATTATTCTAAGCACTTTTCATGTTGGGCGCAACTCCTAAAGCCCAATGGATGAAGAGTTATACTCAAACTAAAACTTACGATAAATAGTAAAAACAAAAATAAAACGGGAATTCGACCATCGATCTAATGGTATTTTGTAAATTTAGTATTCACAACCTGGCTATAACTCATTCTGGATTGCGAGATACGCCCGATTTAAGGTCCTGACAGTCTGGATCACTTCTGCTTGTGATTGATTAGGCCTCTTCTAATCCATCTTGGCCACTAAACTGTCTGTGACCTGCTCTACATTAGTCCCCTCCACTTCGAAAGAACTCTTCCTGCTTTAGTTCATGATACTCGATCAGGTTCGCGACGTTGAAAGTCCGTGAGATCGCCATGTCATCCAGAAGATCAACAATGTAAGCGTTGTTATTGATCTTTTGGATGATCGGTACCGATCCAATCTTCTTATTCTTTAATTTGTTGTATGTCCTGGTCGAAAATCTCTCTTTGCATAGATGGACCATAACGTGGTCACCCACCTCAAACACTTTTTGTCTCTAATACTTGTCTGCTTGCTCCTTGTACTTCTCGTTCGAGTCATGTAGCTTAGTTTGCACCTCCAGATGAATGATCATGATCTTGTCTCTCATATGTTCTGCTACAATACTCATGCTTGAGAGCTTGTGCAGAGGGATCAAGTCAAGTGTGTGGCAAGGCACTCGACCATAAATAATCTAGAAAGGAGACTTCCTTGTCGAGTGGTTCACCATATTGTTGAATGCAAACTCCGCTTGAGATGAGGCCAAATCTCATTGCTTTGATTTTTCACCAGAAATACATCGAAGGAGGTTTCCCAACATGCGATTCACAACTTTAGTCTGCCCATCAGTTTGTGGGTGGTAAGCGCTACCGAAATGAAGTCGTGTATCGAATCGAGTCTACAAAGTCCGCCAAAAGTGGCTAATGAATTTCGTGTCATGGTCAGAAGTAATGGTTTTGGTAATCCCGTGTAGCTGCATGACCTCTCTGAAGAATATATTTGCTACATATATTACATCAAGAGTCTTCTTGCATGGGATAAAGTGCGTCATCTTAGAGAAACGATCTACCACTATGAATACTGAATCTATGTTGCGTTGTGTTTGTGAGAGATCAAGCACGAAGTCCATAGATAAATCCTCTCAAGGGCCATCAGGCACATATAATGGGGTGTAGAGACCTGTATTCTAAGATTTCTCCTTAGAGATCTGACAAACATGACAACATTACACTACTTGTCCAACATCATGTACCAATTATGGCTAGTAATACCTTTCCTCCATAAGAGCTTGCGTCTTGTCTCGCCTAAGGTGTCCACCAAGGCCACCTCCACGTAGCTCCTGAATAATCTACTCCCTCAGAGAACTTTGGGAGAAGCACAATCGATTCCCTTTGAAGAGGAATCCGTCATGTATATGTCAGTCATTGGGTTGACCTTCCTGGCATTTCATCCAAGAATCTTTGAAGTTTTCATCCTTAGCATACAGCTACTTGAGACAGTTAAAACTGAGCACCTCATTGTTCATTGTAACATAGTGATGCACAATGGCTAAGTGCATCAGCCACGTTGTTCTGCTACCCTGACTTGTGCTTCAAAACGAATGTGAATTCCTACAAAAATGCAACCCATCTAACATGCACACGATTCACTTTAGTCTGACTATTAATAAACTTTAATACTTGATGGTTAGTGTACAAAATAAACTCTCTTTGAATCAGATAATGCCACCAATGTTACAGCGCCCAAACAATTGCGTACAACTCAAGCTCATACGTCAACTACTTATTTCGGGCTTCGATGAGCTTCTCGTTGTAGAAGGCTACCGGCCTGCCTTCCTGTGATAATACTCTTCCAATTCCAACATATGAAGCGTCACACTAAACCTCAAATAGCTTGTAAAAATTAGGAAGAAGCAAGACCGATGTCATGGACAACCAATGCTTGATCTCATGAAAGCTCTTGTCAACCTCATCGGTCCACTGAAATGGTCCCTTTTTCATGTAATCTATAATAGGTGCGACTATCATGCTAAAATTCTGCACAAATCGACGATAGAAGGTCTCCAACCCATGGAAACTCCTCACTTCATGAATGTTTGTCAGGATCAGCCATTCCCTAATGGCTCGCACCTTTTCATCGTCCACGCGGATGCCCGTAGACGTCACAACAAATCTTAAGAACAACAAGTTGTTCGTTAAAAAGATACACTTCTTCAAGTTGAGGTACAACTTATTAACTTGTAGGACCTGCAACACCTGCCTGAGATGTTCCCTATGCTCTGTCTCATCCTAGCTATATATCAAGATGTCATCAAAATATACTACCAGAAATCGGCCAGTGAACGGTTTTAGTACTTTATTCATCAAATGTATAAAAGTGCTTAGTGCATTCGATAGACCGAAGGACATGACTAGTCACTCATACAACCCTTGGTCTTAAATGTCATTTTCCACTCATCATCGGGTCGGATGCGAATCCGATAGTTCCCGGTCCTTAGATCTAACTTAGAGAACACCTTGGCCCCTTCTAGCATATCGAGCATGTCATCCAATGACAGTATTGAGAACCAATATTTGATGGTAATTTTGTTAATTACCCAGCCATCTACACACATACGCCAACTCCCATCTTTTTTTACGTTAATAGCGATGGTACGACACATGGGCTCATGCTCTCTCTCAAAAGACCCTTATGGATCAATTCCTCAACCTCTGCCCCTGAAGTATCTCACACTCCTTCGGACTCATCCGATAATGAGGGTAGTTAAGTAGGCTAGGCCCTGGGACGAAGTCTATGTGATGTTGGATGTCCCTCATGGGGGCAACCCATCGAGTAAATCTTCAGGCCAGACTTCTTTGAATTCGTTTAATAATAAGCTTAAACTTGGAGGAATGTTTGAGGACTCTGATTCCTTGCCCTTCACCACTATGGCGTATGCCTCGCCAGTTTTCTTAGATTCCTCCATAAAATCTCAAATGGTCAGGATGGAACTCCCCTCCACTTTAGAAGCTTCAGGGTAGTTCTTTGGTTCCATAGGGGTAAGGATTATTTTTCGACTATTCTTGACGAAGACATAAATATTGACTCGTCCTCGGTGAGTTGCATCACGGTCCGATTTTCATGGTCGACTAAGTAACATATGGCATACTTCCATGTCAACCATGTCACAAAATATTTGATCCTTATAAGTTTTTCTAATTGAAAATGAGACTGCAATGTTCAGTTACCTTGGTCTCGTTTACCTTTTTTATCCAGCCAATTAAGTACGGGGAATGATGTTTTGTCATTGATAGCTGTAACCTGTCCACTGTAACGACCTTGGAATTTTTGTGCTAATCTTTCCTTAAGTAGTTGTTTTGGAGTAATTAGCGCTTTACTCGATTGCTTGTGAAATCCGCATCAATCACTTTAAATTGTATCTGCATGGCTCTAAACGTGTAAATCAGTGAGCGCTACGTTACTCTGAAACCTGGGATCCATCGCTAAATCCAGTTGTTCTGAGGAATTTTTGGAAGATCTGGATCGGACCTGGACCGCGCGTCGAAAGTCCGATGGCGATGATCTTAGGCTGTTGCGGTCACCGAGTTGGGCTTGGTCATCTCCTCAAAAATCAAGTCCATGTGATGTTCTGGGTCGATTTGCTTGAGCTCGGAGTGAAGAGTGTGAGAACGGTTGGAATTTATTAAGCTCTTATTGAAATCTTTGTCGCGTGCGCGACGATTTTAAGCATTCTGACCGTTGGATTCTGACCCAATTTCACCCTCTGATCAGGATAGTTGGCCCAGGCATATCCTAGTGCTTGTGGACCTGATCGAGTTTCCGTGACCGTTGAATTGAGTGTGGTCCGCCACGGCTGATCTGAAGAGCCGGTCGGTATGAAAACTCAGCTTGACCTAGATCCATGGTCAAGGAGCTTAAGTCCGACCTTTCGTGGTTATAGGCCCACCAGAAGTGCTTCGTTGGATCGAGAAAGGCTTACTTTGGTTATAACCTAAGTATACCTTGTCCCTAGGGTTATTTTCATCAAGTAAAGGCCTATTTATAGTCCTTAAACCCTAGTCCTCTTTTCCATACGATTTTCTCTAACCCTAGCTTGGAAAAAGAGTGGAAAAGAGAGAGAAAGTGAGAGAGATAAGTTGGTGAATCATCTTGGATTCTTCCTTGTTCTTCTTTATCTTTGAACCTTCACTTTGAATCGTTCTTCTGACGGTTCTGAGTTCTTTTGGGATAAGTTAACCTAACCCTAACCTATGTTAGAGCTTAGATTAGACTTGGTGTTGTTGTATCTTATTTCCATCTTTGTTCTAGGGTATTCTAACGCCGTTGACGAAGACAACTCGTCTAAATCAGTTCGGTGGTTCTTTCTTCGCTTAAGGTGTGGACTTTAAGTGTATAGGTTATGGTTTTCAAGGCTTTCAATCCCAGTTAGTGATTTGTTCTTATTATGGATGAGATTTCACATGCCAAATGTTGAGTTTACATTGCTTTCCTGATATGCATGTGCTATATTGAGATTTGTGTATTCTGTGTATTTATAAAGTACCGTATACGTATAAAATATGCACTTGTGTTTGCCATGATTATTTGTCATGTATGTATGCTAGATACATGTATGACAACTCCTTGGTAACAGGAATTGTCTAAGTGCATGTATTCCAACATACGTCATGTATATTGTTCCATGTATGCTAAGTGTTTGTAGAAATGCATGAATGACCTAAGTGTAACTGATTACACGAATTGTGGGCGTTGAGAAGTGATTCTCAATACTCCTATTGATGTGCATGATTTCCCTTATGCAAGTTACATTCCAAGTTATTTAAATTCAAGCACTACTTGTGCTTACATTGATGTTAAGTTGATATTCCTCAAGTGCTTATGTACCATGATTTAAGCTGTTGTTCCATTACTGTTTTACATTCCATATGAATATCTGTTGTAGTGTAAGGTGTGTGGGACTATGCATTAGTCCAGGAAATCGGTAATCGACTCTATATTCGTGGTTGAGATTGCTTTCGCCACGTAGGACGTGTTAGATGAGCCCGAGCCGTATTAGAGTTGGCGGCAGTGGTTTGGCCACGCGGAGTGTTTGCGCACTCTATGTCGTTCAATTCAACGTGCGCTCGTGTTAGTCGAGTTCGTCAAGTAACCCGATTGTCCGATGTATGTTTACCATGTATGGACGCTATTGCTTGAATCTAGGGTACCGAACTTACCAGTGACATCCTATTAACTATGGTACTTGATCCGCTAAGACTCATGAGCCGGACATGGTGGTATGGGACACCGTGGTCGAGCTGTCGGCCTACGCTGGGGTGACGAGCCTCCCCGTAGTGACCAATGAGCAATTAAACTCGTGAGCCGATTATGGTGGTATGGGACACTATATTCGTGTTGTCCGCCTACATTGATTGGTGACGAGCCCTTTGTAGTGACCTCGAGCATACCTGGATACCGCAATGAGGTGACGAGCCGAACTGTGGTAGGAAGGGCATGAAAGGCGTGCATTGATTGGTGACGAGCCCTTTGCTACGACCTCAAACATATGATCGTATGAGATGTCTAGGATTGACGACCCTAGTATGGATTACCGTTTGGATGGTGACATGAGGAAGGTATCTTAGCTTCCCAATCCGGCTGTGTGAAATGGACTAATAACAACTTGGTAATCATATCCATGCACCGCATTTGCATGTACTTTGTAGATGTGGCGCACTTTGAGGCAATGTCATGCGTAACGTAAGATGAAGACGCTGAGGGTGTACGCGTGAGGGCACGCATCATATTGCATACATCCTTGCATTAATAATAGTACTTAGGATTTATTTACTTGTTCTGCTTTATCATTACTGTTTGATTGAACTGATAACATGTTAACCAGTGCCTTATTGTTCCACTGTGTTGATCACTCACTCCCACGTTTCTGGGGCGGTGTTAAACACCCACCAGACTCTATCTTAGGCCCTGATGTTGCAGATGTGGATGCGACGTCTGAGGCAAAGCGGGAGCTGGATGACGACGAGGCTGCCTTCTCCTATATGCAGTTTTCAGACGGGTTCTAGCGAGCCTCGGTCTGATGCGCGGGATCTCTGGGATTATTTTGGGAACTGAAATGATGTAATTGATACTTATAATTTTGTTAAATAACACTTTCATACGATCTGGCTTGTATATGTAATTCAGGGATTTACACTTGTACACATATTTTGCTATAAGTCTTCCGCTTGTTTTATTCACTTATCCCTGAATCATATTTGTGTTTTGGCTTAATCTATTCCATGTCTTATGCACTAATACAGTCAACATACATTCATCATTAAATATGTTGCATAAGTGATGTTTTGGGACTCGGGAGCTGAGTTATGCTCGACCCCCGAATTTCAGGGCGTTACATCCACCATCAATCTTGAGATGATATTCTCGATATTGCCATTGTCTATGATTACATCACAGACCTCGCCATTGACGGTGCACCACGTACGGAATATATTGTGTCCCTATGGATGTAATTCCTTTTGTGGGGTGTATAGTAATCACCTCAGAACTAGAGATTCATCACGATCCTCGCCCGTGCATTCATCGCCATCTACTCTTTCCTCAGTGACTTGTTCATGTTCACCAAAGTCAGGGTCTTCTTCTACGGCTTCGCCTTCAATGCCCCATTCGTTTATGGTTAAGTGTGTTCGGGGAAGTTAAGGACAAGTTTTTGATAAATGGCCTAGTTGGGCACAGCGGTAACAATTGTTCGACCTTAGCCAAGCGTAAGGATTTGGAATCCTACTCGAGCCCACTGTTGTGGGTGCTACACGTTGAAGCCTAGATGAGTCGCTTCCCATATCATGGTTTGCAGTTGTAGGAGGTTGAGGATGTTCTCCTATTAGTTATTTTCCCCATGTCAGCACCAGATCCTGTGAAGGACTCGTCATGAGGGGCTCAAGTTGAAGGATAAGGCCAAGCAGGAACTCTTGCAAGTTGCATTTCTGCCCTTCCAACCAATTGAACCACTTCATCCACGGTCCCGACTAGGTGCATCTGAACTCGGTCCTGAATCGTTGATCGAAACCCACATATAAATCGTGTTACCTTCTGTGATTCAGTTTCTGACAGATCATTTCGCGTTGCCAACCACTTGAATTCTTTCGTGTAGTCGATGATGGTTCGATTCGCCTGTCTGTAATTTTGGTATTGCTGAAACAATACCTGCTTGTAATCACTAGGAAGGAATTGTGATCGAAGAAGGCGTCTCATCCATGGCCATGATGAGATGGGTGTCTTATTCTGTCGGGCATATGAGAGTTGTACTTGCTCCCACCATATAGAAATACCAAATTTTAATTTAAACGCTACTAATTTCACCTTTTTATGCTCTGGCACGTCCATGTAATCAAAATATCATTCTACTTCGACTAGCCAGTTGAAAAAATCTAGGCAGTTAAAACTAGAAAGTTCAACATTGCCTCGATAGTCTCTTTCAGCATGATCTATATGATCACCTATATAGATTGGTTGTCAAGCAAAGCCTTCAATAAGGTCCTCATCGCTAAAGCTTGAACCATCTGGTGTCGCCTTATGATTTACCACTGGTAGTGCTCTATGGAAATCGGGATTGTGTCGTACATTAACCACGGGTGGTGGAGCATCACCTAGGGCTCATAGCAGAAGTAATGCATCCGCAAGATGGTCAAGGGTTGCTCGCAGCCCTTGCATGATCAACAAATTCTCCTAGTGGAAAGCTTCCATTCTTTCCGAAAGATAACGAATCCCTGTAGCACCGTCCACAGGATTTTGGTTCATAACTTCGTTATTTGCCATTGACCTGAGGGGAATCCTTGCTCTGGTACCAATTGACACAGGAATGAACATGATGAGGTCGATCACCATCTTCCTAAAGGGGATAACTACTTTGAATCCACGGAGCTTCTCTAGACTCCTCACAGTGACTTCTCGAATCCACGAGGAAAAAGTAAAAAAAATAGAAAATAAATTCTATAAAATTCGTAATTTGATTGATGAATGAAATAAATGAGTTCACAACCCTTTAAATAGGGATATTAAGCCATGTGAGAAGTTTCGAAATCAAACTACAACTAAAACTCCTAGAATTTGTGACTGATATAAATAGTAAACTTATTATTTATAGGCAGTCGTGATGTTTACTAGTGCGCATGGATTTTAGCCAAAAATAGTAAGTGTCTTATTTGGCTGAATCAAGACGTTCTCCTAATTATTCTAAGCACTTTTCATATTGGGAGCAACTCCTAAAGCCCAATGGATGAAGAGTTATACTTAAACTAAAACTTACTATAAATAGTAAAAATGAAAATAAAATGGGAATTCCACCGTCGATCTGATGGTATTTCAAAAATTAGGCATGCGCAACCCCGGAAGGTTGGGTAGCTAAAGTAGCTTGTCCTACCCCAAAATCATATATGGTATGCTAAATAACTTATTCCGGGTTGCGAGATACGACCGATTTAAGGTCTTGACGGTCCGGATCACTTCCGCTTGCGATCGAGCCTCTTCTTATCCATCTTGGCCATGAAACTGTCTGCGGCCCGCTCTACATCAATTTTACGGGCATCAGCATTCAGTCCATAAGAGTGAGAGCATTACTGTTGTTGTTGATCCATTCTATGCCTATTTGCTCGAGGAGTGCACACTTATGTCACCATTTCTAATAGCTATGTCAACGTTATCTCCAGACACCTTATGCATCCTCTCTTAAAGCTGACTACTGCCTCTATGCACTCTCCCTTTCACCTTATCTCTGAGACAGAGCTCCCCTCCTTGCTGTGATGCTTGGCCGGGGCTCTGGGCTCTAAGTCTTGCCCCTCTTTGTGGTGGCTCTTCTTTTCCTTTTTTTTTTTCTTTCTTTTTTTTAAAATCTTTTTTACCTTTTCCTTTTTACTTTTTCTTATTTCTTTTATCCCTTAAGCACAGGATGTGGTTGCCTTCTTTTTCTCTTCTTCTTTGGGATTTGCCTAATTTTTGTTGTATCTTTTCAAGATAAATAATAAGAGTCTTCCCCGCTTGCTTTCCTGAGAAAAAGGCGACTAAGAGCCCCATGTTGGGCAGCCCAGTCAAATTTTGAACAAGCCGCTTAACAACCCAAGTAAGGGGTTACTCCACCGTGTGCCAGTCATTCCATTTGTACTGGATTCCCCGCCCCCTTAACGTAGGAAGCTCTGCACCATCCCTTGGCATAATAAAAAAGATGGCGATAATCATCTCCTCTGCTGCTAAAAGGTCCAGATATGCCATTGCCATGGCAAGGTATAGCATTACAAGTTCATCCGAAAAACTCAAGTATGGCCGCCACTATCCTCTTCTTTACATTAGCAATCATGGGCTGAATATCAATCGCAACCAAAGGTGGGACCCACCTATATCATGAAGTGCACAACGGGCTAACCTTTGATTTTGCAAAATCAGGACCCACTATTGGTTGTAATGTCCCAAATGTGCCAATCCCTTGACAATGCCCGGGTTTTGAATCAATTTTGATGTGTGACCCAAGAAATGAGCCCGAGCGATCCATGTGGCCGATCTTGACCATGTGAATGGATTCTAATTAATTATTGGACATGTTGCCCAAGATGTGGGCCCAAGTGATCCACATGGCCAATCTTGGCCACGTGGATGAATTCTAATCAATTCTTGGATGTGTGGCCCAAGATGTGGACCCAAATGATCCACATGGCCCATTTTGCAACGTGGATGGATTCTATACAATGCTTGGCTGTGTGACTAATATGGGCCCTAGAGATCCACGTGGCCCATCTTGGCCACATGAATTGATTCTAATCAATTCTTGGATGCGAGACCCAACATATGGGCCCAAGAGATCCACATGGCCTGAGATGGATTATAAATCAATTATTGGGGGTACGGCCCAAGAACTAGGGCCCAAGTGATTCATATGACCCATGTCAGCCACATGAAATGAACTCTAGTTGGAATCCTTCAAACGGTCAAATGGGTAATGGTGGGCCGCACATGCAAGATCTCAAGTTAGAACCATTCAAATGTGTCAAAGGGCCCACAAAGGAGGGCGATGAACACAATTGGAAGCCTACAGCCCAATAGATATTTTGGGGATTCCCAAATTTTCAATGGGCCCCCAAGTGTGGCCATGCATTCAAGTTCAAGCTTAGAACCCAAGGGACATTTTGGGAGGCTCTCAGATTTTTCGATGGCCCACAAGTCTCGCCATGCATTCACGGTTGAGAATAGAGTCCATTAGATATGTAGGGATTCTAAAATCTTTCAATGGGCCACAAGTGTGGCCATGCATTCAAGCTCAATAATAGAATCCATGAGATGTGTGGGGACTCTCAAGTTTTTCAATGGGCCCACAAGTGTTGCCATGCATGCAAGCTCGAGAATACTACATGAGATGTGTGACTCTCCACTTTTCATTGGGCCCACAAGAGGGGCCATGAGGAGAGGCCATGAGATGTGTGTAGCACTTTCTAAGCTTCAGGTGGGCACGCAAATGGTGGCCATACATACAATTTCAAGACTAGAACCTTGGGATGCATGTGCCATTCAAAAGCCTCAATGGGCCCACATATGGGGCCATATACATGAAAGCAAATTTAAGGCCCAAACGAGACGGGCCCCTTTTATGCTTCAAGTGGCCCCATGAAATAGGCACAGACCATGCATTGACCCAAAAAGGGCCCAAGTGTAGAATAGGGCTCCTTCAAGTTTAATGGTGGGCCCACAAGGCAGCCACGCACACCATACACACGTTCCAAAACAAAGAGAAGGGGGCTTGAAAATGACATGAGGGGGCGCACATGATTTCAATGGAAGGGGGGCTATAAGTGCTTGGACGCCCCTCGCAAATGGACCCACAAAGCGGGACATACAAGTCTTCAAAAGGAATTTTTAAATGGTTAGAACCCTCAAGCTTGCTTAGTGGGCCAAACGCCCCCTAAGGAACTATCGATCAGACCGGATACGATGGGGCCCAACTTCGAGGACCAGTGGTGAGAGTGGCACTCATAGTGCCGCCCTAATCCCTTTTGACCAGATGGGACCAGGCTTGCTGTCTCTTTGCCAAAAACAAAACCTTAGACAGTTACGCAGAGAATGGGGTGAAATAGTAACAGAAAAGAAAGATTACAGTCTTCCTCAAATGATTAGAACCTTAAAACCACAAGGGGAGTTTTTGAATTTACAAGATAGAAAAAATTTGAATATTTTATTAAATAATGTGTTTGATTTCTTAATTACACCATTAATAAATAAAGCCAAAACTCTAATTCAAAATTACCCAAAATAACAAAACTCTTTTAAAACCTAATTTCCTAATTCTAGTAAAATTCTTTTAAAGCCTAATTTGTCAAAACTAAAAACGTTCAGATAAATTTTCCTAGGGTATTCCCAACATTATTAAAAGCAATTTCGAAAGCAATAAAATTCTTAACTCTAAAAATAAAGATATACGACAAAAATAGAAATTAATAGAAATAGTAAATTTTTCTAAAATTGTAATTTTGAACATGGATGCATTTTTTCGCGAAATGAATGGACACAACCTGCTACAAGGATCGGTTGACCCTGTATAACTCATTACATTAAGTTTGATAGGCCATGTGTTCTATGATGATGCCTGTTGCTGCTGTTTCTGGACTAGGTGTGCAAGCGTGCCAAAATTGAAATTACGGCTTCAATTCAAACCGAACAATAATGACCCCAAGCGCCAAGATAAGGAGACACGTAGTGTACGACCAAGATCGAAATAGATCGGTTGCCTTTCAGCCACTCTCTCAGTGTGTAAAATTGGATTAGGCGATATTCAGAGGGTGGGGTTCTTTGTTTGATGATGGGTTGCACATTTGCCTTCTGTATGAAAGGACTTTTCAATACAGACAAAATAAAATGGAAAAGAGATCCTTATAGTTGGTAGAAAGAACAGTTGAAGAACACCTTTTCCAATGGATGAACTGAGTCCAGCGTGCTAGCGTAAACTCAAATTACAACTATAAATTATCAACTACTCGGTTACTGCTACATATTACACTACAGAATGTAATACAACAGGCTTGGAAAGTAAGGATTACACTATGAAATGTAATTTGCTTGACAAGGTAAGTAAAAGATTACAATATGGAATGTCTGTAAATCAAAAGGATCATTGAAAGATAAGTTTGGATTGTTTGGGTTGGTATGAAACGATTTCCTTCTTAATTTGCATTGTTATTTATAGCTTTGGTCTAGCCATTCTGATCCTTCTCACGTTTCGACAGTTACCATAACTGTTCTCCATTACTGCTCTCTAAATACTTCCCACGTTCTTTGCATCTTTGCTTCTCCTTTTGCCACATGTCATGTAACCGTTTGAGCAATGATCATTTCTCCATTGGCCACTCAAGCAGCACACATCACCACTTAATACGTCTTAGCTACACTTATCGAGAAATATCCTCCGTACATATCTGTAGATATTCGAATGCACCATACGTGTCCATGCAAATCACATGTAACTCCCTCTGATTGGTCATAGCAGGGTATGACGATAATGGGGATGAACATTTGTCCTCCAAGTCATTGTACCTTTGACAGAAAGGTGACAACGATGTACGACCTATCATTAATAGCTGTTCACAACCCCAAGTGTAGGGTCACGATGTAGTAATAACTCAGTGAGACCGAGATCGAATCCATAGGAACTAAACTTGTACATATTCTGAAAATAATTAGAACTAGAACTAGAAGAAGATCTAAACCTAAATCTGTAATAAAAGAGAGTGATTGTGAATGATGTTGATTAAAACTATCAATTGAAAGGTGAGAACTAGGGTGCCAAGCATCCACTTGTAGCTATTAGGATGCAACCTTACTTGACTCAAGAAACACAATTGGAATTGGAGTCCTATCTTATCCAATTGGAAGATAAAACAATGAAATCAAATATTTGAACTTTTCATTGACCTAGTCCTTAATGAAGAAGTATTGCAATGATTGGAAGGGAATTCATGCATCCACCATGCCTAGGAGACGATGGTGAATCACGAGCTTTACCAATCTCACAATCTCAAAACAGGAAAAGAAGATACTCAAAGCTATCACAACATCTATTGTAATTTGAGTCATAATAAATCATAGAAAACTGTAAATATTCCTTAATATCAAACTAGAAATCAATGAGGTTCAACAAAAACAAGAATTAATGCAAGAAAATCATCCCAACACACTACAACTTCACCTCTTAGCCCTAGCTAAGAGGTTTATCCAACAATAGACATGATTAGATCTAAATCTCCTAAAGAAAGCATTAAAAATAAATAAAGAAGGCAGAAAAAATCTTGGGAGGCTGCTCCATCCTTTAGCTCTGCTTCTTAAAATCTAATTCCCCTTTAGAACTCCTCAAAGAACTCATATTTATAGCCTTTGTCCTGCCGTCTTTGAAAACTGCCTCAAATTTACGCACTTTGCGTAACACCTTCGATGTCATCAAATAACCTTCGATGTCATCGATCGTAACTTGAATCTAGAAGTCATGCCTTTTCGCACTGTGTAAGGCTCGTATCCTAGTCCGTACCGTTTCTCAGACTTCTGCAATCTTTCCCGTTGAATTCCGGCAACCCACTCCCGACTCAGATATACGGGATGCGACTTAGGGTCACCCACTCCCTACCACACAATCTCCCATCCTAGTCATCCATACTTTATCATCCTCCATCAAAATCAAATCCAAGGAGCTAAGGAAGCCAAGGGATCAAGAAAGAGTGCAATCGATGGGTGATCGTAGGATATCCACCGTTGATTTTCATTTGAAGGCCCACTTGTAATGGGACCCATTTTGATGTATGTGTTGTAAACAAATAAGGGCCCATAGTGGCGGGGTCCCTCCACTACATCGATCTCTCTCTCTCTCTCTCTCTCTCGGTGATGAAATGTGGCCCACCTGATCTAGACTGTCCATGTGTTGGGCCTCACCTCGCTGCCCGTCCATTTGGACCAGCCTGGATGAAGTAAAAACACAAATATCAGTTTGATTCAAAACTCTGGTGGGCCACACGTGGGACCCACCTAGAATGGAAGTGGATTGGCTGGGGTACATCACACCAGCTATATAACTGCTGTATTTACGTCAGCCAGTTGTGTGGGTCCCACTGGCTGTATAGCTGCTACTATGACGTCAGCAAGTGGGCCTGATCATGAGGCATGTGTTATACTTACACCGTCCATCCTTAGGGCCACCCTGCATGTGCAGGGCATGGGCCTACCCAGATGTATGTACACCCATGCTGTCCATCCATGGGTCCCACGTGGGGACTGCCATGATGTATGTGTTTCAAATCCACACCGTCTAGACCTCTGGATGGTGGATCTAATCATGAGGCATGTGTTAAATCCAGACCGTCCATCTCTGGTGGGCCAACACCCCCCAGCAGGTCTTGACGTCAGCAAGCTATGGGTTCAACCATGAGATATGTGTTATATCTGGGCCGTCCATGTGCTGGACGTTGGGCCAGCAGCCCAGCAGTCCAGTAACTGGACAGGTGCTGTATTGACATTAACAAGTTCTGTGGGCCCTGACCAAGAGGTATGTTTTATATCCAAACCATTCATCCGTGTGGGACCCACACATGGTGCATTTGTCTTATATCCACACCTTCTTTTTTTCTAGACAAGTGGCAGTCCACCATGATATGTGTTATATCCCATCCATCCATCCATTTGCTAGACGGTGGGACCCACTCTGCATGTGTGGGACCTCCACCGTCCAGCTGGGACGTGGACGCCCCACCTTAATGTATTCATTTTATATCCTGATCGTCCATCTATTAAGACCACCATGATTCATGTATTTCATACCACCATCCATCTAGACGGTGGGGACCACTTGCTGTACTAATGTCAGCAAGTTCTGTGGCTCCATCATGAGATATATGTTATATCACACCGTCCGTCCATTTCTTTCAGGATGTGTAGCACGTGTGGGGGGTGGGGCCCACCTTGATGTATATATTTTGTATCCACACCGTTTGTCCCTGGACGGTGTGCCGTGGGACGCACTATGACGTTTGTGCTTTGCAGCCATACCGTCCATCTGTTTTGTGCCATGTGGGGCCTACCTTGATGTATGGGTCTTATCCTGCACTATCTAGTAGCTGCTGGATGGTGGGACCCACCATTGATGTATATGTTCTATATCCACACCGTCTATCAGGTGGACCACACTACAAAAAATCAGTGAATGATTGATCGTCTACCATTGAAATCATATGGGTTCACTAAAGTTTTGGATCAATATGAAATTTGTTTTCCTCTTAATTTAGGTCTTTGTGACCTTATGAACAGATTGAATGGAAAATAAACGTTATGGTGGGCCCCTTGAATTGTTAACGGTGAAAATCATTATCTCCACTATTATTTGTGGTATGGTCCAGATGATCTTTCGATATGATTCATTTTTTGGGTAATGATGAATGGTGCAGTTAGTCCAGTTAGGACGATGGGTCCCACTTGATGTATATGAAGCCCATTGTTGCGGCCCATGTGATGCAGCTTAATGCAATGTATGTGAGGCCCATGAGTGAGGCGCAGATGGTGAGGCCCAATGTGATGTATATGAGGCCCATGAGTGAGGCCCGATGTGATGTAGGAGAGGCCCATGGGACGTGGCCCATTGTGATATATTGAGGCCCATGGGATGTGGCCCAATGTGATGTATATGAGGCCCTTGTATAAGGCCTAATGTGATGCATGTGAGGCCCATGGGTGAGGTCCAATGCGATGTATGTGAGGCCCTTCTGTGAGGCCCAAAGCAATGTATGTGAGGACCGATGTGATGTGCGATTCCATCATGATGTATGTAATAATGTTTATGATAGGCCATGCCTTGGGAGCAATGATGGTTTGATGTCGACATTGTAAGAACAGTGATGGTTAAATGTTCACATTATAACTCTCCTTAAGGCCTATTGTTAGGCGCATTCTCACCTCCCCTTAGTGGGCTAACCCAAACCGTTGGGCCCCTATGATCATTAGGCCCATTCTCGATATGAGTAGGCCATCTAGGCCCATCCTTGATATGAGGAGAATACATCATCATCATATAACATACTTAATATAGCTTCATGATCCATGCCCATGCACATCATATGTATGCTTGATATGAGGAGTGATTGATCAGAGCACATGCCATTGGGCAGATTATTATGGGACTCCCTGATAGGAGGAGTTACCCACATGAGCGCGTGGTATGCGCAAGATTACTGCATAACTGGATAGTATGATTCATGCATCTCACATTTGTGTGATATGATTTCTCTACGCCATACACCCTAGCAACATCAGGGTCGTAGCCTCCACAAGCATATCGTAGATGGTAGGATTAGACACCAAAAATACTGTTACTAGCATCGGGGCGCCGTAGATATCCCTGGGTGAAAATTTCTAAACCCGATGGTACCAGAGGATAACTCCCAACGTCGAGACCGAGTGGATACATGAGCGTATAAGGGTCGTATACCAGTAGGCCGCGTATCCCGCTATATCATGGTTGGTTGGAAGGGGGTGTGACCTTATCCACCCGAGGATAGGGGGCAATGTTAGGCTGAGTCTGACCAGCTTGTAAATGGGCCCACTATCGATGGGTCGGGCTGATATTGGTAGGAAGATAGTGAGGTCTCTTCCACTTGCATGGTTGTACGTCCAGTTGGTGGCAATATGGTGTACAGTGTACTAGACTCCAATGATATATATATATATATATATATATATATTCCAGAGATAAAATGTATTGATATGAGGATTTAGATGAGATTTGGTATGCTTGAGTTACACCTCACATTTGACATTGGCCCTGTAGGCCTTGCATCGAATAGCCTTGGTATGGCCGATAGCATTCATGCCTTACATCGCATGGCCTTGGCATGGCCGATAGCATTCATGCCTTGCATCACATAGCCTTGGTACGGCTGATGTCATTCATGGACTTACCAGTATTTCTGCATTACTCTGATATTTCATACCTACATTTCTACTGTACACACACACTTTCACCACCTTCTAATCTTTTTATAAGCTTATGCATGATTGATGCGTGCAGGTGATGCTAGGACGCCACAGCAGCAATGAGCTTGGAGCGTACAGCCGACTTCTGGAGCTTTTGATTGCCGATATTGTATTTTCCTTATGCATTGTACTCAAAGTTTTTGATCTTAGTGGATTTGTGATGATGTTGTTGGTTATTATTCGTGGGTTATGCTTATAGTTATGCTTATCACGAATCAAATTCATGTTCAAAATCCTCCTTGTAGGATCCTAAGATTAGAACCTGGTATATGGGTGCCGGGAGCTGAGAATGGGGTACTACGGAAGCTATCGATGCCGGATTCGGTGATCAAGAATTTTGTGAGCACGGTTTTCGTTTTTGGGGCGTGACATACTGCGTAACTCTTCATATCATCGAACATACCTTTGATGTCATCGAGGAGTGTTAGAGTAATCAAGAATGTGTCCAGAGTGTTCCAATGAGTTACTCCAGAAATTCGTAAAAATCTTAATGTCTTCGAATTTCCTTCGATGTCATTGAGCACGTCTTCGAGCAATCGAACAGGGCTTCAATGTCATCGAGAACTGCATCCAATTTTTCTAGCAACAAAACTCAATTTTCTTTTAATTCTTTGGTGTCATCGACCCGTGTTCGATGTCATCGAACACTGGCTTCGATGTAATCGACCAGTGGTCAATGACGTAGATAGTGAAATTCAGATTCTGTGAATTTCTGCACTTTTCACTTTCAACTTTGTTCCTTCTTCACTTAGTTTCCTTGAATCGTGGGGTCTTGAAATCATCAATCTTAGTATCCTAAGATCCATCACTTGCCTTGGTGATTCTTGAGCATCAAATCTATGCTTTTAACATTCTTTTCAATCCAAGCTCTTAAACTCACCTCGCAATATAAACATGTATAAAATATACCCATTGAGCATTATCATGTTCATAAAACCAAGATATAAATAAGGAAAAATATCCAATATCTTATACTCAACACACCCCCAACCAGCATTTTTCTAGTCCCAAGCAAAACATATGTGACATAATCATCAATTCTCATTGTTCAAATCACTTTTAGAAAATAATCTTTTGTGCAAACAAGTATGAATGAGTGTAATCCAAAGAAGCGAGGGTGAAAATTTGAAAACCTAGAGTCGAATCATATGAGCAATCAATCAAATAGGTTCTTTGAAAAGGGTGAGCTCTCAATCTTAGAGAGGAGAGAGGGGGGGTGAATAGGACTATGCCAAATTTTTAAAAAAATGAACAGAAAAAAAAAACTGAATCAATCAGAGATCTCAATTGTAATAGTATTGAGAAATTGATTCAAACCTTATTCAAAGGACAACCTTACACCAAAAACAAATGGTTATGGTAGGACAACCTGATTTCTTGAACACAATAAGGATCAAGATCGCAAACTAAAACAAGAGGCAAAGAAAGGAAGTTATCTATTATAAGCATTCACCACATGTACATGAAAAGATTACAAACATTTAGCACATATCCATCAGATACATCATCCACCAAAAAACACTACGAGCTATAGTGGTTCGGTGTGTACACCAACTATTCTCAAACAGGCACACCTACTTCACTCCCAATAATCACAACCCACGTGATATTGGCATTCACCATACAACAAGGTTTTCTCAAGTTCACCTTAAAACTTATAGAGTTGTGTTTTCAAATGGGCTATCACAATCAAAACCCCACGTTAAGATTTTCTAGCTGATTTTAGTCAGAACCAGAAGATGGGGTAGGAATAGATGGATCAATTTTATGTAATCCCTTATTAATGTGCCTAAGGTATTTGCACATATACTTGAATTGAGTCTCCTGGGGTACATTCAAACCTTCTACCTTTTCCTCTAGGGTTCTCAACCACTCATTAAAATCTGATGGCTGAAAGTCAAGATCAGCCTTAGAATCAGATTCTAATTTATCAAATAAATCATCCATGTTCACATCATCAGGAGGTAAAGCATCTTCCTCTCCAACTTCTTCAACAGCTCCTCCAGCATCCCTATCAACTTGGCCGGGTGCCAACCTTAAATTCATCTTGTTAATATTGGAATTCATCTTGTTAATATTGGAATTATTGAAGGATAGATGGTTAATAGGAGCTTCTCCAATAGGCATGATCACAAGAATATGAATAGCTAGGGTGGTCATCAGATATGCAAAAGGAATATCACTATGACCAGGATGGAGACGAAACTGAATAATGATATAACAAATAAGAGACAGAAGACATACTTGAACACAAAAAACATCCGAGTGAAGAATGCGCCCCATGAAAGATGTTAACTCACTTTTGTTACTAGATCGAGGATACACATTTGAAATGAAAATAAGATGCAGAACTCTGTATCTTGGTAACATATTTTTGGAATTGAGCGCAACATCGGAATTCCATTCCACATTCATGTTGCACAAAACTCTAGTTACCATACGTCTTTCTGATTCAGACGATCTCTCAACTAACATAGAGATAGGTATTTTGTCATCATTCATAGGAACATTCATCAAACTAAAAATCAAGTGACGGTCTACTTGAACTGGACCTTCTGTAGTTGTCACAATAAAGGTTAAGTTTTCAACAGAGAAGTCGCTGATGCATGCATACATGGCCTATGCAATGGACCGGTATGCAGGACTGCCCCAATTCAATATGTTAGCCCATCCTACAGCTTCAAGGTGGGGAACGATATTGAAAGGACTCAAGTGATTGGAATTAACAGTCCGCTCAACAAGAATATTGCGGAGATGAATATCCCGCATGTATTCGGGGTCCTCTTCGAGTGGTCGAAGAGTATGCAGCGTAACCGATGTAGAATGGGAAGAAGAAGGACCACAAGAGGATCGCTTCTTGTATCTACTTTCCATTTCACAATGCACACAAAGAATACAAGAAAGGAATAGAGGGTTTCACCCAAATCAAATTTTTTGTTAGAAAACTAAAGAAACTACCAAAAATCTTGAAATAAACTTCAAAATCAAGGAAATAGAAGTGCAAAGATCCTAAATCTAAAAGGAAAACGGAAAAGATGCACTAACCAAGTTGCAATCGAAGGTGGATTCAACCAGTTGTGGAAGGGCTTGTTGGAGAAGATGAGAATATGGATAAAAAAGTGCTTTTTCCACATTTAAATCTCCAAACCCGAGCTACTCGACCGGTCGTGCCACGACTGGTCGAGTGTGTACTCAACTGGTCATGTAACTCCAAAAATTTCTAATTTTCAACAATTTTTGAGTTTTTAAAAAAAATTCCAAACAATAAAAACATGCAATATAGTACAAGCAAACACAATTAACTCAAATCACATTACACATACCAATATCTAATTTTAATTTAGCAAACTTGTTTCTGTCAAGTGGTTTTGTGAAAATGTCTGTATGTTGATTTTCAGTTTAAATATAATCTAATGAAATAATCTTATCTTTCACTAATTCACGAATATAATGATAACTAATGTTAATATGCTTAGTTCGTGAATGCTGGATTGGATTTTTAGAAATGTTGATTGCGCTAAAATTATCGCAATACAAAACCATAGAATCTTGCATAAATCTGTAATCATTTAACATCTTATTCATCCACACAAGCTGAGTGCATACATTACCGACTGCCATATACTCAGCCTCAGCTGTGGAAAGCGATACAGAACTCTGTTTCTTACTATGTCACGAAACTAGACAGTTCTTGAATAAAAACATCCACTGCTGGTAGATTTGCAGTCATCAATATTACCAGCCCAATCAGCATCGGTATAACCAGCTAATAGAACATTAGTATCATATGGATACCAAAGGCCAAGATTAGTCGAGCTTGTGACATATCTCAAAATACGCTTAACAGCAACCAGGTGAGATTCTTTAAGGTCAGATTGATACCTAGCACAGATTCCCACGCTAAATGCAATATCGGGTTGACTCGCGGTTAAATATAATAAATTACCTATCATATTGCGATACAACTTAGGATCTACACTTTTACCTGTCAAATCCTTAGAGAGTTTCAGAGTCGTACTCATAGGAATATCGAAGTTTTTACCGCTCTCAAATCCAAACTTTTTCACCAAGTTTAGAGCATACTTAGTTTGAGAAATAAAGATCCCGTCTTCAAGTTGTTTCACTTGCAGACCTAAAAAGTAGTTGAGTTCTCCAACCATGCTCATTTCAAATTTTGACTTCATTAAATCTGCAAACTCAACAGACATGTTAGAACAAGTAGATCCATAGAAGATGTCATCAACACATATCTGTACTATCAGTATGTAATCATTGTGTTTCTTTACAAACAATGTCTTATCAACACTCCCCATTACAAAGTTATGACTTAGTAGAACCTTAGTCAATTTCTCGTACCATGCCCTGAGAGCTTATTTTAATCCATAGAGTGCCTTTTTCAAGCGATAAACATGATCAGTATGTATAGGGTCTTCAAAACCCTTAGGCTGTTCAACATATACTTCTTCATGTAGATCAACATTCAAGAAAGCATTCTTAACATGCATTTGATAGATTTTGAATTTTTTGTAACAAGCAATGGATATAAATAGTCTGATAGATTCAAGACGAGCTACTGGGGTAAAGGTTTCATCATAATCAATGCCTTCCATCTCAGTGTACCCTTGTACAACTAGTCTAGCCTTGTTTCTTATAATGTTACCTAATTCATCAGACTTATTTTAAAAAATTCATTTAGTTCCAATAATGTGTTTATCATTAGGTCTAGGAACTAAGTATCATACATCATTCCTTACAAATTGATTAAGTTCATCTTGCATAGCCACCATCCAGTTTTCATCAACAATCACTTCCATTACGTTGGCCGGCTCAATCTGGGATGTGAAGCACATATAATTACAAATGTTTTATAATTATCTTTAGTGTTATTTTGACTGGCTGATGAGTCTTGTTTATCAAACAAAGAGACTTCATCATCTTCTGAACTTGAGACAGGTGTATTCAGGTGATCATCTATAACCACATTAATGGACTCCTAAACTATTACAACATTCCCACAATGCTTGAAATGTAAATATTACAGCATTTACATCCACACATACATTCCACAAATCTGAATGATAAAAGATATAGAAATTAAATGAACATTCAAACCATAAGACATAAAGAATTATCGTGGTTCGCCTGTGTGTACACCAACTGTTCAACAATAGCCACACAGCCACTCCACTCCTAATATCCTCACACAGCGGATATCAGCATTCACTATCAAAATATGTTTCACAGGTTCACCTAAAACCTTCACAATTTTGTCTTTTTAACTTGGGCTTACACAATCCAAAAACCCACTTTCTGAGTTTTCTGGCTCTCCTCAGATAACTAACATAATGAAATTTTTCTGGCGGATCTTAAAAGAAAACCAAAAAGAATAGAAGATTTACATAAATGTAAAATACCTGGATTTCTCCTTCTGTAGCAGCCCAGTAGAACCAATCGGAGTAGAAGTTCGAATATAGAAGTTCAATGTCTAATACTCACTTAAAAATGGTTCTAGGTTCTAATTAATTTTAAATTAAACCAAATTGGGCATAGCTCTATTTGATTTTGATTCTAAGAAGACAGAATCAGCAATTCCTCTTTTCAAATAAGATTGAAATATAGGAACAAAATCAAATAAGAAAAGCTAACAAAAGAGAATATTAAATATGCACAATGTAGCTTAAAATGAACACAAACTTATCTCAGAGTGGAGCCTTGAATTTTCTTGAATTAAGTTATGAAACTCTGAAATTCTTGTTCAATTTATAGATGCAAAAATCTCGTCGACGACTAGTCTTGGGAACCCTTCGACTGGTCGTAAAACCAACGGTATTTTGAATTTTTGAGCGCGATCTTAAAAAACCGTTCTACGACTAGTCTTAGGATTTCTACGATTGGTCTAAGATCACCTAGGACCGGTCGTATCTGACCCAGGACTAGTCGTAGGAAACTAGGATTGGTTGTTATAGTTCGAGTTGTAGATCTAGGACTGGTCGAAGGACAAGTCGTGACCATTCCTACGACTGGTCGAACAGTCTCCAGGACTGGTCGTAAAATAACCAAAAAATTCTGAAAAATTGCAACAACTTAGGACTGGTCGTGGAATTTCTTAGTCTGGTCAAACCAATGCTAGGACTAGTCGAACAAGGTCCAAGACTAGTCTTAGAATAGACCAAATTCATACAAAAAGATTTAGTATGAATTATGTATACAAAATGACCTACCCTAAGGTCAATCTAAGGTCATTCATACCTGGGACATGAAGTATGAACATTAAAACTTCATTCTTTCAGATGAAGGTTGACCTTTGAACCTTATAAAGCTTGAGATCTCTACTTGATGTAGCTTGATCTTGAGATCTTCTATAGTTTGAAATTAAACTTCATCTTGAGTTGCACTTGAGTCTTGAACAAATACTCTTCTTATCGATGTAGCTCTAAACATTGATGCTTACGGAAGAGGACAAAATACATGACCTTGCATTTCTTGAAGTCGATCACCATACTTGACTTGAAGCATTGTGATGTCGTGTCTTGAACATATATATATATATATATATCAACAAATAAACATAAGACACAGATAGAGGTTTTGGCACAACAAAATTTGACAACCAAAGGAGCATGAGACTATAGCACTTACAATCTCCCCCTTTATCAAATTTGTGACCAAACACACTCCAATAATCCAATAAAACAAGAGAATCACAACATGCGTAATAATGAATCATGCACCGGTTAAATAAGAGAACCAGTTACAGCCTGGTTAATGAATCATGCACTAGTTGTCATAAACTAGCACACAACATTCATCTATACTTACTCCCCCTGAGTAGCTGCACACATTGATATTAAGAAAAATATAATGCTACTCATATTTATATCACTTTCATATCCATAAGTAATCAAACCAAAACTTCTCCAAGCTTCCAAAAGCCTTCTCCTCCTTTTTGTCACAAAATGACAAAGGAAGAACAAATGGAAAAGAAGAAGAATCAGGAGAGTAAAGTAGGCAAGATATGAAATAAGGTGCACATACCATAAATCATAAACCAGTCAAATCCAAATACAAGTAAAATCAATCTTACAAACTGAGAGAGAGCAAAATAGTATTAAAGTTATTACGGACCAACAGATAGAAACTTTTAGTCAGATCCTGAAGAAGGAGTAGGAATAGATGGATCAATTTTCTGTAAACCCTTAGTAACGCGCCGCATATACTTGCACATATAAGTAAACTGAGATGCTTAGGTTACATGTATTTCGGCCACCTGTTCCTCAAGAGAGTGCAACCTTTCATCAAAGCCAGAAGGCTGATAGTCTAGATCATTTCCAGAGTCTGATTCAATTTCATCAAAAATATCATCCATATTAACATCGTCAGGAGAAAGATTGCCAGCTTCTTCTTCATTCCTTGCTTCAGCAGCACCACCACCAACATCCACTTGGCCAGGAGCCAATCCCAATTTTATATTGTTAGTATTTGAATTGTTAAAAATAAGATGATGGATAGGGGCCTCTCCAACAGGCATAGCCATGAGCATGTGAGTGGCTAAAACAGTCATAAGATAGGCAAAAGGAATATCACTATGACCTAGATGAAGATGAAACTGAATGATGGAATGACAAATTAAAGAATGCAGACAAATGTTAACACTGGTGATGACAGAATGCAAAACACGAACCATAAAGAAGTTAGTTTGGTTTTGTTACTAGAACGCGGATACAGATTTGAAATAAAGATTCTGTGAAGAACCTTGTATCTGGGTAACAAATACTTTGAGGGGAGCGCATTCCCTTTATGAGTCCATTGCACTACCATATTACACAAATCTCTAGTGAGCATATGTTTTTTTTTTATTTTGAGGGTTTTTCAGCTAAAGTATGAATGAGAATACCCTCATCATTAACAGGTATTTCCATGAGGTCAGCAATCAGATGACGATCAACATCAAATGGACCTTCTCTAGTATCAATTTTAAATGTTAAATTCTCACTTGAAAAGTCAAAAATGCATGCAAATATGGATTGAGCAATAGATTGGTATGCAGGCCCACCCCAATGTAAGATGTTATCCCAACCTACAGATTGGAGTAGAGACAGGAGACCAAAATGAGCAATATGGTTAAGATCAACTGGACGTTCAACGATGACATTACGCATATGCAAATCCCACACAGATGAAGGATCATCTTCGGGTGATCGAAGATGGCACCGAGTGATAGGAGTTGATCTAGAGGATGATAGACCACGAGAAGTTTTTTTTTTCCCTCTAACATCCATTTGCAATACAAGATTCAAGAAAACAAATAGATTCAAAAGATTTGAAGTGGGGTTTTGATAGATCAGATTTTACAATAGAAAACCCCAAACTTGCAATGAAAGATCAAATAGATTACTCTAAGAGTGAAAATGAAGTACTATTAACAAGAATCTACAAGAAAAATGCAAAACAACCACTAACCTTGAAGAACAATGAAGGCGGGTTCGACTGGTCGGGCATCGGCTCGTTGGAGAGTGAAGTGGAAATGAAGAAGATGAAAATTTTCCCCAATTTTAAAAGCACCACCGAGTTCCACGACGGGTCGTGGATGTGCTCGACCGGTCGTACCAAGATCGGTCGTGTACCGACTGAAAAATGTAATTTTCATAAAAAGTTGAAATTTAAACCATTAAATTATCAAATATAAATACACTATGATACAAGTATGCAAGAATATTCAATTTAAATTGCACATACCAAGATCAAATTTCAATTTACTAAACCTGTTTTTGTCGAGCGGTTTAGTGAAGATGTCAGCAAGATGAGTCTCAGTCGGAATGTATTCCACGGATATTAACCTTTCTTCCACTATTTCATGAATGTAATGATACCTAATGTCAATGTGCTTGGTACGTGAATGTTGGATTGGATTTTTAGAAATATTTATAGCACTGGAACTATCACAATATAAGACCATAGAATCTTGTGCTATTCCGTAATCGCTTAATATACGTTTCATCCAAACAAGATGAGTACATACATTTTCAGCTGCAATGTATTTAGCCTCAGCAGTTGAGAGTGATATAGAACTTTGCTTCTTGCTAAACCAAGAAACTAAACAATTTCCAATATAAAAACAACCACCACTGGTTGATTTCCTATCATCGATATTCCCAGCCCAATCAGCATCAGTGTACCCAGCCAACTGAACACTAGTATCATATGGATAGTAAAGAGCCAAATTTACAGAACTTGTGACATATCGAATAATTCGCTTAATCGCAGTTAGATGTGACTCTTTAGGGTTAGACTGATATCTAGCGCAAATACCAACACTTAAAGCAATATCAAGTCTACTAGCAGTTAAATAAAGTAAACTACTAATCATACTTCTATACAATTTAGGATCCACATCTTTACTTATAGAGTCCTTTGAGAGTCTTAGAGTTGTAATCATAGAAGTATCAATATTCTTACCATTCTCAAATCCAAACTTTTTAATCAAGTTCAAGGCATACTTGGTTTGAGAAATAAAAATACCATCAGGTTGTTATTTTACTTACAACCCTAGGAAATAATTTAATTCCCCAACCATGCTCATTTCGAACTTAGATTTCATTAAATCTACATACTCAACAGTTATATTAGTACATATTGATCCATAAATAATATCATAGATCTGAACCATTAAAATATCATCGTTATGTTTCTTAACAAAGAGCGTCTTATCGACATTACCCATTTGAAAATTATGACTTAGTAAAAACTTAGTCAATTTTTCGTACCATGCCCTGGGAGCTTGTTTTAGACCATATAGAGCTTTTTAAAGATGGTATACATGATCAGTATACTTAGGGTCTTCAAACCTTGTAGGTTGTTCAACATATACTTCTTCATGTAAATCGCCATTCAAAAAGGCACTCTTTACATCCATTTGATAAATTTTAAACTTTCTAAAGCATACAATGGATATAAAAATTTGGATTGATTCAAGGCGAGCATCTGGGGCAAAGGTTTCATCGTAATCAATTCCTTCTATTTGAGTGTACCCTTGTACAACCAGTCTTGCCTTGTTTTGAATAATATTACCAAGTTCATCAGACTTATTTTTAAAAATCCACTTTGTTCCAATAATATGTTTATCTATAGATATAGGAACAAGTTACCAGACATTATTTCGAACAAACTGATTAAGTTCTTCCTACATAGCTACTATCTAGTTTTCGTCAGAAAGAGCTTCTTTTACGTTTTTTGGTTCAATCTGGGATGTAAAACACACGTAGTTACATATGTCTTCTAATTGTCTATGAGTGCGCACACCAGTGAGAGGATTTCCAAGAATTTGAGTGGTTGGATGATCTTTGACAGTCCTTAATTCAGAATTATTTTGACTTGATGAAGTATCTGGTTTGTCAATCAAAAGAACTTTATCATTATCTGAACTAGGTACAGTTGTATTCAAGTGATCATTAATGACCCCATTAATGGACTCTTGAATTACACAAGTCCTATTGTTCAGAACATGATATGCACGACTATTTAAAGAATATCCTAAAAAGATCCCATCATCATTTTTTGTGTCAAACTTTCCTAGATTTTCTTGGGCACGTAAAATATAGCACTTGCTGCCAAAAACTCAAAAGTATTTGATAGTAGGCTTCTTATCAAACCAAAGTTCATAAGCAATTTTATTATTAGATTTACATGTATAAACTCAGTTGATAATATAGCACGTAGTATTTATGGCTTTAGCCCAAAGATTTCTAGGGAGCTTCATGCTATTCAACATTACATTTCCCATTTCTTGAAGCACTCTATTTTTTCTCTCTACAATTCTATTTTATTGCAGTGTTTTGGGCACAAAGAATTTATGCGATATTCCCTGATCGCTACAGAATTTCTCATAACTGCTATTCTCGAACTCAGATCCATGATCACTACGGATCTTACAAACTTGAGAACTTTTTTCAGTTTGGATCCATTTGAGAATCCTTTTTACTTCATTAAGGGTTTCTGATTTATCCCTTAAAAAGGCTACCCAAGTGAATCTAGTAAAATCATCCACGATTCCAGTATGTATTTTTTGCTACCTCGACTCTCCGTCCTGGTAGGTCCTATAAGGTCCATATGGAGAAGCTTGAGTGGTCTTGATGTGGTATTAGAGTTCACCTTTTTGTGAGAGCTCCTGTTTGCTTGCCATACTGGCATCACCACAAATTTGGTCTACTTTTTGTAATTTAGGTAGACCTCTTATTAGTTCTCTCTTACTCAATCTATATAAATTACGGTAGTGTACATGTCCAAGGCGTTTATGCCATAATTCTGTTTCATCGGTATGGACAATGTAGCACGATTGATTAGATGAGGTACCATCACTTACAATATAGCAGTTTTTCAGAAGTCCTGCGACCAGTTAATATTACAGAACCCTTTTTGTTTAAAATTTCACAACCTTGATTAGAAAAGTTCCGCTGTGATTTTTATCACATATTTGAGATATACTTAACAAGTTGTGTTTTAACCCCTAAACAAATAAAACATTCTTGAATAAGGAAAGGTTATAGAGTTAAACCGTACCTTGGCCAATAATCTTGCAGTTGCTACCATCACCAAATGTGACTGACCCATCAGTCATATCTTTAAGGTCGGTGAATAAAGCCTTGTCGCTTTGAATGCAGTGTGGGCAACCAAGCAGGTAACCTTAGGAATCCATTTCATAACTGTTTTGGGTTTAGGAGTATAGTTGGTCTTTTTCTATCTGTTGTTGAAAAGATGACCTACTGATTTAGATTTTAAAAGCTCCTTAAGCAAATCAACTATTCTTTCAGCTAAAGGGTTTTGGTTTTAAGTTTTATAGTTAATATAATTGGTTTTAGGTTTTTGAAAAGTTTTAGCCTTTTTAGAAAAACTTTGATAAGTACTTTTCCCTTTTGAGTTAAAGGTTTCTCCTCTTACAAACTTAGGAGGGGTATTCTTCTGTTTAGAAGGTATATTCTTATCATAGCCGAACTCGGATCTGTCGCCACATTTCCTAGATCCAGATAAAAGTTTTTCAAACTTTGCATCTCCTTGGGTATACCTCCATGTATCCTTTAAACTCAAAAGTGAAGAGTTTTCAAGCTTAAGTTTATCATTTTTAGATTTAAGTTTTTCAATCAGGGAGGTTTTGAATTCTAAATCGCATTTAGTCTTTTCAAAATAATCTGAAATATGAGATTTTTCTAAAACAAGTGAATCAAAATTTTCTTTGAGTTTTAAAAACTTTTCTTTTTGAAGTTTCAGTTTTACGGCAATTTTACAACTTTCCTTGTATAGGGCATTGTAAGCATCTTGTAGATCTTCTTCATTTTCATGATCACTATTCATATTTTCTTTACTAGTTGAGTCATCATGATCTGAAAAGGTGAACTTGGCTAAAGTCATAAGGGCTTTAACTTCATTGCCCGACTCAGATTCAGAATCTTCTGATTCAGAAGAGGCTTCAGTGCCAGAAGATTCATCCTAAGTAGCCAACATTCCTTTCTTTTTAGATTTGTCCTTTTTAGGACATTTGTTTGCTAAATGCCCCTATTCTTGGCAGTTGTAACATTGACTATCTTTCAAAGATTTCCAAGTTTTAGATTTAAGTTTAAATCTTTTCTTATCATTTGATTTTTGAAAATCAACCCTCTTCTTACTTTTAAAAATCTTGTAAAACTTTTTCGCTAAAAGAGCCATATCGTCTTCAAAATTTTCTAAATCAGAGTTTTCTTGAGAAATACATTTAGAAGATTTAAGAGCGATAGATTTACCTTTAGGAGCTTTAAAATTTAACTAATAGGTTTGTAAAGAACCAACTAGTTCTTCTACCCTCATATTGTCCATATCATGAAGTTCCTGGATCGCGGTTACTTTAGAGTTGAACCGTTCAGGAAGTGAGCGTAGTATCTTTGCACACACTTTACTTTCTAGGATTTTATCACCAAGACCCCACATAGAGTTTACAATGTCATTCAATCTTGTATAAAAGTCCGTAAACATTTCATTTTCTTCTATATGAATTTCCTCAAATTTGGTTGTGAGGAGTTGGACTTTAGATTTCTTGACAATTGATGTACCCTCATATGTCATTTCTAAAATATCCCAAGCTTGCTTTGCAGTATCACATGATATAATTCTTTTGAACTCATCCAGTGATAGTATGCAAGTGATTGCATTTAGTGCTTTTGCATTGGCAGTACTCTCATTTTTCTGAAGAGTGGTCTATGAGAAATACGGTGTTACTCTCATTGATTTTGAACCATCGATACCAGTCACTTCAGTGGTGGTGGGATCCATTTAGTCACTATAGCTTGCCACACACTCTCATCCATTGATTTGAGGAAACTTCTCATCCTGGCTTTCCAATAGGCATAGTTGGAGCCATCAAATGGTGGGGCCTAGTGACAGAAAGGCTATCAAAATTTGATATCTTATATATAACTCAGATCGTTAGCTCAGGAAATAAATCCAAGAATAAAGAATTAAATACAAGCTATTAGGCTTTGATACCACTAGAAATGGCCTAGTTATATGTCCTAGAGGGGGGGGGGGGGGGGTGAATAGGACTATGCCAAATAAAAATTTTAACAGTGGAATTTAAATAAAGGAATGATAGCACTTTAAACAAATCACAATATGGAAATGTAAAGCAAACTCAAATAAAGAGATTGATACCAATGTTGTTCTAAGGACAACCTTGCACCATAAAAACCAAGGGTTTATGGCAAGACAACCTTACTAGAACAAATTGAATATCAAAAACTCAAACTGAAAAGAAATAAAGAAAATAACAAGAAATAAATTCTAAACTATTACAACATTCCCACAATGCTTGAAATGTAAATATTACAGCATTCACATCCACACATACATCCCACAAATCTGAATGATAAAAGATATAGAAATTAAATGAACATTCAAACTACAAGACACAAAGAATTATAGTGGTTCACCTGTGTGTACACCAACTGTTCAACAACAGCCACACAGCTACTCCACTCCTAATATCCTCACACAGGGGATATTAGCGTTTACTATCAAAATAGGTTTCACAGGTTCACCTAAACCTGCACAATTGTGTCTTTTTAACTTAGGCTTACATAATCCAAAAACCCACTTTCTGAGTTTTCTAGCTCTCCTTAGATAACCAACACAATGCGATTTTTCTGGTGAATCTCAAAAGAAAATAAAAAAGAATAGAAGATTTACACAAATGTAAAATACTTGAATTTCTCCTTCTGTAGCAGCCCAGTAGAACCAATCGGAGTAGAAGTTTGAATATAAAAGTTCAATGTCCAATACTCACTTTAAAATGGTTCTAGGTTCTAATTGATTTTAAATTAAACCAAATTGGGCGTAGCTCTATTTGATTTTGATTCCAAGAAGACGGAATACAACAATTCCTCTTTTCAAATAAGATTGGAATATAGGAACAAAATCAAATAAGAAAATCTAACAAAAGAGAATATTAAATATGCACAATGTAGCTTAAAATGAACACAAACTTATCTCAGAGTGGAGCCCTGAATTTTCTTGAATTGAGTTATGAAACTCTGAAATTCTTATTCAATTTATAGATGTAAAAATCTCGTCTACGATTGGTCTTGGGAACCCTTCGACTGGTCGTAAAATTAACGACATTTTGAATTTTTGAACGCGATCTTAAAAAACCGTTCTATGACTAGTCTTAGGATTTCCACGACTGGTCGTAGACCACATACGACCAGTCGTATCTAACCCAGGACTGTTCGTATGAAACTAGGATTGGTTGCTGTAGTTCGAGTCGTAGATCTATGACTGGTTGAAGGATGAGTCGTGACCATTCTTACGAGTGGTCGAACAGTCTCTAGGACTGGTCGTAGAATAACCAAAAAATTCAGAAAAATTACAACAACTTAGGACTGGTTGTGGAATTTCTTGGACTGGTTGAACCAGTGCTAGGACTAGTCGAACAAGGTCCAGGAATAGTCTTAAAATAGACTAAATTCATATAAAAAGATTCAGTTTGAATTATGTATACAAAATGACCTACCCTAAGGTCAATCTAAGGTCATTCATACTTGGGACATGACGTATAAACATTGAAACTTCATTCTTTCAGATGAAGGTTGACCTTTGAACCTTATGAAGCTTGAGATCTCTACTTGATGTAGCTTGATCTTGAGATCTTCTATAGCTTGAAATTAAACTTCATCTTGAGTTGCACTTGAGTCTTGAAATGCACTTGAGTCTTGAATAAACACTCTTCTTATCGATGTAGCTTTGAACATTGATGCTTACAGAAGAGGACAAAATACATGACCTTGCATTTCTTGAAGTTGATCACCATACTTGACTTGAAGCATTGTGATGTCGTGTCTTGAACACACACACACACACACACACACATATATATATATATATATATATATATATCAACATACAAACACAAGACATAGATAGAGGTTTTGGCACAACAAAATTTGACAACCAAAGGAGCATGAGACCATAACACTTACAAGCTTTTTCAAAGCAATTGAAAAAATGCAATTTTTCTAAAACTAGGTTTTCAAAATCTTATTTTAACTTTAAAAACTTTTCTCTCTAAAGTTTTAGTTTTACAGTTATCTTGCAACTTTCCCTGTATAGGGTATTATAGGCATCTTGTAAATCATCATCATTTTCAAGGTTGCTTCTCAGATTTTCATCATAAGTTGAATTACAACTGTCTGAAGAAGTGACTCTGGCTAGAGTCATGAAAGCCTTGACCTCATTAGTATACTCGGGTTCAGAATCGTCTAACTTAAAAGAAGCTTCAGAGCAAGATGACTCATCCCATGTAGCCAACATACTTTTCTTCTTAGGGTTGTCCCTCTTGGGACATTTGTTTGCCAGATGCCCGTATTCATGGCAGTTGAAGCATTGGTTGTCTATAATATATTTCCAATTTTTAGATCTAGTCCTTCTCTTTTCAAAAGGTTTTTGAAAATCTACTCTCTTTTTACTTTTGAAAATTTTATAAAATTTCTTGGCTAATAGTGCCATATCATCTTCAGAATTTTCACAATCAGAAATACTAGCTTTATCTTGAGAAATATTTTTAGAAGACTCAAGGGCGATAGACTTACCTTTAGGAACATTAAAATTTAACTCGTAAGTTTGTAAAGAACTGACAAGCTCTTCAACCCGCTTAATATTCATATCACGAAGTTCTTGAATGGCAGTCACCTTTAAATTGAACCTATTAGGCAATGAGCGCAATATCTTTGCACAGACTTTACTTTCTGGGATGTATCACCAAGACCCCACATAGAGTTGACTATGTCATTTAACTTAGTATAGAAGTCCATGAAAGTTTCACTTGTTTCCATACATATCTCCTCAAACCAAGTAGTGAGAATTTGAAGTTTAGATTTCTTAACTATAGTCGTACCCTTGTGTGTCATTTTTAGAATGTCTTAGGCTTGCTTTGTAGTATCACAAGATATAATTCTTTTGAATTCATCTGGTGATAGTGCGCAAGTGAATGTATTTAAAGCCTTTGCATTGGCACTGCTCTCATTTTCTCAAGAGTGGTCCATGTAAAATATGGCGATTCTTTTATAGTCTTAGTTCCATCAGTGCCAGTTACTTCAAGAGTAGGGGATCCATTTGGTCACTATGGCTTACCACACGCTCTCATCTATGGACCTTAAAAAGATCCTCATTCTGGCTTTCCAATAGACATAATTGGAGCCATCAAAAGGTGGAGGCCTAGTAATTAAGAGGCTATCAAAATTTGACATCTTATAAGCTCGGATCGGTTAGCTCAGGAAATAAATCCAAATAATAAAAAGGAGCTATTAGGCTCTGATACCACTTGAAAAGGCTGAGCTTAAAGTCCTAGAGGGGGAGGGGGATAAATAGGACTATGCCACATTAAAAAATAAACGGGGAATACAAAGATAGATAACACAAACAAATAAAAAAATAACACAAGTAAATAGCAACCTCAAATGCACCAGTCTCAAGAGGTTGATACAAACTAAGTTTTAAGGATAACCTAACACAAAAAATTAAAGGCTTATGGCAGGACAACCTTACTAGAACATTTGTAAGTATCAAAAACCCAAACTAATAAAGAGGTAAAGGAAATAAACTAGGTTATTACAACATTCACCACAAGTGCATAAAGTAAATTACACCATTCACCACAAGTGCATAAAGTAAATTATAACATTCACTCATATAAACAAATCCAAACATCCACCACAACTCCAGGAATTATAGTGGTTAGTTTGTGTGTACACCAACTGTTAGCAAACAGCCACACAACTACTCCACTCCCAATATCCACACCCACGGGATATTGACTTTCACTATGAAATAAGGTGTTTCAAGGTTCACCTTTAACCTTCACAATTGTGTCTTTCAAATGGGCTTACACAATTCCAAAAAACCCCACAATGAGTTTTTCCTGGTTGAATCTCAAAAACCAAAATGCAGAAAATTAAATTGTACTTATCTAAAGATTCTTCTTCTGATGAAGCCCGGTAGAACCAATTCGATGTAGACAAAGATGTTCAATGTCTAGTCTCATAAGTGAAAGGGTTCTAGGTCTAAATTAATTTTAAATTAAATCAACCTGGGCTAGCTTGATTTGATTTTGATCTAAAAAAGAGGGTAAATCACAATTCCCTTCTTTAATGAAATAAAGTTGAATAGAGATCGCAAAATAAAATAAAAAAAGCTATTAAAATGAATCTAAAATGAGCACAATATAGCTTAATAAATGCGGGAACTTATCTCTCAAAGTGATGACTTGATTTCACTTGGAATGAATGAAAAACTCTAAAATTTGTCCTCTATTTATAGGTGAAAATACTGTTCACTCGATTGGTCTAAGGGTCGGTTCGACTGATCGAAGGACCAACCATATTTCAAAATTTCTAGCATAATAAGATAAGATCATTATTCAACTGGTCGAGTGGCCTGCTCGACTGGTCGAGCAATGCACTCGACTGGTCAAGTGGGACTAAAAAACCTTGTTGGACTTTGAGTCAAGCTTGCATGATTGGTTAAGTACTGTTCACTTGACTGGTCGAACAGTCTCCACGACTGGTCGAGGGTCCAACAGAAAATTCTGAAAATTTATAACAAATCTTGGACTGGTCAAGAAACTCTTGGACTGGTCGAGCCAGATCTTGGACTAGTCGAACAAAGACTAGGACTAGTTGAGCAAATGACCTATAAACTTATGAAATGACCCACATAAAATATGCGATGAATATGACTCAACCTATGGTCAATCTAGGGTCATCTATACCTTTTTTGTGAGTTTGAACAATTGAAACATCGTTCACTCTGCAAACTCATTTACTTGAAATACTTGAATCTTGTCTTCAAAATCTTAAACTTGGGCTTGAACTAGGACTTGAGTTCTTGAGTTCTTTAAGGTACTGAACTTGAATATTAAACTTGAACTTAAGCCTTGAACTTGTACTTGTACTTGAGCTTGAAATCTTGAACTTCGACAATGCTCTTCAACTTGAATACGTAGAAAAGTTCAACGAAGACATGGACAATCTTAAAGTGCTCGAAGTTGATCTATTCATCTCATCAACACATGATACAGATTCTAAATGATTTGGCACCACAAATTTTAACAACTCCGGGTGTGAGATTTACATTATAGCATTTACAGAGCTTACCCGGAAATAGATGTAACTGAGAATTATACAAGAGGGCCTTCTGACTTGGTGTGAATGATTTTTAAAAAATGTGTTGGTAATAAACGCCTTCATCCCGTCCTTGTAAATTCTTGAGTTCTCGTACGCATCATTCTGGATTTCTTCAAGTTCATTCAAATGAAGTTTGCGTAGCGAGACAGCATTGTCCATATTGAAATTTAAATTTTTGTTCGCCCAGTAGGCTCTATGTTTCAATTCCACAGGCAAGTAGCAAGCCTTCCTATAGACAAGTTTAAAGGGAGACATTTCAATAGGGGTTTAAATGCGGTACGGTAAGCCCATAAGCCATCGGTCAATCGGATTGACCAATCCTTACGGTTAGGGTTAACCATCTTTTCCAAGGTGTGTTTAATTTCCTTATTAGAAATCTTAGCTTGCCCACTTGTTTGTAGGTGGGATGGAGTGCTCACTTTGTGGGAGATGCCATATTTCTTCATTAGATTCGCAAATGTCCTATTACAAAAGTGTGAGCCCTCGTTATTGATGATGACTTGAGGATTTTCGAACCAAGAAAGGATGTTCTCTTTTAAAAACTTAATAACCATTCGATGGTCATTGTTCCGGCACGGAATTGCTTCGACCCATTTAGTGACATAGTCTGTGGCGAGCAAAAAACATAAATTTTCAAAAGATTGGGGGAATGGTCTCATGAAATCAATGCCCTAGCAATTAAATGCTTCAATGATCATAATGGGGTTAAGATGCAACATATTTTGACGGGACAATGCTCCCAATTTCTTACAATGCTCACAAGCTTTGCAAAACTCATGAGTGTCCCTGAACATAGTGGGCTAGTAAAAGCCATACTACATGTAAGGCCCGTATCCTAGACCGTAGCATTCCATAAACATCCGTGATCATCCTCATCGAATTCTGGCAACCTGCGATCTGTAGACAGCATTTGCGCATATCCTAAGTCGCATCTTGTAGATCAGTGTCAACTCGACCCGAGACTTGTACCATTTCAACCGCGCCATCGCTACGGTTTTAATACCATGTCTTGGGCACCAATGCGATACCCAGGCCAGGAGTTAGGGGCCCACGCATATCTCGAAGAATTGCCATGTATTTGCAAATCCTGAGAGAATCTCTACAACTAATCACATTAATCAATCAAGTCAATTCAAGTACACATCCCATCCCTAGCCCATGTTTTCTTTCTCCCTAAGACAAGCAACCCACCTAAGTCAACTCTCAAGTCAAGTACATCCATCACTCACCCATCCCTCTGCCTTACAACCACTCTCTCTCTCTCTCTCTCTCTCTCTCTCTCTCCCCTAATCATTTTTCTCAAGCAACCAAAGTAGGTGACCATCCAAGCTCCAAGAGAACCTAGGAGTGGCCCACTCCCTACCACCCAATCCCTCATCTCAACCCTCCATACTTCATCATCCTCTATCAAAATCAAAGCCAAGGAGCTAAGGAAGCCAAGGAGTCTAGAAGATTTGTAATCGGTTAGTGATCCTAGAATTTACACCGTTGATTTTATTTGAGGGCCCACTTGTGGTGGGACCCATTTGATGTACGTGTTGTAAATAGAGAGGAGCTCATAGTGGCGGAGCTCCTCCCTCACACACACACACTGTCTCTCTCTCTCTCTATCTCTCTTTCCCATCTTGTGGCCCACCATGATGTATTATTTTCCCATGCCGTCCACCACGTACACGTGGCCCCCATCATGATGTATATGTTGTATCCTCACTTTCCAGCTGGGATGGTGGGACCCACCCGCATGATGGCGTTTCCATCCATGCTGTCCAGACCCTGGACGCTAGATGGAAGGAATACACAAATATCAACTTTATTCAAGCTTTGGTGGGCCACACGTGTGGACCCACCTGATGCATGTCTCTCATCCATGCCATCCACCATCCATGGACGGTGGAGCCTAGGTGATGTTTATGTGCTGTCCGCACCGTCCAACCTACTGGATGGTGGGATGCACCATGACATATGGGTTTTATCCTAACCGTCCATTTGTGTGGACCCTTATGTGATGATCATGCGTCATCTACACCATCTAGATCATGAACTATGGGGCCACATGACATATGTGTTTTATCCCTGCCGTCCAAGACAGTGGGGCATGCTGTAATGGTGTGTCTGTCTAGGCCGTCCATCTAGTACGACCAGATAGTAGTGAAAACAGGAATATAAACTTAATTCAAAACTCTAGTGAGCCACACCACATGGCCCCCATCTTGATGTATGTCTTTTTATATCCACACCATCCGTCCCTTGTTGGGACGTGGACCTAATCCACGTGGGACCATCATGATTTATGTATTTATTCACATCATCCACTGACTGGACGATGTGATCCACCTGGCACGTGAGGGGTCCAGCACTGTCTAATAGGGATGGTGGGACCCACCGTGCTAAGTGTGTTGGACGTACACTGTCCTCCTAGGGGAGCTCACCTTGATTACATGTGGTGTATCTGCACCATCCAGTCTGAAAGTGCCCTGGTTTGTCAATTAGCGTGAGTGTTGAGTCAATAAAACAAGTGAGCCCCATAGGAAATTGTTCAAGCGTTTGTCTCAATAGGATGTGTGCCCAAACATGTCAAAGGTAAACCTTAGCCTCACATCCCGTGTCCCAAAACACCAGATATATAAAACCCTTAAAAATGGATGGAACATCTTAGGGTTTAAGGTGAGATAACTATTTTGCAAAATCAAGAAAATCTCTAAGTTTTCTACCTTTGTCGATTTATCGATACGTGGTTCGATGAAATCGAACCCTATTATCGATGTCCTCGAAACTCACTCGATATTATCAAATTGAGGACTTCAGATGTCTAGCAACTACAAAGAATTCTGGACTGAATTATCGATGAATCGATGGAATGTTCGATATCATCAAATTTTGAATCTCGAGTTCATCAAGACGGCTCAATCAAATCGACATCTGGTCAGATGTGTCTAATATGCTGTTAAGGCAGATTTTCAATATATCAAAGAGAGCCTCGATATCCTCAAAATTCAAACCTTGATGATATTGATAGACCCTCAATGATATCGGATTGGGATGTAAAACTATCCAGCAAGCTTTCAGGTAAAATCTTTCAAGTATCGAGGATCACTCGATAAAATCGATATTCAAATATCGATCATATCGAGACCAGATTGATATCATCGAAATAGGACACAAACTATCCAGTAAGCTTATAGGAAAATTTCTTAAAAATATCGATGAATCAATACCGTCGTCAATATCATCGACATTCAAATTCTGATGATATCGAGGGATGCTCGATCATATCAAATACCTGTTAAGTTTCAAAGGTAAGTCTGCTCTCATATTTTCAAATGTCGAGGAATTGAACCTTGTTTCGATGAAATCGGAGTTCAAAATCTGATGACATCGAAGAGTGTTCGATTTCCTCGACCAGTTGGTAAAAAGGTTTAAAAGCGTTTGATAGATTGAGTTCATGTCATCGAGCGACCATTCAATGCTATCGAGAGTATATGCTTGATGATATCGAACCCTACTCAATGATGTCAAACTCTGTCAAAAATATGACTGTTTTATATCCGTTGGAACTTTTTGCCTATTTAATGAGAGCTTTCCTTTGGTTGTTTATAGAGAAAATAGATAGAGCTTTTAAGTGTTTAAATCTAGATCATATACCCTAAGCCTTTTTCTCTCATGGGAGTTCATCCTCTAATCCACCCTCATCATTGATATTCAATAGAGTGGATTGAGGAATAAACTTCCGCATTCAAGGATCCTGCAGCTACCACCTTAATGACAAATCATTGAGTTGGGATACCTTGAATGCATAGATTGTTGGAATCACTCTATTTATAATGTAGGAAAATATTTAATAGAGTAGGATTCCAACATAACCTTGACCCAACCCGTTGCCTTACATTGAAGCATCATCTGAGTTATGGTTCAAGGGAGCTGAAGATTCTTCGTCATCAAAGGAGGAGATCTTCATCAACATGCTAAACAGGACTCATCTACTTATCTATAAGTCATTAGAGTCCAGAGACCCTTTTGATCATTCCTTTTGTAGGATTGGGTCAAAGATGCTTCTCACCCCTTTTCAAGTCCTCATACGAGGCTTCCGACGGGAGTGTACGTGGGGGTCCTATGTGTTAACCCTTGCTCTATGGAGAGCATAAACTTAAGTCCTTGTGTAGGTCCTTGACCTGTGTGGTCTAAAACCTGGGTGTTGTATGTTGTCCCTTGCTCATGGGAGTATAAACTGTCAGGTTCCTTGTGTGGATCCTTGGCCTCCGTGGCTTAAAATCTAGGTTCTATGTGTTGACCTTTGCTCCTATATGGGGCATAAACTTGTGTCGTGGAAACACGTTAGAGTCAGCCTAGTGTAGGTTGTACTGGTTTGAGGTGAACCTGATTTGAAACCTCTGTTAGTGAGATCCGATACATTCAAGGGTTGAGTGCGTCCGCCGAAAGTGGAGTAGACACGTAGTCGAACCACTATAAAAACAACTGTGTTTGAGATTGCCATTTACTTCTATTGCTTGTGTGATTTCTCTAAATGTTTTTATATTGCATGTGTACATGATTATCTGGAACTAAGTAGAATCACACCTCACACACAGCCACATCCATCATGAACTATGTTGTACATCTTGTTTATCTTTTGAATAGTCTTATGATTGGATCCTCTTTCTGGCTTGGAAGCTAGTAGAATTACATTGAAGAAATCCTGTTATTTGCATATTAGGCAAGGATAGGGTTGATAGGTTTTAAATCATCATAGAATTTTAAAATTCCTATTCACCCCCTCTAGGACATATTGGCATATTCCTACTTTAACTAAAGTGGTCATTACCACAATTTCAATTGGTATCAAAGCGGGTCTCTCTTAAGGGCTTTACCGCCTAGAGAGTGATCTTGACTGAAGTTGGAATCATGTCCAATAGTGTAGGATTAGAGGGTACGAAATATCAGAACAATTGCCTAGTAATCCATACTGCTCTGAAAGTCGGCAATAGTTCAAAATGGTATCTTGATAGTGGGTGCTCTAGACACATGACTGGTGACCAAACTCATTTTTATGAGTATTCAAACTTTGATGGTGGATCAGTCACATTTGGAGATGGGAGCTCCACCAGAATTATTGGGCAAGGAATGATAGCTGGACTAGGACTTCCCAAAATTAAAAATGTTCTCTGTGTAGAAGGCCTAAAACATAATCTCCTCAGTATCTCTCAAATCTGCGACAAAAGACATTTAGTCACCTTCTCAAAAGATGTGTGTAGAATCTTAGATCATAAAGAAAAATCTATCATAAAAGGTTTACGCACAAGTGACAACCGCTACGTTATTGAAAGTAGGAATGAGAGTGTATTATCCACAAAATGTAATATGGATGTAAAAAGTGAATCGAAATTATGACACCAAAGGCTGGGACATGTTCACTACCAAAACTTAGCCAAGTTAAGTTCAAGAAATTTGGTTAGAGGACTTCCTAAGATTAGAAAAGAAGAAAAAGTTGTATGTGGTGATTGTCTAAAGGGTAAACAGATAAGAGTCGGTCACAAAAAGACAACCACCATAACAACAACAAAGTCATTGGATCTATTACATATGGACCTAGTTGGTCCCACCAAAGTTGAAAGTCATGGCAGAAAAAGATACTTCCTGGTGGTAGTAGATGATCACACTAGATTTACTTAGGTCTCATTTCTTCGGGAAAAATCTGATGCTTCTAATGAATTTGTAATTTTGGCGAACTGACTCCAAAATGAGAAAGGATATTGCATAAATTGCATTAGGAGTGATCATGGTGGTGAATTTGAAAATGAGCGATTTGAAAGGTACTGTGATGAGAAAGGAATCCGTCATGAATTCTTAGCCCCAAAAACTTCACAGTAAAATGGAGTTGTTGAAAGGAAAAATCAAGTACTACAGGAAATGGGGTCAGTTATGTTAAATGAAAAAGATATGGTGAAAAGCTTCTGGGCTGAAGTAGTCAATACCGCCTGTTACATAATAAATAGAGTATATCTTAGAGCAGGTTTGAATAAAACACTATATGAACTATGGTATGCAAAACAACCTAGTGTGAAATACTTCAGTGTCTTTGGCAGTAAATGTTATATCTTGAGAGACAGAGATCACTTAGGAAAATTTGAGTCTAAAAGCGATGAAGGTATTTTTCTAATGTATGCCTCGAATAGTCGTGCTTATAGGGTATACAATCTAAGGACCCTCACTATTCAAGAATCAGTCAATGTGGTGGTCGATGACCAGCCCCATGAAGAAGACAACTCCTTAAATGAATTAGAAGATGATGTGGATTCATGCATTATAGATAAAATCAAATAACAAAACTCCATCATCTAATGAACCCCAACTGTCATCCAATCTGCCCATCATTAAGGATCACCTTCAAGAGCAAATCATTGAAAATCCTAATGATGGTGTAAGAACTTGACGGCAGATAGAAAATATCTATAGCATTTTTGCTTTACCTCAAACATTGAACCCAAAAACATTGTGGAAGCTCTTCAAGACGAACATTGGATAAATGCTATGCAAGAAGAACTTCAACAATTCCAGAGAAATGAGGTATGACAATTGGTTCCCAGACCACTCGATACAAATATCATTGGAACCAAATGGGTCTTCAAGAATAAATCCGATGAATTTGGTAATGTGATCAAGAATAAAGCAAGGTTGGTAGCTCAAGGATATTCACATATAGAAGGCATTGATTTTGATGAAACATTGCTCCTATAGCTCGTCTTGAGTCTATCAGGATTCTCATGTCTATTGCATGTGCGTTAAAATTTAAACTATTTCAGATGGATGTGAAAAGTGCATTTCTTAATGGAGAACTTGATGAAGAAGTTTATGTGGAACAATCTAAGCGATTTCAGATCCTAAGTATCCTCATCATGTCTATTGTCTGAGCAAAGCACTTTATGGTCTCAAACAAGCACCACGTGCTTGGTATGAACGTTTGAAAAAATTCTTTTTGGATCATAAATTCTATAGGGGGAGTGTAGATAAAACATTGTTCACTCAAAAGACAAAGGATTCATTACTCATTGCCCAGATCTATGTGGATGATATAGTCTTCAGTTCTACATGTGAAGATACTGCATACAAATTTGCCGATCTCATGAAGTCTGAATTTGAAATGAGTATGGTCGGTGAATTGAATTTCTTTTTAGGCTTACAAGTGAAGCAATTAAACGATGGAATCTTTATATGTCAGGCCAAATATGCAAAAGACTTAGTGAAAAGATTTGGACTTGAGTCGGGTAATACTTATCATACTCCCATGAGCACCACACTCAAGCTTTCCAAAGACATTAATGGTAAAAGTGTGGATTAACATCTCTATCGAAGTATGATAGGAAGCCTATTGTATCTCACAACTAGTTGTCTAGATATATCTTTCAGTGTGGGAGTGTGTGCTCGATATCAGGCAGATCCCAAGGAATCCCACCTAATAGCTGTTAAGAGAATCATCAAATATATAGTAGGAACAACTTCCTTCGGCCTATGGTATCCATTTGAAACATCCACCACCATTGCTGGATACTCTGACGCTGATTGGGCTGGAAATTTGGATGATCAAAAATCAACAAGTGGAGGATGTTTCTATATTGGAAATTGTCTGGTTTCTTGGCAGAGCAAGAAGCAAAATTCAATCTCTCTGTCCACTGCTGAGACTGAATATATTGCTGCAGGTAGTTACTATGCACAACTCTTCTGAATGAAACAAATGTTGTTGGATTATGGGATTAAGAAATCCATAATGACCCTCTTTTATGACAACACAAGTGCTATCAATATCTCCAAAAATCCTGTTCAACATTTTCGGACCAAACATATTGACATCTGTCATCATTTTATCCGAGAACTTGTTGAAGATAAGATTATTATGTTGGATTATGTGTCTATAGAAAAGCAACTTGTCGATATCCTAACTAAGTCTCTTGATACAAAAAGGTTTAGTGATCTCCAGAAATCAATCAAAATATGTGCACATTGATGAAAGACTCAGTTAAAATGATCTACATAGGAAAATCTTCAAACTGAGATATTCATGGTTAATTATAAACAAAATAGTCAAATCTTCATGAATTAACCATATTATTTATGTCAACAGACATGTTGAATTGTAATATACTCGATGATATCAAGTCATTTTTGATATCATCAAGATTCAAATGTCAATGATATCGAAGTTCACTATCGATGTAATTGACGGCTCTCCGAAAGATAAGCTAGTGTCCGTTGGAATTTCCCAATGACTATTCGATTTTCCCAATAGTCATAGACATGGTCTTCAATGAATTTATGAGCCTGTGTTCGATGCCATCGAAACCACTTCGATGACATCGACAAATCTGTTATAAAAGCCAAATGGAAGCATGAAAGGCTCATACATTTGCCTTCATTTTCTCTGGTTTCTTCCATTTCCTTGCTGCCTTCTAAACAATCAAGAGGAGAAAGAAGATGGTTAAGGGCAAAGGTAAGGATCTCTCTTCCTCAAAATCTTCCAAAGCTAAGAAAGGGAAAAATGTAAACTCTATAGGAACTCGATCACCTCCAAACCAATTGGATTGGGAACAAAGTATGATCATGGATCGTATTGTTCTCAACAGTGCTATTGAACATTATGGGTGGATCTCTTGTTAGAAATAATTGGTTGGCAAAATGTACTCAATATGGGTGGTCCCTACCAATATGAAATGATCTAGCAATTCTTCAATTGTTGCCACATTGTTCGGGATTATCCACCATGTATTTGTCTAGAATTTGTACACCAAACCAAACTCATTACTCTAGTGGTTCTTGGACGTCTTCTAGAGATTGGCGTGACTCGGATCCCAGTCACTATGAGAAGTCTACATGAATTAGGAATGTGGCAGGAAATCATGCGTGCATTGTGCCAAGGTGCTACAATTCCTAAGAATGATGAAAACGTACTTCCTGTGAAATATCTAGGAACCTTGTTTAAAATCCTTCACATTATCTTTAGTACGAACGTGTATCCATGTGATGCTAAAGACATTGGACTAAACCCCTTTGTGTTAAATGTCCTGTATGATGTATATCAAGAGGTTCCTGTGTGTCTGCTCACTCTTATCATAGAGCAACTGATTAGGATAATCAAGGGGGATCATCTTGATACACTTCCATTTCCATCCCTCATCAGCAAACTTGCACACTAAGTAGAACTGCTGATGACATCAGATAAAATACATCCTGAAGTATGGTTCGACCATGATGCAGTTCAACAGGTGTACGTTTTAGCCTATTCTCATGTAGATAGTCCTCCACCAGTAGGAGCAAGCAGCCAGTAGTCAAATGTACAAACACCTTGGGGATCTAATCGGACATCCCTCCGTAGTTCGGAGTCAGTCACAAATCGCCAACATTATGTACTTGAACGCCATCTGCTGAATGGACTCATCGGGATGGACAAGCGGCTTCACAACTGTGAACGACAATTTTCAAGGATAGAGGATCGGATGGATGCTCTCCAGCACACTATGCAACAGATTCTTGAATTACTGACGGCTGGCAGATCTCGTGCACTCTAGCCGGTGGTGTAGGCGTATGGATGTGTCTGGGCATGGACACTGTGATCACTTTTTTTTTTACAAAGCCCACATATTTTCTTTTCCTTGCATACTTTGGGTTATGGTTGGGCTAGATATTTTATTGGAATGGTTTGGGATGGATGATGAAATACTGCCATGCTTGGGTAGTTTTTATTTTGGATATTTTTGTTAATGGCTGATTTCTAATTCATATATCTTTGCTGCCATATCTCTCTGCTCTCAATTATGCGTGAAATTCTGAGACATGCTAGTATAAATTGTGATTGTCTCCATCTGCATATTCCTTCACAATTGAGAATTGGTTTGCGATTTATGATCTTTATTGCTATGCTACTATTTTCTGTTAAAATGACAGCTCTCCTTTTGACCTGGTATGCATAAATGGTTTCCATGTAAATAGAGATGTCATTATCTGTTACATCCGTCTCTTACTGATTATGCATTTTTGAGATGTATCTGGTATGTATGGTAATATCTGGGTCTCTATTGATTCTCTCATATCTTTATGCTTCAACTTCAGTCAACTACTATTATTATATTACCCTTTGCCAATGACTGACAAAAAGGGGGGGAACAAATCCCACCATGGAGGAAACTTGTGTGTTTATTAATGGTGGTACAGGTGTTAGAGGGAGCAGTTGCAAGAAGACAGGGGGAGCAACTACTACTAAATGATACAGTCATGTGTGTGAACTCAATTGCATTGTAAAATTGTGTAAAGTTCATGTACACACAATTTAAGGTGTTGGTCTAGATGTTGTTCTAGGATTCAGGTGTTTTGTCACGTAATTGACAAAAGGGGAGATTGAAAGTGCCCTGGTTTGTCAATTAGCGTGAGTGTTGAGTCAACAAAACAAGTGAGCCTCATAGGAAGATTGTTCAAGCATCTACCTCAACAGGATGTGTGCCTGAATATATCAAAGGTAAACCTTAGCCTCACATCCCATGTCCCAAAACACCAGGTATATAAAACCCTTAAAAATAGATAAAAATCTTAGGGTTTAAGGTGAGAAAACTATTTTGCAAAATTAGGAAAATCTCTAAGTTTTATGCCTTTGTCGATTTATCAATATGTGGTTCGATGAAATTGGACACTGTTATTGATGTCCTCGAAACTCACTCGATATTATCTAATTGAGGACTTCAATGTTCAGCAACTACAAAGAATTCTGGACTGAATTATCGATGAATCGATGGAATGTTCGATATCAGTGAATTTTGAATCTCGAGTTCATCAAGATGGCTCGATCAAATCGACATCTGGTCAGATGCATCCAATATGTTGTTAAGGCAAATCATGTGATTTTTGATATATCGAAGAGAGCCTCGATATCCTTGAAATTCAAACCTCGATGATATTGATATACCCTCGATGATATCGGATTGGGACACAAAACTTTCCAGCAAGCTTTCAGGTGAATTCTTTCAAGTATCGAGGATCACTCAATAAAATCAGTATTCAAATATTGATCATTTCGAGACCAGGTCGATGTCATCGAAATAGGACACAAACTGTCCAGCAAGCTTATAGGAAAATTCCTTGAAAATATCGATGAATCGACACCGTCATCGATATCATCGACATTCAAATTTCGATGATATCAAGGGATGCTTAATCATATCAAATACTTGTTAAGTTTTAAAGGCAAGTTTGCTCTCATATTTTCAAATGTCGAGAAATCGAACCTTATTTCGATGAAATCGAAATTCGAAATCTAATGACATCGAAGAGTGTTCGATTTCCTCGACAAGTTGGCAAAAAGGTTCAAAAGCATTTGACAGATTGAGTTTGTGTCATCGAGCAGCCATTTGATGCTGTCGAGAGTATACACTCGATGATATTGAACCTTGCTCAATGATATCGAACTCTGTAAAAAATATGACTGTTTTATATCCGTTGGAACTTTTTGCCTATTTAATGAGAGCTTACCTTTGGTTGTTTGTAGAGAAAATAGATAGAGCTTTTGAGTGTTTAAATCTAGATCATATACCCTAAGCCTTTTTCTCTCATGGGAGTTCATCCTCCAATCCACCCTCATCATTGATATTCAATAGAGTGGATTGGGGAATGAACTTCCGCATTCAATGATCCTGCAGCTACCACTTTAATGACAAATCATTGAGTTGGGATACCTTGAATGTATAAATTATTGGAATCACTCTATTTCTAATACAGGAAAATATTTAATAGAGTAGGATTCCAACATAACCTTGACCCAACCCATTGCCTTACATTGGAGCATCATTTGTGTTATAGTTCAAGGGATCTGAAGATTCTTCGTCATCAAAGGAGGAGATCTTTATTAACGTGCTAAATGGGGCTCATTTACTTATTTGTAAGTCATTAGAGTATACAGACCCTTTTGATCATTCCTTTTGTAGGATTGAGTCAAAGGTGCTTCTCACCCCTTTTCAAGTCCTCATAGGAGGCCTCCGACGGGAGTGTATGTGGGGGTGCTGTGTGTTGACCCTTGCTCTGTGGAGAGAATAAACTTAGGTCCTTGTGTAGATCCTTAACCTGTGTGGTCTAAAACCTAGGTGTTGTGTGTTGACCCTTAATCATGGGAGCATAAACTGTCAGGTTCCTTGTGTGGATCCTTGGCCTGTGTGGCCTAAAATCTGGGTGATGTGTGTTGACCCTTGGTCCTGTGTGGGGCATAAACTTATGTCATAGAGACATGTTAGAGTCAGCCTAGTGTAGGTTGTATTGGTTTGAGGTGAACCTGATTTGAAACCTCCGTTATTGAGATCCAGTACACTCAAGGGTTGAGGGTGTCCGCTAGAAGTGGAGTAGACATGTAGTCGAACCACTATAAAAACAACTGTGTTTAAGATTGCCTTTTACTTCTACTGCTTATGTGATTTCTTTGAATGTTCTCATATTGCATGTGTACATGATTATCTGGAACTAAGTAGAATTACACCTCACACACAGTCACATCCATCATGAACTATGTTGTTCATCTTGTTTATCTTTTGAATAGTCTTATGATTGGATCCTCTATCTGGCTTGGAAGTGAGTAGAATTACATTGAAGAAATCCTGCTATTTGCATATTAGGTAAGGATAGGGTTGATAGGTTTTAAATCATCATAAAATTTTAAAAGTCCTATTCGCCCCCCTCTAAGACATATTGGCATATTCCTACTTCAACTAAAGTGGTTATTACTGCAATTTCATAGTCCTTGGACGGTGGGACCCACATGATGTGAATGTTTTATCTATGTTGTCTGTCTGACGGGCCTGCTATGATGTAAGTGTTTTATCCTCACTATCCATCTGTGAGATCCACCTGCCACGTCATCCAGCAATGGTGGACCCTACCCTGTTGTATATGTTGTATACACACCGTCCATGCGACCCACTTAAATGTATGTATTCTATATCCACCGTCCATCCATTTTTTTGGACGTGGGGCCACCCCACACATGTGGATCATGTGGAGGGTGGGGCCGACCTTGTTAATATGTTATATATCCAGGCCATCCGTCCACCGCTGGGATGTGAGGCCTGCCTTGATGCATGTGTTGTTTCCACAACGTCCAGCTTGCTGGACGGTGGAACTCCACCTGATGCTGGTGGGTGCAATCATGCTGTCCATTTGTTGGACGTGGGCCCACCATGCTGTGCTTATTTTATCTAGGCCGTCCATCATTGGACATGGACCCCGCCATGAGGTATATCTGCACTATCCATGGGACGTGGGGCCACCGCGGTATGTGTTGTGTACTCACACCGCCCAAGGCAGCAGCCCACCCTGATGAATGCGTTGTATATCTAGGCTGCCCATCCGTTTTTCCTGGGTTATGGGCTACCCCATTAGGCCCATTTTATGGTACAACAGGCCCACTTTGATGTATGTATTGTAAGCACTCGGCCCAACTATTTTTCTGGGCCATGTGCGTTGTTTCATGAGGCCCGATGTGATGTATGTGTAGCTCATGTGATGCAGCCCACTTGATGTATATAAGGCCTATGTGGTGAGGCCCATTGTGATGTATACGAGGCCTATGTGATAAGGCCCATTGCGATGTATGCAACCCTTATGTAGGGCCCATTGTGATTTTATGAGGCCCATTGAGATTGTATGTGGCCCATTGTGATGTATTTGAGGCCTATGTGATACGGCCCATTGTACTCCATTTGAGGCCCATATGATGCGACCCATTGTGATGTGTATTAGGCCCATGTGATACGACCCATTTTAATGTATAAAAGGCCCGTATGATGAAGCCCGTTGAGAAGTATTTTAAGCCCTTGCGTGAGGCCCATTGTGATGTATATTGGGCTCTTGTGTGAGGCCTATTACGTTGTATGTGAGAAAATAGGCCCCACTATATGTTTGGCCCTATGAGTGCCACTCCTTGGGACCAATGCTGGTTGAATATCCACATTGATGGGCAATGATGGTTAAATGTCCACATTGTGACCTTCCGTTAGGCCTTGTTAAGCCCATTCTTGATATGAGTAGGCCGTCTAGGCCCATCCTTGATATGAGGAGAGTACATCATCATAATATAACATGTTTAGTATAGCTCTTCGATCCATGCCCATGCGCATCATTTGTATACCTGTTGTGAAGAATGGTTGATCATAGCATTGCCGTTGGGCTGAGTTATTTAATGGTCTCCTTAAGAGACGAAGTTACCCCACATGATCGCGTGGCACGCGCAGGTTTGACACATGACTGGATGGTATGACTCATGCATCTCGCATTTGTGTGAGATGATCACTTGGTGCCCTAGTGATATTAGGGTTGTGGGCTCCACAGGTTCATCGTGGATGGCCAGTGGGATACTGAAAATATTTTGTCCTAGCACTGTGGGCACATAAGATGCCCTTAGTGAGAGTCCTAAAATACTCTTGGTACCGGAGGATACTCCACATCTAGACCGATTGGATATATGAGAGCCCGAGTGCCCCAGTAGGTCGCATCTCCCACTGTGTCATAGTCGGTTGGAAAGGAGTGAGCCTTATCCGCTCGAGTGAGGGGGCTTTAAGCTAGGCTGAGTTTGACCAGCTCGCAAATGGGTCTGCTATCAATGAACTGGGTAGGTATTGGTAGACTACTGGTCAGGCAAATAGTGTGGTCTCTTTCACTCGCTGGGTTGTACAGGTAGGGAGGCGGCAGTCAGTGTGGAGTGTACTGACCCCGATAATGATCCCAGAGATGTACAGTACTAATATGTAGACTTACTGAGAAGGAGTTGTATACTCAGTGTCACACTCCAAACCTAAAATTGGATTCACAGGAATCTCGATCGCCGAATTTGGTGCTAACAGCCTCCGTAGTACCCTATTCTCGGCTCCCAGCGTCCATACACCAGATTTGATACTAGGATCCTACAAGGAAGTTTTTTTTTTCTTAATGTACATTTAACTCGTAAGAAGCATAACCACAAGTTTACCCAAATCACAAAGGCAACATCATCATCACATATCCCCTAATATAATCATTTGAGTACAATGCTGAGAGGGAAATACATAAATAAAAAAATCAGGCTCCATAAGTCCGCTGCACGCTCCAAGCTCAACACTGCTGCAACCCAACATCACCTGCATGCATCTATCGTGCATAAGCTTATATAAAGCTTAGAGGGTGGTGTAAGTGTGTGCATGAGGTAAGAGCCAAGTATTCAATACAATGCCATAATCATACAATATCGAAAATACTGGTAAGATCATGAACCATACGATATCAGAGTAAGCGAAAATACTGACAAGTCCATTAGTTAATCACTATCAGAATATGCAATACAGATCAACTATGTAAATGAGGAGTCATAAAGAGCCAAATATCAGATACCGATGATGCAAAGCAATATACAATTCCTGATGAGTTCACGAATGCTGTCAGCCGCATCTAGACCATATAAATGCAGAAACACAGTAATCTAAAATGTCATATGCCATGGATGTAATGCAAAATGTGGTGCGAATGGAATGACCATGCTGGAGTGTGAAGTCGGGATGATAGTACGTAGTATCGCAGGCTATGGGTCCATCACAAGGGACTTCTATCCAAACCAGTCTCATACCAAAATTTGGATAGTCAAACTCAATGTGGTAAACTCCTAATCTCAGGTTAGTCGCACGCCCCAACCAAAATCCTGGCCATAGCGAAGGTACACGTAACAAATAGTTGCGCACCACCAGCCCGAGTGGATAGTGAATGAATGAATAAGTTTGCAACTCCTACTCAATAAGTCCATATATCAGTATGGTCCTCTCTGGGATCATCACCAGGGTCTAGTACACTCCAAACTGGCTATTGCCCCTGCAGGCCGCGTAGCCTAGCGAGTGGAAAAGACCTCACTACCCGCCTGCTAGTAGTATACCAATGCCTACCCGACTCGTCGATAGCGGACCCATTTAGGAGCTGGTCATACTCACCCAGCTATGCCTACTCCCTCAGGTGGGCAAGGCCACACCCCCTCCCAACCGACCACGATACAATGAGAGATGTGGCCTACTGTTATACGGCCCTCATGCGCTCATATATATATCCACTCGGTCTCGACATTAGGGCGTCCTCTAGTATTAAGAGGGTTTAGGGATTTTCACCTAGGGCCATCTATGGCAGCCCGATGCTAATAACAAATTTTTGTTGTCCCATCTGGTCATCCATGATATGCCTATGGAGGCTACGGCCCTGATGTCTCTAGGGCGTACAGTAATCACAACACACAATGTCAGATGCATGTCTCATATAATCCAGTCATGCATCAATCCTACGCATACCGTGCGCTCATATGAGACAATCTCGCCTATCAGGGAGTCTCATAACAACCTGCCCAATGACATATGTAATGGTTAACCACATCTCATAATAAATATGCAGATGATGCGTATGGGCATGTATCATGATGTTATGCTGTCACATACTCGTAATCAGTATCGATAACAGATGCCAATGATCGACATCGATAATCGGTCTAACAAAGGGGCTAAGAAAAGGTCACAATGTGGACATTTAACCATCATTGCCCATCAATGTGGACATTTAACCAACATTGCTCCCGAGGAGTGGCCCACATAGGGCCAAACATATAGTGGTCCATGGCCTCACACAAGGGCCTCACATATACACTGTCATGGGCCGCATCAAATGGGCTTCATACACAACATGTCGAGCCTCATCAAATGAGTTATAAATACATCACATTGGGCCATACTACCAGGCCCTCAAATACATAATAAAGGGGGTGCAACACATGGGCCATAACAATGGGCCTCCAATGCATCACTATGGGCCCCAACTCATGGGCCTCAATACATCACAATAGGCCATCACCCATGAGCCTCAAATATATTATAATGGGTCTCGTCTACATCAAGTGGGCCGCATCAACGAGCCACGCTAATAAGCCCTCATATACATTACAATGGCCCACAACCCATGGGCTTTAAATACACAATAGGTGGGCCCTACACATGGGCCTCAATTATACGCAACCGGTGGACCTCAATTACATTAAATCGGGCCTCAATCAAGGGCTATAAACATATCATATGCATCACTTTTGGGCCACATCCCATGGGCTTCATACAAGGTTCTCATGAAATAACCCATGGCCCACACAATAAATGGGCATTATCCACAATATTCTACACACTATCTTGGGCCCCAAGTAATGGCCCTAAGGCCTAAATACATCAAAATGGGCTACATGAGGGGCAGGCCATGGCCCAAAAACATCATGGCTAAGGAGAACATCCTTCTCATGCATTATGTTGGGCCTCATGGGCAACTCACATGCCCCAATTAAATAACCAAGGTGTAACCAACATCCACCAATGTGTGCTTTACAAATCAGCCTAAAACTAGGCAAGTTGGGTGGGTGGCAAAGATTGAGTCACATATATCATATTGGGCCTTTATGGGGTGGCCCATGAAATCCAACAAAATAGATGGGCAGCATGTGCAACATATACACTATAACAAGCCGTCATGAGGCAGCACATGGCCCAAAGAACTGATAAACAGTGTGTTTCCTATACATTAAGGTGGGCCTCAAAAATGTACAATGGGCGGCCAATCATACAATAAATGGGGCCTTTGCACATCATAAATGAGCCTCACCAAAAGGTGGCCAGCATGGATATGGTACATTCAACATGATGCGGCCCATTTGGAATATGGAATCCAACTCATAATGGAATCCACGGCCCATACACAATCTAGAAAATGGATGGACAGCATGAGCATAGAACTTATATATGGTGGGCCTCATAAGGTGGCCCACTACCCCCAAATGGGTGAATAGTATGGGTATAACATATACATTTTAGTGGGCCTCATATGGTAGCCCCATGGTGGGACGCCCCATCCCAACACACATCCTGATGGGCGCCCAACTGATATTTGGACCTGCTACAGCCGTGTGGGCTCACACTACAAAGCGGCCCATATCACATCAACACCAATGGGCCCCACACCGATGGCCAGCGTGAATTTACAACGCTCACAGAAAGATGGGCCATCTGGTGGGTAGTCAGCCCAACAGGACGCTGGACCTACTAGACGAGCTAGATGGAATATAAGGTGGGCTTCATCAGTGGGCCTCATACATCATCAATGGACCTCAGTTACATCAAATGGGTCAAATCAATCCAATGGGCCGAATCAAGTGGGCCGATCAAATGATCGAATCAACTAGGTCGATACAAATGGGCTGAATCAAATGGGCTGAACAGATGGGCCGAATCAACTGGGCCGATATAAATGGGCTGAATCAAATGGGATAATACAGATAGGTCGAATCAACTGGGCCGATACAAATGGGTCGAATCAAATGGGCCCATACAAATGAGCCGAATCAAATGGGCCAAGTCAAATGGGCTGAGTTGAGTGGGCCGCTCCAATGGGCTCATATACATTAAGTGGGTTGTATCAAGTAGGCTCAAAATACATCATATCGGGCCTTATCAAGTAGGTTTAAAATACATCATATCAGGCCTTATCAAGTAGGCCCCAAATATATCAAATCAGCCTCATCAAATGGGCCCCTATTAAATGGGCCATACCAACTACATGCTTCAACCATTATTAGAGATTATTTTAAAGCATTATATATAACAATATCATATCCAAAGATCATCTGGACCATACTATAAATGGTAGTGGTGATATTGATTTCTACTGTTGAATCCCGGTGGGCCTCATCGTAGTACTTATTTTCCATCTAATCTGTCTATAAGGTCATAAAGACCTAGATTTAAAGGAGAAATAAATATCATATTGGTTCCAAAACTTCTGTAATCCCCAAAAGGGGTTTCAATGGTGGGTGTTCAATCCACTACTTTTTGTAGTGTGGTCCACCTAATGTCTGGATCTGTTGTATTTTTAGTCTCAAGCCTTGAGACAAACTCACCAGATGAATGGACGGTTTGGATGCAACACATGCGTCACTAGCTGATCAAAGCTCCGGCTCGTCCCAACAGATGGGTGAACGGTTTAGATATAACACATGCATCATGGTGGAGCCGTGCTGCACCTAGCACGTCACTAGGGTGACTGCCGCATGTGCAGCAACAGTTGACGTTGGCTGCTGGCCCAAGCCCTCCTTCAAATCGGACGGTGTGGATGCAATAGGTGGGGTCCACGTCCCATGCTGGACGTACACAGCAGCTATATAGCTGCTATACGTTGCAACTATAGCTGTTGCAAACGGAGTAAGTCCCATGTAGGGCCCACCATAATGTTTATCTGTCATCCAAACAGTTGATAAGGTCTCACAGACCCTGGATGAAGAGGAAAACAAATTTCATAATGATCCAAACTTTTGGGATACCCAAAAAGGGTTCCAATGGCAGACGTTCAATCCAACTGTTTCCTGTGACGTGGGCCACCTAAGTTACAAATACGACTGATTTTAGGGATGGCCCACAACCAAGAGGGGGGGCATCAAAATGCACGGTGTTGATGTTCTCACACATCATGGTGGGGCATCCATGTAGCAGTAGGACGCTGCTACGTCCTCTGGTGTCAGCGCTGCTGCCAATTTTTTTTAATGTATATTTTTGAGGTTTTTCCTAGGTGGGGCCCGCATCAGGTGAATCCACTCTAATCATTGCATTTCATGGATCAAGACCAACCAAACAAGCCCAATATTCAATATGTTTTGGCTCAAGGTGGGTCCTAGTCGATTTTAATGGTAAAAAATCAATATTTTCTATACTATGGCCCGCCAGAAAATTGGATTGGGTTCATTTTTTAGCTCAACGTCTAAAATGAGCTGGGGAATGGAATGGATGGCATGGATTAGACTCATACTTCAAGGTGGGGCCTGCATGGGCAGGCCACTCCAAAAGATTAAACCAAGCTAATATATATTTATTTATTTATTTGTCTTTGTTGGTGTTAGTGCACCCCACTGTCTGTTCACTCTCCCCCGTGTAGCAATGTCCAGCATCCAGGGACATTGGACAGATGGCGTGAACACTTTAATCAAGGTGGGTCCCACATGAATGTGGCCCACATGATTTGGATCAACCTGGTATGTGTGTTTTCCCATCATCCGGACCCTCTAAGAGGGGTAGCAAAGTGGGTTAGTCCCCATGTTTGGAAAGTCATGGGGTCCATTTGATGGATGGTTTAGACACCACATAAACGCATGGAATGGGCCATAAAATAAAGGAAGGAGAGAGAGAGAAGCACCCACCTCTAGATCAACACCTTCTTCCGCCTATGCAATTTAGAGCTCCAAGGGGACAATTTCGATGGTTGAGATAATGATCCAAGGGTTGGATTAGGTGGTAGGAAGGTGGGCCACACCAAGCTCTCATGGGGGTTGAGACATGGGTTGCTTGTTTTTGGAGAATGAGAGAGATGAGAGAGAGGTGTAAGAGAGAGAGAGAGAGGTGATGTGAGTGATGGGGAGGAGGATGGTGAGTGATTGGTGAATGTACTTAGTTGTAAGAGAGAGTTAACTTTAAGAGAGGGGTGGTTGTACTTGACATTGATTGATGGAGTGATGTGATGTGTCGTCGAGATTCCCTCGGTGTTTACAACGTGCGGCGTTTTTCTCGAACTGAATGCGGGCCCACATCTCCTAACTCGAGTATCACCTCGGCCCGCAAGACACGACGACGACGTGGTCGCAAGGATACAAGTCTCGAGTCGAGTCGACTTAGATATATGGGACACGACTCAGGACCGCATGCAAATGCTGATAACAAGTCTTACGTTGCCGAAATTTGACTGGGAGTACCGCGGAAGCCTACGAAACGGTACGGTCTAGGATACAGGTCTTACACTCAGCATTTTACTCATTCATTCATTAATTCATTATCTACTTAAGTTAGTGGTACGCAACTAATTGTTATGTGTACCTCTACAATGCCACGATTTCGATTGGGGCACGCGACCAACCTAAGATCAGATGTTTACCACATTGAGTCTAGCTATCCAAATTTAGGTATGGGACTAGTTTAGATAGAAGTCCCTTATGATGAATCCCACAGCTTGCGATATTACGTATTATCATCCCGACTTCACACTCTAACTTGGTCATTTTATTCGCACCGCATATTGCATTACATCCTCGGCATATAGCATTTGGTTTACTATCCTTCTGTTTTACATAGTCTAAATAAGTTTGATGGTATTATGAACTTGCCAGGATCTGCATATTGCATTACATCTGTGGCATATGGCATTTGAGTTGCTATGTTTCTGCATTTATATGGCCTAGATGAGGCTATTGGTATTCGTGGACTTGTTAGGATTTATATAATGCATTGCATCCTCAGTATATGATATTTGGCTTACTGTCTCCACATTGCATACCTGATCTACATTGCTTCCTCAATATATAATATTGGCTTATTATGTTTTTGCATCGCATAGCCTGGATTAGGTTGATGATATTTATGGACTTACAAGCATGTTCTGTATTACTCTGATATTGCATATTGAACACTTACCTTGTGCACATACTTACACCACCCTCTAAGCTTTCTATAAGCTTATGCACGATAGATGCATGCAGGTTGCGTTAGGTCGCAGCAACATTGAGCTTGGAGTGTGCAGCTATCTTCTGGAGCTTTGATCTTCGATATATGTATTTCCCTTTCAGCACTGTATTCAACTGTTTATATTAGTGGATATGTGATGATGATGTTGTCTTCTTGATTTGGGTAAACTTATGGTTATGCTTGTCTACAAAGAAATTCACATTGGAAAATCCTCTTCATAGGATCCCATGATCAGAGTCTGGCGTATGGGTGCTGGGAGCCGAGATTGGGGTACTACGGAGGTTGTCAGCACCAGATTCGATAATCAAGAATTGAGCCTAGTTTCTGAGTTTGCGGCGTAATAGAAGTTGGTATCAGAGCATAACTTGGAAATTCCTGAGGATAACATCACATATCTATTGATAGCTACCCTACACTTTATGATTGCTGAGAACTTAGAATGATTAGGTCCCCGAGTTTGAATAACTTAAAAACTTTCTGATATAGCTCCCTACCATTGAGATTATGAGGCTGCATAGTATTCCAGTCTCGATCATTTCTGACTGGGATCCGTGGATCAATGGGGGTCATCATAGTGCTGATGAAGCATCTTGGGAGCAAGAGGCTGAGATTCGTGGGTGTTATTCCCATCTCTTAGGTGTTTGATTATGTTGGTATGTGTTGTTCTGATTATATCTATAGTGATAGGATTTTCCTCCCTTTGTAAACTCTGTATTGGTTGTGTTATTAAATTTTAAGGACGAAATTTTTATTAGGAGGGGAGAGCTGTAAGGCCCGTATCCTAGACCATCCCATTCCTTAAACATCCGCGATCCTCCTCGTCGAATTCCACCAACCTACAATCTGTAGACAATGTTTGCATGTGACCCTAAGTCGCATCCTATAGATCAGTGTCAACTTGACCCGAGACCATTTCAACTGTGTCGCCGCTACAGTTCCAACGTCGTGTCCTGCGCACCGATGAGATATCCAGGCCAGGAGTTGTGGGCCCGCGCATATCTCAGAAAATTGCCCCGCATTTGCAAATCCCAAGAGAATCTCTACAACCCATCACATCAATCAATCAAGTCAAGTCAAGTACACATCCCATCCTTAGCCCATGCTATCTTTCTCCCTATGACAAGCAACCCACCTAAGTCAACTCTCAAGTCAAGTACATCCATCACTCACTCATTTCTCTCCCTTACAACCACACACACACACACACACACACACACTCTCTCTCTCTCTCTCTCTCTCTCTCTCTTCCCTAACCATTTTTCCCAAGCAACCAAAGGAGGTGACTATCTAAGCTCTAAGAGAACCTATGTGTGGCCCACTCCCTACCACCCAATCCCTCATCTCAACCCTCCATACTTCATCATCCTCCATCAAAATCAAAGCCAAGGAGTTAAGGAAGCCAAGGAACCTAGAAGATTTGCAATCGGTGGGTGATCCTAGAATTTACACCGTTGATTTTATTTGAGGGCCCACTTGTGGTGGGACCCATTTGATGTACGTGTTGTAAACAGAGAGGAGCTCATAGTGGCGGAGCTCCTCCCTCGCACACACACACCGTCTCTCTCTCTCTCTCTATCTCTCTTTCCCATCTTGTGGCCCACCATGATGTATTTGCCATCCACCACATACTTGTGGCCCCCATCATGATGTATATGTTGTATCCTCACCGTCCAGCTGGGACGATGGGACCCACCTGCATGATGGCATGTTCCATCCATGCCTGGATGGAAGGAATACACAAATATCAGATTTATTCAAGCTTTGGTGGGCCACACGTGTGGACCCACCTAATGCATGTCTCTCATGCATGCCATCCACCGTCCATAGACGGTGGAGCATAGGTGATGTTTATGTGTTGTCCACACTGTACAATAGACGCACCATGACGTATGGGTTTTATCCTAACCGTCCATTTGTGTGGACCCCCACATGATGATCATGCATCATCTACACTGTCCAGAACATGGACTATGGGGCCACATGACATATGTGTTTTATCCCTGCCGTCCAAGACGGTGGGGCCTGCTGTGATGGTGTGTCCGTCCAAGCCGTCCGTCTAGTACGACCGGACAGTAGTGAAAACATAAATATAAGCTTGATTCAAAACTCTAGTGGGCCACACCACGTGGCCCCCATCCTGATGTATGTGTTTTTACATCCACATCGTCTGTCCCTTGCTGGGACGTGGACCCAATCCACGTGGGACCATCATGATTTATGTATTCTATTCACACCATCCATTAACTGGATGGTGGGATCCACCTGGCACGTGTGGGGTCCAGCACCATCTAGCGGGGATGGTGGGACCCACTGTGCTGAGTGTGCTGGACGTACACCATCCTCCCATGGGGGTTCACCTTGATTACATGTGGTGTATCCACACCATCCAGTCCATGGATGGTGGGACCCACATGATGTGAATGCTTTATCTGCATCGTCCGTCTGATGGGCCCACTATGATGTAAGTGTTTTACCCTCATTATCTATCTGTGAGATCCACATGCCACGTCATCCAGCAGCGGTAGACCCTACCCTGTTGTATGTGTTGTATACACATCGTCCATGGGACCCACTTAAATGTATGTATTCTATATGCACCATCCGTCCATTTTTCTAGAATTGGGGCCACCCCACACATGTGGCACATGTGGAGGGTGGGGCCCACCTTGTTAATATGTTATGTATCCAGGTCGTCCATCCACCGCTGGGACATGATGCCTGCCTTGATCCATGTGTTATTTCCACAACGTCCAGCTTGTTGGACGGTGGAACTCCACCTGATGCTCGTGGCTGCAACCACGCTGTCCATTTGTTGGACATGGGCCCACCATGCTGTGCGTATTTTATCTAGGTCCTCCATCGCTGGATGTGGACCCCACCATGATTTATATATGCACTGTCCATGGGACGTGGGGCCACCGCGATATATGTGTTGTGTATTCACACCTCCCAGGGCAGTGGCCCACCCTAATGAATGCGTTGTATATCCAGGCTGCCCATCCATTTTTCCTGGGTTATGAGCTACCCCATTAGGCCCATTTTGTGGTGCAACAAGCCCACTTTGATGTATGTATTGTAAGCACTCAGCGTAGCTATTTTTCTAAGCCATATGGGTTGCTTTATGAGGCCCGATGTGATGTATGTGTAGCCCATGTGTGCGGCCCACTTGATGTATATCAGGCCTATGTGGTGAGGGCCATTGTGTGTATACGAGGCCCATGTGATAGGCCCATTATGATGTATGAGATCCTTATGTAGGGCCCATTGTGATTGTATGAAGCCCATTGAGTTGTATGTGGCCCATTGTGTGTATTTGAGGCCCATGTGAGGTGGCCTATTATGATGTATTTGAGGCCCATGTGATGTGGCCCATTATGATGTGTATTAGGCCCATGTGATGTGGCCCATTATGATGTGTATTAGGCCCATGTGATGTGGCCCATTATGATGTATACAATGCTCGTATGATGAAGCCCGTTGAGAAGTATATTAGGCCCTTGTGTGAGGCCCATTGTGATGTATATTGGGCTCTTGTGTGAGGCCCATTACGTTATATGTGAGGCCATGGGCCTCACTATATGTTTGGCCCTATGAGGGCCACTCATTGGGAGCAATGTTGGTTGAATGTTCACATTGATAGGCAATGATGGTTAAATGTCCACATTGTGACCTTCCCTTAGGCCTCGTTAGGCCCATTCTTGATATGAGTAGGCCATCTAGGCTCATCCTTGATATGAGGAGAGTACATCATCATCATAGAACTTACTTAGCATAGCTCCATGATCCATTCCCATGCACATCATTTGTATGCCTGTTGTTAGGAATGGTTAATCATAGCATTGTCGTTGGGTTGAGTTATTTAGGGGACTCCTTAAGAGATGGAGTTACCCCACATGATTGCACGGATGTGCAGGTTTGATGTATGACTGAAGGTATGACTCATGCATCTTGCATTTGTGTGACATAATCACTTGACGCCCTAGTGATATCAAGGCTGTGGCCTCCACAGGTTAATCGTGGATGGCCATATGAGGTAACCAAAATATTTGGTTCTAACATTGTGGGCACATAGGATGTCCTTCGATGAGATTTTCAGAATCTTCTTGGTACCAGAGGATACTCCAACGTTTAGACCAAGTGGATATATGAGCACCCGAGTGCCGAATACTAATAGGCCGCGTCTCCCACTATGTTATGTTCGGTTGGAAGGGGGTGTAGCCTTATCCGCCAAATGAGGGGGTTATAAGCTAGGCTGAGTTTGACTAGCTTGTAAATGGGTCCTCTATCGATAAGCTGGGTAGGTATTGGCAGACTACTGGTCAGCTAGGCTGTGCAGCTAGGGAGGCGATAGTTAGTGTGGAGTGTACTAGACCTCGGTGATGATCCCAGAGATGTACAGTATTGACATGTGGACTTACTGAGCAGGAGTTGTGTACTCAACATTTTACCCATTCATTTATTCATTCATTCACTATCCACTCGGATTGGTGGTGTGCAACTAATTGTTATATGTACCTTCACAATAGCCATGATTTCGGTTGGGGCGCGTAACCAACCTAAGATAAAGAGTTTACCACATTGAGTTTAGCTATTCAAATTTAAGTATGGGACTGGTTTGGATAGAAATCCTTGTGAAGAACCCCACAGCTTCCGATACTACGTACTATCATCTCGACTTCATACTTCAGTTTGGTCATTTCATTCGCACCGCATATTGCATTGCATCCTCAGCACATAGCATTTGGTTTACTATCCTTCTGTTTTGCATAGTCTGAATAAGGTTGATGGTATTATGGACTCATCAGGATCTATATATTGCATTACATCCGCGGCATATGGCATTTAGGTTACTATGTTTCTGCATTTATATGGCCTAGATGAGGCTGATGGTATTCGTAGACCCGTCAGGATTTACATATTGCATTGCATCCTTAATATATGATATTTGGCTTACTATGTCTCCACATTGTATAGCTGATCTACATTGCTTTCTCAATATATGATATTGGCTTATTATGTTTTTGCATCGCATAGCCTATATAAGGCTGATGATATTTATGGACATATTAGCATGTTCCGCATTGCTTTGATATTGCATACTTGGCACTTACCTTGTGTGACATGTCACTGTACACCCTAGCGACATAAGGGCCATGACCTCCACAGGCACATCGTGGATGGCTGGATTGAATACCGAAAATATTGGTTCTAGTACTGTGGGCACATAGGATGTCCTGGGTGAAAGTCATAGAACCTTTTTGGTACCAAGAGATGATCCAACATTTAGACCGAGTGGATACATGAGTGCACGAGTACCAAATACCAGTAGGTCACCTCTCCCATTGTGTCGTGGTCGATTGGAAGGGGGTGTGGCCTTATCCGCTCAAGTGAGGGGGCTGTAAGCTAGGCTGAGTTTGACCAGCTCACAAATGGGTCCACTATCGACGAGCTGGGTAGGTATTGGCAGACTACTGGTCAGGAAAATAGTATGGTCCCTTTCACTTGTTGGGCTGTGCGGCTAGGGAGGCGGCAGTCAGTGTGGAGTGTACTAGACCCTGGTGATATCCCAGATTGGAATTGTATTGATATATATACTTGATGAGGACTGGCATGCTTATGCTGCATCTTGCATATGACATTTGGTTACGTAAGCCTCGCATCACATGGCCTTGGTATGGCCGATAACATTTATTTCTTGTATTGTATAACCTTGGTACGACTGATAGTATTCATGGACTCACCCACATACTTCCACATTACTATGATATTGCATACTTGGCACTTGCCTTGCACACACTTACACCACCCTCTAAGCTTTTCGTAAGGTTATGCATGACCGTTGCATGCAGGTGATATTGGATCATAGTAGCACTGAGGCAGAAGCGTGTAGCTGAGCTTTTGGAGTTCCGATATCTATATTTGTATTTCCCTTTCTGTATTGTACTCAAAGTTTTTGATATAGTAGATATGTGGTGATGTTGTTTTGTGGCCCTGTTATGCTTGTGGTTATGTTTCATTACAAAAAAATCATATTAAAAATCCTCTTTGTAGGATCTTAGGATCAGAATCTGGCATATGGGTGCTGGGAGCCGAGAATGGGGCACTACGGAGGCTGTCAGCGCCGGATTCAGTGATCGGGAATTCTGTGAGCCTGATTTTCGAGTTTGGGGCTTGACAGAAGTTGGTATCAGAGCATAACTTGGGAATACCTAAGGATCACATCACATTTTCTGCTATGAACTTAGAACGATAGGTTCCGAGTCTGAATAACCTAGCAAGTTTCGGATATAGACCCTTAACGTCTTTGCCTTCGAGAGTTCTCAAGGCTGATAGGCCCTTATTCCTTCATGTAGGACATGCCGCCTAGGAGAGCGACCCGAGTGACTCTCGCTCCCCCGTCTGAGACTAGCGCAGCCCCGATAGCACCCGTGACTATAGATCAGCTTCAGTAGATGCTGCAATCGATCACTACTATCCTTCAGGGGTAGGGTAGGTGCTATGCTGTTAAACCAGCCCAGGCAGAGCAAAAGAGAAAGCACCCTGCTCCGAGACTTCCAACAGCACGATCCCCCGCGCTTCCGAGGTGAGCCAGACCTTACTACAACAGAGATATGACACTCTGAGGTAGAGAAGATATTCAACACTATGAGATGTATGACCCAACAGCGGGTCCCGTTAGTTGTATTTCTTCTCCAGGGAGAGGCTTAGCACTGGTGGGCATCAGTCGCCCGAGGGGTAGTGCCAATTTCGAGTGGACATGGGAGGATTTTGTTGACTAGTTCGACAAGAAGTTCTTTCCCGAGCATATTCGACAGCAATGCGTATTAGAGTTTGAGACTCTGGTCCAGGGGGACATATCTGTGTCATAGTATGAGGCACGTTTCGTCAAGCTATCGAGGTTCGCGAAGTATCTTGTCGATGATGAGGGGCAGAAGGCCTGCCATTTTAAGAACGACTTGTGTCCTACCCTCTTGGTCCATGTGGTTGGACACATGCTTCCAACATTTAAGCAGATTGTGCAGAGTGCACAGGTTTACAAGGTAAATTGGGGCAATTTGCAGAGGGTTCGTGACCACAGAGGAGATCGAAAGAGGAAGGCGCCCTCTAGTAGCTCCCAATAGCAGTAGCATCGTCCACAGAAGTGACGTATGACCCATCCAGCATTCCAAGCACTAGTAGCACCCCCAGCACCACTCCAGGACCGTTCCCAAGTGCTTGCTTTGGATACGGTAGGATAGGACATCGTTGGCACAAGTGTTCCCATCCACAGCAGCAGTAGCCGAGGGCACTGCATCAGCCTCCATAGCAGCCCCCACAACAGTAGCAGCGACCACAACACCAGCCTCTGAGACCTCCCTTACAGTAGTAGAGACAATAGATCAGGCTGCCACAGTGGTAACAGCAGCAGAAGAGACCTCAAAAGGGACATGCACCTCCCTAGCAGGCCCAGGGTAGATTTTATGCTGCCCAGCAGGACCCTCAGTCATTAGGAGGGGTTGTCGAGGGTACCAACCCTGTTTCTGCATGCATAGCACATGTATTGTTTAATTCTGGTGCATCGTATTCCTTTGTGGCTGAGGATTTTTGTCGATCGACTGGTTTGCCGTTGAAGTCAGCTTGTGAGGGTTTGTCAATATCGACACCCTTGGGCAAGACTGCAGTGTTTGGCTAATTTTGCTCGTCTTGCCCCATTCTAGTTGGGGAATCTTTTTGCTTACCGATTTGTTCGTGTTGTCGATGTCCGAGTTTGATGTCATCCTGGGCATGGATTGGCTCGCCGAGTACCACGCCATATTGGACTACTCTGCGAGGACAGTCACGTTCTATATACTCAGCGTGCCGCAGTTTCAGTTTGTAGTTGAGCCCAGAGGAGAGCAGCTTTCCTGCATGTTGTCGTGTGCCGTTGAGGAGTCAGTTGCTTTGAGTATCAACTAGTTGCTGGTAGTTTATGGTTTTCCCGATGTGTTCCAGGAGATTATGGGTTTACCACCTCGCAGGCACAAGGAGTTTTAGATTGATCTCGTGCCTGATACCGTGCCTATTTCGAAGGCCCCATATCGCATGGCACCATTAGAGTTGCGGGAACTATAGAAGCATTGGATGAGTTATGCGAGTTAGGCTTTATCTGTCAGAGCAATTCCCTGTGGGGAGCACCGGTACTCTTCGTGAAGAAGAAGGATGACTCGTTGAGGCTTTGCGTGGATTACCATGAGCTCAATAAGGTCACGATTAAGAACAAGTATCCGCTCCCGAGGATCGATGATTTGTTTGATCAGCTGCAGGGTACACAGTTCTTTTTAAAGATTGATCTGGATTCCAGTTATCATCAGATTCGGGTCCGTGAGGAGGATATCCCGAAGACAGCATTCAGGACGTGCTACGGTTATTTTGAGTTCCAGGTCATGTCCTTCGCACTGACCAATGCACCTGCAATATTCATGCAGTTGATGAATGAGATCTTTCGTCCATATCTTGATTAGTTTGTTGTGGTGTTCATCAACGACATCCTGATATATTTGAGGACCGGTGAGGAGTATGAGCGGCACTTAGAGATTACCTTACAGACCCTTCGAGTACACCAGCTTTATGCGAAGCTGGAGAAGTGCAAGTTCTAGTGGGAGGAGGTGAAGTTCCTCGGTCACGTGGTGACGAGAGAGGGCGTCGTAGTGGACCCCTCGAAGATTGATGCCATGCGTCAGTGGGGCCAACCCACGAGCGCGTCCGAGATCTGTAGTTTTCTTAGTTTGGCAGGCTACTACCGATGTTTCATTGAGGGATTCTCCCATATTGCAGCCCCGTTGACCAGGTTAACTTGGAAGGGCACCGAGTTCGTTTGGAGCGACGCTTACGAGCATGCATTTGTGAAGCTGAAGGACTGCATCAAGTCTACTCTTGTCCTCACTCTTCCCTCTGGGATTGATGAATTTGTTGTATTTACCGATGCCTTGTGAGTTGGCTTGGGTGCTGTCCAGATGCAGCATGGGAAGCCGGTGACTTATGTGTCTAGCTAGCTCAAGGTCTGTGAGCTGAATTACCCCACACAAGATTTGGAGATGGCAATAGTTGTCTTCGTACTGAAGGTATAGAGGCACTATCTCTATGGGGTTAGGTTTGAGCTCTTCTCCGACCACAAGAGCTTGAAGTATCTATTCTCTCAGTCTGAGCTGAACATGAGGCAAAGGCATTGGATGGAGCTCCTAAAGGACTATAATTTTGATCTTCACTACCACCTAGGTAAGGTAAACGTGGTGGCAGATGCCCTCAGCCGTCAACCACGAGGCCTGATGGCACACATGATGATTCAGGAGTGGAAGATGCTTGAGGATGTGTCAGCATTCGACTTTGAGATCGGCTTACAGTCTTATATTGTGCAGTTATCGAGCCTGTCGATTCAACCCTCTCTTGTCGCAAAGGTGATAGAGGCTCGACAGGCAGATGATTCAATGCAGAGTTATCGGACAGAGGCAGCATTTGAGAGTCAGTCAGATTGGTAAATTAGTTCTGATGGTGGGCTTCACTTTAGATGCTGATTATGTGTCCTGAATATTCCAAGTTACGCAGAGATCTTATGACCGAGGTACATCGATTGTGGTTCTCTATCCACCCTAGCTCGACGAAGATGTATCGCGATATGAGGTGTCAGTATTTTTGGGCGGGGATGAAGTGTCAGATAGCCAGTTTTGTGGTCGAGTGTGACACATGCCAGTATGTTAAGGCCGATCATCAAAGACCCCCAAGTCCCTTGCAGCCGTTGAGCGTTCCATTGTGTAAGTGGGAGCACGTATCCACCGATTTTATTATGGGTTTGCAGAGGAGTCAGCGTGGTCACAACGTCATCTGGGTTATCGTTAATCATCTGACAAAGTCAGCACATTTCCTTATGATTCTTGCGACCTGGACTTTAGACTAGCTGAGAGGTTATTCATTAAGGATATTATGAGACTACACAGTGTTCCAGTTTCAATCATTTCTGACCGAGACCCGAGGTTCACGTCTCAGTTTTGGAGGAGCTTCCAGATGGCGATGGGGTTTATTTTACAGATCAGCACTGCATATCATCCGTAGAATGATGGGCAGACTGAGAGGGTCAACCAGATCCTTGAGGATATGCTCAGAGCTTGCGTGATTGATTTCACGGGTAGCTGGGATGAGCACTTGCGATTGGCTGAGTTCTCATACAACAACAGTTATCAGGCGACTATTGGCATGGCTCCTTTTGAGGCATTATATGGGAGACCATGCAGATCTCCAAATTATTAGACCGACGTTGGAGAGCGGCATCTCCTAGGTCCCGAGTTTGTGCAACAAACATCAGAGGTCATCGACATCATTAGGCAGAGGATGCGCACAGCTCAGAGCTAGTAGAAGAGTTTTGTTGATCCTCAGTGTCGTCCCTTGGAGTTTACCATTGGGGACCATGTGTATCTCAAGGTCTCACCCATGAAGGGTGTGGTTCATTTTGGAGCGAAGGGCAAGCTTACCCTAAGATTCATAGGACCTTTCGAGATCAATGAGCGCGTTGGCGCCGTGGCTTATCGGCTTTCCTTGCCATCTCAGTTGTCTAGCGTCTACAACATTTTCCATGTCTCTATGTTATAGAAGTATGGGTCAGACGTCGTTCGCGTTATTGATTGGCAGCCATTAGAAGTTCGTGAGGACGCTTCTTACATTGAGCAGCTAGTTCGTATCCTTGATTGGAAGGAGCAGGTCCTCCGGACCAAGGTCATTCCCTTGGTAAAAGTTCAGTGGAGTCATCATAGCGTAGACGAGGCGTCTTGGGAGCGCGAGGCTGAGATTCGCGAGCGTTATTCCCATTTCTTTGATGATTGATTGTATTTTGTATTGTCTCTGATTATATATGATGTCATGATTTCTCTCCTTTTATGAGTTATATTTAGTTTTGATGATAGTATAGATTTTGAGGATGAAATTTTTATTAGGAGGGGAGAGCTGTAAGGCCTGTATCCTAATCTGTACCATTCCGTAGACTCTCGCAATCCTCCTTGTCGAATTTCGGTAACCCACGACCTGTAATCAGTATTTACGCGTGACCCTGAGTCATATCTCATAAATCTGAGTCGGCTTGACCCAAGACTTATACCAACACGACCGCACCATCACCGCAGTTCCAACGCCGTGTCTTATGCACTGATGCGATACCCAGGCCAAGAGTTGTGGGCCCGCGTATATTTCGAAGAAACGCCGCGCGTTATGAATTTCGAGAGAATCTCTATAACCCATCACATCAATCAATCAAGTACTAGTCAAGTACAAAACCCATGGCTCTCCAATCCCTTTTTTACCAACAAAGGCAAGCAACCCATAACCCATGCCACCTCACCCCCCATAAGGCAACTCTCTCTTACACACACCCATCCCTCTCTTACACTACCCATTCCTCTCATCCCATCCATCTTACACAAGCCCACTCCTCTCTCACTCCATTCTCTACCATTTCCCAAGCAACCATCAGAGAAGAATTCTAAGGATAGAAAATAAGCTAAGTGTGTGGCCCACTTCGTACCCCAAGATCCCTCATCCTAGCCCTTCAATTCTCATCTTCCACCATTAAAGAGAGAGCTAAGGAGTTTCGCATTCCATCGGACCAAGAAGATCGAACAGTGGGTGTTCTTATAGGTTTAGATTTTGTTTTTGATGATGGGCTAAGTGGGGCCTACCGATTAATGGTATGGATCTCACTTTGGACCTCAGGTGTGGCCGATGGCCCACCATGATTCATATGTTCATCCCATGATGGGGCCATTCTCCATGGACCCCATCATGATGTTTACTTTTCTAGTTTGAAAGGGGTCATCTAGACCTTGCATTTTGGTGGAGAAGGGATCTTCGCTGTTGATTTTAATTGTTGGGCCCACATATAATGGGACCCACTTGATGTATGTTGTAATGCATGGAAGGGAGGGCTCATAGTGCCAGGTTCCCTCCATCTCACCGTTCTCTCTCTCTCCCTTTCTTTTGATGATGATGATGATATATGTGTGTGTGGCCCACTCGATGTGATAAAATCTGGATTGTCCAGATTTTTCTGGACATCCAGTAATGGAGCCCAGTTGCTGCCCATTTCCGAGCCCTAGATGAGGTAAAAACACAAATATTAGTTTGATCTTAAACTATGGTGGCTCCCACATGACGCATGTGTTGTATCAGGCCGTCCAGGTCTTGGGGCCAGGCCACATAATGTATGAAGTTCATCCAGGCTGTCCCAGGCTTGGACATTGCTGCTCATTCAAATAATAATAATAATAATAATAATATAATTAAATATATGTATATATATATATGATATAATATAATATATATATAACCGGTGGGTCCCACATGTGTGGACCCACCTTAATGATATTGTATCTGTTAATCCTAGCCGTTCACCAAATGGACGTGCTGGATTGAGGCCCAGTAGCCCTGCGACCACCATGAGGTATATATTTTATCTAAACCGTTCATCCACATGAGGTATGGTTTATATCCTAACTGTCCATCTGCTGGTGGGTCAGCATCCCACCAGCAATATAGGTGTTGTATATGATGTCAACAAGTGCTGTGGAGCCCACATGATGTATGTATTTCATCCTATGTCGTCTATCCATCTGGATGGGACCCACACATGATATATGTGTTTTATCCATGCTGTTTATCAACGCCGTCCATTGCTGGACGGTGTTATGTGAGGCCACCGTGATGTATGGGTCTTATCCACACCGTCCAGCACTCTGGATGGTGGGACCCACCTCTATGGATGTGTTGAATCCATACCGTCCGACCAGTTGGTGAGCTCATTTTAAGGCTTGAGACTAAAAATAAGGCAGATCTACATATCAGGTGGACCACACTGCAGTAATCAGTGGGGATTGAATGTCTGTCATTGAATCTGTTGGGGTCACAGAAGTTCTGGATCAATACGAAATTGTTCTTCCTCTTAATCCAGGTCTTTGTGACCTTATGAACAGATTGGATGGAAACAAACGTTGTAGTGGGCCCGGCGAATTGTTTAAAAGTGAGAATCATTATCTCCACTGCTATTTGTGGTATGGTCCAAATGATTTTCCGATCATCATCTCTGCCTCTATTTAGGGTGTGGTCCAGATGATCTTTCGATATGATTCATTTTTTTTATAATGTGTGAGGCCTATTGGTGTGGCCCGTGGATGCGTCTCGCTTGATGTATATGAGGCTCATTGCTACGGCCCATGTGATGTGACCCACTTGATGTATATGAGGCCCATTAGTGCGGTCCGTGGATGTGGCCCACTTGATGTATATGAGGCCCATTGGTGCAGCCCATGTGATGTGGCCCACTTAATGTATATGAGGCCCATTGGTGCGGCCCATGTGATGTGGCCCACTTGATGTATATGAGGCCCATTGTGATGTATTTGAGGCCCATGGGTTGAGGCCCAATGTGATGTATATAAGGACCATGAGTGAGGCCTAATGAGACGTATGTGAGGTCTTTGTGTGGGGCCGAATGTGATGTATATGAGGTCCATTGCGATGTGTAATTCCACCATGATGTATGTAATGATCTTTATGGCGGGCCATGCCTTGTGAGCAATGATGGTTTGACGTCCACATTGTAAGAGCAATGATGGTTAAATGTCCGCATCGTAACTCTCCCTAGGGCCCATTGTTAGGCCCATAATTGTTGTGCGTAGGCCGTCTAGGCACATCTTTGTTACAAAGATAGTTCATCACCATATAACATGCTTAGTATAACTCCATGATTCATGCCCATATGCATCATATGTATGCTTGATAAGAGGAGTGTTTGATTAGAGCATACACTGTTGGGATAAGACATTTACGGGACTCCTTATGAGACGGAGTACCCCATATGATTGTGCGGTACACGCAGGACTGATGCATGACTGGATGGTATGACTCATTCATCTCGCATTTATGTGACATGATCACTGTACGCCCTAGTGACATCAGGGTCGTGGCCTCCACATGGACATCGTGGATGGCCGGATTAGATATCGAAAATATTGGCTTTAACACTATGGGCACATAGGATGTCTTTGGGTGAAAGTTCCAGAACCTTTTTGGTACCAGGAGATGATCCAACATCTAGACCGAGTAGATACACGAGTGCACAAGTGCTGAATACCAGTAGGCTGCATCTCTAACTGTGTCGTGGTCGGTTGGAAGGGGGTGTGGCCTTATCCACCCAAGTGAGGGTGTTGTAAGATAGGCTGAGTTTGACCAGCTCGTAAATGGGTCCGCTATCGATGAGCCGGGTATGTATTGGTAGACTACTGGTCAGGCGGATATTGTGGTCTCTTCCATTCGTTAGGCTTTATGGCTAGGGAGGTGGCAGTCAGTGTAGAGTGTACTAGACCCCAGTAATATCCCAGAGGGGAACTGTACTAATATATATACTTGATGAGGACTGACATGCTCGTGTTGTATCTCGCATATGACATTTGGCTATGTAGGCCTCGTATCGCATGACCTTGGTATGGCCGATAGCATTTGTCTTACATCGCATAACCTTGGTACGACTGATAGTATTCATGGACTTACCAGCATATTTTCACATTACTCTGATATTACATACTTGGCACTTGCCTTGTGCACACACTTACACCACCCTCCAAGCTTTTCGTAAGCTTATGCATGACTGTTGCGTACAGGTGACGTTGGATCGCAACAGCACTGAGACAGAAGCGTGTAGCTGAGCTTTTGGAGTTTCGATATCTATATTTGTATTTCTCTTTCTGCATTGTACTTAAAGTTTTTGATATAGTGGATATGTGGTGATGTTGTTTTGTGACTTGATTATGCTTGTGGTTATGCTCCATTATAAAAATAATTTCATATTGAAAATTCTCCTTGTAGGATCCCAAGATCAGAATCTGGTATATAGGTGCTGCGAGCCGTGAATGTAAGGCCCATATCATTATCTGTACCATTCCTTAGGCTTCCGCGGTCTTGCAGTTCAAATTTTAGTGACTCGCGACCTGTAGTCAACGTTTACGAACGACCCTAAGTCGCATCACGAAGATCTATATCGGCTCGACTCGAAACTTATATCCTAGCGACCGTGCGGTCGTCGTGGTTCCACCGCTGTGTCTTTCTTGCCGATGCGATACCCTAGCCAAAAGATGTGGGCCTGCGTTCATTTTCAGGAAAAATGCCGTGTGTGTGAATTCTGAGAGAATCTCTACAATCTATCTCATCAATCAATCAATCAAATCAAGTCAAGTATAAGCAACCATCCCCCTCTTATACCACCCTTACCTAGATTCAACTCTCTCTCTCTCTCCAACCATCCCTCTCTCACCCAAAATTCAACCCAACCCATCCCTTCCTTACACCCATCCCATCTCTTTTCATCCATCACTTCTCTCTCTCTCTCATTATCTCTCTTCACTCTCAAGCTCCCAAGGAGAGCATCCAATGTCCAAGCTTCCTAAGCCTATCCTAAGTGTGGCCCACTTCCCTACCCCAATCTCCACCCTTCAATCCCCATCTTCCACCATCAAAGAGAGAGCCAAGGAGCCTAGGAGTTCAAGGAGCTAAAGAAGAAGGCCGATCGGTGGGTGATCCACCGTTGATTTTTGTTTTAAGGGCCCACTTGTTGTGAGACCCACTTGATGTATGCATGGTATAAGGGAGGGCCCAATAGTGGCGGGGTCCCTCCCCTTCACGTTTCTCTCTCTCTCTCCCTCTTTCTCTCCTTTTATTTGTGATGTTGTGGCCCACCTGTTGATGCTTGATATTCAAATCGTACATCCATAGCTGGTGGGCCCCAAACATGTGGACCCACTTGAAATCAGATTGGATGGAGTACCTCACACCAGCATATAGCTGGACTGACATCAGCAAGTTCTTCTAATCCCACCGTGGAATATGTGTTATATCCTACACTGTCCATCCATATTTTTTAGTAGGTGTGTGGGGCCCACCCCACACATGCTGCACGTGTGGGATGGGACCCACCTTGATGTATATGTCTGATCATCCAGACCGTTCGGTAGACGAACGTCCAGCCCCTGGACGTTGTAGCATCATCACACAAATATATATATATATATATAATATCTAATATATTATATTTGATATATATATATATATAGGTATGTGGTGGGCCCCATGTGGGACCCACCTGCTGGACGGACTGGTTGGGATCCCCAATCCAGCTCTATAGTTATGTATTGACGTCACCAAACTCTGTGGGACCCACCTTAAATGTATGTGTTTCATCCGCACCATCCATCTGGACGGTGCCATGTATGGCCCCACCATGATGTAGTGTTATAACTGCACCGTCCGTGCAGTGGCCGACCTTGATGTTTGTGTTTACCACACCATTCATCCGTTTTGAATCCTCACTGTTCATCTGTTTTGATGGTGGGCCAGCAGTCGTTGCCAGCTGTTGCTGCACGTGCAGCAGCAGCACTTTGCTATATCTACACTATCCAACCATTTTAAGAGATTGTTTTATGGCATGAGAAAAGAATGAGACAGATCTATAGTTCAAGGGGGCCCCACCATTGAAAATAGTGGGGACAGTGACATCCACCGTTCAAAACTTCTTAAAGGCCACAGTAGTTCCAATCAAGCTAATGTTTTTGTTTTCACTTCATCTATCTCCATGTTATCTTATGAATAGGTCAGATCTCAAAAATACATAAAGGTGGGTCCTATAAATGTTTTAACAGTGGGTGTGGGTGCTCTCACGGTTTTCTGTGGTGGGTCCTGTAGGATTTTATCGGTGGAAATCATTATCTCTACTGCTAGTTGTAGCATAGTCCAGATGATCTTTCGATACGATTCATTTGTTTGGGAATGTGTGCGGCCCACTTGATGTTTATGAGGCCCATTGGTGCGGCCCGTTGATGTGGCCCACTTGATGTTTATGAGGCCCATTGGTGTGGCCCATTGATGCGGGCCACTTGATGTTTATGAGGCTCATTGGTGCAGCCCATTGATGCGGCCCACTTGATGTTTATGAGGCCCATTAGTGCGGCCCACTTGACGTAAACCATAAAATAAGGCCTGATGTGTTGTATATGAAGCCCATATGATGAGGCCCATTATGATATATATTTTTGAGGACCATGAGTGAGGCCCAATGAGATGTATGTGAGGCCTTTGTGTGAGGCTGAATGTGATATATATGAGGTCCATTACGATGTGTGATTCTACCATGATGTATGGCGGGCCATGCATTGGGAGCAATGATGGTTTGACGTCCACATTGTAAGAGCAATGATGGTTAAATGTCCGCATTGTAACTCCCCCTAAGGCCCATTGTTAGGCCCATACTTGTTGTGTGTAGGCTGTCCAGGCCCATCTTTGATATGAATAGAGTTTATCACCATATAACATGCTTAGTATAGCTCCATGATTCATACTCTTACGCATCATATGTATGCTTGATATGAGTGATTGATCATAGCATATGCCTTTGGGCAGATTGTTTATAGGGCTCCCTGATAGGCGGAGTTGCCCCATATGAGCACGCGATATGCGTAGGATTGTTGTATGACTGATAGTGTGATTCATGCACCTCGCATTTGTATGACATGATTACTATACACCCTATCAACATCAGGGCTATGACCTCCACAGGCATATCGTGGATGGTAGGATCGGACATCGAAAATACTGTTACTAGCATCGAGGCGCCATAGATGTCCCTGGGTGAAAATCCCTACACCTGATGGTACCAGAGGATGACTCCAATGTTGAGACCGAGTGGATACATAAGGCACGAGGGCCGTATACTAGTAGGCCCCATCTCCCACTGTGTCATGATCGATTGGAAAGGGGTGTGACCTCACCTGCCTGAGTGACGAGGCAATATCTATGTTGAGTTTGACCAGCTTGAGGAATGGGTCCACTATCGACGAGTCCGACCCAATATTGGTAGGCGGATAGTGAGGTCTCTTCCACTTACCTAGTTGTGCACTCGGATAGGGGCAGCAAGCTGGTGTAGAGTGTACTAGACCCTGGTGATTGTCCAGCATGAGAACTGTTCTGATATTTGATGCTCTAGTGATGAGTTGCATTGATATGTGGATTCAGATGAGGACTGGTATGCTTAAGTTGCATCTCACATCGCATGGCCTTGATATGGTCAACATCATTCACTCCTTACATCGTATGGCCTTAATGTGGCCGATAATATTCATGCCTTACATCGCATAGTCTTGATATGCCGATAGCATTCATGCCTTGCATCGCATAGCCTTGGTATGGCTGATTACATTCATGGACTCATCAGCATGATTCTGCATTACTCTAATATTACATTCTGAGCATACTCACAATGTACACACACTTACACCACCCTCTAAGCTTTCTATAAGCTTATGCACGATTGATGCGTACAGCTGATGCTAGGACACAGCCATAGCTTAGTTGCAGTAGGAGTGTACAGTCGAGCTTCAGGAGTTCCGTTATTATTATCATTGTATTTTCCCTTTATGGGCATTGTACCTTAAAGTTTTTTATCATAGTGGATTTTATGATGGTGTCTTGGTTATTATTCATGGGTTATACTTGTAGTTATGCTTATTGCAAATCAAATTCATATTAAAAAATTCTCCTTATAGGATCCCAGGATTGGAACCTGGTGTATGGGTGCAAGGAACTGAGAATGGGATACTATGGAGGCTGTCGGTGCCGGATTCGACGATCAGAAATTTTATGAGCCCAATTTCTAAGTTTGGGGAGTGACAGAAGTTGGTATCAAAGCATAACTTGAGAATAACTGAGAACAACATTACATGTTTGCTATGAGTTCAAAACAACTAGGTCCCAAGAACGTAACCTTCCGATTTAGTTCCCTAACATGCGTGCCTTTGAGAGATTCTCAAGGTTGATAGGCGCCTTTGTTCTTTTCGATAGGACATGCCTCCCAGGAGAACGACCCAAGTGACTCCCGCTCCATCACCTGAGGCTCCCGCTCTACCACCTACGACTCCTACTCCACCACCAGAGTCCCTGCTCACCAGCCTAAGGATGTCATTTCTCCACCTGAGACTGGTGCGGATCTGACCGTACCCGTGAGTGCCTCCCAATTACAGCAGATGTTGCAGGCTGTGACGGCCGCCCTTCAGGGACACGGCAGGAACCCCGTTGTTTCGCATAGCCCAGGCAGAGCTGGAGTGTGCAAGTGCCCTTCTTCAAGAGTTTAGACAGCTCGATCCCCCGCATTTACAAGGTGAGCCAGATCCGACAGTAGCCGAGAGATGGCACTCCAAGGTGGAGAAGATTTTTGATACGATGGCATGTGCGACCCAGTAGCAGGTCTGGTTAACAGTATTTCTCCTCCAAGGTGAGGTCGAGCACTGGTAGACCTCCGTTACCCATGTTATAGGGCCTGATTTCGTCTGGACATGGGAGGATTTCATAGACCGATTCGACCAGCACTACTTCCCTGACCACATTCGTCAGCAGTGAGCATTAGAGTTCAAGACCTCAGTGCAGGGAGACATGTCTGTGGCACAGTACATGGCTCGTTTCATGGCGTTATCGAGGTTCGCACCGTATTTGGTCAATGATGAGGACCGAAAGGCTTGCTTTACGGTCTTTGAGGCCATGTTGTTGGGCATGAGCTCTCGACTTTTCAAGCGGTAGAATAGAGGACTCAGATTTATGAGATTGAGTGGGCCAGCACGCAGAGTGACCGTGATCAGAGGAGAGACCGAAAGAGGTAGGCCCCCTTAGGTAGCCCCCATCAGCAGGATCATCATTAGTAGTAGAGATGCACAGGCCACCCAGCCGTCAGATCACCAGTAGCACCAGCGGCACCTCCACACCACCTTAGAGGTAGCTTCTCGGTGTCTGTTATGAATGTGGTAGGATAGGACACCATAAGTGGGAGTGTCCCCGACCGCAGCAACAGTAGCCGAGAGCACCGCAGCAGCCTCCATAACAGCAATTGAGAGCACCGCAGCAGCAATGACAGCAGCTCCCACCACCGAGGCCCCCTCAACAGTAGCATTAGCACCAGCCACCGAGACCTCAGCAGCAGAGGCAGCAGTTTCGACCGCCTCAGCAACAACAGGAGCAGCAGCACGCTCTGAGGGCATAGGCATCTCCCCAACCAGCTCAAGCTAGGTTTCATGCAGCTCAGCAGGATCTGCAGTCATTTGGAGGAGTCATTAAGGGTATTCTTCCCATTTCTGAATATATCGCACGTGTACTGTTTGATTCCGGTGCATCACATTCATTCATGTCCGAGGATTTTTGTCATTCGACTGGATTGTCGGCAAAGTCTGCTAGTGAGGGATTGACCGTATCGACGCCCTTGGGGAAGACTACAGTGTTGGGCTATTTCTGTTCATCTTGCCCCGTATTGGTGGGAAAGATTTTCTTGCCTACCGACTTGTTTGTGCTGCCGATGTTAGATTTTGACGTTATTCTAGGCATGGATTGGCTTACCGAGTATCACGCTATCTTGGACTGTTCCATGAGAATAATCATGTTATGTATACCAAGCTTGTTATAGTTCATGTTCGTTGCTGAGCCTAGAGGAGAGTCATTGTCTTATTTGATGTCATGCACATTTGAGGAGCCTGTTGCCTTATGTATCGATCAGTTGCCAATGGTCTGTAATTTTCTCGATGTGTTCCATGAATTCCGGGATTGCGGCCACACCGGCATATTGAGTTCCAGATTGATCTTGTGCCTAGTACTGCACCTATCTCAAAGGCCCCATATCGTATGACACCGATGGAGTTGAGGGATATGTAGCGGCAGTTGGATGAGTTGCGAGGGTTGGGTTTCATTTGTTCGAACAGTTCACCTTGGGGGGCATCGGTACTCTTTGTCAAGAAGAAGGATGGGTCATTGAGGCTCTCCATGGATTATCGCGACCTCAACCGGGTCACGATCAGGAACAAGTATCCGCTCCCGAGGATCAACGACTTATTTGATTAGTTGCAAGGTGCATAGTTCTTTTTGAAGATTGACCTGCTTTTAAGTTATCATCAGATTTGGGTCCTAGAGGAGGACATCCCAAAGACAGCTTCAGGACACGCTATAGTCACTTTGAGTTTCAAGTCATGTCCTTTGGACTGACCAATGCGCTCGCAGTATTCATGCAGTTGATGAACGAGGTCTTCCGTCCATATCTCGATCAGTTTGTTGTAATATTCATCGATGACATTCTGATATATCTAAGGACCCTTAATGCCCACCAGTTGTATGCGAAGCTGGAGAAGTACGAGTTTTGGCAAGAAGAGGTGAAGTTCATGGTGATGAGGGAGGGTGTCGCAGTGGACCCCTCGAAGGTTGAGGCAGTGCGTCAGTGGGACCAGCCCATGAGCGCGTCTGAGATCCATAGTTTCTTTAGTTTAGCGGGCTATTATCGGCGTTTCATTAAGGGATTCTCCTGTATTGCAGCCCCATTGACCAGGTTGACTCAGAAGGGTGTAGAGTTTATTTGGAGTGATGCATGTGAGCAGGCATTCGTAGAGCTAAAGATCGTCTGATGTCCGTTCCTGTCCTCACTCTTCTCTCTGGGAGTGATGGATTCGTTGTATTTACCGATGCTTCACATATTGGCTTGGGTGCTATTCTGATACAGCACGAGAGACCAGTGACTTATGCGTCTCACCAGCTCAAGGTTCATGAGCTAAACTACCCCACGCATGATTTGGAACTGCCAGCAGTCATCTTTGTACTGAAGGTCTGGAGGCATTATCTCTATGGGGTCAGGTTCGAGCTCTTCTCCGACCACAAGAGCTTGAAGTATCTATTCTCTCAGTCTGAGTTGAATATGAGGCAGAGGCGTTAGATGGAGCTCCTGAAGGATTATGATTTTGATCTCCAGTACCACCATGGCAAGGCAAACGTGGTGGTAGATGCCCTTAGTCGTCAGCCACAAGGCCTGGTGGCGCATATGATGATTCAGGAGTGGAGGATGCTTGAGGTTGTGGTAGCATATGATTTTGAATCGGTCTGCAGTCTTCTATCGTGCATTTATCAAGCATGTCGATTCAACCCTCTCTTGTCGTAAGGGTGAACGAGGCTTAATAGGCTGATAAGTCATTGCAGAGTTATAGGGCTGAGATGACATCTGAGAGTCAGTCAGATTGGTAGATTTGTTTTGATGGTAGACTTCGCTTTAGAGGTTGATTATGTGTCCGGATATTCCTGAGTTGCGTAGAGATCTTATGACCGAGGCACATCGATCATGGTTTTCTATCCACCACAACTCGACGAAGATGTACCATGATATACGGCGACAGTATTTTTGTGTGGGGATGAAGCACCAGATTGCCAGTTTGTGGCCGAATGTGACACATGTCAGCATGTCAAGGCCGATCATCAGAGACCCCATGGTCCATTGCAGCCGTTGAGCGTCCCGACGTGGAAGTGGGAGCACATGTTGATAGATTTCATTATGGGTTTGCTGAGGACTTAGTGCGGTCATGACACCATCTGGGTTGTCATGGATCGTCTGACGAAGTTGACACATTTTCTTGCGATTCGTGCGACCTGGTCTTTGGACCAGCTTACGAAATTATTCATCGAGAAGATTGTGAGACTGCACAGCATTCCAATCTCGATCGTTTCTGACCGAGACCCGAGGTTCACGTCTCAGTTTTGGGGAGAGCTTTCAGAGAGCGATGGGGTCTGTTTTGCAACTCAGCACCACGTACCACCCGCAGACCGATAGCCAGACTGTGAGGGTCAACCAGATCCTTGAGGATATGCTTCAGGCTTTCATGATTGAATTCGAGGGTAACTGGGATGAGCATCTGCGATTGGTTGAGTTCGCATACAACAACAACTATCAAGCGACCATTGGCATGGCTCCTTTTGAGGCACTATATGACAGATCGTGCAGATCTCCGAGTTATTGGACCGAGGTCAGATAGAGGCGTCTCCTAGGTCCCAAGCTTGTGCAGTAAACATCAGAGGCTATTGATATCATCAGGCAGAGGATGCGCATAGCTTAGAGCCAGCAGAAGAGTTTTGCTGATCGCCAGCATTATCCTTTGGAGTTCACTGTTGGAGATAGGGTGTATCCATTGAGGCATAAAAAGAGAAGGGTAGCAGAAAGATTGTTGTGTGTAAATTGTTGTGCGTGACTCGTTGTGCGCAAATCATTGTGTGGAATTAAGTGTTATGCGCAAATCATTGTGCAGAAATAGACCTTGAAATACAAATAACCACACACCAGGGTCCACACAAAGGAGGTCCGCACAAAGGAATCCACACAAAGAAAATCCGCACAAAGGAGTCCGTGCAAAAGGGTCCGCACAGAGATGGTAATGCAAAGGATTTCGCACAATGACTACGTGGCATGTTCACATGTGTGAGAAGGCTATAAATACCTCTGACCCGTCAGTAAGGGGTCAAAAGCAGCCAATCAAGAAGTAGAAGAAGAGTCCGAGAAGAGAGAGGTAGAGCCCTGCTCTTATTGTGTGGGATAGGTGTTGTGCGGCGCCCAACACCATTGGTGCATAAACACTATCAGCGCACAACAGGTCTGTACGCACAATAGGCCTGAGCGCACAATGGGTCTGGGCGCACAACAGGGCTTATGCACAATGGCTTCCCCTGACGCACAATATATCCTAACACATAATGAATTCTCCTGGCGCACAATGAATCCTCCTAGCGCACAATGGATTTTGGTGCACAGTAGAACTGGGCAACAATCTGCAATATATGATGCTTCCAGCAATTATTGCCTTAGGTCATAACATCTTTCATTTTTTTTAACCATTATCACAAGTCTATTTTAGAATCAAAGGAGAAAGGGATGTAAAAGAACTTGAAATAAATAAATAACACGATTGTCTTCTTTGTCTTCTTCTGTTAATTATTAAGTGAATGAAATTTCCCAAACAAAATGCATTTGTTTCTTATTCGAAACAGAATGGCAACTCTGCTGGGGACTTTTCTTATATTCACTTGAATATTAACTTAAGAACTGCACGGGAGATAATCACGATTGTTCGGCGTCTATAAGGCACCAAAATGATGACTCTCAATGGGAACGTCCTACCTTTCGTCTCCAAAATAGAATACGACTTGATATAAATATTAATTTTTTTTCTATTTTTTTCATCGTTTTATGAATGTGGACAACACAGGAGAAAGAATATTGCAACTAACCAATCAATGGCAATCAACCAAGGAAATACAGTTTTCTACTTCACTACGACAGGGTTTGTTATGGCGTATGCTGATAAACAAACTGGATGTTGCAATGATAAAGTGGTAACAAGCAAGCAAACAGAATCACGGGTAGCTGTTACAGTTGTAACTGCTTCGCCAATAGCATAGGGAGAAAGAGACGAATGGATCGTCGTCACTCGCAGGAGGACAAGGACCCAGAACATAACTGCAGCGAGAACAAATTCTCCACTGAGAAGAGTTAGAGGGTCGATAACACGTAATGCCGCTAGGAAGAATCCTGAACTCACCCCTCCTGCGATATATCCCTGGCAAATATATCCACAGTTAACGTCGCGTGACTTCCCGGCTTTGGTTGCCCCAAGAGTCAGATGGACGAAAGAACAGAAAGGTAATGCATTATTAGTAAGTTCACCAATGTCCATATCGCCCTAATCGATCAATGGTAATGGAAGTGCAGAAAAGTCAAATGAAACTCCATCCTCCCCTCTCCTCAAAAGTCCTATTACGTCGACATATTCCTACCCCACTCCAACTACAGCTTCATCGAAGAGTGGAGAAGTCACAATACATATGTCTAAAACAAACCTGGAAAGTATGCTGACAATAGAGGATCGTATGAATGAAATGGTAGAAGTGCAAAGGGCACTAATGGAAGAGTGCAAAAGCCTCAGAGAAGCCTTAGCGACTCTCGCACACAATGTAACCCAGATAGTGGTTCCCCCGATGATGGGCACAATGAATGGATAAGAAAACCAACCTGAAGGCTTTCAACCATGGGGAGTAGGATCAATGGGGTCTGTATCGACAGCGAGAACCATGACACAAGACGAGGTGAGACAAGTCGTCGAAGAAGCTGTCAGAGTAGAGATAGAGCATGAAAATACTGGCCATTTCAGATACCGAACACCGTATCTAAAGAGGTAGAAGACATCCCATTTCTAGCCAACTTCAAACACCCAGATTTTCAGAAGTTTAACAAGGAAGGATCGTCAAAGGAACACTTAATGCACTTCATTACTAGCATGGGAAATTTTTCTACAATACCGCAATATTGCTTATGATTGTTCGGATCATCCCTGACAAACAAAGCATTCCGATGGTATTCTAGTCTGGCCCCATGGTCGATACGTACTTAGGAGCAAAGTAGGATGCCTTTATGTCAAACTTCTTTTCTTCAGAGCGTGATGTTAGTATTACGGAATTGGCTTCCATGAAGCAGAGGGACGGAGAACCAGTAGAAAATTTTATAGACAGGTGAAAGACATTGGGAGCGTCATGTAGGCAGCTACCAGAAGAAAAGGAATAGGTCAAGATGTGTCTGAACTACATGAAAACAGAAATCGCGTTTGGACTCACCAGCGCCGATATCAGAACTTTTCATGACCTAGCCACTAAGGCTCATGCGAGTTGATGACTCGGAAGATGCCAGCGTATCACTATGAGACAGCCAGGAGGGCACCTAGCAGGATGGCGGCAAATACCATCGATCGTGAAAAGAGAAGCAAAGATGCAAGAGACTAAAGAGATAAAAGGCCAGAACGGAAAGAAGAATCAAATCAGCCAAGAAACAGATACAGTGGAAAAGGGCCTAAAATGCTCAATTCTCATGAGGCGTTTGCGTTCGATAGGGAAGATGTTATTCCTATGATGAACCAACTACTAAAAGCTAGTATGATAGAATTACCAGAACCCAAATGCCACGAAGATGTGATAAGAACCAGATGGAGATTTTTGCTGCTATCATCGCCTGGTGGGACATTTGACGGAGAATTGTTATACGTTGAAATGTATAATACAACGAATGATAGACAGGGATAAAAGTAATTGGAAAAGAAAAGGAAAGGGGTACAATGGTGACAGTAAATATGCTCACGATCCAAGAGTAGGCTCGAGAAATGAAGGAGAACGAGGACAGTAAGATGACAAGGAAGATAGCGGTGATTACGCTATGATCGGGAAAGAAGATAACAAGCCCTAAGAAGAAGAAAACAGGAGTTATAGGAAGAGAAGTTGTTGAAAGAGAGAACGATGATGATAAGAAAAAAGTGAGGGATGAGACAACAAAAGTGACTTACAATGTGGTAAATCATTTGAAGGGTATATCGGCTCGATTAAGCGTATATGACGTGCTTAAGTTGTCAGAGAAATTTCGGTAGAGCTTAGTTCAAGCATTGTCTGATCATGATGTCAGAGAGACATTGCTGGCAGAGATGGAACATGAAGAGTACAAAGAGCAAGAAGATTGTCTGCCAATCATTTCCTTTTCTGATGATGATCTGATATGCGATGCAGGGCATAACAGGCCGCTAATGATAGAGGGCTATATCCGTGGAAAGAAGGTTAAACGGATTATAATAGATAATGGGTTTACGGTGAACCTCTTACTACTCTCGATGTTAAGTAAACTAGGTTATTGTCGTTCTGATCTACGTCCTAGTGCAATGATGATACAGGGCTTTAATCAAGATGGACAACGTGCACTCGGTAAAATTACAATGACATTGGAAATATGAGAGCTGCCTGCTGATGTCGTCTGCCACATTATAAACGCAGTGACGACATACAATCTTCTTCTAGGAAGGCCATGGATACATTAGTACGGCATTGTACCCTCTACTCTACATTAATGCTTCAAATACTGTAAAGGTGGGATACAGTATAAAGTAATGGCCGATGCGAAGCCCTATACAGAAGCTAAGTCCTTCTTTACAAACGCCAGTTATTATAAGGGGTTCGCTAAAGAAGAAAGAAAGAATGATGAAAGCAAAGTCCTAAAAGGCATTCAAGTAAAGGTGATGAAAGAAGAAACAGAAAAGGCAGAATCATCCAGGGCTACAGAAGTAAAGAAGAAGTTCTATTTTGTGCCAAAACATTTGAGACAACCAGGGCAACCGCCACTAACCTATTATCATGGCTTACTTCTTTCAACATATGGTAACGGCACTGTATAATTGGACTTTAAAATTTCAGGTCAGGGCTAGCGCAAAACACTCGGAACCGACAGGGGAAGAGGCTGAGGATAATGTGTACTACGGTAGGCTGACATCGCAAGATTTTAAAAAATTTAGCCCGGCAAGCAAGAAAATCATGAGAAACATGGATTTTGATTACGAAGAACCCATTGGCCTGAATCATGGGAGAGGAATTCAAATTCCTATTGGGGTTGGTCAGGAAAAGCGAGGAAAATTCCAAGGATTAGGGGTAGAGTCATCGGTGAATATGGTTACAACCGAGCAGTTATCGGAAGCAGATCTTAAAATAGTAGAGCATCTTGACATGGCTCCAAAGCAAATAGAAGACGGGGGCAGCCAACAATGTACAGTTTGTGAGAAGTAAACTTGGGCACGAAGGGAAACCAAGGAACACATTTGTTAGCGCCGGTCTTTCTAAACAGGAGGCTGGGAAATACGTCCAGCTTCTCAAAGAAAATGCAGACATCTTTGCTTGGACATATGCAGAGATGCCAGGTTTGGAACCTTCCGTAGCAATGCACCGATTAAATATTTCTAAGGAGAAAAGTCTAGTTAAACAAGCGCAAAGGCGATTTCATCTGAACCTAGTTCCCCTGATAGAAGAAGAAGTGAACAGGCTAATAAAAGTCGGGTTTATCAGGGAGGTCAAGTATCCTAAATGGATATCGAACATTGTCCCAGTGAAAAAGAAAAATGGACAAGTCAGAGTATATGTTGACTTCAGAGATTTGAATGAAGCCTGTCCGAAAGATGATTTTCCTCTCCCAATAACTAAATTGCTGATTGATAGTACGACTCAGTATGATATCATGTCCTTCATGGACGGTTATGCAGGTTATAACCAAATTAGGATGGCACCTGAAGATGAAGAAGCAATAACGTTTAGAACTTCGCTGGAGATTTATTGTTATAAAGTTATGCCATTTGGTCTCAAAAATGTCGGGGCAACATATCAAAGGGCAATGCAGAACATCTTCTAAGACATGATGCACAAACATGTTGAGTGTTATGTTGATGACTTGGTAGTCAAGTCGGAAGATCATCAGCAGCATCGTGAACATTTGGCATCGGTTTTCTGTTGACTTAGAAAGAAACAGTTGAAGATGAATCTAGCTAAATACGCATTTGAGGTGTCTTTAGGTAAATTTCTTGGTTTTGTTATCCGACATAGGGGCATTGAGATCGATCTAGGGAAAGTTAGAGCCATTCAAAATATGCCACCACTAAAGACATTAAAAGAATTAAAAAGTTTGCAAAGGAAGCTGGCGTACATTCGCCGTTTCATTTCAAATCTGGCCGGGTGATGTTGGCCATTTTCCCATTTGATGAAAAAAGGCACAGAATTTGTATGGGACCAAGCCTGTCAGAACGCATTTGATTCAATAAAGGAATTGCTGAAACAACCACCGGTATTGACAGCCCTAATAAAAGGGAAGCCGCTTATTTTGTATATATCTGCAGCCGAGAATTCTTTTGGAGCTTTGTTGGCACAAGTGAATGAATCTGGGAAAGCGACCACTCTTTATTATTTAAGTAGAACTCTGATGGGCGTGGAATGCAATTACTCTCCAATCGAGAATGAATGTTTGGCACTGATTTCATGGTACAGAAATTAAGACATTATTGTCTCTCCCATGACATTACTTTGATATCAAGAGAAGATCCGATAAAGTTTTTGATGACAAGACCAATGTTATCTAGGAGATTGGCCAAATGAATGATGTTACTTTCAGAATATACTATTACGTATGAGCTGGCAAAAATAGTAAAAGGGCAAGCAGTGGCGGACTTCCTTGAAGCCAACCCTGTAGCAGAATGTGAGACCATCAATGATGAGTTTCTCGATGAACAGGTTATGTTGACTGAGTTGCAAAGCCCATGGCAGATGTATTTTGATGGCGCTTCTCGAGCATCAGGAGTGGGGGCAAGAGTGATATTCATTACTCCTCAAGGTGACTTGTTACCTTAATCCTTCAGATTGGGAACTACATGCATAAACAATGAGGCCGAATACAGAGCCCCCTCATCATCAGAATGGAAATGGCTCAAGAAATGAAGATAAAAATGTTGCTTGTCTTTAGAGATTTTAAGTTGATCATAAATCAATTGACGACTGAATTCGAGATAAGAAAGCAAGAGCTTTTGTCATACTGCCAAAAAGCACAGCAGTTGCTAGAGCAGTTTTGTCATGTCGAAATCAAGCACATACCATGGTCTGAAAATGCAAGAGCAGATGCTTTGGCCAGCTTGGCAGTGGCTTTGTCCTGCTCGAATTGAAGCCCTCTCTAAGTAACTATAGAAGAAAGAAGATTTTTACCATCTTCAAAGGTCATCGATGAAATTATTGAGACACTTCCTATATCGTGTTTAGAGGTAACGACAAATGATTAGCATCAGCCTTTCATAGATTATCTAAAATATGATATCTTACCAGAAGATCCAGCTCAGAGACAACAAATCAAGCAAAGGTTGAGTAGATTCATCATATGTAACAAAGTGCTGTATAAAAAATCTTACAATGGAATGCTGCTACGTTGATTAGATAAATAAGAAGCAGGCCAAAGGTTACGAGAGGCACACTCTAGAGAATGTGGGGCACATCAAGTTGACCAACATTTATTCCATCGAATACATCAAATAGGGTATTATTGGCCTACCATGTTCAAAGATGCGATAGATTATGCGAAGCGATGTCATGAATGTCAGATTCATGGAGATGTTATACACATTCCTCCAGAAGACCTGCATCAGTCAGTCGCCTCTTGGCCCTTTTCTGCCTAGGAATTTGATGTCATTGGTCCTATAAATTTTCCTTCGTCCAAAGGAAACAATATATCTTGGCAACGACAAATTATTTCTCCAAGTGGACATAAGTGGTTGCATTACGTGGCGTTAAGGAGAAAGATGTGGTTAATTTCATCTGACAAGCAATAATATACCGTCATGGTATTTCAAAGAAAATTGTTGCAGATAATGGCACTCCTTCCAAAAATAGAGGCATAGAGAAGTTATGTCAGAAATTCAGCATTCGTTATTCGTTTTCAACACCTTACTATCCACCGGCCAATGGATTAGTAGAGGCATTTAATGAAATGATAGTTAAGATACTGAAGAAAACAGTGATAGATGAGAGGTTACAAGAAGCATTGTGGGCATACAGAACTACCCACCGGATAGCAACAAGAGCAACACCGTATTCGCTAGTTTATAGTGTAGAAGCAGTGATCCCGATTGAAATACAAGTAACGTCACTCGGAGTGGCAGTACATCAGTCCATTATAGATAATGAAAATGTAAAAATAAGGCTGAAGGAACTGGATTTGCTTGATGAGAAACGCCTGGCAGCCCAACAGCAATTGTAATCGTATCAAGCAAGGATATCGGCCGCCTTTGATAAACGAGTCAAGTATTGCTCTTTCAAAAAAGGGGATATGGTAACGATGTTGAAAAGACCTATAGTGGTCACCCATAGAACAAGGGGCAAATTCGAGCCCAAATGGGATGGGTTGTACATAATGAAAGAAGTATACTCCAATGGAGCATATAGAGTCGTGGATCAATATGGACAAGGTATCAGTGTACCGGTCAATGCTTGCTTCATCAAAAGATATCATCCCTGAAGATGCTAATGATTTTGATCCAGAATATTATCAGAATAATGATTCTGTATCAAAAGGGGGCAAGAATAAATAAGACCACAGCTATGTACTGTCAGATGAATGAATAAAGAAGAAATTTGGGAGTTCATCAAGATTATGTATCAATAAGTGTTATAAAAAGAAAGTACCATCGTTATCATCATCAAGCGAGCTCTATAAAATTTTATTTAAATTGGTATCATTACCAAGCTGATGTATTATGAACAACACATATGAATATTATTAAAGATATTAGCAGAAGTGGTGACGTATCAATCTCATTCAGAGATGTCTATCATCCTCGCGACAATGATGACCTCCTATTATTATCTTTTAAGGCAGCCTAGCTAAGCCCTAAAAATGGCCAGCTACGCATAAGGCTTATCACTTTCGCCATTCAGGCAGCAGTGAAAAGCTAGTGGCCCTAAAAAGCCCGTGAAGGCCATCATATGCATACCCACGCAGGCAGCTGATGGAGCCAGCAACTAAGAGCTCTTAAAGGCTAAAAAGTCCTCAACAGCCGGTCAAGCGTGAGACTAATGCCATCTATATACCTTTTCGATAGCATCATAGGGAACGGATGAAAATGCCCTCCCGTGAATGGGTCCAACCTTGCAGGCGAAGAAAATGCGAGCTGCAGTGTGAGCCCTTTGGCCATGTCCATAGATAGGCTAACCATGCGTAAGAACCCCCAGATCTCTAACTGATTTCAATATTAACTCATGAGAAAGGGCCTAAACCTACTCATTCATGGACTGGTAGCCTTAGATTTGGTACTCCAAAGGTCACCTTACGAGCCCCGTGAACTCTAGAGAGTTACTGCGGCCAACCCTGTGTGTAAGTCCAATCGAGTTCATGGCCCCGGTAGCTTCGCTGGGCCCCTCTGATGGATCGCAGTTTGTGAACTCACTAGGCTGTGAGAAGTTCAGTGAACTCATGAGAGTTACAGAGACTATCATGTGAGACCCAACTCCACTACTCAAGAGTCTAAACTGTATTACTCTACTACTCAAGAGCTTAAACTGTGTGTGATCATCTAACTAAACTGAAACCTAGCACCGCCTATCAAAACAAAAATTATATAAGGGAATCCCATACTGACAATCATAATATGTGGAGATTTTGTTAGCAGTTCTTCATTAAAATATTATGTTGAGACTATTGCATAGATGAATATACTTAAAATGATTCATGATGTAGAAATTTATGAAAGAGCAAAATATCTCAAAATATCTCTAATAAAATTTGCAACCTATTTATATATCATAACATAAAAAGAATATTTACATACAATGCCTACAGATCTTCAGTTATGTTCAATATCTCTAAGTAACATTGCAACTCTTCTTTCAATTGAGATTGTGCTATAGCAGTTGTGCGCTCAGCTTCAAGGATCATGCTGGCCTGATCAGGAATACTAATCCGTTCAGATTACAAAGAAGCAGCAACTTCCCCATTCCTTGTTCGTTCAGCTTGTATGGTATCAATTACTTGGGTGTTTGTTTCAAGCTCTGCTTTGATCTAACAAATAGTTAAGTCTTCTACTTCCTACTGACTCTTGAGTGATAAAATCTCCCTCTCAAGAAGAGCAATTTGATCGCCAATGATTGCCTTATTTCTATCGAAAACCTTCAACTTCTCATGAAGAGATAGAATAACAGTATTACAATTAGTAAGAACATATCCACATAAGACAATTTCTCCTTAAGAAGTGTCAATTCCTTCTGACGACTTAGAATTTCGGGAGCAATGACCATACTCTGCGCTGCTTCTAAGTTTTTCATGGAATCTTAAAACTATGACAAGGAAGTGTAAAGAGATTGAACATCAGCATGAGCCAGGCGAGCTGAATGAGTGAGAACTGGTAGAGCGCTATCCAAAAAGGGCCATTGTGTTGGATCTTTAAAAGCACCGATGATAACAGAAATCGCATTCTTAAAGAGCCCTAACATAAGAGGTGGCACCATTTTCAAAGAGAGTTTATCAAAAGCTGTGGTCACTGAGTTAGACCCTTCACATCCACTGGGAGTTGGCACGACTGAAACTAAAAGATAAGAAGTAGGGAATGTAAGTTCAAAAGAAAACATATGCATATCTAATGCTGACATAAAATAAGAAAAAATATATACCCAGATTAGGAACAATAGCAGAGGCAACCGAAACAGAATGGGTTGTGGGTGCTACAGAGCTGGGGACTTCTGTAGTCACAACAGTATTAAAAGAAAGCTCCTGAGCTAGGGATGTCAGCCGGATCAGAAAGAAATTCCAAACTTCAAGCTACTAGCTGAATAGGAGAAGGACACACAGTAGGGAACTTGTTAATCTAAACGAGGGCATCAGATGTTTAGGGGACTAGTGGTAAGGCTTCTTCCGTACTAGGAAGAGGAAGTACATTCCCTATCATTGCCTAAATTTCAGATGGTTGAGCCTCTGCATCCCTTAAAGTTGATGTTTCGCAAGCAACCACATCAGCAGCTTCCATGATATAAGGGGAATACGAAGCATCAAAAGAAAGAAAGATGTTATCACCAGGAGAACAACCATATTCTCTGTAATCGAGTTGCTCTTCATTATCTAGGGAGGTCTCTGGAATTGGATAAGAAGTATCAAGATGAGTGATTGGAGCATTAGGAAGAGAGGACTTAACTCCAACATCGCTATCTTCTCCAACATCTACCTCAACATCAGTATCAGTGTTTAGCAAAGCATCTCCTTCATCAGTTAGGCTTGTGAGTGAAGACGTATCTTCACATGCAGTATTCGCTAAATATTCTGATGAGCTATCTTCTTCCGATATGGTTTGTTTTCCTTTATGGGTAGTCTTCACAGGGAGACGACATGCACCTTGGGAGGGAGAAGGAATTGGTTGTGCCAAAACTTCAGGAGACAATGACTTAGTATGGGAGCAGGTCATAGGAGATGTAGCAATAACAATTCAACACATGACTGGAGAAGTTGTGGCTGTAGCACGATTGGCTGTGGTTTCTGTAAGATCCATGATAGGGATAACTATGGTGGTTGCATGTTCGATAGGCTGAGAAGTTGTAAAGGAGATGGGTTCCGTAACCGAAGGAATGACAGGATATAAGGCCCGTGTCCTAGCCCGTACTGTTCTGTCGACTCCCCGATCCTTCCCGTCGAATTTCGGCAACCTACGACCGATAATCGATATTTGCACGTGATCCTAAGTCATATCCTGTAGATTTGAGTCAGCTTAATCCGAGACTTGTACTATTGTGACCACACCATCGCCGTAGTTCCAATGTCGCTTCTTGCATACCGATCCGATACCCTGGCAGGGAGATGTGGGTCGGCGTTTATTTCGAAGAAAATGCCGCACGTTTGTAATCCCAAGAGAATCTCTACAACATGTCTCATCAATCAATCACTCAAATCAATCAATCAATCACCCCATGTCAAGTACAAGAGCAACCCATGCTTTCTTTTTCCACAAGTTAAGCAAACCCCAAAAGTCAACAACTCTCTCACCTCACCCATCACTCACCTCACCCATCACTCACCTCACATCCATCACCTCCCCCTTACAACAACCATTCTCTCTCTCTTTCTCAACACAAATTCCAACCAACAAAAATCTCAAGCAAAAGAGTGGACGTCCAAGCTCTTCCATGTGAGAGAATAGTGCATGTGTGTGGCCCACTTCCTCTCCCAAAAACCTTCATCCTAGCCATTCATTTCTCATCTTCCACCATCAAAGTGAAGCACAAGGAGACCGGCATTCCATCGAACCAAGAAGATCGAACGATGAGTGCTTCTATAGTCTAGATTTTCATGTTTTTATGATGGGCCAAGTGAGGCCGACCGATTGATGGTATGGATCTCACTTTGGACCCTTGATGTGGCCGATGGCCCACATTGAATGTCATTATCATTCCATGATGGGGCCATCCTCCATGAACCCCATCATGATGTTTACTTTTCTAAGATCTAAAGAGGTCATCTAGACCTTCCATTTTAGTAGAGAAGCAATCTCCACCGTTAATTTTTGATTTGGTGGGACCATATGTATTAGGACCCACTTGATGTATGATTGAATGCTTAAAAAGGAGGGCCCATAGTGTCAGGGTCCCTCTATCACATGTGTCCCTCTCTCTTTCACTCTCTCTCACCCTCTCTCTTTCACTTTTTTCTATTGTATGTGATGATATGGCCATGTAGCCCACTTGGATGGACCCCACCATGAAGCATGTATTTTATCCAAGCCATCTGTAGGTGGGGTCCACTTTATATATGTGTTGTATTCACACCATCCACCATTTGACGACCCACCTGAGCAGGGCCCACCTTATAACCCAAACCGTCCAGCACCCTGGATGCTGGATATTTACTGAAAACACAATATTAGCTTTGGATTCAAAGCTTTTGAGAAGGGCCACTCCTACAGGCCCCCACCTTGATGTATGGGACTAATCCACACCGTCCATTCCATTTCCCAAATCATTTTAGGCGTTGAGCCAAAAAATGAAGCTGATCCAATTTTCTAGTGGGCCATAGCATTGCAAATAACGTTTTTACCATTGAAATACACCTTGATGTTTTTGTACCCCAAAATATGTCGAATATTGGGCTTGATGGGTCTGTCTTGGGCCATAAAAACCAATGGTTGGGTCAGATTTCCCTGATGCGGGCCCCACATACGAAAAACCATAAAAAAATAATTTTTCAAAAAAAATATATAAGCAGGCAGCGCCTACTGCTGCATTTTGGCGGACGGACAGCAGGGACCTATAGTCCCAGCCATGGGCCACACCATGATGTGTGTTGCATATCCACACCATGCATCTGTTAGGCCCCTTTGGGGAAATGGGCCACCCCAAATATTAGCCATATACAAGACTCAGGTGGCCCACGTCATAGAGAACAGTGGGATTGAACGTCTGCCCTTGAAACCCTTTTTGGGTTGCAGAAGTTTTGAATCAATATGAAAATTGTTTTTCCTCTCTCTGGGTCTATCTGACCTCGCCAACAGATTGGGTGGAAATAAACATTATGGTGAGCCCCACGTGGGACCCACTGAGGTATGTGTTGTACTCCAGACTGTCCATTAGTGTGGACTCCACAGTGATGTATGGGTTATATCCCACCATCCAGAGGCATGGACGGTGGGCAAATGTGTTGTATGTGTTTTGTTCATGCTGCATAGCAGCTGTGGGACCCACGCACATGTGGACTCCACATAATGCATGTGTTTATCAATGTCATCCATTTATTTTGCATCTACCATCCAGATAGCTAGACGGTGGTGCATACTGTGATGTACGTGATTTATATCCTGGTCGTCCATCCCTGGTTGGGACGTGGACCCCATGTGATGTACGTGTTATATCTACTCCATCCATCGATTTGACGTGGTCCACCATGATCTAAACGGTGGGCCATACCATGAGTTATGTGTTGTTCATCCATGTCGTTCATTTAGTGGACCCATTTGGAAGGTGTAGGCCTAGGTGTAAGGCCCACCTGTTATATATATTAGGCCCATATGTAGGGCCCACCTGTTGTGTATTTGTGGCTCAAGTATGAGGCCCATTGTGAGGTAGTTGGGGCCCATGGGTTGAGGCCCATTGTGATGTATTAGGGCCCGTAGGTTGAGGCTCATTATGATGTATTTCTGACCCATTTGGCAAAGCCCATTGTGATATATTTGGAGCCCATGGGTTAATGCCCATTGTGAGGTATTGGGGCCAATGGGTTGAGGCCCATTGTGATTTATTTGGGGCCCATGGGTTGAGGTCCATTGTGATGTATTAGGGCCCGTGAGTTGAGGCCCATTGTGATATACTTTCAGCCCATGTGATGAGGCCCATCTTGATGTATTTGTGGCCCGCATGGCTAGGCCCGATGTGGTGTATATGTGGCTCAATGCGAGGAATGTGCACCCGATGTAATATGTGATTTCATTATAATGCAGGTAATGATGTTATGGCGGGCCGTGCCTTGGGAGAAATGTTGGTTTGATGTCCACATTGTAAGAATAATGGTGGTTAAATGTCCGCATTATAACTCTCCCTAGGGCCCATTGATAAGCCCATACTTGTTGTGTGTAGGTCATCAAGGGCCATCCTTGTTGTGAGTATAATTCATCACCATATAAATTGCTTAGTAAAACTTCATGATTCATGCCCATATACATCATATGTATGCCTGATATGAGGAATGTTTGATCATAACATACACCATTAAGTAGACCATTTACGGGACTCCTTATGAGACAGAGTGCCCACATTATCGCGCAGTACACGCAGGATTGTTGCATGATTGGATAGTGTGGCTCATGCATCTCGCATATATGTGACTTGATCATTATATGCCCTAGCGACATCAGGGTCGTGGTCTCCACAGGCACATCGTGGATGGCTAAAAGGGACACTGAAAATACTTGGTTCTAGCACTGTGGGCACTTAGGATGTCCTTGGGTGAAAATCTCAAAATCTCTATCGCCAGGAGGTGCCCCAACGTCTAAACTGAGTGGAACATGAGTGCCCGAGTGCCGAATACCAGAAAGTTGCATCTCCCACTGTGTCGTGGTCGATTGGGAGGGGATGTGGCCTTATCCGCCCGAGTGAGGGGGCTATAAGCTATGCCGAGTATGACCAGCTCGTAAATGGGTCCGTATCGATGAGCTAAGTAGGTATTGGCAGACTTCTAGCTAGGTAGATATGCGGCTAAGGAGGCGGCAGTCGGTGTGGAGTGTAATAGACCCCGGTGATTTTCTAAAGAGTAACTGTACTGATATGTGGACTTATTGAGTAGGAATTGCATATTCATTCATTCACTATCCACTCGGGCTGGTGGTGCGTAACTATTTGTTATGTGTACCTTCGCATGGTCAGGATTTCGGTTGAGCGCGCGACTAACCTGAGATCAGGAGTTTACCACATTGAGTCTGAATATCCAAATTTAGGTATAGGACTGGTTTGGATAGAAGTCTCTTGTGGTGGACCTCATAGCCTGCAATACTACGTACTATTATCCCGTCTTCACATTCCATCATGGTCATTTCATTCGCACCGCATATTACATTGCATCTGCAGTACTTAACATTTTGGGTTACAATATTTTTGCACTTATATGGCTTAGACGGACTTAGCAGGATTTGCATATTGCATTGCATCCTCGACATCTGTTATTGTCTTATTATGTTTTTGCATTACATAGCCTTGATATGGCCGTTAGCATTCATGCCTTGCAATGTAATAGCCTTGGTACGACTGATAGCACTCATGGACTTACCAGTATATTTTTGCTTACTCTGATTACTCTGATATTGCTTACTTGGCACTTACCTTGTGCACACACTTTCACCAACCCCTAAGCTTTCTATAAGCGTATGCACAATAGATGTGTGCAGGTGGTGTTAGGTTGCAGCAGCGTTGAGCTTGGAGCATGCAGCTATCCTTTGGAGCTTTGATTTTGATATATGTATTTTCCTTTCAGCATTGTATTCAAATGATTATATTAGTGGATATGTGATGATGATGTTGCCTTTACGATTTGGGTATACTTGTGGTTATGCTTCTTATGAGACAAATGTATGTTAGAAAATCCTCCTTGTAGGATCCCAAGATCGGGACCTGGCATATGTACGCTGGGGGCTAAGAATGGGATACTATGGAGGCTATCGGCACCGGGTTCGGTGATCGGGATTCCTGTGGATCAGATTTCTGGGTTTGGGGCGTGATAGAAGTTGGTATCAGAGCATAACTTGAGAATACCTGAAGATAACATCACATATCTGTTGATAGTTACCCTTCACTCGATGATTGTTAAGAACTTAGAATGATTAGATCCCCGAGTTCGAATGACTTAGAGATTTTCTAATATAGCTTCCTACCATTGAGATTGTGAGGCTGCATAGTTTCGATCATTTTTGTTCCAAGATCCGATGTTCAATGTGATCATCATAGTGCTGACGAGGCATCTTAGGAGTAAGAGGCTAATATTCATGGGCGTTGTCCCCATCTCTTAGGTGTTTGATGAATATATCTATAACGATGAGATTTCCCTCCCTTATGAACTTTGTATTGGTTTTGTAGTGTTTTAAATTTCCAGGATGAAATTTTTATTTGGTGGGGAGAGTTGTAAGGCCCGTGTCCTAGCCCGTATTGTTCTGTCAACTCCCGCAATCCTTTCCATCGAATTCCGGCAACCTGTGACCGATAATTGATGTTTATGCGCGATCCTAAGTCATATCCTGTAGATTTGAGTCAGCTTAATCCGAGACTTGTACTATTGCGACCACACCGTCGCCTCAGTTCCAACGTCGCATCTTGCATACCAATCCGATACCCTGGCAGGGAGATGTGGGTTGGCATTTATTTCGAAAAAAATGCACCGCGTTTGCCATCCCAAGAGAATCTCTATAACATGTCCCATCAATCAATCACTTAAATCAATCAATCAATCACCTCATGTCAAGTACAAGAGCAACCCATGCTTTCTTTTTCCACAAGTCAAGCAAACCTCAAAAGTCAACAAGTCTCTCACCTCACCCATCACTCACCTCACATCCATCACCTCCCCCTTACAACCACCATTCTCTCTCTCTTTCTCAACACAAATTCCAACCAAAAAAAATCTCAAGCAAAAGAGTGGACGTCCAAGCTCTTCCATGTGAGAGAATAGTGCATGTGTGTGGCCCACTTCCTCTCCAAAAAACCTTCATCCTAGCCATTCATTTCTCATCTTCCAACATCAAAGTGAAGCACAAGGAGACCGGCATTCTATCGGACCAAGAAGATCGAACGGTGGGTGCTTCTATAGGCTAGATTTTCATGTTTTTATGATGGGCCAAGTGAGGCCTACCAATTAATGGTATGGATCTCACTTTGGACCCTTGATGTGGCCGATGGCCCACCTGATGGGGCCATCCTCCATGGACCCCATCATGATGTTTACTTTCCTAAGATCTAAAGAGGTCATCTAGACCTTCCATTTTAGTGGAGAAGCAAGATCCACCGTTGATTTTTGATTTGGTGGGCCCACATGTATTGGGACCCACTTGATGTATGATTGAATGCTTAAAAAGGAGGGGCCATAGTGTCGGGGTCCCTCCATCACATGTGTCCCTCTCTCTTTCACTCTCTCTCACCCTCTCTCTTTCACTTTTTTTCTATTGTATGTGAGGATATGGCCATGTGGCCCACTCGAATGGCCCTACCATGAAGCATGTATTTTATCTAAGCCATCTGTAGGTGGGGCCCACTTTATATATGTGTTGTATTCACACCATCCACCATTTGGTGGCCCACCTGAGCAGGGCCCACCTTATAACCCAAACCGTCCAGCATCCCTGAATGCTGGACATTTATTGAAAACACAAATATTAGCTTTGGATTCAAAGCTTTTAAGAAGGACCACTCCTACGAGCCCCACCTTGATGTATGGGACTAATCCACACCGTCCATTCCATATCCCAAATCATTTTACGCGTTGAGTTGACAAATGAAGCTGATCCAATTTTCTAGTGGGCCATAGCATAGCAAATAGCATTCTTACCGTTGAAATACACCCTGTGTTTTTGTACCCCAAAATATGTCGAATATTAGGCTTGATGGGTCTGTCTTGGGCCATAAAAACCAATGGCTGGGTTGGATTTCCCTGATGCAGGCCCCACGTACAAAAAACAGTAAAAAAATAATTTTTCAAAAATACATATATATATATAAGCAGGCAGCGCCTGATGCTGCGTTTTGGCGGATGGACAGCAGGGCAGTCCCAGCCATGGGCCCCACCATGATGTGTGTTGCATATCCACACCATGCATCTGTTAGGCCCCTTTGGGGAAATGGGCCACCCCAAATATAAGCCATATACAAGACTCGGGTGGCCCACGTCATAGAGAACAGTGAGATTGAATGTCTACCCTTGAAACCCTTTTTGGGTTACAGAAGTTTTGAATCAATATGAAAATTGATTTTCCTCTCATCCGGGTCTGTCTGACCTCACCAATAGATTGGGTGGAAATAAACATTATGGTGGGCCCCATGTGGGACCCACTGAGGTGTGTTGTACTCCACACCGCCCACTAGTGTGGACTCCATAGTGATGTATGGGTTATATCCCACCGTCTAGAGGCATGGACAGTGGGCAGATGTGATGTATGTGTTTTGTTCATGCTGCATAGCAGCTGTGGGACCCACGCACGTGTGGACTCCACATTATGCATGTGTTTATCAATGTCATCCATCTGTTTTGCATCCACCATCCAAATGGTTGGACGGTGGTGCATACTGTGATGTATGTGATTTATATCCTGGCCATCCATTCCTGGTTGGGACATGGACTCCACGTGATGTACGTGTTGTATCTACTCCGTCCATCCATTTGATGTGGTCCACCATGATCTAGACGATGGGCCATACCATGAGTTATGTGTTGTTCATCCATGTCATTCATTTAGTGGACCCATTTGGAAGGTGTAGGCCCAGGTGCAGGGCCCACCAGTTATGTATATTAGGCCCATATGCAGGGCCCACCTATTATGTATTTGTGGCTCAAGTATGAGGCCAATTGTGATGTAGTTGGGGCTCATGGGTTGAGGCCCATTGTGATGTATTAGGGCCCGTAGGTTGAGGCTCATTGTGATGTATTTCTGACCCATTTGGCAAAGCCCATTGTGATGTATTTGGAGCCCATGGGTTAAGGCCCATTGTGAGGTATTAGGGCCCATGGGTTGAGGCCCATTGTGATGTATTTGGGGCCTATGGGTTAAGGTCCATTGAGATGCATTAGGGCTCGTGGGTTGACGCCCATTATGATATATTTTTAGCCCATGTGATGAGGCCCATCTTGATGTATTTGTGGCCCGCATGGCTAGGCCTAATGTGGTGTATATGTGGCTCAATGCGAGGAATGTGCACCCGATGTAATGTGTGATTTCACTATAATGCAGGTAATGATGTTATGGCGGGCTGTGCCTTGGGACTAATGTTGGTTTCACATTGACATTGTAAGAATAATGTTGGTTCAATGTCCACATTATAACTCTCCCTAGGGCCCATTGATAGGTCATACTTGTTGTGTGTAGGTCATCAAGGCCCATCCTCGTTGTGAGGGTAGTTCATCACCATATAAATTGCTTAGTATAACTCCATGATTCATGCCCATATGCATCATATGTATGCCTGATATGATGAATGTTTGATCATAGCATACGCCATTAGGTAGACCATTTACAGGACTCCTTATGAGACGGAGTGCCCACATTATCACGCAGTACACGCAAGATTGCTGCATGATTGGATAGTGTGGCTCATGCATCTCACATATATGTGACTTGATCATTATATGCCCTAGCGACATCAGGGTCGTGGTCTCCATAGGCACATCGTGGATGGCTAAAAGGGACACCAAAAATACTTGGTTCTAGCACTGTGGGCACTTAGGATGTCCTTGGGTGAAAATCTCAAAATCTCTATCGTCAGGAGGTGCCCCAACGTCTAGACCGAGTGGAACATGAGCATCCGAGTGCCGAATACTAGAAGGCCGCGTCTCCCACTATGTCGTGGTCGGTTGGAGGGGGTGTGGCCTTATCCGCCTGAGTGAGGGGGCTATAAGCTAGGCTTAGTATGACCAGCATATAAATGGGTTCGCTATCGATGAGCCGAGTAGGTATTGGCAGACTGCTGGCTAGGTGGATAGTGAGGTCTCTTCCACTCACTGGGCTGTGCGGCTAGGGAGGCGGCAGTCGGTGTGGAGTGTAATAGACCCCGGTTATTTTCCAGAGAGCAACCGTACTGATATGTGGACTTTTTGAGAAGGAATTGCATATCCATTCATTCACTATCCACTTGGGCTGGTAGTGCGTAACTATTTATTACGTGTACCTTTGCATAGTCAGGATTTCGGTTGAGCGCGTAACTAACCTAAGATCAGGAGTTTACCACATTGAGTCAGACTATCCATATTTAGGTATGGGACTGGTTTGGATAGAAGTCTCTTGTGGTGGACCCCATAGCCTGCGATACTATGTACTATCATCTCGACTTCACATTCCAGCATAGTCATTTCATTTGCACCGCATATTACATTGCATCCGCAGTACTTAGCATTTTGGGTTACAAAGTTTTTGCACTTCTATAGCTTAGACGGACTTGGCAGGATTTGCATATTGCATTGCATCCTTGACATCTGTTGTTGTCTTATTATGTTTTTTCATTGCATAACCTTGATATGGTTGTTAGCATTCATGCCTTGCATCACATAGCCTTGGTACGGCTGATAGCACTCATGGACTTACCAGTATATTTCTACTTACTCTGATTACTCTGATATTGTTTACTTGGCACTTACCGTAGGCACACACTTTCACCACCCCCTAAGCTTTCTATAAGCTTATGCACGATAGATGCGTGCAGGTGGCATTAGGTTGCCGCAGCGTTGAGCTTGGAGCGTGCAGCTGCCCTTTGGAGCTTTGATTTCGATATATGTATTTTCCTTTTAGCATTGTATTCAAATGATTATATTAGTGGATATGTGATGATGATGTTGCCTTTACGATTTAGGTATACTTGTGGTTATGCTTCTTATGAGACAAATGTACGTTGGAAAATCCTCCTTGTAGGATCCCAGGATCGGGACCTGGCGTATGTACGCTGGGGGCTGAGAATGGGATACTACGGAGGCTATCGGCACCGGGTTTGGTGATCGAGATTCCTGTGGATCCGATTTCTGGGTTTGGGTCGTGACATGGGAGCAAGATCTACAGGCTGATTTTCTCCTTCGAGAGTAAGGGAAGGCAGAATACCCCCTGTAGTTTCAAATTCGTTGTGAGGAGTGCCCGATCTTTCTCTTGGATTTATCAAATCCACAGGAGAACTGAAAGAAATCCAACCTTCTAGAGTGTTTGGAGGCTTTATTTCTTTGATGGACTCTTCCATAGAAATTTTACAACGAATCTGTCCTGGAACAGCGGCCTGATCTTTCTCGTAAAAATATCGAATCCCTTATTCCAGTCTATAATTCCTCTAGCATGGGGGAGGAATCCATATAGGATGATCCACTGAAATACAGTTGCATACTAAAAAGTAACGATGGCCCCACCATTGCATCTAAGTATATGAAGTTGTTACTCTATGATTGTACCCCAGGTGAACAAATCGAGAACCAAAATTTCTCATTAGGAGTTGCTTCCATATTAAACCCCAATTATAAGGACCGACTCCATAACTCCTCATTGTTCGGGTGACCTCCTCACTTGCTTGGGGCATGGCTTGATCATATCCAAACTGTTTGGCAAATTGACTTGGATAGTATGGTTCTCGCTAGAACTCTAGTCCTTCTCACAATGGAAGACTGCACGAACGAATACAGAGAAAGAAAGTCCTTTCGATAGGTTCCAAGTCATTGTTATCTTCCACATCTCTGTCTTCAACCTGGTAGTCTAAGTAAAAAGGGAAGAAGTCAATAGATTTCATGTTGTCAATTTTATCAACTATCCATTCATATCCCTTCTTTACAATTTTTCGCTTCAAAAAATGCCACAAGGGCAGATGATCAGGATGGACATAAGCCTTCTCTGAGTCATTGTATGTCTAGGGGAAATAAATGCCAAGCCATTCGGAGATGTAATGTAATGGGGTAAAAGTGGATGAAGCTCATAGTGACGGGCTTGAGCAGTGCGTCGCAGCATGACCGAAAGCTCTATATAACAACATAAGGCGGGAGGGGCTAGGGAATATCTTTTTCTGCCTTCTGCCATCGCACCCACCGCCACAAATAGAGTCTGAACTTTTTGAACTAGGAACCATAACTAAGCTCAACCAGTAAACTAGGAAAGCCGCTAATTCAGTTTCGGCAATGAAGTTGGCCGGGGCCCTTATCTTTTTATGATTAGCTTCTAGTTCAGCACAATGACTGCCAGGAAACCTATAAAAAATAAGGGGGAAAGACCAGTGTGCAATTCATATTTATGGGTAAGTATTGTTTGAAAGGGAAGGAAAAGGTTAAAATACTTACACTAAGTATCAAGAAAAATGTGCTAGCCATTGAAGAGGAGAAATCTTATGGACATGGGCAAAGTAAGATGTTTCACCAAAAAGCTCGATGGTTGATGCTGTAATTTTGGGTACTCTATTGGGTGCGACATAGGCAAACTCTTCATTAGAGGGAACGTATTCATCGAGGAAGGATCCAGAGATAGGCAGACCGGCCATCCTATATAGATCCTATAAGGTGATACTTACTCCCCCTACTAGAAGATGAAAAGAGTTCTTAGTAGAAGACCAGTATTTCAGAAAGCCTTTGTAAATCATCATGTCTTTTAGAAAGAATTCTGAAGTGGCTTCTATGGCATGATAAATCCTTGCTGTAATAAGGACTTCTTCATACTTCTTCAAAATCGCTTTGGCCCAAGCACTGTAATATGGATGACTAGTCTAGAGACCCCATGTCCTAAATTCTTCTTTGCCCCACAAGGAGTCATGATGACAGAAACATTGTTGAATTGTTTCAAATAAATGAGTGTAATACAAGGAATGAGGGTCGTGACATGGTGTGAGAAAGCGCATGTATCTTACTTGCCTGGTCTTTTGGGTTAAGCCTTTGTCTATGAGATAGCCTTCAAGGATTTACAGCTCTTTGATCACCCAATTAGACACATATAAGATCCTGTTCTGCGTCATGTGATCTGTCGGTTCACTCTGAAGAATGGACTGGTGACGCAGAAGTTGCAAAGGAAGAGTAATGGTCTCATCTTTATATGGGTTGCAAAATTTAATTGCCTCAGTAGTTAACTTGACTGAATCCCAAGCGTTTTGAAAACGTCTTCGATTATGTTTTTGAATCTTTTCCTAGAAAGCTTCGTCTTTGTTCTTTTCTCTTGTTTGTTTTGGAACGGTTAGGGTAGGAGAAGCCTCTGCAATAGAAGGATGGGTGTCATCTGTGCAAAAGTTGGTTATGCATTTTAACCAATTATCCCAATCAGATTCTTGTCCTGAAATGGGGGGTCCCTCATTACTATGGTCATGCGGATATGCTCGGGTAACTATTGAATACGATCGGAAAAGTTAATGATGACAGGAGCCGGCTCTTTGAAGAAGGAACTGTAGTTCTTGCCAGATCGGAGTCTTTTCTGATTATAGGTCTCGGCAGATTGCGAGTCAAACAGCCCAGCAGTACTTGGGGAGGCAAGAGGTCTTTTTGAGCTTGCCATTGGAAAACTATACAGGAGTCGGTAAAAAATTAAAGTCAGAAAGAAAGGTTTATTAAGTTAAAAAGAGAGGTATAAAAGATTACTAAGTAGAGAGGACAGATAAATTTGAAGTACAAGAAGAAAGTTTAAGTACAAGTTAATGTGCACAAAGTGTTGCGTGCAAAGTGTAATGCGTAAAGTGTTGCATGCAAAGTGTTGTGCATAAAGTGTTATGCTCAAAGTGTTGTGTGCATGGACGTTGTGCGCTACATGTCCTTGAGCACAGAATTTTAACTAAGTAACAAAAAGGTGTTGTACGCTTAGTCTCGTTGCACGGGACGGGATGTTGTGCATAAAATGGTGTTGTGCGGGACAGTCATTGTGCGGCGCACAATGATGTTAGCGCACGAAGATGGCAGCTTGACGCAAAGACAGTATGAAGCAGCAGATAAAAGTGGCAAAAAAGAAAATAAGTCCCGTATTTATAGGCGGGGTCTGGGCCTTTGTACGGTAACTGTTGTTCTGTAATCGTTACGCGGTGAAGGTTGTGTGGAATTCTTTGTGCATAGATCAGTAAGCACACAACAAAGAAAATAATTGTGTGCACAATAAAGGAGGGAAAAAATAGTATTTGGAAAGAATTATTATTGATCCTACATATTTATTTTTGTAGGTGTAAAAAAAAATGTAGGATGAAGGGGGGCATCTGTTAAGGCATAAAAAGAGAAAAGGGTAACAAAAAGATTGTTGTGCGCGACTCGTTGTGTGTAAATTAATATATGGAATTAAGTGTTGTACGCAAATTGTTATGTGGAAATAGACCTTGAAATACAGATAACCGCAGTAGAAAGGAGGTCCGCACAAAGGAATCCATATAAAGGAAATCCACACAAAGGAGTCCACGCAAAGGGGTCTGCACAAAGATGGCTGCGCAAAGGATTTCGCACAATGACTATGTGGCATATTCGCATGTGTGAGAAGGCTATAAATACCTCCAACCCATCAGTAAGGGGTCAGAAGCAGCCAATTAAGAAGCAGAAGAAGAGTCCGAGAAGAGAGGGTAGAGCCCCGCTCCTATTGTGCGGGATAGGTGTTGTGCGGCACACAACACCATTAGCGCACAAACACTATTAAAGCACAATAGGTCTATGTGCATAATAGGCTTAAGCGCATAATGGGTCTGGGCACACAACAGGGCTTGCGCACAATGGCTCCCCTTGGCGCACAATATATCCTGGCGCACAATGAATTCTCCTGGCGCACAATGAATCCTCCTGGCGCATAATGGATTTTGGCGCACAGCAGACCTGGGCAACATTCTACAATATATGATGCTTCTAGCAATTATTACCTTAACTCATAACATCTTTCATTTTTTTTACTATTATCACAAGTCTATTTTGGAATCAAAGGAGAAAGGGATGTAAAAGAACTTGGAATAAATAAATAACATGTTGTCTTCTTTCTCTTCTTCTGTTAATTATTAAGTGAATGAAATTTTCTAAACAAAATGCATTTGTTTCTTGCTCGAAACAGTATCTCAAGGTCTCGCCCATGAAGGGCGTGGTTCGATTTGGAGCGAAGGGCAAGCTTGCCCCGAGATTCATTGGACCTTTCGAGATCACTGAGTGCGTTGGTGTCGTGGCCTATCGGCTTGGCTTACCATCTCAGTTGTCTGGCGTCCATAACATTTTTCATGTATCTATGCTGAGGAAGCGTGGGTTAGACATTGTTCCTTTTATTGATTGGCAGCCACTGGAGGTTCGTCAAGACGCTTCTTACATTGAGCAACCAGTTCGTATCCTTGATCGGAAGGAGCAGGTCCTCAGGCCAAGGTCATTCCCTTAGTGAAGGTGTAGTGGGGTCATCATTATGTTGATGAGGCATCTTGAAAGTGTGAGGTCGAGATTCGAGAGCGCTATCCCCATCTATTTGATGATTGATTATACATTATATCTTGTATGTTGTCTCTGATTTTGTATGATGATGCTATGTTTCTTCTTCCTTATGTGTTATGACTAGTTGTGATGATTGTATAAATTTTGAGGATAAAATTTATATTAGGAGGGGAGAGTTGTAAGGCCCATATCATAGTCTATACCGTTTCATAGGCTTCCGCGGTCCTCCCGGTCGAATTTCGGTGACCTACGACCTGTAGTCGGTGTTTACGCACTATCCTAATTTACATCCCGAAGATCTATACGGCTTGACTCGAAAGTTGTATCCTAGAAACCGCATCGTCACCACGGTTCCAACGCCGCGTTTCTTATGCCGATGCGATACCCTGACCAGAAGATGTGGGCCCGTGTTCATTTCAAGGAAAAACACCGCGCGTGCAAATTTTGAGAGAATATCTACAATCTATCCCATCAATCAATCAAATCAAGTACAAACAACTACCCCCCTCTTACACCACCCTTACCTAAAGTCAACTCTCTCTCTCTCTCTCTCCACCGATCCCTCTCTCACCCAAAATTTAACCCAACCCATCCCTTCCTTACACCCATCCCATCTCTTTTTATCCATCACTTCTCTCTCTCTCATTATCTCTCTTCACTCTCAAGCTCCCAAGGAGAGCATCCAACATCCAAGCTTCCCAAGCCTATCCCAAGTGTGGCCCACTTCCCTACCCCAATCTCCACCCTTCAATCCCCATCTTCCACCATCAAAGAGGGAGCCAAGGAGCCTAAGAGTTGAAGGAGCTAAAGAAGAAGGCCGGTCAGTGGGAGATCCACCATTGATTTTTATTTTAAGGACCCACTTGTTGTGGGACCCACTTGATGTATCCATTGTATAAGGGACGGCCCAATAGTGGTGGGGTCCCTCCCCTTCACATTTCTCTCTCCCCCCTCCATCTTTCTCTCTCTCTATCCTTTTATTTGTGATGTTGTGGCCCACCCGTTGATGCTTGATATTCAAACTGTCCATCCATAGTTGGTGGGCCCGACACGTGTGGACCCACCTGAAATCAATTGGTTGGATACCTCACACCAGCATATAGTTGGACTGACGTTAGTAAGTTCTGCTGGTCCCACCATGGAATATGTGTTATATCCTACACTGTCCATCCATTTTTTTAGTAGGTGTGTGGGGCCCACCCCACATGTGCTGCACGTGTGGGATGGGACCCACCTTGATGTATATGTCTGATCATCCAAACTGTTCAGTAGACGGATGTCCAGCCCCTGAACGTTGTAGCATCATCACACAAATATATATATATATATATATATCTAATATATTATATTTGATATATATATATATAGGTATGTGTGGGCCCTATGTGGGACCCATTTACTGGACGGACTAGTTGGGATCCCCACACCATCTTTATAGTTGTGTATTAACGTCACCAAATTGTGTGGGACCCACCTTAAATGTATGTGTTTCATCTGCACCGTCCATCTAGACGGTGCCATGTACAGCCCCACCATGATGTAGTGTTGTAACTACACTGTTCGTGCAATGGCCCACCTTTATGTTTGTGTTTACCACACCATTCATCTGTTTTGAATCACACCATCCATCTATTTTGATAGTGGGCCAGCAATCACTGTCAGCTGCTTCTGCACGTGCAGCAGCAGCACTCTATTGTATCTATATCGTCCAACCATTTTGAAAGATCATTTTATGGCATGAGAAAAGAATGAGATGGATCTATAGTTCAAGCGGGCCCCACCATTGAAAATAGTGGGGATAGTGACATCCACCATTCAAAACTTCTTAAGGGCCACAGTAGTTCTAATCAAGCTGATGTTTTTGTTTTCACTTCTGAAAAGGCCAAGCTATATGTCCTGGAGGGGGGTGAATAGGACTGTGACAGATAACAAATTAATAAGCGAAATATAAACAATAAGATAGCCAAATGAAAAGCAAGTAACCAAAGGAAATAACAACCTCAAAAATCAAGTATTGAGAGGTTGATACAAACTTGGTTCTAAGGACAACCTAACACCAAAAGCCAATGGTGTATGGTAAGACAACCTTACTAGAACATGGATGAGTATCAAAAACTCAAACTGAAGAGGACATGAAAGAAATAGAAACTAATCTATTACAAAATTCATCACACAATGCTGAAATATAAAGATTATAACATTCACATCCACAAATACATCCCACAAACTTAAACCATAAAAGATAAAGAAATAAACCACACATCCACCAAACACAGAGAATTATAGTGGTTCGCTTGTGTGTACACCAACTGTTAAACAACAGCCACACAACTACTTCACTCCTAATATCCACTCCCACGGGATATTAGCGTTCACTAATCCAAAATAGGTTTTTCAAGGTTCACCTAAAACCTTCACAATTGTGTCTTTCAAGTGGGCTTACACAATTCAAAAACCCCACACTCTGAGTTTTCTGGATCACCTCAGACAAACCAAAAATGGAGACTTTTTAGAACAATCTCACAAACCGAAAAGGAATTAAATTATAGAAAAAGAAAAATACTTATCTATATGAAGATTCTAAAGTAGCCCAATAGAACCAACTTGATGACGACATAGATGTTCAACGTTCAGTCTCACAAGTGTATAGGGTTCTAAGTCTAGATGATTTTTAAATAAATCAGCAAGTGCTTTGTATTGATTTTGATCTCAAGAAAGGGTAAATCGAATATCCCTTTTCAATATAAGCATGGAATAGAGATTTAAAATTAAATTATAAGAGCTACTTTAAAGAATCTAAATATGCACAAAATAGCTTAGAATGTACTCAAAATAATCTCAAAGTGATTACTTAAGAATGATAAGAATTGAATAGAAAACACTGAAATTCGAGCACTATTTATAAGTGAAAAATCAGATCGCACGACTGGCCTTTGCATAGCTACAACTGGCCTTATCCAAACAGATTTTCAAACATTCTACCATGATAAGATTTTTCAGTTACACGACTGGCCTTGTGGGTCCCACGACTGGTCGAGTGGCCTACTCGACTACTCGTGGACACCACACGACTAGTCGTGTTAGTCCAGATTACTTGCTGGAAAATAAGTCGAGCACTGCACGACTGGTCGAGCATTATTCACACGATTGGTCGAGCAGTTTCCAGGACTGGTTGTAGACCAAGAGAAAAATTCTGAAAATTCATAACAAATCTTGGACTGGTCGAGGAAATACTAGGACTGGTCAAGCCAGTGCTAGGGCTAGTCGAAAGAACAGAATTTTATACTTATAAAATAACTAAAATGACCGACTGAAAGTATGAAATGATCTAATCATGATGTAAGGTCAATCTAGGTCAATCATACCTTACTCGTGAGATAGAACATATGAACACATAATCTATTGATCACTTCAGTAACTTTAATTCTTGCAATCTTCAAATCTTAAACTTGACATACCAAACATAATCTTCAACTAGGTCTTGAGTTCTTGGACTTTTCCGATTCCAGATCTTGAACCGCAATGTTCTTGAAAACTAAGTCTTCACTCAATATATGAAAATCTTCACTTTCTTCCAGTTTGAAGATCTTGGTAAGTTCGTCGTAGATATCAGCAAGATAGATTCAATACGAACAGAACGAATGTTGAAGATTTAATGTGAACAGATGCACAAGCTTGATATAAATCAAGATACAAACTTGAATTAGTTTGTCACACCAAAATTTGACAATACTTAGGGTTTATCAACATAGCACTTTCAATCTCCCCCTTTGTCAAATTTGTGACAAAACCAAAATTACAATATGCAATAGATATTCAATTCAAACAGCATAATGTACAAACATGTTATGATATCATGCACAATAATCAATTCTCCCCCTTAATCCACTACTCTCTGCAAGAAAAATATTAGCCACATTTCATCAAAGCATATCGTCATATCATTCAATAACATTCTCCCCCTTTTTGTCACAACATGACAAAGGAAGCGAATAATGATAAATGAAGATAATAAGAGAGCATGGAGAAAAAACTACTTATCCAAATCAAATAAACAGAGTATCTAAACTGAATAGATAAGAGTTTAAACAAAATTATCCAAGCAGTCATAGGGAAAAGAGTTAGAATAAAGTTATTACAGATACCATCCAAATCAAAACAAAACTAATCTGATCCTGAAGAGGGTGCAGGAATAGATGGATCAATTTAATGTAAACCCTTATTAATACGCCTTATATATTTGCACATTTAAGCAAATTGAGAATCCTGGGTTACACGAATCTGAGCCACCTGTTCCTCAAGAGTATGCAACCTCTCATCGAAACAAGAAGGCTGATAATCAGGGTCAACCTCAGAATCTGATTCAAATTCATTAAATAAATCATCCATATTAACGTCTTCTTGAGGTAAAGCGTCAGCATCTTCAGCTTCTTCATCTCCTCCAGCATTCCCATCAACTTGACCAGGTGCCCAAGTCCAAGTTCATCTTGTTGATCTTAGAGTTGTTAAATGGACGAAGATTAATAGAACCTTCCCCAACAAGCATAGCTATCAAAGCATGACTAGCTAAGGCAGTCATAAAATAAGTGAAAGCAATATCACTATGACCAAGGTGAAGAAGAAACTGAATAATATGATAACAGATAAGAGAAGGAAGACAAATATGGATTCCAGATACAATAGAATGCATAATGCAGACCATAAAAGAGGTCAGCTTAGTCTTATTACCTGAGCGAGAATAGACATTCGAAATAAAAATCCGATGCAAGACCCTATATCTGGGCAACATATAGTTGGAACTGAGTGCAGTACCATCGTTCCATTCTGCATTTAAGTTATAGAGAACTCTTGTAATCAATTGTTTAGCATTTTCAGAAGGTCTAGCTTGTAAAGTGGATATGGGTATGCTGTCATCAACAACAGGTATATTCATAATTGCTAAAATTAAATGACGGACTACCTCAATTGGACCTTCTCTAGTTAACACAGTAAATGTCAAATCATCTAGAGAGAACTCAGTAATGCAAGCGTACATGCCCTGTGCAATGGATCGGTATGCAGGATCGCCCCAAGATAGTATGTTTTTCCAACCTACAGCTAGAAGAAGAGGGACAACGTTGAAGTGCTCAATATGATCAACAATGACAACACGCTCAAAAATAACATTTCTAAGATAAAAATCTCTCATACTCTCGGGATCCTCTTCGGGAGGCCGAAGGTGACGCACGGTAATGGGTGCGGAACGGGATGAAGAGGGACCACGAGTGGTTCTCTTCCCATTTTTTCCTTCCATTGCAATAAGAAAATAAGGAAACAAAGGTTTGCAAAAAGGAATGAAAGGATTCCAAGCAAATCAGATTTTAAGAAAAAAACACTTTCAAACCACAATAAATCTTGAAACAAGAAGCAAAATCAAGATTAAGGATAATCAAAAAACTTACATACACAAGGAAATAAAAAATGAAGCACTAACCGAAGATTAATCGAAGATGGGTTCGACCAGTCGTGGTTAGGCTTGATGGAGAAGAAGAAAGAAATGAAAAAAGTGACATTTTTCCCAAATAAAAATCTAATTCATGAGTTTCACGACTGGTCATGTACATACTCAACCGGTCGTGCTACGACTGGTTGAGTGTGTACTCGACTAGTCATGTAACATAGAAAATGTATGATTTTATATATATTTAAATTAAAAAATATAAAATAATATATACATACATTATGATACAAATGAGCACAAATCTTCAGTTCATATTGCACATACCAAGATCAAATTTTAAATTTGTAAATCAATTTTTGTCGAGCGATTTTGTGAATATGTCAGCTAGTTGATTCTCGATCTGAATATATTCTAATGAAATTATCTTTTCTTCAACCAATTCATGATTATAATGATACCTAATGTTAATGTGCTTGGTTCGTGAATGTTTAATAGGATTTTTGGAAATATTAATTGCACTTGTGTTATCACAATATAACATTATAGATTCTTGCGCAATTCTGTAATCGCTTAGCATTCTCTCCACCATACTAGCAGAGTGCATGCATTACCTGCAACAATATATTTAGCCTCAACAGTGGAAAGCGATACGAAACTTTGTTTCTTACTTAACCAGGAAACTAGATAGTTCCCGATATAGAAACAACCACCGCTGGTCGATTTACGATCATCAATGTTACCGGCCCAATCAGCATCCGTGTAACCAGATAATTGCACACTAGTATCATGTGGATACCAGAGACCAAGATTAGTTGAACTAGCGACATATCGCAAAATTCGCTTAACAGTAATCAAGTGGGACTCTTTAGGGTCCGATTGATATCTGAAACAAATTCCAACGCTAAAAGCAATATCAGGTTGACTCGCAGTTAAATAAAGTAAACTTCCTATCATACTACGATATAACTTAGGATCCACACTCTTACCTGTTGAATCCTTAGAGAGTTTCATAGTGGTACTCATTGGAGTATCAAAATTCTTCCCACTCTCAAATTTGAACCTTTTCACGAAGTTCAGAGCATATTTGGTTTGAGAGATGAAGAATCCATCAGGAAGCTATTTGACTTGCAACCCTAGGAAATAATTTAGTTCTCCAACCATGCTCATTTTGAATTTGGACTTCATAAGATCTGCAAACTTAATATTCATGTTAGCATAGGTAGGTCCATAAATAATGTCATCAACATAGATTTGCACAATTAAAATATGATCTTTATATTTCTTAACAAATAATGTTTTACTACACTGCCCATTACAAACTCATGACTTAACAGGAATTTAGTTAATTTCTTGTACCATGCCCTGGGAGCCTGTTTCAAACCATAAAGTGCATTTTTTAGGTGATAAACATGATTAGCATGCTTAGGGTCTTCAAAACCCTTTGGTTGTTCAACGTATACTTCTTCATGCAAATCACCATTTAAAAATGCACTCTTAACATCCATTTGATATATTTTAAATTTTTTAAAGCATGCAATGGATATAAACAGTCTGATTGATTCAAGACGAGCTACTGGGGCAAAAGTTTCATCATAATCAATAACTTCAATTTGAGTGACTCTGAAGGAGTAGTTGCGATGACCTCTTCGAGGTCACCCAAAAAGAGAGGTGAGCCATTTTATTCCGATAATATGATTATCAGTTGGTCTTGGAACTAAATACCAAACATCATTTCTTACAAATTGATTGAGCTCTTCTTACATAGCTACAATCCAATTTTCATTAGTAAGGGCTTCTTTTACGTTAGCTGGTTCCATCTGAGATGTAAAGCACATATAGTTACACAAATCTTCTAATTTTTTACGAGTGCGTACACCAGTGAGGTGATTTCCAAGGATTTGATTAGTAGAATGATCTTTATTTGATCGTAGTTCAATGTTATTTTGATTAAATGAAGAGTCTGGTTTATCAATTAGAAGAACCTCATCATCTTCTGAACTTGAGATAGGTGTATTCAAATAATCATCAATTACCACATTAATAGATTCTTGTATTACACCAGTCCTCTTGTTAAGTACACGATATGCTCGACTATTCATAGCATACCCTAAAAATATCCCTTCATCACTTTTGGTATCAAATTTACCCAGATGTTCTCAGTCATGCAAGATAAAGCATTTACTGCTAAAAACTCGAAAGTATTTGACAGAAGGCTTCTTATCAAACCACATCTCATAAGCTGTTTTATTATTTGATTTTCTAATATAAATACGGTTAATTATATAACAAGCAGTTTTATGGCTTCAGCCCAAAGATTTTTAAGAAGCTTCATACTATTTAACATTACATTAGCCATTTTTTGAAGCACCCTATTTTTCCTTTCCACTATCCCATTTTGTTGTGGTGTTTTGGGCGTAGAATATTCATGTGATATTCCCTGGTCACAGCAAAATTTCTCAAAACTGTTATTTCCAAACTCAGAACCATGATCACTACGGATCTTAGTGACTTGTAACTCTTTTTCATTTTGGATACGTTTAAGTACCCGTTTTATTTCATCGAGAGTTTCAGATTTCTCTCTTAAGAAAACTACCCAAGTATACCTGGTAAAGTCATCTACAATGACCAAAATATACTTCTTGCCACCTTGACTCTCCGTTCTACTTGGTCCAATGAGATCCATGTGGAGAAATTCGAGTGGTTTAGATGTGGCATTGGAGTTTATCTTTTTGTGAACACTCTTAGTTTGTTTACCAATCTGGCACTCACCACATATCTTATCCACTTTTTTATTTTGGGTAGACATCTTACCAAATCAATTTTGCTCAATCTATACAAGTTGCAGTAGTGTACATGTCCTAGGCGCTTATGTCATAGTTCGGTCTCATCGGTATAGACCATGTAACATGATAGCTTAGATGAGCTTGAGTCACTAACTATATAGCAGTTCTCAGAAGTTTTGTGACCAGTTAATATTACAGAACCATTCTTATTTAAGATTTCACACTTTTGGTTTGAAAATTTTACACTGTGATTATTATCGCAAATTTGAGAAATGCTTAATAAATTATGTTTTAAACCTTCTACATATAAAACATTCTCAAATAGAGGGAGGTTAGGGAGTTGAACCGTACCTTGGCCAACAATTTTGCAGTTGCTACCATCACCGATTGTAACTGAACCATCACTCATGTCTTTAAGACTGGTGAACAGACTTTTGTGGCCCGTCATATATCGGAGCAACTACTATCCAGGTACCACTTTGAATGGATTGTGGCTTTGAATGCGGTGTGGGCAATCAAACAAGCAACCTTAGGGACCCATTTCATTACAATTTTGGGTTTACGAGCTTAGTTGGTCTTCTTCTGATTATAATTGCTATATGTCCTACCCACTGAGTTAGATTTTAAGAGCCCCTTAAGCAAGTTTACAATTTTCTCAGGTAAAGGATTACGGTTCTGATTTTTATAGTTGATATGGTTCTTTTTAGGATTTAAGGATTGAAAAGTTTTAGTCGTTTTAGAAATATTTTGATTCAGACTTTTTCCTTTTGAGTTAGAAGACTCTCATTTAACAAATTCAGGAGGAGTATTCTTATATTTGGGAGGAGTATTTTTATCGTAGCCCAATCCAGATCGATCACCACATTTTCTGGATCCGGATAGAAGTTTTTCTAATTTAGGGTCACCTTGGGCATACCTCCATGTGTCCTTCAAACTCAAAAGTGAAGAGACTTCTAGTTTTAGATTTTCATTTTCAGATTTTAAATTTTCAACTTGGGACGTTTTGAAATCTAAGTCACACTTAGTTTTTTCAAAGAAATCTGAAAGGTATGATTTTTCCAAAACCAGATTATGAAAATTCTCTTTCAATTTTAAAAACTTTTCTTTCTGTAGTTTTAATTTAACAACTATTTTACAACTTTCCCTGTATAGGGCATCATAAGCATCCTTAAGATCTTCTTCATTCTCATGATCACTTCCTAGATTTTCTTCACTGGTTGTATCATTATCTGAGAAAGTGAACTTGGCTAGAGTCATTAGGGCTTTAACATCATTACCCGACTCGGTTTCAGAATCTTCTGACTCAGAAGAGGCTTAAGAGCCGGAAGATTCATCCCATGTAGCCAACATACCTTTCTTTTTAGGTTTGTCCTTTTTAGGACATTTGTTTGCTAGATGCTCGTATTCATGGCAGTTGTAGCATTGGATGTCTTTTAAAGATTTCCAATTTTTAGATCTTGATATTTTCTTTTCAGTAGGTTTTTGAACATCAACCCTCTTTTTACTTTTAAAAATCTTGTAAAACTTTTTAGCTAGAAGGGCCATATCATCTTCAGAAGTTTCTAAATCATAATTGTTATTTTTATGAGAAATACTTTTAGAAGATTTAAGGACGATAGATTTACCTTTTGGAGCCTTAAAGTTTAACTCGTAGGTTTGTAAAGAACCAACCAGTTCTTCAACCTGCATATGGTCTGTATCACGAAGTTCCTGAATGGCTGTGACTTTTGAATTGAACCTTTCAGGTAGTGAGCGTAGTATCTTTGGATAGACTTTGCTTTCTGGGATGCTATCTCCAAGACCCCACATAGAGTTGACTATGTCATTCAACTTAGTATAGAAGTCCATGAATGTTTCACTTTCTTCTATACGTATTTCCTCAAACTTAGTGGTGAGGATTTGTAGTTTAGATTTCTTAACAGTAGTCGTACCCTCGTGTGTCATTTCTAAGATATCCTAGGCTTGTTTCGCAGCATCATAAGATATAATTCTTTTGAATTCATCTGGTGATAGTGCACAAGTGATTACATTTAAAGCCATGGCATTGGCACTACTCTCAGTTCTCTGAAGAGTAGTCCAAGTGCTATAAGGAGCAACTTTTAGAGTTTTATTTCCATCAAGACCTAGAGCTTCAATAGTAGGTGGAGTCCATTTAGTTACTGTGGCTTGCCACACATTCCCATTAATAGACATCAAGAATATTCTCATTCTGCCTTTCCAATAAGCATAATTAGAGCCATTGAAAGGTGGAGGCCTAGTGATAGAAAGGCTATCAAAATTTGACATCTTAAAAGCTCAGATTTGTTAGCTCAAGAATTAAATCCAAATAAACAAGCTATTAAGCTTTGATACCACTTGAAAAGGCCGAGCTATATGTCCTAAAGGGGGGGTTAATAGGACTATGCCAAATAAAAAATTAATAAGCGGAATATAAACAATAAGATAGCCAAATGAAATGCAAATAACCAAAGGAAATAACAACCTCAAAAATCAAGTACTGAGAGGTTGATACAAACTTGGTTCTAAGGACAACCTAATACCAAAAACTAATGGTTTATGGCAGGACAAACTTACTAGAATGTGGTTGAGTATCAAAAACTCAAACTAAAGAGGATATGAAAGAAATAAAAAGTAATCTATTACAACATTCACCACACAATGCTGAAATATAAAGATTACAACATTCACATCCACAAATACATCCCACAATCTTAAAGCATAAAAGATAAAGAAATAAACTACACATCCACCAAACACAGAATTATAGTAGTTCACTTGTGTGTACACCAACTGTTAATCAATAGCCACACAACTACTCCACTCCTAATATCCACTCCCACGGGATATTAGTGTTCACTAATCCAAAATAGGTTTTACATAATCTAAAACCTCCATAATTGTGTCTTTCAAGTAGGCTTACACAATTCAAAAACCCCACACTCTGAGTTTTCTAGATCACCTCAGAAAAACCAAAAATGGAGATTTTCTAGAACAATCTCACAAACCAAAAAGGAATTGAATTACAGAAAAAGCAAAATACTTATCTGTACGAAGATTCTGAAGCAGCCCAGTAGAACTAACTTGATAACAACGTAGATGTTCAACGTTCAGTCTCAAAAGTGTATAGGGTTCTAAGTCTAGATGATTTTTAATTAAATCAACATGTGCTTTGTATTGATTTTGATCTCAAGAAAGGGTAAATCGAATATCCCTTTTCAATATAAGAATGGAATAGAGATTTAAAATTAAATTACAAGAGCTACTTTAAAGAATCTAAAATATGCACAAAATAACTTAGAATGTACTCAAAATAATCTCAGAGTGATTGCTTAAGAATGATAAGAATTGAATAGAAAACACTAAAATTCGAGCACTATTTATAGGTGAAAAATCAGTTCGCACGACTGGCCTTTGGAGAGCTATGACTGGCCTTATCCAAACAAATTTTCAAAAATTCTGGTACGATAAGATTTTTCAGTTACACGACTGGCCTTGTGGATCCCACAACTGGTCGAGTGGCCTACTCGACTGCTCGTGGACACCACACGACTGGTCATGTGAGTCCAGATTACTCGCTGGAAAACAAGTCAAGCACTATTCATACAACTGGTCGAGCAGTTTACGAGACTGGTCATAGACCAACAGAAAAATGCCAAAAATTCATAACAAATCTTGGACTGGTCGAGGAAATACTAGGACTGGTCGAGCCAGTGCTAGGGCTAGTCGAAAGAACAGAATTTTACACTTATAAAATGACCAAAATAACTTATTAAAAGTATGAAATGATCTAATCATGATCTAAGGTCAATCTAGGTCAATCATACCTTACTTGTGAGATAGAACATATGAACACTTAATCTATCGATCACTTCAGTAGCTTTAATTCTTGTGATCTTCAAATCTTGAACTCGACATGCCAAACATAATCTTCAACTAGGTCTTGAGTTCTTGGACTTTTCTGGTTCCAGATCTTGAACCGTAATATTCTTGAAAACTAAGTCTTCACTCAATATATGAAAGTCTTCACTGTCTTCCAGTTTGAAGATCTTAGTAAGTTCGTCGTAGATATCGGTAAGATAGATTTAGCACGAACAGAACGAACATTGAAGATTCAATGTGAACAGATGCACAAGCTTGATACAAATCAAAATACAAACTTGAATTGGTTTGTCACACCAAAATTTGACAATACTTAGGGTTTATCAACATAGCACTTTCAACTTCATCTATCTCTATGTTAACTTATGAATAGGTCAAATCTCAAAAATATATAAAGGTGGGTCCTATAAATGTTTTAACAGTGGGTGTGGGTGCTCTCACAGTTTTTTATGGTGGGTCCTGTCGAATTTTATCGGTGGAAATCATTATCTCCACTACTAGTTGTAGCATGGTCCAGATGATCTTTCGATACGATTCATTTATTTGGGAATGTGTGCGGCCCACTTAATGTTTATGAGGCCTATTGGTGCGGCTCGTTGATGTAACCCACTTGATGTTTATGAGGCCCATTGGTGTGGGCCATTGATGCGGACCACTTGATGTTTATGAGGCCCATTGGTGCGGCCCGTTGATGCGACCCACTTGATGTTTATGAGGCCCATTGGTGCGGCCCACTTGATGTTTATAAGGCCCATTGGTGCAGCCCGTTGATGCAGCCCACTTGATGTATATGAAGCCCATAAAATAAGGCCCGATGCATTGTATATGAAGCCCATATGATGAGGCCCATTGTGATATATTTAAGGCAACCTGCAATCTGTAGACAGCGTTTGCACGGGACCCTAAGTCACATCCTGTAGATCAGTGTCGACTCCACCCGAGACTTTTACCATTTCAACCACGTTGTTACTGCAGTTCCAATGCCGCGTCGTGTGCACCAATGCGATACCCAGGCCAGGAGTTGTGAGCCCATGCATATCTTGAAGAATCGCCGTGCATTTGCAAATCCCAAGAGAATCTCTACAACCTATCACATCAATCAATCAAGTTATGTACACATCACATCCCTAGCCCATGTTTTCCTTCTCCCCAAGACAAGCAACCCACCTAAGTCAACTCTTAAGTCAAGTACATCCATCACTCACCCATCCCTCTCCCTTACAACCACTCTCTCTCTCTCTCTTCCCTAACCATTTTTCCCAAGCAATCAAAGGAGGTGACCGTCCAAGCTCTAAGAGAACCTAAGTGTGGCCCACTCCCTACCACCTAATCCCTCATCTCAACCCTCATACTTTATCATCCTCCATGAAAATCAAAGGCAAGGAGCTAAGGAAGCCAAGGAGCCTAGAAGATTTGCAATCGGTTAGTGATCCTAGAATTTACACCGTTGATTTTATTTGAGGGCGCACTTGTGGTGGGACCCATTTGATGTACGTGTTGTAAACAGAGATGAGCTCATAGTGGTGGAGCTCCTCCCTCGCACTCTCTCTCTCTCTCTCTCTCTCTCTCTCTCTCTCTCTCTCTCTCTCTCTCTCTCTCTCTCTCTTTCCCATCTTGTGGCCCACCATGATATATTTTTTCCCATACCGTCCACCACATACACGTGGCCCCCATCATGATGTATATGTTGTATCCTCACCATCCAGCTGGGACGGTGGGACCCACCCGTATGATGGCGTGTTTCATCCATCTTCTCCAGACCCTGTATGCTGGATGGAAGGAATACACAAATATCAACTTTATTCAAGCTTTAGTAGGCCACATGTGTGGACCCACCTGATGCATGTCTCTCAACCATGCCATCCACCATCCATGGACGGTGGAGCCTAAGTGATGTTTATGTGTTGTCCACACCGTCCAACCTGCTGGACGGTGGGACGCACCATGACGTATGGTTTTATCCTAACCATCCATTGGTGTGGGCCCCCACGTGATAATCATGTGTCATCTACACCATCCAGATCATGGACTGTGGGGCCCCATGACATATGCGTTTTATCCCTACCGTCCAAGATGGTGAGGGCTGCTGTGATGGTGTGTCCGTCCAGGCCATCCGTCTAGTATGACCGGACAGTAGTGAAAACATGAATATAAGCTTGATTCAAAACTCTAGTGGACCACACCACGTGGCCCCCATCCTAATGTATGTGTTTTTACATCCACATTGTCCGTCTCTTACTGGGATGTGGACCCAATCCACGTGGGACCATCATAATTTATGTATTCTATTCACACCGTCCACTGACTGGACGATGGGATCCACCTGGCACATGTGGGGTCTAGCACCGTCTAGAAGGGACGGTGGGACCCTCCGTGCTGAGTGTGTTGGACGTACACCGTCCTCCCATGGGGGCTCACCTTGATTACATGTGGTGCATCCACACCGTCCAGCCCCTGGACGGTGGGACCCACATGATGTGAATGTTTTATTTACGTCGTCCGTCTAATGGGTCCGCTATGATGTAAGTGTTTTATCCTCACTATCCATCTGTGAGATCAACCTGCCACGTCATCCAGTAGTGGTGGGCCCTACCCTGTTATATGTGTTGTATACACACCGTCCATGGGACCCACTTAAATGTATGCATTCTATATCCACCGTCCATCCATTTTTCTGGACATGGGGCCACCCCACACGTGTGGCACATGTGGAGGGTGGGGATCACCTTGTTAATATGTTATGTATTTAGGCTATCCGTCCAGCACTGGGACTTGAGGCCTGCCTTGATGCATGTGTTGTTTCCACAATGTCCAGCTTGCTGGACGGTGGAACTCCACCTGATGCTCGTGGTCCAATGTGTCAGCGTGAAACCTGTGGCAAGATAATTAGCAATATCAGCAAACCAAGGTAAATGGGAGACTTTGAACAGTTGTTCGTCAGGAAACATGTCATTGATATGTGTCGTCTCAAGGGAATTAGGGAGATCAAGGCGGGAAAGATGGTCAGCCACTACGTTCTCTACTCCCTTTTTATCTTTTATTTCTAAATCAAATTCTTGGAGTAGGAGGATCCATCTAATCAGGCGGCGCTTAGCATCATTCTTAGAAAGAAGATACTTGAGCACCGCATGATCTATGTAAATGACGATCTTAGATTTAATCAAGTAGGACCTAAATTTGTCCAAAGCGAACACTGCGGCTAAAAGTCTCTTTTCCATAGTCGAATAGTTCACTTGGGCAAGATTTAGAGTTCTACTTGCGTAATGAATAATGTAGGGCTTCTTTTGTTTTCAATGGCCTAAAACTGCTCCAAGAGTGTAATCGGACGCATCGCACATAAGTTCAAAAGGAAGGCTCCAATTGGGTGGCTGCATGATAGGTGTAGTGGTTAACATGCCCTTAAGCTTAGTGAAAGCTTCCTGGCATTGCTCAATCCACTCGTATGGTGCATCCTTTTGAAGTAGATTACATAAAGGATGAGAGAGATGACTAAATTCCTTTATGAATCTCCTATAAAAGTCGGCATGTCCTAAGAAGGATCGCACGTCTCGTATGTTCTTGGGTGGAGGTAGGTTAGAGATAAGATCAATTTTAGCCTTATTTACCTCAATTCCCTTAGACGAGATGATATGTCCAAGGACAATTCCCTTACGAACCATGAAATGACACTTCTCCCAGTTGAGTACCAAATTCTTTTCTTCATATCGCTTCAGCACACATTTAAGATTTTTCAAACAATCGTTGAAGGATAGACCAAAGACAGAGAATTCGTCCATAAAGACCTCTAAATATTGCCCCACCATGTCAGAAAAAATATTCATCATGCATCGCTAAAAAGTGGAGGGGGCATTACATAGTCCAAATGGCATCCTTCGGTAAGCAAAGGTGCTAAAAGGACATGTGAATGTGATCTTTTCCTGATCTTTAGGTGCTATCTCTATCTGGTTGTAGCCCGAATACCTGTCAAGGAAACAATAGTATGAGTGACAAGCTAGCCTTTCCAAGATTTGGTTAATGAAGGGCAAAGGAAAGTGATTCTTCCTCATAACGGTATTCAACTTCCTGTATTCAATGCACATTCTCCAACCAGTAGTAACTTTAGCTCTTTTTTTTGGGTTAGCTTGTTAGTACACACCCATGTCAGTTCACACACTCAATGTTAGCCACCCCCGCTAGGGATCGATACTAAGACCTCAAGTGTTGAAACGAGGTATCTCCACTCAATAGTAACTCTAGTTGGCACGAGTTCATTATTAGCATTGGCTACGATGGTGATTCTGGACTTCTTAGGAACCACTTGAGTTGGACTCACCCATTGGTTATCGGATATAGGCTATATGATACCCACATCCAATAGCTTAAGAACCTCGGCCTTAACCACTTCTTTCATGTTTGGATTTAGTCTACGTTGTGGTTGCCGAGAGGTCTTCACATTATTCTCAAGATAAATGTGGTGAGTACAAATCGAATGGTCAATTCCTTTGAGGTCCGCAATCGCCCATCCAAGGGCTCCCTTATGCTCAATGAGAGTAGAGATGAGCATACTCTCCTATTCTTTCTCAAGGCGGGATGAAATCACCACCGGATATGTCTCATCTTGACCTAAATAGGCATATTTCAAATCAGAGGGCAAAGGTTTTAAGTCAAGCTTGGGTGCCTTGAGGTTAGACGGTAGAGGCACTTCATCGGTTTCAGGAAATTCTTCAAATTGTGGCCTCCACTGGTTAACTTCAAGTATCGGTGCAGTATCAAGTACGGCACCTGTCTCCCTAATCATATCATCATCTAAATCATGGGAGTGGGCCAAGCACGTCTCTAGAGGGTTAGAGGAACAGGTCAAAAGTGTTTTATCTTCCACAAAAGAATCAATCATATTAATGTTGTGGAAATCGTCATCATCATCTAACCGTCTACCTGTGTTAAAAAAGATATTCAACTTTAATGTTATATCCCCGAAAGACATACTCATGACTCAATTCCTACAATTAATGATTGCGTTTAAACTAGCAAGGAATGAACGACCAAGAATAACGGGAATTTGAGTGCTCATGTTACTGATAGGTTCCATATCCAGGATGATAAAATATACTGGGTACTAGAATCTGTCAACCTAGACCAACACATCCTCAATTATCCCTCTCGGTACACGAACTGAGCGATCATCAAGTTGTAATGTGGTTAGGTTGGGTTTTAATTCACCAAACCAAACTGTTTGTAGACCGAGTAAGGAATCAGATTTACGCTTGCTCCTAAGTCAAGAAGTACGTGCTCAATTCAGTAGTTCCCAATTACACAAGGTATGGTTGGGCTACAGGGATTTTTGAATTTCTGTGGTACATCTTACTTTAGGATGGCACTCACTTTTTCAGTTAAGAAGATTTTCTTTTGAATATTTTGTCATCTTTTGGTCGTACAAGTCTTTCAAAAATTTAGCATACGAAGGTATTTATTTAACCACATCTAGTCGAGGAATATTGACCTTCACTTGTTTCAACACCTCTAGAATGTCCTGAGAGTTAGAGAGAGGTTTTGGTGCAACCAACCATTGGGGGAATGGAGCAATCGGCTTGTCTTGAAGTTCCAGTTCTAATTCTTATGGAGCAGTGCTAGAACTATCATCGTTATCCTCTTCTGAGTCCTTGGGCTTTTCAACCCTAACCGGAATGGTTTTGTTAATGGTCTTCCAACTCCTACAAGTGGTGATAGATTTAACTTGCTCCATTTGGGTTGAAGAGCTTGGGTCGCTAACTTCATATTGTGGTTTTGGGTTGGGAAGAGCTTAAGCTGGAAGGCTCCTTGTAACGCCCCGAATTTCGAGGGTTGAGCAAAGCTCAACTACTGAGATCCAACACATCACTAATACAACATATATAATGATGTTTAGATGTTGTCCATATTAGTGCATTAAACATGAGGGGGATTATACTAAAACAGCATATCATACTCCAGAGACAATTTAATTTAGCAAGCAGAAGACTGAAACACATGTATATAAGTACGTGAGGGTGTCGTAACCTCCAGAGTATGAGTATGATACTAGACTGAATATAAACATGTCTTGTTTCAAAATTTATAAAATATCAAAATGTACATGTCCGACTAATCCATAAAATCCCTGTGATCTCGTCGATCAACGCATGGTCTACATAGACCCGCCTGATAGCTATACATAGGAGAACTCCTCGTCAAAGTAGTCCATCTCAGATGTATAGACTCTGTCATCACCTACATCTACAATAGAGTCTAGTTGGTGTTTTAAAACACCATCCCAGAGTGGGAGTGAGTGATCAACTCAGTAGTTGTGTAAGGCAAAGGTTAACATGTTATCAATTCAATCAAGCAGTAATGATAAAGCAGTACAACAATCATATCCTAAGTACTCTTGTTAATGCAAGGATGGTATGCTGTAGTGAAGCATGCACTCACACGAAACTCCCTTACAAGCGACTCCGTCAACCATTCATGCATGACAAGCTCCCTAAACCTACCCTTCATCATCAAAGCACATGCAATGCGGTTCATGGTCGTGTTAGCCAAGTACTTAATTAGGCTTATTCATACAGTAGATTTGGGAAGCTAAGGCACCTCCCTTTATATCACTAAACCCAAACGAAGATCCATCTAGGGTCGTCAATCATAGTTAATCACATATGATAGGCAAGTTATAGAGCATCACCCTTAATGAAAGCAGTGGATAGGCAAATTCAAGAGTTTATACTTGAGGTCACTACGGGGAGGCTCGTCACCTCAGCGTAGGCCGACAGCTCGAATACAGTGTCCCATACCACCACATTCAGCTCACGAGTTTTTGGTTGCTCACTGGTCACTACAGGGAGGCTCGTCACCCCAACATAGGCCGACAGCTCGACCACGGTGTCCCATACCATCATGCCCGGCTCATGAGTCTTAGCGGATTATGGTACCATGGTTAAATTGGGTCTTTTCATTGGTAGGTGGTACCTTAGATTCAAGCAGGGATGTCCATACATGGTAAACACACAATATACCAATCGATTTTGTTAGATAATTTTGGTTGGTACGAGCGCACACGGAATTAATCGGCATAGAGCGGATAAACACTTCACGTGGCCTAACCACTGTCGACAATTGTCGTACAACCCGGATTCATCGAATATATCGAATGTGGCGAGACTAATTCCGCCACTCAAATGAGAATTGTTACCGATTGCCTAGACCAGGTTATGGCCCCAATCTTACTCAAGTGCAACAAGCAGACACATGTGATAATCATATGAGCATTTAACGAACAATCCAAATACAACACTCATTTGAACATTTTGTAAACACATTAAACATGTTACCAAATATTTACATTTCATCCATAAATTTCATAATCAAAATTACATATAGATAAGGTAATTGAGAATCCTATTTCAATACCCGTATTGAACACAATCCATCAACAATTTCTCATTCAGACATTTTATCAAACACTTGAACTACACATTACTAAATACATAGACTAGATTAGTTACGACAAGAACTATAGCAAAACCTTACACAAATTAGGTTATAAAGCATATGACAAACATTAACCTTAGTTTAGAAATCATGGCAAGCATAAATCGAAATTTCATGTTCAATCAAACATTTCAACAAACACATGGAATGCACCTTATATTCTACATAGTTCACACATGTATAGTATATTGAAAACGCTGTAACTAAGATCATATGGCAGTAATCAAGTCAGACATAAATCATTCCTAACATTAAAAGCCTCGAAAACCATAACCTAAACGTTTATAGTCCGCACCTTCCATCAGAATCCTCGTTTCGAACATGGTTCGAATCCTACGTTCCTGAATACAGAACAATGGGTACCTAAATCATGAAATAGGTTAGCTATTTCGTCGATTACTCTATTTGGATTCCTAAATCAAGATTAGGGTTAGAATTTCTTACCCAAATCGTAGTTGAATCAATTCGCGTAGCGATGGTGGGGAGGTGAATCAACACGTGGAATAGTGAGAGTGAATCCCGGCAACGGTCTCTCGAACTCTCTCCTTCCCTTCACTCTTTTCTCTTCTTTTCTCTCTTCTCTCTCCTAGGGTTAGAGAAATTCATATGGAATAAGAATGGGGTGGTTTAAGGGCATTATATAGGCCCAGAACTGATGTCAATGGCCCCAGGGCCATGGTATACTTAGGTTATAGCCAAAGGGTGTCTGTTTCGGGCAGATGGGACACATCTGGAGGTCCATTACCTATCTATGTCATAGAGTAAGTTCCCTAACATTGGATCTAGGCCAGGATGCGATTTCAGCATGTTTGGATAGGTCGATCAACCGTGACGGACCTGTATCAGATCAACAGTCGTTGTCACTCGATCAGGGCACAAGTATATTGATATGTGCTGGGAAATTTTCCTGATCCATGGGTGAAGTTCGGTCAGAAACTGACGGTCTGAAATCTTCAATTTCGCCCATAAGCCAATGGCTCAATTTACATAAGTTCTGGTTCATTTTCTAAAGATATTCGCATTTCTCACAAACTTTGCTCAGGGCTCAAGTTGTGCATTTCTAGATACTATCTAGGCTCAATTCTCGCGATGGTTGTCAAGCCCAATAAGACGGTCATAACCCTATAGGTTCGTGGTTATCGAACTTTCGACGTGCGGTCCAGGTCCGATACAGACTTTTAATGTGCTCCCGAGAGCAACCGACTTTTGGGATTTCTTCTAGGTTTTTTAGTGTTGAGTCAGTGATTTTGACGGGTTTGGGTCTTACCATTTGTATAGATAGTGGTTCAAGCTAATCCACCGATTAATTCAGTTTAGTACTTAATTACTTTTCGTCTAATTTCTACAAAATACAGTCCTTAGGGATTTCTACCTGAGGTGGTACTCGGGCCTTTGTACAGATTTTTTCGAGACGTTAGAATTTACCCCCCTTAAAGAAAAATTTCATCCCCAAAATTAATACTTTTTTGTACTCCTCAAGGATCTGAGGGTAGTTCTTACGGACTTCGGCTTCCATTTCCCAAGTAGCCTCTTCATCAGTGTGGTGAGTCCACAATACTTTCACAAGCGAGATAACATTGCTGCATAGCACTTGTTCCTTCCTATCTAGGATACATGTTGATCAAAGTACATAGGTAGCATCTTCACTTAGTTGTACTTGCTCGCATTGGATAATATGAGAAGGGTCAGAAACGTATTTCTTTAGCATCGATACATGAAATACGTTGTGCATACCTGCGAGTGGTGTGGGCAAGGCGAGACGATATGATACCACACCCACTCGATCTAGAATCTGGAATGGGCCAATGAATCTCAGCGTAAGCTTCCCTTTCTTGCCAAAATGGAGTACTCGCTTCATGGGGGAAACTTTAAGAAACACATGGTCCCCAACTTCGAATTCCAACTGTCGCTGTCGTGTATCGGCGTAACTCTTCTGTCTGCTCTGGGCTGCAAGAAGTCCACGCCTGATAATATCAATCTTTTCTGAGGTCGCCTGAACCAAATCTAGGCCAATCAGGCTCTTCTTGCTAACTTCCGCCCAACAATGTGGTGCTCGACATGGGCGCCCATACAATGCTTTATAGGGAGTCATGCCAATGCTCGCTTGGAAGCTGTTGTTATAAGCAAACTCGACATAGGGAAGGCAGTCATCCCAACTATCCTTGAAATCAAGCACACACGCCCGTAACATATCTTCTAATATTTGATTTACCCATTCTGTCTGCCCATTGGTTTGTGGGTGGAACGCGGTACTGAACTTCAGTTTCACTCCCATTGCTTCCTGGATTTGAGTCCCGAAAATGGACGTGATTCGCCTGTCTCGATATGACACAATCTTCATAGGAACTCCATGCAGCCATACAATCTTCTTGATGTATAGCTTGGCCAAATCATCTGCTAAGTTTGAAACTCTAATCAAGAAAAATGAGTTGATTTCGTCAATCAGTCCACAATCACCCAAATGGAGTCATGCCCCTTTCTCGTCCTCGGTAACCTGGAAATGAATCCATAAATATGAAATCCCATTTCCATTCAGTTATGGGCATGGGCTGAAGTAAACCAGGGTGTCGGCGATGCTCTCGAACGGCTCCTCTACTGTAACCTTTTGTTCGAAGTCTCGCACAAACTCTACCATATTCCATTCTTCTATCATCAGCAAAGCTACAAATTCTATTGTCTTCTTACGGCTCAATGCATCGGCCATAAGGTTGGCCTTGTTAGGATGGTAGGAGACCTCAAACTTAAAGTCTTTCAAGGTTTTCATCCAACAACGCTGCCTCATATTCAGGTCTCTCTGCGTGAAGATGTACCTGAGGCTTTTGTGGTCGCAAAAGAGCTCGAAATCCTCTCCGTAGAGGTAATGTCTTCAAAGTTTTAATGCGAAAATGACCGCCTCTAATTCTGGGTCGTGCGTGGGGTAGTTTTCCTTGTATTTCCTCAACTGTCGCGATGCATAGGCAATCACTCTGTCCTTTTGCATAAGAACACAACCCAAACAAACACGAGATGCGTCAGTGTATATAGTATATCTGACCCCTTGTTCTGAAAATACTAGCACGGGTGCGGACGTCAGCTTGTCCTTCAATTCCTGAAAGGCTGCTTCTGCTTTCTCATTCCAAGCAAACTTAAGATCTTTTCGAGTGAGTTGAGATAGCAGTCGGGCTATCTTGGAAAAGTCCTTAATAAATCAACGATAGTAGCCTGTAAGGCCGAGGAAACTCCTCACTTCAGTAACCGAACTGGGCTGCTCCCAGACTTCCACTATAGTCACCTTAGTGAGGTCCACAGCAATACCTTCCTTGGACACCATGTGTCCTAGAAACTTGACTTCTTCCTTCCAGAAGTCGCACTTTCAGTATTGAGCAAACAATTGATTCTTCTTGAGAGTATCGAAGACTGCTCGCAGGTGCTCTTCGTGATCCTTTCGGCTCTTGGAGTATATGAATATGTCATCTATAAATACGATGATAAACAAGTACAGATGCGGCTGAAACACCCAGTTCATGAGGTACATGATCACGGCCAATGCATTTGTAAGTCCAAACAACATCACGGTAAACTCATAGTGCCCAAAACTGGTTTTGAATGCTGTTTTTTGCACGTCTTCATCCTTGACGTGCAACTGATGATACCCTGACTACAAGTCAATCTTAGAGAAATATTGTGCCCCATTCAACTGGTCGAACAGGTCATCTATCCTAGGTAGAGGGTACTTGTTCTTGACCGTGACATGATTCAGCTCACAATAATTAATACACAACCACAGCTATCCATCCTTCTTCTTTACAAACAATACAGGTGCTCCCCAAGGAGATACGCTAGGCCATATAAAACCTGATTTTAATAAATCATCTATCTATCTCCTCAATTCCTCCATTTCACACGGAGGCATGTGGTATGTTGGTAAGGAAATGGGCGTCGCACCAGGCACAAGGTTGATAGTAAAGTCGATCTTGCGCCGAGGAGGTAGTCCAGGTATCATTTTGAACATGTCTGTGAAATCTTGGACTACAGGGGTGCCCCCAAGTGTTGGACCATCAACTTTTTCCAACAAGGAAGCGTAACAACTAATGCGGTAAGGTCAACTGACCTGAACTGGGAAACTGAAGGTCATACCCTCGGGTCACAGGCTGTCACAAATCTGGTATCACAGTCTATCTTTGCCTTCATTTTGGTGAGCCAATCCATGCCGAGGATGATGTTGTAATGATGCAGCAGGGTGACAATCAGGCTAATACGCACCGTTCTGCTTCCTAAGTCTATCGGGCAATCTTTACAAAACTTAATAGCATTAGAGAAAGTCCCTATCGTAATAAGGACTCTTACCCCAACTATAGGAGTAGTGCTTAACCCTAACTGCTTGACTGTAGAGCACGATATTATCAAAATAGTGGACCCGTTGTCCACCAATAGAAATACAGGTGTACCTTGAACATGGGCAGTGACTTCAAAGGCTAAGGGCAATGCAGTTGTTGTCTCAGATGCTCCAGCTACTAGTGCATGTACACGTGCCTGTTAAGGACGGTTTGGTTGCATTGTCATAGGTCGTTGAGGCAGCCTATTTCGAAATATGGGAGGTCGGTTGTACGTTGTACTGGCGATGCCGATCATAGAGGTGGAGTTAAAATAACTTGTGCTAGCTGGCGGTTGATCTTCTAAGGTGGCATAAAGCCATTGTCCCTCATCTTGGTAAAGCAAAAGGGCTCGTTATGGCCCATCTTCTTACAGTAGGTGCACGGAAGGTCCGATCACTTCTACTGGGTTGGTGGAGCCATAAGCCTGGGAGGCAAATCTACACATGGCCTCTTACCTAGAAATGGTCGGTTTGGCAATTCAAATCGAGGCCTTAGGCCCATGAGTGTACGTGTCTAGGACAATCTCTCGCCATCCTGGTCTGCTCGCAGAGACATGTTTACTAGCTCATCATAGTTGGGAATGCTAGCGCAACACATCTTCGTACGGATGTCAAGCCGCAAACCCTCAAAAAATTACCACATTCTCATCAGCTCATCAGCTAAGATCAAGGGATCCATTCGGTACTATTTTTCATGCATATGTGCATGATGATCGATGCTCTTAGCTAGACCTAGATTGGCCGTTCATAGTACATCCCAACTGACCGGAACCCCAAGACCTCGAAACCTATCTCATATTGACCGCCCCATCACCGCGATCATGGAAGTACCACCCGTGCGTCGATATGATACTCCGTTAGTGAGATACGCCGTGAAGAATAATAAGTGTATCATGTGCGCATGGCACCATATATTTCACTCCACACATGTGTACAACACATGTCATGCACACATGTACATGCCACATATGGGTGAGAGAATCTCTACCCATGTGTGTGATGTCACACACCCATACCTCTTCTCTCTCATGTACATGAAAAGTCAACTCTCTTCCTTGCCACACCTCATGCATGACATCATCACACCATGACATCCCATACTCCTTTAATCCAACATTAATTACAAAGCATGAATTAATTACCATAATCCTAGCCTAAGCTAATATTAATCACATTAGCTTAACTTAACTAAAATTTTATCCATTTCTTTATAAATACCCCTCCATCCCTTAGTATTTCACCATTTTCCATAGGAGAGAGAGAGAGAGAGAGAGATCTTGGTGGGCCATCAACTCCATCAATTTCATCCCTTCCATCTATCTCAACCATTAATTACATCTCAACCATCCATCTAATTCATCAAGGTGAGTACACCCACTCCACTCTTGGTTTGTTTGTTTTTTTTAAATTATTTGTATGATTATTAGTGGAAATGATTTGAGAATAATGATGTGATCAATGGTGTGGATACATAAGAGAGTACATATAATAAAAAAAATTAATAATTGTGATGATATGATGATAATGATGTGATTAATGGTATGGATGCATGGAAAAAAATAATAATAATAAATAATAATTTATTATAGGCTTTATGTGGGACCCATTGATAGTGGACCCCACCAGAATTGTGGCCATCCAAACTGTCAAAGTATGGCAATTTGGTTAGCCACACACTCACACATGCACACGTGCATGCACACCATAGGAAAAAAGAAAGAAGAAGAAAAGAAGGCAGGCGTCTAGACGCCTGCCACCATTTGAAAGAAAAGAAAGGAAGAGGTGTGGGTCCACAACGGGCCCCACCCATGATGTATGTATTAAATCCACGCCATCCATTCAACTTTTTAGATCATTTTAGGCGTTGAGCCAAAAAATGAAGCCAACCCAGTTTTCTGGTAGGCCACACCATCAAAAATCATGTGAAGACATGCTAAAACATATAAAAGTACTTGCTGGGGCCCAATTGAAATTTTTATGCATTTGAAACTTGGACTGAACGCTCCACCACGTGGGACACACGCAACAGATGGACTGGATCGTCCTGTTGTGGGCCCCATATATGAAAAACAAAAAAAAACAACAAAATAAAATAAAATAAAAAAACAGCACTGCTGCCAGCATCTGACGCTGCGGCAAGCAGCGTCTGCTACTGACGCTGCAAGAAAGTGGGCCCCACTGCAGGCCCCACCTTAATGTATGTCGAACATCAGCACCATGCATTTGATGGGTCCCCTTTAAAAATAGGTCACCCTCAAAATTCAGCCGTACACGGAACTCAGGTGGCCCACACCATCAAAAAAATAAAAATATAAATAAATTTATGAAGCTGAATAAATCAGCAATTTCCATGAGTCTGATCATGTGGTATATGTTATATCTAAACTATCCATCCATTTGGTGAGCTTGTCTTAAGGTTTGAGAAGAAAAATAAGATAGATCTAACTATCAAGTGGGCCACACTACAAAAGCAGCAAGGATTAAACATCTACCATTGGAACCCTTTTGGGTCAGAAGTTTTGGACCAATATGAAATTTGTATTTCCCCTTAATTCAGGTTTTTGTGACCTTATGAACAGATTGAATGGAAAATAAACATTATGGAGGGCCTTGTGAATGGTTTAATAGCGAAATCATTATCCTCACTGCTAATTGAGGTGAGGTCCAGATAATCTTTATGATTCATTTTTTAGATAATTTTCTAAAATGATCTCTAAAAAATAAATGAAAGGTGTAGGTATAATAAATACATCACTCTAGGGCCAATGTAACTTTGATCTCCTTGAACCATTCATACAACTCGAAGCTCGAGCATGTAAAATCACTTGTTAGGTCCACCTGAAATTTGGATGTATCTAAAACTTAGTCTGACCCCTCAACCAAGTGGGAAACACATAATGGATGGGCCGGATTTACAAACCACATCTCTGTAGGCCCAACAAATGATTATGAATATTTAATGGAGGGTAACCCTCTCAACTTGTGTATGGTATGGCCCACTTTGATGTAAGTGTTATGTCACTTAATCCACCATGGCTATGACATTATATATATTTAAGATCCTCACTATTTATCTATTTTATCAACCCTTTTGATAGTATGTTGTCAAGACTCAGGCCCATCCAATGATTAGATAGTCGTACATTATGAAATAATGTAAATTGAACTCTCATCACTAAAAAATTTATTATGCGTCATCATGATGATGTATTAGATATTCAACCCATCTAGCCCATGTACCGGGTCCCCTTTAGAGCATTGTCCCAAAGATCAGTCAATCTAACCTGAATTGGACCATACAATACAAGGCTGCGAGAATAAGGACCTAACTATTGAATCCAACCTAAGGCCACCAAGGGGTATCTATTTAATCCATACGGACCATCCACTTCCTCATATCATTTTAGGATTTGTACTAAAATCAAAGTAGACTTAAATCTTAAGTAGGTCACAAACGACTTAACCTCATGGGAAAGCCTCATGAGCTCCACCATATAGAACTTATTGTAAATTCTATTTATTTGTAGGTCCAAGAATGTTAAGGCCCATTTTAAGTGAATGCCATGTCGGCCCATCAGTAGTAGCCTTGGGCCAACCATTAGGCCTCTTTGACAAGAGTTTTTAATCTCCATGTGTTAAACATATAATGAACTGGTATTATAATTTTTGAAGTAATGGTGATGAATCCCTTAAATGGGCTGATCGTGGACAGCCCTTGATCACTTGACACTTTGGTTAGAGTACGGCCCTAAGTAATAGGATCATGTGACTTGTGTTTAAACCCTTAAACATGTTTAATTATAACAAATATGTAGATTCTAGTGGTGTGAGGTTGTGATATACCTGTTTGGTCCATTAATCATGTAGGTATTTGATGTATATATAGCCACCTAATCATAGGCAATGGTGGAGTATATGTAGTATATGTACTCATCTAATTGTATGAATGTGAAATCGTACAAGTCCACCTAACCATATGAAATCAAGTGGCATTGATGGCCATTCAATGACGTAGGTTTGTGCTTTTCGATATATATACCGCCACTTGAATCACATATAACTAAGTTGTACACTAACCGAATGTGATGTAGAGTTATATTACCCAAGCTAATGCTATTAAGGTCCTGGATTCTATATGCTGTGATCGCTAAACCGTAAATGGTACGATGAAACGTGGCTCTTGGCCCTTAACTAGCAGCACCAAATATAAGTCATTAACTATGTGACGTGTGAAGTGGTTGTAGTATAAGACTTATCATAATTGGTGTAGCCATGTATTCGTGGCCTATGGGCAAGGCCCATTGAGATATATTTCTTGCCCATATGATGAGGTTCATTGTGATGTATTTGAGGCCCATGTGTAGGGCCCAACTATTGTGTATTTGAAGCCCATGGGTTGTGAAGCCTGATGTGGTGTATTCATGACCCATATGCCGAGGCCCATAGTGATGTGTAAGGCCCATATGATATGACCCAATGTGATTATATGCAGCCCACGAGTGAGGCCCAATGCGATGAATGTGTGGCCCTTGCAAGAGACCCAAAGCGATGTATATGAGGACCAATGTGATGTGTGATTTCGCCATGATGCATGTATTGATGCTTATGTGGGTTACTCCTTCGAAGTAATGTTGGTTAAATGTCCACATTGACGGGCAATGATGGTTGAATGTCCACATTGTGACCTTCCCTTAAGCCTTATTAGGCCCATTCTCACCGATTCCAATTGACGATGCCGATTATAAGTACATGATAGCATAACATTATGATACATGCCCATACGCATCATCTGCATGTTTATTATGAGATGTGATTGATCATTGCATATGTCATTGAGCATGTTGCTATGAGACTCCCTGATAGACAGAAGTCATCTCACATGAGTGCATGGTATGCGCGGGATTGATGCATGACTGGATTGTATGACTCATGCATCTTGCATTGTATGCCCTAGCGACATCAGGGCCATAGCCTCCACAGGCATATCGTGGATGGCCAGATGAGACACTAGAAATATTTGGTTCTAGCATACAGGCGCCATAGATGTCCCTGAGTGAAAATCCCTAAACCTCTGAGGCCAGGAGACACCCCAACGTCGAGACCGAGTGGATACATGAGCGCCCGAGTGCCGAATACCAGGAGGCCGCGTCTTCCACTGTGTCGTGGTCGGTTGGGAGGGGGTGTGGCCTTACCCACCCGAGGGTAGGGGGCATTACTAGGTTGAGTTTGACCAGCTCATGAATGGGTCTGCTATCGACATGCCGGATAGGTATTGGCAGACTATTGGCCAGGCGGATAGTGAGGTTTCTTACGCTCACTTAGACTGTGTTGCTAGGAGAGAGACGGGGCCATTTGGAGTGTACTAAACTCCGGTGATGATCCTAGAGATGAATTGTACTGATATGTGGACTTATTGAGCAGGAGTTGCATGCTCATTCATTCATTCATTCACGATCCACTCGGGCTAGTGGTGCACAACTATTTGTTACGTGTACCTTCGTAATGGCCAGGATTTCGGTTGGGGCACACGACTAACCTGAGATCAGGAGTTTACCACATTGAGTCTGACTATCCAAATTAGGTATGGGACTAGTTTGTATAGAAGTCCTTTGTGATAGACCCCATAGTCTGCGATACTACGTACTATCATCCCGACTTCACTCCAGCATATAGTCATTTCATTCGAACCACATATTGCATTACATTAGTAACATTTAGCATTTCAGGTTACTATGTTTCAGTATTTAGATACGGCTGATGGTATTCGTGAACTAATCCGAAACTGTATACTACATTGCATCCTCGACATTTGATATTTAGCTCTTTATGACTCCTCATTTGCATAGCTGATTTATATTGCGTACTCTGATATTGTATGACTCATGGACTTGTCAGTATTTCCGATATTGTATAATTATGGCATAACAATATGATGATGATGATGTGATTACGGATGCATGTAATATGGTTATGGTTGTGGTATGATTTCCTTGTAGCATATTTATCTTGCTTGCATGTAGGACACACTGCACACACGTATGTACTTACTAGGCTTTTTACCTAAGCCTCCTATTTCCCATTTATTTTTTTAGGGCTGGAGTAGCTTGGAAGACTTTGCTTTCTCGATGCATTGCATTTATTTTTTAATTTGGCAATGTTGACATTGTGTACCTTTGGAAAGCATTGTACTTGTAACAATCAGGATTTCTATTAGAGAGTGTTGCTTGGTATTTGATCATGGATCTTCATGCTCAGGTATTATTATGTATATATATATATATAAATTCAAAAAAAAAAAATCTTCCTTGTGGTGCGCCGAACTCGGGACTTGGTGAATGGAAGTCGAGTGCCGGATTCGGGGCATCACGGGAGCTGTCCGTCCCTGGGTTTAGGGCGTGACAGATCATATCTGGCCAGCTCCGTAAAGCGGTTCTCGTACTCGGCTACTGTCATCCTCCCTTATCGAAGGTGGAGAAATTCACCCTCCTTCTCATTACGGTATGTGAGGGGGAAATACTTTCCATGGAAATGGGTTTCAAATGCGTCCCACATCCACACGTATCCTATGAGAACGATTCGTAGGATGCTGTCCCACCAAAGACTAGCTTCCTTCTCAAACATATAAGTAACCAGCTCAACTTGCTCTGCCTCAGTATAGTGCAATGGCTTCAGCATCTTGGATATATGATCCAACCAATACTCTGCCTCCTCGGGTCGGTGTGTACCCGCAAATGTAGGAGGGCAAAAATGTTGAAAGCTTTCGAACAAGCCACTTGTGGTCGTAGTTTCAGTAGGATGCACAGGTGGCATAGGCGGGACCATGTTCATGTTTTGGGCAAAGGCCCCGCAATAGTGATCCAAACTTGTTACTATTGCTGCATTAGGAGCATTATCTACTCCAACCTATTAGGGGAGAGGAGCCGCCTGAGGCATGTGTGGCATCAATGCAGACGCACGGTTCTGTTCCAGAATCGGTGGTGCATAAGGTGTTGGCCCATTAGTGGGGCTAGTGGCCCGCTGTGAATCTGGCATAGTCTCAATATCCGGGCCCAAGCTGGGGTCCGTATGGCTATCGCTCAGAGGAGCCCCATCAATCGATCCGCCAAGTGCGAGACGTGCAATGTTCTGAGTGTTTTTAGGAGGCATTTTCTAGATACAACATAGGGTGCAACATGTGTGAGATTTTAGAACAACATTACTCAATTTTCCACACATTCCATAACAATGGAAGTTTCATGCATTTCATTTAGCCAAAATTGTCATAATATATGAGATGTAGTATTACATGAATCATGACAAAGAATGCATGTAAGCTAACCTAACAGAAGCTTTAAACATTAAGCACACCAACATCCAACTGAGCCTACCAAGGCTATCACAAAGAAAAATAAGAAATAAGGAAAACCATAAGACAACTACAACACAGGACTTGTCTGCTGACTCTAGTGAAGGTGGAGGCACACCCTTATCTTGCATACAGCATAGGGGGGCCTTCAATGTGCGAGACATTTTCTTAAATTTCTGTTTCAGATAGGCTTGATTCTCCTCAATCCTAGCCATGCAGGCTTTCAAGGCGTCCCGATCATGGCAATCATCATGGGTAGTAGTAGGAGGCTCCCTATCTGAGTCTTGGGCCTCCTCTTCTTCTCCCTACTCTTCCTCCTCGCTGCATTCCTCATCCTCATTGCCTTCTCCCTCTACACTTCCTTCCTCCTCAATTTCTTCCCCGTCTTCACTTTCATTTTCCTCTTCACTTTCATTTTCCTCTTCACTTTCATCTTCTATTTCATCCCCATACTCATCGAGTTGGGCTTGACGTTGCCTAGGACCAATTCTCATGTTGTTGAGTGTATGTCATTAATGAAGTGGATCGGCGCAAGCTCATCCATATTAAGTCTGAAGCCAAAATTACGGGCAATCTGCAGATAAGTCAGTCGAATGGGAGTGAGGCATCTCCCTTAGTAGAGCGTACGGTCCTAATTATCTATGTCAGGGCGAAAGTAGGTAAACACAGCTTATCTCCCTGTCCAGCCTTGTACAGGAAGTCCACCATCAGACGAGTGCATTCCGTATGGTTACTCCACCTAGGATACATGTTGTACATGCATATGTGATGGAGTAGGTGAAAGTCTGTCATCATCCTGGTCGATGGGAGGCTATTGCCTCACCTCCAATGAGCTAGTTGGCCACAAAGAAACTGAGTGCGGCGATCTCTCTCTTGCACACTAGTGAGATGAGATGCACTAACATGTACCACCCCACACTCAATTCCCATAATACAGGCCATCACATTTACATCGACTATGGCTTCCTGCCTCCCCAAGGGAATAGTAAACTGAAGTGGCTCTAGTAGTGGATTCCGTATGTGGGCATAGAAGGCTCGGACAGTGCCTTCACTTACATGAGACTTGCCTTCAAATATGGGACCCCACCTGGACTCCAACAGGAGGTCCATCATTGGATACAACCTAAATAGCCTTTCATCAACATGTGCTTCAAATATGACTTTACGGTTATGAAACTTACTAAGTCCAGTGCCTGCCGGTAGTGATCTTTCGAGCTGAATTTGGGGATCGAGGTCCCGTTTTGTTCTTCGCTCTCGCTTGGCACTCGTAGTAGCCATGATGCTTACTTGCTTCCTCGAGCGGGTTAGGCGGCTCGGCCTCATCCGGGGCCGCTCTTCTCTTTCTCATAAGGGAAAGGAGCATTGAGATGGAAAAGATAGTGGTGACAAGCTCAAAAAGAGCCATGGATTTGGAAAAGCTTGAGAATGAGGTGGATTTATGGGTTTGGAAGGTTATGAGACACAAAATATGGGTTTTGTGCTCATATGGGTGTGAAATGGGAAGATTGAGAGTTGTAAGAAATGGGTTTAAGAGAATGGTGGAGGATGGGTGTGTAATGTAGAAGAAGAAGAAGCTTGAGTATATGCAATGGGGATTTGAGGGAGAAAATGGAGTTTTTAGGGGTTTAAAGGGTTAGAAAACTTGAAATGGGAGGGAAATAAAGCAAAAGGGGGTGAAATGGAGTGGTCCCACACGTGGACGGGCCCCACATGAGTGGGTGGAGGGCGGTGGGTTCTGGAACTGCGGGCTCGCCATGGCCCGCTATGAAGGCGGGCGGTGCGCCATAGTCCGGGCGGTGCCACCGTGCCCCCCTGGGCTGCCGACGGTGGCCACCCCCTCCCGGGGTGCCGAAAACATGGGAGGGACCCCCTGGGTCCCACCGAAAATTGTGTTACGGCCCCTACGCCCGCATGACGTGTTTTCTGGGTCTAACTCATGCGTATTTACACCTTCTGATTTCAGGATTCACTAAATTTTCATTCTAACTCGTCGATTGACAGCCTAAAAATGGGCTGAGATCATTTTACATGATCTCGGACGCATATGGGCTACATTACAACAGTCAATTTCGAACATCAGCAAAACTTTAGGATCATACAATCATTTCTACATTTTATCGCCCCCTCGTAAGTTAAAGTGCGTTAGTGTGCATCGTGTTAACATAACCCAGGTCCATTTTAATCTAAATCATGCTTTGATACCAACTTGTAATGCCCCGAATTTTGAGGGTCGAGCAAAGCTCAACTCCCGAGATCCAACGCATCACTTATGTAACATAGATAATGATGTTTAAATGTTGTCCATGTTAGTGCATTAAACATGAGGGGAATTATATTAAAACAGCATATCATACTCCAGAGACAATTTAATTTAGAAAGCGAAAGACTGAAACACATATATATAAGTACGTGAGGGTGTCACAACCTCCAGAGTATAAGTATGATACCGAGCTGAATATAAACATGTATTGTTTCAAAATTTATAAAATATCAAAATGTACAAGTCTGACTAATCCATATAATCCTTGTGATCCATTTGATTAGCGCATGGTCAACATAGACCTGCCTGATAGCTGTACATAGGAGAACTCCTCCTCGTCAAAGAAGTCCATCTCAGATGTATAGACTCCGTCATCACCTGCATTTACAACAGAGTCTGGTTGGTGTTTTAAAACATCATCCCAGAGTGGGAGTGAGTGATCAACTCAGTGGTACTATAAGGCAAAGGTTAACATGTTATCAATTCAGTCAAGCAGTAATGATAAAGCAGTACAACAATCATATCCTAAGTACTCTTGTTAATGCAGGGACGGTATGCTGTAATAATGCATGCACTCGCACGAAGCTCCCTCACAAGCGACTCCCTCAATCATTCGCACATGACAAACTCCCTAAATGTGCCCTTCATCGCCAAAGCACATGCAATGTGGTTTTTGGTCGTGTTACCCAAGTACTTAATTAGGCTTATTCATGTAGCAAATTTGGAAAGCTAAGGCACCTCCCTTTATATCACTAACCCCAAACGGAGATCCATCTAGGAACATCAATCCTAGTTAATCACATACAATAGGTAAGTTGTAGGGCATCACCCCTAATGAAAGCAGTGGATAGAAAAATTCAAGAGTTTATACTCGAGGTCACTACGAGGAGGCTCGTCACCTCAGCGTAGGCCGACAACTCAAATACAGTGTCCCATACCACCGTATTTGGCTCACGAGTTTTGGGTTGCTCACTGGTCATTACGGGGATGCTTGTCAACCCAGCGTAGGCCGACAACTCGACCACAGTGTCCCATACCACCATGCCCGGCTCATGAGTCTTAGCAGATCGTGGTACCATGGTAAAATTAGGTCTTTTCATTGGTAGGTGGTACCTTAGATTCAAGCAGGGATGTCCATACATAGTAAACACACAATAGGCCAATCCATTTTGTTAGATAATTTCGGTTGGTACAAGCACATGCTAAATTAATCAACATGGAGTGCATAAGCACTTCACGTGGCCTAACCACTGTCGACAATCATCGTACAACCCGGATTCACCAAACGTATCGAATGTGGAGAGACTAACTCTCCCACTTAAACGGGAATTGTTACCGATTCCTGGGCTAGGTTATGGCCCCAATCTTACTCAAGTGCAACAAGCAGACACATGTGATAATCATATGAGCATTTAACAAACAATCCAAATACAACACTCATTTGAGCATTTTGTGAACACATTAAACATGTTACCAAATATTTGCATTTCATCCATAAATTTCGTAATCAAAATTATAATTACATGAAGAAGCTATACATATAGATAAGGTAATTGAGAATCGTATCTCAATACCCTTATTAAACATAATCCATCAACAATATCTCATTCAGACATTTTATCAAACACTTGAACTACACGTTACTAAATACTTAGACTAAATTAGTTACGACAAGAACTATAGAAAAACCTTACACAAATTAGGTTATAAATCATATGACAAACATTAACCTTAGTTTAGAAATCATGGCAAGCATAAATCAAAATTTCACGTTCCATCAAACATTTCAACAAACACATGGAATGCACCTTATATTCTACACAGTTCACACATGTATAGTATATCGAAAACGTTGTAACTAAGATTATATGGCAACAATCAAGTCAGACATAAATCATTCCTGACATTGAAAGCCTTGAAAACCATAACGTAAACATTTATAGTTCGCACCTTCCGTCGGAATCCTCGTTTCGAACATAGTTCCAATCCTACGTTCCTGAATACAAAACAATGAGTACCTAAATCATGCAATAAGTTAGCTATTTTGTCAATTACTCTATTTGGATTTCTAAATCAAGATTAGGGTTAGGATTTCTTACCCAAATTGTAGTTGAAACGATTCGCATAGCGATGGTGGGGAGGTGAATCAGCACGTGGAGTAGTGGGAGTGAATCCCGGCAACGGTCTCCCGAACTCTCTCTCTTCTCCTCACTCTTTTCTCTTATTTTCTCTCCTCTCTCCTAGGGTTAGATAAATTCGTATGGAATGGGAATGGGGTGGTTTAAGGGCATTATATAGGCCTAGAACTGATGTCAATGGCCCCATGGCTATGGTATACTTAGGTTATAGCCAAAAGGTGTCTGTTTCGAGTAGATGAGACACATTTGAAGGTCCATTACCTATCTATGTCATAGAGTAAGTTCCCTGACAATGGATCTAGGCCAGGATACGATTTCAGCGTGTTTGGATAGGCTGATCAACCGCGACGGACATGTATCAGATCAACAGTCGTTGTCACTCGATCAGGGCCACAAGTATACCGATATGTGCAGGGAAATTTTCCTGATCCTTGGGTGAAGTTCAGTCAGAAACTGACGATCTAAAATCTTTAATTTCATCCGCAAGCCAATGGGCCAATTTACTTAAGTTCTGGTTTATTTTCTCAAGATATTCGCGTTTCTCACACACTTTGCTCAGGACTCAAGTTGTGCATTTCTAGATACTATCTGGGCTCAATTCCCACGATGGTTGTCAAGCCCAATAAGATGGTCATAACCTTACAGTTTTGCGGTGATCAGACTTTCGACGTGTGGTCCAGGTTTGATACGGAGTTTCAATGTGCTCCCGAGAGCAACCGACTTTTGGGATTTCTCCTAGATTTTTAAGTAGTGTTGAGTCAGTGATTTTGATGGGTTTAGGTTTTACCATTTGTATAGATAGTGATTCAAGCTAATCCACCAATTAATTCAGTTTAGTACTTAATTACTTTTTGTCTAATTTCTATAGAATACGGTCCTTAGGGATTTCTGCTTGAGGTGGTACTCGGGCCTTTGTCAGATTTTTCTGAGATGTTACACTCCCCTTATTCCCAATCGTATTCCTTGTGTCAAGCCCTTGTATGGCTTTTGTAAGGTCTTAAAAGGCTTGTAGCATCCCCTGATTGAAAAGCTCTTGCTTTTGAAGATGTTTTATAATCGGATCCTCTTGAGGTTTCTCTTGATTTGGAATTTGGTTTAAGAAACCTTGAGGGGTAGCAATTTGTCCATTCCTCCAACTGAAGTTTGGATGATTTCTCCAACCAGGATTGTATGTATTGAAGGTAGGTCCATTGAAAGGTCTTTGGTAATTGTTCACGGCATTGGATTACTCATTCAACACCTCTTAAAAGGTAGGTATCGTTGGACAATTTTCAGTTGTGTGAACGTTGCAAGCACAAATACCGTAAACATTTTCCTTAACCTTATCCTACTTTAATTCCATGGCCTCAAGTTTTCTGGTGAGATTAAGCACTTTAGTATTAATATCACCGTCCTCTTTCAGGAGATACATTCCACCCCTCTTTGGATTAAGTCAGCCTAGACATGGTGCTTGATTTTGGAGATATTTCCCATGATTCTGTGTTTTCAGCAAGCTTATCAAAATAGTTTCACACATCATCGACACTTTTATTCATAAATTCTCCATTACACATTGTCTTGACTAATTGGCGCATGGGAGATGTCAGTCCATCATAGAAAAAGTTCGTGATGCACCACGTTTCAAAACCATGTTGTGGGCATGAACTGACAAGATCCTTAAACCGCTCCCAACATTGGAAGAATGTTTCATCTTCCTTTTGGGTGAAGTTCATGATCAACTTTCTAAGGGTGTTCGTCTTATGGTATGGGAAAATTTTCTTTATGAACTCCCTTGTCATGTCATTCCATCTACCAATAGATCGAGGACGTAGTGAATGCAACCACGTTTTAGCTTTCTCTTTCAAAGAAAAAGTAAAGAGTTTCAGCCTGACCGTGTCATCGGACACGTTAGGAAAATATAGAGTGGCTATGATTTCATCAAACTCTTTCAAGTATAGATATGGATTTTCAGATTCAAGCCCATGGAATTTTGGAAGGAGTTGGATTACCTCTGGCTTGATATCCATATGTCCTGTATTTTCTAAAAAAACCATGCATGAGGGCGTGCTCACCCCCGCCGGTTGTAAATAATCTCGTAAAGTACGAGGCGGGGGTGCTTGATGCACCTCATTCTCATCCTGGACTTCATCAGCCCTAGGTTAAAGTTGTTGATTTACCAGTTGATTTGCAGTCATCACTTCAATTACCTCTTAGGATCTCGAGTGGTGTCTAATCCTGCAAAGGATGGATAACCCCTCAACCAATCCTCCTTCACTTAAAAGGCGTCAAGTGCTATCACAGATCCACTTGGGCATGAAACACTCTCAGCCCTCAAATTCATATTCTAACCTAAACCTAAAAAGAGAAAGGAAATAGAAATCTAAAAATAGAAAGAGAAAGGGAATTAGAAAGAAGTTACCAAATTAGACGTTCCTAAAAAAATCCTGCAAAACAAAATAAAAGTAGTCAGTTTCTAAAAATAGAAAATAGCAAGTTTCTAAATCCTAGAATTAGAAAGTTTCTAAAAATAGAAAACAAACCCTAACAGAAAATAAAAAAATTAGAAAGAGATTACCAATTTAGAAAGTCTATATCAGGATCCTACAAAACAAGAAAGTTAGGTTACTTTCTAAAATCAAATAGAAAAACCTAATCCTAAAATTAAAAAGTATAAAAACTTAATCTTAAACTAATTGCAAAAATAGCTAGTCTTAGAAAAACGCAACCGTTAGTGCCCTGCAACGGCGCTAAAAACTTGTTCACAACCCCAAGTGTAGGGTCGCGTGTAGTAATAATCTCGGTAAGACTGAGGTCAAATCTACAGGGACTAATCTCGTCTGTCTTCTAAGAGCAACCAGAACTAGAACTAGAAGAAGATGAAAACCTAATCTAGAAAATGTGAGAGAATAATGGCAAAAAACTTAATGAAAAAATTGTGAAATTCAAAGGTGGGAAACTAGGGTTTCCAAGGATCCACTTGTAGAGATCAGGGAGATCTATGCTTGATTCATAAACACAACTAGAATCAGAGTCCCATCTTCATCCAATTGGAAGATATCTCATTAAAAATCAAATCTGAACTTTCTTTGATCTAGTTCTCAATGGGTGAAAGGTATTAGAACTAGAAGTGATTCCATCACAAAACCATGCCCATGAGACAAAGCAAATAATAGAATTTACCAATACACAACAAATCTAGGAGAATTGTGATAGTTAGGGAGGATTCCATCATCTAACCATGCCCATGGGACGATGGTGAACAATAGGATTTCCTAAAATCACAATCTCAATTATAAAAAGAATATACTCAAAGCTATCGCAGATCCATTGTAATTTAAGTCACAACAAACCATTAAAAATTGTAAGTATTCCTCATAATCAAACTAAATCAAAGAGAGCTCAATAACATGAATCAAAGCAATACGAAAAAACCCATCATGCCACAATCTTCACCTCTCAGCCCTAGCTAAGAGGTTTAGCTAATCATAGACATGATTGAACTAGAATCTCTAAAAACATAACAAAAACAGTTTAGAAAAAAGGGAAGAAAAAACTCTAGATGGAGTCGGTCGATCCTTCCTCTCTCCTCTTGCTCATGTTCCTCCTCTTCTCCTCCTTTTTTTATTCTCCCCTGCTCACCCTTTTATATAGGTTGTCCGTAGGTTGGCTAGGGTTGGAAAACCGACCCTATTTCACACTTCTGGTCGTGCTGAAACCGAACACAGGGATCTACGTGACTTGCCGATCGTTTGGGACTCCTTTCTTTCAGCCTGGCTGTGGTCAGATTTTCTAATCACCATGTGCGGCCACCTAATGGAAGGTCCAGATCTCTGTTCTTGGTTGCAAGGGGTTTGGACTCCACCTCACGCAATTTGTTAATCATTGGATCTATTTATCAAAGTAACGATTGCGCTGCCATCTTCAGACAAGATTCCTTAAAAGGTTCGATTCAATGGGCCCTTGGTATCTGATGGATGGTTCTGATTCGTCCCTCTCCTTCGGTGGTGAGCCCCACCGAATCCTCGAATCTCCTTTGGTTTGAATTCACAGCCGCGAAAATAGGGTCTCGATGCTGTCCGGATTGTAAACCAATCTGCACACGTGCGGGCTGTTGTCGACATGTGAACCTGACTAGGGTGGGGTTCAAATCACCCTCTAAACATGATAGATGGTCCGGATTTTCCCCACGGATGATAATGGTGGCCCACCTCTCGCCCGAGCGGATGGTGCTCGCGGCTTCTGTGAATGCGGGAGACGTCTCCCTTTCAGATTCGGTCGGGTCAAATGACCCTTGACCGGATTTCCAATCCCGTGAGGTGGGGGTGTGTATCTTTTATGCACTCGCACACCTCCAAGTGTGGTGTCCATGGTGATGTATGCAAAATTTGCACCAGTCACTCGTTCTTCCAACGATTTTAAGGGGTTGAGCCCAAATTTGAAGTAAATCCAGAGATCAGGTGGCCCAAAATTGATGGTTGATTTGTCCACTGGCTTTAGCGATTCTTGAGCATTAAATCCTTGCTTTTAGCATCCTTTTCAATCCAAACTCTTGAATTCACCTTGCAACACAAACATGATTAAAATAGATCATTAAGCATTATCATGTGCATAAAACCAAGTAATCATTGGGGTCTAATATGTAATATTTGACCCTCAACAAAGTGCGTGCTTAATCTAATGGTTCCCAATTACACAAGTGATGGTTGGGCTACTAGGATCCTTGTATTTTTGTGGCACATCTTGCTTGAAGATGGCACTCACTTTTTCTGTCAAAAGGATTTTATTTTGTATGTTTTACCGTCTTTTGGTAGTGCATAGATCTTTCAGAAATTTGGCATATGAAGGGATTTATTTAATGGCATCCAGTAGAGGGATGTTAACCTTCACTTTCTTAAGCATCTCTAGAATATCCTGAGAATTAGAGGTTTGGTGCAATCAATCGCTGAGGGAATAGCGCAATCGGCTTACACACTTTTTCACGTTCTTCCTCTTGTGAAGCAGTGCTAGGTCTATCTTTCTCATCTTCTTCTGGGTCCTTAGGTTTTTCAGCCTCGCTGGAATGATTTTGTCAATAATCTTTCCACTTCTAAAAGTGGTAATAGACTTAGCTTGTTCCACATGTTGATTGGAAGAGCCTGGGTCACTGATTTCACATTGTGACTTCGGATTGGGGAGAGGTTGGGCTGAAAAAATCCCTTTCTCTCCAATCGCTAAGTGCAACTCAATCCTTTGAATTGACGATGCAAACATTCACATTATTGTTTTGAGATCTAGAATGCTTGTACCATATTCTGGTTGAATAGCTGTTGGTTTTGCATGAATTTTTGAATTGTATCTTCTTGGGGCCTCTTTTGATTTAAAAATTAAATAAGGGCCACTTGTGGGTTAGTCGTTTGTCCATTCCTCCAACAGAATTTGGATAGTTCCTCCAGTTGGAATTGTATGTATTTGAGATGGGTCCTCTGAAAGGTCTTTGGTAGTTGTTCACGACATTCGATTACTCATTCAATATTTCTTGAAAAGCAAGAATTGTTGGACAATTTTCAGTTGTATGTATGTTGCATGCACAAATACCACAAACAACTTCGCAACCTTATCAGGCTTGATAGGTTCTGCCTTCATAAGTTACATGGCCTCGACTTTCCTTATGAGATTAGCCACCCTTGTACTCATGTCATCTTCCTCTTTTAAAACATAAATTCCTCCCCTTTCCTTCGATTGAGTAGGCTTAAAAGTGGTAGGTCTTGGGGAGGTGTCCCATGATTGCGCATTTTCTGCCAATTAATCAAGGTAATCTCATACATCATTGACCTCCTTGTTCATGAATTCACTGTTACACATCATCTCTACGAACTGGCGCATTGGTGAAGTTAATCCGTTATTTTTTTTAAAGCTTATTGTTCAACATATTTCGTAGCCATAGTGTGGACAAGAATTTATGAGATCCTTGAACCTTTACCAGCATTGGAAGAAGGTCTCTTCCTCTTTCTGGGCGAAGTTCATGATTGCCTTCCTTAAAGTGTTAGTTTTATGAAACGCAAATTTTTTTTTGAGAAATTCTCAAGTCAACTCGGCCCATATGCCGATAGATCGTGGCTTTAAGGAGTGCATCCACATCTTTGCTTTCTCCTTCAATCAGAAGGGAAATAATTTAAGTCGCACTGTATCTTCACGAACCCACTTGGGCATGAAACACTCTCAGCCCTCAAGTAACTAAACAACTAAACCTAAAAAGAAAACTAGAAAAACTAAAACAAATAAGAGATGTAGAAAAGATAAGAGAGAGGCTTGGAACAAAATTATCGGATAAGAGTTGCTATGTTAGGATCCTACAAAACAAAAAATAATATTAGTTTCTAAAACCAATTTCAGAAAAAATCCTAATCTAAAAGCATAGCAAAAAAATAAACCCTAATCTTAACCTAATTCTAATACCAATTAATTCAAAAAAAACAGTAGTCGTAGTCCCCGGCAACAACGCCAAAAACTTTCTCACAACCCCAAGTGTAGGGTCGCGATGTAGTAATAACTCGATGAGACTGAGGTCGAGTCCACAGGGACTAAACTTGTACATATTCTGAAATTAATTAGAACTAGAACTAGAAGAAGATCTAAACCTAAATCTAGAATAAAAGAAAGTAATTGTGAATGATGTTGATTAAAACTATCAATTGAAAGGTGGGAACTAGGATGCCAAGGATCCACTTGTAGCTATGAGGATGCTACCTTACTTGATTCAAGACACACAATTGGAATTGGAGTCCTATCCTATCCAATTGGAACATAAAGTAATTAAATCAAATATCTGAACTTTTCATTGACATAGTCCTCAATGAAGAAGTATTGTGATGATTTAAAGGGAATTCATGCATCCACCATGCCCAGGAGACGATGGTGAATCACGAGTTTTACCAATCTCACAATCTCAAAACAGGAAAAGAAGATATTCAAAGCTATCATAGCATCTATTGTAATTTGAGTCACAATAAATCATAGAAAACTATAAATATTCCTTAAAATCAAACTAGAAATCAATGAGGTTCAACAAGAACAAGAATCAAAGTAAGAAAATCATCCCAACACGCTACAAGCTTCACCTCTTAGCCCTAGCTAAGAGGTTTATCCAACCATGACATGATTGGATCTAAATCTCCTAAAGAAAGCTTTAACAATAAATAAAGAAGGAAGAAAAACTCTTGGAAGGCTGCTCAATCCTTTGGTTCTACTTGTTAAAACCTAATTCCCCTCTAGAACTCCTCAATGAACCCATATTTATAGGTTTTGTCCAGCTGTCGTTGAAAACTGCCTTAAATTTATGTACTCTGCGTAATGCCTTCAATGTCATCGAACAACGTTCGATGTCATTGAACAGCCTTTGATGTCATCGAGCATAACTTAAATCCGAAAGTCGTGCATTTTCACACTGCATAACGCCTTTCGCACTACGTAACTCTTCGATATCATTAAACTGCCTTCAATGTCATCGAGGAGTGTTCGAGTAATCGAGAATATGTCCAGAGTGTTCCAGTGAGTTTCTCCAAAAATCTGTAAAAATCTCAATGTCATCGAACTTCCTTCGATGTCATAAAGCAGATCTTCGAGCAATCAAATAGGGCTTCGATGTTATCAAGAACTGCATCCAATTTGTCCGGCAACAAAACTCAATTTTCATGTAATTCTTCGATGTCATTGACCCGTGTTCGATTTTATCGAACACTAACTTCAATGTCATCGACCGGTGGTCGATGACATAGACAATGAAGTTCAGATTCTGTGAATTTCTGCACTTTGCACTTTCGACTTTCTTCCTTCTCCACTTGGTTTTCTTGAATCTTGGGGTCTTGAAATCTTCAATCTTGGTATCCTAAGATCCATCCCTTGCCTTGGTGATTCTTGAGCATCAAATTTATGCTTTTAACATTCTTTTCAATCCAAGCTCTTAAACTCATCTCACAATACAAACATGTATAAAATATACTCATTAAGCATTATTATATTCATAAAACCAAGATATAAATAGGGGAAATATGCAATATTTGACACTCAACAATAGCACATTAATTACGTACACGTTCTCTAGGAGACCAACCACCTTCGGCCAACTCATTGCGATACGTCAGAGACGGTTGCATTTTATCGAGGCAAAGAAGGAACCCCGTGCTGACACATGTACCCATATGATTTTAACAAAATATTATTGATTCCCTAATAAATGCTTCATTCATTCGAACGATATAAGCATCATTTTGAATTTCATTCTTGCGCTCTCACTTCATCTTCCTGCTCTAAAACTTCCTCTTGAAAATCCAATTCCCTTCCTTTGATCTTCAATGATGGTTGCCACTTCTTCATCTACTCCTTCCTTTGATCAGACCGATCTAATGGTCATGATGGACACCCTTGCCAACAAGTGCATTGCGAAAACAGTCTTTGAATTACCACTAAGAGAATACTTATGTCTAGGTCCAGCATTCTCTCCTACAACAGAGGCGAGAAAGGTTCAAGCAATGGATCCATTATTCCCTATTTGCCTTAGGGAAACTCTACTGATCCAATCTGAATCTATAATCAATGCTGCAAACGCCCTGAAGAGTCCCAGGATGTGGCCGAAGCTGCTCCCAGAATGGGAGTCCTGGTTCGATCGTGTGTCTTCTCAGCATAAGGAGACTTGGAGAGGATCAAGCATTTACGAATGCTTCAAACTCCCTATCAAAGAATATCCAGCGAACCCAACTCATCTTTTGGCTACTTCGTCCTTTTAGAGCACATCGACAAACACTTTCTTCTTGGCCTATGGTTCAATGAGCCCGATCGTGCTAGATATCTCGGCTCTAACCCAACTATTACACTTCAGCGCAGCAGTTTATCCAGGTTTCTCATCCAGGCGAGGCAAGGATTTCCCTAAAATGACTGTCAAAGCTTACGCTAACTTCATGAAGGTCTATCGCAAGGTCGATGGCCCAATCGATGAGAGGAGCACACCACCTTCTTCCTTCTCTGGATCTGCCACCACCTACTATGTGTGAATGCTCAGCAAATCACCACAGAGTATGTTGCTTTGTCTGAGAGCCTCGCTCAAGGCTACACACATGCCCTAGCACCCTTTGTGCTTGGCCACTTGTACAGGGGGATATACAAAATCACCCACAAGGGTTTGTACTCCGCAAGAGGACCATTGTGGCTCTTGCAAATGTGGTTCTATGCATACTTCCACCCTTCCCTGGTACAACATTCTATGCACGATACCAAGACCTACACTTCATATGGTGAACGGATCCTCCACTGCCTTCAGGAGAATCTTTCATTGAAGTATATCTGAGTGCATTTTTTTTGGATAAAACAAATAAGAATAAGACTTTCATGCCTTTCTTTAAAGGAGAATACGGCCCGGGCTGGCTCACTGGCCACTTTACATGAAAAGATGGGGAGACTGTGACTCGGTCGCATCAGGCATGGGGCAGCTATCTCATCGTCCGAGATCTTCCAAATGGAGGGTCGGTCGAGCAAGGCAAGAATGTTAAAGTAGGGGTCAAGCATTATTACCCCCCAGTTGCTTGCTCAGCAACTCGGCCCAATCCAGTGCTTCCCCTGCCCTCTCACTCACAAGACTTGCAACCAACCACCCTTCAGCCATAGAGTGGTGATCGATGTAGCTCTTTATCCATCCCTCCTATCGCAAGGTCATGAATACTCTCGAACTTCCCATCTATCCCAACTTACCACAGGCAATTGAAAGCTTTCTCGAGTGGTGAGAGAATCATTATTACAGGTTGCTGAGGCAAAAGCACCCCAAAGATACCATCCGCTCCATCTCTTCACAACTCAAGAAGAAGGAAAAGAAAAGAACAAAGGGCCCCTCGGCCGTCATTACACCGGCCAAGAAAGTAAGTGAGATGAAGAAAAGATTGACCACTTCATCTCCTTCCAAACCCCAATGACTGAGGCTGCTGCTCTAGCAAGCCAAGAGGTCATGACGGAAACTTCTGTTGCTCCTGCTTCGTGCCAGCTCCACAGCCTCCAGCGACACCAAGGAGGATTTTGGACCTGGGAGCCCCGCTCAGTCCCCCTCCTAAGGCGCCAATCCTAACCCTTTAACATGTCGGTCCTGTCAAACCCTCAACAATAATCGAGGATCAATTGTTACTGGCATCCTCAGGGCCTCGACGACCATTAGGTACTTCTTCGACCGAGGTCATCTCTTCTTTTGAAACATATTTCAAAACTAAGTACTGGCTGGGTCTCTCTATATTAATTACTCAAAAGAGATCTAGGAAGGCAAACATCACCAGGAGGCTCATTATAATAAATGCTGGAATATATGGTGGCGAGATAGAGAGATATTGAATGATCACGATCTTCCCTTCGATGGGAAGTATATTACTCCTTACCGTCTTAATCCGCCACCATTCCTACTTTGACTCGACCACTAATGAAAAAAATAAGAAAGCCTCAAGCCGTTAGTAATCAGCCCATCATCTACGTCGTCCAATCTAACTTAGGTGAAGATTGCTTGCTTATACATGTATATAAATGTTTTGAACTCCCTATTTTTATGCCAGCTAACTCTTGTTCCTTTTGTAGTCACTCGGGAGCTCATGACCATAAACAAATAGATTGTCATGGCACAACCACAACAACAACCATCATCCGTGGTCGAAGCTCTCGTGGTCACTGAGATTCAGACCATTGATTCGAAGATAACAGTCAATGTTGAGGGCCTTCCTTCCCATAGCCCTCCTGAAGTCAGTATTATCCCTTCTAACTCAGACTACATGATCCAGATCCCTCCCAATCCTTCTGCTCTGGTCGATTAAAGTGCAGTTGAGGCACCTCTCTCCCACCGATCAGCTGAGAAACCGTTTGTCCAGCTGATGCTCCCTGCTGTAGCACTAGCACTTCTAATGATTGAGGGAGTCCCTTCCCTAGAAGAAGTTGTGGTTATGACCGAAGAGACAGCAGCGGTCGAGGTTGTAAAGCCCAGCTATCATCCATCATCTGCTTCGGAACCCGTGCAAGTAGATGATTCTCCCACTTTTATCAGTGAGGGTCTCTCTTACAAAGACGTCATTTCTTCATTCGAGAAAGCCCTTGCAGGAGATATAGTTGTGGTCGAGTCTCCCTCTCTTTCAGGCAACCTGCAGGATATCAAGGCCAAGCTTCGAGGCTACTGCATATGGGACTATTGGGATCCCTTGATGTCAAGTCGGTAAACAAACTCAATCAATTGCTCGAGTCATATCGCATCTATTCCTGGTCAGATCCCTCCTTGGTGGGTAAAGTACCAGATCTTCAAGAGTTTCTATGACTAATTAAGACACATTATCATGTTTGCGCCATCATCAACCAGCTTAAGGAGGAGGATTCCGCAGCCGATTCCCAAAGGGCATCTAGGACTAACATCGCCCAGGATCTCACGGCTGGGACTATTGAATTAAGGGCTTCTAGCATCGAGCTAGAGAACTTAGAGGTCAGGATCATGGCTCTGTAGGCGAAGCTGCATACTCTGAAGCAGGAGTTTGCAGCGAAGCATGCTGAACACATTCAACGTAAGGGGAGGGTCGACCAATTGGCCGATGTTGTATGGTCCCAGACAACCGTTATCAGTCGACTATCTTAATCGGCTACTAAATGGAAGGCTACCTTACAAGCCGCGAAAAGCTAATTGGAAGCTGTACAGGGGTCGATGAGCGCTTTGCATCTTTTGAACTTTAATTTGTAATGGACTTTATCATTAATACAAATGGCCGTTGAGCCATTTTTGTACCTTGTTGTCTCTTTTTAACTTATTTCTACTTTTTCCATTTACAACTAACTATTGACTCTCCCTATAAAATCAGTGCGACGTGGGCTAGCTCCAAATTTATAGCCTTAACTGCTTCGTGTTCCTGGTTACTCGGAATATGTAATGATTGTGTCGCCATGATCATTCTAAATCATGAGTGCCTAGACTGCCTATTTAAACAACATATGACCTTAACTTGAGTTCATATTACACTTTTCTTTACGATTCCTCTTTACTTCTCCCTTGGCTTCCAACCCTTCCTCTCTCATTGTTGGTGCAGAGTACTATTTGATAGGGTTGAAAGTCAGGCAGGTTGGGTCGAGTTGGTGCTCAACCCTAGCCCAACCCAAGGTTCCTATCCTCAACCCGAACCTAACCCAACCTCGAGTTGGGAATCTCAACCCAAGCCCAACCCAAGCGGGCTCGGTCAGGTTAGTTAGGTTGGTCGGGTTGATACATGCTAATATTTTCGTTGTTACATTAGTCTATTATATTTCAATGCATGTCTTTTTTTTGTACCTATGATTTATTTATTATATATGTAGTTATTTATCATAAAGAACTTCATTTTTTTCTAAACAAACAAGCTAAAATATATATTTAGGAGAGAGAAATCCGGCATATCTTTTTAGCTTGAGTGATCGAAAATGGCATGGACCAATGAGACCCAATGGCATTAAAATTTCCTACGGCTTCAACACAAATGATCCACACTTAATTATAATTTATAACCTATATATCCATTGGGTTCGGGTTTGGGTCGAGCAACCCAAGACCTCTGTTCACTCCCCAAGTATAGGGTTGTGATGTAGTAATAAACTCGGTAAGACCGAGGTCGAATCCACAGGGACTGATACCTGTACGTTATCTGAAACCAAGTAGAACTAGAACTAGACTAAGATGTGATCTAAACCAAATAGACTTTAAGAAATAATTGTGGAAGAATTATCTAAGACTTTAAGGAATTCAGAGAAAGGAAACTAGGGATTCAGAGGATCCACTTGTAGAGATCAGGGAGATCTGTGCCAGTATCACAAATTATGAAAATTTACTGAACTGCCATTGATATAGGTTTCAAGAGATGAAAGGTATATGAATTAGAATGGATTCCATCATCTAACCATGCCCAGGAGACAAAGTAAACAACAGGATTAAACTAATTACCAACCAATCAACAATGTATGAAGATCAGGAAGGGTACTGTCATCCTACCATGCCCATGGGACAATGATGAACAACAGGGCTTCCTAACTTCATAAATATAAAAAGAGGAAAGAAATATTCAAAGCCATTGCAAACCCATTGTAATTTCAGTCACAACAGACCATTAAAGACTAACAAAAATATTCCTTCTAATAATCAACTAAATCAAATTAAGTTCAGAAATTTAATCTACTTGCATGGAATAGACTCTCCCATCTCGCTACAGGCTTCACCTCTTAGCCCTAGCTAAGAGGTTTAGCCACACATGACTGGGCTAACAAAAACAACAAAATAAAAAATAAGAAGGAAAGAAAAGAATAAGAAGGAAAAAGAGAAAACCCACTCCACGTCCAGCCTTTCTTCAACCGTCCAAAACTCCAACTCTCCGCTGCCTCCAACTCTCCCCTGCCCAAGACGTGCAGCCAACCTCTCCAGCTTCCTTTCCTTCTCCGTTTCTCTTCCTTCAGCCGAGCACAAAACCAAGACCGAGCACTGGCTTCAGTCACGGCTCCTTGCCCCACTAAAAACCAGCCCTCCTTCTTTCCAGCAGCCGAAAACCCACCTGCTGCTTCCCACGGCTCAGCAGCAGCCAAGGCTCCCTGGCTTCTTGTTTCTTCCCTCTTTTCTCACGTCTCGGCCCCTTCCTTCTTTCTTTCTTTCCTTTTATTATAGGTAGGCAGGCCCTGGAGAGGTGTGCTGCCATCCGTCCGGGAGTCGGAGTTGGTTTCTCCTCCGTTTACGCAGCTGAGTTCGTATGCGTAGAAAAAACGCAAAACGACTTGTGTTTGGATGGATTTTGGGATAGCTGGTCGTCCTCACCGTCTGTTTGGCCTTCATGGATGGGGATAGTCCTGCCTTTTAAAGCTTATGGACGGTTCAGATCGCGGGTCCGATCACCGCCATGATCGCACAACACGCGGCGAAAGTCGGACGACGTCCGGCGCTAAAACAGAGCCTGCGAAAGGCTTTCGCTGTGACTTGGTGGGGCTCACATAACTTCTGTTTTGGGAAATCCACTTCGTCCACTGTGTTCTGCTCGAAAAACCAGCCGGAAATCACTGTTTTTGGATCCAAATCGGTGTGGTCCATGGATGCTTTCATTCAGCCGTCCGTCCTGCATTTAAACCGAAACCTACGCATATATATGTGCATGGGTTCGGAGAAACTCCTTTTGTACGGTCGGTTCGATCTTCTGGAGTGACTGGACGGTCCGGATTGACCATGTGATCGAAGGTAGTGGCCCACTAGATGTCAGCCGCGACTATCTGTTCGCGTTCACAGCGGCAGGATTCCTATGTTCCCATGCAAGTTTAGTGCAAAAAGTGTAGTATGTACACTGTATGATGATTATGAGAAATCCACACCATCCATCTTGTTCCCCATTTCATTTGAGCCGTGGGGCCCGAAGTTAAAGCGTATCTGGACAGCGGGTGGGCCCCAAATCAGGGTTTTATGGACTAATCTATTAGTTCTGCCACTTTCACGAGGATCCAATGGCTGAAATTTGACGTGTACGGTTAGTTTTTGGTCATCAAGCCATATATAAAGTTTCGAGCCAAACAGATGATGGAAACCCAGTGATCTTGCATTCTGGTTGACTTTCAGGCCGCTTGAGCTTCAGTTTCTCAATTTTCGTGGATCCCTGATGTGTAATTCCATCGATCTTCGTCCCTTGGAGTCCGTCCCTTGCCTTGGTGCATTCTGAACGTTAAATCCGTGCTTTTAGCATCCTGATCCAGTCTCAGCTCGCAATTCCACCTTGCAACACAAACATGATTAAAATGGGCTATTCAACGGTACTATGTTCATAAATCCAGGCAATAACTGGGTCTGATATGCAATATTTGACCCTCAACACAACCCCCAACCAGCATTTTGCTAGTCCCGAGCAAAATATGCGAAAAGTAAGTTGAGAATTACAGAACAATTTCCATAAACTCGAGTGATTTTTGCAGAATAGTCCAGATATGAGAATTCTCAGATTCATGAATGTTGGCATTACTTTATCCTGAAATCAAGTTCAAATATTAATCCATTAATTAAAACGATTCTAAATATTGAGTTCCATGAGTGTATAGTGTAATCTTAGCTTAACACTATTAAAATTCACTTCTCTATTTCAGGATATCATTGGTAACCACAATAGAATTTATGATAACCAACATCTAAACCAAAACTTGATTCATTCTTCCAGCTTTTGATGATTTTCACATTATGTTATTTTTATTATTATTTTTTTTTTAAGAAAATCCAAGGAGGAGAATCGAATCTACACCTATAGGGAGCAAACCTATGGTAAAGACCGGTCGCCAAAAAGTTTATGAATGTCAACCTTGGGGAATCAAACCTTCACCTGTAGGGAGCAAACCTATGGTGAAAACCATTCGCCCAATCTTTTCAATTTCTCAAGTTGGTTCCTTTCAAGCTTCGTGATCACCTAATTAATCCTTCAATATCGAATGAATCCTTAATGTGTAAGCGAGATGTGACATGTAAAATTATGATTCACTCAATGTTTAAAACTTTTAATAATGGATTAACAATTCAAACTTAGCTGTGAAATTCAATAGATAACTGAATCCAAGAGTCATAAAGTACCAACATCACGCATCTTGAAATTCTAAGTGCCCTAGATGGCCGTCAAAATCACTTCGAATTCATTAGAAATTCAAAATCACTTCGAATTCATCAGAAAGCCTGAAAAATTAAAAATTTTCACAACTTTTGCTTAAGACCAAAAAAATACTGATTAGGAAACCTAATCTCCCACCCCCAACCAAAAATCTACATTGTCCTCAATGTAAAAGAAATAACATGCAATGCACATGGGACAAAATAAGTAAATGAGAAGTGATGGGAAGATAATACCTGAAAGAATCAAGAGGCTTTCCATAGCTATTGACGTAAAAGGGGGTCAGTACAAGAGAGAAACCAACAAAAGTAAAGACAAAATCCTACCTATACCACTTTCGCAGGTGCTCTCGATTGCATTTAGCATATGCAACAAGCCTTTAAACCCCTAGGTTGCCCCTAGTGGACGAGTTGTAGTCTCGTGAGGGTTTGCAGTAATGTTACCCACAAACATTGAACTAACTAACGAAATGAAATAAAGAGCTGAGTTGCCTTCCAGGAGCGCTAAGTTTACCGTCTTCAGCCAGACAAATAAAGCAACTACCCTAGTCCTAAGAAAGCAAGGAAAAACTACTGAGTCAAGCCGCAAGGTTCCTCTTTCGGCCAGTATCTTGATAAGTTTCTCAGTAAGTTCCTCAACAGGATCATCCAAAAGCCCTTTTTGCAATAGGCTTGGACGCCTTGGAGCATGACCTTCCATAGAAACTTATGTACCTCATAAGAAATTTTCCGTTGAAGTGCTTGAGGTATCCATAGTATATACGATTCACCTGTGACAGAAGAAGTTTTAACGTTAGTATCCCATAGTGAATCAGAAACTACAGGTAGATAAAGTTTAGAAAACTTCACAAGAAGTAATGTAGTCTCAACACATTCCGAAGTATCAGACTTTGGTTCAATTTTTAGCTCCTCCTCCCTTAATGGTAAACATTCAGCATCTGTGGAAGAAGGGGCTTCAAAGTAAGGGTTCTCTTGGTCAATGATGACTACAGAGATGTTGTCTTGCAAGGCATCCACTATGTCTCTTATCATGGGATCATTTGAATCTGCAAAGTGTGCCAAACAATCATCAAAAGAGTTGGGACATTCAGCTGAGGGTGACTCATTTTTCACATTAAAGCTTGTGATGATCTGCCCAAGGAATCCATTGTCTTTAAAGGTAAACGGAGGTGTGATCTCTTGCTCCAGCCCTACACAGATAGATTGAAAATCAATAGGGGAAGCATCGATGTGATCACTTTGTTCATTGAAACTACTTAATCGAGGTGTTGAATTGTCAAATGTGTACAGCTCAGATGGTGGCCTCAATCGAGTGGTTTCAAATTCCAGGGTCGTAGCGAGCAACTTGTCCTTCTCCTGAATCACATCATCATTCGATTCAGAGGCGTGGTCCAAACATGTTTCACAAGAGTTAGAAGGGTCGATTGTAAGGGGCTCATCCTCTACCTTAAAATCAGACATGTCAGGTGAGGGGAGTGGCTCATTATGATCGACCACTTTATGTACATCTTGATCATTGACCTGGACCAAACTTGAGATTGATTCTAGGGGACTTTGGGCTGTATATTCATGATCGTCATCCCAATAAGCATCATCATCTAATTCCGTGCAGTACACACTTGGGATGGGGTCGCTCTCCTCACATTCTACACCTAAGTTCGGTTGAGGTTTGAAAAAACTAACCTCTACGTCATCATTGAGATCCTGTGTGTCATGTGAGGAAAGTGTGTCATCATCACTGTATTTGAAAGATACCCACGCATCTTGACCATTCCTTTGAACAGTCATTGAGATTAACTCATCGGGAAATTGAACCATATGCTCATTGATAGAATCCAACTCCTCATTTGTAATTTCAGAGTTCTTCCAAAGCGAGTTAGGATCACTTTTCTCGCATTGTATTTTTGGAATGAATTGTGGTTGAGATAACCGAGCCTCCTCTATCTTATCAAGGCGCGAATTAAGCGCTTCCAACGATTTTCTCATTTCCGTGAGATAGGCCAGGCTACGCTGAGCTAAATCCTCTTTGATTGTTTCTGGTTGGATATCAATGGTAGGGTATCCAAGAGGATAATCATTATAACATATAGTTGGTTCATCTTCCAAATTTTGGTATTTTTCCTGGTAATAGTCATACTGATCATACATGGGAGAATATGATGGTTGATAATAATCCTCGTTTCCATAATTACGATCATATACGGCCCTATTAACCGATGGAACATAACGTTCTAGTCGGTTCTCAATGTCTGTTCTTGATGGAGAAAAATCTTGAGGTATACGTTGAATTCCACAACCCTCAGGCATTCCCCAATATCTCTTATCCATCTCGGCATATGCATGTACCCACGCTTCCATGGTAGAACCTTAACTCTGAGTCTAATCCTAGAAGAAAGAAAAATCCTACAGAAGTACGGAAAGTAAGATGAGGAGAAGTTAGAAAGAAAGTACCAAATGAGAAGTTCCTATGTTAATATCCTGTAAAAGAAAACAAAAGAGATTAGTTTCTAAAAAGGAAAGTTCCTTAAACCTAGAAGCTGAGTTAGTTTCTAAAATTAGAAAGAATTTCTAAAAAAAGAAATAACTAACCTAGTTTCTAAAAACAAGAGATGAAAGTTTCTAAAAATAAACTAGTTCTTAAAAATAGAAAAATACTAGAAAATAGAAAATTTCCAAAACTCAAACCCTAATTCTAAAAATAGAAAAAGTAGAGGAATTTAGAAAGGGATTACCAGTTTAGAACTTATTTCAAGATCCTACAAAACAGGAAAATAGGTTAGTTTCTAAAAAATAAAATAAAATAAAATAAAAACATTTAACCTAAAGTTAGTAAAATCCTAATTCTAATCCTAACCTAATTCTAAAACTAATTAATCCCAGAAAACGTAACCGTCAGTCCCCGGCAACGGCGCCAAAAACTTGTTCACTCCCCAAGTATAGGGTTGTGATGTAGTAATAAACTCGGTAAGACCGAGGTCGAATCCACAGGGACTGATACCTGTACGTTATCTGAAACCAAGTAGAACTAGAACTAGACTAAGATGTGATCTAAACCAAATAGACTTTAAGAAATAATTGTGGAAGAATTATCTAAGACTTTAAGGAATTCAGAGAAAGGAAACTAGGGATTCAGAGGATCCACTTGTAGAGATCAGGGAGATCTGTGCCAGTATCACAAATTATGAAAATTTACTGAACTGCCATTGATATAGGTTTCAAGAGATGAAAGGTATATGAATTAGAATGGATTCCATCATCTAACCATGCCCAGGAGACAAAGTAAACAACAGGATTAAACTAATTACCAACCAATCAACAATGTATGAAGATCAGGAAGGGTACTGTCATCCTACCATGCCCATGGGACAATGATGAACAACAGGGCTTCCTAACTTCATAAATATAAAAAGAGGAAAGAAATATTCAAAGCCATTGCAAACCCATTGTAATTTCAGTCACAACAGACCATTAAAGACTAACAAAAATATTCCTTCTAATAATCAACTAAATCAAATTAAGTTCAGAAATTTAATATACTTGCATGGAATAGACTCTCCCATCTCGCTACAGCTTCACCTCTTAGCCCTAGCTAAGAGGTTTAGCCACACATGATGGGCTAACAAAAACAACAAAATAAAAAATAAGAAGGAAAGAAAAGAATAAGAAGGAAAAAGAGAAAACCCACTCCACGTCCAGCCTTTCTTCAACCGTCCAAAACTCCAACTCTCCGCTGCCTCCAACTCTCCCCTGCCCAAGACGTGCAGCCAACCTCTCCAGCTTCCTTTCCTTCTCCGTTTCTCTTCCTTCAGCCGAGCACAAAACCAAGACCGAGCACTGGCTTCAGTCACGGCTCCTTGCCCCACTAAAAACCAGCCCTCCTTCTTTCCAGCAGCCGAAAACCCACCTGCTGCTTCCCACGGCTCAGCAGCAGCCAAGGCTCCCTGGCTTCTTGTTTCTTCCCTCTTTTCTCACGTCTCGGCCCCTTCCTTCTTTCTTTCTTTCCTTTTATTATAGGTAGGCAGGCCCTGGAGAGGTGTGCTGCCATCCGTCCGGGAGTCGGAGTTGGTTTCTCCTCCGTTTACGCAGCTGAGTTCGTATGCGTAGAAAAAACGCAAAACGACTTGTGTTTGGATGGATTTTGGGACAGCTAGTCGTCCTCACCGTCTGTTTGGCCTTCATGGATGGGGATAGTCCCGCCTTTTAGAGCTGATGGACGGTTCAGATCGCGGGTCCGATCACCGCCATGATCGCACAACACGCGGCGAAAGTCGGACGACGTCCGGCGCTAAAACAGAGCCTGCGAAAGGCTTTCGCTGTGACTTGGTGGGGCTCACATAACTTCTGTTTTGGGAAATCCACTTCGTCCACTGTGTTCTGCTCGAAAAACCAGCCGGAAATCACTGTTTTTGGATCCAAATCGGTGTGGTCCATGGATGCTTTCATTCAGCCGTCCGTCCTGCATTTAAACCGAAACCTACGCATATATATGTGCATGGGTTCGGAGAAACTCCTTTTGTACGGTCGGTTCGATCTTCTGGAGTGACTGGACGGTCCGGATTGACCATGTGATCGAAGGTAGTGGCCCACTAGATGTCAGCCGCGACTATCTGTTCGCGTTCACAGCGGCAGGATTCCTATGTTCCCATGCAAGTTTAGTGCAAAAAGTGTAGTATGTACACTGTATGATGATTATGAGAAATCCACACCATCCATCTTGTTCCCCATTTCATTTGAGCCGTGGGGCCCGAAGTTAAAGCGTATCTGGACAGCGGGTGGGCCCCAAATCAGGGTTTTATGGACTAATCTATTAGTTCTGCCACTTTCACGAGGATCCAATGGCTGAAATTTGACATGTACGGTTAGTTTTTGGTCATCAAGCCATATATAAAGTTTCGAGCCAAACAGATGATGGAAACCCAGTGATCTTGCATTCTGGTTGACTTTCAGGCCGCTTGAGCTTCAGTTTCTCAATTTTCGTGGATCCCTGATGTGTAATTCCATCGATCTTCGTCCCTTGGAGTCCGTCCCTTGCCTTGGTGCATTCTGAACATTAAATCCGTGCTTTTAGCATCCTGATCCAGTCTCAGCTCGCAATTCCACCTTGCAACACAAACATGATTAAAATGGGCTATTCAACGGTACTATGTTCATAAATCCAGGCAATAACTGGGTCTGATATGCAATATTTGACCCTCAACAACCTCAACCCAAGCCCGACCCAACTTTTATCGGGTTGGTGTTTATATAACCTAAGCTGGAGACCAAACTTGACACATTATACCCGAGCCCAACCCAATGTCGGGTCAGTCATGGGTCGGCCGAGTTGAACCCACCTGACTTTCAACCCTACTATCTGAAGGAGATTTTTGAATGGGGTTTGAGAGAATTCTCTCAAACCACATTGTTATTTGATGTTAATTGCTTTGCAATGGACGCATCATCTGCAGCCGAGTCGGAGGCTACACTTGGGAAACTTATTTAGATGTTAAAACATATGTAAATCATGGGAGATATATTCCATGAATTGACTTTTCTAACAAAGTGAACTCTGAATACCTTCAACAACATACCTCAGCCAAGGAGGAGTTTGTAACAATGAGCAGGATGCATGAACTAACTTGGTACGACGGTTTGCAGTGCATTCAGACACATCAGTTTAATCGAACCATTCTGAGGTGTTGCACTCTTATCGAGCAAGGCTAGGAGAAGAACTGAAAGAGTAAGTGTACCTTTTATGCCACAAAGATGGTTGAACCAAAAGATATCTCCTTCCTAGATGAACAAATCGCTCTGTACCAAGCTTGATCGAAGACAAGCTTTCGTACTTAAAGAACGGCTAAGGATGCAGTTTCTTCGAGTGGCCTTCGTGTTGACCAACTGCTCCATCTTTTGCCACTTGTCATCGAAAAGGGGGAGAGTTGGCCTTCAGCACAGGAGAACAATGAAGCTGAAATGCAAGCCCTCCTTGAGGAATTTGAGGTGATGAAAATCTAGGCCGCTCAACCTCTTCCAAGTTCGTTTATCGTTTTGTTTCCTTTCCAGCATGATGTGGTCGATGGGTCTACAGAACTTAGAATAATTTTTTTTCAATTAATAAAGTCGATGCGTTTTGCATTGCATGTGATTTTTCAATGACCGATCTTGGATGATTCATCACAGTCGGGTATGTTTAAAGATATCAGGTGGCGTTTCTCTACTCGACTAAGCCTATGTATTATCGGTCGGCCATCCAACACTTAGCCATTGTTTCTTTTCGGATGCTTTAACTCAACAGGAATAATTTGTGCATTTCCTGAGACAATCCCATTTATTTCACCACATTCTCCCATGATCTCGGAAACGAATCGCCACCCCAGCAATTAGTTTTGGGTTCCCAACCATCGCACTTTATCCAATGTACACATTAACAGCACATTCCCAACTCTATAACAAAGCATTTCTTCCAATTCACAGCACATCACGAACGAGAAACTCCGCCAGCAATACTTTGGATGCCATGGGCCCACAAGGCAGCCATACACATGTTCCAAAACAAAGATAAGGGGGGTTAAAAATGACATGAGGCCTTTCAAATGAAAGTGGGCCCACAAGTTGGGGCGCACATGATTTCAATGGAAAGGGGACTAGAAGTGCTTAGAGGCCCTTCACTTGTAAATGGGCCCACAAAGCGAGCCACACAACTCTTCAAAAGGGATTTTTAAATGGTTAGAACCCTCAAGCTTGCTAGTGGACCACACATGATTGTCAAGAGAAAATAAAAAGCCCAAAACTGATTAAATAGGAGGGGAAAGAGGAGAAAAAAGAAAAGAGGTTATTCCTCCCAATTAGGGCTATACACGAGCCAAGCTAGCTAAAAAAGCTTGCTGAGCTTGGCTTGATCTAGCTCGACTTGACTCGACTCAAATGATGACTTGAGGTGAGCCAAGCTTCATATGACCTAGCTCGTTTTAAAAACAAGCCGAGTTCGAACATAGTAAAACTTGACTTGACTCGAAGCTCGAGCTCGGCTCGAATCGAATATATATTATATTATATTATATATTATTATATTTTTAAAAAAAATAAAACTTAAACCATACCCTACCCGCCCTTTCTTACCCTTTCCCTTCCTTACCTAATTCGTTGCGCTTAAGCTCCTCTCTCTCTCTCTCTCTCTCTCTGAGCTTGACTGAGCGTCTGCCCGACTTGTCTCAGCCATAAGGCCTGCACTCGCCCGAGCTATCCTCTCTTTCTCTCAGCACCAACAACAATGTACCCTCTATGGCTTTATCTAATATGATATATACATATATTATTAATTAAATATTTGATTTGGGGGTTGGGTGAGTTGGGTCGGGTTGAGTGTTGGTTTGGGTCGGGTTGGAAGTAGACTCGAATCGACTCAAGGTAAGCTCGCCTCGACTCGAGGTAAGCTCGCCTTGACTTGATCCACTAGCTCACCTCGAGCTCGACTTGAAAGGTTTGGCAAACAAACAAGCCAAGCTCTAATGGTAAGCTCGAGACCGAGCTCGAACTTGAGGAGAGCACGGACGAGCTAAGCCAAGCTTGACCCACCTCGACTCAACTCAGCTAGATGTACAGCCCTACTCCCAATGATGCATTCATGGCACACATCTAAAAAAGGAAGATGTTTAAAATGGACCAATGGCATTGATGAGCCATGATCCATTACCTCAAATACAAGATAGGCCACTTAAAGAGGAAGAAAAGAAAAAGGAGTTCTTGCCTTGAGAAAGTGAAGAAGGAAAGAGGAGTAGAGGGGCAAAAAGATTAAGAAGAAGGGAGTAGTGTGAAATCGGACCAGTTGCCTCAAGCTTATAAAGACCAAAGGAACTATTGATCAGACTGGACATGTTGGGTCGAACTTGGAGGACCAGTGATCCTAGCAGCACTCATAGTGCCACCCTAATCCCTTTTGACCAGATGGGACCAGCTTGTTGTGTCTCCGCCAAAAACAAAACCTTGGATAGTTAATTCAAAGAATGGGGTGAAACAATGAGAGAAAGATTACCACCTTCCTCGAGTGAGTAGAACCTTCAATTGGAGAGTTCTTGAATTTACAAGACAAAAAGAGTGAAGATTTGGATATTTTATTAAATAATGCGTTTGATTTTACACCGCTAATAAAGAAAGCCAAAACTCTAATTCAAAATTACCCAAGGTAGCAAAACTCTTTTGAAGCCTAATTTCCTAATTCTAGTAAAACCCTTTTAAAGTCTAATTGCCAAAAATAAAAATGTTCAGATAAACCTCACAAGAGTATTCTGAGCATTATTAAATGCAATTTTTAAAAAAAAAAAAAAAACATGAAACTCTTAACTGTAAAAATAAGAAGATACGACAAAAATAGAAATAGTAAATTTTCCTAAAATTGCAATTTTAAATTAGGGTGCATTTTTTCATGAAATGAATGGATGCAACTCGCTACAAGGGTTGGTTGACCCTGGATGGCTCACTACATAAAGATTGATAGGTCATGCATTATGTGACAATGCCTGGATCAAAAGTTATGATTGATTTACGGTCCAAACTTCAAACAGCAATTTCTCCCCATCCAGAATGAATTTCTTCAAATTGGACATGATTGAGACCCAATTACGTCATGGCCTATGTATGACTGAAGTCCGGATTAGATGAACTACTTCCGCTTTCGTTCAAGCTTCTTTTAGTCCGATTGTGCCAAGAATGCATCCCTGGCCTGCTCTACATCTGCAGTGGTGGGGTATGACGAGTCCACAGCATGAAAGATGTGGAAAAAGAGTGGAAAGAAGAGAGAAAAAGTGAGAAGTTGAGGAGAAATTGGTATGAAGAGAAGAAAAAAGAGAAGTTGTAGAGAAACTGGAGAAGAAGAAAAATGAGAAATTTGTGAGATTGAAGAGGATGGGGAGAACTTGAAGAATTAGGGAGAAAATAAGAAAATAGGGGCAATAATACATCGTAACAATTAAAAATATTTTCAAAAAAAGGGGCCTTGATCACAACCATTGGATCATGAGACGAGAAGCTAAATCTTATTCCAAAATTGTTATATAAAAAAAAAAAACATTCCCAATAAAAACCAACTCAATCATGATCATTAGAACACGAGATGACAAGTCAGACACTTATTTAAAAATCATTAAAAAAGATATTTTCAATAAAAATTAGCTTAATCACAATCATTGGATTGCGAGATGACAATCCAGATCTTATTTTAAAAAATAAAAAATATATTTCAATAAAAATTGGCTCGATCACAATCGTTGGATTGCGAGATGATGAGCCAAATCTTTTCCAAATTCATAAAAAATATTTTCAATCATAACTGACTCGATCGCGAACGTTGGATTATGAGATGACAAGCCAAATCCTTATTCCAAAAAATCATGAAAATATTCCAAATAAAAATGAGCTCAATTGTAATTGTTGGATCATGAGATGATCAACCGGATCTTATTCCAAAATCGCGATTAAAAAAAAAGCGTTTCCAATAAAAATCGACTTCGATCATGACCATTCAAATCCCCAAATGAAGACGAAAGGATGACTATAGGTGGTATCAACACAGTAGTAAATTAAGATTATCAGGGTCTATTGATTCTGATATGAGCCAATAAGAGTTCAACTAGTTTTTTAGGAACGTGTTTGTAATGAGATTTAATAAATAAGGGATTTATCAAGTGCTTTTTCCACTAGGCCCAATACTTGAAAGATTTGAAATTACTTTATTGGGATTTCCAACCGTTGAGGTTTAGTTTTAACTGTTAAAACTATTTTGATGGCAATTAATGATGATACGATTATCCAGATATGATAGTTCAATACTTTATCAACATGAGATATAGGACTTTGATGGATAGCCATAGCAATGGAAAGATTAGATCATAAGTATCTGCAATAATGCCGTTACGGGTTTTTATTCATATATAGAGGTTGTAATAACTTGTTAGGTGATGGAAATCCTACACTCCTTATAAATTAGATCCTATCTCAGAAGAGAGTATTTCAGAGAGAGAGAGAGAGAGAGAGAGAGAGAGAGAGAGAGAGAGAGGTTTCCTTCACTCCTTCGATCTCTTCTACACTTGCATGTGGGATCCACCTAGTGTGGGCTTATGGGGTTCACTCTCCTTCCATCTAAGATAGATCAAAGATAGACCTACCACGTTGTAGAAGTAGCAACAACGATGAGTTTAGAAAATTTATATCAAATGCATGCATTGTACAAGTAAAATCCTAACTATTTATTGCTTTAACTTCTAAAAATTTGATATTATTAAAAATGAGGGATTGTAAGGTTAATATTGAATCTAAATTTTGAAAAACACCCTGCATTTTCATTAAAAAGAAAAACAGAGAGAGAGAGAGAGAGAGAGAGAGAGAGAGAGATCCAACACAGAATAGGTTGGAAGTTATCATCTCGATGTACTGTAACTTTTGATCCAACCAAATGAACTTGAGACCTATCTTATTGCAACATCTATATCTCCAAAATAACAACATTGTCGTTTCTCAGTTCCTTCCCATTTGACTTAAATATAGCCCCATTTGCTTTTGTTAGCCTTCAATGTCCCCATCTCCATTATTCCATGTAATGTGGCCTGCTTTGATTGCTGGATCAGATAGAGTTTTGGCTCAATGGCTGGAAACGGATAGGCAAACCAGATGGCTGAGGTGGATGTCACATGGATTTGGTGTCAACCTTGGTTACAGAAACTACTGTAAAGAATTCTAATGCATTCCCAACAGGAGTTTCGCAATAAACTCGTAAAGGATACAACACAACAGGAGAAATGACAAAATATGGTAAAGGCATCATTCATGAGTGCAAGTAGCATGTTTCTGATGGGATTTCCTCTCGGGCTCGACCGGTCGTGAGCCTCACTCGACCGATCAAGAGTGATGCTCGACCAGTCGAGCCCTGGCTCGACTCAAAGTCTAGTAACTTTAGGTTTATTTTTTCCATAGTGATCGACCAGTCGAGGGACGTGCTTGACCAGTCGAGTGGGCCGCTCGACCGATCAAGGACTCTGCTCGACCAGTTGAGGTTATGTAGATTTGAGTCCAGATCTTGTGCGGACTGCGAAAATTTGAAGCGGTTTCACAAGAGGTGCGAAAGGGAGTTGCCTAAACTATAAATAGGGGTGCCTAGGGCTTTTCTAGGTAATGCAAGGAAGTTTCCTAAAGCTTTACAAGGGTTTGTTAAAGGGTTTAGGGCTATCAAAGGCATGAGAGAGAGAGAGAGAAAGAGAGAGAAGAAGCTTGTGGAAGGGAGGTTATGCTCATAGAGGTGATCTATTGTGCACTTGATATCTCAGCACTTCTACGTCCTCGTAATTGGTGAGATCTCTTCGTTTTTCTTTTATTTTCTTATTGTTTATCCACTTTTGCGTGAGTGAAGAAGGTTATAACGTTCTACTTCATAGTGGATTGTTGATCTGGATAAGGTCCCATGGTTTTTACCTCTTTGAGGATTTTTCACGTAAAAATCTCTTGTATCGTGTGGTTTATGCTTTGATTTATTTCATTGTTTTATTATCCTATAATTCTGGTGTTTTTTTGGGAGGCTAGATCCTAAGGTTTTGTGTAAGGCCCCCAACAAAGTGGTATCAGAGCTATTGATTTATTGAATAAAGTGGGATCGATTTAAATTATGGAAGGTGGCTCATCAAGGATGATCAGTCTCAATGGTTCTAACTAGACCATATGGAAGGCTAAGATAGAGGGCTTGCTTTATTGCAAGAACTTATATTCTCCAATTCAAGACACATCAACAAAGTCAAAGGATATGTCAAATGATGATTGGAAGAAATTGGACTGGAAGGTGGTAGGTTTTATTAGACAGTGGTTAGACGATTCTTTATTCCACCATGTGTCTACGAAGACCTCAGCCGCTAACCTATGGCTGAAATTGCAAGGGTTGTATGAAAGGAACACAGCCGGCAACAAGATTTTCTGATAAGATGACTTGTGAATCTCAATTTTAAAGATGGTAGTTTTGTGGCTGAGCACGTGAATGAAGTCAGCAATATATTGAACCAGCTCTCCGCTATGAAGATGATCCTGAATGATGAATTACAGGCTTTACTATTGCTTAGTTCATTACCTGATAGTTAGGAGACATTGGTGGTGTTTCTAAGTAACTCCGCGCCAGACAGAAAGGTGTCCATGGAACAGGTAACTTGTTGTCTCTTCAATGAGGGGATAAGGAGGAAGTCTTAGGGGTCTACTCAGCAAGAGGCTCTTGTGACATAAGAACGGGGAAGAGGAAAGAACAGAAAGGGCGGGAAGGCAAGAGATAAATCAAGAGGCAAGTCGAGTACCAGAAAGGATGTTGAATGCTGGAATTGTGGCAAGAAGGGCCACTACAAGCATGAATGTCGTAATAAGAAGAATGACAAGAAAGGAAAAGGAAAGGACAAGGAAGATGAATCAGACTCCACTGCGGCGCTTCAGATGGCGACATTATGCTTATTTTTTCAGCAGATCATGATGTTTGTCTCACGGCTACGAGTCAGGACACCAACTGGGTGATAGACTCGGGAGCCTCGTTTCATGCGACTTCACACAGGGATTTTTTCACAAGCTATAAGTCAGGTGACTATGGGACCGTGAAGATGGAAAATTCTGACGTATCGAAGATCGTAGGGGTCGGTGATATTTGTGTGAAGACCGATGTAGGCTGCACATTAGTTCTCAAGGATGTGAAGCATATCCCAGACCTTCGCCTCAACTTGATGTCGACGGGAAGGCTGGATGATGATGGCTATGAAAGTCGTTTTGCTAGTGGGCGTTGAAAGCTCATCAAGGGTTCATTGATCGTAGCCAAAGGAAAGAAGTGTTGCACCATTTACAAGGCAAGTGTTAGTGTGTGCAAGGGTCGGTTAAACGTAGCGAAAGATTCAGCTACTGGCATGTGGCACAAGCGTCTAGGCACATGAGTGAAAAAGGGCTTCAACTACTAGCAAGGAAGCGGCTCCTTCCAAACGTGATAAGTATAACTCTCAAAATCTGTATTGATTGTTTATCAAGGAAACAGTATAGAGTTTCATTTGTTAAAACTGCTTCTTATGTTAATAAAATACATGCATTAGATTTGATTTATTCTGATGTTTGTGGTCCTATGAGGACAAAAAGCTTGGGTGGGGCATTATATTTTGTTACTTTTATAAATGATGCATCTAGGAGGGTTTGGGTTTTTGCTTTGAAATCTAAGGACGAGGTCTTTGGTATGTTTAAATTATTTCATGCGATGGTCGAGAGAGACACAGGTAGATCATTAAAGTGCATCCACACTGATAATGGTTGTGAATACATCGGTGACTTTCATGAGTATTGTAAGTCCATGGGTATACGACATAAACAGAAAGTACCCAAGACCCCCTAGCATAATGGTGTAGCTGAGTGAATGAATCACACCATTATTGAGAGAATCAGATGCATGTTGTCCCATGTGAAATTGCCCAAGACGTTCTGGGGAGAAGTAATGCACACGGCAGTGTATTTGATAAATATGTCACCATCAGCCCCATTGAATAAAGAACTGCCTGAGAAGGTGTGGAGTGGACAGCATCCATCGTACAGTCATCTTAGGGTGTTTGGATGAAGGGCATCCGTTCACGTACTAAAGGAAGAGAGGTCCAAGCTCGACATGAAATCAGGCAGTGTGTGTTCTTGGGGTACAGTGATGAAAAGTTCGATTACAGATTATGGGATCCGACCGAGAAGAAGCTCGTCAGGAGAAGAGATGTGGTTTTCTTTGAAGATCATTGTATAGAAGACATTTGTAAGCCAAAGAAGAACCAGCCTAGTTCAGGTGAGCTAGAGGACATGGATCCGGTTATTCCTCCCGTGGTGCCTGATGACAGGGGAGTATAACAAGGTGTAGAGGACGAAGGAGTTCCTACAGAAGATGGACTGGGGGAGCAACCCCCACCTGATCCACCTGTTGAGCCACAAGTGAGGAAGTCATCTAGGGACAGACAGCCATCTAAGAGATACTCGCCATATAAGTATATTATGTTGACTAATGGGGAAGAGACAAAAGATTATTCTGAGGCCCTAGCCGATGAGCATAAGGGGGAATGGTTAAAAGCTATGCAAGATGAGATGGAATCCTTTCATAAGAACCACACCTATGACATGGTGAAATTGCCTAAGGGCAAGAAAGCTTTGAGCAACAAGCAGATCTTCAGAAAGAAAATTGAGCAGAAGGATTCACAGACAAGGTTCAAGGCCAGACTTGTGGTAAAAGGGTTTAGTCAGAGGAAAGGTATAGACTTCGAGGAGATATTCTCACCAGTGGTGAAGATGACATCCATATGGGTGTTGCTTAGGTTGGCGGCTAGCATGGATCTAGAGATAGAGTAATTAGATGTTAAAACTGCCTTTCACCATGGTGACCTGGAGGAAGAGATCTACATGCACCAACTAGAGGAGTTCAAAGTCAAGAGCAAAGAGCATATGGTATGTAGGCTGAGGAAGAGCTTGTATGGGTTGAAACAAGCTCCACAACAATGGTACAAGAAGTTCGACTCGTTCATGTTAAAGCATGGGTATGACAGAATGGAGTCGGACCACTGTATGTTCATGCGCAAGTTCTCAGATGGTGATTTCTTAGTTATCCTGTTATACGTTGATGACATGCTCATCATGGGAAAAGACATCAAAAAGATTGACAGGCTGAAATAGGAGTTGGGCAAGTCGTTCGCTATGAAAGACTTGGGTCTGGTTAAACAGATCCTAGGGATGGAGATAACCCGTGACAAAAGCAGCATGAAGCTTTGGCTGTCACGAGAGCGGTATATTAAGAAAGTCCTAGAACGGTTCAATATGAATGCAGCGAAGCCAGTCAGTACTCCACTGGATGGTCACTTCAGATTAAGCAATGTCCGAAGACGAAGGCAGAGGTGGATGAGATGCAGAAGATACCTTACGCATCAGCAGTAGGAAGTTTGATGTATGTTATAGTATGTACGCGCCCAGATATAACATATGCGGTTGGTGTTGTCAGCCAGTATCTTTCCAATCCTGACAAAGAACATTGGGCAATAGAAAAATGGATATTGCGGTATCTAAGAGGCTCATCCAGGTTGAGCCTATGCTATGGTGATGGAAAACTTGTGTTAGAGGGCTACACAAATGCAAATATGACATGTGACATAAACTCTAGGAAGTCTACATCAGGGTTCATGTTCACATTTACAGGGGGAGCGATCTCTTGGCAGAGCAAGCTACAGAAGGTCGTAGCATTATCGACGACAGAGGTTGAGTACATTGCGGTCACAGTGGCATGTAAAGAGATGCTTTAGATGAAAAGGTTCCTACAGGACTTAACCTGAAGCAGGAGCAGCACGTGGTCTATTGCGATAGTTAAAGTGCTATACACTTGAGCTAGAATCCAAGTCAGCATTCCAAGTCGAAGTACATAGAGATTCGGTATCACTAGATCAAAGATACTTTGGAACAGAAGGGGTTATAGCTTGAGAAATCCACACGGACGATAATGGGTTAGACATGATGACCAAAGCTTTACTCAAGGGCAAGTTTGATGTTTGTAGAAACCTGGCTGGCTTGAAAAAAGTGAATCCCTCTTGGGTCGGAAAAGGAAAATTTTGATGGGATTTCCTCCCAGGCTCAACCGGTCGTGAGCCTCACTCGACCGGTCGAGAGTGGTGCTCGACCGGTTGAGCCCTGGTTCGACTCAAAGTCCAGCGACTTTGGGTTTATTTTTCCTGTGGTGCTCGACCAGTCGAGGGAGGTGCTCGACCAGTCGAGTAGGCCGCTCGACTGGTTGAGAACAATGCTCGACTAGTCGAGATTACGCAGATTTGAGTCTAGATCTTGTGCGGACTGCAAAAATTTGAGGTGGTTTCGCAATAGGTGCGAAAGGGAGTTGCCTAAACTATAAATAGGGGTGTCTAAGGCTTTTATAGGTAATGCAAGGGAGTTGCCTCAAGCTTTACAAGGGTTTGTTAAAGGGTTTAGGGCTATCAAAGGGGTGTGTGTGTGTGTGTGTGTGACAGAGAGAGAGAGAGAGAGAGAGAGAGAGAGAGAAAGAGAGAGAGGAAGCTTATGGAAGGGAGGTTATGCTCATAGAGGTGATCTATTGTACACTTAATACTCAGCGCTTCTACGACCTCGTAATTGGTGAAATCTTTTCGTTTTTCTTTTATTCTCTTATTGTTTATCCACTCCTGCGTGAGTGAAGAAGGTTGTAACGTTCTACTTCATAGTGGATCGTTGATCTGGACTAGGTCCCATAGTTTTTACCTCTTTGAGGGTTTTCCACGTAAAAATCTTGTGTCATATAATTTATGCTTTGATTTATTTTATTGCTTTATTATCACATAATTCTGGTGTTTTTTGGGAGGCTAGATCCTAAGGTTTTGTGCAAGGCCCCAATAGTTTCTCAACCAATCAGGTCCATTCAAATATTATTCATATACTGGGCTTAGGCATACAGGCACTTTTATCCAGGATAGCTGCTTAGTTTGATTATTTATTTATTTATTTTTGAAAAAAAAAAAAAAGAGGTATTCCCTGTTATGGTTCAAAAGAGAGACGGATTGCCCTCCCTACCGGTTTCCTACCAAAATTCTCATAGACCTCGTTTCCCACAACCTATAGTTCGATGGAGAATTTAAAGCTAAATCATTTTAGGGTGACAAGCAAACAGGCCCTCCAAAAAAAAAAAAAAAACAGTGGCAATCTCTCTTAGAAGCAGTAACCTGATATTAAAGACAACCAAATATCTTTGACACAAACATATATACACAGGAAAAATTACATAAGGAACCATTCCTTTATTACTACAGGAAAAAACACAACCCATGCAAACGTAACCACAAACAGACAAGGCCTCCAACAGACCAGCTTCCCTCTCTCCAGAACCTCCCTGCCTTCTTCAAACCCCAGATATACAAGGAGGCGTTTGTAAAATGTTTGACCTATGAAAACCAATGATAGGCTCAGATTCTGGGTTTGTTCAAGTGGGACCCATTGGTCAGGGATCCAAATTGCTCATATGATGGAGGCCCCATGTTGGATGTCCATGCACCAACCCAGATGAGAAAATCCTAACTTTGGTTGCCAGCAAAAAGACTATTACGAAAGGAAGTACAGTGCCAGTCCATATTCAGCCCGATAGGATCTTCCATTTTGAAATTTCTGGTGGATGGGGCGTCCGCAATGCGGGGCATCACGTCGATGGTCTGGATTACTGAACCAAATACAAACTGAAAACCCACACCTACCATAGACATTCACCAGTCAAGCATTTGTCTAATACCTCACAATTTCAAGAAGTCAACCCCTTCATTATTTCAGTTCCTATTCTCCAATACTGCAGCAATGCTGCTGATGCAGTCACTCCCTAGGCAACAAGGGCGTAGGGCATTTTCTTGCTGCTGTCCCTCTTCTTTCTCATCAGTAGCTTCCTCCAAAGGCTGCCACCCCCACTGCGTCTCTTGGGCACGATGGCAAGAGAAATCCCAGCAGTCTCAACTCCATAAAATTTTCTAGGTGACTTCACTGGAGAAGCCTGAAAGCTGGTTGTCACTGGGTAGTTTGCATTGTGGACAGATGAGATGTTTCGACCATACAACAGACCAGCACTGGGATTGACAGGTTTCTGAGGGTCTCCGGTGCAAATAATTTCTTTCGTCTTTGGAGACTTGACTTCCTCCACATCAGCATCATCTTCTGCTAGCATCTGATCAAGAAGGGATTGACGGTTATTGGTCTTGGTTGATGCTGGGGGAGCGATCACCTTGTCAATGAGAGCTGCATCCCTTGGTGAAGCCAAGGCCTTCAACTGTTTCCCAAGATTTAGTATGGTTTCTTGACATTCTGCAAGCTTTTCTGAAGCGGCTGAGATCTCCCATTCCTACAAACACAATTAAGCATGATGGTAGTTCAAACAATACAAGAAATTGTAGACCCATTGCTTATCTCTCGTGTGTGTGCGTGCATGCATGCATGCATGTGTGTGTGTGTGTGTGTGTGTGTGCGCGCTTCTTTAAATTCCAACATAAAGATATAATTACTTATTTATTTATCTAATTTGTAAATTTGTCGGTGTTATCAGTGCTAACTGCTTGGATACAATATTTTAAACTTTCTAACAATTCAACCTCGTAGAGTACATCTATCTGCATTAATCCCCATGCTGCATAACTTTTGGGCACAAGTATTTAAGCTTGACTAGCCCAAAAGCCTCAAACTGGTAACCATTTCTGAAGCTCCTTTGAGAAATTTTGCATTCCTACCCATAGTCATAGACTCATGGAGCCATAACAAAAGTCAACTGCTTCAACTGTAATCTAGAGACATTATTAGATAAACTGGTATAACAATAGAAAATGAAACAAACCGTTTCTTTTAGCAGATTCCAACTGCTTAAATTTTCCATTGCCAGAGCAAAAGATGATGTTAGAGCAGCAGCTCTAGAACATAAAATGATCGATGCCTTCCAAAATAATATATTTCAATTACAAAGTGAAGCACATCATACAATATGGGACCAACATGCCTGATGCAGTCCAAGATTATGTGCGCAGTAAACAATTATCTTCAAACAGTATTTGATAGCTGTCCAGTAAAATATCCAGAGTCCTCTTTGCGATAATAAAAATCATTTATAGGTATGACTATATAATTGCCACACAAGTATACAAGAGAGCTTACTTTTCTGAGTTGATTGTCCTCTTGGTCCACATTGTAATTGGAAATTCCTTTATTTGCCACACTGTAAATCATATATGGAGTTAACAATGTCAGATTCATTATTGTTGCATGAAGACTAACATGTATGTTATCGAGAAATAGCAAAAGAACTCAAGGAACAAAACTTTGACTCTGTAGTGTACCTTTCCAACTGGAGCTGCAGTTCAAGACATGTTGCCTCTAATTCTTCACAGCAGTTATTTTTGTCCTCGAGCTCCACATGCAGAGATGAGAACTTTTGGCGAGCCTCATTTAACTCAACTCTGACAACTGACAGCTGGGTATCAAGATCTTCATTAATTAACTTGTGATTTTCGATTTGATCCTCGATCAGCCCTTTCGATTCTTTTAACTTAACCAGTTCAATTCGTAAGCTTTCAATGCTTTGTTTTGATTCCTGAAGTTGAGTCATCAAGGTTTCATTCCTATTAGTGGCTGACTGAAGCCCCTCTTCCAGATCTTTCTTTCCAACTTCCAAATTCATGATCTCATCTTTCAATCTCCTATTTTCTTCTTTTAGTTTAAATTCAATTTTTTTCTCCATTTGGGACAAAATATTTGTACGTTTACATTCCTCAGATGCATATACTTTTTCTGTTTCTGAACATGGACTATTGATGCTGACGTCAAGTTCACTTTCACTGCGTGATTCATCCCAATTAAAATGCTTCTTGATTGTATCCTTCATGCTTGAAACATCCTGAAGTGAAAAGCAATGGTTCATGATCCATTCCAAAGTTGAAGTCAATTCTACAGCAAATCTTTCAAGATCAGCCTTGCCATGTAAGAGATCATTGCAGGTATAGACAAAATTCCGTAGAACACCACTAAGTTCAGAACTTTTCCATTGAAAAACACGCACTATGTAGCTTGCTGACTCCTTACATAGTGTAGGACTTCCTGCACTTTCAGACAAAAACTGCTGGTTACTGTAATCCGTTGAAGATGCCTGATTAATCCCTTCGATAAGTTCAATTATTTTACAGATCGATTTGTTTAGATTCGGGCAGAACTGCTGATTGCGTATTTCCAACGAAGAAGTGTTCAAATCACATGCTCCACCAGACGAATCTGCTGTTGGAGATGTATGTGGTGGTTTCCAAGAGATGTAGCCACTAATTTTCGAAGGATCCGAAGTGCTGGAATGGCTTGATATTTCCCTTGTATCCATGACTTCAACAGGAACATGATGATTCATATTCATCAAAGTTATCCTTACCTCTTCAAGAACTTCATCCAGGCTCCTTTGTGCAACCTGACTCTGCTGCAAGATCACCCTCCAAATATCCTGAATCCAACTCGGAGATTTTCCAATGGATTGATACTTCGACTTGATTTCCTGGTTTGATTCACTGGAACCCATGTGACATTTTTCAATTGGGACAAGTTCCTTACCTGTTACTTCTAAGGGATATACTCTTGAATCAGTTTCCAACTGAATCAAACATGTACTATTACCATCTGAAGAGACATGCAAGCTTTCAAAATGTTTGTCCACAGCAACTATTGCCAATCTTTCCATCTCAACAAAGTCATCCATCAGACTTAGGTCCGAACCTCCAACAGCTCTACATGATGTCTCCTTTGGCTTCCCATTTCTGAAATGCTCTAGTTCAGAAATCAAAGCAGAAGCCCATGATTCAGCACAGCTAGCTTCATCCTCATTGTAACCATCTTCAGATATTGATGCAAGAGTTGGTTCATATGATCCAGACATGCTCCTCACGAGTTCTAGACCAGTCTGACCCTTCGACAAATCTCCAAGTTGTTCCTCAAGTTGGGATAATTTGGAAGCTGTACGCGCACACATGATCCTTGAAGATTGAAGTTCACTGTTTTTCTTGGTTAACGTCTCTTTGAGAATTTTGTTTTCTTCTTCCGTACCACATAATCGCTCCATTAGAAAACTGATCCTCTTATTAGAGGTGTCATGACAATTGTCCAACATGCAATCCTTAACTGTCAAACTTCCCATTGAAAGATTTGATTTTTTCTTCCTTGGCTCGGCCACATCCCTTCCGAGACATTCAACTTCACTTCTCATTTTTGCAAAAGCAGCAGGACCCGGCAATCTCTTTCGAACTAGGAGACGTAATCTCTGGCATTCTGTTTCTAACTTCGCAATCTTCTTCACACTATCCAGGTGTTGCTTGTGTGATGCATCAGCTGATTTACGATTAAAATCTCTTTCTTCATTCCGCATTTCAAGTTCCTTCTCGAGCATATGAACCTCATATTTCAGAGAAGCGTTCTCTTTTTCCATAGAATCCAATCTTGCCGTTAAAGCATTAAAATCAGCCTCTGCCTGGGACTTGCGCTCACTTAAATCTTCAACCAACTTTTCCTTGACCTGAATGACCTTACTCAGATGATTGTTGTCAACACCTAATTTTGAAAGCTTCTTACTTGTTTCTGCTAGCTTCTCTTCTAGGTTTATCCTTAACTTTTCGAATTCTCTTGAGGTCTTCGTTACAGCATCATGGATCTTTTGCTCTTGCTCTTCCCGGACTAATCGTAGCTGCTGCATACATTCCTTTAAGGCCGCATCCAAGTGAACTATCCTTTCTTCTGCAGCTACTCTCTGCCGCAAAGCATCCTCCAATTCTTCCTTGAAAGATGCTGCTTCAGCTTCTGCCTTTTCCCAGCCTACAGAAAATAATTAGTTTGTATTAGTTACTGGCAGAAAAATAGGCTTTCAACAGTGAAGATAACCAAATGTGCTTTCTGAAAGATTACGTGCCAATAACAGAAACATATTGCAAAAGATTCACACAACAAAAACAATAAAATTAATAACCTGCAATGGCTTCTTCTGCAACCTTTGCATGCTTCGTCACAAGATCATCTTTCGCGTTACACTCAATGAGGGCAGAAGATAATTTTTCATTGAGAATTTTCATGGATCTTTCCATTTCCAGTGCTTTGTCCTCCATAAATGCCTATGTACAATCAAACAAAACACCATGATGTGTAAGAACAAATATTATAGACTATATGGTATTTTTTCTCTTAGGAAATAAACATATTGACAAGACACTTAGTAGCTTATGTTGCATCATATCTTAAAATCCAGTGATAGCTAGGAAGCTAATGAAACTAAAATGATGCTTCTTGAGAAGGGTCATCCATAGTGTAACAGAATGTAAAACGGGGTTACAATGTATACGTGTAGTTTGGAGTTCACCTGCAGTGTACCATCTTTTTATTTTTGTTTAGGGTTCAAGTAATAAAGCTCTGAGGAGAGTGAGTATGATTCTCTCAGCAACCTTTCTTTCTACCATTAATCTCATCATGGTATCAAAGCCAACAGCATGTCCCGTGTTCCAGTTGCAGTGGGTGTGACCGGTGGAAAGTGCAACCCAGACCAAGTGAAAGCCACTACAAGATCAAAAGGGCTACCTACAAGGCCAAGGTGAGAGCCATGACAAGTTGGAAAGGGTTACCATGACATAGGCCAAAGCAAGTGCCACCACTGCGTTGGCCATCATGTGTGGCAACTGCAAAACATGGTGGTATGTTAAAACTTACAAGCCCCAGTGGTTTAAGGGCCTGGCTTGACGTGTTCCATTGCTCATTGGGCTTTGGCATATTATATAAGGGAGAACCAAGTTGCAGAGCCACAAGGGCAAGAACCATCAGTCATGATTCTCACAAGCAGTCAATGTGGGTGAATAATTCTAGACCTCAAAGAATGAAGGGGCCTAGAAAAGGACCAAGCCATGGTCAATTATTTGCAACAGAAAATGACTAGTTATGTTATACCTATCGTGGCAAATGCCATCATGTTAGGCCATGATTGGATACTGGGGATTCTATGCCAAACAATGGAAAAGGAAAAGGGTTTTCCTTTGATGTAATAATTTTTGTCCTTTGGATAGCAAAGAAAAGGATGGATTTACTAAGTAATCACTACACTCATATAATTTGAATTCTTGGAACAAGAAAATAGGCAATATGATATTTCCCCTTCTTATCCAAACAAGAACTGTAAAAAATGGAATCTATGTTTCAATAGTGCCAACGGAAATCATCATTGGATAATTATTAATTTTTCCTTTGTTTTCCTTGGATTCCACATATCCAAGAATGCCCTTATGGAACGGTGTTGGGAGTTAATCCCCTTTTACAACTGAAACCAAAGAATTTCAGTATCAATAGGTTCTTATTGAGGAGGCCTCAATTATACATCCTACTATAGGGGAATCAATAAAAGATCCAAGAGACCAAGTCATTTGTGATCTACAGCAGCAATTCACTTGTCAAAAACATTTCTCCATTCTGAAATACCAAACGAGTTGCTAGTTACAGCTTCATTCTACATCAACCCGGATCATGGATTCAGGTGCCTTTGATCATACGACAGGTAATTGAGATGGTTCTATTTCTTATTTACCCATTTCCAGTGGCATAAGACTAGCAGATGGGTCTCTTTCTAGAGCCATTGGAAGAGGATTGTATCAATTTTTCTCATCTTTGGCTTTATCCTGAATCATGCATGTTCCTTCTTTCCATTGAAGTTATTGTTTTTTGGTTCCCTAATAAAGAATAAACTGCTGTGTTCACTTTCTTTCCATCTTATTATGTCATCCAGGACTGGAGAATGAGGATTGGTGGCGGTAGTGGAAATAATGGCCTATACTTGTTTGAGACTAGGCATGGTTCTCCTGCATTTGTATTGAATACTTCTTTTACATATAACGAACAAGTATATCTATGACATTCTCGCCTAGGTCATTGTCATTAAATCTCCTCATTACATTCTCCTAGCAGGTTCGTTAGTGATTGGAAATTTCAATGTGAAACATGTCAATTGTTAAACGTTGTTGGACATCATTTCATCCTAGAAATAATAAGAGTACTAGCTCTTTCTTAACCAATCTGATGGATGGCAGTAGCCCCAGTCAGTTATGATTTTTTGCTACAAATATTTCATTTCTTTTATTTATTTTTTTTGAAAGATGACGATTATATTGAAGAGGAAAAAAGATTACAGCTACAAAAAAAGGTCCGCTGAGATAGCAGACAGACTTAAACACCTAGGAAAATGAAATCGCAGTCCTTCAGGGCTTCAACGTGAGTGGCCCACTCGATCAAACTTCTCTTAGCCTTCGACAAGACATAACCTGTGGAGTGAGCAATATCCCTGAAACATCTGTTATTCCTTTCTTCCCAGACTGACCACCAGACCGCAAGAATAACCAACCTCCATATCTTCATTCTAGCCTTACCAATGCGCACACCCTGCCACCCTTGAAGAAGGGGGTTTGCCTCCTCAGGGAAGCACCAGCTGATGTTGAACCGGAGAAGAAAATCAGACCAAATTGATGAAATGAAGGGGCAGTTCACTAGTAGATGGTCGACAGATTCTTCTTCCTGCATACAACATAAACAAATATTGGGGAGAATCATCCCTTTTCTCCTCAAATTATCTACAGTTAAGATTTTCTTTTTGCCAGCAAGCCAGCCAAAAGCCACAATCTTAGGGGGAGTGGCATACTTCCAAAGAAAAGAGGCCTGACTAACATGGGGGGCAAACGTATTGGATTGGAATCTGTTGTATAGGGATCTAGCAGAAAATCTGCCAGATTTTTCCAGTCTCCAAATCATACTGTCTGAGGAAGAGTGAATAGGATGAGTGGCGTAGATGCATTCCAGCAGGTCGGCAAATTCTGCAATCTCCCAGTCTTGCAAATATCTTCTACAAATGACGTTCCACACAATCTTGCAGTCAATTACCGTGTAACAGGCAGCCACAGAAACTTCCTTATCAGGAGCGATTAGGAAGATATTCAGAAATCTAGATTTAAGAGGCATATCTCCAACCCAAATGTCTTCCCAAAAATGAATATTTGCCCTGTTGCCATGTGCAAAAACGATGTCACTGAGCACCTCCTTTTTTACTTTTAGGATATCCTTCCAGATAGCCGACGCCTTATAGGAAGACGACTCTTTGGTCCACCATCCACCGGTTGATCTCCCATATTTGTGCTTGATAATGGAGTTCCAAAGACTCCCATCATCAGCCCCTGGTCTCCAGATCCACTTACCCAGTAAAGCACTATTCATTGCCTTGAGGTCTCTCATCCCTACCCCACCATCAGAGATATGACGGCACACATCCTTCCAGTTAAGAAGATGAAATTTCTTCTTGTTCTCCTTACCTTGCCAAAGGAAATCCCGCCTTTGTTTTTCGAGAGTTGCCAGCACCGCACTCGGGCATTTGAGAAGAGATATAAAATATATCAGGAGGTTGGAAAGAGATGCTTTGAGTAGAGTGAAGCGACCACCTAAAGATAAATATCGGCACTTCCATCTAGCTAGATATTTCTCAAATCTGGAAATGACTTTCTCCTACATTCTTTTAGGCGGCCGACCTATGCACAAAGAGAGACTGACAAAAGAGGACGGGAGGGGAGCCGAAGTAAAGCCGAAAACTCTCGCGAGAGTGTCGATCTCCTCACTCTCCATGTTTATTCCAAACAGCTTGGATTTTGCCAAATTAACTCTCAGCCCTAAAATTGCCTCAAAACATCGGATTGTGGTACGAAAATTTTCCACCTTATCTGTACTGGCCTCAGAGAAGATCAAGGAGTCGTCTGCATATTGGATATACGAGATCGGGTTGGTCATACCTTTGATGTTGATCCCACTTAAAATGTCTTCCGCTTGGCCTTTATGCAACATTCTAAATAAGGCCTCCCCCACTATAAGAAACAGAAATGGGGAGAGGGGATCACCTTGTCTTAGGCCTCTCGAACTCTTGAAGAAGCCTTTTGGAGATCCATTGATGAAGATAGAAAAATGAGTAGATCTAATGCATTCCCCCATCCAAGCTCTCCACTTCTCCCCAAACCCCATCCAATTCAGCATATACTGCAGGAAGCCCCAGTCTACATGACTGTAGGCCTTTTCTATGTCCAACTTGCAAATAATATTCTTCTTTCCGGATCTAAAAGAAGAGTCCAGACATTCATTAGCCATGAGAGCGCATCCACAATCTATCTATCTGCAATAAAAGCGCATTGATTACCTGAAATAACCTTCCCAATCACTTTTCTTAAGCGCGACGCTAGAACTTTAGCAAGAATTTTATAGGGACCTCCCAATAAGCTAATCGGCCTGAAATCTTTAAGAGAAGCCGCCCCTAACATTTTAGGAATAAGGGCAATGAAGGATGCTCCAAGGCCTTTAGAAATCTTGCTTCTACCGTGGAATTCATAGAAGAACTCCATGACATCTTCTTAAATCACTTCCCAAAAATGTTGGAAGAATATGATAGGAAAACCATCCAGGCTAGAGGCCTTATCACCACCGAGAGAATCATTCGCCTGTTTTACTTCTTCCGCTGAGAAAGGAGATTCAAGCAAATCAGCCTCTACTGCCGAAATACCATCAAAATGGAGAGCATCCAACGAAGGTCTGTGCCATTCCTCTCCCTTAAGCAGAGCAGAGTAGTAAGCTACTGTCTCATCAGCGATCCTGTCTTTGACTTCTATCCGAACTCCATCCACCACTAAACTACTGATCTTATTATTCCTGGCATGCATACTAGCAATACTATGGAAGAACCTAGTATTTCTCTCTCCTTCTTTGATCCATCTAGCCCAGGCTTTTTGTTTCCAAGATATTTCTTTTTCAAGAGCCCTACTAGCAAGAGCTTGGATTAACTGAATTCTTCTAGTCAGGATTTCTGTGGACATCGACACCACTTCAGCCTGGGCATCAATATTGCTCAGTTCAGCTAATAAGGAGTCTGCTTCCTGTTCCCTGATATGAAATTCTTTCTGGTACCATTGCTTCAGCGCTTCCTTCAGCCGTTTCAGCTTAAAGCTGAGTTTAAAACCTGCATAGCCTTCTACTGAGAAGTCAGACCACCAATCAGCTATCATCTACTTAAAACCTTGGATTTTCAGCCAGGAACAGTCAAAACGGAAAGGTTTAGGGCCCCAGTTCTACTCCTCAATGTCCAGGATTATAGGATAGTGATCCGATGTGGTTCTTGGGAGGGTTGATTAAGAGGTAGAAGGGAAAAGTTCCAGCCAATCGGGGGAGACAAGGAACCTGTCGAGTCTGGAGAGGATGGGGTTTGCTCTCCCATTGGACCAGGTGAATCTGGACCCAAGCAACAGGAGATCCACTAACTCCTGATCATCAATTCACCGAGAAAAGGACGCCATTGCTGGGGTTACAGAGTTCCCATGGGACTTTTCTTCAGGTTACCTGATGGTATTGAAATCCCTCATAATGCAGCATGGCCCTGTAAACTTTTGAGTAGAGGCCGCAACTTCTTCCCAGAATTGGTTTCTGCGAGCTTCTTGGTTCGGACCCTAAACTAAGGAGAATAGGCAAGAGAACCCCGACGAAATGTGCTGCAACGTAATCGACACCGAGAACAAACCAACCCAACTGTTAAGGAGCGACCACTGGGATGATTTCCAAGCAACTAAGATACCTCCAGCGCTGTCAATGGAATCCAGGGCTACCCATTTGGCGTCTCTGGCCTTCCAAAGGGAGCCCATCAGCCTGTCATCGAAACCGTTGATCTTTGTTTCCTGGAAACAGATGACATCTGGATTATTCCTATCACATGTGTATTTTATTACCCTTCTTTTCTGTTTAGACCCCACACCCCTAACGTTCCAAGAAATGAGCTTCATTAGGGGACCGAAACTCCCCAGAATCCCTGATTCGTAGCTATTCTGGTGGATTCATCTAAATTGACTGAGCAGTCCGCCAGGCGTTGTAGTTCTCCGCTGCTGCATGATCTTGAGTGGCGGCTTCTTGGCGATTTCGAAGCTGAGAGGGGTTTGCCGCGGGACTCTACACAGTGAAACAGGGCTATGAAGTCTTCCAAGCAATCTCCAAAAGATAGGCCTAAAGATCTGCCAACATGGCCCATTGCGTCTCCGATCCACTTCTTTCTCTGAATAGTGTCTAGCAGGTTGGCTCTATGAGGGTCATCTACGCTCAACTTGATGGCAGCTTCAACTGGGGCTGGGGCAGAGCCGATGCGGATCTGCAGGGGTTCCGCTTTAATAATGTCTATTTCCGGTTGCTCCTGAAACAGCATTAGGAGGCTCTGCTCTGTCCAGTCACATAGAGAGGATTGCGGAGAAGAAGGCGCATTCGTTGGGGAAGACGGGTTATCCGACTGATAAGAGCCTTGGTCGAATTCAGTACTTTCAGCTTCCGGGAACTTCCTGAGAGGTGGCTTGAACAGCGAGGAGATGGGCTTCCGCATCGTCTGTTGGTTGGTCGTCCACTGGGAGGCTGGAGCCGGAGAAAGATTATGCTGCAATCGGCATTGCATGACTGGGGGTTGAGACTTGCCTGCGAGCGCTGGGATGGCAACATGAGAGTCAGTCAAATCGTTTATAAGAGGGACTAACCTTCGATCCGCAATCAGGTTTGTTTCTAGCGATAAATTGAGGTTGCACGGGGCTATGTCCGATAAGCAAAGATCAACCCGAGACCCGATATCAATGAGGTCCGAAAGAGCGGGATCCAATAAGCCAGGGTCTACCCGAGATCCGATTTCATCATAGTGCAAATCAAGTCCGAAAGGATGATCGAGTACGGATCGTTGCCTACCCACATGTAAATCGACACGCGTATTTGACAACTGACACCCGAGATGATTATAATCTGCGTCTCTGAGATTGGGAGGCTCGAGGCTAATACGTGGCAAAACTTCGATCGTTCGATTACACAGATGATTGCCACATGTATCGCCTCCAGCTACCGAGAATCGATGAGGCGCTGCTTCCGCGCCACGCGTCTAGCAAGAAGACTACTCGCTAACAATGGCATTAATTGCGGTAGGTGAAGTTGCAGGGGCTTGTTCTGGTACTCCCCGGGAGCACTGAAAGTGTGGACCCGCATGTTCTTCTCCTGCAGCCATGGCCAAGACGGAGATGGAGAAGCTCTCCTTCGTACGCCAGAAATCGCCCCATCTTGGAATCAGAGTATGCTTCTCTTCCTTCTGCAAAAGTAGGGAGATCTCTCTGTCAGCCGCCAAAACATGGATGTGAGATGGAAGGGAGCCTCCTTTGTTTCTGCGAACTAAGACTCTAACAACTGCCATCTCCTCCCTTAGCTTGGTCTTGAGATCCAGTTCAATGAGAACGCTTAAGACTTTTATTGCGGAGATGAAGAACTCATCGTACCATAATTCAAGGGGAATGCCCCAGATGAGGATCCAGACCTCCTCCAATCCAAAAATGGAGAACTCGTCCCAGCTCTGCACTCTGGCAATAGGTCCGTCTGCATGTAACACTCCCGCCATGATAAGGATATCCGGTTTCAGCCCCGAACAGAGCTTAACCCACAGCTCGTTGTAACCGATGGGTTTGATCGAATATTGTGAGGGTCGGATTCTACAACAGCTATCTATCCAATTCCTAACTTAAGGAATGGAAGCCCCTTCCCTGGTACAGATCACAACCGAGTCCTGCAAGAATTTCTTCGATTGTTCTACACGCTCTTGATTGATTCGCAAGGTGAGTGTTTCCTTAGAGACCTGCGGTTTTACTTGCTTTTTCCCAGTGTCATCGTTACCAGTACTCTGATTTGCAATTTGGGGTTGCGTCGGCTTCGAGGATGCTTCTGAGTTGATTAAGGCCTCCATGTATGAGGATCCCTTTACTGGCATGGGGTTACTTTGGGGATCAACTGACAGAGGCTTCCTGTGAATTTTGGGAGGGGCGATTTTTCCTACCTATCCGATCTGGGCCGAATCTTGCTCTTTGAACCAGAAGTGGAACCCCTCCGAATCGTTCTCCATGGAGCATAAACACAGCTCTAGAGAGTTCTTCCTCGGAGCTCATCCTAACTAGAACGAAACCTTTATACTATCCCAAAGCAACATCCCTAGGCATAACGACGTCTATGACCACTCCAGCCCTACCAAACACTCTTGCAATGTTGATAGGAAGCCATCCGATCGAATATCCTTTCATGAATAAGGTTGGGTAGCTAGAGAGCTTTCTATTTTTTTTATCTGCACCTTGGGGACGTCCTTTTCTTCGTTCGACTTCTATCCATTCACCCGTTGTCGCTGATCGATTATGCTCATCAATCTCAGCTGTTTCCTCCACGCCCTTGTTCTTGGATTGACTGTCGTTAGCTGCTTCTTCCCTGGGTTCTTTATTTCATCGTTGCAAAACTCGTCGGGTAGTCTTTGATCTAGTCATCTATCGTTAGGTCGTCTTTCGTTGGGATCGTCGGGGTTGTCTTTCGTCGGATCGTCTTCCCAAGGGTGCAATACATTACGCGATAACGATATGTAAAACATTGCTTGCATTATATAAAATCTTCATTTGGGCTCCCCCTCTTCCCATACGAATTTTGCCTTGGAGAGAAAGAAAGAAAGAGAGGAGGGAGAACTTGTGAGGGAGATCTTGTAGTGTTCTTAATGGATTCCCTTCGACCAAGCCCTAACCTCGACCATTCTCCTCTACCGAATCCATCCCACTCGCGATCGAGAGGTAAGAAACGAACCCTACTTCCAAACCTAAGTTTTTCTAAATTGAATTGCATGAGTCTCACCTAGTTGCTTCGAAATTGGTGTAGGAATCGCTTTCCCCCAAATCCATAACCCTAAGAGCTCAAAATCGGATATTTCTTCTTTAAGGTGAGGACCATTATCTCTAGGTTATCATTTATCGACCCTTGAGGGTCTCAATTAATGATTAGATGCTTGTATATGAATTTGTGCATGCTAATATGTTAACATTTCGACTTGTCTATAATATATGCTATTGGTTGGATATGGATGCTCATATGTTAGATTGAATGCTCAATTAAATGTGTTATTTTGTTGATGCCCATATGTTTGATAAAATGCCTAAGTAGGTGTGTTACTTTATTTATGCTCACATATTCAAAAAAATGCCTAAATGGTTGTATAGTAGAACTTATGCTATAATTACGTGATGTAGTGCTTAGTCCATAGCAGTACTTATGATTGTTAAGATGTTAGGTTAGTTGGCTAACTGCCAAAACAAAAGGGGTGGCCCGAGTTGGGGTGGCCACCCTAGGCTTATTCGATCGATCCGGGTTGAACACGGACAACCGAAAGTAGTTAGACTACACAGGATACTTGCACCCAATGCCGGTTGTGCCGGGATTTTCCTAGGTCAATCAAATTAGTCCACTAGCCGACTGATCATGTATGTTTAAAATGTATGACATGACCAAATAGAATATAGGATACCCCATTCCCAATAGATGAGTCCATTCATAATCGTTAGTGAGATACGATCCCACTAAGACTCATGAGTCGGGCATGGTGATATGGGACACCATGTCGAGCTGTCGACCTATGTTGGGGTGACGATCCCCCTCGTATTGACCAGTGAGCACTAATGGAGGTGATAGATCATTGTTCCAACGACCCCCGTCAAATTACACAGCTGATGATTCCGTGCCAGAGTACCGTTCGAGCGACCAGGTTGTGAATGGTATTAGGTGATGAGCATTTTCCTTTGTGTGATTTGATTTTATGTGACAAGCCCGCACCTCGAAACTGAGTGATCATACTCGATGTTTGGGTGATGACCCATATCGAGTTGATCCTCATACATTTGGGTATCATGTCGTACCTTTGGAATCGTTGATTTGTGAGATAAATGAGTGATACCCAAATTTGGATCAAGGGACACTGGTGAGGAGCCGCTACATGCAGTAATGAACCACGTGATCCGGATAAGGACTTGTGATATAACGTCAATATCCTAGCTTCGCCAATCAGCTGTGTGAATTGGAATTAATAATCACTCGGCTAATCATGCATACCCTAGGATAGGTTGCGATTTGACATTGGAGTCGCTTGTGAGGGAGTGTCAGCATTTGCGAAATAAGCATTGAAGTTGCTTGTGAGGGAGTGTTGGATTGTAAGGCGCATGCATCATTTCATAATCTGAATTGTGCATTTAACAAGAGTATTTAGGAAATGCTTGATTGGTTGTTTATCATTAATTGTACTAATTGAGTCGAAAGCATGTGTAATTTAGAACTAATGGAACCCTACTCACTCCCACCTAGGATGGTGTTTTAAAACACCAACCAAGCATTGTTGTTGATGCAGGTTCTATCGAAGCCTCTGGCAGGTAAGCTTAGATTAGCTTGCACTTTCGCCATGATGCCTTGGGAGCACCGGGCGAAACTAGAAGACTTTGCTTTTATTCTTGTTTTGTGCATGTATATGTAGAGTTCCTGATCGGGCATGCTTTATATGTAAATTTTGTTGTATGTTCATTGTGGCTTCTATAACCCCCATTTTGGGCAATCACCACTATTGGTATTGTAGTTTTGACGCTTAGTCCTATATTCATTGATTTTTGTTTTCTCTACCTCGCTTTGGATCAGCTAATTTTGAATTGCGCCACTCTGATTGCTTGTGTGAAATGAATGTGAATCTAAATGAGATCACACATGTATTTTCATTTGGTTAACACTCGGGAACTCGGCATCGGAGTCTATATACTCGGGTGCCGATTTTCGGGGTGTTACACCCACCCATCCAGGCCAACTTTCATGTATAAAGCTTGAAATTCATGCTATTCGTAGGATTCATCTCACTAAGCATATCTTTAGTCATTTTACACCATTTCCCGCAAGCAATTTGAGGGAAGAAAAAAAAAAAATCCATCACCGTTCAACCAAAAAATGGCCTAAAATGACTAAAAATATCCAAAAACAAAGTGCTCAAAACCAAGGATTCAATGCATGCATCTGTAGATATGGACTTCAAACATGTTATTCATCTATCTAAACTCCAAATATATTATCCATTGATCTAAAGTCCAAACATTTTAAGTACGACAAAAATAGAAAATCGTTGAAAATTATTTTAAAATAGTGCAAATAGAGATTTATTTTTCTTTAAGGAATTTTTGTCTTTCCTTTTTTATTTTCCCCAAAACTAGCTCAAGATCTTCGATTCATCGATCCAAGCTCAGAAAATGTCCTCTAGCTGTTGAGAGGAATTGGAGTTGTTTTGTAAGCAACAGAATATATTAACGGCTTAAACGTTCAATCAACTGGTGCACATGCACTAAAATATGAAGTTAAGAAGAAATGTAAAGCAAGTGGCGAACTAGATCGAAGGAATCAATTTTTGTCCAATAAACTTAGACTATATCTTTGACGAGTATGACCCACTTATACCTTGGTTGGAGCAAAGAGAAAAACAAAGAGAAGATTACAGTGAGGAAGTTAGGTGCTCGACCTAGAGTTACATGTGAGCCAGCTCCAATGTTTTTTTGTTGTTTTTTAAGGGTTATTGAAGATGTAACTCGAAAAAAGAGTAGCAAGAAAACTAAGATGGACGATCATTGCAATGGAGAATATTCAAATGATGATGATGTGCCTGATCCTGTTTTTGTTGGGACAAGGTTAGAGCCATCCACAGTTTGAGATGGATGAGAATTGATCGGGGAGGAGAATATCGTACTTATAAGTGTACAGACTCATAAGACAGCCAACCACAGGAGAGCCATCCGCAGTTTGAGATGGATGAGAATTGATCGGGGAGGAGAATATTGTACTTATAAGTGTACAGACTCATAAGACAGCCAACCACAGGAGGAGCATCATGGAGAGGCCAGCCCCGATGACACTAACAGAGATGGGGTACCAGGACGACAACAAATGACTCATGGTAATGTTCATGGATAAGAGGGCTCCTGAGGGGCCTTCTTATCGAACTAGTCTGGGATATGCTCCAAATTAAGTAGGATATGAAGGATATAGATATCCAGATCATTTGGGTCATTTGCAATCGCAATAGCAAACTCAATAGGCGTGGTATGGCTATGGCTATGGCTACAAATCTATGGCACTGGCACTTGCTATTCTTATTCGAGTTTGACATAGCCAATCCCAGTGGCAATGATGATCATGATCAATCATCCTCATCTTTCATTAATATGGTTTAACCTTTTAGTTTATGAATATGTCGATATTGTGCGACCACCTACACCATGGTCAAATGATGATGACGTTAAGATTGAGAAGCCAAAACAAGCATGGTTTTCTTTCTTGGGGTGACTAATTGTGAGTAATGACCACCTTTCAATTACTTTCATCTATGTTTTTGTATTTATGTCTGACTTTTACACTTTGACATTACTTTATTACTTATGAGTCATGACTTATCAGGATTTAGTTTATCCAATAGACTATTCTTGTTTATCATGATTCATTGTTATAATTGTGAGTTGTTATTTGCGTTTGTATGGTTGTGGTTTATATACTTGTGTCATTATTCATTAACTCATCATTACTAATATGCAGACTTATAATCTTCATTATGCACTGATATTAGATATTTGGGATATTAAACATAGGAGTTCTAAAGTCAGTTAGGTCAAGAAACCCAAGAGAACACTCTAACTAAAGAATGGCTCATTACACCATCGAATACGTGTTCACATAAGAAAAGAACACATTTGGGATCCTCATATTTTTCTTGATTATTTTCTTTTTCAACTTTTTGCTTTAAAAACAGTCATTACAAGACCGTGTCAGCCATTACAAGGCCGTAATGGCCGATATGGGTAGGAAGTTGGCCATTACTATTACCAAATAACTTGGTTCTTACTCTCCATTTCACATGGCCTAAGCATCTAAGTTTAACTTCCCTCATCTTACTACCTATTGGTGCTACTCCTAAGTTCCCCCATATGCATTTGTTTCTATTTCTAACCTTCCTTGCCTAGCCTTGCCTTGCCTTGCCACTCATCCATCTCAACATCATCCTTTCAGCTACACTCATCTTTTTTTTTCTTTTTCTTTTTTTCTTTTTTTTTTTCTTTTTTTTGGAAGGATAACTGAAACTTTATTAAAGGCCCACTAGCAACAGCTACACATCTTATGAACACGTTGTTCCTTAACTGCCCAACATTCTATCCTATAAAGCATGGCTATGCCTATCCTATAAAATTTCCCCTAAACTCCAGAAGCACATCTCCACTTCATTCACCCAACTCTATTTCTATGAGCAACATCTTTCTCAATCTCTCTATTCTCAGGAATTATCAACCAAAGATATCGAAAACAGTCATTTTTGGGTACTTCTTGGTGAGCTATCTTAATCAATTCCGTGTTTCCACTCATATTATCAATGCTCTTCTACACGTAAAATTTGAATCTTCCCATGTGTGCGTGCGTGCATGTGTGATTGAACGAAAGAAGGTGCAGAAACTTCTGAAAGTGGTGGATTAGGATTGGAGATTCGTGATCTCTTAATACCAAATGCAAGATAGAGAGCCAATAGAAGAATTTTCATACCGGGAAGATGTAAAGCAAGGTAAATTCAGCAGCTAGGACTATTTAAATTTTAGGGAAGACAGTAACAAAGTGAGACCTGAGAAAGGGTGTACAAATTCATTCTAGTATATAATTACAGGCAAAGGGTAATGAAAAGAAACAAAACAAAATTAGACAATGGAAATGAATATTTACCAAAAATAAATAAAATGTACTTAAGACCTTAGAATTAAAAAAAGTACACTAAAGCAATGAATAAACAATTTGATCTAATTAGACATGCTTCCATTACCTCTTGTTCACCGCCTTTCATTGAGAGATTGACTTTCTCATTGACAACAATTGTCTTTTCGGAAGACTTTTTCCTCCATAGCCATGTCTTGTGCTCCATGATTTCTACTAACTGTTGCTATCAACAATAATGAAAAATGTTGTGAGGAAATTTTATACAAGAGGCAAAAACTTAATTTAGATTCCAAATAGGCAAATCATAATTGACCATCTAACCATTCATCTTGCTTTTACAAAGTAAGAAACCAAAACATGAAAGAAACTAAAGTTTTGCATCTAGTTCATCGAACAAGTGCCTTTACATAAAAAAAAAGTTCATAGGCCAAGTGCTTAATTCAGAAAAATGATCAGGTCAACAAACAAAAAATATAGCAGATCATACACTAAATAGTGATAAAGATTTACATAGGAGTACAATAATTTTTTTTTTCTTTTTTTCAGTTTAGTCAAGTGTTGCATAGGAGAACAATAATCATTTATTAAAGAAGCACGCAAAGTGTCAAATTAAAGGAGGATGCAAAGAAGTTGCCAAACACGTGGATGGTCCATCATTTAGTTGTACAAAGTGCGAGGGAAGCATGAGAAATTCATGTACCAGAGCAGGGAGGCACCAGTTTCAATATTTTTAACCAGTGAAACTGTCTGGAATCAGGAGTGGGGGAGGAAGACCGAGACCAGAGTGTTACTCGTGGTGAATAAGACTTGCAAGGAAGGTTCGTCATTTCATTTAGAGAGGTTGAAAACTGTTTGCCTCGATCCTTTCATCCTTAGTTGCACGAACCTTCTACCCAGGTGTCATGACTCATGCTCCTGTTCCCGCCTGCTTCCTAGCTGTTTATATTTGCTAAAAAATTTAAATGGACACTTCCTTGCTCCAGGAACCAAATATGTTGTTGCATCTCTTCATGCTTTGTGCCACCTTTTTTTTTTTTTTTTGGGTAAAATCGTGCAGCCAGAGTTTAATACCCTTGAGTCATTAATGTAAAAAGAATACAGAATCTACTGGCTGAAGCAGTAAAGATAATGGCCAAAATGCCCTCCATATATGGGGCATGGTTCCACAGGAAGAAACAGAAGCAACACATGGTGAAGATCATCTAATGCAAAAAAGAGTGGTTAGCAAAAGAATTTCAGATATGAATGATTGCAAACAGAAGATGGTAAACTGTCAGTCAAGATTGAACTAAAAAAAGGTCATATGCTGGCTGATACTCCAAGCCCCAAATCATATAGTACAAGAAGAAACTATACATTTGTTAAAAGCTCCCCTTGTACAATAATAGTCCTCATTGTAAGATCAGAGGGAGAGAACTCTGAAATTTGTAATCTGTAAATCTGTACACGCACAAAGAAATGTACCCTTTGGTGTATAAATGACTACAATGCCCTCTGGAATGTAACTGTCCAAAACACTCAAGATAACAACAAACAAGAAGCAAAATAATTAGATAACACTAACACTCACCAAACTAAGGATGACTCAAGAAATTGTATAGGTCATTGCAGAAGAATCAAAACCAAGAATCACCTTAGACTTGGTACAGAAGTAGGTGAACTAATGAGAATTGTGGAGTGGCATGGTCCTATCAAGGAAATCATGATGAAGATAATGAACACCACCTCTGTATCTTCTGGTCCTGATCATGTAATAAAGGGTTGGACTTTTCGATACAGCTTTCATTATCACATAACAACAGAGTACGAGGACTAAAATGAACGGTAAGATTAGTAAGCCAAAGGACCCAAACAACTTCTGTTTTAGGATCACCCATACCATAATACTGTCTCTCTACAAGATCAGGCAACTACATCCTACATAGGATCTCCTACATAAACATACAACCACAAATATATCTCTTGAAAGTACATTTTCTGACTAATCTGCATAAAAATAGGTTCACAGATGAAGGTCATGGAAGGATTGTCGAACATTGCTTGAGAAACATTACCTCGATGCTGCAAATAATAAGATGATCAGCTGTCAGACGAAAGGATCAGGGGACAAAATCGAAGTCACTGACAACATGAACATCATGAGAGATATCCAGTAAGGATATCACCAGATAAAGAAAGCCCCATGGGACATGCCACACAAATAAAGAAATTCCAGACAGCGCATCCAGCACACCAAACCACAGATGGGCCAGAACGAAAAACATCACTGATCTGACAACCCTAACTGCTCAAATGTCTGATTTTTTGTCCAAATCTTAACTGCTCAATTAGAAGACTCTTTTATATTGAATGTAAACCACAGGTCAAGATTTTAAACATTCTCATTATTCATTCACAACTTTAGTTGAATGGGATCACCCAACTGTGTTTTCTAAATCACCACCCATCCATGATTGATCCATTGGTTGAGCAGTTCAGATTTTGTTTACATAGATCACGTATCCCAGTGGAGGTGCCTGTGACAATTGAAAGTGGCCATGAAGACTATGCATTTTCACCGTTTCTTAATGGTGGTGATTCACCCACCACACACATGGCACATAGGTATGTTAATCTACACACAGTTGAATCATGGGCTCCATTGTGGATGGAGCATATCTGAAAAGCACAATGAACAGAAAACCTAACCCATCTAATTTATTAGGAACAAATGGAATGGTAAAGGGAAAGGGAAAAGGTTCATCTATCCAAATTCAACCACAGAAAGTCAGATGATTAAGAACTCGTTGACTTTAATCAACTTATGTAATAGACAATTACATAGCACCTATGGGAGATTTGTGCTCTCATTGCTGGTCCCAAGCGTCAGATAAAGGAGGGTTGTGTCAAGTTCGCAATCGGCATGAAACTTTTGCCATAATTTTCATTACAAACCTTGACAATATGACATTCAAACTCATGTTAGGGCATTCCCTATATGCAACGTGCTGTTTCAGAACTCGGATGCCAATGGGCAAGGGTTGGCCAAGGCGTCCCACAAAAGCGAAACGCCACAACAACACCCAGTTACCATGAGAAGTAGGCAACAGTTCCTATGCCATACTGGATGCACATGGGTAAAGAAGCTAGTCTAGAACACAGCATGTAAACACTGCAAGGTTATACGAGGAGAGAGTATGATTGCGCAATATATGTTAATGGTTATCGTTATTTACATTAAGAGATAAAAGAAATGGAGTAAAATTAATAGGTGTTAAAAACTGAAGTGGTGGAATTTAAAAGGAAAGAAAACAACAATATCAGTAATAAATTGATGTAAGAAGGAAAGTGGAATGTCAAGGAAGAAGTTACTTTTATATGAAATGAGATGGCTAAGTGCATTAGGAAAGTGACAAAAGATGTTTTAGGAGTATTTATAGAGAAAAGTTACTCGTACCATGAAACATGGTAGTGGAATGATAATGTGCAAAAAGCTATTAGTGAGAAACACTCATGTTTCGAAGCTATTAGACAGACAGAAATATAGCAATACCATAATAAAAGTTGTTTGGGCATTTTAGCTCACTAACCTTAGCATTCATTTTAACCATCCATTTGCTGCCCAAAATCTGAAGGGCTAGAATTTTCCAATATGGGGGATTTTTGTTGCATGGGCCATTGAGGCCCACAATATCAATAGATTGGATCACTAAACCGTGGACCCACTTGTACAAACACAAACACAAGGGTGGTTTGCAAACACAGCCAAGTTGTGTGTGTGTGAGTGTAGCGAAATGGTATTATGGAACTTCCCATGAGGTCAAGTTGTGGGGGCCCCACCGTGATTTGTGTCAAACATCAATACCGTGCATTTGATGGGTCCCCTTTAGGCTATGGATATCTCAAAAATCAGCCATATACGGAACTTTGCTGGGCCATACCATCTAAAACCATGAGAAGACGTGCCTAAAACATATAAAAGCACTTGGTGGGGCCCACCTGAGTTTTGGATGCAGCTGAAACTGTGTTTGACCCCTCATCCAAGTGGGACACACACAATGGATGGGCTGGATTTGTGAACCACATCTCGGTGGGCCCAATAAATGATTATGAATGTTTTAATGGTAGGGTAACCCCTCTCAACTTTTGTATGTGGTGTGGCCCACCCAAGTCATGGACTGACTATATTTTTAAGCCCGTGGATGTTCGACACACATCACGGTGGGGCCCACACAGCTCGACCTCATAGTACCATGTCCCATATATATATATATATATATATATATATATATATATATATAGACACACACACACACACACACACACACCCCCCCCCCCCCCCCCCCACACACACGCCTATTTGTAACACTCATCAGCATAGGAAAAATAGAAAAGGAAAACATCCATCCATGAGAGGCATCATCGACACAACAGAATATAAGGAGAAAGCATTCCTCCCGCTTACATGAGGAAAGCTAAGGAGATTGGGGGCATGAGCTGCTCACCCCTTCTGGCCCACTACGTAATCATCTGGACCATTCATCTAGAAAGCCGCACCATATATGAGCCACAATACAAAAATTAGGATCAGAGATCCTTCAACATCTAGACAAAGATGATTTAGAAACCTTTCACCTGGACGGTTGATTCTAACCCACCTGGGTAATATTTTCTTAATGTGGCCCATCTATGGCAAGAAGTTGTCAACAAACGATCTGGATTGTCATGCGGCAGGGGCAGAAAGGGCGAGTAGTGCTGGTGAGACTGTAAGATGCCCTCATCCTCTGCCTTCTCTTTCATGGGTTCCGACACAATGCAGGATTAGCATAACAGCTGCCATGCAGGGCCTGTTCCCACCGTTGGATGACGCATTCATCAGGTAGCGGACATGGTTAACATGCCCTGGACCGGAAGTAATACTGGTCCGCTGATCAGGTAGATCACACTAGAATGTGAAAAATGCACACTAATAGAAAAAGAACTTCCAACGGTCCAGATTCAACATACATGCACCGCTCACTTGATCAGCATATTACCATGAATTTTGGCATATGACAAGTTCACAGTGCGAACTACCTAACGAATGGACCAGATTGATCGCTCTTTAACCATCCGACGGTGGAGCTGCTCTGCGGGGCCCACTTTCTATCAAAGGCCCTCTTCAATATGAAGAAAAAGCATCTCATGTCATCTTCTTTCTAAACAGAAATCGCTCTCAATTTTATTAGCGAAAAAAAAAAAAAAAAAGCCCAAGTTGCAAATTCAACATAAAAAGAGGAAAGAAAACGCCTCGAATTGTTCAATTGAAGCAAAGCTTCAAACAGTTAAAGCTCTCACCTGGCGTATTTTAGCACTGGCCACTTACTACTGTCTACAGACCATCCAAGCCAAGCTCTCCCATCCAAAAAGCAGAAATGAGAGAGAGAGAGAGAGAGAGAGAGAGAGAGAGAGAGAGAGAGAGAGAGATTTGAGAGAGGGAATTGTGGAAGGAGATTATATTGCAACAGAAACGAAAGAAGCTGCAGAAGGAGTGAAATGGAAAAATGGTGGTAGAGAAGAGAGAAACATCATCTGATACAGCAAAAGCAACATGGTTGTTGGTATGAGAGAGAAAGAGAGAGAGTGAGAAGTGTCGGCTAGAGAGAGAAACGGAGAGTCGCGAATGCGCGTGCGTTGAGGTGGGAAATGCAGTTGTTTGGCTGTTGCTAGCTGAGATGGAGTGAAACCGCGGCTTGTCATTATTGTTAGTGTTGCAGTTATTAAACTTTCAATTGCCATGGCCATTCGCGCGAGGAGAAACTTCGACATTCGATTCGCTACTTGCCCGTGCGGCATACGTACGGGAGGAAATCGTTTTGTCGTTTGCCTGGTCAGGAAAAACGTGGCACGTCGTTGATCTAAAGAAACAGTCCCCTCTGAAAGAGAATGAACGGTGTGGATGTAATCAACTCACAAGTGTGGCTTAAGTGATGAGTGGGCCTTCTTTACTTTTCTGAAGGCCATGATTCCGCTGTTCCCCACCTGATGACTGGCCAGGAACCCACACTTATGCGCGGCTGACCGCCTCAGTCAGTGCCAAAGCAGCCCCAATGGACTCCATATTTTCATACAAAAGTATACACTAGAAGTTTTTACAAATAAATACTTAAATAATAGAGTTTTGGTAAATATAATGTAAAAATAATACCGTGTTAGTAAATTACTGCTTTATTATAATTTGTAATTATTGTAAATATTCACTTTTAGGTAATTTTTTTTATCATTGCAGTTAAAATTATTTTATATTTCCTTTTTAGAAGTGAAATTACATTACTGCCCTCTATCCTTTTTCTTCTGTTTTTTTTCTTTACAAGAAAGTGAAAAATCTGAGAATTGTGAGGCCCACATGGTATCTCTTACACCAAACCCGTCCAATAAATACACATCACCATTATTACTAGACAAACTAAAAATACGGACAAATTCAATCATAAGATGAGTTAATACATAAAACATAATATACACCAATTAAAATATCCTAACTCAAAACCTGATGTTTTGTTCTCATCACAGTTGGGTGCATACCTTGGCTGCCATGAATGTTATACACATATGGTGTTGGATGTTATTTGGTAAATTATATATTACTTGAGAATTATTTTTCCCTAAAACATTGATCAAAGATATTTGTTCATACATAGGGGAAGTTTACTATATGTTCCAAATGTTTTTTTTTTTTAATAATTTTGTAACGATTACTGATAGAAGATATAAAAAGCTAACAAAATATAATAGTGAATTATCTACATGATTATTTGTAAACTATATATTTTTATTTATGTGCAAATAATCCATTATTGAGGTACGAATATGCAAATACCTTTGGATAGCAAAATGAAAATTAGGAATGATTTTGGAGAGATTCATTCAAGTTGACCAAGACATGATACAATAAGATATATCTAGGGGGAATTTAGCCTTTGAACATGGGCTATCATCCAATGATCTAAACCATTTATACAACAAATCTCACATGGATTCTCAAACCCAAGACCTTGCAGTAATGTAAGGTCTCACATTTATGATGGATATATAACAAAAAGTCTCTCAATTAAATTATTTCAAACCATTGATAATTTGTTGATTTACCTTGATTACGATCCGTCATGGGTAACTTTGCATAGTCAAAAAGTTGAAATACTCAATTTAAGAGTGTTATTTTTTCTTTTTTTCAATTGTTTGACACCTCACACATTAACGTAGGGATGGGCGTGATGAGGTCAAACACCATCTTCCTCAAGGAGATAACTACTCCGAATCCATGAAGCTTTTCTGGACTTCTCACATAAATACCTCGAATCCACGAGAAAAATAAGAAAATAGAAATATTTTTTTTAGAAATTCAAAATAAATTGATTGATACTAAAGAATGAGTTTACAACCCTTTAAATAATGTTGCAAACCCTAGGAAAAAGTTTCGGAATCAAACTACAATTAAAACTCTCAGAAATTGCGACTTCTTATAAACAATAAACTTACTATTTATAGACGGTCATGATTGTCAGATTTTCTATTATTGTATTTCTTTCATACTGTCTTTACAGAGATATTGTACAAATATATAAGGAGATTGGCAACCCTATTCTTGGCTATACATAGATATTGTACAATCATGAATATAATCTTTCTGATTTTCTCTTAATTGACAACTTATTAATTGATTTAACAATTCACACTAACACTCCCCCTTAAGTGGAAGCATCTAAATCTTTAATGCGCAACTTATTGAGTGAGTTGTAGAAATCCTTACTTGATACGGCCTTTGTAAGAATATCCGTCAGTTGGTCTTCGGACTTCACAAATAGAAACCGAATTATTTTAGCTTCGAGATTTTCTTTGATAAAGTGTCTGTCAACCTCCACGTGTTTGGTACAATCATACTGGATCGGATTGTGAGAAATAGCGATAGCTGCCTTGTTATCATAAAAGAGGCCCATCTCGAATGTAGGGGCAAACCTAATTTCAATTAGAGGTCTTTTGAGCCATAAGAGTTCACAAAGTCCTTTAGCCATTCCACGGAACTCTACTTCAGCACTTGATAATTCCATCACTTTTTGCTTCTTACTTCTTCATGTAACAAGTTCCCTCCATCAAACATGAAGTATCCTGAGGTGGATCTTCTATCTATGGTATTCCCCGCCCAATCTGCCTCTATATAACCATTAACTCTGAGATGGTTATTTTTCGAAAACATAAGCCCTTTTCCCGGAGAGGATTTTAAGTATCGTAAAATCCAAAACACCGCCTCCATATGATCCTTACTAGATTGATGCATGAATTGAATTACTACACTCACTGTGTAGGCAATATCTAGACGAGTATGGGAGAGGTAAATAAGTTTACCAACTAATCTCTGGTACTTTCCTTTGTCCGTTGGCATTTAGCTTGGATATTCTCTGAGCTTATGGTTCTGAATGATTGGAGTGTCTGCTGGCTTACAATTCAACATTCCAACCTCACATAATAAGTCTAATATATATTTTCGCTGAGAAAGAAATATACCTCGTCTTGATCTAGCAACCTCTATTCCTAGGAAATATTTGAGTACTCTTAGATTTCTCATCTCGAACTCGGCCGCCAATTGTTTATGAAGCTTAGTAATTTCCTCCTTATCATCTCCTGTGATGATCATATCATCGACATATACAATTAAAGCTATTACCTTGCCCCATTGGTGCTTCAGAAATAATGTATGATCTGAATTACTTTAGTGGAAGTCATACTTCTTCATTGCCAGACTGAACCTCCCAAACCATGCTCGAGGTGCTTGTTTTAATCCATACAGTACTCGCTGCAATTTGCACACAACTTCAGCTTTTGAAGATGCTGTGTAGCCTAGAGGAGTATCCATGTAGACTTCCTCTTTAAGATCACCATGGAGAAATGCGTTCTTTACATCAAACTGGTACAATGGCTAGTCCAAGTTGGCTGCAAGAGATAACAGGACCCTGTCTGTATTTAACTTGGCTACCGGCGAAAAAGTTTCTTGATAATCTACGCCATATGTCTGAGTGTATCCTTTTGCAACTAGTCTTGCCTTGTATCGTTCTATAGATCCATCTGTCTTGTGTTTAACAGAGAAGACCCATTTGCACCCGACTGTTTTTTCCTTTGGGCAATGGAACCAAGGTCCATGTTTGATTCTTTAGTAGTGCTTCCATTTCTTCCTTTATTGCTTGTATCCACTTGAGATCAGTTAAAACTTCCTGAACTGTAGTGGGAATGTGACATGCGGACAGCTCATGTGCGAATGTCTTCAGAGGTTTACGTAGCTTTTCGGTAGAAACATAGTTGGTAATTGGATACCTTGACCTTCTTTCCTCAATGTCTGGAGAGTATCTGTTTGGTGGCTTGCCACGGTTATGCCTGAACGGTAAGATATACCTAGCAGACGTATCTATGTTATTCATAAATGAGAGTGTAGTGAAATTGCTTACCTCAGGAATATTTTCAGGAGATGGGTCTGCAGGCACTGAGAGATGGGGGATTTGGGCTCTTCTCCTGATGATGTGAGCTCAGTTGCCAAAGGCTCTTTAGATTCAGAGGATATGTCAGGCCCTGAAGATATATTTGTTGATTCCTCGCCAATTATTGGTGTGTCATTCCGATCTTCAAACTAGTCAAAACTCAGCCAATTCAACTTTTCATCTAGTGTCTCCCCCTGAAGAGAAGAAGTGGATACCGAAGAAGGATAGAATGGTTCGGATTCCAGAAAGGTGACACCCATAGTCACATAGATATGCTTGGTAGCAGGATCATAGCAGCGGTTGCCTTTTTTATGCGTAGCATAGCCCAAGAAGAGGCACTGAAGGGCATATGGGTCAAGTTTGGTGCGTTGGTTCTTAGGAAGGTGCACATACGCCAGACACCCAAATATGCGAGGAGGAAGCATTAGGGCCGTAGGTAGAGAGACCGAGGCTGACAGAGACTGTAATGGGGCCTTAAAATTTAATATTTTAGAAGAAAGGCGATTGATTAAATGTATGGCAGTGGTAATAGCATCGGGCTAATGCCGTATGGGAACATGAGCGCCTAGAAGAAGAACACGGGCAGTCTCAAGAATATGTCGATTCTTCCGTTCAGCGACTCCATTTTGCTAAGGGGTTTGAGGACATGAGGTCTCGTGAATAAGACCATGTTGTTGAAAATAGGAATAAAAGTGGTGATTAACATATTCACCACCATTGTTAGAGCAGAGAATCCGAATTTGAGCAAAAAACTGGGTTTGAACCATAACATGAAATGACTGAAAGACACGAAACACTTCATCCTTATATTTCATCAAATATAGCCAAGTCATCCGGGTGCAATCATCAACAAATATCATAAATCACCGTACACCAGATATAGTAGATAAAGGAGAGGATCCTCATACATCAGAATGAATTAAAGCAAAAGGTGTATCACTTTTATTCATACTTAATGGATAAATAGTACGATGATTTTTTAATACAATACAAATATTATAGTGAAATTTAGAAGTCTCCGCATTAGAGATTAAATCAGGAAATAAATGCCGTAAATACCCAAATGACGGATGTCCTAAACAACGATGTCACAACCAAATCTGTCGAGCCTTGGAACCAAGTGTAGAAGACATATGATAGCACAACTCAAACTAAAATCTTCCATATAGTATAACTCCCCCTCTTGGTACCACGCTCAATTATCTCCTTAGTGAGAATATCCTGAATAAGACAAAAATTGAAAAACATTAGCACCACATAATTTAGATCTGTAGTAACTTAACTAGCAGACAATAGTTTATGAGATAGAGAGGGAACAAGTAGAGTGTTGGGTAAATGAAGAGAGGGTGATAAGGTTACAGATCCGGCTCCTATGACAGGTAAGGTCACTCTATTAGCATTCGCAATACTGGTGCGCCTTGGAGGTGAGTGATGGGTGAAATCCATGGGATTAAACGTCATATGATCCGTGGCCCCAGAGTCGGGGAGCCAATCACTACTGTCCACATCATGGTGACGACTAAGCAAGGCATGATAGAGGTTACTTGGATCCTCATGAGAGAAGTCCGATTTAAGTGAGGGAGTGGGCGGGATGAGAGAGAGATAAGGTTCGACTGCTGCTACAGAGCCTTTCCCGCGCCTTCAGCCGTACCGTCTCATTTTTTTCTTACTTGAAGCTTGTGCCACCAATCGGGGTACCCGTGCAATTGGAAGCAGTTTTCACGTGTACGCTTCGTATTGCCACAATGAGAGCATTTGAGACCATCAGATGAGGTACGGGCTTTAGAGGAAGATTTCTCAGTATGCTGAGAAGCCGATCCAGACAGTCTAAGCTTTAGGCCTTTCGAAGCAAGCACTGCCCCTGGAGGTAGTTCATGGTCAGCAGCGTTCATCACCACTTAGCGAAGAGCCTCCCTATGGACATGGGCATACACTTACTCCATTGTGGGAAACAGGTGCATCTATAACACGTCACTGCGAATATTGTCCAACCTGTCATCAAGATCATCCAAGAATACATAGACCCGATCTTCTTGGAGAAGATTATTATAACGTTCAATATCGGTAGGGCACTCCATCGAATTGGGACGTCGAAAATCAATCTCATGCCAGAGGCCTTGCAAATCGGTGTAGTATTTTTCCAGGGAGCCACCGGCTTGGCAGAGACGTGAGACGCGCCGCCGAAGATCATAGACTTGAGAGGTATCGCCACCATCAAAATAGGTGGTAGCAACTGAATCCCAAACCATTTTGGTCATGAAAAATCGAATGAAATTGCCGATTAACGCCAAATCCATGTTGTTAATCAGTCATCCTTTGACAATAGCATTGTCAGTACGCCATTTGCGGAAGGACAGATCGGTCGAAGATGGCGAAGGTAACTTGCCATTAATGTAGCCCAACTTGTCTTTGCTGGAAATGTACATCTCGACAACTTGGGACCATAAAGTATAGTTGGAACCATCCGACTTGATGCCGATTGAGACAGCTGTAGGTTCAAAAAGCATGGTTGGGGCCTGAGCTTTGGACAGAGCTTCGGCCATTTTTGTTGTGAATATGTTAGAGAAGAGAGTATTATGGTCGATGGAAGAGTCACCGGACTTCGTCAGGGTTTCGGTGTCTCCCATATGTGAAGGTGGCGGCGGAAGGAGGCTATGAACAAGCATTAGATGTAAACCAAGAGCCAGAAATCGACTAGCTCTGATACCATGTCAGATTTTCTATTATTGTATTTCTTTCAAACTTTCTTTACAGAGATATTGTACAAATATATAGGGAGATTAGCAACCCTATTCTTGGCTATACATAGATATTGTACAATCATGAATATAATCTTTCTGATTTTCTCTCAATTGACAACTCACGCTAACAATGATTTCCACTAGACCTCCTAGTTTTTGGCCTAAAATAGTAAGTGTCCATCTTATTTGGCTCAACCATGTTATTCTCCTAATTTTTTTAAGCACTTTTCATGTTGGACACAACTCTTAAAGCCCAACAAATGAAGAGTTACAATTAAACTAAAACAAAATTAAAATCAATTTTCGATCGTTGATCTGATGGAATCTCGTAAATTCGGCGTGGGCAACCCGTCGTAGCGGGTTGGGTGGCTAAAGTAGATTCTCTTACCCCAAAATCATATGGCAAGTAGGATTATTCATTCCAATTTGCAAGATATGCCCATTTTAAGTTTCTGACGGTCCGAATCACTTCCGCCTCCGATCGGGCCTTCTTTAGTCCATCTTGGCTATGAAATTGTTCACGACCCACTCTACATCAGTACCCTCCACTTCAAAAGAACTTGTCCTTCTTCGGTTCATGATACTCGGTCAGGTCTGCAACGTTGAAAGTACGCAAGATCTCTATGTCATTCGAAAGATCAACAATGTAAGCATTGTCATTGATCTTTCAAAGAATCGGTATCGGTTTAATCTTCTTGTTCTTCAACTTGTTGTACGTTCCAGTAAAAAATCTCTCTTTGTGTAAATGGACCATAACTTGGTCTTTCACCTCGAACGACTTTTGTCGTTGATGCTTGTCGGCTTGTTCCTTGTACTTGTCGTTTGAGGCATGTAACTTGGTTTGCACCTCTGCATGAATGTCCATGATCATGTTTGCTATATGTTCTGCTGCAATGCTCATGCTTGGGAAACAATGGTGGTTGACCACTCTATCATTAAAAACTTCTTAGGGCACACCTTAATGTTTTTATAGTGGGTATTTGCCATCCAATCCGTTGATAAGGTCACATAAACCTAGATGAAGGGGAAAAACAAATATCATCTTAATCCAAAACTTTTATGGCCCATAAATGGCCAATCACCACCGTTTCCTATGGTATGGTCCACCTAATAATTGGTTTTACTTTAGTTTTTGGGATCATGCACGGTAAATGGTAGAGTGTGCACAGAAAAAGGACAAAACAAACTCCCAACTCATGGCTAGCTGACAATCCATGTGGCATGCTCTTTTACTAACAAATGTTCTACCTAACTATTACCTTAGCTTAATCATTGATGGGTAGTAAAAAAGTCATTGTCAACCATCCACAAGCCAACGAATGAAGTCTATAAATTTTGCATAGCAGTTGTTGTTCAAGGGGTAGAGTGAGAGAGGGACATACTGAGGTTGTGTGTGTGTGTGTGTGAGAGAGAGAGAGAGAGAGAGAGAGAGAGAGGAGCATACTGAGGTTGTGTGTGTGTGAGAGAGAGAGAGGAATATACTGAGGTTGTGTGTGTGTGTGTGTGTGTGTGAGAGAGAGAGAGAGGAGAAGAAGAATAGAGGAGATATGAGGTTTTGGAGTTCCTTGCAGATTCTCGACACGCTAAGGTGTTATCTGACTCATGAGATCGACCATGGGGGAGTGACTTGCTGAATGAACTACTAAAGGGGTAGGTTGGAATCAATGATATCTAACTATCCTTTTTACAGGAAAAGGGTGTCTGGTCTCTCATGTTCTTTCTCGCATCTTAATCAAACTCATATCGTATTCCACTTCGAACATTCCCAATATATTGGGAATATCAACTCACACTTTTATTTTCTTTATTTTTCAATTTATCATTTCTTCTACTTCTCTCTATTTTGTTTACATGCTCAGAGTTTCAAACTCCTCAAAGTAAGGCTAGAACTGCAATTACATCTTACTTGTCTATCCCAGTGAGGCACTTGACCGTAAATAATTTACAACGGGGACTTCCCTATCAAGTGATTCACCATATTGTTGAATGCAAACTCTGCTTGAGATAAGGCCAAATCTCACAACTTTGGTTTTTCTTTTGAAATATATCGAAGGAGGTTTCCAAACGTGCGATTCACAACTTTAGTTTGTCCATCGGTCTGTGGGTGGTAGGCACTGTTGAACTGAAGTTCTGTACTGAACTGATTCTACAATGTCCATGCAGAAGTGGCTAATGAATTTCATATTGCGGTAAGAAGTAATAGTTTTAAGAACCTCGTATAGTCGCACGACCGTTCTGAAGAATAGATTCGCCATGTGTATTGCATCGAGGGTATTCTTTCATGGGATGAAGTGTATAATCTTCGATAAACGATCTACCACTATGAACACTGAATTCATGCCACGTTGTGTTTGTGGGAGACCCAGCACAAAGTCCATAGACAGGTCCTCGCAAGGGCCATCAAGTGCATGTAACTGGTTGTAGAGACCCATATTTTGAGACTGCCTCTTGAAGACTTGACAAACATGACAGCGCTGCACCGCTCTACCCACATCACGTACTAACTACGGCCAATAGTACCGTTCTTCAAAAAGAGCTCCCATCTTCTCTTGTCCAAGGTGTCCACTAAGGTCACCTCCATGTATCTCTTGGATGATCTGTTCTCTCAATGAGCTTTTGGGGTGCACAGTTGATTCCCATTGAAAAGGAACCCGTCTTACATATGTAGGTTATTAGGGTGACCTTCTTGATAGCTAACCCATGTATCCTTGAAATCTTTGTTGTTGGCATATATGTCATTGAGGCGTTCGAACCCGACAACCTCATTGCTCATAGTGACTAACAAAGTTGCACGATAGCTAAATGCATCAGCCACTTTCTTATGTTGCCCGGACTTATGTTTCAGTACAAACGTGAATCCTATAAAAATGGAATCCACCTATCCTGCACACGATTCAAGTTAGTTTGGCTATTAATTAATTTGAGAGCTTGATGGTCTGTGCAGAGAATGAACTCGATTTAAATTAAGTAATGTTGTCAATGCCGCAGTGCCTGGACCACTGTGTACAATTTGAGCTCATAGATTGACCACTTTTTACATGCATCACTAAGCTTTTCACTATAAAAGGCTACCGGTCTATCTTCTTGAGATAAAACTCTCCCAATTCTAACATATGAGCATCACATTCGACTTCAAACAATTTGTCGAAGTTGAAAAGTATAAGAACAGGGGTCGTGGATAGCCTGCACTTATTTTAGCAAAGGTCCCGTCAGCTTCACCAGTCCACTGAAATTGCCCCTTTTTCATGCAATCTATGATTGGTGACACAATGGTGTTAAAATTCTTCACGAACCGTGAAAACTCTATACTTTGTAGATGTTTGTGAGAATCGACCATTCTATGATTGCCCTCACCTTTTCATCGTCTACCTAGATTCCTATGGACGTCACAATAAAACCCAAGAACAATAGGCTATTAGTAAAATAGTTGCACTTTTTTTTAATTAATATATAACTTATTTTTGGTGAGCAATTGGAAGACCTTCCTAAGGTGTTCCACATGGCTTTCTTTGTTCTGACTCTATATCAAAATATCATCAAAGTAGACCACAACAAACCGCTCAATGAATGGTTTCAGAACTTGGTTCATCAACCTAATGAATGTGCTAGGCTCATTCGAAAGACCAAAGGGCATGCCACCCATTCATACAACCCTTCCTTGGTCTTAAAAGTTGTCTTTCACTCATCACCTGGCCGTATTCGAATATAATGGTAGCCACTCCTTAAATCCAATTTAGAAAATAATTTCGTACACTTAAGCATGTCTAACATATCGTCCACTCATGATATGAAAAATCTATACTTTATGGTTGTTGATGGCTCAACTGTTGACACACATACGCTAACTTTCATCTTTCTTGAGAGTTAATAGAGTTGGTACAACAGATGGCTCATGCTTTCTCAGATAAGACCTTTACGGATTAGTTCCTCCACTTACCCTTGCAGAACATCGTACTCCTTCAAACTCATCCAATAGTAAGGATGATTGGGTAAAATGGACTCGGAGACAAGGTCGATATGGTACTGAATATCTCGTATGGGAGGTAATCCATCGAGAAGGTCATCGGGCCAAATTTCTTTGAACTCATGCAACAATGGTTTTAATTTCTCAGGGATGATAGTGGGCTCAAGTTCCTTCCCCCTTATAATTAATACACTTGCCTGTCCTTTTTCTTTGAATTCCTTCACGAAGTCTTATATGGTTAAGAGAAAATGGTTATCCACTTTAGAAGTTTCGGGTGGCTCCTCTGGATCCATAAGGGCTAATATGGTTTTTCGGCCGTCCTTAAAAAAATATACAAATGATCTCACCCTTTATGAGTGGTGTCACGATTGAATTGCAATGGTCAACCGAGTAGTATGTGATAAGCATTCATGTCAAATACATCGTATACTACTTCATCTTTATAATGTTTACTAATTGAAAAAGATATAGTGCATTGTTCAATTACTTTCGTCTCGTGGACCTTTTTAATCCAACCGATCATGTATGGGGAGGGATGACATTCCGTTTGTAATTGCAACTTCTCTACCATGATCTTGGAGATGATGTTTTCGTTGCTTCCGCTGTCAATGATCACTTCACAAAATTTTCAATTCACCGTGTACCTAATTCGAAAGATGTTATGCGTTGTGGGTGTACTTCTTTACTTGGTGCATATAATAGTTGTCTCATGACGAGCGACTCGCCATGATCCTGCGGAGCCCAATCTACCTCATCCTTTACAGTGTGCTTCAATCCATTATCATCTAGATCTTCATTGATGTATTCATCACTATCATTGATGGCGAGGTTCACCACTTGTCATTGGGGACAAGTGTTTGATAGGTGACCCGGATGGTCATTATGATAGCAATGGTCGCGCCTTGGCCGACTATAAGGGTTCGGGATCTTACTTGGACCAGCAGTAGTCGTTATGCCCCTTTGGGGCCTAGCTTACCCACTTCTCTGATCTTGGTTTGGAGGCGTATGAGGTTGAGTGCGTGCTCTTATAGGTTCTTTCCCTTTAGGCCGTGAAGCTCTCTGGGATGGACTCGTCGCGGTAACCCTGGCGGTAGGATAGGTCCATGTGTTAGGACATTCAAGTTGCACTTCCACTCTAGTAGCCAACTTAATCGCATCATTCATCGTCCAAATGGCTTGCATCTGAACCCGATCCTGGATCGCCATACACAATCCACCAATGAATCGGGACACTTGTTGTGATTCAGTCTCGACCAAATCGTTACATGTCGTTAAGTGGTAGAAATCTTCTGCGTAATCTCTCACCAACTAATTACTCTTCCGACAATTTTGGTATTGCAGGAATAGTACTTGATTGTAATCGCTAGGGAGGAATTGTGCGCGTAACAACTACTTCATCTGTTGCCATGTGTGGATAGGTGCTTTCCTCTGCCTCGTCCATGCGAGTTGCAGTTGCTCCTACCAAGCTGAAGCTCCGCCCTTCAACTTGTAGACCACAAGCTTGACCTTCTTCACTTCAGGGATTTCCATATAGTCGAAGAATTAATCAACTTCAAAAAGCTAATCAAGGAAATCCTCAATGTGAAGTTGGCCATTGAAGTTAGGAAGATCAACCCTCATCCTAAAATCTCAATCTATCCGATTTGCTCGATCGTCACCTTGTCTGGGATATTGGAGGATCACATTGTTGATCTCCTCGTCGCTGGATTCTCTCTCCTCAAAGATTATGCTTTCGTTCACTGTCGACACTATCATGTGATCAATGCGATTATGATTTCCAGTACCTGCTGGTGGTGGCTCACCACCATGAATACAGAGTTGCCCTATGGCCTCCGTCAAGCGATCGAGGGCAGCTTGCAGCCGTTGCATGACTTGCCGATTCTCTCGTTGTGTTGCTTCAAAAGCCACCGCTGTTAAGGATTAATTCCCTGGAGCACCATCCATGGGATTGTTGCCCGACCCGTCATTAGAAGCTATAAATCTAAGGAAAAGTCTTGCTCTGATGCCAAACTAATACAGGGATGGGTGTGATGAGGTCGAGCACTGTCTTCCTCATGTGAATAACTACTCTGAATCCATGGTTCTTCTCTGAACTCCTTACAAAAATACCTCGAATCCATGAGGAAAATAAGAAAATAAAAATAATTTTCTAGAAATTCGAAATAAATTGATTGATACTAAAAAAAAATGAGTTTACAACCCTTTAAATAATGTTATGAAATAGGGAGAAGTTTTGGAATCAAACTACAACTAAAACTTCCGGAAATCGTGACTTACCATAAATAGTAAACTTACTATTTATATATGGTCATGATTTCCACTAGAACTCATGGTTTTCGGCCAAAAACGGTAAGTTTCCTATTTGGCTCAACCATGCTATTCTCCTAATTTTTTAAAGTACTTTTCATGTTAGACAACTCCTAAAGCCCAATGGATGAAAAGTTACAATCAAACTAAAATTTACTATAAATAGTAAAAATAAAATTAAAATCAACTTTTGACCGTCGATTTGATGGATGGCTAAAGTAGCTTCTCCTACCCCAAAATCATGGCATGTCGGATAACTCATTTGGATTTATGAGGTATACCCGTTTTAAGTTTATGAGGGTATGGATCACTTCCACCTCTGACCGGGCGTTCTCTGGTCCATATTGGCCATGAAATTGTTCACGACCAATTCTACATCACACATTCTATTATAATTCTTGGGGGTCTATTTGAGCAGATCCTCTTCCGTGATATTGGACCCCATGATATGCACATAGTGCACGATTAGTTATACAAGTGGGGCCTATGATGCAGCCATCCATACCGTTGATCTGGTCCTCATGGCAAGGTCAGGATCGGTGTCCTAAGATGCTTCTCAACAGGACAATTTAGAGATTTGAATCTTTGACGTCAATGTTGGTTAAGAAAGAGAGTACACGTAACTTCACACATTTCACCAAAATACCGCCCAAAATTGGTGGGTAGGATCTTACTATCTGAGAAATTTTTGGGGCAGGGCCCATACACGTTGCGGCATCTTGATCACTAAACCAAGAACCCTACTCATGTGATTACGAACTTAAATCCAAATACATTTCCCATGACCTTGGACCAGCGACTGGGGCATCTTGATCACTAAACCAAGAACCCTATTCATGTGATTACGAAATTAAACCGAAATACATTTCCCATGACCTTGGACCAGCGACTCTGCAATTCCTCAGCGAGAAGAAGGGCGTCCATTTGGTTTCCAATCAGCATTCTTTGATCCGGGAACCATCGAGCTAGTAGATCCCTGACTTGAGGCCCATCATAATGTATGTATTTTATATCTATACTGCGTATCACTTTTTGCTAACTTATTTTAAGGCAGGAACCCAGAAATGAAATGGTAGCGAGTTTTGGATTAAGCTTATATTATGTTTTCCCTTCATTTCCATTTGTGTGGCCTGCTTCACCATAATGTATGTATTTTATAGCTATACTGCGTATCACTTTTTGCTAACTTATTTTAGGGCAGGAACCCAAAAATGAAATGGAGCGAGTTTTGGATTAAGCTTATATTTATGTTTTTCCTTCATTTCCATTTGTGTGGCCTTATCAACATGTTGGATGGCAAATAAATGTTATATTGGGTCCTAAAAAGTGTTTATATGATGGGCATGCAATCAATACTATTTCCTATGGTGTGGTCCACTTGAGATTTGGATTTACTTTATTTTTTGTAGCATGCCCTAAAATGAGTGGGAAAAACGAATGGATGGCATGAATATAAAACACATACATCAGGGTAGACCCCACGGTCATAAAATCTTCTGATCATAGTGGTTCCTAATGTAAAGGAGTAGACTTGCAGGATTTAGATTGGTTACTGCCTGGCTTGGATTGAGCTTCCTCTTACTTTAGCGTGGCAATATTTGACTGAACAGTAGGCTGATGTCAGATATGAGGCCCACACAAAAAGCAACTACTCAGTAACAACTTTCAAACGTGATTTTTGGGTGGTCCCAATATCTTTGACAGTGGCTTGTAGGAAAATCAAATCCTATAACTTTTAGTCAAGAGTAGGGGTGTACATCAAGCCGAACTGAACCGAGCTGGCCTCAGCTCAACTTGGCTCTGCTTGGTTCGGTCAACAACTCAGGCCAGTTTGGGCCAAGATCGAGCCGAGTTTTTCTGTGTGGCATTTCCGTACAAACACCTGGACCGCACCTTCAAAATCCCATTGTCTATAAAACAAAAGTAAAGGTTGTTCAGGTATTTCATCTAATACCTTCCAAGCAACATAAAAATTCAAAAAAAAAGGGTATTTGTTTTATATACATACCTTCCTTGCCACCAACCACACTTCGTTGAGTCAAACACTTGGTGAGCAACATCAATATCAAAATAACCGAGTGACCGAATTGGTTCGATCCAAGTTTGATTTGAGCTGGGTTCGATACGAGTTGAGCTGAGGCCGGCTCGAACTCATTTTCGAGCTAAAAAAATCAGCTCGACTCGGCTCGAACTCATCTTCGAACCGGGTCGAATTGATCTTTTTCGAGTCGAGTCGAGCGAGCTAAACAAGCTAGCTTGGTTCGTGTACAACCCTAGTCAAGAGAGAGCTTAGTCCAGGCAAGCGGTATCTAATTTGCGTCCATCACAAAGCCACATGGTATAGGGACTGAAGCAATGCTTGATGAACGGCTTGGATCCAGCTTTTTAGTGGCAGTGGAAGCTAGTACAGGAATAAGTACACTTGGGCAATTTTGCCGCACCTTCCAACCCCGACGCGGATTTCCTGCAAAGCCTTTCGTAGTTCCTGCGCAAGGATGTTGGGTGGTGCCCACCGCCATGTTTGTGAGAAATCCACACCATCCATTCGTTTTGAGAGCTCATTTTAGAACATGAGACCAAAAATGACTTGTATCAAAAACTTAAGTGGGTCACATGAGAGGAAACAATGGGGATTCAGTGTGAATCGTTAAAACATTTTTGTAGCCATAAAATTTGTGTCAGGAAATATTTTTGGTATTTTCACTTCATCCTAGTGGTAATGACCTTATAAATGGTTTAGATGGCATATAAACATCAAGATAGAGCCCATGAAGGTTTCAATGGTGGGAATTTCTTTTCCCAAATTTCCCTCTTGTGTTACCCACTTAGTTTTGGATTCACTTCATTTTTTGTTACATGTCCTAAAAATAAGCTCTCAAATGAATTTCTCACAAGCATTTACGTGGACCGCACCTAGCATCTTGAGCGGGAACTTCATGTGAAAACATTTCCTATCAAGTTCCTCCAAAAGTATGCTGGGTGTGCCACCTGGATGTTTATGCCAAAGTCATTGCATCCATCATTTTTAAGAGCTCATTATAGGAGATGAGACCAAAATTGATATGAATCCAAAACTTAAGTGGGTCACAGGAGAGGGAAAAGTGACAATTCACACTAAATTGTTGAAACATTCTTGTGGCCATAAAATGTGTCAGGAATATATATATATATATATATATATATATAGAGAGAGAGAGAGAGAGAGAGAGAGAGAGAGAGAGAGAGAGAGAGAGAGAGAGAGTCATGCTCCCCTGCGCACTTATGCACGTGCGCACCTTTGTACACGTGCCATGGGTGTCTAATCTGAATGGTCCATGTGATGCGGAATCCCATAAAATTCCATTTGACAAATTTTCACCCCGATCTAATATTCTGGTGGGCCATAGCAAAGAGAAATGCAAATCAAGGGAGGAAACTGTTTTCATTTTTCATGGCCCATCAAAGTTTTAGATCAAAGTAAAACTTGGGCCCGAGGGGTTTCAGGAGGTGCTGCTTCACATGAACGGTTCAGATTTTGGATCCACATCACGTATGATGGGTTCTCAAAAAAGTTCGTACGTAGTACGTATGAATTGGTTCACAGGTGATCGTTTCCGTGTGTGTGTGTGTGTGTGTGTGTGTGTGTGTGTGTGTATATATATATATATATATTCACTTCATCCTAGTGGTAATAATCTTATAAATAGTTTGGATGGCGTATAAACATCAAGGTAGAGCCCAAAAAGGTTGCATAGGTAGGAATTTCTTTCCTCAAATTTACTTCTTGTGTTACCCACTTAAGTTTTGGATCTACCTCGTCTTTGGTTTCATGTTCTAAAATGAACTCTCAAAATGAATGATCGTGGTAGATTTATCACAAACATTTAAGTGGGTTCCTCCAGGATCTTAGGCCAATAAAATTACTTTGGATGAAAAGGCACTTGATAGGAAAAGGCTTTAGCCGGAAATCCGTTTCTATACAAGTATGTTGGCGGTGCCCCATCTCAATGTTTGCGAGAAATTCAGCCGTTCATCCATTTTGAAAGCTTAATGTAAAAATGAGACAAAAAATGATGTGTATCCAAAACTTAAGTGGGTCATATGAGAGGAAACACCAGGGATTCGGATTCAATGTGAATTGTTAAAACATTGTTTCCATAAAATTTGTGTTCCTAAAATATTTTAGTATTTTCACTTTATCCCGTGGTAGTGAACTTATGAATAATTTGGATGCAATATAAACGTCATGTCCTAGAGCTAATGAAAGTTTTCTTTCCCAATATCTCCTGTAGTGTTATTGCCAGTTGGATTTCTCACAAATATTTAAGTCCAATCCGGGTAATGCGCATGGGTCGGTCGTGACAGAGGTTTGTTAAAATACATACCCACGTATTGCAAAAAGATACTTCCGGATTTAGCCTTTGTATCTGGAGCCATCTTTAAAAGATCCAGACCGTTTATATGACGGGCCTGGATGGGATACAGCCAAAATGTTAAAACCCCTGTATTGGAAAACTTAAACTCTTCAATCATTCTTTTGCTTTCCCTTAAATATGGACGGCCTTCTTAACGTTTGAGGAATCAAAAGATTAAATATTCTTATTTTACCGTTACTTTTCGAATCCACCAACTAAGGTGGGGGCCATCATATAAACCGTTTGGATTACTGGAGAGAACCCTGATCCAAGGATAAACACTGATGTATTCTATTGCAATACGCTGGATGTATCTGAGCAAACCACTGGCCGGACGGAAATGATAGGCGTAAAAACGTTACTAGAAACGTTACTAGAAACACCCACGTTGCAAAATCCGAAAGAGAAATATCAATACTTTTTATGGGCGCAATGTACCACACCCGTGCGCGTGGATGCATGTACGTTAATCCAGACTGTCAATCGTGCGGCCCACTCTCCACTGAAAGTTTTTGCCTTTAGCACACGTGTGCATCCAGTTGTACCTTATTTTTAGGGTTGCCGTCAGAACAAACCATTTTCGTGCACCGCCTTCTCACGGAGCCGTACATGGACGTTACTGCTCGTACAATTCCAAGTGCTTCCAACGCATAAATGGTGGACGGAAAGAATCCATCTTTCTTAATGATAAATACATAAATATAATAATCACTGGTAATAAAGCACCTCATTATTATTATTATTATTAATGAAGAACCTTCAGCTCTCAGCTCGAGGATTCATTCCGTAGAGACTTTTATGTCCTACTACAGATAGGGATACATTTCATCTTGGATGCATATCATTGTACAAGAAGTATACAACAGGCATAAAATTTTCCTTGATATTCAAGAGCCTGTGCGGCGGAGATAATAATTGGCATCGGTTGTATGATACATGTCAGTGTGCCCAAATAGTCCGTGTGCCCGAATAGCGAAAGATGAAACATGATTAGAGAAAAAGTAGTGCTAAGGTGGTTATCAAGATAGGTGTCCAAAAAGAGTATAGAAGGCCATAGTAGTGTCTATGTAATTGTTGTAATTGATTGAACATGGGAAGAAGCATCTAAATGACCATCTCAAAAAAATTTATAAAGAACAAAAGGATTTAACGAAGCAAAGTATCTCATAACAACCTAATCAAACTAATCAATCTATTTGTTATCGTTTATGTTTCATAGCATAATCTACCTCTTACATTCCTTAGCATAACCAATAGCCTAATGCTACCTTAGGAGTAGCGATAACTCAGTAGCTATAATTCAAGTCTATGCTTATATGCTAGAGGATTTCGATTGAAATACAAGCAATTCTTTCAGAAAAAGTGATTTGCAGTTACTTTCGGAGGTCGACTGTACGTGTTGCCTTTTTATTTTGCTTTTGTATCTGAAAGTCCTTTCATATGAAAGGCAATGTACAACCCATTTTCGAAGGATGAATCTTACCCTTTAATAATCGTCTGATAATTTTAAACAACATTTTTATGAGTGGTTGAATAGGCGATCATTCTTTTTCAGATCTTGATCATATACGATCAATTCTAATGTATCTACCTATCTTGGCGCTTGGGGTTAAATTTGTTCGGTTGGAATCGAGCCGCATAGTTGATTCTAGCATGCCCGCACATATCACATGTGACCAAATCTAAAAATCAAGAGGCAATAGTTTTTGGCACGCCCGGTGGAACCCTGATTTGGTAAACATACCAATGCTACATCAATTTGAGTAATTCTCCAACTATGAAGATATGAGCAGTAGGGTTACCCAAAACTCTTATAGGGCAAATGAGCCCGCAACACCCTCTGCACAGCCTCCACTATGAAAATGCAGGTGCAGCCAACACCCAAACACCTGGGGTCGCCATCAAATCCAATGCTCAATCCTTCAAACCAGGACCGGGCATCATCATCTTGAAGTGACTCTCTTTAAACAATATCGATTGGGCTATGCGATCTGTAAATAGGAATCCAACGTATTGCGGAGCAAGGGCGAGCTCAGGCATAGCAGGCGTGAGCTCAAGCAGAGCAATCACAAATTTAGGCAAACACTTTCAATAGGTGGATGGCCAACTATACCGAGATTTTGAACCGAATGGTGGTCAATCTTTAGAAGTTAGCTCGACTGTGATAAAAGGTTGACCTTGGCCCTTGTGATCACTAGGTTGTAGCATGACAACCTGGCAAGAAACAATACATGTGTTAGTAGGCAACCACAAGTGTAAAAGCTTGGCCAAGAATTGCATCGCACATTGACCACGAACCACACTTGTGTAGCTGATGCACAGAGACGATTCAGTCGACCAAGCTACTCCCTAGCTTGGCTAGTTAGATCAAACCTAGGTTTTCTTAGAGGTTCGAAAGAACAAGATTCTATCAGCAATAAAGAGCGTATCAGCCTCATGTCAACCAGTCTTGGCTAGCTCCACTGAGGCATAGAATGGTAAAGCATCGCCCTACTCGGGAGGAGGTTTGGAAAAGAGTGCATGTCACGCCCCAAACTCGGAAATCGGATTCACAGGAATCCCGATCGCCGAATCTGGTGCCGACAGCCTCCGTAGTACCCCATTCTCGGCTCCTAGCGTTCATACGCCAGATTCCGATCCTGAGATCCTACAAGGAGGATTTTTTTCTTCAATGTACGTTTAACTCGTAATAAGTATAATCATAAGTATACCCAAATTACAAAGACAACATCATCATCTCATATCCACTAATATAAACATTTTAATACAATACTGAAAGGAAAATACATAAATCGAAAATCAAGCTCCAGAAGACCGCTACACGCTCCAAGCTCAACACTGCTGCAACCAATCATCATCTGCACGCATCTATCGTGCATAAGCTATAGAAAGCTTAGAGGGTGGTGTAAGTGGGTGCACAAGGTAAGTGCCAAGTATTCAATACAATGCCATCATCATACAATATCGAAAATACTACTAATCCATAAATCATACATTATCAGAATAAGCAGAAAGACTGACAAGATCATGAATTATTAGAGTAAGCAGAAATACGGACAAGATCATAAATCATAAGATAACAGCGTAAACAATATAGAACAACTATGCAAATAAGGAATCATAAAAGCCAAATATCAAATGCCGAGGATGCGATGCAATATACAATTCCTGATGAGTTCACGAATAGCGTCAGCCGTATCTAGACCATATAAATGCAGACACGCAGTAACCTAAAATGCCGTATGTCGCGAATGTCATGCAATATGTGGTGCGAATGGAATAACCATACTGGAGTGTGAAGTCGAGATGCTGTACGTAGTATCGCAAGCTATGGGGTTCATCACAATGGACTTCTATCCAAACCAGTCCCATACCTAAATTTGGATAGTCAGACGCAATGTGGTAAACTCTTGATCTCAGGTTAGTCGCGCGCCTCAACCGAAATCCTGACCATTTTGAAGGCATACGTAATAAATAGTTGCGCACCACCAACCTGAGTGGATAGTGAATAAATGAATGCATAAATAAGTATGTAACTCCTGCTCACTAAATTCACATATTAGTATAGTTCATTTCTGGTATCATCACCGGAGTTTAGTACACTCCAAATGGCACTGCCGCTCTCCTAGCCGCACAATCCAAGTGAGCGTAAGAAACCTCATTATCTGCCTGGCCAATAGTCTGCCAATACCTATCCGGCATGTCGATAGCGGACCCATTCACGAGCTGGTCAAACTCAGCCTAGTATTGCCCCCTACCATCGGGCGGGTAAGGCCACACCCCCTCCCAACCGACCATGACACAGTGGGAGACGCGGCCTCCTGGTATTCGACACTCGGGTGCTCATGTATCCACTCGATCTCGACATTGGGGCGTCTCCTGGCCACGGAGGTTTAGGAATTTTCACCCAGGGACATCTATGGCGCCCGTATGCTAGAACTAAACATTTTCGGTGTCCCATTTGGCCATCCACGATATGCCTGTGGAGGCTATGGCCCTGATGTCGCTAGGGCGTACAGTAATCATAATGCGAGATGCATGAGTCATACAATCCAGTCATGCATCAATCATGCGCATACCGCGTGCTTATGTAAGATAATCTCCACCTATCAGGGAGTCTCATAACAATATGCTCAATGAAATATGCAATGATCAATCACATCTCATAACAAACATGTAGATGATGCGTATGGGCATGTGTCATGATGCTATGCTGTCACATACTCATAACTGGTATCAACAACTGGCGTCGATAATCGACCTCGACAATGTGGACATGTAACCAACATTGCCCCCAAGGAATGGCCCACATAGAGCCAAACATATAATGGGCCCACGGCCTCACACAAAAGCCTGATATACAACACAGGGGGCCTTACTCAAGGGACACATATACACAACAGGCGGGCCCTACTCATGGGCCTCAAATACATCGAATGGGCCATGAATACATCACAATGGGCCTTTCTCATAGGCCTAACATACATCATAATGGGCTCCATAGCCTGGTCCTCAAATGCATCCCAATGGGCCTCATCGCATAGGCCTCATGTACATCATATTAGGCCTTAAACACGGCCTGAATGCACATCACGACGGTCCTCAGATACGGGCCGCATATACATCGCATTGGGCCTCAACAATCAGCCTTGATATTCGGCCTCAATACTCAGAATCGACACTTGAAATCGGCCTCGATAATCGGTACCGATAATCAACATGTATAAACAAGGCGGGGTCCATAGATGGACAACTAATCAACAATAATGTAAAGATCGACTCTCAGCCGTGGTTATATCAATCCAATAGCATGGAGCCATTTGTCTATGGCGAATGGGGCCCACTTATTTGGGTTAACCCACGAAGAGAATGAGCCTAACAAGGCCTAAGGGAAGGTTATAATGAGGACATTTAACCGTCATTGCCCATCAATGTGGACATTAAACCATCATTGCTCCCAAGGCATGACCCGCCATAATAATTATTACATATATTATGGAGTAATCACACATCGCAATGGACCTCATATATATCACATTCGGCTCTATACAAAGGCTCCACATGCGTCTCATTAGGCCTCAATCGTGGCCCTTATATACATCACATTAGGCCTCAACCCATGGGCCATCAAATACATCAAGTGGATTGCATCCACAGGCTGCACCAATGGGCCTCATATATGTCGGGTCAGCCATATCACATGGGCCGCACCAGTGGGCCTCATATACATCAAGTGGACCGCGTCCATAAGTCGCACCAATGGACTTCATATACATCGATTGGGCTGCATCGATGGGTCGCGCTAATGGGCCTAATACATATCATAATGGGCCTTGCCCATAGGCCTCATATTCAAGCAAGTGGGCTCTGCACATGGGCCTTATCATATCAAGTTGGGCAGTGTTAATGGGCCGCACCAATGGGCCTCATGTACAACAAGTGGGCTGCATCATTGGGCCGTACCACTGAGTCTCATAAATATATCAAGGTAGGTCTCATAGATGGGTCACAAGTATATCAAGGTGGGCACTTCGAATGGACCACAAAATACATCAAAGTGGGCTTGACGGATGGGCCACAAAGTACATCAAAGTGGGCCCGACAAATGGGCCACAAAATACATCAAAGTGGACAAATGGGCCATAAAATACATTAAGGTAGGCCCGACAAATGGGCCACAAAATACATTAAAGTGGGCCCGACAAATGGGCCATATGTACATCAAATGGGCTACAACAATGGGTTAAATCAACTGGGCCAAGTCGAATGGGTCGAGTTGAATGGGTCGAGTTGAATGGGCCTAGTCGAATGAGCCGAATCAAATGGGTTAACTCGAATGGGCCGAATCAATTGGTCGATCGAATGGGCCGTGCTAATCATCCATCAATAGAGATCATTACAGAACATTAAATAAATGAATAAATAAATAAATAAAATGAATTATATCCAAAGATCATCTGGACCATACCACAAATGGCAGTGGAGGTAATGCTTTCCACTTGTTTAAACCACACAGAGCCATCACAAGATTTATTTTCCACCCAAATCTGTTCACAAGTCCCTGCTAAAACAAATATCATTTGATCTAGAACTTTTAGGATCCATTAAAGGGATTTCAATGGTGGACGTTCATTCTCCCCTAATTTCTGTAGTGTAGTCCACCTGACCATCAGAGGTGTTTCATCTTTAGTCTCAAGCCTTGAGGTGGGATGGCCAAAAGAATAGATGGCTGGCCAAATGGATGGACAGCTGGATGTAGCACATCTATCAGTGGTGGGTCCCACGTACGTGGCCCACCATAATAATGTATATTAAATAATATTAATGTATTATATATATTATGCACTTAGATATAATATAATATATTTTATATACTCCAGATTCACTGTCCAGTTACATGTGGATGGGACAGAATACATTATTAAAGGTGGGTCCCATGTAAGAGTGGCCCACCATTAACATTTATTAATATAATATCTTGTATTATATAATAATATATATTATATATATAAGTGTGTGTGTGTGTGTGCGCGTGAGATTGCAAAGGGTCCAGCGTCCATACCTCTGAACGTTGGATGGGCAGCCTAGATGGACATATCCATCAATAGTGGGTCCCACGTGGGGCCCACCATAATGTTCATATGCTATCCAACCCGTTGATAAGGTCACGCTGACTTGGATGAAAGAAAAAAAAATAAAATTTCATAGGTGATCCAAAACTTTTGGACGCTCAAAAGGGGCTTCAATAGCTGATGTTCAACCCTGTTGTTTCCTATGATGTGAGCCACCTGAGTTACGTATATGGATGATTTTCAAGGTGGCCCACTGCCCGAAGGAGGCCTACAGAATGGACGGTGTGGATATCTAACACACATCACAGTGGGGCCCACAAGTGGGACCCTGTCCCGCCCATCTGCCAATAGCGCAGGACGCCTGCGCGTCCTCTCTGACAGCACCAGCAGCAGCAGGCGGCTGCTGCTTATAAAATTTTATTTTATTTTATTTTTAAAAAAACCGTTTTCTTACGGTTTTTCATATGTGTGGCCCGCATCAGGCAGATCCACACCACCCATTGTATTCCATGGCTTGAGACGGACCAAACAAGTTTAATATTCACTATATTTTTGGCGCATCAAAACAACATGGTGGATTTCAATGGTAAACACACTATTTGCTATGCTAGGGCCCATCTGAGAGTCAGATTAACCTCATTTTTTGGCTCAACACTTAAAATAATCTGGAAAATGGAATGGACAGCTTGGATTAAATTAATGTATCAAGGTGGGGCCTGTATGAATGACCCACTCAAAGGTCTAAAATTCTACTAACGTTATGTATATATTATATTTATATATTTTTTGTTAGCTTGTTAGTATACACCCATGTTAGTACACGCACTCCATGCTAGCCAGCTTCACGTCCAGCGTCCAGGGATGCTGGACGGCATGGATAAACACAATATCATGGTGGGTCCCACAAGTATGTGGCGCATGCTTTATCAAGGTGGGTCCCACATGAACGTGGCCCACCTAATGGGTCTGATAGTGTTTTCTCATCATCCATAAGGTAGGATTCACATGACTTAGATGGTTTGGATAAGACATATATCAAAGTGGGGTCCATTCCAAGTGGGCCACACATCACACAAAAATGAAAAGAGAGAGAGAAGCACCCACCTTAGATCTTGGACTTCTTCCACCAATGTGATATAGAGCTCCAAGGGAACAAGATTCAATAGTTGGGATTGATTTTGGAGGGTTGGATTTAGGGGTGGAGAGCTTGCAAAAGGGTTGGAAATGAAGAGCTCTAATGGACGTTGGGAGCTCTCTCTTGCTAGGAAATAAGAAAGAAAGAGGGAGGGAGAGAGAGAGAGAGAGAGAGAGAGAGAGTAATAAATGCATGTCATAATGAATGTAAGGGAGGGGTTAGGGGTCTAGATTAGCTATAGGTGGCTAGGGGTCTAAACTAGATATAGGTGGCTAAGGGTCTAGACTAGCCATAGGTGGCCAGAAAATTATGAGGATGATGATGTCATGCACACATAGGGTGGCGTGCCATGCCATAGGTGGGTCTCACATATGCGATCAAGGTTCAAATAAAGCGCGGCCTACATCTTTTGATATACATTTCGGATTGTCATACGAGACGCGGCATTGGAACCGCAGCGACGATGTGGTCGCAATGACATAGGTCTTAGGTCAAGCCGACTCGGAATTATAGATGACACTTAAGGTCGCGCACAAATGCTATCTATACGTCGTAGGTCACTGGAATTCTACCGGGAGGACCGCAGGAGCCTATGGAACGGTACAGGCTAGGATACGAGTCTCACAGTGCATCACCCTAAATTTCCAATCATACCTGAAGGGATGACTCATAGCGGCATTGACAGAAACAACAAGTTACTACGCGAATAGAAATGGCCTACATAAAAAATGAACATCAGTCAATGCCAATGCAACCATGTCGAACATCGAGGATTCCCCAGTTGGGGGATGAGAAATTGGTGCGAACACGATCAATTTGGTCGTGAAACCTCTCCCGGATGATCCAACTGCAAAAAACCAGAAAATTAATGTGGAAAACGATAAAGATATTAAAAATCTCAAGGACTCGGCCGAATACCTCAACAATGAGTGTTTCTCAGACGATGACCTATTGTTTGAAAAGCTTCTTGCTATAGTAAAATTGTTGGAAGAAACCCCACCTAGTCATGAAAAGGTAGGGGTGGCTTCAATGGTAAATTATCCAAGTATTATATCTACTGTCAAGAGCGCTCATGCGCAACATAATTTAAAAACGCTTGGGGGGCAATGTCCAAATTCTGAAATAGTGTTTGGATCATTACCACCATTCACAGTGGATTTGCAGTATGATGATAGCACTTCCGTCAGGTGTTCAAGCCAAACCATCTCAACCTAATTTGATGGTAGGAGGCGTGGATGAACTTGATCCTCCGGTGATAATACAGCATAGTTCTTTCTACCTAGAGGAGGGGACTAGAAATGTATCGACCGTCACCGTTGAAACATGTATGTCATTTGAGAAAGTGGTCATAAAGAGACCTGCCATTACTATGCCCCAACATCTGAAGCCATTGTATATCTTAGCCCATTTAAAGGGATATCTAGTTACCAGCGTCGTATGCGACAATGAGGCAACTATGAACATACTCCTTGCAAGAATGATAGAAAAGTTGGGAAAACCTAAGTCCGACCTAATTCCAACTATAGTCTCGATGAGTAATTTTTCTAGGGGAAATAATAAAAAGAAGTGATATCCTGTTTGTCAAGTTGATGGTAGGAATGAAGAAAGTGTTGGACGTTTTCTTCATAGTCGATACCTCATTTAATTATAATGCCTTGTTATGAAGGGATTTGATACAATCTTTTCATGTACCCCTTCATCCTTACACTAATTCATAATCTTTTGGAACCAAGATAAGGTGGAATTAGTTTTGATCGACAACAAGTCATTCTCAACTATGTCTAATGTGGCCAAGGCTTATTTTTATGGAGATGAAGTTAGGCCGATACATTTTACTAGAAGAAATAAATATGGTCACCTAATTGGAATATATACTACCATTAATCTGGATAGCATAGTGCAAGATATTGCTACCGTAATACATTTGGATGACGAGTTGCCAAAGGCTATAGTATCATGTTGGGCAGTTTGATAAGGTATTATAAAAGAGATCTCATGACAAGTTCACTATCAGTCGATAGGAGGACGGTCAAGTTCATGGCCATAATAAATAAACCCAAGGAGACCTCGAGAGAATATTGCGATGACTACTTTGTCAACTTGGCCAAAGCTATAGTACTGGCTAATGAGGTAGTTGAAGATGATATACATCTGAAGGATCTGAAGAAAGCTTTAGAAAACCTAGAGGATTCTTAAGCCCAAGTCCAAGATCCTCTGGCCAAATTAATTAAACTTGGGGACAACAAAATCCCAATATGGCTAGGGGATCTTGGACTTGGGCTTAAGAGTACATAGTTAATATGAATCTTAATGAGTTCATCCTTGACTTTAAAATATCTACCTATCTTGGCGCTTGGGGTCAAAGTTGTTCAGTTGGAATCAAGCTGCACAATTGGTTTTAACAAGCCCACATATATCACATGTGACTGAATTTTAAAAACCCATAGGAAACACATCTATGACCAGCTAATAAACGGTATCCACTTACTAACCCAAAAATCAGTCCGTTGGTGTACTTGGCAATGGAATCTGCACCATCTAATTATTGGGGCAACTCTTCGATGAGACGTGGTCAAAAAGACAAATTGGAAGTTCATAAATATCCTGGAGTTGCGTTTTTGGACAGTCAAGAAAAATTAAAAATAATGGTCGAGAAAAAAGAGTGCATAGTTAATGTGGATTGGAAAGTGCTGGTTCATCCAACTTTTGACAGCAAGATTTTCTATACGGTGGACTAGGAGGACTCGGGATTGCATAGTGTAGAACGCAGGACGGAGTTGAGTACTCTATTTCCGTGGTACTACCAAGAAGTATGTGTTATATATCAACACTGTCCATCCATTTTGCCAGTTCAGTTTAAGGCACAAGCCCAAAATGAGGCAATACAAAGCTTAGTAGATGACACAACGAGAAAAAGTGAGGATTGAATGCCTACTACCATTGAAAACTTCTTCAGATCCATATAAGTTTTGGATGAAGCTGATATTTATCTTTTGCCTTAATCGTGTGAAATTAATAACAGGTTGGATGGCAAATAAACATTATGGTGGCTCTAAAAAGGTTTCAACTCCATTGCTTTTTGTGACGTGGTTAATCTACCTCATGTTTTGGCCCCATACCATAAATGATCTGGTAAAATGGATGGACGGTGTTGATATATAACACATACCTCATGGTGAGGACTACTACCCTACTGAGGTAACAACTTAGGAAGTGTTACTTTTACAATGTGGGGCCACCTTGATGAATGTGTTCACCCATCGTTTTTTCTTCAGCTCATTTAAGCACGTTTTCTCCAAAAGTAAGCAGATCCAAATCTTGGGTGGACCACACCATGGCAAAAGTAAAAGCTTTTGTAAGCTACAAAAGTTTTGGATCAATCTAATCTTTGTATACTTCCTTCATCTATCAACAGGTAAGTAAACATTACAGATGTGCTTACAGTGACCTTAGTTTTTAATGGTAGGCGTTCAATCATCACCATTTCTTATGGTGTGATCTACATGAGAGTTAGATATGCTTGATTTTTGGGACCACATCCTAAAATGGTCTAGAAAAACGAATGAACGGAGTGGATATACAACATATCATCAAGGTGGGCCCTATGGTAATGGTAACACGCACTAAGTTGTTTCCTAACACCTAATCCGTGCCCACCATGACCTAGTTAGAGATGATGGCCCTGTTAGGGGGCTCTGTGGGGCCACTATGATATATGTGTTTTATCCATATTGTTCATTCATTTAAATTTTTTTATCTTAGGTGATGAACCCAAAAATGTGCAAATTGAATAATCAAGTGAACCACACCACAGAAATCAGTAAGGTGAACGCCTGCTGCTGAAAGACTCTTAGGAGTCATGGAAGTTTTGGATCAAGCTGATATTTATGTTTTCCTTTCATATAGGTCTACGTGACCTAATGAACAAGTTAGATGGCAATAAACATCACAGTGGGCCCTAGGAAGGTTTTAATGGTGGGGTCACTGTCACCACAGCTTCATGTGGTGTGATCCACTTGAGCCTTTCATCCGTCTCTACCTAGGCCCTGGTGGGGGCAATACCCAAATAGGCTTCCTAAAATTTGGTTTGTCTAAAATTTCTGACATATTTTCTGTTGACATGAATTTATATACCATCCCATTTACTACAACTTAGGGCCCATTTGGATACCACCAAATAGGGCTGTCAATGGCCTGGGGTTGGTCTTGGCCCATATTTTGAATGGTTTTGGGCTGGCCAGGCCTATTTAAAATTTAGATTTTGGCAGGTTTGAGCCCAACCCATTAACAAGTAGGAATTTTTGGATATGTAAATCCGTAATTATAGAAATTCATAATTAAAATTAATTGTAAAAAGAAATTAAAATAAAATTTGAAATTTGAATAAGAAGGAATTTAGAAAAACTTATTTGATTTGAGGTAAAACGAAAGTTATTTGGCTTGAAATTGATTTTTCCTCTTTTGGATGATGTCTGTAGTACAATAGGAATATTGTACAATGAATATCCATGATACCCTCGAATGTTGTCTAGTCATACCGGCGCAATCAATGTACAAAGACCTGAATTGTCATTGTAAGTCTAACCCGAAGACAGATCCAGATGAAATCATTGTAGAGATTTGAAATGTGAGAGAGAGAGAGAGCCAAAAGATTGAAAATTAATTGAAATTTGGAACCAAAGATGTCCCTTATATGGACTTTAAAGGCTGCCTCGAATGTATGTGTACGCATCTCTGCAACAGTCATAGTTGTTGGATTTTTTAAAAAAGGAATCATTTTTCATTTTCTGGCTTTATTCGGAAATACAAAACAAATAACTGTTGCAAATCACAATTTCAAAAGGCAACAAAAATCTCTTAGTCTTGCAAGTATACTCACACGTGCGTGGACGCACACACATCACACTACGTCGCGCCGCACTGCACCACGTCCACAGCGACGGCTTGGCCTGATGCATGTACGCATGTGTGGTTCATGACATAGATTTTGGCTGATGACATAGTCTCTTCAAACACCCAAATTCACATGCCCCTTGAAAGGGGCCTAAGCCCTATGCAAAAACTTCTTCTTATAAATCTAAAATTTTCTTCTTACCTATTTAATGTGGGACTAAACCTACACCACTATAAAACAAAATGCTTTTGTTGCTTTTTAAAATTTTGAAGGGAAATTTTCAAATCATTATTTATTTATTTATTTCGAAACACCAAAAATACAACAATTCCCCATATGTTTCAAAATAACGACTTTCAGGTTAGATAGAAATAAATGTGCATTATATTGATGTCTAGTAGACTTGAATCGATACGTAGAATAAACAAGGTAGGTAGGTTCACAGGAGTTAGGTGACAAACAGTCTTGAACCATATTCCTATTAATGTAAAATGACTATACATATCACTCACATAATTGTTCTAATACAAATGGTTTCATAGTTTAATATTTTTTGGCCATGCATCTTTATTTGGATTTCACTAGTGCTTTAGAGATTCATCCAAGTTCTCATAAAAAGTGGCCTCACGTCCACACTAGTATAGGTGAATTCCATCAAGTATACGTAACAACTAAATATACCACCAACAAGTATATGATAGATGGATTATTAAGAGTTTGAGACTCAACCTTACTAATTGCTGCTTGTACTGTCTACACTAAAAAAGGAGTTTTCTTACCGTACTGTCATACGTCTCTTAGTGTTTTGTTATTTAAGCATTTAAAACTTATCGCATGGGATCTCCATTTATATAGCAGCTTGAGAATCACAATGTTTAGATATAGCCGAAATAGGTTTTGGTCACAAAGGTATATCAACCAATAGATTTCTAATACATTCTACTTCTGTTCCAGCCTTTTCCAAAGTAATGAAATTGGATTCCATAGTAAACCGAGCAATACAAGCATGTTTAGTGGATTTTCAAGAGACAACTCCTCAACTCAAAATGAAAATATATCCACTTATGGATTTTGTTTCATCCGAATCTATAATCCAGTTATCATCACTGTATCCTTCCAATATAACGAGAAAGCCAATGTAATATATACCATATGTGATTGTACCTTTTAGATATCTTAGTATTCTAGATAAAGCATTCTAATGATCATGATTAGGATAATGATTGTATCTACTCAATCTATTTACTTCATAAGCTATATCAGGCCTTATGCAATTTATTAGGTACATAAGGCTATCAATGATTATGAAATATTCAAATTGTGATACACTTTCACTTGTCTTTTTCTTTAGATGTACAGAATAATCATAAGGAGTGCTAACATGTATGTTATCAAAGTAATTAAAACCTTTTTATACTTTCTCGATGTAATGAGACTGAGATAGAATAAAATCATCTTTTCTGATTACTTTTACTCCAAGAATCACATTAACCTCGCATAGATCTTTTATATCAAATTATGATGACAATAATTTAGTATAGTTAATCAACTTAAGACTAGTTCCAAAAATGAGTATGCCATCGACATATAAACAAATAAGTTATCCTTCATTACCTATGAATTTAATATATATGCATATGAAATTTCTTATGCCATTGTTTACAAGCTTATTTTAAACTATATAAGGATTTGATTAATTTACATATTTTATTTTCTTGACCGTCAATTTTATAACCCTTAGGTTGATTCATGTATATTTCTTCTTCTAAATCTCCATTCAAAAAGGTTGTCATGACATCCATTTGATGTACAAAAAGTTTGTATATAGAGGCTAAGTCTATAAGGACTCTAATAGAAGATATCCTAGCTATAGGAAAATATGTGTTGAAGTAGTCTATTCCATTCTTCCGTCTAAAACCCTTAGCCACTAATCTATCTTTAAACTTGTCAATGGTACCATCAGGCTTTAACTTCTTCATAAAAATCTATTTATATCCTATTATCTTATTTTCAGGTGGTAAGATTACTAATTTCCAAGTTTTATTAAAAAGAATAGATTCTAATTTATTATTTATAGCTTCTTTTTAGAAGGAGGCATCGGATGAATTGATAGCTTCTGTATAGGTTAAAGGAACATCCTTAGGGAGAAAAGTATAGAATCCATCTCCTAGGTTAGTTTCTTTCATAACCCTTACGCTCCTCCTTAGTTTTATATTTTCTATGTTTTCTCTTTCTATTTTCTTAATACTTGAGGCAATACTTGAAGCATTATTATTTTTAATTTCTTTACATGCGACTTTCATTGGAAAAATATTCTCAAGGAACTATGCATCTCCTACCTCAATGATAGTGTTAGGATCAAAGATGTTATCTTTAGATTTCAAAACAAAAAATCTACAGGCTGCACTATTTTTTTACATATCCTATAAACACACAGTCTGTGGTTTTCGGAACTAATTTCCTTTTCTTAGTTTCCGGTAACCCTACTTTTGTTAAGTACCCCTACACTTTAAGATATTTATAACTAGCAGAATGTTTCTTTTATAATTCATATCGTGCCATACTTGTAACTTTATAAGGTATTCTATCTAGCATGTGACAAGCAGAAAGAATGGCTTCTTCTCACATGTTTGAGGGTAAACCATAACTATTTAATATTGCGTTCATTATTTCTTTCAAAGTTTTTTTTTATTTTTTTTCCGTTATGCTATACCGTTTTGTTTAAGTGTATAAGGAGTAATGGTTTTATATATAATTCCATTCTTTTCACAGAATTCCTTAAAAATGTAATGATTCATATTCACCTCTTCTATCTGTTCTAATTTTATTAATTTTCTTATTTAACTATTTTTCAACTTTTGTTTTATACTTGATAAAGAACTCCAATGCTTCATCTTTACTTCTTAGTAAGTATACCATAGTGTACCTCGAGAAATCATTTATGAAGGTATGAACGCTGGAAATCGGCACCCACGCTGGCCCTTGGGTTTATGAGCTGATGATGGGGGTGATTAGGCTTTATTTGTATGTATTGGAGTCGCCACTAGCCGATAAATCTCAGAATCCTGCAGTCGGCTAGAACTACAAAATACGTAAGGTTGGAGAAGTCTAAGGACCCTCCTACCTTAAATCGACTCCTAATCTACGGTCCGGGATTCCAGGTAAGGGACCTCTGTTGTAGAAAGGGAAGGTGTTAGGCACCCTCTCTGCCCGTACAAATGTACGGTCTCTACTTAGTATGGTAAAATAATCTCAAGGCATAATGGATGCTATGGTCGAGATGGGACTAGGCACATGCACAGATTTATGATGTGATAAGATCCAAAGTTTCGGCAAGCCACAGAGCATATGTCCAAGATATGTCTAGAAGGCGGATGTGATGATGCTTATGTAAAATCGTAAGAAAAGTGAACTAGATTACTAGGAATTTCTGATGTGATAGGATCCGATGTATGGCAAGTCATAGACCATACATTCACTAGAAATCTACAGGAGCAGGGGGTTGAGAAGGGAATAAATGTTATGATGAATGCTTATGTATGAGATGAATGGATCTTTGACTTGAACTTTAATAGGCTAAAATATGGACCAAACCATGACCAATTTGGGGTAGTTTTATGGGTTAAAAAGGTGGAGAGGAGGGCTAGGGGGTAGCTAAAAGTTAAAACTTGGAGGCTTAGGAGCTCCTCCACTTTCCTTCACTCTCTTCCTCTTTCTTTCTCTTTCTTCTTCTTTCTCTCTCTTGGAAGAGAAGGTGTTGTCTGAAAATGAGAAGAGGAGTGAGCTATTTATAGCCATCTCCAATGGTCTTATGGTAATTGTGGGGTTTAGAAGGGGTAAAAGCTGATGTGGCAAGTTATGAGTGGTTGAGGAGAGAGAAACGCCACGTAGCACACTCCCATTAGCTCATGGGGTTGGTAAAATAGTAAATAGGTTAATTTCTGAAGAAAGTTGACTTTCGGACGTTGTTCCATCTGTTGCTCGGAGGACACACGCGCCTCCCGAGCGGAGGTAATCGGAGTATCGATGGCGGTAGTCAAACTACCGCCCGGGCATGGCTCGAGCCTGTGGGCCTCATGTGGCATGCTAGTTCGTCCGATAGTCTTCTTTCGGGCTTTTAGGTTCGAATAAGTGAGTTTTCATGCTGATCTGGCTCTAATGGGTTTTAAGTTAGGTTTTGGAGTTTTGGGTTTAAGGTTTGGATTAGGGTTTTAGGTTTGAATTAGGGTTTTGATCTGGATTAGGGTATTTGCGTTTGGGTTATTGATCATGGTCCGGATTGTCCTTGCCTTTTCAAGATGTTAGCTTGGGTGGGGTGTCTACAGATGCCCCTCTTTGGCCAAGGTTGTGAGCAACTGAAGGTCAAAGCGAGTGGACACCCCACCCTTTTGGTCAGAAAGGATAGTGATTCGAATTTGTTGCCTGCCATTATATTATTGTCAGTTAACGGCTTAGAAAGGAGATGACTTACACATATCATGAGGGCTGAGAAAAACGTTGTGATTGTCCCTGTGCGTTGGTGTGGCATTACGGGTCACTAATCACAACCCTTTCACGTCAGATTGTTAATATCATTGGAGGATAAGTCTGAAGAGTAGGGCCTTTGTGCGGTGGTGTAGCTTTACGAGGATTCCTGTACTGTTTAGTCTGTCATTTCTTTGTTACGTAATCACCCTAGGAGTATTCATTTCGTTTGATCATCAACGTGGTTAGTTGCCCTACACGTTGGTGCAACCTTACGGGAACTCACTACGCCAACTTAGACTCGATCAAATTTTTTGAACATCCCGAACTAGGTATGTGCAGGTAATCTTTTATCATGCAGTCTGTTAATTCTGATACTTTGTTACAATGGATTGTTATCAATTCGAGTTTGATTATTCTTTTTAGAGATAGATCTAATCATTTCTACTAGCATTTGTACAACTGTCTAGATATAGAGATCGGGCTAATCGTACTTATATCATGTATGGATTCGATCATCCTCCAGGGAAACCGGAAGAGATCGAATCTTATTTAGTTGTTTGTACTAATCGCAATTGGAGAATATGGAAGATTCCTCAGTGTACTGCGTGCTGCATGCATTTTTGGAAAACCTTTTTTTTTGAAAGCTATTCCCTTTGAGCTAGCCTTTTGGGGACTTTATTTGAAAAAAAAAATTTTGATTTTTTTTTTGGAAAATATCCATTCAATCTCGCGGGTGGGCATCGTCGTTCGGTTTTTATTGTAGAAAATTGCATTGTCTTTATTGATAAGCTGATGGGGCTATTGGGTTGATATATATATATATATACACGGATTTTTAAAAGATCCATTCGATCGTGCAGGTGAGAGCAATCATCTAGTTTTTATTGTAGAAAATTGCATTGTCTTTATTGATAAGCTGATGGGGCTATTGGGTTGAATTTTTATTTTTTTTGGATTTTTGGATTTTTAAAAGATCCATCCGATCGTGCGGGTGAGCACAATCGTCCAGTTTTTATTGTACGATTCTGGTCAAACAGTCAGATGACCTCCACTAATAAGTTAATGGGGTATTTTATTATATTATATTTGTATTTTCTGATATTTTTCCTTTTTCTTTTTTTCTTTTTGTGTATTTTGCTTTTTCCAGCAATTTCAAGGGACACTTTATCAAGATTCTCAATTTCTCGCAAGATTTTGAATTTCTCGTGAGATTTTGAGATGGAATCATGAGGGTTTAGAGAATCCGTTTCTTTTTTTCTTTTTGTCTTTTCCTAAGCTATTATCCAATGGACCAAGGGGAGATCCGGGTGTCCCATCCTATCAAAGGGGACAAGCCCGCTGCCCCATCCAATACTGGTCAGGGGCGGCAGTCGGACTGCCACCAGCGACAGTCCGATTACCGTCGGTCATTGGTTTTGTCTGCTGGTCCACTGTGGGTGCTGGTCCGAATGATGTAGTCCCACTTCTTATTTCTTCCTTTATAGCTCCCTGGAGGATTTCTGACCGTTGATTTCTGACATTTTCCGTCGTTCTTCTTCTTTTTTCAATCTCAAGTGGTTTGACCATGCATTCGTTGTTTGTATCTGCTTGAAGTTTGGTGGGATCCTCTTGGAATGTTTGGAGGAGATATTTGTAGCTTCGGATCTTCTGGACCGTTTGATCATTTTGGCTAGATCTCAACCATTGGATCTTGTTGGATTTTCTATTTTGAGCCAAAGAGTTGGCTATTTTTTTTTTTTGTTTATTTTTTTGTTTTGTTAGAGTTAGGTGTGATAAGAAAGGGAGCCCCACTCTTTTATTTGGTTTTTGTCTTTTTTTGTGTGATGATCTGGACCATAAGATGGATGATTTAGGGCCCACTTGAGCACCTTGATGGTGGGCCACCATTTATGGAGTGGGTCGCCCATTTTAACTTTATTTTTTTTTTGATTTCATGAAGTTCCTCCAGTGAGCCTCAGATCATGGTCCTGATTTGGTCAAGTTGGAATGTACCTTGATTTGGATATGTGGTCCCAGGAGATGATCTTGTGAAAATACGAACTTATGGAAGTAGGCCTAAACTATGGACATGTGGGCCTAGGAAATGGGCTTGAAAACATAGGCCTTGATGGGCTTTGAGCATTTGGGCTTTGATGGGCCTTGAAGAAGTGGGCTCTTGAGAGTAGGCTTGGGCCTTAGAGACATGGACTTTTGAAAATAGGCTTGGATGGGCTTTGAACATTTGGGCCTTGATTGTTGACTTGGCCCTTTTGTCTTTGGATTTTGACCATTGACTTGGACTTTTAACTTTTGACTTTGACTATTGACTTGGGCTTTTTGACTTAGGTCTTTTGACTTGGGCTTTGACCATTGACTTGGGCTTCTTGACTTGGGTCTTTTGACTTGGGATTTGACCATTGACTTGAGCTTTAGGCTTGGTAGCGAGAAAGATACTTACCTGTAAATCTTGCTTATGCGGCATGCCTCACATAGTAGGAATGAGGCTGGCCCTTCCCATCAATCTGCTAATCCGTGTTACGTGTCTTGCAATGGCGTCACTTATCTGATGTGGCTAGGGAGGGTGGTGCTCCTGCAATCTTGAGGGGTCATGGAGTCAGGACACATTGGCTCAACTGGTTTCATGATCCTCAGCCTCTGTTCTTTGACGTACTGGAGCGCACATGTAACGTCTTGGAAAAATCCGTACAAAGACCGAGTACCCCCTTTGGCAGAAATTACCCAGGATCAAAACCTTTAGAAAATTAGGTTAATGTTAGCAAGTGCTAAACTAGAGTGCTTGTGAAATTAGCACTAATCACTTTAAATATGATCTGCAAGACCCAAAATGTGCAGAATCATTGACACTACATTACCCTGAAATCTAGAATCCATCCTTAAACCCGGTTGCTCTTGGGAGCACATCGAAACTCCGTATCAGACCTAGACTGCACGTCGAAAGTCCGATTACCCCGAAACTATATGGATATGACCGCATTACTAGACTTGACAACTCCTTGGAAATCAAGTCTTGATTGTGTCTAGAAATTCACAACTTGAGCCTGGAGTAAAGTGTGTGAGAAACGTAAAAATATTTAGAAATAAAAATCTGAATTTAAGTAATCTGAGTCGTGTCGCTTGCGGGCCAAATATAAGGATTCAGACCGTCAGAATCTGACCCAAATACACCCTCGGATCAGGAGAAATGTCCCACACATGTCGATGTACTTGTGGCCCTGATCGAGTGACCGTGACCGTTGAACTGAAACTGGTCTGCCACGACTGATTTGTAAATCTGATCAGAACGTAAACTCAGCCTGACCTAGCTCCATGGTCAGGGAGCTTAAGTCCGACCGCACGTGGAAAAGGGGCCACCAGAAGTGCTCCGTTGGATCGGAACAGTCCGTATTTGGATATAACCTAAGTATACCTTGGCCCTAGGGCCATTCCCATCAAACCTGGGCCTATATAAGGACCTTAAACACTCCCTCTCATATGCCATACGAATTTTGCAAACCCTAAGGGAAAGAAGAGAGAAAAGAGAAGAAGAAAGTGAGGAAGAGAGAGAGAGAGAGAGTGAGAGATAGATGTTGGGATCTTTCCCTGACGCTCCACGTGCTTAGCCACCACTCCTATGTCGCTATACGGGCGATACCAATCCCATTCTTAGGTAAGAAAACCTAACCCTAATCTGTTTTAGGGTTTCAGATAGTGTAAGATATGAAATAACTAACCTAATTTATGCTATAGGTTGCCAATCTGCCATAGACAAAGACTTAGCTTTAAAACTGAGTTCGCTACGAGTCTACCTGTGAAAGGTGCGAACTATAAACGTATAGGTTATGATTTTCAAAGCTTTCAATGTCGGTTAATGATTTATAATTGACGTGGGTGCTATTTTACATGCGAAATGCGTTGTCTGTTTCGTTTTACGAGTATATATGAACTATGTGACATATAGTGTATTCTATGTATCTGTTGTGATATTTGAATACGTATGGAATTTAGAATTGTGCCTAACATGATTATCTGTCATGAATATAAGCTTGTTATATATGCGACAACTCCTTAGCGAAAGGACTTGCCCTAAATCACGCCACGACCAATATACGTGATATATGTTAAAGTGTATAGCCCAAGTGTTTGTGGAAATGATTAAATGAATATAGAACCTGGATTCATGCATGTCATGATTATCTACCGTGAGTATATGCGTGTGGTATACAGGGCAACTCCCTAGTTTAAGGATTTGCCCTAATACTGGCTATCACCAACATATGTCATGTATGTTGAAATATGTAGTCTAAGTGTTTATAGAAATGTCTGAATGAACAAGTGTGTAATAAATTGTACTTTATATGCGTATTAAGAAGAAATTCTCAACTACCTTAACAATGTGTATGATTTCTTCCATGTAACTTATATTCTTTGTCTGTTTTACTTAGACACTGCATATGTGTGAATTCATGTTTGAGTTGAAATCCATCAATTGTTCACATGCTTGTATGATTGGAATTGTTGATCCATTACTGTTCTGATTAGCTTGTATGATTATATGTTATAATTGAATGTGTTTGGGACTATGAAATAGTCCAGGCAATCGGTAATAGGTTCTGATTTGGTGGCTGAGGTTGTCTCGCCACAGGACGTGATCGATGAATCTGAGCCGTACTTAGGATGTTGGCAGTGGTTAGGCCACATGGAGTGCTTACACACTTCATGTCAATTAACTCAACGTGCGCTCGTACTAGTCGAGCTCGTCAAGTAACCCGATTGACCCGATGTATGTTCACCATGTATAGACACTACTGCTTAAACCTAAGGTACCAAACTCACTAGTGAAAACCCCGTTAACCTTGGTACCTCGATCCGCTAAGACTCATGAGCCGGGCATGGTGGTATGGGACACCGTGTTCGAGCTGTTGGCCTACGCTGGAGTGACGAGCCTTCCCGTAGTGACCAATGAGCAACCTAGACTTGTGAGCCAAATGCGGTGGTATGGGACACTGTATTCAAGCTGTTGGCCTACACTGATAAGGTGACGAGCCCTTTGTAGTGACCTCTAGCGTACGCTAAGACTGCATAGAGGCGACGAGCCCTTACGTACCAACAAGAGTACACTAGGCCTACATTGATAAGGTGACGAGCCCTTTGCAGCGACCTAGAAATCGCAATATTGTATGAGAATTGCTAGGACTGACGACCCTAGAATGGATCATTGTTTGAGAATTGATATAAGGGAGGTACCTTAGATTCCCAATCCTGCTGTATGAAAGGGACTAATAATAACTCGGTAATCACGCTCATTCCATCGCACTGCATGTGACCCGGGTTGAAGAGCACAGAGGGAAGAAAGCATGCCGCGACCATAAGATGGTGTCGCACGAGGGAGTGTAGATGAGGGCATGCATCATGCTTACATTTCATCCTTGCATTAATAAGAGTATCTAGGAATGTCTGATATGTCTGCTTTATTATTACTGCTTGACTGAATTGATAACATGTTAACCTTTGCTCTATGATTCCACTGAGTTGATCACTCACTCCCACGTTACGGGACAGTGTTTTAAACACCAACCAGACCCTGTCTTAGTTGCAGATGACGATGCGATTCAGGAGGTGGAGCCCGATTACTATGACGATTAGGATGAGTTCTCATATATGTAATTCTCCAGTGGATTCGCTTAGGCCATCCGGATCGACGGGGCTTCAGGGTTATACTTGTAGTGGACTATCACATTTTTGACATTTTGTATTTGGAAACAATACATGTAATTATTGACCTGGCAATGCATACATACTTTGGGGACCTATACTGTGTTATAATGCTATACGTATTTGAGTAAGTCTTCCACTTGCGTATTACAACTGTCCCTGGATTATGTTTTGCTGCTCTGGCTTAATCTTATTCATGTTTTATGCACTAATACAGACAACATTTAATCATCATTAAATGTGTTGCATAAGTGATGCGTTGGAACTCGGGAGTTAGACTTTTACTCGACACCCGATTTTCAGGGCATTACAACACACCTTTTTCTGATCTGTTATGAGTTCATCTTAGCAAGACGAATATGTCCCTCTTGTCCATTTTGACAGAACGGTGGCATGCAAAGACCCACACCTTCCATTTGCCCTTTGGGGAATGGGGGATCACCCTATAGACATTTATATGCAACTGGGTCTGAGGTATAATGGGGGATCCATCCCATTTGAGGATGATCTCTCGATACCTTCTCCTGATGATTGGATGAGACTGTTGGTGATGATGCCAGATCCTTCTGAATTTTTCGACCATCGGTTCAAGTTACTTTGGCTATCTGCCAATTTTACCAAGCGCATCCCTGAGACCGAGGCCGCGGTCGTTGTGGAGGCCCGTGCTTTGATATTGTACACCATGGGGGCGATGATTTTTTGTCACGGGAACGAGTTGGTGAGTTCTCGTTTGTTGATGCTTATGGCTGAAATCACCTTCCCCACATCATACAATTGGAATGCGACCCTCCTTGCTCATTTGTACGAGGGGTTGGATAAAGCCAGTCGCTGTCTCAGTAGGTCCTTCACTGGTTTCTATCTGGTTATCAAGGTACAATCAAGCCCTTTTATCTGTATACTCCCCTTGAGATGATTGCCCCTAGTTTCTGATTAAGGCCCCGTGCAGGTCTACTTTTTTGACCAGTTTCCACATCTAACGCCCACTCTAATCGACCGTTCTCCTCCTTTTCCACATATGATGATGTGGTATAAAGACAACCACAGCCACACGCGTAGTTTCCCTGACCTTGCATGGAGGTCAAACGTCAATGCCTTCGTCCCTGATGATGTAAGTGATTATTATGTCCCCTTGTTAGTTGCTCTTACTTGTTTTATCTCTGATTTTTTAGTTTTCTGTAGTTTCGTACCAGGCCGCATCTCCGATCAAATGCGGCGCTTACTCACATAGCTCAGGAGGCTTTTCAGGCCTCGCGACAACATCACATCCTAGAAGATCCTAATGTGACGAAATAGTATCTTGGGGAGAGGTTCTTTTGGCAGTTGACAGGCAGTCCTTTGGTTCGGCTTAGCCCCCTGATTGGCCCATCAGATTGGAGGACAATGCCCGAGCGGGAGTTGACTGCTACTTTGGAGGGGTTTGATGCCAGTGCCTTTATCGATCTGGCAAGGGAGTACAACTTGTAGTGTGAGCAATATGGTATTGGCCCGATCTTGCAGCCTGCCTATGCTCCGGGCAACGGTGCGCGTTTTGTTGGAGGGGGACTTTTGGGGCCGCATGTTCGTCGAAAGGATACAAACGACTATATACCTGATGATGATTAGTTCATTGTATCATGTGATCACGTATCACTAGCTGTATAATCTTCTATATATATGAAATTTTGGTCACTTGATACTGCTTCTCGAATTGTCCTTGATCATCTTTTTAATCTTATTTTGACTTCTGAGCAGAAATCTCATGTTCTAGGCCCTTTAAAGTGGACCCGAACTTGATTTCGCTGAAAAGTGGGCCCAGGCGATAGTCATACTACCGCCGCTGACTTTTTCCCTGCCATTCCATCATGTCAGTGGTGCAGGGTGTCAGGGTCTGACGACGATACTCGGATTACTGCCAGGGGTAATTGGATTACCGCCTCTGCCCATCTTTTCTTCCAGCAAGCTCCCTTCTTCTCTGTCTGTTCTTCAGCCCTTTTCCTGGTTATTCTCTTCCTGCTCAGACCGTCTGATCATTCCCTTAGTCCCCTTCCCTTCTTTTTATCTCATTTCTTTGTCCTCTTCTTCTTTGTCCTTTATTATGGCTGGATTTGGTGGATCCCACATTAATGGTAATGGTATGGTAGGTGGGGACCCATTTATGGGTGTTGAAGGTGGTTGGATGGGGGTTAATGGTGGAATAGTGGGCCCTCTTGAGGAAGTCAATGCCATTTATGGCATTTCTCCTCCCACTATTAATGGTGAAGATGGGATGTGGTTAGGGGGATTTGATGGGTTGGATGGGCTTGATGGGCCTATGCCAAGTGGACCACCAAGGTTTGTGGATGTTGGTGGGATGAGGATGGATGGGTTTGATGGTGTGGATGATGCGATGATGGTGATGGATGGTCCGATTGATGGGCACATGGGAGTGATGGGTATGGATGATGTGGATGATAGGGTGGTGATGGCGGATGGTGTGGATGTGATGGATCAGGCTCGGATGGGTGGTGGGTCACATTTTAATGGTTTGAATTTGGCAGGTGATGGACCTCCTACAGCTGGCTTAGGTGAGATATTTGGCATGAATTTCGAGGCAGTGATAGGACATACTGCTGTTGTCAGGGATTAGGGTACCGGTCCAGTCAGCTACTGGGGTACTTTAGGTATTACGGTTCTTGGGGCATGTACTTTCCAGACTGCTCCTAATGTGGCAATCGTTAGAGGTTCAAGCCCGCCTATTGCAACTTTCTAGGTCACGTTTTAGGTAGCGATGGGCGAGTCAAGCTTTTTTCGGTACCATGAGATAGATCCGTTGGATGAGGGCATGCTCATTTTCAATGATTCGCCTATGGATCCAAGGTTCCAAATTGTAGAGGGCGTGCCCGTTCGGACTTGTTGGCTGCAGCCATGTAGCACTTGTTCTGAGCGGTTGCATAGCTGGATTGAGAGCTTGACCGAGTCTGAGATCTTTGAGCTGGGCTCCTTAGGCTTCTGGGAGGTTCTTCATTTTCACAGGGTTCGCTTAGACTAGCGACTGTTGAGCGTGGCGTCGTATGATTGAGTTCCAACGTTGAACTTGTTTTCCTTCAATGATTTAGAGCTGGGCCCATCTTTAGAGGAGTTTACGCGCCTTTTTGGTCTTCCTCTCATTCGGGAGCCTTATGTCCCTTCATCTGAGCTGGTTCGTCCAACTGATCTGATCTCTTGGTTTGGTTTTTCAGTTGCTTTTCCCATTGTAGAGGGTAAGGCCGGTAAGCTTTCGCTCGAGCTTCTGTATGATCGCTGTTCTACTATTCGCGGAGGCCCTAGATCCAATCACCAACTTCAGTGCTTGAATGCCTTAATATTCTATGTCCTGGTTGAGCTGCTCTTCTCAGGTTGGCAGCACTCATCGTTGGTAGTTTTATTGGATGTGTTCCGCCGCGTTCTGGGCCATAGGAGTATCGTTTCTGTGGTGCTGGTGGAGCTCTTTCTGGGCCTGATCGAGTGCTCTCTCGGTCATACTCGTATCCTCCAGGGTTTCTGCTCATTCTTTTAGGTATTTTTTACTTTGGTCCCCTTTCCTTTCTTTTACTTTGTTATCTGCTTGCCACTTGAACTCATGCCTTTTTCTAGGTGTGGCTATGGGAGCACCTTTATATGACCCCTCTGCTTTTGTGGCCTGACTCCCGTCGTGACGATGTGCTGTCCCTATTACTTGATGGCCTTCCCCTTAGTGCAAAGGCCACCGAGTCACTTTACCGTCGTATGCTTTTTCATCTCCAATGATGGGAGATTAGCTGGGAGGCTCCATGGCTTTGGCGTACTTCTTTGATATGTAGCGCAACTTATACTCCTCTGTTGTTGTTGGGCCTCCGAGGATACTGCTCTTATCATCCTACTCATTTTCTCCGGCTTCGCCTTTTCTGGATTTGGACATGCTCCTCTTCCTTCCAGGTTGATTGCTCTATATTGATGGGTCTAGATTTCCTGGCAGGGCTCTTTGGATGCGGCAGCTCTAGAGTTTGAGTCTTGGGCTCCGCCCTTGGTGACAGTATCATACCAGAGATGGGTGGCTAAGCAGTCGCTTTATTGTCAGGTCCCTGGTTGGCACTCAATGGACGAGACCGATGATTGAGACATGGTTGGTGAAACTGCTTCATCCTCCTCATGTGTCGATGATTCGTTGGAGGCATTCGAGGAGCGGTCGTTCATTGATCTGTCGTTTCTGCTCGTGACACATGGCCATCTCATATCTGAGATTGTCGTTCTTCGCCATTCCTATGAGGATATGGCCCGCTGATTGGCAGTGGGGAGGCGGTATGATGAGGGCATGCTTGCTGCGCATCGCCTGGAGAGGGATGAGGTCTTCTACTCGCGCATGGAGGTAGAGCGACTCAAGCAGAGATTATCGATGTATGAGGGATAAGAGCTTACCTGGGGTCCCTGATTTTGACTAGCTGCTTGTCCTGTATGGATGGATATTATATATATATATATATATATATATATATATATATATATATATATATATATATTTTGCTTTCTTGTTTTTGTTTTTGCAAGTAAAAAAAACAAGTGATGTAAAAGACTTTTAACAAGAAAGAATATTTTTGTGTGTGCCAAAACTTGTGCTAGCTCAGGTTTGGATTTGTGCTTTGGATGATTGGGATCAGAATATTGGACTCAGCCCACGTTGCATGCAGTAGTCTGGATTGTATACTAGAGATCTTGGTTCCCTAAGAGTGTGTCTAGGATCGTGTCCTTTAGTTTTGAGCATAGTCTGATAGGATACTGATCCGAAGTTGGTCCTCTCTTTGCATCTCTTTGTTGCGCTTGTTGCCTCGGCTTCTTCTGTACATGCACTTTTTTTTTGTTTTTATTTGTTAGCCATTTTTGCCCATAGCACCCTTTTAGGTTTTCACTACAACTGGCTTTTTCTGTCATTTTTACCCGTAGCGTCCTTTCAGATTTTCATTACGTCCTGGGTTTTTGATCTTGCCTGCCCATGGCAGCTGTGTTGTTTTTACCCTTGGTGCCCTTTTGAGTTTTCACCAAGTCCGCTACATGCCCGCTGTTTTTACTTGAGCCGCCCTTTCAAGTTTTCAACTCGCCCTTTTGCTTAGGCATGTTTCTCTCTCTCTCTCTCTCTCTCTCTTAAAGTGTCGGAAGAGATGGAGGGATTTCCTTCATAGCTGGTTGACTGATTACCTTATTATCCTTGTCTTTAATTACAATCGTAAGCTGTTTTTTGGTTGGTCAGATTATTTGGGGGTGTGGTATGATCTTATTTTCTTCTCCCTTTTGAGGTTTTCTCTTTTCTCTTTTTTCTTTTCTCTTCTTCTTTTGTTGTGGTATTGTTTCTCTTTTTTTTTTGGCGGATGATTTTTGGTGGATAAAGGGATGGGTGCTTTTCTTCTTCTTCTTTTTAATTTTTTTTAAAAGGAGAAATGATGGGTACTAGTCTTCTCTTTAATGGGAGAAATGACGGGTACTCTTCTTTTTGTTGTTTTTTTTTTGTGGGAAGGGCAATGGATACAACTTTGTGATTGTAATCATTGACAAGGTTAGGTATGGTTACCTGTGATAGATTTTCACGTTGTCCGCTTTGATGGGCTCGGGAAGATCTTCTCCTCTCAGACTGGTGAGCCGAAGAGCACCTCCTGGAAGTACCTCCCGAATGATCAGCGGTCCGTCCCACGAGGGTTTGAACTTTCCTCTAGGTCTAGCAAATGCGGCAGTAAGATATGCTTCATGACCATGTCACCGACTTTGAAGCTTCTCTTTCGGACCCTCTTGTTGTAGGCCCGTGTGATTCTTCTTTGGTAGCATTGCGAATGACTTAGCGCACGCATGTACTTTTCATCTGCCAAATGCAGTTGATTATATCTTGCTTGTTGTCACTCGCCCTCCTCGACTTCGCTCTCCAACAATGCTCGGAGTGATGAGATTTCAATTTTGATTGGTAGCATTGCTTCCATTTCATATGTGAGTTCGTATGGAGTTGCGCCTGTAACAAACCGTATAGACGTCCGATAAGCCCAGAGTGCATATAGAAGCATTTCCGAGCAGTCATGATACATTTTGACTATTTTCTTCAGTATGCGGATGATAGTCTTATTTGCAGCTTCGACCCCACCATTCATTTGAGGACGGTAGGGGCTTGATCGATGACGTTGAATTTTGAATTTGTCAAGGAAATCGCCCATCCTTTTATTGGCGAAGGGAGTCCCATTTTCTGTGATAATGGCATGAGGAACCCCATACCGGCTAATGATGTTGTTCTTCATAAACTTGATTACGTGAGATGCTGCAATGGTGGTGTAGGATGCTACCTCTATCCATTTAGTGAAGTAATCTACCGCCACCAGGATGTACTCATGCCCGTTTGAAGCTTTGGGGTTGACTTTACTGATGATATCAAGTCCCCATATAGAGAAGGGCCATGGTGTTGTCAGGTTGTAAAGTTCGAAAGCAGGCGCATGGATCTGGTTCGCATGTTCCTAACACTTGAAGCATTTCCTGACATGTTTGTAGCAATCTATCTCCATCGTTAGCCAACAATAACCAAGCCGTAAGATCTTCTTTGCCATCATATGTCCATTCATGTGTGGGCCGCATAGTCCTTCGTGGATTTCTGACATGATCCGTACTGCTTCTGTTTCGTCCATGCAACGGAGAAGGACTTGATTGAATGATCGCTTGTATAGGATGCCCCCAGTGATCGTGAACTGGGCTGCTAGCCGTTGGATGGTGCGACGATCGGTTGACGTCGTTCCTTCTGGGTACTTTTGATGCTCGAGATATTGCTTGATGTCTACATACCACGGCTGATCGTTCGGAGAGGTTTCAGCTTCATCGATCTGTAGGCAGAACGCGGGTTCTTCATGGAGTTCAACGGTGAGTTCCCATTCAACAACTCCTTTTGGGATTTCCAGCATCAAGGCAAGGGTATCCAGAGCATCCACGAATTGGTTCTTGGCTCGAGGCATGTAAGAGAATGTGATCTCTTCAAACTCCTCGGTTAGATTCTCCAGATAGACGTGATACGGTATCAGCTTTTCATCCTTGGTCTTCCAGTTGCCATTCGTCTGATTAATGATGAGTTGTGAGTCTCCGAAGACTTGTAACTTCTTCACGTTGAGGATTTTGACTTCTCTTAAACCAGCGATACATGCTTCATATTCAGCTACGTTGTTGGTGCATTAGAACGCCAATCGCTTGGAAATGGGAATTGAGACGTTGTTGGGAGAGTAGAGTATTGCTCCTACCCCACTCTTTTTTAAATTTGCGGCTCTGTCGAAGAAGAGTGTCAACTCTCCTGCCTTTCTTTCTTCTTCTTCCTCGATTAAGAGGAGGAAGAAGGTCTTCAGTGGTTGGTAATCTGGCAGAGAGTGTGCTGCTAAATGGTCAGCTAGTGCTTGCCCCTTGATTTCCTTCTGAGTGACATAGGTGATGTCGAACTTAGAAATCAGCAGTTGCCATTTTGCGATCCTGCCCGTTAGTGCCGGTTTCTCGAACAAGTACTTTAATGGGTCCATGTGAGCGAGCAAAAGGATTGGGTGAGCGATCATGTATTGTCGTAACCGTTGCGTTGCCCAGACTAGAGCGAGGCACATTTTCTTTAAGCTGGAGTATTTGGCTTCATAGCTTGTGAATTGTCGACTTAGATAGTAGATCGCTTGCTCCTTTCTCCCTGTATCGTCGTGTTGGCCGTGGATGCATCCGATCGCTTTTAGAGCAACAAAGATGTACAACAGTAGGGGCCTACCTGGGATAGGTGGCATGAGCATTGGAGGATTTAACAGATACTTCTTGATCTTGTCGAAAGCTGTTTGACAGTCATCGTTCCATTCCTTTGGTGAATTTTCCTTAGAAGCTTGAATATGGGCTCACAGATGGGCGTGAGTTATGCGATGAATCGGCTGATGTACTAGATCCTTCCGAGGAAACCCTGAATCTCTTTTTCGGTACTGGGCAGCAGCATCTCAATAATTGCTTTGGTTTTGGTCTCGTCCATTCGGATGCCATCTTCACTGACGATGAAGCCTAACAGCTTACCTCTGGTTGCACCAAAGACACATTTTTGCGGATTGAGGTGGAGCTTGAACTTTTCTAACTTGTCGAAGAGCTTCTTGAGGTCTTCAAAATGTCCTTCGATCATGCGAGATTTAACAATCATGTTATCCACATGACTTCCATTTCCTTGTTTATCATGTCGTGGAACAAGGCAGTCATGGCTCACTGATATGTGGCTCCCGCATTCTTCAGCCTGAAGGGCATAACCCAATAGCAGAAAGTTCCTCATGGCATGATGAAAGAAGTCTTCTCACGATCTTCGATAGCCATCTTGATCTGATTGTAGCCAGAAAAGTCGTCTATGAAGGAGAAGATCTTGTGTCCAGCAGTATTATCTACCAGCGTGTCGATGTGAGGCAGAGGGAAATTGTCTTTAGGACTTGATTTGTTGAGGTCCCTAAAGTCCATGCACATCCTGACTTTGCCATCCTTCTTTGGAACTGGTACAATATTTGTGAGCCATTCTAGGTAATTGGAGACTACCAAGAATCTCACATTGTATTGCTTGCTGACTTCATCATGGACCTTTAGGGCCCATTCTGGCTTCATTCCTCGTAGCTTCTGCTTGATAGGCATCATATCTGGCTTTATTGGCAAGTGGTGTACTACCAAATCTTCATCGAGCCCTGCCATATCTTTGTTAGAGAAAGTAAAGTTGAACAACCTCGGTCTCAAGAATTCCATCATCCTCTGCTTATATTCCAGAGACAGTGATCTACCGATGTGCACTTCTCTAGGGAGTTCCGGTGATCCCAAGTTCACAACTTCGAAATCGTCTGCTACAATGTTGGCCTTTGTTTCGAACCTTTCGAGGGAATCCTCAAGTTCGAGAGCTGTATTATCATTTCCTTCATCCTGGGCTAAATCCAAACCCATGAGCTCGAAGTCCAACTCTAGATCGAAATCGTATGAGTCGACCTCGAACTCTGGTGCTGCGTGTGGAGTGTTTGGCATAGTGATTTTTACAAGCTTTTTTGTTGTTTTGGATTTTTTAAAATTTTCTAATGTTTTGTGATTTTGAGAAATATTTGATGTTTTTGTGGTTTTTGAAATATCTGTTGTTTTTATATTTTGAATTTTTTCTGATTTTTTTAATGTCGCCAAGGGATTCCGAACAGGACACTATTGCAAGCCATGATTGATCCTGTCCTAATTCGGGGTACCAACTGCTATTTACATTGATATTTTTTTTAGGCCGGCATCGTGGGTGGCTTACTGGCCGACTCGATTGTCAGGAGGATGGTTGTTTAGGCTAGTTCTTTCCCCCTACTGTTCTGCTCTATTTTTTCCTGTGGGTCATTCGTCCCGATGACCATGATATCTGCGGGACCAGGTTCAAAGTCGGAGTCTGATTCGATCTCTTCACTCAGAAGTTGGAGCTCCTCGATCTGCTCAGGCTCCTCGAGTCCACATTGTGGTGGGATCCTGATGTCCGTCCAGTCAAGGGAAGGCCATTTCCCTTTGTCGATCCAATGGATGGGCTGCTTCTGCCCCTTGTGCTGCTATGTTGTTGGTGGGGATGGGTGCCTCCTCACTCTCACTTGGGTGACTTGTAGTGGGCACTCCTTGTTCTAGATCCTTAATGGGTAGCCCTACCTCCGTGCCCCTAGCTTTATGTGATGGGTCTGGGGGTTTTACCCCTAGCATTAGGTATGCTTTTGATGCCCTAAGGATCCTATCCCACCGTATTGGCGGCTAAATGGATTCCTGGCTAGAATGTTCTATTAGTTTGAGCCACCGGAGGTGATCCTCAAGAGAGATCATCGTGTCATCACAGACCGTTCCGGCCTTAACAAACTAGATGGGTGTACACTTGAACGGTTGCCTCTTTTTCGACCTTGCGGTCTGATCTTCTGGTGTTGGTTGATACCCCAGTCCCTGTCTTTGTACATTGGTCGGACCTGGCTTTACTACCATACCTTTCTCATGGAAATCAGTATGGTAGTTCAGGATTAGTCATTCAGCAGGAGGGATGACATATTCGACTGCGAGTGGGTAGGGGTTAGCAATGGAGTACACAATTTCAAACTCGAAACTATGATATGATATGTCGCCCTCCGTGTGCTGGACGTCAATCACCGGAATATCAGTCTCTGGGGTATTGACTGCCACCGGTAGAATGATTTCTAGTTCGACCAGCACTGAGATGATCTGATTTCTCGAAGGGAATTTAAACCTTTGATGGGGAGTGGATGCAATGTCTCCAACAACATGGAGCCATGGCTGTGCCAATAGAAGGTTGAATGAGGTAGGAATGTCAATGATCTAAAATGTGACAAGAGTTATATCTGGTCCGATCTATAACTCAATATCTATTTCTGCCTCTACTTGCCTTCGGGAGTTATCGAAGGCTCTAACACTCATGGTGCTGGGCCTGAAAGAAGATGGTTCGATCTTCAAATGTTCGGCAATCCTCAAAGGGAAAATGTTTAGGCTTGATTTGTTGTCAACGAGTATGAGTGGTACCTTGAAATTCCCATAACAGACAGTTATATTGAGTGAGCGCCCATATTTGCGACCTTCAGGTGGCAATTCATCATTAGAGAACGTGATAGCTCGCGATGCGAGGAGTTGTCCGATCATGCTTGCCACCATTTCATGCGGTACGTCAGGAGAGATATGTGCATCATTCAGAGTTTTCGCAAAGATTTCTCGATGTGATCTGGACGTACACAAGAGTTCCCAGATAGAAATTTGTCCGGGAATGGATTTGAGCTGAGCTGTTATGTCGTAGGCAGCATCGGTTTTGTGGGTTGCTCCCGACAAAGTTCCCCTAGTTTCTTTTAGATTCTGATTATCTCTCCTGAAATACCTGCTGTTGTTGCCCACTTCAGCGCATTCTGGATAGTGCCATGAGATTGCTTTCATGTTATAGGAGGGAATCATCCTCCCTTCCAAGTATATCATCTGCTTTTGAGGCTGAGTGGTTGTTACCGGAATTATTTGTGGTGGACTTGATGATTTCTCTTGGAGTATGACTGGATCCTAGCGGGATTTGACAGTGGAATTTTCCTTCTCCTCTTGATGTGTACTTTATGAAGGAAGGATCCTCTGGGCATGTGCCAATTGGTGAGGCATTAGGAAACTTGGGAATTAGACCGAGGTTGCCCCTTGCAAGGTTAGTGGGGCTAGATCAAGGAGGCCTATTGGGAGAATGAGGGGTTCAGAATTTGACCTGTTTGGATATGCTGGGGATGGGGCTGGACATGCCCTTTGGAGAGAGAGAGAGATTGAGAATGTGACCTGGTGGGTGTTGTTGATGCCCTTTGAAGGATGAGAGGTGGTGCCGTTGGTGCTGCTTCAAGGATGAGAGGTGATGTTGTTGGTGCTGCATTAAGGAATACCTGTGGCCCAGGCAGAGGCGCCTATCAGTATCCCCATGTCCGATTTGCTGTATCGGGCATGATTGCTTGTATGGAGTGATGTGGGGAGGAGTATGTGGGACGCTCTTTCTTAGTGCTGTTGACGGTAGAGATGCCGGATGTGCTAGGTCCTACTTGATGCGATTTTTTGACTTTTGATCAGATCTTGGACTGTGTGTTTCAGGGCGAAACAGTGGTCTGTTAGATGACTAGGAGCCTGATGATATGTGCAATATTGAATTTCATTATACCCTGGTGGCAGGGGATTTGGCGGAAGTCGCTGTTAGAGTGGCGTCAGGAGTTGCCTTTGCATCAACATTGTCAGAACCTGACTATATGTTTATGCGAATGGGGTGAACTTCCTGCTCAACATGACTTGCCTGTACGAATTTTGCGCATTTCCCTTAGGCTGTTGTGGTTGCGGTTGAGGCAGCTGCGCCTGATATCCCTGTTGGGTTTGCTTTAGTTGGTATTGCCTGTTTTGCCGTGGCTTTGGTGGCAAAGCGTACTGGTTGCCTTGATTATTGGTGACGATATTGTTGACTTCGGTGGTACCTTGCATGGGAGCAGTGCCATTTCCATTCACATATCCAATGGGTTTCCCCTTGACTTTGTTTCTTTTGATTGAGGGGGCTTAATGTGGCCAAGGCGAAATGGTTCTGGCTCTTATCCTGACTTCCACTTGTTCTTCGACTCGGATGAGCTGGGAGAAGTTTATATATGGGTATGAGATCAGGTATCCTGAGATGTTTGGATTTGCCGAATGGACAATCATGGATATCTGTTCCACATCGTCGATGGGGCTTCTTATTCGGGTTGCCATGGCCCGCCATCGTCCCACATACGCTGACAATGATTCGTTGCTTTTTTGTCTTAAGGCAGCCAGATCGGCTCTTCTTGGAGCCATGTTCAGATTATAGGAAAATCTGTCAATGAATGCTTAGGAGAGTCTCTCCTAAGTCTTAATCTAATGGCTGTCCAATGAGGTATACCAGTCTAGGGCATCGCCCTTGAGGGATTTCTGGAAAAGTCGTATCAAGGCTCCATCATTCACGGCTATTGCATTGAGTTCCCCACAAAAGGCTTTTAGGTGTGCTGTGGGGCACCAGCTATCGTTGTATCTTTTGAATTTTGGTACCTTGAAGTTTGGAGGCACCCGAGCTTCTGGAAAGGGACACAAATCCCTAAACTTAGTGGATGGGAGATCCACTCCTTGTTACCTCTGCAGCTGATTTTGTACCATTTGCAGCTGTTCTCGCATTTCATCCATTTCAGATTTGTGGGGTTGCATATATCTTCCGCCTTGTTGTAGGGCTTGTGCTGCTTCCTCCTCATAAGGGTCAAGTTCTTTAACCCTTTGATTTCCAAGAGTGGGGGGTTGTTATAAAGAAGATGGACTCCCGATGGCGGGAGGTAGTTGAAATTGAACTCCACTCCCTTTTGGGGGAGGGTGTGATATACGGAAATGGCTCCCGCTCATGGTATCATCAAATTTCAGAATCTTACTCCTGTTAGGGGGAGTATATTGGACTCGAAACTGACCCCCTTCATGGGCATCCGCCAGTTCTTGTTTATGATTCCCGTTAGGGGGAGCCTGTGTTGTAACCTGATTGTGTGATGTTTTAAGTAGTGATGTGTGAGAGGATTACTCCTGTTTGTTGGTTGTTGTTATGGCTGTGCTGACTCCTCTGGAAGAGGGAGAACATGATTAGCTAGAGGAATGAGGGAGAAAGCCAAAGGAGTTTGTGGGATTGAGCTATTTTAGACACTAGGCTATGTTGCCTGTGTGTTTGATATGGTGCTTGGTACCAAGCGAAGTAGCAACTCTTGTAATGCCTTGAAGCTGTGGGACATCTCATTCAAGGTTGTTGCTACTGGCAAATATGTCGGAGTTGTCGGTGCCGGTGCCAGTGCTGGTACAGGTGTTGGTTCTGACATTGGTGCTTCAAGAGCTGGCGAAGCTGCCGACTCTTCTTCATGGGTAACCAAGGCTGGTCGGGATCGAGTAGTCATAGCTCGGATTGATGCTTAAAACAAGTGTAAGCCAAAGACTGATTTATTTTTTTTGTATGAATGCAGTGATGATGTCTCTTAAAATTAAAATGCCACACACTTTCGAGTCGGGTCTCATCTAGTGGGAACTAGCAAAAGTCCCCAGCGGAGTCGCCATTCTGTGAACGCTGAAAATCGGCACCCACGCTGGCCCTTGTGTTTATGAGTTGATGATGGGGGTGATTAGGCTGATTTGTATGTATTGGAGTCGCCACTAGCCGATAAATCTCAGAATCCTGCAGTTGGCTGGAACTATGAAATACGTAAGGTTGGAGAAGTCTAAGGACCCTCCTACCTTAAATTGACTCCTGATCTGCGGTCCGGGATTCCAGGTAAGGGACCTCAGTTACAGAGAAGGAAGGTGTTAGGCACCCTCTCTGCCCGTACAAATGTACGGTCTCTACTTAGTATGGTAAAATAATCTCAAAGGATAATGGATGCTATGGTCGAGATGGGGCTAAGCACATGCGTAAATTTCTGATGTGACAAGATTCAAAGTTCCGGTATGCCATAGAGCATACGTCCAACGGTGTGTTTAGAAGGCGAATGTGATGATGCTCACGCAAAAAGGTAAGAAATGTGGACTAGACTAGTAGAAATTTCTGATGTGACAGGATCCGATGTATGGCAAGTCACAGAGCATATGTTCACTAGAAATCTATAAGAGAAGAGGGGTTGAGAAGGGAATAAATGTCATGATGAATGCTTATGTATGAGATGAATGGATCTTTGACTTGAACTTGAATAGGCTAAAACATGGAACGAACCATGACCAATTTGGGCTAGTTTTATGGGTTAGAAAGGTTGAGAGGAGGGCTAGGGGGTAGCTAAAAGTCAGAACTTGGAGGCTTGGGAGCTCCTCCCCTTTCCTTCACTCTCTTCCTCTTTCTTTCTCTCTTTCTTCCTCTTTCTCTCTCTTGGATGAGAGGTTGTTGTCTAAAAATGAGAAGAGGAGTGGGCTATTTATAGCCTTCTCCAATGGTCTTATGGTAATTGTAAGGTTTAGGAGGGGTAAAAGCTGATGTGGCCAGTTATGAGTAGTTGAGGAGAGAGAAACACCACGTGGCGCACTCCCATTGACTCTTGGGTTGGTAAAATAGTAAATAAGGTTGGATGGGGGGTTAATTTCTGAAGAAAGTTGACTTTCGGACACTATGCCATCTGTTGCTCGGAGGACACATGCGCCCTGCGAGCGGAGGTAATCGGAGTATCGCCAACGATAGTCAAACTGCTGCCCGGGCCGGGCTTGAGCATGTGGGCCTTGTGTGGCGCGCTAGTTCATCCAATAGTCTTCTTTCGGGCTTTTGGGTTTGAATAAGTGGGTTTTCATGCTGATCTGCCTTTAATGGGTTTTAAGTTAGGTTGTGGGGTTTTGGGTTTATGGTTTGGATTAGGGTTTTGATTTGGATTAGGGTTTTTGGGTTTGGGTTATTGATCATGGTCCGGATTGTCCTTGCCTTTTCAAGATGTTAGCCTGGGTGGGGTGTCTACAGAAGTTATATAGTATCTTTTTTTTATTTCTAGACATGTGATTCTTAAAATCACCTAAGTCATCATGAATTAGTTCTAGAATCTCAAATTCTCTAAAAACTGATTTGAATTGTTTCTTATGTAACATAGATTTTACACACACTTCACATTTATTTGGTTCTTGATTTAAAAATTTATGTATAAGACCTAGTTTCTTCATTATTTTTAGAACATCTACATTTACATGTCCTAATCTATTGTGCCATAAATCAAGTGACTCAACCAAGTAAGCAGAACTGGAATTTATCTTATTAATATCAATAGAGGATACATTCAATAGAAACAATCCATCAAAACAGTAATCCTTCCCAAAAAAATGTCCCATTCTTGGACAATATAACCTTCTTTGAATCGAAAACTAATTTGACATCAACTTGATTTAGGAGGGAGCGAGAAATTAAATTTTTTCTGAAGTTAGGCACATGTAGAATATTATTTAGTGAAAGGGTCTTTCCAGAAATGAGCCTTAAGATCACTTTTCTTTTTCCAACTACTAAGGAGGTTTGAGTATTTCCCATGAATACTTGTTCATCCCCTACAAATTAGTAGGAGATAAACATGCTTCGATCCTTATAGATGTGACGTGTAGCTCTAATGTCTAGTACCCAATGCATTGTGTTGACAAGGTCACTTCAGATATTACCGCAACTATTTCATCTTATTCGTCTTGTTCGGTTAGATTGGCCTGAGCTTGAGAAGCCTTCTTCTTCGGCCATGTTCTAGGAGTCTTCAACGCGTTTGTTACATTAGCGATAGATCCAAAGTTGATTAAGATCTCTTCTCTTGGACAAATAGGAAAGAATGGATATAAGGGTTGAACTTCGTCAGCTGAAACATTCAGAAAAAATGCCAAACCAAGGCAGAGAGCATCTTCGCCTAAGGGAGATGTGAAGATAATTTCCTGTGTGTATTTCTTCACAAGCAGATCCATCACTCCCATTATGTTTTTTTGATCGAACGTAGGAACAGATGATTAAGAAGTAGCCATGGCAAAGGAAACGAGAGAAAGACAAGAGAATCGAGAAGGGAATTGTAGAGAAAGAAGCAATTTAAAAGCGCAAAGAAATCAGATTCAAAAAGGTGAATATATAGACACAAAAAAAGGAGGCATTTATTGCGAAATCGAGATTATTTTTCAGCAGAATGGCTAGAAGAGACATGTGTAAATAGGGAATTCATTCGTCGCCTCGATTCAAAGTGACCCATATTAAAGAAAAATGGCCGAAGCCAGTTTATATTAGGCAACACATGCAGGCATTTATGACAACATTAATGAAGCATCAAACGAGGCTGTCACTTTCATCGAAAGGACAACGAGTGGGGGCTCAGTTTGGTTTTGTTTACGTGTGATCTGTACGGGCATGTGTGGTATGATCGAACGATTTCTAAGATATGTACAGTTATAGATAGGAAAACAGAGCCACGATGTAATAGTCACGATCGAACGTTACCAAAGCGGTCGATAGGATTAACGTTTGAGTTTACGTAAATGAATGAAAGGTGTGCAATGATTAAAATTGCACGATCACTTGACGGGTGGCTAAAAAAAAAGCAAAGGAAGCAAAGAACATGCGAATAATCCAGAAACAGAGTAATGACAAATGGTTACTATAATCGTTAAGACGTGAGAAAAATCTATCATGGATGGATTAAGACTATAAATAGAAGAAGATTGCAAAAGAACAATTTGTCTCATACTAACCCAACCAAACCAAATCTATCTTTCAATTATCCTGGTGATTTACATTCCTTAGTGTAATCCATTACTTTCCTTGTCAAGAAAATTATTTTCTGTAGTGTAATCTTTACTTCCCAAGTTTGCTATTTTACATTTTGTAGTGTAATCTGTAGAGGTAATTGAGTAGTTGGCAATCTTTAGTTGTAATTTATTATTATTATTATTATTATTTACACACGCACCCGCCACACACCCATGCACGCCATAGCGGGATTTCACCACCTATGGGTTTCGAACCCAAGACCTCATGTTGAAACTCCTTGGAGTCTACCACTCGGGCAAGGACTGGAACCCTCTTTAGTTGTAATTTGAATCTTTTTTTTTATTAGCTTGTTAGTACACAACACTGTCAGTTCACACTTCACTGTTAGCCACCCCCACTAGGGATCGATACCAAAACCTTGGTGTTGAAACGAGGTATCTTTCACTCAGTCTACCACTCGAGCTATGAATCTAAGCTTGCGTGCTGGATTCAGTTTCTCCATTGAAAAAGTGTTCTTCCCGTTTTGCACGACCAACTATAAGACTTTTCTTTCCTATTTCATTTTGTTCTATGTTGAAAAGTCCTTTTGTACAAAAGGCAAAAGAGTAACTTATTTTTAGAGGATGAACCCCACCCTATGAATATTGCCTGCCTTCTTACATTGAGCAAGTGGCCGAGTAGATGACTGATCTCTTTAGATCTTAGTCATGCTTTATGTCTACCTATATTGGCACTCAGGGTCATTGTTGTTTGGCTTGAATTGAGGCTGCAATTTCAATTCTGACATGCCTATGCGTAACCACCTATGCTGGAAAAGACAACAGTTGAACACATTGTTCAGCATGATGGCCTAATTTTCCACAGTGGAAACATGTTCCTTTTTAAGTATCAATATTGATCAATAAGATCACCTGCCTTTCCACAGTGAGAATGAGATCCTTTGATCCTTTTATTCTCATGATTTTTTTCAATCAGATTAGCATTTAAAGCAGTGCCATTAACATTTTCCTTTTTAATGTCTTATACGATTGGCTTCCTCTATTTGGATCTATACGATAATGTTTTCTATAGACATTCAATTTTTCTTATGTTTTATCTTATTTTTATATTCTTTCGAGGGGGAGGGAGTTGTTTTTTGGAAAAAAAATTAAAGCACCTCTAAGGAAAACATTATCTATTTTTAATCCTTCAAATATAAGCCCGTATACTAAACTTTGGTACTCAAGTATCTGATCAGATACGAGTTTATTATCTAACATTGAAAAGTTTGAATATGAGGAATTAATGTGCTTTTGGCACCAATTTCTTTTGACACATATTTCTTAGCTAATGCCGACCAGATTTCCTTGGATTTCTCATATGTAGTGTATACATCATACAGTTTATTAGAAATGGAATTCAAAATATAATTTTTATAGTTATGGTCATTCCTTACAACACTTTCTTTATCGGCTTCATATTGGAAAGTATCGGATAACACATACAATACTTTTAATGTATCTAAAGCAAAGATAAGTTTTTGTTTCCACCTTTTAAAATAGTTCCTAGAAAATGATTCAATTTTATATAATTCGATGGTCGGGTTTACTGTTATGTTTTCCATTGTTATAGATGTACAGATCAGTAAATCAATTTCAAGATTGTAGGAATTTTTAGATCTGTAAACTAGTAATTATGAAAATTTGAAATTAAAATTAATTATAAAAAGAAATTTAAAAAAAATCAAATTTTAAATAAAAGGGAATTTAAAAAAACTTATTTGATTCAAGGCACGATGAAATTCACTTGGCTTGAAATTGATTTTTCAGGCTTTGGACGATGTTCATAGTGCAACAAGAATACTGAACAATCAATTTTCAGGATACCCTCAAATGTTGTCTCCTCACACCAGCGTACTCAATGTATAAAGACTTGAACGGTCACTATATGTCTAACCAGAAGATTCAACTAGATGAAATTGTTGTAGAGATTCGAAGTGAGAGTGAGAGAGAGAGAGAGAGAGAGCTAAAAGATTGAAAATTAATTGAAATTCGGAACCAGAGATGTCCCTTATATAGACTTTCAAAGGCTGCCTCGAATGGGTGTGTACGCACTCCTGCCAACAGTCATGGCTGTTAGGTTATTTGAAAAGCAAACATTTTCGTTTTCCAGATCCATTTGGAAATATAAAAAACCATTGCAAATTGAAATTTCAAAGGCAACAAATTTTTTTAGGCTTACAAGTATACTCGCACGTGCGCACATGCACGCACACCACACCGTGCCATTCCATGTCCATGGCCACGACTCGGCCCAGTGTGTGCACGTGTGGCCACATCGCTACAAGAAAAAAAAATAAAATTCATTTGTTGCTTTTTGAAAATTTGGAGGGAAAATTTCAAATCATTATTTATTTATTTATTTTGAAACACCAAAAATACAACATGACACCCCTACCACTAAATAAGTTACTTTTTCTACTTACAATAGTAGATAAAAACTTATTTGAGATAAGTTTAGTTTATCATCACTTTAACTTTTTTTTATTTAAAGTTATTTAGTCACTTCAATTTAATGAGTAGAAATGAAGATAAGCTACTTGAGGCATCAGTAGCTTATCTTAAGCGGGCATTTGAATCGTAAGTTGCTTAAGATAAGCTACTTATGCCACAAGTAGAGCTGGGCAAAACAGACCCGTCCAGTGATCCGACCCGATCAGACCCGATTCGACCCGATCAGAATCGAACCAACGGTCTGGATCGGTGCGGATTGGGTAGCCCCATCCAAATCCGAAATCTTTTTAGGTCGAGTTCGGATTGGCCCTGATCCGACTTGACCCGACTCGAAAACTCGATCCGAATGGATTCGGACCGATCCAATCTTATTCGATCCGGAGTAGTTTTTATCGATACTTCTACTTTTTCCTGTAGTATGGTCCGCTTGAGTTTTGGATATGCATCAATTTTGGGTTTAACCACTAAAATGATCTGCAAAAACGAATGAACGACATGGATAAACTACATTCATTTAAGGTGGGCCCCAATAGAGTTTAGGGTGTACAATAAGAAGAGGATTTGCTGGTGTACTGCACATAATTATGTGGCTAGCTATAGGTACATGTCGTGCCCAGAGGATGCAGATTGCATACTGAGTAAACTTTGTGAGGTTCATCATGACTTATGTATTTTATCCACTCATTTAATCCATTTTATGGGATAATTTTAGAGTTCTAGCCCAAAAATAAAGTATATCCAACGCTCAAATGGGGCACACCATAGGAAATAGTGTGAATTGAAGATCTACCATTGAAAAATTCTTGGGGGCCACAAAAGTCTTGGATCAAGCTTATTTTTATGTTTTCCCTTCATCCATGTCTGTAAGAGTTTTTAAACAGTTTGGATGACAAACAAAGTCACTGTGGGGCCTAATAAGGTTTCAATGGTGGAAATCATTATTCCCACTATTTCTTGTAGTATGATATGCTTGATCTTTGGATATTCTTCAATTTTGGGCTCAATGCCTTAAATTATATGGAAAAATGGATGGATGGCGTGGATAGACTACATACATTCACAGTGGGGCCAACTGAGTTTACTTAGTACGATAAGAGCGTACTGAGTAACTCAGTATACAATCTGATTTCGTGCCAAGACGAGCACTGACGCTCCTCAAGCTGCGAGTTGTACGAACGGTCCAAAGGAGATCAAAGTTATATGGCCCAACAGTGATGTATTTATTATATCTACACCGTTCATATATATTTAGAGATCATTTTAGAGCATTATCCAAAAAAATGGATCATATCTAAAGATCATCTGGACCACACCACAAACAACAACATAGAATGATTTTCACCTTTAAACAATTCGTAGGGCCCACCATAATGTTTATTTTCCATCCAATCTGTTCAGAAGGTCACAAAGACCTGAATTAAGAGGAAAAACAAATTTGAAATCGATCCAAAACTTCTGTGAGACTGTGACCCCAAAAAGGGTTTCAATGATAGATGTTCAATCCCCACTACTTTTTTCAGTGTGGCCCACTTGATAGTTAGATCTATCTTATTTTTCGTCTCAAGCCTTAAAACAAGCTCGCCAAATGGATGGACGGTTTTGATATAACACATACACCATAATCAGACCCACCTAACTTGCTAACGTTAATACATTATACACCGCCAGTGCGCACGACACTTTCGTGCATAGCACGTCACAGTGCACGCCGTTCACAGCACATAAACAACTGTAAGCGCCTCGAGATCCGATTTATATGAACGGCTCAAACAAGATCAACATGGGCCCCACAATGATGTATTTATTATATCCATACCGTTTATCCATTTTTCATGATCATTTTAGAGCATTTGGAAAAAAAATGAATCATATCTAAAGCTTAAATGGACCACACTGAAAATAACAGCAAGGATAATGATTTTCACCATTAAAAAAATTCGATGAGGATCGTACCCAATCCGATCTGACTCGGTTTTCCTGACCGAGTCGGGCTCGGTTCGGGTCAGGCCAAACATGCATCAGATCGGTTCGAGTCAGATGTTTTGGACTCGATCTCAGATCGGATTGGGTTCGGATCCACATATGTAGATTTTGGACCGAATCGAGTTAGACCGAATCTGGTCCGACTCGGTCCGATGCCCAGTTCTAGCCACAAGTAGCTTATCTTAGTTTCTACTTATTAAGAAGAAAAGTATGTTTGGTAGACAACAGACTTATCAGCTTCTCTCTTTCGTCTCTCTTGAAGCCTCTCTTCATCAACTTATGAAAAGTAGAAAAGCTTAAAAAAAATAAATAATAATAATAATAACTGAAGTGATTAAGTACTTTTAACTAAAAAAGTTACTTATAACTAATCATAAACCAAACTTACTTATCTGAAATATTGCTTATGTAGTGTTGTAAGTAGAAAAAGTAACTTATTTGGTGGTGTCCAAATGGGCCCTTAGGTGCAGTTTAATTTAGCTAAAACCTAAAAGGATAAAAGGAAAAGAGTTTATTGGGAAACCTTGCTCCCGCAAGCCATTAAAGAGAGCCAAAAATCACATTTCACATGTGGGAAATTTTCGCTAAGTAAGAATGAAGCCCACCCTAGTTTCTATGGAAAATTCACTCCTATTAAATGTGCCCATTAATGTTACACATTAGGATTGAAAATGAGCCTGATCCACAACTCGGGTGGGTCTCACTATAGATAACAATGGATAGAAAATGCATTTCATAGGTTATGTGGGGCCTACCATAGTGTATGCATTCTATCTAACCCATTCAAACAATGCCCCTTGTAAGGATGTGTTATACCCATTTTCGGCACCCTGACATAGACCAAAGGGAAGATGCCATGTGGAGACACTACATATTTAGTACAGTTAGAATCGTACTCACACTCGAAGGAGATTTGCATCTAATAATGATTTTCCTTCGCCATTATGCTTTCTGTCATTATTGAGGCAATACACTCCTATCAGGCCCTTGTAGGAGGATGAATCATTGTACGTCACGTGACCATGATAAATGTGCCGATTAAATGAGGGATATTCTTGACATGGCTATAAAAGATTCGCTCGACAAGCGTATTGCATTTCACTATTGGATATGATCTCATTCGTGAAGCCGGCTCTTATAGTCCTTCCAAAGTGGGAGATTTCCCTCAAGACGTTCAAAGAATTAACAACGATCTAGAAGATTTTAAAATCTGCATATAGTGCCAATTTATGTACAAACCCAACCTAGGATTAAGCCACGATTGGGAGGAATAGAAACATCATCCAGGTTGGATCTGCAACCATGACCCCATCATGATCAAGAGAATGCGGGAACTAGATCAAACCTAATCCGATAACAGATCAGTATCAAGTGTCAAATCCCACTCTCGTCGAGTATTGGGTGATCCGCATCACATCGTCACTGTAAATGATTGTGATTAAGCGAAAGATGCTCCCTTGATCGAATCGAGAGAGTCTTATAGGAGGGGAAATATGACATCTAGCTACTATTAACGTTTTATAGATCTTCCTGGTTGAGAGCCTTCAGATCCATGAAGAAAGAGAACGCGTGCCCAGAAAGTCCGCACGAAGAATCTTGAAGGATCGCGAAGCCCAGTGAGGGGCTTCCACCGCCTTGAGGAAGCTATAAAATGAACATCTGAAGAAGAACTCGAGGCTCAATGCCAAACATATCCATTAACATGTATACCTTACTTTCATGTATGTTTTACTTTTCCTAACTCATTTCTATACTGCTTGGCAGCTCTTGCTATAGTACGTTTACTTTAAGAGTAGATTAAATATTTGTAATCTTAAGTTGCCAGATCCCTATGTCAATATGAGTTTTGATTCAGTTGTTCATACTTTGGTCATATCCTGCTGACCACTTGCCTTGATCACCTATTCCGATAGACGCATCAAGTATTTATCTTTCTTTTCTTTTCACTTTAATATTAAGAGTGTAGGGCACGACGATTGTAATAGAGCCAATACACTAATAAAGATTGATTGTGTTTTATGCTAGTTTTTACTTTGTTACGTGTGAATCTTTTACTTTGATTGAGAAATACCACATTAAAGCACCGGTGAGATAAAAAGTTTTTAAACTACTTAATTCTGTAATCGTTGGTACAAGGCAAAAAGAACTTATTCGAAATACACCCTAATCCATAGCTCAAGTGGTAAACTGAGTGAAAGACTCCTTGTTTCAACATTGAGGTCTTGGTATCGATTCCCTAGTGGGGTTGAGTACAACACACTTTTTAATTAGTCGATGATCAAGAGAACTCGGTTCCAAGCCATTCTCTAATTTATCCGTTTTGATGCATGGGTACCGACTAATTCAATCAATACAATTGAGTTGAGTGGACTCTAGTATGTCCGTACAATCATATGTGTATATGTACCTCTGATCTAAAAGCCTTGGTTGTACGAGTAACATCGATCGGCTGAATTGGGGCAACAGGATGAATAGACCTTTCAAAATTCAACCCCGTCAAGAGCTTAGAAGTCCTCATCTCGTGAACTTGGTGGTTTACGAGTTTTTGACCAAGCAGAGTTTTGGGTTTTACAACGAATAATAGTAGCGGCACCAAATCAACGGAGTTGATGTAAAAGTCAAAAAACACGTTATTTGGAAAGAAAACCAAATTTCTTAATAAAACGTTGTTAACAAACAAAAGTAGAAAATAGTGTTTCATTTCATTTCCCCTGCTTCCCAGGAAACAATCGTTCCAAGGAAATAATACATCTTCTCCTGCACTTTCCATTACTCCAAATACCCTGCATTTCTCATACAATCCTCACTGCTGGTCCACGGAGACGTCCATTGCCTACTGACACTGCAATGGACGGTGCTCCATGGTCATGATGTATGTGTTTTATTCATGTTATCCGTTCATTTTGCCTGCTTATTTCGGGACATGAGCCCAAAAATAAAACAGATGAAAATTTCGGGTGGACTACACTACATGAAATGATAATGATTGAACACCTACCATTAGAAATTTTCGACGGGCCCAAAAGTCTTGGCTCAAGCTGATATTTTTGTTTTCCCTTCATCCTGGTCTTTATAATCTAATCAACAGGTTGGATGGTAAATAAAAATTACAGTGGGCGTTAGAATGTTTTTAATGGTGGGTGTTCAATCACCATTGTTTTCTTGTAGTGTGGTCCACCTGAGATTTGGATCTGCCTCATTTTTGGGCTGACACCTAAAATAATGATCCAAAATGGATGGCTGGTACGGATAAAACATATGCATAGTTGTGGAGCCCAAAAAATACCGTCTAGCAGTGACGCTGCATCGGAGAGTCCCTAGACACTTGCTTGTTGAAAGAAGACCACCGGATATTATTCACTACTAGCCGTCCAATAAATGTCCACAAATCTGAGGCTCAAATAACATATAAACCGGAAATCATAATTTCCACGGTTAAATTTGACTTAACTGTATACCATTATTCACTTTCTTAATAATTTCTGGGAGCACATATATCAACCATTACACTTGCATGCGCTTGTTCAAAGTGTTCCTTGTGCTAGTACAAAGGGGCATCAGGTCCAACTGCCCATACGGTGAGCGATTGTATTTTCACCCTGGATCGTAAGGAAGGTGTAAAATTATTCGCAGAACCTATAAATTTATATGTAGTGTCGCCTATACGGGGTTTTCCCAAACTCAGGGGTATTATCATGGACTCGGATTCGTACTGATACTGCGAATAGAGATGGACGGTGCTCTCTGGACCCACCATGATATATGTATTTTTATTCACACCGTCCATCCATTTAGCCAGCTCACTTCAGAGCATGAGCTAAAAAATAAGTTGATCAAAATCTCAGGTGGACCACACCACAGAAAACAGTGGTGATTAAATGCCAAGTTACCAACCATAAAAAAAAAAAAAAAAAACTTTTTAAGAGGATAGATAGAAAATAAAAATTACAGTTTGTCTTGGGAGGTTTTTAACAGCGAGCGTTCAATCACCACTTTTCTCCTCTGGTGTGGTCCACCTTAGGTTTACATCTGGCTATTTTTAACTCATGGCCTAAAATATGATCCAAAATGATGGACGTGGATAAAACATCTACATCATTGTGGAGCCCATCCAGAACCGTCCAGGAGCGACGTGTACGTGGCTACTGGAAGTGTCAGTATGCAATCCCCGTCCAATTCTCCTGGTGTGACATGTCAGATGAGTACATTGGATGCCATATCCACACCACTGTTGACCCACGCGAAATTTGAACGAATCTTAATGGTTTTTCACGGTGTAGCCCACGTGAGCGTTGAATCACCCTCATATATTTTTTGTTTTTGGCACCGATATAAACACATTGCGGCCCAATTGATCGGCGTAGTGGTTCTCATGGAACCTGATGGACGGAGTGGATTTCATGGATATGAAGTCGCTCCATTTACATTAGTGAAAGTAACGCTGTCTGGGTTCGTACGAAAGTTTCGCAGAGGTTTTGCTTTTGTACGCGGATTGCGTACTGAGTAACTCAGCACGCTTATGCTGAGTAAACTCTGTGGGGTCCACCATGATTAACATATGTTATCCACTCTATCCATCCATTTTAAGAGATAACTTGAGGGCTCTGACCCAAAAACGAAGTATATCCGAATCTCGAATGGACTTCAACACGGAATCTCAAATGGACTTCACGACGGGAAACAGTGTGAATTGATATTCTACTGTTGAAAATTTCTTGGGGGCAAAGAAGTTTTGGATCAATCTGTTATTTGTGTTTTCCCTTCATCCATGTCTGTGTGATCTTATGAACAGATTGGATGACAAATAAACATCACTGTGGGCCCTACCAAGGTTTCAACGGTGGAAGTCATTATTCCCACTGTTTCCTGTAGTGTGGCACAATTAAGCTTTGGACATTCTTCAATTTTCGGCCCAACCACTAAAATGAGCTGGAAAAACGGATGAACGGCATGGATAACCCACACACATTCACGGTAAGCCCAACTGAGTTTACTCAGTACGATAAAAGCATACTGACTAACTCAGTACGCAATCCGATTTCTTTGCTTTTGGATGATACCGAAACCGGTGGAAGAGTGAAGAGAAAAATCGCTGTCAATCGTTCTCGCAGGAAACTCAAGTGAGAAAAATCGCTGTCAATCGTTCTCGCAGGAAACTCAAGTGGGCCACACGATAGGAAAAATTGGGAGAGAAAAATGCCTAACGTACTGGGGATTTCCACAGCAGATTTTGGGATCTATTCTAGCATTAATTTAGAAAATTAAATTGAATTAGAATCCGTACATTGATTGGCCATTACACCGTCTGTCACGGTTGAATTGGGTTGCGTGTCTTTTGATCTTTAGCCTTTTCCACACTTATGTTTGGTAGCATGTTCTAATGGAAAGAGATGTGCAATGTAGAGCCACGTAGATGAAGGGACCTAACACATCTTTATATAAACTAGGGTGTGAGGAAATTTCACCCATGTTAGGATTCTTTTAACCTCACGTCTCTTCAATTCAGCCGCTACGAGAAAAGTTATATCCCAACGCAACTTTCTCGAGGGTAGTCCATTGTACTTTTCACTCATGAGATATGTGTAAACCCAACGACTAAGCAGGTCCCATCCTAATGGTTACGTGATTGATCCAATCCAATCATTGTATCGCTGGATGGAGCAATGTCATCTTAGGCATGTAATTACAACAATTTCCCTACTTGGAACATTTATAGCATTGCAACGTATTATCTAGTATTTCAACATCGACATCAAAGCATTACTAGATATTTAACCAGATCATGTGAAGTACCCTGATCTATCCGGTTTTAATGACAATGGACCACGACAGTCATTACCTCATTTATTGAAGCGAGACCATGTGTAATCACAATGACAACATTTTAATGACATGAATATTGAAAACATGAGTGCAGAATATAAAAATCTTATACTAGGTGAAACCCTCATGTAAACTTCCAAGCAGTCCAATTATCTCTATCAAGAGATGCCTCAACCTTTATTATAGCCAACCTCACCTGTTCATTGCCCATGCATAATGAGAACAAAGATTAAAACTTGAATTGCCAATAAACTTTATTTTACTGAAATGTGTATGCCACCTTGATGTCTGTACTCCCACTGACCCTAAGGGCATATTTGGGCAGACGAATTAGACGGGATTACACGGGATGGGATCAAATTTAAGGTTGCAGGTGGACCGTCAGTGGTTGTCCGTTGATCCCATGGGTTTGCAATAGCCCATGGGATTGACGGCTACATGTTTGGACGGTCGGTGGGATTGGGTTTAGTGACCGTGAACACGCTGTTGACGTGTTTGGGCAGCCGAGGGACTGTCGTAAGGAGCGCCTGTGGGGACGCAGATTGCGTCCTACCCCCGCCTGGACAGTAATCCGTCCGAGCAGGGCTATGTGGGGCTCACCGTGATCAGGAAGTGTTGAATCCAATCCGTCAATCGTTTTTCTCAAATCATTTTAAGTTATGAGACAAAACATGGGAGAGGGAAAGGGAATCCGTGGACCAGAAAGTGGGGATTTGCCTTTTACCATTAGAACATTTTGGGAGCCAAAGAAGTTTCAGATCAAGCTGACATTTGTTATTTCACTTCATCAATGTCTACATGACCTTATTAATGGGTTGGATGGTACTATGAAAGGTTTCAACGGTGTCTATCATTATCACTGCAGCTTCATTTGCTGTGGTCCACTGGAGCTGTGGACCTGGCCAATAGAAAGGCTCAAATATTATAATGATTTGATAAAAACGATTAATGGAGTGGATAAAATACTTACATCATGGTGGGCCCCACATAGCCCTGTCCGCGTGGTAATCCGTCCGTCCGGGTGGGGGTAGGACGCAATCCGCAGTTCTCCTGCAAAAGCCTTTCGCAATATGTTCAGAATGCAAGGATGCCGGGTGGGGTCCACCTCGATGTTTTTGAGAAATCCAATCTCATGGGATATCGAGAGGAAGAGGGATATCCAGAGGGATTCACTGAATCCAGCTGCAACGAAGGCGTCGTTTACGAGGGCTGCGGCAGACGACGTACACCCGCCATCCCAAACATCACGCGGGATGGGATTGTGGACGATAACCATCCTAATCCCCCTTAATTCCACATCCAACGCCTGCCCAAACACACCCTAAGCAACCGACAATGCAATTATCAATTGGGGTTTAACAACACTTAACGATTATAAATCCTATTTCTTTCAAGGAACCATAACGTGTGCTCTTTTTTCCATCTTAATTTAGAGGACTGCGATACCATAATGTCTAACATCTTGGTAATAGACATTAAAATTATGTTTAAATGCATAGTGTCGTAAGTACTCGCACTGCACCCTACCGAGCTACAACACTCGTGCTATGAAACAAAACTAAAACTAGACTTCCCACTGATGAGGCATTCAATGTAGACTAAACTTATTCATCTTATCAGTTCTACCTAACTGGTGTTACTGTTCGTGAGCTGAATATTTGTATTACCTTTCTTTATTCATTACGGATTTTATATACCTACAATTTCTCCTACAAGGATTACTAATGTGTCTATAAGGTCAAGTACAGACCCTTAAACTGTCACAACACTGAGACCCACTCCCGCTATTCCCTCACTAATCAAATGTTGAGTTAGCCATTGCTACTCTCCTCTTTGTTGAGTTAGCCATTGCTACTCTCCTCTTTGTTGAGTTAGCCTTATGTTATCTACCTTTATGGCTTGGGCATGTGTCTTGGAATTCCAAAACTCCCATGATTCAATTTATTTCTTCTTTGGTGTAAGTATTATTTTAGAAATCCTACTTCTAGGGATCAAATAAATATCGTGGATGTAATGCGGTTCGGATAACGACCCCCTTAGTCAACACATAATTCCATGAATTTTGGGTAGTGGTGCACAAATCGATATAAGTAATTCTCAATGCATGTTACATCACTTTCGGGATTGGATGTCGCAAATAGTCGCTCCATGAGCAAATCGTGTCACGTAATTCATCCAAGCCATGTGTTGTGTCACCTTGGGACACCCGCGTAAATCCACGTTAACGTGGGACACACCAACGAATCTCCATATAATGGGATGCAGGGCGAGCCGGAAACTATAAATCAATTTCCATATTGTGGTGATCGCTAAGTGTGATGAATTGCAAATACTTTGCTAGGCATGCATCTCATATAGGTTGCTTGCACATATTGATACTTTCGTAGTTGTGGAGTACGGGGCGTATCAGAACCCTTGCATTGCTTTTATGAATCTCTTGAATTATCGTGAATCTTAAAGGATAACCATCATTATAAGTAAGGCATTGACTCTCTCCAACCATATAGATAATGCAGGTGATGTATATATTAAAAACCCAGAAAACCATCCTTCCATGGAAGATTACACTGAATGCATAAGAAGATAGTTTTACGACTTAGTTTTATTTATATTTTCGCTGCGAACTCGATAATGTAATAAGCTCTCATTGAGAGGGCATTTGATAATTAGTTGAATTCTTTTACTCTAATGGAATGAAAAATACAGTTGATTTTACTCTCATGAATGTGACTTGACGTGATCTAAATGAATATATATATACATACATACATACATACATATATATATATATATATATATATATATATATATATATATATATATATATATATATAGGGGCGATTTTGAAGCATCCAATTCAGTCAATTAATAACACCCGGTTTTCTCGCGCACGAGTATAAACTCTGGTCGTAAAAATTCAAATGTTACACCTGGCCCAACAATAATCCCACGTCCAATAATCCTGGCGGTGCTCCCATCTCCAAATGTGACTGACCCTCTATTAAATTTGGTGTAACTACAAAAATGGGTCCTATTACCTGTCATATACCTATAGCATCCGCTATCAAGGTACCATTTTGAGCTATTGCCTGCCTTGAAAGGATGTATGTATCACAAGGCAGTAGCTTTGTTTTTTACAACCCATTTAGTAACAACCTTTTTTGGAGACGAAAGATTCTTTTTGAATTCTCCCTTAGGTGCTTGGCTATTCCTAGGTGATTTGGATTTTATAGTCAGCTGATCTTTCTTCAGATTTGCCTGATTCATCAATTCTTTGGTTTTCTAGTTCAGTTAAGTTACTTGCTTGAGTAGCTCCCCCATCCTCATTGTCATCTTGGAAGCAGTAAATTTTCTCCTTTCATTTTGTACTTTTCTAGGAGGGCTACTCATGTTTGACATAATTCTTCTGGTTGGTTTGAATTTACCTATATTCATTGTACCGGATGTGGAGTGGGAGTGTCTAAATGCTAGACATTCAAATTGTAGATGTCCCACATCTGCACATGAATGAAAAATAGGAGAAGCTCTTGTTTGGCTACATGAAGCCATAATTTTCTTAGATATAGGTGGTGCAAGAGAGGAGTTAGTTATGCGACTTTCATATCCTAATCCTTTCTTATCCCTAGAATTTCTTCCCAAACCTAGAAGTCTTTCTAATTTCTCATCACTTTGGGAAAACCTATAACTAAGATGAGCTTGTTGTTTTGATTTTTCCAATTCCAATATTAGATTTTGATTTTTTTGTTATGTGAGTTTATTATTTTTTGATTCTAGATGTTTAATCTTTTCATTCAACTCCACAATTTTAAACCCATCATTAGCTGCTTCTCTTACAAGTTTGGAATTTTCAACATAGTAGTTTTCTAGATCATCTGCCAAACAACTGTTTACTTCTAGGGCTTCATCCAAATATTTTTGTAGCAGTTTGTTCTCATTATTGACCTGACCAAGATTTTAAGGATGTTTATATTGTGAGTGTAAAGCTGGTCATAAGCTACTTGAATGTTGTCATTTTCATGTTCTTCTTATTCTACTTCATTTTCTTCTTTAGAGAAGGAGGAGGTGGCCTTTTCATTTTCTTGTTCATTTTTCTACTCAATATCCCCCAGATCTGGAATGATAGTAGTGGTAGAGGCCACGAGGATTTTCAAAGATTTGTGGTCTCCATCACTTTTAGACTCATCTAAATATGATTCAGAGTCTTCCGTGTCGTCCCATGTGGCTGCCATAGCCTTGCCTTTGGATTTCTTTCCGAGATAGTCAATGGAAGGTGGCCATATTTTTTGTAGTTGTAACATTGAGGCTCATTTGACCTTCTTAATGGTTTTCCTATTTGGCGCTTGAGGTCAGGATACTTCCCCTTGTTGTTAAATGTTTTCTCACAGTTCTTGGTAAAGAACTTAAACCGTGTAGCTAAAAGGGCCACTTCCTCATCTCCATCTTCTTCATCATTGTCCCCTCAGATTCTTCCTTGATTTTTGAGATTTTAAGGACATTATGTTTGTTGGGGTTTTAAAACATAGTTCAAAAGTTTGTAGGGAACCTGTAAGTACTTCTACTTTTAATTCATCAATGTTTCTAAACTCTTCTATGGTTGTAACTTTCGAAGCAAAGCATTTCGGTAGGGATCTCAAGATTTCCTACAGATTTTTGGTATAGCCTCTTTCCTAGTCCCCTTAAACATGGAGTTACAGATATCGCTCAATTTGGTGTAAAACTCTATAAAAGTTTCATGTTTTTCCATCTTTATATTCTCAAATTAGACTATTAGGAGCTGCAACTTTGAACGTTTTACCGTGCTTGTTCCTTGATGGGTGGTTTCTAACAAATCCCAAGCTTCACACATACATATTCATTTAAATTCTTGTTGTAAAATACCGCAGTAAATCTCGTTCATTACTTTGGTATCACAAGTCTTTAACTGTTTATCATAGTTAGTCCAAAAGGCTTTCGGTTTTGATCGGGATGTGGTGACACCATTTTCAATTATAATTTGATACATGGGTGGTTCATACCCAATCTCTACTATATCCTCAACCGCATGGTCCAAAGATTGAAGAAATATTCTCATTCTTGCTTTCCAATAAGAATAATTTGAACCATAAAAAATAGGTGGTCGAGTGACCGATAAACCCTCTCCTTTAGACATATTTCCTTACTTCAATAAGGATCTTTCTCTAGGTTGTTAAACCCTTAAAGACGAATCCTCTCTGATACCAATTGAAATTGCGAGTAAACCACTAAAAGAAAAGCTTGGATATATGTATAATCATCCTAGAGGGGGGTAAATAGGACTTTTTAAAATTCTTTTAACTCTTTTGCATATACTTACTATTAATCACTAAAACAAGATATTCAAAACAGAATAAGTGTGCAAACAAAACTAGGCTAGTGAAATATGTGGTTGGGCATAATATTAAACATGTGTTGTGTAGAAATTGTTTAAAGCATACAATTAGTTAATCAATCACAAAACATGAAGTAAAATATTCAATCCATTGCACAACGATATATAGTGGTTCAAATATGTGCCTACTCCACTCCCGGTTGACGCACTCTCTCCCAGAGTGTGCCAGATTTCACTATCGAATGGTTTTAAATTAGGTTAACCATAAATCTTTACAACTTACACAAAGTTAGTAAAACTTACCTACACAAGGCACTTGAAAAGCCCTACACAAGAGCTACGAGTTCTGCAGAAGAAATACAAGGTAATTCTACACAAGGACTACAAAACAATCCTACATAAGGATACTACACGTATTCTCCTGTCGGAGACCTACGAAAGGTCTTAGTCGAGTTTGTGGTAACCAAACTCTGAAACCCAATCCTATACACGGAAAGGTTTTCAGAAACTAGGTGGACTCGAGTTCTTACTTAGAAGTGAGTAAGCCCTATTAAGCACATTGATGAAGATCTTCTTTATTGTTGAAGATTCTTCAGCTCCCTTGAACCACAACCGATCGTAGATGCTCCAATGTTAATGTCGAGGTTGGTAGGTAAGGGATTTTGGGTAGATCCTATCTAGTTAATGATGTGTCTTTATGAGCTAGAAGGGATTCCCCAAATCTGAGCAATCAATGTCTCCAATATAAGGATTTTCCTTTAGGATGTGTTACGGGAACATCAATGAATGCAGGAGTTCATAGTTCAATCCAAGCAATAAGTTTACAATGATTGCATTTAAGAATGGATTGAATGATGAACTCCTATGAGGAATGAAGGCTTGAGAGGAAGCATATTTACTCCTGGAACAACTCTCTCAAAGCTTTATTCAATACTCATTAAAAAACCTCAATAGCAACTCCAATCCTTTTATAAAGTAAAATCTTAACGGTTAAAAAATGGGCAGAAATTTATCAGGTTCGATGTCATCGAACATGTCTTTGATGTCATGGAACTTAGCACGAGATTTTCATGGAAGTGTTGGACGTTTCTGTCCGATTTCATTGAGTGTCCTTTGATGGCATCGAGATTTTCTTGCAAAATGTTTGGAGGTTACTGCACTAAACTAGGTTCATTTTCGATGTCATCGAACACTCTTCAATGTCATCGAGATTTGAATTTTGATGTCATTGAATGTGTTTAAATGTCATCAAAATTTTACAGATTTTCCTTTGAAAACTCTCTGGACTATTAAGTCCCATTTTCAATGTCATCGAAGTCATGTTTGATGTCATCGATATTTGAACTCGCTTCAATGTCATCGATATTCAAATTTTGATGTCATCGAACAAATTTTGATGTCATCGAGATTTTCACGATTTTCCTTGTAAAACTCTCTGGACCTTTGAGTGCCTATTTTCGATGTCATCGAACACTATTCGATGTCATCGAGAGTTCATCCAGAATAATGACTTTGCTTGCTGGACTAATGAGGCACTTTTTCGATGTCATTGAAACTTTAAGTTCGATATCATCGAACAGGGTTTGATGTTATTAAAACTTAAGTTTGATGTCATGAACATGGTTCGATGTTGTTGACAGTAGTAGATTTTACATATAATCTTTCAAGTCCAAATAATGCTAAGTTCATCAAATGTTGTTCGATGTCATCGAGAGTTCATCCAAAATCATTACTTTGGTTGCTGGAGTAATGAGGCACTTTTTTGATGTTATTGAACCTAAGTTTGGTGTCATCGACAGTAGAGGATTTTGCATATAATCTTTCAAGTCCAACTACTGCTAAGTTTTTCTTTTTCCAAACTTGTCAAAAGGTTTTCCTAGATAGTATTGGGCAAGTGTGGACCATTGATTAAGGGTTTTAATACTGGAGAGGTTTGGTTAGGGTCGTGAGTTTAATTTACCTTTGGTATGCACTTGAACCTCTTCAACTTGGCTAGTCTTTAGACTTGTAATTTTCAATCGGGGCTCACTTGACTTTAAGACTCAACCGTCACATTAATTGACAAACAAGGGCACTTTAAAATATGTGTCTGTTCTTATGAACCTACTCTTCCATCATATGATTGAGTTCTTCATTCTCTCCTTGCAGGTGACATAGTGCATCATGTAGGAGTCTAAATAAGTCATCAAGCTCTAGACCTCAAATTGTAAAGGGTAGATCATCCTAGCCCTTGTAGTGGTGTAACTAGTGCAAACCTTCAGGACCCTATGTAGACAAATATGATTCTCATATCCCATCACATGCACACATGGTAGAAGTGTAGGCTTTAAAAGGAAAATCGAAAAAAGCCACAGGGCATAGGCAATAAAGACATTGAGATTTTTCGGTGTTTCGGCTCTAAGAAAATTCAATGAATATGATCGATATTAATTAGTGGTAGCCCACCAAAATCTTCAGTGGAATACCATTATTCTACTTTTTAATAAACCTTAGCCTCACTAGATGGTTGCAATTACCAAACTTCTTTAGTATATCAAAAGATCATAGAGCGCCGAGCGATGCTTTTGGAAATCACAAAAAAGGCCAATAAAACCATTTCTGGAGTGCCAAAATGTGACCTCGATGAACTTTTTCTTTCAAATAAATACCCATGAAAAATCATTAAAAAAATAGTTAGCTCAGAGGAATCCTTGAGAAGATTAGAAAATTGTCATCCTCAGAGTTACCTCTAATAAAATCCCAGTGGGACTAGTTTTTTACTAAAACAAGCTTTCCAAAAAGAAAAAAAATACCTTTATCAGTGAAATCCCAAATGGATTTTCTCTTGCAATAAATTAAATATTTTGAAAGAACCCTAGGAAGCGTTGCCTTCAAGTGGAGCCTCTAAGCAATAAAAGTTTTTGTCATAACTGCACCCCATCTTTATAGTCATAACTGCGATAGAGCTCAATTAGTTTCGTCTCTCTAGAATTGAAATATGTCCAAAAAAATCCTTAAATCCCGCGAAGTATAGATTGTACTTTGGCATGGGTAGAGAAGGGTGCCTAACCCATTTCTTCTTTGTCACCATGACCCTATTCAAAATAAATATTAACAAATCGATCGCACAAGTCACTCACAGTAGGGAGCCTTCAATTCCTCAATCCCCTGTGAGCCTTCTCCATCGCCGAGGCCCTTATAGTGCTCCAAGATGACTAAGCATTACTCTCTCTCTCTCTCTCTCTCTCTCTCTCTCTCTCTCTCTCTTTGTCTCTCTCTGCACAAATGTGTGTGTTATATGAGTACTGTACATTGCTCCCTGTTCTATGTCCACAAGAGTTTTAGATGTTTATAGTTGACAGAAGGGAAGACCGTGATGAGGTGATGAGAAAGATCACCATCTTCCTCAATTGATTAAAATTTTGAATCAACAAAGTAGTTTATTGAATCCACTAGAAAATAAGAGAAAAAACTCAAATAATTTTATTGAATAATGTCTATCATCTATATATATTTTTTCAATTATACCATTAATAATTAAAAAAAATTGTAATTACCAAAAATAAATAAATTCTAACCATAATAAAAGTTACAAAAAATAGTAAAACTCATCTGAAGCCTAATTTGCCAAAAATAGAAAGCACAAACAAACCTCACTAAAAGAGTCCTAGTAGGATTGCATGTAATATATATATATATATATATATATATATATAAAGATAAAAATATAAAACTCTAAAATAAGAAAATACTATAAAAATCGAAATTACTAAAAATAGTAATTTTTTTCTTAAAACTTCATTTTTAAGCTAGAAGCGCACTTTTTCTTGTGAAACATACTGATGCGACCCACTCCGTGGGTTGGTTGACCGCAAATGGCCCGTTACAATAAAGATTAATAGTTTGTGCATTCCATAATGATATTCAAATCAAAAGTTATGGCCAATTTATGGTTTACACTTTAAATGACAATTTCTCCCTATTCAGATTAAATTTCTTGAAACGGACACGCTAGAGGGCTTGTTATGTCATGTTCTATGTAGAAATAGGCCCAAATTTGACGGACTATATCTGTTTTTGTTTGGCCTTCTTTTGGTTTGGCCATGCTAGGAATGTATCTGTTCCATGTGCTACATCAATAGTCCTCTGAGCTGACTAGGCATTATTGCATCTCTCTCTCTCTCTCTCTCTCTCTCTCTCTCTCTCTCTCTCTCTGCATAGATGCATATATGTGTGTGTTTTTTATGAGTACTATACATTGCTCCCTGTCCTGTGTCCGCCAGAGTTGAGTTTTAGATGAGGATGATTCTTGGTATGTACAATTTAAATGAAGAAAACCAAATGATTCCATATTAGTATAAAAGAGCGTGCCCCACAGAGTTTGAACAAATGCCCCATATTTATGATCATTCTCCATTTTTAATGATTATTCTATCTTGTGGCGAGTCATTTGATAAGTACAGCCTGACATTTGATAAGCCTGCACTCTAGAATTGGACGCATGGTATCTACTAACCAACTAAACTATGAAACTTAGTTCACTAACTCAGAGTCCCAAGAATAGATTAGTTGAATAATCCCAACTTGTGAGTTATGGATATGTAGAAAATGACCATTGAATATATTTCATTTCAACCACCTAACAAGTGTCCATCAATATGAATAATTAGATGTGTAAAACATATGCAGAATTGAAAAGATTGAACAGTGCATGTAGATTGGTTGAGAGGCCATGAGTTGATTACTAGAGTCTTTCACTACTTACACCCTTACAGAATCACAGGATGAGAAGAAGGCATTAGATGTATGTAGGTTAAGAGACCCAGCCACGAATAAATAGTTTAGGAGATTGTGCATGTAATGCACAGTTGAAGCATATCATCCCTACATGAATTTTAGTGATCACAACTTTAGTGGAGCCCACCGGTATGTCCGATCATGATATCCAACCCTTGGGAAGATCTAGACCACTGATCAATTAGACCCACTTTATAGAGCTCTTACAAGAAGTGTAATTTTTGTTTTAATTCATTATACATTTAAAGTATGAGTCATAAGATGACTAGTTTGATTAATTATATGCCACGTGCAATTTCTAAGTAATTCCCAAGTGGGTGTGCATTACTATCACGTTCTACCAACATATCAACCCTTAAACGACCTACTTAAGTTATAGAGGTTCTTGGTTTGCTAATTCCAGATGCGTGTGGAAGCCATACATGCCCATGGACGTGCACATAGTTAGAATGTGTTAAGTGTGTGTGATTTGAGCTTTCCATCAAGTGAGTTACACTGTTTAGATCTACTAGCATAAAATTAGGCCATTTCACAACTTAAGTGGACCATAAAATATGAATTAAGTAAATAATTAAAAAAGATTTAAATGTCAAATGCTTTGTACTAGTGTGAAAAATATCGCCGTGATTTTAAAAGTTTCATAATAATAATGCAAAAAGCCCAGTAAATGGTATTATCACAAGATTTTCAAAATATAGGTAGATATTACAATTTCATGATTTTACTGCGATAACGTCATTATTTTGTTGTGAACAAAATGACTAGTTCAAAACCTTAAGTAATTAATTTGTTATATAAAACATGTTTACATTTTAAATTTATTTATTAATTAAAATAAATATTTTTATCAATGGCGAGATTTTTCGGGTAATATCACCTGAAAAACCTGAAAATTTGAAATGCCATGAGAAATTTCCAGCCAAGCATTGGAAAGAACAAGATTTGTCATTATGCCTTATACATTGTGGCCCCACATAAAGAGTGAAATCATAAGAGTGAAATCATAAGAGTGAAAGTTTAAGAATTATTTCTAACTTCTGAAAAGCTCATATCTCACACATTGTGCTCACATGTGAGTATACATGTATCTACGCATTAGCAAACGTAACAAGATACGAGTTACAGTTCTTGTTTAAGAATTCCAATGCCAGACGATAAAGAAAAAGGAAAAAAGGGCTTTCCAATACCAAAATAAGACTCGTTCTTCTCACGTTTGCAGGAGAAGCTTGTTTAAAATGGGGTATGTTGGACCAGCATGATGTACTACTTACACCTAATCCATCCATAAGAGGCAGTTCTTTAAGTTCACTCTATAATTCAGAAATCATGCCGATCCAGAGCACAACAGGACGCCATCTGGGACAGTTAAGGAAGTAGATGCCAATCATTAAAACATTTCAAACGGTATGTGAAGCTCAAAATGTCTTATAAAAGCCATCTAATCCATTTAAAACATGCACCTCATGTAAATGAATAGCATACCAAAAATCAAATCATTCCAAAACTCAGGTCAGACACACCATGTGATTTAGAGGTTTTAGGCATGATATTACATGGTATAGCCTACCTAAGTTTTGGATTTGCTATACTTTGTGCCTATCTAACCCTACACAGTGTGGTCCTTCCTGTGGGGCCTACTTGATGTATGTATTCTGTATCTACACCATCCATCCCCTTTTTGGAATTATGAAAGAGCATTAAGCCAAAAATGAAGTAGATGCAAATCTCAGGTGGACCATTCTCTAGGAAACGGTGGTGATTGAACGCTTTACCATTAAAAACTTCTTAGGGTGCACCTTAATGTTGGCGTGGCCTTTATTTGCCAACCAATTTGTTGATAAGTTCACATAATCCTGGATGAAAGGAAAAACAAATATCAGATTGATCCAAAACTTTTGTGGCTCATTAATGGTCAATCATCCCTGTTTCTTGTGGTATGGTTCACTTGATAATAAATGGATGGACAGCATGAATAAATTATGCATACATCAAGGTGGGCCCCAAGGTAAGGGCAACACTGTCTTAGGTGAGCCAGGTCTCAACAAATCCACTCCCAAGTGGTGTATTGACATGTCAAAGTTAAGTGGCCCTACTTTGATGTATATATTATATCCACACTTTTCTTCCATTCCCTAAAGTCATTTTAGGACAGAAGCTAAAAAAGGAGGCAGATCTAAAGCTCAAGTGAACCACACCACAGAAATCACCAAGGATTGAACCTTAACTATTGACCACTTCTTAGGGGGCCACAAAAGTTTTGGATCAAGCTATTGTTTGTGTTTTCCCTTCATCTAGGTCAGTGTGACCTCATAAACAAGTTGGATGGCATATGAACGTCATCGTGGGCCCTAGGAAGATTTCCTACTACTTTTTCAGATACTTTGGATGTGCCTTATTTTTGGGTTCATGTCTTGATATGGTCTGGAAAAAAATGAATGGACTATGTGAATGTAACACATACATCACATGTGACTTACAAAGCTTTGCCACATCAACACACCTCCCAAGTCAACCGTGTGTATCACACTAGGCAATCCAAGTCCCATCGAAGAAGGGCCTCGCATTATAGATGAATTGAATGCCATGCACACAAACATCACACTGTAGAACGAGCTTATTCCATAGACTTCGCGGGGGAATTGTCCAAAAAAAAGAAGGTACGAAAGACTTTCTTGTAAAAAAAAAAAAAAACAACTATGCCATAATAGTGTGATGGATGACTCGGAACTACTTGAAAATTACTTTAGGAATTACATATGTGGCAGACATATAATTGAAATTAAACCGTCCAAACTATGTGTGCCAGTTTAGGTGTACACCGAAGCCAAAATTGCACTTGATTATCTTTTATCAGATTGGGGTATTTTACTTTCTAGTAAAATAAAATAAAAAAAATAAAAATTAATGGACTCGTTCACACAGGCAAGTACCAGGAAATGTTCAACCACCATTTTTAAGTGACTGCTTATCAAGTAACGAATGCAATCCGAGTATCAAATAACTCAACTTTTTTGATGTACGACTCCCACTGAACAAAGTGCAACCATCATCCTCCAACATGACATCACAACCTGAACCCGTTAAACTGGTGATGCCTGACCCTGTTACACTAGTGGTTGGACCAGTTTTGACAGTACATCTTATGAAAACGGCCTCGATGTCCAGCCAAACTGATGGACCACATAGTCACAAATATCGTTCCCGTCAATTTCTTGGCCCTGGAAGTTTCTCAAGAGATTTTAAAATTTTGATATTTTTCTCAATATATTGTGGAGAAAATTTGCCAAAGATAAAATATCTTAAAACATTATAGTAAATTAATATATTGTGGAGAAAATTTGCCAAAGATAAAATATCTTAAAACATTATAGTAAATTAATAAGTAAATTTAAAGTTTAAATATGCATTGATATAATGAATTCTTTAAATTTAAAGTTTAAATATCCATAATCGGGGTCATGTCACTCTATTTCGTAAGAAAATACTTCATTCTAATTCAAAATCGTAGTTTTAGAAAAAAAAAATGGTACTATTTTTAATAAGTTTAAATTAGGGCATATCTCATTCGTTTTAAGAGTTTTAGTGTGTGCAGTTTTTTTAGAAGTTGCTTCTAATTATATCATAAATCATCCGACATTATGAAATTAGGACTTTCTATTTTAAATAAATTTTACTATTTTGAATAAATTTTATTTTAGTGGAATTAGGATAATAAATTTTAGTTTAGTGGAATTAGAATTCCTAATTAGGGTTTTGCTTTTCTTTATTAGTGATGTAATCAAAAGTTTGTGCATTATTGATTAATAATTAAAAAAAAAAATCAACTTTTTAAATTCTAAAATAACCTTATGGATTTAAAGTTTTACATACTTTAGGTAGGCGCCTCCTAGTGCCCTTCCTTGCATCAATTTTGATCTCCTTCCACTCTAAATATAAATTTCTACCTCTCAAATATTTCCTTGGCTTCATTTCATTTTTCTTGTTTTCACTTGGACTACCCATAAATCATTTTTATGCATTTACATCTATGCTTCTAATTTGAGATTTTTGAATCCATCTCCAATTCACTTCTTGTTTCCCCGCTTTTAAGACATTTTTAGCTCCTTAGAAAAGAATCTAAACAAGGCTCATAGGCTATATAAGGTCCATGACTGATATACTTAAACATCATTTAAAACTGATGTTACAGCAAAATCTCAGAGATATTCGTTACAGTGATGGACTGTTCCACGTCCAAATTGGAGCCCACATCTTAATGGTTCGTAGACCAGTTTTATGGCAAGCTGTGCATGTGGTCCTGAAATTCTGTGAACCAGAACGGGAGAAGTGTCGGCAACTCTGAGTGAAACTGTGATACTCGGCAGTGTGTGATTGAAGATACGCAGTCACTCATGAGTGGTATCATGGCATGTGTAGCTAAACCTAAACAGTCAGCATAGCAGGCCACTTTAGATGTTCTATAAAATAATAATTATAATAAAATGGCCGCTTAAGTAACTGATGAGATTGGTTAACATGAAGTGTGTCACGTCCCAAATTCAGAAATCGGGCTCATAAAATTCTCGATCGCCGAATCCGGTACTGACAGCCTCCATAGTACCTCATTCTCAGCTCTCGACACCCATACACCAGGTTCTGATCCTGGGATTCTATAAGGAAGATTTCAAACATGATTTGATTCGTAATGAGCATAATCATAAGCGTAACTTATGAACAATAACCACAAAAACACCATCACAAAATCTACTATGATAAAAAACTTTGAGTACAGTACATATGAAAGGGGAATAAAAGATAATGTAAATAACAGAAACTCTAGAAGCTCGACTGTATGCTCCAACTGCGGTGAGAATACGGTTGCATCTCGGCGTCATCTGCACGCATCAATCGTGCATAAGCTTATAGAAAGCTTAGAGGGCGGTGTAAGTATGTGCGTATTATGAACGTGCTCAGAATGCAATGCCAGAGTAATGCGGAATCATGTTGATGGGTACATGAATGCAATCAGCCGTACCAAGGCTATGCGGTGCAAGATATGAATGCTATCGGCCATATCAAGACTATGCGATGTGAGATGCAACTCAAGCATGCCAATCTTCATCCAAAGCCACATATCAATACAACTTATCAAATATCACTACAGTTCTCATTTTGGATAATCACCGGGGTCTAGTACACTCTACGCTAGATTGCCGCCCATATCCGAACGTACAACTGAGAGAGTTGAAGAGACCTCACTATCCGCCTGCTAATATCGGGCTTGACTCATTGATAACAGACCCATTCCTCAAGTTGGTCAAACTCAATTTAGAAATTGCCCCCTCACTCAGGCAGGTAAGGTCACACCCCTTTCCAACCGACCATGACACAGTGGGAGACGCGACCTACTGGTATACGGCCCTCCCACGCTCATGTATCTACTCAGTCTCGATGTTGGAGTCATCCTCTGGTACTATCAGGTTTAGAGATTTTCACCTAGGGACATATATGGCGCCCCGATGCTAGAAACGGTAATTCCGGTATCTAATCCAACCACCCATAATGTGTTTGTAAAGGCTATGACCCTGATATCACTAGGGTATGCAATAATCACAATCAAATAAATGCAAGTGCATGATTCACCTTACTAGATATGCAACAATCCTGCCTGTACCGCGCGCTCATGAAGGGCAACTCCACCTATCAGGGAGCCCATAAACAATCTGCCCAAAGGCATATGCTATGATTAGTCACTCCTCATATCAAGCATACATATGATGCGTCTGAGTATAAATTATGAATCTATACTAAACATGTTATATGGTGATGGACTCTGTTTATAGCGAAGATGGGCCTAGATGGCCTACACACTGCAAGTATGGGCCTATCAATGGGCCCTAGGGAGAGTGACAATGCGGACATTTAACCAACATCATCCTTACAATGCGGACATCAAACTCTCATTGCTCCCAAAGCATGGCCTGCCATGAACATCATTATATAAACTATGGTGGAATCATATATTGCAATGGGCCTTATGTACATCCCATTGGGCCTCAACCCATGGGCCTCCAATGCATCAAATGGGTATCACATGGGCCTCATGAATATCAAGGTGGGACTCAACAACGGGCCTCATAAATCACATCAGGCCTAATCAAATGGGCAGAAGCAATGGGCCAAATCAAATGGGCCGAGTCGAATGGGCCGAGTTAAATGGGCCGAACACAATTTATCTATTTTTAGAAATCAATATATATATATATATATATATATATATGTATGTATGTATTTATGTATGTATGTATGTATGTATAAAAAATGAATCATATCAAAAGATCAACTGGACCGCACTCTAAATAACAGTGGTGGCAATAATTTCCACCATTAAAATCTTCAAGGCCCACCATAACATTTATGTTCCATCCAATCTGATCATAAGGTCACACGGGCCTAAATTAAGAGGAAAAACAAATCCCCTATTAGTCCAAAACTTCTGTACCCAAGGGGTTTCAATGGTAGACGTCCAAACCCACTGTTTTCTGTAGTGTGGTCCACATGATATTAGATCTGTCTTATTTTTGATCTCAAGCCTTAAAATGAGCTTTCAAAATGGTTGGATGGTTTGGATGCAACACATGCATCATGGTGGGTCCCATAGGGATGGACAACATAGATAAAGCACGTACCTCATGGTGGGGTCCCTTATTGTCCAGCAGCCCAGTCAAAATGGATGGATGGCAAGGTACACCAGTCGTCCCACCTCCCCATGTGTGGGGAGGTGTGGTTTAAACATAACCTCAGTGGGTCCCATGTGGGGCCCACCATAACATTTGCCTTCCATCCAATCTGTTAACAAGGTCACAAAGGCCCAGATGAATAGGAAAAAACAAATTTCATAATGATCCAAAACTTCTGTAACCATAAAAGAGTTTCAATGGCAGACGCTCAATCCTCATTGTTTCCTGCCGCGGGGGCCACCTGGGTTCGTATACGGCTGATTTTTGGAGGGCCCACTGCCTTAAGGGCCCCATCAAAATGCACGGTGTTGATGTTCCCACACATCACGGTGAGGCCCATGGCTAGGACCTGCCTATCCACCCACGCAGTAGTGCAGGACACTGCGTGCATCCTCTGTCAGCAGCAGCAGTGTCTGCTGCTGTTTCATATATATTTTTTTGAAAAGAAGTTTTCCTGCGGTTTTGCCTAGGTGGGGCCCGCATCTAGAAAATCCAACCCATTGGTTGGGTCTATGGCTCATGATGGACTAAATGAGCCCAATATACAGCATGTTTTAGTGTATTGAAACATCAATGTGGGTTGAATGGTAGCAATCACTATTTTCTATGAAATGGCCCGCCAAATAATCGGATTAACTTCATTTTTCGGCTCAACACCTAAAACGAACTGGGGAATGGGATGGACGGTGTGGATTAGACCCATACATCAAGGTGGGGCCTGCATGAGCGGCCCACCCAAAAACCTTAAATATAAATATATATATATTTTTTGTGTTGCTGGAAGTACACTCAACTGTCTATTCACACTTTAAAGAACGTCCAACGTCCCTGGATGCTGGACAGTTGGATACAACACAGGCATCATGGTGGGTCCCACATGGACATGGCCCACCATGAATGTATATATATATTAATATAATATTAACATAATATAAATATAATATATTATATATCATTCAGTCTATCGTGTGGGACTTCCCACCGTCCCTAGAGTGGACGGTATGGATCTCCGTAAAATGTGGTGCGCCACATCATCTGATGGATGGAGTAGATTTAACATATCAGTGGGGCCCACTTCATTCTAAGGGAGAGAGAGAGAGAGAGAGAGAGAGAGAGAACAACGTGAAAGGGGAGGGACCACGCCACTATGGGCCCTCCCTTTACAATAAATATATCAAGATCGGTCCCACCATATGTGGGCCCTCAAATTCAAAATTTAATGGTGGATCACCCACCTATTGGCCTCCTTCTTACTCCCTTAGCCTCCTTAGCTCCTATGCTCAACTTTTGATGGTGGATGATGGAGTTTTGATGGTGGGGATGAGAGATGAGAGGGTGGGGAAAGTGAGTCACCGTTGTTGTTTTGGAAGAGAGCTTGGGAAGGCTTGGACGTGGGATGATTTGTTGCTTAGGAATGAAGAGAGGGAATGAGAGAGAGAGAGGGAAGTGATGGGTGAAAAGGGATGGGATGAGGTGTGATGGGTGATGGGTGGAGTGATGGGGTTGTAAGAAAGGGATGGGTGGAGAGAGAGAGAGAGTTGACTTTGGGAATGGGAAGGGATGGGTTGTTGTACTTGGGGTATGGCTTGTACTTAACATTGATTGATTGATTGATTGATGGGACATGTTGTAGAGATTTTTTCAAAATTCGCAACGCGCGCCGTTTTTCTTGAAATGAACCCGGGCCCACATCTTCTAGCCTGGGTATTGGATCAGTGCGCGAGTCGCGGCGTTGGAACCGTAGTGATGGTGCGATTGCTAAGATATAAGTTTCGGTTCGAGCTGACGGTATGCAGGTCTCGGCTTAGGATCGCGCGCAAATGCCGGATACATGTCAAGGGTTGCCGAAATTACTGGAAGGACCGTGGAAGCATACGGAGCGGTGCGGTTTAGGATACGGGCCTTACTGACTCTCCTCCAAATAAAAATTTTATCTTCAAAATTTACACAATCAACGCAACTAGACGTAATTCATAAGGAAAGAAGAAACATAACATAATCATTTAAAATCGGAGACAACATATATGATACAACATATAATCAATCGTCAAAGAGATGGAGATAGCGCTCTTGAATCTCAACCTTGTGTTCCCAAGACGCCTCATCAACCGAATGGTGACCCCACGAACCTTCACCAAGGGAATGACCTTGGTCCGGACGACTGCTCCTTTCGATCAAGGATACGAACTGGCCGCTCCATGTAAGAAGCGTCCTCACGAACCTCTAACGTGCCAATCAATAATAGGAACGATGTCTGACCCATATTCCTCAACAGAGAGACATGGAAAACGTTGTGGACGCCAGAACCGAGATGGCAAGGCAAGCCGATAGGCCACGACACCAACGCGCCGGTGATCTCGAAAGGTCCTATGAAGCTTCGGGGCAAGCTTACCTTTCGCTCCAAATCAAACTACGCCCTTCATAGGTGAGACCTTGAGATACACTCTATCCCCTACTACGAACTCCAAGGGACGATGCGGTGATTAGCAAAACTCTTCTACGGCTCTGAGCGTGCGTATCCTCTGCCCGATGATATCGATAACCTCGGACGTTTCTGCATAAGCTTGGGACCTAGGAGACGCCGCTCTCTCCAACCTCGGTTTAACAACTCGGAGATTTGTACGGTCTGTCATACAATGCCTCAAAAGGAGCCATGCCAATGGTCGCCTGATTGTTGTTGTATGTGAACTCGGCCAATCGCAGATGCTCATCCTAGATAACCCCGAAGTCAATCGCACAAGCCCGAAGCATATCCTCAAAGATCTAGTTGACCCTCTCGGTTTGGCCATCGGTCGTGAATGGTACGCGGGTTGAGCTATAAACAGACCCCATCACTCTCAAAGCTCCTCCAGGCGAGACGTGAATCTCGGGTCTCGGTCGGAAACGATCGAATCGTGCAGGCTCACAATCTCCTCGATGAATAACCTCGTAAGCCGGTCAAAGGCCAAGTCGCACGAATCGTAAGAAAATGTGCCGACTTCGTCGGATGATCCATGATAACCCAGATGGTGTCATGATCGCGCTGAGTCCTCGATAAGCCCATAATGAAATCTGTAGATACGTGTTCCCACTTCCACGTCGGGATGCTCAACGGCTGCAACAAACTAAGGGGTCTCTAATGATCAGCTTTGACATGTTGGCATGTGTCACACTCGGCCACAAAACTGACGATCTAGCGCTTCATCCCCACCCAAAAATACTGCCTCCTCATATCACGATATATCTTCGTCGAGGCGGGGTGGATAGAAAACTACGATCGATGTGCCTTGGCCATAAGATCTTTGTGCAACTCAGGAATATCTGGGACACATAATCGGCCCCTAAAGTGAAGTCCACCATCAGAATCACTCTGCTAATCTGTCTGACTGTCAGATGCTGCCTCTGCTCGGTAATCCTGTAATGACTCGTCTTTCTGTTGAGCCTCGATACCCTTGCGACAAGAGAGGGTTGAATCGACAGGCTCGATATCTGAACGATAGAAGACTGCAGACCAAAATCGAAGTCATACTCTGCTATATCCTCGAGCATCTTCCACTCCTAAATCATCATGTGTGCCATCAAGTCTCGTGGCTAACGGCTGAGTGCATCCACCACCACATTCACCTTGCCTAGGTAGTACTGGAGATCAAAATCATAGTCCTTCAGGAGCTCCATCTAACGTCTCTACCTTATGTTCAACTTGACCGAGAGAATAGATACTTTAAGCTCTTGTGGTCGGAGAAGGGCTCGAACCGACCCTATAGAGATAGTGTCTCCACACCTTCGATGCGAAGACGACTGCCAGCTTCAAATCGTGCGTGGGGTAGTTCGGCTCATGAACCTTGAGGACGAGATGCATAAGCTCTGGTCTCCGTCTTTGCATCGAGGACAACACTTAAGCGAATACGCGAAGCATCGATAAATACAACAAATCTATTACTCCCGGAAGGAAGAGTGAGGATAGGAGCAGACATGAGACGGTCCTTTAGCTCCATGAATGCTTTCTCACATGTGTCGGTCCAAACAAAATTTGCACCCTTTCAAGTCAACTTGGTCAATGGGGCTGCAATACGGGAGAAGTCCTCAATGAAACGCCGATAGTATCAAGCTAAACTAAGAAAACTGTGGATCTCAGACGTAGTCGTGGGTTGGCTCCACTGATGCACTGCCTCAACCTTCGATGGGTCCACTGCGACACCCTCTCTCGTCACTACGTGATCGAGGAACCTCACCTCCTCCTGTCAGAACTCGTACTTCTCCGGCTTCGCATACAGGCTGGTGGGCATGAAGGGTTTGCAAAGCGATCTTGAGATGCTGTATATGGTCCTCACGGGTCCTCGAATATATCGAGAATGTCGTCGATGAAGACCACAACAAAGTGATCGAGATATAGACGGAAGACCTCATTTATGAACTAAATGAAAAGCTGGGTGCATTGGTCGAGTTTGAAAGACATGACACGAAACTCAAAATGACCATAACGCGTCCTGAAAGCCGTCTTCGGGATGTCCTCCTCTCGGACCCAAATCTTATGATAACCAGAATGCAGGTTACTTTGAAAAGAACTGTGCCCTTGCAGTTGATCAAATAAATCATCTATCCTCAGGAGCAGATACTTGTTCTTAATCATGACCCGGTTGAGCTCGCGATAATCCACGCAGAGCCTCAATGAGCCATCCTTCTTCCTGATGAAGAGTACCGACGCTCCCCATAGAGAACTGCTCAGACGGATGAATCCCAACTTTAGCAACTCATCCAACTGCCGCTGCAGCTCTTGCAACTTCATCAGTGCCGTACGGTATGGGGCCTTCGAAATGGGCACGGTACTGGGCACGAGATCAATCTGGAACTCAATATGCCGGCGTGGCGGCAATTCTGAAATCTCATGAAACACGTCGAAAAAATTATAAACAACTAGCAACTGGTCGATACACAAGGCAACAGGCTCCTCAACTGCACAGGACATGAGACAAGACAACGACTCTCCTTTAGGCTCGGCAATGAACTGGAACTTTAGTAAGCCTGGTATAAAGAATGTGACAGTCCTTGCGGAACAGTCCAACATGGGGTGATACTTGGCAAGTCAATCCATGCCCAAGATAATGTTAAAATCTGACATCGCGCATAAATAAATCGGGGCAAGAAGATATCACCGACAGAATAGGGCAAGATGAACGGAAATGGCCCAATACTGTGGTCTTTCCCAAGGGCGTCAATACGGTCAATCCCTCACTATTAGACTCTATCAGCAATCCAGTCAATTGGCAAAAATTCTCGAGACATGAATGAGTGCGAAGCACTAAAATCAAATAGTACTTAGGCGATGGAGACTGGAAGTATACCCTTAACGACTCCTCCGGATGATTGCAGGTCCTGCTAAGCCGCATAGAATCTAGCTGACCTAGGCCGGGATTTGGTTTATCGAAGGTCTTGTTTTTGTAAAGAAACTATTACCTTTCTTCTTGTGGCCTCGGAGGTTGGTGCTATGGTCGCGCGAAGGCTACTGCGGTGGTCTCAACTGCTCATGCGGAGGGTGTTGTGGTGCTCTCGGCTTGCTGGTGAGGTTGGGGACACTCCCACTTGTGGTGTCCTATCCCACCGCATCCATAACAGGTATTAAAAAGCTACCTCTAAGGTGGTGCCACTGGAGGTGCCCATGGTGTTGTTGGTGCTCTGGCGAATGGGTGGCTCCTGTATTTCTACGATCGTCGATACTGCTACTGTTGAGAGCTACCGGATGAAGCCTGCCTCTTCCGGTTTCTCATTCGATCATGATCGGTCTGCATACCAGCCCACTTGGTCTCATAAATCTGAGCCCTTTGTACTACCGCATGAAAGGTCGGGAGCTCATGCCCAATAACATGGCCTTGAAGACCGTAACACAAGCCGTTCTATAAATGGTGGGCCTTCCGTCCCTCATCAACGACCAAATACGGCGCAAACCTCGATATCGCCACAAAACGGGTTGCATACTGCGCCACGGACATGTCCCCCTGTACCAGAGTCTTGAACTCTAATGCTCGTTAACGACGAATGTGGTCGGGGAAGTACTGCTGCTCGAATTGATCAATAAAATCTTCCCATGTCTAGAAAAAATCAGGCCCTACAACATGGGTAACAGAGGTCCACTAGTGCTCGGCCTCGCCTGGAGAAGAAATACGGCCAACCAGACTCGCTGATGGGTCATACATGCAATAGTATAAAAAATCTTCTCCACATCGGAGTGCCATCTCTCGGCTGCTGTCGGATTTGCCTCACCTTAGAAACGCAGAGGATCGAGCTGTTTGGACTCTCGAAGAAGTGCACTCGCGCGCTCCTGCTCTGACTGTGTTGGAAAAATAGTTGAGTGCCTACCTTGTCCCTGAAGCATAACCGTCATAGCCTGCAACATCTGCTGTAACTGGGAGGCACTCACAGGTATGGTCAGATCCGCATCAGTCTCAGGTAGAGGAACGACATCATTAGGCTACAGAGCAGGGATCTCTGAGGGTGGAGGGGGAGTCGTAGGTGGTAAAGCCGAACTCTCAGGTGGTAGAGTGGGAGTTGATCTGGTTGCTCTCCTAGGCGGCATGTCTTATAGAAAAGAATAAAGACATCTGTTAATCCTTGAAAACTCTCGAAGGCACGTTAGGGAACTAAATCGGAAGGTTACACACTCAGAACCTAATTGACCTAAACTCATACTAGATATGTGATGTTGGTCTGAGTTGTTCCTAAGTTATGCATTGATACCAACTTTTGTCACGTACCAAACTCAAAAACAGGGCTCATAAACTTTTTGATCACCGAATCTTGAGTCAACAGCCTCCATAGTACCCCATTCACGACTCCCGGCACCCATACACCAGGTTCCGATCCTGGGACCTACAAGGAGAATTTCAAACATGATTTGATTTTTAATGAGCATAGCCATAAGCATAACCCACGAATAATAATCACAAAAACACCATCACAAAATCCACTATGATAGAAAAAAATTTGAGTACAATGCGTATAAAAGGGAATACAAGATAATGAATAATAACAAATCTCCAGAAGCTCGACTGCACACTTCAACTGCGGTGAGACTATGGTTGCGTCTTGGCGTCACTGCATGCATCAATCATGCGTAAGCTTATAGAAAGCTTAGAGAGCGGTATAAGTGTGTGCGTAGTATGAACATGCTCGAATGCAATGCCAGAGTAATGCGAAATCATGCCGATGGGTATATGAATGCAATCAACTATACCAAGGTTATGCGGTGCAAGATATGAATGCTATCGGCCATATCAAGGCTCGTGATGCGAGATGCAACTCAAGCATGCCAATCCTCATCCAAATCCATGTATCAATACAACTCATCAAATATCAGTACAATTCTTATTTTGGATAATCACCGGTGTCTAGTACACTCTACGCCAACTTACCACCCCTATCCGAATGCACAACGGGAGAGTGGAAGAGACCTCACTATCCGCCTACCGATATCGGGTTTGGCTCGTCGATAGCGGACCCATTCCTCAAGTGGTCAAACTCAGCTTAGTAATGCCCCCTACCCTCGGGCGAGTAAGGCCACACCCCTTTCCAACCGACCATGAACAGTGGGAGACGCAGCCTACTGGTATTCGGCCCTCGCGCACTCATGTATCCACTCGGTCTCAATGTTGGAGTCATCCTCTGGTACCATCGTGTTTAGAGATTTTCACCGAGGGACATCTATGGTGCCCCGATGCTAGAAACAATATTTTTGGTATCCAATCCAGCCACCCATGATATGTCTGTGGAGGCTATAGCCCTGATGTCGCCACAGCATATAATAATCCCAATCACATAAATGCAAGTGCATGAATCACCCTACCAGACATGCAACAATCCTGCGCGTACCACGCGCTCATGTAGGGCAACTCCACCTATCAGGGAGCCCATAAACAATCTGCCCGAAGGCATATGCTAGGATCAGTCACTCCTCATATCAAGCATACATATGATGCGTATGATCATGAATCATGGATCTATACTAAACAAGTTATGTGGTGATGGGCTCTGTTTATAACGAAGATGGGCCTAAACGACCTACACACTAGCAGTATGGGCCTAACAATGGTCCCTAGGGAGAGTGACAATTTGGACGTTTAACTAAAATCATCCTTACAATGTGGACATCAAACCATCATTGCTCCCAAGGCACGGTCTGCCATGAACATCATTACATAAACCATTGTGAAATCACACATCGCAATGGGCCTTATATACGTCCCATTGGGCCTCGACCCAAGGGCTCCAAATACATCAAATGGGCCACATCACATGGGCCTCATATATATTAAAGTGGGCCTCAACAACGGGCCACAAATACACCAAGATTGGCCTAATCACATGGGCCTTATATATATACCAAGGTGTGCCACAAATACATCAATATGTATATATAATATATATATATAAATAAATCACCTCGAAAGATCAAATGGGCCACACCCAAACAACAATGGCGAGAATGATTTCCACTAATAAATTCTCAAGGCCCACCATAACATTTATTTTCTACCCAATCTGGTCATAAGGTCACACAGACCTAGATTAGGAGGAAAAATAAATTTCCTAATGATCCAGAACTTTTATGACAAATAAAGGGGTTTCAATGGCAGACACTCAATCCCCACTATTTTTTGCTGGGTGGTCCACTTGATCCTAGATCTGTCTTATATATTTTTCTTTTTTTAGTCTCAAGCCTTAAAATTTTCTTACTAAATGGTGGACGGTTTGGATGCAACACATGTATCATGGTGGGTCCATAAGTATGGACAACATAGATAAGGCACATGCCTCATGGTGGGGTCCCTTATTGTCCAGCAGCCAAAATGGCTGGACGGCATAGATAAAACACATACGTCATAGTGGGTCCCACCGTCCAATGGTGTGGACGGTGTGGGTAAAACACATACACCATAGTAGGTCCCACGTGGGGTCCACCATAACGTTTATCTGCCATCCAATTTGTTAATAAGGTCACACGGACCCAGATGCAATGGAAAAATAAATTTCATATCGATTCAAAACTTCTGTGACAACCCAAAAGGGTTTAATGGCAGACTTTCAATCCCACCGTTTCCTTCCGTGTGGGCCACCTAAGTTCTAGGTACGATTAATTTTTGGGGTGGCCCACGACTAGAAGGGGGCCACCAAATGCACGACGTTGATGTACGACACACATCATGGTGGGGCCTTTGGTTAGGACCCACGTCCCTGCCCATCACGGCAGCGCAGGATGCTACTGCGTCCTCTCGACGGTCAGCAGTAGTACTGCATGCTATTGCTTTTTTTTGGTTAAAAGCACTTTTCTCGGGGTTTTTCATAGGTGAGGCCCGCATTCAGAGAATTCGACCTAGCCGTTGGATTCTATGGCTCAAGACAGCCTGAATGAGCCCAATATTCGATGTGTTTTGGTGAATAAAAAAAATCAAGGTGGGTCCTAATGGTAAAAACCACTTTATTTTCTATGATATGGCCCATGAGATAATCGGATTGGCCTCATTTTTCGCTCAACGCCTAAAATTAGTAGGGGAATGGAATGACGATGTGGATTAGTCCCATACATTAAGGTGGGGCTTGCATGAGCGACCCACCAAAGCTTTGAACTAAGCTAATATATATATATATATATATATATATATATATATATATATATATATATATATATATATGTTTTTTATTGTCATATACCACACCATCCAGTTCACACACACTTTAAAGAACGTCTAGCGTCCCTGGACGCTGGATAGTTGGATACAACACAGGAATCATGGTGGGTCCCACATGGATGTGGCCCACCATGCATGTATATATATATTAATATAATACTAACATAATATAAATATATATATATATATATCATGCAGTCTAGCATGTGGGACTTCCCACCATCCTTAGAGTGGACGGTATAGATCTCCCTGAAATGTGGTGGGCCACACCATCTGATGGATAGAGTAGATTTAACATATCGGTGGGGCCCACTTCATTCTAAGGGGGGAGAGAGAGAGAGAGAGAGAGAGAGAGAGAGAGAGAGAAACGTGAAGGGGAGGGACCCTGCCACTATTAGGCCCTCCCAATACAATACATACATCAAGTGGGTCTCACAATAAGTGGGCCCTTAGAAATCAAAATCAACGGTGGATCACCTACCTATTGGCCTTCTTCTTGGTCCCTTAGCCTCCTTAGCTCCTATGCTTAACTTTTGACGGTAGATGATAGAGTTTTGATGGTGGGGATGAGAGATGAGAGGGTGGGCCACACTTGTTGTTTTTGGGAGATCTTGGGGAGGCTTGGACGTGGGATGTTTTTGTTGCTTGGGAGTGAAGAGAGAGAATGAGAGAGAGAGAGAAGCGATGGGTGAAAAGGGATGGGATGAGGTGTGATGGGAGATGGGTGGAGTGATGGGGTTGTAAGAAAGGGATGGGTGGAGAGAGAGAGAGAGAGAGAGAGAGAGAGAGAGAGAGAGAGAGTTGACTTTGGGAATGGGAATGGATGGGTTGTTGTACTTGGGGTATGGAGTGTACTTGACTTGTACTTGACATTGATTGATTGATTGATTGATGGGATATGTTGTAGAGATTCTCTTGAAATTCGCAATGGGCGACAGTTATTCGGAATAAACGCGGGCCCACATCTTCTGACATGGGTATTGGTTCGGTGTGTGAGTCGCGGCGCTGAAACCATGGGAACGGCGCGGTCGCTATTTTTGACAAAATAAGAAAATAGGAACCCCACATTATTTCTACAATTTACACACTACCAATAAACATTGTGACATAAAAATAAAAGGTGAACCATTTTGACAACATGAAAAGATAATCAATCTGCTGAGACTACATGCAACATCAACACTCAAATTTCGATCTTTGATTGGTGGTGACCCCTACACTGTTAGCTAGTGTGTTTTATTCATGTTGTCATCTATTTTATGAGTTCCCCATGAACCGGTAGAACCATGGAATCGGACCGGAACCAACCAAACGGTCTGGTTTGGTCGGTTCCAAAAATTAAGAACCATTTAGTTCGATTCGGTTCTTAGTTTGGGGTATGTAGAACTAAACCGAACCGTGAACCGATCCGTAGAACCGAATCGTGGATTCGAACCGCGGAATCGATCTTGGAACCGAACCTATATTAAAAAAACCTAAACCCTAAGTCCCTAACCCCTATTCACGCTGACCCAACCCTGCTGCGGCTACCGCTGTTGCAACTGCCTATGTTTGTCGCCGATCCTCTCTCTCTCTCTGCTGTTGCTCCTCTTTCTCTCTCTGCTCCTCTCTCTCTCTCTTGCTACTCCTATCTCTCTCTCTCTCTCAATCGTAGCATGATCGGAACCGAATCGGTTTTAACGGTCCGGTTTCGGTTTCACCTTAGAAACTGGACCGAACCAACCCATGTGCACTCTTATTTTCGCCCACTTATTTGAAGGCACGTGCCTAAATATATATCGATCTAAAGCTCAAGTGGACCATACCACGAGAAACAATGGTGATTGAACGCCTTCTTGGGCCACAAACATATGAATAATGTTGCAATGAAGTGATATTTATGTTTTCCTTCCTTCGTGGTTACGTGACTTCATGAAGGTTGATGGAAAATAAACATTGTGGTAACCCTCAAAAAGTTTTTCAGCAGTAGGTGTTCAATCCCCACTATTTACTATGGTATCGTCCACTTGAGCTCTAGATCTGTTTATTTTTTGTCTGTGCCTTAAAATGAGCTAGTAAAACACATGATTTGCACGGATAAATACACACGTCAGTTGCAGGTGTACAGAGCTTTTCCACCAGCTAGCTGGCTGGTGTAGGGTCACCAACCAATCCAATTAATGTCATTTTAAGTTTATAACCAATCTATATGCATTTCATGGTTTGGACAGTTTAATTTTGAGTTACATGTATATCCCCCTGTACAAATAACATAAGTGCATATGTATCATTCATTGTTTACTTCCGAAGTATCAAATGACTCCTCTGCTAAGTTACCTTCCCTGAACCCCCACTGACAGAGCTACGTTACATTATTTCATAGGAACCGAATTCCCCCAGTGATGGTTTGCTAGAATCCTCACTACAACAAATTAGGGCTTAGCCGACTGATGGGCTTACCCTTTGCCCGCAGCCCGTTTTAACGGCTGCGGGGCAATGGGTCCCTTTCTATTAAAAAAAAAACATAAGGGCCTATCCATTTGCGTCATATCTCCCTCTCTCTCTCGCGCGCCCAATTCCCAAAACCCAAAAGCCTCACCCTTTTCCTCGCCCTCTCTCGATCTCCCACGCTCCCTCACCCTTCCTCTCTCTCTCTCTCTCTCGCACTCAGCCTCTCCCTTTCCCATTAATCCGCTTTCATGACATTTGTCCTTCGTGTTTATCTTCTTTCCTTTTTTCCTTCTTGCAACACCTGGCAGCAGCGATAAAGGTAAAAGCTCTGGAATTTTTCTCCGACCCGCTCCCTCGATTCTCTCAGAAAACCCTACTACCGATTTTCCATCTCTCTCTCTCTCTCTCAGTTTAAATGCTGGAGGAGAGAGCTCTCCTTTGGATTTGCTGATCTCAACGAGCTCACGTTTTCAAAGGCAGACCCGTTTGGTTATCGCGTTCACTTCAGATCTAGGGTTTCTTTTACTTTCTCGCTTCCCGTTTTATCGATTTAAGGTAAGAGAAAATGCAATCTTTTCGATCTCGTCTTCCCGCATTGTAAGGTTAGGGTTTCATCGAACTGCATTATGTTTTCTAGGGTTTTTTGAGTCACATTTTTGTTCTACAACGATTTTTGGGGGTTTCTGGAGCTGCATTTTGATGTTGAGATCATTTCATAGGATTTTTATTTTTATTTTAAAAAAAATTTGTTTGATGTTTTTCATTTGTGCTTTGATGATGTAGATCTTTTGAATATTAATTAATTAATTTTTTAAAATTTTCTTTTAATTGAGGGATTTGAAATTTCTGGGGAGGAGAATGTTTTTTGGTGTAGTTCTTTGATTGGGAGGAGAAATTGAAAAAAGAAAAAAGAAAAGAATAGAGATAATGCCTTTTTTGGTAATAGGTAGCATTTGAGAAACTGATATGTGCAGTATTTGATTTCCATTGCGGTTTGGGATGTTTATTTCAGAGATAATGCCTGCGTGGGAAGAAAATCTGACCAATAACATAATGACTAATATGCAGAATAGTTATTGAGCTCTCCATCTACATTCATATGACAGTGGCAAAGATGTATAGGATCGAGATCATTCATCTATTAGGCCCCCGTTTAGATGGGCTACACAAATAAACTTACGCCGGTGGGATGAATTTATCCTTTGATTCGATGATTTTTGTTGATTAGAAACCGATGGTTAGAAAAAGAAACCGATGGTTAGAAAAAAGTCTGACCAATCATTTACATATAATGAGCAGAAATTCTCCCATAAGGGGCTCCGATCAACCTGAATGTTGGCTTATGGCACAACAGATGAGCTGTCTAGATCTCATATGGATGTATATTTGTAATATCAGGAAGATGGTTACAAGAGTACATGTGACTTGCAGTTATTCATTTATATAATTGATCTTGTCCTTTGCCTTTTAAAAAAAAAAAAATTTAAATGTGATCTGCAGTTATTCATTTATATAATTGGAAGCTCACTATCCAAACATAGTACAAAATATTGGCTGTTATGGTAATTGAGTGATCAAATATCCACCAGTTTGTGATGTTTCTCTTATGCTAGATACAGACAATAGCAGTG